>NC_064562.1:17568871-20068871 GCF_937001465.1 Orcinus orca
TTATTTTAATTATTTTATTTTAGTTTATTTTAGTTTATTTTATCTTCTTCTTTCTTTCTTTCTTTTTGTTTCTCCCTTTTATTCTGAGCCATGTGAATGACTGGCTCTTGGTGCACCAGCCAGGCATCAGGGCTGTTCCTCTGAGGTGGGAGTGCCAAGTTCAGGACACTGGTCCACAACAGACTTCCCAACTGCACATATCAAATGGCGAAAATCTCCCAGAGATCTCCTTCTCAACGCCAAGACCCAGCTCCACTCAATGACCAGCAAGCTACAGTGCTGGACACCCTATGCCAAACAACTAGCAAGACAGGAACACAACCACATCCATTAGCAGAGAGGCTGCCTAAAATCATAATAAGGCCACAGACACCCCAAAACACACCACCATATGTGGACCTGCCCACCAGAAAGACAAGAACCAGCCTCATCCACCAGAACACAGGCACTACTCCCCTCCACCAGGAAGCCTACACAACCCACTGACCAACCTTAGCCACTGGGGACAGACACCAAAAACAAAAGGAATGACGAACCTGCAGGCTGCTAAGAAGAAACCCCAAACACAGTAAGTTAAGCAAAATGAGAAGACAGAGAAACACACAGCAGATGAAGGAGCAAGGCAAAAACCCACCAGACCTAACAAATGAAGAGGAAATAGGCAGTCCACCTGAAGAAGAATTCAAAATAATGATAGTAAAGATGATCCAAAAACTTGGAAATAAAATGGAGAAAATACAAGAAACGTTTAACAAGGACCTAGAAGAACTAAAGAGCAAACAAACAGTGATGAACAACACAATAAATGAAATTTAAAATTCTCTAGAAGGAATCAATAACAGAATAACTGAGGCAGAAGAACGGACAAGTGACCTGGAAGATAAAAGAGTGGAAATAACTACTGCAGAGCAGAATAAAGAAAAAAGAATGAAAAGAATTAAGGAGAGTCTCAGAGACCTCTGGGACAACATTAAACACACCAATATTCGAATTATAGGGGTCCCAGAAGAAGAAGAGAAAAAGAAAGGGACTGAGAAAACATTTGAAGAGATTATAGTTGAAAACTTCCCTAAAATGGGAAAGGAAAGAGTTAATCAAGTCTAGGAAGCACAGAGAGTCCCATACAGGATAATTCCAAGGAGAAACACGCCAAGACACATATTAATCAAACTATCAAAAATTAAATACAAAGAAAAAAATATTAAAAGCAGCAAGGGAAAAACAACAAATAACTTACAAGGGAATCCCCATAAGGTTAACAGCTGAACTTTCAGCAGAAACTCTGCAAGCCAGAAGGGAGTGGCAGGACATATTTAAAGTGATGAAGGAGAAAAACCTACAACCAAGATACTCTCCCCAGCAAGGATCTCATTCAGATTTGATGGAGAAATTAAAAGCTTTACAAACAAGCAAAAGCTAAGAGAATTCGGCACCACCAAACCAGCTCTACAACAAATGCTAAAGGAACTTCTCTAGGCAGGAAACACAAGAGAAGGAAAAGACCTACAATAATGAACCCAAAACAATTAAGAAAATGGTAATAGGAACATACATATTGAAAATTACCTTAAATATAAATGGATGAAATGCTCCAACCAAAAGACATAGACTGGCTGAATGGATACAAAAACAAGACCTATATATATGCTGTCAACAAGAGACCCATTTCAGACCTAGGGACACAGACTGAAAGTGAGGGGATGGAAAAACATATTCCATGCAAATGGAAATCAAAAGAAAGCTGGAGTAGCAATTTTCATATCAGACAAAATAGACTTTAAAACAAAGACTATTACAAGAGACAAAGAAGGACACTACATAATGATCAAGTCATCAATCCAAGAAGAAGATATAACAATTGTAAATATTTATGCACCCCAAATAGGAGCGCCTCAGTACATGAGGAAAATACTAACAGCCATAAAAAGGTAAATCAACAGTAACACAATCATAGTAGGGGACTTTAACACCCCACTTTCACCAATGGACTGATCATCAAAAATGAAAATAAATAAGGAAACATAAGCTTTAAATGATACATTAAACAAGATGGACTTAATTGATATTTATAGGACATTCTATCCAAAAACAACAGAATACACATTCTTCTCAAGTGCTTATGGAACATTCTCCAGGATAGATCATACGTTGTGTCACACATCAAGCCTTTGTAAATTTAAGAAAATTAAAATCATATCAAGTATCTTTTCCGACCACAATGCTATGAGACTAGATATCAAATACAGGAAAAAATCTGTAAAAAATAAAAACACATGGAGGCTAAACAATACACTACTTAATAACCAAGACATCACTGAAGAAATAAAAGAGGAAATCAAAAAATACCTAGAAAAAAATGACAGTGAAAACGCGACAACCCAAAACCTATGGGATGCAGCAAAAGCAGTTCTAAGAGGGAAGTTTATAGCAATACAATCCTACTTTAAGAAACAAGAAACATCTCAAATAAATTACCTAAACTTACACCTAAAGCAATTAGAGAAATAAGAACAAAAAACCCCAAAGTTAGCAGAAGGAAAGAAATCATAAAGATCAGATCAGAAATAAATAAAAAGTAAATGAAGGAAATGATAGCAAAGATCAATAAAACTAAAACCTGTTTCTTTGAGAAGATAAACAAAATTGATAAACCATTAGCTAGACACATCAAGAAAAAAAAAAGGGAGAAGACTCAAGTCAATAGAATTAGAAATGAAAAAGGAAAAGTAACAACTGACACTGCAGAAATACAAAGGATCATGAGAGATTACTACAAGCAACTATATGCCAATAAAATGGACAATCTGGAAGAAATGGACAGATTCTTAGAAATGCAAAACCATATGGTACTGAACCAGGAACAAATAGAAAATATGAACAGACCAATCACTAGCACTGAAATTGAAACTGTGATTAAAAATCTTCCAACAAACAAAAGCTGAGGACCAGATAGCTTCACAGGCGAGCTGTATCAAACATTTAGAGAAGAACTAAAACCTATCCTTCTCAAACTCTTCCAAAATATAGCAGAAGGAGGAACACTGCCAAACTCATTCTATGAGGCCATCATCACCCTGATACCAAAACCACACATAGATGTCACAAAGAAAGAAATCTACAGGCCAATATCACTGATGAATATAGATGCAAAAATCCTCAACAAAATACTAGCAAACAGAATCCAACAGCACATTAAAAGGATCATACACCATGATCAAATGGGGTTTATCCCAGGACTGCAAGGATTCTTCAGTATACACAAAACAATCAACGTGATAACCCATATTAACAAATTGAAGGGGAAAAACCATATGATCATCTCAATAGATGCAGAGAAAGGTTTTGACAAAATTCAACACCCATTTATGATAAAAACACTGCAGAAAGTAGGCATAGAGGGAACTTTCCTCAACATAATAAAGGCCATATATGACAAACACACAGCCAACATTGTCCTCAGTGGTGAAAAACTGAAACCATTTCCACTTAGATCAGGAACAAATCAAGGTTGCCCACTCTCACCACTATTATTCAACATAGTTTTGGAAGTTTTACACAGCAATCAGAGAAGAAAAAGAAATAAAAGGAATCCAGGCTTTCCTGGTGGCACAGTGGTTGGGAATCTGCCTACCAATGCAGGGGATACGGGTTCGAACCCTGGTCTGGGAAGATCCCATATGCCCCAGAGCAACTAGGCCCACGAGCCACAATTACTGAGCCTGCGCATCTGGAGCCTATGCTCCGCAGCAAGAGAGTCCGCGATAGTGAGAGGCCTGCGCACCGCGATTGAGTGACCCCCACTTGCCGCAGGTAGAGAAAGCCCTCACGCAGAAACGAAGACCCAACACAGCCAAAAATAAATAAATAAATAAATAAAAATTAAAAGCTATGCTGAGTAAAGTCTAAAAAAAAAAAAAAAGGAATCCAAATCAGAAAAGAAGAAGTAAATCTGTCACTGTTTGCAGATGACATGATACTATACATAGAGAATCCTAAAGATGCTACTAGAAAACTACTAGAACTCATCAGTGAATTTGGTATAGTAGCAGGATACAAAATTAATGCATAGAAATCTCTTGCATTCCTATACACTAATGATGAAAAATCTGAAAGTGAAATTAAGAAAACACTCCCATTTACCATTGCAACAAAAAGAATAAAATGCCTAGGAATAAACCTACCTAAGGAGACAAAAGACCTGTATGCAGAAAATTAAAAGACACTGTTGAAAGAAATTAAAGATGATACAAATAGATGGAGAGATATACCATGTTCTTGGATTGGAAGAATCAATATTGTGAAAATGACTCTACTACCCAAAGCAATCTACAGATTCAATACAATCCCTGTCAAACTACCAATGGCATTTTTCACAAAACTAGAACAAAAAGCTGCACAATTTGTATGGAAACACAAAAGACCCCCGAATAGCCAAAGCAATCTTGAGAAAGAAAAATGGAGCTGGAGTTATCAGGCTCCCTGACTTCAGACTATACTACAAAGCTATAGTAATCAAGACAGTATGGTACTGGCACAAAAACAGAAAGATAGATCAATGGAACAGGATAGAAAGCCCAGAGATAAACCCATGCACGTATGGTCACCTTATCTTTGGTAAAAGAGGCAAGAATATACAGTGGAGAAAAGACAGCCTTTTCAGTAAGTGGTGTTGGGAAAACTGGACAGCTACATGTAAAAGAATGAAATTAAAATGCTCCCTAACACCATACACAAAAATAAGCACAAAATGGATTAAAGACCTAAATGTAAGGCCAGATACTATCAAACTCTTAGAGGAAAACTTAGGAAGAACACTCTATGACATAAATCACAGCAAGATCCTTTTTGACCCACCTCCTAGAGAAATGGAAATAAAAACAAAAT
Organism: Orcinus orca; assembly: GCF_937001465.1. Taxonomy (NCBI): domain Eukaryota; kingdom Metazoa; phylum Chordata; class Mammalia; order Artiodactyla; family Delphinidae; genus Orcinus; species Orcinus orca. The sequence goes on from NC_064562.1 coordinate 17,573,756, forward strand.
TAAACAAATGGGACCTAATGAAATTTTAAAAGCTTTTGCACAGCAAAGGAAACCATAAACAAGACGAAAAGACAACCCTCAGATTGGGAGTAAATATTTGCAAATGAAGCAACTGACAAAGAATTAATCTCCAAAATTTAGAAGCAGCTCATTGCAGCTCAATATCAAAGAAACAAACAACCCAATCCAAAAATAGGCAGAAGACCTAGATAGACATTTCTCCAAAGAAGATATACAGATTGCCAACAAACACATGAAAGGATGCCCAACATCAACATCATTTATCATTAGAGAACTGGAAATCAAAACTACAATGAGATATCATCTCACACCGGTCAGAATGGCCATCATCAAAAAATCTGCAAACAATAAATGCTGGAGAGGGTATGGAGAAAAGGGAACCCTCTTGCACTGTTGGTGGGAATGTAAATTGATACAGCCACTATGGAGAACAGCATGGATCTTCCTTAAAAAACTAACAGTAGAACTGCCATATGACCCAGCAATCCCACTACTGGGCATATATCCTGAGAAAACCATAATTCAAAAAGAGTCATGTACCAAAATGTTCATTGCAGCTCTATTTACAATAGCCAGGACATGAAAGCAACCTAAATGTCCATCAACAGATGAATGGATAAAGAAGATGTGGCACATATATACAATGGAATATTTCTCAGCCTTAAAATGAAATGAAATTGAGTTATTTGTAGTGAGGTAGATGGACCTAGAGTCTGTCATACAGAGTGAAGTAAGTCAGAAAGAGAAAAACAAATACCGTACGCTAACACATATATATGGAACCTAAAAAAAAAAAAAGGTCATGAAGAACCTAGGGGCAAGACAGGAATAAAGACAAAGACCTACTAGAGAATGGACTTGAGGACACAGGGAGGGGGAAGGCTAACCTGGGACAAAGTGAGAGAGTGGCATGGACATATATACACTACCAAACGTAAAATAGATAGCTAGTGGGAAGCAGCCGCATAGCACAGGGAGATCAGCTTGGTGCTTTGTGACCACCTAGAGGGGTGGAATAGGGAGGGTGGGAAGGGGGGATACTCAAGAGGGAAGAGATATGGGGACATATGTATATGTATAACTGATTCACTTTGGTATAAAGCAGAAACTAACACACCATTGTAAAGCAATTATACTTCAATAAAGATGTTAAAAGAAAAAGACAATAGAAATTTCAGTTTGAAATGTACTCATCAATATTTATTTTTCCAATTTTCTCTCTGTCATCTATTGCTACGAAATGAGAAATTACTTGAAGAAAATCATCTTTTTTATGAAATCTCAATAAATACTGTATATGTAAAAGAAATAGTTAATCACATTTCCTTCGAGACACTCACTGAGTAGATCGTTATGAGAAAACATGAAATTTAAGTACAAACAAAATCAGGTAAAACATTTTTTTGCTTTATTTGATACCTTTTTTCCACTTTTTATTTTATAAACTTTATATCTTTGTACTGTGATTTCTGTGTGCTTTCTTCCTGCAATATTTGAAAGAATTTAGTATCAATTAAGTATGCATAGAGTTTTTTTTCTATTATTAAACAGAATAACCAAAATCATAATGGAAAAAGATTAAATGTAAATAAAATGTATGTTAAAAGAAGGTAATTTTATCTTTGCCTGTAGGAGAAAAGTAAGAGTTTATTGCTCTACAACAAACATAAAGAGCGGGTAGGAAGATATCCATATCTGAAGAGACAGAATTTAAGCTTTTTTATTATTGTTGAGTGCATACGTGTCCCTATTATCAGGTATCTGATTATACTTATAAAGTGCCAGGTTATAATTAAAAGTACCAGTTTATAATTAAGCCCCCAAAATGAGCTCTCATTCTTCAGAAACTTAAAATTCATTTCTATGGGAATTCTATTTTTGAGAATTTCTTAGATTTATTAAAAACACAGAACTCAGTAACAATAGTATCACTTCGAAATTATTTTCATAATCTTTAAAAAATAAATTAGACGTGTTAAAATGGTACCATCTGAAACATGTATAGTAAATATACATGAAACCAGTCTGGCTAAATTAAAATGTGGTTTAGATATATGCTTTTAAATACTTGATACAATAAATAATTTGGTAAATCTGATAGTCTGTATGATGAATAACTTAACTGGTATATTTCACTTTGTCACTGGTTCTCTTATGTCGTATGTGAATAGGAAAACTAAGGTATTCAATTTAACACATGCACTCTCTTAACACAGAACTCAAAGAATATTGAATGTTAAGATTTTGTAATACTGTGGTAACAGTTTACTTATATATTTTTTTTAAATCTCTATTATTTGGAATACAGCCAAAAACCTAGTAGTAGGCAGCCATAATAGACAAATATAAACCCATAGGAAAGTGTCTCAGTCATGTAATCAGAGCCAGTTTACCATTATTTTAGGCAATATTTTATCAAGCTAGAGTAACGTTCTCCAAAAACACAACAAAAGGCATACTTTTAACAGCATGGGAGAATGTGGAAGGGAAAAGGGTCTAGTGAGTGCTTTATGTATCAGAATCCTGTTAAATATCTGGTGGATGTTCATTTAATTCACACAGGTCCTATTATCTCCTCATTTGACAGGCGAAGATAGTGGGTCTCATTGAGTTTGAGTAATCTGCTCACCTTGAGAGGCCCAGGATATAGCTCAGGCCTGTCTGCCTCAGAGGCTCATTTTGTTTTCACTGTAACTGTAACACTCTGTTTCCCCTGGGAAGTGGAGAAGTGACCCGTGTGGCCGGTGAGCTGACCACAGCACGACTCCAGAGGAGAGTCAAAAACTGCAGGATTAAACACTGAGAACAGAGTAACAGTCTGGGTCCACTTCTGTTTAAGGAATAACTTTCCAACAGAGCTCAAATGGCTCATTCTATTACAACCCAGAGGAATAACTAATACTGATAAAAATTTGCCCCAAAGGGTGGGGGAGAGATTTTCCTATCTAAAATACACACATGCATACATACAGGCAAAGTTCTCTGCCTAGACTATAAACTTTGATTATATGGGAAATGATTAGATCAGGAGTCAGCTGACCTGGGCCCCAGGTCATTCAGTCAATTCTATCCTGGAAGCTTTTTCAATGTACTACCCTATCATTGAGCTTTACCCTTATCCCTCGCTCTTTACCCATTTTTTCATTCCTAATCCTATTTGTCCTTTTTGTTATTTTAAAGATGTTGAGAATATTCATAATTAGTTCTAAGCCTTAACTCAAACTGGCCATTTATGTGGTAAAATAACTTTTTCTAAAAGTGTCATTAAATTAAGTATCCATAGCAAAAAACAAACAAACAACTTTTGGAGCCTATATTATGAGGAAGTTCCACAGGCAGAGTCAGAAAATATTCCCCACACTGTGCATATGCACATTGCCTCTAGAGCCAGGCAACATGTTTGTATTTTTAAAAACAAAAATATTATTAACAAATCAATGAGTCATATTTCTATTATCTTGCATACATTATTTATAGAAATTAATCCAATCTTACTATTTTTTCTAGATATCGACCTTCATATGTCTTTGTCAGATGATCCATTTTCAGTCAACCTATTCACATAAAGATATTTCAAGACACATGAAGTTTTACTGAAGTGTACATGTTACATGAAGCTTACATGTTACAAATAGGAACCCAACATATGAATTTGCTATTTAAACCATTCCCTATTTAAAGATTACTCCAGATTAGTCATTTGCAGCACATGACTAAGCATGTAACACTTGTTTTATCATTAACATTTTCTAAATGTTAACATCCTCAAGGAAAAGGAAATTATTTTATTTGTGCCAGGCAAACTCCACTCACATCTGGTGTTCTCCATCATTTAAATCCCCCTAGGGTGCAATAAATTTTGTACTTGAAGTCATAGGAAACTCTCTGATTTGTCTCACTCTTATTAACTGGATCTCAGATGAGGTCAGATTTTTAACTTCTTGTTGAGGCTATGTAATGGAATGATAGGAGAAAATTAATATTGTGGGTGTGTGTTTTGTGGCAGGCTTTGTAGTTTGAATGTAAGGAAACTGAGTCTTAGGAAACTTAGAAAACTTAAGACACTAGCCCAGGGCTACATAGTTAGAAAATAATAGTGCTTAGGATTTGAATCCATGACCAGCTATCCTAAGGCCAACATCCTTCCATGATACTCCACTGTTATGATCTGTCAATAAAAAATATTACACGTAATTTTCTGTTTAAAAGAGGTAAGAGGAAAGAGAGTTTTAAAATACTCTGAATTAGAGGTCAGATAATACATATTCTGTAAAATGTATGATCTAAAATTTTCTAATTATATTCAATGTAAAATGTATTTTATTAATTTTCCATTATAATAAATAAAATATATGATATTTATACTTGAAAATAATTATCAGCTTTTCTTCTACTTTTAATGCACTCTGAATAAATGTAGCACAATTTTCAGAGTTTACATCATTAAAAGTCCAAATTCTTTACATATATTTGCAATTCTTAATTATTAAAATTATATAAAAATTTAACTTACTTCACACAAAATTCTTTCAAAATAGGATAACTCTCCTTATGTCAAGTTGTTCCACTCAAAATTCTTTGAAAATAGGGTAACTCTCCTTATGTCAAGTTGTTCCACTAAGTCAGAGAAAAAAAATTTTTTTGTTACTTTTTGGGAAGAGTTTGTCAAATTATCTTTTGTACCTTTTTTTTCTCCTGCATTTGTCACTTCTTAATCATTCACTATTTTGTTGCATAATGTCACAGCATCCACTGCATTTCTTTTCTCATTAGACTCATCCAAATGACAAACCGTTTCCTGATTGGTTGAGCTTTTAGTCTTCCCTTCTTACCAAACCCTTTCATTGATCTTTCTAGTCATTCCTAAAAGAAAATAGTGGTCTTATTATCTCCAGGCTTCATGTTTATGGCCCCAGTCCACATGAGTTTTGCTCTGTATGGTTTACCTAAAACAAAAGTAAACAAAATTGCCTGCCATTTCAAGCAGGGGATTTATTCCTTTTAATTAGAATGAACCATGGCATAATAGGAAGAGCATGTGTGTGGAGCAGAGTTGGTTCTAAGTTTAGGTCTGCACTGGCAGAGTGTCAGGGAACTGCTGAACAGCCCCTTTTGCTTGGCTTCATGGTACAGTCATTGATGATGCCGCATCCAGGCTCTGAAGTGAATTACTAAAATAAATTTGGTGGTGATGCAGAAAATGTGAGATAATGCACAGATCTCTCTCTCCCCTGATCTTGGAGCGCTCTTCCCAGTATCTTTTATACATATTTTTTTTTCATTTAAGGTTCAGAGTTTCTTTAGAACTTAAAAGTCTTCTTCCTCAATGGCCTCTAACCACTTATTCATTGGTCAGTTCAATCATTTCAAAAAACATGCTCGTGAACAAACATGTGGGTGTGGTGAAGTCAGTGATTGGGTAGATTTCCTATAACAGGGTGACAGGAAATCTGGGATTAGCACCAGAAGGCATCAGAGATAAAGAATTAAGGTTGTCAAGTGACTAAGACTTCAAGGGAAATATGCCTTTTAAACCCTCCGTTTCAGAGCCTGTTTCCTCACTTTTTCCAGCTACCAGAGTTTTGTCCATTCTGCAAGGTGTAACTCAAGTTACACTTCCTGAAGGAAACTTCAAATCCTTTTTTAATCACATGATTTTTGTCACCCTCCTCTGTACTTTCTTGTACACATTTGCCATTTCTGTCAGAGGAAACTGTCAGCGGTATTGTTCCAGCTGTTGACGTGTCTGATGTACTCACTAGATCATAGAGGGACTCTCCTGCAGTGCCTGCAGAGAGTAGATAACAAATGTTTGTTCAACTGACCCGAAGTATCAAAGCTGTTATTTGACCATGGCCAGCCTCAAAAGCTGACTGTAATTTGATCGTGATCTGTAACATCAAAGGTGTTTCTTTCTGAACTCTGCCTTATGGTATGGATTTCTGCAATTACTAGGCAAGAACATGTGTGTGTATGTGTGAACGTGCATATATACACATTTCTTTTACTTACAAATTGTTATAAAATAGATTGTCTGTAAAATGCCAAGTGGTTTTTATTTTTAGTAAGTTTTACAGGATACATAATCAGAACAAGAGTGCTACTTCAAAGGAATCCCTTGGGGGGACAAAATTTATTCAAATTCACCGTCTTTGCTCTGAGCATTTTTGGAATGAAACTCCTCTTAAGAATCTCCCTTCAGAATTTATTGTGGAAGAAAATTGTGAACCTCATTGTTTTATAGTCACAAGACATGTTTCCTTAGTCCCCAGCCTTTATTCTCGCTTCTTCTCCATTCCTCTATCCTAATATTTTGATGTTAAGTTCTATAATTTTGTCTCTATTCTCAATTGATTAAAAAACAGCCATTCAGAGGAGGATAAAGGTAGAAGACTTAGGAAAGCAGGGGCTATTAAGCATATAAAGTATAAAATAGGAATTAGAGTGTTAACATTTGTGGGCCTTTTTTGATGCATCGCGCACTTTGATAAGTGCTTTGCATGAATTAACTTACTTTTTCCTCCCCAAATGCTATCATGTGCATGCCATCATTATCTTCATTTCTACAGTGAAACAAATGAGAGAAGTTAAGTGACTCGTCCAAAGTCTTGCAGCTGGGTTAAGTGATAAAACAGGGAATCAGACTCTGTCAGCGTTGATCTCAGGGCCTGCATTCTGAGTAAATACTCTGGTTATTTTAGATAATTTCAGTGTAACTAAGAGTCTAGTCAGTATTTCTGTTCCTTTTCATTCTCTGCTCAGCACTCTTAGAATAACCCAGGCCGAAGTTCCTTACTTCTATCTTCAGACCAGGCTATTCAGGAACAGTCTTCATATCCACTGTCATTCGTGCTTTTCACCTTTCCCTTAGATCATATATTATGCAGAGTCTATGCTAGGCTTGCCATTTGATTACTGGGCAATTAATACTGCTTATAATTAAGAACAAAGGACCAAAATGCACAGTAGAGCCTATATTCCCCAGTGTGTATGGTCATGAAGATTATAAGACATCATAACAAGAAATGGAAAGGATCTTCTTGGATAAAAGGGTAACGGTCCCAGTGCCAGGATGATTCATACTGCCTCTCCTAATAATATTCCTTCCACATTCCTCAGAAAAATGATTCAGTGATCATGGTGATAGGATGAGAGGGGACAAAAAAATGGGAATAGATTATAAAAAAATTGGGGGGAGGAAACTGGATTTTTTGTAACCTATTTAAATGTTGGTATACCATTGAGACAGATCTAAAATATGGTATTTCCAGTACTTTGAGTAACTCATAGACTTGATGAGGAAAATAAAATAAACTTAATTAGATTACTTTCATAATCTTTTAAGATAACATAACACCACATTGGGTTATGATAACTAAAAAGGAAGCAGCTCTTCAGTATAAGAGGATGGCATATATATAATGCAGCTACATTATCTTTATCTATACTAAGGTTCAGTGCTTTCTATAGAAACCCTCCCTGTGATTATTTAGATTTTATTTAAAGAACTCCCCAAACAACTCATTTTATCTTTCCACAGATTTGATTTTTAGAATGGTTTTATCTCTCTTAAATCAAAATAGGTATCCTAATTTTAAGGGTATACCAAAAAAATTATTTTTCCATTTGAAATATCTTTAGATTATTTTCATGACAGCTACTCAAATATTCTCCCTGAATCTTCCTTTGTTCAGGATAACCATGTGAAGCCCTTTTAAGTATTTTCTGTAAGTCTTAATTTTGAGTTCATTCATTTGTTAATTCATCAAATATTTATTGAGCATCTATTATATACCAGATATGTTCCAGGAACTTCGATAAGAAGATAAATAAGATAGATAAGCTTCTGTTCTCATAAAGCTTGTACTCCAGTTAGGGCTGATAAAAAATAAGTATATACACATATGTGTACAAACACACATACACAAGGTAATTTTATATGGTATTAAGTAGATAGTATACAAAATATAAAACATAGTATTGACACAGAGATTGCTGGTAGAGTGTGATTAGGTGTGTCTATGTGAGGGCGATATAATTTTGGATAAGGAGTCCTCTTTAGGAAAGTAACATGACATGAGCCTTAAATATTTGATAAACAGAAATAAATCTGGAGTGTGTGCATGTTTGCTATAAGGAGCATGTTGCATGAAATGAAAGGATAAAACCAGGTCAGACCGAAAAGGAATTTATCATAAATTTTAAGGAGTTTGATGTATGTTGCAGTAGAAGCCACTGGAGAGTCTTAAGAAGGAGAAATATATAACTTGACCCATGATTTAAAAAAGAAAACAAGTTACTATGAAGATAATAGACCATGGTGTTGCACAAAAGTGAAGGCAGGGAGACCACTTGGGGACAACTGCAATGGGTTAGGAAAGAGACGGTAAAATCATGGATTAGGGTAGTAATGGTGGAGATAACGAGATATAGACACATATAGGAGCTCCTGTAGTCAACCCATTTATATATTTCATTGTTCATATGAGAAATTTTATACTGAGATTTAAATATTCTCAAGTTATTAGTACATGGACATCTGTTAGAATTAGTTGGCCATGACAGAAACTATAATTAATCTTTCCTCTATCTTTCACTGTACCATTCTCAACACGCAGTTTCCACCTGATAGTCAAAATGACTACTTGAACTCCAGCTAATCACATTGATAGGATGCCAGCAAGTAGGACCTGATCTGACAAAGAAAGGTACACTGTCTCCTCTTAAGCATTCTCACTGAGAGTTGTTGCAACAATTTAACATATATTCTAATGGCTAGAATAGAATTTTATGGTCACAATTTGTGAGTTTGGGCAGGTGGAAAATACAGTTTTTATTCCAGATTTTTATGTACTCAAGTGAAGCTCTGAAGGAAGGAGGAAAGTGTGGATACTGGAGGACAACCAGTAGTTTCTGCTACAAAACCACTTATGCATTTGTATGTATATATGGACATATAGAAAAATACATAGCGAGCTAGGCAGATATTGCTAAGGAATAAAGAGAACATGGTTATAAGCAGACAATATGTGTGTATATGTATGTGTTTGTGTATGTATTTATGTGTGTATGTATAATTATTGACTCCTTACTATTGTTTCTGGTACTGTTCTAAGCTTTATTTAATCCTAAAACCTATTCATGTTTCAGATGAGAAAACTGAGGCTTTGAAAAACTAAGAACTTGCTGAGAATCTTGCAACTTGGCTTTGACTGACTTCAAAATTTGTTCTCTTTGTTAGGATGGGTGGATGGACAGACGGACAGATGGATGGATGGATGGATAGAATTTGAATAGCTTGATCGCTGATGATGAGAGATAGATGAATGCATAGATAGATAGGTATATTAGTAGTTTAGCTATACACAATTAATTTTTCCTTTCCTAGAGCTATTGTGGCAAAGTTATCACAAACCGGGTGGCTCAAAAAAACAAATTTATTTTGTTACAGTTTTGGAGGCTACAAATCCGAAATCAAGGTGTCAGCAAGGTTGGTTCCTTCTGGAGGGCTCTGAGGAGGATTTTCTTCCATGCCTCTCTCCAAGCTTCTGGTGGTTTCTGGCAATCCTTGGCATTCCTTGACTTCTAAGTGCATCACTCTAATCTCTGCCTCCATTGTCACATGGAGTTCTTCCCAGTATTTCTGCCTACTCTGTGTCCAGATGTCCCTCTTCTTATCAGGACACTAGTCATTGGATTAGTCACTTTAATTCAATGTGACTTTAACTTGATTACATCTGCAAAGACCCTATTTCCAAATAAGGTCATATTCACAGGTACTGGGAAATGGGACTTCAATGTATCTTTTTGGAAGACACAGTCAAACCTGTAACAGAAATCTATTTTGATATGCTTAGGTTAATTTTCAACAAAAAATAACACTGGTTATTCATAGCAATATTTTGAACTTAATTAATTGAATTTTCTTTCCTAAAATTCCAAAGGAAGAATATCGGGATTTGTTTAGCTAGAAAGATTTGAACTCGAATGAATTCAATTAAACATCCTGATTTCCTCTATTTCTGGGCCCAGGGAGTAGCTACTTAATCCTGTCTTATATTGTGAAATCACCTATTAAAAAAAGAAAAGTTTAACATTTGGATAATTGGGAAACAAAAATATCCCATTATATCTAGATCTATTTGTAACCACTTAACATTTCAAATTTGATTCCTTTTACTATAAATTAAAATATACCTATATCTTGAGAAATATTAAGTGAGAAATAGATAACTAATAGGTGATTAGTTCTAAATCAAAAGCTAGATAATGGTTGTAGGAACAATTAATGCAGCCACTATATCAAGAAAAGATGAACTTGAAAAAATCTTAGAACAAATAGAAAAATTATTTTTCAGTAGTGGTATTATATCTCTTTAAAGCTCAATTAATAGGCCAAATCCAAACAACTCCCAGTAGATATATAAACCCTGAGATGTAGAGGCTTTTATAAGTTAAGCTAAAGTTATTTTTGAGAAATCATATGATATAGCGTTGTTTGGATATATAGAGAGAAACATTACAGGATGTACTGTTGAAATTCATTGTGAAGGATGAGTAGATAATGACACAAATTTTTAGAAAAAGGATTTAATCAAGGTTCATCTGTCAGTTGTATGTAGGATGGAGCAGATGGAGGAGACTGAAGTTAGAACACATACAAAACTCTTTGATTCATCTCTGTGTTAGGTGATGAAACTGTGGATTAGGATGTTGACAATGAAAGTAAAGTGAAAAGAACTTGGACAAGTGATATCTTAAAGGAATAATTCATAGAATTTGGTGACTAACTGGATCTTAAAAAGAATTGGGATGAGTCACATCTCATCCAAAATTTGGAGGCTGGATGACTAGCTTGAATCAAAACTAGGAGGTAAGAGTTTTTCAATGTTACAAGCTAGGAAGAAAAGCAATTTACAATATGTTGACTTCCTCTCCACTAGAACTTGGAAAAAAACAGGAGAATGTCAACTCAGGCTGTTTTTCTTCTATATCCAGATGTCTAAACAAAGCCTATAACCTTCTGCTATGCTCCTTCTATTATTCCCTTTAATTTTCTCTGACCTATTCCATCCTCCCTAATGGAATTTTGGGAAAATTCAAAGCGTTAATTGCCCCTAGTAGATATTTGTGTAACAGATGCCACTGTACTTTCAAATCACATTTTTCCCAAGTTCAGTATTATAAACTTTCTAAAAGATCAATTAAACATGCCAGAGAAATTATATAACAGACATGGATATGGTATATCAAAGAAAGTATACATAAAATGTTTTGCCTCCTGGAGCTCAGTCACCAGTGGAGCCTATAATTTTACAATCATCCCTGTTCATGCTTTTATAATGCTCTTATTTAGGTAAATTGACTTTAAAGGGTTCCAGTAATTATGCTTTAATAATTCTAAAGCAAAAGGCATACTTTTAAAAAGTTATAGATCTTATTTCAAGAGCTTTTATTAATAAATTTGTTCTCTTTACTGAGACATATTTGCAAGTCCCCTGTAACAAGTAGTAGGGAAAGTTTAGTTGGTAAATTCCTATGCTTTGCAGAAAAATTGCATTTCAAATGTGATATATTAAAGTCGGTGCTTATTCTAGGAGTATCTTAATAAGTGTTAGAAAATATAATTTGTATAAAGTAGATACTTTTTGGATTTTCCATACTTCATCGTTCATGGTTTCAAGGAGCTTATGCAGCTCTTTGAAATTATTTTTAGAAACTTAGGACATCTTGTTATGCTCTAATAAATGGTATGAGTAGCTTTTATAGTTTTACTAAAGTACCGAAAAATGAAAATAAGCAATGGTATTTTCTACAAAAGTATTATCAAATCTCTTAAGGAAAGAGATCTAGTATTTTGATCAAGACTTATTTAGTTTTAGAGACTTAGGAGATGGATAAAGGATCAAATATTAGATAGCATTTGAGATACATTAAAGATTAAATAATTGTATTCACTTGAAATGTACTAGCCTGTGGAAGTAGTCAGATTTCATTGTGTGAAGCAAAGTTTTGGATTAAAAGGCCTTCACACCATACACAATGAAGCAGCACCCTTAAGGATTCATAACAGCTCAACTTTGCTCATATTTTAAAGTAAATATTAAATGAAGTTCATTTATTTTCTTTTATAAAGTAGTAAGACAATATTTTGTAGGGCTTTCTTGGGTAGTGTTTTTTTGTCTTTATTTGAAACACATGTCGTACACTAGCCAATTTATATACTGCTATATTTTAACATTAATACCCCAACAAAATGGCCTGTGAGGGATTTGGTACTGACTATTCTTGACTTTGACAACGCATCAAATATGAGAACACTGTATAAGTCAATGAAGAATTGCTTGAAGCAAAACTCAAGGAATGTTAACACCTGATTGATTACCTGGCCTTGATGCATGAGTGTTTTGAAAAACAACTTGTCTTTTACTAAGAGCATAATAAACATGGTATATCAAACAATTAGTCATCTGATACTACTTCATGGAGAATGATAAAGCAATGAGCATATACAAGTGAGGTTTTTTTTCACAAATAATTATTTCCAGATGCCTATATATCCATATTACCTAAAGTCTGTGTGAGAATTATAGGATATAAAAAACTGTGTGTATATGTAGGTGTACGTGTATGAATGTATGTATCTATCTATCTGGAAAGCTGCCTCGAAAGTCCAAGACCTTACTTGAAGAATGGCTTAGAGCACATTGTGAAATCCTAATGATAAAGAACAGATGGGATTGACTGCTAACTCAGTGTGAAATAGGAGGAAAATGCCTGCAGATATTCAGACCTGGTATGGAACAGCTATTCCAGCCTCAGTAGCCAGGGCTTATCAGGGTGAAAGAACCAGACTGATGAACACAAGGCAAAGTTTGTGTGAAAGAAGTGAAATCAGCCTAGTAATTGCTTGATTACTGAAAGGAAAATATCACTTCTGGAGGGGGATGTTTTAAATGAACTCAGAAATAGGCATACTGGTCTCAGTAGGCTTCAATTAAAAAGTTGCGAGATTCGTTTTACTGGCACTAGAAGATGCTCTTTTATTTTTAGATCCCCTTTTATTTTAGATCCTCTTTTATTTTTAGATCCCTTTTAGATCCTCTTTTATTTTTATTTTAGATCCTCTTTTATTTTTAGATCCCCTGAGTCTCCTAAGAAAAAAATATGCCAGTCAAATGGCAAATCAAAATCAGATAGCCACATAATCCACAGTGGAAAAAATTTTTAAACACATAGAAATATTGCAAGTAGGCTGCTTGGAAATCTTACTCTGTTCTACTTCGTATCTGTGGAAGATAAAAAACAAGGGGAACTTCCCTGGCGGTCCAGTGGTTAAGACTTCACCTTCCAATGCAGGGGGTGCGAGTTCTATCCCTAGTCGGGGAGCTAAGATCCCACATGCCTTGTGGCCAAAAAACGAAAACATAAAACAGAAGCAATATTGTAACAAATTCAATAAAGACTAAAAATGGTCCACATTTAAAAAAAAAGGAAAGAAAAAACAAATTATTGTGAAATAATGAAAGACAGAAAGATCTTACTTGTCATCTAGGATGGATAGAAGAATGGACTCTTGATTCAATTTGGTGTAACATTTTTGTAACAATTCAGGTGCTTAGAAATGCATCATGTGTAAAAGCCATTATTCAGTTAATGAGATGCTAAACCACAATTTGCGTTGAAATTGTCCAGTGTTGCTTTTCATTAAAGAGATAATGATTCAGAAGATATTTTAGGTGTTGCTACAAGCTGCTGTTTCATTCCATTTTTATTTGGCAAACTGGGTCACATTGTATTACAAGAAGATAATCTGACCTATAATATACCCATGTTACCTGATTTTGCAACACAGAAATGATGAAATGTGATAGCCCCTTTGCACCTGGCTTGCAATGTCAGCATAATGCCATGCTGAAGCAAGTCAGCAGACCTTTATGCAATAACCTAAATTTTGCTTTACAGCACTTTTGTCTATATTAAATGGTACTCTTGGAATGCAAAACATCTGCAACAGTTCAGTATGGTAAAGTAGACAATATTACAAAGTATGATAGTTGTTGGCATTGCAAACTAGATGAGGATGAGGGCTCCATAGAACTCATTAGCTAGAGAGAGGAAGCACCTGGCAGTCACTGAAGTGCTAATATAGTGACTCCCATAGGAATAGACTTTCTTTGGAAGCATATATAGCCAAGCTTCAGGGCAGTTTTTTAAGCTGCCAGGCCCCTTGGTACAAAGTCTAGATCTCTCAATCTTCCTCTCAGTACAAAGAGTGAGACTATCATGGAGAAAAGGCAATTCATAAATGTTTTACTATAATCATAATTCTCATCACAGATGAAGGTATGGTGAAATCAGTCAATGCTTACTTTGTTAGTAGTGAAACTGCCTCTCAGAAATAAGTTGTGTACTATGCCTCTAGACAGGGTTTAGCCACTTCTTCTGTAAAGAACCAGATAGTAAATATTTTCAGCTTTATGGGCTGAACTACTCAACTCTGCCCTTGAAATATGACAGAGGGCATAGGTGATATCTAAATGAATGAGTGTGGCTGTGTTACAATAAAACTTTATTCACAAAAAGAAGCAATGGGCCACACTTGACCCACAGGCTGGAGTTTATTGACCCCTTCTCTGAAGCCATGTAAAAGTTCATGCTTTGATCCACTAACCCTATTTCTGGGTATGTACCCTAAGAAAGATGTTTACCAGAATAATTTTTAAAAATATATTTCCACCCTAATGTTCATTGCTATGTTAACCATAATGTGTAACACTGTTATTGTCTTAATTCTCAACAACAAAGAAATAGTCAAGCATACCAAATAGAGGTAACAGGCATCTGCCCCAACATAATTTTGAAAAATATGTGTCCATATCTAAATATCTATTTTTAAATAAATGAGATTAAGTGAAAAATTCAGACCACAAAAATTTGTATACATAAGGACAGAAATTAAACATGAACACACATAATCAAAACATTTTAAAAATTCAGGGTATAAACAAAAGTTAAATTATTCAAAATTCATATAATAAGACAGAGGGAAATCATTGGGATATGTCTGTACATTAATTCAGCAGTCTCTTATTGAGCATTTCCTATGTGAAAGTCACTGTGTTAGGCATTGCAGTAACAGAAATAAATGATAGCATTCTCCTGAAAGAGGCTTAACCACAGACAATGGAATATGACAGAGAAGATGAAATTATGACACATCCTCCAGTGGATAATGAGGGAGGAGATTCTAAGGGAGCTGTAACAACATGAAGGTCAGGACAAAAACTTGCCAGAAAGGAAATTAGTAGTTTAATACGACTGGAGCTGTTAGGTGGGGAATGAAAGGAGATGGGGTCTAAGAGACCAGGTCAGGGAGAATTTGATATGACATGCTAAGGAGTTTAGACTTTAACCAGAAGGCAATATGGATAAGAGTGGACTGCACTGAAGGGATTTAAATTCAAAGTCAAATAATCTTTTTTTTTTTAAATAAAGAATGGAGACTTTTTTATTTTTGCTGTGTTGGGTCTTCGTTTCTGTGGGAGGGCTTTCTCTAATTGTGGCAAGCGGTGGGGGGGGGGCGCTCTTCATCGCGATGCGCGGGCCTCTCACTATCGCGGCCTCTCCCGTTGCGGAGCACAGGCTCCACACGCGCAGGCTCAGTAGTTGTGGCTCACGGGCCCAGTCGCTCTGTGGCATGTGGGATCTTCCCAGACCAGGGCTCGAACCTGTGCCCCCTGCATTAGCAGGAAGATTCTCAACCACTGCACCACCAGGGAAGCCCCTCAAATAATCTTTTAAAAAATGTTTTTGTAGTAATATTGGGTTGGCCAAAAAGTTCGTTTGAGGTTTTCCCTAATAGCGTGTGGAAACCCGAACGAACTTTTTGGCCAACCCAATATAAAGGGTCTAATAAGTAAAGCAAGGACATCAGATAGGAAACAATTACAGGAACTATCAGAGAAACGTGTCACTAGAGTATCAGTTGAATCCTGGATCCTTCTCTTCCAATTGCGTGGCCTGCAGCGTTTGTTAGCCTTTCTAAATCTCCTTCCCCTTACTTGTAAACTGACACAGTAACACCTTTCTTGACGTAGCATTATAAATTATGAAAAATAATTTGTATAAAACCATTAGCATGGTGCAAGTTTTGAAGAGTAAACATATAAGTGGATGCTGTTAGTACTGATTGGAATAATATAGGTTAGCAGTATTAGAGGCTTGAATAAAATCAGTTTGAGGATAATGGAGAAAAAGTATAGACATACTAAGGAAGCCCCTGGATAGGGGAAGGAAAAGGAGGGGTCAAAATTAACCTTCTGGGGAATTATGTCAGTAACCCAGTTTGGAATTATATGAAAAGGAACCAATTTTGGAGTTAGATACTTAAGAATTTGTCTTACCTTGGAAAATTATTAAAATATTTGAGGTATAAAAATGTTGGAATCTGACCCAGTACTGATGTGAAAATATGAAAAATGGGATTTCTTTGGAGTATACAAAATATGTAAGACATAATGCTGTGCTAGTCTGGGCTTATAGGTATGGGAAAACACGAAGTGAAGAAGAAAGAGGAGAAAATATATCTAAATATATGACTGAAGGAAGGATTGAAGGAAGGCAGTTAAGATCTGCCCTCCCCTTTTTTGTATATGTCCTTTGAACAGAATATTCTAATCATCCATTAGTGTTTGAAATCCATTTTGGCACGAAAGATACAGCTATTGCTGATGAAAAACTCATATTTTCTAAGGAATTCAAAGCCATTAAAATATCAAGGGAATAAATTTCTAATAACAGACCCAATTTGATCCTAATTGGTTTTAATCAATACTCTGACAATGCTAGCTTCCTCCCAACTTTCAATTTTGTTCCCTTTAGCAGTTGTCTCTCTGAGCAGATATGGTGTGTGGGCACAGCTGCAGCCCCCTCTTTCCATTTAGGTCTTCCTTCTATGTAATCTGGAATGCCTGTCAATGTTCTTCACCATTGTGCACTTTTTTCATTCAATGTATAATGTCTCCATAAATAACTTGCTAATTTCATGTTCTTGTCTATGATGTGGTAGCATGTCAAAGAGGTTTTTTAGTCTGTAAACAAATTATGTCTATTACTTTACCCCTGTCAAGAACTCATTGACTCTCCTGCCTGATGAAAGTTAATTGGTTTGTTAAGTCTGACATTCACCTTTCTTTTTATCAATCCATGCCAAATTTTTCCCATACCATTCTGTACTTGCTTAAGTGTTTTCATATTGTTTTCCATAATCTTTTTACCCAATATATTTCTTCTCACTAGAGTTACAGTTCTCCTTTTAGGGGCTTAATATCTATTGAGCTTCTGTCCATAAGAAGAAAATATCTGGCTGAATTCACTCAATTTGATATTTATATTGTATTTTAGGAAATGAATGTTCCCATGTTCTGATTTTGTTAAATTAACATTTGTTAAGTGGAGCATAGGATGCCAGATGGTGAATCGCAGTTTAACGACAGACCAAAAGAGAAATTGAAATAGAGGTTTATTACTCACAGCTCCTGGGGGAAGCGTGGCATGCCTCAAGGGGCTACATGGGGAGGTCAAGGCAGAGTACAGACAGAGCCATAGCATCTGGGGTACATGCCTTTACTAGGGTCCTTGGACAGAGTGCTTTGGGGTTCCAAGGCTAAAGCCAGACTGGTCAATTCAAACCAAAAGAGTACAGCTTTGGTAAGTTGCATGGGGGTCTTATCCAAGCACAAGGGAAAGCCCTTGGGAGGCTGGGTGACTGTTGATCACAAGGGCAGTTGGAAGAGTCATATCAGGAACTTAACATTTGCTTGTGACTCTGAGCTCTTATCTAAGGCATGCATTTACATGAGGGGCTAGTGTTGGTTTAAGAGCCCTGAAGGTCACTTGGCCAAACAAAATGGACGTCAAGGCAGCAATACCATGAAGTAGCTTAGCTAAACTCTCAATAGCCCAAAATAGGAAAAAATGTGATTCAAGACAGTGGGTTCTGTCAAATGATCTAATTACAAGAGAATAAAGTTCTTATGAAATTGAAAGTTACATACTTACACATCTCTTAGAAATGGAAGACATGGAAGACAGGAAGGCTCTGGAAAAGCCAGTTTCAACTAATATCTGCCCATGAGTCCTGTGATATATTACATCATGCTCCTTGACAGTGACCTCCATTCAACAACAGCACCATCAGAAGTTTCCCACAGTGATCAATTAAGGGAAAATGTGACTTCTAGATATATTCTCTCAGTTATTTTAAATGCTAAAATTATACTTTCTAGACACTATAATTTTTATTAGACCCTCATTTTAACTTAGTGAAATAGGATACAATATACCATTAATCCAAAAACATGACATTATGAAGTGATCAAATGTTGTGAAGCTGTATTAAGCTTTCTATCTAGTATGAATTATATCTGTAAAATGATATCATGGTCATTTAGAACCAGCAAGCAGACCTAAATAGCATAGAACAAGTAATAAATTATGGCTGAAATGGGTAATTCTGAACAATGAGTAAAATGGAACAATAAAATATGTGTTTAATGATTGACAGGAAATCAATGAAGAATAGACGTGGCCATTTGGCAGCATGCTGAAGCATTATAAATTTTAGTAGAAATAGTATAATGTTAATTCTATTCATTTCACAAATTGTAATATATTTAATCAAATTAATTCAACATCTGTTTCATACAAAATACTATTCTAGTTATTGGGTAGGAGAAGAAATATTTTCCCTACCTTTAAGAAGAGGTATGAATGTGCAGAAATAATATACAGAAATTAGCAAAGAGCAGGAGGAAGAGAGAGAGCTGAATATGGTCTAAGAATACAGCCTAAAAATGGGTGTGGTTAGTTCCAAGTTCTCAAAATAGAGCATAGACATTTTGGTTTGAAGGGGTTGCTTTAAAATCCTCATCCAGTGAAAGAATTTCAGATAGAATATCTCCTCAAAACACTATCAGATCCTGCTGCTTTTATTAATGATTGGATTCTAAACTATTGGCCAGACCCCAAAATTCACCTTTAAATTTCATTTTAACACAAAAATTAATAAAACAAACTATATCTGTAGAAAATAATGAGAAAATAGCTAGATGACATTTTTAGAAGAGAAAGAGAAAAAATATATACACATACAGTGTTTGTTGTTTCTTATTTTAAGAAATCAGTCATTGACACAATAAGGAAAAAGTGACAACCATCATGCATAACACATTTTAGTGTTCTGATATCCACTGTCATAAATTATATTGATAAAAATCAAAGAGGATAAATCAGTGTTTATACTTTTGATGCCAGAGCATTTTATCAACTTTTCAACAAATCTTAGAAGAATTTGATAGGGATAATACATGATTTTCACATAATAATCTGAGAATGACTATTACCTATATATTTCTTATTTATTCACACAACAAATATTGTTGTATATCATGTACCAGAAACTTTGTTGGGCAGTGAGAGTATATCAGTCTGTGGTATTACTGATATAATGGGAGAATAACAGAAGATGACAAAAATAAATGATGGAATTTTAAAGCAGAATGGTGGCTTGGAATGAAGAGATAGTAAGTAAGCTAGACAGGAGAAATATTACTTTTAAGGGAAATTGTTGAATATAGAAAAGTTACAACATTCAGTTGATCAAATCAGTTTCAGATGTATAGGGTGTGGTGAGGTGTCCAGAATCCCATTCAGTATGCATTACATTTAGTCCTCATGTTTCCTTAGGCATCTTTTGGCATTGGTAAACACCTATATTTTTAAATTAACATCCAATAGTTTAAAAATACCACCCCAAATACTCTCACTATAATTATTATAAATGATTATTCCAAAGTTTTAAATTTCCATAGCTTAATCAGAGAATGAGCTATCACCTTAAGTAAGAGATAGTATGTAGATTCCATAATAATAGTAATAAACCCTTTTTCTTCTTAGTTACCTTCTTTCCTTCCTGTTTCTCTTTCCTTTTTCTTTCTGTTTTCATTTATTCATTCATTTCTTTCTTTTTTTCTTTCTCAAAATATTAACTGACTGCCAACTGCATCAGATATCATTCCATGCTATGGGAATTTATCCAACAACAAAGCACTAGAAAAACCTGCTTTGTGGGGGCTTATGTTTTAGTGAGTAGAGAGAAAATGTAAAAAATGAGCATAATAATTAAATTACATAGTACTCTAGAAAGTGATAAATGGCATGGGATAAAATAGTGCAGGGTAAGGAAGATTGGAAGGGAAGGAGTAGTCAAAGTCCTCCTCAACTGACATACGAGGAAAGAGGTGAAGGAAATCAAGGAGTGAGCCATGCAGATATCTGGAGAAAGAAGCAAGAGCCACTACAAAGACTTTGAGTCAGGTGCTACCTGGAGTATGTGAAGAATAGATAAGAATTCTGGCACAGGTGACTGGAGAAGAGGAAGGGAGCAGGCAACAGGCAGTACTGTCAGCAAGGTAACAGAGGGTCAAATCTGGTAGATCCTTGAAGGACTCTGTAAGGATTATAGCTTTAACTCTAAGAAATATTGAGAAAATTTGGAGAGTGGAGTAGAACTGTTCCATGATCCATGGTAAAACAATCATCTGTGCTGTTCTGCTGGGAGTAGACTGTAGGAAGCAAGAGTGGAAGAAGGAAGAATGTTAGGAGATTACAGTAGTAATCCAGGCCAGAGATGATGGTGCTGTGGAAATAACTGTAGGAGCAGTAGAAATGTTTAGGGGTGGTCTAGTTCTGGAAATATTTGAAGGTAGAGCCACACCAACTTTCTCATAAATTAGATGTGAGGTATAGAGAAAGCCAAACGTAAAAGAGGATTCTAAGGACCTGAGTCTAAACAACTGTAGGGCAGAGTTGCCATCAATATGACAAAGACTAAAGTAGAGCAGGTTTGTGGCAGGAAGGCAGAGTTAGGAGTTCAGTTTGGGGCATGTTGAATATGAGATATCTGTTAGACATCCAACGGGAGCTATTGAGTAGACAATTGAATATATGTCTGGAGTTCAAGGTAAAGTTCTAAAACATGGATATAAATTTGGTGCCATTGGCACATAGATCATATTTAAAGCCACAAGATTTCATGAGATCTCCAAAGAAGTAAGTGTTTAATATGAATAGGTGGAAGCACTAAGGCCTGTGGCCTTCCAAGAACAACAAGTTTGGAAAACAGAATTACTCCTAAGGCAAGAGGAAAACCCAGAGAAGTTGTGTCCTAGAAACCAAGTGAAAAACACAGGGCTTCGGGGAGAGGCAGTGATCAACTGAAGCCATTAACACATTTACAATTTTGAACTGAAGTATTATAAGACATAGTGAGATCATTTAAAATTCACTGTAAAAGTTGAGTTGTATGGAGGAAAAAGTATGGGTTTTGGACTTATAGACTTATGTAAATACGAATCTCCTCTCTGCCACTCAGGCTGTGCCTTGGGGAAGTTGCATACCTTCTTTATACCTCAGATTCCTGAGGAAAGCATTTCCTCTGGTTTTTCTCTGAAGTTGTTTGTCAGTTTCCTATATACTGTCAGGCTACAATAGACAAAAATACTGTTCAGTAACTGTTCAGATTTTGAAAATGTTTAATTTTAGCTCTGACTTAATAAACCTTTATTTATTCCTCCAATAAGAGTAGAATCACATTTATGAATTGGGGTCACTTTGAAAAACACACACACATTTTTGACTCCTTTTTCTCCCTGACCTGGCCTAGGTGTCTGCTATTTAACTATACCATGGCTGCAAGTTATTTACGGGGGTCATATGCAAAAGCAAATGTTTTGTTTTGGCTGCGCTGTGTGGCTTGGGGGATGTTAGTTCCCCTCCCAGGGACCGAACCTGCGCCTTCGGCAGTGAAAGCACAAAGTCCTAACCATTGGACCGCCAGGGAATTCCCAAAGCAAATGTTTTATGAGTACTAAGATGTATGTCTTTGTAACCCTAATGGGTTCTTTTAAAATTCACTACTTCCACCTATCTAAATGAAATGGGAGAGAGAAAACTATGAAAAAGCACAGCTGAAAAACTGGTGACCAGGTGCTGTATTTACAAGATGGGTTAATTTGTAATTGGAAAATGGTAGGATGGTTTTGTAACTTACAGCCCCAGGATCCATGACTTGAGATTCTTTTTAGCAATGGAGACAACCAAGAATACAGCAAACACGAGGAGGGATACCTTGGGAGGCAGGAATTCATTCAAAATAAGTGTTTTAATTGATTGAGGTCAGTTTTACATACTTCTGAATTGTCAGTTAGGATATTCAGTTTTATGTCCACATAAAATATTGCATCTCATGTATTTTCCTCAAACTCAGCAAAAAGTAGAAACTGTCCTAACTGAAAGAGCACATCCTCACCACTTAGGACCTTAATAAGTCATGATTTTTCTAATGAGGAAGAGACCTTCCTTAACTTTAGTGATAATGTAGATTTGGGGTCAGAGGAATAAACGTCTTACATGGAGAGAAGAGTGATATCCATCAAGGAGAAACTGGAGTTGAGTAACCAGCAGGTTAGTGTGGCATTTGTAGCAAACCAGAGGGATAAGTATCTTAGCCCAAGTCAATGGTCATCATTTTATTTAGGGCGAGCCCCTAAAATGGTAGCTAAAGCCACCAAAGCAGTGAGACTTCATATGGTCAGCTATCCAAGAGAACATTAATGGAACTCAAAGAGATTAATCAGCCATAATTTGACCCTGATTAAAAAAGAAGTTTAAAGGTATTGGAGCTTCAATGATTACATTGATGGGAGCTCATATTTAATTGCTCTTTTCTATGTTTCTTAAGATGGATGTTGGGAAAATCTATGTTATGTTTGTGTGAAAATTTGTATCAGCATCTTATTTTTTCTGTTGTGAGTCTTTGAGGTAAGTTACAAAAATCATAAAGCCAATGATCTGTTTCTCTATCTCTAAACAAGACCAGATAAATCATTTCAAACAAAATGTAAACATATTCTAAGAAGACCCCTAAGTAAACAATTCCATCCCAGGCAACTATGACCTCATATAGTAGAAACTTAATAAATATTGAATGACAAATTGAACATATTCATAATCAACAAACTTCAACATCAGGAAATGTTTCCTCATTGCTGCCTTAGTCTCTCCTATTTTATTTCTTCTTATTATGATCTCAGAAAATGTAGAGAATAGCTAGCCATCAATCTCTGTATAATATCTGTTCTGTACATGAAAACTATTATTAAATTTCCTTCATGATCCTCAAACCCATTTAGTCTTCTCTTCTGCAGGCTAAATAATTCATCTCCTTCTTTTATTTTATTCTTATCTGAATTTCTTGCATTAGCCAGGAGGAGAAATGCTGAAGTCACAGGGGATTTTGAACCCAACATTCCTTAAGCATGTTAAGAGTAATAAGAAAAGAGCAGTGATGTGTGGAGATAGCACTACTAAAACATGATAACGAACAGAAATTTTCAAAGAAATTGCTAACATCTGAATAATTTTATAATTTGAGTTTTCTGTAAGACACAAAAGAAAAGATATTCAGTGAGGGAGAATAAAATGTTTGTGCTTAGTCTCTATTCTTTAACTACATGTACTCTGATTCCACAGTTCCTCAGAACTCCTAAAATCTTAGGTTCGTATTCAATACCTGCTAATGGTCTCACTCTGTAAAATGACAAATGCCTTGGAGTCTTCTTTATACAAGTAGATTCCTCTCTGAAGACTATAGAAAAGAAAAATGGTTCATAAATTTCTGATGGCCTCAGAGAAAAAAATCTTGAATTCCATTCAGAGAAGTTAA
Organism: Orcinus orca; assembly: GCF_937001465.1. NCBI lineage: Eukaryota > Metazoa > Chordata > Mammalia > Artiodactyla > Delphinidae > Orcinus > Orcinus orca. The sequence continues at coordinate 17,597,565 of NC_064562.1, forward strand.
ATATAAAGAATGCAAGCTATTTATCAGCCTGACACTCATGTTTAAAGGAGTGAGACATGCAAAGTTTTTGGTTGTGAAAAAGCTTTGCTACTGAATTCTATCCAACATTCTGTATAATATAACAGAAGGGCATCCTGAGCTGGTTTATGTCATGAAGCAGTGGATTCAAGAGAAGTTAAATGTCTTTTCCTCCAGGATACTGAGAATAAACTGCTGACATTACCAAACTGGTTCCAAAGTTAATACAGAAGATTGGACAGCTGCAACTTGATCGCCCCTGTTTTAAGAAAGAGTGGCACCATCACATTAGAACTTCACTAGACAGCCCTTAAAATACTAAAGCTTTAACCTATAATGTGATTACTTTATTCTAAATATTTTATTTGAATCAAATGTATTAGGTATAGCAATCTCATATCCCTTCCAGACATATAAAGATTTCTTGCCTTAAAACGTAGAAAGATTACCCAGGAGACCTGTCATCTTTACAGTGAAATACAAATAATATAATTCAGTCATTTACCTCAGCCTAAGTTCTTAATAGTACTTCATTGACCCAAATGGTATGCGTGCGTCTCAATTTTAATTTTATGTCTTAATTTGCAGTCTGATTTAAAGAGTCATACTCCACCAAGCTTTTGAGGAAAGAGGAGTGTCTCAAATTTTGCAGTATTGTCATTAGTGAGGGACTGAATGGATAACTGGTTTTCTGCAAGACATGTTTTCCCTAGGGAACACACTCACTCTGGTTAATCAACTGGCAAACAAGACACCTAGGGTTATCTCTTTACCACCCTATTGCCCCATCAATAATGTACAGACTGTCACTAAGTAGTCATTTCTCCCTTCTGGGCTGAATTTTGAGAGGTGAATCATGTGGGAAAAAATAGGAGTTATAGTGTGGAGACTGTGGGTCACACTGTAATCTCAAATACATGCTGTGCTATTCTGCAGACAGTCCATCAAGATACGTTCCAAGGCGTGAACTGGTGCCTACAAAAATATATAGGCTGCGACCACCAAACTCATTTCATTAGGACCTTTCAAGGTTAACATTATAATCATGCTTCAGGGCATAAACTGATCACCAGCTGAGCTCAGGAAGACATTTTACTTCCGTGAAAAGTGTCCCCAGTGGGTCAGTTGCATTGCAGGTACATTTTACCTTTTGCAAATATTTCTTTAGCCATACCAAATTTTTTTTCTTATCTTTATCTTTGTCTTGCAAATTAAAGCTTAAATCAAGCAATACTAATTTTAGGTCTTAACTAACTCCAATCTGAAGTGTTCTTCTTTTCTTTTTTCTTTTTTGTTATTGTTTCCTAAATTTTCAATTAGTTATATATATATATATACACACACACACATATATATGTTTGTTTACTAACAAATTTACATGAGAACTATGCATTAGGATTCATTATAATTATCTCATAATGGAAGTTTTATTTAACTAAGGACACTGAAAATACTGCCAATAGTTAACAATTTCCATTGTCCAGAAAGTTTCTGATGTTTAGCACCAAATATTGGATACTGCATTAGTGTAGTATATTTCTGATGGTCCAGGTCACTCACCTGGTCAACAGCATGAAAACATATACATGATCCCCATCACCAGCTCCTACTTATGGCACCTTGCACAGAATGCCAGCAAAAAAGTCCTTCTTGGAGTGACATCCTTCAAACATTCAGCTCCCATCCATCACAGGAGTATTAAGGCAGGAAGGTGAGGAAACAGAGTTTGGGTCTCCATAAACAACTGGACAGCATGGAGAAGGAATATGAACATTATTAGCATGTCATACTGGTGTTGTTTTAATAGGATTCATCTGGAGTTTCTTGCTCATTATATGCTCATTTTGATAGGTGCTCTCTTCCATCTGTTTAGGATCTGGAGATTATTAGATACATTCAGAGAAAGGAACCACCCTCAAGCAGATTTTTGATCTTCCAGTAATGCTATCGCTGAGAAGCCATAACCCTAACATTGTTTTTAACCATACAGGGGATATCACCTACATCCCCACAACCTGCTCAGCTTGAAAAATCACCTAGAGCTGTAGTTAATGACTTCTCAGCGGGGCCTATCTGCTGAGGCAGTAAAGCACTGACCCAGACTGCCTGGGTTCAAAACCCACCTTCACCACTTAATTAAGCAATCACTTAGCTTCTCTATACTTCAGTTCCAGCCCCATCCCCAGACACATCTGGGGATAAACCACAAGGTCAGTGTGAGGATTACATGAGATAGTTCAGAACAGTGCCTGGCATACAGTAGATACTCAATAAGTGTTTACTGAATAAATGGATGTAGAGTACATCGGCGTATACCTGGCTCGTAGCAAATACTCAATTATTTTTGTACTTTTATCATAACTTTATATTAGAAATCTTGATCTTATTTGGGGGTAGAGCCAAGCAAACCTTGTCTTGGCAGTGGCTTTGCTGTGCACATCAAAAATCCTGGAATTTCAGAATGGGAAGGGGGAGAATATCAAATTGCCTAAAACTAATTTTCTTAAAATCAATTGGCATAATGATCAATTTACCTAATGACACATTCATCTAAAATGTTCACTTACCAAATATACAACTTTTCCTGTGTACTAAAATAGTAGTAGCTTGGAGGCATTTATATAAACTTTCATAGTGACTATTTTGCCGACCTTTGAGGATTTTCAAGGCATTTCACCCAATTAAGACTAAATGTTTAAAGTGTTATAAAGTAGATTTTAAAAGCCCACTATATGCTAAAAATGCTTAAGAGTGGCATCTTATTATATGTGAAATGCTACATCTATGACAGATTTTTATTAGGAATATGATCATTAGGCTAATGGGTATTTGGGCAGATTGGATATTAGGAGAATTGGTTTTAGGTGAACCACGCTCAATATCTCACAGGGTCGGGATGTGAGAGCAGTGGCACGTTTTTGCCTGAGTCATTTTGTTGACTTTTCTCTGTGACAAGGTTCAGCTCTGAAACGAGATCTAGTCTGACAGCTTTCAGCTTCAGATCCATGACAGATTTCCAGACCTGGAGCCTGCTCACCCACCTTGGTTGACCCTATGACAAAGTAGCAGATCTGTATTCTGCACAGAATTGACATGGCCACAGAAATCCATTTTGCCCTATCTGTGAACTCACAATGGTACACATGATTTCATACAACAGCTTCTTTTCATTTTACCTGTTTTGATAATATATATTTTATATCACACATCTCCTCTGATAATAGGCTGTTTTATAACCAGTTCTTCAAAAATAAGAAAGATAATTAAGATGCAGAGGTATGGTAAGTTTGCCTAAGAAAAGAGAGTATGGGAGAATATGCAAAAGGTATGGGGGACATGTACAATTTCTATACACAGGAGTCCAAGATACATGTGAACTCACAGTGCTTCTCCTAAAATGGCAGCCAACACAACAAACCTTTCTTTGAAATCAGTTTTACTTTCATTGATTCCGGCTCTCATATGGAACAGTCAACGCTCTGCTGTTGCTACTTCATAAAATTTTTCTTCAATTGTACGTGTACTATAAAGGCAAGGAATTTTCATCTTGATGAGAATGTTTACATTTTCCTGAACTCAAAGGAAGGTAAACAGCGTACTAGGTGCCCAGAGTTTGTTTAAAGTTCTTGCCTGCCTATATAATAAGGCAAGTGTGTCCGTCATATCATGTAGTAACTAGTGGTGTGGAAACTGACATCTGCCAACCAGTAATGCTGGTCATACTTCACTGCTGCCCCAACTGCTCACAGTATGGTTCAGCCTGCCACCCTGAGCTCCAGCCAGCTGTCAAGGCTGCCACAGCTGCCATCTTATTTACTGCCATAAGCTTTCTTGGCATTGTGGACCCAGACACTGCTGAGATGGCGCCTGTCATTGGCTGTAAAAGGCACAGGGATGAAAGACTCTGAGGAACCCTGGGAAGGTGCAACATGTTTGAACCAACTGACAGTGGAACCAGTAGGCACTGAATTCTCCAAGGTTGTTCTTTGTTGACTGATAAGATTGGACAAGTCACAGTAGGCCCCCCAGAACTCCTATTCAGAGCTGTTTTAATTGAATGTGTCACTGACAAGGGACAATCACTTGGGCTGTGGCATCTATTCCAAATGAAACAATTGTTTTAAAGTAATTGGTCTGACAAGAAGGCTGGCAGCCATTGAGGATAAGATGCATGTGTTTCTATGAGAAGAGACAGAAAACACGCTCCCTGTAATTGCCAGGGCTAACCTTTTAAACTTTTCCCTTTACTTCTCATGAAACAAGTCCTTCCAACACCTCTGATTTGAATAAATATTGAACAATTCTAGGGACACTACTTTGCTTTACATGTTTTTTATACACATAAGAGGCTCATTTTCAGCTTGTTTAAACTAACCAGTCACAACAATTTGTAATGGATTTAATAGGAAAAAAAGCGGAAAGGGTTAATTTGTCTCCAAACTTCTTTGCAGATCTCACTGTTAGCAACTCTCGATACAAGGGCTGCAATTATGCTCTGTAAGACAGAAGGTCAGTTCCATCAGCCAGTTAGCACGGATTGAGCCAAATTTCCCAGTATGTACATGGTTTCCCAGGAGACCGCCGAGTCTGTAAGAGCCAAAAGCATCTAGGCAAGTGGTGTTTAGCCATATAACACACCTAGGCCACAACAGAATATATAGCACATTAGAAAGAGAAGAAACGATATGCTCTAACCCACAATCATTGCATACACTCTAGTCCAGATCATGCCCTATTATAGTGGTAAAGAAAACCAATATTGCTATAATATTTTGCAAAATATTTCACATGTATTATCTCATTTGATCTTCACAATATCTGAGGTAGGAATTATCTTTAGCCATTTTATATACAGGAGGAATGAAGCCCACCTATATGACTATGTGGTGGAAGTTAATAGAAAGCAGTATTTTTGACTCCAAGTCATCATTTTTCTAGCACACCACAATGAGTGACTCCATCTTCAATCTGCTTTTATTTTTGCTATATTGAATATGCCCTTCCTATGAAATAACATCTAGCCTAGAATTTTAACTAAAATATGTAAATTGGGGAAGGAGAGGGAATTTACTAGTCTTTCTCTAACACCTTCTTTTGTGAATCAGTTTCCACTAAGTCACAAGGCACATAAACATGCATGTTCTTAGTGATATTGCTTACTCTTAATACCTGGCTCTTGACATCTAATAGCTGTAGGAGCTTGAGAAATTTACTTATTTCTCTATGCCACAGTTTCTTCATCTATAAAAAGAGTATTAATCCATTCATTCATTCATTTTTACATTTATTCAGCAAGTATTATATACCAACAGAATGCAGGAGACTGCCCGTAGGTCCTAGGGATATAACAGGGAACAAGCCAAATACAATCTCTACTTAGATTACCAGAGAAGATAGTCAGTTAACAAATAATAGATATATTCATTGGGTAGCAATACCCAGTTACAAATGAAGAAGAACAGAGTTGGTTGGAGGCTAGAGAGTGATGGCAGAGAAAAGAAAACGATGCTATTTTAGATAGAATGGTCACAAAAGGCATCTTTTAGGAGATGACGTTTGAACAGAGATCTTTCCGTGGGAGGGAATTTTGTGAAGACAATTCCAGGCAGAGAGAAGAACAAGTACAAAAGCCCTGAAGCAGAACATGCCTGTGTGTGTTCACGAAACAACAAAGAGGTGTATGTTGGGCAGAATGAGAGAGGAGGAGGAAACTGGCAGACATTAGGTCAGAGAAGTGACCAGTGATTGCTCAGGTAGGTCCTTGGTGGTCTTCAACAGGACTTCTGACTTAGGTCTAAGTACGATGAGAATCATTTGGTGTTTCTGAGGCCTGAGGAATGTCACTCCAACAATTGTAGGATGACTAGGATGTAGGGAAACAGACAAGAACAGGGAAACCAGTTAGGAAGCAGTTTCAGTTAATACTGGAGAGAGATGACTGCAGATTGGACAAGGGCTATGGCCGTGGAGATTGTGAGGAATGACTGTTCTTTACTGATGAATTGGAGGAAGGGTGGAAGGGAAAGATTAATCAAGGGTGATGGCATTTGAATCAAGCTATTGGGTGAAAGGTGGTTCTAGTTACTGAGCTGGGACACATAAGAGGTAAACAAGTTTTGGGGGAATTAAACATACTTACCTCAAAGGTTTAATGTGAAAATAAAAGCATTCTGCAAAGAGCATGGTATATAATAAGTTTCAATAAACATTAGGTATTGTTATGATCATTATTATCATTACTAAATGAATCAAGTCCTGTAAATCTTATTTCCTAGAAACTCTCCGAGCTTTCCTCTCTATACTCACTATTGCGCCTTGGTCCAAGCCCTCATTATCTTGTACTTGGATTCTTGCGATGGCCAGCTGAGTTTCCTGCCTTTAGACTAGACTATATTTAATGTTTTCTTCACTGCAAGCAGAATAATCTTATCATGTTTCTTCCTTAGCTTCAACACTTCAGTGGCTCTCCATGGCCAATAGAACAAAGCTGTGACTCCTTAATTATTTGCCACTCTTCTACTTCTCAGCAACTATCCTCCTGTTTTTCTCAGCCTCCAATAATATCAAAAAAAACCATGGTTACCCTAACATTATAGGTGTGTATGCCTTCCTGCCTTTGCCCATGTCATGTCTCTTGCCTGGAATACCCTTTCAAGTCTCAGTGTATCTTGCAAAATTTTATTTTTCTGTTTAAATCCTAATGAGGAATCACCTTTTCCATTGAAGTATTTTGTAAATGTTCCTACAAGAGTGTATTATCATGTCTTGTACACAGTTCTATTACTGTAAATAGCACATTTCTTTTTCACATACAGAGAACTTTAACATGTATGTCTGTGTTTGTCTCTTCTTCACAATTGTGAAATCTTTAATGGCAAGGATATGTCTTTTTACCTATGAATGGGTGTTTGTGCAGTTAGTGGCATGTATGTATTCACCTTTATTTTTGTGACCTAACCTCAGTGGTTTGTGAGAAGAGGGTTTGCTTCATCACTCCTGGGTCTAGATGTCAGAGATGAAGAATGGAGCATTAGTGCACCTTCTACACTCTGCTGCCTAAGATCACCTGCTTACGACAGGTTTTAGGGTTTTACCTGACTTCTTTACTTTATTATGGATTTTCCAATGACACATTGGCTATTAACACTAGTGAGTTACGCTAAATTTGAAAACAACTATAAAAATGAAATGAAAGTGATGGTGGAAGTAACACTTTTTTCTTTGCTTCAAGTAACTACTGCATTCTATCATGACTTTTTAACGTCTTGTGTATTCATCCTTTTCTCTCATCACTACCCCAAAGTATTCATATCAAAAAAGCCTCTTTGTAGATTTTTAAAAATTAATTAATTAACTTATTTTTGGCTGTGTTGGGTCTTCGTTGCTGTGCTCAGGCTTTCTCTAGTTGCGGCGAGCGGAGGCTACTCTTCACTGCGGTGCACGGGCTTCTCATTGTAGTGGCTTCACTTGTTGCAGAACATAGGCTCTAAGCACACGGGCTTCAGTAGTTATGGCACGTGGGCTCATTATTTGTGGCTTTCAGGCTCTAGATCACAGGCTCAGTAGTTGTGGTGCACGGGCTTAGTTGCTCTGCGGCATGTGGGATCTTCCTGAACCGGGGATCGAACCGGTGTCCCCTGCATTGGCAGGTGGATTCTTAAGCACTGCACCACCAGGGAAGTCCCTGTAGATATTTTTAAAATCATGTCTGCCTTGAAGCCTTTATACCTCTGCTATTTTAAATATTCTGTCTTGTTTTCCGAGACTGTAGGTCTAACACATGCGATTTATGAGTCACCTCTTCCTTGGAGTCTTTATTGTTCACTCTGGTTTAGATTGATATCTCCCTTCTCTGAAGTTACAACATTATCTGTACAACCTTCATTCGTTTCTAAATATGCATGGTTTCATGTTATTTTAGTACTATTTCATTTGTACATTTGTTATTTTTCCAAATAGACTTTAATACCCTTATTTGAAAATACTGTTGCATATCAGTTTTGCATCTCTCAAAGCCCATGGTACCGTTTTGACCTCAGTACAGGTGTTCAATAATAGATGTTGAAATGAAGAGAGAAATGCATAAAATGTAGTGATCAAACCCATAATTATAATCATTTCAAGCTTACCTTAGTGGATTGTTGCATGATCTTAGACAGAACGTCTTTTTGAGGATCTCAAGGCAAAACGTAGAAAACACTTTATTTCCTTTCACCCATAACATGTCTAGGAAAATGAACTAAATTAAAACTTAAAATTTGATCATCAGCCATAGTTTTTAGAGTTAGAAATGGAGATTCTAGTTGGAAAAGAAAAGCAAAACTCATTTTCCCTTCAATTTTATCAGTAATAAACTCACAGATATTTTACCATGCAGGAATGAGGAAGCAGTAGCATCAGACCTTCCAGCTTCCATTTTTCAAGGAAAATGGGCCTATCTGAAAATAGTTGGCTAAAATGTTAGTTTTTTAAGTGCTCCAAGGGCCAACATTTTGAGGGCCAAACAAAATGGACCTGAAGGCTGGGGGCCTTGTAGGCCCAGATTATACCACCTCTGTTTTCTAAGAACTACCAGAGAAACAAATAATTAGATTCATCAGGGTTAAGAGCTTTCAAGGACCCAGCAAAGTTGATATTATCATGGTAAATCCAGTATATAATGTAACTGCATTCCATCCTTGGTTTTCACTCCTGAAACAACAAGTTTGGGGGAGGGAGGAGGTTTGAAAGTATTTCCTCCATTTGACACATATTAAAATGTGAAATAAAGAAACATATATTTTTTTATAGTACATAGTCTAAGGACTGTTTCTATTGCCCATGTAATATCTAGTGTAAAGTTTCCTCATTAGACAATTTCACACTGTCTGGCTGCCCCCCCCCCCCACTCCATTACTTCTTTGTCAAAGAAGTTTTAAAAATGAAAGCCCAAGACAAGAGGCATTTTAAATGAATTAAAAACTGTCACAGCTGTTCCAACCAACCTGGGAAGACATATAGCAAATTTTACACCCCTTCATGTTATTTTTTCTCAGGATAACTGTTGGCAAGTGGTCAGCCTGTCATGACAGAGTCCAATTAAAATTATATATCATTGCAAGTTTTCTTTTCTCTGTTGTCAATAATGGGATCCTTTAGACAGCCCTTCAATATCCACTCCTGGGCATTTTAATTTCCTGACAAATCTATCATCTGAAATTTGCCATCAGGAGTAGTCAGTCTCTGAGCAGTAATAAAACAGCACAAATCCTGGTACTCTCCTTAGCATTGTAACAAAGAGATAATCTTTATAACATTATTGTGGCTCTGTATTCTTATAACCTTGCCTATGTCTGTGTATCACAGTGCTATAGGAATGAAATTCAGGCAGGGATTTGATAAACTTATGAAGGAATGTATAAATATATGACATCTTAGACCAATATTTCCAAATCTTCAAGATCTCCCTGGTCTCTCAAATTCCCATTATGTTATAATAAATCTCTTATACGTATTTAGACTATGTAAACAATAAAATTTTTATTCACTCACACAGAAAAGCATAATTTCCCAGAGAGTATATTGAGAAGGAGTGCAGATAGTTAGAAGTAGAAAAACTACTAACAGAGGTCAAAGCCACAAATTTAAAGTTAAGAATTTATTGTCTTTGAAATATATATTTATCCAATTAAACAAAATATAATATTTTCCCTTGGAATGTACAGAAGTACTTAGGATCTGGGGATGGGGGCGGGTGAGAGTTTCTTATTTTTGAATTGTTAACTATTTGTTACTTAACAAATCAAAGTGGAAGCCAGTAAATTTTTTACTATTAATATTAAACTGTATTAATAGCAGCAATGATCACAAAATATTTGGGAGCTATTTAGTTTGTTTTTCAATAGTGATGAGCTGCTGAGGAAGAGATTAGTTAATAAATGGGATGGCTCAAATGTGAGAACTGCTAAGACATCAGCAGCACAGAGCAGAGTACATGCCACTGTTAAGGGTAGAACTGTGCCCCCTCCCCAAATGTTTATGTTGAAGCCCTAATACCCAGTTACCTTAGAATGGGACCGTATGTGGAGATAGGGCCTTTAAAGAGGCAATTATGTTAAAATGAAGCTCTTAGGGTAGGCCCTAATCCAATCTGACTGGTGTCCTTATAGGAAGAGGAAATTAGGATACAAAAAGTGATACCAGGGATGCTGTGCGCAGAGGAAAGACTATCTGAGGATACAGCAATAAGGCAGCCAACTGTAAGCCAAGAAGAGAGGCCTCAGAAGAAACCAAACCTGCCAACACCTAACCTCAGACTTCTAGCCTCCAGAACAATGAGAAAATAAATTTCTGTCGTTTAAGCCACCCATTCTGTGGTATTTTGTTATGGGAGCCCTCGCTAACTAATATATTAGGGAAGGCCAAGACTCATTAGAAATCAATGCAGTGGCATCCCGAATGGAACTGAGGAAGCAATGTTTGCTGCAGAAGTTTCCCCTACCCTACACATTTACCCAAGAGGAGCACAAGAGAGCAAGTCTGCATTTGAAGCCCTGTGTCTAGTGACCATAAGCTTAGTCACTGTTACATACCAAGCATCCCAATCTGCATTCTGGGATATAGCAATAAAAGGAGATAAGGTAATAAATCAGTTCTGAAATGGGGCAGGGTGGTGTTTAGTTCTATGTCAGGCAATTTGCAAAGAAGGACTCTTTGACAAGAGGCTGAGGTAAACTAAGCAGGATTTAGATCTAGGGTAAGAGGATTGACAGGAATTAATGAAGTACCAGGACCCTTATTGGTTGAGGTTTAGAGCAGGGCCACCATCCTTGATTAGCACATAGAGTAGAATGGAGAACAGTGGGCCCAAGAATCCCAGGAAGACAGGAAACGCTATAACCCAGAGGCTCAGTGAGACTTGATTTTCTTCCACTTTACCATTCTCCTTAGCAGTTCACCAGATCTTTTACCTAGGTGGCCACAGACAAGACGTGGAGACAATGGAGCATTGGTAGAGGGGTAAGGTGGGTTCATGTAAGTGTGTGGATTTATTCAAGGATCCATTAATCATGGTTCAGTAAGAAGATTCTAGGTCTGGGGGAACTTGACTTAATAAGTTTATCATTTATTCATTCAAACACTCATTTAAATGCCAGTATTTGTGGAGTAAACACAATAGCTGAGGCTTCTTTCTGCCACAGTTAATTCAGTAACTGATACTGAAGATGGGGTGGCAGGGAAGGTTTAGAGAGGGAGGTAGAACTTGAATGTAGTGAGTTATAGGGTAAAAGGCAGAGAGGTAAAGGTGTAGATTACATTTATTAGGTAATTTACAAATACTTGTTGCTCTTTTAAATAATGTGCCTCGTCTTACACAGGATTTATTAGAGAATTCACAAATCATTTAAAACATAATCTCAAATGTTAAAGAATGATTCTTACTTAGCAGAAGAATACATTTACAGGGAAATATAAACTATATGACTTAGTTGGAATGAGGAGCATGAATAGTCTTGCAGATGAAGGGCAGGGTAATGTCAGTGTGGATTGAGACTTTGTGCTCTGTAAAAGCACTGGAGAAAAGGCAAGCATTGAAGCCAGACATCCTGAGCAGAGGTTTTGAATTAAGAGATTAGTACAGCACATTTTTCTGAAACAGAAAACCCATTGATCCTACTTGAGGGACGTGATTAGTCGAAGAGCAAACAGCATTTGAAGGTGTTGATTTCCCCAGGAAGGAGACTCTGAGATGGAGTGTGCACCAGGGGTGTTCTCAGGATCAATAGCTGTGGCAGGACTAAGCAAAGTGAGGATCTCGGTTTGGAGGCTGTCTCAACAAAGGCCTCAGCTACCCAAGGGGAAGCTCTGAAGCTAAGATGACCCTTCAGAGTTGTATCAAAGGGGACTGAGGCTTTATAGTCTCATGTTGACCTGTCAATTGAATGCAGACTTTCCCAGGAAGGAGGGTGATTTTGGACAAACCAGATCTCTCCAGCTGAGGGCAATTTCCAGAGGACCCTGACTGCCAGGGGGATCAGCTGGCAGCTGGGAGATTCAGTCTTTGAGTTCCGAAAGGAGACATGGGAAATAATGCAACATCCACTGCCATTTCACTCTTTGTGCCTCTCAGATACAGTTCTTTGTATAAATTCTTGGAGCAAATCTTCTAGAACTCTGGTGTACCTATTTTCCTTAGGAAAACTTAGAAGAGGAAGGTTAGTGGGACAAACTCTGCCCCACTGGTACAGCTGGTTTCAGGACCACAAATTATGCTCAGGTCTCCCATCTATACTACTTTCTAGATTTTTCTATCCTCGGCTGACACTCCTCGTCTAGGTGGCTTACTGAATGATGTGACTGTGACACTCATCCTTATGGGATCTGAGCTTGCCCTTTTTAGGCTGTGGTTTCTGCACTAGTCAATTTACTGTCAAAGCTGAGCAAGGAAGTAGCAACAGGTACTAAAGTGAATCACCTGGTGCCAAACACTTTCCTCCCTGTCCCTCCTGAGTAACATCTGGGTCACATCCTTGCCAGGATGGTGAGTCTTCCTCTTGTCCTCTTGTCTGAGGAGCCCAAAGTCCTCAGGAAAAGTCAAAACTTACATAGTTCAGTGGAACTTTTGGTATGTGTCCAGGTGTAGGCACCCCTGCTTTGGAAATTAGAATCCTTAAACCCACAAAGCCCAGCGTTACTAGAACAAGAAACTCAAATTTCCCAAGTGAGTGACAGAAGTGATGCGAAACACAGTCACTCTTGCCTCCAGCCTTTGGTTCCTGGATCCATATATTCTAGCTATTGGAGAAACAGCACCTTCAGAGTACACTGGGATGATAGTGCCCCATGTTTACAAAATACTGTCTGGTGCTGTAGTTGTGCTTTCCACAGACTAACCCATCATTGTGTCAGGCTAGAAGCTTCTGGATAGTGTGGTATATCATAGGACCAGGCAATGGGTTCCTGTTCTTAAAATTGGGCAAGGCATCATGAAATTTTATTGGGACAACTGTCCTAACCTCCTGACCATCATTCTTGACTGTTTTTTGTTATTTAAATGGTTGAATTATTTAGATACCCTTATTGGCTACTGTATGTCTTTTCCTGAAGAAAGCCATGTTCTATTAACCATCTCCAACACTCTCTGTGTGTCAAGCCACCCCATATCCCCCCTTCCACACTGTGACCTTGCCACCAATTACAATAATTGTATCCGCCTAGATTATGTCGGTTAAGCCTCCCCACCTGGCCTTTATCGCTTGGGAGTCCTATCATCCCCACTGATGTCAGAGAATGCAGTTCTGTAATGGCATATCTTACCACCTTCCTTGGTTTAACAGAGAAGAGGCATAACTGAACTTCTTAGTGACGCTGATTCCCTTATCACCAACCTATCCCTTATTGTTTTGGTAAATAATGAACACTCTGGGTGCTCCTAAGGAACATAATCACTGGTGGTACATCAGACCTTACCTAGCATAGTTATTCTAGCATCCTTTCTTCTCTGTCTGCTGTGACAGTTTTGGCATTTCTACCTCACTTTGTGTTGTTGCTTGATTATTTTCAGCTTCTGAGAACCATTCTAAGAAGTGTGTTGCCAAAATCTTTATTTGGGTGCTGAATCCTATATCCCATGACAGCAGACCCATACTGTAACTTATCCAACTTTATGTTCTTTCCCTCCATTTGATATATCACCCTCAGAATCCAGTTCCATGAGTATCTCCTAGTTCCTACTGGTGTATATTGCCTACGTTCTACAGTTCCTTGGGAGTATATTTCTTTCTCTCCATTGGCAGGCACAGCACTTCCTGAGCCAGGTTATGTTGGAATTTATCCCTAATTATTGTCTTAGTGTCCAGAAATGGGGGTAGGGGAGATTCAGAAGGATAGCGGATATATGTGTCATATTGTCTTACAGATAAAGGCCTCTGCATTTTCATCAAGCCAAGGGATACACCAGTCCTTAATAAGGAGACATGGACCATTTTGCCAAGCTGAGAGTTCAGGAATATTTAGAGATTCCTGAGTTTTTGAGCGCCTCAACACAGATGTCCCATTCCATAACTCTGGGCCCTGACTTTTGGGTGGCCGACTTAACTAGGTTTTGTACATAACTTTCTTAGGAGCTCTGCCATATTTATGATTAAGTCCTGGTCTGCAGATTTTTCTGTCTTCAAGCTTTAAAAAGTGAGAGCCTTTTTTTTTTTTGCCACGCCGTGCAGCATGTGGGATCTTAGTTCCCCTACCAGGGGTCGAACCCATGCCCCCTACATTGGGAGTGCACAGTCTTAATGACTGGACTACCAGGGAAGTCCCAGTGAGACCCTCTTTATATTCTAGCAGGAGGACTCCTGACTTTTACACTTAGTTTTAATCCCCAGTTAGTCCTCTCAGCCTTTTTCATTATCCTCCTCTAAACCGTCAATTGTACTTAGCAACACACATCCAATTTCCTTATCCTTATAGTTACTATTTCACCATTGTTCTCAAACACCTGGTATACTGTCCCCATTAATGGAATCCCTTCCAGTCATATTGTTGCAATTCACCACCAATGAACATTTTGAGGATTGCATCTGCTACCCTAAGCCAGCAGCTATGCACACTCTACTTACCACCAGTGATGGGGTCCTCAGTGCCAGTGAGCTGAAGAATGATGGGCTCCAGAATCCCATCTTAGCATCTGCTTTCTTATATCATTATTAATACCACTCATGGAACCAAATGCTGTAGGTTGGGTTCTTCTGAAAGCAGATTCTGAGATGGAGATTAGCATGCAGAAAATGTGTTAGGGAGTATCCTTGGGATCAACTCCTAGTATAAAGAAAGGAAAGAAGCAGGATTGAGCAAGGGAGAAGTTATGTTGTTATATAATCCACATTAGACTCAGCTGACCCCTTGGGAAGCTCTGAAGCTGGAATAACCTTTTAGATTTAACCTGCTTGTGGCAAGGAGGCCAGACCTTTAATACATATCAATCGGTCATTGAGTGTAGTTGGCCTCTGAGAAAGGAATATGGCCTGGATTGAGACAGCTCTCTCCATCTGAGGGCAATCTCTGGAGAGCGTTTACAGATGAGGTAACCCACTCCTAGTAGCTGGGAAAATATGTCTTTCAGTCTTATAGATGTATTTGGGAAATGAATCATAGTGTTCACTACTGAGGAGGTCTAGAAAAGAAATGAATACTTTATAGGCTCATTTTGAATAAAAGCCCCTTTCTCTTCCTACCACTATTCACTTTGTATAATCACAAAATTTATTCAGTGTAACTAAATCTGAACTATCGCACAAAAGAATGTAGAATTTGATGAAATTGTAAGAACACAACCCCATCAATGCTGACTCCTTAGCATTGTATTACAGGTTATAAAAAGGCAAGAGTTTACATAGAAAAAAATTTTTAATGTATGATGAACTCATAATTATGTAGATTACCATGAAAATAAGCAAAAATAGCAAAGAGGTTGCAATAACCAAAGTGAAAATTTATTGGAGTTCAAAGATATAAAAATCTTTTAGAAAGCTATACAGGAAGAGAACAAATAAAATATTTCTATAGGAGGATAGTTCATAGTTGTTCACAACACAAAAGTTTCAAGGAGAAAAATGCTGCAGGTTATTAAAAAAATAGATTGTTATCTGGCAGTAGGATACTGCTCCTAACTTATCACAAGAATCATAATGGAATGCTTGTTATAATGCATAATGGAATGCAGATTCCTAGTCCCATTCCAAACCTATCAGATTCTCTTAAATTGGGTGACCCCCAAAAAAGAAAACTGAGAAAAGTATTTGAGTACAAATATCATATTTGTGGGGGGAGTCCCAGGAAGCAGTTAGGGGCGTAGGGAAATGAAACAGGGAAGGAGAGGAAGCCAACAAGTTGCTCATTGCTGAGCATGTTACTGTTGAGCTGAGGCTCAATGTTGGAGAACTGTGGGACCATGTAAATAATTATAAATAGTTGTTCCATCCAAAGGGTAAGGAAGCTCTGGTTCCCATTAGTCATTGACTGAGGTCTATCCCCAGGAACATGAAGCTTCATTACTTCTTGTCTGCTCTGCATAGACAAGAAAGAGTACCCAGAAGGAGAGCTGCAAGTGCTCATAGTGGGAAGCAAGAGACATATGCCAGAACAGTGAGACCAAGAGTGGATATGGATGGGGTACTTACAGTGTCTGACAAACAGACTTTCCAGAAGAGGAGCCTGGAATTAGTATTTTTAATAAGATCCTTAGCTAATTCACGTGACCAGATAAGTTTGTACAACACTGCTCTATTATGTGCTAATGGAAAGTGACACAAATGTTAGAAATGGCCAACATAAAGATATTACAGGCACTCCTCACTTTATTGCACTTCACTTCATTGTGCTTTGCGGGTAATGCAACCCTGTGTTGAGCAAGTCTATCAGCGCCATTTTTCCAACAGCATTTGCTCACTTCATATCTCTGTGTCACATTTTGGTAATTCTTGCAAAATTTCAAACATTTTCATTATTATTAGTTTCTTAGGATCAGTGACCAGTGATCATTGATGTCACGATTATAATTGTTTTGAGGCACCACAAACTGTGCCCATATAAGACAGCAAATTTAATTGATAAATGTGGTGGGTGTTCTTACTGCTCCACACACTAGCCATTGCTCCATCTTTTTCCCTCTCCTCAGGCCTTCCTATTCCCTGAGACACAACAATATTGAAATTAGGCCAGTTTATGACCCTACAATGGCTTTTAAGTGTTCAAGTGAAAGGAAGAGTCACACGTCTTTCACTTTAAATGAAAAGTTAGAAATCATTAAGCTTTGTGAGGAAGGCATGTTGAAACCAAGATAGGCCAAAAGCTAGGCCTCTTACACCAATTAGCCAAGCTGTGAATGCAAAGGAAAATTCTTGGAGGAACGAAATTGAAAGTGCTACCCCAGTGAACACACAACTGATAAGAAAGCAAATCAGTCTTGTTGCTGATATAGAGAAAGTTCTAGTGGTCTGGATAGAAGATCAAACCAGCCACAGCATTCCCTTAAAGCAAAGCATAATCCAGAGCAAGGCCCTGACTCTCTTCAATCTATGAAGGCTGAGAGAGGTGAGGAAGCTGCAGAAGAAAAGCTTGAAGTTAAAAAAGGTTGGCTCATGAGGTTTAGGGAAAGAAGCCATCTCCATTACATCAAGTGCTGTTGTAGAAGCTGCAGCAAGTTACCCAGATCTAGCTAAAATAATAAAGGTGGTTACATGAGAAACAGATTTTGAATGTAGACAAAACAGCCTTTTATTAGAAGAAGATGCCACCTACTAGGACTTTCATAGCTAGAAAGGAGAAGTCAATGCCTGACTTTAAAGCTTCAAAGAACAGGCTGCCTCTCTTGTTAATGCAGCTGGTGACTTTCAGTTGAAGCCAGTGTTCATTAACCATGCTGAAAAGCCTAAGAATTTCCCTTAAGAATTATGCTAAATGATTCTTCCTTTGCTCTATAAATGGAACAACAAAGCCTGGATGACAGCATGTCTGTTTACAACATGGTTTACTGAATATTTTAAGCCCACTGTTGAGACCTACTGCTCAGAAAAAAAAAAGGATTCCTTTCAAAACATTACTACTCATTGACAATGTACTTGGTCATCCAAGAGCTCTGACGGAGATGTACAATGAAATTAATGTTGTTTTCTTGCCTGCTAACACAAGATCCATTCTGTAGCCCATGAATCAAGGAGTCATTCTGACTTTCAAGACTTATTATTTAAGAAATACATTTCATAAGAGTATAGCTGCCAAAGATAGTGATTCCTCTGATGGATCTGGGCAAAGTCAATTGAAAACCTTCTGGAAAGAATTCATCATTCTAGATGTCATTAAGAACATTCATGGGGACTTCCCTGGTGGTGCAGTGGTTGAGAATCTGCCTGCCAATGCAGGGGACGCAAGTTCGAGCCCTGATCTGGGAAGATCCCACATGCCACAGGGCAACTGAGCCCTTGCGCCACAATTACTGAGCCTGTGCTCTAGAGCCTGTGAGCCACAATTACTGAACCCACATGCCTAAAGCCCATGCTCCACAACAAGAGAAGCCACCAGAATGAGAAGCCTGCACACCGCAGTGAAGAGTGGTCTCTGCTCGCCACAACTAGAGAAAGCCCACATGCAGCGGCAAAGACCCAACACAGCCAAACATAAATAAATAAAATAAATACATTTTTAAAAAAAGAACATTCATTATTCATGGGAGGAAGTCAAAATACCAACATTAACAAGAGTTTGGAAGATGTTGATTTCAACATTTGAGGATGACTCTGAAGAAAGCAGGAGTTCAGTGGAGGAAGGAACTGCAGGTGTGGTGGAAATAGCATGAGAACTAGAATTAGAAGTGGAGTCTGAAGGTGTGACTGAATTGCTACACTCTCATGATAAAACTTTAACCGATAAGGATTTGTCTCTTATGGATTAGCAAAGAAAGTGGTTTCTTAAGAATATACTCCTGGTGAAGAGGTCATGAAACTTGTTGAAATGACAACAAAGGATTTTGAATATTACATAAACTAAGTTGATAAAGCACTGGCAGGGTTTGAGTGGAGGATTGACTCCAATTTTGAAAGATGCTCTACTGCATACTACAGAGAAATTTTTCATGAAAGAAAGAATCAGTCAATGAGGCAAAAGTCATTGTTGTCTAATTTTAAGAAATTGCCACCACCACTCCAGTCTTCAGAAATCACCACCCTGATAAGTCACTAGCCATCAATATCAAAGTAAAAACCTAAAAGAACTAAAGAACAAATGAACAGATATGAAAAATACAATAACTAAAATGAAAACTACACTAGAATGAATCAATAGCAGAGTAACTGAGGCAGAAGAACGGATAAGTGAGCTGGAAAACAGAATGGTGGAAATCACTGCCACAGAGCAGAATAAAGAAAAAAAAATGAGGAGAAATGAAGACAGTCAAAAGAACTCTGAGACAACATTAAACATACCAACATTCACATTATAGGGGGCCCAGAAGGCGAAGAGAGAGAGAAAGCACCTGAGAAAATATTTGAAGAGATAATAGCTGAAAACTAACCTAACATGGGAAAGGAAACAGTCACCCAAGTCCAAAAAGAGCAGAGAGTCCCAGGCAGGATAAATGCACGAAGGAACACGCCAAGATACACAGTAATCAAATTGACAAAAATTAAAGACAAAGAAGAAATATTAAAAGCAACAAGGGAAAGTCAACAAATAACATACAAGGGAACTCCCATAAGGTTATTGGCTGATTTTTCAGCAGAAACTCTGCAGGCCAGAAGAGAATGGCACAATATATTTAAAGTAATGAAAGGGTAGAACCTACAACCAAGAATAATCTACCCAACAAGGCTCTCATTCGGATCCAACAGAGAAATCAGAAGCTTTACAGACAAACAAAAGCTAAAAGAATTCAGCACCACCAGACCAGCTTTGTAACAAATGCTGAAGGAACTTCTCTAAGCAGAAAAGAAAAACCCTGGTAGTCCAGTGGTTAAGACTCCACACTTCCACTGCAGGGGGCATGGGTTTAATCCCTGGTCAAGGAACTAAGATCTTACATGCTGTGCAGCATGGCCAAAAAATAATAATAATAATTAATTAAAAATAAATTAATTAATTAAAACACATCTTCCAAAAAAAGAAAAGAGAAGGCCGCTGCTTGAAACAAGAAAAACATGAATGGAAAAGCTCACTGGTAAATGCAAATATAAAATAAATGTAGGAAATCATCTGCACACAAATATTGTATCAAAACCAGCAATTGTGAGAAGAGGAGAGCACAAATGCAGGATATTGAAAACACATTTGAAATTAAAAGACCAGCAGCCTAAAGGAATCTTTCTTATATATAGACTGCTATATCAAAACCTCATGGTAACTGCAAACAGAAAATCTACAATAGATAAGCATACAAAGAAGAAAAGGGAATCCATACACAACACTAAATTATGTAATCAAATCAGAAGAGAAGAGAACAAAAGAGGAAGGGAAGAAAAAAGACCTACAAGAACAGATCCAAACAATTAAGAAAATGGCAGTAGGAACATACATATTGATAATTACCTTAAATGTAAATGGATTAAATGCTCCAACCAAAAGACATAGACTGGCTGAACGGATACAAAAACAAGACCTGTATGTATGCTGGCTACAAGAGACCCGCTTCAGACCTAGAGACACATACAGACTGAAAGTGAGGGGATGGAAAAAGATATTCTATGCAAATAGAAATCAAAAGAAAGCTGGAGTGGAAACACACATATCAGACAAACACTCATGTAGACTTTAAAATAAAGATTGTTACAACAGACAAAGAAGGATACTACATAATAATCAAGGGATCAATCCAAGATGGAGATATAACAATTGTAAATATATATGCACCCAACAGAGGAGCATGCCAATATATAAAGCAAAACTAACAGACATAAAAGGAGAGATCAACAGTAACAAAATAACAGTGAGGGACTCTAACACCCCACTTTCATCAATGGACAGATCATCCAGACAGAAGATCAATAAGGAAACACAGGCCTTAAATGGCACATTAGGCCAGATAGACTTAATTGATATTTATAGGACATTCCATCTGAAAGCAGCAGAATACACATTCTTCTCAAGTGCACTTGGAACATTCTCCAGATTGACCACATGTTGGGCCACAAAGGAAGCCTTGGTAAATTTAAGAAAATTGAAATCATATCAAGCATCTTTTCCAACCAGAATGCTATGAGATTAGAAATAAACTACAAGAAAAAAACTGCAAAAAATACAAACACCTGGAGGCTAAACAGTATGCTACTAAACAACCAGTGGATCACTGAAGAAATCAAAGAGGAAATCAAAAAATACCTAAAGACAAATGAAAATGAAAGCACGAGGATCCAAAACCTATGGGATAGGGCAAAAGCCATTCTCAGGGGGAAGTTTATAGCAATACAACCTTACCTCAGGAGACAAGAAAAATCCCAAATAAGTTTATAGCAATACAACCTTACCTCAGGAGACAAGAAAAATCCCAAATAAGGTTGTATAGCAATACAACCTTACCTCAGGAGACAAGAAAAATCCCAAATAAGAAACAGAACCTTACACCTAAAGCAACTAGAGAAAGAAGAACAAAACATAAAGTTAGCAGAAGGAAAGAAATCATAAAGATCAGAGCAGAAATAAATTAAATAGAATAGAAGAAAACAACAGAACAGATCAATGAGACTAAAAGCTGGTTCTTTGAAAATATAAACAAAATTGATAAACCTTTAGCCAGACTCATCAAGAAAAAAAAGGGAGAGGGCTCAAATCAATTAAATTAGAAATAAAAAAGGAGAAGTTACAAGGGATACCACAGAAATACAAAGGACCATAAGAGACTACTACAAGCAACTACATGCCAAAAAAATGGACAACCTGGAAGAAATGGACAAATTCTTAGATAAGTATGTGCTCCAAAGACTGAACCAGGAAGAAATAGAAAATATGAACAGACAGATCACAAGCACTGAAATTGAAACTGATTTTAAAACTTCCAACAAACAAAAGCCCATGACCAGGTGGCTTCACAGGCGAATTCTATCAAACATTTAGAGAAGAGCTAACACCTATCCTTCTGAAAGTATTCCAAAGAATTGTAGAGGAAGGAAAACTCCCAAACTCATTCTCTGAGACCACCATCACCCTGATACCAAAATCAGACAAAGATGCCACAAACAAAGAAAATTACAAGCCTATATCACTGATGAACATAGACGCAAACATCTTCAACAAAATATTAGCAATCCAAATCCAACAGTACCTTAAAAGGATCATACGCCATGATCAAGTGGGATTTATCCCAGGGATGCAGGGATTTTTCAGTGTCTTCATATCAATTGGTGTGATACACCACATCAACAAAATGAAGAATAAAAAACGTATGATCTGGGCTTCCCTGGTGCCGCAGTGGTTGAGAGTCTGCCTGCCGATGCAGGGGACACGGGTTCATGCCCCGGTCCGGGAAGATCCCACATGCCACGGAGCGGCTGGGCCCGTGAGCCATGGCCGCTGAGCCTGCGCGTCTGGAGCCTGTGCTCTGCAACGGGAGAGGCCACAACAGTGAGAGGCCCGCGTACCGCAAAAAAAAAAAAAAAAAAAAAAAACCCATATGATCATCTAAATGGATGCTGAAAAAACTTTTGATAAAATTCAACACACATTTATGATAAAAACTCTCCAGAAAGTGGGCCTAGATTGAACATACCTTAACATAACAAAGACCATATATGACAAACCTACACTTAACATAATCCTCAACAGTGAAAAGCTGAAAGCATTTTCACTAAAATCAGAAACAATACAAGGATGTTCACTCTCACCACTTTTATTCAGCATAGTTTTGGAAGCCCTAGCCACAGCAATCCGAGGAGAAAAAGAAACGCTTTGTGACAACCTAGAGGTGTGGGATAGTGAGAGTGGGAGGGAGGCTCAAGAGGGAGGGGATATAGGGATATATGTATATATAGCAGTACATATAGCTGATTCACTTTGTTGTACAGCAGAAACTAAGACAACATTGTAAAACAATTATACCCCAGTGAAGATATATACAAAAAAAAAAGGAATCCAAATTGGAAAAGAAGAAGTAAAACTGTCACTGTTTGCAGATGGCATGATACTATATATAAAAAAAATCCTAAAGATGCTACCAGAAAACTACTAGAGCTCATCAAAGTATTCGGTAAAGTTGCAGGATACAAAATTAATACACAGAACTCTGTTGCATTTCTATACACTAAGAACAAAAGATCAGAAAGAGAAATTCAAGAAACAATCCCGGGAGTTCCCTGGTGGTCCAGTGGTAAAGAATCCACCTTGCAATGCAGGGGACGTGGGATCGATCCCTGGTCAGGGAACTAAGATCCCACATGCCGTTGGACACTAAGCCTGCATGCCACAACTACTGAGTTCACAGGCCTCAACTAGAGCCCGCATGCCGCAAACTACAAAACCCACGCACCCTGGAGCCTGTGCGCCACAACTAGAGAAGAGAAAACATGCACATCACAACTAGAGAGAAGCCCGTGCACCACAAAAAAGAGCCTGCACACTGCAATGAAAGATCCCACATGCCTCAATGAAGATCCTGTGTGCCACAACTAAGACCTGATGCAGCCAAAAGTAAATTAAATAAATAAATAAATAATAATAATATCTTTTTAAAAAAAAATCTCATTAACCATCACATCAAAAAGAATAAAATACCCAGGAATAAACATACCTAACAAGGCAAAAGACCTGCCTACTCAGAAAACTGTAAGATACTGATGAAAGAAATCAAAGATGACACAAACAGATGGAGAGATATACCATGTTCTTGGACTGGAAGAATCAATATTGTGAAAATGACTATACTACACAAAGCAATCTACAGATTCAATGCAATTCCTATCAAACTACCACTGGCCTTTTTCACAGAACTTGAACAAAAAGTCTTAAAATTTGTATGGAGGGCTTCCCTGGTGGCGCAGTGGTTGAGAGTCCGCCTGCCGATGCAGGGGACGCGGGTTCGTGCCCTCGTCCGGGAAGATCCCACATGCCGCGGAATGGCTGGGCCCGTGAGCCATGGCCGCTGCGCCTGCGCGTCCAGAGCCTGTGCTCCGCAACGAGAGAGGCCACAACAGCGAGAGGCCCGCGTACCACAAGAAAAAAAAAAAAAAGTTTAAAAAAAAAGAAAGAAAGAAATACTTAGATGGTGAATGGAGAACTTTACCATCTTCATGCCACAAATGCTTTGAAAAGAGAAAGAAAGAAAGAAATCGGTCCTACTTAAGCTCAAAACCTTTTGCACAACAAAGGAAACCATAATAAAAATGAAAAGACAACACACTGAATGGGAGAAAATATTTGCAAATGATGCGACTGACAAGGGATTAGTCTCAAAAATTTACAAAGAGCTCAGGTGACTCGATATCAAAAAAAAAAAAACAACAACCAAAAAACCCAATCAAAAAATGGGCAGAAGACCTAAATAGACATTTCTCCAAAGAAGACATACAGATGGCCAAGAGGCACATGAAAAGATGCTCAACATCGCTGATTATTAGAGAAATGCAAATCAAAACTACAATGAGATATCACCTCACACTGGTCAGAATGGCCATCATCAAGAAATCTACAAACAATGCTGGAGAGGGTGTGCAGAAAAGGGAACCCTCCTACATTGTTGGTGGGAATATACATTGGTACATCCACTATGGAGAACAGTATGGAGGTTCCTTAAAAAACTACAAATAGAGCTACCATGTGATCCAGCAGTCATACTCCTGGGCAAATATCTGGAGAAAAACATGGTCCGAAGGGATACATGCACCCCAATGTTCATTGCAGTGCTGTTTACAGTAGCCAAGACATGAAAGCAACCTAAATGTCCATTGACAGATGAATGAATAAAGAACATGTGGTACATATATACAATGCAATATTACTCAGCCATTAAAAAGAATGAAATAATGCCATTTGCAGCACCATGGATGGACCTGGAGATTATCATACTAAGTGAAGTAAGTCAGACAAAGAAAGACAAATACTTTATATCACTTATATGTGGAGTCTTTAAAAAAATGATATGAATGAACTCATTTACAAAATAGAAACAGACTCACAGACTTAGAGAACCAACTTATGGTTACCAGGGGGGAAGGGTGCGGGGGAGGGATAGACTGGGAGTTTGGGATTGACATGTACACATTGCTATATTTAAAATAGATAACCAACAAAGACCTACTGTATAGCAAGGGGAACTCTGCTCAATATTCTGTAATAACCTAAATGTGAAAAGAATTTGCAAAAGAATAGATACATGTATATGTATAACTAAATCACTTTGCTGTACACCTGAAACTAACAAAACGTTGTTGATCAACTATACTCCAATATAAAATAAAAATTTTTTGTAAATCTCTGTCATAACTAATACTCAAGAATGAAGGCAAAGTAAAGATATTTTCTAATTATCAAACAGTATTTGCTATCATCACATTCACTAAAGGGTGTTCAAAAACTTAGGAAAATGGAAATTGAACCACAAAAGCTGTACTGAGATACAGCAAAGAATAATGAGGAAAATTTTTGCTAGAATGTGGTAAATACTTATGACATAAAACAATGACAAATGAGTGATTAGTCTATAGAATTAGAATAACAACATAGAATTAAAATAAAGAAAAATAATGGCATGAAAGATGTCAAGGGAAGGAAAGCAGGGTTAAAGCATTCTAAGTTCCTAAAATTGTTCAGGAGGAGGGTTGAGATGTGGATTCATCTTTGTTATATATGCAAACTGAAAATGTGAGTATGCACTAAAAAACTAGAAAGAGAATGTATAATATGCAATCCAAAGGAGAAAAAAAAATCAGTAAATGAAAAGGAAAAAAATCCCTGCTTGCAAGGTAGAAGGGGAATAAAAAGCATGTCAATAGCTGGGTAAAAAGAAAGTACAAAATAAAATTGAATAACAAATATAAATATGTTGATAATCACAATAAATATATGTGAATTAAATTTACCAGTTGAAATTCAAAAATTGACATTTTTAAAACAATCCAGCTATATGCTTTTAAAAATAAGAGACACACTTATAGCATAATGACAAAGAAAATTTGAAGAAAAGAGAATGGATAAAGTACACTAGGCATATACCATCCAGAAGGCAGTTGATATGGCTATATGAGCATATTTTTATGTACATTTATCAAATAAATGATACTCTAAGATAAAAACTTTATTAGGAAATACAGTGCTTTCAACATACAAAATATTAATTTGCCATATATATTATAAATATAAATATGTACACATCTAATATGAATTAGTTCACTGTATAGATAATATATATTAATTCAAAACATGCATGCATCTAATAACATCATCCCAAAATATGGAAAACAAAAGTTAACAGACTTACATGAAGTCAACAGACTTACATGAAGTCAACATATAGATTCTTATAATATGTACAAAATAGTGAAGAATTTGTAGTTTTGGTTCTTGATGTTGAATTCTTATTTCTCCTCTTTCTAGTTACCTAATGTGCAACAAACCACCTTAGATCTTAGCATCTTAAACATTTATTTTGCTCTTGAATCTGCAATTTGAGCAGGGCCCACCAGGGATAGCTTATCTCTTCTGTACTCAGCATCATGTGAGGTGGCCCCAAGGCTGGAAACTGTGTTCATCTAAAGGCTTGGTCACTCACATTTCTGGAAGCTAAGGTGATTCATTTGAGACCTTAGCTGGGATACTGGTCAGAACACTTACTTGTGGCCACTACATGTGACCTGAAATTCTTCACAGCACAGCGGCTGTATTCTAAGGGTGAGCATTTGAGAGAGAGAGCTGGGGCAGGGGTTGGGCCAGGTAGAAGCTACATTACCTTTTATGACCTGTCCTTGAAAGTTATGCATCATCACTTCTACTGCATTCTACCTGTTTAGGCTGTCAGAAAGACCAGCCTAATTTTAAGTAGAGGGCAAAGAGACTGTATCTCTTGATTGATGAAGTGGCTAGGTTCTAGAAGAGCGTACAGGACTGGAAAATGTGCTGTGCCTTCTTGTTCAAAATGCAACGTGCCATACCCCTAACCTAGAAATGCATGATGAAAACAAACAAAAAAAGGAATCGTATCAATTTGACAAATAATTAATTGAACTTAACTCCCGTGCCTACTTATCTTACTTTAACATAAGAATCTTAGATAACCAAAAGATTCATTGCCATCTTTACTGAATTCTCTTCTAAAAGGTAAATCAATTTTTGAACTATAAGACTTGTTAAACCACCTAAAACTTATTATCTAAAGTAATTACCTATTATCAGAAGCAGTACTTTTCTTCATTGATAGGTGGAAGAAGTTGAAAAATTGCAGTTGGAATGGGAAACAAACAAGGGCTATTTTATAATTGCTTTTCATGGAGTTTTCTCTGGCTGTTAAAAACCCCAGACCAGTAAACAACTTGGGTCAGATTGTGAGATACTCTACAAAATGCTTACTTTAAAGTTTAAAGTTCAGTGAGGGAATAAGTTCTTACTTAGTTTCAAAGGCACATTTTTCTTAGTAAATGGGGAAAGTGTTAGCATACAATTATATTGAAGCTTTAGTAGAATTCACCTGAAAAAGTTTTTTGTTTGTTCATGCCTTTTTGCCTTGCTTGCCTTCCTCCAAGTGACAGCATCCATAGGTAATGGCACCCATATTTTAATTCATTTTAGGTTGTGATCCTAATGATAGTGGCACTTTATTGACATTTATGTTTTCTCCATAGTATCCATTGCAGTGTCCTTATGCTTCAAAATAATCACAATTATTTTTTAAAAATTATATTGGAAAATGACATAAGAAATAGTAAGATTTCAAAAGATGGCAACAGCACAATTAAGCAAGCTTCCACCAAAGGACATATAATGTATGTATCCATTTTCTGTAAGTAATGATTTGATAAATATACTCTAAGCACATAGAAAATTTATGAAAACTAGTATTAGGTCATAAAGTAATAAACTATTATCCTTCAATGCATGTTTTCTACTAGGTTTTTTTCTTAAGTGCTTTACAGTTTTGTTGCTGTTATAGGTGACTTAACATAAATTTCATTTTATAACTGTTGTTGGAATGTACTTTCATATATTACTCTTACACTGAGGAAACTTGCTGACCTCTCATCAATTGTGAGAATATATCTGTAGCTTCTCTTTGGATTCTGCGTGCACTTGGACTTTGTGGACTTCTGGAAGAAGAAAGTAGGGACATGAGGCTTATTGGAACCAATTTTGACTTTCCTTAGTGGAAGGTGAGTACTCTGTTCTAGAGTTCTCATTCCAAATGCTTAGCTTAGTGATGCAGTTTCTAAGCCATCTCCCTGGTCCTCACATGCAGTACTCATGGCGTAGCCTCAGCTCCAGGCTCACACTCCAGTTTTCATCATTCTAAATGTGCTCAGTAGGATGACAGTAGGGTTATGAACAGCTCTTGTAAAGCAAAGACAGTCGTTATGGGGAAAACCTCTTTTAGAGGAAAAAAAATCAACTCATCCACTTAGCTAATTGCCATTAATTAATTGCTTTTTAACTCACTCACTCTTAAATTTAATAGCCACTTCACTGACATTTGTTTAATATTTTTCTCTTGCTGCTTATATTTACTATCATAAATATCTAAGGATTTTACCTAGGGATTACATTGAATATTACCAAATAAACAAAGCCTTCTTATGTGGAATTAAATTGTTTTATGATTACAAAATAAAGACTTTGTAGGAATGAGACATTAAATATGGAAAAACCTGGGTATATTAGGATGATAAAAGACTGTAAAGTCACCCACCGTGAACATAATCTCAATGGAGAGGCTGGGATGGAGGGTGTGCGGAAAAATGATACAAGGAAATACACAAACGTTGCCTGAAATGAGATATTGATTTGAACACTGAACAAACTAAAACTTAGTCTAAGTATCACATTCATCAATTTTCTTTTAAGCAATTGGATGCATTTTCTGTGTGTCCACAGGATGAATACCAAAAAAAGTTTTGTTACCATATGTAATATTACTTCAAAAAAAGTCATTTTTAAATGTAAAGTGTGAAGTCCAGAGGAGATGATATGTAATAAGATTTTGTTTTGGAAGTCATGAGATGTCTGAATTCCAGACACAGGTCCAGGGGGTTTGGGAGAAATATAGTTCTATCTAGTTAGACAAATGCCCTCAAATAAATAGGTGGGTCTGTGCCTTAGTTTTCTCATATGTAAAATGACACTCATAAACTTAACATAAATCTCAAGAATACTATGCAGTTGGTGATTTGGGGTATTTCTGGAAGAAATTATATATTCATTCATTTATCAGAACCCTGTTG
This sequence comes from Orcinus orca, assembly GCF_937001465.1. Classification (NCBI taxonomy): domain Eukaryota; kingdom Metazoa; phylum Chordata; class Mammalia; order Artiodactyla; family Delphinidae; genus Orcinus; species Orcinus orca. Next base: position 17,626,457 of record NC_064562.1, read on the forward strand.
AATGCTAATAATACACCACCCCTCAGAACAAAAAGGACAAAACCTCAGCTTCATGAAGCCCATGTTCTATTAAGGGTAAACAGATAAATATATAACATTTCAGGTATCAACAACAGTTTAAAATACACACACACACACACACACACACACACACACACACACACAAGAAAATTAAATCAGTAGGGTCGGGTTCTGTTCTACCAAGGGTGAGCAAGAAGCCTGCTGAGTAGAGGTTCGAATGAAGCACGTTAGTGATTGAGGTAGTTACTATGGAAGAGAGTGATCCAAACAAAGCAACAGGTCAGGACAAGAGTTCCAAGACAGAAGCAAGAGTGGCATGTGCAAAGGACAGCATGGAAAGCAATGTGGTTGAGAGAAGTGAGTGAGGGGAAGAGGAAAGAGAGGTAATGGGTTCAGAACTCATAGGATTTTACTCTGAATTACATTGCAAGTTGTGGGAGATTCTTAGAAGGAGAGTAACATGGTCTTATTTAAGTGTCAGCAGGATCCCTCAGGCTGCTGTATGACTGGGATCGGGGTAGACTAGGATTCAAGGAACCTGTCCAGTTGTTATAGCCTAGGTGAGGATCATATTGACTTTGAGTAGGATGGTGGTGGTGAAGATGGTCAATAGTGATCAGCTTTGGGCTCTATTTTAAAGAAAGAGCCAACAAAATATGTTGATGGATTGGATGTGTGATATGAAAAGAGTCTAAGATGGCTCCAAAGTTACTATTAAAATCTATAACTTAAAATAATACCAAAAATTTAAAATAAATAAATGTACAGTATTGAAGTATTTTGGTTCTTCCCCCTCATGGTTTGGATCAATGGTTCTCAAACTTGGGTGTGTAGCAGAATTGTTTGGAAGGCTACCAGAGTACAGAGGCCAACATATTGAAGCAAAATAGCACCTGAGCCTCTGTACTTTTACCAAGTCCCCAGGTGATTGTAATACATGCCCAAGTTTAAGAACCATGGGTTTAGATAAAATCTTTTAGGGATATTGACTAATAGCTAAGGTCCTTTTACAGCATAAGCCAAAAGAAAAATTAGAAATTTATTTATTTTCCTTCTATGACCAGGGACTGTTATTTATAAGTTATTTAGCGTTTGCTGGGAAGAAAATAAATCTCATTAAATTAATCATACATGTTTTTTCTTTATGACATTTTCTTTTTTGCTTAGATTTAATCCCCAGACTGAATAAATTCTCATTTCCCTATTGTATTTGAAAACTGCATTCATTCTTGGTGCGTGTTGCCCATAACCAGGCAGGTGAGTGTGTAATTCTCTTACTGTTTTCACACACACAGGAGGGAATATTTGCTGGCACAATGGAATACCGTGCTAATACTTTCTGCTTTGCTACATTCACCCTCTTGCTCTTTGGGGCTTTAAGTTTCGTTTTGTGCCCTAATTTTTCCAGCAGAGGAAAATTGTAACACCCACAGGGATCATGCTGTGTTTTCAAATCCTAAAGGTAATGCAACAATGGTCATTCCTGGAAATGGGGAAACCCAGAGAGAGGAAAACAGTTCTAGTATCTGGGTCATCCCAGCTGCTGTGGCTTAAGGAACAAGCGTGAGAAGCCCCAGACACATGGGAAACTGTGGTTGGTACACAGTTTGTTTTCGCACAGCAGACTGCCTCTATGTGGCTGAGAGAGCACCTGATGGGATGCAGTGGAGTGATGGGGGCTTTAGGAGAGAGAAGGGAGCTTGGGGATAAAATGTTGGACAAAAATGCAAATGAAGTAAAGGTGATGGCCAGCATTACCAGGCTCTGTTACTTTCAGTAACACAAATGCTTTCAAGAAGATGAATTTCTAGGACAAGAGAAAGACAGCACAGATACAATCTAATTGACAGAGTTGTTATGGGCAACTGATTCTATTCTTTTCTTTTCCTTTTTTTTTTTTTTTACCCTTTTATAGCAACATTTTTGCAAAAGCATCAGAGTTCACCCAGAACTGTCTGTAAATGACCAAAGACTTAAAAATGACCACGGTTAAAGATTTGATGAAAGTTCATAATAATGCAATTGACAAGAAAATTTAGGTATTTCTGAGACATACATTTTAAAGTAATAACTAGAATTATGACTTATAATATTATACCAGAACATATAAGATTTTTAGGAATTTCGTGTAATGTCTGAAACATTTATATTAACATATTTCCATACAAATAACCCAAAGAAAGTTTAGTTTAGTTTTTTTTTAATTTTTGAATTTTATTTTATTTATTTCTTTATACAGCACGTTCTTATTAGTCATCAGTTTTATACACATCAGTGTATATATGTCAATCCCAATCGCCCAATTCAGAACACCACCATCCCCACGCCCCCTGGGGTTTTCCCCCCTTGGTGTCCATACGTTTGTTCTCTACATCTATGTCTCAGCTTCTGCACTGCAAACCGGTTCATCTGTACCATTTTTCTAGGTTCCACATACATGCGTTAATATACGATATTTGTTTTTCTCTTTCTGACTTACTTCACTCTGTATGACAGTCTCTAGATCCATCCATGTCTCAACAAATGACTCAATTTCGTTCCTTTTTATGGGTGAGTAATATTCCATTGTATATATGTACCACATCTTCTTTATCCACTTGTCTGCCGATGGGTATATAGGTTGCTTCCATGACCTGGCTATTGTAAATAGTGCTGCAATGAACATTGGGGTACATATGTCTTTTTGAATTATGGTTTTCTCTGGGTATATGCCCAGTAGTGGGATTGTTGGATCATATGGTAATTCTATTTTTAGTTTTTTAAGGAACCTCCATATTGTTCTCCATAGTGGCTGTATCAATTTACATTCCCACCAACAGTGCAAGAGGGTTCCCTTTTCTCCACACCCTCTCGAGCATTTGTTGTTTGTAGATTTTTTGATGATGCCCATTCTAAATGGTGTGAGTTGATACCTCATTGTAGTTTTGATTTTGCATTTCTCTAATAATTAGTGATGTTGAGCAGCTTTTCATGTGCTTTTTGGCCCTCTGTATGTCTTCTTTGGAGAAATGTCTATTTAGGTCTTCTGCCCATTTTTGGATTGGGTTGTTTGTTTCTTTAATATTGAGCTGCATGAACTGTTTATATATTTTGGAGGTTAATCCTGTGTCCATTGATTCATTTGCAAATATTTTCTCCCATTCTGTGGGTTGAATTTTCATTTTGTTTATGATTTCCTTTGCTGTGTAAAAGCTTTTAAGTTTCATTAGGTCCGATTTGTTTATTTTTGTTTTTATTTCCATTACTCTAGGAGGTGGATCAAAAAAGATCTTGCTGTGATTTATGTCAAAGAGCGTACTTCCTATATTTTCCTCTAAGAGTTTTATAGTGTCCGGTCTTAAATTTAGGTCTCAAATCCATTTTGAGTTTATTTTTGTGTATGGTGTTAGGGAGTGTTCTAGTTTTATTCTTTACATGTAGCTGTCCAGTTTTCCCAGCACCACTTATTGAAGAGACTGTCTTTTCTCCATTGTATATCCTTGCCTCCTTTGTCATAGATTAGTTGACCATAGGTGCATGGGTTTATCTCTGGGCTTTCTATCTTGTTCCATTGATCTGTGTTTCTCTTTTTGTGCCAGTACCATATTGTCTTGATTACTATAGCTTTGTAGTATAGTCTGAAGTCAGGGGGTCTGATTCCACCAGCTCCATTTTTTTCCCTTAAGACTGCTTTGGCTGTTCAGGGTCTTTTGTGTCTCCATACTAATATTAAGATTTTTTCTTCTAGTTCTGTAAAAATTGCCATTGGTAATTTGATAGGGATTGCATTGAATCTGTAGATTGCTTTGGGTAGTATAGTAATTTTCACAGTGTTGATTCTTCCACTCCAAGAACATGGTATATCTCTCCATCTGTTGTTATCATCTTTAATTTTTTCATCAGTGTCTTATAGTTTTCTGCATACAGGTCATTTGTCTCCCTAGGTAGGTTTATTCCTAGGTATTTTATTCCTTTTGTTGCAATGGTAAATGGGAGTGCTTCCTTAATTTCTCTTTCAGATTTTTCATCATAAGTGTATAAGAATGCAAGAGTTTTCTGTGCATTAATTTTGTATCCTGCAACTTTACCAAATTCATTGATTAGCTCTAGTAGTTTTCTGGTGGCATTTTTAGGATTCTCTATGTATAGTATCATGTCATCTGAAAACAGTAACAGTTTTACTTCTTGTTTTCCAATTTGTATTCCTTTTATTCCTTTTTCTTCTCTGATTGCCATGGCTAGGACTTCCAAAACTATGTTGAATAATAGTGGTGAGAGTGGACATCCTTGTCTTGTTCCTGATCTTACAGGAAATGCTTTCAGTTTTTCACCATTGAGAATGATGTTTGCTCTGGTTTTGTCATATATGGCCTTTATTATGTAGAGGTAGGTTCCCTCTATGCCCACTTTCTGGAAAGTTTTTATCATAAATGGGTGTTGAATTTTGTCAGAAACTTTTTCTGCATCTATTGAGATGATCATATGATTTTTATTCTTCAATTTGTTAATATGGTGTATCACTTTGATTGATTTGCATATACTGAAGAATCCTTGCATCACTAGGATAAATCCCACTTGATTGTGGTGTATGATCCTCTATGTTGTTGGAATCTGTTTGTGAGTATTTTGTTGAGGATTTTTATATCTATATTCATCAGTGATATTGGTCTGTAATTTTCTTTTTTTGTAGTATCTTTGTCTGGTTTTGGTATCAGGGTGATGGTGGCCTCATAGAATGAGTTTAGGAGTGTTCCTTCCTCTGCAATTTTATGGAAGAGTTTGAGAAGGATGGGTGTTAGCTCTTCTCTAAATGTTTGATAGAATTCACCTGTGAAGCCATCTGGTCCTGGACTTTTGTTGGTTGCAAGATTTTTTTTTTTGCGGTACGTGGGCCTCTCACTGTTGTGGTCTCTCCCGTTGTGGAGCACAGGCTCCGGATGCGCAGGCTCAGTGGCCATGGCTCATGGGCCCAGCTGCTCCGCAGCATGTGGGATCTTCCCGGACCGGGGCACAAACCCGTGTCCCCTGCATTGCCAGGGGGACTCTCAACCACTGTGCCACTAGGGAAGCCTGGTTGGAAGATTTTTAATCACAGTTTCAATTTAATTACTTGTGATTAGTCTGTTCATATTTTCTATTTCTTCCTGGTTCAGTCTTGTAAGGTTTTACCTTTCTAAGAATTTGTCCTTTTCTTCCAGATTGTCCATTTTATTGGCATAGAGTTGCTTGTAGTAGTCTCTTAGGATGCTTTGTATTTCTGTGGTGTCTGTTGTAACTTCTCCTTTTTTATTTCTAATTTGTTGTTGTTGTTTTGTTTTTTGTTTTTTGTTTTTTTGTGGTATACAGGCCTCTCACTGTTGTGGCCTCTCCCGTTGCAGAACACAGGCTCCGGAAGCACAGGCTCAGCGGCCATGGCTCACGGGCCCAGCTGCTCCGCGGCATGTGGGATCTTCCCGGACGTGGGCACGAACCCGTGTCCCCTGCATCGGCAGGCGGACTCTCAACAACTGCACCACCAGGGAAGCCCTCATTTCTAATTTTATTGATTTGAGTCCTCTCCCTCTTTTGCTTGATGAGTCTGGCTAATGGTTTATCAATTTTGTTTATCTTCTCAAAGAACCAGCTTTTAGTTTTATTGATCTTTGCTATTGTTTTTTTGTTTCTATTTCATTTATTTCTGCTGTGATCTTTATGATTTCTTTCCTTCTGCTAACTTTGGGTTTGGTTTGTTCTTCTTTCTCTAGTTCCTTTAGGTGTAAGGTTAGATTGTTTATTTGAGATTTTTCTTGTTTCTTGAGGTAGGCTTGTATAGCTATAAACTTCCCTGTTAGAACTGCTTTTGCTGCATCCCATAGGTTTTGGACCATTGTGTTTTCATTGTCACTTGTCTCTAGGTATTTTTTGATTTCCTCTTTGATTTCTTCAGTGATCTCTTGGTTATTTAGTAACATATTGTTTACTCTCCATGTATTTGTGTTTTCTACGTTTTTTTCCCTGTAATTCATTTCTAATCTCATAGTGTTGTGGTCAGAAAAGATGCTTGATATGATTTCAATTTTCTTAAATTTACTGAGGCTTGATTTGTGACCCAAGATGTGATCTATCCTGGAGAATGTTCTGTGCACACTTAAGAAGAAAGTGTAATGTGCTGTTTTTGGATGGAATGTCCTATAAATATCAATTAAATCTGTCTGGTCCGTTATGTCATTTAAACCTTCTGTTTCCTTATTTATTTTCATTTTAGATGATCTGTCCATTGGTGTAAGTGAGGTGTTAAAGTCCCCCACTATTATTGTGTTACTGTCGATTTCCTCTTTTATAGCTGTTAGGAGTTGCCTTATGTGTTGAGGTGCTCCTATGTTGGGTGCATATATATTTATAATTGTTATATCTTCTTCTTGGATTGATCCCTTGATCATTATGTAGTGTTCTTCCTTGTCTCTTGTATCATTCTTTATTTTAAAGTCTATTTTATCTGATATGAGTATAGCTACTCCAGCTTTCTTTTGATTTCCATTTGCATGGAATATCTTTTTCCATCCCCTCACTTTCAGTCTGTATGTGTCCCTACGTCTGAAGTGGGTCTCTTGTAGACAGCATATATAAGAATCTTGTTTTTGTATCCATTCATCAAGCCTTTGTCTTTTGGTTGGAGCATTTAATCCATTCACATTTAAGGTAATTATCAATATGTATGTTCCTATGACCATTTGCTTAATTGTTTTGGGTTTGTTTTTGTAGGTCCTTTTCTTCTCTTGTGTTTCCCACTTAGAGAAGTTCCTTTAGCATTTGTTGTAGAGTTGGTTGGGTGGTGCTGAAATCTCTTAGCTTTTGCTTGTCTGTAAAGCTTTTGATTTCTCCTTCGAATCTGAATGAGATCCTTGTCAGCTAGAGTAATCTTGGTTGTAGGTTCTTCCCTTTCATCACTTTCCGTATGTCATGCCACTCCCTTCAGGCTTGTAGGGTTTCTGCTGAGAAATCAGCTGTTAACCTTATGGGAGTTCCCTTATATGTTATTTGACGTTTTTCCCTTGCTGCTTTCAATACTTTTTCTTTGTCTTTATTTTTTGCCAATTTGATTACTATGTGTCTCGGCGCATTTCTCCTTGGGTTTATCCTGTATGGGACCCACTACGCTTCCTGGACTTGGGTGGCTATTTCCTTCTCCATGTTAGGGAAGTTTTCAACTATAATCTCTTCAAATATTTTCTCTGGTCCTTTCTCTCTCTCTTCTCCTTCTGGGACCCCTATAATGTGAATGTTGTTGCATTTAATGTTTTCCCAGAGGTCTTTTAGGCTCTCTTCATCTCTTTTCATTCTTTTTTCTTTATTCTGTTCCACAGGAGTGAATTGCACCATTCTGTCTTCCAGGTCTCTTATCCATTCTTCTGCCTCAGTTATTCTGCTATTGATTCCTTCTAGTGTAGTTTTCATTTCAGTTATTATATTGTTCATGTCTGTTTGTTTGTTCTTTAATTCTTCTAGGTCTTTGTTAAACATTTCTTGCATCTTCTCGATCTTTGCCTCCATTCTTTTTCCGAGGTCCTGGATCTTCTTCACTATCATTATTCTGAATTCTTTTTCTGGAAGGTTGCCTATCTCCACTTCATTTAGTTGTTTTTCTTGGGTTTTATCTTGTTCCTTCATCTGGTACATAGCCCTCTGCCTTTTCATCTTGTCTCTCTTTCTGTGAATGTGGTTTTTGTTCCACAGGCTACAGGATTGTAGCTCTTCTTGCTTCTGCTGTCTGCCCTCTGGTGGATGAGGCTATCTAAGAGGCTTGTGTAAGTTTCCTGATGGGAGGGACTGGTGGTGGGTAGAGCTGACTGTTGCTCTGGTTGGCAGAGCTCAGTAAAGCTTTAATCCGCCTGACTCTTGATGGGTGGGGCTGGGTTCCCTCCCTGTTGGTTGTTTGGCCTGAGGCAACTCAGCACTGGAGCCTACCTGAGCTCTTTGGTGGGGCTAATGACAGACTCTGGGAGGGTTCACACCAAGGAGTACTTCCCAGAACTTCTGCTGCCAGTGTCGTCCTTGTCCCTAGGGTGAGCCACAGCCACCCCCTGCCTCTGCAGGAGACCCTCCAACACTAGCAGGTATGTCTGGTTCAGTCTCCCCTGGGGTCACTAATCCTTCCCCTGGGTCCCAATGTGCACACTACTTTGTGTGTGCCCTCTAAGAGTAGAGTCTTTGTTTCCCCCAGTCCTTTTGAAGTCCTGCAATCAATTCCCACTGGGCTTCAAAGTCTGATTCTCTAGGAATTCCTCCTCCTGTTGCCGGACCCCCAGGTTGGGAAGCCTGACGTGGGGCTCAGAACCTTCACTCCAGTGGGTGGACTTCTGTAGTCTAAGTGTTCTCCCGTCTGTGAGTCACCCACCCAGCAGTTATGGGATTTGATTTTACTGTGATTGTGCCTCTCCTACCGTCTCATTGTGGCTTCTCCTTTGTCTTTGGATGTGGGGTATCTTTTTTGGTGAGTTCCAGGGTCTTCCTGTCGATGGTTGTCCAGCAGCTAGTTGTGATTCTTGTGTTCTCGCAAGAGGGAGTGAGAGCACGTCCTTCTGCTCCGCCATCTTGGTTTCTCTCTCTATTATTTTCAATAGGCTGAATCAGAGAATCTGTTCAAACAGCATCATACCTTGTAATAATATTCAAAAGGGAAGAATGTATAAGAGGCAAAACTGAATTTAACTTTTTTCATATTCTTTCACAAAAATACCTAAAGATGCAAAGTTTCAAAATGGCCCAAAGTAAAATTCAGATACAGGGAATCCATGTCATGCTAAATAACTTAATTAACATAGTTGAGACTTAAAGAAAAAATCAAAAGCAGAATCTTCTCAATCTGATAGTCATCTTTCATTCATCTTTCAAACAAAACTTTTTCCTGAAAATTCTTGTATCACCCACATGTGTGGAATTATCTTAAGAGAGCAGATAATTCTAAGAAGCTGTTATAATGGATTTCCATAAACTATTCCATCATATACTATTTTACTAGATTTTAATATATTGATAGGTATTCATAACATTTTATTTAAATCTGTTAGCTCAAAGATATAAAATGTTTTCCTTCAATTTAAAACCAATTTCCTAAGGTAAAATTATTTTCTCAGTTTTAAATCAGAAAGAAAAATATGTATTAGGAGATTTTTTTTGTTTGCAAAGGTATTCCTAAAACTATAAATATTTAATTTTTTCTGTATGTATTAGTTTAGAAGCAGGAAACCAATGAAAAATCCAGGGTTAATATTTTGATTCGCATATCCAGTCATGGTCCAAATAGCTATGAGAATAATCATTGAACTATATCTGCATTTTAGTTTCCTTACCTGTTAAGTGAGGAGAATCACAGTCTTGTTCTACAAAGTTTGTAGAAACTTCATGAAGTTCATTGAAATTCTTAGGAGAACTGCCTCATAAATGTAGAGTTACTACTTTAAAAAAATAATAATTAGGCATCACAGAGATTTAGACACACTATACTTGGAAATCCCTGAAAATAGAACTGGCCTCACCTGTTCCCAGGAATATTGGTGAATCAGTACTCTAGTGGGATGGATTTCTGTTGTCCTTTAAATGAAAAAGCCTTTTTTAAATTGTAAAGCACTTACAGAAAGTACAAGTTTGGGTGTTATTATTAAAAATATCAATTTGTGTTACAATTGTAGGTTGATGATCACAGTTGGTCTCTGGCTCTGGGAAGAAACAATTAAACAATTTAAGAGTATATTTTTATCAGATCAAGTAAAGCTTACCTAGTTTCCTAAATTTCCTAGGTGTAACTTTATGGTAGAAAAATATGCTTAAGCTACAGGTTCAATAAATAATTCCTGCATTTACAAAATTATTATTATTATTATCATTCAGAGGACTTCTTTTTAAGGAGATGTTCATAAATTTTGGAGTCACAGATTCCTTCGACAATCAGATGGAAACCAAGAATTCTTACTGCCCCACTCCTGTGCATATACACAAAATTGTACTTAGAATTTCAAGAGGTCTTGGAACCATCTGAAATCCAGGTGAATAATTCACCTCTGAAGGGACTAAGGTTAATTCATTCAGCAATCCCTTATTGGGCCCTTACTTTGTTCTCAAAAATGCCCTAGATACTGAAGATACTAGGGAACTAGGTGCTGCCCCAACTCTAGTAGTCGTTATACATACGTTGAGTAAAATACGTGTCTCACCTAATCACAGATATGACTTCATTTGCCTTCATGGAAACAAATAGGTGATAATTAGGATGATTACAACTTTTGAATACACTAGGAGAATTGAAAATATTCAGCTCAAGGAAATAATGAGCTTTTTCTTGCCTTCATTTGTTTTTCTTCCGGCTTTTTACTACCATAAAAATGTAACTAAACATGAAACCCAAATTTTTATTTCAAAAAGTATGTTATAGCCTATCTTTGAGTTAATAAGCATTTCTGAGTGCCTACAATATGAAGAGAACTACACTAGATACTGTAAGGATACCCATGTAAATATTTCAAAGCCATCTTTTATTTCCATCCACTTCTATGCTTTCATAATCATGTGTTCTCTCTCACTGAGCACTTGCCTTTGAAAAATGGTATTTTAACACTTGATTGTCTCATCAGCAAAAGTCATCTTATTGAAATAATAAAACAGACTATATCCTGCTGAGCATGGTGTTGTGTGAGAAAAAAGAGAAAAGGAATAAAGATTTGCTTAACATTGATGAATGTAAGGAAAAATAAACAAAATGTCAGGAGATAAAGGATAAATACCAAAAATTATATACCAGTGTGTATGTTCTATGCAGCCAGGTCCTAAACAAAAAATGTGAGTGATATTCAGATAAGGGAGCATAACAGTAAACTCTCCCTCCAGTTGTATTTTATTGTTTCTCATTTGGGAGCCAATTCATTGGGTAACTGGAAGGTAGGTGAGAGAAGTGAGTAAGGCAATATAAATGGAGGGAAAATAATAGAGAAGGATCCCATTGGAGGTCCTCTGGGAGCTGTTCATGAAGTGGGTGTTCTTCTAGTAGAGAGAAAGAGAGACCCAATAAAACCCTTTTATTTCTGCAACTATTCTTCACCTGAAAAGTAAAGCAAGAAGCACTAATAATAATAGTATAAAAGAGAGGACAGCAGAATAACAAATAACCACACACAGTCACTTCAGACCTATTCTGAAACAAGAGAATACACTTTAAAAAGCAGTAAAAACAATAAAAATCCAGTCATTGTGAAAAAGGAGAGCCTTAGCTGCAATAAAGCCAGTCAATAAAGAAGCTCTCTCATTTAAGCATCAAATGCACATTGTTTTGCAACACCTGTTATTCAGACATAATAGCTTTCTTAACCTGTCAAAGTGTTTAAGCTGAGGAAAAGAAATGGGCCTCCAGCTGTGCAGTTCTGTGGAGAAAGCCTGTGCAAAGCGATATTAGTTTAATGAAATGTGTACAGATTGTAATTGTGGTAATAAGAGGGCAATTCCCTAAGGTGTCATAGGAAGGTGGTGAGCGCAGCCAGGCAGAAAACAGAAGCTTGCAGGCTGAGGGAGAAAATTCGGCCTGCTCTGGAGAGAGGGCAGGAAGTGAGCAGGAAAGATCAGGGAAAGAGGAGTTCTGCGAATGTGTTTTCCTCAGCCTCACTCCAAGAAAGAAATCAGGTCTACAAGGGGTTAAAACCGTCTCCTTACAGCGCTGCTGACCCAGAGCTAATCTGAATCAGTGTGAACTCTGTGCTGCAGGTGCTGGGGAACTCAGGGGAGACAGCTCTCAGTCTGTGACAAGATGACAATGACCTTCTGAAACTCATATTCAGGGTGAGAGACAATGAATAATCAAAAATAAGTGAGGTGTAAAGGGAGTGATGAAAAAGAAAAATATTGCAAATCAAGCAAGCATTGCCTTCCTTTATGTTTATCTAGCCATCATCCCAGGATTTACGCTGGGAAGAACATATTTTAGGAGTCTTCCTGAGAGAAGGAGCCACTTCTACCAGTTACTTGATAGACAATCAATTTGTCATTGTTTTAAGCTTCCCAAATAATTTAAACGCCTGAAGGTGAGGCATGTGTAGCAGGTCTCTATAGACTAACATTATATTTCCAATTCTTTTTCTAACTAGCTGTGTGCCCTTGGGCAAATCATAGAACCTCTCTGGACTTCCATTTTATTACCTGTAAATCTGAGGTAGTCAGTCTAAGCAATGATTTAGTATGATGCCTGTCAATGGTTTCCTATTACCTAATAACATCAAGATCCATTTTAATCTTGACCCTCCTTTCCTCCTCAGGGCTCATGTTCCATCTACTTGACTGCAGAATTTTTTTTTTAACATCTTTATTAGAGTATAATTGCTTTATAATATTGTATTAGTTTCTGCTGTATAACAAAGAGAATCAGCTATACGTATACATATATCCCCATATCTCCACCCTCTTGCATCTCCCTCCCACCCTCCCTATCTCACCCCTCTAGGTGGTTACAAAGCACCGGAACTGATTGCCCCATGCTATGTAGCTGCTTCCCACCAGCTATCTGTTTTACATTTGGTAGTGTATATATGTCAATGCTACTCTCTCACTTCGTCCCAGCTTCCCCTTCCCCCTCCCTGTCTCCTCAAGTCCATTCTCTACATCTGCATCTTTATTTCTGTCCTGCCCCTAGGTTCATCAGAACTATTTTTTTTCTTTTTTTAGATTCCATATATATGTGTTAGCATACGGTATTTGTTTTTCTCTTTCTGACTTACTTCACTCTGTATGACAGGCTCTAGGTCCATCCACCTAACTACAAATAACTCAGTTTCATTTCTTTTTATGGCTGAGTAATAGTCCATTGTATATATGTGCCACATCTTCTTTATCCATTCATCTGTCGATAGAGACGTAGGTTGCTTCCATGTCCCAGCTATTGTAAATAGTGCTGCAATGAACATTGTGGTACATGACTCTTTTGGAATTATGGTTTTCTCAGGGTATATGCCCAGGAGTGGGATTTCTGGGTCATATGGTAGTTCTATTTTTAGTTTTTTAAGGAACCTCCATACTGTTCTCCATAGTGGCTGTATCAATTTATATTCCCACCAATAGTGCAAGAGGGTTCCCTTTTCTCCACACTCTCTCCAGCATTTGTTGTTTGTAGATTTTTTGGTGATGGCCATTCTGACTGGTGTGAGGTGATACCTCATTGTAGTTTTGATTTGCATTTCTCTAATGATTAGTGATGTTGAGCATCCTTTCATGTGTTTGTTGGCAATCTGTATATCTTCTTTGGAGAAATGTCTATTTAGGTCTTCTGCCCATTTTTGGATTGGGTTGTTTGTTTTTTTGATATTGAGCTGCATGAGCTGCTTGTATATTTTGGAGATTAATCCTTTGTCAGTTGCTTCGTTTGCAAATATTTTCTCCCATTCTGAGGGCTGTCTTTTCCTCTTATTAATGGTTTCCTTTGCTGTGCAAAAGCTTTTAAGTTTCATTCGGTCCCATGTGTTTATTTTTGTTTTTATTTCCATTTCTCTAGGAGGTGGGTCAAAAAGGTTTATGTCATGGAGTGTTCTGCCTATGTTTTCCTCTAAGAGTTTTATAGTGTCTGGCCTTACATTTAGGTCTTTAATACATTTTGACTTTATTTTTGTGTATGGTGTTAGGGAGTGTTCTAATTTCATTCTTTTACATGTAGCTGTCCAGTTTTCCCAGCACCACTTATTGAAGAGGCTGTCTTTTCTCCATTGTATATTTTTGCCTCCTTTATCAAAGATAAGGTGACCATACGTGCATGGGTTTATCTCTGGGCTTTCTCTCCTGTTCCATTGATCTATATTTCTATTTTTGTGCCAGTACCATACTGTCTTGATAACTGTAGCTTTGTAGTATAGTCTGAATTTACTGCAGAATTTTATAGAAGTATACCCAAATACTAGTGCTTCCTCATATACATCGTGGATTTAACTCCTCTATAACTTCACATATGGTTTTCCCTTTTTCAAAATTTTTACTCAACTGGTTCAATTCTATTTGTTCTAGTGTATGAAGCTGAGGCTGTTCTTCCTATGTACTTTTCTCTAGGCTGGAATATTTCCTTCACTTCCCCCACTTTTCTCTGGCTACTCTTTCTCTGACTTCAATTATAAGTTCAGATGCCACTTTGAGAAAGACTTCCTTGAGTTCCCGTGTCTGGGCAGTTTTCATTCCATATATCCCAATAGCTTGTTCTACTTCCTATATCATGTCAATCTGTAGTGCAATAGCATAGTCACTAATGGTCAATTAAATTCGTATTTCTTGAGAACAAGGTTTATAGATCTATGTTAATTTTTTTATGGTAGTATCACAAGAGATTGATGAAATTTCTGATATCTGACTGACTCACAGTGAGTGTGCCTTGGAAGAATGAATGAACAGAGCACTAGGAGAAGCTTAGCGTGCACATCCAGGCAGAGCAAAGGACCTAGTCCATGTGCTGGCCCAGTACGTTCCTTATCAGTTAAATATTCTCTGACTTTGTCCACCTCACTCACCAGATTCTTAACTTCCTTCAACACAGGAAGGCCATTACTACCTTGCACAACACCTTGACTGCAAAGATGTTTGACAAATACTCATTGAAATATGTGTTTACTGATGAAAGTTCTATACAGATTATATGATAAGTCATTTCCCAAAAGATTTTCACCCAAAAGGGATTTTTTTAATCCTAAATGATAGATATTGGTTGGGAAATTATATATCTAACTATTCAATACTTGTCCTTTGTTTTAGAGAGCATATGTATAAAATTTAGAGAAGGAAAAGCAAAAATGATCAAAAAACAAACATAGTACCAGAGCTGAACATAGATTACCCAGTTTACTTTCTATCTCCATAGCGGGAATATGGGAGATTATAATTCTTATCCTTAAAACTGTACAGACTGAACATTCCTCAAGCATCTTTGGTAACCACTTATGAATATAAAAATAATTAACTGATATAAAACTTCCCAGAATAAATTTATATTTTTAATACATAATATAAGCCCAGGGATCATTTTTTAAAGTAAATCAATCCTTTAATAAAGCTAATCTGATAGAGCTTGAGCTCTAGAAATCATGTTAAATTATCTTTCTTTTTCATATCTTGGACACAATAGAAGGTGGCCTAGACTTTGAAATTTAAAAGTTAGGTGCATGTCCTGACTCTCTAACTTTCTGTTGGTTGGCCTGTCTGAACCTCAGTTTCCTCTTATGAAAAATCAGAATAATAATACATACTCTCATTTCTACTGGGTCCATCCACGAAAGTTTTATGTAACCCTAACACATCCACAGTTGATTAGGGACAGGCACCTTGAAAGTCTGAGCTAAGAAAACTAAGATCCCAGATAGCACAGGGCAAATTGAACCTGGATTCTTGCATTGTTTGAAATTTGATATTAGAACAGATTTTAAACGTTCTTTAAAAGGTCAAAATTACTTGGGGACTGAGTATATCTTCTTTTCTTCCTCCATGTAATTACTAGACGTTGAAGTCATACAGATATTTAGTTAATTACTCAGAAACCATGGGGTGCCAAGCAGCATTAACTGTTACTATTAACTAGTATTTACTAATAGCATTGTAGTTTGTACAGCATCTTCATGAACAGTTGCTCACTTACTGTATGCAAAACATTTACTACCTTTTTACCTAGGAACTGTGGCCTAGGATATGGTAAACTCTCAACAAATGGTAAATTTCTATAGCTTAATTATCTTCAACAACTCTTAGAAAGAGGAATAATATTTTAATTCATGGTTTACAAATAGGAAAACTGGCTCAAAATGTCAAGCGACTTGCTAACATTAGTGAACTAGGAGTTGGCAGGTTAGAATCTGAATCTAGATGATACAGTACCAAATTGTGTACCTTTATCATTACTCTATGTAATCACCTAATCCATAATCCATGAAAGATGACTAAACCATCATGAAAGAGGACAATTATTAGGAGTCCAAAGATTTCACATCTTACTAGTAACTCTATGTATTGCATGTCATTTACTTTCACTAACAATTTATTACAATTTCCTTTTCAAAATTATGCATTGCTTTAATTCCCATAACAACTATGTTTCCCTGTGTCATTTTTATCAAAGGCTATCTTGTTAATTAAGCTACCATATGAAGAGGACATAAACTATGTGTGAGGTGCCACAAAGCTAGGATCTTTACTATCATTTTCTTGTTTCATCCCCACTCCAACCTTAGGTGGTAAATAATATTATCCCACATTTACTAGATAAGTAAATTTAGGCTTAGCGATGCTAACTGACTTAACCAGGTACGCACAGTTAATGAATAGTAAAGTTAGGATTCTGAGCCAAATCTGTTTGAGTCGTCACCACCACACTACATTACTTGAGGAAATGATGAAGAAATGTGTTAAACAGTTTTTGAAAAAAATTTTTTAATTCTCAGGTCTTTAATACACTAATATACAATGAGCATCTACAGATGATGGTTTAGTATACATTACTGCTCATGTTTCTTTAACAATGGAACTTTATTTTTGGAACATCACGTGGAAATAATATTCTTAATTCTGTATATTTTAGGAATTAGATGATTTCTAAGAAAGCTTCCAACTCTAATATTCTGTAGTTTTATTCCTAACTTTTTACTCTCTAGATCTCTCTTTCCTTTCTCTCTGAATCTGCTTTTTAACCAAGACCGGTCTCAGTTTTCCTCCATGTGAAAGAATGTCACATAAACACAGAGAGATGTTTTGGTGTCCTTGGGCACCAATTACAAAATAGCATAAAACAAAAAGCATTTATTTCTGAAAGGTAATAAGTACTGTGTAGATTTAAGTAATATCTTAGATTGTATCATCAATTTGAAAACCCACATAGGCTTTTCTAACTTATTTTTAAAATAATGGTCAGATAAATCAAAGAATTTTTAGCAAGTGAGATGAAGCCTGAGCTGAGTAAGTGGGAGAATTCTGATATCTATCTCCGAACTAAAAAAAAATCTCCAAACCCAACTTTGTAATCTTTGTTTACTCCCATGTGTTCTTAACTTTTTCTGAGATAAAATTTTGAACCAAATAAAATTCAATTTGCCCAGCAAGCTGAGCTTTTCCTTTCCAATTTATTTCCTTTTAATAATGTGTTGGAGGGTTTCTGAGACTTTCCCTAACTGAGACCTCACATTATGAGTGACACCATCTCCTTTCATCATCTGCACTCGTCTCTGAACCATGAGGTCAAGTGGAGCTTATGATAGATAGAACCTGACACGCCCTGTCCTGGAGCCAGATGCACCAGCTGGGAAGCCTATGGAGCAACAAGCTTCAGCTAAGGGCAACTTGGAGGTTAAAACCTTGGTTTTTGTTTGTTTATTTGTTTGTTTTTTGAGGACCAATTTACCTGAATTACAGAGAATGTTTTCTAAATCTAAGCCAAGAAAATGATTTAGAACCAGATCCATGTTCACTTTTGAGTGTAACAAGATTCTGGAACAATCCAACATATATATCTTCTTCTGATTCCTTTTAAAATAAAAATTAAAAGTTACTTTTCTCTCTTAATATTGAAACAAAAAAGAAACTATTAGACTGGCTTTTTTTTGTCACCACAATAAGTGGTTTTATTATGACAATCTTTATTTTTTCACATTTTCACTAAGACTGGCATATTCTTAATAAAACTCAAACAGCATTTGGGTCATCTGATCTTGGTAAGTTTCTTAAAACAGAGTACAGATATTGTTTTTGCACTGATTGCTGTTTGAGTATTACAAGGAAAATGGTGATCTTTCTCAGTGGCTTATGGAGTAACTTGTATTTTGTGTAAAGGAATGGTGGCAGGG
The DNA here is from genome assembly GCF_937001465.1 of Orcinus orca. Lineage (NCBI taxonomy): Eukaryota > Metazoa > Chordata > Mammalia > Artiodactyla > Delphinidae > Orcinus > Orcinus orca. Next base: position 17,644,270 of record NC_064562.1, read on the forward strand.
TGTTCCCACAGGGCTGTTAGTATTGGCTCCCTTCTTTTAGGGCTTACCTGGTAATGTTGCCATGAGAAAAACTCTGCCTGGGGATTAAGCTGAATGAATTTATTCCTACTATCTTGACATTATTAAAATACATCTTCATTCTAAGTAGAAAGTCTTACCTCCTTGAACATTAGGGGAAATCAATTCGAACTTCAGCTGTTCCAGCAACTTCTCTGTTCCAGTAGTCCTGAGTTCAGCACAAAAGCAAGACACCCTGTATGAAATGCCTCTGAAAGTATTATAATAGTACATATTGCCCCAATGTTAAGTAGCTGAACTTTTTCTCCACATGCTTATTCCTATTTTTTTATTATCTTTTTCCATTCAACATCTGAACTCCAAGATATCTTTTCTCTTACCTCACCCCCATCAATCAATAAAGTAAAATGGATCAACTTTAGGTAAATATGAATTTTAGCCAATATTCAGTTGTGCTTCCATAGATATATAAGCCATTTCTCTAATCATGGAAACAAAAATTCTCAGCACCTCATTAAAAGGAACATGAAACTTCATTGAATGGGACAAAGGTAGAAAATTTTATGGCCTGTGGAAGCAAATTCCCCTAGAACACCTCTGCAAAAGGACATTCTAACCAGGATTGTGTTAAAAAAAGATTTAGTCCTTGCTCTACTTATTAATTCAACATAACCTCTGCCTATATCAATGTTTCCAAGTTAAGAGTAAAAGGCTTGGTTTCTGATAGTTTACAGAATGAGCTCTATTCCTAATATCATTTTTGCTGTCAGTAACTATCACCAAGGTGAGAATTGTCTATCTCTATTCTACGCCAGGCTTCAGCTTCGGCAAAAAAGAGAAAATGTATGAGCTACCTGTATGGAAAGGCCTTGTTCAGTGAGTCTTCTGTATATGCTCTCTGGGCATCCACAAGCTCTGCAGTGTTTTGTTCAAGCTGCTCAAGGTTGAGCATCTATTCATATTACTTTGAAATTGATACAGTCATAGCTTTTCCAAAATAACCTTCCTATTAGGTCCAAGCCTTTCTACCTGTTGTCTCAGGGAAAATAATCAGAACAGCTTCTTTTTTTCCTTTCTGCACTTTATTATTTGTTTCAAGGTTGAGAAAAATACAAAATCAATGATTCCCTTTAAAATATGACATAGCTATTTCTTGCCCACAGAGTAGATACTATAGATTTTCCTAAGGCCCTGGTTATGATACTAGATGAAGCTAATTTTAATGAGTCTATTTCAGGCTGCTGGACTCCTCTACTCTTTGCAGGAGTAATTCACTTCTGTCTTTACATATATCTCTGCTGACACTTTAAAATGGTCTGTTTGTTTCCTTTTAAGCATAGTACACAAAACCAAGTTCAGTAGCAGCTTTATCCACCCAGAAGCCAAGACAACTCAAAAGCCAAAACAATTTCAAAAGCTAAAAACAGAAAAAAAATTTTAAATATCTATTAGAAAGAATAAAACATTAACTCTGGCTTTGCCTGGGATGCTCATCAAACATAGGGAACAATATTGGCTACTTGCTATTATCATCAATCATTGGAGCTTTTCACACTTTGATTTTTATTTTGGTGATACGGCTAATAGAAATATTCCTACATTTTTGTATGATCACATCAAAATGTGTGAATCTCTGCTACTAGAATACGAATTTTCAGGGCACCCAAGCTTTTGCTGGGCAAATCTGAGCCATTTTTCCTGGTGTCAGGAAGACAACATATTTGATCCAGGTGAACATATAACCAAGGGAAAAGTATTTTTAATGGTGGCTTATAGTTTCCATTTTTATTAATATTTTGACTAGCATGGCAGAATTTTTAATAAACGCAGTTAAAATAAATGGCTTTTTAGCAGTTTTAATCCAAACTGAGGCCAAAAGAATTCCTAGGCACTGCTGAGCTCATGAGAAAGCTAATTATTTTCTCTTCTTTCAATGAAGTGATGAAGGATGAAATATAGAGATGAAGATCATAAACTTTGAAGTTAGCTATATTTTGCCAGTTGTTAGCTGTTATTGAATCCCCATGATCCTCAATTTTCCTGTCTCTACAGTGGGGATAATAATGGGTAGGTAGAGATGATTTGTATGAGATAGCATAGATCCTGGCACATAATAAATATTCAAGAAACTATTGATACCACATTATATTTTTTTAACATTTGCTGAGAATGTAGAAGAGTTCCTCCAAGTTCGCTGAAACCAGATAATAGTTCTAGACTCTTAGCTTAAAGCTTATCATTCAAAAACATAATAACCAATGGATATGCAAAACACTCCTTCAACTTCATACTCTTGACAGGCACGAGAGGGAACCATCAGCATTTTAAGGCTTCCTTTTACTCATTTTCTGCACCCTGGACTGAGCTTTACTTCAGGTGTGGTTACCAAACAGTGACCAAATTGAAACTGTCTGCCCCTTGACTTTACTCCATGTTTTAGTCCTGACAAACTATGGGTTTATGTTGGGCAGGCAGAACCAGCTGCCAATGCCAAGTGAGGATTTCCACTGTATGAAAGAGGGCAGAGATCATAACAATGCCAACCTGCAGAAGTAGGAGCCCACAGCCCTCGGCCCACTGCATCTCCTCTGGGTGCAGAATTGCTAAAGAGGACTCAACACATAATATGCTGGTTGGAAGAAGCCTTACTCACAGAAAGGAGAAGAGGTGCAGCGAGATCAGTGTCTATAGTGTGTGCTGTCATCCATGGCCACCAGGTCCCTTCTGATAGCCAACACAAGGCAGTGGCTTCAGCACCTCTCTCATGCTGTGGGCGAAGACCCCTTTACCTTGGGTTGGGGAGGGCAGATTTACTGGTGGACCTGTCCATACGACACACATGTAAGCAATACAAGGAAATACACTGTGTACCCAGAACATGGGAAAGTTTCCTGCTAATAAGAAAGAAAAATCTGGAGTCAACTGACACTTCAGCACCTGTCTTCTGTATAAGGGAATGTTCCAGGTGCAGGGCACTGATTGGGCAATCCCAGAGAGAGGGGTGGCAGGTTGAGCAGTGGCTGCTTACCCAACGATTTACTTATTTTTTTTAATGGTGATGGGAAGACTGAAGTTCTGTGACTTAGAAGTGAAAGTCTTTGTACTAAATTACCAGGCCTCTGAACTCATATGTCTCCTAAATAGGCAATTTCTATCATCAAATTTTATTTTCTTTCTTTATGATTGTATTTCACCCATCGCTAATTCCCTATTTCTCTTGGTTCTCATTAACTGCTTTCATTTGTTGGTTTTTTTTTTTTTTTGGCTTATCAGTCCATTGAGGAAATGTGCTCTACAACATGTTTTAAACAGTAACAAGTTCATATTTATTTACTCACCAAGCAATCATTAAGAAAGCAACTAGTCTGTACAAAGAAATATGCTAAGGATGGGCAAGTATACAAGGATAAACAAGATACTACTGTCCTTAAGGACCTCACATTTAGAAAATAGAAAAGTGCTCACACCCAAGAATAACATGAGGCAGATTCTGATTAATTTCATAATTGTCTTATTGTCTTACGATAACTGATTTCATAGACTCCATGAAGAATCTATGCCTTGCTTTAATGTATACCTCATCCTGGAGTCATACTGGTCTTTTAAAAAATCTGATCATCGCTGGCCTTAAAATCCTTCAAGGGCTGCCTTTTGTTGTCAAGAAAAACTTCAAACTCCATAGCATGGCATTCCACGCTTTTCACAATTTGATCTCTGTTTAGATCTGTCGCCCTTCTTGTCCTCATCTCTCCCAAACCCCACCCCACTTTATGTTTACTTATCTCCATCACAGAAACTACATCCTGTTTATCATTCTATCCTTAGCACCCAGCAGTGCCTGGCTTACTGAAGCCAGCTGGTAAATATTTTTATTAAGGGGAAAAATGACATGTCTTTTTTTTTTTTTTTTTTTTTTTTTTTTGCGGTACATGGGCCTCTCACTGTTGTGGCCTCTCCCATTGCGGAGCACAGGCTCCGGACGTGCAGGCCCAGCAGCCATGGCTCACTGGCCCAGCCACTCCGCGGCATGTGGGATCTTCCCGGACCGGGGCACGAACCCGTGTCCCCTGCACCGGCAGGTGGACTCTCAACCACTGCGCCACCAGGGAAGCCCGACATGTCTTTTAATAGTGATTCAAAGTTCTGGCATAATATTCAGACCAAGATATTCAACAGGTAAGTGGAAATGTTGGATTAATGCTTGACATAGCAACTGAGGCCCATTATATGCAGTTATTTGCAGATACATGATCCTTTAAAATATAGCAGTAAACAAGAAACCAAAAAGAGTGTTTGAAATAGTGCTAGATGTTGAGTTAAACACAAACAAGATTCTTTATTCCTAGGACGTGTAAAAGAATCTAATATGCTTTGGTACGTTACCAAGAAGAGGGTGTTATTTGTAGTATTTTCCAAATTTATTTGACAAAAGAGCACTTTTCTCACTGACTATTATTTGTTTATAAACATTTTGAGAGAGAGAGAGAGAGAGAGAGAGAAAGAAAGGAAACAAGAAGTGATCAGAAAGGTAGAAGGAGAACCAGGTAAGTGAAGCATCTTGAAAATAGAAGGATCAATTTTAAGAATAAAGTAGTGTTCAGTAAATCGAGTAATGTTGGAAGATCAAGGAGGAGTTGCCTGGCATAAGTATTCTTAACAAAATAAAGTATAACCAACTTAGAAAATGGAGTAGAGTGGAAAAGAGAGTAAGGAAAGGGTAATGAGTAAGACAAGCAGGCATAAAATGGGACAGTGTAATAGATGGCAAAGCAGTTGTGGAACTTGAATACAGCCATCCTGAATTGTCCCAGTGAAATGAATTAGGTGAGACCACCTCTTTCAGCTTCCAGCTACCTGAACCACACCAAACTGGGCCAATTAAGACTGCAGTCTTAATTCGTTGAGTACATAGAGACATTGCCCAAAATAGAATTTGGATAATAGTTGTGCCTGTTAGAATTATATAATTGATGGACCACAGTCCCCAAATTGAGTTTATTTATTTATTTTTGACAGCCTAATTTATTAGAAACAGGCACATTGACTGTTTAACATTCCAGAATCATTTGCTAAGGGACAAATAACAAATGTGACCCCAGAGAGACTCAGCAGTATACTGCCAATATACCTGTGCTTATTTTTTATTCCACATCTATTCACCCCACTTTCCTTCCATTTTATGTGTCATTTCTGTTCTATTTCACTTTTTCCCTTTAGAATCAGGCCTTTGGTGAGTCTCATTTTCTGCTTATTTTCCACCCTCCTTTTTTCTCCCTTCTCTCTGACCAACAAATGCTATATAGCAGACAGACTCATTCATCTCTAGAACCTTATCTAGGGAGGCATATGTTTCTTTTCTTTGAGGTCAGATTAACTATTCCTTATATGTAACACAAAGAAGAAATATGCATTGGCAGCGAATTCTCCTATGGTAAACCAACATTTCTGTCCACTACGTTAAGCCAATTTAACATGCTTTAACATGCCTTTTGTCATCAACAACAAAAGCAAAAAGCAGCTGAACTCTGGTTAATAAATCATTTTCTGAGGCAGAAAGACTGCTTGGGAAATATGATCCCAGACATTTAAGATTATTCTCTCAAGAATTTTAGTCATGAGTTCACCCAGTTTCCTCATGATTAAAACTGTTTTACACCGCAACGAAGAGTCGCCCCCGCTCGCCGCAACTAGAGAAAGCCCACGCACAGCAACGAAGACCCAACGCAGCCAAAACTACCTACCTACCTAAATAAATAAATAGGAAAAACAACAACAACAAAAAACTGTTTTAACAAAAGACATTTAAAAGTGCATGACGGGGCTTCCCTGGTGGCGCAGTGGTTGAGAGTCTGCCTGCCGATGCAGGGGACACGGGTTCGTGCCCCGGTCTGGGAAGATCCCACATGCCGCGGAGCGGCTGGTCCCGTGAGCCATGGCTGCTGAGCCTGCGCGTCCGTAGCCTGTGCTCCACAACGGGAGAGGCCACAACAGTGAGAGGCCCGCGTACCGCAAAAAAAAAAAAAAAAGTGCATGAGGAGTAACTAATTTTAAAAACAAACTCACTAAGTAGTTGAGGCAGACTTTATATTTGCAGAAGGGTTTATCGGATAAATTATAATTCCACAGAGAAGGGTAATGGAAAGATATTACTGAAGTATTTCATGAGGATATGAATTACAAGAAATGCTAGCTTCTATATTTCCCCCCAAAATCCCAATCCTTCAATCTTTCTCTATTTGAGCTTCCATTTTATTAATTTAAATAAAATGCATTCATTCACTATTAATAGGGTTATATAGTAATAAGGCTAATGTGTTTTCTCCAAGATTACGTTGTAAAGCACTTACCATAAAAGACAGAATACCTCAACACCAAGAAAAAAAAAGATTCAACTTGAAATGCTTACCCAAAAAGAGAGAGAAGCCAACTCCTGGAGACTGCTACATGTTCAGCTGAAATGGCCATCTATTATTTGACCACAGACACATAAAGACACTATGACTATTATAAGAAAAACTTGCCAAATGCCAGGTTCTTAATTATCACTGCCAAATATTTGAGATGATAGCATAAACAGGACTATTCACATTCATGTATTTAATTTAATTTCACTATGAAAAAAATTGTCAGTATTATACATTCATTCATGTTAGGCAGTACATACATTCATTTCAGATAGAACGTTTTCAGGTCTGGTGATATGTTTAGAAATACCTCTTCAGGTGGTCTGGGAAGAATTTTTCTGGCCCTGTTTTTATCTCTCCTCCCACCCAGCTGGTGAATGACTTTTAGAGTTTTGGTCATGCTTCCAAACTGAGCAAACTCAGAGTAAATGGGAGTAAAAGCTTTTGAACACGCAAAGTGGCACTGTATGCAGAATCTTCTGTTGCTGTGCTTACTAATGAGTGTAGGGGAGTGACAAACAGCCCTGGCCAGATAACATAGTCATCTCTAATCTCTGAAAATGACATTGTTTCCTAATAGATGAGTAACATTGCAAAATACCATTGTCCACATGGACACCTAGAGGAAAATTGGGTTGAATGGCATTTAGGACGATATAACAAGCTGTGCTTTGAAAAGAGCTGTCTATAGCCAGTAGAGACAAACAGCAAATCTCTGGCTAGTATATAGCTTGCTACTGTCTTCATAACAACATGCTATATTTATATAAATGCTTTAACCTTACAATAATTAGGTCCTTAACTTGGCTAAATGAACTTATAATAACCATGACACTTATGTGCCAGTTAATGTGCAAAACACTAAATATTCATTATCTCTCTTTTATGAGAATACTGAGCTGATAGATCAAATTATTTAGCATGCCCTTCGTGATTGTATTTTTATTAGCCTTATTAATGGAAAGAGTGCTACTTTGAAACAACTTCTGTTTGTGGCCAGTTCTATTCCATACAATTAATACTACCTTCACTATCTTTTTAAGCAAATATTTATTAAACACATACTATTCTGCAGGTATTGTTCTAAATGCCTTAGTCATTTAATGTTCACAATAAAACCATAAAATATTATTTCCATCTTACAGATGAGGTAACTGGAGGCAAAGAAGTTGTTTACCAGATACTACACATGTGATAGGAGGCACAGACAGGACTTGAATCCCAGCATTCTGGGTGTTATTAACCACTTTAATATATTGCTTCTCTTAAAACCTTGGAATAGCTCACTTCTTAGAGTTTTTATTGCAAAAACTATTGTGAGTGATGTTGGGGAAAGGAGCTTTGTATTCTGAAAAGTACTATGAAAATATTGGTGATTTATTCATCCATCCATCCATTCACTTATTCATTCACTCCTTTGTTCCACTAAGGAATGAAAGCATAAAAATCAGTAAAATGCTGTTTTATCAAACCACTGTATTGTTTCAGATGCTAGATTGACTTCTCACTTCCTATCTAACAGCAAAGGGTGAATAATACTGATCCCAACCTATTCATTTTAAAATCTACTTTGCTAATCCAAATATAATTTTACATTTGCCAGCTCTTTTCTGATTACTTTCTTAGGTATGTTTCAAATATATCACTAAGATACCCAGTTTAAATTGTGTTTTGATTTAACAGTACCTGCTTCAGTTTCTCCTAACTTCCTGATAAAGCTTAGAAAAGAAACCTCATTCATTAAGGTAAATATCTCAGAGAAAATAATAACTTAAAGTCAACTGCATGTGACACCCTACATAAAGTGTAGTTTACTTCAGGAATGCACAGATAGTTTAATATCAGGAAATATATCAGTGCAATTAATTATATCATTATGTTAAAGAAAGAAAAAGTAATATTCATAGACAGTTCCTATGAATAGTGAATTCCTGCTCCGCACAGCAACCAGACATATCCTTTTAAAACATAAAGCTTGGGGCTTCCCTGGTGGCGCAGTGGTTGAGAGTCCGCCTGCCGATGCAGGGGACGCGGGTTCATGCCCCGGTCCGGGAAGATCCCACATACCGCGGAGCGGCTGGGCCCGTGAGCCATGGCCACTGAGCCTGCGCGTCCAGAGCCTGTGCTCTGCGACAGGAGAGGCCACAACAGTGAGAAGCCCGTGTACAGAAAAAAAAAAAAAAAAAAAAACCATAAAGCTTATCACATCACTTCTTTGCTCAAAATTCGCCAATGACTTGCTACACATTTAGAATAAATTTCAAAGTCCTAACCATGTTCTTAAAAGGTTTTACATGCTCGGATCCCAGATTATCTCCTTGATTTCATCTCTTAACCACTCTTCATCTCTTTCTTTTCTAGCTAAGTCTAAGACTCAACACACCTGTACCCAATCAGGGCCTTTATACTTAAAGTTCTTCTGCCTGAAAACTCTTTCCACTTTATTTTCATGTAATTTTACCCCCTAATTTCATTCAAATTTTGTCTAGGAACACTCCACAGAGTGTTTATTGGCACACATTAGAATGTTAAAAAAAAAAAGAAACACAAAAGCAAGCAAAACATGGTAAAATACCTCTAATCAAGCACAGTAATGAATCCCTTATACACATTTTGACTTTTCATAATTCATATATTAAGGGAATGCACATAAATTTTACTCCAGTCTAAATGATAAATATAAACTTCATGTCTTCCTAGATTAACAGACTCATTCTGGATAAGCAATAAAAATTTACATTTTAAAGTATACAGATTTGCTCTGTCTGCCTCACATTTAATTCAGCCCAGACATCCATACAGATCTACAAAAACAATAAAGCGGAATGTTGAAATGAGCATCCACTTGGTTCAACGTGAGGCAAATAACCTAATTAAATGCACCCAACCTTCTTTCACAGCTGCATATGATAAAACTAATGCTTCTGCAAAGATGATAAGCTTGTGTCCACTTGTCTCTATCCACAAAGGACAGATTTTCTGACTTTACAAAATTAATACAATGGGCAAGTGGTAAATTATGTACAGTGTATTCACTGTGCAGCTGCACATTAAAATCTCAGGAATGAGGCGTGCATAGGACACCAGAAGTCTAAGCAATGGACCTCAGTATTCTAGTGTGCTGTACACATAAGGACATCCTTTAATGATACTGATTCCTGAGCGTGTAATTGGGTTGATAGATGTGCATAAAAATAGTTCTTTTTACAAAATTTGCATGGTTGCTTGTGTGGGTGGTTAGATTAATTATTTGTGCAATGTAATAGCTCTAAATTCTTTCACTGAGAAATTTGATCGTTGATATAAATAGTTGCCACCTTTTCCACTTGTGTATTTGGATCAAATGAAGGAGTACTGTGGTCAAAGACAACTGAGATTCTAGCTAGATCAGCATATCATGGATTTTATAACTGATGTAGGAAGAAGGAAACAAATATTAGCTTTGACCCCCTCCTCTGGAGTTTCTTCATGTAAGTTTAGATTCTCAACAGATTTCTCAAGGAAACTATGTCACAGCAAACCCCTAGATTTGGATATGCTCTCAGAGCGTCTAATCCTCCCTAGGTCTTTGAAGTTACAAATAGACATATTCTGACTGTCTCTGTATCAAGCTTCAGAATTAAGCAGGAAAGAAAAATAAAGAGGAAATGCTTTTATTTGTGAGGGCACCTAATTCAAAGGAATTTACTTTCCCAGGTATCACTGAGAAGTGGTGCTTACTTTCTCAGTCCAATCACATCACTGGGGTAGTGAGCCTGTGCCCACATTGTCTCTTCTTACATTCACATGAAGGGATTCTCTCAACTTACTATTGCATGAGGAATGAAAAAAAACTTAGGAAAGACTGATGTCATTTTGGAATTAACTGATTTTTGATTTTTATCTTATGTCACAAAAGCATAATTATATACAGAAAACTACAACTATATATATCCATAGTCTCCACATAATTTTAGTAAATCTAGACAAGGAAAAGAATAAACAGATCCTGCCAAGTTCTAGAAAATCACCTTACTATAAATTAATAAACATTTTCATAAATATTCTAGTGAAAGGAGTTAATATAGTATACAACATATCTTTAGACAAAATTTATTCTCAGTGAACTATTCTCTGAATTTTTCTGGAAGAGACTCCCTTTTCACCTTTAGTTGTCCCCCTCTTTAGGCCTGAAATTCAAATGTAGTGACATGATGTCATTACTTGATGACATTATCCTAGGAGAAGAAAGTTAGAATCAAAGAAGGCTTCTTTTGTATAAGAAAGTAACAAACTCCTATCTTGCTTATATTACTGCCATTTAATAAAATATCTAACCAAACTGAAACCAACAAATAAAAAAGACAGGTGGAGATAGGGAAGGTAGGTGTCGGTGCCTGGGGCACAAACGAGAAGTCTCCTCTGTATTGACTGCTGTGATGAGCATGTGAAAGAGACCATATACCTGCTCTCAGGGGTTCTACCCTGAGAAGAGAAATATGCTGGCTAAGAATAAGGCTTCTTGTCTTAATATCTTTTTCCTAAAATTATCTTGAAGGTGCAATAACTTGAATTGATTTAGGGTTTTTTTTTTTTTAGATGATAAGCTAGAGTCCAATTTCACATATGTCAGTTTTGCTGTGAAGCAGAGATCAGGCGGTCTTAACGATTTCCATCGTTATATGCTTTTATATGCTTTGTCCCAAGCCTGTTCAAAACAAGTTAACAAATACCTTTGAATCAAATTTTATTTAATAACATAGGACCATTTCGGGAAAAATTCACGTATTCATAGACTTTGACCAATAGAAATGACAAAGCAGTTTTTTTAAAAAAGGCTAATAAAGAAAAAGCATATTTAAAAAACAATTAGAATCATCTTTCAACCATTTATACAATACGATTTATCTTAGGTAAGGAATCTTTTTTTTTAATTTCATTCTTTTTAAAAAATTTATTTAATTATTTTTTTTATTTTTGGCTGCGTTGGGTCTTCGTTGCTACGCGCAGGCTTTCTCTAGTTGTGGTGAGCGGGGCTACTCTTTGTTGTGGTGTGCGTGCTTCTCATTTTGGTGGCTTCTTTTGTTGTGGAGCACAGGCTCTAGGCACGTGGGCTTCAGTAGTTGTAGCACAGAGGCTCAGTAGTTGTGGCTCATGGGCTCTAGAGCATAGGCTCAGTAGTTGTGGTGCACAGGCTTAGTTGCTCTGTGGCATGTGGGATCTTCCTGGAGCAGGGCTCCAGCCCGTGTCCCCTGCATTGGCGGGCAGATTCTTAACCACTGCATCACCAGGGAAGCCCAGGTAAGGAATCTTAAGCAAACAATAAAACAGAGTAATTCTTAGGATTTTTTTTTTTTTTAATTTGCTTTTCGGAATAGTTGTTCCTTAAATGTTTGGGCCAGAATTACTAAAATATATACAGTATGTCAAATATTTTACATTATCTTCACAGCAATGCTTAAACCTAACTACTGTGCATAAGTTCAGCAATTACCAAAGATGTTTTCCTGCTTTGTTTGATCTTCATTCCACAATATATCTATATTACACATATGTAAATACTCCAAATATGTATTTTCAAAATCTTCTGTAATGAAAAGAAATACAAAACAATTGTACATTTATTAATACTTATAAATTTATCAAATTTCCCATGGTTTGCCCTCCCTTAAGTTTTATAAATGTTTTCATGCATATCTGGAAAGAGAAAGTCCAAAGGATTTTCAAGGATCATCTTACAATCCTTTTCCAAATGCCATCTGCCTTCTTGCCTAGAAGAAATCTTCAATTCAGGTTTATCAGAGCCCCTTGCTTAGGTTTAATTTGGATACTTTCACTCTTTAAGGAGCCAGACATTTTATACAAGCAGTTAAAGATCCTGTTTGGAAAGCAGTTGACTGTGGCAGGGGGAAATTCCTTCCCCCAGAGTTTTGAGTATGAGGGTGTATCAATGTCAAATCTAATTGCTCTCAGTGTTTTCCACGACTGATGGAGTTGAAGCCAACAAGTCCATAACATATCTCATTATTATAGCTTTCTCACCGTGGGGTTGATTGGTGCATCTGCCCATGTGAGACCAAGGGCCATCTAGATTTATTTATTTAGTCTCTCTGCTGCCCTTGCAGAGTAGAGCTGTCTCCTACCCTGAACATGAGTTCAACAATCATTTAGATGAAATATGAATTCATGAGGAAACCCCAAAAAATGTGAAAACAAATTCATAAAGAAACCAATATAACTAATTTTAAACATAATATAGGCAAATTAAAAACTGATCTTACATATATATGAACTATAAAATGGGCATAGACTTAAACTATAAACTGGGGAAAGGCTTAAGCTGTAAGATGGGAAAAACCGCAAACTACTGATAAACTATGAGAGACATAGACTTTGATGCAACAGCGCATCACGGGTAAAGAACACACACTGGGAAAAACTACAGCTCTGGTGGCTGCAGAATCCAAATGTCATTGAATTACAACCTTAGAAGTTCATGAAGATAAATTTTATGTAATATCAAATAAAAATGATAATCACTAAGCTCATTCTGTGTTCTTGGTACTATGCTAGATCAGGCAAGGTAATCCCTTTCAAAGGGAACTATTTTGAGGGGAGTACACTGATGTGAGTTAATGGTCATATAATGTAACTTTGAGGTCATTTTCTCTTAGCAGAGGAAAAATTGCCTATCAGGACAATATCTTAGGATGTTCAGATAACATAGTATGCTAAGTACAAGCACAAAGATGTACGCATGTGTCCGTGTCTTGAGTCTGATTGTAGTTTGTAGAAAACTACAAAATTAGCATTCTATCTCAAAATCTGGCGGTACATAATGAATAATTTCACAAGCCTTATTTATTAGTCTCAAATATCTATAGATATAGATATTTTACTGTAAATATGAATTCTAAAAATATAGCACCTTAGCAAACAACCTGAATCATTTTCAGCATAAAAATTCAGACTGAAAAAAAAAATCAGGATGAACTAGACTCTTACAATTTTTTTCTTTTTTTGGCTTGCAATCTTAATTTTAACATCAACAATTAATCAACTTAACTTACCATGGTCAATTGGCTTTCCATCCCAAAGGCCATTATATAGGATGGCAGGATGTTTCCTCTTGGAAATTGTGCCAGTTTCACTGTGGAGCAGATGGCAAGTCAACTGGGTTTAGGTGGGCAGGCTAGATAATGCCATATTAAGTGACATCTTCCAGCAGGAAGTCAATTTCATTGGACACTGGTACCACCTTGATACACCACAAGGCTATCTACTGCTTTCCATCAGACCTGTTGCCACCGACAATGAAAATAGAGAATGTTGGGCAATGATTGGGATATTCAGACAGTGTACTTCTGAAGGTTTATTTCAAAAACACCCCAGCTTCCAGGTGAATCCCAGTCCTTTAAGTGTTCAAACAGAGAAGGGCATGTGGTTCTAGTCCACATTGTGAAATAACTATTGGTTTAACAGATGAGAATGCATCTTCTCTATGGTATCAGACACACCATCCACATCTTTTTGTCAGGCTGAAGAAACAGTGATACTATATTCCCTTTACCTCCTGAAATACAGTTGGCTAGAATAGTGGAAAATCATCACTTTCACAGTAAAATAATAGAAATACTAATAACATATAAAATTCCTCATCAGGATTCTTACTCAAAGAAAACATATCTGACACCGTATTCAGTCTAAACGCAGGTTAATTTTGGCATGAATCTGTTGTACATCCTTAGCATTAGCTTGGAGCAGAAATAATTTCCTCTTCTACTTTCCTGGAGCTCTGACTTTTATTTAACTTTAGCTCAGCACTTCCATTTTTATACCAGAACACAAAACCTCACTGGTACTCAATTCTTCTGAATTGAAATGATGTCTCAGCCAATGAGCAGCTTCCAGTAGGGACCGTGTAATTGGCACAACCATGGCAGAAACGACAATGTGCTCTGCCAGTGTTCAAGTCTCATCTGTCCTGGGTAGCTTTATTGTTGTCCATGTTTATGGGCATGAATCTTCTTGTCTAAAGATTACAATACCAAAGAAACAGGTCTCTGCCTCTGAAATGAGGACTAAAGCTTTATAATGTAGTGCCTTTGATAGCAAATATTATAGCTGGGCAATTTACCTCCTCAAGAAATAGTATCCACATTTTTGGCAGATTGCAAACAGTATGTTTTTTTTCACATCTTTATTGGAGTATAATTGCTTTACCATGGTGTGTTAGTTTCTGTTTTATAACAAAGCAAATCAGCTATACATATACATATATCCCCATATCTCCTCCCTCTTGCGTCTCCCTCCCACCCTCCCTATCCCACCCCTCTACTTCCCACTAGCTATCTGTTTTACATTTGATAGTGTATATATGCCCATGCCACTCTCTCACTTCATCCCAGCTTACCCTTCCCCCTTCCCGTGTCCTCAAGTCCATTCTCTACGCCTGTGTCTTTATTCCTGTCCTGCCCCTAGGTTCTTCAGAATTATTATTATTATTTTTAGATTCCATATATATGTGTTAGCATACGGTATTTGTTTTTCTCTTTCTGACTTACTTCACTCTGTATGACAGACTCTAGGTCCACTCACCTCACTGCAAATAACTCAATTTAATTTCTTTTTATGGCTGAGTAATATTCCATTGTATATATGTGCCACATCTACTTTATCCATTCATCTGTCGCTGGACACTTAGGTTGCTTCCGTGTCCTGGCTATTGTAAATAGTGCTGCAATGAACATTGTGGTACATGACTCTTTTTGAATTATGGTTTTCTCAGGGTATATGCCCAGTAGTGGGATTGCTGGGTCGTATGGTAGTTTATTTTTAGTTTCTTAAGAAACCTCCATACTGTTCTCCATAGTGGCTGTATCAATTTACATTCCCACCAACAGCGCAAGAGGGTCTCTATTTTACCAACTAAGAGAAATACACTGATTGCTTTTCAACAACATCTTTTAAAATTATTTTAATGCCCAACTATTTCCTTATTTTTTGAATAATATAAGCAAGAATTTCCATGCTTTTTTTGCTTAATTTTTTGTGATATCATTAAGAAATGATTATGAATTGGAGCTTTTTTCCTTCAGTCAGGTGTGCCTGAGGTCATATCATAAGTCATCATCAACATTTTTAGAGAGAGGAGAGCCAAGCATTCTCCACTGGCACCTTTATCTTTGCATTTAGTTTTAAAATCCATCCCCCATACGCCTGCCTACCACGAGAAGCAACCAAAACATTTTGTTCAAAGTTCAGTTCTGTAAAGCATTGGCTGGTGACTAGGACAGATGACGAGAAGTGATAAGCAATATTTCAGAGGATCTGTATTTTACCCAGGATAAATGTGCCATGTATCTGTGGTTTGGTAACATGTCATTCAAATGTGTCTTCATGCAGAGGGCACAGAAAGCATGCACACTTAAAAGGAAGATGATTATTTTGGTTTGTGAGTATCATGATATACCTCCATCTTATCCTCTACCCGCAATCAAGATATTTCTCTGCTTCTTTGTTTGCCCAAGGGGAAGTTAAGAAAACTACTGAGGGCAGACTGATGCAGACACTGCATTAGGTACTTTGTCTATATGGCCTTATTTCATTCTCACAACAGCTATTTGTAGTAGGCATTGTTAGCTCAGTTTTATAGTTCAGAGAACAGAGGCCAAGAGAGTCTAGGTAATTCTTCAAGACTCACAACTTACAAGTAAGAGCCGAAAACCAAGATTTGAACCCAAGTCTAAAAGACTTCATAACCCATGCTTTTTTCCACCCTTGATAATGGCAAAGCGGTTTTCCATCTCTTGATGCCAACTCCAGCCGATTAGCAGTGGTTCTCCTGAAATTTGTCTTTAGAAAGATTCTGAGGTAGAGTTAAGACTGAAGAGGGAAAAGTACTGGGATATGTTGGTATTGCCTGGAAAAATGGGGGCAGTATTTGTCACAGGTGCTGTGTACTTGACATGAAACCTTCTGGTCTCTCCGTACTAGGCATGTTCTCTGATCTGCAAGTTGGAAAACATGCTTTTGTATTTCTCCATGTTGCCACTCAGAGTTGAAGTGACATTATAGTGGGCCCTGCTATTATGCTTGCTTAGAAAACACAAATTTGTCCCAGTTGATTTATTAATTTATCTATTAAGGAACATTTTGAGCATCATGCCAATTTCACACTTGCTTATGTATAATTTCATCAGTGAGAAAAGCTACGTGATGGCAAAAAACTGCACCCTGCTGAACCAAGACGTATATGAATATACATAATACATACAGGCACACACCTCAGATATCTACTAGTTATCTCAGTTCATCCAGTGTGTTATGAACCACACCTATCCACAGCTGCCATCACAACTTTCGGACTGATTTCAGGTAACCCTCCCTTTACTATTTCACAATAACTCTCAGGCTACAACCCTTCCAAAACCCCCTTCCATGTAAACTTCAGGTCTCTGTCAAGATAAAGTGTCATATTGAATTATTTATCTATTTCTTAACAATTTAAAATGTGTAAAACTATGCTAACATTTTTATTAGATTCCTATCTTTTTTTAATGTGTCACTGAAGTTTTTGAGTGTTGTAACTCTAACCCCATTGTTCCCATAAGTCCTGTGATCTTGACTTTTTTTTGTGTTAAGAGTTTAGCTAAACTATTAACTATATTACTGCCTTGGCATCCAGCATCTGTTTTACGTGGCAAACAGCCTACAGGTACCTTGAACTGACACTAGGCACACCCTCGATTACACACCCTAGATAGCCTGCAGAGTCACAAGTAAATGTAAGTTCCTGATATGACTCTCGGCAACTGCCCTCATGATAAGCAGTCTCTCCCACATCCCAGGGCCCTCTCCTTGTGCACTACTTATATAAGACCCCCTCAAAGCCAATTTGGTTTTAGCCCTGGAATCCCAAAGCCCTCTGCCCACGGACCCTAGTGAAGGCATGTGCCCCATGCCCTGCCACTCTCTCTGCCTACACCCTGCCTTAATCTCTCCATGTAGTCTCTGAGGAATGCCTTTACCTCCCCCAAGATCTGTGAGTAATAAACTTCTCTTTTTCAGTTCTCTTGAGGTCTTTTGTTGAACCACAGCTCACCTCAGATACCCAGGCCTTTACGTAGCAATTGTTAATTTAACAAAGTCCCAGTGTTGAGAATTTGTATAGTGATTTTTAGGCACACAGATGTCTCATTATAGCAGCACTTACTGTACCTGAAATAGCCAGATTAGACTTTGATAAACAGAAATTTTTAAAAATGCATCTGGAAAGAATGTAACTGATTCAATGGCAAACCAAAGGTGGAGCCGCAGGAACAGTCCCCTCCTATGTAGAGATGGTGAAAGGATGTCTGTTGATCTTCTTTTTCTTATCATGATCCTAAACAATATTAGTGGTAAATTACCTCTCCATGAAAAGGATCTTTTGATGGTCTAACTTTTAAACAAGTGCTACAGTTACTCTTGAGTTTCCCTAATGTACAAGGAAGTTTAACATTAGCACATTTTCATTGATTATCCTTTAATAAATATTGTTTCTTTCATTAAAGTTATTTCAGGCAAAATCTAGTTATACAACTGGCCCTGACACATATAGTCTCAACTATGCAAGTTTATTTCAAGAAATTTCATAGCAATTCAAAATTCTTCACTTTGGGTGCAGTGCATTTATCTAATGCCTATGAAAAACCCTATTTAATAGATTAGAAATAAACATATTTTTGTGTTTAGCTTGTTAGATAGAAATAAATGAATTGAGCACAGTGATTGTAAAAATAAAGACAAAATACCCAGTACTTGAGTTCCTTCAGTTCTGTCAGTCCATGCATGATGCTCATGAAACAAACTTGGGTCCACTCACCCAACGCACAGTAAAGCCAGTCTACTGACACAGGTTTGTGGCGAAGGAAAGTACAGTGTTTATTGGCTTTCAGAGAAGGATTTTTAAAGACAGTGTGAGGGAGAGGGTCACAGGGTGTGTGCTCAGCTTGTGCACAATTCTCTGATTGGTTGATGGTGAGGTAACAGGGTGGTATTTTGGGAGTCAACAGCTTCAACCTTCTGGTTCCAACCAGTCTGGTGTCTACATGCTGGTGGTCAGCAGTTAATTTCTTCCACCTGGTGGGGGCTTTAGTAGCTGCAAAAAAACCTCAAGGGAATAACTCAAGGATATACTCCTTAAGAAGGAACTAAAGGAGTAGTTTATTTTTAAACTATTATTATTTTGTCTTGCTTGACTGTTTTCTTTCGTTTCTGCATTTCTCTGATTAAATTTGCCCTTTGGAACTCTAGGAAGGCCTAGGAGGCTAACAATTTTCAACAAACAAGAGGAAGGGGACACGGTTGCGGGGCAGGGGGGCGGTCTTGGGAAGGCCCCGCAGGGTCTTGCTCAGTTTCAATGTGAGCATTTGGAGTTTTTATTTGTGTTTAAAATATAAAACAGTGAAAGAAAGGGCAAACTGTAAGACACAATATTTTTGATTTGTATGATAGGCAAAATAATGACCCCTTCCCTAAGATGTCCACGTCAGAATCCCTGAATCTGTGAATGTTACCTTACTCAGCCAAAAGGACTTTGCACATGCGATTGAATTAAGGATCTTGAGATGGAGTGGGCTCAGTGTAATCACAAGGGTGCAAGAGGTTGGAGTGATGTAATAGCTGGATTTGAAGAAAGAAGAGGGGCAACCTCTAGAAACAGGAAAAGATAAAGTCTCCCCCAGAGCCTGCAGAAGGAACATAGCTCTGCCAACAGTTTGATTTTAGTCCCATGAAACCCATTTAGTACTTCTGACCTCCAGAAATGTAAGACAATAAATTTGTGTTAAGTCACTAAGTTTGTGGCAATTAGCTATAGCAGCTATAGGAAATACTACAATTGGTTAAGTGCCATTTTAGCTCACACATGAAATATTTTAATAAATTTTAATAGCTTTAAAATTGAAAGTAATTCTCTTAAATTATTAAGTTTTATTAATAAAGAACAAATAAACATTATTATTAAATACTACTTAATTATTACTCAAAACAATTTTTGTCACAGAGAACAGAGAGATGTTAAAAAATATATCAACTAGGCTAGGTGCTAAACAACGCTGATGCTAAAGTTCAAGAATTAGGTTGGCTTTTACACATTTTATCATATTTATATGCTTCCTGCTCTGATTTATTACTTTTCAACTTCTTTTCTCTCTATATCATCTTCTCCACTTATAACCCTAACTGACTGGTTAAACACAATTTTTAAAAAGTTTGTATCAATGTATTTATACTACAGGAGGAAAAAGGAAAAAAGATAAATTGCTTTCATAACATGAACCATCACTATTATTTCTTTGAGGGCAGAGACCACACCTTATTCATCCTTCCTCCCAGCATCAGACACAAGGTCTGACGTATAATAGAACAATCAATAAATTTTGAGTAATAAATTAACAATTAAAAAGCAAAGGTTTGTATTTTGAATGCCCCTACTCCTCAGATATCTCCTATATAACTTCTAGGTTGCCTTTTAATATTCTGCTTCAAAGCTATATATTTACCAAAATTTTCCCAGGTACCCTCCACTCAGAACTAAAAGTTCTTTCTTCCCTAAATTCTTATGGCCTATTTGCACCACTGTATAAAGATCTTATTATGGCCTGCTGCATTTTAAATCTAATTATATATGATTTTTATTTCCTCTGCTAAATTATATGCTCTTAATGGTTAAGTGCATGCAGTTTATTCATAACTGTGGTCACCATAGTACCTACAGAATAATTTTCATATTTACATTATCAATAAATCATTGTTCAATTTCAGTTGAAAGCACCATCTCATCATTACCTATTTCATTTCTGTCAATTCATGCTTTTAAAGGTACAAGAATGTCAAACATCTTTACATATACTCTAAAAGCCATACGTAGTAAGATCATACCTTTACCTCATTACTTTTCTTATTTTATACTATGACGTATCAGATGAAGAAACTTCCTCCAGGGAACTGATTCAATTTACTTGAATCAGTTATTATCTCAGTTATTAAGTGAGATTTCAATATATGTTACATGCACTTATTCATGGCCCTGGATATAAATGAGTTATTTTTCCTTTCCTTATCGAAACCATATAGTTTAAATGAGTCTTTTTGATATAAATGCATTTTCAATACATTTTCAAAACATTTTCCTTCCTCCTTTTTCTCTGACTAAATCCTCACCTTACCCCCGCCCACATTATATTACTGCACGTCATATCCTTATTTTCTCCATCTAAGTGACCTGTGGGGATTTATGGAGGCTAAATGGTAATGACTTTAATAAACGATTTGATGTGAAACTGCCTTTGCAATTTAAGCGTATATTCCCCCACAGTTTTTCCTGGAAAATAAAATAATCTGGACGTCATCCTTACCTCCTCATGTACAAAAGGGACAGACAGCTGGAATTTCAGACTAGCTGTCTATATTTACCCCTGCTTCCAAGACTCCCCAAGCTCAAAACCTACTGCTACCGGCTTGTGGCACTAACATTATTATGCCAAAGGGCTCCAGGGTACAGCAGCTTTTCCAACATCTGGTGAAAAAACATCAACAGAAAAACTGTCAAAGAACAGTATCCAGCTTAACTCTCTAATATTCCTATCACAAATAATCCACATTGCAGTATCTCAGATAAACCAAGTCCAAGATGTTTTACAAGTAAGTGCTAAGTTTTTAGGAAACAGTAACATGAAAAAAATTGAGAAAAATGAATTTGGCTGGAGGATACTGAGAAGATAAAGTCTTCTCTCAGATGAGGATACTCTCTGAAGCAAATAATCTCAATGAAATGCAAAGAACATACCATTAACAAATATAATACCTATACATATATCTTTCCACAAAGTTTGTTTTAAACCACACAGTGGTTAAGGGTATGGTTTCATAGACTAAAGATTCAAATATTTCAGATGACATTTGTAGATATTTTTCTAACAAAACATATGAGAAATAAGACATTTTGAAACAAATTGACTATAAAGAAAACATCTCCACATCTCTCTCCAACAGTCAGAGTGGGAAGGGAAGTAGTAACTCTCAGAGATAATGAAAGAGAATATGCTTTTAAAATATAGACTGTGGTGTGCTGGAGCCAGCTCATACTGGTTCATGAGTATTAAGGTAATTCTGTAAATATTAAGGAGTTCTTATTGGTAGCTTGAAATTGTCCACAGTGGAGGTATTTCCACCACAGAAATTATTTATGCAAAATTATTTAGCACATACTAATTTATGGAGCATTATTTAGCCTAGTGTGAGCTATTTTATATACCTGGAAGAAGTAAGTACATATTTAACTAGTTTAAATTAGCTTATTTCTAGTTAGTTCTCATTACAGAGGTTTTACTACACAGGTTGATAGTTGTTTTGTAATTGCTATCATGTTGTTTCCTGTGCCTATGTTTTATTTCCTCAACTAGCTTCTAAGGGCCTTATACTCAGGAACTATATTTTCTATTTCATATTCCTGTCTAAAAGACCTGTGTGCACTACTAGTTGTAAGATTACAATGAATGCTTAATTTATGTCAGATAATTGGGTACCTATTTTTAAAAAACAGTTACTAGTATTCTCAAGAGGCAAATACATTTAATACTGTTTTGTGCATCTTCAGTCGAAAATTTAGTTTCAAAAGCAATAGTGTTAAGAAAAATGTACTTTATTATTGTAGTAGATATAAACATACAAACTTACCTTCATTGGTAGAGATCATCCTCCATTTTACTAGGCTGTTCCCTTGAAGCAAAGCTGATATTTTGTCTTTCTGACAATTTTCTGTGCTAATCACCAGGGATAGTGCTTTGCTGTATTTGTTTATCAATAAATTTTTATTAAATAACATATTAGCGCTCTCTTAATAACCATAGCAAGAACAAGAGACCAAATTTCTAAGTTATGAAGCTTACATGGGACAGTTTCTGTGTTCTCAGTTATAGTTTCTAGTTTCTTACTACTAGGTCAGAAAAATGCTAATGATATTTGCAAGATTTTTTTATATTCAGCAAGCTCTCTTTTTCACTTTAATAACTTCTTGATTCTGTTGGGCTTTCTTTGTAGATAATCATGTCATCTGAAAATAAGAAATATTTTTTTAGTGCATTTATATTTTAGCCAGGATCTCCAAACCTGTATATTATATTTTAACTAAGTTTAAAATCAGTATCACAGCTTTTCTTTGAATTGATATTTTCCTGGTATATCTTGTTTGATCCTTGGCTTTGTTCTTTGCCCTGAACTGTTTCTTTCAGGTAAAATCACTTAGACAAAGAGTGGTGAGAGGAAAATTCTCAGGAGCTACCCCCATTAGCTCTAGATACTATGTGCTCTCCACCTCAGCTGGACCTCTTTCTGTACTGATGTTACCCTGTCACCTCTGGTTGGCTTCACTGTGACGTCACTGGTTTTTCTGTCCCAGAATAGTGCAAATACAGGCAATTATCCCCCCATGCTTAAGTAGGGGAGAGAGAAAGACACAACTATAAAGCTTTTGCCCACTTTAAAACATCTAATTCTCCTCTGACCTCAACTCCCAGGGTCCCCATTACAGATGTGATCCCAAATGTCTTCTCTCTCCCCAGGATTTTCTTACCATTTGTCAGGTTATTGAATCCATCAGTGTCATTCTTCTTTCTATTTCTGGTTTTAGGTTTAAGGGATAAGCTAGCAGCCATGCTAGATCTTCTAGTCAGGAATCAGAAGCATTTTTTTTTCAGTCAACTCTTTGTGACTGGAAATTTCCTCATACTTAAAAGATTCTAACTTGGTATCACTGACTATACTTGCCACTTTCCCTAAAGGCTTAATAACATTTAACTAAGATTTAGAAATAATCTTTAAAATACTGTTTGTAAAGATGTCACCAGGAATTCACTAAAGGTTTGCACTTAAAATACTTTTATTAATAACGGAAAAAGATAGTAAGCATGGAAAAGAAAAGCTTAGGAGACAAGTGTGAAGAGAATGAACAATCTTTTATCAAAGACATCTTGTGGATAACATTTTAAGGTAATACTTTTAGGACAAAAAAATGGAGGGAAGTAAGGACAATAGAGCGTAAGAGATTTTTAGATAGGTTGCTCTTTCAATGTCCTTCAAATGTTGAATGTTGCCCACACTGTCTATGCAGAATTCTAGTTCTGTTACTACATTTAGACCAAGCTGAATAGTTATATCACATGAAAAATTAATCTTATTTCTAATAATTTTTCTCTTGTAGCTGTTTGAAGAATCCTACAACCCATTAAAAAATGTTTCAGTTGAAGAACAACCATTTCCTCATTCAAGTGTAAGTAGAATTTTATGAGTTTATTCTTCCTAATAGATTTTTTTAATTTGAAAAAGAGGCAAAATCTCCAGAAAATTCAACCCATCTGAGAGGTTTTTTCCCTTTTCTTTCAGTGGCATATAATGTGCTGGTCAAGGAATTTTGATGCAATTAATATTGAGATAACAGGGACACTTCTGTAGGATTATTTATGTACTGTGTTCAAGAAGAGAGATGGGGAATCTGCCAGCTAGAATTTCAGGTTATCTCCCACTACAGTTAATGATAGATGAGTTTCAAGGTTGTAATTGCATATCGATAAAACTGACTTAGAAACATCCTGAGATTTACAAACATAGAGTTAAATCTCCCCCTTGGTACATAGTGTACTTGGCTATTTCTATACCTCCCTAACAAGGCAGAATGATTTTCATTCGTTGTATAAAAAAAAAAAAAAAAAAAAACTTCATGTGGAAGGCATTAATCTTTGGAATCCTTCATATTGTATATCTGTGTTTATGTACATCTGCCATAAAGTGAACTAAGAATCTGAGATAAAGGATGTTATACCCTAAACCATAATCCATTTCTTTTGTTCAAATGACCCAAACTTCTTAAATATAATTAACATAGAACAAAATCTGCATTTTCCAAAGCCATGAAATCATAGAAGTTTCAAGTAATCTACACATTAAATTCAAGTTATTTCCCATTGTTTCTAGTTCCAGCTCTAAACACCAATATAAGCTGGTAATGGTGGTTGGTTAGTTATTTGTTCAGGAACTCAACACATTTTTATTGAGCCAGAGATTCTTCAAAGGTCTAAAGATTTGGCAGTATACAACACAGAAAGTCCCTTTCTCATGGAGCTTACATTTTGGTGGGAGAGACAGACAATTAGCAAGTATTGATAAATAAATGAGATAATTTCAGATCATGATTATAACTATGAAGAGAAGAAAACAATAAAATGATATATTAATGTGAGTGGGCAGTGGGATGGGTGGCAGTGGGTGGGCTGTGGAGTGGGTGGCATTTCATAGGGTGCTCTAGAAAAGGGCTCTCTAAAAATGAGATATTACAGCTAAAATTTGAATAAGAAGTTGTCAGCTATGTGAAAATCTGAGGAAAAACACTGCAAGAAAGAGGAAAGGCAAGAACAAAAGAGAAGGAATCAAAGAAAGCAAACAAACAAAAACTCAAAACTTGATAGAAATCAGTGATAATCTCTTAGTTACAGAACATTGTGTGGGCATGACCGTATATACATTGTTTGGCTGGAACAATCTGTGTTTATGCCTATTGCCCAGGCATAATTACCCATAGCTCACCCATTCACTCTTAAAATGTTCTGGTTTCAAGAAGAAATGATGTGATCAATCTGATTATAAATCTGAGATAATTGTAGCTATTTATAGGACAATATAGGAAACTTTGAATGTTAATTTTATTGTGCTGTAAACTCAGAAAACTACTTTCATTCATTAGAATCTACCATTTTAGGAAAATTCTTTGAATTCAGAACCATCCATTTAATTTACCATCTCCTCTTACGATCCTTATACTCTCCTCTGTTAATTATCTATCTATCTACTCTAAAGCTGCAAAAAAAGGAAAATAAAACTAAATGCAAAAATAATTTAAATGCCTCCTATTATTAGGTTTCTTTAATTATCACTTTTTCTTAGTCTTTACAATGTACTTGGGAAGTAGAACGATGCAAATAAGAGTGATTGATTAGACTTTTACCATGTTCCTTCATGTGTGCTCATCCATGGGTTTTATCCCAGTATTCTGCAGTCTACACAAGGAAAAGTCTTGCATAATCTGAAGCCAGTTTGAAAATATAGAAAATATTGAAAATATCAACACAACAGATGCCCCAGGACTGGACATGGAGCCCCAATAGTTAAAAAGTAGAATATTTGTCCAACACAAATGTGCCAAAGGAGCATTTTGTTTCAATTTTCAAGCACTTTTAAACCCTGCTTTTTGGGAGAAAGCATTGGGATATATTTTTTAAAGCCTTATGTGTGTGTGTGTGTGTGTGTGTGTGTGTATATATATATATATATATATATATATATATGTATGTATTTGCAGTTTCTATCAGATCCCAGGTGCAATAAAAGGTAAATGACATTACTTAATTATCTTTATGATTAAAACACTCAACAACCCTTGGAAACCAAAAAGCATAAATGTTAGAGGACACAGGTCAAATAGGGGATGTGAACAAAAATAAATATTTCTTCTGGCACCTTAATGTTTGATGTCTATCACCAGCCAAAACATCACCCACCTTTTTTTTTTTAATCTTCTTTTATTTTTCTCAGAAAATTCAAGAAATTTAAAGGCACTCAAATGTGCACTTGGCTTAAAGATCCAGATGTATAATTATGGCAAAATAACACAGTTTTATATCTTTTTAATGTTCTGTTTGTGCATATGCTAGATATTCAGTAGCTAACTTGTGAAGAGGGAGGTATAATTAATCTAAAAATATAATGTTTGTTGAAGGGCTAATATGATCCTAGTCTGCATTGACTGAAGTACATTCATCAAAATAACAATTCCTTAAATTCTGTATACTACGCTTGAAGAGGAATGTGAACATACAGGAAAAAATATTACTTACAGAGAGATTTAAAATATAAATTTAAAATTTAGTATTTAATTTAGTATTTAATACTTAAATTTAGTATTTAAGATTTAAAATATAGTATTTAAAATATTAAAAATATAGGATATAGTATATTGGAAACACTGTATGTATCTAAAATTTATCCTCCAAACTATTCAGTATCTACTCTGTATCAGACATTTTGGCTGTCACCCTTAATAAATTCAATACTATTCACATAGAGTTTACATATTAAAAAATCAGGAGTGTCTTCCATAGGAAATTAAAACTGTCATAAACTATATGAAAGACTACATATAGAAGAGGGGTTATACTTATTATGTATTGTCTTAGAAGGGAGAATAAAGATCAAGAGGATTCGGCCAGGACTGGTAGGAAGGAGTAGAGAGGATAAACCTGCAGTTCACCTTAAATATCAAGGATTTGATCGACTCTATGGAAAATATTATCAATTTTCCATTCATTCAACACACATTTACTGGGCACTTATACATCATCATACTTGGTATATACCAGAAAAAAAATTAATATTCTCACATATGAGTATTTCTGATTCTTATTTCTAAAATTAAGCTCTTGGTTCCCACTAATAAATATCAGGTACTAGTTGTGATTATTAGGCTGTGGGTGGTAAAAAAGTACATATTTTTATTACCAGTTTTATATAAGCTTCCTGCTGTAAATTCACTTTCTTGAAAGCGAAAACACTAAAGTAATGCACATCACCTGCAATTTTGTTGTCTGCATTAGAAGTGTCCAATTAAAACTGTTAAAAAGTACACCAAAAATGAAACATGTCTAAGAATGGGCAGGTGACACCTTGAGTATTCCTAGATTTGGCAACTTTTAGTGACCATTGTTATGCTAACAGGAAGGTTTGGAAAACTGGGGTCTCTGATATGATTTAATGCTTACCTATTTATCTAAATTAAATTCCAAATTACTTAATACATTTTTGGAAAAATAAAATCAATGAACAAGAGGTGGCCAAGATGGCAGTGTAGAAAGACCCTGAACTCATCTCCTCCATTGGACACACAAAAATTACATCTATTTACAGAGCAACTATCTATGAGAACAACCTGAAGATTACCAAAAAAGGTTTTCCACAACTAAAGACAAAGAAGGAACCACAATGAGATTGGGAGAAGGAAAACACACATAGGTGTAGGCTAAACAATATGTTACTAAACAACTCATGGGTCACTGAAGAAATCAAAGAAGAAATTTTAAAACATGGAGGTAGGGCTTCCCTGGTGGCACAGTGGTTAACAGTCCACCTGCCAATGCAGGGGACATGGGTTTGTGCCCCAGTCCAGGAAGATCCCACGTGCCACGGAGCGGCTAGGCCCGTGAGCCATGGCCGCTGAGCCTGCGCGTCCGGAGCCTGTGCTCCGCAACGGGAGAGGCCACAACAGTGAGAGGCCCGCATACCACAAAAAAAACCCACAAAAAAACATGGAGGTAAATGAAAATGGAAACACAATAATCCAAAACATATGGGATGCAGCAAAAGCAGTTCTAAGAGTAAAGTTTATAGCAATACAAGCCTACCTTAGGAAACAAGAAAATTTTCAAATAATCTAACCTTTATACCTGAAGGAGACAGAAAAAGAACAACAAACAAAACCCAAAGTTAGTGGAAGAAAAAAAATAATAAAGATCAGAGGGGAAATAAATGAAATAAAGACTAAACAACAATAGAAAAGACCAATGAAACTAAGAGCTGGTTGTTTCAAAAGATAAAAAAATTAATAGACTTTTACCCAGCCTCATCAAGAACAAAAGAGAGATGGCCCAAGTCAATAAAATCAGAAATGAAAAAGAAGAGGTTACAACATACACCACAAAAATACAAAGGATCATTAGAGAGTACCACAAACAATTGTATGTCAATAAAATGGACAACATTCAAGAAATGGATAAATTCCTAGAAATTTACAGTCACTCAAGACTGAATCAGGAAGAATTAGAAAATATGAATAGACTGATTACCAGTAATGAAATTGAATCAGCAATTAAAAGAAAAAATCTCCCAACAAACAAAAGTACAAGACCAGATGGCTTCAGAGGTGAATAGTACCAAATATTTAAAGAAGAGTTAACACCTATCTTTCTCAAACTATTCCAAAGAATTGAAGAGGAAGGAATGCTTCCAAACTGATTCTCTGAGGCCGGCATCACCCTGATACCAAAACCAGACAAAGACAGCACAAAAAAAGAAAGTTACAGGCCAATAAAATTGATAAACATAGATGCCATAATCCTAAGCAAAATATTAGCAAACTATATTCACAAAGGCATTAAAAGGATAACATGCCATGATCAACTTGGATTTATACCAGGGAAGCAAGGAAGTTTCAACATCTGCAAATCAATCCATGTGATACACTGCATTAACAAACTGAAGAATAAAAATCATATGATCTTCTCAAAAGATGCAGAAACAGCTTTTGACAAAATTCAACATTCATTTATAATAAAAACTCTTAACAAAGTGGGTATACAGGGAACATACCTCAAAATAATAAAGACCATATGTGACAAACCTACAGCCAACCTCATACTCAATTGTGAATAGCTGAAAGCATTTTCTCAAAGATTGGGAACAAAACAAAGATGCCCACTCTCACTACTTTTATTCATGTAGTATTAAAAGCAAATACTCATGTATATATAATGTTTATAAATATTTATGAGGAGATCAGTAAAATTTGAACAGAAAATTAACAGAAGAGGGAGACCTTCAAGATGGTAGAGGAGTAAGACATGAAGATCACCTTCCAAACCCAAAATACATCAAAAATACATCTACGTGTGGAACAACTCCTACAGTACACTCACTTAATGATGACAGAAGACCTCAGACTTACCAAAAGGGTCTTGGTGCTCCAGCCAGGTATCAGGCCTGTACCTCTGAGGTGGGAGAGCCGAGATCAGGACATTGGTCAACCAGAGACCTCCCAGCTCCACGTAATATCAAATGGTGAAAACTCTCCTAGAGATCTCCATCTCAACGCTAAGACCCAGCTCCAGTCAACAACCAGCAAGCTACAATGCTGAACACCTTATGCCAAACAACTAGCAAGACAGGAACACAACCCCACCCATTAGCAGAGAGGATGCCTAAAATCATAATAAGGTCACAGACACCCTAAAACACACCACCAGACAGAGTCCTGCCCTCCAGAAAGACAAGATCCATCCTCAACTACCAGAAGACAGGCACTACTCCTGTCCACCAGGAAGCCTACATAACCTACTGAACCAACCTTAGCCACTGGGGGCAGACACCAAAAACAATGGGAACTATGAACCTGCAGCCTGCAAAAAGGATATCCCAAACACAGTAAGTTAAGCAAAATGAGAAGACAGAGAAACACACAGAAGATGAAGGAGCAAGGTAAAAACCCACCAAACCAAACAAATGAAGAGGAAATAGGCAGTCTACCTGAAAAAGAATTCAGAGTAATGACAGTAAAGATGATCCAAAATCTTGGAAATAGAATGGAGAAAATACAAGAAACATTTAACAAGACTTAGAAGAACTAAAGAGCAAAAAATGATGAACAACACAATAAATGAAATTTAAAATTCCCTAGAAGGAATTAATAGAAGAATAACTGAGGCATAAGAAAGGATAAGTGACCTGGAAGTTAAAATAGTGGAAATAACTACTGCAGAGCAGAATAAAGAAAAACGAATGAAAAGAACTGAGGACAGTCTCAGAGTCCTCTGGGACAACATTAAATGCACCAACATTCGATTTATAGGGGTCCCAAAAGAAGAAGAGAAAAAGAAAGGGACTGAGAAAATATTTGAAGAGATTATAGTTGAACATTTCCCTAATATGGGAATGGAAATAGTCAGTCAAGTCCAGGAAGCACAGAGTCCCATATGGGATAAATCCAAGGAGAAACACGCCAATACACATATTAATCAAACTATCAAAAATTAATACAAAGAAAAAATATTAAAAGCAGCAAGGGAAAAACAACAAATAACATACAAGGGAATCCCCATAGGGCCAACAGCTGGTCTTTCATCAGAAACTCTGCAAGCCAGAAGGGAGTGGCAAGACATATTTAAAGTCATGAAAGGGAAAAACCTACAAGCAAGATTACTCTACCCAGCAAGGACCTCATTCAGATTTGATGGAGAAATTAAAACATTTACAGACAAGCATAAGCTAAGATAATTCAGCACCACCAAAGCAGCTTGACAACAAATGCTAAAGGAACTTCTCTAGGCAGGAAACACAAGTGAAGGAAAACACCTACGATAACAAACCCAAAACAATTAAGAAAATGGTAATAGGAACATACATATTGATAATTACCTTAAATGTAAAGGGATTAATGCTCCAACCAAAAGACACAGATTGGTTGAATGGATACAAAAACGACCCATATATATGCTATCTACAAGAGACCCACTTCAGACCTAGGGACACATAAAGACTGAAAGTGAGGGGATGGAAAAAGATATTCCATGCAAATGGAAATCACAAGAAAGCTGGAGTAGCAATTCTCATATCAGACAAAATAGACTTTAAAATAAAGATTATGACAAGAGACAAAGAAGGACACTACATAGTGATCAAGGGATCAATCCAAGAAGAAGATATAACAATTGTAAATATTTATGCACCCAACATAGGAGCACCTCAATACATAAGGCAAACACTAAGAGCCATAAAAGGGGAAATCGACAGTAAAACAATCATTGTAAGAGATTTTAACACCGCACTTTCACCAATGGACAGATCATCCAAAATGAAAATAAATAAGGAAACACAAGCTTGAAATTATACATTAACCAAGATGGACTTAATTGATATTTATAGGACATTCTATCCAAAAACAACAGAATACACTTTCTTCTCAAGTGATCATGGAACATTTCCCAGGATAGATCATATCTTGGGTCACAAATCAAGCCTTGGTAAATTTAAGAAAATTGAAATTCCATCAAGTATCTTTTCTGACCACAACACCATGAGACTAAATATCAATTACAGGAAAAGATCTGTAAAAAATACAAACACATGGAGGCTAAACAATACACTACTTAATAACCAAGACAGCACTGAATAAATAAAAGAGGAAGTCAAAAAATTCCTGGAAACAAATGACAATGAAAACACCATGACCCACAACCTTTGGGATGCAGCAAAAGCAGTTCTAAGAGGGAAGTTTATAGCAATAAAATCCTACCTCAAGAAACAAGAAACATCTCACATAAACAACTTAACATTACACCTAAGGCAATTAGAGGAAGAAGAACGAAAGAACCCCAACATAAGCAGAAGGAAAGAAATCATAAAGATCAGATCAGAAATAAGTGAAAAAGAAATGAAGGGAATGATAGCAAAGATCAATAAAACTGAAAGCTGGTTCTTTGAGAAGATAAACAAAATTGATAAACCATTAGCCAGACTCATCAAGAAAAAAAGGGAGAAGACTGAAATCAATAGAATTAGAAATGCAAAAGTAGAAGTAACAACTCACACTGCAGAAATACAAAGGATCATGAGAGATTACTAGAAGCAACTATATGCCAATAAAATTGACAATCTGGAAGAAATGGACAAATTCTTAGAAAAACACAAGCTTCCAACACTGAACCAGGAAGAATTAGAAAATATGAACAGATCGATCACAAGCACTGAAATTGAAACTGTGATTAAAAATCTTCCAGCGGACAAAAGCCCAGGACCAGATGGCTTCACAGGCGAATTCTATTTACAGATGACTTGATACTATACAAAGAGAATCCCAAAGATGCTACCAGAAAACTACTAGAGCTAATGAATGAATTTGGTAAAGCAGCAGGATACAAAATTAATGCACAGAAATCTCTTGCATTCCTGTACACTAATGATGAAAAATCTGAAAGAGAAATTAAGGAAACAGTCCCATTTACCACTGCAACAAGAAGAATAAAATACCTAGGAATAAACCTACCTAAGGAGACAAAAGACCTGTATGCAGAAAACTATAAGACACAGATGAAAGAAATTAAAGATGATACAAACAGATGGAGAGATATACCATGTTATTGGATTGGAAGAATCGATATTGTGAAAATGACTATACTACCCAAAGCAATCTACAGATTCAGTGCAATCCCTATCAAACTACCACTGGCATTTTTCACAGAACTAGAACAAAAAATTTCACAATTTTTATGAAAACACAAAAGACCCCAAATAGCCAAAGCCATCTTGAGAAAGAAAAACAGAGCTGGAGTTATCAGGCTCCCTGACTTCAGACTATACTACAAAGCTACAGTAATCAAGACAGTATGGTACTGGCACAAAAACAGAGATAGAGATCAATGGAACAGGATAGAAAGCCCAGAGATAAACCCATGCACATATGGTCCCCTTATCTTTGATAAAGGAGGCAAGAATATACAATGGATAAAAGACAGTCTCTTCAATAAGTGGTACTCGGAAAATTGGACAGCTACATGCAAAAGAATGAAATTAGAACACTCCCTAACACCATACACAAAAGTAAACTCAAAATGGATTAAAGACCTAAGTGTAAGGCCAGACACTATCAAACTCTTAGAGGAAAACATAGGCAGAATGCTCCA
Organism: Orcinus orca; assembly: GCF_937001465.1. Lineage (NCBI taxonomy): Eukaryota > Metazoa > Chordata > Mammalia > Artiodactyla > Delphinidae > Orcinus > Orcinus orca. The sequence goes on from NC_064562.1 coordinate 17,677,211, forward strand.
TGACATAAATCACAGCAAGATCTTTTCTGACCCAGCTCCTAGAGAAATGGAAATAAAAACAAAAATAAACAAATGGGACCTAATGAAACTTAAAAGCTTTTGCACAGCAAAGGGAACCATAAACAAGGTGAAAAGACAACCCTCAGAATGAGAGAAAATATTTGCAAATTAAGCAAACGACAAGGGATTAATCTCCAAAATATACAAGCAGCTCAATGTCAAAAAAAAACAGCCCAATCCAAAAATGAGCAGAAGACCTAAATAGACATTTCTCCAAAGAAGATATACAGATTTCCAACAAATACATGAAAGGGTACTCAATATCACTAATCATTAGAGAAATGCAAACCAAAACTACAGTGAGAAGAAAGAAAACAATGGGGAACACTCAAAAAAAAAAAAATACAATTAGGTATCACCTCACACCAGTCACAATGGCCATCATGAAAAAGTCTACAAACAATAAATGCTGGAGAGGGTGTGGAGAAAAGGGAACCCTCTTGCACTGTTGGTGGGAATGTAAACTGATACAGCCACTATGTAGAACAGTGTGGAGGTTCCTAAAAAAACTAAGAATAGAACTACCATATGACCCAGCAATCCCACTACTGGGCATATACCCTAAGAAAACCATAATTCAAAAACAGCCATGTACCACAATGTTCATTGCAGCTGTATTTACAATAGCCAGGACACAGAAGCAACCTAAGTGTCCATTGACAGATGAATGGATAAAGAAGATGTGGCACATATACACAATGCAATATTACTGTGCCATATAAAGAAATGAAATTGAGTTATTTGTAGTGAGGTGGATGGACCTACAGTCTGTCATACAGAGTGCAGTAAGTCAGAAAGAGAAAAACAAATACCGTATGCTAACACATATATATGGAATCTAAGAAAAAAAAAAAATGGTCATGAAGAACCTAGGGCCAGGACAGGAATAAAGATGCAGATGTAGAGAATAGACTTGAGGACACGGGGAGGGGGAAGGGTAAGCTGAGACAAAATGAGAGAGTGGCACTGACATATATACACTACCAAATGTTAAATAGGTAGTGGGAAGCAGCCACATAGCACAGAGAGATCAACTCTGTGCTTTGTGACCACCTAGAGGGGTGGGATAGGGAGGGTGGGAAGGAGACACAAGAGGGAGGAGTTGTGGGGATATATGTATATGTGTAGCTGATCCACATTGTTATAAAGCAAAAACTAACACACCATTGTAAAGCAATTAAACTCCAGGAAAGACGTTAAAAAAAATTAACAGAAGAAGAAGCATGCATAGCTATATTATTAATCAAACTCTGTAAAAATTTTAAAGTAGAAATTAAACAATGATTTTCCAGATTATTTGTATTTGAATGTTATTGTGTTACGTACATACCACACACTGTATATCTCATTGGAATTTAAACTAGAGTCGTTTGATAAAATTTTTACAATTATACAGTAACCTTTAGGACAAGAAAGTTTCCTAGGTTCTCATTGCTGGTGACCACATAAGCAACATGGCAGCAAAGAAGCTTATATATTTCCTTCATTATCTACATGATTATTTGCAAGTAGATAATATGGCTGTACCTTTTCTTATAAACTTCAGATTCACTATGAAGTTGGCTTAAACGTAGTGAAGTTCTCTGTTCCATTTGTGAATATTCATTCAGCCTCACCAGGTTCAGCAAACTTTCTATTAAATGCCAGATAGCAAACATTCTAGACTTACAGGCCATAGGGTCTCTGTTGCAACTTCTTGACAAAGCAGTCATCAGGGAGGAAAAACTTCTCTTCAACCCTCTTAGGTTTATTACTTGGGGCCCTGTGAATTAAACTGACAAAAGACAAATTAGCAAGAGAAAAGGTAAAGTTTACTCATATGTTCACAGGAGAGCTCACAAAAACAAAACAAAACAAAACAAAACGTGTCTCAAAGAGGCAGTTAGAATTTGAGGTTTATATACCATATCAATAGGGGAAGAGGTTGAGGAGAAAGGGCACTTGTGGGAAAACAAATGACTTTTAGGAAAGATATGTGGGCCCTTAGCAGAACAGATGGGAGATATAATAGTTTTGTGACAATTTCTGTTTATTTCTTATCCCCATTGCTGACTTCTTTCCAGTGATAGGAGTTAATCTTCCCTGGTTGTGAAACTCCAGGGAGGGGTTTTATGACAGTTGAATTCTTTTGGAAGACTCTGTTTTTAAGCAGATAAAGGGAGTTCAGAAAAAGCCTGCATCTATTGATTCTCAACTGTCTTTAGCTCAAAATAATCCTTATGCCACAATGGTATATTCTCGGACCCTTCATAGTTTTATAATGAAAGCAGTCATAGATAGTATGTAAATGAATGGGGATGGCCATGTTCCAATCAATCTTTCTTTACAAAAAGAGTCATTGGCTAGGGGTTTGTGGTTTGCAGATCCTACTCTAGACTTTTACTGTAAGTTCAGGACACACACATTAAATATAGATAATGCAGTTAAGATTCAACTTGTTAACAAAGATTTTTACTTAATTTCCTGTACTTAGTTTGTCAAGAGCCTTCATTATTTATATAGTATTTATAATGCTGTTTTTGAAAAGGGTAATAATAGCATATAATGTTCAGACTATTAGGTAATTGTCTACTTGAAAGAACACGGCTTTGGAAACAGACAAATATTCCTCAGATTTTTAGCTCTGCCATTTACTAGTTGTGGGAAAATAATGTCTCCAAAACTCAGTTTATTCATTTATAAAAGGAAAGGATAAAATCTATTTCTTAGGGTAATTATGAAAATTAAATGTAAAATACATAAAAGGAGTTAGCACACTCCCTTAGCATATAGTAACTTCTAAATAACTAATGGCTAAGTTACTCTTTCATAGTTTATCATTTATTATTAAATAGAGGTTTTATTGGACAGGCAATGGAGAAATGAGCATTTGGGTTCTACTGATGTCCCTAGAATAGACTTGATATCTACACCTTAAAACATTCAGTTTTAATGATGATAATTACCACTTAGAAACACCATGCTCTAAATTTTATAACTAGGAAGATATCCGTATTATTTTGTTCAGAATTCTGAACAAAAAACTTCTCCTCAACCCTCTTAGATTCAGTTCTTAAGATGAAAGTACTGAAATAGTACTGATGAAATAGACCCAAGTGCCAGTTTGAAACCTTATCGTTTGAAAGATGTGGAAGAGTCTAGATTGGGATCACCACAATTTCAGGAGCCTGACCCTTGTGTCCTTTTGTATGAACTTCCTAGTTTTATGTAGGGTGACTAGTGACTGAATAAGAATAGTGCAGTTGAATAAACAGATTAGAATAGTGCATTGAATAGTTAAAATACAATATAATGAAGTAAATTGCTATCAAGCATGGGAGAAGCATATAATATCACAATCTCGAAACATCCTCTACAAGTCAAAAATACTTCATTCACCCTTCTCTCTCATCAGGGAGCATTGACAACCCTAATGACATCTGGGTTTCTTTTGAGCCAGTGGGTTTTGGACAGGGTTGAGAGTTTGTTTTCTTTGAATGGTTCACAGTCCCAATTAGGAAGAAAATTAGCCACTATCAGGGGATGGATGATTCTTTTCACAGAAGACTTCTTCTGAATATATTTGAAATGCAAATGTCAAAACCCCTGAAGAAAATGAAGGCAAAATAAATAAACAGTGCGAGTGTTGTTAAGATCAACAGTAATTTATTATCAAGCAATTAACCTTGCAATAGGCTCCCATTTCTCAGTTTAGAATATTTCAGTCAATATTGGAAATATAATTGTGATAAAGGTTGAAAACATAGCGTAGTACTCAAATGTTAACCATTTATAAACAATTTGTCTTTAATGACAGACAGGAGAGCATCTAATTGCACTCAGCATTTCAAGAAAGGCTGACTGTTTGCCAGACATCACTCCATTTGATTGCTTGTAAAGTGCAGCCCTGGGCTGTTAAAGGGAAAATAGGATTTTTGGCTCCAGGTAATTAACTTTCCCACTGTTCCTTTCTTAGGCCCTAAGGAAGGCCCTTTGAAGTCTTCATTTTACCAATGGGTATTTGTCAAGGCCAAAAAAAATAATGCACAGCCCAAGTCCTTCAAATAACAGTTTTCTTTATCATTACTCTGTAAAATTTTTGAAATGACTAATGATGGCCTGAAAGGTACAAAGGGCAAGGTTCTCTGCCTGCAAGGTCAGTCATCTAGAAGGCTGGGAGAGGACAGCCTAAGAGAGGAAAGTAATACTGAACTGAAGGAGGATAGAGAGGGATTATTTGAAATCTAGATTCTTTCAACAAAGGCTCATTCTTCAAAGCATTGTGGAAAGTGCAAAGAAAAAAAAAAAGAAAGTATAAAAAGTAAAGTGAAAAAATTTAAAGCATATTTTAAAATACACACGTGATCATAGGAATTCTTTGTTGAGTGTGAATGGGCCAATATTTAGAAGCATTTGCCTTGAAATAGGAATAAGGGTGAGACCAGACACAGAGCTGGTCTGCTGCATTTGTCTCAGAGATCACTAGATATATTTCTAGCACTTCTTTGTCTCCTAAGAGTCTAGCATTTATAGAATCTATTCGACAAGAACTCAGAAGTGCAGCATTTCTTGGACTCTTGATAAGCTGTCTGAATCAGGTGCCATTGTGCCATGGATTTCCTCAAGCCCCTTCCTTTATTAAGGCACACAAAGAGACTCTGAATCAGGGATTTGCCTTTGTTAAGACTTTTCTGCCCAGTTTCTGCAGTGTCCTACTGGAGACAAGTTTTCTTAGAGCTGATAATGAGCTCTCTAATTTTGACACGTTTTGGGGGTCTCACATTCTTATATATATTTTTTTCAGATTATTCAAAAGAGAGCCAGCACTGATGGAATACTCACTGTGTGCCACATTACCATTTTCTCACTTTAACCTCCCAGCTTTTGTGAGGATGAAGGGATAGTCTTAATGAGTTAGTCCCCTCCTGCTTTCAACTCCTAGTAGCCTAGACTTGATTTACTTAAACCATTAAATCTCCCAACAATGACTTTAACACCCAGCGCAAATATTCTTCCAGCAAACTCACTAGGTAAAATCCAAACCTTAGAGTAATGGAACCATCTGCTTTCTCCAATGCCTCACTCGATAGCTTATTCTAGCTGTGGTTCAAATGATGCCTCTAAAAACTTGCTTAAGACTTGCTTCTCTTCTCAACATGCAAGTGTTCTATGGCTGTGCCACATAAAATTGTTAAAAAAGGGGGCTTCCCTGGTGGCGCAGTGGTTGAGAGTCCGCCTGCCGATGCAGGGGACACGGGTTCGTGCCCCGGTCCGGGAAGATCCCACATGCCGCGGAGCGGCTGGGCCCGTGAGCCATGGCCGCTGAGCCTGCGCGTCCGGAGCCTGTGCTCCGCAACGGGAGAGGCCACAACAGTGAGAGGCCCGCATACCACAAAAAAAAAAAAAAAAAAAATTGTTAAAAAAGAAGAAAACAGGGCCCAAAACTGAGTCACTTATGCTGAGCCCAAGGTCACCAAAACTGAGACTTAATTACTGTCTTGGCTCTCCCAGAAACGAAATCTTAAACCAGTCCATCAGGAATCACCTGATCAGCACTAGTTAGGTAATCTGTCTGATTACCTGCCATCCCCTAAAGGAAAGTAACCTTGCAGTAACCAATCTGCTTTTTTAACTAGTATAACTTCCTTGTTCCTGCTCCCTTCTGCCTATAAAAGTCTTTCATTTTGTACAGCTTCTCAGATCTCCTTTCTATCCGCTAGATTGGATGCTGCCATATTCAAATTGATTTTTGCTCAAATAAACTCTTAAAAATTTTAATATGCTTCAGTTTAACATAATAAATCTGCTTTGATTTCACATTCTCCTCCAGCCATCATCTGATCTCTCCTTCACCTAAAAGCCTGTACATCAGAAAGAGTGCTAAACCCGCGCTGTCTCCAGTGCTTCACCTGCCATTTGATTTGCCCAGTGAAATCTGCTTTCTGTACCTCACTATCACAGTGATTACACCTAACATCATCTATGACCTCCTAGTTGCTAAATCCAGTGGGGAGTTTTAATTCTGTACCTCAGTAGGTCTCTCTGCAACCTATAAATATCCCTTCTCCCTTGGGTTCTGAGATCCACTTTCTCCTTGTTCTACTAGCTTGCTGGAAGTTCCTTCTTGGTCTCCTCTTCCAGAATGATGTTCTTCCTATATTAATAACCTGCATTCTGACATTTCCTAAAATCAATCCCTGACTCTTTTGTCTCCTTATTTTGACCTCATTCTGGGATCTTCTAAGTTCCCTAATGGCATCCATAATCTATGGTTGAAGCCAGACCTCATCTGGGGTCTCTAGACACAGGTTTTAAACTTGAATTACAGACCCAGGAAATCTCTTCTTGGATTTCTTGTCTTTCCTACCCTCCCCCACCTCCCCCAAATATATTTCATCTTTATTATTCACAAACCTAATTCATGGCACCATCGTCCACCCATGAGCTAGTCTGGTAATGGCTGAAAGCTTAGAGATGGTGATGACTTGGCTTGGCTTGCCCTTCTCTATGGTTTATTCATGAAGCCACAGTAGGAAGTGCAAAGGATACAAGTGATAGGCATGGCTCCCAATTCATTCCTTGTTTTCATGAGAAGGAGTGCTCAAAATCTGGTATTCTTTTTTTTTGGCCACACCACACAGCATGTGGGATCTTAGTTCCCTGACCAGGGATCTAACCCATGCCCCCTGCAGTGGAAACATGGAGTCTTAACCACTGGATCGCCAGGGAAGCTCCAAAATTTGGTATTCTTGACCAATCACAGAGAAAGAGATGCCCGCCAGGTCAGAGGAAATACAGAACTTTGGGCATACTGGCTCTTTACCTGTTGCTACATCAGCACTTTGAAGCAAATTGTCATACAAGGCTCTGCCTTCAGGCCTTGGCATTCTTGATGTGCCTGCACTGTGCGCAATCTTCATTGATCCGTGCCTCTGCTCTCAGACCCTAGGAGTTTTCTGTTTATGTCCTTTTAGAAGGTGTCTGTGGACAAGGCTGGTCATGGCCCATCACAACCCAGTTACCCAAGTCAGAAAATTTGGAGTTACCCTTGCTGTCTCCCTCTCCCTCACCTCCTGTATTCAACTAATGATTAAGTCTAGCCATTTTATTCATAAATGTCTTTTGTCTGTCTATTTCTCCTTATTTATAGTGCTATTGCCACCATCATCTCTTAAATGAGATACTGCAAAATCTCCAGCCTGGTCTCCACCCTCAATCCTTGCCCTCTCTCCATCCATTTTCCAATCTACCGTCAGCATTAGCATTCTACACTGTAAATATAAAACTGCCTCACTCCTTCTCAGAAAACCTTCAAGGACTCCTTTCCACATTCAGGATAAACTCCAACCTCCAGAACACAGCAGCAGATCCTATATAAGCTAGGTCCACTTGAGCTTTGAAATCACCCTTGTCATTTGCTTTTCTTCTCCTCTTCCTCCAAGGGCTTTCCAGTTCCTCAGGCATGTACTCTTTCCTTAAGCCTCCATGCCTTCTGATAGGTGTGGAGTGCTGTCCCTTCCACTCCCACCTTCACTACTCCCCTCTTCACCATGATGTTTACTTGTCTGACAAAACTCATTTCAGGTCTACTCATATACCCCATCTGCAAATCTCAGATTCCATTTTCAGAACGTAACAACTCCAACCACTTCTCATACTAGTTCAAGTCACCATGACATTTCAAATAGATTCCTGCAGTCTCCATCTAACTAGTCTGTCAACTTCTGCCATTGTTCACCCCATGCTGAATTCCTCTACACAGCCACGAGAGGGACACTTGAAATCCTATGTTAGATCATATTATTCCTTTGCTTACAACTAACCCATAAGCAGACTCACTCAGAGGAGAAGGAAAAATTCTCAAATGGCCTTCATAGCCTACATGAGCTGGTCTTCATTTACCTCTCTATCTCCTGTCACATGTTTCTCCCCTTCACAGGCAATAGTGGCTCCTTTGCTATTCCAACAATACTCTTCTATCTTAGGACATGTTTCCTTTGCCCTCTCGCTCTCTGTCTGTGTGTGTGTGTGTCTGTGTGTGTGTGTGTGTGTATATATATATATATATATATATATATATATATATATACACACACACACACACACATATATATACACACACATACACATATCTGATGTGTGTGTATATATATATACACACACATATATATCTATATAGATCCATATGCACGCATACACATATCTGATGTATATATATATATATACACACATATATATCTGTATAGATCCATATACGCACATACACATACACATATCTGATGTATATATATACACATATATATCTATATAGATCCATAAACACACATACACATATCTGATGTATATATATACATATATATCTATATAGATCCATATACACACATACACATACACATATCTGATGTATATATATACGTATATATCTATATAGATCCATATATATGGCTCATTCCCCCATTCCACCCAAATGCTATCTGATGAAAAACACTTCGTCTGACAACCCCAACTGAAAAAGTAACCTCCCTTCAATATTCCTCATCTTCTTATCCTACTTCTTTTTTTTTTCATAGCATCATCCCATGTATCCTATATTTTGTTTTTTCTGCTCTACCCCAATAAAATATAATCTCCAGGAGAAGCAACCTTCATTTTATTGCCCACTGCTGTATCCCCAAAACAGGGGATAATGAATAGGTGAATCTACTATCTTTCATTTTGTGTCCTCCTCTCATTATAGATTCTAAGTAAAAATTTATTATCACTTTTTTATGATTCTAAAGACAGTTTGCTCCCAATTTGGGACATTTGGAAACAAAGGGTATCACTTTCCATACATTACTGTTACCCAGTAACTTATAAGTATATGTTAATTCATTTGTTTGTTCACTTCGAAGAGCTCACATTTCAGGTGGATGCCATGTTGGGAGACCATTAACACCTTACAGAGCAGAGGCAATCCTTAGGTATCACATATGCTTTTATTTTCTTGCCTACACCAATTCCATTTTAAAGATAACCCCAAGTAACATAAATAAGACAGTTTAAACATACTAGGTGTTTTGGTTACCTAGCATTTCCCTAACAAAGCACCACAAACTGGGTGGCTTAAATCAACATAAGTTTATTCTGTCTCAGTTCTGGACACTAAGAGTCTGAAATCAAGATGTTGACAGTATCATGCTTCCTCCAAAACCACTAGAGGAGAATCTTCCTTGTCTCTTCCAGCCTCTGGTAACCCCAGGTGTTCCTCAGGTTATAGCAGCATAACTCCAATCTTTAGCCCTGTCTTCATGGCCATCTTCCCTGTGTCTGTTTTTCCTCTTCTTATAAGGACACCAGTCATATTGTATTAAGGGCCCACCCTACTCCAGCATGATCTCTCTTTAACTAGTTACATCTGCAACAATCCTATTTCCAAATAAGGTCACATTTTGAGGTACTGGGATTAGGATATCAACATATTATTTTGGGGGATACAATTCCACCCAGGAAATAAAACCTTGTCTATTTCCCACAATTGAGGCTGCTCCTTTATTCATTTCACACGCATTTATTCAGCAGTTCTTTTTTAATAGACACAGTGCTAGATTCTGAATGATAAAAATGAATTAGATCTAGTTCTTACCTGAAAGGACATATAGAAACAAACACTTAAAATACTATATTTCGATGTGACACTAGTGCTATGACCAGAGTGCCCTGGGGGCATAGATTAGTGTGTGATTAATTCAGCCTGTGAGACCAGGCTAGCCATTACAAGGAAGATTTTCTGGATTTAATATTAATTGAAGTATAAGAGCTAAGCAGGCAGGGCTTCCCTGGTGGCGCAGTGGTTGAGAGTCCGCCTGCCGATGCAGGGGACACGGGTTTGTGCCCCGGTCTGGGAAGATCCCACAAGCCGCGGAGCGGCTAGGCCCGTGAGCCATGGCCACTGAGCCTGTGCTTCCGGAGCCTGTGCTCCGCAACGGGAGAGGCCACAACAGTGAGAGGCCCGTGTACCGCAGGAGCTAAGCAGGCAGAAAGATCAGAGGAGGCATTCCAAATATGAGTTTATTCAACACACATATATTGAGCACCTGCTGTGCACTAGACATAAGAGTTAGGTGCTGGCATACAGATATAATTTGTGTTAGTTTTTGGAGATAGAGACATTAAATGTTCCTGTTTTATGGAATATTAATTTAGTCGTGAATACAGAAAAGTAAACAAATAACCATAATAGAATGTGATAGGTACTATGATGGAGCTATAAAGGAATAGACGAAGATAAATAATTAGGCTTGAATACCATGTAAAATGCCTTGGTAATATCATGCAGACTATTTATACAGGGGAGTGATATGATTAGACATTTTGCTAAAAAGAAAAAAGACTCCTAAGAGCATTTTATTGCCGAATGAAGAATACTTCAGACAGTTCAGTATCTATCTTGTTTTCAAGTCCAGATTTTTATATATCTATATCCATATGCTCTTTGCTAGATGTTGCTTGGATGTTGTGTTTTTTATCCCTATCCATAAATTAGCCACCCAGGGTCTAAAACAAACATGATAAGAAAGGAAGAAAAAACAGGGCCAAGTTTCTATCTTTCTCTTCAGCATCAAGCTATTAAAAAAAAAACAAAATGGAAAGGGAAAAATCAAAAATTCTTTGGTAAAATAAACTTGCGTTTAAAGTTTTTCTATGCATTATACTAAATGTAATCTTTTAAATCACTGGATTCGGTAGTAAGAAAGGATTTGGGAAAACTCATTTACCAGAGTTCAGTTTTTTCTAAAGGCAGCGTTTTCTCATTATTCCTTTTGTTTTAAGGGGATCTCAGAAATAATAGTTTTACATAAATGGCCATATGTGAAAACTATATGGAATAAATTTATGTATACATATGAGTATACATGTTATAACTTTATCTTTTTAAATACATACAAATGAAATTCTATAATACATTGATGTCTGGAAGCCACCCTTAACAAAAGGCAGACAGAATTTTGCTAAAATTGTTAAGCATAAGCATAAAACCCTGTCTTCAAGGAAAAACTTTTCTTCTACCCTCTTATGTTGAGTTTGGGGAGGCCTGCAAATTAAATTGACAGAAGACAGATTTGCAAGAAAAATGACAGATTTTAACCACCTATGTACATAAGAGAGTTCACCAAAAAATGTGACTCAAAGTGGTGGTTAGAATTTAGAACATATAGGTGAAGGGAATGGGGAGAAGAACACATGGGAAAACAAGTAAATTCTTAGAAGGGGAGGTGGAGCATAGAGAAAGGCACTTATGGGAAAACAAATGAGTTTTCGGTAAGATAAATGAGTCCTTCGGAGAACAGACAGGAGTTATGATAGCTTTTTGACAGTGTCTTTTAGGTGTGCTGCTGACTTATTGTTTGTCTCAGGTGATAAGAATCAACTGTCCCTTGTGGCTCCCTGGAGGGAATTTTTAACAGTTGAGTTCTTTTGGGAGGCTCTACTTTTAGGCAAATAAGGGATTTCAGGAACTCTAATGCCTTCAACTCACAAAAATTATTATGCCACAGTAGCATATTCTTCAACCAGATAAGGGAAAGGTGAGTACAGGTTCTCAACGGAATAGTAGAGATAATAGGATTCTCTCTGTGCTGAGCACACTAAGGCTAAAAAGAGTAATCTTTCTGTGTCCTCACTTTGTAACTGGGTGGCTACCACATCCAGTGGAGTGTTTAAGGATAGATAGATTTCACCTCCAAGTTTTGTCCTTGCCCCTCTCCCTCTTTATTTCTCTTTGCTTTTTATGGGAAAGAATGATAAACAGCTTAAATTAGCCAAAATCCTCTTTGCTGAGTTATTTTCTAACTACCTTTGCAGTTAAAAAAAAATCTACTCCTGCCAGTTAAGGAATTTTAATCAGGACTCTGGAATCAAAACACAATATAGCACTGTGTGTGATTAAAAACTGAGGATACCCAGGAGCACCCAGGATGTCCACAGTGAGCCGGGTCTACGAGGTCAGGGAGAGTGACAGAATACCTGGAGAGAGCTGCCAGCACTTCTGGGCAGGAGGGGGAGGAGGCTTCAGACACGGTGGTCCACAGCTTGGGGAAGTGGGGAGGGTGACGGTGCCAGCGCAATCCAATCATTACCTCTCCTCCTCACAGGCTGATTTTGATACCACTACCATCAAACATTCTTTTCAATTATCTGTGCTAAATATAGGCAATGCAAATCAACCTGAAGGGATTTTTCTACAAAAATATTAAAAATGCATTTCTCTTTCTTAAATGGACCAATGCTATCTTGCTCTCTATATTCCTATCGTAAATTCTGTAATTGTAGCTTCTTTTCACTTCTCTTCTTTTCTATTTTTACTCACTTTTATGTACAGATGAGAGGCATTCTCATTTGCTGAATATAAAAACTGAAGTGTAACTGAAATCCTTAGAAGAGCAACCTATGTCTCTCATTCAACCATTACCTCTTACATTATTTGTGATTACTGGGCTTGAACTTAACAAAAGGCTTCGTTAGAAACCAAGAGCAAGATCCCACCTTTTTGAAGGAATCTATTAAAGAAAACAAAATGCATGAGATTTGGGAGAAAAAAAAAAATAACAAAGAAATATCTGACCCATTTTTAGCATGCTAAAATAAACCACCAGCACCATCTATCAGGAGATTTCAGACAATGACAATAGCACAAAGACTTCATCGAAACGGAAAGGTGATTTGAGTAGAATTGTTGGTATGCCTCACAGTCTTTCATTTGTTCATTAATTTAATTAATTCATTAATTATTGTTCCGTTCAAACTCAAAACTCATTTCTTGTATACAAAACATTCAAAATGCACGTGCATGTGTGAACCTATGTATATGAGTGTGTGAGTGTACGTCTACACACTGTAAAGTGCAGCAAACACAAGCACACACATACACAATAAAGTCATGTTAAGGTGAGTCTAAAAACATATATTATAAGGACTTTTTCACACGCTAGATACGGACTTTTAGATTTCTAATGGCAACAAAGAAGCTATGATCAGTTATAAGATTCACAGTGACCAAAGATTTATGAACCTATTTCAATTAAAATATTATCTCTATTTTGAACAAATAACTTTATAGAGCCTATGACTAATAAGAGTTATGCTCTGATTGTATTATCCAGCATATCCATCACGTTTTTGTGTACTATCATTGAAATAGCAAAGCAGTGATAAAAGTTAACATAAGAATTACTGAGGGTAAACATGGATATCCTGGCTGTCATCACAAATTCTAAAACTCTGATGATTGCAGTCTTCATATGAATTCTTTCCAGAAAGTAAGTTTTTGCACAAAGACAGTGTATAACACACATATATATAATTCTTTCATTTGTCATCTGGATTAGAAATGAAAAGAATGGGAGGTTTTTTGTTTCGTTTTGTTTTTACAAGTAAAACTTTTTGGCATTATTGGTAATACACTTCTACCTTTCTTAGCAATTTCCTTTAAATGTTCAATTTACATTTATCCAATCAAAGAAGACACAGCATGAGTGACTTTATAAAAATGATCCTTCATCCAGTCCCTTATGTTATCCTGGCCCATGTCAGTGTTTTGAAGGTATGATTTTAGATAACAAGAAATAAGTGAAAACTCTGAAACCCAAGCAAAAACATTTTATTCACTTTGCGTATGAGCTTCCTCTAGTCATAACTGCTCCCAGCATTTGGGGAAGAGGTGCAAGTTAGGACTACAATCCAAAGAGTTATACTCTTAGTATAAATACCCATAGCTGCTGCAACATCTATTGTAGAGGCTGGTTAGAATCAGCGCTATTAGTTTTAAAGAAAGATCAAAACACCGTCTTTATTGTCTTGTTTTGGTTCTATATTAAAAGTGAGGTATTTTATTCAGCCATTTTCCATCTAGTTGTGACACAACAGGACTCATGATTGGTGATGGTGGATGATTGAGCTGTTTTTGAGATAAGGACTGCTTAGTGGAAGAGTTGTGAAGCAAAGCAGCCAGTAAAACTATCTACAAAGAATAATTGACAGTGATGACAGAGCTGTAAGCACAGCAGGAAACGTTTTTAGCTCCCTTTCCTGTCATGGGAGTGCACTTTCCTCTGCATTAGCAAGGGTTGGGTCAACACCTGCAATACAATGCATTTTAAATCTCAAATGGAAGCTCACCCTGCTCAAGAAAAGAGGTTCTCTCAGATTTGCCTTCAGCTTAGTGCAGCCCTTGTGATTGTGTGACCACTTAACAAAATATGGGGCTGGGCACCACAAGAAGAAAATAGCCAAATTGACAAATTCGTAGCATCTGGTAAAATCCCAACCTGTTTACATGTAGATATGAAATGATCTAATCCAAACGACAGAATCTTACTTCTCCCTCAACCACAAACACAGAAAGAATGCTCAGTGGGCACATTTTATTCCTAAATCCTAATTTCAGTTTCGTATCCACCATCACATTTCCAAGTTATTATTATTATTATTTTTGCGGTATGCGGGCCTCTCACTGCTGTGGCCTCTCCCGTTGCGGAGCACAGGCTCCAGACGCGCAGGCTCAGCGGCCATGGCTCACGGGCCCAGCCACTCCGCGGCATGTGGGATCTTCCCAGACCGGGGCACGAACCCGCGTCCCCTGCATCGGCAGGCGGACTCTCAACCACTGTGCCACCAGGGGAGCCCCTCCAAGTTATTATTGAAAAGAAGTGGGGAAGAGAATGGGAGTACAGGAGAAGTCCTGGCTTGAGCCTAGGCTGCGGGTATTCTTGGGCAAATTTGGAAACTTGAAGAGAAGCCTAATTTTATGAGACTAAAAATTTCCAGGGAAATGACTCAGGCTGAGAGACACTAACAAATCCCTTTTCTTTGGAGGGCAAGAGCAAAGACAGTCAGTCATTAAAGATGGCCCCCATGGATATGTAGCTAAGTGGAGTATCTCATAAATGAAAACCAAACCTTGTGCTTTGCTAAGAACTCAATTAGGCACAGACAGACCAGCATTGGACATAAGAATTCCCTGGACTGATTTTATGTGTTACTACCTCAGACAGGTTTAAAACAGTTTTGCATTCAGTGTACAGTTAATAGGGGCAGAGAGAAATTGATTTGCTCTTTAATATTGTTTAAAAACCAGGTTCACTTATCATTTCATTTCCGTGGTCTGAATCAGACCTGGCATTGTGGAAATAGTTTACAAACCACCTCCTTTTTCTTTTGTACTTGTTCTTCTTTAGCCTCTTGTGATTTTTCATTAAGCCATTTATGACTTAGATAATAAAAGCAGAAAATTAGTCTCAGTAAACAGCACCATGCCATGTATTAGTATTTTTAGGTTTTCAGTTAACTGTGACCACTGGCTTTCAACTAGCCAAGGTATGTAACCTTGCAAAACGAATAAACAGAAATAGACCTGTGTTAGCAGGGAGTTGCTGCTGTTGTATTGTGATGCCGTTTGGTTTATTTTTGTCAAATTCCAGCCAGTGGTCTAGTCCATTTCACAGGGAGTAAACATCATAATATAACAGTGGTGTTTCCTCTCGATTACATATAGGTAGCAGAGCTATGCTCTGGCTGGCCTATTTTCTCAGACTCTTCACCAGGACAAAAGTAGTACCTTCTTTATACCCTCTATCCTAGAGCAACGTTTCAAGATGAGAGACCAGTTAGTCCCCAGCTTTGCCTAAGAACACTACACAATGCTAGGGGATATGCTATTCCGTTTCCCCATGTTTATGTGAGTTTCTCCCTCCAGCTTCTCTCTCCTTCTCTTAGTTCCTCCCTCCACAGAAAAAGGATTGACTGATTTGATTGGTGAGATGAAGAGGCTCTGGTGCCCATTGTTCCACTAGTCCATGTTCCTCCATTGCTTAGTGGCCCAGGCCCTGGGCCTCACTCTCTGCCCCTGCTCTCAGGGGGCAGTGGGTATGAGACTGTGGTTTCCCGTTGCAGCTTATCTGTGTAAACAGCCTGCATGCCCTGCATTCCTAAAAGGAGTTTTCTAAGATCAGAACTCAGGCAACAGCTATTAGGAAGTCTGTGCACAGTCACACACCCAAGCTGTGTTTCTAACCCACCTCCACTGATGATGAAGCTGACATTTTAGTCTGTATTTATCAAGCTCCTGTATCTGTTTTTCAACTGACTCTACACTTGAGGGGGAGGGGGAGCGTGTACTACGTTGGCCCTAGTTAAACCCCCAACTCACAGGTCTGCCACCTCCAAAGCTCCAGGGCAGTGTCCCTAGAGAAGGCAATGGACCCGGCGGGATCCCAGGACCTCACACAGGGAGGCCATGGCAGGAGAAAAGGTAAGAGATTGTGGATGGCATTTGGCAGCTCATTGAAAGTGTTTATGAGAACGTGAGAGACATTCCTTGGAGGCTCATAGAAAAACTCAGAGAAAATTCAGGAGGAGGTGTGGTGAAATTGCGAGATGTGGGATCAAAACATTCAAGCCATTATTATATTTGGGATCTCAGACTAGTGAAACTTGGGGAAATTTAGGTTACCTTTGCATATATCAAATAAGTTGTTATAAGCAACTTATTTTTTCAAATGACTCTTTTGGTTTATGTCATTTAATTATAAGACTATGTCTGTGAGGTAGACAAGATAACCAGTTTCCCTATTTCGCACGTACAAAACTGAGGCACAGCAGGTTATGAAATTAACCTAGGTTGTATAGCTGGCAAGGAATGGGAAAGAATTTTAAAATATATATTTTCTCTAATTTCTAGACAGATTTAGTAATACACACTTAGGATTTCTCAAGACTACAAATTCTCCACCACAGAAATATTTGTACAGAATTTTGCAGGAATACAAAGTTATTTAGACATAACTGGATTCAAAAGTAGAGAAATAGTTTAGGGCTTAGTAATTGGGATGGGAAGATTTTAAGATGGCCCCCATTGATCCCTGCCTCCTGGTATTCACACCTTTGTATAATCATCTCCCTTATGAATGTGGATAGCACCTGTAACATGCCTTTAGCCAACAGAATATGGCAAAAGTGATGGATGTCACTATCATTATTATATTACATAGGGCTATAGTTTCCATCTTCTAGCAGACTCTCACTATTGGCTTTGTCTCTTGCTGGCTTTGATGAAACATACTGCCTTGTGAAAAGGCCTACATAGCAAGGAGCTGAGGGAAACCTCCAGCCAACAGCTGACAAAGAATTGAATCTTGTCAACAACTATGTGAACTTAGAAGTAGATCCTTCCTCAGTCCAGCCTCAGGTGAAACCCCATTCCTGGGGGACACCTTGACTGCAGCTTCGAGAGACCCTAAAACAGAGGCCTCAGCAAATCCATGCCCTGATTCCTGACTACAGAAACCATTAGGAAATAAATATGTGTTATTTTAAGCTGCTAACTTTGTGATAATTTATTATGCAGCACTAGTAACTAAAGTAGTAATTGATCCATTTTATTTTCAATAGAACAAGAATGCTCCCGTAGGTAAAAAGCTACAAACACACCTAACGATTCTGTTTGCTGTCATCACCCTCTTTTATATGCTACCCTAACTTGTACCAGGTAATAGAATATGTACTTGTACCTGATGATCTTGTGCAGCAGGCATAGTCATCTTATTGTGTTATCTCTTACCGCCCTGGCAGAATTTAATGCTCAGTTGTCCGCTACCAGGCACTGCGAGGCCAAAATCATTTATTATAGAATGCTTAAGAATGTTTCTGTATTAACAAGTCCTTGTGACATAAACATTAATGGAAAGCATAACTCAGTCTCAAGGTACCTTATGGAATATTTATCATGAATGGCTTTACCAAGGCCTGGAAACAGGTAATCAAAATTCCCCTCTGATGATGTATGCAGCTCAGACCTACTGTGACAGATGAAGGAAGGGAGGAAAGAAGAAAAAAGATATCAACCCCCTTCTATTGTTCCCAGGCAGCCTTTCATTTAGGGCATCTATTTTATTAAATGTCTTTTATTCCTTGTTTCCATGCAAGAAGTGGAAATGAGAAAGAAATTGGTTTAATCATTTTTCTGAGAAATCAGCTAAATTCTAATGTTGTTTGATCACATCCAGTTGCAAAAATGTCAAGTGCATTTCCATTTAGAGTGCTTGCTTAAACAGCCATGCAAAATGGGGAACACCCAAAAATCAGCATATATCATGAGAGTTTTGATTTTTTTTTCAGTACACACTTGCATTAATCCACTCTATTACTCTTGAAAATAACGCATTTTTCCAGCACATCATTCCTTAAATGAGGGTGATCCATCACCACTGGAGATTCACCAGTGAGGTGCATTAATAAAAGCAGACAGCTTCAGTCGTGTTTTCTTTGGGAAGGTTTGCTCCTCCTGAGTACATTTGGTTGCTTATGCCAAAAATCCAACCCAGATGTTCCTACAACTTCTATTTTCCTTGCTAGGACATTTCCCCAGATAATAGTCTTTCACAACTCTCATTCTACTCTTCATGAAGGACCTGTTCATCTCAAAATATTCTGTGTGACATAGTGGGATGGGATTTTTCTCCCCTCCTGAAAACTGAAGAATTAAAAGGTGTTATACTAGACATCCATTTTCTGATTAACTCAGAACTCTTATGTGATTAAAACACACACACATTCAATCACTCATTTGAATAATAATCAGTGAGGCTAAGACATGGAGTTCAAACAAATTTCACATTTTTATCACATATTTTTCAAATCTTAACTATTTCTGGATGATTTGCTTCTTGCAAATGGAAAATAATGTGCTATATGGGAGCACTGAATCTTGAAATTTCGGTATTTAATTAGATTAAGAATTAGCTAAGTAATGTTTTATTGAATGAAATTATATGGTATTTTTGTCCTAATCAAAATCCATTTTTTTTAAATTCCAAAATGTCTATAAGTACATTACATGTTTGGGCAGCACTACTGACTACATGCAGTTTAATCTCTAAATCCCACTACTATATTTTATAATGTAGACTTTCCATAGGGTGGGGTGAACTCTCCAGCATAGCTATATTTTAACTTTAATGAAAAGATGATTTCATCATCTCATATTCATCCTGACAATTCCATACTTCAACTATATATAATGATTGAAATGAGTGTCTCTGCTTGTAGTGTTGCATCAAATATTTAATCACCTCAATAACACTGAAAATAAAAATGTCGTAATCTATATATCATCAAATAATCAGTGTTCAACTATATGTTTATGACATTTAGAGAAATATAAAAATATAACAATAAGATACATAGAAACTCCCTAGAGCAGATCAGCTTTTCTTGTTATGCTCAGTAATAGATTCAAAGTAGCGCAATCAAGTAAAGCAAATTGATAAAATATGTGTTGATTAATCATAGCAATATATTATGTGTTAGATCCATGGGGCCATGCATCATTTGAAACATAATTTACAAAAATTCTCAGTAGAAATAGTGTTGAGTATCTAACTGCATGAAGTTGCCAAAAGATGCAAAGGGATTTATTTTTATTTCTTCTTCCAGTTTTATTGAGATGTAATTGTTATACAGCACTGTATAAGTTTAAGGTGCACAGCATAATGATTTGTTTTATGTACAGCATAACATGATTGCCATAATAAGTTTAGTGAACATCCATCATCGCATATTGTTAAAAAATAAAAGAAAGGGGGCTTCCCTGGTGGTGCAGTGGTTGAGAGTCCGCCTGCCGATATGGGGGACACGGGTTTGTGCCCTGGTCCGGGAGGGTCCCGCGTGCCGCGGAGCGGCCGGGCCCGTGGGCCATGGCCGCTGAGTCTGCGCGTCCGGAGCCTGTGCTCCGCAACGGGAGAGGCCGCAACAGTGAGAGGCCCACGTACCACAAAAAAAATAATAATAAAAAATAAATAAATTAAAAAAATAAAAGAAAGGGCTTCCCTGGTGGCGCAGTGGTTGAGAGTCCTCCTGCCGATGCAGGGGATACAGGTTCGTGCCCCGGTCCAGGAAGATCCCACATGCCGCGGAGCGGCTAGGCCCGTGAGCCATGGCCGCTGAGCCTGTGCGTCCGGAGCCTGTGCTCTGCAACGGGAGAGGCCACAGCAGTGAGAGGCCTGCGTACCACCAAAAAAAAATAAAAGAAAAAAAATATTTTTTCTTTGTGAAAAGAACTCAGAATCTACTCTCATAACAACTTTCATATGTAACATACAACTGTGTTAATTATATTTATTATATTGAACGTTACATCCCTAGTACTTATTTATCTTATAACTGGAAGTTTGTGCCTTTTGACTGCCTTCATCCAGTTCCCCCTCCACCTACCTCTTACCTCTGGTAACCACAAATCTGATCTCTTTTTCTATGAGTTTGTATGTTTGCTTGTTTGTTGGTTTTTGAAGTATAATTGACCTATAACACTATGGTAGTTCCTGGTACACGACATAGTGATTTGATATTTCTATACATTACAAAATGATCACCACAATTAGTCTAGTTGCCATTTGTTTTATTATTTGTTAATAATATTACATTATTATTAGCTATATTCCCTTCACTGAACATTTCATCCCTGTGACTCATTTATTTTGCATTTTGAAGTTTATTCCTCTTCATCTCCCTCAGCTATTTCACTCATCCTCTCCAAGAGACAGGAAGGGTTTTCAAAGAGAAGAGAATTACCATAATAACTCAGATTTAAGTTCAGGAAGAGTCACATGTCCTTATAATGGGTTGGCCATGAAGTTCATATTTTTCTGTATGACGTTACAGAAAAACCCAAACGAACTTTTTGGCCAAACAATATGAAGAAAAACTGACCTAAAGAAAGAAATAATACATTCAAATCAATTGAGGAAGTCAGCACAAAAAAAGAATACTAAAGAAATGAATTGGAATGTTCAAAGGCAAACACCTAGTATGAAAAAGGAACAGGTGTGAACAAAGGAGGCGCTTGGGAACAAATAAATGTACTTGCTTGATTTTTTCCTTACAGTTTCCTGAGGTTGGATGTGAATATCATTGTGTCCCAGGGCACCAGAGTTCAAATTAGTATTACTAATTTTTCATCACCAAGTGGAGTTAGTATCTAGAAAGTCACAACTGAGTGTCACTCCATCCGGTAAGCTACAAATGAAGGGTTTTGAGAAATCAGAGAATTGACTATGCAAAGAAACCAAAATGAACTAAAATTCTGAAAGTTATGAGCATTTGGCCACCTGCTTTCACTGCTAACAAGGGGAGAAATGGAGAAATCTTCCAGAGATAAGGGCAAGACATGTAGAAATCTGACCAACCTTTAATGAACTTTCACAGCAGAATGTAGATCAGTATGATGGGTGAGAATCATAGGGCGCCTCAGCCACAGAGTAAGCCTGTACCCACCTGCCCAATCTTTCCCCAGGTATTCACATAATAAGGTACACTGCAGCCCAGAGACAGAGCAGCAAAGTTGAAGAGATACCCCTCAAGGTACCTGGGCCTTCCAAAGGAAAAGCAGCTATACACTGAAAGCTGGGTCTAGGGAGGGAGTAATAAGAGAAATTCTTAAAAATTTTCTGGGCTTTTGCCACTGTACTGCAGCAGCATGCCAAAGGCTGGGGCAGAGCAGGAGAACAGAGAGCAATCCCTCTGGGAAACTCCGGCACTTCACCAAGTGTACTGCAGCAGTACAGTAAGCCTATGGACTGGGCTGCTGGACAGAGAGAGACCTCCCAAGTAGCAGAACCGGAGAGCAAAGAGAACTCCCAAATGGCCCAGAAAGCTGGAAGTTGGATGTTAATGAAAAAGAGGTTAGCAGACTCTGGCCAGTGCCCAGATCCCAAGCCTTGCTAAAGGGAAACATTTTAAGTCAGTTCTTCAAAGTATTTTAAATCAGTGAGTAACTGAATTTAACTAAAGCTTCAAGAAAACTCAGACGGAGGTCAAATATATCTTAGGCTCGTTTAGTCCTTGTCACTAATGGCTGATATAAGAAGGGCACACCTTTATGGAGATAAATATTATTTTCTCTGGTCGCTTATGTACAAATTCTGTCATAAAAAGCAATAATAATAATAAACAAAAAGAAATAAGGTATATGACCTTTGATGGAGAGAGGAAATAATGGCAACAGAACTAGAATTAGCCACAATGCTGGAATTATCTATCAGACAGTGACTTTTAAATAACTGGGAAAAATATGCCTACTGAAAAAGGTAGACAACATGCATGTACAGATGATGGATTTCAGCAGAAAGGTAGACACTATAAAAATGAAGAAAATGAAAAATACAATATCAGAAATCTTTTTTTTCCTATGGGATTAACAGAAGACAGGACACAACAGAAGGAAGAATCAATGAATTTGAAGACCTGTCAACAGAAATTATACAAAGTGTAACCCAAAGAGGAAAAAAAAAGGTGCAGAACACCAGAGGTCTGTGGAACAATATCAAATGGTAAGGCAATATATGTGTAATTGAGGTCCCAGAAGAAGAGAAAATAGAAAGTGGGCCAGAAGAACTATTTGAAGAGATTATTTGCTGGGATTTTTTCCAAATTGATAAACCATATCAACCTATAGACTGAGAAAGCTCAACAAACCTCAGGCTTAGTAAATGCAAAGAAAACCATAACTGGTTTCATCAAACACAAACTGATGAGAACCAAATATAAAGAAACAGCTAAAGAAAAAAGAATCATTACATAGAGATATATTGGTAGCTGACTTCCCATCAGAAACAATGAGAACCAAATACAATTGAACAACATCTTTGAAGTGCTGAAAGAAAAAAAAGAACCATCAAATGAAATTCCATATTGAGTGAAAATATGCTTCAAATATGAGGGCAAAAGAAAGACATTTTCAGACAAACAGAAGCCAAGCGAATTGATTGCTAGCAGACCTGTACTGGGTGAAATGTTAAGAGATATTCTTCAGGAATTGATACCATAGAGAAGTCAGATATGCAGAAACCATTAAGGGGACCAGATAGAGTAAAAGTACGGGTAATTATAAAACATCTTTTTACTTTATTTACATACAAATTTATTTTTAAATGTTTTAAAAAGAATACTGACTTATTAAAGCAATATGTTTGTAACATATACAGAAATAAAATATATTACAATAAGAGCATGGAATTATACCATTGTACTTTTTAACATTGTTAATGAAGTAGTATAGATAGGAACAAATATGAAGATGATAGACAAACTCAACCACAATATACTAAATTAAAATGAGCTAATCACTCCACATAAAAGGCAAATATTGTTAAACTGGATTTTAAAAAATGGATTCGATTATATGCTGTTCCAAGAAACACAGTTTATGTATTAATAAAGATATTGAAAATAAAAGCATGAAAAGATACACCATGCAAATGCTAAGCACAAGGAAACTGCCATGGCTATATTAACAAGACGGTGATTTTCACTAGAACTAAAGACATAATGATAAAAGAGGAAATTCATTAAGAAGACCTAGCAAGTTTAACTTTATAACTTCATAAAAACAAAACTTTCAAGTATATGAAGTACAACTTAAACACTAAAAGAAGAAACAGACAAAATTCACACACAGTTGGATATTTTAAGAACCTTATCTCAGTGGTTGAAAGGACAAGTAGACAAAAATATAGGTATCATGGTGGAAGACTTGAACAAGAGTATCAGCGTAGTTTCACCAATTGATATTTGTAGAACTCTATACCCAACAGCTATAGATACACACATTTTTGGTAAGCATACATAGAATATTCACCAAGAAAGACAACAAGCTGGGTGCAAAACACAAGTCTCAATAAACTTCAAAAGATTGATATAACAATACAGAATAGTGTTTCTGACCCCGATAATGTTAACTAGAAATTAGTAACAATAACATATCAAAAACATCACAAAATATTTGGCAATAAAAACACTTAAATGGCCCATGATCAAGATACAGAACTGGATCAGTCTGGCAAACTTTCAGATGCCATCAGGAAACAAGACTGTGGATATATAGCTATAGAGCTATAGCTTTAAAAGCTTTAAAAGCACAAGGAAATGATTATTTCTTCTAATGTGAAACAGAAATCTTCTTATATGTTTCATGATCACTGACAGTTAATTCCTACTTTTTGGAGTCTTGATCAACTATGTCATTCATTTCTGTCTGAAATATCTGGGATATTCTTTTTTACAATTTCTCCCCACTGCTGCCATTTTATTCTTCATCCCCAGTAAAATAGTTTATAGCGATACCAGAATAGTATGGGCAGCAGCTGGTAAATACATTTAGTTCCCCCAGGAGTCCACAGTGCTATAGTTATCATTTTAACAACAGAAAGTTTGTAGGGGAAGGTTAGGTGTCAGGAATGAATGTTATTAATGTAATCAACTCATGATCACAGTTGTAATTTAAATAATAGAATGTTGGTATAGTTAAAAACTAAGTTCTCTAGTATTAAAAATCTTACAATAAAGCAAGGCAAACAAATGTAAAGAATGAGATATTATGCAAAAATGGAACATAAAACCCATGATTGTTCAATAAGTGCAGCTGCATAAAACTAACGTGCATAAAAATATTTTACTTTGATCTTTCTTAAGAAGACTTGATGGAAATTGGTAAAGTATACAAAAATCAAAAGATTTTACATCTGATTATAATACCTGCATCTATAGAATGATATCTGATCACAATTCTTTTCTGTTAAATTACTAGTAAGTATTGGGCCAATTTTGCATATGTAACTAAATTTTCTCCTTTATTTGGAAGTTGTTTTTGCTCTTCAGATTATTTCTATAATCAAAGTAACCTTTTTCTATTTTATAAAAGTAATGCATGGATATTATTAAATATATCATATATAGAAATGTCTAAACTGAAGAAATGTATAAAGGAGAAAATGAAGTTGCACCTTAAATCACCCTAGAGATAGATCATCACTGTTCAATAGTCAGTAAATATCCATTCAGACTTGCTTATGTACATAAACAAAATTTGGAGACATATATATATATATGTGTGTGTGTGTATAAAACATTCATTAAATGTGCATATAATTATAAATACATATATACACCTATTATCCTGTAATGCGATTTATTCACATAATTATGCAAAGCAGTTATATTTCAAAATGTACTATAGGTAATAAAAATCCAACATATATAATAGCTATGTGCCAGGTATTTTTCTCAGCATTTGACATAAATTAACTCATTTTATCTTCATAATAATCAGTGTGTTAGATACAATTATTATCATTTACAGCTGAGAAAAATGAAGTACAAAGAGGTCAAGTAAATTGGCCCTGATTACATCACTAAGATGTGGAATAACAGAGGACTTCATCCTCTTTTATAGTTGCCTGGCAGCCCAACGTATAAATGCACCATGGTTTATTTAATTAATCTCATATGGATGAACATGTAAGCTACTTCTACTATTAAAACAGATGTTGCAATAAGCAATCCTATACATATATATATTTATATTTGTCCAATCATTTTCAAAGGATAATTTTGTAGGATAAATAGACTAGCTGGGTTCCAGGAGACTGGGGAGGCGGGGGGGGGGAGATACACATATGTGTGTACATATATGCATGTACAGTTGCACCTTGATTACATGGCGGGGCTCACGGGCACCAACCCCAAGCAGGTGAATCCATGTGTAACATTATAGTCTGCCCTCCATATTCGAGGTTCCTCTGTATCCATGGTTCCACATCCGAGGATTCAACCAGCAGTGGATAGTGCAGTACTATAGTATTTATTAAAAAAGATCCACGTATAAGTGGACCCATGTAGTTCAAACCTGTGTTGTTCAAAGGTCAACTGTACATAGTAAAACAAATAGAAGAAAAACAGTTTTTGTTTCTTGAAAGATTATTGATAAGGGTACAAATGGAGAAATATAAACTTTGATGATGAATTTTCTATATGCATATAGATATGTTATACATGTGCGTATATGTATTCTTACAAATAGGTTTTATACGCACACATATATCATGTAAGTATTGTGTATGTATCATGTGCATATTGCATATATATTTATGTAGGTATATACAAACATGAAATTGTACATCAAAGTGTATTTTTATCCATACATACCTTTACCAATAATCTTTGCAAAAACCCCACAAAATTGTGTTTCTTTTACTATTAGTAATATTATGTATCTTTTCGTAAAGTTTATTAGCTATTTATTCTTTCTTTCCCAAGAATATTTGATCCTGTGTTTACTTCTACTCTGGGAGACTATTGTTTCACATTTGTGGTTGCAGTCGGGTAACTGCTTCTAGGCTACGCAGTGCTCTCAAAAGGAAAGTACATGTTCCCTATAATTTATCTATAGTTAAAATAAAAGTGCCTGAGAGTTGACCTCTGTGGGAAGAACACTTGTCTGGAATGCAGGAAAATAGATGCACAAGCCCCCATGTGTGATGCTCCTGCCTCTATTTGTAATGCAAAGTTTGTTAATAAGAGCCAGCTGTCTCTTATAGTGCCAGGGAGTTCCTACTCAGAACATGTTTACTAAAAGGCCCTCTCAAGCTGACAACCAACTGGGCAAGTATCCTCAAGCTGTTTTTAGATGAGAGAAAAGAAGGGAAAATGGGGTTAAAGATACATTTTATAGAACTCCTGCTGAACAACTTCAGGAAGCTTTCCAATAAATTTAAGGTGGTACTCAATAAATGAAAACAATTCTACTTAGAAATTGCTTTTAAGTCCCTTAATAGCCTTCATTTTCCCTGCATTTGGACCATTTCATCAAACCAACTTCTAATCTGGTAATGATGCAGATCTCTTTACTTGTTCAAAATATCTATCAATTACTTATTTTTCAGTCTTATGCCAAAGTGTTTAAAGGTCATTTTTCTTAGATCTAAAAATGAATGCCTTGAAATGAATTTTTCAAAATGAAATATTACTCTTATCTAGTGTGTGTGTGTGTGTGTGTGTGTGTGTGTGTGAAAGCACTTTAAACAAAGAATAACATACAGTTTATGTGGAAAGATTTAGGAAGCCAGTAAGGAACTCTATTATTCACAGAAGGAAAATTGTGGAAGAGAAATTAAGCAAGTTTTTTTAATGTATGGATTATGATTTGGAATATCCTGAGAAACAGGACATAGTTGGAAGAAATCCTTTAGAGATTTCATGTGGTAAACCATGTCAGCTCAAGCAGCATATTACTTATTTGAAAGTCACTAATTTTGAATAAACTACTGATTTCCAACCTATGGAAACTTTGCATAATTTTATGAATATACTGAGTTACTGCACAAAGTTGAATAAGATCCAAATGCAAATCAAAATATAGTATAACAGAGCTTCTTAAAAAGCTTCTTAAAAACAAACAATGGTGGTCCAAAGGAAAATATCGTGAGTAAAAAAAATACAAGTCGTGAATAGATTTTATAAAATACCAGTATCCAGGACATGAAATTTTGAAATGTTCCTTTTCAGTAGGAAATGTTGAGTGATACATTGTTGAGAGCACTAGCTCATAAGTGAGAAGGACATGGGTTCCAACTTTGTGACCTATGGTAAGATACTTACATGGTGTTCTGAGCCTCAGTGAGTCTCAGCGTCTTTACTTATAAAAGAAAGACATTATTCTTACCTCATGGTGTTCTGTGAGAATTTTTTTTTTTTTAATGAATGCATCGGTAGCTAATGAGAGATTTTTCATTCATTACTTAGTCAAAGAATTAAACGATGCTATTCTATGTTGGCATGATTTTGAGAAATGAACATAGCACATTATATGCAGAAGTTCAAACTGAATCATATTGGAAGGAGAGTCGGCATTCTGAATCAACACAGGGAGCAACTCCGTTTGTAGAATCCATAATAAATAAATCGAAAAATAATAAAAAGTATATGTGCAAGGTTGTTTCCTAAAATTTTCTTTAGAGTAGCAAGAAATAATTCTAACACAGTAACAATACCCTTTGCCATGTAAAGCAGGACATGGTACATAATCATGCTTATTTACACGGCTGATATAATTCTCTAACATTAGCAGTCAAATTAAACATATTGAACTGCTATTTCTTTTCTTTTTTTTTTTTTTTTTTTAATTTATTTATTTATTTTTGGCCGTGTTGGGTCTTCGTTTCTGTGCGAGGGCTTTCTCCGGTTGCGGCAAGCGGGGACCACTCTTCATCGCGGTGCGCAGGCCTCTCACTGTCACGGCCTCTCCCGTCGCGCAGGCTCAGTAGTTGTGGCTCACGGTCTTAGTTGCTCCGCGGCATGTGGGATCTTCCCAGACCATGGCTCGAACCCGTGTCCCCTACATTAGCAGGCAGATTCTTAACCACTGCGCCACCAGGGAAGCCCTGTGAACTGCTATTTCTTAAGTTCTCAAGTTCTATTTGCCTAGCCCTTACTAGGGTGAGCTAATTACAAAGGTGGAGGAAATTTTTTAAAAATATGAACTCCTCTCTTAGGTCTACCTTTCCCCTTATGAAAAAAATCTAAGCATTTCTCATATTTTAAAAATGTTGCAAAACACATTGGTCAGGTTGCAAAGAGTAGAAATTTATCTCTATAATTTTACTAAGGTTTCCTGACTCATTCTGTATTCAAAAGCATAGAAATTGATGCTAGGTCACTCTTGCATTTATTGACCCAATAAATGTTTATGGAGGGACTTCCCTGGTGGTCCAGTGGTAAAGAATCCGCCTTCCAATGCAGGGGACACGGGTTCAATCCGTGGTCAGGGAACTAAGATCCCACATGTCACGGGGCAACTAAGCCGATGCGCCACAACTATGCGCGCTGCAATGCAGAGCCCACACACTGCAACGAAAGATCCCGCGTGCCTCAGCGAAGATCCCGCAGGCCACAACTGAGACCCAACGCAGACAAAAAATAAATAAATAAATAATAAATCTAAAAAAAAATATTTATGGAACACCTACTGTGTGCCCGGAGTCAAAGCCTGAGTGTAAACAATGGCTGGATGTATCCATTGATTCTAAGAGTGATACTAATTATTAAAAGAACCTGGTCATGAAAGAAAGAAATAATTGCATTACTTTTTCCCCCACTCACTAATATAGAGAAAGTAACTCAAGAAATAAATAAATAAAATTTGTATCCAATGATTGACATTTCTCTAAGCTTATTTAATGGTAATTTATTTTTCTTTTGCTATGTTGGCCTTTATTTCCAACTTACAAACTTTTGACTACTAGATCTGATTTGAATATTATGAAAAAGATTACAATAATAGCATTTCCATTACTCACAGAGTGGAGAGAAAGAAAACAGGAAAAGGATGAAACTATCATAGTATTCGGTGAATCCTAGATGAAATACTTTACATATATTGGAATCCCTTTCTAAGGGTCGTTATGTATAATTTCAACATACAAGAAAAGCCATCTTACCTAATCGTGACTGTCTGAGCTAGAATTTGTAAACTCAGAGACAATGACTTTTCTTAGTAAATTTGTCAATTTCTTTGTACAATGCAGATTGTGAAGAGAAATGAACAATCACAGGAGACTCAGTTCAAGTTTGTTGAGTCAATTTATTTAGATTCAGCAAATGTTTATTGAACACCCACTGAGTGTCAAATCTTGGTGCTGGAGTAATCGATTCATAATGGTTTGGATGGTTTTCAGTTAACAGAGTTTGCAATATTTCTTTGCTGTATGTGTGGTTGAGTGGGGTTCTGAGGTATTTAATGTATTAAAATCTCATAAATTCCTGGAGGAATGATACAGAAAGATAAACAAATGTTATTCTCTCCACACATAACTATCATTTCTTTTCAACAACCTATTTGTCAGAAAATTGTGCCTTAAAAACAAATATGGAAAACTCGTAGTTGGTAACAAATGCAAATGGAAATCAGTTTGCAAATTATTTTGAAACTTTACAAAAATCTTGACAAATCAACATCTGCTCCTAGAAAGTTACTCAGACATGCTAATAAAGAAAGATGAGGCTCATAAAACCATGAGGCTAAATGGGACTTCAGGATGTATCTTTATTTTTTGTCTTCCCCGGAAAACTATATCAAATCATTCACAGAAGATTTGGCTATTTTATTCATGCAAACCTCCAAAAAGGAGTTTTTCTTTTTTTTCAAAGCTGTGACAGGAGATTCATTTATTCTCTAAAGTGATATTTATCGAATTCTATGGCAAGCCACTTAATATCTCCTCATACGGTCAAAACTCACTAAGCTTACCATTTAGCTGCCAATTTCTATTTATTTATAATTGAATTTCTTTAGCACTCCTCACAGATTATTCTAAAATATTTCACAGCCTTGTGCCTCTCTTCAGTATCCTCTTAAACCTACTCTTAAAATTCTCCTGTAGTTTTTTTTTCTAATATGAACAAAGTCTAAGCATCTAGAATTTAACCAGTGTGTAGTCTTAAGAGATAAACGCTTATAGTAGCAGAAGCATGAAAAACAGGAATCCAGGATTTTTATCTTATGTCGTTTTGTCACACCAATGGTTTATCTGAATTCTAGTCACTGTTGAAGGAAACTACTGACATTGGATGCTTGGATAGTTCAGATCTGGGACATAGGGTTGTACTTGTGTTAAAGGAGGTACCCATGGGTGGTGAAAAGCAAGAAAAGTAATTCCAATAGCAGGTTCTCAGAGACAGCCATTGACAGCCTTGCCCGCTCATTTGCTTCCCATGAAGCCATTTGGTTTAGATAACAGTTCTGCTTTCAGGGCTTGGCATATGGCAAATCCCAAATCCACACCAACAAAAGCTGTATATGTTTGGTTTTCACTAAGAAGGGCCTACGATAATAGGACACCCTTCTGCGACCTCCAGTACTGAAACCCTGGTACTCAAACACCCCTTACCCTCCCACCCCACACCCCTTGTCAAAGTCTTCAAAATAGGATTTTGACTGGCACAAATAGGCTGAGCTTGACGGCACTTCCAGAAGTGACCACGTGAAGTTACATTTACTCCAGAAGAAAGGGGTTTGTGCTTTTTAGTGGCACAGTTAAATGTCAGGCATCTCTTTGCATACATTTTAAAATATAGATGGGGGAAACGCGGCAGGGACTAGATTCATTATCGTGGGAATGTTTCTGCCTCCTTATCTAACTTAATCCCTTCCCTTTCCCCAAGGGAATGATACAATTTATTGGATATTTTGTAAATGAATAAACAGGATAGTAGGAAAGGGTGGAGGCAAGAGTGAAGGACTTGATTTCAGAGGCTAAATCTATCAATGCAATAAAAACCTGGGAGTAGAGGGAGAAATTAGGTAAAAGAAAACTTGAAATGGAAAGAATGGTGGGTGTGAGGTGTGAGAGATTCCAAATGAGTTCTGAGTGAATGGGCTGTTTGAGATGTGTCACCCTGGGCTGTTCAGGAGACAAGAGTAAAGAATGAAGTTCTTTTTACTTACATGAGTTATTGTCCAGTGCTTCTCTAAGTGTGTCTGTGCAGATGCGGAACCCCCGTGCCCCAGGTTTGGTGGGTCTTAATATAATATTCAGTTTCTCTCTATTTCTCCCTCTCTAAATTTTAAACTTCTTAAAGGCAATTCTCTTTTATTCATAGCTGATTTCTGGCCATGGTTGAACAATTGTGTGATTACTTCAATATGTCCTGGGGATGCTACATTGACATTTCCAAATGCAAACCTTTTATTATTCAATACAATATTTTAATAACTTTCTCTTGAAAGATTTAATATATTTGTGTTACCTTAAATATATATATATATATGTATAAATATATAGAGAGATAGAGGCATAGATATATTTAGCATATATCTTAAAGGTACATATATTGAAGGTATAGTCAGAATATTAGACTTTATTCTTAAGAAATATTACAAAAGTGTGATGATTTTGTGCTTGAGAAAACGTATCTCCTACCTCTGAAGTTATACTGTTTGGCAGCGACTGTTTGAACAAAGATATAATGTACATATTCTAATGTTGAGGTTCTAAAACATTTAAAAATAACTTTTAAGTTTTATTACATTCTAAGTCTAGAATATCACCTAAGAAAATATTTTTTTTCTTTTTTTCTTCCACAGTCTCTCTCTCTTTTTTTAAAATTTTCATTTTATATTGGAGTATAGTTGACTAACAATGGTGTATTAGTTTCAGGTGTACAGCAAAGTGATTCAGTTATACACATAAATGTATCTATTCTTTTACAAGTTCTTTTCCCATTTAGGTTATTACAGAATATTGAGCAGAGTTCCCTGTGCTATACAGTAGGTCCTTGTTGGTTTTCTATTTTAAATATAGCAGTGTGTATATGTCAATGATTTTTAATTCAGTAAATAAATGTATGTACAAATACATTCATTGAGCATTGTTTTTTGATAATGAAAAATTGGAAATATCCAAAAATATCCTAAAAAGAGATTAACAGTTTAGTTAAATTAGTATAGTTTTAAAACAAAATAGCTAGAAAATATTTTTTTGTGATGTTGCTGAGAAAGGTAAGATTAAACTAATATACATATATATGAAACAATCATAACTAACTTTAAAGTATAGATAGAAAATGATTAGAAAGTAATGCAGTTGAATGTTAACAGTGTTTTTTTAGTGTTCTTTAGATTATTTTTTCTTTCTTTTTGCATTTCTGTATTAACTGTATTTCTATAATTGTATAACTTTTAAAATTAAAAATAACTTTAAAAATCTTATTAAGGAATAATTAGATCACTAATTTTTTCAATTCTATTAATAAAATTTCTTTTTCAAATTTCTCATGTGCCAAATAAATTAGCATGCATAACTACTCATTCAATCAATGTATATTGAGCACATTCTATATATGAGACAGTGTGTTAGATGCTGGGGGCACAAAGTGCCAGGCTTTGAATTAGTCATCTCTCCTATGTTACTTTTTGAAATAATGAAAACTATTATTAACAAGATAATCATATATATTATAGGAATTTTTACTATGGGAATTATTAAAATGTATTGTACTACCTTTTTGTATATGTTGGGTATTAAAAATATATATAAAAATCAATAAAATATATTAGCTACAATTAAGTTCCAAAAGATATTTTAGAAGTAAGCCAGCCTAAAAGTAAGTACAGTAAGTCCCCTACATACAAACCTTCAAGTTGTGAACTTTCAAAGATGCGAACATGCTCCTGTATGCCAGCTATGGTACTGTACTACTGTACTTTTCAAGGTACTGTACTGTAAGATTAAAAATGTTTTCTTTGTTTTTTGTGTTTTTTATGTATTATTTGTGTGAAAAGTATTATAAACCTATTACAGTACAGTACTGTATAGCCGATTGTTTAGTTGAGTACCTAGGCTAACTTTGTTGGACTTAGGAACAAATTGGAGTTATGAATGCAGTCTTGGAACAAAACTCATTCATATGTAGGGGAGTTACTGTAATAAAAAGCATGCTTATACTACCCTTTCACCCCAAGAAAAGAATCACACTAAAAGACAAAAAGAATTTAAGAAACAGTACGATAACAAACTAAAATCAACCTTGGAGTTTAATCCATCTATGAACTTCTTTTACTATCTATACTCACTCCTTAGGTGATTTCATCCAGTTCAGCAGATTAAATACCATCTTTAGGTTCGTGCCTCCAAACCTTATATATCTGGTCTAGATCACACCCTTGAATTTCAGGCAGCTATCCAACTAGCTCTTCATTCTCTTCACTTGGATATCTAATCAACACCTCAGACCTAATGTTCAAAACTGGCCTCCTGAGAGTTTCCACTGTTCCTCTTACAGCCTTTAGTTCTATTTTCCCAGAGGCTTAGGCCAAAATCTTATGGTCTCCCTTATCTTCTCTTTTTTTTTTCTTTCACACTCACATATGATCTGTCAGCACATCCTGTTGATTGTACTTTCAAAATAGTTCCAGAATCTGGCCAATTCTCTCTACCTCCACTGCTGCCATCCATCTCTCACCAGAATCATGATCTCCCCATTTCTGTTCTTAGTTTCTCCTCATTTTCTTCTCAAAAGAGACACCAGAGTGATCATGTCAAAATCTAAGTCAAATGCCTCATCACTGTTCAAAACTCTCCACGGGGTTTCCCACTTACTCAGTGTAAGAGCCAGAGTCCTCAAAAGGCCCTCCAAGGCTCCCTGTGATCTGCTTCTCTCCCGTGGCCTCTTTGACTTCACTTTCTGTTCACCTCATGCTAGTTGCCTCTGCTCTACCACACTACCCTCACTGTGATTTCTTAAACAACATGTCCTCACTTGAGGGCATTTGTGCTGTGCCTGGGTTCTTTTCTTAATTGCCACAAGGCTCATCCCAACTCTTCCTTTTGATCTCCCTTCAAGTGCCCCCTTCTCAGTGAGACCTCCTCTGGCCAGCATTGTAAGCCCTGCCTCCCACACGGAAATTCCCTAACCCCCCTCCCTACTTTGTTTTTCTAACCAGCACTTTAATTATTTTAATATCTTACACACTCCCCTCCCAATATAAGCTTCATAAGGGCAGATATTTTTGTCTGTTTGGTTCAGTGCCACGTCTCCAGTGCCTAACAGAGATGCTTGGCACATAGCTGATATACAACAAATATTTCTTAAATTAATGAATGAACGACCCATGGGATGATGGTGGTAACACGGGTAGAAAGCTGAGTAGAGGCGAAAGAGGGACTAAAGGAAGAAGCATGCTTGTTTAAGAACTGGGGAATGTAGCTGAGTTATTTCTCCCATCAAAAAATTAATAGATGGTGAAAATAAACTAATATTGGCCAATTTGTGTTGTTTCACATTCTCTACCAACCAGCCTCATTGAAAAACTGGCTCCTATCTTTAGAGACCAAATTGCTTTGGATTGGTCACTTTCTGGCAGTCTTGCCACAGCTGAATTGCTCTCCCAGCTCCTGCTTCCAGCTGATGCATGAATGAGAGAGTGGGCTCCTCAATATCTGGACATGGGGGTACATTTTTCAATGTGTTTGAATTTACATAATAGAGAGTTAAATTGCTGAAGAAGAGAAACACAATTATTGGAATCATCTACATTTGCAGGACTTTGAGCTAGAAATGATTTGAGAAAGATATAGTATACTCAGTGTTGAGGGATCTAACTTTTTCAGTAATTGGCTAAAGATGGAAACAAATAATTAGAAAATTAGATATTAGAAGTTACACTTTGTTTTATATTTCAACAAGGACACTTGATAGGATTTTTTTACTTTGTTTTATAAAAATCAATTGTTAGATGCAGTAAGGTCAAGCAAACATAAATATGACCTATTTATGTCTCTGAGGCTCAAGTGACAATGATGCAGAAGTGCCACATTCAGAATATAATTCACAGATAATTATGTTCCATATTTTTAAGGAATCTAGTACATAAATCCTTAAATGGAGCAGTTTAACCAACTTTTAAAAGAATGAACAGCTGAATGGAACTGTAATGATATAATGTAGAAACATAAAAATCGAAAGAGTATGGTCACCCTGTAAATTTTCTCCATTTCATATTTATGCTCTCTCTCCTCTATTTATTGTATCATATATCAAATGATTCAGCTTCCTTGGAAACCCATTTTTATAAGAATAGCCCCAGTGTTACAGCCATGGTAAGTCTGGAGTAGGAATTTAAGGATACATGGCAACCTATATACTCCAGATGGCCTTGTATGATTTCTTCAATCGTTATAAAATGCAAAGGAGCTCTATGGACATCAGTCAAATGGTGACATTTAAATGTTCACTAACCTAAGATCTTCTTGGGTGAAGAAGGCATATGGATAAATGTGCACATTTGGAAAACAGTGGGGTCCCAGCCTCTGCCACAAAGGCCTGTAAAATAGCCAGAATGGGCCAGGAATGATCAGATGAACCCCCACACAAAAGCAAATCATGCTGTACCTTGAACTGATTCTTCATCTTGAGTGTCAAATTGGTCTTAGAAATAGCTTCATAGCTGTTGATAACACTGGATTATTTAAATCGCCACTGAATTGCCCCCTTCAATTACTTTGCCATGATCAGTAAAAGGCTCACTACATTATGTAAGGTGGTGTCTAGACCTATTGTTCATGATGAGCTGTATGAAGCATTTAGTATTACCTTCTTAAAAGACACTTATTTCATACAGTTCTTATATATAATTTTTCAGATATTCTTCTGTCTGTTGCTAATAACTACTTTAAGTGTACTTTGAAGTAACCATTACAGAATATTTATATTTCTCACTCTATTACATGTTTTTGGCCTCCCTTAATCTCATTCAAGCATATTCTTTTATTAGAGAAATAAAAATTATTATTGGCTTATTTCACAGAGAAAGTTTTTTCCTTCTTTATCTACAAAAATAATTCAGATGTGTAAAATGTCTACAATATACAAAGCAGTTGTATTTACAAAGCAGCCATAAGGCAGGAAATTTTTAAAGCCAAAGTATATCTTTGCATGGCATTAATGTTACTCAGAGGTGACTACAAAACAGAATTTTATTACAGTTAATGTAATATATTAAGGAATAGAATTTAAAAGTCATATACATTTTTTATTTAAAAAAAAAACAGTAAATCAAAGAAATTTTGTGTTTGTACAGCTGGTTCAGACTTAGCCCCAGAGTCCCAGGGTTATACATCCATAACCCAGGATCTTAAGACTTACATAGATAAAAACGGCGAGACACACCAAATATATTATTTATATGTTTTTAATCATTGTGACAACTGTGTGTGGTAGGTAGGGCAGAAGTTTAACAATCCCATGTTACAGAAAGGGAAGCTGAGGCTAAAAAGAATTCCATGATTTGCCAAAATGAATAATTATTTTTTTGAGACATGGTCCCAGGTCTTTAAACTACAAGTCTGCATCTTTTCCTGAATGTCATGCTCATTTTAATAATAATGGTGAAGGACAAAAAAGTAAAAAGTAGTAAAAACATAGACAAGAGTAGACAAACCCATCAAATCAGAAGTTAACTTTCTCCCTCAATTCTAATATATACTTTCTCTGATTTGTAAAAATTCTATTTAATAAATTTCTTAGTACAGCACTTTTACTATGGCTGATTTGCCAAAATGATCTAGTATGAATCACCCACAAGAAGTACCTATCCATCTATCTATCTATCTATCTATCTATCTTCTATCTACCTACCTACTTATCTAGTTATTTTTATGTCTACGATTAGTGAAGTACAAAAATAAAAAGCTAAAAGGAAATATTTCCTGACCACAATAACGATTACAATAAAATTGTTCTCTGCAAGACAGCCATGGCCCGGTGTGATCTGTATTGGATGCTGTAATATGAACTAAATGCAGTATATTAGCCAAAGGATCTCAACAGCATATGCAGCTGTTAATTGACAAAAATAAATTCAGCTGGTACATGAACTCATACCATGAACCTTTATATTCCAACAGTTTATGTGAAACTGAATGGGGCCCACATGGCATAACAATAAAACGGTTGTTAGAAAAATGGCCTCCTCTACCTCCACTTGATTTGTATATTTAAGTACTCCCATGGTTTCACACTTCATGCAAAGTCATTATTTAAAGGGGGATCACTGAAGAAACAAAAAGAACAAAATGGTTGAGGAGTTCAATTATTTTGTAATGTCTTCAAATAAATAAATAAGTCAATCCAGTTCCATCCAATTTTAGAGAAGGAATTATTTAAAATGTGAGCTTTACGTTTGGTATTTCTTATAATAGAAATTTGTGAAACTGAAATTTCCAGAACTGGTGTTAGGGATTACTAAAGAATGACTTAAGATGAAATGTGTATTCAGTAAAATCTCTTTACATGGCGTATATTGCATCTGTTTGACAGATTGGTTTATGCTACAGATACCATGTATAACAGATATTATTTTTGCCCAGATACTAACTTTGACTCTTGCCTGTGGATCGGGAGGATTTTTTTTTCAATAAAAATGAAAAATATATAAAATAAATAATTTGGATTGTAAATGCATATTTACTAACTATGCATTCTGTCATTTAATTCTCACAGAATAACTATTAGATAAGTAATTTTATCTGCATTTCCTATTAAGAGTAAGTCAAGGTTTATAGCAATTAAGCAGCTAGCCCCAAATTGCACATTAGAACGGGTAGTTGATCCCAGGCCTATGTAAATATTCCAAAACCAATGCTTTTAACCAATGCTTACCATATTTGCCTCTAAATGAGTACAGGAATTAAAAAAAAAAAAGAAATCAACCCAAGTCGGGTTATCTTTTCATTTTCTAAGCTTAGAAAAACAACATAAAATCATGAAATCTTTAACTGGGTGTGACAGGCAGACCCTGAGGTGACCCCAGTGATCTCTGCTATCTGGCATTCATGCCCTTCAAGATCCCTACCCCTTGAGTGTGAGTGGGACCTGTGACTTGTTTGTAACTGCTAGAATATGAGAAAGGGATGGAACTTTCTGTGATTATATCCCACTGTATAAGTCTTGCTAGCCAAATTGCTTCACAGCTTCTCCTTGCTAGCTTGATGAAGTAAAAAGCCCACCTGGCAAGAAATCACTGGTGTGTTTTAGGACCCGAGGGGAGCCTCAGATGAGAGCTGATAGCCAGTAAAAAGTCAGGGCCTTCAGGCTTACAGCCACAAGGAAATAAATTCTGCCTGGATGTGCTTAAAAGAAGATACATTCCCAGCTGAGCCAGATGAAAACGCAGTTCAGACAACACCTTGATTGAAGCCCTGCTTCATCTTGAGCAGAGAAACCAGTCCTGTGCCAGGATGCCTGACCTATAGAGAATAAGAGGTAATAAATATGTGTTGTGTTACCCACTTTTATGGTAATTTCTTATGGAGAATATAAAACTAATGCAGGATGAGAAGGAGGATTGGCAGGAATATTTCAGAAAGTAAAATATCTCTATTTTAATTCACTTGCATCCGAACCATATCTGTGTGCACTACCCATCCTTGAGATACCGACGCTAGACTTCTGCAGTTACCTCAGTGATCTCGACCTTGAGGCCTAGAGAAAATCCCAAAATGCATAGTGCTCAGTTACCTCATGTCAAGTGGAGAGAAGTTTTTCTTTCTCTCAAGTTAAAGTATTTTTATTGTGCAAGTGAGAAATCATCTCCTGAGTCATTATTATTCAACATCAAATATGTAATATTTGAGTTGAGATTTTGCTAACACACAAGGAAAAAAAAATAACACTATTCTTTTATTTTTCTTGCTGCCCCTTGATTTTCTTGGGTGCCCTTTATAAAAGTCAAAACATACCCAGGGAAAAATAACTGATTCTCAGAAACTTTGGAGTTATGTTGCTTAATTTCAATGACTATTAAATGTCAGGAAATTATCTGAAGGGAAAAGTGATGTTGATGTTAAATTCTAAATAGTGTTTGGAAGAAATTTAGATGTATTTACAAAGCGTTTCCTGATTTATTGTTTGTATGGTTTCTATCGCTATCATAAAGAATCACCACAGTCTTAGCCATTTAAACAACATAAATGTGTTTTCTCATAGTTCTACGGGTCAGAAATCTAGTGGGTTTGGCTGGTTTCTTTACATAGGGTCCCACAAGGCCAAAACCAAAAAGTGTCATCAGGGCTCTGCTTTTTTTCTGGAGCTTCTTGGGGAGAATCCATTTCCAAATCCTTTTTGAATCCACCCACTGACAGAGTTCAATTCCATGGCTTTGTGCTACTGAGGTCCCCATTTCCTTGCTGGCTGTTGGCTCCAAGTGTAATAGGGAAGAAACTTTGTATTCTATTATAAGTTAATCACTAAAGGGATGTTGCCTATAAGCTTAAATTTTACATAATGATCCATCTCTGGGAACCTTGCCTCCCAGGTAATGAAGGTTAAGCTAAAATACCTTTGGTTAACTCAGGAGCATCTCGACCAGGCCCACCTGTGCATGGCTGGGGAAAAGAATCAATTAACGTATCCCTTCTGGGAGTGCAGCCAGAAGCAGGACTTTAACCCCTCCCCTTTTAGTATAAAAGAAGGCTGAACGCCAGCGCGGGGGAGATAGTCTTTTGAGAGCGCTGGTCTGCCATCTTCTCGCTCTGCTGGCTCTCTGAATAAACTTGCTGTTCCTCGGCCCAAAACCTTGTTTCTCTAGTGATTGGCCCGTTTTGTGGCGCGCAGTATAAGCTTGGACTCCGTAACACTAGAGGTGAGTTCATTTCTTGGCTTATGACCACTTTCCTTCCATCTTCAAAGGGGCTCAAGCTCTTCTCACATTTTAAATTTCTCTGCCTCACCTATCTGCTGCCCTTCTCTTCTTTTGCATCTCTCTGACAACAGCCAGAGAAATTTCTCTGCTTTTAAGGGTTCATATGACTGGATTGAGCACATCCACATAATCCAGGATGATCTCCCTACCTCAAGTACTGTAATCTTAATCATATCTGCAAAATCCCTTATGCTATGTAACCATAACATTCACAGGTTTTGGGGATCAGAGAG
The DNA here is from genome assembly GCF_937001465.1 of Orcinus orca. Classification (NCBI taxonomy): domain Eukaryota; kingdom Metazoa; phylum Chordata; class Mammalia; order Artiodactyla; family Delphinidae; genus Orcinus; species Orcinus orca. The sequence continues at coordinate 17,717,546 of NC_064562.1, forward strand.
TGGGCACATTTGGGGGGCCATTATTCTGCCTACCACACTATTCTTTAAGTAAGTTAAATTATAATTTAATAATAGACAGCTGCATAGAGCCATAAACATCTTTAAATTGGGGGAAATGGTATCTCAAAAGAGTTTTCTGTTGTGTAATTTTTGTGATCTCTGTTTGGAATTGATTCCATCACTTTCTTTTCCTCTCTGTATAGAGGCCCATTTGAAAGCCTCTCTGTAGTTATCAACTGTCATAACTTTTTGTTTTTAGTATCTAGCTATCTAATGATACATTCTTTTGTTTTTTCTTTACTTCACTGACTCTTTAAAATTGTGATAAAATTTACATAACATTAAATTAACCATTTTTTAGTGTACAATTCAGTGGTATAAAGTACATACACAATGTTGTGTATCCATCACTACTATCTATTTTCAGAAATTTATCATCATCTCAAATAGAAACTCTCTACCCATTAAGCAATAACTCCCTATTGCCCCCTCCTCCCAGCTCCTGGTAGCAATTTCTGTCCCTAAGAATTTGCCTTATTCTATATACCTCATATAAGTGGAATCATACAATAGTTTTTCTTCTGTAACTGGCTTATTTCAGTTAGCATAATGTTTTCAAGGTCCATCCATGTTGTAGCATGCATCAAAACGTCATTCCCTTTGATTGCTGAATAACATTCCATTGTATGTATATATCACATTTTGTTTATCCAGTCATCTGTGGATGGATACTTGGGTTGCTTCTATCTTTTGGGTTTTGTGAATAATGGTACTATGAATATGAATGTACAAATATATCTTTGAGTCCCTACTTTTAATTCTTTCAGGTATATAACTAGAAGTGTAATTGTCAGATTATTAATTATTAAAACTCTTTTTAATTTTTTGAGGACCCACCGTATTATTTTCCATAGCAGATGCACCATTCTGCATTCCTAGCAACAGTGCACAAGGATTCCAATTCTTCCACATCCTTGCCAATACTTATTTTCTGGGTTTTTGTTGTTGTCGTTTTGTGTGTTTTTTCATACTAGCCATCCTACTGAGTGTGAGGTACTATCTTAATGTGGTTTTAATGTGTGTTTCTCTAATTATTAGTGATGAGTATCTTTTCATTTGTTTATTGACCATTTGTATATCTTCTTTGGAGAAATGTCTATCCAAGTCCTTTGTCCATTTTATAATTGAGTTGTTTTCTTCTGTTGGTAAGATGTAGGTGTTCTTTAGTCTCAATATTAAATCTATATTAGATATATGATTTGCAAAATTTTTCTCCCGTTCTGTGGGTTGTCTTTTCACTCCTTTTATAGTCTCCTTTAATACACGAAAGTTTTTAATTTTAATGAAGTCCAATTTATATATTTTTTCTTTTGTTGCCTGTCATTTTGGTGTCATATTTGAAAAATCATTGCCAAATTCAAGGTCATGAAGATTTTCCTTTTTTTTTTTTTTGCCAAAGAGTTTTATAGTATGAGCTCTTAAATTTAGGTCTTTGATCCATTTTAAATTCACTTACTTTTAAGCTTATCGTTTACTCTTTCATTTTTCGATTTCAGTTCGGATAGCAAAAAGTATTGTTCACGTTTTTTTCATGGCTTGGCAGCAAAAAATATTTCCCCTTCTGTTTCAAATGAAAATCTAGGATATGAACAGTATTTAATTGCTTGATATTGTGTTTTATTCATTTTAATAAATGTAATAGAGAATCAAGATATAGATACTTTATAAACTACGGCCACTGACCTTTTTCTCATTATGTTTAAAAATGCATGCATGAAAATCTAAGGAGCCAAATTTTCTTCTGCTTGGTAAGAAAGTTGTTAAATTTGTGTACTTATTTTGTGTGATAAAGGATTTGGCTGGCTGTTACCCCAGTTCTGAGGAAATAACCTCCTAACCCTTCGAATTTCCCAAGTGATGACTGTCTTTTATTATCCAGGGTGGGCCCCTGGACCACGTTTGATAGGTTATGCTAACAAGGTGAATCGTGGTGGGCCCCTATATAGTTTATACTAATGAAATGACTCAAAATGGGGCCTGGCCATGCCAGAAAGACCAATCGTGTAATTAGAGGGTTTGGGCTTTGACCCAGGTGATATCTGTCCTACCTCTGAGAAGGGTAAGGAGGATGGAGATTGAGTTCAATCACATAGCCAAATCTTTTTTTTTTTTTTTTTTTTTTTTTTTTCTGGCGGTACGCGGGCCTCTCACCGTTGCGGCCCCACCCATTGCGGAGCACAGGCTCCGGACACGCAGGCCCAGCGGCCATGGCTCACGGGCCCAGCCGCTCCGCGGCACGCGGGATCCTCCCGGACCGGGGCACGAACCCGCGTCCCCCGCACCAGCAGGCGGACTCCCAACCACTGCGCCACCAGGGAAGCCCAAGACAAATCTTTTAATCAGTCATGCCCACAGAATGAAGACTAAATGAAAACTTTGGACACTGCAGCTTAGCTGAAGTACCCTGGTTGGCAATACTCTTTGAGTATTATCACACTTTGGTTCTGAGAAGGTAACACATCCCTGGAAAGTTTGCATTTGGAACTCTCCCCAACTTTGCCCTGTGTATCTCTCCTTTTGGCTCGTTCTAGTTTGTATACTGTTGTTGTAATAAAACTAATTCTAAGACTGGGGCTTTTAGTAAGTTTGCTGAAAAAAGAAAAGACTCGATGATAAATCTGAAGGAAGATTAATGGAAATAAAGGACAATTAATGGAAGAGAGGAGATGAAGTCAAGGGTTCAGTTTACATCAATTGTAATTCATCATGTGCTGAATATGAGAAGGAAAGGTTACTCTGGGCTTGAGGTATCTGAGAGAACTTCTTGGAGGTGTCAAGTCTTGTTCAGGACCTTGAAGTTAGAGCAAAGTGAATGAGAGAGAAGAAGTGAGTTTTCCAGGCAGGGAAACAATGTGAGCACAGGCACACAAACTGCTCATCAATTTTAAGAGAAACTTCATGGTGTGAAGATCTAGAGGTACAAATTGAAACAGAAATGGTTTTACTTTTTTCCTAGAATTTCTCTCCTAAATTAAGTGATAAAAGTCTGATAGCCAATAGAATGGACTAGGCATATGCTATGTTTTTCTTATTTTATTAGTATATACAAGACTGAGCATTAAAAAGAGATCATGCCACAAGTATGCCACTTAAGCTCACCACATGGAACTAGGATACTTAGGGGTTTTTTATTTTAAATTTTAAGTTAATTTTTTTTACTTATTATAAAAATGTATGCGTGGGCTTCCCTGGTGGCGCAGTGGTTGAGAGTCCGCCTGCCGATGCAGGGGGCACAGGTTCGTGCCCCAGTCCGGGAAGATCCCACATGCCGCGGAGTGGCTGGGCCCGTGAGCCATGGCCGCTGAGCCTGCGCGTCCAGAGCCTGTGCTCCGCAACGGGAGAGGCCACAGCGGTGAGAGGCCCGCATACCACAAAAAAAAAAAAAAAGTACATGTATGGCATAAAAGCTAATTTTAATAAAGATAATATAAAGCAAAATAAGATCATCCATACTACCATCTAGAGATAATAGTCATTATAGATAACTTCATATTTTTTACATAGATATCCTTCTGGTCTATGCATTTTTTTACATAATTGGGATATTATAAATAGAGACAAAGAATTCTACTTTAATTGTATAAATTCATAAGCAGTTTCCCATGTCTATAAAAAAACATTTTGAAGGACTGAAAAACATACTCTAATATAGTTAGCCATTTGCCTTTTAAATATTTCATTTGTGTTCATTTTCACAATTCCAAATATTTATGTACATAAATCATATACATTGCAGATTATTACCTTAAATATCTAGGCATTATATTATGGATACAGTGGGTAGGACTGAGATACCTTATTTTGACAACCAGCTTCTTCATCAAACTTGCAAAATATTTGTTTTATACAATTTAATGAATAACCAAGAATCAAACCAATACCCTCATATACACCAAGAGAAGACTACTTTTCTCCTCTTGGGGTCTCTTTGATACTGTTTTGGAAGAATGAGCTTGTGGGAAATTATTCTGTGAAAGCATTTTGTTTGTTCAGCTGAGCTAAAGGAAAAGAAATAGTTATACCACATACCTGGAACAGTGATGTACATCCACTATAACCATGTAACTAAAATAAAATACGATTTATAACAGCATTTAGAACAAGCACATTCTATCAAGGAGCATCCATGGAAGAACGCTTGCCAGGAATCTGAGTCTGCCTGTACCTCCCAAGCCCGCAGCTGAAACTAAGAAACAGCTTCCTTTTATTCAATGTAAATCCTATGACAAAACGTAGTATGCACTCCTAGATAGGTAGGAAAGTACGTATATAATTTTCCCCTTGACTAGACAAAGGTGCCCAGTTTTTAGGCAGTATCAGTCTAGATGCTGCTGTGAAGATATTTTTTAGGTGTGATTAATATTTAAATCAGTACTTTGAGTAAAGCAGATTACCCTCCTTGATGTGGATGGGTCTCATCCAGTCAATTGAAGACTTTAAGAGAAAAGACTGGGATCCTTGAAAAGGAAGGCTTTCTCCCTCTAGATGTTCTTCAGGCTCAAGTCTGCAACATCCAATCTTGCTGGGATATAGGTATATATCTATATCTCTATATATTAATCCTATGTGTTCTTTTCATTTTATATATATGTGTGTATGTATATATATATATATAGAGAGAGAGAGAGAGAGAGAGAGAAAGAAAGAACATAGGATAGGAGGTAAATCTATGTTTATCCATTTGGTTCTTTTTCTCTGGGGAACCCTGACTAATTAGTTAAATAGGTGAATGGATATGGATGGAGAAAGGGAGAGATGGCCAGATAGCCAGATAGATAGAGGTGTTGCTCCCAAGTGATATGACAGTGTGCATTGAACGTGCATTGGAATAATCGTCAAAAGACTGGCGTTTGAGTTTTGGTTCTACCGTTTATAAGTTGTGTGGCCACAGAAAAGTCATTTAACCTCTCTGAGTTACAGTTTCCTTATCTATAAAATAATATCAATAGTCTCTTTGCCCATCTTGCCAGGCTGTTATGATGATTAATGATAAAAATAACATGGATAATGGCTGCTAATATTTACTGAGTCCTAACTATGAGCCATGCAGTGGTAGTCACTTTGCATACATTATCTCATTTAATCCTCAACAAAAAACTTCAGTGTAGATACAATTGTTATCTTAACCTCATAGACAAAATCTCATCTCAAATGTTATTTCCTCAGAGACCTTCTTGATTATCCTACCTAAAGTAGCACCCCCTTTATGCAACTTTCACTCATCTCCCTGTTTAATATCTTAAGAGCACTAATCACAATCCAAGATTTTCTCGCTTAAATGACTTTTTTACTATTAACTTGGCAGAGAGTAGGCTCTCATTTAATACTTAAAATGAATGAGTAAATGAATGAAAATTTTGGGGGGAGATGTGAGCATATATTATAATTCAACGTATGTAACCATTAAACATTTAGAAGTAAAAGCTCTAGAGACGGACATTATTGCAGTTTACACTGTTGCACAAGTGACAGGGCCTCAAAGAAGCCTGAAATACAAAGCCTCTTCCTGGTTCTTACCTCCACTATCCTGTAGAACCTGAGGGTGGGGAAGCTTGTCTAAGAAGGGAGATGCACTCCAGAATGGTACTTGTTCCTTGCAGCACTTACTCTGGAGAAGATATGTAGTGCATGCTGCTGATTTTTGTCCTCCTCTATCATAACTGCCCTTGTACTGTAACCTAGTCCTTCAGTAATACAGTCCTTTAGCCCTGCTGTCTTGGTGTTATGGTCTTGGTTTTATTTGAAGGACCTAGATGACCAAGGAGGACAACCTCCACCTCTCCACTAACTCCCATGCTCAGCAGGCTGTACCCAAGAGAGGAGGAGTTCTAGAAGGTGGTCAGTGTTACTGTGAGTAGGGGATCCCAGAGATGCTGGGACATGTGCAAATCAAAAGCAACCAAGGACCAGCATCTACATTTCCCCACCATAGTCTAGGCTGAGCCAACCTACAAACAAGACAGAGCAAGGGCTTTTTTTCTTGACAATGAGTATTACAAAGCTTATTTTCAATGAATATATTTGAAGAATAATGAGAAGAAATGATATTTCAGAATATGATAGATGAATACCTGTATCTGGCAAGGCATTCTCTTCCCATAGGCCTAATTAGGTTATAATTTCAAAAGATTCATGTGACTCTCTGATGGTGCCTCTACTATATTTTCATGCTTCATTTCTTACCCCACCCCCACCGAAATGGTATTGCAAATGGTCCAGCAGCTGTTATAACCAGGCATTGCATTTTCCTTCTACTTCCTTCTACTTCCTTCTACTTATAATTTTGTAGAAATTCTGATAGAGTCACTCTTATCTTTAAATGTAAAGTCAAAGTAAAAACATCACTTTCCCATCTTCCACATTTAATGCTTTCAGAGCCAAGCTGTGGGTGAAGGGTACTTTCTGTTTGGCTAGTATTTGGTGTCTTCTGGGTTGAATTTTGAGATCTCATCAGCAAAATTAGCATTACCTGGTAGACTGGTGGTTCTCTTCATTGGGAAATTGTGCCTTAAAGTTGTGTGAATTATTAGTGAAATGGTTCAGACCTTCAGGCCACATGAGACAAACTGGGCTCAGATTGATGTGACACATGCTCACACTTCAGTGTTAGAGGGCAGCTGTGAGCAGTTGGTCTCAGGGAGCTCAGTTATATTTTTTATGACAATTAATAATTTCATCAGCTCTTCTTCCTAAACACATTCATAACCAGAATCCCCGAATCCTTCCTTTTTCTGTTATTTGTATTATCTTTGCATTGTTTCTTTTGCCATTTCTTTTATCTCCTGAACCCTTGCTCTAAACTCATTATTTTCATTTTTGAACAGATTATTCACATAAAGTGAACTTCGTTTTATGCATAGTTGACTTGGCATACTGTAGTTTTACAAGAGTGTAACAAATGTGGAAGCTGCCACAAAGTGCATGGTTTCCCATAGGGCTTAATTATATGTTTCTTTTTATAAGACAAGATAAGCCACTGAAGTAAAAATTTTCACAGCATAACAGTGAGAACAGTAGCCATCTAATTAAATCTTTCCCTAGGTGACAGATATCAGGTGAAAACATGGAGGTGGGCTCCAGATAACATCTAGTCCACTCTTCCTCTAATTTTCATTTATCTTACTTTAAACAAAGAAGGAAGAGGGAGCACTTATTTGGGGAAGTTTAAAGAAAGCTGTGAAAGTGGCCACCAGTGACAAGTGAGGTATGCTCCATAGGATGAAGTAGAATGTACAGAGACAGCGAGTGCCTACTGTTCCAATATTCCGTTCAAATGTGTAAATAAATAGACTGAAGCAAGGCAAAAATAATATATACATACCCTCCTCTGTACTGAAGGGAAGTGTTTATAAATCAGGATCATCCCGGGAAAATATGCTTATAAAAATGGACCATACCCACATTGTTTTCAGGAAATCAAGTCAGGGTATATCTTCAGTCTCCCTTAAGATATATCCTGCCCGTGACCCATCATTACCCACTTCACTGCTACCACCTTAAATGGAAATACCGTGAACTCACACCTCAGTTTCATCAGTGGCCTAATTTCCTTGCTTCTACCCCTTACCCTTTATAGTGTTTTACCAAACCAGCATTTATAGTGACCCTTTTAAAAGAGAAGTCAAATCTTATCCATCTTCAAATTGGCAGTCCTATCACTCAGGGTCTAAGCCTTATAATGGCCTAAAAAGCCTTACTGGACATAGAACTTGGTGTTCTGATGACCTATTGCTGTGTAACGAGTCACCCCACAGTGATCATTTTATGATTCTCTCTCATGGTTCTGGGGTTGATTGAGCTCAGCTAGGTGGTTCTTTCTCAGGTTCTTTCATGGTGGTAGGGGCTGGAATCATCTGACAGGCTTTACCAGTTACAAGACTGACAACTAATCCTGGCTGTAGGTGGTCGTGCCCTGCTGGCTGGGGTCTACATGTAGCCCCTCCACGTGGCCTGCACATCTCACAGTTCTAAGAGCAAGCAATCCAAGGAACCGTAAGCAGAAGTTACCAGTTTCATAAGGTCTGGACCTAGAAACTGGCACAGCATAACTTCAACCACATTGCCAGTCAGTCACCGACCTCCATTCAAGGGGGAGAGACCTATAAGCTCCACCTGTCAATTAGGGAAGTGTCAAAGAATCTGGGAATTAGGTTTCGAAACCACTATAGTTGGCTACCTCTCAGAGCTTATCCCTGTACCTCTTCTCTTTGCTCACTCAATTCTAACCATACTCACTCCCTTCTGGTCCTTAAACACACCATCCAGGCCCCTTCCTTGAGGCCTTTGCACTACTGCACCCCCTTCCCCCCCACCTCCTGCCATGACCACACACAGATTGTCTACACTCCATAGTGTTCCTGAAAGCTTTCTCTAAAATATCCCCTTTGAAACTATGCTGTTTTTTATACTAGGATATTTGTTTCTTAAAGAAGCTTCATCTTACTCTTCCTTTGGTATGCTTAATGAGCAAAGTCATTACTGAACATAGAGTGGGTTGAAGGGTGATTAATAACTGATATTTATGAGAATGACTTAAAGAGTACAAAAATAACCTTGACTCATCAAAAAATTATGTTTGGTATGATGTAGATAGTAAAGCAAAGGATTAACAGTTTAATTTTAATAAGATTTTCAATTATGAATATTGAAATGAGAAAATTCTGGTTCATTTAGGGTTAACCAGAAAATGATTTAAAATACTTCTTTTCTTAGGTCTCTTTTAGTTCAAGTTTCCACTGAAATATGTAATGCTGTATCATAATAGATGAAAATTGTATCTTGTGTTTATCTTATTTATACCTGAGTATTCAAGGTGTTTTTTGCTGGAAAGTGATGTGAGAGTTTGTTCAAAGATACATTTTATCTTTGCTATCTTAGGAACTGACAATAAAAAACATTACAAATGGATGAACATTTTCAGGCTTTTAACAAGTGAGAAATACATGCTTGGTGAAGAAGTATCGATATAAAACATAGAGTAACACAGTGTTACAAAAACATCCTTTGATGAAGGGCTAAAGCGTAATTATCCTATGTCATTCCTCATGTCCAATTAACCGCCAAGTGCTATCTGTTCAATCTCTCGAATCTGTCCTTTTCTCTCCACCAGGGCACCAGCACCTTGAATTATGGCATCATCATTTCGCAGTCCGCTGTGGTAACAATTTCCTAAATGGTTTCCATGACTCCTATCTTGCCCCCTTAAGTTCACTTTTCACGTTGTCACCAGGGTAATATTTCTTAAACCTGAATTATGTAGTGACACAGTTTCTTTCTTAAAACCCTTCAGTAGCTCTCTGTTGGCCTAAGGGAAAGGAAAATGTAAACTCTTCAGTGTGACATGTAGGCCCTTTTATGGCTTTGCTCCTCCCACAGTAGCCACTCAAAATCTACTCCTTTTGAAGCACTATCAGTTCCCCGAAAGAGTCATGCTTTTCTTACCTTCAAGCCTTTGCATTTGTTATTCTTTCTGTCAAAACACATCTTCACTCTCCTTTCTTTCCTTTGGGAACATGTAAAAGTGTTAGCACCTGCCCATTATCTAGTCCTCTCTATACACATGAATTAGGAGTAGTGGATACAGAAAATTATAATTCAGATGCTTCCAGGCAAAGTAGGACCAAGACCAGGAAGGACTGATCAGCACAAGTGGGCGCACACCGTACCCAGTTTAAAAGAAGGTCCAACAGTATATTGCAATGGACATGAGCCTTGGCTAGGCTGAGGCTGGATACACACCCCTTGCTCTCCAGTGGGAACAAATGAATGTGTTGTCTCTGGCTTATTGCTAATAAAGAAGGCCAGCTGTCCTTGGGGCGAATAGGAAATTCTTCTGGCTACATTGGATTTGGTGCTTGTGACTTGGGACCTCATAGCAAGAACTACTGGATCGCAGTCAAATCTTAGGATTAATATTTGCCTGCTCCTGGAAGACTTTCCTCACTTCCCCTGGCCTTTCCTTCCCAGGCTAGATTAATGCCCTCTGATGTGCCTGTGACAGCCTGTGCTTATCTCTGTAGAAGCACACTGTCATTTGTGCTTTGTAAAAAACAATGTGTTGTTTTACTTCCTCCACCTATCTGTATGTTCTTTAAAGAAAAGAACTATAAATAATTCCCCATCACCTAGCACTGTGCCAGAGACATAGTAGACTCTGAATTAATAAAGTGAGTGATGTCCTGTGACTTTGAGGGACACCAAAGTCTGAGACTATCACTACTGTATATTTACCTTCAAATTCTAGGGTGGAAGAAAAGAGGTAGAGGACAAGACTTCCCTGGATAAGATGTCTTAGCTTACTTGGTGAGAACCTGTGGTTCTAAAATAAAACAGCATTATGTTCTAGCATAGTGGTCAGAGTCTACATTCTTGCATTCATCCCAGTCTCAAAGGAAAAATGATGACTATTTCATCACTAAGCATGACGTTGGCTGTAGGTTTTTCAGAGATGCCCTAAATCAGGCTGAGGAAGTTTCCTTTTATTTCTCACTTGCAGCAAGTTCTTATTAAAATGAGGGCTAAATTTTAATCAAATGCCCATAGTGATTCTGTTGAGGTTAATTTATGATACTTTCTTCATAATATGGTAATTAACTTGGTAAAAATGTGAGTGCTGAAGAAACTTAGCATTTCTGAGAAACTTTTCTTGATCATGATGGCTTATCCTTTTTATGTATTATATGATTTGATGCACTATATCCTGTTATGGATTTTTGTGTCTATGTTCATAAGTTTCAGATTTGATAAGTTTTATTGACATTGATTCGAGTTCACTAAATCTTTCTCCATCTGTGCCCAGAGTACATTAGCTCGTCAGATAAATTCTTTTTTTTTTTTTCAGATAAATTCTTTATGATTCATATCATATATTTTTATCCCTAGGAATCCCTTTTGGTTCTTTCTATAGTTTCCATCTCTCTCCCGTTGTTCCCTTAAGTTGCTAATCTTTCCTCTGGAACACTTAACATTATTTCTCATAGTTATTTTTAAGTCTCTGTCTGAAAACTCCAACATCTGGGCCATCTCTGAGTCTGATTTTATTGATGCTTTTCTCTTTTGACTATATATATATATATATATATATATATATATTTTAACTTTATCTTATAATAAAAACACATGATGTGTTTTATCACATGACAGTAACTGTATAAAAAACAACAAAAAAAGTATGACATTAAATATTTTTTGCCACTTAGAAAAGTTTGTGTGTTGGGAAAGGCAGTCTCATGTTTACAGGCTTTTGACTCCCACTCGGCCTCATAAGAATGGACCTTGGGCCTGGAGCACTTCCTTAACAAAAGAAAGGGAACCTCCTATACTGTTGGTGGGAATGTACTGTGGGAAACAGTATGGAGATTTTTCAAACTAAAAAAAAAAAAACTACCATATGATCCAGCAATTCCACTCCTGGGTATATGTCTGAAAAAAAACGCAAACACTAATTTGAAAACATACATGCACCCCAGTTTTCATAGCAGCGTTATTTACAATAGCCAAGATTTGGAAGCAACCTAAGTGTCCATCAACAGACGAATGGATAAAGAAGATGTGGTATATATGCACAATGGCATGCTACTCAGCCATAAAAGAACAGAATTTTGCCATTTGCAGCAACATGGATGGACTTGGAGGGCATTGTGCTAAGTGAAATAAGCCACACAGAGAAAGACACATGCTGTATGTGATGACTTGTATTTTTTAGATTCCACATATAATAAACTAGTGGATAAAACAAAAAAGCAGACTCACAGTTATAGAGAACAAACTAGTGGTTACCAGTCGGGAGAGGGAAGGGAGAAGGGGCAATATAGGGGTAGAGGATTTTAAAAAGGGTTATTATGGGAATTATATGAAATCATGTGTGTGAAACTTTTGAAAACTGTAAAGCACTATAGAACTTAAGGAATCTTTCATTCGATTTTTTTTTAAAGTTTTAAAAAAATACTTTAAAAAAGCTCACACAGCCTATGCCACACTTATCACCTTGTGTGGAAATACCTTTCCCTGTTTCATGTTCAGTGGGTTCTCTGTGGTTCTCCTTAAATGTGTGTGCTATAGAGCACTTGATCAACCCTACCGTTACGTCTGTCCTTCACAGGGATGGCACGGGGTGTTTCCACTGCAGCACGGGAGGGCTGCACATAGGAGAACTACCCTGCATTGGCTGCTGAGAGAGAGACCTGCAGGCCGTGGGGAACTGACACCCACTACAGAAGCTGATCTCACTCTGTCCCTTCTCTATGTAAGTAAAGCATTGTTTCATCCAGTGCTTGATGCATTGTTTTTCTTGGAAACTCCGATACCAAGATTCAATGGGCAGAGGTGTCTGGACTCCTATTTCTGGTGCTTGGCACAGTGATGATCTTTGCTACTCTCCATGTAGTTGAGGAGTCTTCCCTTGGAAATGGGAACCAGTATACAGTGTTCTTGATGTTATGCCTCTTATTCTCTCAAGCTGTTGGTATAGGGGCCTGAGTTAATGTAATCTGTATTTTATTTCGGTCTGAGTTTTGTTGTACTTCTAGTTAGATTCAGTTCACCACTGGTTTCAATTATTTGAGGGCAAGATCGTAATCTTCCCTTTAGAAGCTGAGAGGCTAGAAGTGTATGGCACTGTTTCTGGAAACAGCATTATGATTTGGGATCATAAGATCTTTGGAGGATGCAATACATTTTTAATATCTTTACTGTAGAATAGGTTTTTATTCTTTAAGTGGACTTTTGGTATTTTAAAATGAATTAAATATCTTTGAATCAATCTGGTTAAATAAACTTTGTGTGACCAAAGGGTAAAATATTATTATGGGTACAGTAAGATAGTGTGGCCACAAGGGGAAGATGCTGATTTCTTGGGGTGTCTTATGCTCTGTCCCAAAGCAAAGTTCATAGCAGATTTCAAGCAATGACAGTCTCTTTGGACTAGATGTACTACTCAAGGCACTACTTTCAAAAGGGCAATGTGTCTGAGTCAGTAATTCTAACCTAGTGCTTCTCGGAATGTAGTGTGCATACAAATCACCTGGAGATCTTATTAAAATATAGGTTCTAATTCACTAGATCTGACATATAGCCTGAGATTCATCATTTCTACTCAGCTCCCAAGCGATGCCAACCCTTGGATCACACCTTGAGTGGCAAAGGTTGTGTCTCTGGTCCCGAAGTCAAAATGCCTGACTCCCCACTTATGGTAGCCGGCTTCCAACATGGCCTTCAGTGATCTAGGCCTCCTGGTATTAAACACTGTAAGTCCCCTCCTCTGTCTGTGTGACCAATTAAATATGACAGAATAGACGCTATCTCACTTCTGAGATTAGGTTACCAAAGGCACTGTGGCTTCTGTCTTGGTTTCTCTTTCTCTGTCTCATATCCCTCACTTTGGTGGATGCTAACTGTCATATCACAAACATCCCTCTGGGGAGGCTGACCTGGTGAGGAACTTGGGCCTAAAGCCAACTAACACTGCAGAACTAAGTGAGATTCCAAGTGGATCCTCCAACCCTATTTAAGCCATCAGATGACTATAACCTCAGACACCAGTTTGACTAAAACCTCATAAGAGACCCTGAGCTAGAACACCCCAACTAAACTTCTTCTGGATTCCTGACCCTCAGAAACTGTTAAATAATAAAGGTTTATTATTTTAATTGGAGTAATTTCTTATGGAGCAACAGAAAACTAATATAAGTTGCTTAACTCCTCTATTTTAAACATAGTGATGTCAGTAGATTTTAGTGACACTAGATCAGAACTTTTTACTTCGGGTGCTTTAGTGGATTAACTTGTGTCACCTCCCTACCTACAACCATATATTTAATTCCTAACCCTGGATACCTTGAATGTTACCTTATTTGGAAATAGGATGTTTGCAGATGTAATCAAGTTAAGATGAGATCATTCTGGATAGGTTGGGCCCTAAATCCAGTGATTGGTATCCTTATAAGGAGAGATATAGACACAGACACAAAGGGAAGAAGACCACGTGACAACAGAATCAGAGAATGGAGCAAGGCAGCTACAAGCCAAGGGATGATAGACTGCCAGCAACCCCCAGAAGCCAGGAAGAGGCAAGGCAGGATTCTTCCTCTTCAGGGCTTTCAGAGAGAGTATGGCTCTGCTGACACCTTGATTTTAGACTTCCAGCCTCCTGAACTGTGATAGAATACATTTAAGTTGCATTAAGCAGCCCAGTTTAGGATAAATTTTTATGGCAGCTCCAGGAAACTAATACAAGTGCCCATCAGAATGATCTGTTACACATCTAAAAATATACATGCCATGTTCTCATTCTTACTCATCCAGTGAGTAAGCACCTCAAATTCTTATTCGTACATACCTGGCGCTCAAGTATATATGCTTTAGCGCCAAAGCTTATTATAATGCATATTCAAGCTTGCAAGTCACTGGACTCGATGATTTTGAAGTCCTAACTTTAAAATTCAGTGACTTCAAGTCCTAGTGAACTATTCTAAAAGGAAAAAGGTAATGTATTCATGTATAACCTGCTTTGATTATTCATGCAAACACATGAAAGCCATTTGCAATTGTTTGCAGGGATACACATATAAACCTAATTAACTCTTTTGTATGATAGACATTCTAGGTATTGGGTTGTTGACGTTAAATTGTTTGGGAGTTAATACCAGTTTTAAAGATAACTACATTTAAATGTTTAAAAATTTATAATTATCCCAAACAAGAACAGCATATGGGTTTGCTCCTGTAAGTGCTCCACAAAGAATAACTGCCTGTGTGGTGCTGCTTTTTTGATTTGTGTGATAAAGTGGAAAATTATCAGGATCTGGCTCTTCAGTGTTTGCTAAAATAATTAGTGAAAAAATGGAACAGATGCTGGATATAAATAAATTTAATAAACTCAGATATTTAGAGATCTGTGAATTCTGGGCACCACTTGTAGAGAAATATTTATGATGGCCTCAATGAAACAGTTATTTTGTACTTTTCCAGGTCAGTGCAGTGAGGTGAATCTCTCTTCCAAAAAACACCACGGCAGCATGGAGCCAGAATGTCATAGTTTTTATCTGACAGTAGGAGGGTAAACAAGCTCTGATTCCTATACAGCCGAAGCCCCAGCAGTCATAAATTACTTCCAGCATAATACTGCTCTTCTTTTTCTGTTCTCTACTGGCAGTACCAAAGCATGGGAAGCAAAATTTCCCTACTAAAAATAGAGATTCTAAAATGTGTTTCTGTGACTTATAAAAGAAGAGGTGACATGAATAGGACCACACAGATTTCAATACACTTGGTGAGGGCTTGGTGAGGAAGGCTGCCACTTCCACTGCATCATCAAACTTACCAAAGAGGAGGGTTAAGCCAATGGCAAGTGCCGTTCTTGGGAAATTGAATTTAGGACCTGCTATCACTGCCGCACTCAGAGTACTGATGGTAAAATAAGACGGGCACCACAGAAACGCTGAAATGTACAAGAGTGTTTCTAACAACAGATACTTAACAGAGGGCAACTTTGGATTTGTGATGATTTCTGCATATTCAGGCAGAAGGAGCCAGCATGATGCAGAAGATGTGATTCACATGTGGGCTTCAATTAAGGCTGTCAAAGAGCAACAAGGGAACAAAATACAGAGGTAGGAAGGTAATTAGTACTTACTCTTAACATTTCTTAATTGCCAGCCTTTATCAGCAGCAGATGGTAAGTGAGCAGGAATTTGGGGGAATAGCCACCTTTTTGACATTACTTCTAATTAAGAAGGCTTTCTCAGTTATCAGAACAAACTTTGAAATTATTGTATTTTTCCCAGGTCAATATTAACTCAGAAGGTATAATGAATTCTGTTCCCCTTCTGTCTATCATTTCTCTAGCTGCTTCCATCTGTTTTAAGGTGAAAAGGTGAACTTTCCAATGATTCTAGTCCAGGTTACATGCTCAGGGCCCCCAATGACTCATGAGTGTTACTTCTCATTGGATAACTTTTAGGGGAGAGCCATCTTAACGGCATCATTGATATCTGGGAGAGTGTAAAATGGGCTCTGATAGACCACCATTATGTGACAGCATGGGAATTTGATACAAAACAACAATGAAACAAAACATTGCTACCTAGCACCAAGCTTGAATGCAATACTGTTTTGGAAGAAGAAACGATCCCAGGCCAATACAAGGCTAATGCCTATCAGCTGAAGACATTTGTATACCTCTTCAAAAATGCTATTCTTGGCAGACTCCAGGTTAAGACAATAATTCTGCCTAAAGGCCCTTTTCTTCAACATCTCTGATAGGCATATCTGTTAAATGCCTGTGATAAATGCACCTGATACAACATGACCACTTTGACAGCTTCTCTTTGTATAGAACATTTGTCCGGTACTCTATGGCAGTGATTCTCAGTGTGGTCCTCAAACCAATAGCATCAGCATCACCTGGGAAGTTATTAATAATGCAGCTCCTCAGGCCTCGTCCCAGATCCACTGAATTAGAAACTCTGGGGGTAAAGCTCAGATCTGTGTTAAAAAGCCTCCAGTGTGTCTGATGGAAACTAAAGTTTGAAGCTATGATAGGAATACACACCAGTTACTGGGTGATACCGGTATACCACACTAGATTCAGTGTTAATCATTTAATTGTAAGCATTTTGTCAGTCATCACAATAACCATGTGAATTAAGGTTTATCATTACTCACATTGTATAGGTCAAGAAGCCAAGGCTTATCAATGTAAAGTAACTTGACCAAAGTTATGGAACTAACAAGTGGGAGATAGATTTCTAAGCACATTCTGACCAGTCTAAAGCTCATACTCTGAACCACTGAAGAATATCCTAGCAGAAATGGGACAGACAGGGACTTCTCCAGTGCTGTGCCAAGATGCACTGTAGGCACAACAGAAAAGTCAACTGTAGGCCCCAAATAGAAAAGGCTACATAAAACTTTTCAGAGAAACAAGGATCTGAGGATCAGTAATTGACCCAATGGTGAGAAAAAAATGACCTCTCTTATGGACATAAAAACTCCTGTATTGTGGAATACAATCACTTTACCCCCATTTAATGCATGATTTAAGGTTATGTTAATAAGTATTTTCCAAAATTTCAATTGGGAAGCAACTAATCTGAAAGCTAAATAAGTTATAGTTTTGGAAATTGTAACAGATACTCCATTTTCATTCCATCTAATAACCATAGGAAGGTTATATGTAGTTTAGCTTCATTCAGGACAATCTTTAACACATTGTATTTCAGTGTTAATCATTTAATTAAAAAAAGTTCATGAAAGTATGTAAAAACCAATTCAGTATTTATTTTTTTGGATTTGTGTCAAGGATATGTTGAGTATATTATTCAGTGCCCCTCTAAGGACCCACATTAAACAAGACTTTTATGACTTTTCCATAAAGATGATTCATGGTGAGTCATTAGTTCTGCAAGACTTTAGTGAGTCTTCCAGAAAACATTGTTCCGCTGTTGAGCAGGTCTACAAATTCTAGATTACACCTACTTATATGTAAGTCTTCGTTGTACATCCCAGAGCCTTCAGCATACTGACGTGCTTTGTGAATTTCCAAAGAAGTTATAACATGGGTAAAGTTCCCCAATTCATTAAGCCATGGAATCCTTTTTTGGATGATGATTCTGAGAGACTACAGTTCTCTGGAATAAGTGCAAAGATACCTTTTTATAATTAAATACCAAGAGGAATGTCTTCCCTAAGGTATCATTACGCTCCATTTTTGCCCTACATTCAGCAACTTAGTCAAGTCAGATATTCAGTTGTGCAAAGTGATAGCATAATGTAGAGGAAAAAGCATTAACTCCAAAGCCCGTCTACCAGGATTCAAATTCCAGTTCTACCGCTCCTTGGTTGTGTGACTCTAACAAGTACATAAACTTCCTGTGTCTCAGTTCCCTCAGCTGGAAAATCTTATTTTTTTTTTAATAAGAGTAACCTCTTTGGCCTTTTTGTAAAGGTTAAAATTTGCAAAGGACTTAGAAGAGTAACTGGCATATGATTAAAACTACCTAAGCATTTGTTAACTAGCAACTAAACTAGCTTTCTCATGGTAATATTGTTGCTTCCGCTCCCACTTGTCAGCATCTTTTACTCTTTTATTAATTTTAAGGTACCTAAGTCACTTGTGGGTGGCATACTTTTTGGAATTATATAAATCATATAATGGCATGTTTCAAAATGAAGCAGATGGAATTAAAAAAAAACAAGCTTTCAAAATAAACCTGATTAGCCAGTGTTTCTAAGAACAGTTCAGGGAAATAAATGCTATGTCAGTTTATTGCAAATATAGTTAATGAGGACTTTCCAGAGGATTTCATTGGTCATTGGTAGGGGCCAGCTTTGTGACACTGCTCCAAACTTAGTATCATCTAACTCCTTTTGCTCTGACCTTAGTGAATTTCACAAGAAAACTTTCCTACTGGGATAAACAGCTATTGTGAGATTATTCTATTCCTCTTAAAATTATTTTAGTTTATCTTTTGTTCTTTTCTGATTTGGGGTGGTGTACTTTAATTTACCAGGGTTTGGACGCCTTGAGCGAACTGATAGAAGTGTGCTTTTACACTGACAAAGGTAAGAAGTAGAAAAAGTTGCAGAGGAAGCTGAAACAGAAGCAGTGCCCGTGACTGGGACACATGGTCTTGCTTAGACTAGCAAGTCAGCTCTGCTTTCATTCCAAGGGCTACAGGGGGCTGTGCTGTCAGAGGGCCGTGCTCCACAAGTAGATCTGGTGATGAAGGCATGTTATTTGAAGAAATGGAGAAAAAGTGTTTGCAATCTGACAAGAGTACAGTTGTGAGACAATAATTAAATCAAGATGGAGACTAGGTTTGGAAGCTGCCAGTGTTAATGAAGATTTATTCACTAGTGACATTTGACCAGATCTACTGGGTGGATTCTTAGATTTCATTAGTTAAAGACATAAAGCGGTCTGTCTGATTAAAAAGGGGAAAAACAGTAGGGAGTACCCATAAATTATTATAGCTCAATTAGGTGCAGACAGTTTAGTGAGTGTTTATTACTAGTACGAAGGAAGATTTTCCAATTAGATTAAAAGGTTTTGAAAACAACAGTTATAGTTACAGTG
This sequence comes from Orcinus orca, assembly GCF_937001465.1. Classification (NCBI taxonomy): domain Eukaryota; kingdom Metazoa; phylum Chordata; class Mammalia; order Artiodactyla; family Delphinidae; genus Orcinus; species Orcinus orca. Next base: position 17,736,681 of record NC_064562.1, read on the forward strand.
ATTTAGACCCGTTGCTAGAATAATGCATTGTGAGACACTTTATTAAAAGTAAACTGATAACTTATTTGTAGTGTTCATTGTCTATCAGTAGAACCCCTGCTATGAGGTACAGTTTCCCTCACAAGATCAATGAGAGGACTGGGCTAATTTCTTCTTGCTCTGAAAATTGATAAGAATATAAAGGTCACTGCTGAAAAGACCAGCATGATTTATTCAGGTTAATCATCAAGAAAGTGACATTGCATAAATCATTGGGAATTTACCTTGCCAGACTGGGCCCTTCAGGCAGGTTTCACTGTCAAAAGCTGGACCAAAGAAAGACAAAAAGAAGTGGAGGATTTGTTCAGACAAAGCCTTTGGCTCACTGAGCTGCCACCATAAGCTATTGTAAAACCTGGAAATGGCAAGAAATCAAAGGGAAGTTACAGAGACACCTCTGTAATAGTGACCACTTGAATTTATTACAATACTTTGGTGGGATGAAGCTCTAAGATGCAGGTAGCTCATGTGTTTCTTTGTCTTGAAATATCCATGCGACTTCCAGGAGTGCTGGAAATGCCCTCCACTTTGCTGCATGTCTTGGAGTGGGCATTTCATTGGCCACAAACTATCGATTTCTCACCACAGGTGATTAAATATGAAAAGAGGGAAACAAAAGCAAAGAAATGATAGCTGAGTTTCTGGATTCTGCAGATGCAAGCAATACTAATGCATGCTACACATAGATATCATGATATATATTACCAAAATTTTGCTTAAAGAATGAGATGGTTTTTCCCCTTAAAACTCTTGCTCTTTAAAAAGTAGTTTAGAAATAAGCAGTATCCCTTTTTTATTTCCTTATTGAAAAATATACTGAATTTGTCTTTCTGATAAATTTGCCCCCTTGTGGTTCTATTCTTTGTCAGTTTTTCTAACTTTGACTTTCCTAACTGAAATTTTGAAGCCGGAAGCAGCAGAGGATAGAATAAGACAACAAACTAAAATTTCATCTGTTGTGACATTTAATATTAATTTTCCTACGAAAGTGCTTAGTGAATCAATTTCATATTAGCATTAAAAAATTAAAATCTTAGTTCACATGATAGCATACACTTATATTTCCCTTGATTCTGGAATCCAGCTGCCTTTTTTGCATACCTGAACTGCTTTTCCTTGCTGCATGTGTGTGCCATTGGACGAGTTTTGTTTTGTTTTAATTGAAGTACCTTTGGTTTGCTGTATTGTGTTTCCGGTGTACAGTAAAGTGGTTGAGTTTATATAGATATATATATAAACTGAATATATATATATTCTTATTCAGATTCTTTTCCATTATAGGTTATTACAAACAGTAGGAACTTGTTGTTTATTTTATATATAGTACTTTGTATCTGCTAATCCCAAGCTCCTAATTTATAGCCCCCTTTCCCCTTTAGTAAGCATAAGTTTGTTTTCTTTGTCTGAGTCTGTTTCTGTTTTATAAATAAGGTCTTTTGTATCATTTTTTAGATTCCACATATAATTGATAATATATGATATTTGCCTTTCTCTGACTTACTTCACTTAGTATGATAATCTCTAGGTCCATCCATGGTGCTGCAAATGGCATTATTTCGTTCATTTTTATGGCTGAGTTATATTCCATTGTGTGTGTGTGTGTGTGTGTGTGTGTGTATATACCACATCTTCTTTATTCAGTCATCTGTTGATGGACACTTAGCTTGCTTCCACATCTTAGCTATTGTAAATAGTGCTGCTATGAATATTGGGGTGCATGTATCTTTTCAAATTATGGTTTTCTCCAGATATATGCCCAGGAGTGGGATTGCTGGAATCCATGGTAAGCTCTATTTTTACTTTGTAAAGGAACCTCCATACTGTTCTCCCTACTGGCTATACCAATTTACATTCCCACCAACAGTGTAGGAAGGTTCCCTTTTCTCCACACCCTCTCCAGCATTTATTATTTGTAGACGTCTTGATGATGGCCACTTTGACCAGTGTGAGGTGATACCTCATTGTAATTTTAATTTGAATTTCTCTAATAATTAGTGATGTTGAACATCTTTTCACGTGCCTCTGGGCTATCTGTAAGACTTCTTTGGAGAAATGTCTATTAAGCCTTTTTGCCCATTTTTTGATTGGATTGTTTCTTTTTTTGTTCAGTTGTACAAACTGTACATATATGTTGGAAATTAAGCCCTTGTTGGTCACATCATTTGCAAATATTTTCTCCCATTCTGTAGGTTGTCTTCATGTTTTGTTTATAGTTTCCTTTGCTGTGCAAAAGCTTATAAGCTTGATTAGGTCCCATCTGTTTGTTTTCCTTTTATTTCTTTTGCCTTAGGAGACTGACCTAAGAAAACATGGCTATGATTTGTCAGAGAACATTTTGTCTATGTTTTCTTCTAAGAGTTCTATGGTGTCGTGTCTTATATTTAAGTCTTTAAGGTATTTTGAGGGTTTTTTTCTGTGTATGGTGTGAGAAAGTATTCTAACTTAACTGATGTACATGCAGCTGTCCAGCTTTCCCAACACCACTTGCTAAAGAGACTTCTTTTTTTAACTAGAAGAAACATAAAATATTGTTTATTAAGAAATAGCTGTACATTTTTGAAGTTGCTTTTCTAACTCTAAACACAGATGGAGTTCAATATGTACACATACATTTCCTTCTAACTACCAGCCAGTTAATTATATGATTGATGTATGTAAGGGAAGAAAAGAAAATATTCCTCTGTCACTTTTCATATATTAATACTGAATAGAACTTAAGGAAGACTCGTGACATCACTGCTTCTTCTTTCCTACCTCCACTAAGTCCACTTATCAAAATGTAAAAGTTTTGTTATTATTTTTTTTTTTTTTTAATTTTATTTTTATTAGGATATGATCTGGCAGCATCCCTTTATTTATTTATTTATTGTGGTACGCGGGCCTCTCACTGTTGTGGCCTCTCCCATTGCAGAGCACAGGCTCCGGACGCGCAGGCTCAGCTGCCATGGCTCGCGGGCCCAGCCGCTCCGCGGCATGTGGGATCTTCCCGGACCGGGGCACGAACCCGTGTCCCCTGCATCGGCAGGCGGACTCTCAACCACTGCGCCACCAGGGAAGCCCTTGTTATTATTTTTTAAAAGAGAGTAGACATGATTCATGATTCTTATATTCTTTTGAAATAATATTACTCCTGTAATGACCTTATATTTTTCCACATTACCCATTATTCAATTAAAAACATAGAGGTTCGGGCTTCCCTGGTGGCGCAGTGGTTGGGAGTCCGCCTGCCGATGCAGGGGACGTGGGTTCGTGCCCCGGTCCGCGAGGATCCCACGTGCCGCGGAGGGGCTGGGCCCGTGAGCCATGGCCGCTGGGCCTGCACGTCCGGAGCCTGTACTCCGCAGCGGGAGAGGCCACAGTGGTGAGAGGCCCGTGTACCGCAAAACAAAACAAAACAAAACAAAACATAGAGGTTCAAAACGTTAGTATATTGTCAACCTTGGCTTTTTGTTCTTTTTTTTTTTTTTTTTAAATGGTGAATGAAGCATTTGGCATGAGTAGCTCTTATAAGTGATGGCTAAATACAGGTCAGCTTTCTTATTTATTTTTTTTTCAAATTCAAAAAATGAACAGTGTATTTCACTTCTAGATCAAGAAACAAAACATTGCCAGGAACACAAAAGTTCCTCTCATGTTTCTTTTCCAGGCACAACTCCCTCAAAGGTACCCACTGTCCCTGATTTCTTTTTTTTTTTATTCAAAGAGAAAGTCACAAAAATTACAATCATCCTCATCAGTTCACTCAGTCCCATGTAATTAATTTCTTTTTAATCTTGATCTTTTGTTAGCACTTTTATGAGTTCATCAGTTTTCCATTAGAGTTCTGAAAATGCTTATTCATTCAGTTCAGCAGTATAGTCAGTTACCAGAAACCTGTACTTGTCACAGACTTTTCCATGAATTCCTTGAAGACGAAACCCTTTTATAGGAACATTTTTGCAAAAGCATCAGAGTTCACCCGGAACTGTCTGTAAATAAACAAAGACTTAAAAATAACCATGCTTAAAGATTTGATGAAAGTTCATAATAATGCAATTGACAAGGAAATTTAGTTATTTCTGAGATATACATTTTAAAGTAATAACTAGAATTATGACTTATAACATTATACCAGAACATATAAGATTTTTAGGAATTTCATGTAATGTCTGAAACATTTATATTAACATATTTCCATACAAATAACCCAAAGAAAGTTTAGTATTAGTTGTTTTTTTGTTTTTTTATACAGCAGGTACTTATTAGTCATCAATTTTATACACATCAGTGTATACATGTCAATCGCAATCGCCCAATTCAGCACAACACCATCCCCACCCCACCGCGGTTCCCCCCCTTGGTGTCCATACGTTTGTTCTCTACATCTGTGTCTCAACTTCTGCCCTGCAAACCGATTCATCTGTAGCATTTTTCTAGGTTCCACATACGTGCGTTAATATATGATATTTGTGTTTCTCTTTCTGACTTCACTCTGCATGACAGTCTCTAGATCCATCCACATCTCAACAAATGACTCAATTTTGTTCCTTTTTACAGCTGAGTAATATTCCATTGTATATATGTACCACATCTACTTTATCCATTTGTCTCTCAATGGGCATTTAGGTTGCCTCCATGACCTGGCTATTGTAAATAGAGCTGCAATGAACACTGGGGTGCATGTGTCTTTTTGAACTATGGTTTTCTCTGGGTATATGCCCAGTAGTGGGATTGCTGGATCATGGTAATTCTATTTTTAGTTTTTTAAGGAACCTCCATACTGTTCTCCATAGTGGCTGTATCAATTTACATACACACCAACAGTGCAAGAGGGTTCCCTTTTCTCCACACCCTCTCCAGCATTTGTTGTTTGTAGATTTTCTGATGAAGCCCATTCTAACTGGTGTGAGGGGATACCTCATTGAAGTTTTGATTTGCATTTCTCTAATAGTTAATAATGTGGAGCAGCTTTTCATGTGCTTCTTGGCCATCTGTATGTCTTCTTTGTTCTTCTTTCTCTAATTGCTTCAGGTGCAAGGTTAGGTTGTTTATTCGAGATGTTTCCTGTTTCTTAAGGTAGGATTGTATTGCTATAAACTTCCCTCTTAGAACTGCTTTTGCTGCATCCCATAGATTTTGAGTCATCGTGTCTCCATTGTCATTTGTTTCTAGGTATTTTTTGATTTCCTCTTTGATTTCTTCAGTGATCACTTCATTATTAAGTAGTGTATTGTTTAGCCTCCATGTGTTTGTATTTTTTACAGATCTTTTCCTGTAATTGATATCTAGTCTCATAGCGTTGTGGTCAGAAAAGATACTTGATACGATTTCAGTTTTCTTAAATTTACCAAGGCTTGATTTGTGACCCAAGATATGACCTATCCTGGAGAATGTTCCATGAGCACTTGAGAAAAATGTGTATTCTGTTGTTTTTGGATGGAATGTCCTATAAATATCAATTAAGTCCATCTTGGTTAATGTATCATTTAAACCTTGTGTTTCCTTATTTATTTTCATTTTCGATGATCTGTCCATTGGTGAAAGTGGGGTGTTAAAGTCCCCTACTATGAAAGTGTTACTGTCGATTTCCCCTTTTATGGCTCTTAGTATTTGCCTTATGTATTGAGGTGCTCCTATGTTGGGTGCATAAATATTTACAATTGTTATATCTTCTTCTTGGATCAATCCCTTGATCATTATGTAGTGTCCTTCTTTGTCTCTTCTAGTAGTCTTTATTTTGAAGTCTATTTTATCTGATATGAGAATTGCTACTCCAGCTTTCTTTTGGTTTCCATTTGCATGAAATACCTTTTTCCATCCCCTTACTTTCAGTCTGTATGTGTCTCTAGGTCTGAGGTGGGTCTCTTGTAGACAGCAAATATATGCGTCTTGTTTTTGTATCCATTCAGCCAATCTGTGTCTTTTGGTGGGAGCATTTAGTCCATTTACATTTAAGGTAATTATCGATATGTATGTTCCCATTCCCATTTTCTTAATTGTTTTGGGTTCATTATTGTAGGTCTTTTCCTTCTTTTGTGTTTCTTGCCTAGGGAAGTTCCTTTAGCAGTTGTTGTAGAGCTGGTTTGGTGGTGCTGAAATCTCTCAGCTTTTGCTTGTCTGTAAAGGTTTTAATTTCTCCATCAAATCTGAATGAGATCCTTGCTGGGTAGAGTAATCTTGGTTGCAGGTTTTTCTCCTTCAACACTTTCAATATTTCCTGCCACTCCCTTCTGGCTTGCAGAGTTTCTGCTGAAAGATCAGCTGTTAACCTTATGGGGATTCCCTTATGTGTTATTTGTTGTTTTTCCCTTGCTGCTTTTAATATGCTTTCTTTGTCTTTAATTTTTGACAGTTTGATTAATATGTGTCTTGGAGTATTTCTCCTTGGATTTATCCTGTATGGGACTCTCTGTGCTTGCTGGACTTGATTAACTATTTCCTTTCCCATATTAGGGAAGTTTTCAACTATAATCTCTTCAAATATTTTCTCAGTCCCTTTCTTTTTCTCTTCTTCTTCTGGAACCTCTATAATTCGAATGTTGGTGCGTTTAATGTTGTCCCAGAGGTCTCTGAGACTGTCCTCAGTTCTTTTCATTCTTTTTTCTTTATTCTGCTCTGCATTAGTTATTTCCACTATTTTATCTTCCAGGTCACTTATCCGTTCTTCTGCTTCAGTTATTCTGCTATTGATCCCATCTAGAGTATTTTTCATTTCATTTATTGTGTTGTTCATCATTGTTTGTTTCATCTTTAGTTCTTCTAGGTCCTTGTTAACCGTTTCTTGCATTTTTTCTATTCTATTTCCAAGATTTTGGATCATCTTTACTATCAATTATTCTGAATTCTTTTTCAGGTAGACTGCCTATTTCCTCTTCATTTGTTAGGTCTGGTGGGTTTTTATCTTGCTCCTTCATCTGCTGTGTGTTTTTCTGTCTTCTCATTTTGCTTATCTTACTGTGTTTGGGGTCTCCTTTTTGCAGGCTGAAGGTTCGTAGTTCCTGTTGTTTTTAGTGTCTGTCCCCAGTGGCTAAGGTTGGTTCAGTGGGTTGTGTAGGCTTCCTGGTGGAGGGTACTAGTGCCTGTGTTCTGGTGGATGAGGCTGGATCTTGTCTTTCTGGTGGGCAAGTCCACGTCTGGTGGTGTGTTTTGGGGTGTCTGTGGACTTATTATGATTTTGGGCAGCCTCTCTGCTAATGGGTGGGGTTGTGTTCCTGTCTTGCTAGTTGTTTGGCATAGGATGTCCAGCACTGTAGCTTGCTGGTCGTTGAGTGAAGCTGGGTGCTGGCATTGAGATGGAGATCTCTGGGAGATTTTCGCCGTTTGATATTATGTGCAGCTGGGAAGCCTCTTGTGGACCAGTGTCCTGAAGTTGGCTCTCCCACCTCAGAGGCACAGCACTAACTCCTGGCTGCAGCACCAAGAGTCTTTCATCCACACGGCTTCTTAATTTGGGATGATTCGTTGTCTATTCATGTATTCCACAGATGCAGGGTACGTCAAGTTGATTGTGGAGCTTTAATCCGCTGCTTCTGAGGCTGCTGGGAGAGATTTCCCTTTCTCTTCTTTGTTCTCACAGCTCCCAGGGGCTCAGCTTTGGATTTGGCCCCGCCTGTGCGTGTAGGTCGCCGGAGGGTGTCTGTTCTTTGCTCAGACAGGATGGGGTTAAAGGAGCCGCTGATTCGGAGGTTCTGGCTCACTCAGGCCGGGGGGGGGCGGGGGGGGGCACGGAGTGTGGGGCGGGCCTGTGCGGCAGAGGCCGGCGTGACCTTGCAGCAGCCTGAGGCGCGCTGTGCGTTCTCCCGGAGGAGTTGTCCCTGGATCCCGGGACCCTGGCAGTGGCAGGTTGCACAGGCTCCCCGGAAGGGAGGTGTGGATAGTGACCTGTGTTCGCACACAGGCTTCTTGGTGGCAGCAGCAGCGGCCTTAGCGTCTCATGTCTGTCTCTGGGGTCCGCACTTTTAGCCGCGGCTCGCGCCCGTCTCTGGAGCTCCTTTAAGCAGCATTCTTAATCCCCTCTCCTCGCACACCAGGCAATAAAGAGGGAAGAAAAAGTCTCTTGCCTCTTCGGCAGGTCCAGACTTTTCCCCAGACTCCCTCCCGGCTAGCCGCGGTGCACTGCAGGCTGTGTTCACGCTGCCAACCCCAGTCCTCTCCCGGCGCTCCGACTGAAGCCAGAGCCTCAGCTCCCAGCACCGCCCGCCCCGGCCGGTGAGCAGACAAGCCTCTCAGCTGGTGAGTGCCGGTCGGCCCTGATCCTCTGCGCTGGAATCTCTCCGCTTTGCTCTCCGCACCCCTGTTGCTGTGCTCTCCTCCGCGGCGCCGAAGCTCCCCCACTCTGCCACCCGCAGTCTCCGCCCACGAAGGGGCTTCCTAGTGTGTGGACACTTTTCCTCCTTCACAGCTCCCTCCCGCTGGTGCAGGACCCATCCCTATCCTTTTGTCTCTGTTTATTTTTTTCTTTTGCCCTAACCAGGTACGTGGGGGTTTCTGGCCTTTTGGGAGATCTGAGGTCTTCTGCCAGCGTTCAGTAGATGCTGTGTAGGAGTTGTTCCACATGTAGATGTATTTCTGGTGTATCTGTGGGGAGGAAGGTGATCTCCACGTCTTACTCTTCCGCCATCTTCCCGGAAGTCTCCTTCAGCAAGTCTTAAAATCTTGTCAGTATCATACCATTATGGTTTATTCTAATATGTATTCGGAAGAAGAAGGCGTAGCAGGGCGAGAACCCAAGGCGGCTTGGCGAGTAGTTTCTGTATGTCTTCTTTGGAGAAATGTCTATTTAGGTTTTCTGCCCATTTTTGGATTGGGTTGTTTGTTTCTTTCATACTGAGCTGCGTGAGCTGTTTATATATTTTAGAGATTAATCCTTTGTCCGTTTTTTCATTTGCAAATATTTTCTCCCATCTGAGGGTTGTCTTTTCGTCTTGTTTATGGTTTCCTTTGCTGTGCAAAAGCTTTGAAGTTTCATTAGGTCCCATTTGTTTATTTTTCATTTTATTTCCATTACTCTAGAAGGTGGATCAAAAAAGATCTTGCTGTGATTTATGTCAAAGAGCGTACTTCCTATGTTTTCCTCTAAGAGTTTTATAGTGTCCAGTCTTCCATTTAGGTCTCTAATCCATTTTGTGTTTATTTTTGTGTATGGTGTTAGGCAGTGTTCTAATTTCATTCTTTTACATGTAGCTGTCCAGTTTTCCCAGCACCACTTATTGAAGAGACTGTCTTTCCTCCATTGTATATCCTTGCCTCCTTTGTCATAGATTAGTTGACCATAGGTGTGTGGGTTTATCTCTGGGCTTTCTATCTTGTTCCATTGATCTATGTTTCTGTTTTTGTGCCAGTACCATGTTGTCTTGATTACTATAGCTTTGTAGTATAGTCTGAAGTCAGGGAGTCTGATTCCTCCAGCTCCGTTTCTTTCCCTCAAGACTGCTTTGGCTATTCAGGGTCTTTTGTGTCTCCATACAAATTTTTTTTTTTCTTTCTTTTTTTTTTTTTTTTTTTTGCAGTACGCGGGCATCTCACTGTTGTGGCCTCTCCTGCTGCGGAGTACAGGCTCCGGGTGTGCAGGCTCAGTGGCCAGGGCTCACGGGCCCAGCTGCTCCGCAGCATATGGGATCTTCCCCGGGCCAAGGCACAAATCTGTGTCCCCTGCATCGGCAGGCAGACTCTCAACCACTGCGCCACCAGGGAAGCCCTCCATACAGATTTTAAGATGATTTGTTCTAGTTCCGTAAAAAATGCCATTGGTAATTTGATACGGATTGCATTGAATCTGTAGATTGCTTTGTGTAGTATAGTCATTTTCACGATATTGATTCTTCCAATCCAAGAACACGGTATATCTCTCCATCTGTGTGTATCATCTTTATTGTCTTTCATCAGTGTCTTATAGTTTTCTGCATACAGGTCTTTTGTCTCCCCAGGTAGGTTTATTCCTAGGTATTTTATTCTTTTTGTTGCAATGGTAAATGACAGTGTTTCCATAATTTCTCTTTCAGATTTTTTGTCATTAGTGTATAAGAATGCAAGAGATCTATGTGCATTAATTTTGTATCCTGCAACTTTACCAAATTCATTGATTAGCTCTAGTAGTTTTCTGGTGGCATTTTTAGGATTCTCTATGTATAGTATCATGTCATCTGCAAACAGTGACAGTTTTACATCTTCTTTTCCAATTTGTATTCCTATTATTTCTTTTTATTCTCTGATTGCCGTGGCTTGGACTTCCAAAACTATGTTGAATAAAAGTGGTGAGAGTGGACATCCTTGTCTCGTTCCTGATCTTAGAGGAAATGCTTTCAGTTTTTCACCATTGAGAATGATGTTGGCTATGGGTTTGTCATATATGGCCTTTATTATGTTGAGGTAGGTTCCCTCTATGCATACTTTCTGGAGAGTTTTTAATCATAAATGGGTGTTGAATTTTGTCAAAAGCTAGTTCTGCATCTATTGAGATGATCATTTGGTTTTTATTCTTCAATTGGTTAATATGGTGTATCACATTGATTGATTTGCATATATTGAAGAATCCTTGCATCCCTGGGATAAATCGCACTTGATCATGGTGTATGATCCATTTAATGTGTTGTTGGATTCTGTTTTCTAGTATTTTGTTGAGGATTTTTGCATCTATATTCATCAGTGATATTGGTCTGTAATTTTCTTTTTTTGTAGTATCTTTGTCTGGTTTTGGTATAAGGGTGATGGTGGCCCATAGAATGAGTTTGGGAGTGTTCCTTCCTCTGCAATTTTATGGAAGAGTTTGAGAAGGAAGGGTGTTAGCTCTTCTCTAAATGTTTGATAGAATTCACCTGTGAAGCCATCTGGTCCTGGACTTTTGTTTGTTGGAAGATTTTTAATCAGTTTCAGTTTGATTACTTTTAATTGGTCTGTTCATATTTTCTATTCCTGGTTCAGTCTTGGAAGGTTATACCATTTTAATAATTTGTCCATTTCTTCCACGTTGTCCATTTTGTTGGCATAGAGTTGCTTGTAGTAGTCTCTTAGCATGCTTTGTATTTCTGCGGTGTCTGTTGTAACTTCTTTTTCATTTCTATTTTTATTGATTTGAGTCCTCTCCCTCTTTTTCTTGATGAGTCTGGCTAATGGTTTATCAATTTTTTTTTATCTTATCAAAGAACCAGCTTTTAGTCTTATTGATCTTTGCTATTGTTTTCTTTGTTTCTATTTGATTTATTTTTGCTCTGATCTTTATGATTTCTTTCCTTCTGCTAACTTTGGGTTTTGTTTGTTCTTCTTTCTCTAGTTCCTTTAGGTGTAAGCTTAGATTGTTTATGTGAGATTTTTCTTGTTTCTTGAGGTAGGCTTGTATAGCTATAAACTTCCCACTTAGAACAGCTTTTGCTGCATCCCATAGGTTTTGGATCATCGTGTTTTCATTGTCATTTGTCTCTAGGTATTTTTTGATTTCCTCTTTGATTTCTTCAGTGTTCTCTTGGTTATTTAGTAACGTATTGTTTTGCCTCCATGTGTTTGTGTTTCTTACGGTTTTTCCCTGTAGTTCATTTCTAATCTCACTGTCTTGTGGTCAGAAAAGATGCTTGATATGATTTCAATTTTATTAAATTTACTGAGGCTTGAGTTGTGACCCAAGATGTCATCTAACCTGGAGAACGTTCCATGCGCACTTGAGAAGAAAGTGTAATGTGCTATTTTTGGATGGAATGTCCTATAAATATCAGTTAAATCTATCTGGTCTATTGTGTCATTTAAAGCTCTGTTTCCTTATTTATTTTCATTTTGGATGATCTGTCCATTGGTATAAGTGAGGTGTTAAAGTCCCCCACTATGGTTCTGTTACTGTCGATTTTCTCGGTTATAGCTGTTAGCAGTTGCCTTATGTATTGAGGTGCTCCTATGTTGGGTGCATATATATTTATAATTGTTATCTCTTCTTCTTGGATTGATCCCTTGATCATTATGTAGTGTCTTCCTTGTCTCTTGTAACATTTTGTATTTTAAAGTCTATTTTATCTGATATGAGTATAGCCACTCCAGCTTTCTTTTGATTTCCATTTGCATGGAATATCTTTTTCCATCCCCTCACTTTCAGTCTGAATGTGTCCCTAGGTCTGAAGTGGGTCTCTTGTAGACAGCATATATATGGATCTTATTTTTGTATCTATTCAGCAAGCCTGTGTCTTTTGGTTGGAGCATTTAATCCATTCATGTTTTAGGTAATTGTTGATATGTATGTTCCTATTACCATTTTCTTAATCGTTTTGGGCTTGTTTTTGTAGGTCCTTTTCTTCTCTTGTGTTTCCCACTTAGAGAAGTTCCTTTAGCATTTGTTGTAGAGCTGGTTTGGTGGTGCTGCATTCTTTTAGCTTTTGCCTGTCTGTAAAGCTTTTGATTTCTCCTTCGAATCTGAATTGAGATCCTTGCCTGGTAGAGTAATCTGGGTTATAGGTTCTTCCCTTTCATCACTTTAAGTATATCATGCCACTCCCTTCTGGCTTGTAGAGTTTCTGCTGAGAAATTAGCTGTTAACTTTAATGGGAGTTCCCTTGTATGTTATTTTTCATTTTTCCCTTGCTGCTTTCAATAATTTTTCTTTGTCTTTAATTTTTGCCAATTTGATTACTATGTGTCTTGGCGTGTTTCTCCTTGGGTTTATCCTGTATGGGACTCGCTGTGCTTCCTAGACTTGGGTAGCTATTTCCTTTCCCATGTTAGGGAAGTTTTTGACTATAATCTCTTCAAATATTTTCTCTGGTCCTTTCTCTCTCTCTTCTCCTTCTGGGACCCCTATAATGTGAATGTCGTTGCGTTTAATGTTGTCCCAGAGGTCTCTTAGGCTGTCTTAATTTCTTTTCATTCTTTTTTCTTTATTCTTTTCCACAGGAGTGAATTCCACCGTTCTGTCTTCCAGGTCTCTTATCCATTCTTCTGACTCAGTTATTCTGCTATTGATTCCTTCTAGTGTAGTTTTCATTTCAGTTATTGTATTGTTCATCTCTGTTTGTTTGTCCTTTAATTCTTCTAGGTCTTTGTTAAACATTTCTTGCATCTTCTCGATCTTTGCCTCCATTCTTTTTCTGAGGTCCTGGATCATCTTCACTATCATTATTCTGAATTCTTTTTCTGGAAGGTTGCCCATCTCCACTTCATTTAGTTGTTTTTCTTGGGTTTTATCTTGTTCCTTCATCTGGTACATAGCCCTCTGCCTTTTCATCTTGTCTATCTTTCTGTGAATGTGGTTTTTGTTCCACAGGCTGCAGGATTGTAGCTCTTCTTGCTTCTGCTGTCTGCCCTCTGGTGGATGAGGCTATCTAAGAGGCTTGTGTAAGTTTCCTGATGGGAGGGACTGGTGATAGGTAGAGCTGACTGTTGCTCTGGTTGGCAGAGCTCAGTAAAACTTTAATCCACCTGACTGTTGATGGGTGGAGCTGGGTTCCCTCCCTGTTGGTTGTTTGTCCTGAGGCAACCTACCACTGGAGCCTACCTGAGCTCTTTGGTGGGGCTAATGACAGACTCTGGGAGGGCTCACACCAAGGAGTACTTCCCAGAACTTCTGCCAGTGTCCTTGTCCCCAAGGTGAGCCACAACCACCCTCTGCCTCTGCAGGAGACCCTCCAACACTAGCAGGTATGTCTGGTTCAGTCTCCCCTGGGGTCACTGCTTCCCCTGGGTCCCGATGCGCACACTACTTTGTGTGTGCCCTCCAAGAGTGGAGTCTGTGTTTTCCCCAGTCCTGTCAAGTCCTGCAATCAATTCCCACTGGGCTTCAAAGTCTGATTCTCTAGGAATTCCTCCTCCTGTTGTCGGACCCCCAGGTTGGGAAGCCTGACGTGGGGCTCAGAACCTTCACTCCAGTGGGTGGACTTCTGTGGTATAAGTGTTCTCCTGTCTGTGAGTCACCCACCCAGCAGTTATGGGATTTGATTTTACTGCGATTGTGCCTCTCCTACCGTCTCATTGTGGCTTCTCCTTTGTCTTTGGATGTGCGGTATCTTTTTTGGTGAGTTCCAGTGTCCTCCTGTCGATGATTGTCCAGCAGCTAGTTGTGACTCTGGTGTTCTCGCAAGAAAGAGTGAGAGCACGTCCTTCTACTCTGCCATCTTGGTCCCTCTCCGAGACTTTTCTCCATTGTATGTTCTTGCTTCCTTTGTTGAAGATTAATTGACCGTAGGTGTGTGGGTTTATTTCTGGGCTCTTTATTGTTTTCCATTGATCCATATGTCTGTTTTTGTGCCAATACCATGCTGTTTTGATTACTGAGGTTTGTAGTATTGTCTGAAGTCTGGGAAGATTATACCACCAGGTTTGTTCTATTCCTCAGGATTGCTTTGGCAATTCTGGATGTTTTGTGGTTCCATATTACTGTTATGATTACTTGTTCTAGTTTTGGTAGAAATGTCATGGGTAATTTGATAGCGATCACATTAAATCTGTAGATTGCTTTGGGTAGTATGGCCATTTTAACAATATTAATTCTTCTAATCCAACAGCATGGGATATCTTTCCATTTCTTGACTCATCTTCTGTTTCCTTTTTCAATGTTTTATAGTTCTTAGCATATAAGTCTTATACCTCCTTGGTTCCTAAGTATTTTATTGTTTTATTGGTATGATTTTAAAAGTGATTTTACTTTCTCTTTCTGATATTTCATTGTTAGTGTAAACAAATCCAACAGATTTCTGTATGTGAATCTTGTATCCTGCTACTTTGCTAAATTCATATATCAGTTCTAGTAGATTTTGTGTAGAGTCTTTCAGGTCTAGTGAATGTTCTTGAGAGAAAAGATGCAACACTCTTCTAACCTGGCCCACATACTCAGAAGTTCAGAGGTTAGAGTAATCTCAAATAAGTCATGAATATACTGCCTGAGGAATCAGCAACCTTCAAGGGATCATTCTGGGTAACCAAATGCAGTAAGTGTCACTTTGTATTAGCTAAACAGTGGTTTCAGGCAGACAGAAATCAGTGATCAGTAAACCATATCAGTTAAACTAAACAGCCTGCACTGTTTATATATGAATAAAAGAAAGAAGGGGAAGAGCCATGAACAGAAGCCAGCTGAAGATTGGGAGTCAAAGACCCTGACTAGAGATCGGGGGAAAACAAAACAAACAAACCAAAAAACAGCCATTATTTTTTTTCAGGGTGGTGATTTTTATCTTTTTTTAGAAAATACTTTTTTTCTTTTGTGGTACACGGGCCTCTCACTGCTGTGGCCTCTCCCATTGCGGAGCACAGGCTCCAGACGCACAGGCTCAGCGGCCTAGCCATGAGCCTAGCTGCTCCGCAGCATGTGGGATCCTCCCGGACTGGGGCACGAACCCATGTCCCCTGCGTCAGCAGGCAGACTCTCAACCACTGCACCACCAGGGAAGCCCGAAAATACTTTTTTTAATTTAAAATTTGTTTTTAACTTTTTATTTTATATTGGAGTATAACCAATTAACAATGTTGTAGTAGTTTCAGGTGCACAAGGAAAGAAACTCAGTCATACATATACATGTACCCATTCTCCCCCAAACTCTCTTCCCGTCCAGGCTGCCACATGACATTGAACAGTGTTCCCTGTGCTATACAGTAGGTCCTTGTTGGTTATACATTTAAAATATAGCAGTGTGTACATGTCCATCCCAAACTCCCTAACTATTCCTTCCCCCCCATTCTTCCCACTTGGTAACCATAAGTTTGTTCTCCAAGTCTGTGAGTCTGTTTCTATTTTGTAAATAAGTTCATTTTTATCATTTCTGCATATGAGGGATATCATACAATATTTCTATTTCTCTGTCTGACTTACTTCATTCAGTATGACAGTCTCTAGGTCCATGCATGTTGCTGCAAATGGCATTATTTCATTCTTTTTAATAGCTAATATTCCATTGAATATATATACCACATCTCCTTCATCCATTTCTCTGTCAGTGGAGTTTTAGGTTGCCTCCATGTCTTGGCTATTGTAAACAGTGCTGCAATGAACATTGGGGTGCCTGTATCCTTTCAGACTGTTTTTCTCCAGATACATGCCCAGGAGTGGGATTGCTGGATCATATGGTAGCTCTATTTATAGTTTTAACCTCCATACTGTTCTCCATAGTGCTTATAGCAATTTACATTCCCACCAACAGTGTAGGAAGTTTCCCTTTTCTCCACACCTTCTCCAGCATTTATTATTTATAGACATTTTGATGATGGTCGTTCTGACTGAGGTGATACCTCATTGTAGTTTTGATTTGCATTTCCCTAATGATTAGTGATGTTGAGCATCCTTTCATGTGTTTCTTGGCAATCTGTATATCTTCTTTGGAGGAATGTCTATTTAGGTCTTCTGCCCATTTTTTGATTGGGTTGTTTGCTTTGATGATATTAAGCCTCATGAGCTGGTTGTAAATTTTGGAGACTAATCCCTTTTTGGTCACATCATTTGCAAATATTTTCTCCTAATCTGTGGGCTGTGTTTTTGTTTTGTTCATGGTTTACTTTGCTGTGCAAAAGCTTTTCAGTTTAATTAGGTCCCATTTGTTTGTTTATTTTTTTACTACCATTATTCTGGGAGACAGATTGAAAAAGATATTGCTGAGATTTTTGTCAGAGAGTGTTCAGCCTATATTTTCCTCTAGGACTTTTACAGTGTCTGGTCTCACCTTTAGGTCTTTAATCCATTTTGAACTTATTTTGTGTATGGTATTAAATAATGCTCTATTTTTGTTAACATGTAGCTGTCCAGTTTTCCCGGCACCATTTGTTGAAGAGACTGTCTTTCCACCATTGTGTAGTCTTGCCTATTTTGTTCCAGATTAATGACCATAGGTGCCTGGGTTTATTTCTTCATTCTCTATCCTGTTCCATTGATCTATATTTCTATTTTTGTGCCAGTACCATACTGATTTGATGACTACAGCTTTGTAATACAGACTGAAGCCTGGGAGCCTGATTCCCCCAGCTCCGTTTTCCTTTCTCAAGATTGCTTTGGTTATTCGGGGTCCTTTGTGTCTCCATACAAATTTTAAGATTTTTTGTTCTAGTTCTGTGAAAACTGTCATTGGTTATTTGATAGGGATTGCATTGAATCTGTAGATTGCCTTGGGTAGTATAGTCATTTTGACAATATTGATTCTTCCAGTTCAAGAACATAGTATACCTTTCCATCTCTTTGTGTCATCTTCGATTTCTTTCATCAGTGTCTTATAGATTTCTGAGTACAGGTCTTTTGCCTCCTTAGGTAGGTTTATTCCTAGGTATTTTTTTCTTTTTGGTGCAGTGGTAAATGGGTCGCTTCTTGAATTTCTCTTTCTGATCTTTCATTGTTAGTGTATAGAAATGAAACAGATTTCTGTGTATTACTTTTGTATCCTGCAACTTTACCAAATTCATTGAGCTCTAGTAGTTTTCTGATAGCGTGTTTTAAGATTTTCTATGTATAGTATCATGCCATCTGCAAACAGGACAGTTTAACTTCTCCTTTTCCAATTTGGATTCCTTTTATTTCTTCTCAGGTGCCATAGCTAGGACTTCCAAAACTGTGTTGAATCCAAGTGGCAAGAGTGGACATCCTTGTCTTGTTCCTGATCTTAGAGGAAATGCTTTCAGCTTTTCACCTTTGAGTATGATGTTAGCTGTAGGTTTGTCATATATGGCCTTTATTATGTTGAGGTATATTCCCTCTATGCCCACTTTTTGGACATTTTTTATCATAAATCAATGTTAAATGTTGTCAGAAGCTTTTTCTGCATCTATTGAGATGAGCATATGGTTTTTATTCTTCAGTTTTTTGATGTGGTGTATCACACTGATTTGCAGATATTGAAAAGTCCTTGCATCCCTGGGATAAATACCACTTGATCATGGTGTATGATCCTTTTAATGTATTGCTGGATTCAGATTGCTAGTGTTTTGTTGAAGTTTGCGTCTATGTTCATCAGTGATATTGGCCTGTAATTTTCTTTTCTTTTTTTTTTTTTTTTTTGTGGTATCTTTGTCTGGTTTTGGTATCAGGGTGATGGTGGCCTCATAGAATGAATTTGGGAGTTTTCCTTCCTCTGCAATTTTTTGGAACAGTTTCAGAAGGATAGGTGTTAGCTCTTCTCTAAATGTTTGATAGAATTCGCCTGAGAAGCCATCTGGTCCTGAACTTTTGTTTGTTGGGAGTTTTTTTAAATCACAGTTTCAATTTCAGTACTTGTGATTGGTCTGTTCATATTTTCTATTTCTTCCTGGTTCAGTCTTGGGAGACTGTACCCTTCTAAGAATTTGTCCATTTCTTTCAGGTTGTCCATTTTATTGGCATGTAGTTGTTTGTGGTAATCTCTTATGGTCCTTTGTATTTCTGGGGTGTCAGTTGTAACATCTTTTTCATTTCTAATTTTATTGATTTGAGTCCTCTCGTTTTTTTCTTGATGAGTCTGGCTAAAGGTTTATCAATTTTGTTTTTCTTTTCAAAGAACCAGCTTTTAGTTTCATTGGCATCTGATGTTTTCTTTGTCCCTATTTAATTTATTTCTGCTCTGATCTTAATGATTTCTTTCCTTCTACTAACTTCAAGTTTTGTTTGTTCCTCTTTCTCTAGTTGCTTTAGGAGTAGTGTTAAGTTGTTTATTTGAGATTTTTCTTGTTTCTTGAGGTAAGATTGTATTGCTATAAACTTCCCTCTTAAGAACACTTTTTGCTGCATCCTATAGGTTTTGGATCATTGTGCTTTCATTTTCATTTGTCTCTAGGTATCTTTTTGATTTCCTCTTTGATTTCTTCAGTGATCCATTGGTTGTTTAGAAGAATACTGTTCAACCTCCACGTGTTTGTGTTTTTTATATATTTTTTTCTTGTAGTTCATTTCTAATCTCATAGCATTGGGATTGGAAAAGATGCTTGATATGATTTCAGTTTTCTTAAGTTTACTGAGACTATCCTTGTGGCCAGCATGTGGTCAGTTCTGGAGAATGTTCTGTGTGCACTTGAGAAGAATGTGTATTCTGGTTTTGGATGGAATACTCTATAAATAGCAATTAAGTCCATCTGGTGTAATGTGTCAGTTAAGGCCTGTTTTTCCTTATTCATTTTCTGTCTGGATGATCTGTCCATTGATGAAAGTGGGGTGTTAAAATCTCCCACTATTATTGTGTTACTGTCGATTTCTCCCTTTATGGCTTAGTATTTGCCTTGTATATTGAGGTGCTCCTATGTTGGGTGCATATGTATTTACAATTGTTATATCTTCTAATTGGATTGATCCCTTGATCATTATATATTGTCTTCCTTTGTCTCTTATAAATCTTTAATGTCTGTTTTGTCTGATATGAATATTGCTACTCCAGCTTTCTTTTGATTCCCATTATCATGGAATACCTTCTTCCCAACCCGGCCATTATTGATGTACTAAGTACATGAACAAGGTGCTGAGTCAATGATAATTGTTTCCCCCTTCTAGAACAACTGTGCAAAAACACTGAGAACTCTATTACTGATTTCCTGGAAGAGTGTATAACTAGTTAAGCTGGATGTCCTACTGAGTATTTGGAATCAACACATTCTTTGGTCTTTCTAGTAGTCATTTTTCAGAGAAATAAATGTCTTGCAGAAAATGGCCTAAGTTTCTCTCCATTAATGACTTCTACTTTTAAATGAAGATATTTTGACTTGTGAAAGAAAAATTAATTTTATTTCTGGCTCCAGGTAAATACCTGTTTAATTTCTGAGACATTGCATAAGAGCCATCCAGAACATATTTATTGAAATTTACTCTTTCAGGGAGAATACTGAGTTGCCACAAACTCTCAGATGTCTACACTCACAATGTTTGGATCTGAAAACACAAGAAGGCCAAGCAACCAATTCTCCTATCTGAAATTTATTTGATTCCCTTTCTAATATGCATGTTGAAATAAAAAAAGTAGCCTTACGCTGATAATCACTAGCAACCTGAACAATAAACTTAGAAACTAGCTGTTACGTTCTATCATCAAATCCTGTCCATAATGTCTTTGAAATAGCACATATATCCATTCTATTCATCATATTTACAATTTTCATTCTGTGCCAGTATTTCTTCTGTTCTAAACTGAAGCAATTATCTCATAAATGACTCTATAGCTTCTGTTTTTATTCAAATATTTGATCCTAAAATCTTTTGTAAGCTACCATTTGCTGAGCACTTACTAAATGTAAGCCATCCTGGTGAAGGTTTCACAAACAAGCTCATCTAATCCTCACAGTCACCCTGAGAGTTAGGAGGTGATAATGTGGATTGGCTCCTTCAACATTTAATCTTAACTTTTTCCCAGTGTACCTTCCTGGGCTGGAAAGTGGGAAAGCTAAATGCCACATTCCCCAGACTCATTTCCAACCAAGTGCATCATTCATATGCATTCATGCAAAACTTGAATCAGAACCGAGTGAAGTTTAGAGAGATGCAGAACTGGAGGTGTATGTTTTCTATTACAAACTATAGCAAAGACGTCGTGACTCTGGACTTGAGAGATGTCATGGTGACTTCTTGATACAGCAGTGGCTTCCTGATGATGGCAGGAGCAGCAGTATATCCATGTTGGTCCAGTTCTTCATTGGCTTTGGGCATCATTTTTTAAAACTCAGCAAATGCTTCCAAAGGCCATTTGCTATTCTGTAGTAACTCTCTCCATGCTTAAACCAGGCAGAGTAGATTATAGTAACTACAAATAAGCACTAAACTCTGTAGGTAAATTATATTCCCACTGTCTATTTGAGAGAGAGTAGTTAAAAGTATTTTAAATTTATACAGATAGTAAGTAATGATTTAGGATTTAAATCCAGGCAACACTGAGACATTGTTTTAAACCACAATGGCGTGATGTGTGTGCACTGTTTTAATTCTCTATTTATAAATTCATCACTGCTGACAAGATGAAGGCCAAATACATTTGATTATCACCAAAAGCCATTTTTAGCTTATCCCAAGTTCCTTTCTTGTTTCTCCTTTTTTTCCCCCCAAAGCATTCTATGCTCTAGTCATGCTGAAATTACTCCTGGCCTTGCTCTTCCATCTTGTTTTTCACCCAAATTCTTTTATCTGGAATTCTTTCCACTCACTTAACTTAGCCCAATTCTACCCATACTTTGGAGAATTTATTCCAATCTATTGCTCTGAGAAAACTGTAGTGCTTAATTATCCTTTCTTTTAAATTTCATATCACTTATTATATATCATTGCTTTGATAATTAAACATAATGCCTTATATCTCACCATTATCTTATATAGTGACTCTTTAAATTCTTTATGGCTAAATCAGAAAGTTTTTGGTAAATGTGCTTCCTCTTATAGTTCACTGAATCCTCCTCAGCAGTATAGATATCCTGGTGACTTGCTTCTTTTATTTGAATAATAATTTTAAGGTGATGATTTTCAAGCTATAACTCTCACAAGGATTTCCTAGAGAGTTTCTTAAAACATGGATTCCTGAGCCCCATCCTCAAAAATTCTTATTCAGTAGAGCTGGGATCTGAGAATCTGAATTTTTAACAAGCTCCCAGGTGATGCAAATGCTGCTAGTCTTGGAACTATATGTCAGCCTTGTGGTAAGAATAATGGTCATTTCTATAAAATCTTTTAAAAATTATTTTTAATTAATTTTGGAGTATAGTTGCTTTACAATGTTGTGTTAGTTTCTACTGTACAGCAAAGTGAATCAGCTATATGTGTACATATATCCCCTCTTAAAAAAATTCTTTTCACAAGTACTATTTTATTTGATCCCCATAATAGCTCTCTTAGAATTCTAGTATTACACTATTTTAAAAATTAAAGGATATTGTGAAGTTTAAATGATTCTCCCTGGTCACAATGGTAATAAGTAGCAGAACAAGATTTCTAATTCAGGTCCATTAATTTTAAATTCTTTCCCTTGACATCATAATGCCACTCCCTTCTCTTGAAACTTGAAAATAATTTATAGTAAATTATTTGTTATAGTAGTTTTCATTCCTTGCAATCTTGGAGCTCAGAAGCATATATTCATTCACATTTCAGAAGATTCTAGAAAATTGCATATGAGTCAAGACTATTTTAGTTGCAAATGACAGAAACCCAACTCAAACCACTTTAAGCAAAAAAAGGAAATGTATTGATTCACAAATCCAGGGAGTAAAGCTTCAGTTAAGGTTGTTATCTAGGTGTTTAAACAATACTACTAATATTTTCTTTTTCTCTTCAATTGTCAAATTCTTTTCTCTGGCCTGGATAATTCAGAGAAGCTATACTCTCATGGTGGCCAGAGAGTTACCAGTAGTTCCAGGTATGGTTCCAGGTAGTACCTCATAAACCCCATACAAAAGATAGATGGTCTTTCCCCATAGTCTGGCTCACACCTATTGGCTCTGTTTAGCTCAGCCTGATTCATATATCCACTCAAGTGACACTTGTTAACAACCAAAATTCAACTGAGTAAATTTAAAGACCTAAGTTTGCAGAAGCTTTAAATGATTCATGAATCGGGTAGCATCTCATCTGGCAAGCAGAGATATATTCTGAGGGGTTATACAAAATAGAAGGCTTTTAAAGAAAGTGGGATAAGGAAGTCATCAGCAAGAGAGAAATGAAAGTTCATTGAAGGAAAATAAGAGCTCAGGTGATGATAGCTTCTTATTGACTGAGCTGTGGCAAATCCACTGACCGGGCTTGTTGCTGGGCAAGAAGATCTTCCTTCCCCCTGCTGGCTAGGAAAGTAGTTACACTTCCTGTTTGAGAGTACAATGTAGTCTCTTTCAGTTGGGATCTGCAGTTGACCAAGATTGGTACCGTGTTTGAGTTCCCTCTACAGTCCTTCCTGACTCCAATTTTAGTTGAGGTTTTCTTTTATTAATTTTCACACACTTTAAAGCACAGAATATCCAACTGAGACAGGGGTTTGAAAATGGTTAAAGGGTAATTTTTTTTTTTAATTGGAGTATTATTACCAGAAAAGGCTGGAATATTATCTAAAGCAGGCAGAAACAAAAGATGCTAACAGGCCACTAAATATTTGGGTATAAATTTTGGGAAAAGTAATATGAACCTGCATATAAGGAAACCTTATGTTGATTTGGGGAGTTTGAAGAGATTAATCATGCATGTGGATAAAAGTAATCTGATTGTTTTTTGAAAGTCCTTTTATGAGGGCGATCAATATTAGTCATTTCAAGATTAGAATTATGTTTTTCCAGATGAGAAACAATAACAACAACAGAAAGATCAGAGGTGACTATAAAGGGGTACATCCATGAAGAGAAAAATACAAATATTGGTGTTTTTTAGGTATCAGAACTGTGATTGGTCTTTGTAATAGATTGTATTCTGTTCCAAATTATTTTCTTCCTCCTTACTTTTTAGATTACATTTCTACCTTTTATTATGTGACTTGCACTGCCTTTCTATTGAAGAAGTATACTTCCCAACCTCATGGTACCATGCTGGCCCAAATGATCTGCATTTGAGTAGAAGTGAGAATATGCCAGCTGTGAGCAGAGCTTTAAGAGCCATTGAGTACTTTGGTTTGGACTCCTTTCCTCTGTTATAAGAATAGTATGTTCTAGATAGGGTCTTCAGGCTCTATTTTTAGCCTGTATTCTGGAATGAGGGAGAAATGTGGGGCAGGAGCAGAACTAGTGTGACAAGTAGATAAAACAAAACAGAAACAAGAAAAAAAGCAAAAACAAAACTACAAAAAAATTTGTTCTTATAAACTACTTGAGATTTGAGGGAGGGTCATTTGTTATAGCAAACTAACCTGGAAGAAAATTGACACAGCCTTGTATAAATTTTGTTGAGTGACCTGGAGAAAGGCCTGCATTGTTTTCTCTTCAATTTGTAGATAACACTAAGCCATTTTGAATAATAAAATGAAAACAAGTAAATTACCTGAACATTTGTTAAATCTCAAGCTTTATGCTAACAGCTTTACCAACTTTATTTTCAGTATCCTGTTCAGTCTTCTCTGAATCCCTATTACAAATATCATGAATCCCTTTACCAGTAAGGAAACTCACTCATAGGTCATAGACTATGACTCACCTAAGGTCATAGATCTACTACCAGGCAGACTCAAATAAAAATTCCAGCTTAGGTGCCAGGCTTTGAAGCATTTATGAATTTTGGAGTGATCAAGTGATACGTAACGCATATATGCAGTGATAATCCAAACAATGGTAACAGAATTGCAGACCCTAAGAATGTAGAAATTACCCTAGAAAGAGTAAGAAAGAACATTGTAAGACACCTGCATGAAAGCAATTGGAACACCATAGACACTGAAAATAAAAGCTGGAAGAGTAGGTGACAAATCTAAAAGCCATGAAGAGTGTTAAAAAAAAAAAAAGAATATGGCTTCAAATATAAATTTTAGACTATAATGAGTTATTATTTCATGTTGCTTGAACAAATTTAACTTAGATTAAATAAAATTGTGTTATGGGTTGAATTATGTGCCCCCGGCTGCCAAATTCGTATATTAAAGTTCTAACCCCTAGTATCTCAGAATGTGACCTTATTTGGAAATAGTTGTTGCAGATGTAATTAGTTAAATTAAGATGAGGTCATATTGGAGTAAGATGGGCTCCTAATTCACTATGACAGGCATCTTTATGAAAAGGGGATATTTGGACACAGTCATGCACACAGAGACTCTGCCATGTGAAGATGAAGGCAGAGATCAAGGTGATACAGCAGAAGCTAATGAAGGATAAAGATTGCTACCAAACCACCAGAGGCTAGGAGAGAGGAATGAACAGATTTCTCTCTCCCAGCCCTCAGAAGGAACTAATCTGGCTGACAACTTGATCTCCATTTTCTAGCCTCCAGAACCAAGAGACAGAGCCACCCACTTTGAGGCACTTTATTGTTTAAGCCACCCAGTTTGTGGTACTTTGTTACAGCAGCCCTAGAAAACTATTAGAAATTGATTATTATTAACTTAGAAAATAAGTTGTAAACTTAATACACACCACTACAAAGTGATAATCAGCTTATCAACAGGATAAAACAAAGTTTGTATAAATTCATAAAGCTAAAAGGAGCTGTGAAGGACAACTGTGATACATTCGTGCTTCTAGTCTGAGGCTGACTTAGAGGGAGAACCTAACATAAAGCTTGAAAAGTTTTTAGTTTATTATATCAAAGGGATAAACATTCGAGGTTACTTCAATAATTGTGTATAAGACTGGGATGATTTTCCAGATTTAATTTTTGGTATTTCCCAAAAGTGTCTAATATCTCCTTGTAAATTTTTAGTTGCTTTAAAAATGTAGACATAGTGGGAAGGGCAGAAGTACTTTGGCTTCTCATGGAAATAGTGTATTCTTTAATGCCCTATAGCACTCAGCTGAAAATGGTGCCTTGATGGATATGAGAGAGTTAATTCACATCCCAGATACCTAACTTACTCCCTGGGAGTAAATTACTCATTGGCGGGACAAGGTCATTCTTCATTTTAACCATCACCATAACATTTTATATTGTCAAGTGCTACAAGGTTTCTCAATCCTTAAAATCCCTTGGTGAAGTAAAGGGGATGACAAAAAAATTATGTCTGATTTACAGACTAGGGAACTGGGACTCAGGCAAGAGACAAAGCCGTCATTGGTAAGGACCATCCCAGAAGGCAGGAACTGTGGCTTGGGTCTCTGTTTATCATGTAGAGTGCAGGAAAAAAACCTAAGGGATATTAGCTATGCATGCAATTCTTATATTTCTTGGAACTTTAGCTCCCCACCCAAGCTGATTCTTGGCAGCAGCCATCTGTCAAAGAAACAAAAGGTACAAAGAAAGTTAAGTACAAATTATGTACAGTGTGTTACAACCTAAGCTGCAAAATCAAAATGAAACACACTGTAACTTAAAGTCAACTCCCCAAAAGAGCATCCACGAAACTAAGGACACTGTACTATGTGCCACTAGTTTGACAGGTGAATCCAGTTAAAACTATCAGTGGAGGCATGGAAAGGGGGCCAGGAGAGACAAAGCTTAGAAAAAAGTACAAAGGACAAACATTCCATTACTTACTATAATTTCATCTAAATGTTTACATTAATTTGAACAAAATCACTGTTTCTACTTTGTCATTTTATTATGAGGTCAAGCCACGACTTGGCATTTATTCAAACAAGCATGTTTTACGGACTCTTGCAGCTATACACTTAGCGTTTGTCAAATTATCACCTGTAAAACAATGCTGGGCTTTGTGTTGTGAGTCTTCTGGGAATGCTCAGATTCTACCAGCCTACCAACCTAGGATCCCAGTTCTTGAAAAGTGATAAAAATTTCAAAATGAGATATCATAAAGAGCTCTTAAGAGTAAGTCCACATTTGAGTCTCAACTGGAATGTTGGGCAATGGGATACAAAGTTGGGGTGGCTGGCTGATTTTCAAATTTCTGAAGTTGAATGTTGGACATTTCATGTCTGCTTCAAGCTAAATCCTAAAATGCAAGCAGCCAGAGCAGATGTGATTTCGTGAAATTTAATGTTTATTTTGCCTTTATTTTATAAAGTTGGAAATGTTCTAACCCATTTTCCTGCTGCCAGTCAGAGATCCAGTGTTGCCCTAATGTCCCATTGATTCTAAAATCAATGGCTGTGCTACCAGTACTTAGACAGCATGATTGCTCTTTGAAATCAAGCTGCTGGGTAAAGATGCCCCTTCTGAGTTTGATCAATTTTTACCACAATGAGGCAGAAGAGTTAAGAATCAGTGTGATGATCTATTTATATTGATGTCAGTCAGGTCTAGAGCTCTTCTGGCACAAAGACTTACAGATGGAAATTACAAATTGGGGGTGACACGTGTGGAAACAGCTGCCACAAATCTATGACACAGAGTATACTAAAACTTATTTCAGTGTTTTTACAATTCAATAAAATGAACACATAATTAGACTTAATTTTATGATCCAAATCGCACTCTTTAATACAATTATAGAATTTCTTCTTTGATGGTAAGGTCATAGTATCTACTGAGCTAAATTACTTTCTAACAGACCAAGCAAATTAATTACCATTATATGCTCTCACACTTAATAAATAAGGGAAAGTTCTCAGATACTCTTTCACCTGGATTTCAAGGTAAAATTCCACCCATTACATGTATTTGGAAAAAAGTTTATCCTTTAATGAGAAATTAAACTTCAAAAGAATATACACGATCCATTGGTGGGGAATTTTTTTTATAAATTGTTTTTTATTGTGTTAAAATTCATATAGCATAAAATTCACCATTTTAACTACTTTAAGTTATACAGTTCAATGGCATTTATACTAATGAACATGTGCAACAAATAAATAAGTATACTATTCACAATATTGTGAAACCATCGTCACTGTCTTGTTCCAGAGCACTTTCATTACCCCAAATGGAAACTCCATATCCGTTAATGAGTCATTACCCATTCCTCCCTGCCCACACTCCCTGGCAGACCACTAATCTGTTTTTTGTCTCTACCAATTTATCTATTCTGAATATTTCATATAAACAGAATTATACTGTATATGGTCTTTTGTGTCGGCTTAAATTTTCACTTAGCATAATGTTTCTAAGGATATCCATGTTATTGCATATATCAGTGCTTCATTCCTTTTTATGGCTGGGTAATATTCTATTGTCTAGATATACCGCACTTTGTTTATCCATTCATCAGTTGATCAACTTCTGGGTTGTTTATTTCTTTTTGACTATTCTGAATAGTACTGTTACAAATATTCATGTATAAGTTTTTGTTTGAACATCTGTTTTTAATTCTTTGGAGTATTTACCTAGGAATGGAATAGTTAAGTCACATGGTAATTCTATGTTTAACTTACTGGAGGACTGCCAAACTGTTTTCCACAGTCACAGCACTATTTTATATACCCACCAGCAATATATGGGTGTTCCAATTTCTCCATGTCTGTGCAATATTTGTTATTGACTACTTTTATTATTATAGTCATCTTACGGGATATTAAGTGGTATCTTATTGTGTTTCAATTTGCAGCTCTCAAATGAAAAATGATGTTGAGTATCTTTCATGTGCTTGTTGACCATTTGTGTATCTTCTTTGGACAAATCTCTATTTAAGTACTTTACCCAAATTTTAATTGGGTTGGCTTTTGTTGTTGGCTAGTAAGGTTTCTTTATATATTCTGGATACTGTACTCTATATATATATGATTTACAAATATTTTCTCCTATTATGTGGGTTGCCTTTTCACTTTCTTCATAGTGCCCTTTGCACAAATGTTTTAATTTTGATGAAGTCTAATTCATCTGTTTTGTTTTAATTTGTTTCTTGTGTTTTGGGTATCATATCTAAGAAACCATTGCCAAATCCAAGGTCATGAAGATTTACTTATGTTTTCTTCTAAGAGTTTTTAGTTTTAGCTCTGGCACTTAGTTCTTTGCTCCATTTTGACTTAATTTTTATATACTGTATGAGGTAAGGATCTAATTTTATTCTTTTGCATGTAGATATTCAATTGTCCTAGCATCATTTATTAAAAACACTATTCTTTCCCACTGAATGGTTTTTGTACCTTCATCAAAATAAATTGGTCATAGATGTATTGGTTTATTTCTAGATTCTCAATTCTATTCCATTAATCTATATGTCTACCCTTATGTTAGCATCACACTTTTTTGATTATTGTAGCTTCGTAGTAACTTTTGGAATTAAAGAAGTGTGAGTGTTCCAACTTTGTTCTTTTCTAAGATTGGTTTGGGTATTTGTGGTCTCTTGCAATTCTGTATGAATTTTAGGATCAGCTCTTCCACTTCTTAAAAATAAATGGTCATTTAGATTTTGATAGAGATTGCATTAATCTAATGGGGAATAATTCCATTTTAACAATATTATGTCTTCTAACCCATGAATATGCAATGTCTTTCTATTTATTTAAGTCTTCTTTAATATATTTTAGCAATGTTTTATAGTTTTCAATGCACTAGTCTTATACCTCGGTGAAAGTTACTCCTAAATATTTCACTCTTTTTTATGCTATTATAAATGGAATTGTTTTCTTAATTTCCTTTTGGGATTGTTCATTGCTAGTATATATAAATACAACTGATTTTTTCATATTGGTCATGTATCCTCCAACTTTGATGAATTCATTTCATAAAACTATGTTCTATGTTATAGTTACTAGTCAAAAACACACTAGAGAGTGCCTGAATAACTTGGTACAATGAGTTACTTCAGTAAAACCATTACATTAAAAAAAACAGTTTTCTTATCACATTTCTATTTTAATTGATATTATGGCTATTATTATATACCTCTTCCACAAAATAATGGTGGATTTAAAATAAACCTTTCTGCATATGACCAGAACAATTGCAATGTACTCTTGCTTTCAGAAAGACTATTATTTTTGTTAACAAAACATTGTTTGTCTGGTGGGTAAATAATAAACCTGTCAGCCCAAGACCTATGAACCACTGAAGAAAGCAAAGAAGAATTAGGAGCTAAGCAAAATCGATTTTTAAAGAAATGGTCAGGAGATATAAAAATGTATTTTAACACTTTAGACTCAGATATATTTCTTGTGCAAGTTTATCTTAAATAGCACATAGGACCTGTCTATCTATTGGTAAAAACTTCACAGTATTTGCAGACAAGTTTAAACCAAAGCACCAGAAAGTCTGCCACTACAAAGAAAATAAACACACAAAACTTATGTCATAAAGCATTGAGCGAATTTAAAGCAGAAAGGATTCATAAAAAATTTAAAAGCTTAACAATGATTAGGGAGCAGAGACTAAGTGCCACTGAAAAAATCTAGCTCAGAGATAATTCCATGATTAAAAGGGTGGGAATAAGAACTTAATTCTCTAGCAATAAAGAAAAAGAGCTGAAGCAGAAATAGGTTGGCTCAGGAATGAGATTGATCACAAAGGAAAATTGAAGGAACTAGATGATACATGGCCAGGGGACAAAAACCTGGGGAAGAATCAGATTTCACATTAAGAGCTTAATGAACAAAGTAAGCAACGTGCAGAGAGCTTAAGCAGCAGAATTATCAACCCATAACATCCCTATCTGCAGTACTCGTAGAACCCGAGCTCTCTAGGCAGAGGTGTGAAGTAACTGGCTGAAAATATTTTAAAGCAAGTACAAAGGATAAATTTTATGGCATCAAGGACATGACATTTTAAATAATTTTGTTTTAAAGTCCCAGCTTAAATTCCCTTGAGTGGTAGCAGGAAGAGGTGATCACTGACAAAAAAGGGATTTGCTCTTTAGAGTTTGCTCTAAGTCTGCTTTATCATGCTGATCTAATAGTGTTTGAAAGTTCAGGTCAGCATCCATCAGTGTTGGAAATCATTTAGCATTCAGAATTTCACAGGGTGTTCATAGAGGTGAACCCTACCTCCAGCAAGGTCAACATGTGAATATATTGGTTATCTTAAAGCTAAAAATCTAAACTAGTGGATGATTTTTTTTCCTTTATGAATTAAAGCATCCTTCATTTACAAAAGTTTTAAATATGACATCTCTTGTCTCGTAATTAAAATGCTTCCAGTTTTTAAAAAAAATCAAGCCCTGTATAGTATTAGGAGAGTATCTTTTACAAGGTAAACTTGTGGTGATATTCATTCTCCCATGTAATGGGCACTGTAACATGGTACCCAGAATTCTTTCAGTGAAGGACTTGCTGCCTCAGCTATGGGAAGCGCTGGTGACAGACAGCTTTGAACTGTCAGCACCTTCAAGGGATTCACTCAGCTGCAGAGAGCCACCTTGCACAAGGTCACACTCTTTGTGGGGTGGCCCACTCCAATAACTGATCTATGCAGGAGTACAAAGGCCAGCTGTTTTAGCCCGAGTTAGAACAATTCTGAAAGCCCATTCTCCCTCCAGAGCACCCTGCTGGGTTGACTAGGGCTGCTGTTGAGCTAGGATTGCAGCTCAACTTCTCCTTCTGCTCAGTCCTGCTTCCACACCCTCCCTTCCGTAAGTGTTGATCCCAAGGAAGCAACTGACAAAGGATTAATCTCCAAAATTTATAAGCAGCTCATGCAGCTTAATAACAAAAAAACAAACAACCCAATCCAAAAATGGGCAGAAGACCTAAATAGACATTTCTCCAAAGAAAATATACAGACTGCCAACAAACACACGAAAGAATGCTCAACATCACTAATCATTAGAGAAATGCAAATCAAAACGACAATGAGATATCATCTCACACCAGTCAGAATGGCCATCATCAAAAAATCTAGAAACAATAAATGCTGGAGAGGGTGTGGAGAAAAGGGAACCCTCTTGCACTATTGGTGGGAATGTAAATTGATACAGCCACTATGGAGAACAGTATGGAGGTTCCTTAAAAAACTACAAATAGAACTACCATATGACCCAACAATCCCACTACTGGGCATATACCCTGAGAAAACCATAATTCTAAAAGAGTCATGTACCAAAATGTTCATTGCAGCTCTATTTACAATAGCCCAGAGATGGAAACAACCTAAGTTTCCATCATTGGATGAATGGATAAAGGAGATGTGGCACATATACACAATGGAATATTACTCAGCCATAAAAAGAAACGAAATTGAGCTATTTGTAATGAGGTGGATAGACCTAGAGTCTGTCATACAGAGTGAAGTAAGTCAGAAAGAGAGACAAATACCGTATGCTAACACATATATATGGAATTTAAGAAAAAAAAATGTCATGAAGAACCTAGGGGTAAAACAGGAATAAAGACACAGACTTACTAGAGAATGGACTTGAGGCTAAGGGGAGGGGGAAGGGTAAACTGTGACAAAGCGAGAGAGAGGCATGGACATATATACACTACCAAACGTAAGGTAGATAGCTAGTGGGAAGCAGCCGCATAGCACAGGGATATCAGTTCGGTGCTTTGTGACCGCCTGGAAGGGTGCGATAGGGAGGGTGGGAGGGAGGGAGACACAAGAGGGAAGAGATATGGGAACATATGTATATATATAACTGATTCATTTTGTTGTAAAGCAGAAACTAACACACCATTGTAAAGCAATTATACTCCAATAAAGATGTTAAAAAAAAAAAAGACATTCTGCACATTAAACTGCATACCAGAGACTGTTTTCCAAGGAGCCCAACTTCTAAGTATGTAAAGAAAACGTATCCAGATTGTAAAAATGTACAGATTACAGAAAATATGTAAAGAAAAATTTATCCGGATTATTGAATTATATACATATTTTCAGAGATAATAGAGGATTGAAAGAAAATTATAAAAAAATGGAAGAACTTAGATAATATCAAGTAGAGAATGAAAGTTCGAGCTAATACAGACATAGTGGTCAAAGGGAGTGTGTGTGAGTATACTCTCAAGGATATGCCTTTCCTTTTTTTTTCAAATGAATATTACCAGAATTAAAAAACAGGTGGTGGTGTTCTTCTCCTCCTGTCCATAAGGAAATAGAATTCACCTACACTTTACTGTTGGTGGACAAAATGAGGATTATTAATAAAATTGAAAAAGGGCAAAAAGAATAGAAAGTTGGAACAGGGAAAGGAAAATTTCTATAATAATTTTACAGTATTAGTTCATCTATGGTTCTCTTTTCTATTTTCACTTCCAACACTGGTTTGTACACAGACTTTTTTTTAATTTCCTTAAATCAAAATCTGATATTGTATATAGATTTCTATTGACTTTGCATCACAAACATTTGTTTTTGCCTCCAAAAGCACATTTTAACTAGTAACAGAAAGGTTAAACACAAAGTTCATTCTTATATAACCTAAGTATTTAAATCTAAATTTTAAGTTGTTGGTGATTCATGCATATTCTGTTAGTTTGCTAGGGCAGTCAGAACAAAGCACCACAAGCTAGGTGGCCTAAGCAATAGAAATTTATTGTCTCACAGTTCTGGCAGCTGAAACTTTGAGATCAAGGTGTTGGCAGGGTTGGCTGTTTCTGTGGGCTATGAGGGAGATTCTGTTCCATGCCTCTCTCCTAGCTTCTGGTAGTTTTCTGGCGATCTTCAGAATTCCTTAGCTTCTGCTGCATCACCCTGATTTCTTCTTCACATGGAGTTCTTTCTATGTGCATTCACAAGGAGAGAAAATTCTCCCTGTTATAAGGGCAGAGTCATATTGGATTAGGGTCTACCCTGATCTTAACATAAAGTTCTGCAAACATCCTATTTCCAAATAAGATCACATTTACAGGTACTGGGAATCAGGACATCAACATCTTTTTGGAGGACACAATTCAACCATATACATATGAAATTTTTTTCACACGCACAAGTAAGTTACAACAAGTTCTAGTAAGATATGTACATTGAAGGTGGCCTAATACTTTCGATAACATTTAGCCTGAGCAAAAGAAAAAGAAAAACCTTACTTTCTTTGGCTGTATCTCTTATTTTATCATAAATTCTGCTCATGCCAGATTGATCTCAGTAAATTAACATGTATTGACTGACTGTTACATGCAAAACATTTTGCTATGCACTTTGGGTGATACGAAGATATACAAGTTGAGGACTTTGCTTTTTAAGAGTTTGTAATATTGTATTTATAAAAATATCAAGGGTACAAAGACATTTAGATCTACTCCCTGCAACTTAAGAAAAATGTTATAGAGTTCTTCAGTTTTGTATACATTTCTTCATTGCAGAATTTGGTTTATACTCTGAGAGCTGGAAGTTGTGAAAAGTCCTTGAATCATGTAATTCTATGAATTTATACCACCAGTTTCATTGAGAATGACTATAATATAACAAGACCTTTTCAATTGATAAAGGAAACTTAAAGCATTTTTATTGCTGAATAAAACAATGATCTATTGCACAAAAGATCAACTGGTAGTTAACTTCTTGTTATAGGATCAGCACTTTACATTTATTTGACATTCATGAAAAATTATCCTTGGGTATTAATTGCATGACTTTAGTTGAGAGTGAACAGCTTTAGGCACAGGATCTGGGACAGTAACCCTTCCTTTGCTTAAAAATTTGCTCTGTGACCCCTTAGCAAACAGCATACAATATATTATTATTTTTACATAAAATTCTAATTAATGCTATATTCAATTGCCCTGTTTTACTATTGTTTAAAAAAGAACAAAAATCTAGGCAAGTAAGAACCACTCTCTAAGAAGATGGGTTTAAGTGTCATGTTCCATATAATCCTATAGATTACATAGATCTCTATTCACCCTCGAAGCAGTTTACAAGATTAAATTCAAAATGAGATAATTTGTATTTTTGGAATAATGTGTCTTTTTACAAATCATCTTACAAGATTTAAGACATATTTAGCCATGGGAAGAGAAGATAATCTTCAGTAAAGAATTTATGCCTCCCCTATGATATCATCTGCTAAGAATAGTGTTAAATCCAACTTCAGATCTTTGATTGTAAAGAAAATTATATGCATAGGCACCAAGGTAAACTGAAGACAATTCATCAATAAGATCTACCTCCTATAAAGATAAAATCATAATGCACAGATATATATCATTCTGGATATCTGAATTACCTTGATAGCTGAGCTATAACATTTTAAATACTAGCAATTAAAAATTTTAATTATTTTTAATGGCCACATTTCTTCAACCTACTCTGCACTTCACTGTCATGTTAAGTAGAAGATGTGTAATGAAACTTTCCTGACACCTTAGCCATTATTTAATATTTGTTACTTAATATAGCAAAATATGATTTTAGACACAGATGTATAATGAGATTTAGTCCTGAGGGGGCCCTGACCAAGACATGGGCCCTGAATTTTCTTTCTTGATGTCAGTTTGCTTTTTAATTATCTGTTGCATCTTTATGAGAAACTGCCTTGTGAAAAATTAATTGGTACCTCATGATTTGATGTTACCTTCTTTTATGTGGATTTCTTATTGTTCAGAAAATTATATTCTTCATTATGTTAATCCCCATCACTCAAAAGTTTTATCTCCAACTGAATATCATTGGCTAAAAAACCATCCCCAAAATCTTTGTATCCTTTCTTCTATAGTAAGTATCTTACTTTCAAAAGAGCATAAAGAAAACATACGCCATATCTTTTTAAGAATTAGGTGAAAAATTTAGAGAGGTAGTTTACTGTAAATTCAATAAATACATACAAGAGATAATTCTGTAGACAAGACTCTAAGATTTTCTTAGTGCTTGACATTTATTAGCATTCTAGGTATAAGTAATATTAAGAATACCAGTTAACCTACATAAATAAATATATAGTATTTATGAGCACAAGATTACAAATCAAAGAACCTTTTTTATCTTGTGTTTTATAGCTAAAACTCAGCTTAAAAAAAAAATATATATATATATATAGTGCTTTGAACGATGCAGGGGTTAGGGCCCTCAATGCGTGTGCACTGGAAAATCTGCATATAACTTTTCCGTAGGCCTTCCAAACCTGTGGTTCTGCATCTGTTGATTTAACCAACTGCAGATCTCCTTTAGTACCATAGTAATTATTGGGAATAATCGTTGGGGAGGTCTGATTTAAAATAATGGAAAACTTAAGGCACATAAAATACATTTTCAGCAACCTTGGTGGTAAAGAGGTAGATAATTTTCCAGAACTGCTAAAACTGAGGCACAACCTTAGTTTTTAAATAGCTACTGATTGGGAGAAATAAGCTATATTACTTAAAATGCCAGAGAGCAAGAAAACAAATGTCTTTAAAACTGGATGTAGAATTAGAAGTCACAAGGGAAGATCATTCAAGTCATAGCATAATTTAGCTGCTTCCCACATGGGGAACTTTAGGCAACATACCCTGCTGTGAGTAAGAGCAGGAATTTGTTTATGTTACCAAGGCTAATGACAACCCTGGGCAACATAGGAAAAAAGTGACAGTGCAAGAGTAACAGTATAAATTTTGAAAGCACCCACATGATCGATTGTCCTGCTTGTGAAATCCCTTTTGTAATAGCATTTAATATCTCAAACATTAACATATTAAGCAAAGGTTAAATTGGTCAGTAACACTAAAGGACAGAAGATGATTAAAAAATATTCCTAAAAAAAACTGCCTCCTCGAAATGAGCTCTATAATCATCAAATAAGAATAAGTTTCCTCAAGAAAACCTAATGTTTTAAGTGATAGTGATAGTTCAGTTGAAAGGGATGAAAACTAACTAAAAGCAAATAAGAGACTTACTGGATGAAATTGCTGGAAAGGATTAATTAGTGGGTAGGGAGGAAGCTTTTCCAACCTATGTTTTTCCAACTAATTCTGGTCTAGAAAATTTTTAAACAATTCAAGATTACAGATGTAAGAACTGTGTTGTCTTAAGAGCTGTGACTGGCAACTGTCTCCTGCATTCTAAATTTTCATTTTTCTTTCATGAACAGATTTTCATATCATGTAATATATTATAGAAGAATAGAATTAAGACAAAGACAATAAAAATTATTCTATAAAGTTTTATCATAAAAGAATACATGCAAGCGTGTTGCAACATATGTAATACAATTCAAATGTTCCTGGTCATCTAAATTTTCTGTGACCAGAATTATATTTTGCATGGTCACATGACATAAAAAAGTAACTGCTGAAAAAAATACCATATGGCTAGTAGAAACCTTGGGGACTATGTAGCTACAGTTTAACTTCATCACATTAACACCTAGAGGACAATACAGGTTCCAGGGCTCCATGCAAGGATACAGACCACAGTAGTTGGGGAATTGTTAGATGAGGAAGTTGTATTGTATTATCAACTCATTTGGTAATTGTGAAGCAGTGTCTGTGTTTGAAAGCTACTAACCTATCACACCAACTGTTTATTTTACAGCCATAGAACAAAGAACAAGGTGATTAAGTAATTCACTTAGCGTTTCCTAGCCAGGACATGAGCTCAAGGTTTCTATCAACCATCAGTTCTGTGCTGTTTTTCCAATTCAATTCAACTTAATTCATGAATCCAATGGAAAAGCAAGTATTCATTGACCATTTATTCTGGGTTTTATTGTTCCAATCTTAGATGAGTAATTCTAGGTACACTAGTGGAGATATTTTATTTTTATTTATTTATTTATTTATTTATTTATTTATTTATTTTTGCGGTACGCGGGCCTCTCACTGTAGTGGCCTCTCCTGTTGCGGAGCACAGGCTCTGGACGCGCAGGCTCAGCGGCCATGGCTCACGGACCCAGCCGCTCCGCGGCATGTGGGATCTTCCCGGACCGGGGCACGAACCCGTGTCCCCTGCATCAGCAGGCGGACTCTCAACCACTGTGCCAGTAGCGAAGCCCTAGTGGAGATATTTTAGATAAAGTTTTCTTAAACCAGAATATATTGAAAGAGTTCAGGACTTGAATCCTTTAAAGTTATGCTAAATTTTAGGTTCTAAAATTTAGAAAAAATTTAGGTTCTAAAATTTATGCCATTCTAAAAATAGCATAAGTCCATTTTTATTAATTAAATTTCCATAAGTTTTATCAAAATTTCAAAGGGGAAATAATTATGTTCCCCCCCAAAATTAAGACCCATTGATCCAAATCCTTATCCCTAACTGATTTCCTTTTCAAGACCATGTTAGAAGTAGAACATTAACCCCAAGTCTTGCAATTTCATATTTATCTATCTTCCCCAAATATATTGGCTACTGGAATTAAATTGTGTTACCACAATTCAATCACTTTTTCCTTGCTCTCTTATTTGCACATAAAACTCACAAAAGGTAAAACATACTGAACATTCCTTTTATGATTTTTATTCTCCACTTTTATAATTTCAGAGAAATAAAGAATAAGAAAATAAGTCAAGTGGATAACACATACACATAATAACATCATTTGCTTTGTTTCAGCATGCCTGGTATTTGGAAAGTAATTGCATTCTCTGGTCACAGAATGAGAGTCTAAAGTGAAAAAGACTTTTCATCAGATGTCTTTATTCAGCATTATATTTTGTATGAAAGCACTAGTAATATACATTGAGAAAGAATGCAACAAATACACATACTGTTTTTGTAATAGGAACATTTTTGAGGAAAAAATAATTAAATGTCTTGCAAGAGCAGATTTTTCTATCTCTTGAGGTTAGAAGAGCAATTATGTTTCTTTGAGCAGCTGATGGAGGACATCATCAAAATGGAATTACTTCTTTGTGAGAGAACTGTCAGCTTACCTTTATATTAATAGATAATAACTTTGGAATATATCTGTGGGGAAAGAAAGCCTGTTTCAGTAAGTGGTGACTTTATTGTACTACTCAACCTAAGCCAAAATATTCTCTCAGATTGCTCCTCTAGTTACATTACCTCAAATTTAAAAATATACAAAAATTTCACAAAATACCTTTTTGCCCCTAACCAAATTGACTAAGTATCACTGATATCAAGTAGTTCATATTATGCCCAAATCCTAGCTTTTGGATTGTCCTAATGACTCTTCTAGAGATTCAGGGTACTTGAAAGTATATATTAAAATACATATTATAACTGCAATTGTTTGGATGTTACATCGTAATAATAGTGAATTTAATAAGATGAAGTATCAACTGACAGAAGTCACAACTAAATAAATGATAAAACTTTCAAAATATAATTTGATATACTGATTTATTCATTGATGAATATTTGGGGAATGAAGATACTTTATAATATAATTGGTTTTAAAATGTACTTGTAGCACATAAAAGGCTGTACTAGGTTTCATCTTAGGAGAAATCAATTTTTTCACGAAGTTTCATGTATGTGAGACTATACATGCCAAAAATATTTTATGTTTATTTCCATTATGACCAGGAACAGTTGAGCAAAATGTGGTTATTTGATCCAGGCTAAACCTGTGAAGTCCAGAGAATTTGTTTTGGTGACATTATCCTTGCTATTTGACATTCAGTTAGTAATTCTTTCCCAATGTTCAATCATCCAACACTCCTCTGTTATTTAGCTTGCTCCCCCTTCACCCAAACATGCATGGAGCTGATAGCAGCCACTTGAACATGTTAACTCACTCATTTTTCTTTAGAGTTAATGTAGTAGCTCAGCCAAACATTAAACTCCTCCCTAATTGTGAAATAAAATTGTTTTTCCTGAAAGTTAATTAAAGGAGGGAGCCTCTAAATGACACTATATTTACTGAAATGCAGAATAATTCTGAATCCAAATCTGATGTCCTTTACTTGAGGTTCTCTAGTGGTAATGATAGGAGAGTATATAAACAGAAAAGATGGAATCAGTCTTTTTGTTCATCTGTAGTGGAAATATTGAACAAGGAGCTAGTCTGCTTTGTCTTCTGAAGGTTTATTGCACAGAGGGTTTGGGATGTGGGTGGGCACATCTGGGACATGAAAACGTTTTTGAAGGACTTATTTTGTGGCACCATGTAAAAATAAATAATTAAACATAATCTTAACATGTTCTTTTAGTTTATAATGTGACAATAATAATCCTCAGAGAAATAAATATGCAAGTAAGTTAATAAATATACTTTCTTAAAAATACTGTATACTTTTAGTTGGGTGATGAGCATATAGTTACATGTCTAGGAAATATTATATTTAGTTATAAATGTTCATCAAAGACACACGATTTCAAGAATTGAGTGGTAAAAGGCAAAGAGCTTGGCAAACTGTAGTAAAGGAAGAATTTCAGATATGGCAGAGTAACTTGTTGCAGACCAAGTCTCTGAGAGAAATTAGGGAATTTATTTTTGTTTATATCTAGTCAAGAGAATGGAGAGCTACACAGACAACCGTGTCTTGTAAGGGCCAGGAACCTGGTGGTAAGGATGGGGAGGGCACAACTTTGAGTGTAACATTGCCTTGGAGGACTGTTGTAATTCCTAAGGCTAAGAAGACAGCCACAAAGTAGATAGGAATGTAAGCTGAGGTTCTGGCCTTCTTAGGGTCTATAGAAACAAACCTTAGAGTTCAGGTCCAAGATAGCAGGACTTGAGGAGACAAAAGTTCCAAAGAAAAGAGAACACTGATGAAAGTCTAGCATTGTGTCGGGGTTTTTTGCCCCTCAAGCCATTGCTAAATTTTATTTGATGTTGGGTCAAGAGTCTAAGAAGTAGAGTCAGAAGTGGAAGGTAAGGTCTGGGCATCTGCACAGAGTGTTTGGCAGTTTCACAGGATGGAGGAAAAAATGTTAGGGGAGGAACTCTAGTGATTGCCACTGACTTCCTGTTAGAATCATAGAAATATACCTTAGGAACATGGATGATGAGAATTAGATCAATTCTCACAAAAATGTGAAGCTCAGCCCTAAACAAGCAAAATCCCACAGTGGAAAAAATTGGTTTGCTCCATATCTAAGGTGCCTGAGAGAAAGCAGAAGAATATTCTGTCTGGAGGAAGATAGTATGAGACAAAACATCAAATTATCTCTATAATTTTTCATAAGCTAAAACCAACATTTAATCAAATTTATTAGGCATGCCAGGAGATAGAATTAAAAGACAGAAACTAAGAAAATAAACAGTATGAGCAGATCCAAAGGTGAATCAGAGTTGGAATTATGTATTATAGCCTTTAAAATAATGGAGTAAGATGCTTAACAAAATTGTTGATGAGATGGAGAATGTCACCATGTAACTGGAATTTATAAACAATAATCAAATGGAAATTATAGAATTAAAAATATAATTGACATTAAGAATGCAACAGATGTGTTTAACTGCAGATTAGACTATTGAAGAGAGGATTAGTGATCTAGAAGAGAGATTGTTTGCAAATATACAGACTGAAGTACAGAGAGAAAAGAGTCTGTAATATAGAAAAGAAATACAGGATATATGACATACAATAAAAAGATTTAATATCTGTAATTATATTTTCAAAGTAAGAAGAGAGAGAATGTTATAAAATGTTATAAAAGCAATATTTTAATAGATAATGTGTGAAAATTTTCCACAACTGAAAAGGACATCAATCCACACAATCCAGAACTTCAGCAAATACCAAGGAGGACTGTGGTGGAGAGAAAGAAAACCTAGGCATATTAGAGTAAAATTAACTTTTTAAAATGCATAAAGAACATTTGAAAAAGCAGCCAGATAAGACATTATATTCAAAGAAAAAATATTTCATAAAAGAAACATGCAGAAGGTAATGAAGTGACATCTTTAAAATGCTGAAAGAAAATATGTGTGAACCAGGAATTCTTTATCCAGGAAAAATATTCCTCAAAAATGAAAATGAAATAAAAATGTTTCTGAACAAAAACTGAGAGGACTCCTCAACAGCAAATCTACATGAACCTACACATTAAAAGGAGTTCATTAGATAGAAGAATAATGATCCCAAATAGAAGCATAGAAATGAAAGACAGAATGAAGAGCAGTGGAACAGATAAACACATGGGTGAATCTAAATGAATATAACTCAAGAAATGATAATAACCCCTTCGGGGTCAAAAATAGATATAGAATTGAAAATTATGACAATTATACCATAAATGGTAAGGCAGTGGTTTTAAATTAAATGAAATAGCTTTTAAATATTTGTATTTTAAAGGAAATACTGCATATTAATAATGATTATGAGTAAAGTTAATGGGCTATTGCTCCCTGTCATAACAAAACATATAACAGAAGCAAAATTATAATGTGTGGGGCTTCCCTGGTGGCTCAGTGGTTGAGACTCCACCTGCTGATGCTGCCGATGCAGGGGACGTGGGTTCGTGCCCTGGTCTGGGAAGATCCCACATGCCGTGGAGCGGCTGGGCCCATGAGCCATGGCCGCTGAGCCTGCGTGTCCGGAGCCTGTGCTCCGCGACGGGAGAGGCCACAACAGTGAGAGGCCCACGTACTGCGAAAAAAAAAAAGGATAGTGTGTGAAATGGAATTGAAAATGAGACATTATTGTAGACCTTCTTTTTTTTTTTTTTTTTTTGTCCTGGTACGCGGGCCTCTCACTGTTGTGGCCTCTCCCGTTGCGGAGCACAAGCTCCGGACGCGCAGGCTCAGCGGCCATGGCTCACGGGATCCTCCCGGACCGGGGCACGAACCCGCGTCCCCTGCATCGGCAGGCGGACTCTCAACCACTGCGCCACCAGGGAAGCCCCTGTAGACCTTCTTTTTCAGCATAATTTACTGATGAATTCACTGTTCCTAAACATGGATGTTCTAGATCCTCACTGTTCAATAGAAATATAATATGAGCCTATGACCATATTAAACAAGTAAAAATAAACAGATGAAAATAAGCATAATGGTATATTTTAACACAATATATCTTAAATATCATCATTTCAACATATAATATAAAATATTATTAATTAGATATTTTATACTCTTTTTTGTCAAATTAAGTTTTCAAAATCTGGTGTGCATTTCAGATTTACAGCTCATTTCAAACTGAAATAGCCACATTTCAGGTGCTCAATAGTCACATGTGGTTAGTGGCTACCATAATGGACAGCAGAGGTCTAGACTGTAAGCAGGAATAAACTCAGATGACATCTATATGAATTTGATCTACTGACCAGTAAGTAGTCTAATGATATATCAGATATTAAAGTTTATATTTTATTGTAATACTTTAATAAATAATTTTCTGTTTAGAGTCTAGTTCCCTAGCAATTAATATAATCTCAGTTAGTTCCTGAAATATAATGCCACTTGGTGGTATGGATACCGAAGTGAAAAGGAATTTTTGTCTGGAATACAATAACATCAAATTGTTTAAATCCAGCCCCCTCCCCGCCCCCCAAATCAAAGTCGAAACCACTGTCACAGTCATTATTATATAGTCAGTGTTTAACCCATAATTCAATAGCAGCTATTTATCTATCTTAGTGCAATCTTGCTTGCTTGTACAATTTGGTCAAAAAAGCCTAAATATCAATGAAATGTAATCTCACAATAACTGACTTAAGCATTGCCTTAATTTTCAATTACTTTGTATTGAAAAACATGTTAATTAAAAGAAAGTCTGTCACCTTTACCTCATTAAGGTAACTCTTCTATCTTGGCAACAAAGGTAAATGAAAAGCAGGCTTTATAAAAATGAAAATGTAATAGCTCTTCTTGACCAGATTAGTACTCATTTCTAGAAGCATGCAGATTGTCCTCTACTATAATCCCTTAATTACTCCTTGGGGCCATAAATATAACCAATCTTTAGAAGAGGGATGCAAATATACTGCTTTGAAAACAGAAAAAGTTTATGTCACCCAGAGATTCTGTATGACAGTTAAATTATGGACTGTAAAAATGTAGCAGCCATGTGATTCAGTGAGGACAAGCAAGCACACTTACCAGGTGTTTTTGTTTGTTCTTTTGTTCTATAATTGAAGCATTTTCTCTTTTAATTGGGAAAAGATTTGATAGAGTGACATTAAATGTTCTTCTCAGAACAGAATGTCTTAAAAACGGACCGAGCTATGGATATTCAAACAAAAGTATAACATCTTAATTATATCATTCATAAACTTTGAAAAATTATTTTATATAAATCAGTAATGGATTCATTAATGTAAATAACTTCTGTAACATACTAATACTATTCATTAATATCTTACACACTTAGATTCTTAGGGTTAATATATATAAATTTACTTTAAACTGTAAAAAAGTTACTAGTCATGAGGTTAACTAAAGTA
This sequence comes from Orcinus orca, assembly GCF_937001465.1. Lineage (NCBI taxonomy): Eukaryota > Metazoa > Chordata > Mammalia > Artiodactyla > Delphinidae > Orcinus > Orcinus orca. Next base: position 17,780,182 of record NC_064562.1, read on the forward strand.
TGTTTAATAGTTTTCCCAAATATATTTGAGAGACACCAAAATCTTTGGTGAAACCTTAACCATTTTTCAAAAAGAAACACATAGTTTTTTGCATATATTAATATCAAATAATTTTATCCTCAAAACAAATTTTGCTTCTAATGAAAGTAGATATTTGTTTCCCAGATGTGTCTTCTCTCACCATTTATCCTTTCAACAAATATTGATTAAATGCTTATCATCTGTCCAAAACTATCTTTAGTACTGTGAACATGCAGTAACAAAAGTTCATTTGCATTCCACATTCACATACCAATGAAAATATTGAGAAAGACAAAATTTGAAACTACTCTGAAAACTAGAAAACAAACAAAAACAAACAAACAAAACCCCAGTGCCTAATTTTCAACTGCTGTGAGGAATGTCCACTGAATCTCTTTCTAAAAGGAGATGACTGATGGACAAAATTATGGAATTTCATTCAATCAATATGGATTGAGTGCCTCCTACATGACTGGTATCAGTCCTAACATAGCCCTATCAACACATATCCTGTTTTTTCATGCCCCCATCAAGAACACTGTGTAACAGGATATACAAAGAAGTTGGGTATTGAGATGCATAGCCGATAAGTACATATTTTTGAGAATACTGCATTCATAGATGTATATTGTTTCATTGTCTACATGTGATAGGATGAGAATTACAGATTTAGAACCAGTTTCATGAAAAAGGATACTTAATCTCAGTGAAATTTTAGACTTGTACACTTATAATATCTGTGATGTTTGGAAGGTTATCTCCCCTTTATGAACCTCAGTTCCCTAATTTTTCAAATAGAGACAATGTTATCCACCTTATACAAACTTTCTTGGTATATTAATTGAATTAAATATAGAAAGTAGTCTTTGTTCTTGAGAAGCAATATAGCTTAGTGATTAAAAGCATGGACTTTCTATGACCACACCCTTGCTATGTGCTTTCTTTGTGTCCTTAAACAACTTACTCTCTGTGCTTTGTTTTTCACATTTGGAAAATGAGGATGATAAAATGATACCTATTTTGTAGTATTGTATTGAGGACCAAATAAATTAATATGTTTAAAGCATATCAAGCCTGGCATATCAACACCATTATTTAAGTATCAAGTATTGTCATTATTATTACTTGTATAATATCCTCCCAAAAAGTAAATATTTGCATCAAGTTCCTTAAAAATAAATTTCTGATGCAAAGAGACAGAAAGATATCCTGTGTAAGTGGCTTGGAAGAATTACTATTGTTAAAATATCCATACAACCTAAAGCAATCTACATATTTAATGCAATCTCTATCAAAATACCCATGACATTTTTCACAGAACTAGAAAAAATAATCCAAAAATTGATATAGAACCACAAAAGACACTGAATAGCCAAAGCAATTTTGAGAAAAAAGAACAAAGCTGGAGTTATCATACTCCCTGACTTCAGACTATACTACAAAGCTATAGTAATCAAAACAGTATGGTACTGGCACAAAAAGAGACACATAGATCAATGGAACAGAATAGAGAGCCCAAAAAATAAACCCATGCACTATGGTCTATCTATGACAAAGGAGGAAGGAATAGACAATGGGGAAAAGTCAGTCTCTTCAATAAGTGGTGCTGGGAAAACAGGACAGCTACATATAAAAGAATGAAATTAGAACACTCTCTAACACCATGTACAAAAATAAACTCAAAATGGATTAAAGGCCTAAATGTAAAATGGGATAGTATAAAACTACTAGAAGTAAACATAGGCAGAACACTGTGACATATATCATAGCAATATTTTTTTGGCTCTGTCTCTTAAGGCAAAGGAAACAAAAGAAAAAAGGAACAAATGGGACCTTAATGAACCTTAAAAGAAATGGGAAAATATGAAACTTAAAAGCTTTTGCACAACAAAGGAAACCATCAACAAAATGAAAAGACAACCTATGGAATGGGAGAAAATATTTGCAAATGATGTGACCAACAAGGGGTTAATATCCCAAATATAAAAACAGCTCACACAACTCAATATCAAAAAAAAAACAAAAAAATCAAAAAATGGACAGAAGACCTGAGCAAACATTCCTCCAAAGAAGATACACGTATGGCTAACAGAAACATGAAAATGTGCTCAATATTGCTAATTATTAGAGAAATGCAAATCAAAACAACAATGAGATATCACCTCATGCTTGTCAGAATGGTTATCAAAAAGTCTACAAATAACAAATGTTGGCCAGGATGTGGAGAAAGGGGAACCCTAGAAAATAGGTGGGAATGTAAATTGGAGCAGCCACTAAGGAAAACAGTATGAAGTTTCCTCAAAAAGCTAAAATTAGAACTACTGTATGATCCAGCAATTCCACTCCTGGGTATATATCCAAAGAAAATTAAAACACTAATTTGAAAAGATGCATGCACCCCAGTGTTCATAGTAACATTATTTACAATATCCAAGATATGGAAGCAGCCTAAGTGTCCATCAACAGATGAACGGATAAAGAAGATGTGGTATATATATACAATGTAATACTACTCAGCCATAAAAAAAGAATGAAATAATGCCACTTGCAGCAACATGGATGGACCTAGAGATTATAATACTAAGTGGAATAAGTCAGACAAAGACAAATATATGATATCACTTATATGTGGAATCTTAAAAAAAGATACAAATGAACTTATTTACAAAACAGAACAATGAACCAATGTTCATAGAATTACTCCCAAAAATATAGTCGTAATCCAAAATTTTCATGGTTTAAAAAAGGAAAACTGGGTAAATTCCATTTATTCTGCCTTCCTCTCATTTATCCCACAAGTGATATCAAGTGCTTACAACATACCAGGCACTGTACTAGGGTCTAATGATAAAATTGTCAAGAAATAAGATAAAATTTCAGGCCTTGTGAAATCCACTACCAATTATCAGATAATCATGAAATAAACATAAAATCAAACAGTTATAAGAACTCTTAAGAAGAGGTACAAATTGGAAGATTTGACCAAGGAAGGGCAATCATTGGCTTCATTAAGGAAGTGATGTTTGAACTGAAGTCTGAAGGAAGGATAGAGCTTAGCTAGGCAATGGTGATGGGGGGATTGAGGGAGGTACTCCAGCCTCAGAGATCAATATAAGCAAAGACTCTGTAGCGTGTTCTAGTAACTGAAAGAAGACCAGTGGGCCTGGAGTGGAATAAAGAAACAGAGGCATCACGAGGGATGATGCTTTGGAGGTAAATAAGCCAAGTTAAGGAGTCTTTATGATGAACGTGATTAGAGACCATTGAGGTTTATTAAAAACAGGGTGAGAGATGATTTTCTGATTTACTTTTTAGAAAGATCATTCATTACTATATTTTGCATTAATGTTTTTATTATGAAAACACTGAATAGCATGTGTGTATTATCTAATTACTGAAATAATTGTGTATCACCAATTTCAATGGGAATTATTTATTTTTGTTTATTTTGTTCAATGAGAATTACTCAGCAAGAGGTTTTTCAGGTTACAGTTATCTTCTAGAAGCAGGGAAGACTATAGTCTGAAGCTCAGAGGAGGAGAATGGGTTAAAGATGAAAATTTGCAGGTTGTCTGCAAATAGACTATGGAGAGATCACAGTACAAGAGAAGGACCCAGGGTCAAATTTATGAAACCAAATTCATGGCCATATATGGGAAAGGAGGCTATAAAAGACAAAAACGGAGCAGGTAGAGAGGCAGGAGGAATAGCAGAGAGTAGTATGTCAGCGAAGCCAAGAGAAGAGAGTGTACCAAGATTTCAACACTGCTGAGAAGTCTAATAATAAGTGGACTGAAAAACATTCTTCATTTTGAAACAAAAGGAGTACACTAATTAACTTAGTTGAGGTAAGCTAAAGTGAATATAGGCCAGACTGGAGGAAATTGAGAAGAGGAGAAGGAAAAGTACAGCATTACTGAGAAACTTTTTTCAAGAACTTAGCTTCAAAGATAGAAAAGAGAAAGAAATAACCAGAGGTAAACGAAGCATCTGGAAATACTGGTTTATAATTTTATTTTATTTTATTTTATTTTTAACAGAGGAGATTTAAAACTATTTAAAGATGAGAAAGTACCCTGTTGATGAGAATAAGAGGGCATAACTGATAGTAAAATGTCCCAGAAAATATAGAAAGAGGATAAAATCCATAGCATAAGATATTTGGAGTTACTAGTATTAGAAAAAATGAGTGAGTTTCTATTGTAGCAGTTGGAAGGATTATGAGATAAAGCCGGATGTATATAAATTTATGAATTAAATAAAATGTAAATGAGCGACTTTCCATGTGATGTCTTTTTGTTGGTTTGTTTTTCTCTATAGCTGGCATCAAGTGTTCCTCCTACTCAAATTCCCACAGATATGGCCAAGGAAACATATGATTAGGGAAAACTCTGTTAATGAAAAACAGGGATGGAACATCTATCTGCTGAAATTTTCAAACAATTACAGGTAGATATAATAGTGATGGGAATGGACTGAAGATTTAGAGGGCTGATTCAGGCTTTCTATCCCCCATCCTCAACCCACTTCCAAGTAGAAATATTCACTTCAGGAAGCTGAAATTTTGTCATTCTCAATCTAGAGATAATTAAGTAGTGTAATATCATTGAGATTAAAATACTGGAGTCTACTGACTCCAGTATTCAAATTCAAATTTTTTTGAATTTTTTTATTTTTATTGAAATATAGTTGATTTACAATGTGTTTCAGATGTACAGCAAAGTGATTCATATATATATATTTTATATATTCTCTTCCATTATAGGTTATTATAAGATATTAAATATAGTTAACTATTAAATATAGCTCCCTGTGCTATACAGTAGGTCCTTGTTGGTTATCTATATTATATAGAGTAGTGTGTTTATTTTAATTCCAAACTCCTAATTTATCCCTCCCCCCTCCCCTTTGGTAACCATAAGTTTGTTTTTCACATCTGTGAGTCTATTTCTGTTTTGTAAATAAGTTCATCTGTATCACTTTTTTTAGATTCCACATGTAAGTGATATCATATGGTATTTGTCTTTCTCTGTCTGGCTTACTTAGCTTAGTATGATAATCTCTAGGTCTATCCATGTTGCTGTAAATGGCACTATTTCATTCTTTTATAAGGCTAATATTCCATTTTATATATAATAGTCATATATATGTGTGTGTATATATACACACACACATACCACATCTTTATCCATTCATATGTTAATGGACATTTAGGTTGCTTCCATGTCTCGGCTATTGTAAATAGTGCTGCAATGAACATTGGGTGCATGTATCTTTTCGAATTATGGTTTTTTCTAGATATATGCCCAGGAGTGGGATTGTAGGATCATATGGAAGCTCTATTTTTGGTTTTTTAAGGAACCTTCATATTGTTCTTTATAGTGGCTGTACCAATGTACATTCCCACCAACAGTTCCTTTTTCTCCACACCCTCTCCAGCATTTATTATTTGTAGATTTTTTGATGTTGGTCCTTCTGATCCCTGTGAGGTGATAACTCATTGTAATTTTGATTTGCATTTCTCTAATAAATAACAATGTTGAGCATCTTTTCATGTGCCTGTTGCCCATCTATATGTCTTCTTTGGAGAAATGACTTTTTAGATCTTCTGCCAGTTTTTGATTAGGTTGTTTGCTTTTTTAATATTGAGCTATATGAGCTATGTATATATTTTGGAGATTAATTCCTGGTCAGTTGCATCATTTGCAAATATTTTCTTCCATGATATAGGTTGTCTTTTTTTCTGTTTATGGTTTCCTCTGCTGTGCAAAAGCTCTTAAGTTTAATTAGGTCCCATTTGTTTATTTTTGTTTTTATTTTCATTACTCTAGGAGGTAGATCCAAAAAGATATTGCTGCAATTAATGTCAAGGAGTGTTCAGCCTGTGTTTTCCTCTAGGAGTTTTAGAGTATCTGGTCTTATATTTAGGTCTTTAATCCATTTTCAGTTTATTTTTGTGTATGGTATTAGAGAATGTTCTAATTCCATTCTTTTACATGTATCTGCCCAGTTGGCCCAGCAACATTTATGGAAGAGACTATCTTTTCTCCATTGTATATTTTTGCCTCCTTTGTTGCAGATTAATTGACCATATGTGCATGGGTTTAATTCTGGGCTTTCTATCCTGTTCCATGGATTAATATTTTTGTTTTTGTGCCAGCACCAAACTGTTTTGATTACTGTAGTTTTGTAGTATAGTCTGCAGCCAGGCAGCCTGATTCCTCCATCTTTATTTTTCTTAAGTTTGCTATTGCCTATTCAGAGTCTTTTGTGTTTCCATACAAATTTAAAAATTGTTTGTTCTAGATCTGTGAACAATGCCATTGGTAATTTGATAGGAATTGCACTGAATCTGTAGATTATCATGGGTAGTATGGTCATTTTTAACAGTATTGAGTCTTCCAATCCAAGAACGTGGTACATCTTTCCATTTATTTGTGTCATCTTCAATTTCTTTCATCAGCATCTTACAGTTTTTGAAGTACAGGTCTTTTGCCTCCTTAAGTAGGTATATTCCTAGGTATTTTTTTATTTTCATGCAATGGTAAATGTGATTGTTTCCTTAATTTCTCTTTCTGATCTTCCATTGTTACTGTATGGAAGTAACAATGGAATTTTACAACAGATTCTGTGTATTAATTTTGTATCCTGCAACTTTACTGAATTCATTGATGAGCTCTAGTAGTTTTCTGGTAGCATCTTTGGGATTTTCTGTATATAATATCATGCCATCTACAAACAGTGACAGTTTTACTTCTTCTTTTCCAATTTGGATTCCTTTACTTTCTTTTTCTTCTCTGATTGCTGTGGTTAGGACTTGAAAAACTATGTTGAATAAAACTGGAGAGAGCATATATCCTTGTCTTCTTCTCGATCTCAGAGGAAATGCCTTCAGCTTTTCATTGTTTATGATGTTAGCTGTGTGTCTGTCAAAAATGGCCTTTATTATGTTGAGGTAAGTTCCCACTATGCCCACTTTCTGGAGAGTTTTTATCATAAATGGATGTTGAATTTTATCCAAAGCTTTTTATGCATCCATTGAGATGGTTTTTATTATTCAATTTGTTAATGTGGTGTATCATAATGATTGATTTGCAGATATTGAAAAATATTTGCATCCCTAGGATAAATCTCACTTGATCATGGTGTATAATCCTTTGAATGTATTGTTGGATTTGGTTTGCTACTATTTCGTTGAAGATTTTTTTCATCTATGTTCATCAGTGATATTGGCCTGTAATTTCCTTTTTTGTGGTATCTTTGTTTGGTTTTTGTATCACAGTGATGGTGGCCTCATAGAATGAGTTTGGAAGTATTCTTTCCCTTGCAATGTTTTGGAATAGTTTCAGAAGTATAGATATTAGCTCTTCTCTAAATGTTTGATAGAATGATAGAATTCACCTGTGAAACCATCTGGTCCTGGACTTTTGTTTGCTGGAAGTTTTTTAATCACAGTTTCAATTTCAGTACTTGTGATTGGCCTGTTCATATTTTCTATTTCTTCTTGGTTCCATCTTGGAGATTATATCTAAGAAATGGACAAATTCTTCTAGTTTGTCCATTTTATTTGTCATATAGTTGCTTGTAGTAGTCTTATATGATCCTTTGTATTTCTGTGGTGTCTCTTGTAACTTCTTTTTCATTTCTAATTGTATTGATTTGGACCCTCTCCCCTTTTTTCTTGATTAGTCTAGCTAAAGATTTATCAATTTTGTTTATCTTTTCAAAGAACTAGGTTTTAGTTTCATTGACTTTTTTCTATTGTTTTTTTAGTCTCTATTTCATTTATTTCTGCTCTGATCTTTATGATTCCTTTCCTTCTAACTTTGGGTTTTGTTTGTTCCTCTTTCTCTAGTTGCTTTAGGTGTAATGTTAAGTTGTTTATATGAGATGTTCCTTGTTTCTGAAGGTAAGTTTATATTGCTATAAACTTCCCTCTTAGGACTGCTTTTGTTCCATCCCATAGGTTTTGGATCATCGTGTCTTCATTTTCATTGGTCTCTGAGTATTTTTGATTTCCTCTTTGGTTTCTTCAGTGATCCATTGGTTGCTTAGCAGCATATTATTTAGCCTCCACGTGTTTGTGCTTTTTGCAGTTTTTTTCTTGTAGTTGATTTCTAATCTCATTGTGATCAGAAAAGATGCTCTATATGATTTCAATTTTCTTAGATTTACTGAGGCTTGCTTTGTGGGCCAGCATGTGATCTATCTTGGGGAATGTTCCATGGGAACCTGAAAAGAATGTGTATTCTGCTGCTTTCAGATGGAATGCTCTTTAAACATCAATTAAATAGCAATTAAGTCTATCTGGTCTAATGTGTCATCTAAGGCCTGTGTTTCCTTCTTGATTTTCTGTCTGGATGATCTGTCCATTGGTGAAAGTGGGGTGTTAATGTCCCCCACTATTATTGTGTTACTGTCAACTTCTCCTTTTATGTCTCTTAACATTTACCTTGTATATCAAGGTGCTCCTATGTTGGGTGCATAGATATTTATGATTGTTATATATTCTTGGGTTGATCCCTTGGTTATTATGTAGTATCCTTCTTTATCTCTTATAACAGTCTTTATTTTAAAGTCTATTTTGTCTGATTTTTCCATCCCCTCACTTTTTGTCTGTATGTGTCTCTAGATCTGAAGTGGGTCTCTTGTAGAGAGCATATATATGTGTCTTGTTTTTGTATCCATTAAGCCAGTCTATGTCTTTGGTTGGAGCATTTAATCTGTTTATATTTAAGGTAATTATCAGTATGTATGTTCTTACATCCATTTTGTTAATTGTTTTGGATTTGTTTTTGTAGGTCTTTTCCCCTACTTTCCCTTTTGTTCTCTTCTCTCATGATTTAATGACTTTCTTTAGTGTTGTGTTTGGATTTCATTTTTTATTTGTGTGTATATATACTGTAGATTTCTGTTTTGTGGTTACCATGAGGTTTTGTTATAGCAGTCTATCTATCTATATATATACATGATTGTTTTAAGTTGCTGATTGCTTTATTTCAAATGCATTTCAAATATCCTTCATTTGTACTCTTCTCCTCTCACAATTATTGGTTTAGATATCATATTTGCATGTGGATGATTTCCTACCTTTACTGTATGTTTGCCTTTACTGACTGGTGAGCTTTCCCATTCATAATTTTCTTGTGTCTAATTGTGCCCTTTCCTTTTCTGCATAGAGAAGTTCCTTTAGCATTTGTTGTAAAGCTGATTTGCTGGTTCTAAATTCTCTGAGCTTTTGCTTATCTGTAAAGCTTTTGATTTCTCCATCAAATCTGAATGAGAGCTTGCTGGGTAGAGTATTCTTTGTTGTACATTTTTCCCTTTCATCACTTTAAATATATCCTGCAACTACTTTCTTACTGCAGATCTTCTGCTGAAAAATCAGCTGATAACCTTATGGGGGTTCCTTTGTGTATTATTTGTTGCTCAATGCTTTTAATATTTTCTCTTTATCTGTAATTTTTGTCAATCTGATTACTGTGTCTTGGTGTGTTCCTTCTTGCGTTTATCCTGTATGCTAATCTCTCTGCTTCCTGGACTTGGGTGACTGCTTCCTTTCCCATGTTAGGGAGGTTTTCAGCTATTATGTCTTCAAACATTTCCTCAGGCTCTTTCTCTCTCTCGTCCTTCTGAGACACCTATAATGTGAATGTTGGTGCATTTGACATTGTCTGAGAGGTCTCTTAAACTGTCCTTGTTTCTTTTCATTCTTTTTTCTTTACTCTGTTCCATAGTGATTTCCACCACTCTGTCTTGCAGCTCACTTATTTGTTCTTCTGCCTCACTTATTCTGCTACTTATTCCTTCTAGTACATTTTTCATTTCAATTATTATGTTCTTCAACTGTTTGGTTGTTCTTTATTTTTTCTAATTCTTTGTTAAAAACTTCTTGTAACTTCTCACTCTGTGCATACATTATTTTCCTGAGTTGTTGGATCACCTTTACAATCATTACTCTGAACTCTTTCTTGGGTAGATAGCCTATCTCCATGCCACTTAGTTATTCTTCTGGGGTTTTATCCTGTCTCTTCATCTGGAACATGTTCCTCTGCCATCTCATTTTGTCTAAACTTCTATTTGTATTTTTATGTATGTGGAAGGTTTACTTATGTTTCTTTACCTTGGAGAAGCTGCCCTCTATAGGGGATGTCCTATGTGTCACAGCAGTACACTCCCCTCTTGTCATCCAGTGGCCAGGGACCAGCTGGTCCAAGGGTAGGTTCTGACCTATGTTTGTGGACTCAGTTCCACAGGATGTGGGACTTTATACTTCTTGCCTCTGGTCCCTGCCACTGATGGGTGGAGTTGAGTCTTGGCCCTAAGGTGGGCAGGGCCATGTGAAGGGGCATGTCTAGAGGTTGCTGTGGCCTCCAAAAGTCTTTAGGCAGCCTCTCTGTCTGGGTGGGACTGTTTTCCTGCCCTGCTGGTTGTTTGGCCTGAGGCAACCCAGCACTGGAACCTAAGGCTGTTCGTTGGGCCAGGCCTTGGTGTTAATGTCCCAAGGAAGATGTCAGCCTTCAGATGATACTCCCCAATATATTTACAACCATCTTTTATATCCCAAGAGAGGGTCACAGCTGCCCCCCACCTCCCCATGAGACCCTCCAAGACCAGCAGGTAGGTCTGGCCCAGCCTCCTATGAAGTCACTGCTTTTGCCCTGGGTCCCAGTGCCAGTGCACATGGAGATCTTGTGTGTGTCCTCCAAGAGTGGTGTCTCTTTTTTCCCCCATCCTGGAGCTGCTGTGATCAAGACCCACTGGCCTTCAAAACCAAATGCTCTTGGGGCTATCCTCCTGATGCCAGACGCCCAGGCTGGAGAGCCTGACGTGGAGCTCAGAATCCTCACTCATATGGGAGAACTTCTGCAATATAATTATTCTCCAGTTTGTGGGTTGCCCACCCAGTGATTATGGGATTTGATTATATCATGAGTATACCCCTCCTACCATCTTGTTCTGATTTCTTCTTTGTCTTTGGATGTAGAATATCATTTTTGGTAGTTTCCAGTCATTTTTATTGTTATTCAGCAGTTAGTTGTAATTTTGGTGTTCTCATGGGAGGAGGTGAGCTCAAGGTCTTCTACTCTGCCATCTGGTCTTCTCTCCTCTGGAGTCAGTATAGTTTTGTGAGGACCCTAGTTTCAATCATGGCACAGCACATGAAATGAACTTAGACATTATCATGGTCAACTTTGTTTCTGACAATAGGAGCCAGACAAAGCTGAGACAGTAGCATGTCTGAATTTGGGCAGTGGAGATATGTAAGTGGAGTGGAGGTTATGTCAGGCTTTATCTAGAGCAGAGGAAAGAAATGAAACTATTGGCTATTCATTGCACCAGTTCACCAGTTCATTGCACCAGTTCTCTCTCTATACCTTTCCCCAAAGGCTTCTGGAACTGAAAGGGTCTGAAATTGAAGGTCCATCTGAGAAAGATTTGAAGAGGCATGGGAGATAGTACCAGACATTATAAAATAATATAAATCTATAATACTTAAAACAGTATGGCTCAAGCCCCAAGACAGGTGGTAAATTCAGTGGAAAAGTAACCTGCTAGGCTTAAAATAAACACATTCATGTAGCATATGGTAAAATTGGCATTTCAAGTCAACAGGAAAAGGATGCACTCAAAGGTCATAGGTACTGGAATAATGAGATTTGTAAATGACTATAAATAGTATCTTCACATTGTGGGCTCATGTAAATATAAATGTTTAAATTTTTTTTAAAATGGAACATTAGAATAAATAGAAGAAAACACAAATGCATATCAGGTCTAGGATTTTATTTTAGGAAATCATCCTGATTCTTCACAAACTGGTATATGAGACGATATTTATTGTATTGTTTTATATAATAAGTATGCTGATAGTCTTTTACATTTTCTAGAAAGAACTTCTGATAATGTTTTATAAATTAGTCCCAATATAGCAAAAATAGAATGGTCATTTTATAAAATTAGTTATATGAGTCTAAAATGGCTACTGTTCTTTATTTTAAAAATATCCAACTTCAAGACTTACTATACCTTACATTTGACACAGTAATCAAGATATTGTGGTACTGGTGAAAGAACAGACAAAAATAAATGGAACAGAATAAAAAGCCCAGAAAAAGATCCACACAAGTATAGTCAACTGATCTTTGACAGAGGAACAAAGCCAATACAACAGAGCAAAGACTGTCTTTTCAACAAACAGTGCTGGAACAACTTGACGTCCATAAGCACACAAAAAGGATCTAAACACAGACCTTACATCCTTCACAAAAATTATCCAAATTGACCTAAATGTAAAATGCAAAACTATAAAGCTCCTAGAGGATAACATAGTAGAAAAATGAGATGAACTTGTGTTTGGCGATGACTTTTTAGGTACACCATCAAAGGCATAGCCCATAAAAGAAATAACTGATTAATTGGCCTTCATTAAAATTGAAAACTTCTGTTCTGCCAACAATACTGTCAAGAAAATGAAAAGGCAAACCACAGACTGGGAGAAAATATTTGCAAAAGACATATCTGATAAAGAACCATTATCTAAAACATACAAAGAACTCTTAAAACTGAAAAATCTGATTTTAAAATGGGCAAAAGATCTAAACAGACATCTCAGCAAAGAAGATATACACATAGCAAATAAGCATATGAAAAGATGCTCAGCATCATATGTCACTAGAGAATTACAAATTAAACCAACAAGATACCACTACACATCTATTAGAATGGCCAAAATCCCAAACACTGACAACACCAAATACTGGTGAGGATGTAGAACAAGAACTCATTCATTGCAGATCAGAATGTAATATGGTACACCTACTTTGGAATAGTTTGGTGGCTTCTTACGAAACTAAACATATTCTTACTATACAGTCCATGTGAATTGTATTTACCCAAATGAGTTAAAAACTTTTGTCTACAAAACACCTCCACACAGATGTTTATAGCAGTTTTATTCATAATTGCCAAAACGTGGAAGCAACAAAGATAAGCTTCAGTAGATGAATGGATAAATACACTGTGGTACACCCAGACAACGAGATTTGATTCAGGTCTAAAAAAAAATGGGTTATCAAGCCATAAAACCTATCGAGGAAACTTAAACGCATACTACTAAGTGAAAGAAGACAAAAGACTTCATACTGTATGGTTCCAACTATGACATTCTGAAAAGGCAAAACTATGGAAACAGTCAAAAGATGAGAGGTTACCCAGGGTTAGTGGTGTGGGAAGGATGAATAGTTGGAACACAAAGGATTTTTAGAATAGGAAAACTATTCTGTATGATACTAGAATGCTGGATACATGTTTTTTTTTTAATTGAAGTAGAGTTGATATACAATGTTTTGTTAATTTCTGCTGTATAGCAACGTGATTCACATGTATATATATATATATACACATATATATGTGTGTGTGTATATATATATATATATATATATATATATATACTTTTCCATTATGGTTTATCACAGGATGTTGAATATACTTTGCTGTGCTATGCAGTAGGACCTTGCTGTTTATCCATTCTATATATAATAGTTTGCATCTGCTAACCCCAAACTCTGACTCCATCCCTCCCCTACCCCCACCTTGCAAACCACAAGTCTGTTCTCTATGTCTGTGAGTCTGTTTCTGTTTCATTTGTATCATACTTTAGATTCCACATATAAGTGATATCATATGGTATTTGTCTTTCTCTCTCTGGCTTACTTCACTTAGTGTGATGAGTTCTATCCATGTTGCTGCAAATGGCATTGTTTCATTCTTTTTTATGGCTGAATAATATTCCATGTATATATGTACCACAGCTTCTTTATCCATTCGTCTGTTGATGGACATTTATGTTGCTTCCACATCTTGGCCATTGTGAATAGTGCTGCTATGAACATAGGGGTGCATGTATCTTTTTGAGTTATAATTTTGTTGGGATATATGCTCAGGAGTGGGATTGCTGGACCATATGGCAGCTGTGTTTTTAGTTTTGTGTGGAACCTCCATACTGTTTTCCATAGTGGCTGCACCAACTTATATCCCCACCAGCAGTGTAGCAGGGTTCCCTTTTCTCCACACCCTTTCTAGCATTTGTTATTTTTAGACTTTTTAATAATGGCCATTCTGACCAGTTTGAGGTGGTAGCTCATTGTAGTTTGGATTTGCATTTCTCCAATAATTAGTGATGTTGAGCATCTTTTCATGTGCCTGTTGGCCATCTGTATGTCTTCTTTGGAGAAATGTCTATTTAGGTATTCTGCCCATTTTTTGAATGGGCTTTTTATTTTTTTGACGTTGAGTTGTATGAGCTGTTTATATACTTTGAAAATTAAGCCCTTGTCAGTCACATCATTTGCAAATATTTTCTCCCATTCCATAGGCTGTCTTTTCACTTTGTTTATGGTTTCTTTTGCTGTACAAAAGCTTGTAAGTTTGATTAGGTTCCATTTGTTTATTTTTACTTTTATTTCTATTGCCTTGGGAGACTAAGAAAACACTGGTATGATTTATGTCAGAGAATGTTCTGCCTATGTTCTCTTCTAGGAGTTTTATGGTATCATGTCTAATGTTTAAGTCTTTAAGCCATTTTGAGTTTATTTTTGTGTATAGTATGAGGCTGTTTTCTAACTTCATTGATTTACATGTGGCTATCCAACTTTCCCAACACCCCTTGGTGAAGTGACTGTCTCTTTCCCATTGTATATTCTTGCCTCCTTTGTCAAAGAGTAATTGATTGTAGGGGTATGGATTTATTTCTGGGCCCTCTATTCTGTTCCATGTTCAATACCATGCCATTTTGATGACTGTAGCTTTGTTGTATTGTCTGAAGTCTGGGAGGGTTATGTCTCCTGCTTTGTTCTTTTTCTCCAGGAGTGCTTTGACACTTCTGGGTCTTTTATAGTTCCATATAAATTTTAAGATTATTTGTTCTAGTTCTGTGAAAATTGCCCTTGGTGATTTGACAGGGATTGCATTAAATCTGTAGATTGCTTTGGGTAGTATAGCCACTATAACAATATTAATTCTTCCCATCCAAGAGCATGAGATATCTGTCCATTTCTTTGAATCATCGTCATTTTCCTTTATTAATGGTTTATAGTTTATAGTTCTCTCCATATAAGTGTTTTACCTCTTTGGTCAGGCTTATTCCTAAGTATTTTATTTTTTTGGCACAATTTTAAAAGGTATTTTTTGTTTTTTACATTCTCTTTCTGATATTTCATTTTTAGTGTAAAGAAATACAGCCAATTTCTGTATGTTAATCTTGTATCCTACTATCCTGCTGAATTCAGTTATCAGTCCTAGCAGTTTTTATGTGGAGTCTTTAGGAGGGTTTTCTAAATATAGTATCATGTAATCTGCATATAATGACAATTTTACCTCTCCCCTTCCAAACTGGATAACTTTTATTTCTTTTTCTTGCTGTGGCTAGGACTTCCAATACTATGTTGAATTGAAGTGGTGAGAATGGGCATCCTTATCTTGTTCCATATTTTAGTGGGAAGGCTTTCAGCTTTTCACCATTATTATATAGGCTGTGGGTTTGTCATAAATAGCTTTTATTATGTTGAGATATGTTCTGTCTATACCCACTTTGTTAAGATTTTTTTTTATCATGAATGAATGTTGAAATTTGTCATATACTTCCTCTGCATCTATTGAGTTGGTCATGTGGTTTTTCTCCTTTTTTTTGTTGATGTGTTGTACCACATTGATTTATGTATGTTGAACCATCCTTGTGAATTGTGGATGAATTCAACTTGGTTGTGGTGTTTGACCTTTTTTATGTGCTGTTGGATTCAGTTTACTAATATTTTACTGAGAATTTTTGCATCTATAACCATCAAAGATATTAGCCTGTAATTTTCTTTTTCATTGTATCTTTGTCTGGTTTTGGTATCATACAATGTCTTTGTGAGTGTTCCCTCCTCTTCAGTATTTTGGAAGAGTTTGAGAAGGATCAGTATGAGTTTTTCTGTTTAGTAGAATTCACCTGTGAAGCCCTCTGGTCCTAGACTTTTGTTTGTAGGGTTTTAGGGAGGTTTTTGTGTTTTTTCTATATATATATATATATATATATATATATATATATATATATATACAGATTCTATTTCATTTCTAGTGATTGGCCTTTTCAAATTATCTATTTCTTCTTGATTCAGTTTTGGTGGGCTGTATATTTCTAGAAACTTGTCCATTTCTTCTAGATTGTTGAATTTGTTGGCATAAAATTGTTCATAATATTCTTTTTTTTTGTATTTCTGCATTATTGGTTATTATTTCTCCTTTTTCCTTTCTTATTTTATTTGAGTTCTCTCTCTTTTCTTCTCAGTGAGCCTGGCCAGAGGCTTGTCAATTTTGCTTACCTTTCAAAAAACCAGCTCTTGGTTTTATTGATTTTTTTCTATTGCTTTTTAAATCCCTATTTTATTTGTTTCCTCTATGATCTTTATTATTTCCTTCTGCTGATTTAGTTTGTTCTTCTTTTTCTAATTCTTTTAGGTTGTAGGTTAGGTTGTTTATTTGAGACTTTTCTTGGTTTTTTCTGAGGAAGGCCTGTATTGCCATGAACTTCCCTCTAAGAACTACTTTTTGCTATATATAACTCATAGATTTTGCAAGGTTGTGTTTTCATTGTCATTTGTCTCAAGGCATTTTAAAATTTCCTCTTGGATTTCATCATTGACCCATTGGTTTTTTAGTAGCATGTTGTTTAGTCTCCATGTAATCATTATTTTTTTCATTTCTTTTTCTGTGTCAATTTCTAGTTTCATGTCACTGTGGTCAGAAAAGATGCTTGAAATAATTTCTATACTCATAAATTTGTTGAGGCTTGTTTTGTGCCCTAGTGTATGGTCAGTCCTAGAGAATGTTCCATGTGCACTTGAAAAGAATGTGTATTCAGTTTTTTGGGATGTAATGTCCTGAAAATATTAAGTCTAACTGTTCTGTTGTATTATTTGGGATGTCTGTTTCCTTACTGATTTTCTATCTAGAAGATCTGTCCATTGATGTGAATGGGGTGTTAAAGTCTCCTACTATTACTGTATTCCTGTCAATTTCTCCCTTTATGTTTGTTAGTATTTTTTAAATGTATTTGGGTGCTCCTATATTAGGTGCATGTATGTTGATGAGAGTAATATCCTCTTCTTGTATTGATAGTTTTATCATTATATTGTGTCCTTCTTTATCTTTCTTTATGGACTTCGTTTTAAAGTTGATTTTGTCCAGTATGAGCACTACAACCCCCCTCTTTCTTGTCATTTCCATTTGCATGAAATATCTTTTTCCATCCCCTTACTTTCTATCTATCTGTGTCCTTTGCCATAAGTGGTCTCTTAAAGGCAGCATACTGTAGGCTCTTGCTTTGTTTTTACCCAACTTGCCACTCTATATCTTTTGATTGGAGCATTTAGTCTATTGATATTTAATGTAATTATTGATAGGTAAGTATTTATTGCCATTTTAAACCTTGTTTTGTAATTGATTCTTTGTTTCTTCTTTGTACCTTTCTTTTTCTTTTTCTTTTTGTGGTTTGATGATTTTTTATTTTATGCTTCTGTTCTCTTTTTGGTTTCTGTGAATCTATTGTATGTTTTTCACTTGTGGTTACTCTGTTTTTCAAGTATGTAACCCCCTCCTATATCTACTTGCCTTAGACTGATAGTCATATAGGCTCACACACATTCTAAAAAAAAGAATCTTCTCATTTTCTTACTCTCCTACCCCTATGTTTTATGATTTTGATGTCCTTTTTTACATCTTCATGGTTATCCTTTTGCTGTTCATTCTGGTTATCATCACTTTCACAAAATTTTTTTAATTAAAAAATATTTAATCTGTATACTGGTTTATTTAAGTGATTTACTTTCCAATTGTGATTTTCTCTTTCCTATAAGGTTCTCACTTCTTTTCTATTTAGAGAAGACCTTTCAGTGTTTTAGGATAGGTTTAGTATTGCTGTATTCTTTTAGTTTTTGCTTGTCTGAGAAATTCTTTCTCTTTCCTATTCTAAATGATAATTTTGCTGGGTAGAGTATTCTACGTTACAGATTTTTCTCTTTCATGATTTTGAATATATTTTGCCACTCCCTTCTGGTCTTCAGCATTTCTTTAGAGAAATCAGCTGATAGTCTTAGGGGGGTTCCATTGTAATTAACTCTTTGTTTTTCTCTTGCTGCCTTTAAGATCCTCTCTTTATCTTTAACATTTTCCATTTTAATTATGATATGTCTTGATGTAGGTATTTGGGTTCATTTTGTTTGGAACCCTCTGTGCTTCCTGTACCTGGACATCTGTTTCCTTCTTTAGGCTTGGGGAGTTTTTATCCATAATTTCTTCAAATACATTTTTGATCTTCTTTTCTCTTTATTCTCCTTCTGGAACCCCTGTTATGCATAGATTGGCATGCTTTGTGTTATCCCATAGGCCTCTTATAGTGCTTTTTTTTTTAAATGGGGCTTTCTGTCTGCTGTTCTAATTGGGTGATTTCCATTAGTCTATCTTCCAAGTCACTTGTTCATTCTTCTGCATTATTCATTCTGCTATTCATTGCCTTTAGCTCAGCTTTCATCTCAGCAAATGAATTTTCTAATTTTTCTTGGCTCCTCCTTATAGTTTCTAGTTCCTTCTTACAGAAATATGCATTTCTGTTGATAGCCTTTCTTAATTCTTTCAGTATTTTCATTTTCTCCTTTTTGAACTAAATATCTGTTAGACTGAAGAGGTCTGTTTCATTCTTCTTTCAGGGGAATTCTCTTGGTCTTTTAACTAGGAGTGTTTCCTCTGCTTCTTCATTTTACTTATATTTCTCTTACTCTGTGAGTTTAAGAGAAACAATTATCTATTGTGGTCTTGGAGGGCTATTTTTTATGTGAGAGTGTCCCTGTATAGCTTGTGTGGGTTTAACATTTTTGGTGTTTTTAGTATGGATGCATGCTGCCTCTTTCCTTGGCATGTGCTGGCTGTTATCCTCTAAATAGGGGGTGTGCAGATGCAGCGGCTGGTGCCCACATCTATGGCAGTCCCAGGCTCCCTCCACATATACCCTTGGTTGCACCTGCAACACACTCCAGCCCTTTCAAACTGTCTCTGCGTAGCCAACCCCAGACCTTTCCCTGGGCCTGATCTCCGAAGCCTGAGCTTTAGCATCCAGCCCCTGCCTGTACCAGTGGACACGTGTCTCAGTCTGGGGAATGCAGGATGGTGGCAGGGATTGTCTGTGCATGTCTCTCTCCATTCTGCAAACTGGCTGCCGCACTAACCTCTGAGGCTTCGAAGCTCCCCCTCCATCCTAGCTGATCTCTCTGCTGGTTGCGGGGCTCCGCAGGGCACAAAGCTCCTCTCCTCTTTCACATTTCCCTTGAAGGGGCACAGGTCCCATCCTGATTCTCTCTCTCTTTTTATTTTTTCTTTTATCCTACCCGTTTACGTGGGGATTCTTCTTGCCCTTTCAGAAGTCCAAGGTCTTCTTCCAGTGTTCAGTAGGTATTCCTTGAGAATTGTTCCACAGATGTATTTTTAGGTATAGATGTATTTTTGATGTATTTGTGGGAGGAGGTGAGCGCTGCATCCTGCTACTCCACTATCTTGATCATTCCCCTCTGGATACATGTTATTACACATCTGTCCAAACAAACAGAATGTATAACACCAAGAATGAACACTAATGTAAACCATGGACTTCAAGTGACAATGATGTGTTGCTGTTGCTTCACCAATTGTAATAAATGTACCATTGTGGTGTGGGATGTTGATAGTGAGGGAGGCTGGGTGGGGAAAGGAGTATATGGGAACTTTCTGTATTTGTCACTCAATTTTACCATGAACATAAAACTGCCCTAAAAATAGTCTGTTAAAAACGTGGAGTAATTCTGACATTCATCTGAAAGAATAAACAAGAAAGAATAGATTGGTAATTTTTTATAAAGAATACTAGGGAGAAAAAACTTGCCCTGTTATAAATTTTAGTATATGTGCTGCCAAAGTGAGCATGCCCTGTTATAAATTAAATGATTTAAATAGCCATAATGATTAAAATAGAAATGTACTGGTTTGCTATTGACACATTTTTGTGTGGAAACTTTTATCAAACTCAAATGTTACCATGTCCTACATTTTCCATCCTAACCTCTTACTTGCCAGACAACATTAATTCATCCTCTTGGACTATTTTTAATGTAATTTCATATCTTATTCTTTAATATAAGTTAAATAAGACATAGTAAATTGTTCAAGAATACATCTATTTATTATCATTGAAAATACAAACTTAGAAGCTGAGGATGATATGCAACATAAAATAAAGGGTTAAAAGTCGTTAATACTGCAAATAAATTGCAGAACAACAATAAACAAGTATATGAAGAGACAGCTTAGGTTTGGAAAAGACTAAATTACATGATGAGAGGTGACAATATCCAAAGAACTAAACTTTAACACTTATTATACTGTTAGGCAAAAAAATGAAGTTATATGTATGATAGCACATAATTATGAGTTTTTAACTATGCAAAAACATCATCTACTTAACAATTTGCTTTTTCTTCAAGCATATGCAAGTAGGAAAAGTAAAAAGACTGCTATCCTTGCTATATGGAGATAAAAACATTTATTTTGTATTCCAAGCGTTTTCCACCTGGAGTTAGAATGAATATGAGATGGCTTTTAAGTATATTTGATCTTCATTGAAACCATGTTCAGATTGTAGCTTTCAGAATACAAAAATATCTGAAACTATCTGTCTGCAGCAAAGAGTTGCCTAATGTCCATTTAGACTTTTTATATTCTGTGCTCTATGGTTTGCAAAACTGATTTAAGATTAATCTGAACTAAAGAACAATTTATATATGCCATTCCATTGAAATTATGATAAGTGCTTTGAAATTTGAATTACAATTGAAGTAAAATCAATACAATGTTCAAAGCTATATGTTTTCTTTCTCAAACTCATAATGAAATAAAAGCTAAAATGACTATATTCTAATTTGCCATGTTTATAGTTTTCACTGAAATTATAAATGATATGGTATCTATTTGTTATGTGAAATAAAGCACATTGCCTAAGATATTTTAGTCACAATGAATCATTAGGGTATTTTTGTTTGGTAGGATAACAACGATTATATTTTTCCTGGCATGATGAATGCCTTTTCATGTCACTGTGGGATATTAAAAAAAAAAAAATGCATTACATTGTTCCCTATCAGAGAAGGATGAAAGGACAATTACCTGATAACTTTTGTACTACTGATTAGAAGTATGCATTTAGAAGAGACAATAAACAAATTTTGAAACTAATTTTACTAAACAGCATCAAAAAGGTCAATGTCCTGAAAGATAAGAAAGACTGAGGAACAGTTATAGATTAAAAGAAAGTAAAGGAGCATGATGATTAAAGGCATTAGGTGATCCTGGATATAGAATATTGTTAGGTCAATTAGAAAAATTAGAATAAGGACTGTAACAATGTAAAATTTCCAGAATTTCATCATCGTTCTGTTGTCATGTAAGAGAACATCTTCATTGTCAGAAGACACAGGCTGAACTATTTAAAGGTGAAAGACTGTGATATTTGGTATATTCATATGGTTATACAATATATAGTTTCACAGTAATAATAATAAAGTGAAATATATGTGTATACATGTGTGAGAGTGTGTAAGAGAGACAGACGGAAAGATAAAAAGACAGATCAGAGCAAGTGCAAATAATACAAAATGCTAACAACTGGTGTATTGAAGTTTGAATTTTTCAAAATAAATGTTGAAACAAAATTTAAACTCAAAACATGCTGTCTTCAGGACTTCAACTATTCAATTGCTCTTTAGCTAATATTCTGGTTCCAATTCCTCTTTCCCTGGAATCAGAAATCCTCTGCCTGCTACTCAGTCTCATACCATGCAGTTCAGAGGATGCCTCTTTTAAACAATATCAGTTTTGATGTTAGACAGTCTCAGAGTTTTCTGCTAGAAATTTGTAAAATCTGTATTATTGAGCTGGTTGGGTCCTCCTAATCATCAAGTCTATTTGCATGAACACCATCCAACACCCTTACAAGTACTGAAGAGAAGTGTGTTTTTCCTACTGTCTTTCTGTCATTCTTCTTAAATAGTATGATCCTTTGACCTTTTCCTCTTTCAGATAGTTAGAGAATGATACTGAAAGCAACATTATGCTTCATTTACTATGTGTATGGCGTAGAAGTGGCACAGAGAGGGAGAGGGAGATGCAAATGATACAGTAGGTTAACGATTGACATATAAAATCATTCCACAGGGTCATTAGATAACACTGTGGAATATCCCTCATAATCAGGTAATAGGTAACTGAATTATGATTTCACTACAGAGAATTAACTACAGTATTTGTAGAAGGATATCTTACTTCACCCTCTTCTATCAACCCCCACAACCACATCTACCCACCTGCCTATATTTGTGTACTTTATATCTCTCCACATTCAGTAAGGCTCTCCCTAGAAGCTCCACTTAGGATTTCCACATTGCTTCCCAAACCCAATATTTCATAGACTCTTTCTCTGCTTTATGTTTTCTACTTACTACTAAGTTACATATTATAGATTTTATTTTGCATCGTGCTTTATTTCTTATCTAGCTTACTAGAAGTAGTTTTTGTCTTTTGTTCTGTTAACAGAGACCTGAGAGGTTTTATGTGTGTTTGTTTGTTTTAAAATTCTGAGGACTTCAGGTCTTCATTCATTTCTGGAAAATTCTCAACTAAGAGTATGTGTGTATCTCTTCTCCATTTCCTTTATTTCCTCTTTCTGGAACTGCTATTAGACATTGTTTAATCTTCTTAAACATTCTCCATGTATTTATTTAAGTAAGTGTTTACTAAAGCATAACATACATAGAGAAAAATGTAGAAATAAATATAATGAATCTTCAAAAAGTGAACATGTTGTGTAAAAAGACTCAGGTCAAGAAATAAAATATTACCAGTCCTCCAGAAGGTTCCTATGTGCCCCCAGGCAGTCACAACTCCCCAGATCCACTTCAGAGCCTGCAAAAGTCACAAGTATCCTGACTTCTAAGAACATTATTAGATCAGTTTTGCCTGAATTCGAATTTTACATAAATGGAATCACACAGGGAATCTACTTTTGTATCTGGCTTCATTCATTCGACAATATGCTTGTGATATGGATTCAAGTAGTTGTGTATAACATTCTCCATTCTTTTGCATTCTATTATATAAACAATGTATTTAATCCATTCTACTTCAAAAGACCATTTATAGATTGTTTCCAGATTTTAGCTACTATAAATAGTGCTGCTATCCATCATTATGCAGGTCTTTTGGTGCACATATGTACACACTTCTGTTGGTTATATACCTAAAAGAGTAACTGTTGGGTCATAAAGTATCTGTACTTTCAGTTTTAGTAGTCATGTCTTTGTGTGACTTCATAGCTCATTCCTTTTTTCACTAAATTTTATTTCACTGTATAGATGTATCACAGTTTGTTTTTCCATTCACCTATTGAACGACATCTTGGTTTCTCTTAGTCTTTGGAATTATGTATAAAGCTCCTATAAACATTTATGTCCAGGTTTTTGTGTGGCATTAGTTTCAAATCAGTTGGGTAAACACCTAGAAACATGATTGCTGGATCGTATGGTAAGACTGTATAGCTTTGTAAGGAACTGTCAGATTATCTTCCAAAGTAGCAGTACTATTTTGCATTCCCACCAAGAATGAATTTTGTTCCTGTCCCTATAGTTACACATCCTCACCAGCAATTTGTATTGTCCGTTGTTTGGATTTTAGTATTTTAATAGGTTTGTGGTAGGATCTTATGGCTCTTTTAGCTTGCATTTCCTAATGATAAATAATGTTGAGCATATTTCTTATATGCTTATTTGCCCTGTCACTGTGCCTGGTATGTGTCACTATATAATAGTAATGATAAATAGTGGGTGAACTAAATTATTTCACAGAATATTTGCAAGGAATGTAAATGCATTATCATGTAGGCATATATCAGTGGCCAAAAAGGTCACATTTATGTCCACTCCAATAATTATAGCCCTCTTAAAATATGCACTCTTTAAAAAAAGAAGTCACCTATTTTTTCTGTGCCTCCATTTTCTTCAGCTGGTATAAACTTTCAGAATTACATCAGGAAAAATACTTCCCCCTGGAGAGTAGACCTTTTATTTTGGAGAAGGCTCTGGGCTTGTTTCACAGTGGTTATGCTCCTTGCTGGGTTTGTAAGGGGACCTTTCTGTTCCTCACCAGAAGAACCTAGTGGTGAAGTAATTGGATAGGGGACCCCCTTAAGCTTGCAGCCCCCATGATTTTCTCATTTTTAGACTAGTCCACACTCAGCCTCTAGCAGTTTGTCGAATTTTTCTTGTGTATCCCTACCAGTTTATGGCTCAAGCAGCTTCTGCTCCAGATCAGTAGATCTGTCTCTATCTCTCAGGATGTGCCTGTCTCTTCCGATTTCAGAGCAGTAGTTGTCCCAGCAACTTCAGTTTTCAGACGGGTCTAAGAAAAGTCATTGATTTTCACTTTTTCCAGCTTTTTCTTGTTGTGAAGACAAGAGTGATGATTTCCATACTCTACATATGTTAGAGCTGAAATCAGAAGTCTATGAGTATTTTAGAAATCTTTAAAATCTTTGTGTTTCTGTTTCCCAGATTTTTCATTCTGGTTTCTATTAAATCTTTTGTTTAATCATATGTATTTTATAGTCTCATCATATGTATTTTTAAAGTCTCATCACATTGTTTTATTATATATTGTTTTTGAGTGTGCTAATTCTTTTATTTACATGTGCTTATTCTTCCTGATAGTGGTTTGTAATGTTTCATTGTTAGCTCATTTTTAGGAGTTAGGAAAGAAAAATCTGTTCAGTACTGAAAATAATCCTACAAAGAAGTGTCGTATTTGCTTTTACAAGATGCTGGAGTTTTAAAATAATTCTTTATATCTATTTATTATCATACTAAAAGGTAGTAAAAAGTAGACCCACACCTATGATTAATGGGAGGCCTATGGCTTAGATTTCTCCTACTCAATACCCAGCCACACCCAACATCCAGCACCAAGGTCGGAGAGCCTGTAAACTTTCAGGAGTTTATACAACCATTCTGAAACGTAATTGACAGAAGTTGGGATTCATCTTCTACATCAGTTTAGTTTTAAGATATCTAGATGTTTCCTAATCATTGTTCTACGTATTCCTTTATGGGATTCATTATTGTTGCCCCTTGTTACTTGCTTGTTTTTGTGTTAAGTAGCAGTGGTTACACTATTTATACAATATCAGGATTTCCCCTAGGCTCTTCAAACTTTTCAAAAATGTATTTTAGGGCTGCATAATATGCCACTGTGTTGTTATGTCCTATTTTACTTCTACACTTACTTAATATATATAATTTGTACTGTTCTCAGTTTTTCACTTTTAAGATAAATGATTAGACATAGAATTACTTAGCCAGAGGAAGTCATATTTTGAATTTTTTAAGAGGCCTGATTCATACTGTCGTCTTTTTCATCAGATTTTTATTGTCATTGTGTATCTTTTTTGAAGAAAAAGTTTTTGATAACTTGATTGATATGTAATGTCATCTTGTTCTTTTAATCATTTTTCTTTCGTTACTAGTACAGGGGAGTCTAAATTCTACCTTTACCTTTAAGAACTAGAGTTCTTTTAAACTGGGCCTTAGAATTAAGTGGGCTTAAGACAGATCAACAGGAAAGAATCATACAAATTTGTTTAATACAAGTTTTACATGACACGGGAGCCTTCATAAGGAGTGAAGAAAGAAAATGGCAGAATCTACAGGCTTTTACATTAGGTTGAAAAAAGAGAGGCAATTGTGGAAAAGTAACCTATGTGGAGAGGCTAAAGGGGGAGATAAGAATTAGTTTAACAAGGTCTACTTGTACAGAATTCTTAGTCCCAGCTTCTCATCCTTAATGATAAGAACGTTACTTTTCTTCTGATATAGGGAGGACATCATTCACATGGAAATTTCACCTCCTGCTTGGAAAGTTGGAGTGTTATTTATTTATTTATTTTGTAATTGCCATTTTTCAAGTGCCTTTAACTCAGAATAGTCAGTACACCAGAGTGGCTTTTTTTTTCTTTGTTTTTTTTTTTTGGCGGTATGTGGGCCTCTTACTGCTGTGGCCTCTCCCGTTGTGGAGCACAGGCTCTGGACGCGCAGGCTCAGTGGCCATGGCTCACGGGCCTAGCCGCTCCACGGCATGTGGGATCCTCCTGGACCGGGGCATGAACCCGCATCCCCTGCATCGGCAGGCGGACTCTCAACCACTGCGCCACCAGGGAAGCCCCTGGATTGGCTTATTTTAGGGTGGCATGTTCTGAATTCCTTCACTCATAATGGAAATAATTTTATATTTTTTGTAACTCTTAGTGGAGAGGTTAAGGGCATGTTCTCTCAAGCTATACTTTTCTAGATTTAGAACCAACCACTGCCTCTTAATAGTTTTGTGAGTGGGAATAGGTGATTGGTTTCATTTTCCACTGAGAGGAATGAGTCGTTCTTAGAAGAGAAGTGGGCACATAGTAAATGACCCACATCTGTTAGCTATCTGTAGTATTTGATAATAATAATATTTTTTATTTCTTTCTGAAGATTTTAAATGTGTTTATTTTTCATACAAAAGTTTTTACTTTTTGATGGATAAGTCTATCATATTTGTCTTTTGTGGGGTTCTTCCATTTTATGGTTACATTATTAACACCCTCCTAGAGTTTAACAAAATCATCTAAAAAGTATATGAACAACATAGTAAAAATGTTAAGAGTAAAAAATGAGTTACTTTAAACAAATAAAAACTAATAAAAAAGGAAACTGGAGATGTTTTTCCATGTCCTTTCAGAAGACTAGATCATAGATTATTCAATGCCATAAATCATTCATTGAAGTGTGAAACAGAATTATCTATAAGTTGAGAAATACAGAGTTTGTTAAAGATATTTGCAATAGACGTTTTCACACCCATGTTCGTATAGTCAAAATCCACAAATGTGTGAAGAAAAAAAAATAGTTAACATTTTAGTGACATTTTTTAAAAGTTCACAATATTCAAAAGAAATATTATAGCTGAGAAATGGAAAATGACTAAGTTATCTCCAGTATCTGAAAAAGGTCATGAGAATTGCATAGCCACTGAATTTAACCCCATCTTATGGGGGAGTTTTAACCAGACAGTGCTTTGACATTATTACAGATGGAAGTTAGAAGCCAGATTCCCTGAATATATTCAAAATCTTCCAAAATACCCGTTTTTGGTTTTCATGGCACCTCTAAAAAGAATTTTTTTAATTAAAATGTTAAAAAGTATAGGATTAAAAGAACACTAAATATTTTAAATTGGATAAAAGAAAATTCTTAATTATATATTACTATAATTAATCTACTTCTTTTATTTATAAAGAAAGATTCCAAAAGTATCATTGTTAATTTACTAATGACAAAAGTAGAACAGAATCACCAGATAATGATTCACCAAAAGAAATTTTCAACTTTAAAATAAATTATATGTATAACACGTTCAAGAATTCATTTTACAGTCATACAGTATTTAGGCAATATGAGTCACAAAGCATATTAATAATAATTTTTGAAACCTACTGAAAGGAGACTAGTCTGTTAACAAATTATATTAAAAATGGAGAGAAAAAAAGTGAAAGCTGGTAAATAGGTTAAAAAATTTAGACCATTTTGGTGACTGGGTTCAGGAGATAAATGCAAACTCAGAGAAGACAAATGCAAAATAATTAGATTGTGATCAAGGAACACTGCCAGGAACTGGACACTAAATAAAAGTCATCCTATGATTTAAATAAGAATGTGGCTGATGGAGTTATTAAAACTGCTTTGCCATTTATTTTTAAAGACAGAACTCTGTATACTACAGTAAGAATGGATTCTTTACTTGGTAAGGCATCTATCTGGAAAACTGTAGACTGTAGAGTATAAGCATTATATTACCTCTAAAAGAAGAAAGTAAGGTGATAGGAAAAAGACACACTAGCATATTTAAATGATTTTACTATATATCCTCTTAAAGCTAAATCCTGTGATTAAGTTATACTTTAACAGCTTATCATCAATGTCTTGTATAAACAATGAAAGCTAAAAGAAATAAATGCTTATGATTCTAATAAATTAGTGCATAAAATATTTCTGTTGAACTTTTTTCCTCATTTAATGATTCCTTTAAAAATCTGTGATAGTGACAAACTTGTGTATGCAGTTGGATTAAAATTTGAAAGCAATAATAAAAAGTGATTTCTTTGGATTTTAAAATTCATGTCCAACTAAGTTTGTTTTGTTTTGTTTTAATTAATGAAGGGTTAGCACTATCTTTTCTTTTCTGATGGACCATCAGGAAAAAAGAAAACCTTCAGTGACCTCTGTGCTCTTTGGAAATGAGAACTTAATTGGATAGGTTGCTATCATTGATGTCGTCTAGAATCGGAGTCCCTCATCAGTCTTCTCTCCTTCCATGCTTTACACCATTTTCTTTCTCAAATTCCTAAATATATAATGTGCACTTATACATAAAGTTCTGTCTGGAGGCTTTGAGCTTTTTAGAAAAAGAGATACTTAAAAGTGGTAATAAATTAAGAAAAATAGTTCAAAGTTTCTCTGGAGGTGGTCATTATAAACCTGATCTCTAAACTACTAAATTTCTTCCTCTGCCTTATAAACACTGTAGAGTAGCAAATCAAATCCCTCATGGTTCACTTGAATCCCATTTCCTTCCCCTTAGGCAGAGAAAGTTCTTTCATGTGTCAAATAGCCTTGTGGTAGTTTGGCCTATGCAGTGGAACTGGAAAATGAAGAAAAAGATATTTGAGAAATGTATTTTATTTAGTCAAGCTGCTTTCAGATTTCTCACATAACTAAAAAATTGTAAACTCCCTTCTCTATACCATCTAACTTCTCTTTCCACTCAAAAACAAAATCTACAGCAGAACTCAAACAAAAAACACATACAACCAGTTTAGTACATTCAAAACTTTGTGGTATTTTAGTCAGACCATTAAACGAGCTGCCACTTTTCTAGAAAACATGGGTCAGAAAAACAAAGATTGGAAATACTCCCACATGGCAAGAAGCATTTTTTAAAAATCAGGCAAAAATACATAATCATGATATTCAGGTAGTACTATTAAAAATCCACCTGTTTATTGGCTTCACAGAGTGCTCAGTTTTCTATAATAACCCAATAATGTTTATAATTTTTTAAATGCATGTTAATATGTTATAGTAAAAACTGAGTTCATTCTGAATTTGGATTTGGAATTACTATGGTCATTTTTGTCTTCTTTTTGAATAAAAATGAAAACCTGAAATGATGTATTATTGAATCAAGCTGTTCTATAATAACATCTAGAAGACAAAGTTGGGGATTCATTGGAAACAGCGGATAGGTTGTCCAATTAGATACAGCAGTGATATAGAGGAAAGAGTCAAAAATAACTGGTAGGATGTTCCTATAACTCACCATTAAAGACGGTACAGTGGGAGAGCAGAATCAGGCAGAAAGATATTAGGTTTAGTTCTGGACATCTGGAGTCTGATATGTCTGAGGGAGAGCTGAGACGATGAAGGTAGTAGGCAGCTGCACATTTGAGTCTAGCACTCACAGTATGGGAGGGATAAAATTAGTTGTTTCTGACCCATGACTACAAAGACAAAAAAAGAAAAGAGAAAGACACAGGCAAAACCAAATAGAAAGACCAAGCTTAAAGAGTCAAAAAGGAAGACTGAAGAAATGCCACATAAAGACACAGATACAGAAGTACACAAGCTAAAATACTGAGACAGAAATCTCTTTGTCAGGAAGTCAGGAAGGCAAGAAGGAGTGCAAGTGCCCAGAAAAGGTTTTGTTATTCCTTGCTTACTTTTTATGTGCTGGTCGGGGCATTGTGAGGGAATGACCAGACAGAATTTAAAGGACCAGTAACCAAACCAACAGACAATTAATGAGGCATGCTCAAAATATTCTCCTTTCTAGGAGCTATGAGTATATAAAGAAACAGAAATTAACATGTAGTCAAACCTACCCTATAATACTGGATTCTATTAGAACCACTATATTTAATAAGCTATGATTATGGCAGCTTTCAGCTTATAAAATATATGTTTTCATTTTATAAAATAAAATGAAAGTAATTGAGACAATTATTTTGTGATTTGGATTCAAGTCTTCTCCCTCAGAAATAGACAATTAACAATAAAATAAAATATGGAGGCAATGAGATTAGGGAAATATTGTGGATGAACTCTCTTAATGGGAGCTACGTGATTCTAAAACAGCTGATTGAGATCTGAGGCACATTTGCTTTGCTGATATGTGCTGCTAGTTTTTCACTAAATATTCTGTGATTTATAATGTGGAAAAATTTCATTATTTTGCAAAGGAGAATTTGATATGTTATATATATATATATGAGATAGTATTTTTCAGTGTATATTATGAAATGTAATTCTTAAAATACATGATTTATGAAAAAAGTGCATCTTTATAGAATTTTATACACTATTGTATCATGTAGAATATATTGATTATCACATAGTTTAAACTTTAGTCTCCTTTATCTGAGTGTTTCCTGACCACAAGTGTCTCCTGACCACAGTCTCCAGTTGGAACAATAAAAGAAAACAGTAATATTCATATTATTAAAATAATATGCTATTCCTATTATTTCAATATTTCTCAAATATTCTTCAGAATTATAGAAGTAATTGAAGTGATTCCTTCATATGGCATATATTTCATCCATAGTAAAATACTAAAATACTGCCCAGGAGACCCATAGAGATTTTGAGAAAGTGCCTCAGGAACTCTCTTGGATGTGGGCTTTAGGGAGAAAAGGAGTAGCAGGTCAGGGTAGCCACCCAACCATTCCCCATAACAACTGCAATTGTATCTGTTTATCCTATTTGGCTTTTTATTTAAAAAGCCATTTTAAGACAGTGTTTCACTGTTGGGGAAAAAATGAAAACTAGTATTCCAAGAAGAGGTTCATAACTGTTAAGGTTTAATATTGTAAAGAGAACACCACTCAAATTTGAAGAAAACATTTTCTGAGTGTTTATTGATTTATCTAAGCACTATTAGTTCTTCAGTTTCACATATAATGCAAAACCAACATTTATAAGGAAAGCATATCTAAATGGTAAATAAAAAGATTTCTTTCTTCCTTTGAATTCTTAAATTAGATATGCATAAAATATACATCATACAAAATTTCAAAATGGCATATTTGAGAATACTTATGTTTATATTGAGTGCATATAGTACTTTATAAAACTCAAGCTATTTGGAATACATATGAAGTCAAGTTACTAATTTGATAAATAGCACAACACAGGATAATGCACATTTAAGAACATTTAGAAAACCATGTAACTGAATTTTGAAATGGGTGAATTTGTTTATGTTTAGTCTAAAAAGATCAGAAGGAAGAAATATCTGCTTATGGAATGATACACTCCAAGAGGTTGACATTGGTTGTCCTTTTGAGATAGAATTGGAGATTCTATTAACACTCTTGAGGATATTTCCTTTTTTGTGAATATATATTTCTATTGTGATGAAAGTAGATTTAACTAAAGAAAAATGTTCATAATAGTTACTAAATGCCACCCCCAGAATATGTATATACACACAAAAATACATATATATATATATACACACACACACATACACAAAAACCATTCAATATGTACATTCAAAACCACAAACACACACAGGCACACACACACACACACACACACACACACACACATTCTTTGTTAATAGCAAAGGATTAAGTAGAGAAAAGTTTTCTAAAATTGAGATACGATAGAAGCTACAGATTAGTAAATTAGTTACCCAGACTAACATTTCTTTTTCTATTGAGATATAACTGCCATGTAACATTATATTAGTTTAGTTTCTTAACTAAAGGTGGAACATGGAAAAGTGGTTGCTGGTGTTGGGGGTGATAGTGGACCCTCTGGCAGGGAGAGGCAATATCACTGATATTGTTTAGAATTGCCAGCTCATAATGATAATAAAAATCTAACTGACTTTTAGTGGGTTTGCTTACTGTTTTAAAATTTTCTTCAATATAGTTTCATATTGATTGCATATAGGACAAACTTTTCCTACTACCTCACCCTTTGGTACACCAGAAAGTTTGGTACACTTTCAAAGAAAAGCCTCAATTAATATCATTATGTTCCTTTTTATTTTACTGAATTCTTTGAATAAGTTGTATTTTTTAAAGGTAATAAACAACTAACCCTCAACCAACAGGTAACAACCTTTTCATATGGATCCATCCATACTTTTCTCTTTGCTGAAACAAATTATGCATACATA
This sequence comes from Orcinus orca, assembly GCF_937001465.1. Taxonomy (NCBI): domain Eukaryota; kingdom Metazoa; phylum Chordata; class Mammalia; order Artiodactyla; family Delphinidae; genus Orcinus; species Orcinus orca. The sequence goes on from NC_064562.1 coordinate 17,812,588, forward strand.
GATTTAGCTCATATAAATATATGGCATTATATAACAATTCTTTAATTGCTTATTTACTTAATGTATTATGGATCTCTCTACAAGTCAATTAATACAGCATTAATTCACTCTCAATCTATTCATTTTCTCTTTTAGCATATTCTTAGTATAGATACACTACTATCATTTATTCAAATATTGCTGTAGATAGGCATGAGGATTGTTTTGAGTGTGCTGCCTACAAAAGTATTGAATAACCATCTTTAGAAATTAATCCTTATATATAATTTTTTTTAGGATATTTTCTAAATCTTGATTTTGGTGGGGCAAATAAATACTGTTTTTCCAAAAATGTTGTAACACTAAATGTTTTTATTGTTTCTTACTTATGCCAAATATTTTGTGAAAATACTAGCCCATTGTTTTGATTCATATTTCTCTGTTAAAGAATTTGAATATCTTATTATGTTTATTGGTCATTTGCCCTTCCTCCACAGTAAATCTCATACTTATATATTTTTTCCTTTTATATTATGGTTTTTTATTGAAGTATTGTTGATTTATAATGTGTTAGTTTCACATATACAGCAAAGTGATTCAGATATTTAAATATATTCTTTTTCAGATTCTTTTCCATTATAGGTTATAACAAGATATTGAATATAGTTCCCTGTGCCATACAGGAGGCCCTTGTTTACCTGTTTTATATATAGCAGTGTGTATCTGTTAATCCCAAACTTCTAATTTACCCCTCTTCTCCCTTCCCCCATTGGTAACCATAAGTTGATTTTCTATATTAGTGAGTCTATTTCTCTTTTTTAAATAAGTTATTTTGTATCATTTATTTTTTTAGATTGCACATAGAAGTGATATCATATGGTTTTGTCTTCCTCTGTCTCACTTCACTTAGTATAATCATGTCTAGGTCCATCCATGTAGGTGCAAATGGAATTATTTCGTTCCTTTTTTATGGCTGAGTAATATTCCATTGTATATGTACCACTTATTCTTTATCCATTCATCTGTCAATGGACACTTAGCTTGCTTCCATGTCTTGGCTATTGTAAATAGTGCTGCTGTGAATACTGGGGTGCATGTATCTTTTCGAATTAGAGTTTTCACCTTTTCTGGATACATGCCCAGGAGTGGGATTGCTGGATCATATGGTAACTCTATTTTTAGTTTTTAAAGTAACTTCCATACTGTTCTACATAATGGCTTCACCAATTTCTATTCCCACCAACACTGTAGAAGATTTCCCTTTTCTCTACATCCTCTGCAGCATTTACTATTTGTAGACTTTTTGATGATGGCCATTCGACAGGTATGAGGTGCTACCTCATTGCAGTTTTTATTTACCATTCTCTAATAATTAGCAATGTGGAGCATCTTTTCATAGGCCTTTTGGTCATCTGTATGTCTTCTTTGGAGAAATGTCTATTTAGGTTTTCTGCCCATTTTTTGATTGGGTTGTTTGGTTTTTTGGTATTGAGCTATATGAGATGTTTGCATATTTTGGAAATTAAGCCCTTGTCAGTTGCATTGTTTGCAAATGTTTTCTACCATTCTGTACATTGTCTTTTCATTTTGTTGATCGTTTCCTTTGCTGTGCAAAAGCTTTTCACTTTAATTAGGCCCCATTTGTTTATTTTTGCTTTTATTTCCATTACTTTAGGAGATGGATTCCCGCAAAATATTGCTGTGATTTATATTAGACTGCAGAGTGTTCTGCCTACGTTTTCATTTAGGAGTTTTATAGTATCTGGTCTTACATTTAGGTCTTTAATCCATTTTGAATTTATTTTTGTATATGCTGTTAGAGAATGTTCTAATTTCATTCTTTTACATGTGGCTGTCCAGTTCTCCGAGCACCATGTATTAAAGAAACTGTCTTTTCCCCATTGTATATTCTTGCCTCCTTTGACATAGATTAATTGACCATAAGTGTGTGGGTTTATTGCTGGGCTTTCTATCCTGTTCCATTGATCTGTGTGTCTGTTTTTATGCCAGTACCATACTATTTGTATCAGTGTAGCTTTGTAGTGTAGTATAGAGTCAGGGAGCCTGATTCCTTCAGCTCTGTTCTTTCACAAAATTGTTTTGGCTATTCAGAGTCTTTTATGTTTTCACACAAATTAAATTTTTTTTTGTTCTAGTTCTGCGAACAATGCCATTGGTAAGTTCATAGGAATTGTATTGAATCTATAGATTGCCTTGGGTAGTATGGTAATTTTGACAATATTGATTCTTCCAATCCAAGAACACAGTATATCTTTCCATCTGTTTGTGTCATGTTCACTTTCTTTCATCAGCATCTTACAGTTTTCAGAGTGAAGGACTTTTGCTTCCTTCGGTAGGTTTATTCCTAGGTATTTTATTCTTTTTGATTCAATGGTAAATGGGATTGTTTCCTTAATTTCTCTTTCTCATCTTTTGTAGTTAGTGTATAGAAATGCAAGAGATTTCTGTATATTAATTTAGTATCCTGCAACTTTACCAATTCATTGATGAGCTTTAGTAGTTTTCTGGTAATGTCTTTAGTATTTTCTATGTATAATACCATGTCATCTGAAAAATTGACAGTTTTACTACTTCTTTTCCGATTTGGATTCCTTTTATTTCTCTTTCCTCTCTTATTGCTGTGACTTGGACTTCCAAAAATATGTTGAAAGAAGTGGCAAGAGTAGGCAACCTTGTCTTGGTTCTTGATTTTAGAGGGAATGCTTTCAGCTTTTCACTGTTGAGTGTGATGTTAGCTGTGGGTTTGTCATATATGGCCTTTATTTTATGTTGAGGTATGGTCCTTCTATGCCCACTTTCTGGAGAGTTTTTATCTGGAATGGATGTTGAATTTTATCAAAAGATTTTTCTGAATCTGTTGAGATGAACATATATTTTTTATTCTTCAATTTGTTAATGTGGTGTATCACACTGACTTATTTGCAGATATTAAAAATCCTAGCATCCCTGAGATACATCCCACTTGATCATGATGTATGATACTTTTAATGTATTGTTGGATTCGGTTTGCTAGTATTTTGTTGAGGATTTTTATATCTATGTTCATCAGTGATACTGACCTGTAATATTCTTTGGTTTTGGTATCTTTGTCTGCTTTTGGTATCAGGGTGATGGTGGCCTCATAGAATGACTTGGGAAGTGCTCCTTCCTATGCAAATTTTTGGAATATTTTCAGGAGTATAGATGTTAACTCTTCACTAAATGTTTGATAGTATTCACCTGTGAAGCCATCTGGTCCTGGACTTTTGTTTGTTGGGAGTTTTTTTAAATCACAGATTCAATTTCAGTACTTGTAATTGTTTTTTTCATATTTTCTATATTTTCCTGGTTCAGTCTTGGGAGATTTTACCTTTCTAAGAATTTGTCCATTTCTTCCAGATTGTCCATTTTATTGGCATATAGTTGCTTGTAGTAGCGTCTTATGATCCTTTGTATTTCTGTGGTGTCAGTTGTAAGTTCTTTTTCATTTCTGATTTTATTTGGACCCTCTCCTTTTTTTCTTGATCAGTCTGCCTACAGGTTTATCAATTTTATGGTTTCAAAGAACCAGCTTTTAGTTTCATTGATCATCTCTATTTTTTTAGTTTCTGTTTCATTTATTTCTGCTCTGATCTTTCTAATTTCTTCTACTAACTGTGGGTTTTGTTTGTTCTTTCTATCAATGTGTTAGGTGAAAGGTTAGGTTGTTTATTTGAGATTTTTCTTGTTTCCCGAGGTAAGCTTGTATTGCTATAAACTTCCCTCTTAGAACTGTTTTTTTTTCTGTGTCCCATAGGTTTTGGATCATCATGTTTTCATTTTCATTTGTCTCTAGATATTTTTTGAGTTCCTATTTGATTTCTTCAGTGGTCCATTGTTCATTTAATAGCATATTACTTAGCCTACATGTGTTTGTGTTTTTTCAGTTTTTTTTTCCTTGTAGTTATTAGCTTCTAGTCTCATAGCATCATGGTCGGAAAAGGTGCTTGATATGATTTCAGTCTTCTAAAGCATGCTGAGGCTTGTTTTGTGGCCTAGCATGTAATCTATCCTGGAGAATGCTCCATGTGCACTTGAAAAGAATGTGTATTCTGTGTCTTTCAGATGGAATGCTTTATATATATCAATTAAGTCCATTTGGTCTAATGTGTTATTTAAGGCCTGTGTTTCCTTATTGATTTTCTGTCTGGATGATCTGTCAATTGATGTAAGTGGGGTGTTAAAGTCCCCTACTATTACTGTGTTACTGTTGATTTCTCCTCTTATGTCTGCTAATATTTGCCTTATATATTGAGGTACTCCTTTGTTGGTTGCATATATATTTACAATTGTTGTATCTTCTTCTTGGATTGATCACTTTACTATTATGTTGTGTCCTTCTTTGTTCCTTGCAACAGTTTTCATTTTAAAGTCTATTTTATCTGATACAAGTTTTGCTACTCTGGCTTTCTTTTGATTTTCATTTGCATGGAATACCTTGTTTTCTGTTCCCTCACTTTATGTCTGTATATGTGTCTAGATCTGAAGTGAGTTGCTTGTAGGCAGCATATATATGGGTCTTGTTTTTGTATCCATTCAGCCTCTGTTTCTTTTGTTTGGAGCATTTAGTCCATATACATACACTTAAGGTAATTATTGATATGTAGGTTCTTATTGCCATTTTGTTTATTGTTTTGGATAGTTTTGTAGGTCTTTTTTCCCCCTTTGTTCTACTCTCTTGTGATTTGATGACTGTTTTTAGTGTTGTTTGGATTTCTTTTCCTTTTTTGTGTGTATATCTGTTATAGATTTTTCGTTTGTGGATACTATGACATTTTTGTATAGCATTCTCTATGTATATGTGATTGTTCTAAGTTGCTGATCTCTTAATTTCAAATGTGTTTTAACTACCCTGCATTTGTGCTCTCCTCCCCTCAGGATTACTGTTTCTGATGTCATATTTTACATCTAACTGTTTTGTATATCCCTTAACTCCTTGTGGATACAGATGATTTTTAATAATTTTGTGTTTTAACCTCCCTACTAGCTTTCTGTGTAGATGATTCCCTACCTTTACTATATGTTTGCCTTGACTGGTGAGCTTTTTCATTTCATAATTTTCTTATTTCTTATTGTGGCCTTTTCTTTTTCACCTAGAGAAGTTCCTTTAACATTTGTTGTAAAGCTGGTTTGGTGGTGCTGAATTCTTTTAGCTTTTGCTTGTCTGTAAAGCTTTTGATTTCTCCGTCTAATCTGAATGAGAGCCTTGTTGGGTAGAGTATTCTTGGTTGTAGGTTTTTCCCTTTCATCAGTATAAATATATTGTGTCACTCTATTCTTGCCTGCAGAGTTTCTGCTGACAAATACCAGAGGATAGCCTTATGGAAGTTCCCTCATATGTTATTTGTTGCTTTTCCCTTGCTGCTTTTAATAGTCTCTCTTTATCTTTAATTTTTGTTATTTTGATCATGATGTATCTTGGTGTATTCCTATTTGGGTTAATCCTATTGGGATTCTCTGCACTTCCTGGACTTGGGTGACTGTTTCCTTTACCAAGTTAGGGAGTTTTTCAGCTATTATCTCTTCAAATATTTTCTGAGGCCCTTTCTTTCTCTCTTCTCTTTCTGGGACCTCTATAAGCAAATATTAGTGTGCTTGTGGTTGTCCCAGAAGTCTCTTAAACTGTCCTCATTTCTTTGTTTTTCTTTTCTGGAACAGTGGTTTCCACTCCTCTGTCTTCCAGCTCACTGATAGGTTCTAAAGTATCACTTACTCTAATGTTGATTCCTTCAATATTGATTTTTCACTTTAGTTATTGTATTCTTCATCTGTTAACTTGTTCTTTATGTTTTCTAACTCTTTGTTAAAAAAAAATTCTAACTTTTTCCTCTGTGCAACCATTCTCTTCCCAAGTTCTTTGATCATCTTTATGATCACTACTCTGAATTCTTTATCAGATAGATTGCCTATCTCCACTTAATTTAGTTCTTCTTAAGGGGTTTTATGTTGTTCCTTCATCTGGAACATATTCCTCTGCCACCTCATTTTGTCTAAGTTGCTATTGGTATTTTTATGTATGTGGTAGGTTATTTACATTTCTCAACCTTGGAGAAGTGGCCTTCTGTAGGAGATGTCCTATGCATCCCAGCAGTACACTCCCCTCTCATCACCCAAGCTATATGCTCTAGGGGTTCCCTCTAAGAAGGCTGTATGGGTTCTTCTGTTGTGGTGGGCTAACTACATAGGGTGGTCTGATAGGCTTATTTGGCCCCTAGTCTGGTTGGTTGCCAGGGACCTGCTTTGTGTGTATGTTGCTGACTACTGTTTAGCCTGGTCACCAGGTGGCTGGTTGCAGAACCCTAGGGAGCCCCATGACTAGAGCTGGCTCACTGATGGGTACAGTCAGGGTTTCAGAGGCTCTGGAGCTGTTGCCCACCCACTGGCAGATGAAACCAGATCCTGGGGTTAGTGCCAGACCACTGGCAGGCAGAGCCGTTTCCTGGAGTCTGGTTGCAGGGCCCAGGGATCCCAGAGCTAGTTTCAGATCCTTGGGAGGGGGCAGTTCCTGACAGTTGGGTATGGGGTCTGGGGTGTTCCAAAGGTTCTGTTGACCTGCTAGTGGGCATGGCCAGGGCCCAGCTATTCCCTGAATAGGGTCTGGCCAGCTGTTGGCAGACTCTGTCTGCAGGCCATGGGATTGTAGTTTTCTTACTTCTGGTGTCTACCCCATCATAGGTGAGGCTGGTCTAGAGGCTAGTGCAGGCTTCCTGGCAGAAAGGACCAGTGCCTGCCGACTGATTGGTAAAGCTGGATCTTCACCCTCTGGTGGGCAGGGCTGTGTCTAGAGACATGTCTAGAGGTCACTGTGGGCTCAGGAAGTCTTTAGGCAGCCTGTCTGCTGATGGGTTGGGTGTGTCCCTGCCCAGTTAGTCTTTTGGCCTGAGGCATTCCAGCACTGCTGTCTAGAGTCTGTAGGGCGGGGCCAGGTCTTGGCACTAATGGGCCAAGATGGCAGCCTCCAGCAGCAGAGTTCACATGGTTAAATGTTTGCAAATATGTCTGACACTATTGTCTGTGTCCCCAGGGTGAGCCACAGCCACCCCTCCCACCTCCCTAGGAGATACTCCAAGACCTGCAGGTAGGTCTGGCCCAGGTTGCTATCACATTACTGCTTTTGCCCTGGGTCCCAGTGTGCATGAGATTCTGTGTGCTCCCTTTAAGAGTGAAGTCTCTATTTCCTACAGTCCTGTGAGTCCCCTGCAGTCAAGCCCTGCTGGCCTTCAAAGCCAAATGCTCTGGATGTTTTTCTTCCTGGTGCCTGACTGCTGGGCTGGGGAGCCTGATGAGGGGCTCAGAACTTTCACTCATGTAATTATATTACATGCAATATACTTATTCTCCAGTTTGTGGCTCACCCACCTGGGGTATATGGGATTTGATTATATTGGGAGTATATCCCTCCTACCCATGTTGTTGTGGTTCATTCTTTATGTGTTTAGTTGTAGAAAATCTTTTCTGGTAGGTTCCAGTCTTTTTCATCAATGGTTGTTCTGCAGATAGTTGTGATTTTGGTCTGCTCATGAGAGGAGGTGAGCACAGGGTCTTTCTATTCCACCATCTTTGCTGCTCTGGTACATTGTTTTTTAAGAACTTTTTTTTTTGCCTACTAAGAGTATTCACCTTTTAAATACAATGTATTAAAAAATATATTGAAATGCTTAAATATAATACAATGCAGATATAATATACATGGGTATGTGTGTATGGGTCCTACAGTATTCTTTTCTGTTTTTAACTACACATCCAAATTCATCTTCTACCACATTCCCCTTCTGCTCCAGACACTGTTAATTGTTTTGCTCTTCCCAAACATACCAAAATCACTCTGGCCTCAGGGCTTTTGCACTTGTTGATGCCTCTAAGTAGAAGATGTTTCTCTCATATTGTTCCTGTAATGACCCCTCACTGTTCAGATGTCTCTCCTGAAATGTCCCCTTCACAGAAACTGTCCCTGACCACCTATCTTTTAAAGACCAATGCCACCACCACCATCAGGCTCATGCCTATGCCCTTACTTTATTTTTGTTTGTACCATTTATAATTACCTTAAAAAATGTTTATTTGTTTATATGTCTGTTTGTACCATTTGAATGTAAGCTGTAGGAGGCTGAATCATAGCCATCTTGCTCATCCCTGTATTCCTAGTGTCAGGGACATAGTGGGTATTAAATTCAATAAACATTTGTTGAATCAATGAATATATAAATAAATATATTGCATTAACTATATAATCTTTTAAATGTTTTCATGATGTTCAGTTTTCCTATACAGGTCTGTAGCATGTTTTCTCATATATGTGCAGTTTTGGTTTGTATCATGCAGCAAAATTTTACAGTTTTATTCCCTGATATGCTGCTTTTTATTTCAGATATTATAGTTTCTTTGTGTGTGTGTATAATAAAAATTTCTTAATTTGTTATTTTAACTTTAAAGAATTTTTTTCAATATATACTTGTTCTAGTCACTTTGCAATAGTCTCCAAATGTTTTTAATACTGTTTGTTGTTTTCATTTTACCATACATTCATGTCATCTGCATCTCTTTTTAATATTTGATTTTATTTCTTTTTTTTATATTGCATTATTTAGAGCTTCTGGAACAAAGTTGAATGATGGTTGGTATCACTGTCTTCATCCCAGTTTTAATGGGAATAAGACTAATATTTTAACATATAATATTCTTACTATCAGGATCTTCTACATAGTTTTAAAATTAATGTACCAAATCCTATTTTAATTCAGCTTTTTTATTGGAAAAGCTTCCTGAATTTTGAAAAAAAATTTGCAGCATATTTTAAAATAGTTACATTGCTTTTATTCTTTAATTTGTTGATGCATTTAATTACATTAAAATATTTTCTAATGTTGAGCCACTGTTTCATTCCAGGAGTAAACTCTACTTGGTTGTAAGTATCATTCTTTTAATTTCTTGATTTGGTAAATATTTATTGGTCACCTCGTAGTCACCTGGCACTATTTCAAGTGACATCTCCAAATGAAGATATCAAATAGGCAGTTGGGTAAATATTGTGGAGTTTTGGGAAGAGAACTAGAGCCAGGTTAGAGATATAATTTGGGAAATATCAGCAAATAGGTGGTATAGATTTGTAGTGTAGTTTAGTGAGAAAAGGGAAAAGATCCAGCAAATGTATCACTGGCACTCCAATATATGAAATCACGTTGATGAGAGGAATTAGTATAGGAGATCTAAAAGAAGCAGCCAGTAAGATAGGAATAAACCAAAGAAAGTATGATACCCCAGTAGTCATGATCTAGTCTGTTAAATTTGACTAGAAAGTTAGGTAAAATGAAGGCTCAATACCACTATGACAGTTAACCAGTTTATTTTGTTTTATTTTCAGTATATGTCATAGTGATGTCTATGATTGATTGCTTTCTTAAAGCAGCACATAAGCCTATATCATAAGGAAACAATTTATAAGATCCCTGTTCCTGGGCTATGAACAGTAACTAGAGTCTTCCATAGTTGTTCACTGGCTGTATCTCTGAATGTGACTGTAAGTCTGCATGTGTGTGTTTGCCCTCAATAATTATTAACCATTGTTGTTTTGTCTTTGTTATTATTTTTTATATAAATTGTCTATTTTCCATTTACTTATATGAGTCATATTTGTTCTCTGACACATGGGTCATTTATACTGACAACTTATTTTGTACAACAGTTTCCCACATACAACTCTGAATTAATAATTGCTTGGGTAGATACCATCAGTTCTAGGGACTTACCTACCATTATCTTCCTAGAAAAATCTGTAACAAAATTTTTGTAGTATTTTAATCTATCCTGAAACATCAAATGCTCTTTATGGTTCTGTTTGTCTTCTCTTTTTTAGTGTTCACACCTCCTCCTCCTTGTCATTATTTATTATTCTTTCTCTGTATCCTTTTAACAAATCTGTAGTTTACATTAATCCAACAGAATGTAAATCATGTACTATATGATAAGAACAGACACTTTGAGTAAATAAAGGTGAACCAGACACACAATGTATTCTTATAAGAATAGACAGTCTATTAAAAGAGATGGAGCTATCACATAACTAATAATAATGAGATAGAGATTAATTTTTTTATGTTATAGGGGGTAAAGATAAACACATATTCAAAGGAAGAGGTCACTGTGCTTTGGAGTGACAGGTAAGTCAACATTTAATCTGGACATTGAAACATAAATTGATTCTATAAATGTAGAGATGAATAAGTTACACTCAAAGAAGAGTAAACATAATAAATAAACACAGGATATTGGATCAAGTAGTATGGTGAATGTAGCAAGAGGTTTCCTTAAGGTAAAATTTATGAATATGAAATGAGCTAATAGGAAATAATATTTGAAAAAAAAGTATATTAGGATCATGAAATGGAACTTTGGAGTAGGTGAAAAATTTACTTTTTACAGTGATCTACTTGAGTTTTGCTACAGGTAGATTAAAAAGGCATGAACATGAAACATGAATTGGAAAATGTATACTAGAAGACTACTATAATTTTCTCATGATAATCTCAGACTGTCAATTAGCAACAGAGGATTTGTTTCTATCTTGCATCCCACTTTGGCCTGAGTCCTACTAAAGTATTTTAACATAGCCTCCAAATTAACAAACTAATGTTTGTAAAAAATGTCAGTTTTCATTATTTTTGTACTTATTTTGTACAGTTTTAGTAAAATTTAATAACTTTAGGTTTACTCTTCTAATAAGATATTCAATTTAAGTATGTTATTATTACCTAATAACTCACAGATATGATAACAACAAAGATAACTGCAACAAAATGAGTAAGGTATAATTTACTAGATATCTATACTAATCATACATACATATCATACATACTAATACATACATACATGTACAATCATACATACTAATACATACTAGATCTCTATACTAATTAAATTCACTAATTTATTGGATTGAATGACAAGGATACTAATGGTAAGCACAAAATGGAGCCCAGAAACCAAGTCAGAAATGTATGGAAACTTGGTATATGAAAGACAAGACACTATAAACAATTGGAGGATGAATAATAAAAAATTATTCATCACATTAAAAGTATTTAAATTCCTACAACATAAAAATATACTCACCAAATATTAGATTTCTTAAATAACTAAATATAAAAGCAAATACTTTGAAACTATTAATACGATATATATAGTACAATGTGTTCTGTGTGGGTTAGAAAATGATTATTTAAACAAGAATCAAAAAGAAGGGGGAGCTTAAAGATGGCAGAAGAGTAAGACGCGGAGAGCACCTTCCTCCCCACAAACACATCAGAAATATATCTACATGTGGAACAACTCCTACAGAACACCTACTGAATGCTGGCAGAAGACCTCAGACCTCCCAAAAGGCAAGAAACTCCCCACATACCTGGGTAGGGTAAAAGAAAAAAGAAAAAACAGCGACGAAAGAATAGGGACAGGACCTGCACCAGTGGGAGGGAGCTGTGAAGGAGGAAAGGTTTCCACACACTACGAAGCCCCTTCACGGGCAGATACTGCTGGTGGTGGTGGGGGAAGCTTTGAAGCCATGGAGGAGAGCGCAGCAACAGGGTTGTGGAGGGCAAAGCGGAGAGATTCCCGCACAGAGGATCGGTGCCGACCAGTATTCACCAGCCCAAGAGGCTTCTCTGCTCACCTGCTGGGGCAGGCGGGGGCTGGGAGCTGAGGCTCGGGCTTCCCAGGTCAGATCCCAGGAAGAGGACTGGGGTGGGCTGCGTGAACACAGCCTGACGGGGGCTAGTGCGCCACAGCTAGCAGGGAGGGAGTCCAGGAAAAGGTCTGGACATACCTAAGAGGCAAGAGACTTTTTCTTGCCTCTTTGTTTCCTGGTGCGTGAGGAGAGGGCATTAAGAGTGCCGCTTAAAGGAGCTCCAGAGATGGGCATGAGCCGCAGCTATCAGCACAGAACCCACAGAGACGGGCATGAGACACTAAGGCTTCTGCTGTGCCACCAAGAAGCCTGTGTACAAGCACAGGCCACTATCCACACCTGCCTCCTGGGAGCCTGTGCAGCCCGCCACTGCCAAGGTCCCGTGATTCAGGGACAACTTCCCAGGGAGAACGCACGGCACACCTCAGGCTGGTGCAACATCATGTCAGCTTCTGCGGCCGCAGGCTCGCCCTGCATCTGTACCCCTCCCTCTCCCCGGCCTGAGTGAGCCAGAGACCCCTACTCAGCTGCTATTTTATACCCGTCCTGTCTGAGTGAAGAACAGATGCCCTCAGGCAACCTACCTGCAGAGGCAGCTCCAAATTCAAAACTGAACCCCCAGGAGCTGTGCAAAAAAAGAAGACAAAGGGAAATTTCTCCCATCAGCCTCAGGAGCAGCAGATTAAATCTCCACAATCAACTTGATGTACCCTGCAACTGTGGAACACCTGAATAGACGAGGAATCATCCCAAATTGAGGAGGTGGACTTTGAGAACAATGATATATGTTTTTTTCCCCTTTTTCTCTTTTTGTTAGTGTGTGTGTGTATGCTTCTCTGTGTGATTTTGTCTGTATAGCTTGGCTTTTACCATTTGTCCTAGGGTTCTGTCTGTCTGGGGGTTTTTTTGTTTGTTTTTAATTAATTACTTAAAAAAATTTTTTTGTTAATATTTTTTATTTTAATAACTTTATTTGATTTTATTTTATCTTCTTTCTTTCTTTCTTTCATTTTTCTCACCCTTTTATTCTGAGCCATGTGGAGGACAGGCTCTTTGTGCTCCAGCCAGGTGTCAGGGCTGTGCCACTGAGGTGGGAGAGCCAAGTTCAAGACACTGGTCCACAAGAGATCTCCCAGCTCCACTTAATGTCAAATGGTGAAAATCTCCCACAGATCTCCATCTCAACACCAAGACCCAGCTCCACTCAAAGAGCAGCAAGCTCCAGTGCTGGACACCCTATGCCAAACAACTAGCAAGACAGGAACACAACCCCATGTGTTAGCACAGAGGCTGCCTAAAATCATAAGGTCACAGACACCCCAAAACACACCACCAGACGTGGACCTGCCCACCAGAAAGACAAGATCCAGCCTCATCCACCAGAACACAGGCACTAATCCCCTCCATCAGGAAGCCTACACAACCCACTGAACCAACCTTAGCCACTGGGGACAGACACCAAAAACAACGGGAACTACAAACCTGCAGGCTGCTAAAAAGAGACCCCAAACACAGTAAGTTAAGCAAAATGAGAAGACAGAAAAATACAGAGCAGATGAAGGAGCAAGGCAAAACCCCACCAGACCTAACAAATGAAGAGGAAATAGGCAGTCTACCTTAAGAAGAATTCAGAATAATTATAGTAAAGATGATCCAAAATCTTGAAAATAGAATGGAGAATATATAAGAAACGTTTAAAAAGGACCTAGAAGAACTAAAGAGCAAACAGAGATGAACAACACAATAAATGAAATTAAAAATTCTCTAGAAGGGATCAATAGCAGAATAACTGAGGCAGAAGAACGGATAAGTGACCTGGAAGATAAAAGAGTGGAAATAACTACTGAAGAGCAGAATAAAGAAAAAAGAATGAAAAGAATTAAGAACAGTCTCAGAGACCTCTGGAACAACATTAAATGCACCAACATTTGAATTTTAGGGGTCCCAGAAGAAGAAGAGAAAAAAAAAGGGACTGAGAAAATATTTGAAGAGATTATAGTTGAAAACTTCCCTCATATGGGAAAGGAAATAGTTAATCAAGTCCAGGAAGAACAGAAAGTCCATACAGGATAAATCCAAGGAGAAACACACCAAGACACATATTAATCAACTATCAAAAATTAAATACAGAGAAAAAATATTAAAAGCAGCAAGGGAAAAACAACAAATAACACACAAGGGAATCCCCATAAGATTAGCAGCTGATCTTTCATCAGAAACTCTGCAAGCCAGAAGGGAGTTTCAGGACATATTTAATAAGATGATGGAGAAAAACATACAACCAAGATAACTCTACCCAGCAAGGATCTCATTCAGATTTGATGGAGAAATTAAAAACTTTACAGACAAGCAAAAGGTAAGAGACTTCAGCCCCACCAAACCAGCTTTACAACAAATGCTAAAGGAACTTCTCTAGGCAGGAAACACAAGAGAAGAAAAAGACCTACAATAACAAACCCAAAACAATTATAAAAGGGTAATAGGAAGATACATATTGATAGTTACCTTAAATGTAAATGGATTAAATGCTCCCACCAAAAGACACAGACTGGCTGAATGGATACAAAAACAAGACCCGTACATATGGTATCTACAAGTGACCCACTTCAGAACTAGGGACACACACAGACTGAAAGTGAGGGGATGGAAAAAGATATTCCATTCAAATGGAAATCAAAAGAGAACTGGAGTAGCAATTCTCATATCAGAAAAAATAGACTTTAAAACAAAGACTATAACAAGACACAAAGAAGGACAGTACATAATGATAAACAGACCAATCCAAGAAGAAGATATAACAATTGTAAATATCTATGCATCCAACATAGGAGCACCTCAATACATAAGGCAAACACTAAGAGCCATAAAAGGGGAAATCGACAGTAACACAATCATAGTAGGGGAATTTAACACCCTATTTTCACCAATGGACAGATCATCCAAAATGAAAATAAATAAGGAAACACAAGCTTTAAATGATACATGAAAAAGATGGACTTAATGGATATTTATAGGACATTCCATACAAAAACAACAGAGTACACATTCTTCTCAAGTGCTCATGGAACATTCGCTAGGATAGATCATATCTTGGGTCACAAATCAAGCCTTGGTAAATTTCAGAAAATGGAAATCGTATAAAGTATCTTTTCCGACCATAACACTATGAGACTAGATATCAGTTACAGGAAAAAATCTGTAAGCAATATAAACACATGGAGGCTCAACAACACACTACTTAAAACCAAGAGATCACTGAAGAAATGAAACAGGAAATCAATAAATACCTAGAGGGCTTCCCTGGTGGTGCAGTGGTTGAGAGTCCGCCTGCCGATGCAGGGGACACGGGTTTGTGCCCCGGTCCGGGAAGATCCCACATGCCACGGAGCGGCTGGGCCCGTGAGCCATGGCTGCTGAGCCTGTGCGTCCAGAGCCTGTGCTCCACAACGGGAGAGGCCACAACAGTGAGAGGCCCGTGTACCCCAAAAAAAAGAAAAGTAAATACCTAGAGACAATGACATTGAAAACACAACGACCCAAAACCTATGGGATGCAGCAAAAGCAGTTCAAAGAGGGAAGTTTATAGCTATACAAGCCTACCTTAAGAAACAAGAAACATCTCAAATAAACAACCTAACCTTACACCTAAAACAATTTGAGAAAGAACAAAAAGACTCCAAAGTTAGCAGAGGGAAAGAAATCATAAAGATCAGATCAGAAATAAGTGAAAAAGAAATGAAGGAAACGATAGCTAAGATCAATAAACCTAAAAGCTGGTTCTTTGAGAAGATAAACAAAATGAATAATCCATTAGCCAGACTTATCAAGAAAAAAAGGCAGAAGACTCAAATCAATAGAATTAGAAATGAAAAAGGAGAAGTAGCAACTGACACTGCAGAAATACAAAGGATCATGAGACATTACTACAAGCAACTCTATGCCAATAAAATGGACAACCTGGAAGAAATGGACAAATTCTTGAAAATGCACAACCTTCCGAGACTGAACCAAGAAGAAATAGAAAATATGAACAGACCAATCACAAGCACTGAAATTGAAACTGTGATGAAAAATCTTCCAACAAGCAAAAGCCCAGGACCAGATGGCTTCACAGGTGAATACTATCAAACATTTAGAGAAGAGCTAACACCTATCCTTCTCAAACTCTTCCAAAATATAGCAGAGGGAGGAACATTCCCAAACTCATTCTACGAGGCCACCATCACTCTCATACCAAAACCAGACAAAGACGTAACAAAGAAAGCAAACTACAAGCCAATATCACTGATGAACATAGATGCAAAAATCCTCAACAAAATACTAGCAAACAGAATCCAACAGCACATTAAAAGGATCATACGTTATGATAAAGTGGGGTTTATCCCAGGAATGCAAGGATTCTTCAGTATACACAAATCAATCAATGTGATACACCATATTAACAAATTGGAGGAGAAAAAACACATGATTATCTCAATAGATGAAGAGAAAGCTTTCAACAAAATTAAACACCCATTTATGATAAAAACCCTCCAGAAAGTAGGCATAGAGGGAACTTTCCTCAACATAATAAAGGCCATACATGACAAATCCTCAGCCAACATCGTCCTCAATGGTGAAAAACTGAAACCATTTCCAGTAAGATCAGAAACAATACAAGGTTGCCCACTCTCACCACTATTATTCAACATAGTTTTGGAAGTTTTAGCCCCAGCAATCAAAGAAAAAGAAATAAAAGGAATCCAAATTGGAAAAGAAGAAGTAAAGCTTTCACTGTTTGCAGATGACATGATAGTATAGAAAGAGAATCCTAATGATACTGCCAGAAAACTACTAGAGCTAATCAATGAATTTGGTAAAGTAGCAGTATACAAAATTAATGCACAGAAATCTCTTGCATTCCTAGTCACTAATGATGAAAAGTCTGAAAGTGAAATTAAGAAAGCACTCCCATTTACAATTGCAACAAAAAGAATAAAATATGTTGGAATAAACCTACCTAAGGAGACAAAACACCTGTATGCAGAAAATTATAAGACACTGCTGAAAGAAATTAAACATGATACAAATAGATGGAGAGATATACCATGTTCTTGGATTGGAAAATCAACATTGTGAAAATGACTATACTACCAAAAGCAATCTACAGATTCAATGCAATCCCTATCAAACTACCACTGGCATTTTTCACAGAACTAGAAGAAAAAATTTCACAATTTGTATGGAAACACAAAAGACTCTGAATAGCCAAAGCAATCTTGAGAAAGAAAAATGGAGCTGGAGGAATCAGGCTCCCTGACTTCAGACTATACTACAAAGCTATAGTAATTGGGCTTCCCTGGTGGCGCAGTGGTTGAGAGTCCACCTGCTGATGCAGGGGACGTGGGTTCGTGCCCAGGTTCAGGAGGATCCCGCATGCCGCGGAGCTGCTGGGCCTGTGAGCCATGGCCGCTGAGCCTGCGCATCCGGAGCCTGTGCTCCACAATGGGAGAGGCCACAACAGTGAGAGGCCCATGTGCCGCAAAGAAGAAAAAAAAAAAGCTACAGTAATCAAGACAATATGGTACTGGCACAAAAACAGAAATATAGGTCAATGCAACAGGATAGAAAACCCAGAGATAAACCCACGCACATATGGTCACCTCGTCTTTGACAAAGGAGTCAAGTATATACAGTGGAGAAAAGACAGCCTCTTCAATAAGTGGTGCTGGGAAAACTGGACAGCTACATGTAAAAGAGTGAGAATAGAACACTCCCTAACACCATACACAAAAATAAACTCAAAATGGATTAAAGATCTAACTGTGTGGCCAGACACCATCAAACTCTTAGAGGAAAACATAGGCAGAACACTCTGTCACATAAATCACAGCAAGATCCTTTTTGACCCACCTCCTAGAGAAATGGAAATAAAAAGAAAAATAAATGGGACCTAATGAAACTTAAAAGCTTTTGCACAGTAAAGGAAACCATAAGCAAGATGAAAAGACAACCCTCAGAATGGGAGAAAATATTTGCAAATGAAGCAACTGATAAAGGATTAATCTCCAAAACATACAAGCAACTCATGCAGCTCAATATCAAAAAAACAACCGAATCCAAAAATGGGCAGAAGACCTAAATAGACATTTCTCTAAATAAGATATCCAGATTGCCAGCAAAGACATGAAAGAATGCTCAACATCATTAATCATTAGAGAAATGCAAATCAAAACTATGAGATATCATCTCACACTGATCAGAATGGCCATCATCAAAAAATCTACAAATAGTAAATGATGGAGAGGGTGTGGAGAAAAGGGAACTCTCTTGCACTGTTGGTGGGAATGTAAATTGGACACAGCCACTATGGAGAACAGTATGGAGGTTCCTTAAAAAACTAAAAATAGAATTACCATATGACCCAGCAATCCCACTACTGGACATATACCCTGAGAAAACCATAATTCAAAAAGAGCCATGTACCAAAATGTTCATTGCAGCTCTATTTACAATAGCCAGGATAGGGAAGCAACCTAAGTGTCCATTGACAGATGAATGGATAAAAAAGATGTGGCACCTATATACAATGGAATATTACTCAGCCATAAAAAGTAAGGAACTGATTTATTTGTAGTGAGGTTGATGGACCTAGAGACTGTCATACAGAGTGAAGTAAGTCAGAAAGAGAAAAACAAATACTGTATGCTAACACATATATATGGAATCTAAAAAAAAAAAAGTAAATGGTCAGAAGAACTTAGGGGCAAGACAGGAGTAAAGATGTAGACCTAGTAGAGAATGGACTTGAGGATATGGGGTGGGGGAAGGTAAGCTGGGACAAAGTGAGAGTGGCATGGACATATATACACTACCAAACATAAAATAGATAGCTAGTGGGAAGTAGCTGCATAGCACAGAGCGATCAGCTCGTTGCTTTGTGACCACCTAGAGTGGTGGGATAGGGAGGGTGCGAGGGAGGAAGATGCAAGAGGGAAGAGATATGAGGACATACGTATATGTATAAATGATTCACTTTGTTATAAAGCAGAAACCAACACACCATTGTAAAGCAATTACACTCCAGTGAAGGTGTTTTTTTAAAAAAAGAATCAAAAAGGAAAATGAATAAAAATAATGCTAATTTGCTAAAGTCCTGATGGTATGCATTGTAGGTTCAGAGATATTATCAACCATATGATTATGAGACAAAACTATTATTCTGAATATACATCAGAGTACACTTAGCATGACCCCCTTACCATCATCAAAATACAGCAGACTATAAATGGTACAAATTGCAAAATGTTACGTACTATAGAAATGCCATAAGAAGTTCTCAAAGTCTACCCCACACTCCATGATTAAAATACTATTTAGGGAACCGGCACAAGGTCGAAGCCATATTGCATCTTGTGGATTATGAACAGGTATGATATGAGTGTTACAGGGAATGCTACAAGCTCAGGAGGTGGAGAAAACATGGTGGAGTAGAAGGCCCTGCCCCCCCGTGGGTCAAGACACAGCTCCTCCTGCCGGGAAGCGTGCACAAGCCTCTTAGAATGGCCTCATCCAACAGGGGGGAGACAGCAGAAGCAAAAAGAACTAAACCCTGTGGCCTGCAGAACACAAACTGCAATGACAGAAAGTTAGACAAAATGAAATGGCAGAGGAATATTTCCCAGACTAAAGAACAAGATAAAACCCCAGAAGAACACTAAGTGAAGTTAAGTTCAGACAGGTAGGCAATCTACCAGAAAAAGAATTCAGAGCAGTGATAGTAAAGACAATCCAAGATCATGGAAAAAAATGGAGGCACAGACCGAGAGATACAAGAAATGTTTAATAAATAGCTAGAAAATCTAAAGAACAAACAGATGAACACTATAATAAATGAAAAATATACTAGAAGGAATAAATAGCAGAGTAAATGAAGAAGAAGAACGAATAAGTGAGCTAGAAGACAGAGTGGTCGAAATCACTGCCACAGAACAGAATAAAGAAAAACTAATAAAAAGAAATGAGTACAGTCTAAGAGACTTCTAGGACAACATTAAATGCACCAGCATTAACATTATATGGGTCCCAGAAGGAGAAGAAGAGAGAAAGCACCTGAGAAAATATTTGAAGAGATAATAGCTGAAAACTAACCTAACACAGGAAAGGAAACAGTCACCCACGTCCAGGAAGTACAGAGTCCCAGGCAGAATAAACCCAAGAAGGAACACACCAAGTCACATAGTAATTAAATTGACAAAAATTAAAGACAAACAAATTATTAAAAGTAACAGATGACATACATAGGAACTGCCATAAAGTTATCAACTGATTTCTCAGCAGAAACGCTGCAGACAAGAAAGGAATGGCATGATATATTTGCAGTGATGAAAGGGATAAACCTACAACCAAGAATACTCTACCCAGCAAGGATCTCATTCAGAGATCCTTGACAGAGGATCCTTTGACAGAGAAACCAAAAACTTTACAGACAAGCAAAAGTTAAAAGAATTCAGCACCACCACACCAGCTTTGCAACAAATGCTAAAGTAACTTCTTCTAGGCAGAAAAAAATGCCACAATTAGAAACAAGAAAATTACAAATGGAAAAGCTCACCCATAATGACAAACATAAAGGTAGGAGATCATCTGCACACAAATATGATATCAAAACCAGAAATCATGAGAAAAGGAAAGTAGAGATGCAGGATATTGGAAATGCATTTAAAATTAAAACAACAGCAACTAAAAACAATCTTGTTTATATATAGACTGCTATATCAAAGCCTCATCATAACCACAAACCAAAAATCTGCAGTGGACACACACACACACACACACACACAAAAGAAATCCAAGCACAAAATTAAAGTTAGTCAACAATCACAAGAGAACGAAAGAGGAAGGGGAAAAAAAGACCTACAAAAACAAATCTAAAACAATTAACAAAACTGCAATAAGAATGTACATATTGATAATTACTTTAAATATAAATGGATTAAATACTCCAACCAAAAGACATAGACTGGCTGAATGGATACAAAAACAACATCTGTATATATGCTATCTACAGGAGACTTGCTTCAGATCTAGGGGCATATGCAGAATGAAAGTGAAGGGATGGAAAAAATATTCCATGCAAATGAAATTTTAAAAAAAAATGCTGGAGTACCAAAACTGACATCAGACAAAAGAGATAAAATAGATTTTAAAATGAAGACTGTTACAAGAGACAAGGAAGGACACTACATAAATCAAGAGCTCAATCCAAGAAGACAAAATTATACCACTTGACCTAAGTGATATTTATACAGTATTTCATGTGAAAGCAGCAGAATATACATTCTTTTCAAGTCCACATGGAACATTCTCCAGGACTGATCACATGCTGTGCCATAAAATGAGCCTTGATAAATCTAAAAAAACTGACAGAGAAATATGTTGCAGATGTAGGAGCAAGGTAAAATTCCACAAGACCAAACAAATGAAGAAGAAATAGGCAGTCTACCTGAAAAGGAAATCAGAGTAATGATAGTAAAGATGATCCAAAATCTTGGAAAAAGAATGGAGAAAATACAAGAAATGTTTAACAAGGAACTAGAAGAACTAAAGAGCAAACAAACAATGATGAACAACACAATAACTGAAATTTAAAATATGCTAGAAGGAATCAATAGCAGAATAACTGAGGCAGAAGAACGGATAAGTGACCTGGAATATAGAATGGTGGAAATAACTGCTGCTGAGCAGAATAAAGAAAAAGGAATGAAAAGAATTGAGGAGAGTCTCAGAGACCTCTGGGACAACATTAAACGCACCAACATTCGAATTACAGGGGTCCCAGAAGAAGATAAAGAGAAAAGGTCTGAGAAAATATTTGAAGAGGTTATAGTCAAATACTGGAAAGGAAATAGTCAAGGCCAGAAAGTGCAGAGAGTCCCATACAAGATAAACCCAAGGAAAAACACATCAAGACACATATTAATCAAACTATCAAAAATTAAATACAAAGAAAAAATAGTAAAAGCAGCAAGGGAAAAGCAACAAATGACATACAAGGGAATCCCCATAAGGTTATCAGCTGATCTTTCAGTAGAAACTCTGCAGGCCAGCAGGATATACTTAAAGTGATGAAACGGGAAAAACCTACAACCAAGATTACTCTACCCAGCACGGCTCTCATTCAGATATGATGGAGAAATCAAAAGCTTTAGAGACAACTAAAAACTATGAGAATTCAGCACCACCAGACCAGCTTTACAAGAAATGCTAGAAGAACTTCTCTAGGCAGGAAACACAAGAGAAGAAAAAGACCTACAAAAACAAACCCAAAACAATTAAGAAAATGGTAATAGGAACATACATATCAATAATTAACTTAAATGTAAATGGATTAAATGCTCCAACCAAAAGAAACAGACTGGCTGAATGGATACAAAAACAAGACCCGTATATACGTTATTTACAAGTGACACACTTCAGACCCAGGGACACATACAGAATGAAAGTGAGGGGATGGAAAAAGATATTCCATGCAAATGGAAATCAAAAGAAAGCTGGAGTAGCAATACTCATATGACAAAATAGACTTTAAAATAAAGACTGTCACAAGAGACAAGGAAGGACACTATATAATGATAAAGGGATCAAGCCAAGAAGATATAACAGTTGTAAATATTTATGCACCCAACATAGGAGCAATACAATACATAGGCAAATGCTAACAGCCATAAAAGGGGAAATTGACAGTAACACAATAGTGGGAGACTTTAACATTCCATATACACCAAGGGAGAGGTCATCCAGACAAAAAATTAATTAAAGGGAAACACAAGCCTTAAATGACACATTAGACCAGATAGACTTTATTGATATTTATAGGACAGTCCATCCAAAAACAACAGAGTACACCTTCTTCTCAAGTGCTCATGGAACATTCTCCAGGATAGATCACATCTTGGGTCACAAATCAAGCTTTGCTAAATTTAAGAAAATTGAAATCATATCAAGCATCTTTTCCAAACACAACACTATGAGATTAGAAATCAATTACAGGAAAAAAAATTGTAAAAAACACAAACACATGGAGGCTAAACAATATGCTACTAAATAAACAAGTGATCACTGAAGAAATCAAAGAGGAAATCAAAAAATACCTAGAAACAAATGACAATGAATACACAATGACCCAAAACGTATGGAATGCAACAAAAGCAGTTCTGACAGGGAAGTTTATAGCAATACATTCCTACCTTAAGAAAAAAGAAAAATCTCAAATAACCTAACTTTACACCTAAAGCAACTAGAGGAAGAAGAACAAACAAAATCCAGAGTTAGTAGAAGGAAATAAATCATGGAGATCAGAGAAGAAATAAATGAAATAGAACTGAAAGAAAAAATAGCAAAGATCAACAAAACTAAAAGCTGGTTCTTTGAGAAGACAAAATTGATAAACCTTTAGCCAGACTCATCAAGAATAAAAGGGAGAAGACTGAAGTCAATAAAATTAGAAATGAAAAAGAAGTTACAAATAAAAAAGGATCATAAGAAATTAGTGCAAGTAGCTAATATGCCAATAAAATGGACAACCTGGAAGAAATGGACAAATTCTTAAAGTACCACCTTCCAAGACTGAACCAGGAAGAATTAGAAAATACAGACCTATAACAAGTAATGAAATTAAAACTGTCATTAAAAATCTTCCAACAAACAAAAGTCCAGGGCCAGATGGCTTCACAGGTGAATTCTATCAAACATTTAGAGAAGAGCTAACACCTATCCTTCTCAAAGTCTTCCAAAAAATTACAGAGTGAGGAACACTCCCAAACTCATTCTACGAGACCACCAGCACCCTGATACCAAAACCAGGCAAAGATGTAACAAAAAAAGAAAATTACAGGCCAATATCACTGATGAATGTAGTTGCAAAAATCCTCAACAAAATACTAGCTAACCAAATCCAACAACACATTAAAAAGATAATACACCATGATCAAGTGGGGTTTATTCCAGGAATGCAAGGATTCTTCAATATATGCAAATCAATCAATGTGATAAACCATATTAACAAATTGAAGGATAAAAACCATATGATCCTCTCAATAGATGCAGAAAAAGCTTTTGACAAAATTGAAAACACATTTATGGGCATAGAGGCAACCTACCTCAACATAATAAAGGCCATATATGACAGCAAACAGTATTTCCAGTGGTGAAAAACTGAAAGCATTTCCTCTAAAATCAGGAACAAGACAAGGGTGCCCACTCTTGCCACTATTATTCAACATAATTTTGGAAGTCCTGCCCACAGCAATCAGAGAAGAACAAAGAATAAAGGGAATTTAAACTGACAAACAAGAAGTAAAACTGTCACTGTTTGCAGATGACATGATACATAGAAAAACTTAAGATGCCACCCTAAAACTACTAGAGCTAATCAATGAATTTAGTAAAGTCACAGGATACACAATTAATACACAGAAATCACTTGCATTCCTATACACTAACACTGAAAGATCAGAAAGAGATATTAAAGAAACAATCCCATTTACCACTGCAACAAAAAGAATAAAATACCTTGGAATAAGCCAACCTAAGGAGGCACAATACTTGTACACAGAAAACTATAAGATACTGATAAAAGAAATCAAAGATGACACAAATAGGTAGAGAGACATACCATGTTCTTGGATTGGAAGAATCAATATAGTGAAAATGACTATACTACCCAAAGCAATCTACAGATTCAATGCAATCCCTATGAAATTACCAATGGCATTTTTCACAGAACTAGAACAAAAAAATTAACAATTTGTATGGAAACACAAAAGAGCTCGAATAGCCAAATCAATCTGGAGAAACAAAAATAGACCTGGAGGAATCAGGTCCATGACTTCAGACTATACTACAAAGCTACAGTAATCAAGAAAGTATGGCACTGGTACCAAAAGAGAAATATAGATCAATGGAACAGGATAGAAATCCCAGAGATAAACCCATGCAACTATGGTCACCTAATCTATGACAAAGGAGGCCAGAATATACAGTGGATAAAACATAGCTTCTTCAATAATTGGTACTGGGAAAACTAGATAGCTGCATGTAAAAGTAAGAAATTAGAACACTCCCTAACACCATACACAAATATAAACTCAAAATGGATTAAAGACCTAAATGTAAGGCCAGACACTATCAAACTCTTAGAGAACATAGGCAGAACACTCTTTGACATAAATCACAGCAAGATATTTTTTGACCCACCTCCTAAAATAATGATAATAAAAACAAAAATAAACAAATGGGACCTAATGGAACTTAAAAGCTTTGCACAGAAAAGGAAACCATAAACAAGATGAAAAGACAACCCTCAGAATGGGAGAAAATAATTGAAAATGAAGCAACTGACAGAGGATTAATCTCCAAAATATACAAGCAGCTCAATATCAAAAAACCAAACAACCCAATCCAAAAATGGGCAGAAGACTGAAATAGACATTTCTCCAAAGAAGACATACAGATGGCTAACAAAGACATTAAAAGATGCTCAACATCACTAATTATTAGAGGAATGCAAATCAAAACTACAATGAGGTATCACCTCACACTGGTCAGAATGGCCATCACGACAAAATCTACAAACAATAAATGCTGGAGGGGGTGTGAAGAAAAGAGAACCCTCATGCATTGTTGGCGGGAACGTAAATGATACAGCCACTATGAAGAACAGTATGGAGGGCTTCCCTGGTGGTGCAGTGGTTGAGAGTCCGCCTGCCGATCCAGGGGACACAGGTTCGTGCCCTGGTCCAGGAAGATCCCACGTGCCACGGAGCGGCTGGGCCCGTGATCCATGGCTGCTGACCCTGCACATCCGAAGCCTATGCTCCACAATGGGAGAGGCCACAACAGTGAGAGGCCTGCGTACCACCAAAAAAAAAAAAAAAAAGAACAGTATGGAGACTCCTTAATAAACTAAAAGTAGAACTACAATATGCCCCAGCAATCCCACTACTGGGCATATACCCAGAGAAAACCGTAATTGAAAAAGACACATGCACCCCAGTGTTCACTGCAGCACTATTTACAATAGCCAGAACGTGAAAGCAACCTAAATGTCTGTTAACAGAGGAATGGATAAAGAAGATGTGGTACCTATATACAATGGAATATTACCCAGCCATAAAAAGGAATGAAGTTGGGTCATTTGTAGAGACTTGGATGGACCTAGAGAGTGTCATACAGAGTGAAGTAAGTCAGAAAGAGAAAAACAAATATCGTATATTAACGCATATATGTGGTATCTGAAAAAATTGGTATAGATGACCTTAGTTAACAAAGCAGAAATAGAGAGACAGAAGTAGAAAACAAATGTATGGATACCAAGGCAGAAGGCATGGGTGGGATGAATTGGGGATTGGGATTGACTGACATATATACACTGTGATACTATGTATAAAATAGATAACTAATGAAAACCTACTGTATAGCACAGGGAACTCTACTCAATGCTCTGTGGTGACCTAAATGAGAAGGAAATCCCCAAAAGAGGGGATATATGTATACGTACAGCTGATTCACTTTTCTGTACAGTATAAACTAACACAATATTGTAAATCATCTATACTCCAATAAACATTTTTTAAATTAAATTAAAAAAAATTGAAATCATATCAAGCATATTTTCCGACCACAGTGCTATGGGATTAGAAATCAACTTTAAGAAAAAAGAACTGTAAAAAAAAAAAGAAAAAAACTCAAACATATGGAGTCTAAACAATATGCTACTGAACAACCAATGGATCACTGAAGAAGTCAAAGAGGAAATTAAAAAATACCTAAAGACAATTGAAAAGAAAAGCACATGATCCAAAACCTATGGGACACAGCAAAAGCAGTTCTAAGAAGGAAGATTATAGTAATACAATCTTTCCTCAGGAAATAAGAAAAATCTCAAATAAACAACTTAATCATGCACATAAAGAAACTGGAAAAAGAAGAACAAACACAACTCAAAGACAGTACAAGGGAAGATATCAGAAAGATCAGAACAGAATTAAATGAAATAGAGATGAAGAAAACAATAGCAACAATCAATGAAACTAAAAGCTTCTTCTTTGAAAAGATAAACAAAACTGATAACCCTTTAGCCAGGCTGATAAAGAAAAAAAGGGAGAGGGCTCAAGTCAATAAAATGAGAAGTGAAAGAGGGGAAGTTACAAGGGACACCACATAAACACAAAGAACCATAAGAGACTAGTCGGAGCAACTATATGCCAATAAAGTGGACAACCTAGAAGAAATGGACAAATTCTTAGAAACATGCTATCTCCCAAGACGGAAACGGGAAGAAATAGAAAATACGAACAGACCAATCACAAGTACTGAAATTGAAACTGTGATTTTAAAACTCCCAATAAACAAAAATCCAGGACCAGGTGGCTTCACAGGCAAATTCTATCAAATATTTAGAGAAGAGTTAACACTGAAACTATTTCAAAAAATTGCAGAGGAAAGAACACTCCCAACTCATTCTATGAAGCTACCACTACCCTGATACCAAAAGCAGACAAAAATAGTACAAAGAAAATTATAGGCTAATATCACTGATGAATACAGATGCAAAAATCGTCAAAAAAATACTAGCAAACCAAATCCAGCAATACGTTAAAAGGATCATACACCATGATCAAGTGGGATTTATCCCTGGAATGCAAGGATTTTTCAGTATCAGCAAATCAGTCACTGTTATACACTACATTTAAAAAGTGACAAATAAAAACCATGTGATCATTTCAATAGATGCAGAAAAAGCTTCTGAAAAAATTCAACAGACATTTATGATAAAAACTCTCCAGAAAGTCAGCATGGAGGAAACGTACCTCAACATAATTAAGGTATATATCAAAAACCCACAGCTAACATCATCCTCAACAGTAAAAAGCTGTAAACATTTCCTCTAAGATCTGGAACAAGGCAAGAGTGTCCACTTTCACCACTTTTTTCAACATAGTTTTGGAAGTCCTAGCCACCAGCAATAAAGGAAGAAGAAGGAATAAAAGGAATCCAAATTGGGAAAGAAGAAGTAAACCTATCATTGTTTGCAGATGACATGATATATACTATACATAGAAAATCCTAAAGATGCTACCAGAAAACAACAGCTCATCAATGAATTCAGTAAAGGTGCAGGATACAAAATTAACACACAGAAATCGGTTGTATTTCTATACACTAACAAGGAATAATCAGAAAGAAAAATTAAGGAAACAACCCAATTTACCATCACATCAAAAAGAATAAAATACCTAGGTATAAACCTACCTATGGAGGCAAAAGACCTGTACTCCAAAAATTATAAGATGCTGATGAAAGAAATCAAAGATGGCAGAAATTGATGGAAAGAT
This sequence comes from Orcinus orca, assembly GCF_937001465.1. Lineage (NCBI taxonomy): Eukaryota > Metazoa > Chordata > Mammalia > Artiodactyla > Delphinidae > Orcinus > Orcinus orca. The sequence goes on from NC_064562.1 coordinate 17,840,662, forward strand.
ATACCATGTTCTTGGATTGTAAGAATCAATATTGTCAAAATGACTATACTACCCAAGGCAATCAACAGATTCAATGCAATCACTATCAAATTACCAATGGTGTTTTCCTTACAACTAAAACATTTTAAATTTGTATGGAGACACAAAAGACCTCAAATAGCTAAAGCAATCTTAAGAAAGTAAAGTGGAGCTGGAGGAATCAGGTTCTCTGACTTCAGATAATACTACAAAGCTACAGTGATCAAAACAGTATGGTACTGGCACAAAAATAGAGATATAGATCAATGGAACAGGATAGAAAGCCCAGAATTAAACCCATGCACCTATGGTCAATTAATCTATGACCAAGGAGGCAAGAATAGACAATGGAGAAAAGACAGTCTCTTCAATAAATGGTGCTGGGAAAACTGGACAGCCACATGTAAAAGACTGAAATCATTCTTTAACACCATACACAAAAATAAACTCAAAATGGATTAAAGACCTAAATGTAATACTGGATACTGTAAAACTCTAAGAGGAAAACACATGCAGAACACACTTTGACATAAATCGCAGCAGTATATTCTTTGATCCATCTCCTAGACTAATGGAACTAAAAACAAAAATAAACAAATGGGACCTAATTAAACTCAAAAGCTTTTGCACAGCAAAGGAAATCATAAACAAAACGAAAAGACAACCCACAGAATTGGTGAAAATATTTCAAGTGATGCGACCGACAAGGGATTAATCTCCAAAATTTACAAACAGCTCATGTGGATCAACATTAAAAAAAAAAAACAAAAAACCCAACCCAATCAAAAAATGGGCAGAAGACCTATATAGACATTTCTCCAAAGAAGACATACAGATTGTCAAGAGGCACCTGAATGAATGCTCAACACTGCTAATTATTAGAGAAATGCAAATCCAAACTACAGTGATATATCGCCTCACACCAGTCAGAATGGCCACCATCAAAATATCTACAAACAATAAATGCTGTAGTGGGTGTGGAGAAAAGGGAACCCTCCTACACTGTTGGTGGGAATGTAAATTGGTACAGCTGCTGTGGAGAACAGTATGGAAGTTTTCTTTAAAAACTGAAAAAAGGAGCTACCTTTTTCAGTTGGATATGATCCAACAATCTCACTCCTGGGCATAGAAAACCATAAATCTAAAATGAATGTTCATTGCCCCACTATTTACAAGAGCCAAGACATGGAAGCAACCTAAATGTTCTACAGAGGAATGGATAAAGAAGATGTGGTACATATATACAATGGAATATTACTCAGCCATAGAAAAGAATGAAATAATGCCATTTGCAGCAACATGGTTGGACCTGGAGTTTACCATAGTCAGTCAGACAAAGACTAATATCATATGATATTGGTTATAGGCAGAATCTAAAAACGAAAGATACAAATGAACTTGTTTACAAAATAGAAACAGACTCACAGACTTAGAGAATGAACTTATGGTTAACAAAGGAGAAAGGTAGTGGGGAGGGATAAATTGGGAGTATAGGATCAACATATACACATTACAATATTTAAAATAGATAATCAAAAAGGACCTAGTGTACAGCACAGGGAGCAACTACTCATTATTGTGTAATAACCTAAATGGGAAAATAATTTTAAAAAGAATATGTATATGTATAACTGAATCACTTTACTGTACACCTAAAACTAATACAACAGTGTAAATCAACTATACTCCAATATAAAATAAAATTTTTTTAAAAATAACCTATATAAGGTACTACATAAAGACAAATAATTTAGTGGACTATGAATGTTCTTTAAAATCTGGCATTCTGGTACTCTGATATTAAGTGCTAGATCTACATTGCAATTAAATAATAGAAATAGCTACAGAACTGAGTAGCATCAACATTTCCCAGTTGAAGTCCTAAAAATATCCCATCAATTTATCATATCATTTATCATATAAATTTATCTAATATCATATCAATTAGAATTGGATATCCATGGTTAATATAAACAGATCAAGATATCCATTATGGGTGTGGTAAAGATGGTCGAGTAGGAAGACTCTGAGCTGACCTCTCCCCATGGGCACACCAAAATTACAAGTATTTACAGAGCAAGGATCTATGAGAAAGACCTGAAGAGTAGCAGAAAAGATCTATGTAACTAAAGATATAAAGAATCATAAAGTAGGAGAGGTACAGAATGGGGTATAGTCAAAACCAATACCCCTGGACAGGTGACCCACAAATGAGAGAATAATCACAATTGCAGAGGTTCTTTCCAAGGAGCAAGGAGTCCAAGTCACACACTGGGCTCCTACACTTCAAGTTTTTGTAGTCCCAGAAGACATAAATAAACATCAAAAAAACACAAAAAGGTTAGGGAATATTGCAATTAAAACGAATATAGGATCTCCTGGGCCTTGCAGACATCTATTGGGTGGGCCAAAAAGTGCCTTCGGTTTTTTAAGAAAAAATAAAAGACACATTTTTCATTTTCACCAAGAACTTTATTGAACAATGTATTCACCCTTTTGTTCCACTATCTTCTGCCATTTTTCAGGCAATTTCATAATTCCATCTTCCCAAAACTTTTGATCTTTTTGAGCAAAGAACTGTTCCAGGTGCCTTTTACAGTTTTCCAGGGAATTGAAATTTTTTTCCATTAAGAGAATTTGGTAAAGACCAAAATAAATGGAAATCCAAAGGTGCAATGTCTGGTGAATATGGTGGATGAATCAGAACTTCCCAGCCAAGCTGTAACAGTTTTTGCCTGGTCATCAAAGAACATGCAGTCTTGCGTTATCCTGATGGAAGATTATGCGTTTTCTGTTGACTATTTCTGGATGCTTTTCCTTGAGTGCCACTTTCAGTTGGTCTAATTGGGAGCAGTACTTGTTGGAATTAATCATTTGGTTTTCCAGAAGGAACTCATAATAGAGGGCTCCCTTCCAATTCCACCATATATACAACATAACCATCTTTGGATGAAGACTGGCCTTTGGTGTGGTTGTTGGTGGTTCATTTCACTTGCCCCACGATCTCTTCCAGTCCACATTGTTGTACAGCATCCAGTTTTCATCGCCCATCACAATTTGTTTTAAAAACAGAACTTTTTTTTATTACATTTCAGTACAGAATCACATGTGGAAATATGTTCAAGATTTTTTTTGCTTAACTTATGTGGAACCCAAACATCAAAGTAATGAACATAACCAAGCTGGTACAAATGATTTTCAATGCTTGATTTGGACATTTTGAATATGTCAGCTATCTCCTGTGTGGTACAACGTTGATTGTTCTGTTATAATTTCGATTTGATCACTATCATCTTCAGCTTGTCTACCCGACCATGGAGCATTGTCCAGCGAGAACTTTCCAGCACAAAACTTCACAAACCACTTTTGACACATTCAATCAGTCACAGCACCTTCTCCATACACTGCACAAATCTTTTCATGTTTCAGTTATGTTTTTACCTTTATTGAAATAATAAAGCATAATACGCTGAAAATGTTGCTTTTTTCTTCCATCTTCAATAGTAAAATAGCTATACAAAAATTCACCAATTTTGATAAGTCTTTTTTTAAATGCATGTTGATATGACAGCTGTCACATACAATCTAACAAAATAGTTTCAAATGAAGTTAGAGACAACTAAGTGCTACTAGAGCCATCTTATGGAAAAAACCAAATGAACATTTTGGCCCACCCAATAAATAGGAACACAGCCCTTTCCTCCAACAGGCTGGCACTATATGCTTCCCCAGGTACACACAGACAGGCACATGGGAGCCCAGCCCCAACCAAGAATGGGCCACCAGCAACCTCATGCACCCTTCAGGCTCTGCAGCCAAACACACAGGAATCCTGCCCTGCCCTCTAGCAGGCACACAGCTACTGCACACAACACAGCGTCACAGCCAACTGGGACAGGGGCCAGGCCCATCTGTCAGTGTACCCACAATAGTGGGCCTTGCAACAACAGAAGGGCAAATATAGCCCACATAGGGGATACCCCCACAGTGTATAGCTCTGGTGAACAGAGAGAGGAGTGTGCTGCTAGCCCCCCATGGGGCATCTCCTACATAATGCCATTTCTCCAAGATCAGGAAACATACCTAATACATAGAAATAAACACAGAGAATTGAGCAAAATGAGGAGTCACGGGAATATGTTTAAACAAAGGACCAAGACATAACCTCAGAAAAAGAACTAAGTGACATAGACATAAACAATCTACCCAATAAAGTGTTTGAGGTAATGACCATAAAGATGCTCACCAAACTCAGGAGAAGAATGGATGAGCACAGTGAGAATTTCAAAAAGAGTTAGAAAATGTAAAGAAGAACCAAACAGTTGAAGCATATAATAAATGAAGTTTAAAAATACACTAAAAGGAACAACAGGATATTAGATAATGCAAAGGAATGGATCCACAATCTGGAAGACAGAGCAGTGGAAAACACCCAAGTTGAAAAGAAAAAAGAATAAAGAATTTTAAAAAATGAGAATAGTTTAAGAGACCTATGAGATAACATCAAGCATACTAATATTTGCATTATAGGGGTCTGAGAAGGAGAAAAGAGAAAGGGGCAGAGGACACCTTTGAGTCATAATAGCTAAAAACTGCTATAACCCAGGAAAGGAAACAGACATCTAGGTCCAGTAAGCAAAGAAAATTCCAAACAGGATCATCCCAAAGAGGATCACACCAAGACACATTGTAATTAAAATGGCAAAAATTAAAAATAAAGAATCTTAAAAGCAGGAAGAAAAAAGCAACTAGTTATGTGCAAGGGAACTCTCATAAGACTAATAGCTGACTTCTTCAGCAGAAACATTGCAGGCCAGAATGGAGTGCCACAATATAATTAAAATGATGAAAGGAAAAAAACCTACCGGGTTTTATACCAGGAAAATAATCTACCAGGAAAATAATCTACCAGCTAAGGCTATCATTCCGATATGAAGGAGAGATAAAGAGTTTTACAGACAAGCAAAAGCTAAAAGTGTTCAGCACCACTAAACAGGCTTTAAAAGACATTTTTCCAAAGAGGAAATGCAGATGGTCAACAGGCACATGAAAAGATGCTCAACATCACTAATCATCAGATAAATGCTAATCAAAACCACAGTGAGATACCACCTCACACCAATCAGATGACTATCATCAAAAAGAACACAAATAAATGCTGGAGAGGGTGTGGAGAAAAAGGAACACTTGTACACTGTTGGTGGGAATGTAAATTGGTGAAGCCACTGTGGAAAACAGTAGGGAGGTTTCCAAAACACTAAAAATAGAACTACCATGTGAGCCAGCAATTCCATTCCTGGTTTATATGTATATAAACCACTAATGGGAAAAGATGTGAAAATTTGCCTTTTGCAGCAACATGTTTGGACTTGGAGGGCATTATGCTAAGTTAGTGAAATCAGTCAGAGAAATAAAAATACTGTATGACATCACTTATATGTGGAATCTAAAAAAATACAACAAACTAGTGAATAAAACAAAAAAGAAGCAGCCTCACGTATATAGAGAACAAACTCTATAGTGGTTAAGTGGGCAGGGGGTAGGGGCAATACAGGAGTGGAAGATATAAACTATTGGGTGTAAGAGAGGCTACAAGGATATATTATACAATACAGGGAATATAACCAGTATTTTTGATAACTGTATATGGATTGTAACCTTTAAAAATTGTATAAAAAAATTTAAAAAACAAGAAATTAAAAAGAAATAATATTGAGCATCTGTTCCAACCACAAAGGCATGAGACTAGAAATCAATTACAATTTTAAAAAAACTGCAAAAAACACAAACACATGGAGGCTTTACAATATGCTAATAATAACCAATGGGTCACTGAAGAAATCAAAGAAGAAACTAAAAAATATACCTGGAGACAAATGAAAATGGAAACACAATGATCCAAATTTCATGGGTTGCAGAAAACTCAGTACTAAGAAGGAAGTTTATAGCAATATAGGCATACCTCAGGAAACAAGAAAAATCTCAAACAGTCTAACCTTGCACCTGAAGGAACTAGAAAACGAAGAACAAGCAAAACAAGTTAGTAGAAGGAAAGAAAGCATAAAGATCACAGCAGAAATAAATGAAATAGAGACTAAGCAATCAATAGAAAATATCAATGAAACTAAGAGCTGCCTCTTTGAAAAGATAAAAGTGATAAACTTCAATCCAATCTGATCAAAAATAAAGAAAAAATAATGTGAAAAATAAAAGAACAGCAATAGAAATCCTATAGCTAGTAAGTAATAAGGGAATGTTACAAATAGCTAATATATTTCACAATTTATATAATACAGATGAATTCCATGGAAGATACAAACCATTAAAACTTATACAAGATGACACAGACAATGCTAAGGACCTTATATCTATGAAAGAAATTAAGTATCTGTTTATTCTTTCCCATAAAGAAAACTGTAGGTACAGATGGCTTCAGTGATGAATTCTATCAGTCATGATATGAGAAATTAATGTAAATTCTACTCAATTTCTTCCAGAAAAGTGAAAGAGATGGAACTCTTCTCAACTCATTTTTTGAAGCCAGCAGTACCTCAATACAAAAATCAGATAAAAACATTACAATAAATGGAAACTACAGACCAATAACTTTTATTAACATAGATGCAAAACCCCATTCAAAAATTGTTTAATCAAGGGCCATCTGAGCTGATTATCTGTGGGTTCAGTGGGTGCAGCTCACATGGGTTTATGCACCAGCAGTCTTGTGAGTGTGTACACATGCCTAAGGGACCTCCAAGCTGATTACTAGAGCCCGCAAGCAGAGGCAACCACCAAGTGCAGAGACAGCAACAGTGATCTTTGTGGGTACACACACCAGGTGGCAAGTGGAGTCACAGAATCACATGTCCTAGAGGACAGCTCCTGGGAAGAACATGCAGCAGCTCCTTTCCCAGAGGGAGTGTTCCAGTCCTGCCTACTTCCCACTGCAGATTAGAACCTCAGGGGGCTTCAACTCCAACAACTGGGGAACAGACCCTGCTTGCAACAGGGCAACCACAGAGCAAACAGGAGGACTTGTTCAACATCCAGTGTAGGCTCTGGTCACCACAACACCAAACACAACCCACTATGAAGGGATCAAGTGCCAGAACACCCTAAGGAAAGATGTGGTAAGAATTCAGAGCAAAAACAGCCCTTGCACCAAAAATATTGGACTCAAGCAGGCTATACAGGTATACTCCCACATAAAAACAACCCTTCAAAATCACAGTACATAACTGTTTCTCCTAAATTCATATTCATAAATATAAGAAGCAGCAGAGGAATTACTCCCAACTGAAAGAACAAGAGAAATCTCCTGACAGAACAACAAGGAAATAGACCTCTTCAGACTACTAGACCTGAGTTAAAAAAGGAGGTAATAAAAATGCTGAAAGAATTAAGAAAGGCTATCAATAGAAATGCAGATCACTGTAATAAGGAATCAGAAATTATAAAGAGTAGCCAATCAAAATTAGACAACTCAATTGCTGAGATGAAAACCAAGCTAAAGGCAATAAATAGCAAACTAAATAATGTAGAAGAATGAATAAGTGATCTGAAAGACAGAATAATGGAAACCACCCAATCAGAACAACAGACAGAAATACGAGTGAAAAAAAAAAAAAAATGAAAGCAACATACTAGATCTATGGGATAATATAAAGTGTGGCAATCTACTCATAATAGAAACCCCAGAAAGAGAAAAGGGAATCAAAAATGTTTTTGAAGAAATTATAGCTAAAAAATTCCCAAACCTAAGGAAGGAAAAAGATATCCAGGTACAGGAATCACAAGGAATCCAAACGAAATGAACCCAAACAGACTTACTCCAAGACATATCATAATTAAAATGGCAAAAAAAAAAAAAAAAAAAAAGAGGATTCTAAAGGTAGCAAGAGAAAAAAAGTCAGTTCCAAGGGAGTCCCCATGAAGCTATCAGCTGATTTCTCTACAGAAAATTGCAGACCAGAAGGGAGTGGCAAGGTATATTCAAAGTCCTAAAGGGAAAAACCTGTAACCTAGGATACTCTACCCAGCAATATTATCATTTAGAATAGAAGGAGAGTAAGAGAATTTCTCAAACAAGAAAAAAACTAAAAGAATACAGCAATTCTAAACCTAACCTAAAAGAAATATTCAAAGGTCTTCTCTAAATAGAAAAGAAGCAAAAATCTATAGGAAAGGGGAAATCAATAGGAAAAAAATAAATACATAAAAGGGCTGAAGTTCATGTAAATAAGCCAGTACCTAGATTAAAAAATAATCAAAAAATTTCTGTGAAAGCAATTATAACTACAATGAACAGCAAAAGGATAAACATGAAGATGTAAAGTAGGCCATAAAAATCACAAAATGTAGGCGAGGAGAGTAAGAAAATGTAGATCTTTTAGAATGTGTTTGAGCTTATATGACTACCAGTCTAAAGCAAGTAGCTATAGTTACAGGTTAAAATACTTGAACACCAGGGTAACCACAAATCAAAAACATATAATAGATTCACAAAAAGAAAGTAACTCGAGTATAATGTACAAGAAAACCATCAAACCACAAAAGGAAAAACAAAAAGAAGCAGAAAGGAACAAAGAATAAATACAAAATCAACTGGAAAATAAGGTTTAAAATGGCAATAAATACATACTTAACAATAATTACTCTAAATGGCAATGGATTAAATGTTCCAGTTGAAAGACACTGAGTGGCAGATTGGATAATAAAACAAGCACCTACAGTATGCTGCCTATAGGAGACATACTGTAGGGTGACAGATAATTATAGATTGAAAGTGAGGGTGTGAAAAAGATATTTCTTGAAACAGGAAATGACAGGGAAGCAGGGATAGCAATACTCATATCAGACAAAATAGACTTTAAAACAAAGACCATAAAGAAAGACAAAGAGGGACATTATAATCATTATGAAAGGGGGATCAGTACAAGAAGAGGATATCACACTTGTTAACATAGTGTGCACCTAAATATCTGCACCTAAAATAAGAGCACCTAAATATATAAAGCAAATATTAATAGACATAAAGAGAAAAATTGATGGGAATACAATAACAGTAGGAGACTTTAACACCCACTGACATCAATGGATGGTAACATCCACTGACATCAATGGACGGATATTGCAGACAGAAAATCAATAAGGCAAAAGAGATCATGAATCACACAATAGAATAGAATAATTAGAATAGTAAGTCATATCTACAGGACACAACATCCAAAAACGCCAGAATACATATTCTTTTCAAGTGCACATGGAACATTCTCCAGGCTAGGCCACATACTAGGACCCAAGCAAGCCTCAACAAATTTAATAGGATAGAAAATTATTTCAAGCATCTTTTCTGATCACCATGGCATGAAACTAGAAACCAATCACAGAAAGAGAAAAAATGATTACCTGGAGACTAAACAACATGCTATTAAAAAAAACCAGTGGGTCAATGATGAATTCAAAGAGGAAATAAAAGCATACCTCGAGACAAATGACAATGAAAACAACCATACGAAATCTATGGGATGCAGCAAGGGCAGTTCTAAGAAGGAAGTTCATAGCAATACAGGCCTTCCTCAAAGAAAACAAGAAAAATCCCCAAAAAATAACCAAACCTACCACCCAAAAGAATAGGAAAAAGAGCAAACAAAACTTAAATCAGCAGAAGGAAGGAAATAATAAAGATCAGAGAGGATATAAATAAAATTGAGATAAAAAACAACAGAAAAAAATCATTAAGACTAAGAGCTGGATTTTTGAAAGGATAAACAAAATCCACAAACCTCTGGCCAGGCACACCAAGAAGAAAAGAGAGGACCCAAATAAAAGAAATGAAAGAGGAAAAATAACAACTGATACCACAGAAATTTAAAAGAAAACCCATAGGACAATTCTATGAACAGTTATATGCCAACAAATTAGACAACCTAGAAGAAATAGGCACATCTCTAGAAACATACAGTGCAGCAAACCTGGATCAAGAAGAAATAGATAATTTGAACAGACTGATTACTAGAAGTGAAATAGAATCTGTAATTCAAAACAAAAATCCAGGACCAGATGCCTTCACTAGGGAATTCTACAAAACATACAAAGAACTTATAACTGTCCTTCTCAAACTCTTCCACAAGACTGAAGAGGAGGGAACACTCCCAAAGTCATTCTATGAAGCCACCATCACCCTGATACCAAAACCAGACAAAGACACTACCTAAAACGAAAATTACAGACCAATATCTTTGAGAATATAGATGCAAAAATCCCCAACAAAATTTTACCAAATCCAAAACATATGAAAAGGATCATACACCATGATCAAGTTATATTCATTCCAGGGTCACAGTCTGGTTCAACATATGCAAATCAATCAATGTGATATACATCAGCAAAAGAAAAGACAAAAACCACATGGTCATCTCAATAGATATAGAAGCTTTTGATAAAATTCAACATCGATTCATGATAAAAAACTCTTGACAAAGTGGGTATAGAGGGAACATATCTCAAAATAATAAAAGCCATTTATGGCAAACACACAGCCAACGTAATACTAAATGATGAAAAGCTGAAGCCTTCCCATGAAAATTTGGAACAAGACAAGGATACCCACTCTCAGCACTTGTATTCAAAGTACTATTGGAAGTCCTCACCACAGCAATCAGACAAGAAAAAGAAATAAAAGGTATCCAGATCAGAAGGGAAGAGGTAAAACTGTCACTATATGCAGAGGACATGCTACTATATATAGAAAATCCAAAAGACTCCACACAAAAACTACTAGAACTGATAAACAAATTCAGCAAGGTAGCAGAATACAAGATTAACATACAGAAATCTGTTGTATTTCTTTACACTAATGAAATATCAGAAAGGGGAAGTAAAAAAACAATTCTATTTAAAATTGCATCAAAAAATAAAATACTTAGGAATAAACATAACCAAGGAGGTGAAAGAATTATATGCTGAGAACTAAAAAACATTGATAAATGAAATTGATGATGATTCAAGGAAATGGAAAAATATCCCATGGTCTTGGAGACCAAGAATTAATATAGTTAAAATGGCCATACTACCCAAAGCAATCTACAGATTTAATGCAATTTCTATCAAATTACCAGTGACAATTTTCACAGATCTAGAACAAATAATCCTAAAATTTGCATGGAATCATAAAAGACCCAGAATTGCTAAAGCAATCCTGAGGACAAGAAGCTAGAACTATAACCCTTCCATATTTCAGACAACACTACAAAGCTACAGTAATAAAAACAGCATGGTATTGGCACAAAAACAGACATATAGATCAATAGAACAGAATAGAGTGCTCAGAAATAAGCCCACACACCTATGACCAATTAATCCTTGACAAAGGAAGAAGAACATACAATGGAGAAACAACAGTCTCTTCAGCAGGTGGTGTGGGAAACCTGGAAAGCCGCATGTAAATCAATGATGTTAGAACACACCCTTACACCATACACAAAAATAAACTCAAAATGGCTTAAAGACTTAAACATTAGACGTGACACATAAAACTTCTAGAAGAAAGCATAGGCAAAATATTCTATGACATAAATTGTACCAGTGTTTTCTTAGGTCAGTGTCCCAATGCAATAGAAATAAAAACAAAAATAAAGAAATGGGACCTAATCAAAGTTACAAGCTTTTACACAGCATAGGAAATCATAAAAAAAATAAAATGAAAAGACAACCTACAGAATGGGAGAAAATACTTGCAAGTGGTGCTACCAACAAGGGCTTAATCTCCAAAATATACAAATAGCTCATACAACTCTACAACAAAAAACAAACAACCCAACTGAAAAATGGGCAGAAGACCTTAATAGACATTTCTCCAAAGAAGACATACAGATGGCCAGTAGGCATGTGAAAAGATGCTCAACATCACTAATTATTAGAGAAACACAAATCAAAACTATAATGAGTTCCACCACACACCTGTCAGAATGGCCATCATTAAAAAGTCTACAAATAACAAATGTGGCAAGAGTGTGGAGAAAAGGGAACCCTCCTTCACTGTTGGTCGGAATGTAAGTTGGTGAAGCCATTATGGAAAACAGTATGGAACTTCTTCAGAAAACTAAAAATAGAATTACCATAGGATCCAGCAATCCCACTCCTGGGTATATACCTGAACAAAACTACAATTCAGAAAGATACATGCATCCCTATGTTCATAGCAGCACTATTCACAATAGCCAAAACATGGAAACAACCTAAATGTCCATCAACAGATGAATGGATAAAGAAGATGTGGTACATATATATAATGGAATACTACTCAGCCATAAAACAGAATAAAATAATGTCATTTGGGGCTTCCCTGGTGGCGCAGTGGTTGAGAATCTGCCTGCCGATGCGGAGGATGCAGGTTTGTGCCCCGGTCCGGGAAAATTCCACATGCCGTGGAGCGGCTGGGCCCGTGAGCCATGGCCACTGAGCCTGCGCGTCCAGAGCCTGTGCTCCGCAATGGGAGAGGCCACAACAGTGAGAGGCCCGCGTACCGCAAAATAAAAAAAAAAATAATAAAATGTCATTTGCAGCAACATGGATGCAACAAGAGATTATCATACTAAGTAGAGTAAGTCAGAAACAGAAAGACAAATGCCTTATGATATCACTCATATGTGGAATCTAAAATATGGCATATGAACCTATCTACAAAACAAACAGACTCAGAGACACAGAGATCAGACTTGTGGTTGCCAATGGGGATGGGAGGAGGGAGAGGGATGGACTGGGACTTGGGGGTTGGTAGATGAAAACGATTACATTTAGAATGGATAAACAACAAGGACCCAGGGAACTATACCCAATCTCCTGGGATAAACCATAATGGAAAAGAATATTAAAAAAAGAATGTCTCTGTGTATAACTGAGTCACTTTACTGTACAGCAGAGATTGGCACAACATTGTAAATCAACTAAACTTCAATAAAAAAAATAAAATAAAAATTAAAATTATAAATAATGAAAGATTTAAAAAATGGGACCTAATCAAACTTATAAGCTTTTGCATAGCAAAGGAAACCATAAACAAAACGAAAAGACAACTTATGGAATGAGAGAAGGTATTTGCAAATGATGCGACCGACAAGGGCTTAATCTCCAAAAGTATACAAACAGCTCATACCACTCATTAACAAAAAAACATAGAACCCAATCAAAAAACGGGCAGAACACCTAACTAGACATTTCTCCAAAGAAGACATCCAGATGGCCAAGAGGTACATGAAAAGATGCTCAACATCATTAATTATTAGAGAAATGCGAATCAAAACTACAATGAGGTATCAGCTCACACCAGTCAAATGGCCATCATCAAAATGTCTACAAGTAATGAACGCTGGAGAGGGTATGGAGAAAAGGGACCCTCCTACCCTGTTGGTGGGAATGTAAATTTGTGCAGCCCCTATGGAGAACAGTATGGAGGTTCCTTAAGAAAACAAAAATAGAGTTACCACAGGATCCAGCAATCCTACTCCTGGGCATATATCCAGAAAAGACGAAAGTTCTAATTCGAAAAGATACATGCACCCCAATGTTCACTGTGGCACTATTTACAATAACCAAGTCATGGAAGCAACCTAAGTGTCCAACAACAGACAAATGGATAAAGAAAATGTGGTGTATATCTACACTGGAATATTACTCAGCCATAAAAAAGAATGAAATAATGCCATTTGCAGCAATATGGATGGACCTAGAGATTATCATACTAAGTGAAGTAAGTCAGACAGAGAAAGACAACTATTATATGATACTACTTATATGTGAAGTCTAAAAAATAGTATAAATTAGCTTATTTACAAAACAGAAACAGACTTACAGACATAGAAAACAAACTTATGGTCACCAAAGGGGCATGTGGGGGGAAGGATAAATTGGGAGTATGGAACTGACAGATGCATGCTACCATATATAAAATAGATAAACAACAAGATTTTACTGTGTAGCAGAGTGAACTATATTCAATATCTTGTAATAAACTATAATGGAAAAGAATTGAAGAAAAAGGTGTATGTGTGTGTGTGTGTGTGTGTGTATATATATATATACACACATATATATGTGTATTACTGAATCACTTTGCTGTACACCTGAAACTAACACAGTATTGTAAATCAACTGTTGATTTACCACAACAGTCAATTGCCACAACTATTTTACATTCAATGCCAAAAAAATCTTTTTTCTCTTTGTCATGACATATCCAAAAATTAAACTCAAAATGGCTCTTACCTATAAATGTAATTAATAAAGCTACAAAAATTATTGGAATAAAAAACCTAGTAGAAAATAGTTGTGTCCTTAAGTGAAGCAAAAATTTCTTAGCATGCAAAATTATGTAACATACAATAAAAAGCTGATAATTTGGAATCCATCAATTTTTTTAAAATATGCTTTTCAAAATAAGTTACAAAGAAAATTAAGTCAAGTCACAGCCTGGGAAAAAATATTTGAAAAACATATATCTCATTAAGAGTTGTAAGCAGAATATGAAAAAATACCTACAGCTAAATAATGAGAAGACAAAAAACAAAGTAGTGACAAAGTTTCTCTCCTTGACCAAACTCTATCCAGGCTGTTTGAACCCTTTCTCTACTAGGCCTCAGCCTTGGCCTATAAAGAAATGAACAGGGACTTCCCTGGCAGTCCAGCAGTTAAGACTCCAGGCTTCTGCTGCATGGGGCATGGTTTGATCCCTGGTTGGGGAACTGAGATCCTACATGCCATGTGGCGTGGCCAAAAAAAAAAAAAAAGACTTGAACAAAACACTAACATGGTTTCTAACAGCTCAAGGCCACATCCTTAACATGACCATAGACCCCCTTAAAGTGCCTATTGAGAAAACTGATAAAAGTTTGCTGGTTTGAGGGCTAGGCTGCCAAAAGAATTTTCTGTTTGTTCCAGTCAACACCTGCAAGGTAGAGTCCCTGTCTCCCAGCCTCTGTGGGAGGGTAAAAGTCTAACTTCCATAAGTACCAGTTAACAAACCAATATGGGTTTCACATGGACCAACCCCCTTCTGATTTTTGTAATTTTCACTTCCCTGGCTCTACTGAGCCCCTGCTCACCTCCTTCCCTATTCCCTCATGGTCCCTTCAGAACACCTAATTACCCCTGTACAAATAGAAGTTGAGTTCAGTTCAGACTGGACTCGTTCCTCTATTGTTATAGTATATTACTGATTAAAATCTGTCCTTACCACTTTGACTAGTGTCTGGCTTTGTTTATCTTTGACAGTAGGCAAAATATTTGAATAAGCATTTCACAGAAGATTATAAACAACAAATAAGCATATGGAAAGTTGCTCAATATTATTAGTCACAAGGGAAATGCAATTTAAATTATAAACCAAATACAATGGCTAAAATTAAACAATATCAAATGCTGATGATAACAAGTAGCAGTTGAGGTTGGAGACAAGACAGCAGAGTAGAAGGACTTCAGCTCACCTCCTCTCATGACAACATGAAAAACACAACTAACTGCTGAACAACCATGGACAAAAAAGACTGGAACCTACCAAAAAAGATATTCTTCTTCCAAAGACAAAGAAGAAGCCACAAAAAGACAGTGGGAGGGGAGCATCTGTGATACAATCAAGTTCCATACCCACTGGGTGAGTGACTCAGAAACTGGAAAATAATTATATCATAGAGGTTCTCCCATAAGGAGAGAGAGTTCTGAGCCCCATGTCAGGCTTCCCAGACTGGGAGACTGGCATGACGAGGAGGATCCCCCAGAACATTTGACTTCGGAGGCCAGCAGGCTTGATTGCAGGAACTCCACTCTTGGAGGGTGCACACAAAGTCTCATGTGCACCAGGACCCAGGGAAAAAGCAGTGACTTCATAGAGCCCTGTGCCAGACCTACCTACTGGTCTTGGAGGGTCTCCTGGGGAGACAGGGTTGGGTATGGTTCACTGTGGGGATAGGGACACTAGTGGTGGACGTACCAGGGAATAGTCATTGGTGTGAGCTCTCCCAGAGGCTGCCATTTTGACACAAAGACCTGCCCCCACCAAAGAGCCTGTAGGCTCCAGTACTGGGACGCCTCAGGCCAAACAACTAACAGGGCAGGAACACAGCTCCACCCATCAGCAGACAGGCTGCCAAAAGTCTTCCTAAGCCCATAACAGCCTCTAAATGCACCCATTGATATGGTCCTTCTCACTAGAGGGCCAAGACCCAGCTCCACCGACAAGTAGGCAAAAACCAGCCCTTTCCACCAGGAAGCCTGCAGAAGCCTCTTAGACCAGCCTCACCCACCAGGGGCAGAAACCAGAAGCAAGAGGAAGTACAATCCTGTAGCCTGCAAAAAAGAGATTGCAAACACAGAAAGTTAGACAAAATGAGACAGCTCCAACCAAAAGACATAGACTGGCTGAATGGATACAAAAACAAGACCCATATATATGCTGTCTATAAGAGACCCACTTCAGATATAGGGACACATACAGACTGAAAGTGAGGGGATGGAAAAAGATACTCCATGCAAATGGAAATCAAAAGAAAGCTGGAGTAGCAATACTCACAACAGACAAAATAGATTTTAAAATAAAGACTGTTAAAAGAGACAAAGGACACTACATAATGATCAAGGGATCTATCCAAGAAGAAGATATAACAATTGAAATATATATGAAACCAACATAGGAACACCTCAGTATATAACGCAAATGTTAACAGACATAGAAGGAGAAATTGACAGTAACACAATAATAGTGGGGGACTTTATTTAACACCCCACTTATATCAATGGAAAGATCACCCAGATAGAAAATCAAGAAGGAAACACAGGCCTTAAATGATGCATTAGACCAGATAGACTTAATTGATATTTGTAGAGCATTCCATCCCAAAGCAGCAGAATACACATTCTTTTCAAGTGCACATGGAACATTCTCCAGGGTAGATCACATGCTAAGCCATAAACCAAGCCTTGGTAAGTTTAAGAAAACTGAAATAATATCCAGCATCTTTTCTGACCAAAAGGCTATGAGATTAGAAATCAACTACAAGAAAAATAAAAGTAAAAAACACAAACATGTGGAGGCTAAACAATATGCTACTAAACAACAAATGGATCACTGAAGCAATCAAAGAGGAAATCAAAAAATACCTAGAGACAAATGAAAATGAAAACACGATGATCCAAAACCTATGGGATGCAGCAAAAGCAGTTCTAAGATGGATATTTATAGAAATACAATCTAACCACAGGAAACAAGAAAAATCTCAAACAACCTAAGCTTACACCTAAAGCATTGCGAGAAAGAACAAACAAAACCCACAATTAGTATAAGAAGAGAAATCATAAAGTTCAGAGCAGAAATAAATGAAATAGAGATGAAGAAAACAGTAGAAAAGGTCAATGAAACTAAAAGCTTATTATTTGAAAAGATAAACAAAATTGATAAGCCTTTAACCAGACTCATCAAGAAAAAAGAGGAGAGGGTGCAAATCAATAAAATTAGAAATAAAAAAGGTGAAGTTACAACAGACACCACAGAAATACAAGGGATCATGAGACTACTACAGACAACTATATGCCAATAAAATGGGTTACCTAGAAGAATTTGTCCATTTTGTAGAAAGGTACAATCTCCAAGATGGAACCAGGAAGAAATAGAAAATATGAACAGGCCAGTCACAAGTACTGAAATTGAAACTGTGATTTTAAAACTTCCAACAAACAAAAGTCCAGGACCAGAGAGCTTCACAAGCAAATTCTATCAAATATTTAGAGAAGAGTTAACACCTATCCTTCTGAAACTATTTCAAAAAATTGCAGAGGAAGGAACATTCCCCAACTCATTCTATGTGGCCACCATCACCCTGATACCAAAATCATACAAAGACACCACAAAGAAAATTATAGGCCAATATCATTGATGAACACAGATGCAAAAATCCTCAACAAAATACTAGCAAACCAAATCCAACAACAATACATTATAAGGTCATACACCAAGATCACATGGGATTTATCCCAGGAATGAATGCAAGTATTGTTCAATATACGCAAATCAATCAGTGTGATACACCACATTAAGAAACTTAAGAATAAAAACCATATGATCATCTCAATAGATGCAGAAAAAGATTTTGACAAAATTAAACATCCATTTATGACAAAAACTCTCCAGAAAGTGGGCATGGAGGGATACCTCAACATAATTAAGGCCAAATAAGAAAAACCCACAGCTAACATCATACTCAACAGTGAAAAGCTGAAAACATTTCCTTTAAGATCAGGAACAAGGCAAGGGTGTCCACTCTCACCTCTTTTATTCAACATAGTTTTGGAAGTCCTAGCCACAAGCAATAAGAGAAGAAGAAGAAATAAAAAGAATCCAAATTGGAAAAGAAGTAGTGAAATGGTCACTGTTTGCAGATGACATGATACTATACATAGAAAATCCTAAAGACACTACCAGAGAACTACTGGAGCTCATCAATGAATTCAGTAAAGGTGCAGGATACAAAATTAATACATAGAAATCTATTGCTTTTCTATACACTAAAAAGGAATGATCAGAAAGAGAAATTAAGGAAACAATCCAATTTACCATCACATCAAAAAGAATAAAATACCTAGGAATAAATCTACCTAAGGAGGCAAAAAGCCTGTATTCAGAAAATTATAAGACCCTGATGAAAGAAATTGAAGATGACACAAACTAATGGAAAGATATACCATGTTCTTGGAATGGAAGAATCAATATTGTCAAAATATACTACCCAAGGCAATCTACAGATTCAGTGTAATCTCTACCAAATTACCAATGGCATTTTTTTGCAGATCTAGAACAAAAATCTTAAAATTTATATGGAAACAGAGAAGATAGCAAATAGACAAAGCAATCTTGAGAAAGAAAAATGGAGCTCGAGGAATCAGCCTCCCTGACTTCTGACTATACGACAAAGCTACAGTAACCAAGACAGTATGGTACTGGCACAAAGACAGACATATAGATCAATGTAACAGGATAGAAAACCCAGAACTAAATCCACTCACATATGGTCAACTAATCTATGACAAAAGGAGGCAAGAATATACAATGGAGAAAAGACAGTCTCTTCAATAAGTGGTGCTTGGAAAACTGGACAGCCACATGTAAAAGAATGAAAGTAGAACATTCTCTAACACCATACATAAAAACACACTCAAAATGGAATAAAGACCTAAATGTAAGACTGGATACTATAAAACTCTTAGAGGAAAACCTATGCAGAACACTCTTTGACATAAATCACAGCAAGATCTTTTTCGATCCACCTCCTAGAGTAATGAAAATAAATACAAAAATAAACAAATGGGACCTAATTAAACTTAAAGCTTTTGCACAGCAAAGGAAGACATAAACAAAATGAAAAGACAACCCACAGAATGGGAGAAAATATTTGTAAACGTTGCAGCCAACAAGGGATTAATCTCCAAAATATACAAACAGCTCACATGGCTCAATATCATAAAAATAAAACAATCCAATAAAAAATGGGCAGAAGACCTAAATAGACATTTCTCTAAAGGAGACACACAGATGGCCAAAAAGCACATGAAAAGATGTTCAATACCGCTAATTATTAGAGAAATGCAAATCAAAATTTCAATGAGGTATTACCTCACACCAGTTAGAATGGCCATCATCAAAAAATCTACAAACAAAAAATGCTGCAATGGGTGTGGAGAAAAGGGAACCCTCCTATACTATTGGTGGGAATGTAAATTGGTACAGCTACTAAATTGGTACAGCTACTATGGAGAACAGTATAGAGGTTCTTTAAAACACTAAACATAGAGTTCCCATATGATCCAGCAATCACGCTACTGGGCATATAACCAGAGAAAAACATGGTTGAAAAGGATACATGCACCCCAATGTTCACTGCCCCACTATTTACAATAGCCAAGACAGGGAAGCAAGCTAAATGTCCATCCTCAGATGAATAGATAAAGAAGATGTATGTGTGTGTGTGTATGTGTATGTGTATATATATGTATATATATATATATATATATATATATATATATATATATATACATACACATACACACACATACATACACACACACACACACACATACATATACAGCTGGAATATTACTCAGCCATAAAAGAATGAAATAATGCCATTTCCAGCAACATGGATGGACATAGTGACTATCATATAAGTGAAGTAAGTCAGACAGAGAAAGACAAATATCTAACAATATCTCTCATTTGTGGAATCTAAAAAAAAGTGATACCAATGAACTTATTTAAAAAACAGAAACAGACTCACAGACTTAATAAACAAACTTATGGTTACCAAAGGGGAAAGGTGGTGGGAGGGATAAATTAGGAGTTTTGGAAGAACATATACACACTACTATATATAAAATAGATAGTCAACATGGACCTACTGCATAGCACAGGGAAATCTACTCAATTCTGTAATAACCTATATTGGAAAAGAATCTGAAAAAGAATAAATATACATGTATGTATAATTGAATCACTTTGTTGTAACACCTGAAACTAACATAATTTTAAACCAACCATACTCCCATATAAAATTTAAAAAAAATAGTGATGGAAACTCCTTAGCATTTTTTTACTATAGCATTTTTAAGAAGAATAATGCAAGTTATTTGAATAAGCTTTCAATACTGGGAATTTGGTACTACCAAATATTGGGTTGGCCAAAAATTTCATTTGGGTTTTCTGTAACATTGTATGGAAAAAGAACGAAATTTTTTGCCAATCCAATAAATTAATTATAAAAAAAACAAGTAGCAGTTGATACCCTCATATGAGGGTATCAACTGCTACTTGTTTTTTTTATAATTAATTTATTGGATTGGTCTTAGTGGGATGTATGATTTTTTTCAACTACTGTGGAAAATTCTTGGGCAGTCTTTTGTGAAATTAGATGTACACTAACCAGTCTCACTCCTATTTATTTACTCAAGAGAAATGAAAACATATGTTCATGTAATGAATGTACTCAAAATTTCATAACTGCTTCAGTCATAATAGTCAAAAACTGAAAGCAACTATAATTCCTCATCAACTGTTAAATAGATAAACAAAATATTGAATAGGTTTATAATGAAACAACTGAACACACAGAGAACAAACTGTTAACTCATTGAACAATGTAGATGGGTCCAAAAACTATTATAATAAGTGGAAGAAACGAGATACAAAAGACTACATATGGTATGATTCCAGTTATATGAATTTCTAAAAAAGAAAAAAAATATAATCATAGAAAGCAGAAGAGTGAACAGGGTTACTACGTGTTTCAGGGCAATTGCATACCCTGAGGTATATTCAAAACTGCACTATTCTGGGCTTCCCTGGTGGCGCAGTGGTTGAGAGTCCGCCTGCCGATGCAGGGGACACGGGTTCGTGCCCCAGTCCGGGAAGACCCCACATGCCGTGGAGCGGCTGGGTCCGTGAGCCATGGTCACTGAGCCTGCACGTCCGGAGGCTGTGCTCCGCAACGGGAGAGGCCACAACAGTGAGAGGCCCGCGTACCGCAAAAAAAAAAGAAAAAAGAAAAAGCATATAATTCCATCCCTACTTTCTTTCCTTCTATTTCTAGAGAAATAACTATAATCCTGAAGTTGTTACATGTTCTTCACACCTATATTCTTACACTTAGTATTCATAGTAAGAAATAACCAAGTTATAGGTCTTAACACAAGAGACTACTATTAAACAGTCAAAATAAATTAACTAAATCTACATTTTTCAAGAGACCATCTTTAGAACTTAAATTAGAAGAAAAATCAAGTAATGAATGTATAATAATAACAATTCCAATGTATTTTAGGCTTTTTCCTATCTACTAGGCACTGTTCTAAGCACTTTACGTATATTAACTCATTTAATCCCAAGAACAGCCTGGTTTACATATGAGGAAGGTGAGGCATAGAGAGATGAAGTGTTTTACTGAAGATCAAAGAGCTAGTGATTTAGTTATACACACTCTGTCTGTCCCCAAATTCTGAGCTCTTACCCACTCTATTATGTGTAAATATAGTTTTGAACTAAACTGCTGTAACAAATAGACAAATGGATACAATAGAAATTGTATCTTATTTGGATAAGAGTGAAGAACTAATGTTTCAGGTTAGCCTGGTGAATGAGGTGAGGGGAGTAGGTAGGTATTCAGTGTTTCAGGAACTTAGACTTATGGCAAATCAGCCATCTTCAAAAACTGGCTTCCAAGATGTCTCTGGCAATCACAGTTGAACAGAAAGAGAAAGAGCACAGAGGACAACACAGGGTATAAGAGCCAGGCCTAGGAGTGGCAGGCATCATTTCCACCCACATCCCAATGACTAGAGTTCAGTCATGTGGCCAAAGTACCTATATGAAAACTCCTTTGAAGAGCTCTGATTTTTAACCTCTCAGTTTTCTCTTTTTTTTCTCTTTTCTGATGTTAACTATCCCATTTCCTGAACACTAGTCACTGGCAAAAAGCACACAAATAAATGCACTAAAAGGCAAGTAATATATTTAACTAAATCCCACTTAGAGGATAGAGAAATTAGTTAATATAACCTCAGTCGGCTTGGCAAATGCATTTTGGATTCTCTTTCTGATTCACTAACTTAATTTTTTTGTATTTTCTTTTTCCTAATTTTGACAGTTGAAATTGTTGTCTTTGTTAACTCATTCTAAATCTATGGTGGGATGTTAACCTCATCTTGGCTGAGCCCTAAATCCACTATCTCAAGTTTTGGCAGAAAATTATCTTTCACAAGTCACTCTAAACTTACTTCCTTCATATATCCTTCCTACAGAAAATCCTTCATATAAGCAACCACTCCACCCCTGCCCAAGAGAAAAAAAAAAAAAACGTTCTCAGTCTTTTCATTTCTCTCTGTAAAAACTGAATGCTCTTAAATAAGTTCTTAAATAAATTTCCAGCTTCTTCATACCTTAGTCTCTAACAGCATCAGAGAACCTAGCTCCAATAACTCATTTCTTAAATTATCAAACATTTATTTGGTAAAATCTGTGCACCAAAGGCTTTGTGCTCGGTGTCAGAGTTACAGAGGTGTAGAAGACATAGTAAAGAGCATAGAAGAGGGTCTCTGAACGGCAACTAGAGATGTAAAGAGAATTCACTCTCTCTGTTTAACTGTCTTTTGAGCTGGAACATCAGTCTTCTGCTGCCTTCGTATTCAGACTGGAACCTACAGCAGGCCTTTTTGGTTCTCAGGCCTTTGGACTTGGATTGGAACTATACCATTCACTCTCCTGGGGCTCCAGCCTGCCAACTGCCGATCTTGGGACTTGCCAGCCTCTGTATAACATGAGCCAACTCCTTATAATAACTCTCTTCATTATTGTGTGTATGTGTGTGTGTACATATGTATATAATTCTATTGGTTCTCTGGAGAACCTTGACCAGTACAATACAGTATCCAGTAATGGTACAATTTACAATGCCATAGCAATCTTTTCTTTATTTATATTCATTGCATGCCTAGATGGTCATCTGGTAAGAATAATGTAGAATGTAGAGGTAAATAAAAAAATTTTTTAATTACATTAAAAAATTTCCCTGTTGCCAAAGGGAAAATTTTGAATGCTTTCTTTGTCTCCTTGTATCTGCTTAGCTCTATAAAAAGGTTCATTATTTTTTCTTTGTAATTTCTTTAGGGATTGCCTGTGACGTGTGTCATACATTAAAGTTTATTCAATGATAAAACTGTTTTCTTTGTTTCCTATATTTTGTGGCGAGGAATCTTTGGTTTGGTAGATTTTATTATTTTAATTATATTCTCCCAAAAAGAAAAGAATCCTTCTTGTATAGAACAATATATTAGATAGCTTATGAGACACCATTCAGTTATAATATCTGATACCTCAAAGTTCAAAAGATCTATGCTAATGTATAATATTATACAACATATTTTTAAAGGTGTATTTCCAAGATGGCCATAATAAAATTTCCTATTCCTAATTTTTTCCTGCTAAGAAGATTTTCATACAAAATGTTCAGAGTGTCAATTGTCTTATTTTAGCTGCCCATAACAAACTGCATGAAAAGCAAAATGCACTAAAGGAGGAACTGTTCCATTTTCAAGTAGAATTTAGTGAAAAACATAAAAGAGCCAGTGTTTTCTGGAAATAAACATGAAATTGTTCTCATCTGCAGTCTCCTCCAACAAGCAACTATCAAAGTGAAAAAAGTTTCCAGTGCAAAGATTAAATCCATAGTGCTCCAAGGGTAATGATCAAACCAAAGGTCTGCAAGATCCTTTGTTAAGATGCCAAAAAGATTTAAGGAGGTGCCTTCTAGAACCCTTTTGCTAGGCAAATGGGCTTCTAAGAGTCCTAGTGGAATATCTCAATTGCTCACCTAGGCAAAAACGTTTTAAGAAAATTGTCCCACAACACCCTGAATCAAAGCAGAGAGATTATCTCAAAGAGATTTGTAGGTATGGGTTTGCCAAATGGAGTGAATTTGTAATTTTATACATACGAAATCCACAAAGTTTTAAAAGAACTTATATATTTATGGGCTGAAAGATATAGGCATTTTGAAACACGTGAAAGCCTTTCTTACATAAACGGAAGTGGACAGAGTTAAAAGTAATAAAGAAGGATTCCCGGGGAATAGAACCCCTCTAATCAAGAAACCCACAAAATTTGCCAAGCTGGATTTTAGAATTGCCATGGACCAATGATTTTTATGTGACTCTGTCTCTCTCTTCCCCTTATGTTTGTTTTTTGAGATCATCCTGTTTTGTTCTCCCCCATTATATGTTGGATGAAGGAAGGGCAAATTGTTTTTTTAGTCTGTAAGTCTTTGGATTAAAAGAAGCTACATCCAGGGAGCTACACCTTAGGTACCAGCCCTGAGAAGCATCATCCATAAATTGACATGATTAGATGATGAGATGACAGAATTCAAGCCAATGCTGTGATGGGATGAGACTTTTGGGGGAGAAGTGAGAATTTTTCACATGGGAAGGATTTAAATATTATGGCCAAGAGAGCACAGAGTGCTAAACTACGATTTCAAAGATAGCTACAACAATATCTCTCATTCCACAAGATTTTCTGCAATGTGATATTAACATTTTTCCATCATAATAATTAAATGTATAGATTGATGCAAAATTAAGAAAATATATATGCCACATACTTACACTGGTATCCTAAATCCTAAATTAAACTATTTCCATTGTTGATAATATAAATGAGAAAAAAAGAAGATATCAAAATAAATGTTTTTGATATAGTTAATGATTGACAGTATTTCAGTTAATCTCTACAACATAAATATTTAGCACTCGTATTTTTAGTGTTTCTTTCTGAGAATAGTTGGATACCCATAGATATATAATAATGGATATATGATAAACATTTTAAAAGGCAAAGAAATTGTGACAAACTACATACTGTTTCTAGTTGAGTACTTTTTATTTTGTACATAAGAATATTTCTTATTCTGTTTTAATTTCTCCTTTTTATTTCTTATTATTTCTAGTTGTTTATTCCTGTTTCCTTTCTAAAATCACCAAATTTTATTTATGCATTTCTATTTTTCCTAGCTTCTTATCTCCATGTTTTCCACTATGCTTATTACTATGCTAAAATATGGCATAAAATCTGATACACAAACACAAAACATGCGTTTCTAATGCTAACATTTCAAATTACATTAAAAAATCAGGAATGAAATATTATCCTTAAAACAATCTATAAAAATTTTTTTTGTTAATTATTCTCTGATATTGGACAAGCTATGCTTTCTGGGGCTTCTTTCTAGTGTTGTAGTTCATGTTTAAATTCCATGAAGCAAAATCCTATCTCATTCTTTGGGAGTGACAGAAATGCAGTCAGTTTCAAGAAGATAATTTAGATTTCAAAAACTATGTAAATGCAGGTAAAACTATATTAATTTTGTATATATACAATGTTCAAAAGGAACTCAGCCTCTCAGTAGTAAAGCAACTTACTTTGCCAAATATTATACATTAAATGTTTGAGAAAAAGGTGTTTTGGACAAAAAAATAACCAAGGGAACCATATGGTAAGCAAAATTTCAAGTTTCCATTGAATTACCTAAGGAGTTTGGTTGAAAAAACAGACGAAGTAATTTACTTTCTTTAGCTTAACATCTGTATATATCTGTATATATCAACAAGTAGCTATTGTCCACATGAACCTAAATACTTGCAGGCTCTTTTTTACTTAAGTTTCACCCTTATAAAAGGAGAAAACTATTTTGTATGCTCTCTGTAGATTGCATGGACACATTAAATAAATACTCAAAAATGATTTACATATACACATACACACATATATATGATGAAAAATCAGAGAGAGACCAAATGTGTTTTATAAATTATACATGACTAATATTAGTAAAGGCAAATTTCTTCAGTTCTGTCATTTTCTACTTTTATTACCCTAAACATGAAAACATCTTCAAAGAACCAATTTATACGCCCAAAAATGAAGAAAGTGTTTCAACCAGAATATATTGTAAAGGGAAAGCAAAAAATAATTTGCAATTTTTCACTTGATTTTAACAATTGTAAGTTCTTACCTACACAAATATAGAGTTTTAACAGTTGAACAGAATGTCTTTTGTACCTCCAGGCAGACAAAATAGAATAGTCTCAGGAAAAAAAAAAAATTAAACATGCCCCCCAAGACACATGCTGAACTCAGAATCACACAGTGTGCATCTAGTCTCAAAAGACTGTGATTTGCTTTTCAGTCAACTATTCCCTGCTGCTAGAAAAAAAAATGTAAGCTTTGTTTCATAAAGAATCTTTAACTGGAGAATTACTGCACTGCCATGGTTACCCAGTAAAATATATTGCATAATCTAGAAGGGACCAAGAAAACATTAGGTTTGGAAAATAAAATGATCTTTCTGCTGAAAAGTCATACACATGCCCTCTATGCTTGTATAGATATCTATACAGTTTAATGCATTCCCTTAGAAACATCCTAACTCTGAAGGAAGTTCCCACAGAGCAGTATGTGTATCCCAGCAGTATGCAAATCATTTCTTTTATCTAATAACCTTTTACAAATGTACCTTTGGTTGTTCTTTGACTTTCCTCAAAGGTGAGACTCACCATGGGGCATTCATTTTGTCTGCCAAATATTTTCTTAGAAGTTGTTTGTTTTTCTGCTGCTATACTTTAGCTAGAAGTTCATGACTCCATGAGAGCAAAGAAAGCAACATTTATGTTAAAATACTAAGAAAACTAAATTTCTCATGTTTAAGTCCATCTTTTTAAAAAGAGCTTGTGAGTGTTTTACATAGGATAAAGGAAGCATTATTTAGGATGAGTTATACAGGAAAAATAAGTATTATTTAAAATAAAAATGATTAGCATTGAAGTATTACTTATTTCAGGGGTCCCCAGCCCCCAGGCCGTGGACTAGTACCAGTCCGCAGCCTGTTAGAAACGGGGACGCACAGCAGGAGGTGAGCGGGGGCAAGCGAGCGAAGCTTCATCTGCTGCTCCCCATCGCTCCCTACGCTCGCGTTACCACCTGAACCATCGCTCACATCACCACCTGAACCGTGGCTTGTATTACCGCCTGAACCATCCCCCACCTTTATCCGTGGAAAAACTGTCTTCCATGAAACTGGTCCCTGGTGCCAAAGAGGTTCAGGACCGCTGACTTATTTCCATTACTTCCCAAGAATTATGGATAATCCAAACAGAAAACAGTATATGCAGGCAGCCTATACAATTCTGACTACTTGCCAATTTGACCTAAATAAAGATAGAAACTAATTATACAGAATTGTTGATAAACACAGCCTTTAAACTACACGTCCAATTACAATCATTTCACTACAGTACCTAACTAGTAATTTAATAAATGTGAATTATTTAGCATTATTGATCAGGTTACATAAACAAAATATGTAACATTGATATAAATGCTCCAGTTAAGTGCTAATATAACAGGAAAAAGCAATACTTTCCTACCCTACCATATGTTTTCCAAATCATTTTTCAAATTTTGAGTAATCATTTAGCAAAAAAGTCATCTAATTAATAAAGGTATACTTCTATCTAAAGTCTTCAATTTAAACAAACATACATTTCTGCTATCTCTTTGTTAGCTAATTAAATTAATTTGAATTATGTTACACTCATTACTTAGAAACTATAATTAAAAGATTGTCATGCTGAGTTAAAACTTTAAAAAATTTTAGCAGTATAAACAGTAATACTCCAAGAATCCATGGCACATTACTTTGTCTTCTTTTTGCAACACTCTTAGAGAGCTAATGTACAGTATGTCTGTCAGGGAAGTGCATGATTTCAAAATATTGATAAGGAAAACACAAATTAGTAAGCTATCACTATAAATTTTTCCATTCTTATCATATTCATGTACATATTTTTCTGATTCCTATATTTTTCATTATCCCTATGTTTTCTGTTATTTATTCCATTTCTCTTGTTGCCCCAGTGTAATTTATCGATGCTGAGGTTTAATAAATTTTAATGGTGAACAGCCTGGGAAACAGTTCTCCTGACCATGTGCAGGAAGGGGAACAGGAAGAAGCAGTTACAGACAGTGCTTACTAAATGTACCCTGGAGAAAAATCAGAATCCCACAGACCTTTTCTCTTTCCTGAAAATGTGGGTATAGAATTAGGGCATGTGTTTATTAAATAAAGGAATTTTAACAAAGAAATACTCAGTTTAGTCTTTGTGGGTCCTTCGTGGGTTAGGCACTCTCAAACAATGACTTCGTTTTCACTTCTGAAGCAAACCATGCTGTCCACCTTTAACTGGTGGACTTTTTAATTTGCAGAGAATGTGTTCATGAGGAGTAATGTTGCTTAAGTGGGTGAAGTATTTTTGAAGGTATGCGTAATTTCCATGTAAGGTATTAAAAGGTTTTTAACAAAAAGTCCATTTGCAGGACTTCCCTGGCGGTCCAGTGGTTAAGACTCTGTGCTTCCACTGCAGGGGGCATGGATTCAATCCCTGGTTCGGGAACTAAGATCCCGCATGCCATGTGGCGTGGCAAAAAAAAAAAAAAAAGTCCATTTCCTTCAATTTTTATGTTATGCAGCTTAAGATTAAGAAAAATCTCATAAAGATCTGATTTAGCATTTGAGAAGACTGTTTTGTTCCTGATTATAAGTAATACTGCTGAATGTTGCCGTTATTTAATTATAAAGACTTCTTATAAATCACAAACCAAGTGCTTTCATGTATAAAGAAAAATGCATAACCATATAGTTTAGGAAAATGTTACTTAGAAATTCTCACAGTAAAATCTACAGCTGGAAAAATAAAAAAGCAGGCTGAACAAAAATATAATGGTCTTGGAACTTACAACAAATAACTGCACATTTTGACTAAAATAAGAAACAATGGAACAAAAACATGCCAATAGCACAGACTGCTGATTTATTTTTAAATATTGCTTCATTTTTAAAAATAAAACAAAATACACAGACTTCCTGTAAAGACAGACAATTGAAACAGTACTGAAAATAATCTCACTCCTTCAGTATTTAACAACATCAAGAAAAGTAGTAAAAACTTACAACGAAATTCACCAGCAAGACCTAAACTATGAAAGGGAAGAATGAGATGCCCAACCTAAAAAAGTAGTAGCCAACAAAAGAATACAGATGGTCTCAGTTTTAAAAAAAAAAAAAGTATCATTTCTTGCCCCATCTCTCTCCAAGAAAGTCATACTTAGGAAACGAGGAATCAAGAAAATCCTGTGAATTTTCATTTATACTTTCTAATTTTGAGCAGAGCTGATTGGAGTGATTCATCAGTCCTGGGAAAATGAGGATAAACCCAAGAAAGTACAAATAACTGCTATGATGCAGGAAAACAGTAGCAGAGTAAGAAAGTATCGACAGGAATTTCCATATTCCAGGATATTATACTGAGTTAAGTAAAAGATCTAAAAACTATGGGAGTTCCTCATCTTTAGCTGGGATGAGTGGGCCCTGACATGGCAATTAATAAACATTAAGAAAAAGAACCCAGGTTACACAGCATGAATTACTGTGAGCTGCAGCTAAGACCTAGCCCTTCCACAGTTCATTTGTTCATTCTTTTATTCATTCATTTAACCACTCTTAATTGAGAATCTATTATGCATATGGCACTGTTCCAAGTACTGAAGAAATGGCAGTAAACGAATCAGGCAAAAACATCTAGTTTTATGAAGTTTACATTATAATATTTAGAAACAGTTATTAAAAACAAAACAAATACATCGACAGCTTATTAAAATGTGATTAAACATTAAAGAAGAAGAGAGATAGAGAAGTTCTTGGGGGAGAATGGTGCCAATTGTTAATAGAGTGGTCAGGGAAGTCCTCTGTGAGAAGGTGACAAGTGAGCAAAGACTGGAAGGAAGTGAGAGAGTGAACCATGTGGACAGGTGAAGGTGAGATCCTAGGCATCAGAAACAGCAGGTACAAAGGTAGGTGTGAGGGACAGCCAGCTAAACAGTGCCACTTACATGGAGTGAGCTGGGTGGAGGTTAGTAGGGGATGACATAAAAGAGTAACTGAGTTGGAGCTTGAGGCAGGTGTATTGCATACGGCCTTATACCATTGTAAGCATTTTTGCTTTTACGTAGAATGAGAAGTAAAGCCATGGAGTGTTTTGAACAGAGGGGAGATTTAATCTAATTTATATTTTAATTAGCATATCCTGACTATGGTCTTGGTCTTGAGAATAGATGCTAAGAGGAGCAAGCATAAAAGGAAGGAGACCCATTAGGAAGTTACATCTATAATTCAGAGAAAAGTTGATGACAGTGGTAGCAGCAGAGGTTATAGAAACAGGTGAAAATTTGTATATATTTTGAAAGTAGGGCCAGGAGGATTTTCTGACCAATTGGATGAGGGTGTGAAAGAGATGAATCAAGCCAGAAGTTTGGCTTTGGATATGTAAATTTTGAAATGCCCACTAGATATCCAAGTGGAGGTTTGACATTTGAAGTTTAGAGAAGAGATCCTGACTGGAGGTAAAACATGGGACCTCCATGGACAATGGACCTTTACCTCCATGAACCATGAAGATAGCATTTAAAGTCGTCACCAAGGCTGTGAGATAAAAAAGGAAATCGAAAAGCAGAGCCTAAGAGCAATCCAACTTTAAAAAAATTAGGGAGATCAAGAGGAACTGGAAAAGAAAATTGAAAGTGGGTAGTCAGTGAGATAGGATGTTGTTCTGGATGTCAAGCATACAAGTTTCAAGGAGGAAGGAGTATCAAGTGCCATGTCATATGCTGCTAATAGGTAAGATGAAGACTGAGAATCCACACTGGATTTAACCACATGGCAGTTACTGCTGGACATAAGAGTGGTTTCTGTGCAGTGCAGAGGGTGAAAACCTACTAGGTGCAAAGAAGAATAAAAGGAAAAGAGTTGGGGAAAGTGAGCCCAGAAAATATTTTAAGGAATTTTACAGTAAATGGAAACAGAAACAAGCAGCAATGACTGGAGGGGAAGAGGGATCAACCAAGCACTTAAAAAATGTGATATACAAGAATCTGTTTGATGTTGAGATGATCTAGAAGAGAAAAACCCTGATGATGAAGAGGGAGAGGAGAATTGCTGAAGAGATGTCTTTGAGTGAAGGAGGACCTGATCTAGTACCTGGTGGAGAGAGGAGGATTTAGGTGCAGGAAAGGTTCATAAATACCACCAAATATGCAAACAGAGACAGTGTGTAGATGAGAGTATTTAGCCTTTAGATATAGTAAAATAGAGAAAATACTCTTTAAAATGTAGAAAAGTGTCAAGGATAATTCAATCACATGAAGCCAAAGCAAATACAAGATCTGAACAATCCTGCCCATTTTAAGATTTCTAAAAAATGAAAGGAAGAGCATATGTAAACTGTACAAACATACTATAATAGGAAAAAAAAGAAAAGAAAGAAAAGGTTAGAGGTGGGAGAGAAACAAAATTAAAAAAAAAGAATGAAACATCACATGCAAAATAAAAACAAATAGTTCGAAACATAATCCAAGGACTAAAAGCATATTCTTAAGAACCATTTGAGATATAGAAGAATTTAATAGAAGAAATTAGGAGTCAATGAGGTGGATCACAGAGATAAGATGAAAGACAACAAAATGAGTTGAAACATAAGATTTTACAGCTAAGGAAATTAATTGAGAGCCAAAATATTCAACTTGAATGTACAGATTAGAACAGAAAAAATCAGAATAAATACAATAAAAGTCAAATCAATGACATAAGAGAATATTTGAGGCAGTTATAGAAAATCAAGAGAAAATAGAAACATATTAAAGATTCCAGTGAGAGGCCTGCGTATCGCAAAAAAAAAAAAAAAGATTCTCATTGAGAGATGTTGATAAGCAGACACACTAAGATGATCAAATATATGGGTAATTACTTATTAGAAATCTTGTAACTGGAATAAAAAAATTGAAGACATGTAATGCAATAACATTTCTCTGAAGAAATGAAGGAAGAACTGAATCTAAACATGTTACAATATATACCAGAAAGAACTTTAACAGAACATTCAGAAATGCCACAAACTCTGGTTAAACTACTTTGTGCCCATGATAAAGAGTTCCTTAGGCAAACAGGCAGAAAACACAAGTCAACTTCAAGGAGAAATGAATTCAAGCTGGCCTCAAATTTCATCACCACAACATTTAATTCCAGAATTCAGTCAAACATTGTCTTCAAATTTCTGATGATGAAAAAAATGTATGAGTGAATATTATTATTCCCCAACGAGTTGTTTTTTGGACATAAAGGCAAATGACAAACATTCACATACGTGAGACAACACATAAGAGTATCCATGAGTTCATGGATATTTAAAAATTAACTATTCAGTACTGAAGTCCAGACAACCAAAAGATGATTCAAAAATCAAGAATTAAAAAAAAAAATAAATGATATAGCTATAGTTATTTAAGGATGATAGTAAATGTTGAATTCACTTAGGGTACTCGGACATACCTTCTAGAAAAATTAGGGTTGTAGGGGAGTCTATAATATAAATCCTGATGAAGAAAAATAGTATCAGCAACATAATTAGAAAGTGGGAGGAATGGTAAAAAGTAGAACTTTAATTTGTAGATCAGGGAGTCAGTACATGTAGATTAAGTTGAAACATGTAGTTAAAAACATTTCTTTAACTGTTGTTTTTCTCCTCCATTATACAGTCAGTAGCAGGGGCCATGCCTATTTCACTTTCCGTGTAGATTGTCTCTCTCCCTCACTCTCTCTCTCTCTCTCTCCCATTGATGCTGAAAGTCTACCATGAGTTCACTGAAGACAGAAAAATTGTGATAGTTAATTCTACTATTTTGTATTCATTTATAACTGAAATAATTATTTATGAAGAGATCCTACTTTATATTATTTGGTTACCAAGGGGATAATTCAATCATAAAGAATTGTAAATATTTGATTCTTTGCTTTTATGTACCTAGTTTTCAGGATGATTAAATAGATCCTTGAAATGCTAGGATGACTCATACTAGATCACAGAACAATTTCTAAATTTTCAGAATTTTTACACACTAGTTTAAAATAGGTCATGGTGGAAACAGTCAAATAGTATCAGCAGGACTTACAGGTAATATATTTATTGATAATTTAGATTTGTTTCCAATGATAAGATACCATATTTTTCAATACCTTAAAAAATACTCATTTGAAAACAATTAGAACAGCAAGGAAAAAATATATTTCAAAATGTATCATTTATTCATAACTGCCACCAATATACTTGTGTATTTCCTTATGTTTTCAGTATGTATGTTTTTAAAATTAAAATGCAGCTTATAATTTTGATTTTCATACTTTTAAGTATCCAATAAGCAACATTTGAATAAACTAATACGCTAAATGGAAATAACATTGTGTGCAATTGTTATGAATTTGTTGGGTATTTAAATATTTTAAAAATATTTACAATTATACAAAATTATCTGAAGAATATTTTTGTGTACTTTTTTCCTCCTATTTTCTGGTTATTTCCATAAAATGTATCCTAGAATTGAATTATATAGGAAAAGGATTAACTTCTTTAGGATTACTACATACAGCTAAAACTGGTCTATAGCTTATATTCAACAGATTCTGGTTTTGATATCAAAATTACACTTCCGCGTTTAAATAAGCTTTATAGATCTTGTGGCGGGGGGAGTGGGGAAACAAAGAACATCACAGAAAAATGAGAAAAATTGAAAGAGTACCCATGTGAAATAATGTGAGAAAATAATTATCTCTGAAAGTTTTAAAATTTTAAGCTATGTTCCACATAACCAGTTATTATATTCAATAGAAAAAAATAATTTTTTTATTAAACTTTCTATTCTCTAGGATCTTAAAGTCTGAATGTTCTCTTTTATCAATCTATATTGTCGTTTGAAAAATAGGAAAACAAAAGTCAAAATCAAATATAATGCAGCAGATTAGTAATTGAAAGTGCTTATATGGAATTTCCTATGGGATTGTTAAAATGTATACAAAATAAAACAAACAAACAAAAATGTGCTTGAGGTTTTAGTTAAAGAGAAATCATTTTGCTTTCAACTAATAGTTGAATGCCAAAAGAAAAACCTGTTATGTCCCAGGAACTATTCAATAGCAATTGTAATATGTTTTTGCATTTTACAATCCTGTAAGGAAGTTATTGTTGTCACCATGTTAAAGATAAAGCAAGGCCAACATTCATAGGAATTAGGCTTGCTCAAAGTAGCAAAGCCAAAAAATGGAGGTCTGAAGCCCATACACAAAAGGACAGTCACAAATGGTGATATTTTCCAGAGGTGTTTCTTCATTTAGATAATTTGAGTTGGATCTTTAGCCAACAAGCTGCTAATAAAACAAGTCTGCCCTCAAGTACTCATCCAACCAGAGGTCAAAGCATTTTCTCAGGATGAACCCAAGATATGCAAATGGCCCCCTCTCCCCAAGCAACATTCCTCCCATTTTCACAATGATTACCTTCCAGTGCTCTTTGCTCACTATCACCCCTACAATGAACAGCATCAGCAAATATGTAATGTTCAAGACACTTAACTTATCTAACCCAGAAGATGAAAATAGAAGTTGACAGTCCTTGACATAAGATTTCTGGGCATAATGGTTACTGAAAGGATAATAATTGAAAAGAAAGGAAAACTACAACAAAAAAGCAAAGAGTGACTCAGGTACAGAGGGGTTAGGGTGAGAAAGGCAGATTTAATTGGTTACATGCTAGCAAATGCAAAAGTCCTGAGTTCTTGATGGTATTGTTTCAACCAGTGTGCACTGAAACTGTGTACTGATTTTGTTCTAATGATGAATGATCTATTGTGAATATGTAATTTCAGCACCTTGTCTATAATAATTGCACATATTTTGAATAATCCACTTTGCATTTCTTGTTCCTCATCTCAAAATGCAAAAATCAGCTAACCATAGGTCAGTACTACTGTGTTGTGTTCCTCCAGGTAGCACATTGCATTCTAGCTAATGGCGACCCTGGAGTTGTGCAATAAGCAAATCCTACCTTAGATATTCACGTTCATTTTGAGGAGGCTTTTATATTAAATTGACCAGCTACTATTTTTACAGATATTTTCTCCCTGTTATCATTGTTAGCAATTATGTATTTTTTAAAGGCAATGTGTTCAGTGCAGCAAATATTTCCTAGCATCTGGAATATATATGTTCTTCTGTATAGAGTGTTCATTCATTCAGCAGACTTTTAAAAAAATCTCTAACACGTTCCACACAATCAGGATACAAAAAATGAATAAGACACTCTCATAGTCCTTGAGAAGCATCTTAGCTTGAGCTTCAAATCACATAACTAATTTGCCTTTTTCTGATTAGATACTCACCAAACTACCTTTCAATTATAATAGTTGCTCACATGGCACCTAGGGAGAAAATAGTTGCTCACATGCTTGCTAGAAGACTGAAGTGTCTGCTTCCCTGGATAGTTGTATTTCTTGCCGTGAATTTATAGACTGGCACCTTGATTATAATTAGGCTTTGCAGGTAGCTTTCCTTATTTGGTACCTTTAGAAATTACAGTTCTTATTGTAAGTTGATATTTGGGTTTTATATGTCATTTTCCTAAGCTTGGTTAACATAAGTTTGCCTATGAATTTAACGTGTTTTTGGTGTACTAGAAAATAAAATTTCTTAAAGAGAATAGCTGAGACTCAGGCCCTGGGTGATGGTAAATTTACTAGGGTACTGCCACATTTAAAAACTTCTTGGAAATAACCCACCTAAGCTTCCCTAATTAACCCACCTCTTCCTTTAGATTAGTTGAACCAATTACATATTTGATAGTAAAGAAGTTAAAATATTAGCTTAAATATTAAGGTTTCTGAACCAATTAACAATTTATGCATATAAAATTATAGTTCTAAACAACCTGACTTTTTTCT
Source organism: Orcinus orca (assembly GCF_937001465.1). Classification (NCBI taxonomy): domain Eukaryota; kingdom Metazoa; phylum Chordata; class Mammalia; order Artiodactyla; family Delphinidae; genus Orcinus; species Orcinus orca. The sequence continues at coordinate 17,877,140 of NC_064562.1, forward strand.
CTTAAATATTTATATATTTCCTTTGAATAACTATCTACTAAGAGCATATTTAGCTGACTGCTTCTCCTTACCCTACTACCTGTAATCCAGAGAAGTAGAAACTATAAAAATAAGCAACATATTTCCAAATAATTCATGGGTCAAAGAAAATCAGAATGCAAATTAGATAACATTTTGAATTGGATGATAATGAAAATGCAACATATCAACAAAAAATCAACTCAGTATTGTGCTACTCAAAATAGTTTGCTGTTTTCCATTTCATTAACTAGTTTTTTCATTTGACGAGCATTTATATTCTATATATTTAGAAATTTAAAACCATATGTTATAGGCTATTAACAAATCATTTACTTCAAAGGGAGATAATATTGGAATAAAAAGAAAGTAGGAAGATTTATAGAAAGTCCTTCAAACCTGACTTCTGATATATTCATATTATCACATTATCACTCACTCACTAACCCCTTATGATTTGTTTTCTTTCCTAAATAACTAGTGAGAAAGGTTGTTATTTAAATTAACACAAGGGTTTTAGTAGAAAAAAGTTTAGTAAGTATAATTTGACTACATGAGGGATATGAAGCTTAAAAAGTATTCATCAAATAATTCAATTCATAAGAAAATTTTAAGAAGCCTCAGATGCAGAGTTACATAATACAGAAAAAGTTTCCATTTAAGTTTTTAAGATGAAACTTTATTCCTCCTTATGAGCTTAGACATCCAATCTATAAAATTAGAATTGATGCACTAAATTTTAATAAGCTTCAGAAAAATCTTACAAGAAATTGTAATAGTGTTTTGTCTTAAAATAAACCATAAAGAACAGTGAAGCTTCATTAGCACATTGTTCAGGGAATCATAGAGAATTTCCAAATGAGAAAGAAAGTGTGAAAAAGAAAACTTAGGATTTGTGTCATTACAATATGAAAAAAAACTGAAAACAAAGCCTTATTTAGGTGTTAACATTAGAAAGTTACTCAGAGTATTTGATTTTAAGTCAAGAAAAATCTGTACTTTTAGCATTACGTAATATAAGGGCAAAAAATATATAAAACACTGCTGTCATTTTCTCCACTTTTGCCACATGGTAAAGAGATGAAAAAAGGCATCACTCTGAAGAGGGAAAACAGGAGTTTGTGCTACAGAATTACAAATGACATCATAATAGTGTACTCCAGGTAATAATGTTATACAATTGGTCCTTAGAATTAAGTCTTGAGAATTTAAGAACATTGAAACCTTAGCAATAGCTTTATATGTAAACATTAAGTGTCTACTAAGAGCAGAGCACTCTGCTGAACCCTGTGAAAGATACAAAGAAGAGGAAGTGCTATAGTTAACCAGGGTAAACTGATAAACTTATCAGGGTCAAAATTACATCTTTGGCACTAGATTATACATCAGTATGGAGATAGTGTGGACACTGGAAACATTTACAACAAGCTATTTTAAATATTTCAGGCAACAATAGATTTCAAACTTCTAATAATCTGCGTCCTAGGATGAGGATAACTGCCTCTCATTGATTTGTTCCATGTGTATTCTTCACCTTCCATCCATCACAGACACAATGCTGGGGACAATGACTCTAGAAACCCTACAGTCTAGAGGCAGAGACAGATAAACACAACCAGCAAACACAACCTATATTCCCTATCCCCTGCATGCACACATACATACAGACACAGAGAGGATCATTATTATCAAATGAGAAAAGTATTACGACATAGATAAGCACAGAGCATTACAGTGTTATAAGAACCCTAGGAAAGAACAAACAGCTTCAGATAAGGGTGGGGAACCTCCATTTCTGCACAGGATCTAATAAGTTGCAGTTACCAATGCTCACGCTGCAACAACTAGTAAAATGAGTAAAACAGATAATTTGAAAAAGCCACATATTTTTTACAATATTAGAGTGCTGAGGAAACAGTAAAGAGTAGATAAACTAAAATACCTAAGTGATGAGTCTTTTCTCAACAGATAATCACCATCTGTTTTCCTTTCTAGGGGCATCTGATTCTGGGTGTGGTCTGAGGATCCAAGTAGGATCACACAAAGTGACTTTACTGGAGTCAGGAGAAACCAGTAGACAATTCGATGGTCATGTGGAGTCAGTGTGATTGTTTAGAAACCAGAGAAGTCACAGGTAAGTGCACAGTTTTCCACATCGGGGTAAATGGACAAGGATGGGGCTGGGCCTGAAGGGAAGAATGAAATCTTTTCCATCTGGCTGTGTTTGTGAGGCAAATACTAAGAAGTGACAGTCCCATCACATATACCAGGCTTTCAGTCAAAAGCTCATCAGGGCCATGTTCAAGGAGAGGGGATGAACCAATGGTAAACTGAGTGTTAACTCAAATTACAACCCAAGCCTGATCCTGCTCTGTCCTGGATGGGATTGAAGTGATTAATCTCATGGGTAAACCCTCCCTGTTGGCAAATAAATTATAGAGCTAAAGATTTTACAGTTGTGGGGCTTCCCTGGTGGCGCAGTGGCTGAGAGTCTGACTATCGATGCAGGGGACACGGGTGCATGCCCCGGTCCGGGAAGATCCCACATGCCGCAGAGCAGTTGGGCCCGTGAGCCATGGCCGCTGAGCCTGTGCGTCCGGAGCCTGTGCTCTGCAATGGGAGAGGCCACAACAGTGAGAGGCCCGCGTACCAAAAAAAAAAAAAAAAAAGATTTTACAGTTGTTTTATATACAAGGCCTGACATACAATAAAAAATTACTTGTTGTGCAAAGAGGCAGGAGATCGTGACCATCAGTCAGGACAAAAAGTAAAAATAGAAGTATATGAATACTTGATTCAGATACTGGAGTGATCAAAGAAGAATATTAAAATATCAGTATGTTATTAATCATTAAGGAAAAGATTGAAAAATTTCATAGAAAGATAAAAAATTTCTTTAGGGAATTGGAATCTATAAAATAAGCATCAAGTAGGCATTTAAAAATTGTACAACCACAATATCTGAAATTTAAAGTTCACTGAATGAGGTTAATAGTAGATTGGAAGGAGAAGAAGACAGAATTAGTGAACTAAAAAACAGGTCAATAAAAAAATTTGTAAACTGTAACATAGAAGGAGAAAAGCATGGAAAGAACAAAATAGAGTGCAAGAGACATAAGGGACAACATACAAAGGTCTAACATACTTGTAATTAGGCTACCCACAGGAAACGACAGGGAAGTTGTGGCAAAAGCAATCTTTGAACAGATAATGATGAAGAATTTTCTAAAACTGATCAACGGTATCAACCCACATATTTAAGAAGATCATGGAACCATAAGCAGGGTAAATAGCATGAAGACCATAAGTAACCACATCAAGGTCAAGCTGATGAAATCCAAGGATTAAAATAAATTCTAAAAGGAGTAACAATAAGACCGATAGCCAACTTATCAATCGAAATATGGAAGTCAGTAGACAATGTGCTGAATTCTGAAAGACTGAAAAAAGTTTCCAACCCAGATTTTAACCCAGTGAAAATACCCTTTAAAGATAAGGGTGCAATCAAAATATTTTCAGACAAAGAAAAGATAAGAGAATTAGTCACCAGCTGAGATAATCGGTTGCAATATAAAAAATACACAGGAGGGCTTCCCTGGTGGTGCAGTGGTTGAGAGTCCGCCTGCCAATGCAGGGGACACGGGTTCGTGCCCCGGTCCGGGAAGATCCCACATGCCGCGGAGCGGCTGGGCCCGTGAGCCATGGCCGCTGGGCCTGCGCGTCCGGAGCCTGTGCTCCGCAACGGGAGAGGCCACAACAGTGAGAGGTCCACGTACCGCAAAAAAAAAAAATACACAGGAATTTTCTCAGGCTGAAAGAAAAATGACCCCAGATGGAAAGATGAAACTGAAGGAAGGAATGAAGAGCCCTAGAAAAGGTGATTTTGTTGATGTATAGAAAAAATACTGACTTCTTAGAAGAGACTAAATGAAGCTAAAATAAGGTGTGGTTTCAGCATTTTTAGGAAGTGCTAAATAGCACTAGCTTAGGGAGACTAATAAGTCATGGATGTATATTAAAATCTAGAGCATAAGCACTAAAAATGAACACAAAAAGAACCAGAGAAACAATCAAATAGATTAATTAGGTAATATAATTAAATACAATGGATATAAATATAATTAAAGTTTTTTATAAGAAAGAGGGAAGAGAGTAATAACAGCAAAAGTACATGAAAGAAATAGAAAATATATAGCAAGATGGTAGGTTTAAATGCAAATATATTAGTAACTGCATAAAATCTAAAAGTACTGAAACTACAATTAAAAGACAGAGATGCTCAGAATAGGTTTAAACACTAAGATAAAACACATGCGGTTTACAACAAATATGTTTAAAATATGAGAACACAGAAAAATGCACCATAAAAGAATGGAAAAAAATGCCACAAAATACTTATTAAAAGAAAAAGGTGTGGCTATATTAATATCTGACTAAGAAGACTTGAAGGTAAAAATAATCACTAGAGATTTAAAAAGGGATAATTCATAATGATAAAATAACTTCGATAAGAAAATAATACAGTCATTAGTTTCTGTTTAATGATAATGAGATACAAAGTATATGAAGAAAATTTTAACAGAGGAATAAGGAGAAATACATATATCTACAATCATAGTAGGAGATTTTAACGCACCTCTCTCAATAACTAGTAGAATAAACAGACAAAAAAACCAAATAAACCCAGTAACACAACTGAAGATTTGAACTACATGATTAATCAGTTTGACCTAATTGGCATATATAGAACATTACGCACAGTATCTGCAGGAGAGAAATTATTTTCAACTGCACATAGAACACTGACAAAAACGGTGTCATTAAAGGATCATTTGCCATAGAGAGTAATCGTCAAAATATAAATACAAAGAAAACAAAGCAGTTATGCCATTAATGTGCATACCTTGTTAAGAAGTTTTTTTTTAACCTGAGATTGTATAAGGAACAACTTAAAAATTGACAAGTCATGTAAAAAAATCAGATTTGCACTTTGCAAGGTTTCAACTGGCAATGGTTTGAATATAGGATGAGAAATATGCAAGACCAAAGCTAGTGAGCCCATACAGCAGACCACTGTAGTAATCAGATGGATAATAAGAAGATTATGAACTGGGAAAGGAAGAGCAGGCATGGAAAAGATGATACAGATTTAGGAGACAGTGAAATTAAAGAACTTCCAGGACTAAGTGACTGGCATCAATAACTAAGATAGGAATGAAGCAGATGTAAGGTTAGTGGTGAGATAGGTTCACTTGAGCTTAGAACATGCTGTCTTTGAGGTGCCAAGGAAATCCCCAGCTGGAACTGTTTAGTGTGAAATTCAATATGAAGCTGAAGCACTTGAGAAAAATGTGAAATGTATAAGCAGATTGGGATTTATCGGTAGCAATAGCCATGGCAGTGATTGGAGCATCTGGGAGGACTAAAGAAAGAGACTCAGGAAGGGAGGAGGATGGGAGGACAGAGGAAGAAAAAAGAGGAAAAGGAAGAGAGGGAAAGAAAAAGAGGAAGGATAGAGGAGTGGATGTAGAGGGGGAAGAGTAAGGAAGGGAGAGGGAAGAGTGTCCTCATGGTTTAAAAATATTGATAATAGCTGTCACTTATTGAGGACTCAGCATGCACCAGACATCATAATAGGCTCTTTAATAATTTTAAAAATAATTGATCCTTACAACCCTATGAGGTAGATATGATTACCATCTTTACTTCAAAGAAAACAAAACTGAGTTTAGAGAGATTAAGTAACATGCCCAAAGTAATCCAGACATTAAATAGCAAAATAGGGACAATAAATCCAGGTATTTCTGACGAGTTTCATGAAATCAAACACTACGCTACAGTGCCTACCCAGTCTATGTCACAAAGCTAAGTCAAAATAGAAAAAGTACCAACACAGAAGAAGTGGTCACAGTGGCCAATACTGGAAAAACAAAATCAATCAAACAAATCTAAAGTAAGAAACTATATACTTCAAAACATGTTCTTTGGATTCTGCATTCAACAGTTCACTGCTGCTCCTGACAAAAACATTTGCCACTGGGTGGTAGAAGATAGACTACAATAAGTGGAGCATCATAAAAGGTAAGCAGATGAAGGCAATACATTTGGACCCTTCTCTAGAGCCTGGCCATGAAGAAAGGGAGACTGAGAGTAGTTAATGTGTCATGGAAGGAGGTCTTGTTTTTGGTCCAAATATCCTAGAGTCATGAATATACTGGATGCTGAAGGGAGTGTAAGCAGCTGGAAAGGTTAAAGAAATAGGAGGAAGATGACGACTGTATGAGGGACTGTTCTGAAGAAACAGGACAGAGGAGATTGATGTAAGTGTGAGAGCCATGGGAGACATGAAAGCTGTCCTCAAATTCAAGGAAAGATTTTCTTTTCACTGTGAAAGTGGATTCCCAAAGTGTCTATAAAAACAGGCATTGAAGAAATTCTTCCTGAGACTTCTATTTTCTTATGGAGGAGAAAAAAGTGAGTTGCATTTTATTGGCAATAAAAATATTTTTCATACAGTATGTGATTTAGTATTACATAAACTAATAGTAAACAAAACTGAATCACTTATATTTATCCTTATAATTTCTTAGCTTCAAGAATACAGGCTTTTATATACTTGAAGATACTATCTGTAGATATTTAAATAAAGGTTAAAGTTCCAGTTCTTCATGCCAGTTGGCTCGATTTTTTTTCCCAGCCCTCAATTACCTTGTACTTTTTATCATCTTTATTACTACCAAAAATTATATACACAGTCAAGTCTGCATTTCTTTGCAGAGAAGTTATAGCTTCTCTCTCCCAAACATAATACCCTGCAAAGTCTTGTTTAAGAGATATTATGTACGTGTATACATATGTGTGTGTGTGTATGTATATTACACATATTCATCTTAATCAATGTGTTCTCTTTTATTAGGATGACTGAGGATGGAGCAAGGCTGGGGAAAACAGTCACTAACTGGAACGTCTTACCTGAAAGTTTATAAAATGTTATGAATAGGAACACTGAAACATTGTTTTTTAAAACATTCATGGATCTTTAAGATCAAGGTCTCAGTGAAATCAACCTAAGTGCAAAATAATCAGACCTTTGGACAGAACCAAAAATGAATGTGGAACATGATCTGCTTAAGGCGAGTGTGTGGCATGACTAATAAGTGCTATGAAGATATACAGTCATAATTAAGTGAACGACAAATCTGTTTTGTTGTGCTATGGAACGCTTTCGGAAATGAAAACCTTACTTATGGGAATTTACACGACTGTAAATCATTACCTTAGTAAATCTATGAGTTTGCATTATTATAAGTAGTTATGGATATTACAAGCAAGCCATTTTCCCTTCTGGCTTTTCAGATTTAGGGTCTTGTATCCAGAAATGTATACCCATTTGGGACACAGCGTTCTGGAATTTTTAACAAGATATAAAATTTCATTTTCACAGAAAGATGGCCTCATTGTAAAGGCCACATATCAAGTAAATGAGAAAAGACATGTACATGTGTTTGTGGGTGCTTAGAGGGGAAAAGCAGAAAAGGGAATTGAAAGAAGAAACAACTGGAAAATAATCACCCCATAAAAAGTCAACCACTGTCTCCAGAGTAGTAAATTATAAGTTGAGGGAGCAATTTGAAACAGGAAGTTAGGAAAGAATGCACAGTTTGTAAAGTTAAAATATTGTAAAGTTGGAGTAAGGAATTTTAAAGTAATTTTAATGTATGGAAAAGTTTGGGAACTATGCCATATTGTTTTTCTTCACTTCTAAAAAAAGTACTGTAATACTGAGTATAAAATTCCCTATGAATTCAGCCTGTAATTATATGTTAGAAAAATATTCTTATTTCCTTTATAAATGAAAACTTTATATATATATATGCATATATTTTTATTGAAATCTAACTTAAAAATTTTATGTTGAATATTTCTTATATTTTGTTCTGATATTGCAATACTGTATTTCCAGTCTGTTTAAAGAAATTGTATCAAAAAGTCACTATATTTTCAACTACTTAATGCAAACCAGGAAAAAGCATGAAGATGGAATGAAGAGTGGAGGAAAGAAATAAAAAATAAATGAAGTCATCTCTTTTTCCCAAAACTGTTCTCAAACACACCCTGGGAAATTTCAAAGCTCTTTAGAGTCTTCCTGAAATTCCTCCTTCCTTGTCACTTGCAATGGAATAAAACCCATGAGCTATGATGCTGCTTGTTACTTAGCTCAGCTCATTCTCCACTGAAAAAGTACTTCTAGATTCATTCAAAATAGCAATTTATTTGCAGTCACTTTCGTATGGTTTAGCCATGAATCTCAATCAGAGTTACAAATTTTAGGGTTAAACAGAAACTTTCAAATACTCTAACGGAACTCATTTGTTTTATGTGCAAATCTGAATGTCAATTCCAGTGAAATGTACTATAGTACACTGTTTTTCCTTTCAACAACTATCCATATGGAGCAAGTTTTGGGAAATCTGAGACATATGTTCATCTTACTTGAATTATCCTTTGTGCCATTCTTGTGACACTTATAAAAAAAACTGCCTTATATTAAAATGATATGGTTTGGCCCTTGAGGGAGCACACATCCTTTTATATAAAACTCTAACTGGGCTCCCAGTTTGTGCTATATATTGGGCTTAGTCCTGGAAGCCAGAATGATAAGCATGATGGGGATGGCCCCTGTTCTAAGGGAGCCCCCTAAAAGAGAGACAGACTCAGCCCAAACAACAATATAGTGTTATAAGTATCTCGGACTCATGTATAGAAAAACAATACAAGTACACTTTAATCTAAAATGCAACGTAAAATGTATTAAGTCATAAAGTACATTAGGCTTGGAACTTTGTATACTCTTAGTTTTAAAATATACTTTTTCAGTTTTAAAAACCAACACATAACTATATTTATATTGATTACATTATTCCTCATAAATTTATATTTATGAAGTTTGTTTCACATTTCAAATATTTTTCTCTTCAATCTCTTCTAGGTGTCAAAAAGCTATTAGCTTGACAAACCACTTTACCACATCCATTTTTATTAACCACAAAACAATAACTTATGAGATTTGACCTGTGATTAAATTGCAGTTTAAATGTTAACAACTGCATTAATTTTAACATGCTGCTACCTTGTTAGTTTTGCTCTTTGAAGTTTTCTATTGCTACTTTAACATAAAGCACATCAACTATATTGTCTTTATAGATTGTTCTCTTATTCAAAGAGCTATTACTCATTTACTAAAAATAAGGTGAATAACAGAACAAGGCTTTCTGAACTATATATCAAGGAGAAAGTTTTATAGCCTTAGTATTGCTTACAAATCAATTCCTTAGAGTTGGCCTGCCATTAGCAGCTTTTAAGACTGCCTAGAGCTGTGTCATTCACTGCTATTTTGACACATTAATGCACTAATGGTATGTGCAGGCTGACATAACTTCTCTCAAGTTCTATTACAATAATTATCAAGACCCTTCTATGAGACATGCAAAGTTAAGCAAGGTGACAAAGAGTATGTAAATACTCAAGTATTTCTGGAGCATTCATTTTAAAATGACAGTGAATAATTAAGAAACTATAAAAACACAGAGATAAGAACTGTCGGCTGAGAACCTTGTCAGAGGAAACAAACCATGAATAAAAGAGACAGTCACTTAGAAATGATGGCAGGTACACTTAAGTATTCATTTTCATTTTATAAAATAAGGTTAAAAGTTATGACATGATAACACAAATCACATATTAAAACCCTATGAGTTATTGGTAGTTTAATTAAATGAATATACACTAAGGAGCACATAATATAGTAAAAATGGAACTGTCAAAAATTATTTCACATTTCATGGGAAGGTGGACACCATTCTTCCATGAAAAAACAAAAGCATTAATATAAACTAGTAAATAAAACACAGGAGGAAAAACATTGATGATAAAGTACTTAATAATCTGCCTTCTGTTGTCTCCCTCTTTCATTTTATCATATCACAGGCTAAAATAACAAAATTCCTCCATATAACCTCCCTGTTAGTTACTTCTGTCAAAAATATTAAACGCTTTCCTATTATTTATCTTATCACGTTAAAACAAAATTTTCATCATCCTGGCTCCCTACAAGCTCATTCTCATCAACTTTATTTTTTACCTCCAATCTGATGCCAATGTGAGGGAATGACATCAAAATCTTTTAACAGAATTGCTTTTCATCCTCCCCTTTTTCTTGTCCTGAATGGCCCAGCTATTTGTAGAAACTTGGTGCCCTAAGGGACAGTGGAACCAAAAACAGAGACATCAAATCCCTGATTTCAAAACACTAAAAGCAGCAAACAAATAAAAATGGTGGTTTAGCCTTAAGACAGGAGAATTAAAAATAATAAGAACTGCAGAGTTATTAGTACAGAGATAAGAAATTAAAAGGTGACAGAGTTGGAGAAGTGAGAGGCTTAGAACCAGGACTAAAATACAGGATGTAGTTGCTCTCTTCCCTTGCTTTCCCTGGGAGGTATCAAGGTCTGGAAAGTTCCCCAGAATTCCATGCCAAAAGAAAACAGAATTGAGGTAACTATGAAAGGAGATTGGTGTAGAAAAGCCCACGGACACTCTCATAATGCCACCGAGGTATAGAAGGGCAGCCAAATTTCCCATATTGTGAAAGGATTAAAAAAAAAAAAGAAGAAAAGAAAGAAACATAGAGCCAGCAGACACTGAGGAGCATTTGTTGTCATAACGCAGGATGTTGCAGAGAAAAGTGGGATCAAATGTAGATGCAGGCACCTCTGCAAATGCCAGCACAGAGGGAAGATCCCAGGCAGGAATGTACTAACTCAGGAAGGAGATTATCACTCAGAAAAGAAGATGACATTAAAGCAAATATCGCCTTGCATCTCTAGCCAGGACACTACACAGCTAGGAATTTATATTATTCCTGAAAGAATGAGAGAAGAGAAAAAGGGAGAAGTGGAGAGAAGGAAAGAGAAAAAGAAGTGGAGAAAGGAGGAGGGATGGGTATATCTCAAAATAAACTAGTTGAGAGATCAGATTTTTGAGTCAGAATGTCAGAGTTTAATTCCCACTTCTACCTCATTTGCTGTGTAACCTTGAGCAAGTTACCTCATCTTTCTGTGCCTCAGTGTCCTTATCTGCAAAACTCGGATATCAGTAGTACCTAACTCACAGAGATGCTATAAAATGAAATGAATCAATACATATGCAGAGCTTAAAAAGAATAAAAGTAAAGCTTTCAAACAAGTGGAGAGGATATTCTGATAAAAAGCAATAGAATAATTATGGCATGTCCAGGGAACAAGTAAAAGACAGTTGGCTAAAGTGGAATAACTGTACAGAGGAAAAAGGAGCTGAGTATGGAGCACTAGATATGAACTAAGTATAAAAAGGCAGGACAAGGACTTGGGCCTAGCTCTTGTGTTCTACATGCACAGCGTCTAGTATAAGTAGGTATGTGATTGATGCATGAAAAAATGGACAGTGGGGAGTCAATGAAGGCCTTTAAATTGGAGGATATATGTATAAAGCACTAGATTTTAGAAGAGCAATCTTGCAAAGTTAGATTGAGAATAAGAGATGAACTAGAAAGAAGCAAATATGACAGAAGATAAACATATTTCCATAATAATACACTAAGAACATTGACATGGATAGTGACAGTGAAAATCAAGTGGAATTTATTAGAAATCTAAATCAGAAAAAAATATAACAAAATGATAATGCTATGAAAATCATAATCCCCAAATACTGTGACTTCCATAGATTAAAAAGAAAAGAAAGACATTAAAAATGCCAGCTGTCTTTTACTTGTTTCCTGGACATGCCATAATGCCAATGCTCCTCTGTTACACCACTCAGGATCATTATCCAGAACTGACAAATCTGTAAGTCAGCATTCAGAAGTACATTTTGGACACCATGAAATAAACATGACAGTGAAACTGGAATTAACAACAAAATCAAAGACCCATTATTTTACATTATTTAATTATCTTTGGAAGGGTTTTGAAAAATTAAACTAGAAGTTCGTCTTCAACACACATATGCTCTAATTTGTTCAGAAAGAATTTACAACAAAGATTATATTTAAAATTTGAACTAATATTAGCATGCATGCATAAGTGGGCTAGAATAGACTCCTGAAGTTAAACAGGATGAATTGAAAGTAACTTTAAAGAAAAGTATTTTACATAGTCAAATTTAATTTGTCATTAAAAATGTCAAAAACTATCTAGTCCAAGTATATTTTATTAAAAATATTTGTTGTAATGGAATATCTACCAGTACTAGTAAACACCAGAGTTAGTTACCTTTTCAATCTAAAGCCTGAACTTTGCTGTCTCCTATAATCAGAGGATATAATTTTTTTTAAACCTACATCCATGAGAGGAAAAATAGTAAAACCTAATAACCACAGATATCTAATTAATTGAATAATGTTCACACAAATGTTTAGTTTGATACATTAGACTGCTTTTTAATAATCTGATGCTACAACTAAAATAGGAAAAGAGTATTAGTATTAAAACACATACTTATAGAATTGCTAGTACTATATATTTTTCAAGTTTTTTCTTCTATTGAGGAATAAAAATAAAAGCTGCTACTTTTGCATAAACTTTACTAGGCTTCTTATAGTATATAATTTAGGAGATTTTTAATAGGTTTTTAAGCTTTTATAATTTCAAGTAGTTAAAAATTTCCCAATTCTCAGTTTTACAATGGAATCTGGTGGAAAATCAAACAATTGTATAGTAAATTTTGTTGGACTTAATTTTTCCACTCTACAATTAATATACATTTAGCTATTTAAATTCAATATGTTACCATAAAAGCTATTAATATATACTTAATTTAGGGGTCACTAGTGAGACTTAAATCATTTATAATGACACAAATTTTACTAGAGAAACTTGACAAACATCCTGTAGGTGATGTTCAGTCTTTGTATAATCTTAAGTAATATTCTTAGAGAAAAGAGATGATTTAAACACACACACACACACACACACACACAGATTCTAGTGAGTTGTCCTACAGATGGACAATGGAAAGCTTTAAATTAGACTGCCAGAAGTTTTGGTTGGACAGTTGAAGAATAAATAAAATACTGGTATGGCCTGAAGGGGTTTTAAGTTTAAAAACAACTGTTGGCTATACTGAATAATTTAAACAATCTTATGACTTAAGACAGATGTGTGGAATAATCATTTATAAGTCCTTTCAGCTATGACATTACAATTTTAATTTCTTGAAATACCATATACTGTTGTACCACCTAGATGTTTGTCACATGTGAATGGAAGAGTTTCCTCCACTACAGTGAGTAGCTCCTTAAAGAAGCCAGCTAGTCAAACAATTTAAAATGTCACACTGCTTTAAAGTTACAAGTTTAATGTAATGCAAAGCATTTTTATCCACTGTATAAATAGCACATGGTATTTGACATTTTCCTACTATTTTATGGCTTTAGATATGTAACGTGAAATTTTCAGAAAAAAATTTGGTTCACTATTCTTAGAAAAGTGGAAAGAGTACACAGAAGTTTTGGTAAAAGGTAGATTTGGATTGTAATATAACCTCTGTTACACACTGGCTGGATACGGGTTTTAAACACAGTCTCATTTTCAACACCTATGAAAAGAGAGGCCATAACTACACTTCCTAGGGTAGTTATAAAGATTAAGTAAAATAATTAATACATAAAGGCCTAGAAAGCACATGATAGATGGTCAATAAATACGAGTTATGAGTTCTCTTATTTTAATACATACCTCCCAAATCACTTCAAGATGGGTATATATAAGTTATAATTTGGGTTTATAAGCAAATTCATAATAGTAAAGGGTGAATGGACAGTCAAAAATTGTTTATTAGGATAGTTTCAAGATGGCGGAGGAGTAAGATGTGGAGATCACCTTCCTCCCCTAAAACACATCAAAAATACATACACATGTAGAACAGCTCCTAGCAAACACCTACTGAATGGTGGCAGAAGACCGCAGACTGTTAATTGAGTTATTTGAGTTATTTATAGTGAGGTGGATGGACCTAGAGTCTGTCATACAGAGCGAAGTAAGTCAGAAAGAGAAAAACAAATACCGTAGACTAACACATATATATGGGGGAAAAAAGTGGTTCTGAAGAAACTAGGGGCAGGACAGGAATAAAGACACAGACATTGAGAATGGACTTGAGGACACGGGGAGGGGGAAGGGTAAGTTGGGACAAAGTGAGAGAGTGGTATGCACATATATACACTACCAAATGTAAAATAGCTAGTGGGAAGCAGCCACATAGCACAGGGAGATCAGCTCGGTGCTTTGTGTCCACCTAGAAGGGTGAGATAGAGAGGATGGGAGGGAGATGCAAGAGTGAGGAGATGTGGGGATATATGTTTATGTATAGCTGATTCACTTTGTTATACAGCAGAAACTAACACACCATTGTAAAGCAATTATACTCCAATAAAGATGTTAAAAAATTGTTTGAGTGTTGACAATCTTCAAAGGTATGATTATTTATCAGAAAAAATGTGTATTATTAGGTAACAATATAGTTACTATGTAATTATTTGTCTTTCTACCAGATTCCACTGTAAAATTGGAGAGGTTGGGAAAATATTGTCTAACATCACGGAAAAAAAATTATTGGTCAGTAAGTATATCTTCTCTAGGCTGAGGTAATTCTCCTATATCACCCAACAGCAAGTTATGGTCATTCATTCAGCATCTAGTCACTGAACTAGATATTGGCAATTCAATTATAAACAGAGATACAGATCCAGAGAGCATAAGACTTACAGTAAAGTGAGGGAGACACATAAGATTACAATAATTACAATACTGAGTACATAATTAAAACTTACATAAGACATCTTGGTCTCTAAAGGAGGAATCATACTTGGGTTCAGGGGACTGAGAAGACTTCCTGAATGAAGAGGCCTTTGCTGATTAGGTACAGCAGTAATGATACAATAATACAGTAATACAGTTTTGATGACAGGAGTAGACAGTGTAGACTCCAGATAAACAGCACAGCATGGTTCAACTATGATTTAATATGCCAATTACACTATTTAATATGCCAATTATACCATTATCTTTTCTCTAGTAAAATCACTTCAACAAATCCCTAAACTTGCCACTACAATTGTTTATTTTTGGTTGGTGCTCTCAACTTTATAGCACAGGCTAAACAAATCTACAGATATTTGTAGTGCTATTCTGATTTTCTTGAGTCAAAATTTCAAAGTTTCTTTTATGAGCAAGACCCATTTGGTGTTATATTGGTATGATTCTTCTTCTCAACTTACAGGAAGCTCCCTGTTTTATCTTCTTTAATTTATTATTGCCTTCTGTTCATATTAATGATGCCTTGAGTCTCACTGTTTTGTTGAAACTCAAAAGATCAGCAATGCTCTTTTCCTAAGCATCTTATTCTAATGGGATTCAAAGAAGCTATTATTATTATTTTTTAATGGAAGGACTAACATGACTTTCATCCTATAGCAACTCTGTCTTTTGGAGCATTATCTTCTGAGATCTTTCTAGTAAGGATCATCTTGTTTCCATCTCTGAGTTTCATTCTGGACAAATTTTGTACAACTAATCACTGGATTTCTAAGATGAAGCACGCTAACATTCCAGAATCACAGACTGATTCTTCACACTCGTAGTTTTTTTTGGTCTTCTTCAATAAAGGCCTGTATTCACATTTTTCCTTTCCAACAATTCAACTTCAGTAGGTCAAAAACTGAGTGAAGCAGCAAGTTGACTTTCAAATTAAAGACTTGTCTTTATATAGAATATATACATTATATAAAAATTATTTAACAATTAAGAACAAGCTACATTTCATCAGAGATCTTTCTATATTTAAACATATAGAATATTTTATATGCAAAATCCAAACTGATGGATGGAGAAAGTGAGCTCATTGAACTATATATTATAAATTATAATAATACATAATACATATATATGTATAATATATAATACATATATATATTATATACACCTGTTCTCATAAATCTTAGTACTAGTGGAGGACAAAAGAAAAAATTAAAAAAAAATAAACATTAATTATTACAGAGAGTAATCAATACCATGAATAAAGTATCATAGGGTGACACAATAGAAGCTACCGTAAATTGAATTCAAAGGAAAAGTTTCTCTGAGGAATTCATAGTTGAGCAGAGACACTAAAGACATGAAAGAAGGCCGTCTTTAAAGATGGTACGACAGGAGGCTCCTGAACTCCCCTCGTCCCATGGACACACCAAATGAATAGCTACATACGGAGCAATTCCCTCTTAAAGAAATCCAGAAATTAGCTGAGCAGCTCCTACACATTGGGAGAATTAGAAAATATCCACAATGAAACGGGTAGGAAAGGCTGAGATGCTCTCTCATTATAAACCTTATCCCCAGCACAGCACCGTAAAATAAGGAGAAAAACTCCCAAGTCCCAGCTTCTTCCTGAAAAGTGAAGAGTTTGTACCCTACATATAGCAGCCCAACTTTAAAGACTCCCAACTGAGGGACAGGCCCCCAAAACATTTACCTGGGAAAGCCAATGGGGTTTGATCTCATGAGACCCACAAGACCATAGCAAATAAAGAAGTAATTAACAGGAGCAAGCATTCTCTGCAGCTATCATCCCAAGGCTCAGTGCAGAGTAGCAAAAATTGCCCATCTCCCAGTCTTTACCTGAATGGGGTCTATTTGTATACATTCAGGCTTCTAATTTAGCACATATTACTAGGCTGGCTGTGATCCTCACCTGAGAACAGGGAAGCCAGTGGACACCTCCCTCACCCTCTCTCTCCTGCCTGCTCCAATTCACCAGCACCTCCCTTGGAAAGAGCTTGTACACAGTTCTGCACCCCAGCTTTAGCACCTGCTACCCAAGGGACAGGTTGCCAGATCATCTGACTCTAAATGGATTCCCACAGGACTGTAGCAAACAAAGAAGTCCTTAATGGGCTCAGGAGTACCCCCCCCATCCCCGCCACACAGTCATACACCTGGTCCCAGTACAGTGTGAGATGGCAAAAATACTCATCTTTTAGTTTACCCCAGGAGTGCCTTAACTATATACTTTCCTAGCTGTTGCCAGGGATCCAGCTTCTAATCAACCTGCATATAGGTGCAGACTGTGATCCATCCTTTTGGGACATTGATGGAGCTTGGCACACCCTCAAACTACTGGAAGCCACTAAGAACAAAGAAGGAGGTCTGGACAATCATAAAGGTTTGAGAGACAATCAGGAGCACGGGCTGGGCTAGTTGATGAGGTTCATCTCCTACATGAGACCACTCTGTCAGGACCGGGAGAGGTGGCTGTTTTACCTAACGCACATAAACCAACACAAAGTGTCAAGGAAAATGAAGAAACAGAGGAATATGTTCCAAACAAAAGAACAAGATAAAACTACAGAAATAGAGCAAAATGAAATGGAGACTCACAGAAGAGTCAAAATAATGGTCATAAAGATGCTCACTGAGGTCAGAAGAACATGCATGAACGAAGGGAGAATTTTAACAAAGGGAAAATATTAAAAAAGTACTAAACAGAAATCACAGTGCTGAAGAGTATAAAAACTGAACTTACAAATTCCATAGAGAGACTGAACAGCCGACTAGATGAAGCAGAAGAAAAGATCAGCAAACTCAAGGACAGAGAAGTGGAATTAATTCAATCAAAGGAATGAAAAAAAAGAATGAAAAAATTGATGATAGCTTAACAGGATTTATGGAACACCATCATTACATTCACTATAGGGGTTCAAGAAAAGAAAAGAGAGAAAAGGGGACAGAAGACTAAAAAAAATAATGACAGAAAACTTCCTTAACCTGAAGAAATAAATATCCAGATCCTTTTGTATGGAACAACAAAAGACCCCGAATAGCCAAAACAATGTTGAAAAAGAACAAAGCTGGATGCATCACCCTTTTTTGATTTCAAACCATATTACAAAGCTATTGTAGTCATAACAGTATGATATTGGCATAAAAGACATATAGACCAATGAAACACAATGGAGAGCCCAGAAATAAATCCATGCATATATGGTCAATTAATGTATGACAAAGGAGCCAAGAATACACAATGGAGAAAGGATAGTTTCTTCAATAAATGTTGCTGGGAAAACTGGACAGTCACATGCAAAAGACAGAAACTAGATCCTTATCTTACACCATACACAAAATTCAACCCAAGATGGATTAAAGACTTGAACATTTGAATGTAAGACCTGAAACCCTAAAACTCCTAGAAGAAAACATAGAAGGTAAGCTCCTTGACATTGGTCTTGGTGATGATTTTTTGAATTTGACACCAAAAGCAAAGGCAAGGAAAGCAAAAATAAACAAGTGGGACTACATCAAACTAAAAAGCTTCTCCACAGCAAAGGAAACCATCAACAAAATGAAAAGACAATGTACAGAATGGGAGAAAATATTTGCAAATCATATATCTTATTAAAAAACTCATACAACAAAAGAGAAAAAACAAAAGCTAATCCAATTTAAAAATTAGCAAAGGAGCTGAATAGATATTTTTCCAGAGAAGATAAACAAATAGCCAGGGGACTTCCCTGGTGGTTCAGTGGTTAAGAATCCACCTGCCAATGCAGGGGACACAGGTTCGAGCCCTGATCCAGGAAGATCCCACATGCCGCAGAACAACTAATCCTGTGCGCCACAACTACTGAGCCTGCACTCTAGAGCCCACGTGCTGTAACTACTGAGCCTGTGTGCCACAACTACTGAAGCCCGCACACCTAGAGCCCGTGTTCCGCAACAAGAGAAGCCACTGCAATGAGAAGCCCACGCACTGCAACGAAGAGTAGCCTCCGCTCGCCACAACTAGAGAAAGCCCGTGCACAGCAACGAAGACCCAATGCAGCCAAAAATAAATAAATTCATTAATTTAAAAAAATAGCCAACAAGTACATGAAAAGGTGCTCAACATCACAAAGCATTAGGGAAATGCAAATCAAAACCACAATGAGATATCACCCTGTACCTGTTAGAATGGCTATCATCAAAAGACAAGAGACAACAAGTACTGTGAGGATGGGGAGAAAAGGGAACGCTTGTGCACTGTTGGTGGAGTGTAAATTGGCATGGCCACTATGGGAAACTCTATGGAGGATCCTCATATGATCTATCCATTCCACTTCTGGAAATATATCCAAAGGAAATGAAAATACTATGTTGAAGAGATATCTGCACCCCCATGTTCATAGTAGCATTTTTTACAACAGCCAAGACATGGAAACAATCTAAGTGCCCACTGATGGGTGAGTTGAAAAAAAAGAGGTGGGGTGTGTGTGTGTGTGTGTGTGTGTATTTATATTTATACACACACACACACACACACACACATATATATATATATATATATATATATAAAATGGAGCATTATTTAGCCAAAAAAAAGAGACAATCTGCCATTTGTGACACCATGGATAGACCTTGAGGGCATTATGCTAAGTAAAATAAGTCATACAGAGAAAGCATATACTGTATGATCTCATTTATATGTGGATCTTAAAATATTCATAGAAAAGGACATCAGATTTATGATTACCAGAGGCAGCAGATAGGGGTAGGGGAATTGAATGAAGTTGTTCAAAAGATACAAACTTCCAGTTATAAGATAAGTAAGTACTGGGGATATAATATAAAACATGATGAGCATAGTTAACATTGCTGTATGGTATATTTGAAAATTGTTTAGCAAGTAAATCCTGAGTTCTCATCACAAGAAAAACAAAAAACTTTTTCTTTTTTTGGTATATATATGAGATGATGGATGTTAAACTTACTGTGATAACCATTTCACTATATATATACAGATATATATGTCAAGTCATTATACTGTACATGTTAAATTTATATAGTTCTGTATGTCAATTATACCTCAAAAAAAAAATAAAGCTGGAAAAAAATGGGTAGAGGAACTGAATAGATATTTTTCCAAAGAAGGCATACAAACAGGCAACCGGTACATGAAAAGGTGCTGAATATTGCTAATCATCAGGAAACTGCAAATCAAAACCCAAATGAGATATTGCCTCAGACAAGTTAGAATGGCTATCATCAAATAAACGAGATTACAGCGTTGGCAAGTAAAGGGAACCATTGTGTACTGTAGGTGGGAATGTAAACTGGTGCAGCCACTATGAAAAACAGTATAGAAGTTCCTAAAAAAATTAAAAATAGAACTACCATATGATTCAACAATCTGACTTTTGGGTAAATATACAAAGTAAAGACAATTATTTTCTTGAAGAGATATCTGTACTCTATGTTCATTGTAACATTATTCATAATATCAAGATATGGAAAAAACCTAAGTGTGCCTGTCAATGCATAAATGGATAAAGAAAATTTGGTATATATGTATGGGTGGTGTGTGTATAATGTTGTACTTATATAACAATGATGGAATATTATTTAGCCACGAGAAAGGACGTCTTGCTGTTTGTGATATGGATGGGCCTTGAGGGCCTTCTACTAAGTGAAATAAGTCAGATAGAGAAACATGATATTGTAACAGGGAAGAACAAATCTGACTCCATATTGAATCTGTTTCTTTTACTTTAACCTTTGTATTCTATTGCTTTTGTTACAAGCTAACCACTAAAGGGATGCTTCCTAGAGCTTGAAGTATACATAATGCCCTATCTCTAGGAACCCTGCCTCCCATACCTGAGCATTAAGCTAAAATACCTTTCTTTAGCTCATAGGAAACACCTTGACCAGGCCCACCTTGTCAGCTCCAGGAAAGAAGAAATTAACACATCCCCTCCAGAGTCTGGCCAGAACCAGAAAATATTTGCAACAACTTACTGCCTTTTTTAGTTTACCTTCTCACTTCCCCGTCTTTGTTCTATAAAAGAAACTCGCATCCAAACCCGGACAAGATGGTTCTTTGGGACACTTGATCACCATCTTCTTGGTCTGCTGGTTTTCTGAATAAAGTCACTATTCCTTGCCCCAACAACCTGTCTCTCGATTTATTGGCCTGTTGTGCGGCAAGCAGTATGAGCCTGGACTTGGTAACAATAACAATTATATGTGGAATCTAAAGAAGCTGAACTCATAGAAACAGAGACTAGAATGGGACTGGGGTGGGGTGGGGTGGGAACAATGGGGAGATATTGGAAGAGTACAGTCTTCCAGTTATAAGCTGAATAGGTTCTAGTGATCTAATATACCAGGGGTCCCCAACCCGGGCCTGCAGACCAGTACCTGTCTGCAGCCTGTTAGGAACCGGGCCGCACAGCAGGAGGTGAGCAGCAGGAGAGCAAGCGAAGCTTCACCTGCCGCTCCCTATCGCTCGCATTACCGCCTGAACCCCCACCCCCGTGGAAAAACTGTCTTCCACGAAACCGGTCCCGGGTGCCAAAGAGGTTGTGGACTGCTGTAATATAGAGTAGGGTGATTATAGTTAATAATTATGTATTATATACTTGAAAGTTGCTAAGAAAGTAGATCTTAAATGTTCTCACCACAAAAAGAAATGGTAATTATGTGGTGTGATGGAGGTGTTAGCTTATATTCTGGTGGTAATAATTTTGCAATATATAAAGGTATCAAGTCAACACGTTGTATACCTTATACTTACACAGTATTTTATGTCAATTATAGCTCCATAACTGGGGGAGGGGGAGAAAAGGGTGGAAGTTAAAAAAAAAAAAAAAGACATGAAGGAACCAGCCTGCAAAGCTTCTGGGATGAGCCTATGGTAAGCAATAACAGCTAAAAGAAAATCATCCAAAATTGACTGTGGCTGAAACATAGTAAGTGAGGAAGAGAATAGTTCAAAACTAGGTAGGAGCCAGATTTTGTAGAGTCTGGAAAGACATGTTGAGAAGACTGAATATTATTCTAATTTATAGCTTCCCATTTTTGGAGGAACACGGAGAACATGGGAGGGCATAGCCCTGTGGCTAAACCAAAAGACACACCCAACAGCCTCTCTCCCTGCTGAAAATCCAAGACTCTTCCCATCATGGCACCCAAATATCTTAAATGTCTCCAAGCTTAATAGAAATTATGTGTTCACTCATAACACCCCTGAAAAGAATAGAGAGTGTCCTTTTTCACCTTCTCTTCTGAGGGCATGAGTTCTAGTGTTTCATACATAGTCATAAGTTCCTTTCCTTGCTTTTCCTAGGAAGCCCATTGAACTCTCATGTAAGTATATTTCCTCGAAGTTCACTCTGGAAAACAAGTTATCAGGTTAAGACTCTTCATTAATAGACAATAATTAAAAACCCCACATCAATGGTCTAGGACTTTCTTACACTTCACTGCTTGGGGCACGGTTGTCTGGAAAAGAAATTTACTGTGTAAAGAAGAAACTCCTTTTGGGAGAAATATGTGGAAATAAATCAATTTTTCTGACTTTATAAAGAGAAGGACTAATTAATTGCTTATAGCTTAGAAATGCACTTGTGTAAAGAAAAAGGCATGTAAGTCTATGTAGTCAATTTTCTTACCTAAGGTAGCTTCTGTGCCAACTCTGAAAATACAGTTTTAATGTAGTAAAAAATGTAAAGCTTAAAGGATTTTTAGAAATCATATAATCTTAATTATTAATAAATGTATAATTTATTAATGCCAGATAATTACACAGGCCTTCATTTTGCCTTATAGTTTTGTCTTTTTTATTTAGGTTACTATATTAGGTGGCAAAATTCCAATGAAAGAAAATGTCCTGCTTAGATTTAGGTGATAATCAAAATTATACATTATTTTCTAAAGCCACCATTTATTTTATGGTTCCAAATACACAAAATTTATATAATTTTATTTTGTAACAATAAACTGAGTATATGACTCATATTCTTGATTCAATCTTGTTGAGATCATAAGTAAAATCTTTTAAATGTTATCAAATTTTAGTAAATATCACTTGGGAAATTTATTAAACACACAGATGGCTGATATCAATAGGTCCTGGTAGGATGCAAATATTTGCATAATTAGCAGTAACCTTGATACATGAGATCTACTGTCCACACATTAGTATACTACAATGAAAAGCAAATCCAAAAGAGAAAAACTGAAAAGGCTTTTTTTTCCCAATCATAACATAATTTGATTTATCTAAAAGGAAACTCTGCAAAGAGGTCATGGAAAGTTTAACTTAAAATTAAATGTATTTATTAAATAGCTTCCTAAAAAATTTAACTAAGCAAATATACTTCACCAAAAAATAAGTTAAAAAACAGAGCTCTATGCATACAAAATTATAAAGATACAATTCCAGTTAATTACATTATAAGTCAGTATTTCAGAATGTGTGATCTCATAGTTCATGGAATCTACAGAGATATCCATAAAAGCATACAGTTCAGCTTTGGATAACAGTATCACTCAGTAGTAGAGCTTTTCAGATGATAGCTACAAACTACTGTGCTTTACTATAAGGATTCACATGTTGAAAGTCAGCATAAATGGATTAAGTATTTTTAAAAAGAACAATGGGAATAGTAGAGCTGTCTTTAAATATTCAAATGACATTCAAAAAGGAAACACAGCAGCCACATAGCTGTTGTAGAGAACTAGAAAAAGTGAAGAAAGTTGTGAGAAGGGAATTGTGTAATAAATATAAACAGCCTGCAGCGGTTAGAGCTATTCAGTGAAATATCAGAAATTAAATGAAGGGTGGAGTACAAGCTGTCTGGAGAGGGGTTCCTGACCTTGGCAAGATGTTATACTTGATGATCCTCATTTTCCCTTTCAAATCTCTGATTTCACGATGATTTTCAGTGAACAAAATAAAAGAATAGATATAGCAAAAACAGAGTAGTATACTTTGCAAAGTAGCAATACAAAAATAATAGGCACACCCTTTAAAGGAGAATTGAATTTTATAGCCATATTTTAAAAACCTGACATGAGCACAAACTCACATAAGCTTATGGAAGGAAGAATATCTAAGGAAGGCCTATATCCACACAAATACATATCTTGAAACTGAACTCAACACTTCCTCATATCTCCAGAATACAAATCTTCTCTACAAAGCATCAAGAGGCAGCAATATAGTTTTCAATGACTATTTTGGTAAAGTTACGAGAGAAGGTATATCACCTAGTACAGAGTAAACAATTCAATGATAACTAATGATACTTCTCTTTTATCCAAAAAAAAATTCCCTCTTTACTCCCAGCTTCCATGCCTCCTTCTTTCCACCCTTCCCAAGAGCTTCTAAAAATTTCTCAGGCTTGAGTCTCTCCGTCCACCTACTTATACCTCTCTAAGTTTTTGGCTTTCAGTGCTAAACTATTTAGGTAAATTCCAATTCCCTCGATGTTGCATCCTCCACATTATTGCTTAGAACCATTCTGATGTGTATGAAAGGCCATTGAATGACTCTGTACTCTCAGAAATCCTCAGGGTGACTTGTAAATAACAAATACCTTCTCCTGCTTCACTTTATCCTTTTTATTTTATTGACAAGCATAATTATGGTATGTATTAAATGTAAGTTCGCTTTTTAAAAATATTTAAGTGTTTTACAAATAACTCAATTTTCATATCACTATAATTCTATTAAATGTATAGGCTTCCACTTAACCTTTTGGTTTTCAGTCAAGATCCACATATTCATTTGGATTGGTACTTTTGAGATAGACAATAAACTTTAAAATATAGTGGGAACAGTTTACTACCTAAAATTTACTACCTAAAATGCTTAGTATATGATTAAAAACACATGCTTGCTTTACACAGGGGCAAAGTGTTACATATTGTGGAATCACAATCTCAACTTAAGAATTGTTAATTATAAAGATAATACTTTTTTATCTGAGTTGTTTTTTCTTTTATAATACAGGGTAAAACTCAGCTGTTCTAAAAAATATTTGTAAAAAAAATAAAGACCAGGCAATTTCCAAGAAGCCAGAATAGTATGAAAGGAAATTAACATAGCTTTTTAAATTCCCCAACATACGGAAGACAATAAAACACATATGTAACACCTGAAAAGACTCTTTCCTTGACCAAACTTGAGTCAGCTCATCTGAATCTTCTTTTTGACAAGGTCCCAAACTTGGGCTCTGTCTTTGGCCCACTTAGTTCAGTTTTAGCAAGAAGTCTACTGAATCAGTTTTCGTTAGATCTCTCAGTCTAGATATATTATCACATTGGATACCTCATCAAATTCCTCATCCACCACCCTCAATATCTCACCCCCCTAGCCTACCTTCTGCAGGAATTCTGTTGGGTTGATTTAGGAAAAATCCCCCTAGCCTTGATGTTTCCTTCTAGTAATTTTCCATCCACTGACCCCTATCCAGTTCCTTGGCTATAAATGTCCACATATCCTTGTTGTATTTGGAACTGAGCCCAATCTCTCTCCCCTACTGTAAAAACCCCACTGTATTCATCCCTCTTGAATAAAGTCTTCTTTCATCTCTAACAAGAGTAATGACCAGTTTTTTCTTTAACACACCAGGATAAAGGAGACATAATGCTTAATCTATACTTACATCTTTCTAAAAATTATAACGGGAAGTTAAACATAATGTTCTAGACAGCAAGTTCTATCAGGCAAGAGTCATTTTCGTACAGCATATAGTTTAGTACCCAGTAAAAAAAAACCAGACAAACCATAGATATGGCAAGGCCAAGATCTAGGTAAACAGGTAAAAGCTAGAGGAGAGAAGGGGGTTAAGGAGGAAATGAAATCTAGAGCTGGTACTAAAAATGACATGTGATTGTTTTCTTACACTGCTTACGTGTTTCTCAAAGTATGGTCTACAGAGTGCTTCTCAAATTTTAATGGGCAAACAACATCTAAGAATACTGTTAGGAATTTAAATTCTGATTCAGTGCCTAGGAAGAGGTCTGAGATTCTGCATTTCTAATAATCTGATGATGCTGATTCTTCTAATCCTTGGACAAGACTTTGAGAAGAAAAGCATAGGCAACTAGTATTCATCTAGGTTGTTTCTTAAAAGGGTAAAATGAATCAACCAATCCATGCCAGATTCTGATTCAACAGATTCAAGTGGAGACAAAGGAATCCATAATTTTAACATCTTCTCCCAGGTTATCCTCTATGAAATCTAAACTTTGAGAAGCACTGACTCATAAAGAAAGCTGGAAGAGGATTTGGGAATGGGTTTGCTAACCTAAAAACAATAGTCTTCTTTATACACAGCTCCCAGGGGCTTCACACTTGTAAAAATGTCCTTGATGTTAACTTTCACAGGATTTCATATGAATAAAAATGTTAAGCAGTGAGACTGCAAAATGATCTGCTCAGGGCCCTCTACCCCACCCTGGGGATGGCCTTAAGCCATTAAAAACAAGTTAAGTGGTAGAAATTGAGTGGAAATAAATTCCAAATCCTCAGGAAGCAAAGAGGTTAATTAGCAGGGTTAGTCTAGGATCCATAATTGTGTCTCCTATTCAGTACTTTTGTTAATGATCTGGAAAAGAAGGTGAAGTTTTAAAATTTGCAGAAAAAACTAATTTTAATTTTCTTGAGATTAGGGAAATTGGTTGAATTCCAAAAGACCTAACAATATAAGGTAATTAAGAAGCACAAAGGTTGATAAAATCCACTTAAAATATGTAAAGGCAAAGCACAGTTGAAAAATAAATTCAAATTACTCATACACATCGATGAGCTCTGAACTAAATGCAATTTTCTCAGGAATAAGATTTATGTATCTCTTTGTGCAATTCAACGAAGACATTTGTTCACTACCCAGAGGCAATAAAAATGGAATGAGGTATTAAACCATATTAAAAGAGGCCAGAAATAGGACACACATATTATAATACCTCAATTTACAAATCAATAATATCTCTTTATCTTAACTATAGTACCCTAGTAGTCATCTTAGTCATATCATCTTTAGGAGGTTATGCGAAAAAAACAGAGAACCAGAAAGCAATGAGGACTATTGCACTTATAAGGAAAATGAAGTACTCTATGATAAAAGATTAAAGGATACATTTAGTTGAGAGAGGGAGAATTAAAAGGATATGTAATAGTATACAAAATAATGAATACTAAGGGCAAAATCAATTGGGCACTCTAGTTTACCTATATATCTAAAGACCATTTGCTAGTAATAGAAAAAATATAATCCAATTATATTAGGAGGTAGATGAATGTTACAAATAAAGGGTATATTGGTTCTTAACAATGTCTTTCTACGAAAATTTCATTGTAAAGTGTATTGTATTATCTAGGTAAATAAAATGACAACAATATTAGCAGGTGTGGTTTAAAAATAATGGCTTGTAGTTTATCTGAAGATGATATGCAGTATATTAAATAATATGATCAGTTAGAATTAGGTAATTTTTTCTTTGTTCCTGTACTGTGCAGTATAGAGAAAGAAAAGAAAATGGAAAGAAAAAAAAGGTTGCTATTTCACCCTGGCAAGCAAGGTAGGTCTAATCATTTCCATCTACTGTTTCTGAAAAACACAACTTTAAAAATTCACATATCAATTCTTGTAAAGAAATAGAGATAAAATTAAGTATATGCCATTAAAAAGTCTAAATCAAGAGATTATAACCACTCATTCATTAAATAATACCTAGTACGTGCCAGTCACTGTGCAAGATGCTGGACACAGACTGACGAACAGGAAAGACACTGTCCCTGACTTCATCAAGTCGACCCCACAGGCCATGATACTCTAGTGTGAGAAATACCAAGACAGAGGAAGTACATGCGTATATGATAATACACGAACATACAAAAGAGACATATAATCCAAATGTAGGATATCAGGTAAAGTTTTCTGGAATACCTGATTCCTAATATGGGGAACTAAAAAATATTCAAGTGAAAAGCAGCAGGGCCAGCTTGTTCAACAGAATCAATTACATGGTATATTCTTGCAAATGAAAGTTCAGTATATTCAAACTAAAAATGAGAATCGAAAAGAGGCTAGGGAGATAAACTAAGATTTGGTCATGCATGCCACGGTAAGGGTTTGAATTTATCCTGAAAGATATGAGAAACTCTTGAGTGACAGAAATATATAATTAAAATTTCACTTTAGAAAGTGATCTGTCTGCTCTGTGAAGCACAGACTGGGAGTGGAGGATAAGGAGAAAGACTGGGAGTTTATGCAGTTTCTATGGAATAGATGATTATGGGGAAGGTACTGATATCGAGAATGAGTAGAAGCAGACAAATGAGAGAAATGTTTAATATGTAAAAACAACAAGTTTCTAATGGACTAAATGGGGGGTCCACAGTGGGGAAAACCAACAAACAACTCCCAGGTTCAAGTCTGGTACTATTTGCTCAAATAGCAAAGCCAACGCAGAGGACAAATTTGGGGTAGGAGAAGGTACAGATATATATTAAGTTGGGGTCACCTACAAGTACGTCAAGTGGGATGTCAGTAGGCAGTTCAATACGTTGTATTAGGAGTCAAGGCAGAGAGCTCCTTGAATATGAATATTCAGCTGTCTAATGAAGGGTGGCAGCATATGCCATCTCAAAATGTACCACTTTGGTATAAGGATTATTTTGAGCTGAAGGCAATTGAGAAGAAGCAGATACAAAAAAAGCTACCTGTCTTTTCCCTATTTACCTAAAAGCAGGACATAAATTTCCAAAAGTGTCTCTCCTCCCCTCTGTACCAGGAAGGACAAAATCAATCACCAGAGACAACTTTAGATCCCACCAACCTGAAGATAGTACCAGAGGAATTTACATGACAAATTTACTAACTAGCCTTTATCTACTACAGTAGATATTCATTTCCTCCCATATATTTATTTTCCCACATCTTGCGGCCCTTGGAAGCTTAAAACTGCTTTCCTTTGTCCTGCCATTTCTCCACAAATTTATCATTATTTGTTGATGAAGTTATATCTCAGTTATTAAGCCACTGCTTTGAGTTACTCATTCTTCCCTGGTTATCTCCCATGCATACATGAGGTACACATGTTAATAAATTTCTATTTGTTTTTCTCTTGTTAACTAGTCTTCTGTTATAGAAATTCCAGCTGAAAACTTAGAAGGGTAGAGAGAAAAATACTTTTTCCTCCCCTATTAGTGAGTCTGAATAGACTATCCATGGGAAAATGTGTGGAAGGAGAAAAGAAGGTAAAAAAGAGCTCTGAGAAATATGTGGAGAAAAAGAAGACTGATAAAGAATAGGCAGATAGAAAGAAAATTAGCAAAGCATGATGTTGATGTCATTCAGACAGGGACGAAAAAAGAGGGAGGAGGGAACATCAACACTGCCAGAGTTACAGAGAGATAATTTAAGTCTTTCGACTAGAATGCCAGCTCCATTGGGCACTTACCTATTCTGTTTTGTCCATCACTACATCCCCAATGCCTAAAACTGAGACAACGAGAATAAGCATTTACTTATGATTAAAGAATAAACTCTTCATCATTGTTTAATGGTCTTTAACTCATTTGGAGTCCATAATTTATTTTACATTATTGATTTATGCCTTGAATCCTTACTATGATAGTAGTGAAAATTTTACAAAGAAAAATGTGTATACGTTTGTATAGAATTTGAAGACACTTTTTGTTTCTAAAGAGAAAAAAAATCTTCAAAAATCTGATTATATTAAAAGAAAGATATGTTGGATATAATTTCATAAATGTTTAAAATTTATAATATTTAAGATTGTGTTGTACTTCAGTGTTGACAATTTTATTGAGAAATAATCATATATTAAAAATTCCCTACTATTCCAGAGTATAAAAAGTATTTCAATTTAAAACTTGTTTCTTTGATTTAGAGATTTTATTATAGTTGTACTGTAACCACCGCTGCAATGTTGAATGAGGTACAAGTATGATACCCCACTTCTCATCAGTTTCTGAGAAAACTTTGCTTTTATTAGAAATAGCACACAAAAGACAGTCAGTTTGATAAATAAGGATGTGAAAAGGGCCTATGGGAAGAGGGAACATGATATGTTTAAAGAAACTGAAAGGGAGCTTGTGTGGATGGAGGGAAGGTAAGCTAGGAACCATTAGAAGACATTGAGTTGCTTTAAAGAGAATTGTTACTCTGGACAAATTGACTCTGAGAGCTAATGAGACATCTGACATACGACAGATGTCATATGTCAGACATCTGACATATGACATCTGACATATGAAGTGCAATAAATGAGTTCAGCTATGGTATTATGAATGATTTATGTAGTGAACAGATCAGGGTACCCAATTTCATCACTCTGTATACCAACTTGTGGCCTTGGCATATTAGTTGGCCTAGCTAAGTAACGTCTCTATCTATAAAGGTAGGATAAGGTACATATTGGGTTGGCCAAAAAGTTAGTTTGGGTTTTTCTGTTGTGAGAATTAAATAAAATACTATATTTATTATATAAATTCAGTTCACTAGCACATGCTTAGATGTAGTAAAAACTAAATGAGAATGAGAATGGCAATGTAAGTTTTCTCTGAGTGGCCCAAATATAATTTCACTATAATTAAAGTGAATGAAAGTCATTTTAAAATATCCTGATTTTTCTTGCGATAAATAGATTTTGAAGCCTGGAAATAAAGACATAGCATTGGATCTGGAGTGTGAATACGTAGGTTCAAGTCCTAGCATGTTTCTTATTAATATATGTAGATATCATTTGTTGAATTGTGCCCCTATCCCCAAAAATGTCATTATACATTTATCCAGACCTGCAGAACATATAACACCAAGAGCAAATTCTAATGTAAACTATAGACTTTGGGAGATAATGATGTATCAATGGAGGTTCATCCTTGGTATCAAATGTACCACCCTAGTGTGGGATGTTGGTAATTCGAAAGGCTGTGCATCTGTGGGAGCAGGAGAGCACATGAGAAATCTGTATCTTCTGCTCAATATTGCTGTGAACCTGAAACTGCTTTAAAAAATAAAATGTATGAAAAACACAACAAAAAAGCTAATGAAATAATTACAAAAAAAATTAAAAGGGGGAAATGGTTATAGAGAAGAGAGGGGAGTGGCTTATACTATGGAGCAGCCTAGTTTAGGAGAATTTAGGCTAGCTCTATATTTATTTACCACCATGTATGGGATGTTATAACGCTAATAGTTATAATTACCTATGTTGCTAATGCTATCCATTACAACAAATATATAGAAGAATAATGTATCCCTTATGATTTCTAAAAGGTAAGTCAGTTCACTTTAGATTAATAAAACTCCAAATGTTCTATGATTACAGAATCAAAGTAGTAAATGAAGCTATTTTTAAACAGAATCACTTGTGCTAAGTTCTATCTTTGTGTAATAGAGCTTTTAATTTGCTTAGAATGTCCACACAACTAAATACAACACTACCATTTCTGAGAGTTTTTCACTTATAATTTTGTCTTAGAATGTGACTTTAAATCACTTTTGATCAACATCTGCTGTTGATTTTTTCAGTTTGCATTAGAACAAAACAAATTTTAATCTCTACTGAACAACTCCACAGGAGACCTGAGTTCTAGTCTCTGCTCTCTCATTAATAGCTGTGTGACTAGTTATTGTTATGTAAATTATCATTTTAAAATGAGGAGCTCCTGCTCGTGTTCCTGGACAAAATAACACTTATTATTACTAGAAAATTTCTTTTTCGAGCTGTCTTTGACAGTTGCCAAGTATGCAGATAATAGATTCAGGGAAGTATTCAAGCTGGTACATAGGCTTGGTAGGTTCCTTATATCATAGTTACTTGCTTATGGGCACTTTCACTACTAGTTAGAGACTGAGGTACCTCTTATTATGACTATTAAAGAGTAACTAAAATCTTAAAATCTAATCAATGTTGCATATTATCTAGATTCTTAATACCTAAGTAAACTAGAATACAAACAATGTGAAATTCAATGCAGATAACTAACTAAAAAGATGTATTTTTAAAGAATACAAATAGAACATAATAAATATCTAGATTAGTTTGTGTCAAAAAGATTTGGGGATTGTCTACGAGCCCTACTAGTGCCAAGAATGTAATGGGGCTGGCAAGAAAGGGAATCTAATCTTAGTCCACATAAATAGGAGAAATGTATTATATAGCCAGTATTCAAATCAAGACTGATATGTATTCCATTCTATTTGTATCACTCAGAACATATCACGGTGAATTTGGGCAAGTACTTCACCTCATTTGTTCTTAGTTAAATATGTAAAATAGGTATAATAAAAGCAGTTACCAATATAGTTGTTATGATAAGTAGACAAATATATGAGAGACACATAGAATAGTTCTTGTATAGAATAAGCACTAAAAAAGTATTTATAAGATAAAGAAATATAAAAGCAATTAAAGTCATGATGGGTCTAGAAATTGATGGGATAGTGAGTAATTTTCCTAGCCAATCAGTGCTCACTTCTGTCTCTGCCTTGTTACATTTTGGACAGCTCTGATTCTGATTTCCAAGTAATCCTGCCTTTCTGTGACTTGATACTATATTAAAGGAAAGATCAGCTTTAAAGTTTCAAAATATGATTTTTCTGCTACTGAGTTTTTTTTAGAAGGAATCCTATACAATGAACTTAAGATATAGACTAGAGGAAACAAAACATGTCTGTAATATTTGGAATATTTTTAGAATTTAGATTTTTAAAATCCATGAAAAGAATATAGAGAAACACTATACTTTTGGAGACAAACTCCAACGTAAAGAAGAAAAATGAAATATATTGAGTTTTCAGATACTAATACTAATATTGGAGCAAATATGAGAACATACTCTTTCAAGTTCTCAAAAGTATGCTAGCAGTTGCTTTTCATGATTTTCACTATGATTTTATTCACTGCTACTAATAGCTAGACCCTGAGTCTTGAGAAAGGTCAAGCTATCTATGAGTTATGTTTTAAAGCAAATCAAACCAGACTGATACTCTTAACTCTTAATCACTTCCATTAGAGTAATAACTTGCAATCATAAGGCTCTTTTCCATGGATCCTTTTTCTGAATAATCTACCTCCATTATAGAAGTAGATGGCAATGCTCCTTTTCATAGTTCTCAAGTACATCTCTAATTTTCTCCATTGTGGAAGCAGTTAATGGCTTATCTTCTCTTTCTTTATGACATGAATGTTAATAGCAAGGGTCTGCGAGATAAGTGACTAAATCCTAGATGAAAGGATTTGTTGGAAACATTTCAAATCATGGCAGAAAATAAAATTGTTTTTGTTTTTTTCTAATTTCTATCATTGGTGTGTCATGGCCATTTCATTTTTGTTACAGAATAACATACTGCCGCACATGCTTAGGAAAACATCCACCGGACTAAGGCAGATGCAGTGAGGACAAGCCATCTCTTTTTCATCATTTTCAAATATTGCTAAATTTCTTCATGTGACATTGAGATATAGGCTATATGGTTTTATGAATATAGGCTCTAAACTATTCAAACTGTCAATGTTCTAGGACCTCTTTTATTCAAGAATCATTACTAAGTTTCCTTTTCCATTAAAAATCCTCAGTATTTACTTACGTTGTTTGGAATAAAGGATTCTGAGTATATTTGAAAGAATGTTGGACTGGGTGTCAGATAATTGGTTTCAAATTTACTCTGCTACACAAGATCTATGATATGTCTGGAAAGTCCCTCCATCTCTCTTAAATCTCTCAATTCTATAGGACCATTTTGTCTCAGCCCCAAGTCTTCTTGCTCAGTAGCAGGCAGCTCTGATCAGCTATGGGTATAGCCTCCTTCTCTTGGGTCTGGCCTATTTTATCTTTGGGATAGTCAATTCAACAGCATTTGTAAACCATACTTCATGAGAATGACAATAATATGCCGTTTTTATCAGTGCTGGCTCAATCTCATTATCTCAACTTTAAGGCTTAGGTTATTGAAAACCTTGTAATAGAAGACAGTTCACACACACAAGTTCAGCCTCAACTCCCCACTTCCTAAAATTTCTAAGGTCTGTACTTAATTTCTTATCATTATTTTTTATCTCTCCTAAAATGTCATTACAAATAACTTCTATGTTTCCAACTGCTTTAGTTTCATTTTTCTATCCCTAAATCTAAACTTTTTCTCTGTCTTAATTTCTAATTATGTCTCAACAAAATGGAATGAGTACAGAAATTTTTGAGGTGAGGACGATATTCAGATGTAAACCTGTGTCCTAGAATTTCAGGAATGGAAAACAGGAAGAGTTTTAGACTCCTGTGAAAATACTATCATAAGATATGCTTATATGATTATGCTAGATATGCTATCCCAACTTGAGCACTCAAAGAGCATCTATTTTTAAAGATGTATCAGTTTTCTTTAAATTGGCTTGGTTGCAAACTGTTTTTCATCTCATCTTGTCTCAACAGAAGACATTGGCTAGGTAATATGATGCAACAGATAGAATCTCCCTGAACCTCAGTTTGCCTTACGGGGCTGAAATTCCTATAAGATTGATTACGCTGTTAGGTTTTCTTCCCTGTAAAAGTACTGTGGAAAGAATGATGGTGAAAGGGAAATAGATAACATATTATCTGCCATTAATACATTAGTGCTATTTTTTTAAACCTAAAAAGTAACTCAGAACAATTATTTATGGTTATGCATGCTATCGTAAGAGTAAGGAGAAATGATAGCTCCAGAGATCAATTAATCTGTAAAATCAACATTTATTAATCTAATGTTCACTATATGCCAAGCACTCAATAGATACCAGATTCTGAACAAGTAGAAGCCCCAAAGCAGGTGGTACAGGACAGATTGGGAGCAGCATGAAAAAACAGTCTGCTAGAAATAGGGGGTTATGATAAAAACCTAACATTAAAGATGGGAGACAACAAACTCTCGCTCTGGGTAAATTATTCTTACCTGCCTGTATCACTTCATCAGTTACATCTATTTATCATTCCACAAAGGTCATTATCATTCCATATATATTTCTTAACATAACACACATCCTTTTCCTGAGCATTATAAGGCATGAGAGAGCCTTATGTTGCTTCAGATTCCAGCATGATTTTTAAAACCTCTAAAATGAAAAGTCAGGATTAGGTGTCTCAAAAATAGCTACTTTGAGTGATAAAAATATCTTTATGGAAACTGGTAACATCTCCTACATGCATTTGCAGAAATAAAGAGATTTTATTGCAGAACTCTGGGACAAAGCACTCTTCATCTACTAAAGAAAGTGGTCATTAGAGTAAATGGTGAAGTTACTTAGGTTTACATCAGTAATGCATGGAATTAACCATATTTAATGTTATTAGAGAGGAATAAGCCATTTCCCTAATCATAATCATCTTGATCCAATTCCACCCTTCAGAAATTTTAATTTATCTAACTTATAAGAAAATATGTTAAACAAAGGCACTTCACAATATTAGTGCAATTTGCATCAAATGCACTAGAGAAAATTACCTAATACAATTTTCTAAGCCATTTAGTATCATGAAATTGGCACTAAAAGGAGAAAATTGCATTTTATGATTTGTAGGCTGTTAAAAACATCACACACCTGAATTCACACAATCTACATATTTTTATGCAGTTTCCTCAACAAAAAAACCAAACTTTAATAAGCCAGAACACTAACCTGAAGATTTTACTGTATTAAATTAAAACAGAAAGATAAGACATCTAGCTCTATTTGAGAAACCAACAGTAACTATAAAAGCACTATAATCATTTCTCTCCCTCTTTTGGAATAAAATTACGAGTCTCTTCTTATCTCTATAGTTATTTTTTTGTAAGACAGAAGGAATAAAAAAATTAAAAGGGGTACTAAAAAATACGTGTATATGCTTTTTTAATGTTTATACTCTATTGAATAAAAGGTTACTGAATAAAAGGACCAAAGAGATAAGACATATATGTTAATAGAGTACATTAATTTCCCTTTAAAAAAATATACTTTATTAGAAGCGTTGTGTCTGTATAAAATTAATTATATAAACTAGATTGAGTTATTCATTTAGAATAACTTGTAAGGAAGGCCTTCTGATTTGAAATTCCCTAGTCAGCTATCAGAGAGAGAGGGAGTCAAAATAAATGAAGCATTTTATATTTGGAATTATGATAAACAATACAAGTTTTTCAGAATTTGTTAAATGAGTTCAACAGAGTAGCTATCATTTCTATCTTATCATCATAGTCATGTGGCACATAAAATAGTGACAATAAAATGGTGTAAAGAGAATTATTCTTGAGATTCTTCTGTAGTCTTGGCACTGCAAACATGGCAGGGTCACATTTCAACTTAGACACCCAAAAACTGACTCATCTTGCCAAAAGCAATAGAATATAAAACATCACCTTAACCTCATCATCAGAAAGAGAAATGAGATGGCAGAAAAGACACAAGGGCAGACACAGATTTCTCAGGCAAGAGAAGGAGCTGCAGGGCCAAGCAAATAGACAGTCATTCCTGAGGTTAACAACTAATACAGGCGGCAAGCATTTTGCAGGACATGTTCAAGCAAAGGAAGCAAAGACTCTGTAGAAATCAATTTATAAAGACTGTACTTAAAGTGACCTTTGAGCAATTGCATTAGCAGGAACTGAGAATTTCTTGCAAACAGAATAAGGATCCTAAAATAAGAGATATCAACACCGGGGAAGAAAGGCACAGAAACAAGAGCAAAATGACATACACAAAAGAGGAATCTAGATTAAAGGGGAATGGAGACTACTTCCTAAGCTAAACTAAGCCTCTCTTACATTTTCTTAGCAATAAGTAATTGTCACTGTACATTAGAACCCTATAGCCTACTTTTGGAGTGGCTGCATATATCTGTGCCAGAGGTAGCTATATGATAAAATCCATACAGTGTCATATACACTGCCATTCCCTGGTATGGGTTCTATTATATACACATATAATATATATATATATATATATATATATATATATATATATGGTTTATTAATGAAGTTGAGAACATGCCAATCTAGAAAATGTAACTTACAGATTTGTGGGTTATGTAAATTCTACCTAATAATTAGTTAAAATCCCAGAATGTGGTGACAGAACAGTAGGTAGCCTTCTAAAATGGCCCTAATGATCCCCACTTACCTGTATTCACAATCTTTTGTGGTTCCCTTTACCTGAGTGTTGGCTGGACGTGGAAAAGGAATATCACTAGTAAAGATACGTTACAAGATTCTGTGACTTCCATCTTGCTCATACTGTTATTTCTGGCTCTTCATGCTCACTTCCCTGGAGGGAAGCCAGCTGCCTTTGTGTGCACTGCTCTATAGAGAGACCCACTTGGCAAGGAACTGAGGCCAGCCTCCAGCCAACAGCCAAGGAGAAACTGAGGCCTCAGTCCAACAGCCTCCGAGAAAGTGAATTGTACCAGCAGGATCTTTTCCCAGTCAAGATACCCGGATGAAGCCTTGCCAAAGACCCTGAGCCAGGGGACCCACTCAAGCCTCACTCAGATGCCTGAACCAAAGAAACTGTGAGATGATAAATATTGCTCTAAGCCATTAAATGTTGGAGTAATCTGTTAAGAAACAATAGATAACAGATACAATATCACTCTTTAAAGAAATTTTCCTTAACAAGATTTATATCTTTGTGGTTTTGTCACATAGTTACTAAAGTTTACACAAATGCCTGAACAAATACAAAAATATCTTTATTACATCTAAATTTGAAATAACTGACCTCCATTAAAGGCTATCTTGTTGTTTTGCTATAAATTTGTGTCACATTATCTGTAGTCATTTTACCAAATCTTAATTTTTTTCTCTCAAGATATCTACTTAATAAGAATGAGAAAAGAGAAAAAATTATCTACGTTAAAGAAAAAGTAATCTAGAAAGGGAAATTAATACCTGACTATTATTTAAGTATTACCAAAGAATAACAATTCTTATAAAAGTTAGGAGTTAAATTTATAAAATGAAATAATATGTTTAAAACAATATAGCCTGTTTCTTCAAAATTTAATTAAATGTTGGCGAATATAATAAATAATCAAAAATATATTTTACATCTAAATCCAGTACTTTAATTTTTACTTCAGGAGGAGTCTTGTACACTTATTTACTTGCAATAACTTATTGCATAGGCCCACACATGTAGCAGAAAGCATAAAATGCATGGAGGTCAGGCATTCCCACCCTAGTAAAATAAGGTTTATTTGGTGTTTCTATTCAGTGATGAAACTGTTTCAAGACCCCCTGCCCTTCTATCCTTGTTCTTTATTTGGCCTCTGAAATCTGCAAGAGCTATTCAGCTTCAAGGGACTTCTCTACTGGCTTTAGAGTTTGCCTACTCTCAAATGTGACCTCAATGACCTCCACCCTAACCTTTGACTTCCAGAACTTTAGTCTTCCTGTGCTGATTACTGTAGAGTATTTAACCTGCAATGCTCTGTTTCTAGTCTGGAGTTTTGACGGATTCAGTTTCAGCTCCAGTCTGAGTTACCTTACTTGTTCGTATCCTATGCCACCTGCAGTACCTATTGCTCTTTTGATAAAAAGAGCAAATATTTTAATTAGCATTTCATTGCTCAACAACAAACATTTAATAAGTATATAGTAAGGGCCTCCCTTATGCAAAGGATTTTCAATTCCTATTCTAATGTCCTTGCCTCTTCCTTCTGCAATAACCTTTGATTGATCCAAGTGATCTGGATTTCTCAGTCCTTCCTACTCACCAGACAAATCTGAATGATAGGACGATAATTTTTTCTTTTTTTAAATCAGAAATTGGAAAAAACTTTTATTTTTATACCTCCAAGAGTTGAATCAACATACTAGTTGCATAATGCCCTTCTTGCCTTGGTTTGTAGAAGTCAACACATCCTTCCTTATCTCAGAACCCTGTGCTACAGACCCTCCTCACAGTAAAAGTTGACATGGGAGTTATGTTTCTTTTTGCACTTCATGGTCCCAAGTGGTGGTACAGTTTTTAGCTGAACAATTTCTGATTGAGTTTAGGAATAATTTTCTAGCTCTATTCTACCTGACTTCTTTTTTAAATTTATTTATTTTATTTTTTTATTTTTTAACATCTTTATTGGGGTATAATTGCTTTACAATGGTGTGTTAGTTTCTGCTTTATAACAAAGTGGACGATAATATTTAAACAGTGTCAGCTTCCATTGACTAGGCCTTAACATCTGACATCCTCCCAGACTATAGAGTCCAGTGCTGACCCTTAGGTAACATATTCTGCAAAGCAGTATAATACAGTGGAAATTGTTTGGTCTTAGAGGCAAATGAGCCCAAGTTAAAATTCTAACTCCAACACTTGGAAATGTAAGATCTTGGGAAAGTTACTCAGCTTCCTAAATTATGACAGAAAACCTCTCTCTGCTGAGATATTAGTAAGAAAAATGGGTCTAAATACAAAGTCTAATGTGCTGACTTATCAACCACACTGTAAAACTTTGTGTATAGTCAGAAAGACATCTCTCCTTTCCTTCTTGGAGTACAAAAGTGTTTAGACAAGAAAAGTAAATCTTTTGTGACAAAGGATATGATTTGTTGAGGAGTGAGACTCCATGCCCTTTGAGAGAGAGGGAAAGAATTAAGTACACTTTAGAGATGTAAGGGAATATTTAAGAGAGGAAGGTCTCAAAGACACCAGAGTCATGGAAAGTATGTCCCCCTTTAATGTAGCACTGGATGAGTGTATATTGCTGGAGCCATAGCTCTAAATTCCCCTTTTGTCCATCTATAAGAGAAAAGGTCAACTGCCACAGGCCAAAAACAAAGCAAAACTAAACAAAATGAGAAATCATGAATGCAAAGAAATAACATCTGGTAGCCTGGAACACCCGTTTTAAACCAGCCCCCATCAGATAGGAAAGAAGATCAGAGACGCTTATCCAAGACTGGGACTCATAGAAGATGACAATCTGAGTGAGTAAAATCAATGAAATTATTTGCCTACAAAGGGTGGATGCTGCTAAATGGTGTGAAAAAGATTAGAGAGTAGTGATAATTCTCTGGATATATATTGTTGCATAGTTTTGACTTTTAGAAGCATATTAATGTTCTATATATCAAAAAATATTGTTTGCAAACAGAAACAAATGAACCTAACTCTAAAATGAATAACATAGTCACACTAAAAGAGGAAAACATAGCTAATCCACAGTGTTTAAACCCAGTACAAAGAAAACTTAGTACAAAGAAGAAGAAAACTACAAACAAATCTTGAACATTTTTTTAGTCAGTTTGTTTAGTAGGTGTGAGTATAGCAATTCTGAAACTCTTTATATGCATGGTACAATTGAGCAAATGAGTAAACGTGCAGATGTTGCCTCTCAGAATGGAAGAAGTAAGTGATGAATGTGGAATGAAGAAAAGCAAGGAAAAATTCTGTGGCAGATGATTGAATAGAGGCAAGTATGAACTTATACAACTAATTACCTCTCTGTCTCCATGTCTCTCTCTCTCCCTCTCTCTCTGTCTGTCTGTCTCTCTCCTGAAAGAGCAAGAAACAACCACACCCTAGTAGCAATGAGAACACCTAGTACCCAGATCTTGTTTTCTAAATACTATTCATTACCTAGTAAAGGAAACTGGCTCGTTGGAAAAATGGGTGAGTCCAGGACTTGATCTGGGAAGGTACTAGATGGTTCTGTAATATTTTCTTATTCCTGAAAGGAAGTGCCCCCAAAGTGCTAAAATAAATGATGGGGAGAGGCACGCCAAAATGTCCTAGGAAGAGTTCGAAGGGGCTAGCATTGGCCAAATCTGTATAAGCATCAGAAATATTTTTTGCAGTAATGTGTTAGAATCAACTGAATATAATAGAGATCTATTAGTAACACTGATCATAAATATATAGGTATATATATTAACAAATAAAGGTGAATGGGGGGTTCTTCTTTATAATAAATAGCTAACTGATAAATCTGGACTGAGAGGCAGAGTTAGAAAAATCCCTGTATGGTCACCATTATATTTAGTAAAAATTGGTTTGGGCAAGAATCATCAAATAATGCTAAACAGAGGTAGAGGAAGGATGATGAGAAACAGTATTTACATAATCTCAAAGTATCTCCCTATAAATTACCTATTACTTACAAAAAAGAAATATAATATTTATACGGTAGGTAAAATAGACAAAATCTTAACCAAATGACCTTACTAATAAAGGACAAATAGTCACTCTGTGCCTCTAAATGTGATACCCTGAAAAATACACATATGACATATGTAGCATTTCAGCCATAAATACATATTCTGATCCTAATCATGAGGAAACACCAGAAAAGCCAAAATTGAGGAAAATTCCTCAAGTTCTTAAAAAAGTCACCATCATGAAAGACAAAGCCTATGCCAGTTTAAAGAAAACTAAAGACACAGGACAGCTAAATGCCAAACATGATCCTGGATTGGATTCTGTATCTCCCAAAAATGATATAAAGGACATTAGTGAGATAACGGACAAATATAAGATGTGCATTACTAAAGTTATTATATCAATGTTAAATTTTCTAAACTTGATAGCTGTCCTGGGTTCTATAAATAATATCCTTATTCTTTGGAAATGCACATTAAAATTTTAAGGCCTAAATGGTGGCACAATGTATGCACCTATTCTCAAATGGTTCAGAAAACTTTGTACTATTGTTGCAATTTTAGTCTAAGAATAAACATATTTCAAAACAAGAGGTTAAAAAAATTCAATAAAACATTGAAGTTGAACTTAAAGCTGAGGCCAGAATCACATATAAACAACATAAAATGAAGTTCTGGGATGACAGAATATGTTTGAAATGTAATTAAAATACTTTCATTTCTATAATTTTGTTGCCAAAAATATTAGTATAATATATTGAAAATTTGACATAATAGTGCAGGGGCCATAATTTCTTACTAATACTAGCTGTT
The DNA here is from genome assembly GCF_937001465.1 of Orcinus orca. Lineage (NCBI taxonomy): Eukaryota > Metazoa > Chordata > Mammalia > Artiodactyla > Delphinidae > Orcinus > Orcinus orca. The sequence goes on from NC_064562.1 coordinate 17,918,964, forward strand.
AGTTTTGTTTCTGTACATATGTGAAATTTAATAAATGGTAGCTCTGAGCTGAAGCTGGTGGAAGAGAAAGTATATTTTGGCTCCTTCTGCAAGTATATGTATGATGTTGTCCCCAAGTTACTACTTGATTTTAACTGACCAATGTATATACCTATGTTCTTTTCCATTCCTGGACTTGACCATTTGCTCCACAATAGTGAGACAAATTAAGAGAAATAATGCCTCAAACTGAAGTCTGTGCATTGCTTGAATAAAATGCTTCCTAAACAATTTCAAGGCTATCGTCAGACTGTTGCCCTTAATTATATATTTTATTTCTAATCCTTTTTCATGTGCTTTATTTTTTACACAATCACTTGTCATCATTTTACTTTTCATTGAATACACATTTTCAGTATGGCCCTGGAGTCTAATGGCAGGAGGGTTTCTAGAGGGTTTATCATGTAACAAATACCTGCATTTCCAGGGCACAGCCATTTTGTTACTTCTTCCGTGGTTTCCATCAAACTATTTTCTCTGCTAGTAACCGTTGCTTGTTAGTCATTACTGTTATCCTGGACTTTATAAGATTTTTTTTTTTTCAAGCAATAGCTTGAAAATGTTATTTTTTTTCCTACATGAAATAGCTGTTACTATATCTTGGTTGAACACCTCATATAAAAACAGTTTCCAAATCTTTTAAGTCATAACAGAATTTCAAAATATGAAGCATATTATAAATTAAATTTTATATGTTATCTCTATTTTGAAATAAATCTTTGTATATTAACATAAAGGCAAATGTCATGCCTCGTTTGTACTAGTAATAGTATACCTTATAAAACTGCATGATCCTATGACTACTAGTCACTGGTAAGTTCAAGGATGTCAGAAATTATTTTGAAGTGAGCATTTATTATCCCATTCTGTCTTCCAAAGTTTGAGACCTGAAGTTAAAGCTGAATTGCATATTTTGGCTAAATAATAAAACAGAATCCAAGCTTCCATTCATTTCTAGTTTATATGAATGTTTATACAAAAGCTTTGAGAAACTCACTTTGAATAAATGTGGGAAATGAGAATACATGGTTAGTGTTAAAGATAGTAATTGTTTATAAATTTTAACTACTATTAATCAAATTCATATGTAAATAAATTTTAAATAAATTCAATGGAATTTTAACAAGTTTTATCCTTATTAGAGTTAGGTATTTGATCTTTAACATTATAAAAATCCTCAGGGTAATTTGTAGCTGTTAAGACAGAAGTCTAGTTTGTTATTTCCCCTCTACAGTGATTTAATAAAAATGCCTCAGACACTTGCTAAGCCTAAATACAATGTGAAATCAATACAATGTGAAATCTCAGTCATGAATGTGGATAATTTAAAAAATTTTCTTTTTAATGTGAGTTTCTGAATTCTTTATATTTCTGTAATTCTTCCTAATTTCTATAGCAAATTGCTTTTATAATTGGAACAAATCTACACATATTATATAAAAATATTTTGATGAAATACAAAGTATTCTAAATATTTTGAAATAAAAACAGTAGCTAATATAATTTTTTAAAGATGCTCTAGAACTCAATAGCATATTCACTCACCCAAATTCACCCAAGTAATCATCAGACCAATATTGGTAATTGCATCAGATACCTGAAGTCAAATAAAACATGAGGTAGCTTTAAATAAGGATATGGGGAATCTGAAGAGGAAAGGAGGAAAAGGTCAGAGTGCTGGTTGTGAAAACTACATGGCAGAAACCAGGCTTTACCATGTATTTATTAATAAATCATAATTATTTTTATATTATAATTTAAAGAAAAAGATTTAAAGATAAAACTAAAAGTTCTGAACTTTCAATTAATTGAAAATTTTCTATATTCTAATACAAGGAGAAAAAGGCAATTGAAAACATTAATTCTCAAAATTTAGATAAATATATAAATAATTTCTTTAAAAGTGTCCTAAATATTCATTGTTTCCATTCGTATTCATTGTTTTCTTCATCTACCAGAAGCAGGGCTTAAGTAGAAATTGTATGGCATTATAAGCCAAGTCAACTGTTTTAGTTTTAACACTAACAAGTGAAGGGTTGCAGAATATGCCACCCCAAAATATGCCACTTTGGCATAAGGATTAGTTTGGGCAAAAGTGACTTGGAAAACAACAGACGCAAGAAGGACACCCTGATCGCCTCTATTCTTCCTAAAAGCAGAGATAAAACTCCCATGGTAAAGATGCCCTCCCTAAACCAGGAGGAAAAGAACATTCTTATCACCTTAGATGGGGAGTTAAGACCAAGAGAAAGATGTACAAACAAGTTTTGTTAAAATAACCCTTCTTTAGTCTTCCCTATATATTACAGTTACTTTTCCACAATTACTACCCTTTGTGCAACATAGTATATAAGCACTTAGGCCTAACTGTTTTGGAGTCTTCATTTTCCTGTGAGGATTACCATGTACATGTAAAAATATTAAGTACAATTTGTATGCTTGCCACCTGTTAATCTGCCATATGTCAACTTAATCCTTAGGCCTAGCCGGAGAAGTTAAGAGGATAAAGGAAAAGTTTTGCCTCCCTTACAAAAGTAAATTTTTTGAGCTTGTCAAACATCTTTAACATCACTAGGCCTCATTTTTCTTATCAATAAAAGAAGTTAGAATTAAACCAGCATTTCCCAAATTACTACAAATATAGAGGCTGACAACACAATTTATCTCACAGTTCTATAGGTCCAAAATCCGACATAGATCTCACTGGGCAAAATTCAAGGTGTCAGCAGACACATGTCAGCATTCCTTGTGTCTTCCAGCTTCTGGAAGCTGCCTGTATCCCTTGGCTTATGGCCCCCTTCCTTCACCTTCAAAGCCATCAGTGGGAAAGGCTTTCTGCTTTTTTCAGTCATATGATTATTCTGGATACACCCAGATAATACAGAATAATCACCCCACCTCAAGGCCTTTAACCTTAATTATGTTGCCATATAAGGTAAAATACTTACAATTTCTGGGGATTAGGAAATGGACATTTATGAGGGGGCAACTGTTCGGCCCACCACATAGTATTTCATGTGACTGCAGTTTAGGACCATGATTATTGATCTCTGAGAACAAAAAATTATGTGGTCAAATAAGACTGTGAAATCCTCTATTAAAGTTGTTACTTTTGGAGGGTCAAAGTATATATTACTACTTTATGGACTCTAAAAGTCTACAAAGTATTTAAAAATTTTTGTTTAATAATTATTTTATATATTTTCACACCTATTACCTGGGAAGATTTTCTCTAAACACGAATTGTAAAGTACATAAATAAAATATCTTGTTTATTTCAGCAAAAATAGTCTATATATATTAACTTAATAATAATCATGAATATTCAAAATCACGATCTGAAGGATGTTAAAAGTCCTCAAAAACAAAATAAAGGGCATAACGTGTACAATGACAGGTATGTGCCCATTATACAAGAATTCATTAGAATTACAGATTGGCAAGAAAGACCATGGATTAACTAGATTAACCCCTCAAGTAGTTTGTCAAAAAAAGGGAATTTAAAGCAAGCAATGTAATCTGACTATATAGGGGAAGTAGATCCCATGTACCTTGGTAAAGCATTTCCTTAGTTTCTATTCTCTCAATAAGCTCAAAGTTGCCTTAGTAAGTTTGTCTACTAAGATAGGAACCTGAAAGGCAAGAGACTAGCCTAAATCCCACTCCCTCAAAAACCTTTTCTACAAGCAAAACCTCAAACTCGTCTGGGATGTGAATCAAACGCATCATCAGAAAAGCCATATCCTCCTCATCTGTGCACCCATATCTCAATCTTCAGTCTTCCTATAATCAAAGAAAGCCAATTTCTCTGCAATTTTCAACAAAGGTTAAAGCAAAAAAGAGTTTCTGGTAAATATTTACTTAATCAGAAACTCTAATAATGAAAATAGCCCTTCTTCCAATAGCAATACAAAATTGAACATATCTATATTAAGCAGTAACTACTTAGGTACTTCTGTTCCTAACTATGGCATAGCCATAGCCTTCACTGGCTAGAAACTAAAAACTAAACACCTGGGTAGACAGAAGTTGTTAAGATTTAGAATTTAGAAGTTTTCTTATTCATTTATCATCAAATATACAGTATCTGTGTAATCAAGGAAATAAAACACCCATCTGTTTTAGCCAAGAGCTCAGGACTAAGTGAGAAAGAGAATATTTACAATAAATAATCACTATGTAATCATTAAACCACATCTGTCTTCTAGGCAAAGAAAAATAATTATCTACTTCTGCAAAGAACTTTCATGCATTTTTAATTAATTGATAGTAAAGATCATTACTTATGGCTATTAAATGATATTTGAATGTGTCCAACATTGATTTCTTATTAATAGAGAAGTATATATCATATATACTCAAGAGTTTCATATTAGTATAAACACACACATACATACACACTCGGAAAATACAAAACATTGCCTATGGGAGTTAAAATATTAATTATTTTTGCTAACTATCCTAATCAGGAAAACAGAATTTAAAAAATCAACTAATACATTTTTCCTTTTAGGTACTAATATATGGCTCTTGAAATTTCAAAGTAAAATGTTATAATTGGGGTAAAAAAAAGTTTAAGTCCTCACCCCTTAGAAAAGATTTTTTCATTTTTAACATTTTTATTGGTATAATTGCTTTACAATGGTTTCTGAGTTTCTGCTGTGAAACTAAATTAAAAAGAGAATCAGCTATATGTATACATATAACCACATATACCCTCCCTCTTGCGTCTCCCTCCCACCCTCCTTATCCAAACCCTCTAGGTGGTCACAAAGCACCAAACTGATCTCCCTGTGCAATGCAGTTGCTTCTTACTAGCTATCTATTTTACATTTGGTAGTATATATATGTCAGTGCTATGCTATCTCTTTGCCCAAGCTTATCCTTCCCCCTCCCAGTGTCCTCAAGGCCATTCTCTATGTCTGCATCTTTATTCCTGTCCTGCCACAAAGTTGGTCAGAATCATTTTTCTTTTTTTTTTAGATTCCATATATATATGTGTTAGCATACAGTATTTGTTGTTCACTTTCTGACTTACTTCACTCTGTATGACTGACTCTAGGTCCATCACCTCACTACAAATAACACAATTTTGTTTCTTTTTATGGCTGAGTAATATTCCATTGTATATATGTGCCACACCTTCTTTACCCATTCATCTGTTGATGGACATTTAGGTTGCTTCCATGTCCTGGCTATGGTAAATAGTGCTGCAATGAACATTGTGGTACATGACTCTTTTTGAATTATGGTTTTCTCAGGGTATATGCCCAGTAGTGGGATTGCTGGGTCATATGGTAGTTCTATTTTTAGTTTTATAAGGAACTTCCATACTGTTCTCCATAGTGGCTGTATCAATTTACATTCCCACCAAAGTGCAAGAGGGTTCCCTTTTCTCCACACCCTCTCTAGCATTTATTGTTTGTAGATTTTTTGATGATGGCCATTCTGACTGGTGTGAGGCGATACCTCATTGTAGTTTTAACTGGCATTTCTCTAATGATAAGTAATGTTGAGCATCCTTTCATGTGTTTGTTGGCAATCTGTATACCTTCTTTGGAGAAATGTCTATTTAGGTCTTCTACCCATTTTTGGATTGGGTTTTTTGTTTTTTTGATATTGAGCTGCATGAGCTGCTTGTATACTTTGGAGATCAATCCTTTGTCAGTTGCTTCATTTGCAATCAGGCACTTTTTATATAAAGTCCATATATTATCAAGATCATAGTCATTAGAGATCATCTGAAGCATTATGTCATCATCCAAGGATTGGTGACAAACTGCCAACAGGACAGGTCCAGATATCTTGGGAAATCTGTCTCATTAGATGTCATCTGCTTCAGTTCTGGGAAATCTTTACTTTCACATCACCACATGATGGCCAGTTCCAGTCAGAGTTTGGTGCTTTCTATAGGTGGGTCATATAAATCCAAGAGTCTATTTCTTGAAGTTTGGCAGCCAAAGGGATGGTTAGTGGTACCTGATAAGGCCCTTTCCAATGAGGCTGAAAACAGTTCTGGAGGTGTCTTTTCCAATAGACAAAAATCTCCAGATTGTAATGTGTGATGCTTTGTCTCCCAAGGGTGCACTATGAAAAGATTGCTTTACCAAAGCATGGTTATTTTTAATAGAAGTCATTAGGCCTTTGCAGTATTGGAATATCTCTCCTTTTTTGTTTCAGCTGTAGGTCAGAAGAAGCAGAAGCTAAGTACATTGAACATCCTGTGACTATTTCAAAGAGTGAGAGTTTATGGGTTCCAAAAAGGATTGGTCTGAGATTTCCTTTTCTGAGGTCAACTGTTGGGCTTCTCTAGTCAGCTTTTCTAAATTATCATTTGGGAGAAATATTCTTTAGTATCATGACAGAGGTTTGCCTGCTGTTGGTCCCTTTACAGCATTCTTTATTGAAATATCAGCAAGATGATTTCCCCTAGCTTCCAGAGAGTCAAATTTAGAATGCCCCAGAATCTTAATAATAGCAAAAGATCAGGCAAAAAAGTACTGCATCCAATAATTCTTGCACATAGGGGTCATTTAAAATTTTTATTTCCACTGGATGTAAGGAAGCCATGTTGCTCCCACAACATCCCAAAATCATGAACCACTCTGAAATCATATCTACTGTCAGTATAAATAACGGCAGTTTTGTCCTTGGCTAAAGTACAGACCCATGTTAGAGAGTAAAATTCAGCCTGTTGGGCCGAAGTAGCCATAAGTAAAGATGCTGCCTCAGTGACATCAAAAGGAGTTATAATAGCATACCCAGCACAATATTTGCCATTGTCACCTTTTAAATAAGAACCATCAATGAACTATGAAAAGTTAATGTTAACCAGTAGAATTTCCTGTAGATCATCATGGGGAGTCAGGAGGTGGTCTGTCAGTGTTAAGCAGCAGTGAGGGACTTCATTGATGATGGATGGGAGAAGAGTAGCTGGGTTAAGGCTATTATAATGTAAGAGTTATGTGAGGAGCAGTTAACAAAAGGACTTATAAGAGGTAAGGCAGCTGTCTGAGAAATGTTGATGTGATGAGAATTCAGGAGAGCTTCTACTCTATGAGGTACAAAAATTGTTAAAGGGCATCCCACAATGATTTTTTTTGGTGGCTTTAACTACAAGGGCAGTGGCCGTAATGGCTCTAAGGAAAGAAGTGTAGCCACCAACTGGACCCATGCCACAGTGTCCAGTTGCTGGTTACAATAGTCTATGGGTGGATGGTGGTCTCTTGTTTTTGAGTTAGTAGCCCAAGGGCATTCCCTTCCTTTTCATATACAAAAAAGGAAAAGGGAATCTGATAATTGGGATGCCCAAGGGCAGGTGGGTTCATCAAACATTCCTTTAAGGCCTCAAAGGCTATGTTGTCTGGTTTTTCCCATAAAATTAGGTTGGAGTTCTTATTTTTCAGTAAAACATATAGAGGTATGGTATAAGAAATTTGGAATCCAATTTTGGCAATAATCAACTAGCCTGAGAAAACCTTGCAAGTTGGTACTTAGCTTTGGGAAACTTGGGACACCATGAAGTCTATCTGAATCTAGGTGTAGCCTTTGTTCTGATATCAGATGCCCTAAATATCAAACCTGGGTTTGGGAAAACTGCAATTTTTCTTTGGCAACCTTATTCCCTTTGAAGCTAAAATCTTTAGCAAGTGGATGCTATCTTCCTGTGAGACTTGAGAAGGAAAGTAAAGAAGCAACTCATCTACATATTGCAACAAAGTAGGACCTCTAGGGAACTTTATATGATCCAGATCAGCCTTCAGGATTTGTGAGAAATTAGAAAGACTCTCAGTAAAACCCTGAGGCATTATTGTCCAGGCAAATTGTTTTTCTTCCCAAGTGAAGGCAAAAAGGTATTGGCTGGTTTCATCAATTAGAATAATGAATTCACTGCATAAATCAATTATAGTAAAGAATTTACTTCCAGTGGTGAAACCAAGCAGGACCCTGTGGACCTTCTGGGCACAAAAGCCTTTCTGTCTCCTGTTTCTTGACTCCATGACCTTCCCTGAGTTCCAAAGGGCAGATTCTAACTGTTGCTATCAAGGAAGGGAAGGGATGCAAAGACAAGGGAGAGGCAGCCAGGAAACAATAGTGTAGCCTTGGGGCAGGTCCTGGTTCCACCTGAAGGGACACCTTCAAGCTCTTTAAGATATAGGCATTCTTCATACCAGAGAAAGACAACCTAAGGCTACATTAAAGGAACCAGAGAAGCTCATCAAGATATTACCTGAGACCAGATTAGAGGAATGAAGGCCCTGCATACACCTTAATCTTACCAGCAACCCCACCCTTCAACCATTGTTATAAAACTCCTCATCAAATCCTTCTGGGTTGGGACACATAGTTTTCAAGGGTAGGATTCCGCTGTGTCCCCCTTTGCTTCGCAAAGCAATGAAGCTATTCTTTTATACTTCACCCAAAACCCTGTCTCCGGCACCGGTGTACAGAGGCTGAGCTTTCGGCATCTGTGGGAGTGGACGTTAGTAACGTATGAGGGTTAGGAACAACACGGTGTTGAGGGATAACAATGTGGTTTATTGCTCAGAGGTCCTGCACAAATCTCTATCCTTGGCCCTTGTGTTTTATCGCTGATAAAATAGGACTGTTACAGAGGCTAGTACAAGGGATGATGAGAGCTTGAGCTTGTAATCTTCTATGATAGGCCTTATGCCTTGAAATACTTCATTACTTATAGAGTATTGATTAATTGGGGGAGGAGGTTTTGAGGGATCTATTTGAATGCTGATGGGAGGTGTGCTGTGAATTTTGCTAATATCATTTGGAAATTTTGCCTATAAGGAAATGGTAGCTGATTCAATAGGAACAAATGATCAGTGTTTCCAGAATCTGCTCTAGTACCATCAGAGACCGAACAAATAAAGGGTCATTTAATTCACCTAGTGTGTTACTTTGATGACTACTGTCAAATTCTAGAATTATTTCCCCCTTTTGGGAGAAAGAAATTCTAGCATACTTGTCTAAGAAGTCTCAGCATAATAAATGGGTAGGGGTGGATGAACTAAAGAGAACAGAGTAAGTATCTCCCAAAGGGCCTAAACAAAAGGGAACAGGTTCAGAGACAGGAACCTCTTGAGGTTCATTAGAGATCCCCCCGCTATTCTAGCTGTTTTAATACTAAAAGGCAGTGGCTGTTTTATAGTAGTAAGGTTGAGCACTGAAAGTCTGGCTCAAGTGTCAACTAGAACTGGAAGAGATTCATCCCTAATCCGGAGAAAAGTTTTACCAAGCTGATTAAGAGGGAGGATTGGGAAGAGTGCCTGTAGTTCCTCACAGCCCCATCATTGAGAATTGGGAGGAAGGTGGAAAGGCTGGTTAGAGGTCCAAAGGCACCCAAAGTGCTTAAATTTGTAACAATCTCTTTTCCAATATCCTACCTCTTTTCAATAATAGCAGAAACTAGAAAGGTTTTGTTTTCGTTTTGGAACCTTCATTCATTGGAGGTGAAGATTAAGAATTTTGGTGCTCTTGCTTTTACAGTGCAAGAGAGCTGGTGTGCCAGAGTAGCAAAAGCTGGAGTGGACACAGTTTCCCATTCCACCCTGGCTCTTTTCACTAGAAGGGAAAGGTCCTGATTCAGCCCATTAATAAACATAGGGGTAAAAGCTACCTGAGTGAAACGAATATCTGAAGGAAGACTAAAATTTTCTTTAAAAATAATCTGAGTTGATTATAATAATCAGGAACAGGTTCATCAAATTTTTGTGTGCAAGCCCGAATTTTGTTCTAATCAACGGCTTTGAAAAGCCTTAGGAATTGCTCAATGAAGTTTGCCTAATGATTGATCTAGCCTGATCATATAAGTTAGTGGGCTAGTCTCCTGGTTGTAATTCTAGAGACCTTTCAGGATTTTCCCAATTAGCGGTTTTCATCCACTGCTTGGCCTGGTCTTTGCCAAAAGACATATGAATTAGCTGATATAAGTCTGAGAGATGAGGCTGATAAGTTTAAATGACTATACTAAATTCCTTAGTAAATCTGTGAGGATCTTTAATTACTTTGGGAAAATCTTTGACTATGGCTTGCAATTCAGCTTTAGTCCAGAGAGTATGAGAAATTAAGGGTTTAGCTCCTGGATCCTCAGAAAGCTTAATTTTAAATGGATGGGTTCTGACTGACAAGTTGAGAGGAAAAGGAAGTGGGGAGAGTTTCAGAGAAAAGGGAAAGATTGGTGAGAGATTATTGTGGGGAAATTGAGGCTATAGAGGAGGCATAAAGTGGTTCAGAAGAAAAGGAGGAAGATGGTGCTAGAGGTGGAGTCTGACCAAGGAAGAGAAGAAGCAGCCTGAGGCCTCTGGATCCATCTTATCTTTCTTTAATCCTTTGTTTGTCTCAGTTAATCTTAAAACTTATTTTGCAGAGAGTCAATTTTAGACTCCTGATAACACTGGGTAACCTCAAAATACCTATCAAAATAAGCACTCCACTCAGTTCTGAAATTTTTGAGCTATTGTAGTCCAATTCTGTTTTAAGGAAATTAAGTTTGTGGAATTCAAAAGTTCCCCATAATGGCCACTGATGTTCTAAATTGCCTTTGGTCAGGTTAGTCCATTTAGTTAGAAATGCACATGAGGAAGGACCATGTTTTTTAAACATAAAATCAGCTGAAATACCTGTAAGGGGGAGGGGGGTAGCTTCAAAATACTTCAAAAACCAGGATCTCCTTTGTCAGAGGTTTTTCCTCTAATGTAAACAATTTACAAATAGCTCAAACATTTTATAGCACAAAAGGCTCAATTCAAACAACTTGCAAACTAACCCCAACGGTACTAAGGAGACAGCTTGGTCCCAGAGGAGCCAGGCTGAAGGCTTTTTTAGCCAGTCTCCAGATGGGTCCTTCCAAAACAACAGGCCAAAATTAAATTGACCTCTAACAAAATTTAAATTTCTTATGATTTCTCAGAAAATAATGTTTTTGATATATTACAAGGAAAAAAAGCCCAAATCAAAACATAGTATTTGTAACTGAGTAAAAGATACAGTCTAGAATGATAAATTGATTGGTGGTACAATAATTCCTTTAACTGTTGTATTTACTGAATGTATACAAATGCCTTTAACTGTTGTATTTACTGAATGCATACAAATGCCAGTAATAATCCTAAAAGTTATATGAATATAAATTTTAGGTTACCTGGATCACTAGCAAGCTCTGTATTATTTATACTGCAGCATGGAGATAAATGAGGATGGTGCTATGTGAACTGCTGTCATAAACTTAGAGAAAAGAAGGTCCATGAAGTGACAAATAACAAGAATGTGACAATCTCCTGATGTTTTTGAGACACTATAGTATGCTTATCAATGAAACAGTCCTGGGCATATATTTTTGGCATAAATATACAATTCTTGACAGTACTGATGAAAATTCCCTTACATTATTACTGTAATGTTACTTTTTAAGTCTTCACCATTGGCCAACTTATAAACAAATATAGATTTGATGATCTAAGCTGTCATGGTTTCTTGCCAAGGCTACAAACAGACTTACATGGAATTTCTCCCACTAGAAGAAGAGATTCAATGTCCTGAATGCCAGCCCTATTACCGTATTATTAGCTACAAAAACTTTTAAAACAGCAATAGGGGCTTCCCTGGTGGCGCAGTGGTTGAGAGTCCGCCTGCCGATGCACGGGACACGGGTTCGTGCCCCGGTCCGGGAAGATCCCACATGCCGCGGAGCGGCTGGGCCCGTGAGCCATGACCGCTGAGCCTGCGCATCCGGAGCCTGTGCTCCGCAACGGGAGAGGCCACAACAGTGAGAGGCCAGCATACCGCAAAAACAAAAACAAAAAAAACAGCAATAGAAAGAGGTCTATCTAGGGTCACTCAGAGCAAGCTGAAGGAATAGTAACTGTGTACTACTGGTCACTTGGCAGGTCCTTTACAATGCTGAGTAAAGTACAGAACTACTCTAGTCATAATGCAGGTATTAACAGAGATTAAGTTGCCAGAACCTCTTTTTAAAAACAACAACATTGAGGGACTTACCTGGTGGTCCAGTGGCTAAGACTCCATGCTCCCAATGCAGGGGACTTGGGTTTGATCCCTGGTCAGGGAACTAGATCCCACATGCATGTTGCAACTAAGAGTTCGCATGCCACAACTAAGAGTTCTCATGCCGCAACTAAAGATCCTGCATGCTGCCATGAAGATCTCACATGCCGCAACTAAGACCCGGTGCAGCCAAAATAAATAAATATATTTTTAAAAAAATAAAAACATTGAGCCTTCATTTTACAAATTTGCGGAATGTTTTACTTAAGCAAAACAAACAAGCCAATTCAAAAAAATGGGCAAAATTTTTGCTTAAGAAATATTTTTGCTTAACTAAGAGTTCCTGCTGTTTTCATGTGAACTAACTGATAGGGAACCATCCTAGGAGAATCACTGGCTCTTATAACCAACTTTAGAGTGTGGGAAGAATTATCCCCAGTTTTAAAAAAAAATTGTTAGAAAGCATAAACTAACAACAACAACAAAAAAGAATTATCCCCAGTGCCATAAGCCATTTAGGACTATTTGGTTGGGGGAGAAGAAACAAAATGATGTATTCTAGCCAGAGGGATTAGAGAAAACCCAAAACACAGTCTCTTAATATCACGAAAAAAAATCTGCTCTTGGGACTTCCCTGGTGGTCCAGTGGTTAAGAATCCGCCTTCTAGTGCAGGGGACATGGGTTCGATCCCTGGTCAGGGAACTAAGATCCCACATGCCACAGGACAACTAAGCCGGTGCGCCGCAACTAGAGAGAAGCCTGCACACCACAATGAAAGATCCCACATGCCGCAACGAAGATCCCTCATGCTGCAACTAAGACCTAATGCAGCCAAATAAATAAATAAATATTTTAAAGAAAAATAAAGAAGGAGATCATGCTGAAAACCCTCCACTGGCTCCCCCCAACCCTCAGAATCAAACCCAAACTCCTTACTCTAGGTTTAAAAAAAAAAATCTGCTCTCACCTCTTCTATTTAACATTTTACTGGAAGTTCTACTTAGTGCAATAAGGTCAGAGAAAGGAATAAACAGTCTCCATAATGGAAAGGAAGAAGTAAAACTTTCTTAATGCACAGAAGGCATTATCATGTATACAGAAAATCTGGTGATATTTATAAGAAAAGCTACTGGAACTAATAAGTGAGTTTTGTAGAATTGCAGGATACAAGATCAATATACAAAAAATCGATTGCCTTTCTAATTATGAGCAATAAACAATCAAAAATTAAAGTTTTAAAAATACCATTTACAATAGCATCAAAAATATGAAATATAGGGAGACCTATGACAGAAGATGTGAAATACCTGTAGACATAAATGTGTTGTAAAACATTATTGAGAGAAATGAACAAAAACCTAAATAGTATGGAGGCATATCATGTTCACTGATTGAAAGATTGTTAACAATATTAACAATATTGTTAAGGTGGCAATTCTTCTCAAATAGAACTACAGATTCAACACAATCGCAATTTTTTAAAAAAGCAGGTTTTTAAAAATCAATTGAGAAACTGATTTTAAAATTTACATGGGATGCAAAGGATTTGATATAGCTAAAACAACTTTGTGAAAGAAAAAATTTGAAGGATGCCTAATTTCACAACTTACTATAAAGCTACATTGATTAGAACAGTGTAGCACTGGTTACACATAGTCAAATAGATCAAAAGAATGGAATGGAAAGAATAGCTACAGTGAGTGCAGAAATAGATTCATAACTGATTTTATCAAAGGTGAAAAGGCAGTTCAGTAGAGAAAGGACAGTCTTTCAACACATGATGCTGGAACAGCTGGATATTCATATGCAATAAAATAAACTTCAGTTCCAAGTGTCCAACAATAATAGCAAAGACAAAAACAAGAGCTAACACTTTCTACCCACTCTTCTTAGCACTTAATATGTATTATTTTACCTAAATCACACAAAATATTGGGATATTATGCCTATTTTAAAGATGGAAGACACAAGCACGAGGAGTTCTTGCCCAAGGTTCCAGAGAAAGCAGCAGAAGTGGGATATAAATCCGTGCTGATTACAGACTGGCTGATCTTAAGGAATATCATACAGTTAAGAATAGAAGGTAGTTATAAATATGTTAATATGAAAAAATCTCCAAGAGAAAAAAGGCGTAAAATAGATGAAAGTGTGCTCTCATGTGTGTTAGTGTATGTGTGTGTAATCTCTATGGATTTTATTTTCTGGAAAGAATCACAAAATAGTGTAATAATTACCTCATTAACTTTGGATATGTATGTGTATTGTTTTTATTTAGAAACATCAATAGCCATTATATAGGCAAGAAAATTATGACCTATTTTTATTAACCTCTTTGTAGTTTTTTATATGAAAAACACACAATGTCATATTTTAAAGTAATAAAAGCAATGTTAGTAATAATAATCCATGAATCAGTAATTTTAACCTAACAGTCATTAAATTCATCCATTCATATATTAATTTAATAATTCATTCATTCATTAAACAAATATTTATTAAGCACTTAACCATATAAACAATTTTCTAGGTCAGGAGTTGGCAAAAATTTTCTGAAAAGGCTAGATAGAAAATGTGTTAGGCTTTGTGGATCATAAAGTCTTGGTCACAACTACTCAACTGCCTTTGTATTGCAAATGTACAATAGACAATATATATACAAAATGACTATGGTTGTGTTTCAATAAAACTTTATTTACAAAAATAGGAATCAGACCAGTTTGGTCCATAGACTATAGTTTGCCAACTTCTGTTCTAGGTGATTATTTTTAATCCGTCTAGGTGTTTTTAGCCTACAAATACATAAACATGTATAGTTATAATAAATACATATCCATATAATTTATATATGCCTATTGATACTGCATGTGCACACAGACACACACAGTAAAAGAACCAACTAAGAGGTTACACCTGACTTAAGTATAAGATGCAGATGTAATACCCTGGAATTATATAAAAATAATATTAGTGATTATATACTTAACTGATAATAAATAAGTTACTCAAAGTAAAGAATTTAGAGGAGAAAACATGATGCAGCCTTATTCTCAGATTTTGCATAAAGAAAGCAGGGGATGAACTGAAGAGAAGATTAATTGTGAACTGGATGTGGATGTACATTAAAATGTGTCAAGAAAATAGGCCATCACATATTTAAACTAGGAGGTGAAATCCTTCACTACACAATTATATTGTGTCTGCATCTGGAATACTCATTTTAGTTGCATATCTCAGTACCAGAAACACACAGAATAACCTGCAAGCTGTTCAAGAAACAGCATTAAAAATAGTTCAAAGACAGAAGAAAGTGATTTTAGTTGATGAAATGATAAACACGCAACTAAGGAATAATTATATGACAATAAAGAAACTTAGAAGTAGAGAGACAGCAGGTTCATTTATCAAAATATTTTAAAAGAATTTAAATGAAATTGTAACATTTATATTTTATAAATTAACTTCCACTAACAAACCCTGGAATTTGGAATTAGACCAGAAAAAAATAGTTGAATACATAAGAGAAGGGGTATAACTGTGGGCGCAAAAGATGAATTTTTGCTGCTCCATGTTCTCTAACATTAATCAGTTTATATAATAATGAAGACCCAAGTTACATAACATCATCCCTATGGGAGTCAGCCCATAACTTGACTTGCTCAATTGTTGAAACATAAGGTTAGAAAGTTTTAGCAGCTGGGAAAATATTGTAGTTCTAAATAAATGGTACACTTTTGGATAACCCAATTCTTCCACAGATCATCACACTTGAAGATGAAAAATGATGTGAAATAGAGATAAGGGAGATAAAATTCTGAACAACGTACCTTTTATTTCTTTCAAGCACATGTTGTACCCTAGTCTGCCATGGTTCACTGCAACCAAATTGGTTTTCTCTTCTTGTATCAATATACAAATCATGGTTCTCTCAGAAGGCATAAACTAACTTTCCCATTATTCCTGTGAATGTCATCGGTCAGGATGTTGGTAGCTAATCCATGTTGCCTTCTTGTAGGATGTACCTTGAGATTTCCAGAATATTATTTGTTGCAAGTAATAAGAAAAGCTTTAAAACATGTTTTTAGCTAGGTGATATACACCTGTACTTTTTAATAATTCCCTAAGCATACTATTCTTTTGATGAAAAATATAGAGAAATACCTGAGTGTCTTTAAAACATTTTTTGTGATTAAATAAAATGTTTTAAATTTTGTGATTAAATTCAAATGTGAATTGTATAAAAAAGAAACATATTAAAATATATTCTTCTAATGAGTAAATTACATTGAATAAAACTTCAGAAGAAATAGTAATTAGAAAGAGCAGTAGAAAAGCAGTAATCATTCTAAGTATAATTAACCTTTAAATGATAACATAAAAAATAATAAAATTTTTAAGTTACCACATTGAGACTTGAGAACCCAAATTAGTGTCAGCAGTTCTTTTTGATATTTATTAAATTAGAGAACATATTTATCCACTTTAAAAATCTAAGAAATACAAAACAAAATGTTAGAATGTTTATTTAGAGGGTTTGCTTCATTAGAGCTATTACTTAGTAGGATTAAGAAATTATTGTACACATGTCTTTTTTATACATAGGTCCATGCCAATATATTTTATGAGGTTTCAATTCATCAAGCTCAAATAATTAATTCACACATAAAAAGTTTACTTTTACTGTGGACATAATTTGGAATTTTTAATCAAACCTTTTTCTCCTTTTAATATTAAAAGTATATGCTAACTGAACAAAGTTAAGAATTTAATTTAATACAGCAAATATTTATCAAATGCACCCTATGTGCAAGGAACACGCTAGGTGCTAGAATATAAACATTTGCAAAATAAAGCCCTTTCTTCAAAGGGCTTAAAATCAAATACTGTAAGACCAGCATACAAATAGTTATAAAGTAAAAAAAGGGCAAATATTTTGAAAGTGTTCAAGTAAATATGGGTCTCCAACGAGATAAATGCCTATTTCACGTTTGTGGAGAGCTCAAAAAAGGACTCATAAAGGAGGAAACTTTGATTGGGTTATGAAGGCTAGATGGGATTTCTACAGAAGAAGGTGCACAGAGAGACACTCTACACGGATGGCACAGCATCCATAGAAAACCAGAAGTGATAATGCGGCAGTGACTAGAAGATATAGTCACATGTACACCTCCCCCATAAAACAGCTAAAGCACAGGTATGCAAATGCATTGTGGGAAAATGCAAAAATTAGGCTTGGAGTATTTCTACACAAACACTTAAAACCCAAGATAAGAAATTTGGACTTAATTTAAGAAGCAACAGAAAACAGCAAGTAATTTTGGGCACAGTTAGCATATAACTGATAGACTAGAATGCAGAGAGATTCAGAATATAACTGATAGACTAGAATGCAGAAAAGACTAATTTGGAGGTTACTGAAATAACCTAGAAAAGTGCAGATAACGACCTAAACCACATGGCAAAGAAAGGAATGGAAGGGAAGGAATAATGTGAGAAATATGGCACAAATAGAATCTAGAGCACTTAGCAGTTGAATTGATTAGGGATGGGCATGGAATGGATGAGAGGAAGCCAAAACTGACCTTAAGATTCTTGTTGGTATAATTATAATATACCATATAATATATATAATTATTTGAAGTTCTGGGAACTTCAAAATAAGATGCCTCTGTTTCTTTGTGCACTTGGTTTCACTTGCTTTTCCTTTCATTGTACCAGGACATTGGTAGCCCTTTTCCATCTTAAGATCATGTCTTTAAATCCAAGGAGAAATTTTCATATTAATTCCTTGACAAATTTCTTACCTTAATTTGTTCTGTTTTCTCTTTCTGGAACTCCTGTTAGTTATTTTTCTCCCAGATTTCCTTATGTGCTTCTTGTGAATTGTTTAAAAAGTTAAAACTCTTACATAAATAGTTTCTATATATTCTTCTAAAAGATTTAAATTATGCTTTTCAAAATATTTAATCTACACGGAATTGAATTTTGCATATGGCATGTTGCAATGATCCAATTCCTTTATTTCCAATATGGATTATTAATATTTTTATGCAACAGGTCTCAAAAAGTCCATCTATCCCCCAGCGATCTTCAAGGCCACCTCTCACATATATCAAGCTTTCTTATATATATGTTTATTTTGAGGTAATCTGTTCTGCTCTATTGTTGTTGATCCCTATACCAATATCACACTGATTTAATTACTATTGCACCATGCAATCTTATGTGGTATAGGAATTCCCATGCAATGTTCTTCCTTAGGAGTGTTTTATATACTCTTTACTATTTCAAATAAACTTTAAATAATCTTGTCAAGTTCCTTGAGAAATCTTTTTTATAAAGCCACTAAATTTACAGATCAAGTTGGGAAAATTCAAACTTTAGAAACTTTCTGTTCATGAATATGGTACATTTCTCCATTTATTTAGGTAATTGTAATGTCTTTCCATATAGTTTTACTTATACTTCTTTTGTTGGATTTATTTCTCTGTACCTCACATTTTATTGCTATTTACATATGAACTTTTATATAATTTTACACTTTCTAATCACTGTTGGTATATAGATATGCAATCACTTTTTGTACAGAGATTCTCAAAATCTCTTATGAATCTTATTATTTATCTATAGATTCTTTTATTTTTCTGTTAATATAATCTTCAAGTAATGCCAGTTTTTGACACTTTCTCATTTTATTTTCTATGTATCTATCACTAATGTTTCCCACATGCTCCATCAAATCCAATGCCTACTGATTAATTTTTCAAATTCTAAAATGCATCTGATAGCCTTATCTGTCAAAGTTTTTGCTCTTTAAAACTCCATCCATTCTCCTCCAATCTTTATGAATCCATTCCATGCCAATCTTTATCCACATTTTTTCCCTTTTCTTATTATTCAAGATACTTCCTCCAACTTAAAGAAAGAAACAAAAAGATAGTGCCTCCATTATTCTCTCAAATAGGAGTGGAAATCATAAGACATCCTTGTCCTTTTCTTGAACGTGAAAAAAATGTTTTTAGGGTAAGCTGGGACGAAGTGAGAGTGGCATGGACATATATACACTACCAAATGAAAACAGATAGCTAGTGGGAAGCAGCCCAATAGCACAGGGAGATCATCTCAGTGTTTTGTGTCCACCTAGAGGGGTGGGATAGGGAGGGTGGGAGGGAGATGCAAGAGGGAGGAGATATGGGGATATATGTATATGTGTACTGATTCACTTTGTTATAACGCAGAAACTGCTTTAGTATAATTGTAAAGCAATTATACTCCAATAACGATGTTAAAAAAAGAAAAAGATTATAACATTGAAAACAATCTTTGTCCTATGTTTTAGGTAAATATTCAATTAGAATAAAATTTCCATCTATTATTAGTTTCCTAAGAGGATCTTTTTAGGAACAGGGGTAAGACTCTGCACCCAATTCTAACGTGTGGGTATTTTCTTCACATATTCAAGCAGTTTTCTGGCACCAGCTATGTATCCTACAATTCTACCCAATTCTGACACTATCTACCTAGAAATAGCATCAGACCGCACAGGTTAAGCATTCAGTCCTACAAGACTGCCTCCCCCACATACTTCAGAGGCCAATTACAAGTCTAGGTTGTCACCTATGCTTCTGACTGACTGGCTACAGATTAGAAGTTCCAGTGAACCCCACCTTGAGTTGAATAAGAATAGTGACTCATTTCATCCTAACCAACGATTAATGATGACTGATATGTTATTATAGCACCACTAGATAGAATGGAATTACAATTTTACACTGGGTTATCTATAACCTATCAAACTTACCATCTTTTCAAAATGAGTCAACTGTTGACTCTGAAATGGCAAATATTTCTTCTGTTACATATAGTTTGTCTGTTTGGTTTTTGAATTTCTAAACTGTTGCTTCATGTTCACTGAGGTATATCAAAATACAATTACATGTATTTATGTTTTTTACAGTTATTTTCCTGTAAGTGATTTCCAATCTCATAGCATTGTGGTCAGAAAAGATGCTTGATACAATTTCAATTTTCTTAAATTTTCGGAGGCTTGATTTGTGACCCAAGATGTGATCTATCCTGGAGAAGGTTCCATCTGCACTTGAGAAGAAAGTGTATTCTGCCACTTTTGGTGGAATGTTCTATAAATACCAATTAAATCTATCTGGTCTATTGTGTCATTTAAAGCTTTTGTTTCCTTATTTATTTTCTGTTTGGATGATCTGTCCATTGCTGTAAGTGGGGTGTTAAAGTCCCCTACTATTATTGTGTTACTGTTGATTTCCCCTTTCATGGTTGTTAGCATTTGCCTTATGTATCGAGGTGCTCCTATGTTGGGTGCACAAACATTTATAATTGTTACATCTTCTTCTTGGATCGATCCCTTGATCATTATGTAGTGTCCTTCCTTATCTCTTGTAACAGTCTTTATTTTAAAGACTTTTATCTGACATGAGTATTGCTACTCCAGCTTCCTTTTAATTTCCATTGACATGGAATACCTTTTTCCATCCCTTCACTTTCAGTCTGTATGTGTCCCTAGGTCTGAAGTGGGTCTCTTGGAGACAGCATGTATATGGGTCTTGTTTTTGTATCCATTCAGCCAGTCTGTGTCTTTTGGTTGGGGCATTTAATCCATTTACATTCAAGGTTATTATCACTATGTATGTTCCTATTATCATTTTCTTAATTGTTTTCAGTTTGTTTTTACAGGTCTTTTTCTTCCCTTGTGTTTCCCACTTAGAGAAGTTTCTTTAGCATTGTTGTAAAGCTGGTTTAGTGGTGCTGAATTCTCTTGGCTTTTGCTTATCTGAAAAGCTTTTGATTTTTCTGTCGAATCTGAATGAAACCCTTCCTGGATAGAGTAATCCTGGTTGTAGGTTTTTCCCTTTCTTAACTTTAAGTATATCCTGCGACTCCCTTCAGGCCTGCAGAGTTTCTACTGAAAAGTCAGCTGATAACCTTGTGAGGTTTCACTTGTATGTCATGGAGGTTAGTGTTCTACTGAATAACCAAGAGATCACTGAAGAAATCAAAGAAGAAATAAAAAAATACATAGAAAAAAATGACAAAGAAAACATGATGACCAAAAACCTATGGGACGCAGCAAAAGCAGTTCAAACAGGGAAGTTTATAGCAATTCAATCTCACCTCAAGTAACAAGAAAAATCTCAAATAAACAACCTAACCTTACACCTAAAGCAACTAGAGAAAGAAAAACAAAGAAAACCCAAAGTCAGTAGAAGGAAAGAAATCATAAAGATCAGAGCAGAAATAAATGAAATAGAAACAAAGAAAACAATAGCGAAGATCAGTAAAACTAAAAGCTGGTTCCTTGAGCAGATAAAATTTATAAACCCTTAGCCAGACTCATCAAGAAAAAAAGGGAAAGGATGCAAGTCAGTAAAATTAGAAATGAAAAAGGAGAAATCACAACTGACACTGCAGAAATACAAACGATTATAAGAGATTACTACAAACAACTATATGCCAATAAAATGGACAATCACAAAGAAATGGACAAATTCTTGGAAAGGTACAATATTCCAAGGCTAAACCAGGAAGAATTAGAAAATATAAACAGACCTATCACAGTAAGGAAATTGAAACCATAATTAAAAATCTTCCAACAAACAGAAGTCCAGGACCAGATGGCTTCACAGGTGAATTCTATTAAACATTTAGAGGAACAACTCCTACGGAGCACCTACTGAACGCTGGCAGAAGACCTCAGACCTCCCAAAAGGCAAGGAACCCCCCACGTACCTGGTTAGGGCAAAAGAAAAAACTAAAAAGAGACAAAAGGATAGGGACGGGTCCTGCACCAGCGGGAGAGAGCTGTGAAGGAGGAAAAGTGTCCACACACTAGGAAGCCCCTGCGCGGGTGGAGACTTCGGGAGGCGGAGTGGGGGAGCTTGGGAGCCGCGGAGGAGAGCACAGCAGCAGGGGTGCGGAGGGCAAAGCGGACAGATTCCAGCGCAGAGGATCGGGCCGACCGGAACTCGCCAGCCGAGAGGCTTGTCTGCTCGCCCGCGGGGGCGGGCGGGACGGGGAGCTGAGGCTCCGGCTTTTGTCGGAGCGCCGGGAGAGGACTGAGGTTGGCGGCGTGAACACAGCCTGCAGGGCGTTAGTGCACCGCGGCTAGCCGGGAGAGAGTCCGGGGAAAAGTCTGGACCTGCCGAAGAGGCAAGAGACTTTTACGTCCCTCTTTGTTTCCTGGTGCACGAGGAGAGGGGATTGAGAGCGCTGCTTGAGAGAGCTCCGGGGACGGGCGCTAGCCGCGGCTGGGGGTGCGGAGGCCAAAGACAGACATGAGACGCTAGGGCCGCTGCTGCCGCCACCAGGAGGCCTGTGTGCGAACACAGGTCACTAGCCACACGCCCTTCCGGGGAGCCTGTGCAGCCCGCTACTGCCGGGGTCCCGGGATCCAGGGACAACTACCCCGGGAGAGCACACGGCGCGCCTCAGGCTGCAACGTCACGCCGGCCTCTGCCGCAGCAGGCCCGCCCCACATTCCGTGACCCTCCCTACCCACCCCCCCCCCCCCCCCCCGGCCTGAGTGAGCCAGAGCCTCTGAATCAGCGGCTCCTTTAACCCCGTCCTGTCTGAGCAAAGAACAGACGCCCTCCGGCGACCTACACGCACAGGCGGGGCCAAATCCAAAGCTGAGCCCCTGGGAACTGTGAGAACAAAGAAGAGAAAGGGAAATCTCTCCCAGCAGCCTCAGAAGCAGCGGATTAAATCTCCACAATCAACTTGATATACTCTGCATCTGTGGAATACCTGAATAGACAACGAATCATCCCAAATTAAGGAGGCCTGTGGATGAAAGGCTCTTGGGGCTGCAGCCAGGAGTCAGTGCTGTGCCTCTGAGGTGGGAGAACCAACTTCAGGACACTGGTCCACAAGAGGCCTCCCAGCTGCACATAATATCAAACAGCAAAAATCTCCGAGAGATCTCCATCTCAACGCCAGCACCCAGCTTCACTCAACGACCAGCAAGCTACAGGGCTGGACATCCTATGCCAAACAACTAGCAAGACAGGAACACAACCCCACCCATTAGCAGAGAGGCTGCCCAAAATCATAATAAGTCTACAGACACCCCAAAACACATCACCAGACGTGGACCTGCCCACCAGAAAGACAAGATCCAGCCTCATACACCAGAACACAGGCCCTAGTCCCCTCCACCAGGAAGCCTACACAACCCACTGAACCAACCTTAGCCACTGGGGACAGACACAAAAAACAACAGGAACTACGAACCTTCAGCCTGCAAAAAAGGAGACCCCAAACACAGCAAGATAAGCAAAATGAAAAGACAGAAAAACACACCGCAGATGAAGGAGCAAGATAAAAACCCACCAGACCTAACAAATGAAGAGGAAATAGGCAGTCTACCTGAAAAAGAATTCAGAATAATGATAGTAAGGTTGATCCGAAATCTTGGAGATAGAATGGACAATAGAATGGACAAAATGCAAGAATCAGTTAACAAGGACCTAGAAGAACTAAAGATGAAACAAGCAATGATGAACAACACAATAAATGAAATTAAAAGTACTCTAGATGGGATCAATAGCAGAATAACTGAGGCAGAAGAACGGATAAGTGACCTGGAAGATAAAATAGTGGAAATAACTAATGCAGAGCAGAATAAAGAAAAAAGAATGAAAAGAACTGAGGACAGTCTCAGAGACCTCTGGGACAATATTAAACGCACCAACATTCGAATTATAGGGGTTCCAGAAGAAGAAGAGAAAAAGAAAGGGACTGAGAAAATATTTGAAGAGATTATAGTTGAAAACTTCCCTAATATGGGAAAGGAAATAGTTAATCAAGTCCAGGAAGCACAGAGAGTCCCATACAGGATAAATCCAAGGAGAAATACGCCAAGACACATATTAATCAAACTGTCAAAAATTAAATACAAAGAAAACATATTAAAAGCAGCAAGGGAAAAACAACAAATAACACATAAGGGAATCCCCATAAGGTTAACAGCTGATCTCTCAGCAGAAACCCTACAAACCAGAAGGGAGTGGCAGGACATACTGAAAGTGATGAAGGAGAAAAACCTGCAGCCAAGACTACTCTACCCAGAAAGGATCTCATTCAGATTTGATGGAGAAATTAAAACCTTTACAGACAAACAAAAGCTGAGAGAGTTCAGCACCACCAAACCAGCTTTACAACAAATGCTAAAGGATCTTCTCTAGGCAAGAAACACAAGAGAAGGAAAAGACCTATAATAACGAACCCAAAACAATTTAGAAAATGGGAATAGGAACATACATATCGATAATTACCTTAAATGTAAATGGACTAAATGCTCCCACCAAAAGACACAGATTAGCTGAATGGATACAAAAACAAGACCCTTATATATGCTGTCTACAAGAGACCCACTTCAGACCTAGAGACACATACAGACTGAAAGTAAGGGGATGGAAAAAGATATTCCATGCAAATGGAAACCAAAAGAAAGCTGGAGTAGCAATTCTCATATCAGACAAAATAGACTTTAAAATAAGGACTATTAAAAGAGACAAAGAAGGACACTACATAATGATCAAGGGATCGATCCAAGAAGAAGATATAACAATTGTAAATATTTATGCACCCAACATAGGAGCACCTCAATACATAAGGCAAATACTAACAGCCATAAAAGGGGAAATCGACAGTAACACATTCATAGTAGGGGACTTAAACACCCCACTTTCACCCATGGACAGATCATCCAAAATGAAAATAAATAAGGAAACACAAGCTTTAAATGATACATTAAACAAGATGGACTTAATTGATATTTATAGGACACTCCATCCAAAAACAACAGAATACACATTTTTCTCAAGTGCCCATGGAACATTCTCCAGGATAGATCATATCTTGGGTCACAAATCAAGCCTTGGTAAATTTAAGAAAATTGAAATTGTATCAAGTATCTTTTCTGACCACAACGCCATGAGACTAGATATCAATTACAGGAAAAGATCTGTAAAAAATACAAACACATGGAGGCTAAACAATACACTACTTAATAATGAAGTGATCACTGAAGAAATCAAAGAGGAAATCAAAAAATACCTAGAAACAAATGACAATGGAGACACAACGACCCAAAACCTGTGGGATGCAGCAAAAGCAGTTCTAAGGGGGAAGTTTATAGCAATACAAGCCCACCTTAAGAAGCAGGAAACATCTCGAATAAACAACCTAACCTTGCACCTCAAGCAATTAGAGAAAGAAGAACAAAAAAACCCTAAAGTTAGCAGGAGGAAAGAAATAATAAAAATCAGATCAGAAATAAATGAAAAAGAAATGAAGGAAACGATAGCAAAGATCAATAAAACTAAAAGCTGGTTCTTTGAAAGGATAAACAAAATTGATAAACCATTAGCTAGACTCATCAAGAAAAAAAGGGAGAAGACTCAAATCAATAGAATTAGAAATGAAAAAGGAGAAGTAACAACTGACACTGCAGAAATACAAAAGATCATGAGAGATTACTACAAGCAACTCTATGCCAATAAAATGGACAACCTGGAAGAAATGGACAAATTCTTAGAAAGGCACAACCTGCCAAGACTGAATCAGGAAGAAATAGAAAATATGAACAGACCAATCACAAGCACTGAAATTGAAACTGTGATTAAAAATCTTCCAACAAGCAAAAGCCCAGGACCAGATGGCTTCACAGGCGAATTCTATCAAACATTTAGAGAAGAGCTAACACCTATCCTTCTCAGACTCTTCCAAAATATAGCAGAGGGAGGAACACTCCCCAACTCATTCTATGAGGCCACCATCACCCTGATACCAAAACCAGACAAGGATGTCACAAAGAAATAAAACTACAGGCCAATATCACTGATGAACATAGATGCAAAGATCCTCAACAAAATACTAGCAAACAGAATCCAACAGCACATTAAACGGATCATACACCATGATCAAGTGGGGTTTATTCCAGGAATGCAAGGATTCTTCAATATACGCAAATCAATCAACGTGATACACCATATTAACAAATTGAAGGAGAAAAACCATATGAGCATCTCAATAGATGCAGAGAAAGCTTTTGACAAAATTCAACACCCATTTATGATAAAAACCCTGCAGAAAGTAGGCATAGAGGGAACTTTCCTCAACATAATAAAGGCCATATATGACAAACCCACAGCCAACATCGTCCTCAATGGTGAAAAACTGAAAGCATTTCCACTAAGATCAGGAACAAGACAAGGTTGCCCACTCTCACCACTCTTATTCAACATAGTTTTGGAAGTTTTAGCCACAGCAATCAGAGAAGAAAAGGAAATAAAAGGAATCCAAATCGGAAAAGAAGTAAAGCTGTCACTGTTTGCAGATGACATGATCCTATACATAGAGAATCCTAAAGATGCTACCAGAAAACTACTAGAGCTAATCAATGAATTTGGTAAAGTAGCAGGATACAAAATTAATGCACAGAAATCTCTGGCATTCCTATACACTAAGGATGAAAAATCTGAAAGTGAAATCAAGAAAACACTCCCATTTACCATTTCAACAAAAAGGATAAAATACCTAGGAATAAACCTACCTAAGGAGACAAAAGACCTGTATGCAGAAAATTATAAGACACTGATGAAAGAAATTAAAAATGATACAAATAGATGGAGAGATATACCATGTTCTTGGATTGGAAGAATCAACATTGTGAAAATGACTCTACTACCCAAAGCAATCTACAGATTCAATGCAATCCCTATGAAACTACCACTGGCATTTTTCACAGAACTAGAACAAAAAATTTCACAATTTGTATGGAAACACAAAAGACCCCGAATAGCCAAAGCAATCTTGAGAACGAAAAATGGAGCTGGAGGAATCAGGCTTCCTGACTTCAGACTATACTACAAAGCTACAGTAATCAAGACAGTATGGTACTGGCACAAAAACAGAAATATAGATCAATGGAACAGGATAGAAAGCCCAGAGATAAACCCACGCACATATGGTCACCTTATCTTTGACAAAGGAGGCAGAAATGTACAGTGGAGAAAGGACAGCCTATTCAATAAGTGGTGCTGGGAAAACTGGACAGCTACATGTAAAAGTATGAGATTAGATCACTCCCTAACACCATACACAAAAATAAGCTCAAAATGGATTAAAGACCTAAATATAAGGCCAGAAACTATCAAACTCTTAGAGGAAAACATAGGCAGAACACTCTATGACATAAATCACAGCAAGGTCCTTTTTGACCCACCTCCTAGAGAAATGGAAATAAAAACGAAAGTAAACAAATGGGACCTAATGAAACTTAAAAGCTTTTGCACAGCAAAGGAAACCATAAAGAAGACAAAAAGACAACCCTCAGAATGGGAGAAAATATTTGCAAATGAAGCAACTGACAAAGGATTAATCTCCAAAATTTATAAGCAGCTCATGCAGCTTAATAACAAAAAAACAAACAACCCAATCCAAAAATGGGCAGAAGACCTAAATAGACATTTCTCCAAAGAAGATATACAGAGTGCCAACAAACACATGAAAGAATGCTCAACATCACTAATCATTAGAGAAATGCAAATCAAAACGACAATGAGATATCATCTCACACCAGTCAGAATGGCCATCATCAAAAAATCTAGAAACAATAAATGCTGGAGAGGGTGTGGAGAAAAGGGAACCCTCTTACACTGTTGGTGGGAATGTAAATTGATACAGCCACTGTGGAGAACAGTATGGAGGTTCCTTAAAAAGCTACAAATAGAACTACCATATGACCCAGCAATCCCACTACTGGGCATATACCCTGAGAAAACCATAATTCAAAAAGAGTCATGTACCAAAATGTTCATTGCAGCTCTATTTACAATAGCCCAGGGATGGAAACAACCTAAGTGTCCATCATCGGATGAATGGATAAAGAAGATGTGGCACATATATACAATGGAATGTTACTCAGCCATAAAAAGAGACGAAATTGAGCTATTTGTAATGAGGTGGATAGACCTAGAGTCTGTCATACAGAGTGAAGTAAGTCAGAAAGAGAGAGACAAATACCATATGCTAACACATATATATGGAAATTAAGAAAAAAAAATGTCATGAAAAACCTAGGGGTGAAACAGGAATAAAGACACAGACTTACTAGAGAATGGACTTGAGGCTATGGGGAGGGGGAAGGGTAAACGGTGACAAAGCGATAAAGAGGCATGGACATATATACACTACCAAACGTAAGGTAGATAGCTAGTGGGAAGCAGCCGCATAGCACAGGGAGATCAGCTCGGTGCTTTGTGACCGCCTGGAGGGGTGGGATAGGGAGGGTGGGAGGGAGGGAGACGCAAGCGGGAAGAGATATGGGAACATATGTATATATATAACTGATTCATTTTGTTGTGAAGCTGAAACTAACATACCATTGTAAAGCAATTATACTCCAATAAAGATGTTTAAAAAAATTAAAAAAAACATTTAGAGAAGAGCTAACACCGATCCTTCTCAAACTCTTCCAAAAAACTGCAGAGGGAGAAACATTCCCAAATTCATTCTACAAAACCACCATCACCCTGATACCAAAACCAGAAAAAGATGTCACAAAAAAAGAAAATTATAGACCAATATCATTGATGAACAAAGATGCAAAAATCCTGAACAAAATACTAGCAAACAGAATCCAACAACATATTAAAAGGATCATACACCATGATCAAGTGGGATTTATACCAGGGATGCAAGGATTCTTCAATATAGTGAAATCAATCAATATGATACACCATATTAACAAACTGAAGGAGAAAAACCGTATGATCATCTCAATAGATGTAGAAAAAGCTTTCGACAAAATTCAACACCCATTTATGATAAAAACTCTCCAGAAAATGGGCATAGAGGGAACCTATCTCAACAGAATAAAGGCCACATCTGAAAAATCTGCAGCAAACATCATACTCAATGGTGAAATACTGAAAGCATTTCCACTAAGATCAGGAACAAGACCAGGATGTCCAGTCTTGCCACTCTTATTCAGCATAGTTTTGGAAATCCTAGCCATGGAAAGCAGAGAAGAAAAAGAAATAAAAGGAATACAAATTGGAAAAGAAGGAGTAAAACTGTCACCATTTGCAGATGACATGATACTATGCATACAAAATCCTAAAGATGCCACCAGAAAACTACTAGAACTAATCAATGAATTTGGTAAGGTAGCAGGATACAACATTAATGCACAGAAACCTCTGGCCTTCCTACACACTAACAATGAAAAATCAGAAAGAGAAACTAAGGAAACAATCCCATTTGCCATCACAACAAAAACAATACAATACCTAGGAATAAACCTACCTAAGGAGGTGAAAGACTTATACTCAGAAAGCTATAAAACACTGATGAAAGAAAGCAAAGAAGACATAAACAGATGGAGAAATATACTATGTTCTGGGACTGGAAGAATCAATATTGTGAAAATGACTATACTACACAAAGCAATCTACAGATTCAGTGCAATCCCTAACAAATTACCAATGGCATTCCTCACAGAATTAGAACAAAAAATTTTGCAATTCATATGGAAACACAAAATACCCTGAATAGCCAAAGCAATCTTGAGAAAGAAAAACAGAGTTGGAGGAATCAGGCTCCCCGACTTCAAACAATACTACAAAGCTACAGTAATCAAGACAGTATGGTACTGGCAGAAAAACAGAAATATAGATCAATGGTACAGGATAGAAAGCCCAGAGATAAACCCATGCACATATGGCCACCTAATTTATGATAAAGGAGGCAAGAACATACAATGGAGAAAAGACAGTCTCTTCAATAAGTGGTGCTGGGAAAACTGGACACCTACACGTGAAAGAATGAAATTAGAACATTACCTTAAACCATACACAAAAATAAACTCCAAATGGATTAAAGACCTAAAGGTAAGACCAGATACTATAAAACTCTTAGAGGAAAACATAGGAAAAACACTCTTTGACATAAACCACAGCAAGATCTTTTTTGACCTATCTCCTAGAGAAATGGAAACGAAAACAAAAATAAACAAATGGGACCTAATGAAACTTAAAAGCTTTTGCACATTAAAGGAAACCATAAACAAGATGAAAAGACAACCCTCAGAATGAGAGAAAATATTTGCAAATGAAACAACAGACAAAGGATTAATCTCCAAAATATACAAACAGCTCATGGAGCTCAATATCAAAACAAAAATCCAATTAAAAAATGGGGGGAAGACCTAAATACACATTTCACCAAAGAAGACATACAGATGGCCAAGAGGCACATGAAAAGATGCTCAACATCACTAATTATTAGAGAAATGCAAATCAAAACTACAATGAGGTATCACCTCACACCAGTTAGAATGGCCATTATCAAAAAATCTAGAAATAATAAATGCTGGAAAGGGTGTGGTGAAAAGGGAACCCTCCTACACTGTTGGTGGGAATGTAAATTGATACAACTACTATGGAGAACAGTATGGAGGTTCCTTAAAAAACTAAAAACTGAACTATCATATGACCCAGGGCATATACCCTGAGAAAACCATAAATCAAAAGAGACATGTACCACAGTGTTCATTGCAGCACTACTTACAATAGTCAGGACATGGAACCAACCTAAATGTCCAACTGACAGATGAATGGATAAAGCAGATGTGGCACATATATACAATGGAATATTACTCAGCCATAAAAAGAAACGAAATTGAGTTATTTGTAGTGAGGTTGATGGACCTAGAGTCTGTCATACAGAGTGAAGTAAGACAGAAAGAGAAATACAAATACTGTATGCTAATGCATATATATGGAATCAAAAAAAAAAAAGGTACTGATAAACCTAGTGGCAGGGCAGGAATAAAGACGTAGACATAGAGAATGGACTTGACAACATGGTAGGGGAGGGGGTATCTAGGGCAAAGTGAGAGTAGCATGGACATATATATACCACCAAATGTAAAATAGATAGCCAGTGCGAAGCAGCTGCATAGCACAATGAAATCAGCTCGGTGCTTTGCAACGACCTAGAGGGGTGGGATAGGGAGGATGGAAGGGAGGCTCAAGAGGGAGGGGATATGAGGATGTATGTGTGCATGTGGCTGATTCACTTTTTTGTGCAACAGAAGCTAGCGCAGTATTGTGAAGCAGTTATACTCCAATAAAGATCTATTAAAAAATAATAAATGACATATGTCCACTCCTCTTATTACTTGAATATACTACAAAATCTGAAAAACCAAGGGATAAGGTAGGGAAGATAAGCTGAAATATTCCTCTTTTCTCTCTCTCTCTTTCTCCCCTCATTCTTCCTTCCCTCCCTCTTTCATTTTAACAATTTGGATAAGAGAAGTCTTTAATTATATTCTGTTTCTCCATAGCACATTCTTAGGAAAAAAAAAAAAAAAAAACTTGAGTAAGTAGAGAAGTAGACTGAGTATACTTTGACATAGAAATAGAAAATAACTCAGTGACAAAAGACAGGTTCCAGAAATGAATTAAAATATAATAATCATATAATATGAAAAACATGTGGGGAAAATGACTGTTTAATAATGTTCTTGGCATAACTGCCTATATATACCAAAGAAAAACTATTTTTACCTCAAGCTAGACACAAAAAAATGATCTTCTTATAAAGCAAAGGAATAACAACTATCAATTAACTATTTAAGAATTAGGAAAATATGTTTATACCTTTGGAATGAAAGAGGTCCTCTTAAAGAAAGAAAACCCAGAAACTATGAAGTAACAGATATCTACATTTAAATATATATAATTTAAATATTTCTGAATCCAAAGATACCATACACAAACAAAAAAGTGTCAGTCAAAATGCAGTCATAAGAATGTTATATCTCTACTATATGATGACCTCTATAATTTTTCTAGTCAAAAGCAATTAAAGAAATTAAAAAATGGGCAAACATATTCCTACCCATATAGAAGAAGGCATACAAATAGGTGACATATTAAAAAAGATATAAAACTTCAGAAAAAATGTAAATTAAAAAACAAGTTTGCTCTTTTTACTTGACTGGATAAAATTTTTAAATTGATAATATCTAATGCTGCTCTCATTGTGGGGAAATGGGTACTTTCATACATTTTTGGTGGATATGTAATTCATACCACTTATTTGAAAAGTAATATAGCCATTTCTATTGAAATCTAAAATGTGCATTAACTTTGACTCAATAGCCCCACTTTAAGAAGCTAATCCATTAAGATTAAACTCCAGCATGTAAGCTGGATGTTCTTTGAACATCCAAAGTTTTTGTTATCTTTATTAATATCAAACATATGGAGGCAATCTGAAAGATCCAAAATAAGGAAATGACTGAATGAATCTGTAATGTCTCTTCTATGAATACATATATGTTACTAGTATATAATTATTTTAAAATAAGTTATTAATGTTATGGGAAAATGTTTATGATATATTGTTAAGTGAAAAAATGCAAGTGGTTTTGACATTTTAGAAAATGTAAACCATAGAAAAAGGAAGAAAAGAAAATAGAAATACATAGCCTCATCCAGACATAACCAATATTATATTTTGTTATATTTCTAATTAGTCTTTCTGTCAAGTCCGAAAGTTTGCCTAAATCAATCTTAAAGGATGCATCAAAGTACACAGTCAACAGAGTGAAAAAGCAACCTATGTGGAACAGAATAGACAGCCCAGAATTAGACCTCTGTATATACAGTCAATGGAACTTTGGCAAGCAAAGACAATATTATGGAGTAAAGACAGTCTCTTCAACAAATGGTGCTGTAACAACTGGATATCCACATGCAAAAAAAAAATTAATTTAGACACAGACATTATATCCTTCACAAAAATTAATTTAAAATGGATCACAGATCTAAAGTAAAACTCAAAACTATAAAACTCCTAGAAGATAACGTGGGAGAAAACCTTGATGACTTTTGATATGGTGAAGCCTTTTTAGGTACACCACCAAAGACACATCCATGAAAGAAAGAACTGATTAGCTGAACTTCATTAAGATTAAAAACAACTGCTCTGTGAAAGACAACATCAAGAGAAATAGAAGACAAGCCATAGACCACCAAAGGTACACCACCAAAGACACATCCATGAAAGAAAGAACTGATTAGCTGAACTTCATTAAGATTAAAAACAACTGCTCTGTGAAAGACAACATCAAGAGAAATAGAAGACAAGCCATAGACTGGGAGGAAATAAAAGACTCCTATGATAAAGGACTGTTTTCCAAAATACTCAAGGAACTTATAATACTCGACAATAAGAAAATAAACAACTCAGTTAAAAAATGGGCCCAATATTTAACAGACACCTCACTGAAGAAGATATACAGATAGCAAATAATGATATGGAAAAGATGTTCCACATCACATATCATCAGGGAAGTTCAAATTAAAACAATGAGTTGCCACTACACAACCATTAGAATGGCCCAAAACTGACAACACCAAATACTGGCAAGGATGTAGAGCCACAAGAACTTTTATTCATTCCTAGTGGGAATGCAAAATGATACAGTTACATTGAAAGACAGTTTGGAAGTGTCCAATAATACACGTTCTTACCATATGATCTAGCAATCACACTCCTTGATATTTACCCAAAGGAGTTGAAAACTTGTCCACACAAAAACCTGTTTTTTTTTTTAAACCACACAGATGTTTACAGCAGTTTTCTTCATAATTGCCCAAACTTGGAAGCAACCACGATATCTGTGAGTAGATGAATGGATAATAAAACAGCGGTAGGAAACTCCCTGGTGGCGCAGTGGATAAGAATCCGCCTGCCAATGCAGGGGACATGGGTTCGATCCCTGGTCCAGGAAGATCCCACATGCCGTGGAACAACTAAGCCTGCGCACCACAACTACTAAATCCTGCACACCTAGAGCCCATGCTCCGCAACAAGAGAAGCCACCCCAATGAGAAGCCCGTGCACCGCAACAAAGAGTAGCCGCAACTAGAGAAAGCCCGTGCGCAGCAATGAAGACCCAACGCAGCCAAAAAAACCCCAAAAAACAAAAAACACACACACAAAACAGTGGTATACAGACAATGGAAATTACACAGTATTAAAAAGAAATGAGCTATAAAATCATGAAAAGGCATGAGGAATCAAATTCATATTACCAAGTGAAAGAAGCCAATCTGAAAAGGCTACATACTGTGTGATATTTTGCAAAATGCAAAACTGTGAGACAATCAGTGATCACAAGGGGTGATGGGAGAGGGAAGGATGAATAGGCAGAGCAGAGGATTCATAGGGCACTGAAAATACTCTCTGTATGATATTAAAATGATAGATATATGCCATTATTCATTTGTCCAAACCCATAGAATATACAACACCAAGGGGAAACCCTAAGGTTAAGTATGGGCTTTGAATGACTATGATCTTGATATGTCAACAGAGGCTCATCCTTGGTAATAAACGTACTGCTCTGGTCAGGGATGCTGATAATGAGAGAGGCTATGCAAGGGTGGGGGCAGGGGATGTGTGGGAAATCTTTGTATCTTCTGCTCAATATTGCTGTGAACCTAAAAGTGATCTAAAAAATAAATTTTTCAAAATATAAGCAACCTATGGAATGGGAGAAAATATTTGCAAATCACATATCTGATAAGAGATTAGCACTCAGAATATATAAAGAACTCCTATAACTCAACAACAAACAATCCTATTAAAACATAGGCAAAGAACTTGAATAGACATTTCTCCAAAGAAGATATTCAAATGACCATCAAGCACATGAAATGATGTTCAACATCACTAATCACTGGGGAAATGCACATCAAAACCACAGTGAGATACTGTCTCACACCCAAGAGGATGGTTATTATTAAAAATCAAAAAATAACAAGTGTTGACAAAGATGTGGAGAAATTGGAATACCACTGTTGGTAGGAATATAGAATGGTATAATCACTATGGAAAACAGTATGGAGGCTCCTGAAAAAATTAACAATAGAATTACTACATGATCCAGCAATTCTACTACTGGGTATACACCCCAAAGCAGAGTCTTGAAGAAACTCATATTCACAGCATTATTCACAATAGCCAAAAGGTGGAAGCAACCCAAGGGTCACTGATAGATGAATGGATAAACAAAATGTGTTACACGTATACAATGGCATATTATTCAGCCTTAAAAAGGAAGGAAATTGTGACACATGCTACAATATGGATGAACCTTGAGAATACTACGTTAAGTGAATATGCCAGTCACAAAAAGACAGGAACTGTGCGATTCCACTTATATGAGGTACCTTGAGTGGTCAAATTCATTGAGACAGAAAGTACATTGGTGACTGCCAGGCATTGCAGAGAGGTGAAATAGTGAGTTGTTGTTTAATGGGTATAGAATTTCAGTTTTAAAAGACGAAAAGAGTTTTTAATATTGCACAATGTGAATGTACTTAACACTATAAAATTGTACACAAAAATAGTTAAGATGATAAATTTTATGTTATGCATATATCCACAATTTAAAAAATTTTTAAATTAATCTTAAAAGATACTAGCCATTTCTGAATACTTTACATGGGAAAATCTTTGTCATAGTAGAGAAAATTCAGTCCTAAAGCCGAGAATCCAAGTATGTTCTTATATTGATCTTTGGTCTCAATTTTACTTGAGGGTAGTTCCATTCTAAATGGTAATGTAATAATCCATATTCTGAAAGGATAGCCCCATATCTTGCAAGTCCTCTGAGTCTGTGGGAGAAATTTGGCCAGAAGAAAATGACATAAAAATCTTTTATAACATAGCCACAGTGGACTGAATTGAGGACTTACAGAACTTATGTCTAAATAGACATTTAAATACGATATGAAAGGCAAAGAAGAAAAAAGATATGGCAGCAATGAAAATTAGTTTCCTAGTTTCCAACCCCTAGATCTAAGGCATAGCCTGAGCATTCTCTCTGAGGATGAGTGTATTGAATGATGTCCATCTTGAAGCATGACTCAACTGAGAGCCAAAGTATCACCTGAATGAGACTCCTTCCCTTCTGCTATCCCAAGAAAAAAGCCCAATGTTCACCAGTTCTTTCCAAAGGTAGATGCTCATGCGTAGTTGGCCTAAGACCCATTCAAAAGAATAAGCCTTTGGCATTCTAAAGGAGACAAATTTATTAATACTTGAGAACTAAAATATTTTAACAGCCAGTTCTGGCTGCCAAGTAAAGATTACTTCTGATTTATATTATATTCTATACCCAAACATACTAAATATCTGAGCATAACCATATTTAATATGCCTTTCCCTTTTCCATTTCAAAGGCAAGATAATCAGTATAATATTCTTTAAGAACTACCCCAGGCAGCAAATATCCTGTCCTTTTCCCTTCTCTTCTTAAAGAAAGATAAACAAAATATGTTTAGAGTATGTTGCCACTTTTCAAAAAATAAACCAAAGCTGCTCCAGTTGACCTAAGACCCTATATTAACATTTTAACTGCCTAGAGTTTTAACTGAAAATAACCTACTCTAGAGCTATATCTTCAGTATTCTCAACACTATGATGTATTCATTTGCAGTTTACTTAGTTCAACAATTACACCCATTTGCTTCCTCTCTTTCTTGATACACAAAGATATAAATCATCCAGCTCTGAACTGTATTATTTCATTACCTTTTTAGGTTTTACTACTAATAGAGGCACAGGGATGTGAACTTCTATATCAGATGAATTTTTTTCAAAATAAAGAATTTCCAAAAGCATAAAAAATTTCTAACCCAGTGAAAAATCTACATACAATACTTCGATATGCAAGTATCTGGTAGTGCTGAAAGTGTTTAGATTGGAACTTAGAATATGCTTGCATGCATTTACTATATACACTACCTCATTCAATTTAAATACCTCCATGAAATATTTTAAGAAGTATATATCTTAAAGAAGTATATATCTTAAAGAAGTATATGTCAGAGACCTAAAGAGCTTATGTTATGCTAGTTTGTTCAAAGTTGCAAAAATATTAATAGGTAGACCTGGACGAAGACTCAGTTCATGATTCCAAGACCTGCACCTTTTTGTTTGAATGAAATATGTTGCCACTTATTGTTAACACTTAAATTAATATTTTGGAAATGAGCAATGATTCAGACATGTTGTGTAGAAATATTTTTTCACAGCAAATTACTGATAATATGAAAATTAAATAAGCACAATATATGTAAATTTAATAGAATCATCATGATCCCTACACTGTAATCAGGTATTGTATTTATAAACTTAGAGAGCTTCAGTACCTATCAGCTAATTCAGACACTTAACAGAGGCAAATCGGGGATTTCAATTTTATTTGTATTATTATCAAAAAAGAAAAAAAACCCTGAATTCTACATAGAAAGAAAGAAAGAAAGAAAGAAAGAAAGAAAGAAAGAAAGAAAGAAAGAAAGAAAGAAAGAACCAGCACAAGTTCCTCAATCTCATCTTAAGACATTCCACAAAAATCATTTGAAAAACTAATTCAAAGCCATGGAAATTTCATTGTGGGAGTTTTATATGTGTCATAAAGCCTCCTGCTATGGAATTTTTAGATCTAATTTTCATTCCTAGATAAGAACTGAAAGGAAAATTACTATTAAGCAGCAGCTCAGCTCTATTCACCTTGTTCAGAATTATTTGAAATGGTCTGGGACCTTCCAGAATACAGGATGTTGTTGATGTCTATTTTTAAATGTTTGTTCTTCTCATCATATGAGGCCTTATAGTATTGAGTTTGTGATTTTAGTGCATGACTTGTGACTGCACCATGGTATGTGTTCTTAAGAGTAGCAATGTTTTCAAGATGGACACTAGTCTCTAAAAGAAGACTGTTAAATCTCCTTCTTTTTGAGCAAGTTTTATTTTTTTATTTTACTTCTTAACTGATATGCTTACTGAATACGAATATAACCACTGAGCACTTAAGAGCCTGGCTCTATAGGGCTGCACATTTTCTATAAATCTCATAAGTGGAACTCTGTCAGGGAGCTTTACTGTGCCCAAAATAGAGACAGTATAAAAATATTTTATTGGGAGAAGGCAACAAAACATAACATATAGGTCAAGTTCAGAGATACATACAAACTCTGTGGTTATTTTCTTTTATAGATGGACTTCAACAAGAAGACTGATTAAATATACTACATGTTTGATTCATCCACTGACTAATTTTATTTCTAGCATCGCAATTTTTGAAAAATTATTTTTTTAAATTACAATTTACTACTGTATTATTTATAATACAATACTGCATCCAAATGAATGATTAAATAAATATTGTGACAATTTATCTTTAAAAGTCTTTATATTTTATTATCTTTCACCTTTGAAAATGTTTCAAGTATTTGCATTCTATTAGATGTTTCATCCTTTCTGTTAGGCCTATAATTCCAGAAGCATAGTTTACAAAGATACGTTCTCTCTCTCTGTCTCTCTGTCTCTGTCTCTGTCTCTCTCTCTCTCTCTCTCTCTATATATATATATAGACATGTTGTGTATATATATATATATATATATATATATATATACACATACATAGAGAAAGAGAGAGAGAGAGAGAGAGCAGCCCACATTATATAGGGGAAGGGGACTCTTCCTGCCACTGTATGTAGATATGAAGAATTTGCAAAAGCAATGATGAAGAACTTTTCCCATAACTCTTGGATTCAGCACAAGAATCTAAATCTTGTGCTGAATCTAAATCAAGGATACTAGAAGGCATTACAGAGGGGAGAAAGAAAATTAGTGGAAAGAGCTGTCACTATGCTGTGAATCCCACCCTACTCATCTGTGGAGGATGAGAAGGGTGCATCCTTTTAACAGGTCTAGAAAGGGGGCATTTAAAAAAACCACTCAGATTTTTGAAATGCATTCACTGTATTAATTAGACTCCTGCCTAGGATAATGGGATTGGCTTATACTGCCAGACTTTGAAGGGCCTAGAAATGCTAGAGCTTTTATCAAAATTGGGTGTGTGTTAGAAGAGAGAGAGCGCTAGATTGCAGTTGTGTTGGGTCCTGTGTAACAGAGCCACCTAGAATGGCAAGAGGACATCGGGCAGAAAGTTTAGAGGTTACCCAGTGACTACAGAAGGAGAATCAGTGGACCACCCAAAATAGGTAAGTGTCTGCCTGGATGAAGAAAATAGAGAGGTCCAAGAGAGAACTCCTGGATCCCACAAAAGTATACATGAGGTTCAGCTTTATACACCTGTCATCCCAGAGGGCTTGAAGTCAGCTTATTATCCAGTTCAGATAAGAACTGTTCAATTCAATGTCTTCTCCTTCTCCATATTCCCCATCCTTGTGAAGTCCAAAACCACAGCTAAAACGTGGGGGCAGGAGAAGGAAAACGAAGGCTTAAATCAAAGGAAAAAAGATGTTAACCAAGCTATACCCTCATTTACACTGCAGGTTCAAGCTGGAGAAAGGAGGGAAAAACATTTGCAGCTGACTGAATTTCACAGCTTGGGGAAAATAAACGAGACTGGCATATTTTAATTTCTTATTTGAGACTTCTTTCAGGATAAAGTGTCTATAGTAGAGCACTGTGTCTATTTTTTAAAGGTAGGCAGAAAAATCATGAGCCTGCTTGGGTTTTTAAACCAGAGGCAAGGAAGTGTTACCCCTGCTTAAAGTATAAAGGAAAATCCTAAAAGACAAAAATCCATACAATGTGCTCAGTAAGCATGTTAGTTACATGTATATTTTATAAAGTTTACCTACTAGCCAGTGAAAATAGGCAATATTCCTTAATATCTTGGGAAATTCCCAGGGTAGTGTCTGATAGGCCCTTCTGAGTCATTTGGTCATCCTCGAACCAACAGCTCTGTGCAAGGGACAGCAGTTCTCTGACTAGGCATGCATCAATTTCCCATTTATTCAGGAAAAGGGGCTCTGTTACCACGAGAAAGGTTGAAGAAGACAGACAAAAACAGCAAATGTCCACTAGGATAAGTATCAATATCCTAAGTGTATCGGTAAGTAACTAAGTTAGCATGCGAAAGAAAGAACATTATTATACCCTGTTCCTATGGTCTTTCTTCTCTACATGGCAGCTATCTAGCGAAATGTTTGTGATGACTTAGACAAAGTGAATTTGATAGAATTACTTATAATTTCATTATTTTCCTAAAGTAAAATTAAATTTTCTCTTCTATCAAGGGATCTCTACAAATTTAGGAGATCAGAAGTATAATTCAGATTATATCATGTTCGAATTTACATTTGAATTAACTTTATGTATATCTTGAATTCTTTTCATAATCAATGTTTGTCCTGTGTGCCTAAGTGGATTTGTACTAAAGATCATAAATAATTTTTCCCACTTGATTTATTATCACTAAAAATGTACATGCAAAACATATATATATAATATATATTGATATATATAAAAATATATATCAATATATATTATTGATGTCATATAAGTATATACATATATAATAGGACTACTTACAGATCACCAAGAAAATCTCCTGCAATTGAAACGAAATAATTTCCTGATGAGAGTTAGTTAAAATATTGGCAAACTAGGAAGTCCTAATTTTTCTTCTTCAATTTTTCCACAGAAAGATATTAAAAACTAAGAAAGAAAACAAAGCCACCAAAGCAATGAAAATCAGGATAAATGGTCAGGCATTTGCTTGACTCCAGAGGGGATTTCTAATAACTAAAGGTTAGATGAAGCCATTAAGCAGAATCATTTAGGAGAAGGTAATAAATTACGTCCATTAAAACTTAATGCATATTCTTACCTTAGAGACATGGTACCATCACTGGATGAAGCAAAATAAGTCATCGTTTTAAAGAGTAGGAACAGTCTTCTAAGTAACTCAAAGCCATTCTCTGTTGCCCTCCATTACTACAGCTGAGACTACAAATCCAATAATCAACAAATTCCATGACAGAATTGGACTGGAATTAACAAATTACTCCCCAGAAAGAAGTTAGTAGCAAAGGGAGATGAAGGCAAGAATAACCATGAGAAGAGTGTATACTCTCTGGGCTACAGTTTTCACAACTGTTTCAAATTATCCTAAGATTAATTCTTATCTACACACTGACATAGCTGAGTAGGCAGTGAAAGCAAAAGTGCCAGTCCATTAGATTAATGACTAAATAGCAAAGAACCTTTTAATTTCAGAGCTGGCAGAAAGATTCTAATAGCAACCAGGTATTACTGAAGTAGAACAAGAAGAATCAATGTATTTGATGACTGGCAAGTATGACCTTTTCATTAAGTTATGAACACAAAAACAATAACATGTCAATTATGGTACAAAAGAAGACGACAATGAATCTGTGTGGTACAAATATATTCTTCTTGAATAATATGAACTATAGTAAAAAAAAAAGAGGTAAATTTTAGAAATCAAATAGGTGAAATATTTCTACATTTATAAGATAATACTATTTACAAATCTATACTAATACATTTAAAAACCTGAATTAAATAGAATATTTTTGGGGAAAATAATCAAATTATTAGATAAAAATTAGAAACCCAGGAAGGAATTTTTAAAAACTGTCATAGAATTTCCACCTTTAAAGGACTCTGAGCTGAAGAATTTTACAAAATAAGAGTGAATCTCTGAAATTATGTACATCACATACTACAAATCAATGTAATATGCAAATAACAAGTCATGATCAAATATTTTCAAAATATATGACAGGAAATGGTGTAGCATGCTTAATATATCTGAAGGTCTTTAAAATCAAGAAAAGAATAACCATAAGATACCAATTGAAAAATGGCATTAATGCATGACTAGACACTTCACACGCAAAAAAGTAAAATGGTTAAGAACAGCATCATTATTTATCAAATTAGATAGACTAAAACAAGACACATTTTCTTTGCCTCTCAAAATGACAAAGAAAAAACAAAAAAGAAAACAGAATTTTCAGCAACAATGAAGATTTTGTGAAACAGAACAATTCATTTACTGCTGACCAGAGTTTAACTGATATAACCATTCTAGAAAATAATTTGTCAATAGGCACAAATTCCTTCATAAATACCCAGGCCATTGGCACTATAATTCTCAAATTAAGCTGTACTAAGGAAGCAAACAGTTCTGAATCTTTGGCGACCTCTCTCTTTAGACAGTTTACGGGGAGTGATGACCATGTGGGGAAGTTTTTATGGTCTTGGTCCAAAAGTAGCGTTCCATCACCTCCTACCACACTGCACTGGCCAGAAATCAGGAAATGTGGCCACCACTAACTACAAGGGAGGCTGGGGAATATGACCCGGGTGTGCGCAGAACAAAAATATTACAAATTTTAATTAACGCAAATAAAAATCTGCCACACCATCTTTCCCAAATAGGACTAGTCAAGAAGAGAAGCACATAGGTTTAAGGGAGTAGGTGGGCGAAACAGGTGAAAGGGATCAAGAGGTACAACACCCCTAGTTATATAAAAAAGTCATGGGGGACTCAATATACAGCATAAGGAATATGGTCAATAATACTGTAATAACTTTGTATGGGGATAGAGGATTACTAGACTTATTGTGGTGATCATTTCATAATGTATGCAAATGTCAAATCATTATGTAGTACACCTGAAACTAACAATATTGTACGTCAACATATTTAAATTTAAAAAAGAATAGATGCAAATAG
Organism: Orcinus orca; assembly: GCF_937001465.1. Taxonomy (NCBI): domain Eukaryota; kingdom Metazoa; phylum Chordata; class Mammalia; order Artiodactyla; family Delphinidae; genus Orcinus; species Orcinus orca. The sequence continues at coordinate 17,961,668 of NC_064562.1, forward strand.
ATCCAAATAGACAAGGAAATAAAAAATAATGGGAGGAGGGAATAAAAACTCTGAATGCCCTTCTTATCACACCATATCAGAAAGCACATGATATTAATATGATATACCACTGGGGACACTAACTTGATCACTTGGTTAAGGTAGTATTTGCCAGATTTCTGCACTATAAAGTTACTATTTCTTCCCTTTCTATACTTTATTCTACGGAAGTGAGTCACTAAGTCCAGCCAACACAAATAAGCATTGGGGGTGGAGGAGAAAAGGATTAGATTACACTTCACCTCTCGGAGTGGGAAGTACCTACATAAATTATTTAAAATTTTTCTCTAAGAAAGATTTGTCCCTTCTTCCTCATTTATTTAATCACTAATTTGTGTCAGTCTGGACTCATTCATATTAATTTTATACGTTGGGTTATAATCCAATACTTATTTTATTTTATTGATCAAACTGCTCCAGCTTTGGCAATTAGGATACCTCTACCCTTTTGATTTTTTTTAGTACTTTCTTACTTTTTACTTTCTGGCATTATAAGATGTTCTAGATTCATGTTGTATTTTCTTTGCCCCAGTACTAGAATCAATCATTTTTCCAAGGAGCTCTGGTTATTTTATTGAAAAATGGTATTTAGAAAACAAGATCTGGGTCCTGGCCTGGCTGTATTTACAGCTGCAATTAATAAATGCTTGTTGCTGATGATTATGGTGACATAAAATGAAGCATCAAGGATTGTGAATTAGTGTGAAATGAATGTGTGTTGTGTGTGTGTGTTGTGTGTATTTATATATACATAACTGATCCTTATTTGACAGTATATTAGTAAATTATTTGGGTGTAAAAAATTGTCTCATTTACTACTCTTTCTTGTTCACTATTTTAATCATAATATCTTTAAAATCCCTAACCTTACCATGTACACCATGTGGTAAATAAAATATATATTTTTATAGATACCTCAATTGTTTATGGCTAGGTGTTAAGGAAATGGAATAGCTAGTGAGTTATATAATAACATTCTTTGTATTATTAAGCTGGCAAAAAACAAGATATTTAACATCCTTCAATAGTAAGATAAAATCAACCCGTCTTATGTTCAGGCTTAACAGAGGATAAAATAAAGATGAGAGCTTTTGGAAAATTATAGAGAAATATGAAGGTGCCTTAAAAAGTCATGATGATTAAAGTACCCATTCAATGTTTTGTTTCTGGTAGAACTGAATACTATTTCCTATATTCTTTTAGTGAGGTCAGAAAGAAAAAGAAATATTAAGTAATGTAACTTACTTAGCAAGGAAAGGAATGAGGTTAATACTTTCCTAACTTTTTATTTTCTCTTTTACTAAGGTTCTGATTTTTGTAGCCCTATTTTCACAGGTTAAGTAGCACTAGAATACTATCCATAACAAATTTTGAGAAACAACATGATTTTCCACCTATCTAGCAAAAAAAAAAAAAAAAAAGGCTTTAGAGCCATACCTTGAGGTTCCCTTTCCATTACTTGTAACATTCTATTGGAGACTAGGAAATCATTTTTATTTTATTATTGCTATTGTCTTTTTCTATTTGGCATTATTGATTTGTTTCTACTCCATTTATTCCTGAGCACAGACTGCATGAGGACTGATTAATTTGTTGTTTGTCAAAAACATCACGAGTCGTGATACAAGTACAGCTTGGGGAATAGAATTTGCTAACCTAGGCTTAACTATGTGTTACAACTAAATTCTCTCTCTCTCTCTCTCTCAAAAAAAAAAAAAAAAAGACTTTAAGTTTGTATAATAACAGAAGTTACTTTTTAGAGAATTATTTCTTAGCAAAAGCTTGACCATCTTATGCCAATTCAAATGTGCATCCTCTGAAGACTCATTAAATTATAAAAAGAGCAAAAGATAAGAGTGATCTTGTTTGCAGGAAAAGAAGGGGCATACTACTTTAAATGTCTGAAGCTTGAAAACATTATAAATACAATTAATAAATTCTATCAAATTTCCTCAGATTAAAAAAAATTTTAATACTATATGTTTTAACATATTGGTTTATAGAACTTACTAGACAAATTATCTCATGTTCACATTGTAACAGAAAGCGAAGGGCAGGTCTATTTAGATAAAATGTACACACTATCAACTTAAATATATTTAACTTAAATATGTATATACACTTAAATATATATATTAACTTAAGTTTAATCCTTCTTTTAGAATGTAAGGCTCACGAAGGCAAGAATTTCTGTCTATTTTGTTCAAAGCTGTATCGCCAATACCAGGCATTAATTAGGTGCACAAATGAATAAGTAAAATGCAGGAAAAAGTATCATTATCCCCATTTCAGGGATAAGAAAAACAAAGTACATATTTATTAATTGATTTATAATTCTGATTTAATTTTCTGACTTCTGATCTCATTTGAAAAACCCTAGATCTCTGTCTGGCAATGATTTGTTCCTGTGGCCAATTTAAGTTTAGGAATTAGAATCAGTGATATCTCTATAATACATAAAAGGGACTAGTATTTCTCAGGAATTGCAAGGGTACTTTTCTGGAAGATTCATTTGCATTGCAAACTTCTTGTTTTACTTAAATTATATGGCTTTAGTAGGCTTGACGGAGATTATTTAGGAGTAAAGCAGAGATAACTCCCCCCACCAAAATCTCTTTTTCACTCATTCTCTTTTTCTGTCACTAACTGGAGAACCAGAGTAAGTATATGCCATATCAGTAGCGATAACAAGATACACATACTATTCCCTTCCATTATCTCAGCCATGTAAGCCCATTTAAGTGTTACAGAAAGTGATATACTAGCAAGTCAGCCTAGGAAAGAAGAAATGTGAGTTTGATACCAGCAGTGGCTATAGTCAAGGTAGTATTAAGAAAGAGTACCAGGGTGGCACAGTGGTTAAGAATCTGCCTGCCAATGCAGGGGACACGGGTTCAAGCCCTGGTCTGGGAAGATCCCACATGCCACGGAGCAACTAAGCCCGTGCACCACAACTACTCAGCCTGAGCTCTAGAGCCTGCAAGCCACAACTACTGAAGCCCGTGTGCCTAGAGCCCGTGCTCCTCAACAAGAGAAGCCACCGCGATGAGAAGCCCGTGCACCGCAAAGAAGAGTAGCTCCCGCTCACCGCAACTACAGAAAGCCCACGTGCAGCAACGAAGACCCAACGCAGCCAAAAATAAAAAGAAATAAATAAAAAGAAAGAGTACCAGGGTAATAGAGGGAGACATGCAAACTAGAAATTGTGGAACTCTATATTAAATTATGCTGATACTACATCATAGTTTATAAGAATGGTGGTTAGATAAGTCTCCATTGTCATTCAGTTTTGTCTAATTAGTATTGCTAGCAAGTAATCTTTAGTATAAAAATCCAGACTTGCTTACTAAGGGAAGTAAGTAGCCCAAGGGAACTGTAGCAGAATGTATTTTCCAAAGAACATCGAGCTTGCTCTTCTGCAATGTGACCTTGCTGTTCCTCCATCAAGAGTTGGAGTCTATTTCCCCTGCTCTTGAACCTCAGCTGCCTTTTGTGACTTGCCTTATAGATAGAATGTGGCAGAGGGATAATTTGGGACTTCCAAAGCTAGGTCATAAGAAGGCTGCAGCCCTCTGCCTGGGTCTCTTATGCTTCTTTTTGGGAAACTCCCTCTGGGAATTCAATTGCTATGCTGTGAGAAGCCAGCATCAGCTTCCAGTCATGAGAGTGATCCTTCCTGGACATCCAGCTCACTCAAGCCTTTAGATGATGCCAGCTCCAGCTCACATCTTATTGCAGCAGATGGGAGACTCCAGTGGAGAACTGCCCAGCTGAACCCAGTCAACCCACAGAATCATGAGAGACAAAAGAATTTTCTTTTAAGCCATTAAACATTTGGGTATTTTGATACCTAGTAAAGGGTAATACAAATAGGAACAAAGCTTTTTTAACTCATTAAGAATGCAAAATATTTCAGGGTAGGAGAAACCTTGGTTAAATGAGTTCTTTCAGGGTACCAGTTCATTCAGAGAACAGCTCAGGCATAAAATCTTAATATCATCCAAATGGGTGACCTGAGTACAAGCACATGATCACAGGATGCACTGTTTTTCAACAAAATGCTGTTTTCTGGTTAATCAAGTGGTTTGCCTTCAAAATAAGGAAATTTCTTGCTAGAATCAATTTGAGGACTCATGCTGTAGTGGCTGCTTTACTTGTATTTTATATTCTCATTGTTAGGTAAGTAGAATGGCAGCAATGGTACTCATTACTAGTAAGCCTTTTATCATTATGAGTTGTTACTTCACATCCATCAGCAGAGTGGTGTTAGATGTAAGTGGTGTCTAAATTTCTATCTTCATGCATACAAGAGGTATAGAACATATAGCTTAATGATCCATTCCTAAGTTATTTACAATAATCAGTTCAAAAGTGACATTTATTTGACACAGGACCTAACTAAGGAGCCATCTGTTTTCATTTTCTTATTTCTTCCCCTGGTCATAGATGTTCCTTCTTACCTGCCCTAAAAGTGCACATATCTCTTCTATTGGGGATGAAAAAGTAAGTACTGAAGACTGGCTAAAAATCCATTTTTGCATAAAGAACAGCAACACCTCACTGCTGTATCTGTTCAAATAGTGGTCAATGGATGGGAGAAGGAAAAAACTGAAAGTGTGTGTGTGTGTGTGTGTGTGTGTGTGTGTGTGTTTACAGGTGTATTTGATATTTATAGCATCTGTTTATCTCAGAACTCAGATAAAAAACCCTCTCATTTTGTTCATGAGGAAATACAGAGAAGCAGACCCTGGACACCATGTTAAAACTCTATCTAGAGGCTTTAACATTATGATAACGTGCCAAACTTCATAAAGCTATCCAACCTTAAACACAAGAAGGCTTACTCATTTGCACATGCCAGTATATATAAAAGGATAACACAGAAGATATTAGGTAATTAGGAACAGAAAAGTATGAAAGGGAAATTTGTTAGTTATTGTAGAGCATACATAGATCAAGACATTTTTGCTCCAGGCTTAAAAAAAGCTTCTTCTAAATAGCTTCAGATAAATATTTTCCCAAAGAATTTATTCTTTGCTTACCATTATCCCTAAAAATGTAATAGCTAAAAGCTATTAATCCCAAAGGCACTAATTATCTGAAAAGTTTTTGTTAAGTAGCATCTATGTATGACATTATAAAATATACTGCGAAATATTAAAAAAAAAAGAAAGAAAGAAAAAGTAAAGAAAAAGTAGGACATGTTCTCTGGCCTCACTAAGATTACAGAGCAAATCAAAAAGACAAAATTAGGTTGAACTAAACAATACTAAAGATACAAAAGTTATAGTGTCATACCCAAGTACAGTATTTCAGATGGGAATTAAGCCTGGTTTAAGTTATAGGATTCAGAATGCTGGAGACAGTCTGCCATGGGCCCTGAGGATCCCTGCACATTCTGTGTGGCAAAGAATGGAAGGTCCTGATCACTCTTTACCTGATTCATTCCATTTTCCAGGCTTGTTTTGTTGTTGTTTTTTTTCCCAGTGAGCATCATGGAGAGATGAAGTAACACCTCTTCCCAAAGAACAGCTTTATTTCCACTCACTACAAAAGCAGTGAATCTCCCAAGTGGTGGTTCACTCTCCTCTAACCTGAAACAGCCCACAGTATGTGCAGGCACCCATCATGGGTCCTCTAATAGCCCACATGTATAGCTGTCAGGCAAAATACAGGATGTCTAGTTAAATCTGAATTTTGGATAAACAATGGACTTTTTCATTTGTGTCTCAAATATTGATGGTACATATGTAAAATGATAAAATAGTTAATTAAAATTCAAATTTAACTACGTATTTTTTTGTCTGATAAATTCAACAAGCCTATCTCCACGGTACATGGTAAGCACGGGAACCAACAAAAGCAAACATGAAGCTCTGCCTACTGCTTTTGCTTTTGCTGTGAGTAATGAAGTCCTTTGTCGCTGACCCATGAGTCTCCTGTCTTCCCAGCAGTCATGATACAGTAACAGGCTAATATGTTACCCTGCAAGTATGGAAAAATCTCAGATTCTGCAGAGTTCCTGATACAGAGAAGGGGAGTTTGTTTGGACCTGTCCCATTTTAGTAGTTTATAGCTAAGCAGAGGAAAGGCTGGGGGTTTTCTAGATGGGGAAACTGAGCCAAAATGGAACACTCTTTGGAGAATAAAAAGAAACTGCATATTCAGAAAAAACAAAGTTATAGAGAGCCTTAAAACTGTTGAGAAACAATTCTCTATGGGTCCCTTGCATTTCTTATAAGCAGAAGCACTGATTGTTTTTGTTTTAACTAACTTTTCAAATATGTTTATACAGTGAACAGCCTTGAAAGACAGTATATCCTTCCAGAGCTAAGGGTAAGTTTGTCTACTGTTCAGTGTAATAAAGATAATGTCTCCTTGTGCAAAGTTCAGGCAGGCTTACAACACCTTTCAAATATTCAAATGTCCTAAATTTGATATTCCTCTCATGTAACGCAGCACACTGTATGTTTAGGCATCACCTGGCCTTCTTACTACCCTAAACAAACTGGGTCTTAGGGAAATGATGCAAATGCTGATACTCTTGCTGCTGCTATTGCATCAAGTAATAAAAGGTCTATGTCTCTGTTCCAGGTGTCTCATACCTTCTGCCAGCATCTATGAACTGTGGCAAGCTAACCTGTTAGCTTGCAGATAGAGTAAAATACCAAACTCTACACAGTTCTTAAGACTATAGAGGGTTTTGTAATTTTGAAGAATTTATACATGTGATAGTCACTAGAGGACTACTACATGTTTTGACTTGAAGGTTGACAGGAAGAAGATGAGATTTTGACATGATTCTCATGCTCTTTCTCACCTCCAGGACCTTCCTATATACTGATTCACTTCTTAGTACACAAAATGCACCCCCCCACACACATGCATACATAATTTCCAGGCTAAGTACTTCTGTATGAGCTGTCACTCATTCCAAGAAGACTTCCCTGGCCCCTTCCAGTTCTGCTCTTTTGTTTTTTCTAAGTACTCCTAAAATGTCTTGTACTTTTAAGAGTCTGCATCACATTACTGTAATTTCTGTTCATACACCATTTCACCCACTAAACTTTGAGATCTGTAAAGACAAGTTTAAAGTCGTATTCTCAATGCTTAGGATGATAGTTGGCATATTAAAAAAGTCTTGATAAATAGTTGTTGAACGAAGAGTTGTAGAAGTTGCAGGAAATTCCCTTCTTTGTGATATGTTTGGCTGAATTTTCAAAGAAATTATCTTGGGGCACTAATCTATGATTACGGAGTGCCATGAAAACTTAATGAGTGAGAGAAGACAAGGGCCCAATATTTTAGTTTCTCATTCTATTTCCAGAAAGTTTTTCCCTATTTAGTTGGCTCACTGCAAGACTTGAAAGATGGCTTTTCTAGTCTCAAGAATTTCTTATACTGGCTATTTTTTTTTTATAATGGCTAATTTAAGGGAAGATTGTTTTCCCACTAAAGATGGAATTTAGGGACTTCCCTGGTGGTCCAGTGGTTAAGACTCCGTGCTTCCAGAGCAGGGGGTGTGGGTTCGATCCCTGGTCGGGGAACTAGGATCCTGCATACCAGCGTGGTGTGGCCAAGAAAAAAAAAAGATGTAACTTAAAATATCGTTATTAGAGTAATTATGGGGAAAGAAGGGAAGAAGTCCATTCCAGATGGATAAAGACAATAAAATATAGGTTCTATGGAACGAATTGTGTCCTCCTCAAATTCATATTTTAAAGCCCTAATCCCTAATATGATTATATTTGGAGATAGAGTCATTAGGAGTCAGTTAAGATTAAATGAAGTCATAAGGGCAGGGCCATAGATAACATAGGACTGGTGTCTTTATAAGAAAAAGGAGAGAGAGAGAAAGAGAGAGAGCGATATCACTCCCTTTATTTCCACATGCACACAATATGTCAATATTGTAGGGGTTAAAGTTTTATCCCCTAGAGATTCATTGCACAGGCCTGTTCAATATGGAATTCTAAAAACATGGAAAGTATTTATTTTACTAAGGCATCTAGTATACCAAAATTGTTATAAAATATGAAATTAGAAGGTAATTTTTCTATGCTAACACATTTATTTAAACTAGGACGTTAACCTACTTTAGCTAAATTAGAAAGAAAAGTATTGATCTGAGGAGAGTTGTGCATTTTTGAAACTCTTATGTAGGATAGAGAATAGAACATAATATAAAGTATCTTGAAGGTTTTTCTTGCACATATATACTGACAGACATTCTGTACTTAGCCAAATATTTTAAAATATGGGTTTCCTCCCTTTTTTATGTTTCATAGTAAAATGTTTAAAGGACAGAATTGTTTACACATACATCAATTTCATTTTCTACACCGTCTATAGTATACCCAGAGAAACACTATTCTTTGACTACTTGGTATTAAGAGATATTGCCCCTGACTTTGGCAGGATTATCAGTAAGATATTGAACCTGATGAGGTTTAATAAGACATTTTAAAATCTACTTTTTAAGCTGGATGACAAATAGCATGCATGGGTTTATTTTCCACCAACCCATTTTAGCTACTCAAAAATAAAGTTGTGCCAGAGTGAATAACTTAAACTACATAGTTCTCGTTGACAAGCCTAGATTTTCACACACATTCTTAGCAAATATTACCCAACTAAATTTGAAGTTTACAGTGAGGGAAATCAAATATACATCCAACTCATGTTTTTTATTTTTCAATAATAATACTCTAGCATTTTATTAAATGTTTGTGTCAGGCACTGTGCTTAGTACTTCACATGCATTACTATATTTTAATCACTTCTAACAAACTTATTTTTCACATTTTAGTATCTCTGAAATATGGATTTATCTTAAAATAACTGTTAGACAGATATCAGAATTCAGTTGTTACTGTGTGTACATATATGAACTTGGCTGTTAACCCTAGGATCATGATTAGATAACTGAAGTCCCTCAGTCAACAAATCATTTAAGGACCATAGTTAAGCTGGTAGTATATTTGTTTGTTAAATAACGGTGCATTTTACAATATTTTTACTCATGGTCAAATTGCCTCTAGATTAATTTTTTTTTTTGCTGAAAAATAGAAATTGTATTGCATTTTGATGGGCAAAAACCCCAATTGTTCATCATTTCTTAAGGGAAAAGTCTCATACCAAGCTTTCCAAAGCAAAGACTAGAAATATTTTGTCTCTGACTAGACATTTATATCTTTAAATGTCCAATGTTATCTGACTTTGATCTCCCACATTTACATGTAAACTTTAATTCAGTACACTAATCATCTTAATATGTATAGGATAGGATGCAAAGGGATTAGAAAAATAAATTTAGAGTCAGAAGGTCATAATGGTAATAATAATAAACTTGAAAAGCCATCAAAAACAGTGCTATTGAGAGAGCAAAATAATTATTTTAAACTGTAAATTTTATATAAGAAAGCAAACTACTTTATAAAGGTAGTGTTAGTAATAAATCTGAGCAAATAGCCCATACAATCCATGACTCTCATTAATAATGCAAAAAAGAAATTTTTTTGTTGCTTTTACCATTTTTGCTACTTGAACATATCACTGGTAAATGTTGAGATAAAAAACTAGATTTAAAAAATGCTATAGAAAATTCAACGGAGCGGCGTGGAATCCTTGGGAAGCAAAATAAGATAAAGATAACAGGAACCAATAGGCTTGGTTCCAATACTTATTTAGTTGTGCATATTGAACATACATTTCAAGAATGTCAATGAAAAAATTCAAAAGTGATTTAAGCCAATACAGTGAATTCATAAGCACATTAATTTGCCTGAAGTAGGTGTTCGGTGAATATAGGTTGAATGAATATCTGTAACAGTGGAAGGGATACAAGGAACAGTAGTCTTGAAAAGAATACAAATACATTTGGCTACAAAATAATTTCACCTGTAAGATCTGAGAGTAGCAACAACATTTGAAATATGACAGGAGTAATGGAATTAAAGAAATTATGATAGCCAAATAAACAAGATGGGAATAATCATTAACATGACCAAAACAAAAGGATATTTTGTAAGTGAAATATAATTTGTGAAAGCACACAAACTTTGGAAAGATCTGTGTGAAGCTGAAGTGCCCATTAATCCGCAGACAATATCAAATGGTTAATCAGACAATGAATCAATCTTCCCTGACATTAATTGAGTTGGTGAAATAAATTAATAATTATCTACATATTAAGCACCAGCTGTTGGTCTATAATCCATATAAATATGTGAACAGTTTCCAGACAAAACTAATTCAACTTATCAATGCAAAGTAATAACAGAAATCATTGGCTAATTCCAAAAGCACAACATGATGATGCAGTAGATATGCAAATTTTGCTGCAAAACTACAAAATAATGCCTAGATTCACCAAAAGTAGAAAAAGCCAAGGAGTCTATTTGAATTGACTTACTTACCTCTTAGTGTTACTAGAAATCTTCAAATAAAATAATTGTGGTTGTTTTACTATACAACAATCAAACTCAAGAGACTATTTGAAGCAAATTTAGCTACTGTTATACAATGTCCATTATGTTCAAGTACTGTTAGCTACAATTCAGTTAAGACAAATGCAGCTCAATTTTTTTTAACAACATAAATTACCATAAAATATGTTGAAAACTGACTCTATCTCTTGGCCCGATGTTATATTCTTCTGATTCTTCCTTGTTAGTTACAGGAAAGAACTTATCTAGTATCTCTTATTATTTATGTATACATTTAAATTACAACTACATCTTGCTCATGCATTTCATCAGAAATTAATCTGAAATTCAGATTAGATATAAATAAAACATAGTTGTTCTTCAGCAAAAATAAATATTAACTTTCTGTATAAAACTATTGGATTGAAAGCATAAATATCAAAATAATTAAGTATACTGTAAAATATTACAGTTATGAAAGAGTGCTCTATTAGAGAGTTTGTCTTATTCAAACTCGAAGGTGGCTAATCATTTTTGTTTTATTAATCCTAAAAAATCTTACAAAATACAAGAAAAAGTAATATTATAAAATTGATTTTAAAAATTCAGTGTCTCCAGAGTTAACAGACTACATGGCCAGTATGAAAAATTAAATATGAAATATTCATAAAATTGACTATATAAAAATAAAGAATGCATAATATAGACTGTTTATGGTTTTATTATTACCAGGCAAGAGGCAAAGACTTTTTAGACTACATTCTTAATTTATTTTAAAAAATATAAGAACTACTCTGAAAAAATGACAGCAATATACACACAATTTATGTATATATTGTTCCTAAAACCAAAACATTGGTTGCCTTTTTTTAATTGATTTTCTATTACAGTGAGAAAATATATCTTATTAAATCTGAGCAATCAAAAATAGAGAAGGAAAGTATTACAGTCACTCTTTTAATATTATTTCCTAGACAGAGAAGGCAAGATATTATTCAATATCAAATCCAGAACAAAGAAATGGCTTTAGAAATATTCAGGTGTCATAACTTGTTTAAATTTCCATCAACACAGTGAGAAATACTCCTCAAAGATACTCAGCCTCATTTACCAAGTGACCTGGGCAATGCTTCCGAGACCTCATATCAATCTTGATGTTAAATTTAGTTTTTCAGCATTAAAAAATAACTAAGTTTATGCAATCAAAAAATTAGGAAATTAAAAATATATTCTGTAAATTTTTACAGCTTTTGAATGATAAAAATGTTAAAGATCTCTATGGTTTTTAGATAACCTTCAGGTTAGTTGAAAGTAGAAGAGTACTCTGTATATTTATATTTGATAAATATTTTTTTAATTCTAAAAACCTCTTGTCCTTGATTGAATACTGAAGAAACTTAAAGCACAAAGTTTCTGTACAAAGTTATTGCACACTAAATGCTCTCACAGCCACCGTATTAAAGGAACAAAGGCCGAAAATGTCACCTGGTCTAGGAAGAATGTTTTTGCTAGATTGTGCTAGGTTGGTTGAGTTGTCAGAATAAGATAAATGGAACTGAGCTGTACCATTAACCTGTGACATTTCTGACAGTGCAAGGCTATGGCTATGAGAAAAGCAGACTATTTTTTTCTTTGCTATTCCTCAATTTATAATAGGAATAAGAAAAGATAGATGAAATGTTTTAATGCAAGACAGAAACAGATCAGAGGTCTATCTTGAATAATAGATGCTTTCCATTATATGTAAAAGCATATTCCCAAATCAGAATATATTAATAAATATATCACATAATTTTTTCTATATTTAAAGGAGATAAACATTAAAATTGTCCTTACTTTTATCTAGCCATTTAAGAACAACAAAAGCTGCTTTTCCTTATTGACACCTTGACTTGTACTTCCATCAAAAAAGATTAATTAAAACTAAGTCATTTTTATGACAATAAATCTCATACCATTCTTAAAATCACTATTAAGTTTAAAATGCAGAAGCAGTAATAGCACTTTGTTTTTAGGCTTACTAAAATTACATAGAAACTTTAATATGCTTATAGTTTTTTTTTATTACTGAGTTTCCCACTGACATGGAAAAAGTAAAATAGATAGATGATGGCGGTATTTTTGGAAAGATGAACTAACAAGATAACACAAAGACTAAATACCAGTTAATGTTCATAATAAGAGTAAAAAATCTAATAAAATCATGAATTAGTACTGATATTTACTTATGATTTGATGATAAAATCTAATTCTCTAATATGACTCTATGACTTACTTATATGTGTCAACAAAATGACTTTTTATGATCCTGTGTCCTTGCAATGCATATACCAAAAATTCAGTTTTAAAGGACAAGAATGTTACACATTTACTGACTCGTAGGAACAAATATCTTTTATAAAATCACATAACTAATACGGGCCAACAAAAAATTCTGTACTGGTCACTGTGCTGAAGAAGGACAACAAGAAGATGCAGAGAGATATAGAGCTTGTACTCAATGTGCCCAAGACTAAAAAAGGAATGCAGAAATAGGATCAATGCCTATATCAATAATACAGTGCTAAAATGCAACAGTGCTCAGAACGAGTTATCAATTATTCATTCTACAACAATTTATTGGATTATTACTATATGCCAGATACTGTTCTAATTGTATTTAAAAGGGAACGGAGAGACATATACTTAAACAGGTAGGTAGGTAGATAGGTACACAGGTACATAGATATGGATATTTCTCCCAAATATTTAAAAAATATTATTAATAATGTATTATATATATAATATATATACATATATATCACAACCTTCAAATCATGTTGCACACATATGGATTTGTCATGTGAAGTGATGATTTTTTTAAAATTAGTACAGATTTAATAGTACTCCTATTAAGCATTAAGTAATATCCAGCATTAAGTAATATCTGTGATCTCTCAATTCTTGATCAAATGTTACATTTTTTAATTGCAACTTTGAAATTTCATTTAGAATCTGAAGTGGCAAATTCACCTCCTTAGTCTTCCTATTTTATGAACTATTCAATTATCTCAACCTTTTATACTTCAAGGTTGGTGCTACTATTACTTTTCAAGATTTACCTGGTCATCACATTGAGAATTTTAATTATGGAAAATCAATGCATAATTTTAAGAACAATCATCAGTATTAAAATATAGAGACTGCTTACACTCCAACACAGCTATTTATCTTTCTGTTTTATATCTCAGGAAAACAATGCTGCTTATTCCCTATAGGTCCCTAACAACACATAATGATGGTTATCTCTTAAAACTTTCTTTTTCATCCCCCCAGCCCCAGCCTCACACAGCTTTACTGAGGTATAACTGACAAATAAAAATTGTACATATTTAAAGTGTGCAGGGAGTTCCCTGGTGGCCTAGTGGTTAGGATTCCAGGCGTTCACTTCTGTGGCCCGGGTTCAGCTCCTGTTCAGAGAACTGACATCCCACAAGCCAAACGGTGCAGCCAAAAAAAAAAAAAAAAAAAGGTGCAATGCAATGATTCGATACACCTGTACACTGTGACATGATGACCACAATGTGTTAATTAACACATCCATTACCTCACATAGTTCAACTCTGTGCGTGTGGTGAGAACACAAAATCTACTCTCAGTAAATCTCAAGTATTCAAAACAGTATGCTCTCTTTTTCTCTGACTTGACTTTTTTATATTCCACACATAAGTGAGATCATACAGTGTGTGTCATTTTGTGTCTGACTTATTTTGCGTAATGTCTTCCAGGCTCACCCATGTTGTCGCAAATAGCAGGATTTATTTTAATAAATATTCTATTTATTAGAATATTTATTAAAATTTATTAGAATTCATTGAAAATATTCTATTTTGTGTGTTTTTACATTTTCATATTTTCTGTATCCATTCTTTTGTTGACAGTTATTTAGATTGTTGTCATATATTGGATACTGTAAATGATGCTGCAGTGAACACAGGTGTGCAGATATCTTTTCAAGATCCTGATTTCATTTCCTTTGAATATACCCCCAAAGGTGGGATTGCTGGATCATATGGTAGTTCTATTTTATTATTACACAGTGGCTACACCAATCTACATTCCCACCAACAGTGTACAAGGGTTTCCTTTTCTCCACATTTTCACCAGCACTTGTTATCTCTTGCCTTTCGATAAATGCCATTTTAACAGGGTGTGAGGTGATATCTCATTATGGTTTTGATTTGCATTTCCCTGATGATTAGTGATGCTGAGCATCTTTTCATATATCTGCTGGCTATTTGTATGTCTTCTTTGGAAAAATGTCTAATCAGATCTTTTGCCCATTTTTAAATTGGGTGTTTGGTTTTTTGCTGTTGAATTGTAGGAGTTTCTCATATATTTTGCATATTAACCCCTTATTAGATATATGGTTTGCAAATATTTCTTCCATTCCATAAGTTGCCTTTTCTTTTTGTTGATTATTTCCTTTGCTGTGCAGATACTTTTTAGTTTGATGTAGTCCCACTCATTTATTTTTTACTATTGTTGCCTGTGCTTTGGGTGTCACATCCAAAAATTCATTGCTAAGACCAATGTCAAGGAGATTTTCCCCTATATTTTCTTCTAGGAGTTTTACAGTTTCAGGTCTTACATTTAAATCTTTAATCAATTTTGAGTTCATTATTATTTGTAGTGTAACGAGTCCAATTTCATTTTTTTGCAAGTGAATTTTGAATTTTCCCAACATCATTTATTCAACAGACTATCCTTTCCCTATTATGTATTCTTGGCCACCTAGTCAAAGATTAGTTGACCTATGCAGGGGTTTATTTCTGGGCTATAAATTCTGTTCCATTGGTTTATGTATCTGTTTTTATGCCAGTACCACATTGTTTTGATTACTATAGATTTGTAGTATATTTTGAATTCAGGTAGTGTGATATCTGCAGATATTTTCCTCTTTCTCAAGATGGCTTTGGCTATTTGGGGTCTTTTGTGGCTCCAGAAGGATTTTATAATTGTTTTCTCTATTTACATAAAAAAAATGCCACTGGAATTTTGATAGGGGTTGCATTGAAACTGTAGATCACTTTGGGTGCATTCTAACAAATATTAATTTTTCTGATACATGAACACAGGATGTCTTTCCAATATTTGTGTCTTCTTCAGTTTCTATCATCAATGTCTTACAGTTTTCTCCATATAGATCTGTCACCTCCTTGGTTAAATTTATTCCAAAGTGTTTTATTTATTTATATATTTTTGCTGCTATTGTAAATGGCATCAGAGAATTCATTGGTAGTGTATAGAAACACAACTGATTTTTGTATGTTGATTTTGTATCCTGAAACTTTACTGAATTCATGTATTAGTTCTAAGTTTTTTGTGTAGTCTTTCAGGTTATCCATCTATCTATCTATCTATCTAAAAGCATGTTCTCTTCAAACAGAGACATAAAGAAAAAATATTTAATTTTTCACCATTGAGCATGATGTTAGCTGTGGGCTTGTCATATATGGCCTTTATTATGTCAAGGTATATTCCTTTTATATCTAATTTGTTGAGTTTTTATGATAAAAGTTTGTTGAATTTTGTCAAATGCTTTTTCTGAATCCTTTGGGATAATCATATGTAAATCAAATAACAGGGAGACTAAATAGTAGCAGTTGGGCAAAAATGTAGTCAAAAAATAGTTTAAAAACAAAGTTAAGGGTAAATATCAGACTAAGTAGCATGCAATCCAATAAGCATTATGAGGGATGAAGGAGCTCAGTTTTGTAAAAGAGGGAATCTTATAATGAATATGTAACCTATATGTGGAACCTATATCTATGAAAACCAACATCATAAATAAAGTGAAATCCTGGCATCTTTCCCTCTAAAATTAGGGAAAAGTCAAGGATGTTAGCTCTCACCATTTCTGTTTAATATTGTACTGGAGGTGATAGTGCAATGAAGGAAGAAAAAAGAAATTAAATAATGTATTCAAAGCAAGAAGTAATCCTTTTTAGCAAACAACATTACTACCAATGTATAAAAATCTAAGGATTATACAAGGCAATTGCTAGAACTAATAAGTTAACTTAATAAGATTTTAAGACTCAAAATAAACATATATTATCAGAACAGAATGAAAAATAAAATTACTCAACTTATAATTGATATTAATCATATGCATCAATCTTTCAGAAATCATGATGCATCATAGTACACAGTGTTTGTATACACACACACATACACAAATATATATGCATATTTATGTGTGTTGATTATCTGTCAGTTCTATTTTAGTATTTGTTTTACATCTAGAACAGAATGTTTCGGAAATAATGTAAAGGAAAGACATGGGGAAATAATTTTAGCTAATTTTCTAGTTCATTATAACTTTTACTATTATTCATTTCACCTTATCATAGACCATGACAGCAGAGCAGTTATATGAAGAGACTTTTTTTTTTAAATCTAAAATTCACTTTTTACCTTTATATCCAAATGAGCAAAATGAAAAAATCTTTGAACACCCATACAAATATTATATAGTACTACAATAACAAAGAAAATTCATTCAAGTTTTCTATAATGCTTTATTTCTTATTTTTCTCCTAACTAAGCAATGTTTGTTAAAAGATGAAATGATTCCTGCTAAACATCTTTCCCTAAATTATAAATCTTTATTTATAATTCACTTTCATCAGTATGTAGGAGTTAATATAACATAGGAAAGTTATAGGCATAGTCATTTTGAACAAAGTGTGATTATGTTCATAAAATAACACCTATTCTTCTTTCTCCTTGATTTTATTTGGTGTTTAACTTACTTGTGCTCTAAACAATAAACCAAAACACTGTTTTCTCTCCAAATTATTTTATTGTCAATAATAACAAATTAAAGTGGCTTGCCTACGACTTTTACTGCTCAACATAAATAGATCTACAGATACTTAATTGGTACCTACTTGTACAGTATTTTTAGGGCAATAAACTGCACTTCAGTATAAAAATAAGAATACGATGCTGTAATGTAATAATAATTCCTGATATTCATATATTTAATATCTGGGATATACCATCAAAAATGCTTATAAAAATGGAGTATATTAATATCTTTAATATCACATGTGATAAGTATGTTTAGGAAAATCATTAATAGCATTTATAAAAAATAGCATTTGGCAAAAATATACTTTTGATATTATTTTGATATTTTGATATACTTATGATACTTTTTATCTATAGACAGTAATATAACAAAATGCATAGAAATGTTAAATTATTATATCAATTTCTCAGAATCAAAGAAGTGAAAATATTTTATGCCCATTTTATTGCTAAAACATTTTTTTAGAAAAATCAAAGCAATATATGACTGATTTTCATGGAAATCACTGTAAAAGTTAAAGTGGTCTACTCAATGTAACAAAATCATTTTACTTGGGGTCAGTTATTAACAAGGAATTAGATATAATCTTAATTCTCTATTTCTCTACTGTCGAACTTGAAAATATCACACGATAATTAAAGTGTAAGAAAATTCATGTTATGTATGTGTCTTTCTTCTTATGGTATATAT
Source organism: Orcinus orca (assembly GCF_937001465.1). Classification (NCBI taxonomy): domain Eukaryota; kingdom Metazoa; phylum Chordata; class Mammalia; order Artiodactyla; family Delphinidae; genus Orcinus; species Orcinus orca. The sequence goes on from NC_064562.1 coordinate 17,979,683, forward strand.
TTATATCTTAGGTCACACTGGAATATACCAATTGATATTTTAGAAAATAACAAAATAATCAAAACAAGAGAAAATTAAACCTCAGAGAATAATTGCCAAATAAATTCAAAAGGGCTGAACAAAAGCAGAACTTTCCAGAATAAGGGCAATATTTATAATCACTTTGAAAAGTGCTTGGACCAGTTTAGTAATGATTATTTGATGAATGAATCAATCAAATCATGCAATCGCATTTTTTCATTAGAACTGATAAAAATCACTCTTCATTCATTGTTCAACAGACACTTACTGAATGCCTGTTATGTACCAGAGATACTAGAATGCAATCTCATGGAACTTAGAGTCTAGTAAAAATTTTAATGACATAATTTTAAAAGAGAAAGTTGTTTGGTTTGAATACATAAGCTTTTAAAGACATTGCCAAAATTATTTCAATTCTCTATTCAGGCTATTTAAATTATTAATGGAGAATTTCTTTGGTTCTGCTCTCATGTTTCATAAAACAGTTTTGTTAAAACTCTTTACATGTATTTTAGACATTAAGAGACTTCTCAATGTATAGCCATATATTTAGTCACCTAAGAATTTCCTGGTGCACATTATTCTCACCTACATCCACATAATCAACAATTTTTGATGCAAATTTTGATACTATCAAGAAAATTACATTCTAGGCTACATGTGCTTTATGTGTATATCACAGTACCATAGTACTGCTTTTTCGTTAATTCTGCACTTATATGTAAGTATGTAATCTCAACATCTAACCATTTAACTGTTTAGTTCTTTAAGTTACTTTAAATGGCTTCTTTGCAACAACATTAAACATACAGTTGTGAGGCCATACACACAGATAGATATATTTATTAAGTTAATGTGAAATTTCTTTGCCTCTTTCTTTATGGACTCATTTACTTGACTTCTATAAGCGTATCTATCTAGCAGTGATTAAAGTTGTATTAGATTAATGTGTCTTTTCCAAATGGGACATTGTTTCAAGAGGGTCTGATATAAGAGAATTTGAGATGACTCCCTCTATTCCAAAGATAATTTTGTTAAAATTCACATTATTTTCACCCGTATTAACTATTCTAACAAAACTTGTAGGCTGAAGACTGGGCCACACAAAATGGCATCACCAGAAAGTGAGATATATTGAAATTACCGCAAATGTTGTAGATGAATATCTTTAAAAAGCCTTTCAGTATTTCCAATCTCAAGGATTTTAAAATCTGAAAACCTAGACTTGAACTGATATACCAAAATTCATGTCCTTCTATACTGTGATTTAAGAGAATGAAATTTAAAGAGAATGTGATGTTTATTTGATGTGACTTTTGATCTGATTTTTCAGAAACCTTTGAAATACTACTTTAGTAAAATCTTTCATCTTAATATGGCATGCGTATACATTATTTGAGAGGAGTACCTGCCTCACATATTTGTTTTGACAATAAAATTAGAAAAAAATTTTAAAGCATCTAGAACAAATAAGGCATCAGAATACATTAGTTCCTTTCCCTTTCAAAGAAAATAAAAGACAGATTGTCACAAGAACTCATGAAGAAAAAAAGCATTCTATCTGTCTTGTGTCACTGTTTTAGACAAAAGAATTATTTTTCACTAGTCCCCAGCCAATCAAATAAGCACCTTAAAAGAAACAAATAAACATTCCACAAATGAATTATCTTCTCTGACAAACTGGATGTTGTGCCAGAGAAATGTGTGTTATTTGACCCACAAATTGTTGCAATGTCCTACCTTTTAATACCAAATTGAAAGATTCAGAGGGAAGCAAACATCACATGGCTCTAATCACTCGTGAGACTGTCTGGGTTAAATTTGACACTTAAGAGGCTGGAAACCCTGCACATAATATAACCTATTTTTCAATTAAGCAGATCTCACTTGGGAGGAGGGCAATGTTCAATACTCTCACTTGAAAGGCACAATGAATAAATCAGTAATATATTTTTTTGTATTCTAGTCTTCTGAAGATTCTTTATTTTGAAACTCTGGTCAAGATAGGTAAATTTACTTTGATTCCCTCCCTTCAAGAGCAGGTTTAGATGTCTTAAAGCTTTTTGTCAGTGACAACACTAGATTTGGGATGAAATGCTGTCATCTTTTGTTCCCCACAATGTCATGTTCAAAACTGGGTAAAGTGTACAAGCAAACTGCATGGCATAGCAGGGTCAAGAAAGTTACAGGCAACTGCAGTGTACTTTCCCCATAGCCTAAAGGTACAATTATGTAATTTCTCTGATAACCTTAAAAATTAGCCTTCATCAAATATTATTTAGAGTATAATGTGAGGGTTATAAATAAACTGTTGCTTCTTTAAGCAATCCAGAGGGACATAAAAGACAGATGGAGAACTGAATGTGGACTATTGTTTTATATAGCTATCATTTTTTTAAAAATCCACATTCACAAGAAAAGCCTTTGCTACCTGGCAGCTGTTGAATAGAGTGGGCTGAAAGCATCTTGCTAGAAAAACAGTGAAACCAGCAGCACAACAATGTGAGCTCAGTACTACAGTCTTCTTTTTTTGTTTTTTAATAGATCTTTATTGGAGTAAAATTGCTCCACAATACTGTGTTAGTTTCTGTTGCACAACAAAGTGAATCAGCCATATGCATACATATGTCCCCATATCCCCTCCCTCTTGAGCCTCCCTCCTACCCTCCCTATCCCACCCCTCTAGGTCATCACAAAGCACCAAGCCAATCTCCCTGTGCTATGCTGCTGCTTCCCACCAGCCAACTATTTCACATTTGGTGGTGTATATATGTCGATGCTACTCTCACTTCGCCCCAGCTTCGCTCTCCCACCCCATGCCTTCAAGTCCGTTCTCTATGTCTAACTCTTTATTCCTGCCCTGCAACTAGGTTCATCAGAACCATTTTTTTTTTAGATTCCATATATATATGTGTTACCATACGGTATTTGTTTTTCTCTTTCTGACTTACTTCACTGTGTATGACAGATTCTAGGTTCATCCACCTCACTACAAATAACTCAATTTTGTTTCCTTTATGGCTAAATAATATTCCGTTGTATATATGTGTCACATCTTCTTTATTCTTCTTTATTGTAAATAGTGCTGCAATGAACATTGCAGTACATGTCTCTTTTGATTTATGGTTTTCTCAGGGTATATGCCCAGTAGTGGGATTTCTGGGTCATATGATAGTTCTATTTTTAGTTTGTTAGGGAACCTCCATACTGTTTTCCATTCTGGTTGTACCAATTTACATTCCCACCAACAGTGCAGAAGGGTTCCCTTTTCACCACAACCTTTCCAGCACTTATTCTTTCTAGATTTTTGATAATGGCCATTCTGACCAGTGTGAGGTGATACCTCATTGATACTTTTGATTTGCATTTCCCTAATAATTAGTGATGTTGAGCATCTTTTCATGTGTTTCTTGGCCATCTGTATGTCTTCCTTGGTGAAATGTCTATTTAGATCTTCCATTCCATTTCTAAATGGATTGTTTGTTTTTTTGATATTGAGCTTCATGAGCGGCTTGTATATTTTGGAGATTAATCCTTTGTCTGTTGTTACATTTGCAAATATTTTCTCCCATTCTGAGGATTGTCTTTTTGTCTTGTTTACGGTTTCACTTGCTGTGCAAAACCTTTTAAGTTTAATTAACTCCCATTTGTTTATTTTTGTTTTACTTTCTGTTACTCTAGGAGGTGGGTCAAAAAAGATCTTTCAGTGGTTTATGTCAAAGAGTGTTTTTCCTATGTTTCCCTCTAAGAGTTTTATAGTGTCTGGTCTTACATTTAAGTCTTTAATCCATTTGGTGCTTATTTTTGTGTATAGTGTTAGGAAGTGTTCTAATTTCATTCTTTTACATGTAGCTGTCCAGTTTTCCCAGCACCACTTATTGAAGAGGCTGTCTTTTCTCTATTGTATGTTCTTGCCTCCTTTGTCATAAATTAGGTGGCCATATGTTCGTGGGTTTATCTCTGGGCATTCTATCCTGTACCATTGATATATATTTCTGGTTTTGTGCCAGTACCACACTGTCTTGATTACTGTAGCTTTGTGGTATAGTTTGAAGTCAAGGAACCTCATTCCTCCAACTCTGTTTTTCTTTCTCAAGATTGATTTGGCTATTTGGGGTCATTTGCATTTCCATATGAATTGTAAAATTTTTTATTCTAATTCTGTGAAGAATGCCATTGGGAGTTTGATAGGGATTGCATTGAATCTGTAGATTGCTTTGGGTAGTATAGTCATTTTCACAATATTGATTCTTCCAATCCAAGAACACAGTATTTTTCTCCATCTGTTTATTTCATCTTTGATTTCTTTCATCAGTGTTTTATAGTTTTCTGAGTACAAGTTTTTCACCTCCTTAGGCAAGTTTATTCATAGGTGTTTTATTCTTTTGGTTGCAATGGTAAATGAGAGTGTTTCCTTAATTTCTCTTTCTGATTTTTCATTGTTGGTGTATAGGAATGCCAGAGATTTCTGTGCATTAATTTTGTATCCTGAAACCTTACCAAATTCATTGATGAGTTCTAGTAGTTTTCTCTGGCATCTTTAGTATTTCCTGTGTATAGTATCATGTTATCAGCAGTGACAGTTTTACTTCTTCTTTTCCAATTTGTATTCCTTTTATTTCTTTTTCTTCTCTGATTGCTGTGACTAGGACTTCCAAAACTATGTTGGATAAGAGTGGCAAGAGTGGACATCCTTATTCTGTTCCTGATCCTTGTGGAATGCTTTTAGTTTTTCACCATTGAGTATGATGCTTGTTGTGGGTTTGTCATATATGGCCTTTATTATGTTGAGGTAGGTTCCCTCTATGCCCATTACTTTTTATTTTTTGTTTTTCCCTTGCTGCTTTTAATAGTTTTTCTTTGAATTTAAGTTTTGTTAGTTTGATTAATATGTGCCTTGGTGTGTTTTTCCTAGGGTTTATCCTGTATCCTGTATGGGACTCTCTGTGTTTCCTGGACTTGGGTCACTATTTCCTTTCTCATGTTAGGGAAGTTTTCGACTATAATCTCTTCAAATATTTTCTCAGACCCTTTCTTTTTTTCTTCTTCTGGGACCCCTGTAATTTGAATGTTGGTGCTTTACCTCTGTTTCCCAGAGGTCTCTGAGATTGTCTTCAATTCTTTTCATTCTTTTTTCTTTATTCTGCTCCTTGGTGGTTATTTCCACCACTTTGTCTTCCAGCTCACTTATTCATTCTTCTGCCTCAGTTATTCTGTTATTGATTCCTTCTAGTGTATTTTTCATTTTGGTCATTGTGTTGTTCATCTCTGTTTGTTTCCTCTTTACTTTTTCTAGATTTTTTTTAAACATTTCTTGTATTTTCTCAATCTGTGCCTCCATTCTAATTCTGAGATTCTGGATCATCTTTACTATCATTACTCTGAATTCTTTTACAGGTAGATTGCCTATTTCCTCTTCATTTATTTGGTCTTGTAGGTTTTTACCTTGCTCCTTCATCTGTGACATATTTTTTTCCCATCTCTTTTTTTTTTTTTTAATGAGTGGGTTTGTGTTCCTGTCTTACTGGTTACTTGGCCTGAGGTTTCCAACACTGGAGTGTGTATGCTATTGGGTAGAGCTGGGTGTTGGTGCTGAGATGAGGAACTCTGTTTGACCTCACTCCGATGAATATTCCCTGGAGTCTAAGGTTCTCTTTTTATCCAGTGGTTCAGACTTGGAGCTCCCACCTCAGGAGTTTCAGTCCAACCCAGGCTCATGAACCAAGACCCCGCAAGCTGCATGGGGCAGCAAAAAAATAAAAAGAGAGAATAACAAAGTAAAAAATAAAATTAGACAAGGAAACTAATAGATATGTTAGAAAGAATATAAAAATAAAAATATAGATGAATCAACAACTGGAAGGTACATCAGTACCACAGTAGTAAAAAAGAGGAGGAGGGAAAAGAAAAAAAAGCGGGGGGGAAGGCCTTGGCTGTGGAGGGTGGGCCCTAAGCAAGGGTGAGGTTTGGGTGGTGGGCAGGGCCTATGCTTAGGACCCACAGGGCTGGAAAAGGTCCTGGGGGATGTGGTGGGTTGGGGCTTAGGCTCAAGGAACAGAAGGGGCCCAGGTGTGCCCCCCACCCCTGGTCTCAGAGGGCAGGGGACCTCACCTGGGAGCCCAGCAGGCTTTCTGGGCTCCAGTGGCTGGGGCAAACCCTCTGGTTTCTCTTCAGATGTACAGTCTTCTTAAGATGAAGGACTTGAAACTTTGGTTTTAAAGATATAGTTCATAAAATAATATTAAGAAGGCTTTTTATTTTGCTATTCATTTCCAAGTAAGCTGCAGCTATCAGAGTTTCAAATACTCTAGCATCCTTAGGCTTCACTAGCTGCATTTTAACCTCTGCCATGTGGCATGTGAATGTGGCTTGTTTAGTTAGTTTTATGACATAATTAATAGACATTGTCAGAGACTCATTTTTGATCAAGAGGGAGTTGGCAGCCCTTTGTTGCTTTCATTCTAGGCTTTGAGAAAGGTGCCAGATGGTATGTCCTACTACAAACTGCAATGTGGAAGACATCCTTTTTGGACACTTTCGAATCCTTTTTGGCCAACTTCATTGACTCCTGCATAAGTTCAGTTAGTTACAGTTTTACTAAACTTGCTATAGGTACATAGATTGTTTCTGGACTCCCTCTAAAACTTTATTGATGTAAAAATAATTTGATATTTTTCTCATCTATTTGGCTTAGAGAGGAGGCAATGTGAGATACTGGAAAAAAGTGTTTTCACTATACATAAATTCCAGTCCAAGCCCTGCCAGAAACAGACTCTTTCCAGGTCTCAGTTGCTTCATCTTTGTGATGAGGCATTGGGCTAAATGATCTGATCTCTTCTCACTGGAAAAATCCATGGTCCTGTGGGTCTTCCTAAGTGTAATCAATCACAAACTTTATGCTGCTTGAAGTAGACCCTTGCTTGGCTTTCACAAATTAAAATGTGTGGTTTTGAAGACTTGTGAGAATCCTTGAAGTTCCATGACAGGTAGCAATTTCTAATTTCGCTGAGGAACAAATTTTATTTGCACACAGTGCAAGACTATATGCAGGAGTCATATTTATTATAAAAAAATCCAGCCCCCCACCCACCATTTGTATCTCAGTGTTGAAGTCTTATGTTATCTTCTTGTTATCAGTAGATTCCAAGGGGATTGCTTCTTTTTTCTTTGTTTTTGGTATGTCTTGTTTCACTTTATGGTGGAAGCTTATAATGTAATATATTCTATTACTTTAAAAATTAGTCTTTTATATAAAAATTGAATTATACATCAAAATTAACTAAACATAGATGTAGAATGGAAACTAGAAGCATAAGGACCCATGGAAAAGTCTCACATGCCTCCATACTTTCAATTCATATCAAAATCATCTAACTTCTCCATCTTAAACATTCACAGATTCCAAAAGCTTTGATGCTTTTTGTAAATCAATATATGTATATACCGTTTAAAAGACATTCATGTTTATTCTCTAAATTAGCATAATTATATATGTATATATGATAAAACCTTAATAAGTGATATAAATTATGGTGCAAATTACCCTAATAATTTCAAAATCAATTCTTGACTTTTAGAAATGCTTGGTGTAATCTTTTGTTTGGTATGCATATCACTAAGTATTGCCTCAGTACAATCCATGATTTGACACAGAGAACTACATCAAAGTTTTCTAAAAATTTCTCCCATTTAATTGATAGTAATTAAACGTCTCAATAAGCAGAGAATTTTTCTTCAGATCAACATTGTTTATAGTCCTAACTTCTCCTTCAGCTTCTGTTAAATTAATAGCAAATGCATTTAAGTATTTTCTAGCCCATGTCTGAGATCCTTATAGATTCAATTTTCTTTTATAACTAAAACATGACAATAAACCTGAATCTCATATTTAATAGAATTAAAGTAATCCTTCAGGTCATGTGAGAGGTGGCACAAAGTCATGGTTAAGAACATGGGCATGTTGCCAGGCTGTCTGATTTAGAATCCTGTTTCTGCTGTTTAAGTTTGAAATAATCTATAAATGCCTCAGTTTCCTTGCCTATTGAATGAGGAAGACTTAGATGTGTTGGAATGGTGTCCGGACCTTGATTTATTGTTAATATTGATGCCATTAATGCCTGTGACTAGCTGTCATGCAGTGAATTAAATAGAGGTAATATTTAACTGAGAAGTTTGAAAACAGGGATTTGCACTCCAGGCATCTCCTAGCCCCATGTTATTTTCACAGGCTCCTTCCATCTTCTTCCCCCGTTGCAAAAATTCCCACTCTGCTAGAAGAATCAGCAATCCCTGGTCTTTGCCTGAGGTGTCCCAATTACCCTCTATCTACTAGCTGTCACCATCTCTGTCTGCTTTCGCAAAGTCCTATGGAGGCTACAGTCTACCCGTGAACTATTTGACAGTAGCTGAGGTAGGACCATTGGTGGGGCTACAACCTTATGGAGGGAGATGAATAGTAAACATTTGTCTTCCAAGATGCTAACACTGCCTCTAGGGATGCCACCTTCCCATCTTTCCTTCTGGTACATGGGCCTGGCTTTGGGCAGAGGGAAACAGGAGTGGATGGAGCAGTTCAAGAGCTGCAGTGAGTGCAGTGAGCCATCTGGCAGTTGAGCAGACTCGCTAGGGCCAGTGTGGCTCTAAATCATGACTACTCTGATGTCTCTGTAGCATGAGACATAGGATGGACATGAAATAAGGGAAGACCCCCGGGCATTACCAGGTGAGGAGCCCATGTTGTTGCCTAGGCTGATCTGTTAATTTGGTCAGTGATGGCACTACACAAGATAATAGCTGCCAACTTCAGAGAAGAAGCAAAATTCTAAAAGCCCTCATTAAAACAGACATTAATCCTTTAGGTGCTAGGGAGGTATAAAGTGGTCCCTGGAGAGGGTTGAGGCTATTTATCAACAGATATAGACATAGTTCAACAACAGGTAAAGCCATCCCAATGTGTGTTGACTAAATGTCAGTTCTATCCATACTAACGCTGGAATCTCCATATTCTCCCATCCCTCAGGCATGGACTTGTATTCTGCTGCAATATGGGAACCTTAAAGGTATCTATCTGTCTTCAGGTAGGTGAACAAAAGGTACTCAATAGGTATTTACTGAATGAGTGACTGGATGAATGAATGTACCAATAGAAAGAAATTTTTCCTGTCTTATCTTGTCAAAAAGTTTGGACCACTTACTAGCACTGATTATTTAAATAGATCTTACGCTTGAGGCGTGCCGAAAACTCTCTTAACACCACTGAAATAGAGGACTACTGAAATAAGCAGAGGCTTTGAAGTCAGATACATCATAATTCAAATCCCAGTTTTGTTCCTACCATCTTTTGTGATCACAAACAAATCATTTCTGCTCTCTGAGACTATGATACAATAACACTCATTTTCTCATTATTAAAGATAAAAATGTTTTCTTTACAAATGCTTTAGGAAAGTAAGGAAACATACATAAAGTGTATGTACCTAGTGCCTGGAAAAAATTAATAATAAGTAGTACCTGTTATTATTGTATATTGGTATTGTTATCAACACACTGCATTAGACTATCAGCCTTCCCTTGACTGGGAAGAAAAGTCTTAATATTAAGGTCAATCTCCCATGGCTTCAATTAGCTAAATTCTGGTTTCTTTTCCATCCTACAGACCCAGGTTATAAGTTTGCTGCACACTTAAAACCCAGGCCTCTTTGTCTAACAATAATTCAGTACATAGTCCTTGACATCTTTTTTCACTAAAATCTATATGTAATTAACGAATTCTCCACTAATCATCAGAAAACACTTTGAGGAGAGAATAGAAACACAGGAAAAATACACTTTCTGATGTATACCCTAACAATCTGCCAAGCATCCTGATTCTTACTACTACTGAGCATTAACACCTATTATCTTAATTACGTGTAATACTTCTCTAGGAGTCAGATAATTATTTCACTCTGTGGACTTGTGAACCCAGAACCCAAGTTAAAAGCTTCAGGTAAAGGTTATTTGGTTCCCATAATCGTATTAATACACTGGGAAAAACAGGTATTCTAACCCTCTGCTTCATAGAGCATTTCTCTATCTCTAGATCTTGAACTGGTTTTAATTTGAAATGGTCTTAACTATCACAGGCTACTTAATGTAAAATGTATGTAAAAAGGACAAATTCAAAGTTGGAAGATTAGTCTCTAGCCAGTAGGAGCTGAAATTAGCAGAGGGGGGTCACAGCATTTTGCCTGCAGACGGATGGGCCACCAATGTGGGGTGAAAAATCTTAATGCGACTTTTCAATACATAATTTGGAGCAGACATTCAGATCTTTATTATGAGATAGTAACTTAACCAAGAAAACCATTTGAAATAAAAATGGTTTTAACATCCCAGGTCAGTTGTATTTCAGTGTCATTTGTTCCCACTAGACAACCACAGCTTATAAAATAAACCATGTGTGGTGTATGTACGTAGAAGACACAAGAAAAGCACAAGATGCTCCCTCCCATAATTTCTTCCTAAAAATAAAAGTAATGTCACAGAACCCTTAAAACCATCCCAAATTTTTAAATCCTGCATATGTCAATAACTTTCTTGTATACATGTGATTCCTGTTGTTCCCAATACAGAGCAGAACTTATTGTTTATATCTCCTTATTTATAAAAGATTCCTAAATCTAAAAATATGGAGAGAACTCATCAATGAAAGAGAATGCATTTTCATAAACGCTCAGCATCAGAGTATTAACAGGTTAAATCACTAGTATGAAAATCAATCTAAGGTACAAAATAGGTCCAAACAGTACCATGAGGAAAATCTTTCATAAAATATGTTGCTATAATTTATGCCTTTAGGCTAACTGGGACATTTAAAATTAAAATCATCAAGGTAGAATCTGAACTGAATATACATTCCTAAATGATGTAGATAAACATTTGAAAAGGAAAATTTAAATATCAGAATGATAATACACTTTGGTCAGATAAACTTATATTTTATACTTTGTTGTAAGTTCTTTATTTTCTAACTAGCAAAATAAGCACCTTATTCTCTCTTTTATTATTTTATAGGTAATGCTTGAAAGCAAAGAAGATAGGTGATAGAACACTGAAAGATGATTGATAATTAGAGGAAAACTGATGAAGTCTGTATGAACTAGAAAAAAGTAGTTTGAATCTGAAAAGTAAATAAAGAAGAAATGAAAAATGGGTTCACATTATTTAAAAGTATTTTCCACATTTTTTAAAAAACATTGAATATTACATAATGTGAAATACATTTGACATTTCTTTACTGACTCTTAGTAAATCCATAAGAAATTACTTTTGCCATATGAAAGGACTCACACTTTATGATTATAGTTATGCTAAAAATATCTCAAGTGAAATTTTTGGAAATGCTTATTAATATGAATTGCATTGCCTGACATATAATAAAAACAAGTATACAATCTTGAACAGATAAATGGATACTCTGATGGTAATATTACTATCACAAATTTGCACAAGCTCAAATGAGTTTTTATCTAAAGGCCTTGAGATATCATTTATGATAAAAGTTTTATGGGGTTTATGACAAATATTTCCATTTACACATTATAATGAAGAAAGTGAAGCATATAAGGGACTGTTAAATTGCTAGCATGTCTACTGTGCCCTACAAACACACTGATTTATCTGTCTTTTACTTATACAATTACAATTAAATGGAAGAAAAAAAAAAAACCACCAAGAAGTAGAGTTTTCTTATCATTCCATTTTATAACTATTCTCTAACTTGTAAGGAGAAAAATCAAAATTTGATGAAACTATAAACAGAACCAAGCACATCTTTTTCTGTATAGAGGGAACCTTTGGCATCAACCTTCTTTGTCTCTGACCCAGGATTAAAAAAATAAAGAGAAAAGTACTGTAAATTAATAGTCCATGTTCTTATAGGAAAAAAAATGCTACCATTTCACAGTTATCCATAAGTTAAATATATTAGAATGCATGATATTTTGTTAGATGAAACATATGCTTTTAAATCTTTTAAATTTATGTATTTTATCCAAAAATTATAATTTCCCTACCTCATTCTCAGCTCTGTACAGTGGGGAAATAATCAGAAATAAAGTTAAATCTATGCCATAAAGGATATGTGTGAAGAGATAATGCATATATGTATAAAACAATAAAATATAACAGTAGAAATTATTCTATCATTAAAACTTTAATGAATGATCTAGACAATAAATGAAGTTTCATAAGAGCATGCAAACCTTAAAAGCCAAGAAAAGTATTAAAGATGAGATAAACTAAGTAGACTATTCAACAATTCATTTTACTGATGTTACTAAGGTTCTCTTTAAACCAAGATGTACTAAAATGATCATCATTTGCCATGATTTATTGGTGCTGAGAGGACTTTTTGTCCAAATGTAATGTTTTGTCCCTGGACTTTTTGTCCAATGATGCTTCACATGCCTTTAGTAGATGACCAAAACTTTCTCACAGTAGAGTTAAATTTAAATATGTAAAACAAAGGTGGTGACCTTGATAATATGGTAACTTAAATTCACAATGTGGTATATATATGTTTAGTACCAGATTCACTCCTCAATGCCCATTTTGACTCAGGTATTAGGGAATCACATAGCAGCACAGAATGGGGAAAGGAAGGAAAGTGATTTGTTGGTCTAATTTTGTTATTTAACAACATGGCCAAAGGTAAGTTTTGATTTCAGATAACAATGTCTCAATGAACAGTATTGGGGAAAATATTTACCCATATGAAAAAAAAGGAATGTTGAATCTCCACCTTTCTCATCTTCCACCAAAATTTCAAATGGAAAGTAAAAAAGAAGAAAAAAACCCCTGAGTACTAACAAAACATTGAGAGTTTTTTCGCTTTGTTTGTTTGTTTTTTAACATTTTTACAGTGTTAAACAATTGGATACATGTCACCTAACAGAAATGCAAAATTTCTCTCTGAGAAAATACCATAAAAAACACAAACTAGAAAAATATATCTGTGAACTATGTAACTGGCAAATGTTTCTGTTATTGATAATTTAAAAGCTTGTAGCAGTTAAGAAGTAGAACAACTCTTGTTGTGTGAAATGTCCCCAAGCTGATCCTAAAAATTCACATGTGAATAATTTATGTGGGAGGTGCTAGAAGCAAAGTCAGGAGAGGGGGAAAGCAAGACAAGAGAAGCAAAGACACCTAATAAAGGGAGCATTATTACAGCAGCTACCACTGTGGGCGACAATAGCTTAATCCTACAGGGAAACTTGAGGAAATGGTGTAGAACACAGGCCTCAAGACACATAAACACAGGGGTGAGGGAGGGGGTATTTGCCACCACCTCCTGCTGGCCTTTGGTGCAAAGCTGCCCTAAAGAGTGTTAATTCTCTAGCACTGTGGTCTGCTCTGTTAGAGAACTCTCTTAAAGAAAATAGATGCAGATACTGGCAGCTGGAAGTTGGCGGGCACTCACTGGAATGGTTAATCTCAAGAGAAATGGCAGAGTTTCTATAGTCTCTGATATAAGGAGCAAATGATAATAATTCTACTGGTAAAATGAACTGGTAGTTTAAATTAAAAATACACAAATGTTCCACAGTCATGAAAAATAAACTTCATTAATAACCATGTGATGCAAAATTCAAATACTCAAATTTTGCATATGAAAATTGTTTATGTAAGTCAATTCATTATGCCATATATCTAAAACTTATACAGTGCTCTATGTCAATTATATCTTAATAAAACTAGAAAAGTATAATAAAACAATATTTTTTAAAATTTGATTTTTTTATAATGTGAGAAAAATATTCTCTCATACATTGGTAGGAATATACTGATAAAAGGTTTATGGAAAATAAGAAGCCCAAATGTTTACAGTGTTTGATATACATTGACCCAACAGTTTTACTTTCAGACCATCCTATTTACAATTGCAACTCCATTTGTGACACTTCGATCACCCTTCCACACTTTCTTTTTCTCCATAGTATATATCACCATTTATTTATTAAATATCATTATTTATTTCTATAGTTTGTTACCTTCACTAAACTATACGCCACATGAGGTTAAGGATTTTTGTCTGCCTTATTCCTTGGCACCTAGACTTGAGAAGACTAGCTCACACATAATAGATAGTCAATAAAATTTGTTGAATGGATGATTTTTCCATGAATCCATCATTAGACAACAATAGAAAAACTGATCACAAATATATTTAAATAAAGTTTATCTTGATGTTGTTTATAATAGTAAAAATCAGGAAAAACATAATGACCAAAAAAATGTGCTGTTTGCATAATATACACATATATTACACACATTAAAAATGATAATCTGCATATATGCTTTTGACATGGAAAACTGGGTATGATATATCATTAAGTCAACAATGCAGTTTACCAAACGGCACATCCAGTATGACTCAGTTTTGGATAAATATATTTTTTTAGTATAAATCTAAATCTAGGACAGTATAAAGAGAAATATTAACTCTGGTTAATTCACTACTCACAGGTAATTTTTAATTTTTTCTACTCTAAATTTTATATAGTATGTGCCTTATAACCATAATGAATTATAAGTCTATTTTTATTGTGAAAATATGTTGAATCTAATATAGAAAGTCTAGAGTGGCTAAAAGGCTACATCTTTAATTTTTACAATGTAGGGAACTGACCAAACATCAAACAGATAAACACTTGAAAACGACCAAAATATTTGTATTTATTATGATACTAACTTGTAAATTGTTTATGTAACCTAGACTTTACATTAGAGTTGCATTACTGATGGCATGAGGACTAAACTAGTTTTTACTAAACAAGCTCATTAATGGTATATATTTATGTGTATTTTGGAGGAAAAATACCACTAAAATTAAAGTTGTTCTTTTACCATTTCTGGGATCTGATAGTACTATTAAACCAAAGCATAACTTTTCACTTCAGTTAGTTCTTACTCAGACCAATATCAATTTCTTAGATTAATGCTGGAGGCAATAAAATCCCAAGAGAAGAAGACATTTCCATTTTTTTGTTTATCATGATCAAAAATGTATAAAACTCACTATAACTATACTTTAATAATGCCTAGAGCACCAAATAATAGACTTCAGGTATTCACTTGAAACAACTGGCAGAATTATTTGTTTTATTTCTTACTTCAGTTTTAACAGCATATCCATCACTGATGTTGCTACAATTTCGCATACTAGTTTTCATAAGAGCAGAAATTATGCTATTCTTCATGTCAATATAGTCTCATAATCCCTTGTCATATTTTAATAGAATAAGCCAAAAGAAATACACTTTAAGATAAAGTAGTTGATGCAAAGCTAGAATAATTTAGGGTACACATTTTTCTCTAGTTAATAAGTAACATTTGTCATTATTTCATATTTTTAAGATGACTCATTTAGAGGCAATTGCAAGAGCTATGTAGATGTATACCTTAAAATATAAGATCAGTTGTATGTCGGTGGTAGTTGCAGTAACCACATACTACAATCCTCAGGACTGCTCACAGAACCAGGAAGACGGGCCTCTGCCTGATGCCCTGTGCTTAGAGACCCTGCACATAACAAACTCACAAAGATAAATGTGTTAAAGGATGCATGAAGGCCCTGGTCAATGGGATGCAGTGCTCAGTACTGGCACAGCATAACCCGTAACATTATAAATCCACTGCTATGACTAACACTGTTTACACCATGGGAACATTTCACATTTTTTCCCTATGTCCTCAAAAATAAAAGGTGATTCCATCCAGACGCCATGAAGGTTTCTGGTATGTGTTCCTGTCAACACTGGACACAGACATATTTCAAAGAAAGGAGATGATTTGAGTAGTGGAAGTACTTAAGTAAGAGAGGAGACAAAGTAACTGTCAGATCCTTCCTCTCAGGACAAATGCAATAGCCTTTTTTTTTTTTCAGTTTTATTGACGTATAATTGACAAATGCAATTTTTATATTTAGGATATAAAAGTGATGTTCTGATATATATATACATTGTGAAATGAACACGACAAACTAATTAACATATCCATTATCTCACATGGTTAACACTTTCTGTGTGTGTGTGTGTGTGTGTGTGTGTGTGTGGTCAGAATGCTTAGGATTTACCCTCCTAGCAAATTTCAAGTATAAAATACAGTATTGTTACTAACAGCCACCAAGCTGCACATTAGAGCTACGAACATATTCATCTTGCGTAACTGAAACTGCGTACACTTTACCAAGATTTCCCTATTTCCCCTACTTCCCAACCCGTGACAGCTATTATTCTATTCCCTTCTTCTCTGAGTTTGACTATTTTAGATTCTACCCATAAGTGAGATCATGCAGTATTTGTCTTTTTGTGCCAGGCTTATTTCACTTGGTATAATGTCCCTCAGGTTGATCCACGTTGTCACAAATGGCAGAATTTTTTTCTTCTTTAAGGCTGAATAATATTCCATTGTGTGTGTGTATCACACTTTCTTTATCCATTCATCTTTTTATGACCGTTTAGGTTGTTTCCATATCTTAGCTATTGTGAATATTGCTGCAGTGAACATGGGGGTCCATTATCTTTGAGATACTGACTTCATTTTTTTGGATATATATACCCAGAAGTTGGATTGCTGGATATTGTATTTCTATTTTTAATTTTTTTGGGAATTTACATACTGTTTTCCACAATGGCTGTACCAATTTATATTCCCATAAACAGTGTACAAGGGCTCCCTTTTCTCCACATCTTCACCAGCATTTGTTATCTCTTGTCTTTTAAATAAGAGCCATTCTAACAGTTGTGAGGTGATAGCTCATTGTGGTTTTGATTTGCGTTTCCTAATGATTAGTGACATTGAGCACCTTTTCATGCACCTGTATGTCTTCTTTTGAGAATTATCTATTCAGGTCTTTGTTCATTTTTTATGTAGGTTTTTTCATTTTTTGCTATTGAGTTGTAGGAATTGTTTACATATTTTGGATATTAACCTCTCATCATATACATGGTTTGCAAATATTTTTTTCCCATTCTTTAGGTTGTCTGTTCACTCTGTTAATTGTCCCTTTGTTGTGCAGAAGCTTTTAGTTTGATGTAGCTCCACTTGTTTATTTTTATTTTTGTTGCCTATGCTTTTGGTGTCATATCCAAAAACTTATTGCCAAGACCAATATTAAGAAGCATTTCCTCTATATTTTCTTCTATTAGTTTTATGTTTACATCTTTAACCCATTTTTAGTTGATTTTTGTATATGGTGAGAGATAAGAGTCCAACTTCATTCTTCAGCATGTGGCTGTCCAGTTTTCCCAACACTGTTTACTAAAGAGACTATCATTTCCTCATTGTCAAAGACACCATAAGAAACTAAAACTACTGGCCAATATTCCTGATGAACACAGATGCAAAAATAGTCAACAAAATACAAGTAAATTGAATTCAACAGCACATTAAAAGGATTATAGACAATGACCAGGTAGGATTATTTACCCCTGGGATGCAAGGATTCAATATACCACATTAACAGAATGAAAGATAAAAACCACATGATCATCTCAATAATGTAGAAAAAGACTTTGATAATTCAACATCCACTTACGATAAAAACTCTCAACAATGTAGGTATACAAGAAACTTCCTCAAAACAATAAAGGCCACATAAGAAAATTCCACAGTTAATATCATACTCAGTGAGGAAAAACTGAAAGCTTTTCATGAAGATTTGCTACAAGGCAAGGACACTCACTCTCAGCACTCTTTTCAACATAGTACTGGAAGTCCTAACTAGAGCATTTAGCCAAGAAAGAGAAATAAAAGCATCCAAATCAGAAAGAAAGAAGAATTATCTCTGTTTGCAGATGACATGATATAGAAAAGCCTAAAGAAATAACAAAAAGCTGTTAGAACTAATGAAAGAACTCAGTAAAATTGCAGGATACAAATCAACATACAAAAATCAGTGGCATTTCTATATGCTAACAACAAACTATCTGGAAAGGAAACTGAGAAAACAATCCCATTCACAATAATGAATACAAACACTTAGGAATAAACTTAACCAAAGAGGTGAAATACTTATACACTGAAAAGTACAAAACATGGATGAAGGAAATTAAGAAAAACAGATAAATGGAAAGACATCCTATGTTCATGGGTTAGAAGAATTAATTGTTAAAATATTCAGCTTCACCACATTTTTGATGTGAACTTCAGCTAATCCAGTTTACAGTCACTTATTTTCATGGTATTCCATGAAAGCTGAATTGTACCTAAAATTTGTCAAGTAGGTCACTTGTAAGGGTATTGTTATTTAAAGGAACAAATTCAAAAGCAAACTAACTAAAATAAAAACCCAACTATGAACATGCCTATGAACATCTATTACTTTTCGGTTTGTATTTGCATAGCAGAGCAAGGAGGCACCATGTAAACTGCTCCATATTGTGGGAGAAATGTGGTCAAAACTGCTTCTTCTAAAGATGTGACTTGCACAAAATGAGATTCTACAGGAAGAACATACATGATCTGTTTATTTTTTTTTTCTTTCCAAGATGGATAGTTTCATGATGATGGATTATTCTAAAAACGTCCAGATTGTATCACATTTTATGGATAAGGTTTCCAATCATTAGAATGTCAGTATTTTGAAATAATAACAGAAGATATTTGCTATAATGTGCTCTGATGGTTGGGTCAACACTAAATATGTTATATGCCTGCAATATTTAATTTTGGAATTTTGTTTTTAAGGTACAATAAATTTCACCCATTGTCTTCAAGTATATGACTCATTAATAACTTTACAACACTATCTCCAAATATATTAAGTTGAATTGAAAACTACTGAGAGAAGCAAGATCAAGCAGAATCACCCATGCTTGTGCCAATATACAGAAAATATTATGTCATATGCTAGTGAAAAACAGCATGGTCTGGTAAACTGCAGGGAAATGAGGCATAGGTGGAAGGACAAGTACCAGGGAATAGACCCCCTGAACCTCCTTCATGGCAGAGTAAGTTGTAGAGTAATTGTACCAGCTGTTTTACTGGAAGAAAGTCTAGCCTTTTCATAGAATATGAAATAGTAAAGGGCATCTCAGCAGTACTTGTATTTCCTGGATGAGGAGGAAGATGCTACTGGGGACAGAGTACCAGGCTTAACTAAGAAAATACGGACATTAATGGGACACTTTGTATTGCAAGGAGTACTTGATCAGTAGACTGCGTAGAGAATTGCTTTTTCTAAGAAATTAAATTTTCTTTAAAAAATCACTAGACCAGTTATTATTGCATACACATAAATATGTATATAAATATGTACTTACTAGATTTAAACTTTAAAATAGCAGAGACTGTTGTAGCCAGTGGGTGTATTAAGGAAATATACACAAACATTCTCAAATAAATACATATGCTTCAGAAACAACATTTAAAAAATATGAATCCTAGAGTTTTCTGTCCCTAATACCCACACACTCTCCCTCTACTCATTTGACTAGATGTTCTATGTACCTTGGGGGAGGAGTAACCCAGCAGAAAAACCCAGCAGAAAAATTCTGTCTTCATTTGAAGACAGAATTATAGTTTAATCCAAGGATCTTCTTATTTCATTTACAAAAGTTGACTTTAGATCTCTACAGAACTGGAGAGGGATCTACTTCATAAAAAGAAGTAAACTTAGCTTTTTAGGATGTCTCTCACATGGCACTCTGTTCTTATATACTCTCAGATTTCATGTCGGCTCATGAAGCTTGTTGGAAAGCCTCAGAATGCATTACCTTTTTACTTTTGAGGTAGCTAGTTCAGCTAAAGCTTTATTTACACAATAAGGAGAGAAAAAGAAACATGTTTTGGCCCACTGCAAATATCCTATAAGTATCAAAGCCAGTTCAGTGATGTAATAATGATTATTTTTGGCTTCTGAGCAGTTTACCTACAGTACTGGACATGACCCCCTTCATATTACATGATAAATAGTAAACAGGGGGGAAATGTTGCCCAGGCTTAACTGACCTAGTGGACACATATTTAAAAGAATTGGAAGAGTAAAGCTATGGCATACTAGTGCATGCTCTGTTAACTTGAGATAGAACACATCTATAATATCCCAACAACAATTCATTGTAATATAGTTTCTTTCAGCATTTGACCAGTAATTTGGACATGATCCTCCTAAGGGAGCAGAGCATTTATAGATGAGGCTTCATATTATATTGATGGATCTGTTAAATTAGAGTTTTCCTAGTAGCTATTGAGCAATTAACCTACTAAAATTCCACCTCCTCACCCCCCTTGACAAGGGCTTTTATGTACTTCATCACATACAATCACCAAAACTAGAATACTGCCTGTAACAATCCTATTGGAACTAAAGAGGAATGTGACACAGGGTATTAGGGACTTCTTAAACACCTCCCAGCATGGATGAAAAAGGGTGTCCTTTATTCATATTCTTTCATGAAATACATCTACTAAAAAATGGCAACATTCCCAGATCAGGGCATATCACTGTAATTGTTCAATCCACAGACAGGACAAGTAAGATCTGCTTAAAAGATTTATTGAGCACTTTCTGGGTCTCAGGCATGGTGCCAAGTATTTTATATCCATTTTCTCACGTGATCCCCAGAAAAACCTTATAAGGGGTTTACTGCCATCATCCCAACTTTATAGGTGAGGAAATGGAGGTTCAAAAAGGTTAAATAAATTGCCCTAAATCACGAAGTTAGTAAATGGAAGAAGCTAGGATGATAATTTTTTTGAATTACAACTATTTCATAGATTAACCAATGTACTTATTAAATTCATTAGCTATATTCCGACAAGTGAGATTTGTTTGGACTAGGGATTCATGTTCCAGGTAAAAACCACAAAGCACACCTGGCCAAGCTACTTAAAATAACAAAATGCACATTTGAATGGAAAGATTATTTTCTGAAACTGATTTCATGAATTTTTTCTATGAAGCCAAAAATGACTTAAATCCCAATCTATTGTTAAAATGACCAAAAAATCCTAGATGTAATCTATTCATAACTAGCATAAATACAGCAATAATTCCTTGTCTAACTGTCATTCTTGACAGTTTAGGAAAACAATTAATAATAATATAGGGAGTTTACTGTAGTGAAAGCAAAACAAAACAAACAAATGTACGCTTTAGGCTAGATATACCTGGCTTTGCTGCTTATGAGCAGCAAATTTGGGCAAGTTATTTAACCCTTCTGAGCCAGTTTCCTCATCAATAAAATGAGGATCCCAGTTCCTGAGTGGCATGGCTGTTGTTAGGATTAGTGGTACTAAGGCCATTGTGACATGGTGTGTCTTCCACCATCTTTATCCATCATATCATTCTCTAGAGTGAATTATATCGAAATAATACCTTCTGCTGTCTGAGGCTGAGATTTTGTATGCCAGGAAAAGAAAAAGCCAGAATTTTAATAAATTTGGGAACACTGAATTAGAAGACACAGGGTATCTGCTATCAAATGTTCTTAAAAATAAAGATGAAAGGAGTAAAGTCTAAGTTCTCTGTACTTCTTGCAATTTTAATACCTAAAAGAGGAATGCTATTCACAATATGTACTTTTAGTGAAAAGAAGTTATATTAACGGGGAAAAAAAGACCATGAATAAGAAAGGAAAAAATCGAAGCTCTCAATTCTAGGCTACGCTGCAGACATTACTTTTCCCAATCCGCCACTACTTTTTCTAGGTCTGATATACCAAGAAAGAGTTGTGGAAGCAGTGGCCCAGAGTACTGAACTAAGAAAGCTTGAATTCAAGGAGGTTTCGGCTCTGAGTAGCTCTGTAACCCTAGACAAGTCATGGATTCTGAGATGATTCCTCTGTAAACTGAACGTTTGGACTAGTTGCACTCATCTCTACCAGCTATGAGATCCAATAACTATATACTTCTAATTTTAGTAACTGTCAGCAAACAGATTTCAGCAGGAGATAAGTGAAAGGTGGCTATTAAAACATTTGAAGGAGGTGCTTCCCTGGTGGTGCAGTGGTTGAGAGTCTGCCTGCCGATGCAGGGGACATGGGTTTGTGCCCCGGTCTGGGAAGATCCCACATGCCGCGGAGCGGCTGGGCCCGTGAGCCATGGTCGCTGAGCCTGCGTGTCTGGAGCCTGTGCTCCGCAACGGGGGAGGCCACAGCAGTGAGAGGCCCGCGCACCGCAAAAAACAAAAAAACAAAACAAAAAAAAACATTTGAAGGAGATTCCAAAATATGCCCCATAAACAAGTACATTATTTGACACAGAAAAATCAAATTTGTACATAACAATTTTTAGGTAGTTTCAAAATAAAATATAATAAACTGTACTAGATTAAAAATATAAGACAAAATATGTATTGTTGGAGCACCTATGCAAGTATAAGGTGTGGTAAACCAATGAAATCGGAATGTGAATTTATGTTATAGCTTGTGGAATCAGCTTTGTCAGTTTATGTTCATATGCTTAATGTATTTTGGTATAGGAAAACTGGTTTCATTAATTTATTTCATAAATTCTACAAATATTTGCTGAGTACCTAAATATGCTGGGCCCTGTGCTAGCTACAAGAATGATACCAGTGATGAAATATTTCACATTTTAATGGGGACAGATGCTAATCACATAAACTATGATAAGTACTGCAAAGGAAGAATTAAAACTGCAATGTGAAAAATTAACATAGAGTATGATATAGATTGTGGATTTAGGAAGACTTTTTTGAGGAAAGGACTTCATATTTAGGTTGACAACTATGAATGAGAAGTTGCAAAAAATAAAAGTAGAGGGAATCTGAAAAGGCTACATACTACTGTAGGATTCCAACTATTTGACATTCTGGAAAAGGCAAAATTCTAGAGACAGTGAAAAGATCAGTGTTGGACAGGAGTTAGGAGAGGGAAGGATGAATAGGCAGAGCACAGGATTTTTAGGACAGTGAAAGTACTCTGTATAATACTATAATGATGGGTATATGTGATTATAAATTCGTCCAAACCCATATAGGTGTACAACACCAAGAGTAAACTCTATTATAGATTATGGACTCTGGGTGATAGTGATGTCAATGCAAGCACATCATTTACAAAAAATGTACCACTCTGCTGGGCAGATATTGATAATAGGGGAGGCTGTGCATGTGTTGGGGCAAGAACTCTATGGAAAATACCTAAACTTTCTGCTTAAATTTTGCTGTGACCCTACGAGTGCTGCAAAAAATAAAGTATATTAAAAAGTATAGAGAAGAAGATGCAAGATGTGCAGGACTTGAAGCAGGAAAATTTTAAGGATTTGAAATAGAAGGTATGGGTTTCTTGTCATTCTAAGACAGTCTTATCCATCCAAGATATTTCTCAAGATAAATATGAGCTGTGAATGAATCTTAAACTAAAAATACATAAATAAAACCAAACTCTAAGGCCTTAAGTGCTCATATAAAAGAATTATACTAAAATGCTCTCTAAACAACCATACAAATTTATTCCATAGTACCCATTAGCTAATAGTTTTAAATTATATGTTTTATATACACACACACGTGCACGCATATATATATATATATATATATATATATATATATAAAACAAGTAGTGTCTCTAAAACTTCCTATAACTTTAGCTCAAAAATTAGACACAATGTAAATTAACATCTGTTCCAGTTTCTAATACTACATAACAAATTAACCCAAAACTTAGTGACTTAAAAACATTTAATAATAATAAGCCCTGGGTTCTATGGATCTAAAGCACAGGCAGGAGGTGATTTGTCCCTATTATATCTCAAGTAGGAAAATTTGAAACTGGGGCTCATTTGTCAGCTGGGGGCTGGAATCAGCCAAAGCCTACTTCACTCACATATGTGGTGCCTGGGAGGAAATAACTCAAAGACTAGGACTGCTGACTGGAGTTCCTATATGTGACCCCTCCATGTGGCTTTGCTTCCTCCCAGAATGTTGACTTCAAGGTAGTCAGACTTCTTATATGGAATCTTTGGACTCCAAACACAAATATTCCAGAGAATAAAGTAAAAGCTACATCACCTTTGAGGACTTGACCTCTGAACTCATGCACTGTTGTTTCTGCTATATTCTGTTGGCCATAAACAATTTGGAAGCCCACTTAAATTTGAAAGAGTATATAGATGCCACCTACAAATTGAAGGAAGTGTGAAAGAATGTGTAGCAATTCTTCTTCATCTCTATAACATCTAAAGCACTACTATAATCATGAAAATAGTAGCCTCTACTTCCAGATGTGCTGGTTAAGTCTACTCCTTCTCAGGAAATTATTATTTCTCCTGAAGCATTCTCAACCCCATTTTTCTGTCATCTTTGTATATTCTCTATCTTGATTGGCCATAGTGCCTCTTGTAATTTCTACTACATTCTCACCTAGGGACCTAAATTGATTACTTCGATCACTATCCCATCATGTTAGAAATTACTTCTCAGCATTCCATTAATACATATTAATGTAATGATATTTAATTAATACCTTAGTTATAATTAATAAATAATATTTAAATAACGCTTTAATAATTCTATTAAATTCCTAAGTTTCCCAGCTGACCTTCTAATTTCCCCCATCTATATTCTAATGGACTTGATAAGACTTGCATGCTAAGACTGAACTCTCAGCTCTCCTTTCCTTCTCTCATGTTCCCATTCATTCTCAGAGCACCAACTACCTCTTCCATGACACAAGTCTCTCTACTTCTCATAAAATGCTTCATAGCAGTTAATGCTTATATATATATATGTAATAAGAAAAGAGAATAAATCTTTTCCCCATCAAAATACTTGTATTTTAGCAGTATCCTAAATTTGCCCAGCAAAGCACTGCACTAATTCAAAATACCTCTTATATGTGGGAAAATATAAAACATCATTCCCAGTTTCATAAAGTTGAAAACTTAAAATTCTGGAAGAAAAGTACGATTTCTCTTCTAGTATTCTGTTAATTACTGTAATAGGACAAATGAAGCTGTGAGCTTGAGCCAAGAAGTCTATACCACTGTTTCTCAAATTTTCTGTGGTTGAAGAGCCATGTTTTAAAATATACAGTTCATGCTGCATACCAGAATTCTTACATAATAACAGTAAAGTGAATTAACAGAAAAATAATCATGCCCTTGGATTTCAAAGTAATGTCAAATTGCTATTAAAGTTTCTAAATAATTGCTCTCAATTTCGTCCCCATCTAGTCATGGACTTGTAATAAAGAGTTCACCTACCAGTGTGGATCCTCACATCACGCTTTGAAGAGCAGTGTTCTCCACAGTCCTGCTCTAAGGACTTCTCTAACTGTTGAGCATTCCTTAGCAAGTAGGTCTTAACACTTGGTTTCCAGACTTCCACACCCTAGTTTTATTAGAAAATAATCATTTTAAAAATGATGGATTTGCAGTCAATTAAGCCGACTGTGCTCTTTTCCCCATGAGGGCCCGGTGCGCAATGGATGCAAACAGCAGCCTCCTCGGTAGTGTATGCAGCCTGTTGCCTGTATGGGTTGCCCTAAGGGACCTTGGAGACTGCCCTTTCCAGTGGACATTAAAGACTGGCATGCTGTCCCCAGTCTAGGCTCCAGACAAGTATGTGCAGTGCCTTTAGAAAGCCCCAGAGCAAAGTGGCCAGGGTCCACATTGGTCAAGTCATAATGTCCATCTGCACCAAGCTGCAGAACAAGGAGCATGTGATTGAGGCCCTCTGCAGGGCCAAGTTCAAGTTCCCTGGTCACCAGAAGATCCACATCTCCAAGAAGTGGGGATTTACTAAGTTTAATGCCCATAGATTTGAAAACATGGTGGCAGGAAAGTGGCTCATCCCAGACGGCTGTGGGATCAAACACATCCCTAGTCATGGCCCCTGGAAACATGGCGGGCCCTGCACTCGCGAGAGCCTTGGCGCTGTCCCCTCCTTACTCATGCTCACCGATAAATCCTACTCTCTTGTCAAAAAAAAAAAAAAAAATTAAGGAAATAATGCACCAAGATTAAAGAAATAGCTATCCCACATTCCAAGTTTTAAATATAAACTGAGAAGTCAATATATCAGAGGAGAAAGTAAATTAAATAATGAAGAATAATAGAAAAAAACAGATTTTAAATTATCACAACATTGAAAGTGAATGAAAATCGACTTACAGGACAAGCAATAATAAGAACAAACTGACAAAATAATAATATTGAACATGATGGATTTTCTTCATTTTAATTTTACAAAATATATACTCTGGGGAACATACTTTTACTGATTAATGTCATTTAACAATTTTGAGCTCATAGGTTTGGGTTTTAAAGCCTGATGAAAGCTAAATACAAATTCAAACATATAATATTCCACATTTAATTTCATGGACTTTTAAAAATTCATAGATCACTGATTAAGAATCCCTGATAAAGTTACAAGTAAAATATTTTTATAAGTTCAAAAATGTTGTAACTTTCAAATTGTGAATTGCTACTTTGTTTTTAGTGGAATGGAATTTAGATTTTAAAATACTAGAAGAACTAATGTGCAAATCTTCGGGAAAGTGAACCTATAATAGTTTACTAACTCTTCACATGGTCATTTTTTATATAAAGCTATTATATAATATATTCCCTGTGTTGTACAAGGATAAGCTCCTTGTATCTTATCTATTTTATACATAGTGGCTGTACCACTTAATCCCCCTCACCCATTTTGCCCCTTTTCCTCTTCCCTCTGACAACCAACAGTCTGTTCTCTGAATCTGTGAGTCTGTTTATGTTTTATTATATTTTTTCATTTGTTTTATTTTTTAGACTCCACATATAAGTGAAAACATACAGTATTCCCCCTGTGAGGTACTCTGGAGTTCTCAAGAGTATGCATGCACGTGTTTCTGATGAGAAGCTTCCTAGTTTTTTACTTCAGTATCTCCTTTGAGAGAATGAGATATTCATAGAGTGGCAAAAAAAAAAAAAAAAAAAAAAAAAAAACAGTGAAATTTAGTCTCCAGAACATGGACTGTTAACATGGAACCCTTTTATTGATTCCCATTCAGGACAAAAATAGATACTTAGATAATACTTTCTTCAGAAGTGCCTTTTAAGTTTTCTGATGTTAAAGTATCACTAAGTAATATTTACAGAAATGAGGAAAATGGGATACCTGAATACTCTTTGGCTTTGATTTATGAAACTCAAGGATCTAGAGTTTTAAATATATTTCTGTTCTTCCATAGAAAATCTACCCACAAAATTTTGTTTACAAAATCAGAAAAGAAATAAAGTCACTTCAGGCATATATAATAGTTGGCATTTATTATGTGTTTACTACAGGCCAGGTATTGTGCTAAACCTTATGAATTAGGGAAATCATTATCATCGTTTTATACATGAGGAACCTGAGGATTAGACAGGTTAACTAATCTGACCAAGATATTAAAGATAGTAAGTATTACACCTAGGATTCAAATTCAAGACAATGTGATTCCAAAGGCCTGAATTATGCCAGCTCCATGCCATCACCACCACCACAACCACCACCTCTGACATCACTGCCACCATCACCACAGCCATCACCATGACCACCAGCACCCCATCTTTTGCCTCAACCGATGTTTCTGAAGAAGTCAGGTTCCAGAGCAAAATGAGGTGGTGGTAGTTGTGTGTGGTAAGGACATGAAGTTAATATTCAAAATATACACCTGAGACAGAATCTTCCATAGTAGAAACCAAAAGTACATACTTTACCACACTCCCCAGGCAATTCTTACACAAAGTAAAATGAAAGGACCACTGTAATATGCAACAGTGCTTCATTTATATGGAAGTATTTCAATTATTAAAATATTTCAAGAAATATTTTTAAGGCCACAAAAATATAAATAGAAAGGTAAATGGGACAATATTTTAAGTACAGATGCAGTTGCTTACTCTTTTGTGTTCTGTGGCATTTGAAACTGTATGACCTAATGCAATTAGCAAGCAAGTATACAGTAAGAATTTAGTATAAAACACAGTAGGTTTATTAGGAATAAATGACTCCTCAAGCACTAATCTGTTTCCAAAATTTAAGACAAAGAAAGCAATGCAATATAGATTAACTTTCAAAATTTTGTATTTGCACCTGCATTTAAGGCATGTTAATGAGAGAGTCTTATTAGGTAAAATGGCATCACACTTTGCAATGGCACAGAAAAACTTAGATTAATAGATTTTTTTCAAACTTTCCATTCCTCACATTTATTTGCATCATATAACTACATGGCAAACCAAGCATAACATGGGCATTTTGACGCTATCATACTTTATACAAGGACATTTCAAGTAAAGAAAATTTGGAAAATGATGACAGGTGTCTATGTTTCACCATCCTCTCATTACTCTCCATAGGTCCCCAGACTAGCCATTTGAAACTAATTCATTAATTACTTAATGAATTGTGCACATATGTTCAAAGATACCATGGCAAGATTGTTCTCTGTAGCATTTTTATGCAAAGCGGAAAAAAATAAACACAACCTATTTGTCCTCACTAAAAGAATGAAAAACAGTTAATTATTCATATAACAGAATATTATCAACAACTATAAGTAATAAACAAAATCTACATGTTTTGACATGGACATATCTCAAAATATTAAGTCAAAAGATCCAGCTTCAAAAGTCTACATGTAGTATGAGTCAATTTATGTAAAAAATTAAGAATAAGGAAAAGGGTATCAAGAGGAAAAAGTGGGTAAGGCATTCAAGGCAGCAGTCCTAATCAAAGTAAAGGAAGAAATACACAGAGTATTTATATGCCATATTCTGGGAATAGGCCGCAGTCCTCCATATGAAATTGTCAGGAAAAGATGCTAGAGAGATAGACAGTGGCCAGACTGTGAAACATTCTGATGGCTGTGCTAAGGAATTTGGACTTTACTATACTGGAAATGGAGAGACAGAAAAATTATTTAATAGGAGGGTGAAATGAGCAGATCTATGCCTTAGGAAGATAACTGTGACTATCAGATGGAGAGGTTGGTAACAGAATTAGAAGCCTGTTAAAATAATCCAGGTAAAAGACAATAACTGACTCTGAGAACAGTTTGCATTATCAGCAGGTATTTCAGGAACAGATCTCAGTAGAAGACTAGGAACATATACCCAATCCTCATAAGAAAAGGGGGATTATAAAAGGTTAGATTAAGTGGTATAAAAATGAGAATAAAGTTATGATACCTGAGAAGAAAATAGGATAAGACAGAACTCTGGCAAACATCTGTAGACTGACATTAAAGCCGCAGGCAAAGAAGGAAACATCATGGAAGACAGCATGATCAAAGAGGTGAAAGAGAACAAGGAGGAAGTATTGTTTCAGAAACAAGAGGAAGAAAATGTGTATTTAGCAAATAAAGAAGAGAGTAGATAAATGTATTTTAAGGACCTTTCCAGGCATTTTGATGGCTATCTAATGGATTTTTAGTTAAGAAAATACTTCACAAACTCTGACCTAACTAGTCAACAAAAATATATATATTCTCATGTACACTGGTTCATGAACACTTAAAGGTCACCAGGATACATACGTTATGGTCTCATGTATAGTGCATTCAAAGTTAGGTATAGGTCTGAAGGAGGTGACTAATAATGCTTCAATTAAAGACATAATCTTGTAAAATCAGATATGGGAGTACAGTTTGAAGAACAGCAAGGAAATCAGAAATATACTGATAGAATGTAGTTGTGACTTGTATCATCATGGATGCTCTATTTAACTGTCATTGTAATTTTTCCTTTGGAAGCTTGTCATTATAATGCTAATAAGGTTATACATATTAAAATAGTTACAGTAAAGCAACTCTACATGTGAGTAGCCAAATTTAATATACAAAAATTCAATTTATTCCCAACTTGTGGAAGCCTTCTCATTATAGATAACTGCTATAAAAAAGTATACTTTTTATTACCACTATATTACTAAAAACTTAAAGGGAAATAGATATCCTTTATAACATTAAAAAAAACAAACCCTATCCAAGAAAATAAACTTCATTAAATTGTTGACAACATTTTTGATGAGTAATAAAGTTCTGATCTTAAGAATTAATTTTAAAAAATTTAACATTTTTTTATTATAATGTTACATACGTTTCACCCCTGTGGTTTCTTAGAGTAATTTTCTCAAAAAAGTCCCATATGGACAATATTAATTAATGGATAAGTAATTATAAAATAAGCCTAAATATAGAATTAAAGTAAAACAAATTTTCCAGCAGTTCCTGAAAGATTCAATAATTTTCAAACAATTATTAAAAAGGAATCAAAGTGTTCAGTCATGATTTGCTCATTCAGTTATTTTGCTCAAGTATTTAAATAATTGTTCAGATGATTGTTGTGGTCCAAAGGCGGGTTGGAAAAGAATTTCCAGACACAGGCAGAATGCAAAGATAGAGTTTCTTAGAGGGAAGGGTCACTGCCAGAACAGCGGGCAGACTTCCTAGTAGTCTGGGAGAGTCGAGCCAGAACATGTGCTATTGATCAGTTTTTATAGCCAGAAAACAAAGGAATGGTCTGAGGTAAAAATTTCATTTACTGATTGGCTGAGGCACAAGTACCTTCCTTCTATAGGGTGGGAATGGGACAGGGCAGATGCCTTTCCTTATTTGGGACAGGTCTCCTCGCCCAGGTGGGCTCAGGAATTTCGTAACCATGGCAACATGGTGGTGATGGCGATTAAGAGTCTGGTAGGGGGTGTAAAAAAAAAAAAAATGTAATGCTGCAAGTTTTTCAGGCAGCATTGTCTTTTGTCCTTGAAGCACCATTGTCCTTCGAGCACCACACTGATCTATATATTGTAGTATTTCTTGAAACAGAACTTTGAAACTCAATCTAAATAGTGCAACTAGAGAAAGAATATAAGTAAAACAATGAGCTGTAGACTACAAAGCATTCTTCTGCAGCAGATTGAGAGCTCACATTATGCTCTTTTCTCTTATTCTGATAAATTTATTCTTGAGCTTGCCTATTATTACATAAGAAACTACTGCTGAGAACTGCAGTCAATACAGCAATGAAACTTTAATATCATCTTCCCTTGTTACAAGTGGTGTGATTTTCTGTCATTACCAAGATAGCTTTGACTGAGATATGAAGGCAGATGCACTGACACATTAAATAACCATATACTATTTAAGGGACACAGGAGTAGTTTCAAAGGACGGGACAGAAGCCTCACAACAGGTCCCACATCATGTCATCAATTACAGACCTGTCACACTAATGACTAATGAAATGCAGGCTGCAGTGACAATGAGAACATTCATCTTGCTCTTCTCTGGAAAAGGTGCACCTGTATCCCACTGCACTCTGTCTTCTTTTACCTCCCACCTCCCTGATTTTTGTTCTCCATGACAGGGAATGTGATCCTGAGAATGCGATCTATCTATCATCCTTTCTTCCTGAAAGGCACCTTGACTGTGGTTAATGACTGTAATAAGACCAAACAATAGATAACATACCCCGGGTTCTTATATTCAGCCTCTCTGAAAATGGGCTCAATTGAGACAAAAAAAGGATCAAAGGATTGCACTAGAAAGGCAAGTATTTTATAACAGCTCACTTAATTTGCTCCTCTAGTTCACATCATATTCAGATAGGAAGTGTAACCAAAAAGTAATGGGACTGAATTTCTTGTGTGGATCATACAAAGACAGCAATGGATGGTAAGTATACATTCTACATACTTATAAACTTAGATACACAAGCCTTGGAGATATTTATCAATTACGATTTTATTTTGAACTGCATGTTACCAGCACACCCCAACATGAAAGCAAGAATGTTTTTAAACAAAAAAAATGTGAGAGATATTTTTATAACATTAAAAAAGATAAACTCTATCCAGCAGCTATTGCCACTGCTGGTACTACTACTGTAAAGCAGCTCTTTGCAGAAAACCACCCTCAGCAGGAGACCCCTTTTGTCTTGGCCCAAGAACATCTTTCAAATCTTTTGATCACACAGTACCTTGCCTAACCTGTTGATTCTTTGCATAGATCAAAGAAATAGAAATGAAGGATAAGTATTTAACGGACGACTAGATCTTTTCCCCAGCTTCCCTTTCAGTAATCTCGTGAACAGACTGTGTGAACAAGATAGCATCTAAAGAAGGATCACAGGGAGTCCACAAATCTGCACGCAATGGGACATCACGAGGAATCGGATTCCCTACCTCAGGGATTAATTGAGATTATTTCCCCTTTAGCCCTTGAAAAACTTCCATGGCAGAGAAAAATCTTTAGAGCTGGTTTTGGGACAAGAAGCCACCTTCTGCCCAGATTGCTGGCCTTCTGATTAAAGCAACTTTTCCATTCCTACTAGCACTTGCCTCTCAAGTATTGATTTTTGGGCAGCGAGCACCCAGACCTGAGTTGGGTAATGCCACCACTACTACTACTACTACTACTACTACTACTACTACTACTACTACTACTACTACTACTACTACTACTGCTACTGCTACTACTACTACTACTACTACTACTACTACTATCATCATTGTTACTCCTTCTGTTGCTGCTGTTGCTGCTATAGCTACTACATACCAGGCACTGTAAGATACTTTCAAGATATACAGAGTCAAAGGAAAGGAATTTTAGGGGTGGATCTCAGGAGAACATAGCTGGGTTTATCTGAAAGAGGTAAGTATGCATTTGAACTGCCTGGAGCAAGAAGAGTTACCTTTTCTAGTTATAGGAAGTTATGTGATAATGGTGTGTGTAAGACACTAGAAGACTATAAAATTCATGTTAAAATCCACTGGTGGGGGTGAGAGACGCATCTTGTTACTGGGTTCTCTATAATGGTGTTTAAATCCAGGCAATCAACATCTTTTTTAACTTTCCCAGTTACCTCTGTATTTGCAGCAGTTTCTGAACCTGAACCCAAGCCAAAATCTGTACTGTGTACAATACATCTTAATGTCTGAAAAAAACTTGTACACGTGATGCTTTTCAGAAATGAGTGAATTAGAGTCACTAGGTTTATTGTAAGCAAGCCTGTAGGGGAAAAAAACCCCTGATGCATTCTATCTAACAAGCAAACTGAAGCCACTTATATAGGAAAGTTATACGAAAAGATAGCAGCTCTTTCATAGTTGATATTACAAGTATGGTAGGTAAAATCAGCTTCCAGTGAACAAATGAATTTACAATTTTAAATGAAGAAGCAGGTATTTCACACAAACATTTTAACATGTAGTCTTCTATAATGAATATTTAATAATTTCACAGTCACAAGTCAACAGCCCTTGGGACTTTAAAAATAAATGATTCAATATTACAGGAAAGATCTTTGGCCTTTGTAGCTAATAGATATAAAGAAAAATTCAAATTTATGATAATTAGATAAAAATAAACATATTTAACTTAAATATTTTGGTAACTGATACATAAATATTCACTAATCTTTTTTTTTTTTTTTTTTCTGTCTAAACAGATGTAATGACTTGCTCAGGGCTTGTCTTAAAGTACCTAGACTCTCCCATTCTTTCAAGAGTCTTCATTAAACTGTCAGCTGATGCTTGTAGCCTCTGGCTTCAGCTATATTTTCTACCAGGATTAAATTAAAGAATATGAAGCTTTATATTGTTTTACTTTCCATGTTGGCAGGGTCCCATAACTAAGTATGAAAAGAATTAAAGTGCAGAAACAGACATGATTCTTCTATCACATTCTATCTCTTTACTATAGTGTATAAAACATTTCTGGTATTTTGTAATATATATAAACACATATTTTAAGTGTATATTTTTGTAATCAGTTTATATCATCTGAATGAACCTTCTCATTTTGTGTTTTAAATTTAAATTTGCTTGAAAGGGTGATTTAGTTCATCATAAATTAAGAATGTCAAGTAGTTGATCACAAATGTACTCAAAATATCCTTCAGGATATCTAACACTGACCCAAAGGGTTTACCACAATTTATGCATATTATAATGTACTCTGATTAAATCCTTCAAGTCTAGTCTCTAATAGATATTTATCTCTGAAGTTTCTATCCATAGACTTAAACACTCACTAGTGATCTCGCCCTCCTCTGATCTTCTCTAATGCTTATCATTCATACCAGTTTTTAAATGTTAACCAGCCTTTTCTAGGACAGGTTCTGTCCCTCTAACCAGACGGGAAGTTCTCTGAGGGCAAGAGTGCCTTACTTTTTCATATCCCCATTTGTAGATAGTAATAGGTCATTCATGTAACAAAGGTTCATGAATTTTTTTTACAAATTGATGATAATGAAAAACGAGAAGAGGAGAAAGAGAAGAAAGGAAAGGGCAGAAGCATAAATTTAGGAACTGTATTATTATAAGGATATTGAAAAGTAAAAGTGCAATTCATAAAATTCAGAACATAGGAAAGTAAGACTCTAGTTGATTATTTGGGGAAGCTGATAAAATATAGCAGCAAATTGGTCAAAATAGCTCAAACTGCTAAAGCAATAGTCATAGTTTACTTGGCTGTGTTTATTTCACATATAATTTTCTGGACCCCAGACTGAGTTTTTCACAATCAAAACAGAATAGCATAATGAAAGGGATGGTACTGAATACTCTGCAATCAATCCTTTAAACAGGTCCTGAGCTGTAGAATGAGTGAACACTCAACTTTCCCTAACTTCAAATGGTCAATTCTGTCCTTTTTAACACAGTCTGCCTTAAACAGCAAAGCACTGTATTACTATTGATGTCATTATTGCCAGTTTTAAAGAGATTAACCAAAGCAGTTATTTATTCATTCTCATATGTGAAACATTTATTAACAATACATTTCCAATAATTTTTATCTAAACCCTGAAATTCAAATGTTACATAAAACAAAATTCTCGAAATAATAGTGATGATAATACATTCAGTGGAAACAGGGTACATTATGTTAGAGCAAAGAAATCTTTAGTTTTACCCTCAGTACTGCCACTAACTAACCACTATGACCTGATTTCCTTTTCACATATGAACCTGGTATGATACACAAATATTTTAATTCTAATATAATATAGGGAGCAGAGGAAGGAAGGAGGGTAAAGGGAGGGAATGGGAGATACAATGCACTAGATTAAAAGGCAGTAAAACTTTAGTCCTGGTTTCAGCATTGCCACTAACTCATTAATGTGACCTTGCCAAGTCACTTAAACTTTCCAGACCATAGTGCCTCAACATAAAATGATGGGATTGGAGGATGTATTCTCAAAGGTTTTGACAAATTTTAAAATTCTATGCCTTGCTAAATTAATCAAAGTTAAATCATTAGCTGTACTGCCACAAGATTCTTACATCCTAAGGCAAATGACTTGTTTCCCTTATAACCAGAACAGACAAAAACCTGCATTTTAAAATTTTCTCATATCTAAGTAGTTTCATCAGAAGACAAGAATAAGCAGTGCTACTCTGAATAAAGAGAATTACTCATATGAACAACTTTCTGAATTAGACAGCTATTTTGATTTCAATCTTTAACAAATTTAGATTGGTAGTTTTCCATGATTTCTTTTTTCAAAATTAAAAGTATGAGGTAAAAATTTTTTTCTTGAAAGTCAATTACTGAAGCATTTTAATAAATATGAATATTGCCCTAAAGCAATACTCCTAATGGATAGTTACTGTCAGTTCATAAACCATCAAAGGCTCTTTGCAAGCGAAGATTGTTACCTACCCAGTAAAAATGCTTTAAAGGAACTCTAAAATGGTTTGATGTATTGAAAAGTTGAGCAGTATGACATGGCATTTACTGTTTTTTAATAACTTTTAATAACATTTTCTTAGCGGATGATGCAGAACCAATCATAGCTATTATAACAATTTAATCATGAAAAAAATGATGACTAAGTTGTAATATAGCCTGACCAATTGTCTACAGTTTACAAAGCAAGATTTAATAGTTGTTGTTTTTTTTAACACTTTTGAGGGCATAGCTATATTCTTCAAAAGATAGTGTGGTGGAGACTGTTAATTGGTTTTAAGATCCTAATTTTTAGCTGGGCCCCTCATAGCTGAATATAGCCATGTATCTATAAGCACTGGCTTAATAAAGAGAATTGTTATCTGATTACAAAAGCAACTTTCTATAGCAAATTTGGGGGGTATATCCTTCAGAAGAAGAGGGGATACCCTTTCCTCTCCACCCTCACCCCTGCGATCTGGTACATGGAAATGTATGTGATGTCTGGAATAGCCCTCTTGAACTAGGGGGGGTAAGGACCACGTGACCAGGATTGCTAAATGCTAAGCTGGTTGAAGCCCATGTTCCTGGTGACTTCATGGGTCCTCTGTAAGAGCCCTAGACTGCCTATCTCTTTTACATGAGAGAGGAAGAAATTTCTGTATCTATTTTGAGTTTTCTTTTATAGGCAGCTGAACCTACTCTTAATCAACAGAGGCATTTCTAAGATTAGGAGGTTGTTTTAGTTCTTATTAAAATTGTACATAAAAAATAATATCTTAAAGAATCATGAAAAATCAATATATACACCATTAGATAATGCTCTTAGGGAAAAAACTATATAACTTAAAAAAAATTTTTGTAGATGTTATGATTTATGTGTGAATATGCTGGGAGAAAAAAATCTTAAGTGGAAGTGCTAGATATTGTAGGAAGTGTATGCCTCAATAAAAATATTCAAAGTTCATTTTAATCCTACATATTTAGCACATAATTTAGAAATAATACTTAGAGTGAATTTTTTTTCAGTTTTCTAATTGGAACCACTATGAAAATACACCAGCAATGAACATATAGAACTAATTAATAACTGTACACTAAATTAAAACTAAAACTAAAACCCCAAAACTAAAACTGTTTGATGAATGATTTTGTTTTTCCATCTTCTCCCTCTGTTGCTGGGGACTGAAACTTAAATTCTTTGTTACTGTGCATTCTTTGTTACTGATTAATGTGCGCAGGCATTCTCACTGTTTCTGCTTGTTCCTCTTGTCTTAACCACAGAAACCCAAGGCCATGAAGTCACAAAGCAAGAATTATCAAAAGAAGGAACATTCTAACTGGAACCAGAGGGCTGAAAAAACCAGAGGACCGAAACAGTCAGAGATAATGTCATGGAAAGAACTACCCTCAACAAAACAATCAACTATATGTGACAATGGTCACACTGAAACCCCAAAACTTTTCTTTAAATATCCCTGCTTTCTCTTAGAAGGCAGGACGGTAGTGCTTAAGACGTTAGTCAGCTACCCTCCTCATTTTCTGACAAATCAATAAAATTTCTCTTTCCTTTATTCTCAAACCCTTGCCCTTGTTATTCTCAAACCCTTGCCCTTGTTATTCTCATTCAGCATCGAGGACATGGACCAAATTTTCAGTAACAATTTCTCTGCTAACATATAGAAAAGAAACTAAAGAAAGATCCACTTAAGAGGAATAAAATCAACACACATTTTGAAATAACTTATATGCAAATACAATAGAATTCAAATTAAGTATTTACTAATAGATTAGATTATACATATAAAAATTTCTTATTTTTAAAATGGTGCTTATTAATGATAAAAAATTAAAACCCAAGTACAATATAAATAATGTAATCAGCACTTACTATGGACCAGCCAGCATACCCACATTTTTTGTAACACTTAAAATGTCCTATCAAATAGATTCTATTAACAGCCCCATTTTAAAATATGAGGAATCTGGGGCTCACTTCTCAAATTCTCTGGATACGAGTGAAGTGGGAGAGAGTGGAAAAGCTAGTGGAGCGCCTATGTCTGTCTTATCAAAAAAGGTTAACTCTTAATGATTAGACTATGCTACCTATAAGGGCCTCAATAATAACAAAACTCAATATATATATAGTTTTCCCCACCTCCAAGATCATCTTGCACTTGGCTAATACATAGATAGTAACTATAATCACAACTATATAGAAATGTGCCTTTAATGAATTTAAATTGAATTGAAACCACAAAAAGTTTCAGTTATTTTAAGAAATTCTAAAAATCTATGATTTGTGATTTTCCTCAAGCATATATTGCATTACCCATTGTTAAGACATTGGTATCTGCATTTCAATTCAAACTGGTTATTTTCTATTTGCCTCTCATATGCAGTAACACAGTAACTATTACAACTGTATTTCCTGAACAAATATAAACCCAAAGAGAAGCCCATTAGTGTAGATGGAAGTAAAAAGTAAAAGGTCTAAGAAAATGATCATTTTTAACTAGAAAATATAAGATTTAGATAATGTGGAGAATGTTGAATTGAGCAGGGGTTCTGACCTCTGATGTGAATAGGCTCATTTTATATTCTACATAGAAACAGGAAAAGGAAATTTATTAAAATGTTTCAGGACATGTTCTAGCCAGTGCAAAAACATAACATTTATAGGAGAAATTAGATGTTATGGTAGGGATCAGTGAAGCTTGATTTTATACCATTTTAGGTGCCCAGAATATAGTAAATTTTGTTTTCTTAAACTTTAAGTGTGACTGATATCACTAGGTTAAGATATTCATTAACTGGTATTCTAAGTTTATGATTTAATTTTTAAAGTCACTATTTTTATGGAATATGATAGCACACATCTCTTAACTAAGTTTCTAGTGAATTGGAACTGACTGAGCAATTCAGCAATTTACAAAAGGCATGACTTAAAAAAAAATCAAATCAAAATCAGAAGCCAGATCTTTACTAGTTAT
This sequence comes from Orcinus orca, assembly GCF_937001465.1. Lineage (NCBI taxonomy): Eukaryota > Metazoa > Chordata > Mammalia > Artiodactyla > Delphinidae > Orcinus > Orcinus orca. Next base: position 18,018,351 of record NC_064562.1, read on the forward strand.
CATCTTCATATTAAAAACTCAACCTATGACTCAGCCATAAAAAGAAACGAAATTGAGCTATTTGTAATGAGGTGGATAGACCTAAAGTCTGTCATACTGAGTGAAGTAAGTCAGAAAGAGAAAGACAAATACCGTATGCTAACACATATATATGGAATTTAAGAAGAAAAAAATGTCATGAAGAACCTAGGGGTAAGACAGGAATAAAGACACAGACCTACTAGAGAATGGACTTGCGGATATGGGGAGGGGGAAGGGTGAGCTGTGACAAAGTGAGAGAGAGGCATGGACATATATACACTACCAAACGTAAGGTAGATAGCTAGTGGGAAGCAGCCGCATAGCACAGGGATATCAGCTCGGTGGTTTGTGACCGCCTGGAGGGGTGGGAGGGAGGGAGACGCAAGAGGGAAGAGATATGGGAACATATGTATATGTATAACTGATTCACTTTGTTATAAAGCAGAAACTAACACACCATTGTAAAGGAATTATACCCCAATAAAGATGTTAAAAACAAACAAACAAAAAAACCTCAACCTATATGTTGAAACAGCCTTATATGAAAATTAATTAAAAGAGATTTCTAGGTGTGACAGTTACTCTAATATTGTTTAATGTATTTGTTCTGTTTACACCCCTGTTTAATATCTTCTGTGATATAATAGAATCAGAGTGACCTGCAGCACCATTACCAATTTAGCATTTGTAGACAGTGTTGGTTGTACTGATAACATCAATGTTCTAACTTAAATTTAGCAACAACTGAATTAAGAACCATTTGAGTAAAATGCTATTTTTCTAAATGACCACTAATAATAAAACACTTGTTCATAACAATATTACAGTAAACATTCAGGATCAAATTCCCAATATCTTTATAATGTAGATATTTGTCTACTTTACTGATTTTCTCCTACTGGTTATTGTTAAATGCAGAAAGTTCATTTTACCACATTTCACAAATTATAGTCATATATAGGTCATAGTAAGCTCTCTACCAGGCATTCAAAAGAGCTGTAACTTCAAAAAATACATCATTTTATAAAAGAATGTGGCCAAGACAGTCAAGATTACAACCTCAAAAACTGAATGATTAATCTATATTTATCATCATCATCATAAACTGACAGATGGAAAATATCTTGAGCATCTTTTATTCATGAAGAAACATCAAATCATATTTAGCTTTTCTGTTTTTAAAATCTGAGTTGAATAAATTGAGAATTGGTACTATTCCTACTATCATTTAACTATTGATGTTCTGATAATATTTGTAGGTACTCTTTTATGCTGTGAAAGCTTAGAATGTTCTATAAGATGCTCCTCTATCATTGTTGAGATTATACCTAACTTTCTGTTACTTTAAGTTTCCGCCGAAATTTAAATTTCTAATGCAAACTGCCATAAAACCTAAAAATAATTACAAAAATTATATCATAAAGATAACCATGTAATGTTTCCAGCTTGCTATAATTACTAAATATTACTAAATTAATACTCCAATACAAATACACTTTGCATAAACACACAGAAAAATTCACAAATAATATTCTCAATTTTTGAACTAAATTTTCCTCCTTTACTTTCTCACTTTTAATAGGGACATGGTTTTTAATAGTAATAACTAACATTTACTAGCTGGTCAGCACAATTCTAAGTACTTTAAGCATATTAACTCAGTTAACTAAGTTAGCAGAATTTAGTTAGTAACTAAGTCAGTGAATCTTCACAATAAACACAAAGAAAGTATTATTATTTTCTACATCATCATTATCAGATGGGGAAACAGAGACACAGAAAATTTAAATAGCTTGCCTAAAGGCATACAGGTTTACTTAGTGAAATTTAAATTTGAATAGGGGGATCATAGTTTGAGTTTTCAGTGCTAATCACTATTCTACTATGCCTCTTAATTTTACAATAAGCAAATAAAAACTCAGTTATAAAAAGAGGCAACTGACAGTGAGGCACAGTAGTGGGGTCCATGAAAACTGGAGAAAATATGATTCACTGAAAGCGGCAGCTGCTAAGTAGCTCCAGCCAACTGTAGCCAGTAGAAATGTATTGGGTTGGGATTTTATTTTACTCACTTACAAACTAATTAGTTAGCCAGTTACTATTTCATGAGGCTGGCAAGAACAATAAGATTCCTGGGTCAGAGACAAAGAACTTTGTAACTCAAGGCATGGCAAACAGCCCTATCATCAGCATATTTCTGTCAGTTCCGTTTCCTTGTCATGTGATGGGTCCTGGCCCAGACAAACACGAGCGGTTTCAAAATGATGCACGCATACAAAAGGAAGCTATTCTATCATTAAAGAGCCCTATTCTATACACCCATAATTACACAGATTAAGTGACATTTTCCAGAGTTGTGACTTATAAATCAATAAATTTCAGACTTATTTAGAATTAGCAGCCTTGACAGACCAGGTACATACTGCTATAAAAGCATTTCACAGGTAAGGACCCCGTCTGGTAAATACCACTAATGTGATTGCAAGGATGTCTGCTTTTAACATGTTTATAAGGAGATTTGACCAGAAGAAAAATCATATGACCACATTAACAGATGCAGAAAAAGCATCTGACAAAATGCAACACCTGTTCATGATAAAAACTCACAGCAGACTAGGAATAAACAAGAAATTGCCGAACTTCATAAACATTTACAAAATCCCCTATAGCTAACATTGTACTTAATGGTGGGAAACTATATGTTTCTTTCTTGTGATCAGGAACAAGAGATGGATGTTCCTGCTCACCATTCTTATTCAATAGTGTACTGGAAGTGCTAGTTAATGCAATAAAAAAAAAGAAAACTAAGTAAAGGTATACTGATTGAAAAAGAAGAAACAAAATGGCCTTTTTTGGAACATAAAACATCTATGTAGAAAATCCCAAAGAATCAACTAATAGCAAGGCTACAAGATACAAAATTTATATACAAAAGTCAGTTGCTTACCTATACCCAAGGAATGAACTACTGGAATTAGAAATTAAAAACACAATGCTATTTGCATTAGCACTCAAAAAAATGAAATAGGTATAATTCTAACAAATATATACAAGAGCTATACAAGGAAAACTACAAAATTCTGATGAAAGAAATTAAAGCTGACATATATAAATGGAGAAATATTCCAAGTTAATTGATAGTAAGACAATATTATTAAGATGTCAATTCTTCCAAAAAGGGCTATAGATTCAACGCATTCCCAATCAAAATCCTGGAAATCTATTTTGTGGATATAGAAAAACTGATCCTAAGGTTTATATGGAATAGCAAAAAGACCTATAATAACCTAGACAATACTGAAGAAGAACAAAGTTGGAGTACTAACACTACCAGACTTTAAGACTAACTATAATGCTAGTTATCAAGACAATGTGGTATCGGCGAAAGAATAAATAGATCAATGGAACACAAAAAATAGCCCAAAAATGCTCCCATGCAAATATAACCTAATGATCTTTGGCAAAGTAGCAAAGGTAATTCAGTGGAGACAGGACACTCCTTTCAACAAATGATTCTGGAACAAATAAACATCCATATTCAAAACAATGTAATCTAGACAGAGAATTTATACTTTTTACAAAAACTAATCACTTTCAGTCTGTATGTGTCCCTAGGTCTGAAGTGGGTCTCTTGTAGACAGCATATATACAGATCTTGTTTTTGTATCCATTCAGCTAGTCTATGTCTTTTGGTTGGAGCATTTAATCCATTTACATTTAAGGTAGTTATCGATATGTTATGTTCCTATTACCATTTTCTTAATTGTTTTGGATTTGTTATTGTAGGTCTTTTCCTTCTCTTGTGTTTCCTGCCTACAGAAGTTCCTTTAGCATTTGTTGTAAAGCTGGTTTGCTGGTGCTTAATTCTCTTAGTTTTCGCTTGTCTGTAAATGTTTTAATTTCTCCGTTGAAACTGAATGAGATCCTTGATGGGTAGAGTAATCTTGGTAGTAAGTTTTTCCCTTTCATCACTTTAAATATGTCCTTCCACTCCCTTCTGGCTTGCAGAGTTTCTGCTGAAAGATCAGCTGTTAACCTTGTCAGGATTCCCTTGTATGTTATTTGTTCCTTTTCCCTTGCTTCTTTTAATATTTTTCTGTTGTATTTAATTTTTGATAGCTTGATTAATATGTGTTTGGCATGTTTCTCCTTGGATTTATGGAGTATGGGACTCTGCACTTCCTGGACTTGATTGACTATTTCCTTTCCCATATTAGGAAAGTTTTCAATTATAATCTCTTCAAATATTTTTTCAGTCCCTTTTTCTCTTTTTCTTATGTGACCCCTATAATTTGAATGTTGGTGCTTTTAATGTTCTCCAAGAGGTCTCCAACACTGTCCTCAATTATTTTCATTCTTTATGCTGTTCTGTGGAAGTTATTTCCACGATTTTATCTTCCAGGTCACTTACCCGTTCTTCTGCCTCAGTTATTCTGCTACTGATTACTTCTAGAGAATTTTCAATTAACAAAAAAAAAAAGTAGGGCACTTTAACACCCCACTTTCACCTATGGACAGATCAACGAAAATGAAAATAAATAAGGAAACACAAGCTTTAAATGATACATTAAACAAGATGGAACAATAGACATTTATAGGACATTCCATCCAAAAACAACAGAATACACTTTCTTCTCAAGTACTTATGGAAAATTCTCCAGGATAGATCATATACTGGGTCACAAATCAATCCTTGGTAAATTTAAGAAAACTGAAATCATATCAAGTATCTTATCTGACCACAATGCTATGAGAATAGATATCAATTACAGGAAAAAAATCTATAAAAAGTACAAATACATGGAGGCTAAACAATGCACTACTAAATAACAAAGAGATCACTGAAGAAATCAAAGAGGATATTAAAAAATACCTAGAAACAAATGACGAAAATATGACAGCCAAAACCTATGGAATGGAGCAAAAGCAGTTCTAAGAGGGAAGATTATAGCAATACAATCCGACCTCAAGAAACAAGAAAAATCTAAAATAAACCACCTAACGTTACACTTAAAGCAACTAAAGAAAGAATAACAAAAAAGACTCCAAAATTATCAGAAGGAAAGAAATCATAAAGATTAGATTAGATATCAATGAAAAAGAAATGAAGGAAAAAATAGCAAAGATCAATAAAATTAAAAGCTGTTTTTTTGAGAAGATAAACAAAATGATAAACCATTATCCAAATTCATCAAGGAAAAAAAGGGAGAAAACTCAAATCAACAGAATTAGAAATGAAAAAGGACAAATAACAACTGACACTGCAGAAATACAAATGATCGTGAGAGATTACTACAAGCAACTATGTGCCAATAAATTGGACAACCTGAAAGAAATGGACAAATTCTTAGAAAAGCACACCCTTCCAAGACTGAACCAGGAAGAAATAGAAAATATAAACAGACCAATGACAAGCACAGAAATTAAGACTGTGATTAAAAATCTTCCAACAAACAAAAGCCCAGCACCAGATGGCTTCACAGGTGAATTCTACCAAACATTTAGAGAAAAGCTAACACCTATCCTTCTCAAACTCTTCCAAAATATAGTAGAGGGAGGAACACTCCTAAACTCACTCTATAAGGCCAAAATCACCCTGATACCAAAACCAGACAAAGATGTTACAAAAAGAAACTACAGACCAATATCACTGATGAAAATGGATGCAAAAATCCTCAACAAAATACTAGCAAACAGAATCCAACAGCACATTAAAAGGATCATACACCATGATCAAGTGGGGTTTATCTCAGGAATGCAAGGATTTTTTCAATATACGCAAATCAATCAAAGTGATGCACCATAAAACAAATTGAAGGATAAAAACGATATGATCATCTCAGTAGTTGCAGAAAAAGCTTTCAACAAAATTCAACACCCATTTATGATAAAAATTCTACAGAAAGTAGCCATACAGGGAACTTACCTCAACATAATAAAGGCCACATATGACAAACCCGCAGCCAACATAGTTCTCAATGGTGAAAAAGTGAAACCATTTCCACTAAGATCAGGAAAAAGACAAGGTGGCCCACTCTCACCACTATTATTCCACATAATTTTGGTGGTTTTAGCCACAGCAATCAGAGAAGAAAAAGAAAGAAAGGGAATCCAGATCAAAAAAGAAAAGTAAAACTGTCACTGTTTGCAGATGACATGACACTATACACAGAGAATCCCAAAGATGCTACCAGAAAACTACTAGACCTAAACAATGAATTTGGAGAAGTAGCAGGATACAAAATTAATACACAGAAATCTCTTGCATTCTTATACACTAATGATGAAAAATCTGAAAGAGAAATTAAGGAAACACTTCCATTTACCACTGCAACAAAAAGAATAAAATACCTAGGAATAAAACTACTTAAGTAGACAAAAGACCTGTATGCAGAAAAATATAAGATACCAATGAAAGAAATTAAAGATGATACAAACAGATGGAGAGATATACTCTATTCTTGGATTGGAAGAATCAACATTGTGAAAATGACTATACAACCCAAAGCAATCTACATACTCAATGCAATCCCTATCAAACGACCAATGGCATTTTTTTAAAAAGTGGAACAAAAATTTTCACAATCTGTATGGAAACACAGAAGACCTTGAATAGCCAAAGCAATCTTGAGAAAGAAAAACAGAGCTGGAGGAATCAGGCTCCCTGACTTCAGACTATACTACAAAGCTACAGTAATCAAGACTGTATGGTACTGGCAGAAAAACAAATATAGAAAAATGGAACAGGATAGAAAGCCCAGAGCTAAATCCACACACATATGGTCACCTTATCTTTGACAAAGGAGGCAAGAATATACAGGGGAGAAAAGATAGCCTCTTTGGTAAATGGTGCTGGGAATACTGGACAGCTACATGTAAAAGAATGAAATTAGAACACTTCCTAAAACCATAAACAAAAATAAACTCCCAATGGATTACAGACCTAAATGTAAGGCCAGGCACTGTAAAACTCTTAGCAGAAAACATAGTCTGAACACTCTATGACATAAACCACAGCAAAACCCTTTTTGACCCACCCACTAGAGAAACGAAAATAAAAACAAAAATAAATAAATTGGACCTAATGAAACTTAAACACTTGTGCACAGCAAAGGAACCCATAAACAAGACGAAAAGACAACACTCAGAATGGGAGAAAATATTTGCAAATGAATCAATTGACAAAGGATTAATCTCTAAAATATACAAGCAGCTCATGCAGCTCAATATCAAAAAAACAAACAGCCCAATCCAAAAATGGGCAGAAGACCTAAATAGACATTTCTCTAAAGAAGACATACAGATTGCCAACAAACACATGAAAGGATGCTCAACATCACTAATCATTAAAGAAATGCAAATCAAAACTGTAATGAGGTATCATCTCACACCAGTCAGAATGACCATCATCAAAAAATCTACAAACAATAAATGCTGGAGAGGGTGTAGAGAAAATTGAACCCTCCTGCACTGTCAGTGGGAATGTAAATTGATAAAGCCACTATGGAGCACAGTATGGAGGTTCCTTAAAAAACTAAAAATAGAACTACCATACGACCTAGGAGTCCCACTACTGGGCATATATCCTGAGAAAACCGTAATTTAAAAGAGTCATGTACCACACTCTTCATTGCAGCTGTATTTACAATAGCCAGGACATGGAAGCAACCTAAGTGTCCACTGATAGATGAATGGATAAAGAAGATGTGGCACATATATACAATGGAGTATTACTCAGCCATAAAAAGAAACGGAATTGAATTATTTGTAGTGAGGTGGATGGATCTGGAGACTGTCATACAGCGTGAAGTAAGTCAGAAAGAGAAAAATAAATACCATATGCTAACACATATATATGGAGTCTAAAAAAAAAACAACAACAACGGTTCTTAAGAACCTAGGGGCAGGACAGGAATAAAGATTCAGATGTAGAGAATGGACCTGAGGACACAGGGAGGGGCAAGGGTAAGCTGGGATGAAGTGACAGAGTGTTATGGACTTATATATACTACCAAATGTAAAACAGATAGCTAGTGGGAAGCAGCCGCATAGCACAGGGAGATCAGCTTGGTGCTTTGTGTCCACCTAGAGGCATGGGATAGGAAGGGTGGTAGGGTGACAGAAGAGGGAGGAGATATGGGGATATACGTATATGTATAGCTGATTCACTTTGTTATAAAGCAGAAACAAACACAGCACTGTAAAGCAATTATCCTCCAATAAAGATGTTAAAAAAAAAGAAGTAACTTTTCCTTTCAAGAAGAAAAATTATGAAAGAAAATTATTTGTTCCAAAAAATTATTTGTTCAAAAAATTAACAGAAACAAGTGGTGTTGGAAAGACAAAAAATTAGACAGTCCTCAACAGAAAATTAACCTTCTACTGCAGTATTATATCTATTATATAATATACGGATATATTAGTTTGACATTTTAGGCATTACCTTAACTAAACCTCATTATTAAATCCATAAATTTTTTTTCTGACACGAAAAATAATATTCCACAATAAATGACTGAGGAAGTATAAATATAAATCATAAAATCTTAGTGAAAGAAAAAGCAATAGCATCTTTAAATACTAAGAATACTAGTGGGTACATCTTCTATGACAAATGTAGCACAAAATGAAAAAGTATAACATCAGATTTACTGGCATTTATCATTTGTGGACACCATTAAAACCAGTTTTCAAAAGGTGTGGGGAAGCAATCAGTTAAAGATTTTCTATGATTTAATATGATCAAATGAATATCTATAATATCTAACTTATTAAGACTAATAGTTTACTGATCAATACTTGCTTAAAGACCTTTCCTCATTGTACCCAACAATCAAGAGTAAATATGTCATAAACTTTGCCAAATCTCTATCAGTTCCCAATTTGCAAGACTTGCCTTACATTACAGAGCCAAGGCCCTAAAACACTGTATATATATAATGTATCCTCCCTTGACTTTCACCTTCTGAACTACTACTAAGACTCTGTCTAGCAGATTTTCCCTTTGTGAAGTAAGTCTTATAAAATTAGATTTGCTTATCAGTAGAAAGTAACAGTGATATTTTGGGGGAATCAACAGCCAACAAGTAAAATAACAAGCCTTTCATTATTCTTTTTTCTCCCTTTTCTGATATTATATTATAAATGTGCTTTTGACAGAATGCCAAAAAATTCTTTGGATTATGACATTTTGACAAAGTAGAAAAACATACATTCAATAAAAATAAATTTGTCATTAACTAACCCAAATAAGAACATTCATTATGGTTTGCACTCTTAATTGCTATCAGCCAATAGGAAAATCTTTTCACACCAAATGGGGAATAAAAGCCTAGAGTGAACACAATTTCTAAAACCCTGCAGTTTATTTAAACCTCCTCCTTACAATCAGAAGACCCACAGCATAATGAGACATTTATTTATTATGAATCTAAACCACCTGCATTTATTAAAAGAAAATAAAAGATCAATACCTGGTTTTATTGGATCCACAGGGCTTTCTTCTTCTGAGCTCTCTAATAAATTCTTGATTTCAATAAACATTTGGAAATTTCTATTTCAATTTGTGTATGTAAACAAGTAAATATTTAGAGTTGTAGGGATATAAAAATTATATATATTTGTGCTGTAGAGGCTATTTATAGATAAATTGTTAAATAATTCTTAAATTCTCAAATAATTCTTTCAGAAATGTCAGAATTTATCTTTAAAAAAGCCTTTCTTAGCCAAAAGATTTTGGTTAGTAATAAGAATAGAACGTATGGAAAGGACTTTAATGAAGACATTTCCAGTACTTTCTGGAAATTTTTCCATTCTTGTGTTATTATTAAAAGAGAAATATCATTGACAAACCTCATATGTCGCTGGACCAGGAGTAATCTCTTTGGAATCTTTAAAACGCTTTGATGCTTTAACAAATAAGGGTATGGAGCAAGATTTCTTTAAAACAGGATTGTATGTTGCAGGCCCTAAGAGAAAACAAATGTAAAAATAATAAAGCATGTTTTAAATTACTGATTTTGGTCACATGTATATTATTCTTAGATTTGTTATCTTAACATTTATATTTAGCATTACTCTTGAACCCATCCTTTTGAATGCTTAAAGTCATTCAGTTCAGGGATTTGAAATATGAAACGCATAAAACACAAGCATACCTCATTTTATTGCACTTTACTTTATTGCACTTTTCAGATACTGTGTTTTTTACAAATTCAAGGTTTGTAGCAACCCTGCTTCTAGCAAGCCTATCAGCACCATTTTTCTAATAGCATTTGTTCACGTACTTCTCACAATATTTCAAACTTTTTCATTATTAAAATTATATGTTATGGTAATATATAATCAGTGATCTTTGATATTACTATTGTAATTGTTTTGGGGTAGCACAAACTGTGCCCATGTAAGATAGCAAACTTAATTCATAAGTTTTGTGTGTGTTCTGATTTCTTCCCCATCTCTCTCTCTGTCCTTGGGTCTCTCTATTCCCTGAGACACAACAATATTGAAATAAGGCCAAGTAGTACCCCTACCATGGGGCACTAGAAATCAAATGCTAGAAATGATTAAACTTAGTGAGGAAGGCATGTCAAAACCTGAGATAGGGGCTTCCCTGGTGGCGCAGTGGTTGAGAGTCTGCCTGCCGACGCAGGGGACATGGGTTTGTGCCCCGGTCTGGGAGGATCCCACATGCCGCGGAGCGGCTGGGCCTGTGAGCCATGGCCACTGAGCCTGTGCTCCGCAACGGGAGAGGCCACAACAGAGAGGGGCCCGCGTACCGCAAAAACACAAAAACAAAAACAAAACAAAAAAAACCTGAGATAGGTCAAAAGCTAGGCCTCTTGCACTAAATATTAGTCAGCCAAGTTGTAAATGCAAAGGAAAAGTTCTTGAAGGAAATTAAAAGTGCTCTTCCAGTGAACACATGAATAATAAGAAAGCAAAACAGCTTTAATTCTGATATGGAGAAAGTTTTAGTGGTCTGGGTAGAGATCAAACCAGGTACAACACTCCCTTAAGCCAAAGGCTAATACAGAGCAAGCCCCCAACTCTCTTCAGTTTTGTGAAGGCTGAGAGAGGTGAGGAAGCTACAGATGAAAAGTTTGAAGCTAGCAGATGTTGGTTTAAGTAAAGACGCCATCTCCATAACATAAAAGTGCAAGGTGAAGCGGCAAGTGCTGACACAGAAGCTGCAGCAAGTGCTGATGCAAAAGCTGCAGCAAGTTATCCAGAAGATCCAGCTATGATAATTAATGAAGGTGGCTACACTAAACAACAGATTTTCACTGTAGACAAAACAGCCCTCTTTTGGAAGAAGATACCATCGAGGACTTTCATGTTGGGATGGCCAAAAGTTTCGTTCGGTTTTTTTCCGTAAGATGGCTCTAGTAGTACTTAGTTGTCTTTAACTTCATTCAAAACAATCTTGTTAGATTGTATGTGACAGCTGTCATATCAGCGTGCATTTAAAAAAGACATCAATATTGGTGAATTTTTCTGTAGCCATTTTAATATTGAAGAGGGAAGGAAAAAAGCAACATTTTTGGCATATTACACTTTATTATTTCAAGAAAGGTGAAAATGCAACTGAAACACAAAAATATGATTTGTGCAGCGTATGAAAAAGGTGCTGTGACTGACTGAACTTGTCAAAAGTGGTTTGTGAAGCTTCGTGCTGGAGATTTCTCGCTGGATGATGCTCCAGTCGGGTAGACCAGTTGAAGCTGATAGCAATGAAATTGAGACATTAATTGAGAACAATCAATGTTATACCACGTGGAAGACAGCTGACATACTCAAAATATCCAAATCAAGCGTTGAAAACCATTTGCACCAGCTTGGTTATATTAATCACTTATGATAGGTTTCCACATAAGTTAAGTGAAAAAAACCTTCTTGACCATATTTCCACATGCGATTCTCTACTTAAACGTAATGAAAATGTTCCATTCTTAAAACAAATTGTGACGGGCGATGAAAAGTGGATGCTGTACATTAATGTGGAACGGAACAGATCGTGGGGCAGGTGAAATGAACACCACCAACCACACCAAAGGCCAGTCTTCATCCAAAGAAGGTGATATTGTGTATATGGTGGGATTGGAAGGGAGTCCTCTATTATGAGTGCCTTCCGGAAAATCAAATGATTAATTCCAACAAGTACTGCTCCCAGTTAGACCAACGGAAAGCAGCACTCGACAAAAAGCGTCCAGTATTAGTCAACAGAAAACGCATAATCTTCCATCAGGATAACACAAGACCACATGTTTCTTTGATGACCAGGCAAAAACTGTTACACCTTGGCTGGGAAGTTCTGATTCATCCGCCATATTCACCAGACATTTCACCTTTGGATTTCCACTTATTTCGGTCTTTACAAACTTCTCTTAATGGAAAAATTTCAATTCCCTGGAAGACTGTAAAAGGCACCTGGAACAGTTCTTTGCTCAAAAAGATAAAAAGTTTTGGGAAGATGGAATTATGAAGTTGCCTGAAAAATGGCAGAAGGTAGTGGAACAAAAGGGCAGATATGTTGGTCAATAAAGTTCTTGGTGAAAATGAAAAATGCGTCTTTTATTTTCACTTAAAAACTGAAGGCACTTTTCGGCCAACTCAATAGCTAGCGAGGAGAAGTCAATGCCTGGCTTCAAAGCTTCAAGGACAGGCTGACTCTCTTTGTAGGGGCTAATTACCTGGTGACTTTAAGTTGAACCCAATACTCATTTACCATTCCAAAAATCCTAGGGCCTTTAAGGATTATGCTATATCTATTCTGCCTGTGCTCTATAAATGGAATAACAAAGCCTGGATGATGGTCCATCTGTTAACAACATGGTTTGCTGAATATTTTAAGCCCACTGCTGAGACCTACTGTTCAGAAAAAAAGATTCCTTTCAAAATATTACTTTACATTGACAATGTACCTAGTCACCCAAGAGCTCTGATGGTGATGTGCAATGAGATTAATGATGTTTTTATGGCTGCTAACAAGACATCCATTCTGCAGCCCACAGATCCAGTTTGACTTTCAAGTCTTATTATTTAATAAATATATTTTGGGAGTTTTCTGGCAGTCCAGTGGTTAGGACTCTATGCTTCCACTGCAGAGGGGCTCAAGTTTGACCCCTGGTCTCCTGGTTAGGGCACTAAGATCCTGCAAGACACGTGGTGCAGTCAAAATATAAATATATACTTCAAAAGGATCTAGCTGCCATAGAGAGTGATTCCTCTGACAGATGTGGGCAAGCTCAATTAAAAGCCTTCTGGAAAGTGTTCATCATTCTAGATGCCATTAAGAATATTTGTAAAAAAAAAAAAAAAAAGAATATTTTTAATTCATGGGAAGAGGTGAAAATATCAACCTTAACAGGAGTTTGGAAGAAGTTGAATGAGGGATTCAAGACTCAGTGAAGGAAGAAACTGCAGATGTTGAAATAGTAAGAGGACTAAAATTAGAAATGGAGTCTGAAGATGACTGAATTGTTGCAGTCTCATGGTAAACCTTTAATGGATGAGGAGTTGCTCCTTATGGTTGAGCAAAGAAAGTGGTTTCTTGAGATGGAATCTACTCCTGGTGAAGATGTTATGAAGACTGCTGAAATTTTGATAAGAAAGGATTTAGAATATTACATAAAGTTAGTTGACAAAGCAGCAGCAGGGTTTGAGAGGAATGACTCCAATTTTGAAAGAAGTTCTATGGTGGGTAAAATGCTACCAAACAGCATGCATGCTATAGAAAAACCATTCATGAAAGGAAGAGTCAATTGATGTAACAAATTTCATTGTTGTCTTATTTGAAGAAATTGCCACGGCCACCTAGCTCTTCAGCAACAACCACCCTGATCAGTCAGCAGGCAACATCAAGGTAAGACAATATACCAACTACCAACAAAAAGAATATGACTTGCTGAAGGCTCAAAAGATGTTTAGCATCTTTTAGCAATAAAGTATTTTTAAATTAAGGTACGTGCATTTTTTAGACATAACGTTATTGCACATTTAATAGACTACAGTACAGTGTAAACATAACTTTTATATGCACTGGGAAACCAAAAAATTTCTGTGACTCCTGTTATTGGGACATGTGCTTTATTGTGGTGGTCTGGAATCAAACCTGAAATATCTCCAAGATACGCCTGCACAGACCTCTGTGTATGTAATAATTAAATTCAAATCAGAATTTCCAAAAAAAGAAAACAGTACCCCCTCAAAATATATCTACATAGTGAAAAAAGATACCCAACTCTTTTATTCCTACATATTCATTCACATGTTCAGTGAAGAGGTGATGACTGAACTGCATTGGGGATATGAATAAGATTTAAAGAAGCAGAAAGGTGGTTTAACAGCATTCTGGGCACTAAACATGGAAAAAGTTTTATGTAGCAAACAGATTGGTTAAATGGAACAGGGCCTAAATCCTAAATGAAGACTTTGTACTAGAGGCCATAGGTTTCAAATTGTATTCTAAAATGTACCAGAAATTCTAAAGAACTGCCCAGGGGACAATGTGTAGGTAAAGCCCAAATACAAGAGGCTTTAAATATTTTCAGCCAAAACAACTACAGATTTACTGTTTTATTTGTTTGGGTCCCATACAAGATTTTATTTAACTGAAGTTGTTTAGTAATTTTTTTTTAAAAAGGCTTTTGAAAACCACTTCCATAGTCTAGCTCCTGAAGGTTTTTGACTAAAGGAGATTCATAAAGAAAGAGATAGTTTAAGAAATAAACTCTGGCAGTAGTTCATAGGATGAAATGACTGGAAGATGGGCTGTTTTAGGGTCACTAACAAGGAGTTCACTAACATTGATAATGGAAAGGAAGAACAACTCAGAATATTTTCTAAGAAATGTAATAAACATTTAGTATGTACAGTGATTAGAAGAAGATAAAAATGAAAAGTGGCTATGAAAAAGGTAATACTATGATGGAAATAAAGAAACATAGAAAGAAGGAGGAGAGGAATATCTTGTGCTTGATTTTGAACCAATTATGTTTGAAAAGATGCAGGATATCCAAATAGAAGTGTCTAGAGGACAATCGTAGATATATAACTGAAGCTCATGAGGAAGCTTGCCTGGAGAAAAAGAATGGAGTTATTCACGCAGAGACAATAGTTGAGGTTTCTCTAAGTGAAAGATCACAGAGAGAGAAAAACTAAATAACTAAGGACTAGAACTTGGGGAACTGCACAGAGCGGGAGGAGAAGAATCAAAGAAGGAAACAGTCTAGTTAATAAATCTAGCTACTACAACATTATAGACAGTAAATAGGGAGAGGTTATTTCTTTCTCCATTTGCATGTTAACCAATACTTATTTTGAGTGTCTATCACATGCCATGCCTCGCATATGAACAGTGTTAGAGGTCTACTATATCAAATATTTCAAGAGGAGACTTATAGGGAGGTCACTGTAGAGTATATAGGATGTAACTTTAGAAGAGTGGTGATGAATGAAACTAAATTAGAGGGCATTTAAAAGACACTGTGGGAGAGGAAATAAAAACTTGGAGCATAGAATATTGACAATGAACATAAACAGTGAAATACAAGAGTAGATACAAAGATATTAATAGTGAGGAGACCTTCAAGATGGCGGAAGAGTAAGATGCAGAGATCAATTTCCTCCCCACAAATATATCAGAAATATATCTATATGTGGAGCAACTCCTACATAACACCTACCGAATGCTGGCAGAAGACATCAGACACCCCAAAAGGCAAGGAACTCCCCACATAACTGGGTAGGGGAAAAGTAAGAAAACAGAAACAAAAGAATAGAGATAGGGCCTGCACCTCTGGGAGGGAGCTGTGAAGATGGAAAGGTTTCTACACACTAGGAAGCCCCTTCGTGGGCGGAGACTGCGGGTGGCGAAGGGGGAAAGCTTCGGAGCCGCAGAGGAGAGCGCAGCAACAGGGGTGCGGAGGGCAAAGCGGAGAGATTCCCGCACAGAGGATCAGGGCCGACCGGCACTCACCAGCCCAAGAAGCTTGTCTGGTCACCCGCCGGGGCAGGTGGGGGCTGGGAGCTGAGGCTCGGGCTTCGGAGGTCGGATCCCAGGGAGAGGACTGGGGTTGGCTGCGTGAACACAGGCTAAAGGGGTCTAGCGCGCCACAGCTAGCCGGGAGAAAGTCCGGGAAAAAGTCTGGACCTGCCTAAGAGTCAAGAGACCATTGTTTCGGGGTGCACAAAGACAGGGGATTCAGAGCACCACCTAAACGAGCTCCAGAGATGGGCACAAACCACAGCTATCAGCACGGACCCCAGACATGGGCGTGAAACGCTAAGGCTGCTGCTGCAGCCACCAAGAAGCCTGTGTGCAAGCAGAGCTCACTATCCACACCTCCGCTCCCGGTAGCCTGTGCAGCCCGCCACTGGCAGGGACCCATGACCCAGGGAAACTTCCCCAGGAGAACACACGGCGCGCCTCTGGCGGTGCAACGTCACGCTGGCCTCTGCCGCTGCAGGCTCGCCCTGCATTCCGTACCCCTTCCTCCCCCCAGCCTGAGTGAGCCAGAGCCCCCTGATCAACTGCTACTTTAATCCTGTCCTGTTTGGGCAGGAACAGACGCTCTCAGGTGACCTACACGCAGAGGTGGGGCCAATCCAAAGCTGAACCCCAGGAGCTGTGCAAATAAAGAAAAGAAAGGGAAATTTCTCC
Organism: Orcinus orca; assembly: GCF_937001465.1. Lineage (NCBI taxonomy): Eukaryota > Metazoa > Chordata > Mammalia > Artiodactyla > Delphinidae > Orcinus > Orcinus orca. The sequence goes on from NC_064562.1 coordinate 18,035,035, forward strand.
CAGAAGCCTCAGGAGCGGCAGATTAAATCTCCACAATCAACCTGATGTACTGTACATCTCCGGAATACCTGAATAGACAACAAATCATCCCAAATTGAGAGGATGGACTTTGGGAGCAATGATTATATATTTTTTTCCATTTTCCCTTTTGGTGAGTGTGCATGTGTATCTTTCTGTTTGTGATTTTGTCTGTAGAGCTTTGCTTTTACCATTTGTCCTACGGTTCTGTCTGTCCGGTTTTTTTTTTTGTTCTTTTTTATTAATATAGTTTTTAGCACTTATTATCATTGGTGGATTTGTTTTTTGGTTTGGTTGCTATCTTCTTTATTTCTTACTTTCATTGCTTTTATTACTTTTTAATTTTTTTCATTTTAAATAATTATTTTTATTTTCATAACTTTATTTTATTTTATTTTTTTACTTTCTTTCTTTCTTTTTTTCTCCCTTTTATTCTGAACCATGTGGATAACAGGGTCTTGGTACTCCAGCCAGGTGTCAGGCTTGTTCCTTTAAGGTGGGAGCGCCGAGTTGAGGACATTGGTCTACCAGAGACCTCCCAGCCCCACATATTACCAAACGGCAAAAATCTCCCAGAGATCTCCATCTCAATGCCAACACACAGCTCCATTCAATGACCAGCAAGCTACAGTGCTGGAGAGCCTCTGCCAAACAACTAGCAAGACAGGAACACAACCCACCCACTAGCAGAAAGGCTGACTAAAATCATAATAAGGTCACAGACACCGCAAAACACACCACCAGACGTGGTCCTGCCCCCTAGAAAGACAAGATCCAGCGTGATTCACCAGAACATAGGCACCAGTCCCCTCCACCAGGAAGCCTAAACAACCCACTGAACCAACCGTAGCCACTGGGGGCAGACACCAAAAACAACGGGAACTACGAACATACAGTCTGTGAAAAGGAGACCCCAGACACAGTAAGTTAAGCAAAATGAGAAGACAGACAAACACACAGCAGATGAAGGAGCAAGGTAAAAACCCATCAGACCAAACAACTGAAGAGAAAATAGGCAGTCTACCTGAAAAAGGATTCAGAGCAATGATAGTAAAGATGATCCAAAATCTTGGAAACAGAATGGAGAAAATACAAGAAATATTTAACAAGGACCTAGAAGAACTAAAGAGCAAACAAACAATGATGAACAACACAATAAATGAAATTAAAAATTCTCTAGAAGGAATCAATAGCAGAATAACTGAGGTAGAAAAACGGATAACTAACCAGGAAAATAAAATAGTGGAAATAAATAATGCACAGCAGAAAAAAGAATAAAAGAATTAAGGACAGTCTCAGAGACCTCGGGGATAACATTAAATGCACCAACATTCGAATTATAGGGGTCCCAGAAGAAGACAAGAAAAGGAACGGGACTGAGAAAATACCTGAAGAGATTATATTGAAAACTTCCCTAATGTGGGAAAGGAAACAGTCAATCAAGTCCAGGAAGTGCAGAGAGTCGCATACAGGATAAATCTAATGAGAAACACGCCAAGACACATATTAATCAAACTATCAAAAATTAAAGACAAAGAAAAAATATTAAAAGCAGCAAGGGAAAAACAACAACATACAAGGGAATCCCCATAAGGTAACAGCTGATCTTTCAGCAGAAACTCAGCAAGCCAGAAGGGAGTGGCAGACACATTTAAAGTGATAAAACGGAAAAGCTTACAACCAAGATTACTCTACCCAGTAAGGATCTCATTCAAATTCAACAGAGAAATTAAAACCTTTACAAACAAGCAAAAGCTAAGACATTTCAGCACCACCAAACCAGCTTTACAGCAAATGCTAAAGGAACTTCTCTAGGCAGGAAACACAAGAGAAGGAAAAGACCTAAAATAACAAAACCAAAACAATTAAGAAACTTGTAACAGGAACATACATATCGATAATTACCTTAAATGTAAATGAATTAAATGCTCCAACCAAAAGACATAGACTGGCTGAATGGATACAAAAACAAGACCCATATATATGATGTCTACAAGAGACCCATTTCAGACCTAGAGACACATACAGACTGAAAGTGAGGGGATGGAAAAAGATATACCATGCAAATGGAAATAAAAAGAAAGCTGGAGTAGCAATTCTCATATCAGACAAAATAGACTTTAAAACAAAGATGATTACAAGAGAGCAAGAAGGACACTGCATAATGATCAAGACATCAATCCAAGAAAAAGATATAACAATTGTAAATATTTATGCACCAAACATAGGAGCACCTCAATACATAAGGCAAATGGTAACAGCCATAAAAAGGGAAATCGACAGTAACACAATCATAGTAGGGGACTTTAACGCCCCACTTACACCAATGTACAGATCATCCAAAATGAAAATAATTAAGGAAACACAGGCTTTAAATGATACATTAAACAAGATGGACTTAATTGATATTTATAGGACATTCCATCCAAAAACAAGTGAATACACTTTCTTCTCAAGTGCTCATGGAAGATTCTCCAGGATAGATCATGTCTTGGGTCACAAATCAACCCTTGGTAAATTTAAGAAAATTGAAATCATATCAAGTATCTTTTCTGATCACAACGCTATGAGACTACATATAAATTACAGGAAAAACCATGTAAAAAATAGAAAGACATGGAGGCTAAACAATACACTACTTAATAACCCAGAGATCACTGAAGATTTCAAAGAGGAAATCAAAAAATACCTAGAAAAAAATGACAATGAAAACGCAATGACCCAAAATGTATGTGATGATGGGGCTTCCCTGGTGGCGCAGTGGTTGATAGTCCGCCTGCCAATGCAGGGGACACAGGTTCGTGCCCCGGTCCAGTAAGATCCCACATGCCGCGGAGAGGCTGGGCCCGTGAGCCATGGCCGCTGAGCCTGCGCGTCCGGAGCCTGTGCTCCACAATGGGAGAGGCCACAACAGTGACAGGCCCGCGTTACGCAAAAAAAAAAAAAAAAAAAAAAGTATGTGATGCAGCAAAAGCAGTTCTAAGAGGGAAGTTTATAGCAATACAATCATACCTCAAGAAACAAGAATATCTCAAATAAACAACCTAAACTTACACCTAAAGCAATTAGGGAAAGAGGAACCAAAAAACCCCCAAGATAGCAGAAGGAAAGAAAACATAAAGATCAGATCAGAAATAAATGAAGAAGAAATGAAGGAAAAGATAGAAAAGATAATAAAACTAAAAGCTGGTTCCTTGAAAAGATAAACAAAATTGATAAACCATTAGCCAGACTCATCAAGAAAAAATGGGAGAAGACTCAAATGAACAGAATTAGAAATGAAAAAGAAGTAAAAACTGACAATGCAGAAATACAAAGGATCATGAGAGTACTACAAGCAACTGTATGCCAAAAAAATGGACAAACTGGAATAAATGTACCAATTCTTAGAAAAGCACAACCTTCCAAGACTGAATCAGGAGAAAATAGAAAATATAAACAGACCAATCACAAGCACTGAAATTGAAACTGTGATTTAAAATTTTCCAACAAACAAAAGCCTAGCACCAGATGGCTTCACAGGCGAATTCTGTCAAACATTTAGAGAAGAACTAACACCCATCCTTCTCAAACTCTTCCAAAATATAGCAGAGGGAGGAACACTCCTGAACTCATTCTACAAGGCCACCATCACTCTGATACCAAAAGCAGACAAAGATGTCACAAAAAAAGAAAACTACAGGCCAATATCACTGAGGAAAATGGATGCAAAAATCCTCAACAAAATACTAGCAAAAAGAATGCAACAGCACATTAAAAGGATCATACACAATGATCAAGTGGTGTTTATCCCAGGAATTTCAAGGATTCTTCAATATACACAAATCAGTCAATGTGATACACCATATTAACTAAATGAAGGAGAAAAACCATATGATCATCTCAAAAGATGCAGAAAAAACTTTTGATAAAATTCAACACCTGTTTATGATAAAAACCCTCCCGAAAGTAGGCATAGAGGGAACTTACCTCAACATAATAAAGGCCGAATATGACAAACCCAAGGCAACATCGTTCTTAATGGTGAAAAACTGAAAGCATTTCCACTAAGATCAGGAACAAGACAAGGTTGCCCATTCTCTCCACTACTATTCAACATTGTTTTGAAAGTTTTAGACAGCAATCAGAGAAGAAAAAGAATAAAAAGAATCCAAATTGGAAAAGAAGCTGTCACTGTTTGCAGATGACATGATACTATACATAGAGAATCCTTATATGCTAGCAGAAAACTACTAGATCTAATCAATGAATTTGTTAAAGTAGCAGGACACAAAATTAAGGCACAGAAACGTCTTGCATTCCTATACACTAATGATGAAAAATCTGTAAGAGAAATTAAGGAAACACTCCCATTTACCACTGCAATAAAGAGAATAAAATACCTAGGAATAAACCTACCTAAGGAGAAAAAGACCTGTATGCAGAAAACTATAAGACACTTATGAAAGAAATTAAACATGATAAAAACAGATGGAGAGATATACCATGTTCTTGGATTGGAAGAATCAACATTGTGAAAACGACTATACTACCCAAAGCAATCTACAGATTCAATGCAATCCCTGTCAAACTACCAATGGCATTTTTCACAGAACTAGAACAAAAAATTTTACAATTTGTATGGAAACACAAAAGACCCTGAATAGCCAAAGCAATCTTGAGAAACAAAAACGGAGCAGGAGGAATCAGGCTCCCTGACTTCAGACTATACTACAAAGCTACAGTAATCAAGACAGTATGGTACTGGCACAAAAAACAGAAATAGAGATCAATGGAACAGGATAGAAAGCCCAGAGATAAACCCACGCACATATGATCACCTTATTTTTGATAAAGGAGCCAAGAATATACAATGGAGAAAAGACAGCCACTTCAATAAGTGGTGCTGAGAAAACTGGACAGCTACATGTAAAAGAATGAAATTAGAACACTCCCTAACACCATACACAAAAATAAACTCAAAATAGATTAAGACCTAAATGTAAGGCCAGACACTATAAAACTCTTAAAGGAAAAACATAGGCAGAACACTCCATGACATAAATCACAGCAAGATGCTTTTTGACTCACCTCCTAGAGAAATGCAAATAGAAACAAATAAACAAATGGGACCTAATGAAAATTAAAAGCTTTTGCATAGCAAAGGAAACCATAAACAAGACGAAAAGACAACCCTCAGAATGGGAGAAAATATTTGCAAATGAAGCAACTCACAAAGGATTAATCTCCAAAATTCACAAGCAGCTCATGTAGCACAATATCAAAAAAACAAACAACCCAATCCAAAAATGGGCAGAAGATCTAAATAGACATTTCTCCAAATAAGATATACAGATTGTCAACAAACACATGAAAGGATGCTCAACATCACTAATCATTAGAGAAATGCAAATCAAAACTACAATGAGGTATCACCTCACACCAGCCAGAATGGCCATCATTATAAAATCTACTAACAATAAATGCTGGGGAGGGTTTGGAGAAAAGGGAACCCTCTTGCACTGTTGGTGGGAATGTAAATTGATACAGCCACTATGGAGAACAATATAGAGTTTCCTTAAAAAACTAAAAATAGAACTACCATATGACCCAGCAATCCCACTACTGGGCATATACCCTGAGAAAACCATAATTCAAAAAGAGTCATGTACCAAAATGTTAATTGAACCTCTATTTACAACAGCCAGGAGATGGAAGCAACCTAAGTGTCCATCGACAGATGAATGGATAAAGAAGTTGTGGCGCATATACATAATGGAATATTACTCAGCCATAAAAGAAACGAAATTGCATTATTTGTAGTGAGGTGGATGGACCTAGAGTCTGTCCTACAGAGTGAAGCAAGTCAGAAAGAGAAAAACAAATTCCATATGCTAACACATATATATATGGAATCTAAGAAAAAAAATGGTCATGAGGAATCTAGGGGCAGGATGTGAATAAAGACACAGACCTACTAGAGAATGGAGTTTAGGACATGGGGAGGGGGAAGGGTAAGATGGGACAAAGTGAGAGAGTGGCATGGACCTATATACACTATCAAATGTAAAATCAATAGCTAGTGGGAATCAGCTGCATAGCACAGGGAGATCCACTCGGTGCTTTGTGACCACCTAGAGGGGTGGGATAGGGAGGGTGGGAGGGAGATAGATGCAAGAGGGAAGAGGTATGGGGATATATGTACATGTATAGTTGATTCACTTTGTTATAAAGCAGAAACTAACACACCACTGTAAAGCAATTATACTGCAATAAAGATGTTAAATAAAAGATATTAATAGGATACAAAATTAAAAGCCTTTGTCCCACTAGTAGACGGGCAATTCAAAGCCACTTACTTTGAAGAATAGATTCTTGTTGATATTTTAAAATCTAAAATATTTTAGAATTGATGGGTTCATATGAAATACTGTTAATGCTTTAGCTTTATTTACATAGGACATTTCAAAATTTTAAATAAAACTTAACTTCTGGCTCTAGATCAATCATTCTAATATCAAGTCAATTAATAGGATAGATGTCCAAATTTATAAAGCCTTTTTGGAATGCTGGTATGGACTGAATGTTTGTGTCCCTCCACAATTCACATGCTGAAACCCTAATCCACAGTGTGATGGTATTTGGAGTTGGGGCCTTTGAGAGGCAGTTGGTTCATAATGGTGGAGCCCTCACGATGGGTTTAGTGTCCTTATGAGGAGCGCATTCTCTCTCTCTCCCTCTCTCCCTCCTGTGTGAAAACACAGCAAGATGTCTATCTGCAAACCAGGAACAGGGCCTTCACTAGGAATAGAATTGGCCAGCACCTTGGGCACCTTGATCTTGAACTTCTCAGATTCCAAAACCGTGAGAAATAAATTTCTATTGTTTAACCACACAGTTTAATGTACTTTTGTTATAGTAGCCCACATTGACTAAGACAGAAGCTAATGTGTTTTGATCTACCAAGTGACAAGTGTTGTAGCAAATGCCATCTTACTATAAAAACAGCATGCATGACTTTGAAATAATATAATTTATATTTATAGTACAGAGAAATAATGTACATATATAAACATAGTATCTTAACAGAGAGTCTTATATACACAAACCGTACCATGCATGGGAGAATGTACCAGTTGCTGTGGCTTCCAGAAAAACCCCCACAAAATACCATCAGGAAATGGGTATAGAATTCCACAGTCAATTAATTGAAAATTGCAACTTTAGCCATAAAGATCTATAAAGGTTAATGCAATAGGTAAGGTTATTATCCAAACACTACTGTAACTAAGTTTCATTTTCAGTTATAAAGTATAGTCTATCCCCTACTTTTACCAAAATGCTAAAGCAACTGATAAATATTTGCATTCATGGTTATAACTCATTAAATGAAAAGAAAATATTCAAAAGTAGTTGTAGTAGATTTCCTTCTATTGGAATTCCTTTGAGGAGTATTAAGTGAAGCGAAACTTTTCTTAATACACATCTTGCTGCATTTTAGCACTTAGTCTGCTTTAAGTTACAGAGCATTAAAAAAATAAGTTTACTGCACTTAATCTTAAAATATATTTACAATTACATATGTTACTGCTTATATGATACAGGTCAAAGATTTACAATGCTTTACCAGCTCTGATTCACAACTGGATTATGCAGAAACTATCTTCTATTTGTTTACCAAAATGCCACATTTTAATCAAAGGTCATGGAAGAAGAAAACTTCTCATTCCAAATCAAACATCTATGAAAAGTCTGCCTGAATCATGACTACTATATAATGGGAAATTCAAGAGCAGATGATTCTTATAATTACATATTTTCCAGCCCTATGCCAACTCACTCTCTCTGAAATGTCAACCAATGCTACAGGGCAAAAATGAAGTAGAAGAGGAAAACTGAGTAATTTAAAATAAAAATCATTTTGGTGCATTAGAGCCAACTCAGAAATAACTACCACTTCTATGAATAAAGCTGCAAAACCTCATATTTAAAAAAATGGCTTTCTTCATAATGAGCCAAAATTTATAAATCATGTAGTCAATTTTGTTTATGAATACTGAGTCCTTTTTTATCTGAAGGTGACAGAAAATTACTGGAAAATAAATATCCCATATGTGAGCATATCTTTAGAAATTAAAAATGCATCTAGAAAATCGTTCATTAAAATGGTCTGCATGGCTTTAAAATGTCATTTAGAGAGTTTAGATTTTTATGGAACACATTGTCTCACAGATTTTATTCTTCAGCTCTACAAATGAAATAATAGGAGAGACAAAAGATTAGTACACAAGGAAGTATTATTATCAATGTCAAAACCACATTTAGGTTCAATGCTCCTCTCCTGTTTGTAACACTCAATTTGATTAAATGGCACTTCAGATTATGACCACAGAACTGCACAGTCTATTAAATTCAGCTTATAGGTGATGAGAAAAAATGATAGAGTCCCGATAATGCGTAAACTTTTAACCAAAATTTCCATGTATGTTTTACCATACCATTGACTTCTCTTACTAAAAAGAAAACAGGTATTACATATTTTAAGAAATAAAATCTTAAATACTTAAGGATGATACCTTAAAGTTACTATAGAGTATCTAGGAATTATTGCCAACACAGTCCCTACGGAATGGACTATTACAGTGCACTTCAACCTAAGTAGACTGAGAACTGCATTTACTGGAGTCTACCTAAATTATCCACCTGTTAAAATGTGTGTTCCTAGCATTGATTAAGCAGTAGGGCTGCACTCTTATGACATATAAACACAAAAGCACATAGATTTGACTTGACCAAAATATATCTTCAAATGGCAGTGTTCTGTTTATCTGTGTACCACCAAGTACATACTTATCAAAATGTGTATCCAAAACCCTGTCAGATGAAGTCTTTGAACTGCTGACAATTTTGCTCTCTAATAGGTACATTGTACAAATTTGAATGACTTTCACCAGTCTTGCAAATGTAGGTATAACATACTTTCTGTATGAATTATAGGAACCAACTGGAAGGAAGAATGATCACTTTCACCTAACACCATTTTGAGTAGGTAGTATATATATATATGTAACACAAGATTTTCAGTGATGAATGAACAAACTTATCAAGTAATCAGTAAAATATATTATCTTTAAGGTAAATAAAATACCTCATGACTGGCCTGACATATTAGTAGCGAATTTTCCTTTCATAACTGAATTTGGGCTTTATATCCTACTGTTCATTTTTAAAGGTTTGGATTCAGAATGTCAAGAACATTATCTAAGCAAAAAGTTGAGAAGTCTCAGCATATATTCTAAGTCCTCTTAGATCATCGTCATTATGTTAACACTCAGGGCTGAAATAGTAAGGTATTCCCTCTTAAAACTGGAACTTATCTCTGTGAATACTGTATGTAAAGATTAGGATAATGCTATGTGTCTTTGTAAAACATGTCATGTCATAGATCAAGTTATAAACTGTTCTTTAAATATAAATACCAACCTTATTTTTAAAATAATTAAAACATTTGATTAGTACTAATCAAACTGAATTATTTAAGAAAGCTATAGTAAATGAACTATGATTTAAAGCAAAACTTTTAAGTGGCTAATTTTTACCATCTTAATTGTGACTATTGCCATTTTTTTAACCCCTAGGTGCATTTGGATTTGAATTTTTCTTTGAATATGTCTGCTACAATTTATTCAATACTACAATAAAGCTAGACTGAGTTTAGAATTTTCTGAAAGAAGAACCTACACCATTTATTTAATGACAGGTCAATTAAAAATGATTAACATTTTTATTTGCAACTTAATTGAACACATTCTGTGTCTTAAAAAAATATATTTTATAGATTAAATGAATGAAAGAATGGGGTTTTCATGCTTTCATACACAAATGTTTTGTTTATATTCATTAGAGATCAAACGAAAACTATTAGGTTAACCACTGAATATCTCAGAAAGTTTCTTGCTCATTTTCAGTAAATTTAAATCTATACATAGATATAAATTTAAATAAGATTTTTTTCTTCACCTTAACAGTGTTCTCTGTTCATTCTGTTCTTGTGGTCATATAATGTAAATATTTTCCAACCCTGTTGCCATACCTTCATGAAATAATAGCAGGATTCTTCCCTTGCGAGCCTTCTCATCAGCTACCACTAATTAATTTAACCATGACAAATAACAGTGGGATTTGTTTATATTAATAATGTTTATTTCCAAATAGTTGATAGTTTCCTCATCTGTCTTCAATACCCATGACCCACAGGGCCTATTCACAAGCCCTTCCATAGCTTTGGACATGTTTCTCCACTGGCCTCTGGCTGAATTTGTTCTATGGCTTGAAATATCAAGACTAAAAACCAAAGAGGATCATATTTAGCACCACACATTTTAAACGAATCTTTCTCAAAGTGTAGTTCATGGACCATAGGCATCAGAATCACCCAGATTAGTGTTAGAATGCAGATGCCTTGGATTCATGACAAAATAATAAGTCATATTCTCTGAAAGTGGAATGAAGAAAACAAATTTAACAAAACCCATTGTTTAGACCTCTAAACTACAACTTAATATGTAGCTGTTCCCAAATATATTTAAACACTGAATCGCTTTTCCCAAAATCTCAAGAACTATTGATCAAAGAATAAATCTTAAGAAATTATGGATGAGACTATCATTGCCTCTAGAATATATCTGAATCTCTTATGTCCCTTTGCCTTCATATGGTAGAGCCACAATCAGTACTTGTTGAGCTGAACTGAGCCAAACCAAGGAAGGAAGAACCGATTTATGAGTCCACTAGAGTCTACTCCCATGACTTTTAAGCATTTTAACCATTCTTTTTTCATTTTACTTTCTCAGTAATTGTCTATGGAAAAATGGATACCTTGAATTCATATTTCTACTTATAACGTGAAAATGTTATTTAGATGATATATCACATAAATATTTGCAAACAAGTTTAACAACTGCTGCCTGAGAGGATAGAGATTTATAGGAGGCTGGCATCATTAAGAAGGTAAAGAGACGTACTTTTCAGTGTATATCCTTCAGCACATTATGAATTCTGTCATAGGCATGTCACGTTATTTCAATATGGAGCCAAATGTGTAAAACTTATTTCATGATCACAGAAGATACAATTCTTTGAAATGTAAGTATATTTTCATCTCGATTTTATTTTAGTCTATCATTTTCCACAATAAATCTTAAACCTAAAAAATTCAACCTTTCTGTATACTAGCCATATACACTTCATAAATTCTGTAGATCTTATAAAGTTTTAGTTTCTTTCTTTATAAAAGGGGGATAAAATGGAGCAGAAAAGTTAAGCAACTTCTACAAAGTCACAAAAGGAGTAAGAGCCAAATCATTCAACCACTTTTAATCCTTAGAACATCCCTGAGAGGAAAGAAAGGAAAATAAAATTATTTAAATTTTACAGGAAATTGAGTTAATAGCTGAGTTGTGACTTGCTCTATGTTTTTAACAACTCTTTTCAGTATTTCACACTGCCTTCTTAATCTTCTTTTGCTGTCTCTAGCACCTTCCAAAAACATCAAATTTGCCAAAAAGATAATGTTAATTAAATGAGAATATTATGCTTTTATCTCAATATTACATTTCCCTAACAGGTGAATTGGGTCTAAGAGATGGAATAAATTAAGGTCTATATGATAAATTCAGGAAACTTATTCCTGGATTATTAATCCATACCATATCAAAGTAGATATAATTTTGGTTTTATGTCTATACTTTTCAATTTATAATAAATGCATACACATTTAAGGAAAACAAAAATGTCACAATTCTGAAAACCAAGTTGTCTTCCAGTCTCCATATTGTCACATTCCCAGTTGTCTAGGCTGCCACACACTGCTACTTTCTAAACCTGTTATAAACATTTTTTTAAATCTAGAGTTAAATATTATTTTCCAAAACCCAAATAACCCTAAGTCCCATCTTTTGGTGAAGGCTGCCTCTCTGTGGCAGAATGCAATGTGTCATGTTTTCAGAGGGACTTTACTTTCTCACTTTTTTTTAACTGGTAGAAAAGATCCATATGATGTTTTAAAATACATAGATTTAAACACAGTGTTTTCATCACTCTTTCAGGATATTTTTGGCCCCATGTTTGAAAAGGGCTTTGGACCCCCAGGAATCACCTCGCTCACCTGAGAAAGAGTATGTAACAAGAGGTGAAAACAGTATTTATGCAAGTAACAAAAATCAAGTAAAATAGAATTGCTCAAATAGAATGGTCACGTTTCCTGTCTTTTCTGAAAGCTGAAGTCATTTTTCACTCTCCTCTGAGTGACTCTGCTGGTCAGAAGGACAATTATTAATAGATATTGTACCTGCCAGAAAGCAGCTGTTGTCTTAATTTCCTGAAGAAATTACTTTAAAGTAAATACTAAGTGTGCCACAAGATAATGCCTCCTATTCACTTAAAGAGAGGTGATAGAGGAACATATCCTATTCAAATACTGAAAGCAAACATCAACTGGATATGTTTTAAAAAATATATTGAGTTAACCTTACTTTCTCTACTAGTGACCTTTGTTAGTTGAAATGAAGTAGGCTCAGAAGACCTTATTATAAAACATATTTAGGAAGGCAGACATATTTAGGAAGGACATATGTTCTAATAATAACATTTTTTAAGATTTGATACTTTTGACCACATGATAACTGAAAGATTAACATTTGCACATTTTAACTAAAAGGAACAAAATCTCTATCATAAGCATGTGACCTGTTATATCTCAAAAGTAAATGATTTATTTAATTAAGCAATATAGTCACAAAAATGACATTTACCTTCTCTAAAACAGAACATGCTAACTAATCAGTGAAAACGGTAAAAACTAATTAGGAGAAGATACACAGAGGGTCACAGTAAACATTTCAGTAACCAATATCAAGCTGCTTTGTTGTTTTTGTTTGAAGCATAAGTATATCAAAAAACATCACTCAGAAAACTGTGCAGATTCTTTTTTAAAAAATGATTTTAATACAGGTCAAAACCTTTGACATGAAGTAAATGAATGAAAACACCAAAGAAAGTTACCTGCAAAAATTTCTGATCAAGAAAATTATTACAAATACTGATTGCTAATGCTAATTATTGCAATATTGCCTTCCCCTCTTTTTTTTTGTTTAACAATGTCTGGGGGCCGGGGAAGAAACATGTTTTGTCTCTGCTTCAACAAATACTGAAATCTATTTATATGCAAATAAGCTATCCATTATTAGTATGAGAAGAGACTTGTGCATAAAGGGAGAAATAAATTATCACTAGAAGCCATTAATGAAATCTATTTCAAAACATAACATTTTACAAGAGCTCTCACCCATGTAATATTTGTTTAAGGCTTGAGGGGAAATGGTGAGTTCTACACTTAGATGAAACCCAATACTACGTTATTTCTCATGCCAATTTGTTTTGTAAAATGCATTTATCCTCTCCTTGGAAATGACCTGATAATTGTAACTCCAATGAGTTTCTTTAGAGAACCTTATCATTGAAGTCAGGGTCCTATGTGTTCGTCACACAACTGTCAGACTTTTTAGGGTCGTCTATTTTTGTTGTTACAGTAACTGTTATTCCCTGAGATTTAAAAACATTAACATTCATTTTTATACTCTAATAGTAGTAACGTAAAAATAAATGAGCTTTAAGAAGAAGGAATATGAGTCTTTCTGGAATCAGTTGAACTTCTATGGAGAAGACTAAAATAAAAAATAATAGAGACTATAAAATAATTTCACATGCTTTGACGATTTTCTCTTTGGGTTTCTTGTTTTGTTCTTCTTGAGCTCATAAATTCCTTGTTTAGCCCATACTTGCATCTCTGTCAGTTTTAAACATTGCAGATACATTCTTCCCTCTGTCATCTACTTAACTTTGCCAAGGGTGCCCAATGTTGAACTGAAATACTTAGGTTTTGATATATTCATGCTTATACCATTCTTTGCCTTATGGTTCCACTTTTGAAGTTTTTAAGAAGTCTTTCTCCACTTTTTAGGTTGCAATGGTATTCCCAGTATTTTCTTCTACTAACTTTGTAGTTTTACCTTTACTTGTCTTTAATTCATCTGGATTCCATCATTGTATGTGATATTTGGTAAAGATCTAATCTGATTTTTCTTTAGTTATTGTGTCCGTTTCCTCAGTGGGCCCTACTAAATTTTTCCTTTATCCATTGATTTGTGGTGCCAACTTTATAAGAAATTGTCTTCATATATGCATACATCTATCTCTGAGCTTTTTTCTTTGCTTCCTTATTCATTATCTTATTTTTTTGCCAAAACCACATTTTTATTAATACAGTTCTGCAATGCATCTTAATAAATGATATGGAAATTTCTCCCCTTTCTTTACTCTTCTTTTTAAAAATTATTCATGTACCTTTATTTTTTACATACATTTTAGTGTGTTTATCAATTTCTTCAAAAAGTCCAACTGGACTTTACATTTATAAATTAAAGTGGGGTTACATTTATAAATTAAAACAGGGGAAATTAATATATTCATTATATAAAGTCATCCCATTCAAGAGCCTAGAATTAGCTCTTCATTTATTCAGACCATTATCTCTGTCCATTATTAGAATTTTCAAATTCTATTTATGGAAAACTTTGGCCTTAGTTAATTCCTAGGAAATTTATTCCTTTTAGGAGTTATATTTAGCCTTTCATACATGATCACTGCTGGTATAGAGAAATGTTATTCATTGTTAGGTCATTCTTATATTTAGCAAGTGTACTTAATTTTATAAGTTCTAGCAGTTTTTGGATTTTTAGAAATTGTTTTGCAATGATGCTATAATCTGAAACTAAAGATAGTTTTATCTCTTTTCTTTCAATCCTTCCATTTCTTCTGTGTTCTTAGGTATTCTCTCCTTAGGTAATAGTGTGAACTACCTACTTTGTTAAGAAGGTATGGTAATAGTGGATATCCCTGTCTTCCTGCCTTTATGAATAATATTTAGTGTAAGTTTCAGATTTATAACCTTTATCATGTTAAGGAACTTAGTTGTATTGACAGTTTTCTGAGTTTTTGTTTTTTTTAAACACAAATAGGTAAATTTAATTAAGATCTTGTTTCTGCAGCTCTTTATTAAAGTACTTTTTAAACAGTATGGTAAAGAAAACTGAAAACACCTTGGAATGCACTGCTACCAAAACTCCTCTTATCTCTCTTCCTGTTGATTTATCTTTGCTCTTAGATACTAAGAAGTTTAACATGCAATGTTCTTCTGCCCATCATCCTTTACAATTCTTCATGCTGGCATTTCATAGAAAAGAGCATATGAAAGTAGGATGAGGTAGTAGAATAGAAAGGAAGTTGGCTGGTCTACTTGTTTATTCTAAAGCAAAGCTCACTACTCAACATATCCCCTGCCTCTGCCAAACAAGACAGAGTGGTGAATCAGAACTGTAAAAACAGAGAAAAAGAGAATAATACCTCTTGTACTGGTGTACCCAAAGAGCATTGAAATAGACAGATAATCTGTTTTTAAGTAGATGAACAGACACCAAAGATCACCTGGCATATGTGAAAAGCTAGCAGCATGAAAGACAAAGACCAAAATAAATAAAAATCTGATTCTAGAGGAAAACTAGATTGTTTAGGAAAAATAGAACTTTAAAAAGTTAAATAAATAATATGCTAAAATACATTTACAATAATACTGCATCTATAAAACAAAGAACAATCAGAGAGTAAGAATGTATTCTAAGAGCACAGAACTGTTGGTATAGAAAATTCAATGAGACAAAAATAGCTAAAGAAAAAAATCCTTGCTTAATATAGAGCAAAAGGACAAAAGAAGAGAAAGAGAATATGATAGAAAGGTAAAGACATATTTTTTGAAAAACCATCCTGTAGGTCCAAAATCCAGAGTTTCCAGAGGAGAAAATTTTTAAAATGCTGAGAGGAAATTATGGAATAAATTCTTTTTAACTTTATTTTTTTTAATTGGAGTACAGTTGATTTACAATGTTGTGTTAGTTTCAGGTGTACAGCAAAGTGAATAAGTTATACATATACATATATCCACTTTTTTTTTTTTTGGTTATTTTCCCATATAGGCCATTAGAGAGTGTTGAGTAGAGTTCCCTGTGCTATATGACAGGTTATTATTAGTTATCTATTTTATATATAGTAGTGTGTATATGTCAATCCCAATCTCCCAATTTATCCCTCCCCCCCCTTATCCCCTGGTAACCATAAGTTTGTTTTCTACATCCATGACTCTACTTCTGTTTTGTAAATAAGTTCATTTGTACCCCCTTTTTTTTAGATTCCACATATAAGCGATATCATATATTTGTCTATCTGCATCTGACTTCACTCAGTGTGACAATCTCTAGATCCATCCATGTTGCTGCAAATGACATTATTTTGTTCTTTTTTATGGCTGAGTAATATTCCACTGTATACATGTAACACATCTTCTTTATCCATTCCTTTGTTGATGGACATTTAGGTTGCTTCCATGTCCTGGCTATTGTAAGTAGTGCTGCAAGGAACACTGGGGTGGACGTATATTTTCAAATTATAGTTTCCTTTGGATATATGCCCAAGAGTAGGATTGCTGGATCATATGGTAGCTCTATTTTTATTTTTTTAAGGAACCTCCATACTGTTCTCCATAGTGGCCGTACCAATTTACATTCCCACCAACAGTGTAGGAGGGGGTTCCCTTTTTTCCACACCCTCTCAAGCATTTATTGTTTGTAGATTTTTTGATGTATGGAATAAATTTCTGGAAAAGGACAGAATTCTTCAAATGTAAAAGGACTCTAAAAAACATAAAGGGCCTGAGTAAAAATTGATAAAGATACTCAACCACAGATACATCATTGTGAAATTGTAGAATATTGAGGATAAAAAGAAAATCCTAAATGTTTCCACAGCAAGGAAGACAAGTCACCTACAAAGGAAAAAACATTCAAAATGCCACGTGACTATATTTGCATCAGTAAAACTGGATATTAGAAGATGATGGAGCAAAAAAAGACAATGTAAGAGAAAAGTAAAGACACTCTGAAATATAAAGTCCTGCCACCCAGAGTATATTAGCCCAGAGCTAATATACATCAGTCCTAGAGGAAAACCAATGCAAAAAAAAAAAAAAAGAGGTGATCAACAGAGCTCCCAGAAAGAGGTCTCCAGGTTAAAAAAAAAAAAAAAAGTGTGATGGACACTTTGGATAAAATAATAGCCAACTCAAGAAAAAAGAAAGATAATTTGTATGATTTCACTTACATAAGGTACCTAGAGTAGACAAATAAATAGAGACAGAAAGTAGAACTGTGGTTGCCAGGGGCTAGGGGAGATAGTATTTAATGGGTAGAGTTTCAAGTTTTGCAAGATGAAAGGAATTCTATGGATGGATGGTGGTGATGATAGCACAATAATGTAAATACCACTGAACTGTACACTTAAAATGCTTAAAATGGTAAATTTTTGGTTATATGTATTTTACCACAATTTTTTTAAAAAGATAACTTAAAGTTCCAGATAACTATAAAGACAGTTATGGTCTAAATATGAAACTAATCAAAATGTGGCAAAATTTAAGCAACTAATGGAATGTAGAAGAGAAAATCTTATGTGATTTCTAACAAGATAACAAGAATATTCTACTTTCAGAAGCCTAAAGATCATGGCATTGGAGCCACAGAAAGAAGCCATCTTTACATTCTACTTGCTTCAACACTGAGTAATTTTAAAAAGTTTGCCCCTGGTAACATGAAAGAATGAGGAGGCAAGATTCTATTGCTTTTCTCTAGGCTCTTCTATACAATTTGGTTTGTTATCATGTACATGTATTACACACACACACACACAGACACATATACACACACCTCTGTGGCTTCTGTTTCTAAAATTATATGTTCTGCAGAGATAGAAACAGAATTTTGAAAAGAAAGGAATTGTGCTTCAGGTTGAAATATCTGAGTCTTTAAATGTATGTGAAATTGACAAAGTCATCAGAAGAAATAGGTAAAAATTATCTATACTTGGTTTCTACAGTAAAATATCATTAAAAAGGTAAAATTGTGTAAATAAATCTATTAGGCATGTACTGCGTAGTATATATATTTATATATTAATGATATATCCATCTCATGGTTCCAAATTAGTTTTACATTTATCTTTATAAATATTCATGTTCTTTAACAAATCATTTTGAAATTTAAATAAAATGTCTTTTATGTGAGTGTGATTGTCTATAACGAATTTTCCAGCATGGGTTTTGTTGTGTTTTGGTGAAAAGGTGATATGTTTCTAAATGAATAGTCTAAAGTTGGGCAAAGATGACAATGTCTACTTTGTCTTTTATCAGACATTCCAAAAACTGAAACTTGCTGTTCTAAAGCATTGAAGCAATATTCCCTCAGGTTTTTTTTTTCTGCAGAATTCAAATTTTCACAGAGTGTTAGTTGATGTGACATATATAAAGTGTTCTCCAGTCAAATAAATTTGAGGAAAGTTGGATTAAACAAGGTTCAAACAGGTTTCTTTACTGCAGGTCATGGCAGGGTCTGTGATATTCTAATCCACACATAACAAAGGATCAATATGTGCATTTCCCATCACATGTTTCATCACAGACTCCCTATTGTCCCACAGTCTTCTCATCGAGTTAATGTTTATGGAACATATTTTGGAAAATTTTAATTTCCAGGACAGCCAACTTAGTTCCCCAATTTCTAGTGTCGTTTTCAATGTACTAATTCTGAAATTATAATT
Source organism: Orcinus orca (assembly GCF_937001465.1). Lineage (NCBI taxonomy): Eukaryota > Metazoa > Chordata > Mammalia > Artiodactyla > Delphinidae > Orcinus > Orcinus orca. The sequence goes on from NC_064562.1 coordinate 18,053,791, forward strand.
TAAATCTTAGCTATGGTGCTGGTTAAAAAGCATAAATGATAGCAGAGGCAAAATTACAATAAATACATTTTCCACTGACTTTAAAAAATTCAAAGTAAATTATAGTCAAATAGTTCACTTTAAAAAGCCATTTACATCATCTTTGGTTTGGGATGTTATGGAACTGTCCTCCTCATTTTGCATAATCAGTCACCTTTAGCAATGCATGTTATTATCTAATAGACAATAGCTTTGCCAGCTTCAGCATGTAGTATCTTGAGATAACCATAAAGCATGAACCAAAGAATTACATCAACAGTGAATGGTATTCTCTATAATTGGCCACAGCTGCAAGAAACTTATTCATTTATATTCTGTTCAACCTCTCTATCCTCTAATTAAAAAAAAAAATCTTAGAAGCACAGTGGTTATAGTCTGTCTGAAACTTGTACAACAGAATTATTACACAGCACAGTAAAAGCAAACATGGGTAATCAGAGAAATGAGATACTTTAAGGCCAAGAAGTTTATTTATTTATATAAAAATATTGGTTTAAAAAGAGCCTTCCATTCCATTGATGACATTTTTACTTTTATTAGTATTTTTAAAAGTTCATAGGAGGCAAAATAAGTCACCTAACTAGGTGGAAATTGTTTGGTTTTAGGTTAAAGAAATTTATATGTAGAAGTATTTTCCAAGTTGTTATTATCCTGACAAAGTATTTACTTCCTCTCCTATATGGCCAGTAATTTGTTCATGATACAGAGCAAATTTCTGGATCTAATATTGGTGAAAGGCTTAACTCACCCAGGAAACAGAGTCACTTTAAAATCTGAGCACACCTGTTAAAACAGCTGCCCAGAGCTGAGAAAAAAAGTTGCTGAACTAAAAGCTCAGTTGAAATCATGCAAACTGTTTGACCAAACTGAACAAACCACTCAGCAGACCCTCTGGAAAGGCTCAGCAGTGTTAGACTTCAGAAAATATCATTCAAAATACAAACAAGCAAAGAAAAAATACTTCATCCCTAGAAATATCTTCTGGAGAACTTTTTATCAAGAAATCTGTATGTGTTTGTGTGTGTGTGTGTGCGTGCGTGCATCCGTGTGTGTGTGTGTGTGTATGTGTGCGTGTGAGACAGTGAAAGAGATACAGAGACAGAGAAAGAATTTGGGGAATAATGAAAAAAAGAGAAAATACTGCATAACTTTAGATCCTAAAATCCTCATCTCATTTTTGGGACTTGTGACATTAGCTAATTTCTGGAAAGCAAGCACCTGTTACCAAGACTCAGAGGAAACTATGATGGACACTGGTAGACTATGGGGAAGAATATATGATTTTTGCTATCTTTAAGAATTGGAGAATAGAATATAACTTGTGTCACCATAGTTCCTTTTATTTTGACGAAGCTACCTGAATGGGTGATCTAGTTGGAACTTGAGAATTAGATTAATTTTGTCGGTCATTATTGAAATAGAAATGTGAATTATTTAAATTATAAATCAATTATTGATTGAATTCATTACTGAATTAGAAACATATTAGATATTTTCTGTGTGAGAATGCTGTGCCTCTGCAGACTGGCTTTTTGGGGAGGAGTTCTTTCTTCTCCTGTACAATCAGGGGTTTGCAACACTGAACAAGGTGGATGAGGTGAACTAGAAATAGCCCACAGATGGAAGACTCAAAACCAGGGTGCCTCCAACATCTTAAACCCTTCTAAGAAGCATCACAGAGAAGGAATTTAGGTAAAAGGTCACAAGAAAAATAGCTAAAGAAACCAGACAACACTGATAAAATTTATCACAAGTATCTAGAAACACAGTCTTCATAAAGCCAAGTCATTTTAAAGTAGCTTTTGTTTCAGGCATGGATTGAAAGAGAGGTAGTAAGGAAAGCTACCCTATTTAAAAAAAAGAAATTGTTGTGCTGTGTTTCTTTTTAAGGTATGCAATCCAGAGTAGCAAGAGCTAAGAACTACATTTTGGCTGCACTATGAACAATAGTCATTTTTTAGATTGATGTTGCCAAAAATGTTGGTTTATTATCCTCCACAACAAGTATCATGCATTTGTACAGAGCGGTTGCTTTTAAATACTATCAGAGCAAACAAAGGGGTGAGATCAGATTAAGTACACTCAATTCCAAGCTTTGGAAAAATGTTTAAATCTTCACCATTGTCTCATTTGCATTGACTTCCTCTTATTACACAACCAAAGAAATCTAAATTTTAAATCATTATTCTGGAAGACTATGATAAACCAAAGGTGATCATTCTTTTCCAAATTACTCAGAGCTTGAATAACCTATTAATAGTTGATCTCTCATTTTAAATTCCGGAGGGCTAATCTGTAGAAACTCAAGTTAAGGAAGATTCTCATATCTTATATCTTCTGCTCAATAAGGTGTTAATTCATTTATCATTTTGGTGCACAGGGGATACAGAGAAGAAAAATAATCAAGTTCTACCGCAAGGAAATTCCAGTACAGTGCAAAGGGAAATAGGACAAATGCACAAATGTCTATATTATAAGGAAGAATAAGATTCGTATCATTAATTCTATGAGGCTCTAAAAGAGTGAGAGATTTCATCTGGTTGGCAGGATCAGAAAAGGCTTCATAAAAGGAGACATTTGAGATAGGTCTAGAAAATGACCAGGATTTTGTTAAACAGGTACGAACTATTCCTAGGTGAAAGAAACAGCATAAATAAAATCTTTACACAGCAAAGCATAAGGCATGATTTGGGAATTGAATAGTGTAATTTTATTAGATGATACAGTAGAGAACAGAATAAAAGGAGGGATGAAGGATAGAGAAAATATGATTAGAATTGAAAGTTTGGGTCATAATATATAAGTTGAAACCTTTGCACTTATATAATAGTCAATAGTAAGGCATGAAATGTTGGTGAGCTTGGGAATGATATGACCAGAACTGTGTTCTAGGAGACCCTTGAATTACTCATCTTTCCACATATATTGAAAAAATAAAAACGGCTTCTGAGATGATGGTATTTTTTTCCCTCGTTCTGTCACATTATTTCCTATAGAGTAAATCTGACAATTTACCCATGCTACTAAGAATATGTAATACGTACTATTCTGAGAAATGTAGAATATGTGGTGACAAGAATAAGTCCCTAGATAAATTATTGTATGACCTTATCTTAATATCAAATGACTCTTTAACTGTTGGAGGTGAGGGATAGAAAAGAGAAGAGGAATAATAGTATCCCCTTATTTGTGTATATTAAATTTCAAAAATATTGCTCTAATTTTATTTAAGTTTACCAAAGTCATTCAGTTTTTGTATTAACAGTGGTTTTGTGGGTTTGAGCTGATTATTACTATATTCAGAAAATTAAATTAAATTGAATAAGGCTCAAATAGAAGACTCCAGTAAATTCCTTTTTCTTTTTTACCATCTGTTCTTCACATAAAAGAGCAATTCAATGCTTTTAAAAGTGTTACTCCAATTACCAGTGAGATTTCTATTCTTCTTAGTTATGCTGAGTTGGTACTTCCAGAAATAGTTCCTTATAAAATTGCTTATTCAGTCAATCTAAAAACAAGCTACCAATGGTTTAAGAAGACATTAAAGAAACGTGCCTGCAATATGGTATAATTTATGAACTAGTATTGACACTTTGAAACTGGGGCCTAAGCCAGAACTGCTTTCAGTCAAATTTAAATCATCCATACCTTCTCTTTGAGGGCTCACTGCACAAAAAAAAATAAAATTGTACAGAAAAGTGTCCTTAATTTGTCCAATAAATCAAATTCACATCAGTAAAAAGCAATTATGGCATATTTAATTTTATTCCTTTTTAAATCAAGGGATAAAATTATGTGTTAATCTCTGTACAAAAGATATATTTTTTAAAGTAAAGGTATTTTTTTCTTCTTCATTTTTCCCCTTAGTCTATTGATTTCACGAAATCATCTCAAATATTCACAAGGTCATTAAAGTATGCTACAATTATAAAATTTCATAGCTTGATAGATCTCATTAAACATTTTTACAATGAAAGATCTTTAGTAAGATTAATACTGTCATAAATAAAATGTCAAAAAAGCTGTTATCTTAATATCTATGGGAAAACACAATGTGTTCTATTAGAATTCAGGAAAACCTTGAATGAGTAAAAGAGCCTTATACTGATTTATATGGGACTACAAATTGTTCAATGAACCTAGATTAAAATCAGTTAAGATGGCTTCCCTGGTGGCACAGTGGTTGAGAGTCTGCCTGCCGATGCAGGGGACACGGGTTCATGCCCCGGTCCAGGAAGATCCCACATGCCACGGAGCGGCTGGGCCCGTGAGCCATGGCCACTGAGCCTGCGCGTCCGGAGCCTGTGCTCCGCAACGGGAGAGGCCACAGCAGTGAGAGGCCCGCGCACCGCAAAAAAAAAAAAAAAAAAAAATCAGTTAAGAAAATTTGAGGAAAGCTCATATGTGCATATGATTTTATCTTTACAAAATACTTCTTGGAGTCAATTAAACAGCAGTTAAGAGTAACAAAATGAAGCTTCTCAAAATTACGCTGCAATTCAATACTTGTTTGAAAAATAAAGAGTTAATCTTAACATCTGGATTTCTAATCTTCTATATAAGACGTAGTATGAGAAGATGAGAGTCATTTGAACTAATTTATCTTTTGGGCTTAAGTACCTCATCTTTTTTCTCTAAAAGTTCTTGGGTGTTCCAATTGCCCATTTCTATGTAATGTTATAACCTTTACATCAGGTTTACTTTTCTTTATACAGATGGTCATTTGATACTGATGGATAAAATGTGGCTGAATGAAAGTTATGAAACAGACATACACATGAGAATTACGGACAGCACCATTACTTTATAGTTAAACCTTCAATATATTTTGGTACATTGTACACACATAAAACCATAACAATTTGTATCTCTAGCTTACTAAGTTAAAGGAATCCATTTTAGAAAGTTTAAAAACAAAGCAATATATAATAACTAGGCTGAAATGATATTCATACTTCAGTCCATAGATTTCAAAGCTAAAAGTACTAAAAAATTATTTGTTCAGGCTTTACCCAATGGGATTCCCTCTCAATATACTTGCAATCATTACCTAATTTAACAGTGGAACTTCTCCAATAAGTTATATTATTGGCAGAAAAGGAAGGAACAAAACTTCATCCACAAAGAAAAATACTGAGAAGTAGCTGTATTTCAGCCATATCACACATGCAAAAGAGCAAAGTCCTGGCTCATAGTTATGCCGGGATTTAATAGATAGCGGAGGATATTGTGAGATAAGATCATATCCAACATCTAGTTAGCTACATCATAAAGCCATCAATTACTAGTAGTAGGATTTTTTAAAAGGGATTGTAAAGGGCTTAAACAAATTATACTGACATCATTGTTGCCATCTTTTTAAACTTTTGTTTACCTAGTATGGCAAAGGGCACAGCAGGTTCAACTCTCTGTGTACCTCTTAACATATCACAAATTATCACAGTAATGGAAAACTCATAAGCTCCTAAAATACCCTATTTCTATTTCTACACCATTTTCTAAATCTTCTGATTACTGTCTATTGTAACTCTTAACTGTTGTTATGTTTAAAGGCCTGTTATCCTCTAACTATACTGGACTGCCTGATCTTGAAACGCACATATAACTATTTGCCAACATGCTTTGAGCAACTGCATATACCAGCCACCAAACTAAGCACTTTAGTCAGGTATAATTTTGTCAACAATAACAGAAAACCCACCTACTGGCTTAAACAAATGGGTAATTATTTCTCTCACATAGCAAGAAGTCTTGAGTTAGGTGGCTTCTAGTGATGGGTCAGCTGCCCAACAATGTCAGAGTAGGTTTGTATGTGATTCCATCCACCGTTCCCTTATGTTGGCAAGACAGCTGCCAACATAGTCCTCACATCTGTCTCTGATTTCATCCCTCTATTCTCTTCCCCTCACTCATTTTAGTCCTACTGAACTCTGTTCCATTGCTGAAATAGAACTACATAATCAACCCTAGATGGAAGAAAGGATGTAAAAGAGAGCATTTAGCTTTTCCAGCCTCTATTAGTGGACAGTAAAGGGATAAGGGGATGGGGCGGGGAATAGGTGGGATGTTAGCTAACTAGGAGAAATCTCCCATGCATTGTAATATACCATTTCGGCTAAGCTTTAAAACCTCAGAGTAGGTACTTTTATTATATTCTTTGATTGAATGAGTAAATCAAAAGTAAAGATTATCAAGCAACTTGCTCAAGGCCCCACAACTGTTAAGAGTGGCAATGCTAGAGTTTTAATCTGTGTTGTCATATTATTTCCTGGCTATATAGATCAAGGATCAAAAGGACTAGATAATAAATATGTGGTCTCTGCTGCAACTATTCAACTCAGCCATTATAGCACGAAAGCAGCGTAGACAATCTGTAACCAAATGAGCATGACTGTATTCCAATAAGACTTTCATTTACAGACACTGAGACTGAGTTTCATATACTTTGGCACAAAACAGTGTTCTTATTTTGATTTTTTTCTTTTTCAAACATCTAAAAATGCAAAATGATTTTCAGCTCATGGCCCATACAAAACTAGATAGATTTAAGTTTGTAGGCCATAGTTTGCCAAACCCTGGAGTAAGAAAAAGAATTCTAGTCATCCAATTTGTTTCTAACTACTTCCTTACTACCACAGAAAGAAGTTTAATTCCATATATCCCCAAGGCTTTAGGAAAGTCTGTTTTGGGTATCTACTCTTTTCCCAGGGAAGGCTCTTATATAAAGAAGCAGTTCCCAGTCAGCTGCCAGACGATTCATTACAGGGACCTCAAATCAATGTGTGCGTCGAACAATGTCTATGAACAGAATAAATAAAATGATTCACAAAATCATTGAATGATAAATGAAACAAAAAGTCAAGGGTCTTCCATACTTCTTACTACTAATAATTTTATCTTGCTTTATTTAAACCTAAAAATTTGGAAGCTTTGGGCCCTAATAAAGCTGAAGAGGATGCACCTTTACCCTTTATATCTACTTGATTATACTAGTTATATAGTACACACTCGCACTGCTTTTTCTTAATGAATATCACTACATGAGTGGCTTCTACTCACTCATTAGTCACCATTTTATTCTCTTTTTGCTAACTAATCATACTAGGAAAATATCTGCCGAAGTATTAACAGCAATAGTATAAGAACTTAACAACTTAAGAAATAGCTCAGTCTGAATTAATGAAAATTATAAAGGAACTAGAATAATTTAAATAAATTTTATTTTATTGTTTTATTGACATATAGATAAATCCAAGTAAAAGAACTTTGGGAAGATTTATTTTAGATAGGGTGACCATACACCTCAGTTAGCATAGGACAGTACCTAATTAGTACCTTTGTACTGTGTGTAATTATTTATAGTGGCCCATTTCATTCTGAAAAGCATATCCATGTGAGAAAATAAATTATATGGTTGCCATAACTCTAGGAAACATATGAGACTATTTTGTAGTCTATATCTACTAATTCTACTTTCTAAAGTTCTTGGAAAAGATTTAATTCTGATGTTTGTTCTTTCTGCAGATATGATATATTACTTGTGCAACTTTAAATTGTGGATTGTGAACTTATGTTCAGCAGGGTTTATTTCTGAGAATCTTGTGAGGACTGGGTAGAGGTAGTTCCCTGCGTAGAGGTAGTTTTGCTTCTGTCAAGCACCCTAGAGATGGTACCACCATACAACTACTTTATATGTCATTTTCCCAGGTTGAAGTCTTCCAAAATCATGAAAATCATAATGCAAACATGAAACTTGAGTGAATACAGACTTATGACTATGAATTCTCAGAGAATTTTTTTTATTCAGGCCAAAACAAAATGCTTTCTTATAGCTTTTCTTTGATGATATATTAGATATTTTTTCCCAGCCCATCCTTTAACTGACAATGTAGTCCTTAGAAAATCCTAGTTTTGTGTATAAGTAGCAGTTTCTGCTTATTTTATGTGGTTATCAAAATGCCAACCCCCCTACCTTCCACAAGGCAGTCAAAGCATTAAGAAGCACTTATTACTAAGAGATGGTACTGCTTGAAAGCTAAGCTCTGAATTTCAAAGGATGTTTGTCTTATTTTATCCAGAGTTTCTTCATAGAGTAAGGATTTTCAAAACAGTTAATCTTCCATATTTCCAAAAGACCAAGTGGAATGGAGAGTGGAGAAAGAAAGAGTAAAACTAACATAGGATAGGTTGAAGAGGTAGGAAGAAAAACTAAAGAGTAGACAAAATTGATGTTAAGTGGAGAAAGATTTTCAAGAAAGACCTGATCAAAAAACTGATATAGCAACAACCAAAAAGATGAAATATGAGAAGAAGAACTTTAGCTTTATATAAAAGACTGCTAGGAACTTAAGAAAGCCACTTCAGAACTATATTTCAGGTGGTAACACCTAAAAAATATAAACTCCATTTATTTGAAGAAACTAGCTGAAAATAGACACTTTATTAATAAGATTATTGCACAGGTTTCCCCGGTGGCGCAGTGGTTGAGAATCTGCCTGCCGATGCAGGGGACACGGGTTCGAGCCCTGGTCTGGGAAGATCCCACATGCCGTGGAGCAACTGGGCCCTTGAGCCACAACTACTGAGCCTGTGCATCTGGAGCCTGTGTTCCACAACAAGAGAGGCTGCAATAGTGAGAGGCCCCGCGCACAGTGATGAAGAGTGGCCCCCACTTGCCGCAACTGGAGAGAGCCCTCACACAGAAACGAAGACCCAACACAGCCAAAAATAAATAAATAAATAAATAAGACTATTGCACAGACTAAATGAAATAATTCATGTAAATCTTAAGCACAGTGCTCTGTAGACACAATATTCATAGTTACCTTGTCTAGACCCTTCCTTTCTTCCGTGAAATAATAATACAAATATTGTACGATGCTGTAAGGTAAGAACTTCAGAAAATAGAGTTCTCAGATATAAACTACTATGCAGGCAAGGGTCAGCAGGCCTGGGTTGCTTAAACCCTACACATTTCAAAGAAGGTCTGCCTTATGTGACTGATCCCAAATAAAAACTCTGGACACCAGGCTCAAGTAAGCCTCCTTTTTGACAACATTTTTCACATGTTGTCACATATGACTGCTGGAAAATTAGGTGCATCCTTATGTGACTCCACTGGGTTAGGACACCTGGGACTTTGTGCCTAGTTTCTCCTGGACTCCATCTCATGTACCTTTTCCCTTTGTTGATTTTAATCTGTATCACTTCATTGTAATAAATAGTAATTGTGAGTATAACAGTTTTTCTGATTCCTGGGAGTTGTTCTAGTGAGTCATCAACTCTGGGAGTGGTCTTGGGGACCCCCAACACAACTACAAAATAGTTTTATATGTTTCCTAAAGTTATGATAACCATGCAACTTATTTTCCAAATGGATATGCTTTTTAGAGGAAAATGAGACACTATGAATAGTTACCCACAGCACGAGATGAAGGATAAGGGTCAAATTGAGGGCATTTCTATTAAGAAATTTCTATCATAAGTGAAAGCAAAAAAAAAAAAAAAAGAATTCGATAGGGAATTAGATATTTTAAGGGAAGAGCCAAAAATTTGGAACAGCTAATGTGAAAAGTATTCACTGAGTCAAATAGATAAATATAACTGAATTGTCAAATAGCAGTTAAGGTCTAATTGTATATATGAGCATTGATTTGGAATGGGTCAGGGTATGCCTAATAAATGGAAATTTATTTGTGGTCCTCTCTAGTAAAGAAACTGAAAGAAAATAAAGTAGATCATGAGAATGACTTCAAATTCTCACCCAATTACTAAACCCTGACAATTGTCTTCAGATTTTCTCTCAGATCTCTTTCTATGCATACATATTGGCTATCTTTCAATTTTAGGTCCCTAACACCTTACCAACACTACAGTATTCTAGAATCCCAAGTTCTAATCTAGAACCAAAAACTCTTATTTGTTTTTAATTGAAGTAGTACATGCTCATTATATTTACAAAGTATAAAAATATTAAAAATATGAATAAATTACTTCTAATACAAAACCCCTTATGATTTTGCTGCATTTACTTCCATTTCTTTTAAAGTGAATAACATTCATTATTAACACACATAATTTTGTTTTAATTTTTTAATGGAATCATATTCTAAAGAAATTTTTATATACTTTTTCTTTAATTAATATTTTACTAAAGCATCTTAGCAGCAGATCATAGGTGTGCTTTAGAACTATGTCCTTTACCTGACTTTCTTATATTCCATCATAATGAAAAATTCAATCCCTTCATTTTACAGATAAGAAATCTGAAGCTTAGAGGAGCTAAGTGAGTTCCCCAAAGTCACAGAGCTGGTCACATTAGATTTAGGAAGAGAAAAATAATTTTTCTAGATTTCTTGTTTAATATTTTGTAACTTCACTTTAATCCACCCAACATAGCGTTACTCATTTAATATTCCTAAAATGTTGATTGTATCATATCACCTCTATGCTGTACAACACTGGCTCCCAGTTCCATAAAAAAAAAATCTGAATTCTTCACCCTAGGTTTAAAGACCATTTAAAGTTTAGTTTTACACTACCTTCCATGTCTTTATCCCATACATGTCCCAAGTGTCTATTCCACGTCTTTACATTAATCATCTGCTCAAACTTAGCCTGTATCATTACCCTAGAATATACCATGCTAATTACAGAATCCAAGACTAATGTACCTTGTTTTCCTTACCAAGATTTAATTTCCTCTTCTTTCATAAATCCAAATACTTAAGTCCTTCAGGGCTCTATTCGAATCCTGTACCCTTCACAAAGCCTTTTTCAACCAGTCTAACTTATCCTAATTTCTTAGTTCTCTGAATTCCTAAAGCTTCTTTTTATATGAATAGTAGAATGTCTTCCTATAAGATGTAAATTATCTCAATTATTCATTGGCATGTCAATCACTCCTGCAATGCTAAAGAAAAATACTCAACCATACTGACTGGACTCACTCTAAATCCATGAATGCAAACTTCAGATGGGTTCCTTCTTAAAAAAAATTTATTATGGTAAAATATACACAGCACAATATTAATAACTTTAGCAATTTAAAAGAGCACAATTTGATATCATTAAATACATTCACAATGTTGTGTAACCATCACCACTATCTATCCCCAAAATGTTTTCATCATCCCCAACAAAATTCTGTACCCATTAAATAATAATTGCCCCTTCCACCCTCTCCTCAATACCTGGTAATCTCTATTCTACTTTCTGACTATGTATTTGCCTATTCTAGGTACCTCATATAAGTGGAATTATACAATATTTGTCCTTCTGTGTCTGGCTTATTTCACAAAGCCTGATCATCTCAAAGTCCATATATCAAAATTTCATTCCCTTTTATGGCTGAATAATATTCCATTGTATGTGTATAACACATTTTGTTTATCTATTCATTGTTATAGACACTTGGATTGTTTCTACCTTTTTGGCTATGAACATGGCTGTACAAATATCTGTCAAGTCTCTGCATTCAATTCTTTTGGATATATACCTAAGCAGTGGAATTGCTGGGTCATAATGTAGTCCTGTGTTTAACCACTGCAAAACCACTAAAGTGTTTTTCACAACAGATGTGCCATTTTATATTCCCATCATCAATGCACATGGTTCCAATTTCTCCACATCCTTGCCAACACTTGTTATTTGCTGGGTTTTTGTGATCCTAGCCATCCTAGTAGTTATGAAGTGGTATTTTATTTTGCTTTTGCTTTTCATTTTCCTAATGACTACTGATATTGAACACCTTTTCACGTGCTTTTTGGCTACTTGTATATCTACACTGGACAATGTCATTTTAAGAACTTTGCCCATTTTTTAAGTTGGCTTGTTTGTTTTGTTATTATTGAGTTGTAGGATATATAGATATATAGACATAGATATAGATATACATATAACTTCATTCTTTTGCATGTGGATATCCAGTTTTCCCAGCACTATGTGTTGAAAAGACTATCTTTGCCCCATTGGATGGTCTTGGCACTCCTGTGGAAAATTAATTGATCATATATGTAAGTGTTTATTTCTAGGCTCTCTATTTCACTGGTCTAAATGTCCACATGCAAGTACCATACTATTTTAATTACTATAGCTTTATTTTAAGTTTTGAAGTCAAGAAATGTGAGTCCTCCAACTTTATTCTTCTTTTTCAAGGTTGTTTTGGCTGTCCAAGGCCCCTTGAAATTCCTTATGAATTTGAGGTTTGGCTTTTTTCTTTTCAGATAAAATGGCTGTTAGAATTTTGATACAGATTGTGTTGAGTCTGTAGATCACTTTGAATGGTACTGACATCTTAACAAGGTTAAGCCTTCCTATTCATGAACAAGGCCTCAAGTCTTTTCTAAGCCTCAGTCTTTCCCTGGCATGCCCAGTTGCCTTACAAATCCCCTGTGTGCATGGCTGTTTTTGAACGTCAAAAAAAATACCCAGGTTCTGTCTTTTTAAGTCTCCTGGAAGCTGCTTTAGCCCGTAGGGATTAAAACAATGGTGACTTGCCTTTATGCACTAAGTCAGAACACATAGCCCCAATAATTGAAATACAAGTTCCTTATTGCCCATCCTGGCTCCAGCAACCCAATCTAGAAACATGGGTTGACATCTCCACAGCTGCCTGCCATGGGGCAGAGTGAGGGCTGGTTAGTCTCTACTGCACTGAAAGCTGAAATGGACAGATATTAACAGCAATTTACCAGCCAAGCTTTCCTCTGGATGTTGCAGTGTTCAAAGAGACTCCAGAGTTCCAAAACAGACACTTCAGTTTCTGCCAGTACAATTGTTTTCTAGTGAAGAGACAGATTCCTAGCGCTTCCTACTCCATCACTTTCCCTGACTTCACACCTCATCAGATGGGTTCTTGATTCCCAAATATATACATCTAGCCCAGACTTCTCTTCCAGTCCCCAAACTCAGATATCTAACTCCCACCTCTAAGGACTCTTAACACTGCTATTCAATCATACTATTTCTGTCTGGTCTATGTAGTCTCCCACTCCTAAATGACTATTTCACACCTTCTCTCTTCTCAATCACCCAATAAATCTTTGCTCTCAACCAATTACAGTACTTTCTACCTCACTGAGAAAATTAATCGGAGGAGACTTCCACAGACGCCCGTTACCATCTGTCTGACTACCAGCATCTGCACCTGCATCCTTTTCTCCCTTGTCTGTTGTCATAGATCCAAACTCAAGGCCACAAATGCCAGGAGGTGAGAATCACTGAGGCCACCCTAGAAATCCGCTCACCACATTCATGACACAGGAATACCCTGTGGCTGGTTTTGCTTACCATATTTTTGGAAACACCACTCTGGGTGAATGGGTGACTGAGGTTAGTGAGGTCAAATTAAACAAACGACCGAAAGGGTTAACTCAAGGTTTCTGCTTACCTTCAAACTTCAAAAAAAATCTTTTTTTTTTTTTTTTTTTTTGTGGCAAGTTTTTGGAGAAATGGGTATACTTTTTCACTCATTATTTTCATTTATCTAATAAATACCTAATAAAAATGAGTCTTTACCTATAGCTTCTCAAGCATAAAATATTTTTTAAATATTGCAGAGAATGGTACACCATGTCTATTAGTAATTAAAGCATGTCCTCTAACAATATACTTATAACTGCAATCAGAGTGTAATGTATAAAACCCTGGAAAACATTCTACTTAATTACTCATTCATGGAAAGCAACATAATAGTTCAAAAGGGGAAAATGTGCTCACACTGCATGCTCTAGTATTTTTTTCTATTGTAAGGATTTATCAATATCTGCTCTACAACTGTTATCTTTATTTACTCTGACATAAGCCTATTTTCCACAGACATACTGCATTTTCTTTTCCCTAGTAGTATGAATTGTCCATTTCCTTAAGAAAAAAATAAACTTTATATTCCCTTTATTTCTCTTCATCTTTGTATGATACGTTTATAAAGCATTTGGCTCTCAAGAATAGACTGGCACTGTATGTATATCTAAATTTGACCAATACTTTCTTAAACAAAGAAATAGTATAGACCTTTATATTAATTTATATTTACTGGGCTCCCTGAATATGCTGCAGACTAGTCAAAAGTTCTAAGCTTGAATTCTTACAAAATGATCCTCTGTGAAAGATGTATTAAATCCATCCTATTTTTATGTATTCCTATCTTTATTCCATGCTATGTTCTTTGGTTTTAAATGTAAAAAGTCCTTGGATGAGAGTCTTAGGAAGCAGAGTCTGGTAAGAGATGCTCTAAAGACATAAAGTAAATACTCATGACACCTGGCAGAAGATTCGCATCAACAGTGAAAAACTTTGACCATGACATGGATTAGCCCTTCAACTGCATGACTTCTATTGGGCCAACCAACATTGCCTGAGTATGTTTCTGACTTGTTTCTTATCAGAATTTTTTCTCTCTCCTCTGCATTCTCTTTTCTCCGTCTCCATTTATAAATTTTTTTCTTTCTCTCCTTCCTCTCTCCCCACAAGAGTTACTACAAATCCTCCTACCTTTTGAAAAAATCATAGATATTTTCTCTATTTACACTGACTACGTATTACATGCATCATCCACGAAGACGAAAACTCGGTACAGGACTCTTAATTGATAATTCATGTCCATCTCTTCATTATCTCATCCTTTCATCTTTTCTTCATGACAAAAAACCCTTTGAAAACTTCTCCCTGACCACCCCCCCCAATAAAGTTAATTATGTCACAAGCAGCTCTTCTCCTAATTAAGATCGCTCCAACCACAGATGCCTTTTCTTATTTTATTATCACGGCAATTAGGTGCATGCTCTGCTCTGTGAGACTGACCCTCAAGCGCCGTATGGGATTAACTCAGGTTTGTGGTTACAAGAAAGTAGACACTTTGCAAAGTAAGTCCTTCTTGAGATATTCTTTATGACACTCAACACCTTCCAGAATTCAACGAGTTTTAACGTTTTCTATTTTTACTTCTAAACAAACACATATATATCCCTAACACAAAACAATAGATCTCCTTCTGATTAATATATACAACACTTTATGTACAATGGGACTAAAACCTCCGCTCACTCAAACACATCAAGCTTCCAAACACATGTATTCATGCCTGATTAGTGGTCAAGGACTTCAGCCTGTTTCTGTGTAATGTGTGTTTTCCTTGTCATTTTCTTATACATATTTAATAGAGGTGTAGATAGGTTGACTAGGTTGTGAGTTTAGCATCTGTGACTATATCATTGGTCTTATATTAGTCCCAATTTACTATATAAAATTAAAAGCAAGACACTGAATTTCTCTGACATTAAGTCACCTTCAGTGAAGAAAAGAAAATCTACATTACAAAGTTGTTAGTAAACACTGCTAAATGAAATATATTGTAAAAAATTAATTTTAATTAAAACTATTATAGTTATTATTTTTGTACATTATTTGAAGTTGTCAGTCTAGGCTTTAGAGGTTCTGAATTATTGGCCTTTAGTCTTTTAAATGAGATATAAAATGATATATTAAGAAGTGGTTTTCAGGAAAGAATGACCTTAGTTTTTCAAAGCATTTTAGAAGGCTATTTGTGTGAGAATAGAGAGGCCCTACAGGGTGATCCGTAAAAATATAAAATAAAATTAAAAAATAATAAAAGACTCTGTTAGAAAATGAAAGATATTTGATTTTATTTTGCTCTGGCATTCTACACAGGAAAGGGATGAAGAACCCAATAAATTAAAGAGACAAGAAATTTTAGATGGAAAAACAGAAAAGGGCTTTAGCAGGATGTAGGGAGGGGCAGTGCAAAAGTCTTAGGAAAAATGGATACATAATACATTTAAATTGTTAGCTGATGAGAAAGACACAATACATTGAACAATTAAGGACATAGTTATTCAGGCTATTGCAAAGAAGATGTCATTAATGAGAAACTTCTCAAAGAAACGGAAAGGGTCTTCAAGTTTTAGAGAGAGAGGTAAATGAGAGCCACCTATGAGTCTTTTGGGTGTCATGAGAAAGAATGGCTGTTGGTCATATATCAGAGGATGTCAGGGAAGGATGGTCCTTTGCCATTAGCCTTTACACAGAACACAAAAAGGTAGGAGATTTCTTAATCTCCACTGCTTTCCCAGAGTACAGGGCTCAGAAAAAAGGTCAGCATTGTCACTATTCTCTGAAATAATTCCTCTTTCTTACTACCTAACTTTAGCGAAGTCTGCAGTGTATGGTACTTCGGGGGAAGGAACAAAGAGTTGAATTCTGTGTTTCAGATTAATGGAGTGGAGGGAGGAAAAAAGAATACAGGTACTGAGACATAAAGCAGCGATCAAGGACTGAGTGGAAAGAGGAAATTAAAAGGTAGTCAGAAGAAACGTAAGTCATCAAGAATCTTCAGCAATATTACATGGTCAGGGAGTAAAGAGCTGAATTTTTCAATGTATGTGGAAAGGAAGGTTGGAGGATTTAGTGATTCCCAGGTAGTTAACATTTGTGCAATTCAGATAAAACAAGAAGAATCAGGTGTCCATAAGGAAATATAAAAATATTTAAGGGACCAGCAAAATACTTGTTTGCTGAAGGTTCAGGAACTTGTTTGCTGAAGTTTCAGGAACTTGTTTCCTAGAGTTTCAGATGGAGTCTAAAGATGAACCACAAGAAAGGATACTATATATCTTTATCTAGGTAATAAATCAGAGAGTTTTGGAGATGCCAGAGATTCTAAGAAATAGACACCTGAACTATTGCAAGAGCCTCCTAACTAGTCAATCGGCTCCTCTTTCCAGTCCATTCTCAACATTAGCACAAGTTTTCTCAAGTATGAATCTGATGTGTCACTCCTTTACTTAATAGCTTCTAATGGCCCACCAAGACTGTTTCTGATTTATCTTATCTTCTGCCACTGTCACCACCACATTCACGTTATATAACTTGCTGTCCCTCAAATATGCCAATTATTTCATACTTTCGTGTTCATCTATTGGTCTTCATACATCTAAACAGAATTGATTATTCCTATGTCTTTGTTCCCAGTGTATGCTATTAGAGAACTCATTGCAATAAGGTCCTTGCTACTGAAGTTCGAATCCGCCCCCCCCAATTTAAGACATCAAGGACAGGAACTAAGGTTTCGGTTTTATGTACCCATCTCATACAATATACCCTGCCAAGAACCTAGCTCTAGATGTGTGGTCAATATACGAATTTAAATGAATGAACCAAGATGCTATAAGTATCTCTTCCCTGGTAAGTAATTGAGCCAAAGCAAGACCCTATTTGGATACGTGTATTCCTCAGGAGGTGGTAAATCTCATTTTACATGGTACACTCGTCAAAATCTTGATAACCTCTCAATAATGATGTAGAGAGGCCATAAGCTTGAAACAGTGGGTTGAACCATAGGGTCTTCAAAGTTTCTTCCAAACTTATGAGTCAACAATTCTATGGTTAATATGTTAGGAATGGAAACAAAAGAGGATCTGAAAGAAAATATAATGCTAAGCATCTAAAGATAGTCATATTGAAAGAGAAGTTACTCAAACCCAATTCTTTACTGTCTCTGTATATACCTCATTAGCTAGGGTCAGTGTGTTTGTTTCCTATTGCTGCTATAACAAACTACTACAAACACGGTGGCTTAAAATAATGCAAATTTACCACCTTATAGCTCTGGAGGTAAGAAATTTTAAAATTGGTCTCACTGCAGGGCTGCATTCCTTTCTGAAAGCTCTAGGAGAAAGTCCATTCTTACTTTTTTCTAGCTTCTAAAGGTTACCCACATTCCTTGGCTCATGATTCCTTCAATCTTCAAAGCCAGAAATGGCAGGTTCAGTCTCTCACAGTGTTTCCTGTTTCCCTCTTTCACTTTTAAGGACCCTTGGGATTACACTGGACCCCCTTAAAAATCCAGGATAATCTCCCCATCTCAAAATCAGCTGATTAGCAACCTGTAAACTTAATTATTCCTGCCATGTATTATGGGTTGAATTGTGTCACCTAAAAAATATGTTGAAGTTCTAACTCTCAGTACCTCAGAATGTGAACTTATTTGGAAATAGGATTGTTGTAGATTGGTTAAAATGAGCTCATATTGGAGTAGTGTGGGCTCTTAATCCAAAATGACTTGTGCTCTTATAATAAGAGGAGACAGACAAAACACACAGAGAAAGACGGCCATATGACCATGCAGGCAGAGGCTGGAGAGGTGCATCTACCAGCCAAGGAACATCAAGGACTTCCAGCAAACACCAAAGCAGGAAGAGACAATAATGGATTCCCCTCTACAGGTTTCAAAGGGAGCATGCACCCTGCTGACACCTTTATGGGAACTTGTTGCCTCCAGAGCAATGAGACAATAAATTTCTGTTGTTTTAACAGTTTGTGGTATTTTGTTATGGCAGCTTTAGCAAATGAATACACCACGTAACAAAACATATTCACAGGTTCTGAAGATTACAATATAGACATCTTTGGAGAGGTCGTTATTCTGCTACCATATTCAGTGGGGAAATGACAAAAATAGAAGACATTTGCCCTCTAATTAAGAAGAACAAGATAAATCTTTTTGAAGAAATGGAAATGATGGTCTTTTTTTCCTTCTAATTTACATAGCATCCTGAGGCTTTTATCTTCCTGGAACTTCTAGTAAGAATTCCAGATCACTCAGCAACAATTTTTAACCACTGCTTTTTTGCTGATTTTACCATTAAGCGAATTAAATGCTTAACTAATATATGTGGCTACAATTTAGGAAAACATAAGTGAAATTTTAAAAATGCATAGCTGAAGTATAGATTAGTAGACTGGGAAAAAAATCCTCTCCAGCTCAGTGTCCTTGAGTTTTAAAAAATGGGAAAAAAAAGTTACCACTTTCAATTTTTCAAGGTTATTTTAAAAATTTCATCTTACTGTGGTAAGAACACAACATAAGATCTACTCTCTTAATTATTTTTTGAGTGTACATTACTGTTTACTACAGGTACAGTGTTGTATAGCAGATCTCTAGAGCTTATTCATCTTGCTTAACTGAAACTTTATGCCATTGATTAGTAACTCCCCATTTCCCCTCCTCCTAGTCCCTGGGAACCACGATTGCACTCTGATTTTATGAATTTGACTATTTTAGATACCTCATATAAGTGAGAACACACGGTATTTGTCATTCTGTGACTGACTTATTTCACTTTGTATAATGCCCTCAATTGTCCCACATTGCAGAATTGCCTTCTTCTTTAAGGCTAAATAGTATTCCAGTGTATGTATACACCACATTTTTTTATCCATCCATCCGTCAATAGACATTTAGGTTGTTTCCACACCTTGGCTATTGTTAATAGTTCTGTGTGCCCGTGGGAGTACTAAAATCTATTCAGGATTCTTATTTTAATTTTGGGGGATTAGAAAAAGTGAAGTAGGATTGCTGGGTCATATGGTAGTTCTATTTTTAATTTTTTGAGGAACATCCATATTGTTTTCCAGGGCAGCTGCACCATTTTGCATTCCTACCAACAGTTTGCAAGTGTTCTCCACATCAATGCCAACGTTTGTTGTCTTTTGCTTTTTTTTGATAAAAGCCATCCTGATGGGTGTGAGATGATATCTCATTGTGGTTTTGATTTGCATTTCCTTGTTGATTAGTAACAGAGAACATTTTTTCATACACCTATTGGTCATTCGTATTTCTACTTTGGAGCAACATTGTCTATTCAAGTCCGCAGCCCATTTTTAATAGGGTTATTACTTTTTTGTGCTATCGAGTTGTAGGAGTTCCTTACATATTTTGGAGATTAATCGCTTATCAGATACACGGTTTGCAAATATTTTCTTCCATTCCTTAGGTTATCTTTTCACTTTGCTTCCTTTGCTATAAAGAAGCTTTAGGGTTTTTAAGGACATATTTAAATCTGTATTCAGTGCAGCTAGTGTCTAACAACACTTTTAGATGTGGCAGGATTTCTTTCCTTTTTCTTATTTTGAAAGAAAAATATAATTCTGAAGATCTTTTAACCCTACATAAACAAAATGGCTCATTTAGCATTTTTTCATTCTGTCAGATTTATCTTTCTCCTTCTTTATAGAGTAGGATTAACACATTTGTCTTCTGAGATAAAGCACATTCTGTGCTGTCCCCTGGTGACCAATTTTACAGGAACATTAGGTTCAGACCTGTTTTGCCCATACAACTGGTAGCTGATAACAGAAGGGACAGGAGAATGTGAATAGGGACAGCTAAAAAAAAAATGAGAGCTTTTGGCCTAATAGGAAGCTTTCTCCCTATGAAAAGGATCTCATTTGCCATACAGATGTGCACACCATTAACAAATATGCACACTTACTTCAGTTATGAAAGGCATGTAGCTAAAATGCCCCAGGAAAAAAAAGTATAGAAAGAAAATCTTATTTTACAACAGCAATGGAAAAGAAAATCAAAGCTATTGGCTTGCTCCTATTTGAAAAATATTTTACATTAAATCCAAACTAAATACGGACTTAAAGTATCCCAAACTGAAAATAAAAATATGTCTCAAGACAAAAAGAAAACAGAATAAGCCATTCAAAAACCCTCAATTTCTTGTGAAATATTTTCATTTCCTTAGCTATCATTATCAGATTATGAAAAGGTATTATTCTTAAAATCATATGGCTAAAAAAGAACAATGCATTATAGTTTTGCATAAATGTTAATATATCTCCTTTCTCTCATATTCAAAGCTTCTTGATGAAATCTTGCTAATATTTTCTCGATCTTGACTCTCAGAAGACCTAACTGTAAATATAATAATCTATGCTATATTTTCAAAAAGAAAAACTGGACACAAATATTAATACTAGAAAATAATCAGAGCCTTCTACCTCAAGAATGAAATAAAGACCAACATATAGTTTCCTATATAGTGTTAGTTACTTGTATAGCATATAGGTGATAAGTGGTAAATTTAAACATGTTGCCCTAACTCCTGGTCCTTGGATTTTAGAAAACAAGAGACTAATCATTTCACAAACAAAGGCTAAAATTCTAGAAAAGCAAGAGATGATTTAAATCCGATGGCAAGGATTTTAAAATAAAGCTTTTGTATATATTTAAACGGCAATTAATGCTACACATTTCTATTACATAGTTTACTGAATTTCAGGCCAAAGCTTCATGAGATGCATGTAACTAAGGACAAATATAGGACCTATAAGTAGGGTACCCAAATGTCCCAGTTTGACTAGGACAGTCTTATTTTATGACTTTTGTCTGAACATTATTATAGAGCCCCTTTCACTCTCAAAGGCCTCTTAGATGACAAATATTATATGGTCACCCTATACAAAATAACTAAATCAGGGAGGCTAACTCCCCCAAATGAGTTGTACCTTCTAAAAATGTTTCAAGTTATGTTTGTAATTTAAGAAATAAATATATATAGGCATAAGACAGACATTATTTACATCTAGTGATTTATTCATAGTATAGTACCACTTGCTGGTAACAGAGGCCTCTGCTCTAAGTTCGTTCCAACTCTAAGTTGATTTTCTTATCTCAACTCAGTATATTTTAGGTAATTAAAAAGGGCAGGGAAAGGTTGATAATGAGGGGAATAGAAATCCAAATGGGGAATGAACCTATCTGCTCAGAAATCCAAATTTAAGAAATTCAAGTCTACCACTTTGGTTGTATTATAGCCCAGGAAAGTGAAGCAAAATGAAATTTAGATTATGGGAGCATTACAGTTATCTAGGAAGAAGTATAAAGAATGCAAGAGGTGTGAGGAAGCAGAAATGGATTAAAGTAATTCCAACAGTTTTTTCTAATTGGAACAGAGTAGATTCTACAAACAATAGATCAATGCTCCTCAGTTTGCTAGTCTGTGGAATACAGTCTATCCAGACTTTATTAAGGCATTTAATAATGTCTTTCACTGTATCAATGCACAAAAGGTATATAATTTTTTATCTGGTTATGTACTTCACAGTTGGCTACTCCATATAACACACTGTAATTCTCATAAGATCAACCCAGACAAAAGAACATCTATTTTAGACAATTACTTAGGCAAAGCCGAAAGCAAAGCTTTCACTTTGCTTTCAAAGAGCTTTCACTCTTTGACCTCAGTTGTTATTTTTTTAATACCTATAAGAATTAATATTTCTTTAGACTCATTTGATCTTTGCTTTTATAGTTTATTAAACTCAGCTTCAAAATTCATTTCAGGGTCTTATTCCCCTAGCACAGTCATTTGCAGCATTCTAGAGAGAGGCACTAACCTCTTCTAACTCCAGTCCTATGGAGTAAACCTGGTAGGGCCAGGAAAGGGAATTCAGTCTGTACGGTATTATGGAAATTGCTGACTAATTATCAGCATTAGTCAGTATGGATATTTCTTTTGATTTTCTTGACATCA
Organism: Orcinus orca; assembly: GCF_937001465.1. NCBI lineage: Eukaryota > Metazoa > Chordata > Mammalia > Artiodactyla > Delphinidae > Orcinus > Orcinus orca. Next base: position 18,076,173 of record NC_064562.1, read on the forward strand.
TTGTGTTCAACGTTTTTTATCTTTATCTTAAATGATGATTCTGAAGTCACATTTTTCAATGCATAAAGATTAAGGTTAAACATGCTTTTGCACAACAAAGGAAACCATAGACAAAACCAAAAGACAGCCCTCAGAATGGGAGAAAATATTTGCAAACTAAGCAACTGACAAGGGATTAATCTCCAAAATACACAAATGGTTCATGCAGCTCAATATCAAAAAAATAACGCAATCAGAAAATGGGTGGAAGACCTAAATAGACATTTCACCAAAGACATGCAGATGGCCAACAAACGCATGAAAAGATGCTCAATATCACTAATTATTAGAGGAACGCAAATCAAAACTACAGTGAGGTATCACTTAACACCAGTCAGAATGGCCATCAACAAAAAATCTACAAACAATAAATGCTGGAGAGGGTGTGGAGAAAAGGGAACCCTCCTACATTATTGGTGAGAATGTAAATTGGTGCAGCCACTATGGAGAACAGTATGGAGCTTCCTTGAAAACTAAAAATAGACCTACCATATGACACAGCAATCCCACTCCTGGGCATATATCCAGAGAAAACCAGAATTTGAAAGGATGTATGCACTCGCTGTTCATTGCAGCACTATTTACAATAGCCAGGACACGGAAGCAACCTAAATGTCCATTGACAGAGGAACGGATAAGAAAGATGTGGTATATATATAAACAATGGAATATTACTCAGGCATAAAGAGGAATGAAATAGTGCCATTTGCAGAGATGTGGATAGACCTAAAGACTGTCATATGGAGTGAAGTAAGTCAGAAAGAGAAAAACAAATATCGTATAATATCACATATATGGAATCTAGAAAACTGGTACAGATGAACTTAATGGCAAAGCAGAAATAGAGTCACAGATGTAGAGAACAAACTTATGGTTACCAAGTGGGGAAGGAAGTGGTGGGACGAATTGGGAGATTGGGATTGACATATACACACCACTATGTATAAAATAGATAACTAATGAGAACCTACTGTTTAGCACAGGGAACTCTACTTAGTGATCTGTGATGACCTAAATGGGAAGGAAATCTAAAAAAGAGTGGGTATATGTATACATATAACGGATTCACTTTACTATACAGCAGAAATTAACACAACATTGTAAAGCAACTCTTCTCCAATAAAAAATGTTTTTAAAAATCCAAAAAGAAACCCCCCAAATCAAAACAAAACAAGAGTAAGGTTAAACATTTTTAACATGGTCTGCAAGGCCTACATGACTTGGCCCGAGCCCACTTCTTCACCCTTGTCTTGTACCACCCTTCCTTACTCTCCATTTTAGCCACACTTCCCTTTTTTCACTACTTCGAATGTTCTGTGCTCAGAGTTATAAGACATAGTGGTACCTCTGCTGGGATCACTCTTCAGACCCAGCCTCCACAGCACACATACACACAGAGTGAACTTTTATGGACCTCAGATCAGCTGAATATTAGAGAGAATCTTCTAACTTGCAGAGGTGGTAAAAAATGAAATTGGCAGTTTTAGTGTGCGTGCAAAGTTTCTAAGTATTGGGAGGGTCACATAGCTCAATACATTTAGTTGGGGATATTTTAAAAGGATTTAAATATTGGTTGGGCTGAAGAAATATATGGCTTCTTTTTAAAAACAAAATGCAAAATGCAAAAAAATGTTGGCTAACTCCCAGCCAAAATCCAGATGACTCAAACCCACCTTTCTCAGACTCGCTGTCCATTGTATGTTGGTTTTCTTCTCATTCTGTTCTTATTCAGTCATTATGAGCAGCTATTGGTAAAGAGAGGAAATATTTATTTAAAATAAATCATATGCTTCCAAAATTAACAGTCTAAGACTGGGTGTAGAAGTCAAATACAAGAAAATAACACCATTCACAAAGATTTAGATTAAAACATTTAAAACAAAGTAATTGAATTTTAAATTAAAACAGGGAATTACAAATACAAAATTGCTTCTATTCCTAAATATTCAAAAATAAAACATTCTTACTAATGAGTACACAGATTTATAAAATGAACCTTCATTGTACGCAGAATATGATTTCTACTTCATTTATGAGTGTACAGTGTATGTACAGGCATTAACATGACAACTAATAGGATATTCAATGATTTTAATTTTCTAACCAATGTAGAATTTGTTAAGGAATTTTAATATCAAAATGAACTAACTTTTCAATTAAAAATTAATGAGTTATATCTTCAGAAGAATGTTAATTCTTGCTTTTATAAGAAAAATATCAAATAAGTTTTCTTTTGGTACTTGTTTTTGTCAAACAGAAATTCAATGTATATATAAAATGTTAAATAATTAACATGTTAACTGTGGCTGCCAATATCTGTTTCTTCTATCCTAATTAATTTTTTTATATTTAATTTTAACCATAATATGTTCAATTTTATCATACACTGTATTTTTTTCAAGTAGGTAGTTCACCTAATAAGTAAACATTTATTAAATTTCAATAATAAGCACAAAATAAATATAAGTATCTTTAAAGTGTGAGAAATATCTCACTATCATATCTGAAATCTCAAAATATTCAGCACGAGGAACTATAATACAGTTTTGGACACTCATAAGAAAATTTTCTTTTAGCCTCCAATTTAGAAGCTCAGTGATTTTATGACCTAAAAAGCAAATGAAACTCAACTGTTGACAAATTAAGAGGCTTTGTAGTGTTTATTCCATTACTAATTATGTTTCTCTTTTTCCTCTATTAAAATGTTGACTAAATACCAAGTACAATGCATTCTTTTAATCAGTTTTTCCATTTTATACCTATAACAAAGCCACAAAGGAGTGCAGTAAATGAACCAGGGAAAGTTTTATTTTCCTTTATTCTAGTTTAAATTTTTTTAAGGTTTTATCATTTATCCTCAATGACTCCCATATCATTTGGAAATGGAAAAAAATTTAGAAGATCCTGAGTATCTCTGACAATTAAACATGGCAGCATGGTTTAATAATAAACTATAGCTGCTACTAGAATTTAAATTTTATACTATTTGCTATGCTTAATTACAAAAGGAAGTAAGGAAATAAATCCTCCATAATTTATGTTTCCATGTAGTTTGTTATTCATGTTTAACATTTAAATTAATTGCAATTTTGTAAGCAATTTTTCCTAAATTTAGTTATCTTTTTGTCTTCAAAATTAGGAGATAGCTTTACATAATGAGCATCTGGATAATGTGTTAATCAGTTTTTCCATGTTATAACAGGTCCACAAAAGAGTTAATTTGATTTTGTCTTCACCTAGAAATTTGGCATGTTAGAGGGAAAAAAAAGTGATAGAAACTCAAAGGTTAAGAAAGTATCAAGAGATGGAAAGAGAAAATCAGAAATACTTGTAACAAAGGTAAAACATAGAGGAAAACCCTTGATTCCAGGCTCATACAAATGACTTGCTAAGCCAATGAAAATTTTAAAGACAATGCAAACAGAAGCTTGAAATGGGGGGGTGTGCACAGTGCGGCTTGCTCTTTTTCAACCTTGACAATAACAGAATATGCCTGGATTAATCTGCTGGAGAATGAGAGCCACATGGAGCACATCTAAACTGCTCCAGTTGCCCCAACAATGGTTAGTTTAGATCAGCCAATAGTCAGCTAACTCCCAGCCAAGATCAGATGAGCCTCCTTCACAACCTCTAGCTGTTGCTAGAGTGATAAACAGTTGCTATCCAATTTTAGGATAGTTTGTTACATAGTAAAAGTAAAAAAAATAATACCAGATGGTTTGTAATTATTAGGTGCAAATTTTGGATATTCTAAGTACAACTGGTACTCTAACTAGAATAAAGTACACCTAATATAACACTTAAACATGAAATGGACCTACCCTTACAAAATAAGTGGCAAAGAAAATATTCTTAGTTTCAAGTATACTTTAAAATATATATATTCTTATATTGTCATACATTTGATTTTATTTATTTATATATGTGTTAGAAATTCTGAGACTTCTCAGAATTTATCATATTCATTATATGCTAAATACAAATTTAAATATAAGAGAATACAACAAGTTATTTGAACCTGAATGCAGAGAATAAATACTTTATTAACTGATTACAGTTGAAAGTCACAAGCAAAAAAGGGATATATTAAGGCCGAGCCATACAGATACACACACACACACACACACACACACACACACACGTAGAGAGATATATATATAGAGAGAGAGAGAGAGAGAGACAAATCCAAAGACTGTTACCTCTTTACATTTTAACAACCTCTGATTTTTCTCTTACACATTTAGGCAGTGTGTTTTCTTTCCTTCTCAGTTAAAGAAACAAATCTTGACCAGTATTTCTAAATCACATTTTGATGACAACTTACAGGATCATGGGTTGAGACAATGACTAGTATATCAAATGCTATGTGATAGTTTTCTCAGCATATTCCATGTGTGGTGGTATATTTACGTTGGTGTGGAAAATCTGACAACTGATCATCTTCTCTTTTCCAGCAAAACTAACACGTAATTTTTTTAATGATTTTTTAATAGTCTTAACTAAAATAAGCTTAGACTTCCTTCCAAGTCAGTCGAATGCCCAAAGCATATTATTTTCTGCCCTTCTCAAACCCTCCTATATGTTTTAAGTAGCCTTTAGAATATGATTGCATGGCTGTATTTCAGATCTATAAATTTGAATTTTTCAAAATCCAAAATTACTTCCTTATGCAAAGTGGCAATGCAAATAGCAATCCTACATAGTGTAGAATAATTTTTCTTCTGTATAGTGCCCTTTTGTAAAAATGGGTAACCACTTACACAAAAAAGACATGAATTTAGTCCATCTGAAAAAGCACTCCAGCTCCCTAATTCCACTTTTGAAGGAGAAGGCAGAGGCAAGTTTACATTATCTCAGAAAACTGAGATTTAGTTGAAGGTCGTGCACGGGCTTTGGTTACAGACAGGCTTGAATTCAAATCCTGTCTCTGCCATTTATTACTATTGTTTATTATTAATAGCTGTTTATTTATTATTGCCATGGAAAAATAACGAAAACTTTCTGTGCTCCAGTTTTCTCTCTGTAAATTGGCATTTGATATTATTCCATAAGATCAATACTTGAATAAAATATTATAGGCAACCAATTTATTCATTAATTAATTCATTCAACAAATATTTATTGAGCATTTACCACATGCCAGGCACCATTTTATGTGCTGAGGATATGGCAGTGAACTAACTAGACAAGGTGTTGCCCTTATGAGGTTGACATTCCAGGAATAGCAGACAGATTGTAAAAAAAATGAACATGTAAATATTAAATAAGCAACATGAAAAAATACCACATATAAAATAAAATGGGGTAAAGGGGACTATGAATCTTGAAGCAGGTGAAGAAGTGAGCCATGTGGATGTTTGGAGGAAGAACATTACAGGAAGGAGCTCACTTGGCAAGTTCAAGGAACAGTCTGCCTAGAGCACAGTAAGCAAGGGAGAGAGAAGGAGGTAAGTTCAGAGAGGCAGAGGAGGGCCAGATCTACCAGGTCCTTGTAGGTCATGAAAAGGTCTTTGCCTTTTACTCTAATGCTGGAAGCTATTAGAGGTTTTAAACAGAGGAGTGACGTGAGAGTCGACTATAGGCAAGAGAAGAAGCAAGAAGATTGGTTAGGAAATGCTTGCAAATATGCAGCTAAGACAGTGGCTTGGACCAAAGTGTTAGCTTTAGAGGAGATGAAAAGTTGTTGAAAACTGGATATATTTTGAAGATAGAGCCTACAGGATTAGCTCATGGACTGGATCTGGGATTGAGAGTACCAGAAGAATCAAGGATGAAGGTTCTAGTCTAAGAAACACGAAAAATGAAACTGCTATTATTGAGATGGAAAGGACAGTTAAAGGCAAAGTTGTAGGACAGGATAGGGTAGGATAGATGAGGCATTTGGTTTGGGACAAGTTTTTTTTTTTTTCTTTTTGCCTGTTTTGTTTTTGAGGGGAACTGTCAACCATCCAAGCACTTGGATATACAAGTTGGAGTTCAGGAGAGAAATGCAGGCTGATGTGTACATTTGAAAGTTGCACACCAATAGCAGGAGTAGCCTAAAGTTCAGCTTTAGGTTTGGTTTTGAGGTAAATACTGTTATTCACTTTTGGAAAAGCGAACATAGTGAATGTTGTCATTATTTCTGGTATGTGTGATCATGGATGTTACCATCAGATCCTGTCAGCATCACAACTATTGTAAAAATAAAGCATGCTGTATGAATGTCAGGCCAATCAGGAGTGATTGAAAGCAAATAGTGGTTTAAACAGGGAAAGTTTAATATAAATAATTATTAACTATGATAAAAAAGTGACTCTAGGATATAAGAAAACTCTGTATCTTGCCTAGGGCTAAGAGAGAGTACCCAAGGAAGGACAATCATGGAAAGGTGGACCTCCTTCCAAAGGTTGGGTTTCAAACCTTTTGGGGGAAGGTGTAATCCAGCTTACTGGATGACAAGGCAGTTTGGTGATTTTCCCAGTCCAGAGCTGGTCTGGAGTTGGTCGGCAAGAAGGAAGCATCCCACTGGAGTGCAGTAAGGGGCCAGGGGAGGTACAGGTGGGACACCGGCGAGCATAGTCAGGTATGTGAGCATGCAGAGGGAACGGGGGTTCCGATGCAGGAGAGGGCTTGGAGCACAGTGTCTGTGAGGTGAGCCACTGCCAAGAGCCAGCATGCAGGCTTGCGGAGGGAGTGGAGGCAGGGGTGCAGACTCACCGCAGCCGGGGGACTGGGCACATAGATATGCAGAGGGAACAGGAGCCCTGGTGTGGTCAGGAGGGCCATGGCATAAGGACCATAGGAGACAAACCTGGGGTAGCTTACACGCAAACAGGAAAAGGGGTGCCAATATGGACAGGAGGGCTTGGGAGTATGGTATCCATGTTGAGAGGGCTATGGAAAATGATCACCAGGACAGATAAGGGCTGCAAGGTTGCATTCTGGGTGGATGGCCACTGCAGCATACCACCCAGATGTCTTTCCACCCACGCTGCTGACCCACCACCCAGCAGCCAGAAACAGCAGGAAGCCCAATCCTCCTTCAATGTCCCTTTAGTGCCCTCTACTGAGAAAGTTCAACATCACACTCATTGTAAAGGAGAGAGGCTTAGAGGAATGCCATTCCATCCATTTGCCCAGAACGTGTTAAAGGGTAAATCTGGAGCTGAGAGATAATAAACTGATAATTGGCATACATGTCATTAAGATTTATTATTAATATCTGAATAGTCATTCTCAAATATAGGTAAGCATTCTAGAAATAACTTTAAGTAAAACTCCCTGTGTGCATTATATGCTGAAATACTATCTTTCAAAGTGTAATTGCATGTTTATTGTTGCAAGAGGAAATAAGGATGATTGTGGAATCTGTAATGTTATACACAGAAAAATTATTAATAACTCTCATTTAAATAAATAGTGAAGAGATTGACAGTCAGTATCCCTCTTACCAGAGAGTTTGCCAGCTAGATAACTTTAGGAAATATATGTCCCCTTTTAAGAGTAAATGCGTATAGAAATTTAAATAACAAATCAGAAAGAAGTATTTGAATATTAGCTTACACCATAATTATATTTTTTGTAAAATATTTGGTATATTAGCTCCAAATATTAAATAAAATTACCCTTTCAGCATATATTTATTTTGTAGTCAGTTAATTTTTTTAGAACATAAGTCTATTTTAAGAATTCTTCTCAAAATTGTAAGCATGAAATAAAAACAGAATATCAACTTTGCTATTTCACAATTTAACCAAAAAGAAAACCTCCACAAATAAATACAGCATCCATTTTGAACTGTCTTCTACTATACATAAAAAGGAACATAAAAATATAATGACAATTTAAAAATGTTAGAGATACAAGTGAAAATTCAGGGATAATTTGTTTTGAAAATCTATTATTCTGCTCCACTGCTACATTTTTAGGTCCAAGAGTTAATAGATTAAAGACAATTTTTCCCTAAGTTATTATGTGAAGTATCAGATGTATGCACTAAGAGGAACAATTTTAAGTTGGCTTTGAGAAATGTTCAGAAAGATCTATGTTTTGTACGTTAATGAAGCTGTATCATCATCACTGCTTTTATAAAGTCAACAAACATATTCCTTTCATATGCCTTTTTTATGATTTCTTAGTTTCAATCTCACTTTTAATTTCTTTTCAGAAGCAACCCTTTTCACTTTCCTTTTTACAAAACAGTATAAAAATCCATGATTGAAGGAAGTAAGACTATACTTTTGATCATACATTTATGTGATTCACCAGTAAGATTGTAGTTGATGTTATTTCTAACACTGACATTGAAATAACGGTATCATTTTTTAAGCATACATTGTAGCATTTAAAGTCAATTTCATAAAGAAAAATGTTCACATACTTTAGGAATGTAGAACTTGAAAGATATATCATTCAGTGATAAGCACAGTTTTTAGTATTCATGCCATTCCATTCACATTGATCAAAAAGCAGCAAAGTGAATTTCATTATTTTACCACTTAACATTGTTTAATTCAGAAAGTAAAATATCCTTTATAGGTATGTCATTCCAATTGCAACACTGAAAAAAGTTTTTAAGGTAATACTTTAATAGCAGAATTGTTAAATTTATGACTTTTGTAACATCTATAAATGTTAAATGTGAAAAATTCATATTTCATAGGATAATTACTTTTAAAGTATTACCTTCTTTTAAGGAAATTAAAAGTATGTTAGCAAAAACACTCACATTGTACTATAAAATTAATATATTCATACTGTTCTTTGAAAAGTTCAATGAAAGAACCAAAAAAATACTTTAATTAAGTTTTATAAACATGTGTTAAATGCTAACCACTGCAAGTTGATGCAGGAAATGCAAGAAAGAATAATATAGCACAATAACCCACACTCAAATTTCTCACAACCAGTTGGAGAAAGAAAGGCACAAACAATACTAAAAATAATGCCAGAAAGACTACAATAAATGCCACAATGGAACTTCAGTGATCATATCCCTCCTCTTTTAAGCAATTTAGTCTTTTATTTATACAATTTTCTATCAAAATGTGCTTTTACTTTTGCAGCACTTTTCGGCAGTCCTCAAAGATTTTTGCTTCATTACAAATGAAACAGTAATTGTAACCTACTCTTGGAGTAATTTCTGTTATCTTTATATCATCTTGTGGTCTTCTTACCCTTTTGAGTTTTAAAGTAAATTTAGGATAAAACCATACTTTACAACCTTTGGGGTATAGGACCTTCTGCCATCTCTGTAAATTCTAAGACTTATTTCCTTACGACTCTCTCTCTGTTTTTATGGTCCAGTGAACCATTTAATTTTCCTCACACTCACCACTCCTCTTCAAACCAAACCAACAAATACATATTTTCAATACAACTCAATTCTACCATTTGCTTGCTGTCTTCCAAAAGAAACTCACTCACACCAATCACATCATGGTTGTATTTTTGCTGAAAATGATTAGGTTCACAGTGAGAGTAGGATCTAAATCAGGGTTTCTGCTGTTGTCCATTATCTTACTGGTCCCCTCAACTTTCTCTTGGGGTTACTTTGCTCACTCTAACAGTTAGGATTAAATTCAAGTGCACATAACCAAAAACCCAAAAGAGAAGTGATTTTTACCTCTTTTTCACATACAAAAATTAGAAATCAGCAGTCTCTAATGAGTGTTGGCTTAGTGCTAGTGAGGAAACGAGTTCCCTTCCAAATTCCTCTCCGAGCATACATAGAACATACCTTTTAACCTCAAAGTCACAAGGAGCTCCAAGGAGAAAAATGGCTGCTAGAGCTCCAGAGAGCTGGAGGGTGGGGCGGGAGGTAGGAGGAAGAAGATGAACTGGAAGGGCAAAGTGCATCTTTTGCCTGTCTCTCCTTTAAGCAGTCTTCTCACATGTCCCACACACTGATGTCCAAACTTAGGCAATGGTTACACATCAGCTGGAAAGGACTACTAGGCTTGCAGTCTTTCATCTAGATACATTACTGCTCTGAATAAAATCAGATTCTAAGGAATATTGAAATGTAACTAGTCCATCCTATCTATCATCTTCTTATAATAGAAAGGGTTAGTAAATAGAAAAGGATAGAAAGCATATGACAGAGATAGAATTGAAGAATTTTTGTGACCAACAGAAAAAGATGAAGTAAAGTAAATATGATGCTTGGAGAATAGCACTTCAGGGTAAAAAGAATTGACCAAGGGATAAAGACGAAGAGAGCAGGATAAAAACAAAAGGCAATCATTTATTTATTTGCCTACTATACATCAAAAACTATACTAGGTTACAGAGTATATAATAGCCAACAAGAGAGATACAATTCCTGCCTTCACGGAATTCATATTCTAGTGGATACTCTGAGAACACTACAATCACAATGACTCTAAATAGTTGATTGGAGGACCAGACATAGAATAAAATGGCCCTTGATACATGTGTTATGTAAAACAAAGCAAAATGAATTCTCAAAGTCTCACTAAAACTTTAGGGAAGGAAAAGTCTCTCTTTTTTTTTTTGAATTTTTGAATTTTATTTTATTTATTTTTATACATCAGGTTCTTATTAATTATCTATTTTATACACATCAGTGTATAGATGTCAATCCCAATCGCCCAATTCATCACACCACCATCACCACCACCCCACGGCTCTCCCTACTTGGTGTCCATACGTTTGTTCTCTACATCTATGTCTCAGCTTCTGCCCTGCAAACTGGTTCATCTGTACCATTTTTCTAGGTTCCACATATATGCATTAACATAAGATATTTGTTTTTCTCTTTCTGACTTACTTCATTCTGTATGACAGTCTCTAGATCCATCCACGTCTAAACAAATGACCAAATTTCGTTCCTTTTTATGGCTGAGTAATCTTCCATTGTATATATGTACCACAACTTCTTTACCCATTCGTCTGTCAGTGGGCATTTAGGTTGCTTCCATGACCTGGCTATTGTAAATAGTGCTGCAATGAACACTGGGGTGCATGTGTCTTTTTGAAATATGGCTTTTTCTGGGTATGTGCCCAGTAGTGGGATTGCTGAAGCATATGGTAATTTTATTTTTAGTTTTTTAAGGAACCTCCATACTGTTCTCCATAGTGGCTGTATCAATTTACATTCCAACCAACAGTGGAAGAGGGTTCCCTTTTCTCCACACCCTCTCCAGCATTTGTTGTTTGTAGATTGTCTGATGAGGCCCATTCTAACTGGTGTGAGGTGATACCTCATTGTAGTTTTGATCTGCATTTCTCTAATAATTAGTGATGTTGAGCAGCTTTTCATGTGCTTCTTGGCCATCTGTATGTCTTCTTTGGAGAAATGTCTATTTAGGTCTTCTGCCCATTTTTGGATTGGGTTGCTTGTTTCTTTAATATTGAGCTGCATGAGCTGCTTTTATATTTTAGAGATTAATCCTTTGTCCATTGATTCGTTGGCAAATATTTTCTCCCATTGTGAGGGTTGTCTTTTCATCTTGTTTATGGTTTCCTTTGCTGTACAAAAGCTTTTAAGTTTCATTAGGTCCCATTTGTTCATTTTTGTTTTTATTTCCATTACTCTAGGAGGTGGATCAAAAAAGACCTTGCTGTGATTTATGTCAAAGAGCATACTTCCTATGTTTTCCTCTAAGAGTTTTATAGTGCCCGGTCTTACATTTAGATCTCGAATCCATTTTGAGTTTTTTTTTTGTGTATGGTGTTAGGGAGTGTTCTAATTTCATGCTTTTACATGTAGCGGTCCAATTTTCCCAGCACCACTTATTCAAGAGGCTGTTTCTTCTCCATTGTATATCTTTGCCTCCTTTGTCATAGATTAGTTGACCATAGGTGCGTGGGTTCATCTCTGGGCTTTCTATCTTGTTCCACTGATCTATGTTTCTGTTTTTGTGCCAGTACCATATTGTCTTGATTACTGTAGCTTTGTAGTATAGTCGGAAGTCAGGGAGTCTGATTCCTCCAGCTCTGTTTATTTCCCTCAAGACCGCTTTGGCTATTCGGGGTCTTTTGTGTCTCCATACAAATTTTAAGATTTTTTGTTCTAGTTCTGTAAAAAATGCCATTGGTAATTTGATAGGGATTGCACTGAATATGTAGATTGCTTTGGGTAGTATAGTCATTTTCACAATATCGATTCTTCCAATCCAAGAACATGGTATATCTCTCCATCTGTTTGTATCATCTTTAATTTCTTTCATCAGTGTCTTATAGTTTTCTGCATACATGTCTTTGGTCTCCCTAGGTAGGTTTATTCCTAGGTATTTTATTCTTTTTGTTGCAATGGCAAATGGGAGTGTTTCCTTAATTTCTCTTTCAGATTTATCATCATTAGTGTATAGAAATGCAAGAGATTTCTGTGCATTAATTTTGTATCCTGCAACTTTACCAAATTCATTCATTAGCTCTAGTAGTTTTCTGGTGGCATTTTTAGGATTCTCTGTATAGTATCATGTCATCTGCAAACAGTGACAGTTTTACTTTTTCTTTTCCAATTTGTATTCCTTTTATTTCTTTTTCTTCTCTGATTGCCATGGCTAGGACTTCCAAAACTATGTTGAATAATAGTGGTTAGAGTGGACGTCCTGGTCTTGTTCCTGATCTTAGAGGAAATGCTTTCAGTTTTTCACCACTGAGAATGATGTTTGCTGTGGGTTTGTCATATATGGCCTTTATTATGTTGAGGTAGGTTCCCTCTATGCCCACTTTCTGGAGAGTTTTTATCATAAATGGGTGTTGAATTTTGTCAAAAGCTTTTTCAGCATCTATTGAGATGATCATATGGTTTTTATTCTTCAATTCTTTAATATGCTGTATCACATTGAATGATTTGCATACATTGAAGAATCCTTGCATTCCTGGGATAAATCCCACTTGATCTTGGTGTATGATCCTTTTATTGTGTTGCTGGATTCTGTTTGCTAGTATTTTGTTGAGGATTTTTGCATCTATATTCATCAGTGATATTGGTCTGTAATTTTCTTTTTTTGTAGTATCTTTGTCTGGTTTTGGTATCAGGGTGATGGTGACCTCATAGAACGAGTTTGGGAGTGTTCCTTTGCAATTTTTTGGAAGGGTTTGAGAAGGATGGGTGTTAGCTCTTCTCTAAATGTTTGATAGAATTCACCTGGGAAGCCATCTGGTCCTGCACTTTTGTTTGCTGGAAGATTTTTAATCACAGTTTCCATTTCATTACTTGTGATTGGTCTGTTCATATTTTCTATTTCTTCCTAGTTCAGTCTTGGAATGTTATACCTTTCTAAGAATTTGTCCAATTCTTCCAGGTTGTCCATTTTATTGGCATAGAGTTGCCTGTAGTAGTCTCTTAGGATGCTTTGTATTTCTTCAGTGTCTGTTGTAACTTCTCCTTTTTCATTTGTAATTTTATTGATTTGAGTCCTCTCCCTCTTTTTCTTGTTGAGTCTGGCTAATGGTTTGTCAACTTTATCTTCTCAAAGAACCAGCTTTTAGTTTCATTGATCTTTGCTATTGTTTTGTTTCTATTTCATTTATTTCTGCTCTGATTTTTATGATTTCCTTCCTTCTGCCAACTTTGGGTTTTGTTTGTTCTTCTTTCTCTAGTTTCCTTAGGCGTAAGGCTGGACTGTTTGAGATTTTTCTTGTTTCTTGAGGCAGGCTTGTATAACTATAAACTTCCCTCTTAGAACTGCTTTTGCTGCATCCCATAGGTTTTGGATTGTCGTGTTTTCATTTTCATTTGTCTCTAGGTATTTTTTGATTTCCTCTTTGATTTCTTCAGTGATCTCTTGGTTATTTAGTAACATATTGTTTAGCCTCCATGTGTTTGTGCTTTTTAGTTTTTTAACTGTAAATCATTTCTAATCTCATAGCATTGTGGTCAGAAAAGATGCTTGAAACGATTTCAATTTTCTTAAATTTACTGAGGTTGATTTGTGACCCAAGATGTGATCTATCATGGAGAATGCTCTGTGTGCACTTGAGAAGAAAGTCTAATCTGCTGTTTTTGGATGGAATGTCCTATAAATATCAATTAAATCTATCTGGTCTATTGTTTCACTTAAAGCTTCTGTTTCCTTATTTATTTTCACTTTGGATGATCTGTCCATTGGTGTGAGTGAGGTGTTAAAGTCCCCCACTATTGTGTTACTGTTGATTTCCTCTTTTATAGCTGTTAGCAGTTGCCTTATGTATTGAGGTGCTCCTATGTTGGGTGCATATATAATTGTTATCTCTTCTTCTTGGATTGATCCCTTGATCATTATGTAGTGTCCTTCCTTTTCTCTTGTAACATTCTTTATTTTAAAGTCTATTTTATCTGATATGAGTATTGTTACTCCAGCTTTCTTTTGATTTCAATTTGCATGGAATATCTTTTTCCGTCCCCTCACTTTCTGTCTTTATGTGTCCCTAGGTTTGAAGTGGGTCTCTTGCAGACAGCATATATATGGGTCTTGTTTTGGTATCCATTCAGGAAGCCTGTGTCTTTTGGTTGGAGAATTTAATGCATTCACATTTAAGGTAATTATCAATATGTATGTTCCTATGACCATTTTCTTAATTGTTTTGGGTTTGTTTTTGTAGGTCCTTTTCTTCTCTTGTGTTTCCCACTTAGAGAAGTTCCTTTAGCATTTGTTGTAGAACTGGTTTGGTGGTGCTGAATTCTCTTAGCTTTTGCTTGTCTGTAAAGCTTTTCATTTCTCCATCAAATCTGAATGAGATCCTTGCTGTGTAGAGTAATCTTGGGTGTAGTTTCTTCCCTTTCATCACTTTAAGTATACCATGTCACTCCCTTCTGGCTTGTAGAGTTTCTGCTGAGAAATCAGCTGTTAACCTTATGGGAGTTCCCTTGTATGTTATTTGTCGTTTTTCCCTTGCTGCTTTCAATAACCTTTCTTTGTCTTTAATTTTTGCCAATTTGATTACTATGTGTCTCGGCGTGTTTCTCCTTGGGTTTATCCTGTATGGGACTCGCTGCACTTCCTGGACTTGGGTGGCTATTTCCTTTCCCATGTTAGGGAAGTTTTCGACTATAATCACTTCAAATATTTTCTCGGGTCCATTCTCTCTCTCTTCTCCTTCTGGGACCCCTATAATGTGAATGTTGTTGCGTTTAATGTTGTCCCAGAGGTCTCTTAGGCTGTCTTCATTTCTTTTCATTCTTTTTTCTTTATTCTGTTCTACAGAAGTGAATTCCACCATTCTGTCTTCCAGGTCAATTATCCGTTCTTCTGCCTCAGTTATTCTGCTATTGATTCCTCCTAGTGTAGTTTTCATTTCAGTTACTGTATTGTTCATCCCTGTTTCTTTCTTCTTTAATTCTTCTAGGTGTTTGTTAAACATTTCTTGCATCTTCTCGATCTTTGCCTCCATTCTTTTTCTGAGGTCCTGGATCATCTTCACTATCATTGTTCTGAATTCTTTTTCTGGAAGGTTGCCTATCTCCACTTCTTGTAGGTGTTTTTTGAGGGTGTTATCTTGTTCCTTCAACTGGTACATAGTCCTCTACCTTTTCATCTTGTCTATCTTTCTGTGAATGTGGTTTTTGTTCCACAGGCTGCAGGATTGTCAAATAAAAGTCTTTAAAACTGCTAGCTAGCACAGTTTAGTAATCAGTATTAATCATTAGTATTTTGAGATACGCAAAATTTCACTTTTCTACTCCCACTTAATTTTGTTACTTTTAAATTTTCTTTGACCCCAGAAATTTTAAAGGGGCTGATGACTAAAGAAAATATTATAGGGAGATGAATGGATTAGAGAGAGGAGTGAGGAGAAAAAAGTTGATATCTGCCAAGGGTGCGGAGGAAGTGGTACTTAATACATTACTGGAATGATGGGTGGAATTTCAATAGAAATGTGGACAGAAGAACATTCCTTATAGGGAAGAAGAGCATTTTTAAAAGCATTAAAGCCATTAATATCTACTGTTTAATAAAATTTAAGTAGATCCAACAAACATAGAAAGATTATCTCTTAAATATCTCCAAAAGCAAAAAAAAGTTCTTCATTATTGTTGTAATTTTTCAGTGTAGAGGGTTTGGAGAGGCAACACTGTGAGACTAAAAAAGCACTCAAGTACATGCAAAAATGCCTAGAATTTTGTGCTGGTTCTTCTACTGATTATGTTTAGAATAGTAGAATAAGACAATCTATACTGCCTACATCACAAGTTTATATTAAAAAGGTTTTTTTTCAGCACTTTGAAAACTATTAAATACTACAGAAAAATAAGGTTAAGTCATTATGCTTAATCACCATCAGTATACATGAGCTCAGGAAATGAAGGTTAGAGGATGACCACAATGCACTTTACACTGGAAAACTGATCCAGGAATAACTCCACAAAAATGCAGAAATAGATATTCCCATTTAGTCATAGAGGAAATACTGTTGACCCTGTTGATTTTATAGTTTATAGTTAAGTTGTACCAACAGCTACCTTTATAGGTTTGTCAGTTTTTGTCAATTTTTAGCCAAAATTATACCAGAACATAGTCCCTTCTTTTAGATCAAACTGAAAGGTCCTATTCAGATCTTACTTAAAAACAGGGCCAACGGGCAATTTAATCATGAATCCCAGGCAGCAAAAACTGAGTCAAAAAAAAACTCCAATTCCTATCAGGGATCTCCGTTATGGACTCTGTTCTGTGAATAAAAGTAGTTTCCTGGTCCCGCAAAAGAGTTTTCCAGCCACGTTGCTAAACCAGGTGCTTTTAGCTCTAGGGAACCAGAGAGAAGTTGCAAAATCAGTGATAAGTTTTCAGTTTCTTACTTTCTTTCTGCCGTAGAGCTACTCATTGGTTGGTTTTAGAGTAAATTGAAAAAGTATTGTAAACCCCTATCTTTCTGTTCATTAAAAAAATGTAATCAATTAACTTCTCTACCTTTCATTGTTTTAGATTAAATACTATTTGCCCTAATACCTGCTTTAACTAGGATAGAAATTATCTTTCTTCAGTCATTATTCACAGTGAATTAACCATTCTCCTTTATTTCTCACATTATACCTCTGGTAAATTATCATCCTAAGATATCAAATTACTATAGACATTTTCTGCTTTTAGAATCTATCAATCAAAGATGAGGATTACATGCTCTATCTATGGCTTATTCCTTATTTGTAAAATTAAAATTTAACTGTATCAAATTAGAAGTAACATGATAGAATAGCCCCATAATTTGGGTAATTTTCTATGTGTCAGAAATTCTATTTTTGCTAAAGGACTGTCTGCTACTTTTTTTGAACTAAATCTTCTTGATTCACTTTTAAATTGCCTCTGTCAATTATGTATGATAATAACATTTCATTATTAATGATTTAAGTATGATATTCATTTTGCTATAGTTATATTGTGATATTGAATATGGGGGGAAATCACTAGAGAAATTAAGACACTGAGCTATATTGCCAATAAAATTTTCGCTTATCATCTCTGAGTATCAATCATCTCTGAAACAAATAAAACAACTATAGATGGTTTAAGTGTAGTTCTATATTGAATCAGTAGAAACATAGCAGAATCTTGACTCTGGAATTTCTTCTTGCCTTATTATTCAATGATTCATGTTGCTTAATATTATTATATTATAAAGAAAAACACTGAAAAATAACATATGAAATAATATTTTTTCTAGTTCAAATAATTTGGACTTATATAATTAGTTAGCAATGATCAAAGAGAATTATATAATGAGTTAACACAAAATCTATGAATGAATCCTTGTTATTTGTTTTATGGATATACTTAACTATATTTCCTTAAAGTAAAAAATCAAATGATTATATATCTTGTTATACTGTTTATATCTATATTTATATCTATGTCTATAATGTAGCTGCTGAAAAAGAGGAAGGAATCTATCTACCCATCTATCTATCTATCTAGATAAAAAAATTTCCCCTGTAAAGTCTATAGCCAGGGATAAAGGCCATGAGACTAAACATAGGAAAATGGAGATTTTAGTCTTGGCTCTTTTTTCTCACATACTATGTATGGTTTGAACATCCCTTAACACTTGGATTCTCACATTCCTGATTGTAAGCAGAGATTGGATCAAATGATATATACAATCCTGCCTACCTTTGGGATTCTACAATTCCATGACATGTAATTTCAAGATGTGCTCAAAGCCTTTATCCTGCACAGATAAAATTCACAAGACTCATCTTTTTCTTTCACTTTGATCAAAGATGACTAAAACTGATAAAAGCAACTTGTTAAATTCTTCATGATGACAAGGAATTCCATCAGTTCTGACCTAGCTGTCTATCAAATACAACTTCTGATTTAACAGTTGGCCAGTTACATTCTTAACTACCATAAAGTGCTCATGAATGAATGAAAATTTTCTAATAGTTCACTCCACCTCATCCCTGTTTGTAACTTTAATCCCAATAATATATATGACCTTAGCAAGATTGTCCCATGACATGAAATAATGCTACTAATATTTTGAATAATGCATTGAAAGGAATGCACACAGTCAACTTTTCATCAGTAGTTCATTAGAAGACTATTTTCCAAATATGAATGAATAACTTTCTTCCCCTAGATACTTATAGTTGAACTTTACTCTGTATCACAGAAAACAATTGAGAGCTCAATGATGATATTTACTATATTAATCTTAATAGATAGCAGAGAGAGATACACAAGACAGGGAAATTGCACTGTTTATTATGTCATTTCATGCAATCAGAAAAACTACTAAAACGTAAGATAACATTATGAGAGAGAATGTGTTATTTTTCAAAACCATAAATAGCACTGCTAAACAACAAAGGGGAAATAGATGAAGTCTTATGTGAATTACATCTATAAATCCTGACAAAATTTATTCTAATTTAATCTTTCTGTATTGCTTCAAAAGGACAATCATCTATAAAAATGTTTAATGAACTCTGTCTGAAATGCTTTTGAACTTTCTGACTAAAGATAAAAGAAAGTATTTTGCATGTGAAAAACTAGAGATGCAACAAAGTTCTTATTTCCTAAAACTTGCCAAGAGAACAAAAATATATCTTTGATTTTACTAATTTTACTAATATTTAAAGATTATAATTCTTGTGTTAAATCATGTAACATTTTTCTGATGTTTTTTAATTAATGGAAATTAGTTGAAAACAAAGCTTGGCATACATTTAAAATTATTCATCTAGAAATACATAGTATCCTAAACATAAAGTACTGTGAAAGGAAATTCCAAGTCACTTGCTTGTTATAATATAAAAATACATCAGAGCATCATGTGATAAACAGTCTATTTATAGGAGAGAGTTTCTCCTTAAAGTGTACTACCACAGATTGCTCTTACTACTATGAAAAGAATGATTCTAAGTCACTGTTTAAGTTTTTCCAAGCATTTTCCATTTCAAGTTATACTGTAATTTGTAATAAATATAATTTTATATAGATTTGTGTTCATACAAATGAAGAAGCTGATGACTAGAGAGAATGGATCTCTTTTTAAAAAGTGTGTTCAGATATTATGGTGGTTATTACAGAAAGATAAATGTGAAGGAGAAAATGGTAGAAAAGTTAAAGCAAAATAAGTGTATCAGGGTTAAACACACACACATGCACACATAAACAAAACAAAAACAACAACAACAAAAAATCTTTTCCCCATCTGGCACCAGAATTCTCTTAGGAAGACAACTGCTATTGATTAGAAAATAGCTTATCTGTGGCTTAGAGTTGGGAAGAGAAAATTCAACAGGCATAATCATTATAAACACAGTAAAACAAACACAGCAAAATTCAATTTGATAATATTTTGTTAAGGAATTTTGTGTCTTTGTTCTTGAGGGAACCAATTTGTAGTTTTCTTATAATGGGATATAACTGCATGGCTTTGTTATCCAGGATATGCTGGATATCATTAAAAAATAAATAATATTCCCATCTTTTCCATTTTCTAGAAAAGTTTCTATAGGATCACTATTTTTTATTCCTTTAATGTTTATGCCTGATACTTTTTTTCTCAGAAGATTTTTTCTTTTTCAATTTCTTTAGTAAATATACAATGGAACTAATCATATTATCTGTTTCTTCTCAAGACAGTTTTGTTAGTGTATGTCTTTCAAAAAAATTGTCCATTTTATCTAAGCTGTCAATTTCTTTTGCATAAAGTTTTCCCAATAATTATATTACTATCCTTTTAATGTGTGGAGAATATGGAAGGTGTGAACTTTTAAATTTCTGATGTTACACAGTATTTTTTTGTTAATTCAGATTTAAAAATTTTTATTGCCACTATATAAATATATGGTTAGGTTTTGTTATGCACATCCTTTGTATCATTTCAATGTGTGTTGTCTCTTTATCTTGATGAGTCTATCTAAAGGTTTATCAATCTGATTATCTTTTTAAAGTAACTAGTATTTGTTTCATTATTCACTGTCTGTGTTTTGCTCCATTGAGTTTAAACCTTTTTTTCTTTCTAATGTAAACATTAAAAATGGCTGATTAAGTCTCCTGGACTTCAGACTGTACTACAAAGCTACAGCAATAAAGACAGTACAGCAGTACAGGACTGGCACAAAAACAGAAGAATACATCAATGGAACAGGATGGAAAGCCCAGAGATAAACCCACACACATATGGTCACCTTATTTTTGATAAAGGAGGCAAGAATATACAATGGGTAAAAGACAGCCTCTTCAATAAGTGGTGCTCGGAAAACTGGACAGCTACACATAAAAGAATGAAATTAGAACACTCCCTAACACCATACACAAAAATAAACTCCAAATGGATTAAAGACCTAATGTAAGGCCAGACACTATAAAAGTCTTAGAGGAAAATATAGGCAGAACACCCTATGACATAAATCACAGCAAGATCCTTTTTGACCCACCTCCGAGAGAAATGGAAATAAAAATAAACAAATGGGACCTAATGAACTTCAAAGCTTTTGCACAGAAAAGGAAACCATAAACAAGATGAAAAGACAGCCCTCAGAATGGGAGGAAATATTTTCAAATGAAGCAACTGACAAAGGATTAATCTCCAAAATTTGCAAGCAGCTCATACAGCTCAATATCAAAAACACAAACAACCCCATCTAAAAATGGGCAGAAGACCTAAACAGACATTTCTCCAAAGAAGATATACAGATTGCCAACAAACACATGAAAGGATGCTCAACATCATTAATCACTAGAGAAATGCAAATCAAAACTACAATGAGATATCACCTCACACCAGTCAGAATGGCCATGATCAAAAAATGTACAAACAATAAATGCTGGAGAGGGTGTGGAGAAAAGGGAACTCTGTTGCAGGGAATGTAAATTGATACAGCCATTATGGAGAACAGTATGGAGGTTCCTTAAAAAACTAAAAAAAGAACTATCATACGACCCAACAATCCCACTACTGGGCATGTACCCTGAGAAAACCATAATTCAAAAACAGCCATGTACCACAATGTTCACTGCAGCTCTATTTACAATAGCCAGGACATGGAAGCAACCTAAGTGTCCATCGACAGATTAATGGATAAAGAAGATGTGGCACATATATACAATGGAATATTAGTCAGCCAAAAAAAGAAATGAAATTGAGTTATTTGTAGTGAGGTGGATGGACCTAGAGTGTGTCATACAGAGTGAAGTCAGAAAGAGAAAAGCAAATACCGTATGCTAACACATATATATGGAATCTAAAAAAAAAAAAAGGTTCTGAAGAACCTAAGGGCAGGACAGGAATAAAGTCACAGACGTTGAGAATGGACTTGAGGACACGAGGAGGGGGAAGGGTAAGCCAGGACGAGTGAGAGAGTGGCAATGACTTATATACGCTACTAAATGTAAAACAGATAGCTAGTGGTAAGCAGCTGCATAGCACAGGGAGATCAGCTCGGTGCTCTGTGACCACCTAGAGGGGTGGGAGGGAGAGGCAAGAGGGAAAAGATATGGGGATATATGTATATGTATAGCTGATTCACTTTGTTATAAAGCAGAAACTAGCACACCATTGTAAAGAAATTATACTCCAATAAAGATGTTAAAAAAAGAACCAGCTGATTAAAGTATGGTATATAGGGAAAAAAAATCACTGCTTTTGTAATCAAGATAGATCTTGGGTAACCATCAACAAAACAAAAAGACAGCCCACAGAATCTGAGAAAATATTTGCAAACGATGTGACCGACAAGGGCTTACAAACAGCTCACACAACTCAATGTTATAAAAACAAACAACCCAATCAAAAAATGGGCAGAAGGCCTAAATAGACATTTCTCCAAAGAAGACATACAGATGGCTAACAGGTACATGAAAACATGCTCAACATTGCTTATTAGTAGAGAAATGCAAATCAAAACTACAGTGAGGTACCACGTCACACCAGTCGGAATGGCCATCATCAAAAAGTCTACAAATAATAAATGCTGGAGAGGGTATAGAGAAAAAGGAACACTCCCGCAGTGTTGGTGGGAATGTAATCTGGTGCACCCCCTATGGAGAACACTTCCTTCAAAAACTAAAAATAGAGCTACCATATGAGCCAGCAATCCCACTCCTGGGCGTATATCTGGAGAAAACCGTAATTCGAAAAGATACATGCATCGCAATGTTCATAGCAGCAATATTTACAATAGCCAAGACAAGGAAGCAACCTAACTGTCCACTGACAGAGGAATGGATAAAGATGATGTGGTACATACAAATAATGGAATATTACTCAGACATAAAAAGAATGAAATAATGCCATTTACAGCAACATGGATGGACCTAGAGATTATCTTATAAGTAAGTCAGACAGAGAAAGACAAAAATCATATGATATTGCTTATATGTGGAATCTAAAAAAATTCTACAAATGAAATATTATAAAATAGAAATACACTCACAGACAAAGGAAACGAACTTTTGGTTACCAAAGGGGAAAGGGGGTGGGAGGCATAAGTTAGGAGTTTGGAATTAACATATACACACTATAATATATAGAATAGATAACGAACAAGAACCTACTGTATAGCACAGGGAAGTATAATCAATATCTTATAATAACCTTTAATGAAAAAGAATAGATATATATACGTGTATGACTGAATCACTTTGCTGTATACCTGAAACTAACACAACATGGTAAACCAACTATACTTCAGTAAAAAAATAAAATAAAAACCTGAAAAAATAAAATGTGTCACATCTAAAAGTAAAACATTCATATATCAATTATCTTAATTCTAATGCTAATTAAAATATAATGAAAAAGATATAACTCACTCATCATTCACAATATACAGTTGTTTCATCAACTAAAACATACCAATTTCCAAAGCCGAACAACAAAAAATTATCTCAAGACCACTTGGTTTCCATTAACTAGGGAAAATCATTTTATAATTGTTATACTCTTATTTAATCCACATTCTGCACCATCACTACATCTGTCAGTGATCAACTGTTAGCACCATATATTCACTATATTCAAATGTTATTAATTTTCAAATTCTCAAAATATGGATGATTATATAAGAACTATTATATAAAACCAAAATGAAGTCTCACAGTTTTCTGGTAAATGGATGGAAATGTTTACAGTTTTTTAAAGAATTTTTAACTGTCATAATTCTTTAATGGGTTTTTCTTTTAAACCCCTATGAATAAAGATTAATGTGTAAAATGTTAGCCAATCCATAACTCCCTGTACAAAACAGGCTAGGTCTCTGCCCATTACACTACGATAGTAGACTGCAAGGACAGCAGCTTATTTTTGTTTTCTAACTCCTTCCTTCGAAATTTCCCTTCTTGTTAGTCTTCTCTTACCTCTAAATATGTAAAAACTTAACGTCACTAGAGAAATGATTGCCCATTTGGTTTCTATAACTCCCACTAGAGTGTCAACCCCATGTACACAGGGGTCTTGTCTACTTTTGCTCATCATTATTGTCCAGCATCTAACAGGGCACATCAGGAATAAACTGTTCAATGTATTTGTGGGATAAATAAATGAATTAATTGATTAACTAACTAAAATTAATGAGTCAGTCTCTCTCTCTCTCTCTCTCTCTCTCTCCTCCCCTCTCTTTCTCTCTCTCTGTCTTTCTCCCAAATAAAAGCAGTTACGGGGGAAAAAAGTAAAATTTCCCTTTAAATTCCCTTTTCTCTTGGAAAACTGAAAATTCTCTCCAAAAAAATACCAAAAATAAAACAAAAAAAAGATAAAAATTTATCATCCAGGTAGTTTGGTTAAATAAGCTATTCTGAAGACTTTGAGAAAATATCTAGTTTATACAAGATTCTTAAGATGCAAGCCAAAGAATGAAGAGATCCATTTTCTTTTTTTTTTTAAGAGATCCATTTTTGTTTTCTCATCTCTAACTCCTACAGTTTTCTGACTAAGTGTGTAAAATGTTCCACAGAAATGGGTTTGGGACAGATAATTACAGAAATAACACAAAGAGGATTGATTACTGGAGGTCCTCAGAGATGCAGCTCTCACTTGGATGCAGGCTGATTTTAAATAGCTTTTAGATTAAATAAACTCCCTCTGAAACTCCTGACAGATAGTAGGAAGTGACTGGGATTACAGAGGATGTTTTCAACCTAAACTTTGGAGAATATGACTGCAATTTTTATCTCTACAGCATGGAAATTAAAGTGACAATGTAAACCAAGACATTAGGAACTGAGATTCTTAATGAATGAAAGCTTCTAAGTTTGCTTTTTGTTTTAACATACACTTCTAAATACATTCTATACTGCTATGTGTTGCTCTACATTGCTTGACCCTATTATGTTTCAATTGGATACAAATATCACTAACTCATCCACAGTATGATATATTTTTTGCTGGATTTCAAAAAGTGATGACTTATATTGCATTCCCCAGACTCCAGCCCGGTCTCCCTTGTGACTCAATTGTTTGTACCTGGAGAAAGCTTAGTGAAAGCAAAAAGTAAGATCTATTGTGTTAAAGGAACTGAATTTTCATCTACGTAAAGGAGCTGAACTTCAAAGGAATTTAGCTGGTGATTTGGGGCTTATTAACACCAGACTTTTAAAATGCGCTAGATTTCCTAAGCAGCTAGATTTCCCTAGGCCCACTGCTGCAGAAATTGTATTAGCTAATTTTTTTTTTGCTTCATTGAAGTATAACAAATTAAAATTAAATATATATTTAAGGTATACAACATGATAGTTTGATATATGTATACATTGTGAAATGATTACCACAATCAAGCTAATTAGTACATTCATAGTTACTTTTTTTGTGAGAACACTTAAGATTTACTCTCAGCAAATTTCAAGTATATAATACAGATTATTAAATATAGTCACCATGCTGTCAACACATTAGATCCTCTGAACTTATTCACCTTATAACTGAAAGTTTGTGTCTTTTGACCATCCTCTCCCCTTTTTGCTCAACCCCAACCTCTGACAACCAACGTTCTGCAGTTTGGTTCTATGAGTTCATCTTTTTTACATTCCACATATAAGTGACATCATACAGTACTTGCCTTTCACTGTCTTAGCATAACGTCCTCAAGTTCCATCCATGTTGTGCAAATGTCAGAATTTCCTTCTTTTTTAAAGCTGAATAATATTCTATTGTGTATAAGTATACAACATTTTCTTTATCCATTCATCTGTCAATGGACACTTAGGTTGTTTCAACATCTGGCTATTGCGAATAATGCTGCAATGAACATGGAAGTATAGATATCTCTTTGAGACACTGATTTCATTTCCTTTGTATATGTACCCTGTAGTGGGATTACTGGATAGTATTTCAGTTCTATTTTTAGGTTTTTGAGAAACCTCCATAATGCCTATACCAATTTACATTCTCACCAACAGTGGACAAAGGTTCCCATTTTTCCACACCATACCCAACATTTGTTATCACTTGTCCTTTTGATAATGGCCATTCTAATAGGCATGAGGTGATATCTCACTGTGGTTTTGATTTGCATTTCCCTGATGATTAGTGATATTCAGCATCTTTTCATGTACCCATTGGCCATTTCTATATCTTCTTTTGAGAAATGTCTATCCAGGTCCTTTTCCCATTTTTAAATTGGGTTGTTAGGGGTTTTTTTTGCTATTGAGCTATAGGAACTCCTTACACATTTTGGATACTAACCCCTTAACAGATATATGGTTTGAAAATATTTTCTCCCATTCCATAGGTTGTCTTTTCATTTTGTTGACTGTTTCTTCTGCTGTGCAGGGCATTTTAGTTTTATATAATCCCACTTATTTATTTTTCCTTTTATTGCCTGTACTTTTGGTGTCATATTCAAAAAGTCATTGCCAAGACCAATGTAATAAAACTTTTTCTCCATGTTTTCCTCTAGGATTTTAGGGTTTCAGGTATTTTTTTGAAGTCTTTAATCCATTTTTAATTTTGTTTATGGTGTGAGATATTGGTCCAGTTTCATTCTTTTGCATGTGAATATCCAGTTTGCTAATACCATTTATTGAAAAGATGATCCTTTCCCCATTGTGTATTGTTGGCACCCTTATCACAGATTATTTATCAAGATATGTGTGGGTTTATTTCTGGGCTCTCTATTCTGTTCCATTGGTCTATGCATCTGTTTTTATGCCAGTACCATACTATTTTTTCTATTACTATAGCTTTGTAATGTAGTTTAAAACCAGGAAGTATGATGCCTACAGTTTTGTTCTTCTTTCTCAAGATTGCTTTGGCTGTTCAGGGTTGCCAGGGGCTGCATATAAACCTTAGAATTGTTTTCTCTATTTCCCTAAAAATGGCATTGAAATGTTGATAGGGATTGCACCAATAGAATGTTTTGGGTAGTATGGATATTTTCATAATATTAACTCTTCTGATCCAAAAACACATGATATCTTTGCACATATTTGTGTCTTCTTCAACTTCTGTCATCAATGTCTTATAGTCTTCAGCGTACAGTTTTTTCACCTTAATGGTTAAATTAATTCTTAAGTATTCTATTATTTTTAATGTTATTGTAAATGAGATTTTTCTCTTAATTTCTTTTTAAAATAGTTATTTGTTTAATTTTTAAAGTAATTTTTCGGGGCTTACAGGTTCACCACACATCCTAGACTGTGTACTTTCTTCACCATACTCATTATTTTAAGAAAGAAAGGAAAAGTTACAAATATAATGAATGTAAAGAGATAGAAATGGATGCAGGGATAAAATTCAGAAAGAACAAGTAAGGTATTTCTCCCTATCTTTTCGGTTTATTTTATATGATGAGATTTTTGCCCTTTTCAGAGGTCTCATTTCAGAATAAAAAAATACTGCCAATTGTATTAGTTTTCTGTTGCTGAAGTAACAAATTACCACAGATTTGGTGGCTTAAAATAACACAAACTTATTATCCCAAAGTTCTTTAGGTCAGAAGTCTGGTGGGGTTGGCTTCTTTCTCTGCCTCTGCCTCACAAGGCCAAAATAAAAGTGTCTGCAGAGCTGTGGCCCTTTCTGAAGGCTCTAGGGGAGAATATGTTTTAAGAAACATTCAGATTTCTGCCAAAATTCAGTTGTATACAGATGTACGAGTCTCCATTTCCTTGCTGGCTCATGCCTAGGGGTCATTCTCAACTCCTTGAGGCTGCTTGATTTGTTCAAGGCCCCTCTCCTCCATCTTCAACGTCAGTAAGGGACAGTAGGATTCATCTCAGATTTTAACTCTCTCCTCTTCCTGCTATACCTCTCACTGACTCTTCTGCCTTCCTCTTCTAATTTTAAGGGCCCATGTGATTAGACTGAACTCACTTGAATAATATAAGATAATCTCACTAATTTAAAGTCACCTGATTAGCAACCTTTAATTACCTCTGTAAAATTTCTTTCCCATGTAAAATTAACATATAGTTGCAGGCATTAACCAAATAATACCTTGAGACAAATGAAAACAAAAATACAACAATCCAGAATCTATGGGATGCAGCAAAAGCAGTTCTAACAGGGAAGGTTATGATGATACAAACTTACCTCAGGAAACCAAAAACAATCTCGAATAAACAACCTAACCCTACACCTAAAGGAGCAAGAAAAACAACAACAAACAAAACCCAAAGTTAGTAGAAGGAAAAAAATCATAATTTTTTTTTGATTTAATGATATTCATTTATTCAGAAATAAATGAAATAGAAGCTA
Organism: Orcinus orca; assembly: GCF_937001465.1. Lineage (NCBI taxonomy): Eukaryota > Metazoa > Chordata > Mammalia > Artiodactyla > Delphinidae > Orcinus > Orcinus orca. Next base: position 18,104,283 of record NC_064562.1, read on the forward strand.
AAAATCAACAGAAAAGATCAATAAAACTAAAACCTGGTTCTTTGAAAAAACAATATTAATAAAACTTTAGCCAGACTCATCAAGAAAAAAAAGACAGGCCCAAATCAATAAAATCAGAAATGAAAAAGGAGAATTTACAACAGCACCATGGGAATACAAGGGATCATAATAGACTACTACAATCAACTATGTGCCAATAAAATAGACAACCTAGAAGAAATGGACAAACTCCCAGAAATGTACAATCTTCCAAGACTAAACCAGGAAGAAATAGAAAATATGAACAGACCAATTACCAGCAGTGAAATTGAATCAGTAATAAAAAAAATTCCCAGAAAACAAAAGTCCAGGACCAGATGGCTTCACAGGTAAATTCTACCATTTAGAGAAGAGTTCTTCTCAAACTATTCGCAAAAAAATTGCAGAGGAAGGAAGACTTCCAAATTCATTCCATGAGGTCAGCACCACCCTGACACCAACACCAAAGAAATCACAAAAGAAAATTATAGGACAATATCACTGATGAAAATAGATGTAAAAATCCTCAACAAAATACTAGCAAACTGAATCCAACAATACATTAAAAAGATCAAACACCATGATCAAGTGGGATTTATCACAGGGATGCAAGGATTTCTCAATATCCGCAAATCAATCAATGTGATACACCATATTAACAAATTGAAGAATAAAAATCATATGATCATTTCAATAGATGCAGAAAAGGCTTTTAATAAAAGTCAACATTGATTTATGATAAAAACTCTCCAGAAAATGGGCACAGGGGGAACATACCTCAACACAATAAAGGCCATATAGGACAAACCACAGCTAACATCACACTCAACAGTGAAAAGCTGAAAGCATTTCCTCTAAGATCAGGAACAAAATAAGTATGCCCACTCTTGACACTTATTCAACATGGTATTAGAAGTCCTAGTCACAGTAATCAGACAAGAAAAAGAAATAAAAGGAATCCAAATTGAAAAGGAAGTAATAAAGCTATCACTGTTTGTAGATGGCATGATACTCTACAAAGAAAATCCTAAAGATGCCACCAAACAACTACTAGAGCTCATCAATAAATTCAGTAAAGTTACAGGATGCAAGATTAATATACAGAAATCTGTTGCATTTCTATACAGAAAAACCAAACTGTCAGAAAGAGAAATTAAGGAAATGATCCCATTTACAATCATATGAAAAAGGATAAAATAACTAGGAATAACCTTACTTAAGGAGGTAAAAGACCTGTACACGGAAAACAATTAAACACTGAAGAAAGAAATTGAAGATGACACAAACAGATGGAAAGATATATCGTGTTCATGGATTGAAAGAATTAATACTATTAAAATGACCATACTACCCAGTGCAATCTACAGATTCAGTGCAACCCCTATCAAAATACCAATGGCATTTTTCACAGAACTAGAAAAAATAATTTTAAAATTTGTATGGAGGAGACTTCCCTGGTGTTCCAGTGGTTAAGACTCTGTGCTTCCACTTCAGGAGGCAGAGGCTCCATCCCAGATCAGTGAACTAGGATCCCACATGCCACCCAGTGCAGCCAAAACATTTGTATAGACACACAAAAGATCCTGAATGCTCAAAACATTCTTAAGAAAGAAGAACAAAGCTGGAGGAATCATTCTCCCTGATGTCAGACTACACTACAAAGCTATAGTAATCAAAACAGTATGGTACTGGCACCAAAAAAGACACATAGGTCAATGGAAGAGAATAGAGAGCCCAGAAATAAACCCATGCACTTACGATCAATTAATCTACAACAAAGGAGGCAAGATTATACAATGGAGAAAAGACAGTCTCTTCAATAAGTGGTGCTGGGAAACCTGGACAGCTACATGTAAAAGAATGAAACTAGAACACTTTCTAACACCACACACAAAATAAACTCAAAATAGATTAAAGACCTAAATGTAAGACCTGAAATCATAAAACTCCTAGAAGAAAACATAGGCAGAACACTCTTTCACATAAATCACAGTAATATTTCTTTGGCTCTGTCTCCTAAAACAAAGGGAACAAAAGCAAAAATAAACAAATGGGACATAATTAAACTTAAAAGCTTTTGCACAGCAAAGGAAACCATCAACAAAAAAAAGACAACCTACTGAATAGGGGAAAATATTTGTAAACGATATGATTGATAAGGGGTTAATATCCAAAATATATAAACAGCACATACAACTCAACATCAAAAAATAAAACAACCTGATTAAAAAATGTGCAGAAGAACTGAATAGACATTTCTCCAAAGAAGACATACAGATGGCCAAGAGGCACATGAAATGATACTGAACATCATTAATCATCAGAGAAATGCAAATGAAAACAACGAGATATTACCTCACACCTGTCAGAACAACTATCCTCAAAAGTCCACAAATAAGTTTTGGCGAGAATGTGGCAAAAAGGAAACCCTTGTGCACTGTTGGTGGGGATGTCAGTTCGTGCAGCCACTATGGAGAACACTATGGAAGGTCCTCACAAAACTAAAAATAGAACTTCTATATGATCCAGCAAACCCACTCCTGGGGATACATCCAAAGAAGACAAAAACATTAGAAAAGATACATGCACCTCAATGTTCATAGCAGCATTATTTATAATAGCCAAGATATAGAAGCAACCTAAATGTCCATTAACAGAGGAATGGATAAGATGTGGTATACACACACACATGTGCACAGTGGAATACTACTCAGCCATAGAAAGAAAGAAATTTTGCCATTTGCAACAACATAGATGGATTTGGAGGGTATTATGCTAAGTAAAATAAGTCATGGAATCTAAAAAATAAAACAAACTAGTGAATATAACAAAAAAGAAACAGACTCACAGATACAGAGAACAAACTAGTGGTTACCAGTGGGGAGAAAAAACGGGCGAGGGGTGAGACAGGGGGAGGATTAAGACATACAAACTGCTATGTATAAAATAAATAATCTACATGGATATATTGTACAGCACAGGAAATATAGCCAATATTTTGTAATAACTATAAATGGAGAATAACCTTTAAAAATTGTACACCTGAAACTTATATAATATAGTAAATCGAATATACCACAATAAAAAAAGAAAAGAAAAGTAAAAGATGGTCTGATAAAAAAAGATATTCACAGCCTCTTTAGGTTAAGGGATAGGTATCTTGGAGGGGTGAGGCTGAGGGATAGGAAGGCATTATTCCATCTACAAAACCTAAGATTTATATTATTAGTTATTCAGCATTCATAATATTCAAAACATAGCAGCTACTCAAATTCTACCAAACTTTGCACACTCTCTAAGTAATTCTGAATTACAGTTTATGCTCCTACTCTAAAAAAAAACCCAAAGCAGTTCTCTGAAGGTTTGTTTTCATTATTTCTTACTGACATAAGTTCAGTTCAATTTGTATTTAATAAAAACTTGTGGTTGAGGTATGAGAATTGTTCTGAAAAGGTACATGGAGATGGAAAACTGTCTTTCTGAACTGTTTCCTACACTAAAAGAAATTCACAGTATAGTTCCAACAGATAGGAATTGTTACAATCTCTGAAAGCATATAACCTGCAACGAATTTAATGTAATCTTTACAAAATAACTTGACTGGAAAACACAGTTCAGTAGGCCATGCTGAACAACGAATTTCATTTATAGAGAAATAAAATGGTTAACAGTAAAACTATGGTCTCTACTTCATACACTATGCTGATGTTATGATTTTATATAACACCATTTTTCTGCCTAGTACTGAGTGCAATTTTAAAGTTGTCAAAGTCAAAAATACTTTAGAATACAAATGATTTCTATGAAATATAGTTTACATCACACTGAAGCCTCAAGCAGATAGTTTTCCTTTTAAATTTTTTACTAATATAGTTATCTTTTTTAGCTTATTATATTCAATTAAGAAAGATTAGGCACACAATACCTTTACTATTATCACATAAATAGAACAACTGTGAAATTATCAAGACAGTAATCATATAAAAAACTATTCTTGCAAGGTGACCTCAATATACAGGAGCCTGTTTTTTCCTGCAAATATACATATTATGATGTGCTTTATAAATAATTGTGTGAATTGCATTTTTTGAAAATAAATAGACCTGTATATCAAATCTACAACTCTGTTTACCAATACTAACCTTTAAAAGTAAAACTATATTCATATTGCACATCACATTTCTTGAAAGATTACTTCGTTAACTGTGACATGTGCATATCATAAAATTTGACTAGTCTAGGTACATTATAGTAGTAATTAATAGCTTGCAATACTACTATAACGATATCAACTCTAAAACTGACAGTTACTAAACAGCTGGAAATATCTCCTAAACAATAGTACCAATGAATTTAGTAACTGTCAGGTTTAAGATACAAACTCTAGAAATGAAAAGCATATAGGTATTATATATATATATATATATATATTTTTTTTTTTTTTTTTTTTTTTGCAGTACGCGGGCCTCTCACTGTTGTGGCCTCTCCCATTGCAGAGCGCAGGCTCCGGACGCACAGGCTCAGGGCCATGGCTCACGGGCGCAGCCGCTCTGCAGCATGTGGGATCTTCCCAGACCGGGGCACAAACCCGTGTTCCCTGCATCGGCAGGCGGACTCTCAACCACTGCGCCGCGCCACCAGGGAAGCCCGGTATTATATATTTTTAAATGGGCATGAAAAATTCCTGAGAGACTGAAAGTAGATAAGGTTGAAGAAAACCTCAGTCTAGAGTATGCACTGGAGGAGCAAAAAACATGCAGGACAGAACTTAGGGAGAACTGGCAAGGTTGTTATCTGAGCAAGAACAATTAGGCGCTACCACTTCTCTCTCCCAAGAAGCCACATAAGTCTCTGCCCTGTGTTGGGCCAGAGGTGGGGGTAGGGAGGTGACAAGAACAGAGAGAACAAGTGGAAAACCTTGGACAAAGACACGGGGAGTGTTTCAGATGGCTAGTGAAACACAGTAATGTGAAGACCAAATGTCAAAATATCCCATTTATTGGCACATATTAACTATCTTTCCTTCTTAGTGGAAACAGTTCAGAGAGCAAGGCCTAACAGCAGCAGCTCCTTCCCCTGGCCCAGGTGGGCTATACCGGCACATACAATCCAGAATTTAACAACTGTGTGACCATGTGTCTTGGTTTTGCCAGCATTTCGATCTGTATCTGTAGTTCTGGTGTCCCATCCAATTTAGCACTTATTTTGAAAATAGCAGCCACGTTTGAAAGATATATAAATGCTCTATTTAGCAAGAAATCCCAATTACAAAAATGAGCACAAAATCAACTACTGACAAACATTTGAAGACAATTCAATTAAAAGGATACTTTTAAAAAATGCATAACCAAAGAAATAAAGTAAAAACATCATTCAGAATCATAGTTTAAAATGAGGATATTTAATGTCCTAAGAGAGATAAGCTAACACCTATAAAATTCTAGAAAATGTAGGATAAATAAAAACAGACATTTATGAAAAATATGAATAGAGACAGAAATAACTTCTCAGACTGTAGAACAAAAATATAAATACATGGTTTGAATAGTAGAATGAAAATTTTTGCATGACTAGGCTGGAAAAGGGTCAAATTATGGTCAAAGAAATTACAACAAAGACATAAAGAGTTAGAAGATAACTAAAAGAAAAAGTGATCTAGAGGCTTGATATTCCAACATTAGCTAGCAAAAAATAAAATAAAATAAAATAAAATAAGAAGGCTGGGGAGGCAATATGAGAAGAAATAATTGCTAGGAATTTCTGAGAATGAGAGAAAAGCATATGAACTCAAACTGAGAGGTCTCAGCTAGATTCAAACAGAATTAACAAAACCTTCATATATATTCAAATTAATGAAAATTGAGGACAAAGAAAAATTCTTGAATGATTACAACAAAAGGAAAAAATTACATTAATAGAGAAATTCTGAATACTGGCATGAGAAGACCACCAAGCAATGTGAAAGATAAAGAGATCTCAAAAACAGGTAGAGAAGACAGATTACCTTATAAAATGACGACAATTAATTTGAAGACTGAATTGTCAGCAGTGTCAATGGAAGTTTGAAGTTAGTAGAAGGACACCTTAAAGTGCTAAGAGAAATTAAATATCAATTGAAATGATACAGCCAGCAAAACTATATTGCCACTATAAGGATGGAATTAAGATTTTTTTACATGTTTTTTAAAGTTAATTTGTTCAAAATTAAGCTCCTAATAATCTTTCCAAAATCATCATCTCTTACATTTGTTTTCATCTCAGTTAATGGTAAATCTACCCTTACAGTTGTTTGGACCTAAAATCTCTGTCACCCTTAGCTTCTCCCTTGTCTCCCATCCTACATCGGAACCAATGGCATATCCTATCAGCTAGCTTTACCTTCAAAAAATGCCTAGACTGTGACACTTCTCACCACCCTCTCTGCCAATACTCTGCTCCAAGCTACCATCATCTTTCACTGATATGGCAATAACCTATTAATTTTTTCTACTTTTGCTCCACTCCAGTCTATAATGTACAAAGTGAACCTGCTAAAACAGATCATATCAATTGTCATTTCAAAACCCTCTAATAGCCTTCCATATCACTGTGAAGCATGACCTACTGAGTCATGTGTCACCAAGATGTACATTAATCTCTGGGCACATGTACTAATCTCCAAATCATTCTTTCTGCTATAGCCTTACTGGTTTCCTTGCTGTATCTTGAACTTTCCAGGCCTTGTAGAATCCGTTCCTTTTGTCTGCAATGTTTTTTCATTACATACCTTCATATTCCCTCAGTTCTTTTGGTCTTGATTCAAAAGTCACCTTCCCAGTAAGGCGTTCCTTGACACCCCCCAAATAACATTCCATATCTCATTTTTCTGTTTTATTTTTTCTACTACACAATGTAAAATACTACATACAGTTGTATATTATGTTTTATCTTGCTTATTGCCTGTCTCCCTTCCTAGAGTTTTAGCTCCATGAGAGCAGAGATTTTTGCATGTATTATTTTACGCCCAGCACATAATATATACCGGTTTGAATGAACAAATGAGTGTTTATCACTAAAAGTCTATAACTAAAGGGATTTCTAAAAGATATACTTCCAGAAAAAGGAAAGGGACCCTAGAAGTAATGTCTGAGATGGAAAAAAAGCTAAAGAAAATAATAAATATTGGTGAATCTAAACAGCAACTTATTTCATAAGATGATGTGTAAGGTTAAAGCAAAGTAAACAAAGCTGAAGCATTGTTTGGGAGAGCAAAGACCTTGATGAAATATAAACTTTATTAAGTAAATGTGCATGTAGCAACACTGAGGGTATTTTCTAAAAACACAGGAATAGAGTATATAGGATCCAAACCAGTAAAGCAAACAGATGAACTAGGGGTGGGGGTAGAAGAGAGTAAGAAGACCCTGAATCATTTCAAAAACAAACAAAAAAAAGCAAGCAAGAAAGAAAACAAAGAGATACAGAAAAGTGGAAAACAACATAAAATAGCAATTTTACAACCTGGTTATCAAAATAAAATCCACCTAGTTCCTGAATATGTTAGTAACAAAAGGGAACCACTAAAAACACATGGTCAGACAATAGGTGAAAGTAAAAGAATTAAGAATGATATACCAGACAAATCCTAATAACAACAAAAAAAAAAGTTTGGTATAGCTAAAATGCATGAGTAGAGATCAAGAGGTTCATTATAACATGATAAAACGTTCAGTTTAACAGAAAGCTATAATTTGTAGTCACCTAATAGTACTGATTCAAAAATTATTATGTAAAATTTAAACAGACCATGAGGAGTAATCGTAAAATATATCTCTACAGTGGGAATTTTTGGCACACCACTCAAAGTAATTAATACATTAATCAAGATATAAAAGATATGAACAATTTCATTAATAAGCTTGATCTAGCTGATATCGGTAGAGCATTATATCCAACTACTGGCAAATGCATATTATTTTTAAATGCACGTGGAATATTTACAAAAATAGTAAGTATTCAGCTATAAATCAAGCCTTAAGAGATTTCAAAAAATGGGCAGCAGATATATCAAATTTCTTTGTTTTTTTAACATCTTTATTGGAGTATAATTGCTTTACAATGGTGTGTTAGTTTCTGCTATACAGCAAAGTGAATCAGCTATACATATACATATATTCCCATATCTCCTCACTCTTGCATCTCCCAGATTGAATTTCTTGACTACAAAATTTAAAATTTAGTTAATAATCAATTACCAAAAAACTGTATGATTAATTAATAAGGCTACAAACATTTGGAAAATTTAAACACAATCTTAAAAAACTTATAGGGCAAAGAAGATATCATAATGTAAATTAGGATAAATTTAGAACTGAATGATACTGAAAACACTATAAACAAAGAAGCATAAATAAGTAAATAAATAAATACTATGTTTAAGCCACTGAGATTTTGAAACTGTTTAACATAGAGCAATAACTGGTTACAAACTTCCCAAATCTTTTTTCTTGAAGCCAGAAAGGAACAAACAAACATTAACAAAGACAGATATGAAAAATTCAAGACAATTACAGGGTAACCTCACTCATAAATATATGTGCAACATCCACTGAGATAAGATCACAGATCTAATTGTGAAAAGCCAAACAATAAAAGTTCTATAAAAATTATTTAAGAACTATGATAAGGAAAGTATTCTTAAACAGGATGCTAAAAGCAATAACTGTAAGGAAAAGATGAATAAATTTGATGCTAAAATTAAGAAGTTATGTTCATCAATAGAAATCATTAAGAAAGCAGAGGTCCAATCACAGAGGAGACATATTTACAGTATGTATAACTATAAAATATATCCATAATATATCAAGAACTACTAAAAATCAATAATAAAATAATCTAAAAGATAAATAGGCAAGAGACATTAAAAGGCAGTTTACAACAGGCTATCCAGATAGCCAAAAAATATATGCAAAAGTATTAAACTTCATTAGCCATCAGGAAAATGCATATTAAAGACTCAGTGAAATACTTCTAAAGCAGAATGTCTAAAATGAAAAAAAAAAAAATGAAAATACCATGTGTTGATGAGATTGTAGAGCAATTGCAACCCTAGGTATATAATTTAGAGAAATGTATATTTATGTGCACTAAAAAGTATCTACAAGAATGTCTACTACAACAGTATTCATAAAAGCACTAAGCTGGAAACAGCCCAAATTTCCATCAGTAGTAAAATGGATAAAGAAAATGTGATATGTTTTATACTGCGAATGAACTAATTATTGCTACCTGCAGCAACATGGATTACAGCCTACAAATTACAAGGTTGAATGAAAGAAGCCAGACACAAAACAGTACCCACTGTATTCAATTTACACATAAATTGAAACACAGTGAAAATAAACCAATGGTGTCAAAAGCCAGAATAGTGGTTACTTTGGGGCGATGGTATTGATTAAGAGAGAGTAAGTGGAGGAGTTAAGGATGCCTGTAATGTTCTATTTCTTCATTTGATAATGGTTACATGGGTATTTCACTTTATAAAGACACAGTGAGATGGGAACTAATAATTTTGTACTTTTATATAATATTTTTAATGTAATAAATGTTTTTATTATAAACAGTGCATTGTATGGAGGTTATCGATTATAATTAGTAGGTAAAGGCTTCTCCTGAAATTATAAATTTAGTATTTCTGTTATTGCTTTGTAATATATTTATAATAAAAATTACATCCACAATTCCCAAAATACTAAGAGATAGATACATTGAACCTATGCTAGCATAATTTAGCTTTACATGTAAAAAGAAGGCTTTTAAAATATGTTTTCAATATCCTAACATTTCTTAGAATTCCACATTACATTTCCTCAAAATGCAAATAACTCTGTAGTGAAGAATAACGTGGACATATAATCTCAAGTTCAGACAATGAAACCTTCTAACAACATCAAATAATGTTTTAAGAGAACTGTAATGTATTCAGGTAACCAATGCTGACTCTACAAAGTACGCTACAAAAAATCAATTTTCATCACTTGAAATCTATTGCAATTAGAGAGCAATGCCAAGTCACTGACACACTAATGGGTTTCAAAATATTTCAAAAAGAACAAGGAAATTGCTAAGTGTTTTAATTGAAATGCAGTTCCAATAATTATAACAAATTGGACAATATGAGCTTTCTGTAAAGCTACCGTATAAAGCTATCATACCATACACTATTGAGTTTTAATAAATTTGCTGAATCATCTAGATGCACTTTATATAACAATTATCCTACATTGAACTATTTAAAATCTTTTATTATATCTTCTAATATAAAATGAGTTTATTTCTGTATTTCAACTGTTTGAATTTTAATTTAACTTTAGAACAACAGTGTGGCATTTCCAAAGAGGATCTGCTCCACAAAATTCAACATGGCTTACTTGAAAAGAATATTATATCTGACTAAAACGTATTTTTCATGTATCCAACTGCAACACTATCCTACATGGAAATGTTTAAACTTAAATTAGTAACAGAGTTTTCTAATTCCTGGAGTGTTAAATTAACATTTGTAAAATCATAATTTCTGACCAAAAAGTTGTAATAATTAGACATAAAAAGTAGAACCACTTCAAGAATATCGTAATCTTCATATTTCATATCTCCCCTTATTCCCTTAACTTTGTTTTCTTGTTAGTCAATGGTCTTTCATCCTTTGATATTTCTAATTTCTATGATTATATCTCCTGGTCTTAGAATGAACATTCCACCCCACTCCCCCCCAAACACACACATTTCTACAATTTGCTATCACTCAACCAGGTCAAGACAATCTATCTTCCTCCTTCCCTTCCCACCTTTCCTTCCTTCCTTCCTTCCTACACCTCTCCCCCAACCCTAATGCTTATATCACATTATTCTCAACAAATCCCTTTCATTTTGGAATGGTCTTTCAAGGACTAGTACAACTTGTGCCTGGTGCATTCAGATTTCTTGCAACCAGCAAGACAGAAGCTATGGTGAATATGTAAGCCAGACAGGAATCTAGGATAGTAGTCTGGGCAGTGATACAGCTGGGTACTATTCAGAATTAAAATTACAACAGATGGAGCTAATATTAATCTTCCCCCAAGTTTATTTTTTTCTTTCTCCTTTAAGATTCACTTCATAGTATATGCTGGGGAAGGCATCCACTTCCCCTCCATCCACTCTCAGGTTTGTAGAGGCTGAGGGATGGGGCAATGGGAGTAATTTAATGAGTACAGAGCTTCAGTTTTACAAGATGAACAGAGTTCTGAAGATGGATGGTGGTAATGAAGAACATTATGAATGTATTTAATACCACTAAACTATACACTTAAAAATGGTTAAGATGATCAATTTTATATCATATGCATATTACCACAATGAAAAACAAGAAAACCAAACCAAAGAACTTAGTAACCAGTGCGCTAATGGATACTGTTCCAACCCATTAAAAACAGTGCAGTTAAATTTCCGCTTGGCATCAGTATCATCCTATCCTTTGCAGCCTTTAACTCTAGAGATTATGCTTCTTTCTGTCTCAAAGACCAAGTCCTTGAGGACATTTACTCCTAATAAAAACCAGTTCCATCAGTAATTTAAAAAGCGGTAAAGACTTCATGAATCAAGGTTTGATTGTTTAGGGGGGTGGTTTGGCTTTTTAGTACGAAGAGAAATGTCTTTGCAACATCTTTATCTGTTCCCTTAGCTTCCTTAAAATCTTAACATGGTGAAAAGTGTAAAAGGGCAATGACCACAAGCACCAAGAAGGCACAACTATGCAATCTTCATATTGCTAAGTCTTTATCATTAGTCATAAGAAAGGTTGCTAATGGTTGCCTCAAAACATATATGCAAATGAACCAAGGCAACTTCTGAGGTTTACTGACTTCTTTGCCCTATTCTTTAATAGCATATGAGTTAATTCACTTTAAAGAAACATGCACTGCAGCAGAATAAACTGTATGATTTTTCATCCTCAAATAATGTTCCATTGACTTGATTCTCTGTATTACGTCAAATATTCTATTATCTTCGAATAGTTTCCAATGTCTTTCTATGATATAGATAATACTGTACTTTTATTTTCTTCTATTGATTTAAGAAAAATAATGTAATTTGGATTTTCATCTGACACTGGATTTCATTCTCAAATAACATTGATTTGTTTAATACATCAATATTTATCAGCTCATTTAAAAATAATATGTAAATTTGTTTATACATTTTTAATATTTCTTTCTGACTATTTTCTATTTCTGCCTTTAAACTCCTGGGAGCAAAAAATATGTATGTTTGTTTTACTTCCTTTATATACTACAACCCTTTCTGAAAAATAATTCTTAAATCCTTCGGCCATGATAATCATTATGAGTAGTCAACAGACTCCCAATTAAATGGACTGCCTCAAAATGTTATCATTTAGAGATATACTGCAAATTGCAGAAATAAAAATATAATAAGGAAAATTAAGAATTTATTAAATTGTCCAAACAGCAAATTATACACAAAAGAAAGAATTAGTGAACTGGAAGAGAAGGCTAAATAAAATACCTGCATGGTACATGGGGAAACAAAAGGATAAAAAATGAAGAGATTGTAAAAGAAAACAAAAAAGGATACATTTAATTGGAGTTGAAAAAGAAGGAGTAGGAGAAGGAGTAGTACAAGTAAAAGGAGAAGGAAAGAAAGAAGAGTGAAAAAGATGCAGTATTTGAAGATATAATGACAGAACTTTCCAAAATTGGGAGGAAAAAAGACATCAAGGCGTAAACACAAGAAGTAGTATATAAACATATCAGGATAAATATACAGAAAAGCATACCTAGGTGCATCATACTAAACTTGTTGAAAATCAAAGACAAAGAAAACATATTAAAAGTATCGTTTTTTGCAGACAAATACTGTTTGATTCCACTTATACGAGGTACCTAGAATAATCAAATTCATAGAGTCAGGAAGTGCATTGGTAGATGCCATGGGCTGGGGTGTTTTGGGGGGTGGAAAGGGGGAATGGGGAGTTAGTGTTTAATGGGGACAGAGTTTCAGTTTAGGAAGGTGAAAAATTCTGGAGATAGATGATGGTGAGGGTTGCACAACAATGTGAATGTACTTAGTACCACTAAACTGTACAGTTAAATATGGTTAAAATAACATGTTTTATATTATGTGACTTTTGCCACAATAAAAAACATTTTTTAAAAAGCATCCTTTTTTAACTTTTCATTTTATATTGGAGTATAGCCGATTAACAATGCTGTGATAGTTTCAGGTGCACAGCAAAGCGACTCAGCCATACATATACATGTATCCATTCTCCCCCAAACTCCCCTTCCATCCAGGCTGCCACACAGCATTGAGCAGAGTTCCCTGTGCTGTACAGTAGGTCCTTGTTGGTTATCCTTTTTAAATATGGCAGTGTGTACATGTCAATCTCAAACTCCCTAACTATCCCTTCCCCCCTGGTAACCATAAGTTCTTTCTCTAAGTCTGTGAATCTGTTTCTGTTTTGTAGATAAGTTAATTTGTATCATTTCTTTTTAGATTTTGCATATAAACGATTTCATACGATATTTCTCTTTCTGTCTCACTTTCTTCACTCGGTATGACAATCTCTAGGTCCATCCATGTTGCTTGCAAATGGCATTATTTCATCCTTTTTAATGGATGAGTAATATTCCATTGTATATATGTACCACATCTTCTTTATCTATTTGTCTGTTGATGGACATTTAGGTTGCTTCCATGTCTTGGCTATTGTAAACAGTGCTGCAATGAATATTGGGGTGCATGTATCCTTTCAGACCATGTTTTTCTCTGGATACATGCCCAGGAGTGGGTTTGCTGGGTCATATGGTAGATCTATGTTTAGTTTTTTAAGGAACCTCCATACTGTTCTCCATGGTTGCTGCACCAATTTACATTCCCACCAGCAGTGCAAGAGGGTTCCCTTCTCTCCACACCCTCTCCAGCATTTATTGTTCGTGGATTTTTTGATGATAGCCATTTTGACTGGTTTCAGGTGATATCTCATTGTAGTTTTGATTTGCATTTCTCTAATAATTAGCAATGTGGAACATCTTTTCATGTGCTTCTTGGCCATCTGTATGTCTTCTTTGGAGAAATGTCTATTTAGGGCTTCTGCCCATTTTTTGATTGGGTTGTTTGTTTTGATGATATTAAGTCACATGAGCTGCTTGTAAATTCTGGAGACTAATCCCTGTCAGACACATCATTTGCAAATATTACCTCCCAAAACTGTGGGATGCCTTTTCGTTTTTTTTATGGTTTCCTTTGTTGTGCAAAAGCTTTTGAGTTTAATTAGGTCCCATTTGTTTATTTTTATTTCCCTTACTCTGGGAGACAGATTGAAAAAGATATTGCTGCAATTTATGTCAGAGAGTGTTCTACCTGTTTTCCTCTAGTTTTATAGTGTCCAGTCTCACAGTTAGGTCTTTAATCCATTTTGAGCTTATTTTTGTGTATGATGCTAAAGAATGATCTATTTCCTTTTGTTACATGTAGCTGTCCAGTTTTCCCAGCACCATGTGTTGAATAGACTGTCTTTCCACCACTGAATAGTCTTGCCTCCTTTGTTGTAGATTAATTGACCATAGGTGCATGGGTTTATTTCTGGGCTTTCTATCCTGTTCCATTGATCTATATGTCTATTTTTGTGCCAGTACCATACTGCTTTGATGACTGTAGTTTTTTTTTTTTTTTTTTTTTCTTTACAAGACCCATTTTATTATTTCTATCTGCCAGTCTAGAAATCCCTCTTTGTATGAGGCAGGTCTCATCTGACAAGATTTTTAGACATTTTGTTGTCTTGTTTGGGCAATTAAAACAAGGCATCCTGAACTCTACCCTTACTCCAGATATGCCCAGTCATCACAGTAGAGTCAGTTTAGATTGTCTCATGATGTTTGCTTCATAGACATATAAACGTGACTGACCTAATTTTGTGTTAGCTTTTTTTTTTTTTTTAAACATCTTTATTGGAGCATAATTGCTTTACAATGGTATGTTAGTTTCAGCCTCACAACAAAATGAATCAGTTATATATATACATATGTTCCCATATCTCTTCCTGCTTGCGTCACCCTCCCTCCCACCCTCCCTATCCCACCCCTCCAGGCGGTCACAAAGCACCGAGCTGATCTCCCTGTGCTATGCGGCTGCTTCCCACTAGCTATCTACCTTATGTTTGGTAGTGTATACATGTCCATGCCTCTTTATTGCTTTGTCACCGTTTACCCTTCCCCCTCCCCATAGCCTCAAGTCCATTCTCTAGTAAGTCTGTGTCTTTATTCCTGTTTCACCCCTAGGTTTTTCATGACATTTTTTTTTCTTAAATTCCATATATATGTGTTAGCATATGGTATTTGTCTTTCTCTTTCTGACTTACTTCACTCTGTATGACAGACTCTAGGTCTATCCACCTCATTACAAATAGCTCAATTTCGTCTCTTTTTATGGCTGAGTAATATTCCATTGTATATATGTGCCACATCTTCTTTATCCATTCATCCGATGATGGACACTTAGGTTGTTTCCATCTCTGGGCTATTGTAAATAGAGCTGCAATGAACATTTTGGTACATGACTCTTTTTGAATTATGGTTTTCTCAGGGTATATGCCCAGTAGTGGGATTGCTGGGTCATATGGTAGTTCTATTTGTAGCTTTTTAAGGAACCTCCATACTGTTCTCCACAGTGGCTGTATCAATTTACATTCCCACCAACAGTGTAAGAGGGTTCCCTTTTCTCCACACCCTCTCCAGCATTTCTTGTTTCTAGATTTTTTGATGATGGCCATTCTGACTGGTGTGAGATGATATCTCATTGTCGTTTGGATTTGCATTTCTCTAATGATTAGTGATGTTGAGCATTCTTTCATGTGTTTGTTGGCACTCTGTATATCTTCTTTGGAGAAATGTCTATTTAGGTCTTCTGCCCATTTTTGGATTGGGTTGTTTGTTCTTTTGTTATTAAGCTGCATGAGCTGCTTATAAATTTTGGAGATTAATCCTTTGTCAGTTGCTTCATTTGCAAATATTTTCTCCCATTCTGAGGGTTGTCTTTTGGTCTTCTTTATGGTTTCCTTTGCTGCGCAAAAGCTTTGAAGTTTCATTAGGTCCCATTTGTTTACTTTTGTTTTTATTTCCATTTCTCTAGGAGGTGGGTCAAAAAGGATCTTGCTGTGATTTATGTCATAGAGTGTTCTGCCTATGTTTTCCTCTAAGAGTTTGATAGTTTCTGGCCTTACATTTAGGTCTTTAATCCATTTTGAGCTTATTTTTGTGTATGGTGTTAGGGAGTGATCTAATCTCATACTTTTACATGTAGCTGTCCAGTTTTCCCAGCACCACTTATTGAATAGGCTGTCCTTTCTCCACTGTACATTACTGCCACCTTTATCAAAGATAAGGTGTCCATATGTGCGTGGGTTTATCTCTGGGCTTTCTATCCTGTTCCATTGATCTATATTTCTGTTTTTGTGCCAGTACCATACTGTCTTGATTACTGTAGCTTTGTAGTATAGTCTGAAGCCAGGAAGCCTGATTCCTCCAGCTCCATTTTTCTTTCTCAAGATTGCTTTGGCTATTTGGAGTACTTTTTGTCTCCATACAAATTTTAAGACTTTTTGTTCTAGTTCTACGAAAAATGTCATTGGTAATTTGATAGGGATTTAATTGAATCTGTAGATTGCCTTGGGTAGTATAGTCATTTTGACAATATTGAGTCTTCCAATTCAAGAACATGGTATATCTTTCCATCTGTTTGTGTCATCTTCGATTTCTTTCATCAGGGTCTAATAGTTGTCAGAGTACAGGTATGTTGCCTCCTTAGATAGGTTTATTCTTAGGTATTTTATTCTTTTTGATGTGACGGTAAATGGGACTGTTTCTTGAATTCCTCTTTCTGATCTTTTGTTGTTAGTGTATAGAAATGCAACAGATTTCTGTGCATTAATTTTGTATCCTGCAACTTTACCAGGTTTATTGATGAACTGTAGCAGTTTTCTGGTAGCATCTTTAGGATTTTCGATGTATAGTATCATGGAATCTGCAGAGTGACAGTTTATCTTCTTCTTTTCCAATTTGGATTCCTTTATTTCTCTGTCTTCTCTGATTGCCACAGCTAGGACTTCCAAAACTACGTTGAATAAAAGTGGTGAGAGTGGACATCCTTGTCTTGTTCCTGATCTTAGAAGAAATGTGTTCAGCTTTTCACTGTTGAGTATGATGTTAGCTGTAGGTTTGTTGTATATGGCCTTTATTAGGTTGAGGTATGTTCCCTCTATGCCCACTTTCTGGAGAGTTTTATCATAAATGGGTACTGAATTTTGTTGAAATCTTTTTCTGCTTCTCTTGAGAAGATCATATGGTTTTTATTTTTCAATTTGTTGATGTGGTGTATCATGCTGATTGATTTGAAGATACTGAAAAATCCTTGCATCCCTGGGATAAATCCCACTTGATCATGGTGTATGATCTTGAGAACAAATATATATTATCTTCAAAGAATCAATATTTAGATGGACAATATTTAGATGTTTCTGAATTCTACACTGAAATAATGGAAGCTAAAATATAATTAAATGATAATTATAAAGTGTTGAACAGTGACTGTCAGCATAAAAAAAATTTTTTTAACATCTTTGTTGGAGTATAATTGCTTTACAATGGTATGTTAGTTTCTGCTTTATAACAAAGTAGACCAGCTATACATATACATATATCCCCATATCTCCTCCCTCCTCAACATAAAATTGTAATCCAAAAATATATTTTAAAATATTTTCAACATATTAAAAAAGAACAAAGGTAATTATCCACTAGTGGATCCACTCTAAAAGAATTACTTCAGACAGAAGGATACATTTCAGACAGAAGGTAATTGATCATAGACGGCATCGTGAATGAAAAGAATATGAAGCAGTGAAATCACAGATGTGTAGATGGATAAATCTGTAAGATAATTGACCACCTGTATAAAACAATAATGACCTCTTTGAGTTTAAGATATTAATGAATCAAAATACATGAAAATAATAGCAAAAAATGAGGAAAAGGGTAACTGGAATTGAAATGCTCTAGTGTTCTTGCATTGTCTAGGAATAAGGTAAAAATAACAATTGTACTTGACTTTGATAAATCAAGGATCATTTATCAAGAATTTTACTCAATTATATCAATAAAATTCTTAAATTTAAATTTACTAAAAAGTTCTAATAATAGATAAAATTTTTAAATTGGATTTAAAAAGACCAAAATTATTTACACAAAAAAAACAAAAACATAAGGATGCATAAAGGTTGAAAGTAAAAGGATAAAAAGATGATATATCTTAAAAGCACTAAACCAAAGAAAGTTTATATAGTTTCATTAATATCAGAATGTACACATGCACATACACATACTGTCAAGCAAAAAGAAAAAAAAGAAAACACTACATATAGAGATACTTAAAACTTCCTTTCCCAGGAAGTTAAAACATTTAAAAACATAGCCTCAAAATATATAAAGCAAAAACTGACTGAACTACTAGAAAATCCAATATCTTAATGGCATATTTTAAAATACTTTCTCAGTAACAGAGAAAACAACAGAACAAATGCTTTTAAATGGTAGATTAGACAGCATAATTGGAAAATAAAAAGTATCTAAAACTGACCATTTAAAATTTAAAACCCAAGTAAAATATGGAAGAAAAGAAACACAAAAATGAATGTCTTAACCAGCACTGAGATGGAGATATCTCAAGTCCTATGTACATAGAAACTAAAGATATAATGAGATCGAAAGAAGGAAAAATTATAGGAATGTATTCACTGTAATTGAGTAAACTAATTGTGATAAGCAGAATTTTAAAGACATCATTCCAAGATTCCCATCCCCTGGTTACCCAAACAACCACTAATCTATCTACTACTATGAAGGGATTTTTGTCGATGTTATTGAAGTACCAGTCAGCTGATCTTAAAATATGGAGATTATCTGGATTAACCTGACCCAATCAGGTGAATCCTTTAAAAGCAGAGAGTTTTCTCTGGCTAGTGGCAGATGAGGAAGTCAAGAGATTTGAAGCATAAGATTTTGATGCGTCTCTACTAGCTTGAGGATAGAGAAAGCCATGAGCCAAGGAATGCAGACAGCCTTTCAGAGCTCCGTGTCCCACTGGCTGACTGCCAGCAAAGAAACAGGGACCTCAATCCTAAAACCACAAAGAACTTAATTCTGCCAACGACCTGAATGAGTGTGGGAACAGATTTTTCCCTGGAACGCCCAGATAAGAGTTCAGTTTTACCAACACTTTGATTTCAACCTTTTGAGAAGCTAAGCATATAACCTCACAGAGCTGTCCAGACTTCTGACCTACGGAACTGTGAGCTAATAAATGAGGGTTGGTTTAAGCCACTGAGTTTGTGGCTTAAAAAACCTATGAATCACCAGCAAATTTTTAAAACTTTATTAAAGGCTGGTATAATACCCTTATTTTTTCCTAAGAACAAGAATTATGATGGCAAATATCAGTTTATATATTCATTTGTTCTCTTCTTAAATAACATAACTTTTTTAGGGACAAGAAGTATAAATATAAGTTAATAAACTGGAAAATTAATCAAAGGTTGAAAAATTACAATGCCAAGAAATATCACATTCCTAAATAGTTAAATGCAGGGTCAAATATAAAAATAAATACTAATTAACCTTTCTAACCATAAAAAGTAATTATTAAGAATGCAAAGATGAATCAAATTTTATATATATAGATATATATTTATCTTACTTCCTCATATATTACCAGCTCTTTACTTGTAATGGCCTAAAATTCAAAGAAGCACTTGTAGCCTGTTATATTCTGAGATCTGATTTTCAAGTCTTTTATTCCTACTTGAATATTTTATACTAGTTTATAGATAGACTTCAAACTATTCTCTAAATATTTCCTTCGAATTTATAGAAATGTTTTTGATAAGTGAAATCATATTTATAGTCTGTTCTACATTTATTTCTAAAATTGAAAATTATAAAATTGATTTTAATCCAGTGTGTCTAAGTGGTTGCTCATAATTATTTTGTACAATGGATTGGAATAAATAATTTGAACATTGGATTAGGTTATATGGGTTTTCCAGTTCACTAAAATATCCATTGATTTGATTCTAATAGTTTTAAAAACGATTTAAAAACTTTTAAAAAACTGTACAACAAAATATACATCTAGTCTTTATTTGTTCTTCCTCCTCATATTAACCTCTGAAAGTTGTAATGCTGAGAGCTCAGATCTATGCCCTCTTTTCCTCCTGATTTCCCTAGATCTCCTGCAGTCTCATGGACTTAATGTCATCTATACTTGATGATTCCCTATTTTTCACTGTCAGTCCCAATCTTATCCCTGAAGTTTGTAATTCATATACCCAAACTGCAATTTAAAATTCAAGTAGACTCTTAAATGTAACATGTCCAAAACAGAGCATATTTCCCACTCTACATTACCCCTAAAAAGTCCTCCCCACCAGTTATCCCGGCAAAACCAGTTGATCAAGTCAAAAACTGTGTGGTCATCTTTCCTTCATCTCCATACATCATGTTAACAAATTCTGTTTTACATGTGTGTGTGTGTGTGTGTGTGTGTGTGTGTGTGTGTGTGTGTGTGTATATCTTAACCCTGTCACCACTACCACCTTTTTCCAAGCTACTGTACTATCTTTGTTGCACTACCTTGCTCTTTGTCTTCCTGCTTCTACTTAAGCCCCCTGAATCTTATTACCAGCATCTTTTCTTAAATAACATTCTATAATGATGCAGGATCAAACTAAAAACAGTACAGAAGAGTTGAAGAGAAATAAATTGACATTACCGAGCACTTACTATGTTGTAAGTACTATGCTAGGAGCTTTAAATCCATTTTTTTTTAACTGAAGTATATTTGATTTACAGTGTTATTTAAGTTTCAGGTGTACAACATAGTGATCCACAATTTTTAAAGATTATACTCCATTTACAGTTATTATAAAATATTGGGTATATTACCTATGCTGTACATTACACCCTTGTATCTTATTTATTTTATACCAAGTAGCTCTTACCTTTTAATCTTCTTCCCCTATCTTGCCCATCCCCCTTTCCCTCTCCACACTAGTTTGTTCTCTATATCTATGAGTCTGTTTTTTTGTTATATTCATTAGTTTGTTTTATTTTTTAGATTCCACATATAAGCGAATTTAAGTTTTACAACAACTTTATGAAATAGATATCAATTGTTTCCTTTTATAGGTTGAGAAACTATGGCTCTGAAAGGTGAATTACTTGCTTAGAGTCATTCAGCTCATAAATAAGCCCCAATTAGAATGCATTCTGTTAGAATCTAGAGTCCATTTTTATCCCAGTACATCAAGTTATTTTCAGTAGAATGTGCTCAAGAAAGAACAATATATACTCACACCATTATATTACAACATACAAATACGAGCTCACAAAGAATAAAAATAGTAACAGGATATAGTAGCCTCTCTGGACACACAAAACATTATTAATATTTAGAACCAATATATTTTGTTTTTTATGGTGAGTACAACTGTGTGTTTATATTAAACATTAAAATACTCTCAGAAAATATTTTTACTTGTGTTCTAATGAATAGAAAAAAAAGTATCCCAAGTATTTAAAAACTGATGATAAACAGAATTTAAAATTATAAAACTATAAAATATAGACAAATTATAATTGCATGTTACTCTTAAAAGGCTTGTATTTTAAACTCCATTAATGCAGGAAATATCTTTTTTTCTAATTACTTTCAGAAATTTAGGTACTGTCTGGTACAAATTAGCTGCTCATTACATTTATTGAAAGAATGAATACATTAATTAAAGAATGAAAGAATCACATCAAATAACTGACACCATAGAAGGCAAGTCTGTCCAGTTATAATTCCTCACTTTTGTTGAGAGGTAATTTATTTGTTTTACTTTATTAACTTATGTTATTATGATAAAATGAAATAACAAAAAATACTTTGAGTATACTTATTTTAAATGTCAAACAATGGATTATTCTAGCAGTCATCATGCTTAGATTATTAATTTTGGACTTTCCAAGGTACATTTTGTTAAATTCCTTCCAAGGTCCAGTCCTTGGGGGAAAAAAAACAAAAAAACCCTTAAAAAGAGAAATTGTTGATTAACTCATCTTACAAATATTTGATCAAACTGCATTTCCTTTTGCATTTCCAAAAACATTGTATCCAACACAGTGAAAGGACACAGTATAACCTTACAATATTTGTTGACTATTAAATTTCAGGTAAGTTGATAATGTCAGTGCTCCATCCAGATTTCTCAGATTCCTTTCAGTACATTTTACACACCTCCAGCTATTGTGTGTTTTTCCTTCCAGCAGCCAGCACCTATGGCTCTTTTTCAGAGGAATGCTGTCAGGAGCCCAGTTTGTCCATAAACATAGAGATCCAGACCTGCATGGGAATTTACGTGCCCCCAGGGCAGCCCTTTATCAATGATTGATTGATATAGGAGTATGAAAGCTTCAGCGCTTTTGCTTCTGGGTAGGACAACTTTCAGGTATAGCTTACACTGCAAGTATCCCCTTTGAGATCAAGCTAAAGCTAGGTTACCCTCTGCAGGACTTTGCCTCAGACTGCACGCTTGCTGGGCTTCCAACCCTTCCAATTCTTGTTTCTCCCAATCCTTTACCAGTTGCCAAGGGAGGCAGGGGTTGGGGGAGGAAAGGACTGGGAGTTTGGGATTAGCAGATGCAAACTATTACATATAGGGTGGATAAAGAACAAGGTACTTTATATACTTAAAGTACCATGTATATCACAGGGAACTATATTCAATAACCTGTGATAAACCATAATGGAAAAGAATATGAGAAAGAATATATAACTGAATCACTTTGCTGTACAGTAGAAATTAACACAACATTGTAAATCGACTGTACTTCAAGAAAAATTTTTTAAAAAGAACTTATACTGTAGTCTTGTTTTGCCCGCCAGTCCAATTATTCCATATTTTTACTTTCAACTATGTCTGCTTTCACTTGTCTTTTTTCTTTGTTTAGAATTTGTTCTGGTTATCTATTGCTGCATAAAGAACTAGTCTCCAAAACTAATGGCTTAAAATGACAATAGTCATTTATTTTGTTCATAAATTTGCACTTTGGACATGCCTCAGAGAGAAAGCCTCATCTTGGCCATACAGATTGTCATCTGGGGCACTTGACTGAAGGCTGGAGGCTCCACTCCCACTGCTGCTCACTTCCATGGCTGGCAAGTCTGTGCTGGGTGCTGGGTGCTGGGTGCTGGGAGCTGGCTGGGGCTCTCCCAGGAAGAGGACTGAGGCTCCCTGTTCCTCTTCATGGGCCTCTCCCTGGCTGATTGGCTTTTGCACAGCATGGTGGCTACATTCAAGGGGGGCATTACAAGAGGACCATCCAGAAGTGCAAGAAATTTTTATGATTTAGCCTCAGAAGTCACATAGCAACTGTTCTGCCATACTCTATTGGTCAAGGTAGTACCAAAAGTCCACTAGGAAACCAGAAATAAACTCCAATACCCAATGAGAGCAGTGTCAACACTGTGCTGTGCAAAGAACACAGAGGATGAAATATCCAGTGGCAAATATCTTTGGAAAACACATTCTGCTACTGTCCACTCTCCAGCCACAAGATTTCACGTCTCCTACATGCAAAACTCAAGTAACCCTGCTCTGAAGACTCCAAGATTTCATCCCATTATGGCATTAACTCAAAGTCCAGGGTCTTGTCATCTAATTCTAGTTCAGATGTGAATGAGACTCCCCTGTTGTAGTTCTTCTGGTGCATCCTTTTGAATACTGTTCCTTTCAATCTAAAGACCTTCAACTAAAGAGACAAATTATCAGGCTAATGGTATAACAGTCAAAAAATAAATGCTAAAACACATCTGTTGAAAGGGGGGAAAACAGGAGAGGCATAGCACTTACAGTTGCACAGCATTTCAAATCCAGCTGGGCACAAGTTGCCAGTTCATAGAGGAGGGTTCAGTCCTACTTCCAAGGAGTTGTTCAGTATAGTATGTTCAACAACTCCATTCTGTGGGTTCTTGGTTCCGTCCTCTAAGTTATCCTTCCTTTTCCATAAAAAGTAGCCCATGTTTGCAACTAGGTAGTTTTTTCAGCCAACTTCCTACCTACAGAAATTCAAGAGTCCAAGTCTTTTTATTTTATATATTGTGTCCATTCCTCTTAGTTCAAGTTGACATAATAATGGTTAAAACCATGTGGACTTTTTGTTTTATCAATTTATAATTCATTCCATTATACAATGCCAAACTTACAAGATGTTTGAGATAAGCTCTCCTCTATATACAAGCATACCTCAGAGATATTGTGGGTTTAGCTCCAGAACACTGCAATAAAAGAATATCTTGATAAAGTGAGTCACACAAATTTTTTGGTTTCCCAGTGCATATAAAGTTATGCTTATGTTACACTGTAGTCTGTTAAGAGTGCAGTAGCATTATGTCTAAAAGAATGCACATATCTTAACTAAAAAAGTCTTTATCACTAAAAACTGCTAAACCATCATCTAAGCCTTCAGCAAGTTGTAATCTTTCTGCTGGTAGAGGGTCTTGCCTCAATGTTGACGCTGCTGACTGATCAGGGTGGTGGGTGCTAAAGATTGGGGTGGCTGCAGCAATTTCTTAACAGAAGACAACAATGAATATAGATTCATTCTACCTTTCATGAATGATTTCTCTACACCATGCAAGGCTGTTTGATAGCATTTTACCCACAGTAGAACCTCTTTCAAAATTGGAGTCAATCCTCTCAAACCTTGCTGCTACTTTATCAAATAAGTTTATGTAATATTCAAAATCCTTTCAATAATTTTCACAGCATCTTCACCAGGAGTAGATTCCATCTTTAAAAAAAAACACTTTCTGTGTTCATTTGTATGAAGCAACTCCTCATGTGTTAAATATTTATCATGAAATTGCAGCAATTCAGTCACATCTTCAGGCTCCATTTCTAATTCTAGTTCTTCTACTATTGCTACCATGACTGCAGTTCCTTCCTCCACTGAAGTCTTGAACCCCTCAAAGTCATCCTGAGGGTTGAAATCAAGGTCTTACAAACTCCTGTTAAGGTTGATGTTTTCACCTCTTCCCATGAATCACAAATGTTCTTACTGGTATTTAGGATGATGAATCCTTTCCAGAAGGTTTTTAATTGACTTTGTTCAGATCCATCAGAAGAATCACTACCTATGGCAGCTAGGTCCTTATGAAATGTATTTCTTAAATAATAAGACTTGAAACTCAAAATTACTCCTTGATCCATGGGCTGTAGAATTAATGTTGTATTAGCAGGCTTAAAAACATCATTAATCTCACTGAACAACTCCATCAGAGCTCTTGGGTGACCAGGTACATTGTCAACGAGCAGTAATATTTTGAAAGGAATCTTTTCTTTCTGAGCAGTAGGTCTCAGCAGTGGGCTTCAAATGTTCAGCAAGCCACGTTGTTAACAGATATGCAGTCATCTAGGCTTTGTTATTCCATGTATAGAGCACAGGCAGAATAGATATAGCATAATTCCTAAGGGCCCTAGGGTTTTTGGAAAGGTAAATGAGTACTGGGTACAACTTAGTCACCAGCTGCATTAGCCCCTAACAAGAGTCAGCCTGCTCTTTGAAGTTTTGGAGCCAGGCACTGACTTCGCTCTACCTATGAAAGTCCTAGATGGCATCTTCTTTCAATAGAGCGCTGTTTTGTCTACATTGAAAACCTGTTGTTCTGTGTAGGCACCTTCACTAATTATCTTAGCTATATTTTCCGGATAACTTGATGAAACTTCTACTTGCTGCTTCACCTTGAACTTTTATGTTACAGAGATGCCTTCTTTCCTTAAACCACATCGACAAACCTCTTCTAGCTTCAAACTTTTCTTCTGCAGCTTCCTTACCTCTCTCAGCCTTCAGAGGATTAAAGAGAGTAAGGGCCTTGTTCTGGATTAGGTTTAGGCTTAATGCAATGTCGTAGCTGGTTTGATTTTCTATCTAGACCACCAAAACTTTCTCCATATCAGCAGTAAGGATGTTTAGCCTTCTTAACATTGGTGTGTTCACTGGAGTAGCACTTTTAATCTCTTTTAAGAACCTTTTCTTTGCATTCACGACTTGGCTAACTTGTGGAAGAGGCCTAGGTTTCACCCTATCTCAGCTTTCAAACATGCCTTTCCCACTAAACTTGATCATTTCTAGCTTTTGATTTAAAGTGAGAGATGCAATATTTCCTTTTACTTGAACACTTATAGGTCATTGTAGGGTTATTAATTGGCCTCGTTTCAATATTGTTGTGAATCAGGGAATAGGGAGGAAAGGGGGAGAGAGACAGGGAACTGCAAGTCGGTGGAGAAGTCAGAACACATAATTTACCAGTTAAGTTTGCCATCTTATATGGTGCAGTTGATGGTGCCCCCAAACAATTACAATAATAACATCAAAGATCACTGACTACAATCACCATAACAAATATAATAATAATGAAAAATCTTGAAATATTGCAAGAATTACCAAAATGTGACACAGAGACAGGAAGTGAGCAAATGCTGTTGGAAAAATGGTATGGATAGTCTTGCTCAACGCAGGGTTACCACAAAACTTCAATCTGTGAAAAATGCAGTTTTTGCCAAGTGCAATAATGCAAAGTACCGAAAAAAGTATACCTGTATTATGTCTCTATATAAAATCTATACATTTTCAGTTATTCTTTACAACTTACCTCCCCCCTCAATAAACAAAGTCCATTTTCTGTTTTAAGGCTACCACTCTACTTCAGACTTTGATTCTGTTATTCTTTATATTCTAAAATATTTTGCATCAGTTCTTTCCTGCCCCCCACCCCACCCAACATAGTCGATCTCTCCTCAGATTAAGCTTTTCCCATAGTCTTCAAAGATTCTTTACTACACAAAAAGTGAATAACTCAGAAAACTAGTATTCTGTATATTACATTTAGGGTAATTTTACCTATGACATACTTATTAATAAATTGAACTTTCTCAAATTATGTATAAATAAGAATTTACTTTAAATATATATGAAGTGCCCAAACAAAAATAACTTGAGATTGAAAACTAATAAAGTTAGCTCATTTTCAATAATAAAATTTCCACCATTCTTAATAATGATATAAAATCAACCAGTCTCCAAAACTGATCTGATCAATTTTTGCCTATACTCAGAATTATCTTGCATTTTAACAGCCCAAAAGCATTTCTGAAGCTAAAGAAAAACAACCAAAAAATTACATATTTATTGCAATAGGTTAACAGCATCGGCAAGTGGGATGAACTGCATTTTCATAAATTCCATAGTATTTCTGAATCTATAATATTACAAGCCACTGAGAAAATAGAATAAATAATTAGTTTTCACACTACACTGATTTTTATATCAAAGGTATTGCTTATGTTTATTGAAAAGTGAACAAAAATATCTTCATGGGATATGTTCAATTAACTTCTAAGATAAATTATATTTGTTTCCTAAAATAATTTCCTGTGGGAATGTGATGCAGAAATCACAATGTTATTTTCATTAGAAATGATCTATACTTTCTACATAAAATAAGTCTCAGTACCTGTTATGTTCAGCCTACAAATGTTGTATTATATGCTATGTATTGCTTAATCATTCACTTAAATATTTGATTTTAATTAAAATTATGCTTTAAACTTCAACTGTTTTCTATTTAAAAATATTAAAATCATTTTTACTTACTTTAAAGCACTGTACGTTCATATAGAGAAAATAATTAAAAAGCAAAACACAATCTTTTACCACCCTAAGGCTATTTAATCACAGATCATTTTCTAAGTGAGGTCTTCACCGATAACATTTTTGAAATTGACGCAGAACCCACAATGAACTCCCAATCCTCCTTTTCTCTTATTTTTCTCCATAGCATTTATAGCCACCTAGTATTCATTCTTTTTCTTTCTCTTCCTTCCCTCATCTATCAATCTATTGGTCTATTTCTTCATTCATTTATTAAACGTCTCCATCCTAAAACTTTGCTCTATGAAACAACATTTATATTTTGTTCACTGCTCTATCACAAGTCCCTGGAACACTGCTAATACATAAGAAGCCCTCAGTGCATATTTGTTAAATGACTGGTTAAATGATTAGTCAAATGAATCCTATCTTGTTATCAGGTTTAAGCAATATATACCATTTTAAAATTTTTCACAGGACTCTTCAGTTTTTACATCAGAGTTAACTAAACCCCATTTTTCTTTCATTTAGAACATTAAAAACTTCATTATTAGTATTCTTGGATGAATATACTTGATGCTTAAAACTTTGGACATACTATTAATTATTTTTTAGGGTAATCCCAGAAGGAGAATTTTAGGGTTAAATGGCATGTATATTTGAAACATTCTGCCAGCCTGCCCTTGACAATCACTGATATCAACTTATACTTCCACCACAATGTAGGAGAGTGCCCAATTTTCCACACTCTCAAAGTTTTCTTCATTTTCCTTTTAAATTTGCTGAGTATTTTTCTCCTCAAAATGTCCAAAAACAGATCACTATGAGAGATAATGTTTAATTCTTTTCCACTTAACAATTTTACTTTACCTGAGCTAGATCAATCACAAAGTCATTTACGTGTCCATGAATTAAAACTTGGTGCATACAATGTTCACTGCAGCTCTATTTACAATGGCCAGGACACGGAAGCAACCTAAGTGTGCATCGACAGATGAATGGATAAAGAAGAAGTGGCACATATATACAATGGAATATTACTCAGCTGTAAAAAGAAACGAAACTGAGCTATTTGTAATGAGGTGGATAGACCTAGAGTCTGTCATACAGAGTGAAGTAAGTCAGAAAGAGAAAGACAAATACTATATGCTAACACATATATATGGAATCTAAAGAAAAAAAATGGTTACAAAGAACCTAGGGGTAAGATGGGAATAAAGATGCAGACCTACTAGAGAATGGACTTGAGGACACAGGGAGGAGGAAAGGTAGGCTGGGACAAAGTGAGAGAGTGGCATTTACATATATACACTACCAAATGTAAAACAGCTAGCTAGTGGGAAGCAGCCGCATAGCACAAGGAGATCAGCTCGGTGCTTTGTGACCACCTAGAGGGGTGGGATAGAGAGGGTGGGAGGGAGGGAGACGCAAGTGGGAAGAGATATGGGAACATATGTATATGTATAACTGATTCACTTTGTTATAAAGCAGAAACTAACACACCATTGTAAAGCAATTATACTCCAATAAAGATGTTAAAAAAAAAAAAAAAACTTGGTGCATAAGAGTAGATTGCTTAAAATGTAACAGACCTCATTTAATAATTCCTTCATTAAATGATTCAAATGTGTTTTTATTGGTTACACAACATTTAATGGCATATGGTATACTGATTGCAAATATACTACTTCCCTCTTTAATTTAGACTAATGAAAATCAGTTTTATACTTCTTAAATGTCTGCAAAGACTTCATTTGAATAAAATAAAATCACCTCAATACTGTTAATAAAAGTTCTCAGACAATTTGAAATAAATACACAGCTATAAAATGTTGAGTGATTGAATGTCCTATTAAGTATATGAGTCTCATGAGAAGAATACTATTTGTATATCAACCAAACTCATAACTTAGGTCATTTATCAACCTCAGTTCTTGACACTGTTACCTACAAATATACGACAGTCAGTAATCAATTTTAACTTGCCTATTATTCTATTCTAGGTAGAAAGATAACAATATACATGTTCTTTAAGTTCTGTAAGGCAAAGCACTCAATTCTTCTTAGTTATGTCATGACTCAAGGAACAAATAAGCATATCAAGCTCTACAAATTAATTCAAACAATCTTATAGCTTCATATATATACATGCACACACACATAATAACAGAAAATAATTTTATCTGGCTTGTAAATAATTTGACATAAAACCCAAAAAGGCTCTTCTCACCGGTATTAAGGTTTAACAAAATTACCAATACTTAAATGACAAATAATACGGTTAAAAAAACCCACTATTTTCTTATTTTATTTCTAAGAAGATATGATAGTAAAGGAGATCATTCATAGGATAAACATTGACACAAAGCGTATAACCAATAGAACTATTATCACTGTACCTTTTGATTATATAACAATGATTTTTTTAAAAAATCAAAAGACTTAACATACTAGTTGTACCCAGCAAAAGTTAAATGGTATTAAGAACTGTAACTATAAATGGGCTATTCTCATTTTATTTATTTATTTATTTATTTGTGGCTGCATTGGGTCTTCATTGCTGTGCACGGGCTTCCTCTAGTTGTGGTGAGTGGGGGCTACTCTTTGTTGCGGTGCACGGGCTTCTCATTGTGGTGGCTTGTCGTGTTGTGGAGCACGGGCTCTAGGTGTGCGGGCTTCAGTAGTTGTGACACATGGGCTCAGTAGTTGTGGCTCGTGGGCTCTAGAGCACAGGCTCAGTAGTTGTAGCACACCGGCTTAGTTGCTCGGCGGCATGTGGGATCTTCCCAGACCAGGGCTCAAGCCCATGTTCCCTGGATTGGCAGGTGGACTCTTAACCACTATGCCACCAGGGAAGCCCTATTCTCATTTTAGAATCAAGAATTTTTTGTCATATTGATCGATAAAAAACCTAACCTAAATGAAAATTAACAAAAAAAGAGGAATTTATTTAGAGAGTTGATAGTATCACACCTGACTTCTTTTCCTTGCTTGGATCAATGTAACAGGACAAATAGAAGTTGATCTTCAACTACCAAAACAAAGCATGGATATTAATTAAATTGGCCCTGGCCACCTATTAAATCTATGTTAGAGACATATTTTGGACTGTATACATTAAGATAGCAGATTAAGTTCAAAAGAATGAATCCTATAATTATCACAGTATCTACATATGTCAGAGGAAATCAGATTTCATAATCATCTCATCAGGTAATAGCTTTAGAAATCCATATGTTTTTTTCTAATGTGTTGATTATAGAGGCATGTGGGATTTCTGCTATCATTTATCTGAATTATAGGCTACTTTAAGATGCAGGATGGCAAACTTAATGAAGTATTGGCTTATTATGATAAACTCTTTTCATTTAGCAAGCTGGCTAATTTACAGTTGTATAGTGACTTTGACAGTCCATATGTCTTTGACTTCCAAATAATAACTGTCTTCATAATGAAGATATTTCCCTGTCCCAAATTCTTTCAGAAGCTAGTGTTGGCTTGGCATTAAGAAGAAACATGTTTCACATTATAATAAGATTTTATACTTCTAAGGAGCTTCAGCGGTTCTGAAAATGACTTTGAAATACAGTCTTATTAATCTTTAGTATTCTCATGAAAGCCAAGTAGGTGGCAAATATTATCTCACTTTTGTAAAATAGAAACTAATAAAACAATTAGTGAATTTACTTGCCCTAGGCTAAATACCGAAGCAATGAAAAGTCAGAGTGCCAATCCTGGAACTTAACTGAAGATCTTACTATGCATTGCATCTATAATAATTTTTATGGAGACAAGAGTTAAAGGCAAAGAGAAAAAAAATCTTCAGAAAATATGAAGATCAATCTAATCTACTTTAAGAGACTCTGCAATAGATATTTGTTACTTGATTGACTGTGCTTGGTCACGGTGACAGTGATAGTACCTAAACTTCAAAGAACTAATTTCCCTGCACCATTTCTGGGTGACCACATAACGAGTGTGGTCAGAGACAATAGTAAAGGAATTTGAATTCTACTTCAAAACAAAGCTAAAACCTGACAAAATCAACAATGGTACAATAACTCAAGAGAAGAAAAAGAAAATAAGAAAAGCTAAATTTGGACTTAAAATGGACCTTTAAGTTGGTAATATACTTGATTCCTGAAAGACAGTGAAAAATAAAGCAAGTCTCTATAGATCTCAGGGTTTCCCAAGTATTATTTGCTTGACCCATTGTATTCTCCCGCTTTGATTTTTCATTAAAAACTCCATTCTGTTTCATTTTTTCTCTTCATAGTCTCATAAAGATCCATTACAACAGTTTGGTTACTTAATGGCAATACATTTGTAAATTGCTGTTGAAAACTCTTGTTCCCATTCTTTATCTAATTCTCTTGTGTGAAATAATCTACTTACCGGTTCATTTTCATTATCAGGGAAAGTTATTTCATTCTATTTTAGTATAAAAATGCCATTACTAGTAGATGAACTAATCCCAATTTTAAAAATCAAAATTATTTTTGGAATTTCAACCCCTCAAATAAATGTTTACCTTTTATATAGCTGCCTTCTTAATACTTGAGGAAAATTAAAGTAATTCCATGAGACTGGCATGATATATATCTTGTATACAACTGATCTTCCACATCAGTAGTTATTTCTCCTCTAATAACTATAGCATATTAAGAGTTTGGTTTTTTTCTCTAATAGGATATGACTTATTAGCTTTAGTAAAATTAGTAAAATTGTCTTTGGCAAAATTAAAAGACATAAAACTCCAAACAAATCTTCTTACAGTTGAAAAACATCTAAAATCTTTCACTAAATAAGTGGTTATTTTTTTGTCCTGCACACTTAAAAGAGACATGATAAATGTATGTTTACAATTGTCTATTTTAATAAGGAAACTTTAGATTTTGTTTCCATTTCTTTAAAAAGACAGTCTATACTTACCTGGCCCATCATTCATTTTGTCCAGGCACCGACGAGTTGTGCTAAGAAACGAGGCATGTTTTATTCTGGCCACCAAACTACGAGGTGGCATGTATTTATGTTGAACTTGAGACATCTCATATGATTTTTGAACATCATAGGTGCCTGGTGCTGGAACATCCTGAAACAAATTTCAATGGACTAGCATAAACATACAGAAAATTTCCAAAAAGATATAGCATATGTCACACTAAGCAATGATAATAGAAAATATGAAAATTTTCTTTAATTAACCATTTAAAAATAGAAATTTAAAAGAGTATCCCTAAATCTATGCCCTCCTTAAATTAACTTGTAAAAATTTAAGATAAAATAAACAGAATTATGAAGTATAGGTTCACATTCTTAAAAAAAATAGCCTTCATAATATAGATCAAACTCTAATTTTCAAATTTCATAATGAAAATCAAATTTTATACAGAAATGAGAGCAGTGATTACTTGTTTTCTTAAGCAGCAAAACTATTCCTGCTTAACTGTCCTATGTGAGCACATCTTACTTATTCTACAAATGAGACTGCTTATTTCATTTTAATAGATTTCAATTAAGTTAAAAGGCTTCCCCTTTCATCACTTATGGCTCTTTACATGCTCTACAGTTATATTAACATTTTTAATCAACATAAACCACACGGATATTAATAATCACAATAATAATTCTAAACTAAATTAAATCAAAAATATCATATATTTGTTGCACAATTAATGCCTGGAAACCATTAGCTAATTACCTCAATGGAAACTTATAAAACTCATTTTCTTCAAATTATTTTAAAACATAACATATTATATATATAACAAATCTGTTCATCTGTATTATGTATAAAGACCAAACTTTTTAAGTTTTAATGATTTTCTGGCAGGCAGGAGACTTGTATTGTGGCTAAGGTTAGAGACTCTAGCACTAGACTTCTTTGGTTCCACATGTCTGCTCCTTACTTGCTGTGGGACCCTAAGAGAGCTGCTTAACCTCTGTGATCCCCAGTGTCCTCATCTGTAAGTGGGGAAACTATAAAATTTATATCATATGTCATTGGGTTGCTGTGAGGATTAAATGAGTTAAAACAAGTAAAATACTTGGATTAGTTCCTGATTCTACAAAAGGGTTAGCTAATCTTACTATTCTACAAAAGCTAATTTCAACGTAAAAAACAAGACTGAACAATCAGGGTCTAGACCAACAGAGAAGAATTTTAATGTTTCAAATAATTCAAACAAATTTGGATACTGAGAAAGCAAACTTTTGAAGTCCATCTAGGAGCCATACTTTATAAAACATACTTTCTCTTGTTCCTTATATCCCTATTATCACCCTCAAGCACAAGCCAAAAACATTATCTCCCACTTCCAAAGAATCACTAAATACAGTAAAAGTACTGATCATGACTAGCAGAGGAGATTCTTACATGAAACCCCATATTTCTGGTTTAAGTACCGTGTCAAACACAAATGCCACAATCTATAAGTCAACTAAGAAATGTCAACAGCTGTTTGCTTCTTGTCTGCATTAGGAGTACATTTAGTAAAGGCAGGCGGAGGATAAGCAATAGAAGCAATAGCTCCAAAGATGACTTTTGGATCTTTCGGGGCTGCTTCTGTGGTATGTGAAAGGAAAGTAGAAGAGAGCACAAAGGCACAAAGAAATCATGAGGACAATGTACTCTGAGTATTTAGGAAAGCTTTACAAAGATCTTGATTATCCCTACTATTAATTTTCATTTTCTTATCAGAAGCTGTTATTGTTCCTGCTTCCCTTAGCACCCTGCCTGGAGTCACCACCTCCCTCTTCCAGTGCTTAGCCTAGATATGACTGACGGGTTTGGCTGCTGCCACATAGGAACCTTTTTTTTTTTTTTCTTTTTTAATGCCTCAAAGAAAAAGTAAGTAACTGCACAAGTGATAGTTTTCTTCAACAATAGTGTGTTCCCCTCTAGAAAACTTCGTCAAACTAGCTACCCTAAATTTCATTAGATTCACTGGCTCCTCTACCAAGTGAAAATATACTACCCTCATCATGACCACATCTTTTTATAGCATTTTTATGCTTCTCTGAAAACTTATTCCCTACCCGTGTCCTTTACTGATGTTTCTAGGCTCTTCTTACTCGTGTTCAACTCTCATTTTATCTGACCAAGAGATTAATATGTTAAATAAATTTTCTAGGCATTAATTAATTCCTAGGATTAGTAAGACAAATCTGAAACCCTGTTTAAAAGCAATAACTTAAACAATACCTATATATAGTACTTTACACAACATTTCAGGGAAAAATAGTATGTATAGATAAGATCATCAAATTTCTGTTGGTGATCCTTTGTACATCACAGAGAAGGCACATGATGAGTGGATATAATAGACATTTCTCATCCTTTTTTTTAAACCCAGTACTTGAATCCTGTTCCTGTGTTTGGGAAATTCCACATGCCTTGCAGCAAAATCTGAGTCCCAGCATAAAAGCCAAAATTACCTGAGTCTTATCTTCCTGGTCTAACTTTAAAAACCTAGGACATGAATCTAGGTCACAGGCTCAAATGCCAGCCTTTCAACTGGCAGCCAGTTATTCAAAAAGACACAGAACATTAAAAATTCCATTTTAGATTTATTTTATTTATTTTTTAGTTTAAAGAAGCAGAATTTTAAAAAAATTCTATTCTAGTGATGGCACTCATAGAGTTAGCAGTTATGTTCCCAGAGGCAACAGTGGGAGGACAACCTGAAAGAGCAATTAGAGACTGAGGGAAAATGCCATAAAATGATGAAATAAAACCTATGTCTCAATGCAAATTAAAGTTAAGTCTAAGGTGTCTTGACCTCTTCATCTGGAAAACCAGGGCCCTACCTAAAAATGACATAAATAATCATAGAATTAAAATAATTGATGTATGCAAAATTCTTAGAATGGTATCTATAAAAAATTAATAAACAAAAACCTCAATTAAATATAGTCAGAAGATCAGGAGGGAGAGCTCTCAAACCATGGGACAACAGCAGAGTCCAACAGGAAGAAGAAAGACCCTCTTCTTTCCTGGCAAGGACTCAGCCAACGAAATGCCATGGACTCTGTTTTCTATAGCCCTCCTAACTTCCCTTTTCCTTTCTGTAAAAGTGTTCTCCTTCCCTTGCCCTGCAGGGAGTTGCACATGGCTCACCATGGTCGCAGACACCAAACTGCAATTCTCTGCTGATCTCAGATAAACTCATCTTAGCTGGAGAAATATCTGGCAGTCTATTTGTTTAGACCAACATACCTGATACATGCATTTGTATTTGCTTTCATTGCCATTATCATCATTATTAGCATTATTATTTCTATTAGTTGTGGGACTACATGAAACCCTCAGTGATATCTCCCTTTCCTGCAGAAAGATACCAACAGGATATTTGAAAGCAAAACTCCTAGTATTTTAAGCCCCAAACAAACAAACAAACAACAACAATAAAATCCAAAGTAGTTAAGTTGCTGGGAATCACATGAAGACAGTGAATCAGGCAGTAAAAAAAAAAATCACTGGTGGCAACCAACTTCAAAGGAAGGCAGGTCACCCTGTTTGTATTTTGGAAAAAGCTTTTCCCATACTTTGTGGTTTTATTTAACCATGTGAAGTTGAGTTGAAGCCCATGCACAATTCCCCATGCCCAGAACCCTTATATTAACCACTTAAAATCCAAGCCTAACTGACCTGGAGCCCCAAAGACCAGTTCCTCATTTCAAAAATTTCAGTATTTTTCCCATCCCTGTTCCCTGCCATTTTGACATATGAAATTTCATATACTCTCTAACCTTGGACATATTAAACTGCATGCATGCTCTTATCTTCCAAAACTCTAATTACCAAACATCAACAATTAAACCCCCCAGGCCTAGCAAGAAATGGAGCATTTGATCACTGAGTTGTCTCCCAAGATGTATGCACAATGCAAATAAAGACTGAACTCAAGTTTTAGCCTCAAAATAAATTTCCTTTTACCATGCTAGGGTAAAGGACTTGGGGGTGTCTTTACTTCACATTTCATTTTTTAATGATACTTTCACTGGATACAGAATTCTTGGTTGACTTGCTTTTCTCTCAGCATTATGAATATGTCATTTCACTGATTTTTGGCCTCCATTACATTATTTCTTTTTTTTTTTTAAGAGTATTTTTTTTTTTTTGGTTCCGTCAGGTCTTAGCTGCGGCATGCGGGATCTTCGTTGAGGCAAGCGGGCTCTTTGCTGCAGTGTGCCGGCTTCTCTCTAGTTGTGGCGTGCAGGTTTTCTCTTCTCTAGTTGTGGCATGTGGGCTGCAGGGTGCCTGGGCTCTGTAGTTGTGGTGCGCAGGTTCCAGAGTGTGTGGGCTCTGTAGTTTGTGGCACACAGGCTCTCAAGTTGAGGCACGTGAGCTCAGTAGTTGTGGCATGCAGGCTTAGTTGCCCTGTGGCATGTGGGATCTTAGTTCCCCAGCCGGGGATCGAACCCATGTCCCCCGCATTGTAAGGCAGATTCTTTATTACTGGACCATCGGGGAAGTTCCAGCCTCCGTTTTTTCTGATGACAAGTTCATGATCACATTATTTCCACTGTATGTAATAAATTGTTTTTCACTTTCAAGATGTTCTCTTTGTTTTGGTTTTCAGCAGTTTGACTATGGTATGTCTAAGAGTGTTAGACATCTTTATATTATTACTTAGCAGTTCACTGAACTTCCTGGATTTGTATATTCATGTTTTTCATTAATTTTGGAAAGTTTTCAGCTATCTTTTCTTCAAATGTTTTTTCTGCCCCTTTCTTTCTCACCTCCCCTTCTGAGACTATCATTACATATATGTTGGAATATGTGACATTGACCCAAAGGTCTCTGAAACTGTTCATTTTGTCAATCTCTTTTTCTTTTTTCTTCAGATTTAATGGTTTCTATCGAGCTATTATTTAGTTCACTGATTCTGTCTTCTGTCATCTCAAATCTGCTATTGAGTCCAGCTGGTGAATTTTTCATTTGCATTATTGTACTTTATAATTTTAGAATTCTTTTTTAGTTCTTTTGCTTGCTTGCCTGCCTGTTTCTATTTCTTTATTGAGATTCCCTATTGTCTAACTCAGTATATTTTACTTCAGTTATTTAAACATAAGTTCCCTTGATTCTTTGAATATATTTATGATGGCTGCTTTGAAATCTTCATCTGTTTGATACAATGTCTAATCTTACCAGAGTAGGTTTCTCATACTCCCCCTGAGTATGAAATATACTTACCTGATATTTGCATATCGAATGAGTTTTGTTTGAAAAATAGACATTTTCGATAATATATTAACTCTGGATTGTAATTTTCTTTAGTAAGGACTGCTGTCCATGTTGTCTTGAGTTTTCAAATTTATTAAGAAAAAATATTGTCTGTTTATTGCTTCAAGAATCTGTAGAAATGTCCTTCTTTACATTTTTGATATTTGTTATTTTTGCCATTTCTCATTTTTTTCTTGATCAGTAACATCACAAGGTGGTCAACTCTATTCTGTCTTTTAAAGATAGATCTATACAGATAAATAAAATAGAATAGATTTTTATTTTTGAACTTGTTTCTCCCTGTAGTTTTGTCAATATTTGCTGTATGTATTTGTGGAGCTGTGCATAAAAATTTTTAATTATCGTATTATTACGGTAAATTTAATTTTTAAAAATATTAAGTGAGACTGATTTTATTTCTAAATCCCATTTTGTCTTAACATGTTTTATTTGTATTAAAGTAGCTATTCCAGCATTTCCACCAATGAGTAGGTTTTGATAAATCATTTTTACTTTTCAAAAATGCTAAAACGTTAAAATCATAATTTCAAAGATATAAGAGATCTGTGAAAGCAAAGAGGATTTTATGTACTAAATTCAAAAATGGGGAAAGCCCTTCTAATGTGAGTTTACACTGAAAGCTGCTTTCTTCTATATGGGCATTTAGCAAGTCAGGGTAAGAGCTAAAGATTAGGTTCTTCATAGGCAGACAGATTATTCTAAGGAAAAGAAGAACTAGTGGAGCTTTCAAAGGGCACACAGTCTATCATAAGGGACTGAAGACTAGGGGAGACCAAATTCATTACTGGTTCTTTATGATGGACTATTTGCTGTGTGCTAGAACAGGCAAAAGAACAGAAGTCTGGGTTGAAGAGACAGAATAAAATTTGCAGTCTTCTGATGCTTAGGAGCTAAAGTCACACTAGAACAAGGGCTGGCAACAGAGTACAAGCCTCTTTCTCAAGATATTTACCAAGTTTTGAACCCGAATGGCATAGGAAGCTAAAGAGTATGCTGAAAATTTGTAAAGGGTAGGACTTCCAGGGAGAAAAAAAGAGAACCTCAGGCACTCAACCAAAAACTCAGAAGGGCAACATGGAGAAGTTGCAGAGCCACAAAGGCAGAGTGGAATCTCAGTCTTCCTGTGCTTAGGAGACAAACTCTCACCAGCAGGACGAGTCCACAGCGATATACAGCAGGTCTAATAATAATAGCTATGTGAGAGAAATTCATATACTTTACGAGAGTTAACATCCTAGGCAATTAAACCAGAACTACTTCTTACAAGAAATAACTGTTCTTCCATTTCTGCTTCCAGTAAGCTATATATGTATACACACATAACACACACACACACACACACACACACAGCTAGATAGCATGATTTAGTAAATCATTAACTATGATTTGGGTTAAAATTTATTTATTTGGGGGTAACTTGTTCTAGCTGTTATTTCATAGCTAAGTATATTCTGGTCTAAAATTTTAGTTTAAAATCCCAAATACGTAATTATTAAAAAGTCACTTAGAGCTTCTTTTATGATGAAGCTTGTCAAATTAGTGAAGTGACTTAAGAAGACTTGAAGGATATTTTCAATCAAAGCTTCAAATCAAAATCTTTAATCAAATATATATGGTGAAAAAAATTATAGGCCATAAATGTAGTGAAGTTTGCCTAAATATGCAGAAAACTTTGATTAAAGCAATTTACCAATATGTTTATCCAAGTTGTTTAATTTTGGATTTATAGAGAAGGCATTTCAGATGATAATCAAATTATCTTTGTTCTGCATATTGCAAATTATAATTACAAACGTGTTACCCTTGCCATTTTTCAGCATTCCTAATATTCATCATTCTAAACATATACCTCTTTAAATATATGACTTAGAAAAGAATGTGACTTTAGAAAGAAAAAGATTTTAATATAGATGTGACATAATGTTAATTGTTAAGTGATAATCAAAAACAGGAAGTATTGATTTCATTTTCTATATTCTCCCAGCACAGTGAAAAAGACCCTTTATCCTAATGCTGATTTACGAAAGAAACTACAATTGTCAGCTATACCATGATACTTCAAGGCCCAGTAAAGAATAACAAAACCGGCTGATGGACAAAATCATGTAGGCAATAAAAGCATTAATTTCACCTAATTTCTCCAACATAACATTATATAATTCACATTTAAGTCACAAATTTCTAGTTGTTTGCTGTACATTTCCACATCATTATTCTCACGTAGTCTTAAGATAAAACTCATTATCTTCCCTTCCCCAACTACCTAACCATCTATCCTTTCCCACCTGCCTACAATAATTCCTTGTCTATCCAGGCCTGAAAATAGAAAGCCGGCTCTCACATTTCTTCACCCTTCTCCCCCATATCTAAAAATCAACACTCTCTTTCCTTTACTACCAAAAAGATCCTGGTAAGTGCTCTAAAATACTACTTGACAACTGTATTAACTGCCTCTTTAACCTTCAGGTCTCTCACTCTCAAATCATTGGCATCCCAGTAGCAAATAAGTTATTGTACTGAAACATGACAGACATCTGCTGGAAGCATTCATTGGCTCCTGAGTGTCTATGGGAAAAAATTCAGGAGATTCTCCTTGGTATGCAAAGCCTTTTTAAATTGTGAAGGCAGTTTTACAATTTTAAAGCTCAGTTAAAATGGAACATCGTCCATGAAGCATTCTTGATCACTCTAGCTAGAATTGATATCCTCTATTTTTTAATTCTTCTATTACTTATAGTTTATATAGACACATAAACATATAAAAAGCACATTAAACAAATATACTGTATCTACTTGAATATTTCTTTCTTTGTCAATATAAGAGCAGAAAGAGAATAAAGCCATCTGATGAGAAGGCAAGGTTTCCGCAGATAGGATTCTATGTACCCTACGTATTTGCAGATTAATTTTTCTTTTATTCTCTCAAATTAAAGAAAACTGACAGTAGGAATACAGGAGCCTAGGGGATCCCCAATAACACTGGGGGTCTAAGCCATTTCATGCTTTCTGTTTTACCATACTTAGATTGTGACCCTCATCCTAATGTTCTCAAGATTTTAGCCATAGCATTCTCATTTCGGAAATGAAGAGAAAGGACAAAGGCAAAAATTGTGTTTAACAGCTGAAACACTTTCCAAGAGGAACTTTCCTAGAATCCAAACCAGTAACTTTTGCTTTCTTCCCATTGGTTAAAACTTGTCAAATAACCATTCTGTAGCTATAAGGGAACTTTAAAAAAGTAGTTGTTTTACCTGGGAATGTTGTTCTTCTAAATAAAATTGGGTTCTGTTAGAAAGGAAGAAAAAGAATAAAGACGGGGTAGGTAGCTAGTAATCTCAGTCATAATAGCTGCCTTTGAGGGCACTAGAACCATAAAAAAATTAATTCATTTCTAGAATACTATCAGGATATTAGACTATAGAAAAAGCTATTTTGACCCATGGCTTATTAACTTTGTTGTCTAATTCTTGCTCATCCTTTGGGTTTCAAAGCTTCCCTGAATCCATTTGTTCTTGCAATAGGCTTTCAGACACACAGCTCTTAACTTTGTACCCATTGTTACATTTGCAGTTAAACAAGTCTTTAATTATTTTTTTAATATCATTCATTCCCATAGAAAGGTAAGTTTCTTGAAAGTTAAGGAAGCATCTGTTTTGTTCATCATTGTATCCTCGATGATGGCAAGTGCCTGGCACACAGTAAGTGATCAATGAACATTTTTTAATCAGTGAGTAAATATATGGGCTAATGAATGAGTGAATCTGTCTACCTCGAAGCTTTCCCTCTCATGTGTGGCCTTATCACTGAGTTTCCCCATAAAAGTAGGGCTGACACTATGCCACGAAAGTATTTTCAACCCCTACAGTGCTTAAATTTGCCTCACATATAAGCAGTTCTTTATAAAATGTCTGTTGTGTAAAACTATACTGCTTTCCCTAAAGATGCTCTGGTTTCTGGCAAAGACAAATGTAATTTATAATCTCAGCAATGATGCAGAAGTATGGATATTTCCATTCAAACTGATCAAGGACTCACTTTCACACAATCATTACAGTGTGTCTCCAGGTAGTTAAATTTGATTGATATTTTATGTGAGATGTATTTCTTTCTCTTTGCTAATATCAAAAAAGTAGACCTTTACTTTTGATGCTGGAGCTTTTCATGATTACCTTTGACACTGGTTTTACAGAAAAAAATGTATATCTCATCAGATTAAAGTAAAACATGTGAATAGAAATGGCCTTTCTCTTCCTGTAAATGCTAATGCTACTGAGTTATGGAAAAAGCAGATTATTACTAGTTACACTAGCTCTGATTGACAAGATACCACTTCTTCAGTTTTATCAATTCAACAAAAATCCAAAAGTAAATTATTTTA
The DNA here is from genome assembly GCF_937001465.1 of Orcinus orca. Classification (NCBI taxonomy): domain Eukaryota; kingdom Metazoa; phylum Chordata; class Mammalia; order Artiodactyla; family Delphinidae; genus Orcinus; species Orcinus orca. The sequence goes on from NC_064562.1 coordinate 18,146,713, forward strand.
TAAGTCGAATGTGAAAGGGAAGAAAGTTAATGTAAATGATTCTTTAAAAAGAACATAATTCCTCCCAGAGCCAGTTGAACAGATTTGGATAAGACACTAAAATTCATCTTGATAAACTTAGAAAACTTACAAGAGGTAAAATCTGAATGTGATTTGTGAAGGAAGTGTAATTTAAATAATAGAGTTGTGAAAATTGTTGATTAACCCTAGAGAAATATCTAAAAGAAAGAGTCCAGAGACTTCCCTGGCGGTCCAGTGGTTAAGACTCCACGCTCCCAATGCAGGGGGCATGGGTTTGATCCCTGGTCAGGGAACTGAGATCCCACATGCCGCAGGGCACCGCCAAAAAAAGAAAGAAAGAATCCAATCAATTTGTTATGTTTAAACTTTGTGAAATCATGTAACCCTTATTATCATCTACTTATGCTCAGTATGGCATGAATTACCCATTGTATAAAAAAAGGAATCATTTCAAGGTAGTGCTACTGAAATACCTTAGAACTTGAAGTCAGAATTGCTGGGTTGTATTCATAACCTTATTATTAGCTTCAAGAAGGCCCTCAAAGATCTCACCCACTCATGCAAACCCCTCCCACCATAATTCATGCTGAAGGTCATGTTCAGAAATATTTAGCAGGTCACTGTGCAGGAAACATGTCTTTTTCTCTTCTCTTCTTATGAGATTGGCAGTAGATAAGTCATAGAACTATTCATGTTTGGAAGTTGCCTCCACCATCCACAGTAAACTAAGAGTGGACAGAACGATCCAGGCTGGCTTCCGGTAAGCTATAAATATCTTAGCATCCCATTACCTACTCCAAAAATAACTATGGTCATATCTAGACACAGAAGAGTAAAGATAATGAGAGAGGGGAATAAACTATGAAAAAGATGAAAAGAGAGAAGAGAAAGCAAGGTGACTAAGAAAAAGAAGGTACAGAACAGGAAATAAAGATTGTCTAGACAGACAGAGAGAGAGAGAGAGAGAGAGAGAGAGAGAGAGAGATAAGGAGTTCTGGTAATGTTAACCATACACAAAAATAACATTTTATGACACACCAGCTGTAGATCTCAATGTCAAAAGACAAACTATACATCTGAAATTCTGGAAACCTATTTATTCTCCCCTAATGTTCCTATAAATATCTTTCCTGGTTAATGAAATATATTTTAAATATCCTGTCTTCTTCCAGATCTATGGTGCTTATGTGACACTAAACAATTGTTCAGGTTATCTTATATTTGGTGACAAATTTAGTAGCACATTTCTTAGTAACACTAAATGTTTGTTGATTGAGTAAAGAAACAAAACAAGCAGAATTAAAATTAGATGAAACGGCTATTAAAGACCAAGGGTGCTACTGCTATTTTCCAGACTCGTGCATATAAAGATTACAGCCATATAAATACATCCAAAATATTATTTAATTTCATGAGGAGTCAAGAAAATGATCATCTAAAATAAAAATGTGAATATCCTTACTTCTTCCTTTCCCTTCTTTTAAAGAATTTGATACACTGTTTCCTCTATAAAGAAAATGCTACTTAAGTGATACTGTTTTTAAATGCTACCCTAACACACAATTGTAAAGCAATTACACTCCAATAAAGATGTTAAATCAATCAATCAATAAATAAATGCTACCCTATATTACAGCCTACAAACAAAAATTTACTGAGTCTTTACTAAGCACTGGCCTTAGTGTACACCAGTAGTAAAGATTATGGACTCTGAAGCTGTGTTGTCTGAGGTCAAGCCCTGGCTTGTATTTTTGCTAACCATATGACTATGGGTAAATTCTTGTGTCAAAATTTCCTCATCCAATTGGCTCGGTGCTTTGTGACAGCCTGGAGGGGTGGGATAGGGAGGGTGGGAGGGAGGGAGACGCAAGAGGGAAGAGATATGGGAACATATGTTTATGTATGACTGATTCACTTTGTTATAAAGCAGAAACTAACACACCATTGTAAAGCAATTATACCCCAGTAAAGATGTTAAAAAAAAATAAAAATAAAAAATAAAATTACAAAAAATACAACTTTAAAACAATTATAAAACTACAGGAGATGTGAGAATAGATGGGAGCACATTAATAACAAGAAACATTAAAATACCACGGTCAGTTCAAGACAGTTCAGACATGCTGACTAATGGATTCCTGTTTTATTCTATGGATTACAATTCATTATCATCATTAATTATTTTGATGTTCAAATTATCCCTGATTTAGCCTGTGGGAGCACCTTCAAGCTGGCTCCTACGTCCTTCTAACATGTTCCAATCATTTATTTATTTTAGTGTGCACTGATTTTTAACACAGCAAGATATTCCTGCTCCTGCCCTGAAATCAGCCATTTCTCTAAGGATCTCTGAAAGCTTTAAGTGAGGAATGATTTTTTACAAACCAAGATCTGAGAATAAAGTGTGTTCCTTGCTACAATGGCCCTTTTAGCAGACAGAGCTAAGGGGAAAGAAAAGATAAAAAGATGTACACATACATACACAAATACCTCTATGTTTATATCTATATCCATATGTCTCTATCTATATATTCTAGACTTTCTTCTTTCCATATTTATAACTCCTTTCTCTAACAGTGAAAAACACACTTCTCCTTATTCTCAATATATTTACCCATTCGCTTACTCCTAGGTCACAAGGAAAGTTGTTTTAAAGTTGCTAACCTACACCACTGTGAAAATCAGACCTGCTAAATACAGTTCATAATTTGTTTACAGTTCTTTTTGCCCTTAGTCTGAAAGTATTGTGTTCAAAATTTACTTGGATTACTAATAATAATATTTTTTAAATATCAGGGAAATTAGAGCAATAAAATGCACTAGTGAACACGAAAAAATTCTCTCATATGCTTTCTCTTTTTTAGGTGTAATGTTATACAATACTACAAAAATATCATGCCATGTAGAGGAACAGTATGTTATGACTTTTTTTTTCATTTCAAACTGCTCAAAAATACCCTACTACCAAAATTCTTATAACCTTATGTCCAATTTATTTTCCCAGAGACAACATTCCACTCAAACACTCTTATATGTTTGAATTAGAAATATTTTCATCTCTTGCAAAATTAAAATTCCAGTTAGTAACTAACAGATTAATTCTATTACATGCATTGAACCTTTGAATCTAGAAATAGCCCTGGACTCTATTAAGTTCCCAGTGTCTTTGAAAGTTTCTATTACTGGAGCATGCCAAGAAAACAGTATAGAAAAAAAAAAAGTAAAAGTATTTTTCCTACATTATTTTTCTCTAATTATATAACTGAAGTAAAACAATGGATAATCAGAATTGTAGATAATAAGAGAAGCTTAAACATTAAAACAGTCAACCTTTGTAGATTGCTTTGGGTACTAGGGTCATTTCCACAATGTTGATTCTTCCAATCCAAGAACATGGCATATCTCTCCATCTATTTGTATCATCTTTAATTTCTTTCATCAGTGTCCTATAATTTCCTGCATACAGGTCTTTTGTTTCCTTAGGTAGATTTATTCCTAGATATTTTATTCTTTTTGTTGCAATGGTAAATGGGAGTGTTTCCTTAATTTCACTTTCAGATTTTTCATCATTAGTGTACAGGAAAGCTAGAGATTTTCGTGCATTAATTTTGTGTCCTGCTACTTAACCAAATTCATTGATTAGCTCTAGTAGTTTCCTGGTAGCATCTTTAGGATTCTCTATGTATAGTATCATGTCATCTGCAAACAGTGACAGCTTCACTTCTTCTTTTCCAATTTGGATTCCTTTTAGTTCTTTTTTCTTCTCTGATTGCTGTGGCTAAAACGTCCAAAACTATGTTGAATAATAGTGGTGAGAGTGGGCAACCTTGTCTTGTTCCTGATCTTAGTGGAAATGGTTTCAGTTTTTCACCACTGAGGACAATCTTGGCTGTGGGTTTGTCATATATGGCCTTTATTATGTTGAGGAAAGTTCCCTCTATACCTACTTTCTGGAGGGTTTTTATCATAAATAGGTGTTGAATTTTGTTGAAAGCTTTTTCTGCATCTATTGAGATGATCATATGGTTTTTCTCCTACAGATTCAATGCAATCCCTATCAAACTACCACTGGCATTTTTCACAGAACTAGAACAAAAAATTTTACAATTTGTATGGAAACGCAAAAGACCCCGAATAGTCAAAGCAATCTGGAGAAAGAAAAGCGGAGCTGGAGGAATCAGGCTCCCTGACTTCAGACTATACTACAAAGCTACAGTAATCAAGACAGTATGGTACTGACACAAAAACACAAATATAGATCAATGGAACAGGATAGAATGCCCAGAGATAAACCCACGCACATATGGTCATCTTATCTTTGATATAGGAGGCAACAATATACAGTGAAGAAAAGACAGCCTCTTTGATAAGTGGTGCTGGGAAAACTGGACAGCTACATGTAAAAGAATGAAATTAGAACACTCCCTAACACCATACACAAAAATAAGCTCAAAACGGATTAAAGACCTAAATGTAAGGCCAGACACTATAAAACTCTTAAAGGAAAACATAGGAAGAACACTCTATGACATAAATCACAGCAAATCCTTTTTCAGCCACCTCCTAGAGAAATGGAAATAAAAACAAAAATAAACAAATGGGACCTAATGAAACTTAAAAGCTTTTGCACAGAAAAGGAAACCATAAACAAGATGAAAAGATCCCTCAGAATGGGAGAAAATATTTGCAAATGAAGCAACTGACAAAGAATTAACCTCCAAAATTTACAAGCAGCTCATGCAGGTCAATATCAAAAAAACAAACAACCCAATCCAAAAATGGGCAAAAGGCCTAAATAGACATTTCTCCAAAGAAGATAGATATACAGATTGTCAACAAACACATGAAAGGATGCTCAACATCATTAATCCTAAGAGAAATTCAAATCAAAACTACAATGAGATATCATCTCACACCAGTCAGAATGGCCATCATCAAAAAATCTACAAACAATAAATGCTGGAGAGAGTGTGGAGAAAAGGGAACCCTCTTGCACTGTTGGTGGGAATGTAAATTGATACAGCCACTATGGAGAAGAGTATGGAGGTCCCTTAAAAAACTAAAAATAGAGCTACCATATGACCTAGCAATCCCAGTACTGGGCATATACCCTGAGAAAACCACAATTCCAAAAGAGTCATGTACCAAAATGTTCATTGCAGCTCTATTTACAATGGACAGGACATGGAGGCAGCCTAAGTGTCCATCAACAGATGAATGGATAAAGAAGATGTGGCACATATATACAATGGAATATTACTCAGCCATAAAAAGAAACGAAATTGAGTTATTTGTAGTGAGCTGGATGGACCTAGAGTCTGTCATACAGAGTGAAGTAAGTCAGAAAGAGAAAAACAAATAACGTATGCTAACACATATATATGGAATCTAAGAAAAAAAAAAAAAAGGTCATGAAGAACCTAGCGGAAAGATGGGAATAAAGACATAGACCTACTAGAGAATGGACTTGAGAACACGGGGAGGGGGAAGGGTAAGCTGTGACAAAGTGAGAGAGTGGCATGGACATATATACACTACCAAACGTAAAATAGATAGCTAGTGGGAAGCAGCTGCATAGCACAGGGAGATCAGCTCGGTGCTTTGTGACCACCTAGAGGGGTGGGATAGGGAGGGTGGGAGGGAGGGAGACGCAAGAGGGAAGAGATATGGGAACATATGTATAACTGATTCACTTTGTTATAAAGCAGAAACTAACACACCATTGTAAAGCAATTATACTCCAATAAAGATGTTAAAAAAAAGTCAACCTCTTTTGCAATGAAGAAATTTACTTCATAAAGTAAAAGCAAATATCAAAAGTAAACTCTATCCTCTCATCAATCAAAATAAAGGAGTCATTTTAAAACTGTGAACATGTGAAATGAAAATTAGTTATTTAAAACTCCACTGGAAACACTTTATGAAACCCATTAGTCCCTGGGGTTACCAATCATGCAATGATCATCTTAATGACTTATATTTGTTTGTAATTAATGTGTTTTTCTCTTTATTTTTATAACATAGATCAATTTGTCTTATCTCCCTAAGTAATTTTTTTAACTTTGCTACTGTATACTTGACATAGAGTAAACTTTACATATTTAAACTGTACAATCTGACAAGTTTTGGCATGTCATCTGCATGAAATAATCACAACAATCATGATAATAAACATTTTTCCATCCCCCAAAACTTTCTTGTGTTCCTTTGTTACCCTACCTTCTATCCACCCTACCTTCTACCCACATTCACATGTAAACACTGATATAGTCTCTGTGACTATATGTTACTTTCCACTTCTAGAATTTTGTATAAATAGAATCATATATTGTAAAATTTTTTTTTCTAGCTTCCTTCACACATTATGATTTTAAGATTCATCATGTTCTTGTGTATATCTGTATTTCATTCATTTAAATTTCTGAGTAGTATTACATTTTATGGCTATCTTAGTCTGCTTATTATTCACTAGCTGATGAACATTTGGGCTTTTTCCAGCTTGGGGTTAATAATACTGGTTTTGGTTAATAACACTGCCATAAACATTCACATACATACCTCCCATTTCTCTTGAATAAATACCTAGGAGTAGAATGTCTGAGTCAATGGCAAGTGAATTTTAAACTTTTGGACTTTTGCAGGAAATGCCAAACTGCTTTCCAAAGTGGCTGTACATGGTTATCTCCTTACAAACTTACTTATATTGCAACTACGTCGATCTTGGTATATATTTTTCTCTGAAGGTCAGAAACCTCTAAAATGCTTAGCTAAGAAAAAAAGATCAGAACCTAATGACTTTTAAGGAAAAAATGAAAAAAAAATTGGGAATTCATCATGACATTAAAGTATAGGTAGAATATATATATAAATGGAAAAAGGAATTTTCCCAGATAATATAAAAAATACAAATTATATTCCTCAGAATTTCTTTTTAAAGGCATAATTCTACTTTTGGAGGAAGTTCTTCCAGAGGAAAGGTCATAGTTATCTTTATATCCCAAATACTATCACAGTGATTGGAACACATCAAGGTCATAATAGTGTTAATCATGAATTTAGATGAGCTAATAAAGGAGACAAATGGACAGAAATTATAATATGTGTAAAATACTAAGAACTTATAAGATAAAATGTTTTATACCACAATTGGGCTCTAATATATAATTTGTCTTGCTTCTGTTTCCTAGCATTAAGTCTTCAGATCAAAACTGTTTTGTCTTTCTTTAATTTCAGTCTTGTAAGTATACAACAAAATTTTATTAAAGTATTTGGGATGTGACATATTAGAAAGAGAATGACAACTGAAAAAAATAAATAAAAGACACTTTGAGAAACAACCTTATACAGAAGATAAAGAAAGAAATTACATAAGAATGAAAGTAAAAAGTTAACTTCATTAAAAATTTAGCTGATACACAGTTCATCTATTTCACTGTGGTAAGCCATCAAAATAATTATGATTCCGTGAATGCAATCTAATCTCAGGCGAATGGGAAAAAGTCTGTCTTCCAATTAGCACGTTAGTGGGACTTGCCTAATTAAATCAGTTGAATACAAGTAGAAGAAAAGCCCCCTAAGTGTGCACTATGAGACTCATATGAAGAAACAGATGTAATCATGAATTTACAATGCACATTAGGAAATTGTTGGCAAGTGTTTAATATGTGATCTTTTTTTCTTTGTATAGAGCAAATCAAAGGTATAGGAAAGGTCTTAAACCCTAGGGAAATGCTTAAATGTGCAAATTCAGATTTTAAAAATCTACTCTGTTAAAGCTTCTTTTATAAATTTATTTATTGATTGATTTTTGGCTGCATTGGGTTTTCATTGCTGCGCGCGGGCTTTCTGTAGTTGCAGCGAGCAGGGGCCACTCCTCATTGTGGTGCACGGGCTTCTCACTGTGGCGGCTTCTCTTGTTGCAGAGCACAGGCTCTAGGAGCACAGGCTTCAGTAGTCGTGGCATGCATGCTCAGTAGTTGCGGCGCACGGGCTTAGTTGCTCCGTGGCATGTGGGATCTTCCCAGACCAGGTATCGAACCTGTGTCCCCTGCACTGGCAGGCGGACCCCCAACCACTGCGCCACGAGGGAAGTCCCAAAGCTTCTTTTATAATTAAGCAATGATGTCTTAAAAGCATACTTCTAGAACTGGATGTGGGACCATAAAAATGGGTAAATTAATTTTCTAAATATAAACACCATATTAGAAGGTAATTAGAAAGTCCTCAGAGATATTTATCATTGTTACATGCTGCTTCCTTTGTTTTCCACTGTGTAGGGAACTGCTTTACTTTTCTTTGAATATCTTTTCCACACTAATCATTACATACATTTAAAAGTTAAGGATATCTTACTGTATGGAAGTTTTAAAGTATTTCTTTAAAAAAAGTCTTGTAAGTTTTTTAAGAGAAGATAAAACAATTAGTGGAATTCATAAAATCTCATTTTTCCTTTCAATTATTATATTTAATATTTTTTAAAAGTTTGCATTTTATATAGATGAGAATTAGGGATGTACTTACTTTCTTCAGAGACTCCTGTATTCTCTTAATATGGTAAAAAGTAAGAAAACAGAAAAATTTTGGACTGGGACATAGCAGCATTTGAATAAAATGATTTCATAAAAGATCTTTTGCATTTTATATCAATGGCATCAGATTCATCGAGAGCTTCTATTTCTACAGGTACACTTAAAAAGAGAAGAGAAGAGAAAAAAAAAGCAGAGATGGCAAAAGAACTGGTAAAGATATTGAAAGTATGTCCAAACAAATAGGAAACAGCACAGATGTAAGAAGATTATCATCGTACATCAGCAAAAATAACAAGATCTATTTCACTAGGAAGCAGCAATAAAAACCTGAGAAGAGAATCAGGATTCCGATTTCTAGTTCAGGGTCTGTTACAATGTAACTGGAACACTAGGGGAGCCCCAGAGTCAAATACTCCTACAGCAAAAATGACCTTGGTGGCTAAGAAGGTATGTCTCTTAAGAACTGATCATATATGAGGGAGGTAAGAAGTTGACATTACTAGCTATAGAGTTTATAAGAAATGCAAATTAGCCACTTGAGCTAAAGTACAATACTGTTCTTCTCTCGATGTTCTGGCATTTTTTGCACGCTGGGAAGAGGAAGTCTTCAGGGAGAAGGGAATATGCTCAAGTTAAGAAGCAGGGATGAATCTACAACACACTTAAGAACAAGTGAATTCTTAAACATTAAATATACTGAAACAAGGTTTATAACTCATGAATACATGCATCCTAAGTAAGACAGACACTTGAAGTCAATTTCTAAATGTCATGTTTCATTAGTCATGGATTTATTATATAGAGGTTTCAATGGTATTAATGCCATCACTACACCATGTGTAGGATCGAATATATAGTCATGCTGGGATCAAGGATTTAAATGATGGAGTTAAGGTCTTGACTAGTCATCTCCATATCACTTTTAACATGTTTTCTGTCTTTCAATTCTCACATAAGCTATAAAACAATGACTGGTTGATATCAAATGTAGGAATCAGATTGCGATGAAAGCCTCAAATAGCTTGTCTCAGAGGTTATGTAGAATACGAGTCATTTTGCTGTTGATCACTTTAAATGAACATGGTATCTTCAAAGTTAGGACAGATTTCATCCTCAAGACACAGTAAAGTGCAAAATTTTTTATCAAAGAGTAAAGATAAAATCATTTCTTCATCCACCTGCCATGCAGGGGAAACAGGTTCGAGCCCTGGTCCAGGAAGATCCCACATGACGTGGAGCAACTAAGCCCCTGCGCCACAACTACTGAGCCTGCTCTCTAGAGCCCACGAGCCAGAACTACTGAGCCCATGAGCCACAACTACTGAAGCCCGTGCACCTAGAGCCCATGCTCCGCAACAAGAGAAGCCACCGTAATGAGAGGCCTGTGCACCGCAAAGAAGAGTAGCCTCTGCTCGCCGCAAATAAAAAGAAAGCCCGCGCACAGCAACGAAGACCCAACGCAGCCAAAAATAAATAATAAATAAATAAATTTTAAAAACATAATTTCTTCATGAAGTTATTATTTACTTCTGATATTTATGTAGGGCAATTAAAAATAACTAATATAAAACTGCAGAACTGCATCCTTCTCACAATCTGTGTAAGTACTGACAGGCAATTGTACACAATCAAAAAGCAGGCTACTAGAATCTGGTTTCTCATAGTGTATTTTGCTTAGCAGTTGCCTTCACTGTTCTTTCTGTGCTTTGATGAAGATGGCATCCAGCAGCACTTGTGCCTGCTGTTTGCATATCAAAGCCATTTTCTGAACTAATGAAGTTAGACAATTAAGTGAAAAATTTATAGACTTTAAAATGTAATGGAACACTGGCATTTTTCACAGAAATAGAACAAAAAATTTTGCAATTTGTATGGAAACACAAAAGACCCCGAATAGCCAAAGCAATCTTGAGAACGAAAGAAGGAACTGGAGGAATCAGGCTCCCAGACTTCAGACTATACTACAAAGCTACAGTTATCAAGACGGTATGGTACTGGCACAAAAACAGAAATATAGATCAATGGAACAGGATAGAAAGCCCAGAGATAAACCCACGCACATATGGTCACCTTATCTTTGACAAAGGAGGCAGAAATGTACAGTGGAGAAAGGACAGCCTATTCAATAAGTGGTGCTGGGAAAACTGGACAGCTACATGTAAAAGTATGAGATTAGATCACTCCCTAACACCATACACAAAAATAAGCTCAAAATGGATTAAAGACCTAAATGTAAGGCCAGAAACTATCAAACTCTTAGAGGAAAACATAGGCAGAACACTCTATGACATAAATCACAGCAAGGTCCTTTTTGACCCACCTCCTAGAGAAATGGAAATAAAAACAAAAGTAAACAAATGGGACCTAATGAAACTTAAAAGCTTTTGCACAGCAAAGGAAACCATAAAGAAGACCAAAAGACAACCCTCAGAATGGGAGAAAATATTTGCAAATGAAGCAACTGACAAAGGATTAATCTCCAAAATTTATAAGCAGCTCATGCAGCTTAATAACAAAAAAACAAACAACCCAATCCAAAAATGGGCAGAAGACCTAAATAGACATTTCTCCAAAGAAGATATACAGAGTGCCAACAAACACATGAAAGAATGCTCAACATCACTAATCATTAGAGAAATGCAAATCAAAACTACAATGAGATATCATCTCACACCAGTCAGAATGGCCATCATCAAAAAATCTAGAAACAAGAAATGCTGGAGAGGATGTGGAGAAAAGGGAACCCTCTTACACTGTTGGTGGGAATGTAAATTGATACAGCCACTGTGGAGAACAGTATGGAGGTTCCTTAAAAAGCTACAAATAGAACTACCATATGACCCAGCAATCCCACTACTGGGCATATACCCTGAGAAAACCATAATTCAAAAAGAGTCATGTACCAAAATGTTCATTGCAGCTCTATTTACAATAGCCCAGAGATGGAAACAACCTAAGTGTCCATCATCGGATGAATGGATAAAGAAGATGTGGCACATATATACAATGGAATATTACTCAGCCATAAAAAGAGACGAAATTGAGCTATTTGTAATGAGGTGGATAGACCTAGAGTCTGTCATACAGAGTGAAGTAAGTCAGAAAGAGAGAGACAAATACCGTATGCTAACACATATATATGGAATTTAAAAAAAAAAAAAAGTCATGAAAAACCTAGGGGTGAAACAGGAATAAAGACACAGACTTACTAGAGAATGGACTTGAGGCTATGGGGAGGGGGAAGGGTAAACTGTGACAAAGTGATAAAGAGGCATGGACGTATATACACTACCAAACGTAAGGCAGTTAGCTAGTGGGAAGCAGCCGCATAGCACAGGGAGATCAGCTCGGTGCTTTGTGACCGCCTGGAGGGGTGGGATAGGGAGGGTGGGAGGGAGGGAGACGCAAGCGGGAAGAGATATGGGAATATATGTGTATATATAACTGATTCATTTTGTTGTGAAGCTGAAACTAACATACCATTGTAAAGCAATTATACTCCAATAAAGATGTTAAAAAAAAAAAAATGTAATGGAAGAACAGGAAGTATGTAAGTGCACTGTGACCGACTAACTCTTCAGTGTGTCAGAAATCATTTGCCTAAAATCCCTTACTTGCAGTAAGAAAATTCACTCTAATGTTCTCTCCTCCACCAATGGTTAGGTGAATGATAAGATACCAACAAGCAAACTAACAGCCAATAAAATAAACATTTAAAACTATGTAAAAATCTAAGAAATTTTCATAGCTGTTCCAGTGAGATACTGTAAGGAAAGAAAGACTGAGGGTAAGAGAATATAGGTTTTAGTCAGAATAATTTTGACTCTTAAGGATTTCAGCTGAAATCCATTTCTAAATACGTTTTTTTTTTTTTTTTTTTTTTTTTTTTACTATCTCCAGGATCCCAAAGGTCTGTGCCCCAGGCCCAGGGGACCTTTCTTTTGAGCTCCTGAGACACTAGCACCAGCTGAGCTGTGCTCCTCTTCAGAAACTTGAATCACATTAACAAAAGGTATCTCCAAGCTTTCAAGTTTTAATAATTCCAATCTACTCCCTTTGTTTCCCACGCCTAAGGATGGTGGCACTGCTTGTTACTACTTGCGTGATACCTTAGTGTTCCCTCTTTGCCTTTTGGAGTTCTCCAATATCCAGTTCCTTGTATTACTTTATTTCAAAATAACTAGTGTGGTTCTGTCTCCTGACTAGACCCTGACTGATAATAGGCCCTCTTTGCCTAAATATACCATTATAACTTTTCTGTCTGCAGCAGCTACCCAGTATGAAAGGAGGCACCCTCCCAGGCTTTCAGAGATGAAGTGGAATTCATACTTCAGTAATTCTGGGATTTCTTAACCTGAGTCTCCATGTATTCCACCACTACTACCCAACCCCCAGTCGTACCAGAGTTCACCCACAATGTGGGAGAGCATGAACCTGGCCTCGTGCTCAAATCTCAAATGCCTTGCTTTTCTACCTTTCTCTATCCTTTTCTAGTCTTCCAATCTAGGAAGGGCTTTCTCATTCACTGTAGCAGGAAAATTCCCTTATCCTGCAATTTCCCTATTCTCTTTCTTACAGTAATATTCTTATAGTTCTGCCATCACCATGAAAAGAACATACTCCAGCTACCCCACCGGTCCCAAGAGCCACCCCAGTCAAATGGCATCATGAATCAGAGCTTCTCCAGCAAACCTGCAGCCTGAAGTAAGCTTCTCTAGCAGACCTGCAAACTTATCAGTAATAAATGCTTTTTATTATATGCTACTAAGATTTTGAGTTTGTTTATTATCCATAAATAGCTACTTTATATAAAAGTTGGGCCTCTTAGCCAAACTCTAGTTCTGGAATATTTAAAGGAAAGTGAAAATTAGACAACACTTTCCATTATTTTCAAAGCTCCATTATAAAGCCATGGCCCCCACAACTATTGCCTCTGAAAAGAACTTCAAGAAGTGTTTCCAAAGTAAAAAACTGAACATTTATTCTTTCTGCTTCTTTGCATTCCTCACATAGCAACACCATGCAAAACAGAGGGTCCTCTGGTTGAGGAAGGTGAATGTCACTTACAAAGAAGTGTAAAAAGCAAAAGACATTACCATATTTTAATAGAGGCTCCTTATTCATATTATGAAATATTGAAAAGAGAGCATAGGCTTTGAAGTGGGATTTACTTAGCTCTGAGCCGTAACCCTGCCATTCATAATTTTTATAGCTAACTTACTTACAGCTTACTGTGGGTAACACAATGAAATAAGTGTTGCAAGCAATAATATACTTAGTTCTTCTATGACCCTATCAGGTTATGCCTACTTAATTTATTATCACTATTTAATAGTTGAGGAAACAGATTTAGAGACTAGAAAAGCACTTCTCTGATGCCAAAGCTTTTGCTTTTAAACTTTATTCAGGGATGATATTCAAAATATTTAACAAATCAAATGAGTATAAACTAATAAATAAATATATAAATCAAAATTTATTTTTAAAATTCCCTTCATGCTCAACTCTAAGTATTATAAAACTCTATATCAAGTGATAAAATTTGTAGTGCAACTGTTCAGCAAATAATTCTAATATATTTCAAGTCATTTGTTAATTTTTATAAAATATTAGTATAATTTTTTGTTATATTTTTTGAGACCAATTGTCACTAATCAAATGAGGCCCCTTTCTGAGCCATGCCTCAATATAAGAAAGTACATCAAATTCTTCCAGTGATTTTTCCACTAAATAGTCATTAGTTAATTTTTGGTCTGAATGACTAGAGGAAAGTTATTAACTTCACTACTGTTTCATGATGCTGAATCCTCATCAGTTTCTGCTAAACAGAATTGCATTTCAAAAAAAAAGTTCTATCCCTTATAATAATGTCTGAGATCTTTACAGTCATATCTCTTTTGTTTTAAATCACAAAAATCATTTACTACATTGTCATATTTATTTTATTGTCATATTTATTTTAGTTAAGCCTAATTCTTCAGTCCAAAGGGGAGTGACACAGAAAGACCCTTAAAAGAGTGGATTCTAAAAAAAAAAAAAAAAAAAAGAGTGGATTCTATTGATGGACTGCCTCGGTGTGAATTCTGACTGCCATTTAGACTCTAAACTCAGTTTCCACATTTTTAAAGATGGCCATTATTATAGTACTCAGGTGAGTTAATACACATTTGAAATGGTCCCTGGCATAGAACAAGCACATTATAAGCATTAGCTCTTATTTTTATTAATAAAATTCATTTCATTAATATCTGTAACCATTAAATGAAGGTGAAATGTAACAGGATCTCAGGGGTGATTCCCCTAACACACATTCAACACCAAAAAGTTCAACACTAACAATCTTCCTTAAAGTCCTTTGGTGTGTAAGAAGGGGAGATTTATTTGCATTTCACTCCTAACCTGCCTAGGTTGCCCTCTGGAGTCTTAACTGTATTAAGAATCTTTTTGAGACTAATCACTGTTGGAGAGTCTTAGGCTCTCTTTCATTCTCTGGAGGTCTCTGAGGCTATACAAATTAAAACTCAAGGTCACCTAGTTTGGCAAATGTCCTCAGGGTGACAGCTGGCTTCAGTGCTCTACTTGCCACTCTGGGTCCCTCCTTAACTTAGCCTGTGTACTCCTCTCTTTCTAAATCTTGGAAGCATTTGTGAATATGTTTTGTTTCTATTTTACCTAGAATTTTGGTTGTTTGCAGAGAATGAGTCAGTACAGGCACCAGTATGTCATAATGCCATTCCAAATGCATGCTCCTCATAAACTCAGGAGTATTATTTTTACTTTTATTTTAAAATAATATCTTCACATCATGAATAAAAATCAAATCATATGCAAGTGTCTAAAATAAATGGTAAAATTGTCCTCCTTGACCTCTCCCTGGTTCCAGTCCCAGAAATAATTTATTTTAATAGTAATTGAGTTTTTTCAGTTTGAGGTGTGTGGGGTTTTTTTGTATTTACCATTACAAATTTAATATAAGGACTTATACTGTAATTTGTCAATTTTTGACAATATCTGTTAACTCTGCACTATGAAATAAGAGAATTGCCATATTTCACTGCCTCCTGCCTTTCACCTCCTGATTTTATTAATGATATTAAGATTTCTAATATTTATATTGTTGTACTATAATTAAATCTTCTGCAATGTGTATAGATTGATTTCAAGTCAACAATATTAAAATAGCATTTAGAATATCATGATTATTCCCCACTGAACCAACTAGTGCAGTGAAACACACAGAGGAGTAAATAAAATTCTGTGGTCACAAAACCCCTGACTCTTGAAGAATGTCCCAAGCATGAACTAAAAATGCCTTCTTTATTAATTTGTTTCCACTTTTCTCTACTTCATCCAGAAATGCTGAGTTTCTATCCTCTATGTTTATGTCACCTTTTTCTTATTTCCTTTTTTTTTTTTTTTGCTAGAGCATCTTCACATATGGGGTTGTGAAGGTACTAAACTTTCCAAGCTCTTGCATGTCAGAAAATTATTTTCTTGATTCATTTAATTGCAATTTTGGGTAGAGGCAGAATTCTTTACCCAAAATTATTTCCTCTTAGAAATTTTAGAAAATATTATCCTACCATTTCCTAGTTCTGAAATGTCTCTAATGCTGCTGAGAAAGTGTTGATATCAGTATGTTTCTCATCCCATTGTAAGTGACCCAGTTACTTTTCTCTGTGGAAGCTTCAAGGGTATTTTCTTTATTTCTAGTCTTCTGAAAACGCAAAAGAATGTGAGAAGAATACATATCTTTGAAAATTTGTCCTCTATGGTATTTTGTTGAGCTCTTCTAATTGAAGACATGTGTTTTTTTCTGTTCAAGATAACTTACTGTTTTTTACAGCAAATACTGCAAACTACCATCCTAGCATTCTGCTCCTGGAATGCCTAATAATCAGATGTTTGGCTTGTGTCTAGCCTCCATTAATATTTTCAATCTCTTTGTCTTTTTATATTCAACTAATCCTTATATCATAGTTTTTAAAAAAGTTATTTCATTGGGACCTTGTAAAAAGAAGGGAGATGTATATATATGCTCTGTCTTTCACATGAAACAGAAGTCTGGATTTTTAAATATTTTTATGTAAAACTTTTATGTAACATGTTGAAAATTAAACTATATGCCCTCCTTCAAGATTGCAGCATGTCCATATATATAAAATGTAAATATATAGGAGGTAAATTTTCTAATATTTTTATTTGATGTGAAAATTATAAAATTAATTCCATTATTTTAAAAGTTTGAGATCAATAATTTGAATTTTTCACTAGATACATATCATACACCCACATGTTTGAAGGGTATTCTCATTTATGGAAGGGATTCAAAAACCAAAGAGTTCTATGTGACTAAACTATTTCGCTTCTTGGGTAAGCTGAGTACCAACCAATCCTTTTAAATGCAAGTGTTTCTTGAGGGGAAAAAAGGACAATGCTATCAAAAAATCTACAAACAATAAATGCTGGAGAGGGTGTGGAGAAAAGGGAACCCTCCTACACTTTCGGTGGGAATGTATACTGCTACAGCCACTATGGAGAACAGTATGGAGGTTCCTTAAACAACTAAACACAGAGCTACCATATGATCCAGGAATTCCACTACTGGGCATACATCCAGAGAAAGCCATAATCCAAAAAGATACATGCACACCAATGTTTACTGCAGCTCTATTCACAATAGCCAAGACGTGGAAGCCAAGACGTGTCCATCAACAGAGGAATGGATAAAGAAGATGTGGTACATATATACAATGGAATATTACTCAGCCAATAAAAGAGTGAAATAATGCCATTTGCAGCAACATGGATGGACCTAGAAATTATCATACTAAGTGAAGTCAGACAGAGAAAGACAAATATCATATGATATTGCTTATATGTGGAATCTAAAAAAAGGCTACAAATGAACTTATCTACAAAACAGAAATAGAGTTACAGATGTAAAAAATAAACTTATGGTTACCAGAGGGTATGTGGGGCGGGAGGGACAAATTGGAAGATTGGGATTGACACATATACACTACTAAATATAAAATAGATAACTAATAAGAACCTACTGTATAGCACAGGGAACTCTACTCAATACTCTGTAATGGCCTATATGGGAAAAGAATCTAAAAAAGAGTGGATACACCTATATGTATAACAGACTCACTTTGCTGTACACCTGAAACTAACACAACATTGTAAATCAACTATACCCCAATAAAAATTATAATAAATAAATAAATAATAAAAAGGAATTTCCAGATGCAGTGAGAGACAAAGATAAAAGAGGAAAATGTAAGTTAGGTAAAAACAATTGGTAGGCAACTCATCTTCCTTTAGAACAGATCTCTATCATCTTTTTTCACTACAAACATAAAGTGTAACTTATACATGTGCATTCCTATGGGTACCTTCAGAAATTTGCATTGTTTTTTCCTAGTAGCTACTATATTACAAGAGAAATAAAGCATTATATTAGTAATACATTACTTATGACATACTTCACCATGGATCCAAAGGTGTGTATAACAATGATTCACTTGAGAAACACAACACAACCCTAAAATTCCTCAAGATTAATAAATAATCTACTAAAACAACACATTTATTTAACAATTATGAAAATCTCTTAAATGTCAAACACTGCTAGATGATTCTAAACTATCTTTTGAACTTATAGCTACAAAAAGTCTCATAGAACCTGATGCTAATTTTGACTCCATCTCTCAGATTCAGTCAATTAATGTCTCAGAAAAAAAATAAGTCCCTTCCTTAATGACTCTCATCAAATTAATCTAATTCCTATGAGTTCCTAGACATTCACAGCTGTATTAACCTAACTAGCACTGCATTTGTACTTCATTTACATGAGTTCTTCCTAATCTTGTACCATGTACTTCACCATTGAAAACACTGTAAATGAACTCTTGGCATTGTGTACCTAGTAGAATTTTAGTTCAGCAATTCTGCTTGTCGGTTGACTAGATACATTTTACGACCTGGTTAATGATCCTGTTTTGGTCATTTGTTACTAACAATATCTTATAATAACAGTCCAATTTCTATAAAAATTTATTTTAACAATACCTGTACACATAAGTCTAACCTTTTATCTTTAAATTTCACTTTGATCTTTTAATAAGTTTAATCTGAATGAAATAGTTAAGTATACAGTTTTAAATTTCACATGCTTTACTTATTTCAATTTATTCAATATTAGTTATTTATAAAAAATGGAAATTGAGGTAGCAAAATTCTTATCAACACAATTTAAAATACAGATTAACAGGGATAAAAAATGTCACTGAAAAGTCTTAAGTCTCAAGATAGATTCAAACTGAAAAGGGAAAATATTTGCACTTATGAGGAAACTGAGTTGAAACTAAAGTAAACAAACCTTCCACTTCATATACAACACAAGTTGAGTTTGTCTATATGGCCTAATGAATGCTCTCTGACCCTTAAGGAGATGTTCCACATAAAATTTTTCTCACAGAGAAATGCTAGACTTCTGCTTAGCTTCAAGAATTTCATTGAACTTTAAAAATATGGAAGTAGCATACTAGCTGAAGATATTACAGCAGGCTACCAGGTACCTCTCTCAGGTCCTAATATAATGGTTATGTTATTCAGTCTCCTCCATGATTCCTAGATTACAAATACATGTGGTCATAGAAAAGCCTTCTTACCATATCTGATACTTTAGTAGTTCTTTCTGTTCTTGACGAGAAAGCAGCATATCAATTAGTCAAGTTAGGTAGTTCATCAGAAATTTCACAGGCCTGTGAATTAAAAAAAAAAATTTTGAAAGAAGAAGTATATCACTTATTTTATTTTTATCAATACAAAGGTCATGATTAATAAATTTACAATAAGCTCATTAATATGGCTCTGTCACTAAATAGAGATATACATATATTTATTTTAAAAAACTTTTAAATGGAATATAGTAAAAGACGTTAAATCAATGAGATATTAAAATGGGAAAAGGGTTGATTACATGAACCTCTACGAAAGTAAGATGGATCTGCATACATTATTTAAACATATTAGGGGCAAGTTATTAGCTATACTCTAATGTCAAATTCAGAAACAATTCTTGTCCTGATTCATAACTAGCAGGTTGTAATATCAAAAATATATAAGATATTTGGTCAATTATACAGTATTATTTGTTAATAACTAATTATTAATACATGAAATAGAAATATATTAACAATAACTATTTAAATTGATTATGTGGCAATCCTGGATTAATAAATTTTCTAAGCAAAATGATCCACACTCTCTTAAACATAATTCCTTATATGCAGTGAAGATGCAAATTAATAGGCTAGAGGAAGCTGATAATCTAAAAATTTAATTAGCAATTAGTTAATCCTTGTGATATTATACTCCTTCTGATTTATTATACAATTTAGCCATTTGTATTCATTTAATAATTTAAACCATATAACCAGCAGTAACATTCTTTATATATACAAAAAGGATGAGGATTTATTTTCCCATTTTTATACACTTCACTGTTTTTATTTCAGACTTTGATATTCATATTTAATACTTCAGGATTTAACACCTAGAAGAATAGCTAGGTATTTCTTTCTTTGTTCTTTTTTTTCAGGAACATTGATCTACTAAAAAATTCATCTCTCACATACTGTATCTTTGAAACTATATGCTTCACTACCCTAAATGCTGAAGTTGGTACTTCTCTTTTCCTCATGTTTTATTGCTACATAGCCACTCAAAAGAAAATAGGTAGATTCTATCACTTTCACAAACAGAAAAATCACGGTTTCACATCATGTAGAAATGTGAAATCCTTCAAATATAGAGCATCTGAGCCATCATTATTACTTCATGTGATTTTTAAATTTATTGAAGCTGAAAAATAATTTACTTGCATAATAATTTTATTATTATCATGTACATGGTATTAGAAATTATGAAATAAGTTCAAAAGCATTTTACAATTTTTACTGTTTAGTAGTAGAAATTAACAAGCTCAAGACATGACTTTGGCTTTAGAGGGAATGAGTAGTTTGCATAAGACCACATTTTAACCAAATAAATCCATATAAAATATAACAAAATGAAATCCATATTTTTTCTTTGTTATAAATATGATTTGTTATAAATCCAGATAAAATACAAAATTCTATTTTTAAAGTCTTCATAGGGCTATGAATGCTTCCAACTCTATGAACTGCCAGTACAGACAAGGTGGGGCTAAGATTCTGAAGAGGATAGAACCTCTGAAAGTTTAGCGATCAATCTGCAGATGCTTTTTTCCTGGGACATTTGCTGATAAACAGGCAACAGAGAAAGAATCTGGGTTTAGATCTGGCAGAAGGCTGCCATTAAGGAGCTGGAAAATAAGCTTGTTGTGGTCTTGTTGGGCCACATAACAAAATTGCAGATTTGAGGAGCCTCAAAATACATGGTCTGTTTCCCTATCAAGATGTTTGCAAAGGGGTGGGGAGCAAGGTGACACTAAAACTCTAAGTTAAAACTCTGAGACACAGAGTCATTAAAGATTACAGTTCAGAACACGGGGGTGGGGATGGTTAAACATGGTCAGGGTCACAGTTGAAATCCCCAGAGAACAATACTTTATAAAAATGAACAAAAAAGAGCTAAACTAAGCCCTAGAAAAACTGTAATAGCCACAATCATGATTAAATTAAGGTGATCTCCTTTGACTTCTACCTGCTTTGCAGAGAAAAGTATGAAATCCCTCTAGCAGAAGATAACACTATTAAAGTCTCTGTATTATACACAATATCTAGCACTCTATTAAAAATTATGGGACATGCCAAAAGACAGACCTGCATGATCAAATATCAAGAGAAAAAAATCACATAAAATAACAACAGACCCATAGGTGATCCAGATACTGGAGTTGGCAGACAGAACTTTAAAATAACTATGATTAATTTGTTCAAGAAAACATAGGGTGAGCAGGCTGCTTAGATCTAAAATGCCGTGAAAGAAACTAGGTTTATTCTATCTTGTTTCTTTCCTACTCCCTCTCCCTACCCTTGGTATTGTCCTCATCAACATGGTCAGCTTTGACACTATGGCCATATCAATCATTGCTCTAGCCTGTAAGAAGGGCAAAAGAAAAAGTGAAGGGAAATCAAATTTATTTTTAAAATAGTGTGAGCAGAATGTTGCACACATCACTTCTACTCATCTTTGAATAGCCAAAAGTTAGTCAAATTGCCACATGCAGCTTCAAAGACTTTTGGGAAATGTAACCTCTGGCTGGGAGTTTATGCCCACTAAAACTGTGAGTGGACTGTTGGTTTTATATTACTCAAAATATATAAATGAGAAGAAAAATTAACAGTTTTTTTCCTTTATTTGTTGCAACTGAAATAGTTTTCAAGAAAGAATTGATCAGGACAGTTATATGACTGAGATTTTTAACAAGATAAGCAAAAGTATTTTGATTGTGAAATTCATAATGAAATATGGGAATGTAAATTTACGACAACTATTTTAAAAGACGGCATGAATAAGCATGTCCCAACATTGGGAGGAAGAACCAAATATTAATATAGTAAATTTTTTTGTCATATATTTAAACGTTAAACTGACCGTGTGTTCTTGCAATAAATACAAACTGATAGTGATTTTTCCCTTTCCACAAACCACTGATTAATGTTGGCAATATTTTGTTTAGGATTTTGTATCTATGCTTGTAAAAGAGATGGAACAGGATTTTTTTCCATTTATTCAAATATATTTGTCAGATTTGGGAATTAGAATTTTGCTAGCATCATAAACTGAGTTGGGAAATATTCCTGCTCAAATATTCAAAGGAAATATTCAAACAATTCCTTTAAGATTCAAAAATTCTTCCTTAATTGGTTGGTAGAATTCTTATAGCAAGTCATCTAATCCTAGATTTTCTATGTGAGAAGACTAACTATAGATATTGTACAATTAGTTTTTTCTATTTTTCTGTTCCATTACATCAAATGTTCAAAATAAATATCATACATTTATATTATTTTGTGTTGATAATATCTGTATGATATGTAATGTCGACCCTTTTTTTATTCTTGATATTAGAAGTCTATGCCTTCTTTCATTGTTTCTTGATCAGTTATGCCAAGGAGTTATAAAATGTACTAGAAATTTCCAAGAACCACCTTTTAGCTTTGTTGATTTTCTATATTTTATATTGTTTTCTCTTACTAACTTTTGCTCATGTATAACTTATGTCCTACTCTCTCTGCAGAGAAATATATAGATAATCAATTTTTAATGTAAAAAAAAAGAAAACATAGGGGATAAATTTTTGAAAAAAAATGCTTTAAATCATGGAGACTTCCTCCTGAGAAGTGAAATCATAAGAAATAATGAAATAGCCACTCTAGAACTGAAAAACAGAATATCTGAAATTAAGAACTCAATAGAATGATTTAATAACAATTGAAACAGTTGAAAAAAAAATTTTGTGAATTGAAAGATAGCTCTGTAGAAAATACCTAACTGAAGCACAAAGAGAAAAAGGAGACATAATACAGAGGGCTTATAAGACATGCTGGGGGTATGGGGCATAGGTGTAACATACTTATTTATTAGCGTCCCAGAAAGACAAGCAGGACAGAATGTAACAGAAGAAATATATGAACATATAATAGTCAAGAATTGTTTAAAATTGATGAAAGACATCAATCCAGAGATTCAAAGGCTCTGCAAACCTCAATCAAGTAAACATACCATATCACCCAGCAATCCTACTCCTGGGCATATACCCAGAGAAAACCATAATTTGAAAATATACATGCACCCCAATGTTCACTGCAGCACTATTTACAATAGCCAGGATATGGAAGCAACCTAAATGTCCATCAACAGAGGAATGGATAAAGAAGTTGTGGTACATATATACAATGGAATATTACTCAGCCATAAAAAGGAACAAAATTGTGCCATTTGCAGGGACATGGATGCACCTAGAGACAGTCATACCGAGTGAAGTAAGTCAGAAAGAGAAAAATAAATATTGTATAATATCACTTATGTGGAATCTAGAAAAACGGTACACATGAACTTATTTGCAAAGCAGAAATAGAGACATAGACGTAGAGAACAAACATATGGACACCAAGCAGGGAAAGGGGTGGGGTGGGGTGAATTGGGAGATTGGGATTGACATATATACACTACTATGTATAAAATAGATAACTGAGAACATACTGTATAGCACAGGGAACTCTACTCAATGCTCTATGATGACCTAAATGGGAAGGAAATCGAAAAAAGAGGGGATATATGTATACGTATAGCTGATTCACTTTGCTGTAAAGCAGAAACTAACACAACATTGTAAAGCAATGTTGAATGAATAAAAATTAATAAAAAAAAGAAAACCACACTCTTGACACATAAAATACAAAGACCAAATAATAATAATTGCTTTCAAAAGAGAAACAATAAGTATGACAACTTACTTCTCAATAGAAATCATATAAGGCCTAAAGCAATGGAATAACATGTTTAAAGTGCTGAAAGAAAATAACTACCAACATAGAAATCTTTGTCCCCAAAATAAAAAATGACATAGGGAGTTTTTCAGGCAGAGGAAAAATGATTCCATATGGAAATGCAGAAAGAAATGAAGCACAACAGAAAGGTTAAATGTGTGAAGAAATATTGACTATACAAAACAATAATATTCAAAGAGTTTAAATATAAGGAAACTTAAAATATATGACAATAATTAAACAAAAATAGGAGATAGCAAAACAGAGCTAAAATGTTCTAAGTTAGCATTATTGGGAAAGTGGTAAAAGTAATCCTTTTAATTGGACTGCAAAAAGTAAAGGATGTATATTGTAATTTTTATGGCAACTACTAAAAGAATAGTAAAACAATGCATAAGAAAAATGTAATAGAGGTAGGTGAAATGGAAAAATATAAAATATTTGATTAATTCAAAAAAGGTGAGGTAAGAAAAAATGCTAAAACAAGTGGGCTGATAGAATATATGAAATAATACGGTTCATATAGGCACAAATATATCAGTAATCACATTAACTATAAATGGATTAATACTACTGTTAAACACAAAGTTTATCAGACTGGATTTTTAAAACTCATATGTTTTTAGGGTATATCTTTCACTCTTGATTATAGTTTCTCAAATTTTATATAAACTACTAGTGTCTGAGTTATATCTATGGGTAATTTTCAATTGTCAATAATAATAACAAGACTTACTAAGTCCTTATCATGTGCCAGAAGCTATTTAAATTATTTTACATGTACTGATTCATTTAGTATTCATAATAATGTTTTGAGGTATGTTCTATTATGATCTCCATATTACTAAGGCATAAAGAGTTCAAATAAATTTCACAAGGTCAGTGCAAAGCAAGAAAATATTCTCACAAACTCTGCCACCAGAGATCATGCTCATAATCACTGTGCTATACTGTCTCAATATCTGCAATAGAGAATAAAGACTATTTATAATGAGGGCTTTTTAAAATTTTTTCTTGAAATATAATTTTAATAATTTGTTTTATCTAAATATAATGTTACTCAGAATAATGAACTCATAGTACATTTTAAAAATATACAAGTATTCTAAAAACTACTAACATTCATTATGCATTTAAAATATACTTATATCAACACTTAAACATGGTTAAGATGGTAAATTTAACATTATGTGTTTTCTACCACATGATAGATAGACAGACAGATATCACACTATAAAAGTTAAAGAAAAAACATGTCAAAGGTTAATGACAGAAAAAGAATACTCAAAATTAAATCTAGCAATTTAGAAAATCTAGCAATCTAGAAAAAAGAAGATGTTTTAGAGTGTGTATGGACATGTTAAACTTGTTCTTATGTTTGCATCTCAATAATAAACTGGTGAATTTAACAGAAAACAAATTAAATTGACAGAAACCAGAGTGCTATTTTGGGGAGGCTATCATATGTAATTCTGGGGCCTCTGGGAGCAAAAAATATTTTTTAAAAAAGGTCTACAAGTTAAGGATACATAGATGTAAGAACTATGAAGAGTCTGAGATTTTTATCTACCTCAAGCTAACAAGTTAACCTGCCACAGTTTCTCTGATGCTGGCGAAAGACATGAGATTCCTGAGACAGAAACAAAGGACCTTATTCCTCATACAATAATTCAGAGCATGAGCGTCATCATGCTTGCGTCTGTCCTCCTTGCCCTCAATCCTAATGAAGGCAAGGCAGATGGAGCAAAATGGATACTTGTACAAAGCAATGGGCTTTGTTTCAGAAGAAAACCTGTGAGCTTAGGGAACCTGAATCTTTCATAATCAGAGTAAGCATGCCTGCCCTCTGCTTGAGAGGAGACACTATCTCTATCTTCCAAAGCTATGTGCTATACAATCATCCTTGAAAAGACAGTCATAAACAAAGATGGGCAGAAATACAAAACAACCCCAGAGAATTCTCTCTTAATAAGGAAGAAGAATAAAAACAGATTTTAACATAGAAAACAAACTTCTTTAGGAATGTTTACCTAGGAAACAAATATCTGAAAAAAATAAGTTTCAATAAAAATTAGAAAGCTGAAAAACATTAATGTCCAAAAATATAAAAATCCCCTAAATACAAAGTTGACATATAATGAAACATAAAAGAGTTAATGTGTCAGTAATTCAGGAAAACAAATGTCAAATTAGTTACATAACAATTCCTACCTTAAAATTGTTAATCATACTTTTTTCTAGTTTCTTTTGTTTTCATCGTTGTTGCCATTTGTTCTCATCTTAAAATTGTACTGTGTACCTTAAAACAATACTAAGCCAAAAGAGAGTAATTAATTCCACTAAGCTGAAATCTGAGGATATGCAAAATACAATAACATCAAGAAGGCAGGGACAGTGGGGTGGAAGCAGGGAGAAAATGTGATCAATGAAAGATTTCCAAGGAGGGTGACATATGAACAATATATGGAGAATGAATAGGGCCTGGAATCTACCAAAAAACATACTCTAAATCCAAAGACAAAGAAGAAGCCACAACGAGATGGTAGAAGGGATGCAATCACGATAAAATCAAATCCCATACTCGCTCGGTTGACAACTCACAAAACGGAAAACAATTATACCACAGAAGTTCTCCCATGGGAGTGAAAGTCCTGAGCCCCATGTCAGGCTTCCCAGCCTGGGGGTCCAGCAATGGGAAGAGGAGTCCCCAGAGAATCTAGCTTGGAAGGCAAATGGGATTTGACTGTGGGACTTCCACAAAACTGGGGGAAACAGAAACTCCACACTTGGAGAGTGCACAAAAAGTCCTGTGTTCACCAGGACCCAGGGGTAAAAAGCAGTGACCCCATGAGACTGGGCCAGACCTACCTGCTAGTGTTGGAGTGTCTCCTGCAGAGGGGGGGGGGGGGGCTGTGCCTCACTGCGGGGACAAAGACACTGGCAGCAGCAGTTCTGGGAAGTACTCTGGTGTGAGCACTCGCAGAGAGCACAATCAGCCCCACCAAACAGTCTGTAGGCTCAAGTGCTGAGTTGCCTCAGACCAAACAACCAAAAGAGAGGGAACATAGCCCCACCCATCAGATAAGCAGATTAAATTTTTACTGAGCATGGCCCTGCCCATGAGAGGGACAAGATGCAGATCTACCCAAAACCAGTCCCTCCCATCAGGAAGCTTGCACAAGCCTCTTAGATAGCCTCATCCACCAGAGGGCAGACAGCAGAAGCAAGAAGACTACAATCATGCAGCCTACGGAATGGAAACCACAATGACAGAAAATTAGACAAAATGAAATGGCAGAGGAATATGTCCCAGATGAAATAACAAGATAAAACCCAAGAAAAACAAGTAAGTGAATTAGAGATAGGCAATCATCCAGAAAAAAGAATTCAGAATAATGATAGTGAAGATGATCCAGGATCCTGGAAAAAGACTGGAGGCAAGGATCAAGAAGATGCAAGAAATGTTTAACAAAGACCTAGAAGAACTAAAGAACAAACAAATAGAGATGAACAATACAATAAGTGAAATGAAAAATACACTACAAGGAATAAATAGCAGAATAACGGAGGCAGAAGAGCGGACAAGTGACGTGGAAGATAAAGTGGTGGAAATCAATGTCACAGAACAGAATAAAAAAGAAGTATAAAAAGAAATGAAAACAGTCTAAGAGACCTCTGGGACAACATTAAATGCACCAACATTAGCATTATAAGGGTCCCAGAAGGAGAAGAGAGAAAGGACCTGAGAAAATATTTGAAGAGATAATAGCTGAAAAACTTCCCTAACATGCTAAAGGAAACAGTCACCCAAGTACAGGAAGTGCAGAGAGTCCCAGGCAGGATAAGCCCAAGGAGAAACAGGCTGAGACACACAGTAATCAAATTAACAAAAGTTAAAGACAAAAAGAAAATATTAAAAGCAACAAAGGAAAAATGACAAATAACATACAAGGGAACTCCCATAAGATTTCAGCTAATTTCTCATCAGAAACTCTGCAGGTCAGAAGGGAGTGGCATGATATGTTTAAAGGGAAGCCCCTTAAAGGCATTTTTGAGCTTGGAGTGAAGGGAAATTATAGCAATGGTAAGATAGGAGTTTAGAAAACTAGGTAGACAACAGATTATGAAAAGGACATTGTTCTTAGACTTAAATTTCTTCCTATACCTGACAGAAGGCACAGAATTTTAGGCAAAAGGAGCTTATTAAAAGGCAGTACCGGGCTTCCCTGGTGGCGCAGTGGTTGACAGTCCACCTGCCGATGCAGGGGACGTGGGTTTGTGCCCTGGTGCGGGAAGATCCAACATGCCGCAGAGTGGCTAGGCCCGTGAGCCATGGCCGCTGAGCCTGCGCATTCGGAGCCTGTGCTCCGCAACCGGAGTGGCCACAACAGTGAGAGGCCCGTGTAACACACACACACACAAAAAAAGGCAGTACCATGACATGACGTGTTTTAGAGAGATATTACTTCCAATCATATAGCTAAATTTGCATTATTTTTTCTCAGCTTGATGACAGTTTTAACTCGTGTGTGTAGTGAAAACATGTAAGATATACTCTCTTAGCAAATTTCAAGTATACAATGCAGTATTATTAACTATAGTCACCACACTATACATTAGATCTCCAGAACTTATTCATCCTGCATTGAAACTTTGTATCCTTTGACCAACATCTCCCCTTTCCTTTACCCCTCAACCCTTGACAACCATCATTCTACTCTGCTTCTATGAGTTCTATTTTTTTAGATTCCATATATAAATGAAATCATGCAGTATTTGTCTTTCTGCATTCGGCTTCTTTCATTATTTGATTTAGCATAATGTTCTTCAGGTGTTCTTCACCCCTGTTGTTGCAAATGACAGGATTTCCTTCTTTTTTAAGGCTGAATAGTATTCCCCTGTATGTGGCGTTTGGGTGTGTACACACACACACACACACATACACACACACACCACATCTTCTTTATCCATTCATCTTTCTATAGACACATACACTGATTCACATCTCAGCCACTGTGAATAATGCTGCAATGAACATGGAACAGCAGGTATCTCTTCAATATACTGACTTCATTTCCTTTAGATATATGATCACAAGTCAGATTGCTGGATCATATGGTAGTTCATTTTTAATTTTTTGAGGAATCTCCATACTGTTTTCCACAATGGCTGTATCAATTTACATTCCCACCAACAGTGCACAAGGGTTTCCTTTTCTCCATATCCTCACCAACACTTATCTCTTGTCTGAGAATGCCCATTCTAACAGATGTGAGATGATACGGCATTGTGATTTTTATTTGCATTTCCCTGTTGAATAGTGATATTGAGCATTTTCTCATATACCTGTTGGCCATTTGTATGTCTTCTTTTAAGAAATGTCCATTCACATGCTTTGTCCATTTTTAAATCAAACTATTAGTTTTCTTGCTATTGAGCTGTTTGAGTTTCTTATATATTTTGGATAGTAACGCCTTATCAGATGCATGGTTTGTAAATATTCTTTTCCCATTCACTCTGTTGATGGTTTCCTTCACTGTACAGAAGCTTTTTATTATAGTTTGATGCAATCCAATTTATTTTTGCTTTTGTTAGTTGTGCTTTTGGGGTCATATGTAAAGAAATTATTGTCTAGATAAGTGTCAAAAAGCTTTTTCCCTGTGTTTTCTTCTAATCGTTTTACAGTTTCAGGTCTTACATGTAAGTCTCTAATTAATCTTAGCTTGATTTTTTTATATGGTGTGTGATAAAAGTTCAGTTTCATTCTTCTGCATGTGGATATCCAGTTTTCCCAGCACAGTTTATTGAAGAGACTGTCTTCTTCATCGAGTGTTCTTGGAAGAAAATATATGGATGTATTTCTGAGGCTCTCTATTCTGTTCCAATGGTCTATATGTCTGTTTTTATGCTAGTACAAAACTGTTTTTATCACTATAGCTTTGTAGTGTATTTTAAAATCAGGTAGTGCGAGGCCTCCTGTTCTTTTTGCTCAAGATTGCTTTGGCTATTTGAGATCTTTTATGGTTCCATATAAATTTTAGAATTTTTTTCTATTTCTGTGAAAAATGCCATTGGAATTTTGATAGAGATTGCACTGAATCTGTATATCATTTGGGTAGTATGGACATTTTCACAATATTAATTTTTCCAATCCATGAACATGGGCTATCTTGCCATTTATTTGTGTCTTCTTCAATTTTTTTTATCAATGTTTTATAGTTGTCAAGTGTACAGACCTTTCTCTTCCTTGGTTAAATTTATTACTAAGTATTTTTCATTCTATTGTAAATGGAATTGTTTCCTTAATTTCTTTTTTGGACAGTTGTTGTTAGTGTGTAAAAATGCCACTGATTTTTGAATGTTAATTATATCCTGCAACTTTACTAACAACAATTTAAAATTTTGTAAGAATTTATGAAAATCTTACTTTGTGAAATTTTAATAATTTTTGTTTAAATAAGAAAAACCTTTATTTGTTTCCATTTTTCTGATATGCCTATAAATCTGCAGCATTACTAAAAGATTACTGATAATGATTTCACAGTTGTTCTTTCATTACAATGAGATGTATTTCAGCTACAGCTAAAGTTTTTAACTAATTTAAAGCACTAGGGTGCTTACTTTAATAGCAAATATACTAAAGTTGGAACAATACAGATATTATCATCCTGTGCAAGGATGACATGCAAATTTGTGAAGCATTTCATTAAAAAAAATTTTTTAAGTACTAGGGTACTCTTACGTTACCACCATAGGTATATTAGTGTTCAATTTCCTATAAAGCATGTGTGTTCCACACTTTCTGGGATGAAAATCATTTTCTCTGATAGAAGAGTCCAATCCAGTTTAGTAATTCAATGGCTCTGCTATCCCTATATCATCTACCCCACCCCTACAGGATTCTTGTATCTTCTTAGCAATTCTTTTGCCAAACCAAACTTATACAAAGTCATTTTAATTTTCTTTAGCATTTTTTACAATAAATTGTTCTTCTCTTTAAACTTCCTAGATTATACTTCTATGCCTCTCTCTTCTATTCATTTATCCAATCATTATTTCCCAAGTGTGTACTATAGTATGGACACATTTCCAATGTTTTGTATATGCCCTTTTATGATCTGACAGCTATGCTCAAACTTCCCCAGTGTTTAACATCTGTTTATATTCTCTCTATAGATTATCTACCTATCTATTCTTTCTATATTTTCCACCCGAATTGTTAGCTACTTTAACTTTTCTATATATGCATTCTCTTAAGCTTTCTCAAATTCTTCAGAAATGAGAAAGAATGAATAATTATATACACAAACATTAAGATGTCCTTTTAAAATCTGAACTCTAAAAGGTTTAATGTGTAGCCAACTGCACTGTCAGAATTTTACTCATGAGAGTGGCTTCCTGTCAACCTGTTAGGCTATAATAATTATATGAATAACCTTCTTACTCATATAATCTCTGATCTCAGGAATGTCTCTTGTTTTCTGCTGATCATTTTGAAATACGGATTTTCTACATTTCTTGTATGTGTCTAACAATGTCCAGAATCTCTTCTTTGACAATTCTAAACTTCAAAATAACAGAATAGAAGTTCCTCTCCTGGCTTCCACTACTTTCTGTAAAGATAAATTGTCAGCAATCAAACACATGTAAAATGTTTGGCTTTCAATGAAATGAGAAATCAAACAAACCTTTTTATATTTACCCACATGGTTACCTTTGATACTCTGCATTACTTTATACAGATCCAGATTCCACCTGGTAACATTTTTCTCTGCCTGGAGGACTTCCCTTAACATTTCTTACACTGTAGGTCTTCGGCAGATAAATATTTCAGCTTTTATATATACGAAAAGGTCTTCTTTTTTATGGAGGTAGAACTGACTTACAACATTACATTAGTTTCAGGTATGCAACATAATGATTCGATACTTATACATATCACAAAATGATTACCACAATGTCAGGTTAACACCCATCACCACAAAGATTTTTTTCTTGAAATGAGAACTTTTTAGATTTACTCTCTTAGCACCTTTCAAATATTCAATACAGTATTATTAACTATAGTAACCATGCTATACATTACATCCCCATGACTTATTCATTTTATAAACAGAAGTTTTTAGAAAAGCTTTTCAGTTTGTTTTCACTTTTGAAAGATATTTGAGCCTGAAGTAGAATTATAGGTTGACAACTGTTTTCTTTCAATACTTTAAAGATGTTGCACTGCTGTCTTCTGACTTGCATCACTTTCAACATGAAATGTACTGTCATTTTTAACTTCATCCCTTTTAATGTCATGTATACTTTTCCTCTGGCTGCTTTTAGGAATTTTTTTTCTTTTTTACCATTTTATTCAATTTGATTATAATTTGCCTTGGCATAGTTTCCTTGATGTCTTTTGTGCTATGGGTTTGTTAAGCTTCATGGATATGTGGTTCTAGCTCTCACTGAAGTTTGGAAATTTTCAGCCTTATTTCTTAAAATTATTTTTTGTGTCCCCTCACTCTTTCTTTCCTTTCAAGGATTCCAGTTACACATTTAAGCCACCTCAAACTGTCCCACAGTTCACTAATACTTTATTCTTTTTTTGTCTTTCTTTCTCACTGTACTTCCTTTGAGATATTAACATTTTCTATTACTGTCTTGAGGTTAACTAATTTTTTAGTCTGAACTAACTAATCTGCTGCTAACTAGTGTACATTTTTTCATACATGATATCAATACTTGCCATCTCTAGAACTTTAATTTCTGCCTTTCTATTTGTGCTACTGCTCTACTTAATATGCTCAATGTTTCTTCTACCTTCTTGAACATATAGAATATAGTTATAATAACTGTTTAATGTACTTTCCACTAATTTTGTCATCTGTATAACTTCTGGGCCTCTTTCTATTGATACTTTCCTGCTCCTTTGCATACCTAGTAATTTTTTTTTTACTGAATGCTACACTCTGTGAATTTTACCTTGTTGGGTTCTGGATATTTTTAATTCCTATGAATATTCTTGAGCCTTGTTCTGGGAGGCACAAATTCAGTAAGCCAAAAAATATATATATAAAAGACGAAACTAACTGAGAAAAAAAACTGCCATTCACGGATGGCATAAAATCACTTGAGGAAATTGTTTTTAAAAATAATAATAAATTAGTAGGATTAATCATTTTATTTAGCAAGAAGTATGAATCATTGGTAAAGCAAATCTTTAATAAAGACTATTATACTTCTTTACACCAAGAAAAGAAAGCTAAACAATGAAAATATTTAAAAGATAACATTTTGATAGCATTAAAAAACTTCAAAGGTGGACAATGGGAAGATGGCGGAAGAGTAAGATGCGGAGATCACCTTCCTCCCCACAGATACACCAGAAATGCATCTACACGTGGAACAACTCCTACAGAACACCTACTAAACGCTGGCAGAAGACCTCAGACCTCCCAAAAGGCAAGAAACTCCCCACGTACCTGGGTAGTGCAAAAGAAAAAAGAATAAACAGAGACAAAAGGATAGGGACGGGACCTGGACCAATGGGAGGGAGCTGTGAAGGAGGAAAGGTTTCCACACACTAGGAAGCCCCTTCGCAGGCGGAGGCTGTGGATGGCTGAGTGGGGGGAGCTTCGAAGCCACGGAGGAGACAACAGGGGTGCGGAGGACAAAGTGGCGTGATTCCCGCACAGAGGATCGGTGCCGACCGGCACTCACCAGCCCGAGAGGCTTGTCTGCTCACCCGCCGGGTTGGGCGGGGCTGGGAGCTGAGGCTCGGGCTTCGGAGGTCGGAGTGCAGGGAGAGGACTGGGGTTGGCGGCGTGAACACAGCCTGAAGGGGTTAGTGCACCACGGCTAGCTGGGAGGGAGTCCGGGAAAAGGTCTGGAGCTGCCAAAGAGGCAAGAGACTTTTTCTTCCCTCTTTGTTTCCTGGTGCACAAGGAGAGGGGATTAAGAGAGCTCCTTAAAGGAGCTCCAGACACGGGTGCGAGCCGTGGCTAAAAGCGCAGACCCCAGAGACGGGCAGGAGACGCTAAGGCTGCTGCTGCCGCCACCAAGAAGCCTGTGTGCGAGGACAGGTCACTATCCACACCGCCCTTCCGGGGAGCCTGTGCAGCCCGCCACTGCCAGGGTCCCGGCATCCAGGGAAAACTCCCCCGGGAGAACGCAAGGCGCGCCTCAAGCTGGTGCAAGGTCACGACGGCCTCTGCCGCCGCAAGCTCTTCCCGCACTCCGTACCCCTCCCTCCCCGCGGCCTGAGTGAGCCAGAGCCCCTGAATCAGCGGCTCCTTTAACCCAGTCCTGTCTGAGCAAAAAACAGACGCCCTCGGGCGACCTACACGCAGAGGCGGGGCCAAATCCAAAGCTGAGCCCCTGGGAGCTGTGAGAACAAAGAAGAGAAAGGGAAATCTCTCCCAAAAGCCTCAGGAGCAGCGGATTAAAGCTCCACAATCAACTTGATGTACCTGCATCTGTGGAATACATGAATAGACAACGAATCATCCCAAATTGAGGAGGTGGACTTTGAGAGCAAGATCTATGATTTTTTTCCCCTTTTCCTCTCTTTGTGAGTGTGTACGTGTATGCTTCTGTGTGAGATTTTGTCTGTATAGCTTTGCTTTCACCATTTGTCCTAGGGTTCTATGCATCCGTTTTTTTTTAAATTATTTTCTTAATAATTAATTTTAATAACTTTATTTTACTTTATCTTCTTTCTTTCCTTCCTTCCCTCCTTTAGACAACGAATCATCCCAAATTGAGGAGGTGGACTTTGAGAGCAAGATTTATGATTGTTTCCCTTTTCCTCTTTTTGTGAGTATGTATGTGTATGCTTCTGGGTGAGATTTTGTCTGTATAGCTTTGCTTCCACCATTTGTCCTAAGGTTCTATCCGTCCATTTTCTTGTTTTTTTTTTTAAGATTTTTTTCTTAATCATTATTTTTTAATTTAATAACTTTATTATATTTTATTTTATTTTACTTTATCTTTTCTTTCTTTTTTCCTTCCTTCCCTTCCTTCCTTCCTCCCACCATCCCTCCCTCCCTCCCTTCTTTCCTTCCTTCTTTTCTTCTTCCTTCCTTCATTCCTTCCTTTCTTTCTTCCTACTTCTATTAATTCTTTCTCTCTACTTTTTCTCCCTTTTATCCTGAGCCATGTGGATGAAAGGCTCTTGGTGCTGCAGCCAGGAGTCAGTGCTGTGCCTCTGAGGTGGGAGAGCCAACTTCAGGACACTGGTCCACAAGAGACCTCCCAGCTCCACATAATATCAAACGGCGAAAATCTCCCAGAGATCTTCATCTCAACGCCAGCACCCAGCTTCACTCAACGACCAGCAAGCTACAGTGCTGGACACCCTATGCCAAACAACCAGCAAAACAGGAACACAATCCCACCCATTAGCAGAGAGGCTGCCTAAAATCATAATAAGGGCACAGACACCCCAAAACACACCACCAAACGTGGACCTGCCCACCAGAGAGACAAGATCCAGCCTCATCCACCAGAACACAGGCACTAGTCCCCTCCACCAGGAAGCGTACACAACCCACTGAACCAACCTTAGCCACTGGGGGCAGACACCAAAAACAACAGGAACTATGAACCTGCAGCCTGCAAGAAGGAGACCCCAAACACAGTAAGATAAGCAAAATGAGAAGACGGAAAAACACACAGCAGATGAAGGAGCAAGATAAAAACCAACCAGACCTAACAAATGAAGAGGAAATAGGCAGCCTAGCTAAAAAAGAATTCAGACTAATGATAGTAAAGATGATCCAAAATCTTGGAAATAGAATACACAAAATGCAAGAAATATTTAACAAGAACCTAGAACTAAAGATGAAATAAACAACGATGAACAACACAATAAATGAAATGAAAAATACTCTAGATGGGATCAATAGCAGAATAACGGAGGCAGAAGAACGGATAAGCAACCTGGAAGATAAAATAGTGGAAATAACTACTGCAGAGCAGAATAAAGAAAAAAGAATGAAAAGAACTGAGGACAGTCTCAGAGACCTCTGGGACAACATCAAACGCACCAACATTCGAATTATAGGGGTTCCAGAAGAAGAGAAAAAGAAAGGGACTGAGAAAATATTTGAAGAGATTATAGTTGAAAACTTCCCTAATATGGGAAAGGAAATAGTTAATCAAATCCAGGAAGCACAGAGAGTACCATACAGGACAACTCCAAGGAGAAATACGCCAAGAAACATATTAATCAAACTGTCAAAAATTAAATACAAAGAAAAAATATTAAAAGCAACAAGGGAAAAACAAAAAATAACACACAAGGGAATCCCCATAAGGTTAGCAGCTGATCTTTCATCAGAAACTCTGCAAGCCAGAAGGGAGTGTCAGGACATATTTAAAGTGATGAAGGAGAAAAATCTGCAACCAAGATTACTCTACCCAGCAAGGATCTCATTCAGATTTGATGGAGAAATTAAAACCTTTACAGACAAGCAAAAGCTGAGAGATTTCAGCACCACCAAACCACCTTTACAACAAATGCTAAAGGAACTTCTCTAGGCAAGAAACACAAGAGAAGGAAAAGACCTACAGTAACGAACCCAAAACAATTTAGAAAATGGGAATAGGAACATACATATCGATAATTACCTTAAATGTAAATGGACTAAATGCTCCCACCAAAAGACACAGATTGGCTGAATGGATACAAAAACAAGACCCATATATATGCTGTCTACAAGACACCCACTTCAGACCTAGAGACACATACAGATTGAAAGTAAGGGGATGGAAAAACATATTCCATGCAAATGGAAACCAAAAGAAAGCTGGAGTAGCAATTCTCATATCAGACAAAATGGACTTTAAAATAAAGAATATTAGAAGAGACAAAGAAGGACACTACTTCTTGGATCGATCCAAGAAGAAGATATAACAATTGTAAATATTTATGCACCCAACAAAGGAGCACCTCAGTACATAAGGCAAATACTAACAGCCATAAAAGGGGAAATCAACAGTAACACATTCATAGCAGGGGACTTTAACACCCCACTTTCACCAATGGATAGATCATCCAAAATGAAAATAAGTAAGGAAACACAAGCTTTAAGTGATACATTAAACAAGATGGACTTAATTGATATTAATAGGACATTCCATCCAAAAACAACAGAATACACATTTTTCTCAAGTGCTCAGAGAACGTTCTCCAGGATAGATCATATCTTGGGTCACAAATCAAGCCTTTGTAAATTTAAGAAAACTGAAATTGTATCAAGTATCTTTTCCGACCACAACACCATGAGACTAGATATCAATTACAGGAAAAGATCTGAAAAAAATACAAACACATGGAGGCTAAACAATACACTACTTAATAACCAAGTGATCACTGAAGAAATCAAAGAGGAAATCAAAAAATACCTAGAAACAAATGACAATGGAGACACAATGACACAAAACCTATGGGATGCAGAAAAAGCAGTTCCTGCAGTTTTGGAAGTTTAGCTACAGCAATCAGAGAAGAAAAGGAAATAAAAGGAATCCAAATCAGAAAAGAAGAAGTAAAGCTGTCACTGTTTGTAGATGACATGATACTATACATAGAGAATCCTAAAGATGATACCAAAAAACTACTAGAGCTAATCAATGAATTTGGTAAAGTGGCAGGATACAAAATTAATGGACAGAAATCTCTGGCACTCCTATACACTAACGATGCAAAATCTGAAAGTGAAATCAAGAAAGCACTCCCATTTACCATTGCAACAAAAAAAATAAAATACCTAGGAATAAACCTACCTAAGGAGACAAAAGACCTGTATGCAGAAAATTATAAGACACTGATGAAAGAAATTAAAGATGACACAAATAGATGGAGAGATATACCATGTTCTTGGATTGGAAGAATCAACATTGTGAAAATGACTATAATACCCAAAGCAGTCTACAGATTCAATGCAATCCCTATCAGACTGCCACTGGCATTTTTCACAGAACTAGAACAAAAAATTTTACAATTTGTATGGAAACACAAAAGACCCCGAATAGCCAAAGCAATCTTGAGAACGAAAAACGGAGCTGGAGGAATCAGGCTCCCTGACTTCAGACTATACTACAAAGCTACAGTAATCAAGACAGTATGGTACTGGCACATAAACAGAAAGATAGATCAATGGAACAGGATAGAAAGCCCAGAGATAAACCCATGCACATATGGTCACCTTATCTTTGATAAAGGAGGCAGGAATGTACAGTGGAGAAAGGACAGCCTCTTCAATAAGTGGTGCTGGGAAAACTGGACAGATACACATAAAAGTATGAGATTAGATCACTCCCTAACACCATACACAAAAATAAGCTCAAAATGGATTAAAGACCTAAATGTAAGGCCAGAAACTATCAAACTCTTAGAGGAAAACATAGGCAGAACACTCTATGACATAAATCACAGCAAGATACTTTTTGACCCACCTCCTAGAGGAATGGAAATAAAAACAAAAATAAACAAATGGGACCTAATGAAACTTCAAAGCTTTTGCACAGCCAAGGAAACCATAAACAAGATGAAAAGACAACCCTCAGAATGGGAGAAAATATTTGCAAATGAAGCAACTGACAAAGGATTAATTCCCAAAATTTACAAGCAGCTCATGCAGCTCAATAACAAGAAAACAAACAACCCAATCCAAAAATGGGCAGAAGACCTAAATAGACATTTCTCCAAAGAAGATATACAGACTGCCAACAAACACATGAAAGAATGCTCAACATCATTAATCATTAGAGAAATGCAAATCAAAACTACAATGAGATATCATCTTACACCAGTCAGAATGGCCATCATCAAAAAATCTAAGAACAATAAATGCTGGAGAGGGTGTGGAGAAAAGGGAACACTCTTGCACTGCTGGTGGGAATGTGAATTGGTACAGCCACTATGGAGAACAGTATGGAGGTTCCTTAAAAAACTAAAAATAGAACTACCATATGACCCAGCAATCCCACTACTGGGCATATACCCTGAGAAAACCATAATTCAAAAAGAGTCATGTACCAAAATGTTCATTGCAGCTCTATTTACAATAGCCTGGAGATGGAAACAACCTAAGTGCCCATCATCGGATGAATGGATAAAGAAGATGTGGCACATATATACAATGGAATATTACTCAGCCATAAAAAGAAACGAAATTGAGCTATTTGTAATGAGGTGGATAGACCTAGAGTCTGTCATACAGAGTGAAGTAAGTCAGAAAGAGAAAGACAAATACCGTATGCTAACACATATATATGGAATTTAAGGGAAAAAATGTCATGTAGAACTTAGGGGTAAGACAGGAATAAAGACAGACCTACTAGAGAATGGACTTGAGGATATGGGGATGGGGAAGGGTGAGCTGTGACAAAGCGAGAGAGAGGCATGGACATATATACAAACGTATATGTGTATCTAACTTACGTCTACCAAACGTAAGGTAGATAGCTAGTGGGAAGCAGCCGCATAGCACAGGGAGATCAGCTCAGCTCGGTGCTTTGTGACCACCTGGAGGGGTGGGATAGGGAGAGTGGGAGGGTGGAGGGGTGGGATAGGGAGAGTGGGAGGGAGGGAGACGCAAGAGGGAAGAGATATGGGAACATATGTATATGTATAACTGATTCACTTTGTTATAAAGCAGAAACTAACACACCATTGTAAAGCAATTATTCCCCAATAAAGATGTTAAAAAAAAATTGAATAATGTACTATCCATTCTTTTTTGTCAGTTTATTTCATTCCTCCTATTTATTCTGAGAGGGCTAGATGTACTAATTCTTGTTAAATATGAGTATATCACAGTTTGTTTATCCATTCATTGACTAATGGACATTTGGGTTGTTTTCAGCTCTATTATTACAAATAAAGTTTTATGAACGTTATATGAACTATATGAATAAAGCTATGAACACTCATGTACAAATTTAAAAAAACATCAAATACTGAGGGATAAATCTAATAAAGATGTGTAAGACGTCAACATAAAAATTATAAAACTGCAGAGAACATTTAAAGAAGCCCTAATTTAAAGGAAGCCTACATTTACTTTCAGAATATAGTGGCCCAATCATAAAATGAAGATAAATATTTAAAGAACTACATATGAGATCTCCAAAGAGATAAAGAATAGGATCTACTTTTAAAAAAAAATTACAAACATAGCTGTGAACCAAATTAATTTTTGTTCTTATGCCATAAATGACCATATATAAATAATTTCAATAATAATAGTATGGCTTATAATAATGAGGTATATATATCACATGTAATCCTATAAACCCTAAATTCTTGGTAATAGATATAAGTAATGTAATTTTGGTATCCACATATTACCTTATAGCCAGCAGGCCCAGGAGTAGAAAAAACTTCTTTCTGAACCAGGAAGAGAGTCTGAGGAACAGAAGAACCAAATGCACTTTTCTTTTGTTTCTTCAAGCAGGTATTGCTAAAGTTGTCAATTAAAGTATTGTTTGGGATATTATAAAACCCAGGACCTAGAATTATGAAGAATATCATATGTAAGAAACACTTTTAATTCTTTTAAACTGAGTAACTTTATTATTTATTTTACTTTATTTATTGAATGAAAGATTCTTTAACTTCTATAGTGCTTTATAATTTTCAAAAGTTTTACACATATGATTTCATATAATCCCAAAATAACACTTTTACTTTTCCCCGCCCTTGTATTGCTCCTACCCCCTTCCCTCTCCTCACTGGTAACCACTAGTTTGTTCTCTATATCTGTGAGTCTGCTTCTTTTTTGTTTATTCACTAGTTTGTTGTATTTTGTAGATTCTACATATAAGTGATATCACACAATTTGTCTTTCTCTGTTTGACTTATTTCACTTAGCAAAATACCCTCAAAGTCCATCCATATTGCTGCAAATGGCAAAATTTCATTGTTCTTTATGGCTGAGTAGTATTCCATTGTATATATACACCATATCTTACTTATAAACTGAGTAACTATAAATGAAGTAATTTTTTAGAAAGAATTCTCATATATTGCTGGCAGGAATGCAAACTGCTTTGCCATTCTGAAAAACAATTTGTCAAATTCTCATAAAGTTAAACATATACTTACCACATGACCCAGAAATCCTACTCCTAGTTATTTCCGCAAGAGAAATAAAAACAACCCAAATGTCCATTAGCTGGTGAATAGATAAACAAAATGTGCTATACCCAAACAATGGAATAATACTCAGTAATAAAAAGAAAAAATAAATGCAACAACATGAATGAACCTCAAAAACATCATGCTAAGTGAAAGATGAC
Source organism: Orcinus orca (assembly GCF_937001465.1). Classification (NCBI taxonomy): domain Eukaryota; kingdom Metazoa; phylum Chordata; class Mammalia; order Artiodactyla; family Delphinidae; genus Orcinus; species Orcinus orca. Next base: position 18,188,042 of record NC_064562.1, read on the forward strand.
AAACACAAAATCCTAATTAATGTGTAATTCCATTTATATAAAATTCCAGAAAATGAAAAATCATAGGAACACTGACAGTTACTTAGGGCCAAGGGTGGGGGTAGAGATTAACTGCAAAAGGACATGAGGAACTTTTTTTTTTTTGAAACCTAGATGACCTTGGGTATGGCAATGATGTTTTATTTTATTTTTTAAATAAATTTATTATTTTTTTATTTTTATTTTTGGCTGCGTTGAGTCTTTGCTGCCACTTGTGGGCTTTCTCTAGTTGTGGCGAGTGGGAGCTACTCTTCGTTGCGGTACACAGGCTTCTCATTGCAGTGGCTTCTCTTGCTGCAGAGCACAGGCTCTAGGCGTGGGGGCTTCAGTAGTTGTGGCATGCAGGCTCAGTAGTTGTGGCTCATGGGCTCTAGAGCGCAGGCTCAGTAGTTGTGGTGCAAGGGCTTAGCTGCTCCACGGCATGTGGGATTTCCCCAGACCAGGGCTCAAACCCACGTCCCCTGCATTGGCAGGTGGATTCTTTAGCACTGCACCACCAGGGAAGTCCTGAGAGAATGGTTTAAGAATGATGGAGGTGTTCTAAAACTTGATTAAATAGTGGTGATTATCTGACTATGTACAATTACCAACACTCATCAAAATGTACACTTAAAATGAATTATTTTTATTGTGTAAATTATACTCAGTAAAGAAGGAAGGAAGGGAGGGAGGGAGGGAAGGAGGGAGGGAGGAGGGCAGGAGGGAAATTCTTGATGCCAAAAAGTACTGAAATCTTGATGTAACAACATTAAAAATCAATTTGGAACAGAAAAAAATCAGCTATCACCCAATCTTCCTATTATAGTATTTAGTTATTTAAATTTTTGCCTTTTACCCTTTAGTGTACATTTATAACCAGGAATATTTTCTATAGTGACAATCTGAGTGAATAACATTTCTTTTTATTCATTCAAAATAATACAAACAACTTTCTTTGCCATTGATAAAAGTTTTTATCAAGACATTCAAATATTTGAAACAAATATTTGTATATGTTTTATAATTCAGTATTTTCAAGAAATCAGTTCCAGTGAGTAGCAATATTCATAAAATGCAATATCAAATACTTGAAAGAACACCTGATTTGGTTGTACTCATGTTATCTGGAATCTACTAAATTAGATCTGCAACTAAATAGGTATGAACCATCACTTAAATCTCATTTGTTTTTCTGGGCTTCAAGTTCCTGTCTGAAGATAATAGGAATTGACTAGATCAGTGCTAGTCAAAATGTGATCTGTGAACTGCTGCCCATCCAAGAACAATCTACAATAAAAGGAGCTTACAACTAAATGTAAATTGACTCACTAAACGTTTTATAACTAGTCTTTCTCCATGAAGGAAGCATTGTGTGGATTTACATTCTGGTGCAATCTCCTTTCTCACTGCAGGCAGGAAACAAACAAGTGGGCATGAGGCTAGATGATACTTTAGGTTCCTTCTGGTTTGAAAGTGATCAAGTCATTCTACGCAGTCAAATCCTCTGTACTCCTAATACATGTAAGGTTTTTCTCAAAGAAGCTGCCCACAAGCTCTTCCCAGTTTTTCAAAATATTCTAGTTCTAAAGTCTATTCCCCAAAAGTCTGTCGTGCCAACTCTCAGAAAACCTAAATGCCAATACATCTTATTTCTGACGTCTTCCAACATTCCTCCACTGATAATGCTTGGGAAAAATATAAATAGAGAGTATAATGAAAACTATTTGGGCCACCATTTAAGGGACTTAAAATACAAATATCTTAGATTTGGCTGTCTTCTGGCATGAGAGGACAACATAACATTGTGACAAGTGAGCTTAAGTACTTAAATATAGGGACCTCAAGGTGTGTGCATTTCAGGTACTACCTTGTTAAGGTTCTGATTTGAAAAGCCACCCTGATCATTATAATTCACTTACATTAGAGGTTTTTTATGTTCATTTTCCAGTTATTAAGTGTAGCAATGCCCAGGAACCCCAGAGTTAGACAGTTTAGGATGCCTTCGAACAGTAACCTGCCACAGCTCTGAGCCATATATTAGGTGGTTGAATCTGTTCTATGACTGATTTGTGAGTCTAAGTCATTACTGTATACTAATATCTACATGGGAAAAAGAAAACACACGAAGCCCATTCTCACTAATTCTTAAAATATGTAAGATCAGGATTAGATTTTAGAGGTCATCATAATTAAACTTTATCCTTTAAAAATAAAATAACCTTTGGGGAATTTATAAAACTGTATTTGTAATACATTAGACAATCAAATTGAAAACAAGGCCCAAACTTAAGGCAGTTGGGTCACTGAATAAATTGATATTTTGAAATAATTTGTATTTCAGATTCATCATAAACACTACTGAGCTAGGCTCATCTGGGGTAGTGCCTAGCACCTATATAAGACCTCTCCAGAATGGCAGTCTTAAACTAGTCAGATTTCTATCTAGAAGCTCAGGTCTCCAAAATCAATTGTTTCTATAGGCCCAGGTATATGCTGTTAAGCTTATGACTTTGCCTGAGAAGTGCTAGAATATCACTTCCACTGCATGCTATTGGAGAAGAAAGCCACCAGACTAGCCAAGACTGAAGATGTAGAAGAATAATACTCAACCTCTCAATGGCATAAATAGTAAATAATTTTATACCATGAGTACAGCATTACTATAAGGAAAAATTACCGTGTCAAAACTTGGAGCAATGGTTTGGGATCAGGCAATGGGACAGAAGCTGAAACAACTCAAGACTTAGAGAAATGGCCTTGAGGAGACAGTTGGTAATGGCTTAAAGAGAGTGATAAAAATGTTATGGAGGTTGGAGAAAAGATAATTTGTATTCTATAATGGCAGAAATTTTGGCAAAACTAATACTTGGAATAGTGAAGAAAACACCTAATAAAATAGTGGATTCTAGCTCAGGAAATGTCTAGGTTAAATATCAAAAGTGCCAACTAGTTGCTTTTAGCTGTGTGTGAGAAGGTATAGTTAGAAAGAGATAAGCTAAAACTGCTCAGTTTTCAAGCAGAATTTATAGGAAATAAAATGAAACCAATATTTTCTGAGTTTGAAAGTAAAATTGTTTTTCATCCCCAGTCTCTCCACACAGCAAAAAGCTCTCAAAGCAAGAAACGCCCCGAGATCAAATCCAGGGTTTAGCTGTAAGACCTTTGTTAAGACCTCAAAAAGATTTAAGATGGTATCTCATAGAATCTCTCAGTTACAGAAAAGAACATCTAGGAATTTTAAGGCCATATGTCATAGACCGTCTAAGCTAAAACAATAGTGCAATAGTGCTCCTAAGAATCTAAGAGTACAGAAACACAGCAACACTAAAGGTGACCCAAAGTAGACAAAGGTTTTTCTAAGAAGTACATGTGAGCTTGGCTTTTGTCCAGTGTATTTGATTATAAATTAATACAATAATAAACCTACAAAGTTTTAATAAGGAATGAACCAACCTGGAATGAAACAAACAACAACAGTACAAAATGAAAAGTGGCTCATAGACCCCAGATCTCCCTGGGCAGGAAGCAGGTTGAGAAAGCTGAAAACATAACCTATTTCTTATAGAAGAGGAAGGATGTTTCAAAGGATGAAACCAAGAGCCTAAAAGGTAAAACAAAGCACCACAGGAAATCTTTCTCCCAGGGAGCCCAACTGAGCCCTAACTAAGAAAATGGCAACATGTGCCAGCTTGGACTTCAGAATTGCTATAGGCCTGTGACTTCTATTGTCACTGAGCAGGACCCCATGGGGCCTTCTCAGGACAGATACCCTCATCCAATGCCCTCTGCCTGTCTCTTATCTGTAGAAAACTAGCCTCCTAGGCCTTCCACAAGTTCCAAAGAATAAATTTAATCAGAGAAGGGAGAAAATGCAGAAAGAAAGGAAAACAGTCAAGCAAGACAAAATAATAATAATTTAGCCATTAAACAAAGTCAAGCATTTTTAGTTCCTCCTCAAAGGCTATAGATAACATTCTAAGCCATGTCCTTTGAGCTGTTTTGCAGATACTGAAACCTCCACCAGGTGGAAGAAGTTAACTGTATGCTGCCCACAAACAGGTAGACCCCAGAGCGGCTGCAAACAGAAGGTTGATGATGTTGACTCCCGATTACCTCACAACTAACCCATCAGAAGAATGTCCATGAGCTGATCACGCACCCCACAATTCCCCTCCCTCACCCTGTCTTTAAAAACCTTTCCCTGAAAGCCACTGGGGAGTTTGGGCCTTTTGAGCACTAGCTACCTGGACTCCTTGCTTGGTGCCCTGCAGTAAATGCTGCACTTTTCTTCACCACAACCCTGTGTCAGTAGATTGGCTTTACTGCACACAGGCAAGTGGACCCAAGTTTGATTTGGTAATACTGTGGGCCTCCAGTTTTCTCTCTTTTTTGAATAGGAGTTTCTAGTATTATTAACCTATCTCTCTCCCACCAATATGTGTTGAATATATGGGGGAGATAACTTGTATCTGTAGTTCACAGCTCTTCTGATAGAGAAGAGAGATATACAAGACGATCTGAAGGACCACACCCAAGAATCCCCACCTGAACCTACACCTGACTTAGATAACAAGATCCTGGTCTTTAAGATTATACCATACTTGCCTGAGACTTTGGAGGCCTTGAGAAGGCATGTAGGAAAAATGAAAATATTTTGTAGCCAGAGGGTAATCTATAGCAGATTAAAGATGGCCACAAATTCCTTGCTACTCCTGCCATTGAAAGATGAAGTTTCATGTCCTTCTTTTCAATATAGGCTACCCTGTGCCACTTGATTGACTAACATTAAGTGATGTCCTGGAATTTCTGAGGGTAGGTCATAAGAAGCCTTGCAGCTTCCTGCCAGGTCTCATGGAGCCCTGAGCTACCATGTGAAAAGACCAACTACCCTGGGGCAGCAATGCTTGAGCTATGCATGCACTCTGAATAACAGTCCCATCTGAACTCTGCCTTTTAGCAGTCCCACAGATTAATGGGATATGATGGAAAAAGTCTGTTTTTTTAAGCCACTGAGTTTGTTATACATCAGCAATGTGTTAGTCATTATATGTTATTTTTGTGTTATAGTTTTAGATTATCCACTGTATACTAGAATACCCACTGAGAATACTAGAACATGTGATTGGACATCTCCAAAATAAAATTTTAACAAAACTGAATATCATAAGTTATATTACTGGCAGTGACCACATAATTTACATATATGTTCACCTACCAAGGGAAAATTAGGAAATTTATTGAAAAAAGGAAAACAATAGAAAATTACAACTAAGAGATGTGACAAGTTAAATTAAAATCTTACTAAAACTGTACATTATTTTCACCTATCTGTGTTTAGTGTAGAGTCAATGCTTAAAAAAATGTTGACTTAAAATGACAACACCACCCATAGAACAGAAAATTGTACTTTCTGGTGCATCCATTTTAAGAATATTAAGTTGCATAAAGCTAAAGAGTAGATACATATGAATTCATTGCTAACCTGGCATTTTCTCTGTCCTAGAGTCTTGTGTGAATCGAGCAGCACTTTGACCAAATGAGGTATTTTTCAGTCCTGGTGTTTTCTTCAAGGGCTTGAAAGCAGTTCGAGATTCATTATATGCAACAGGAGCTGGGGTGATTGATTTCATAGGGACAAACCTCTAGTGAAGAACAAGAAAATATGCCAGTAAGAAACTATGGTACGTTTTGATATTTTGTGAGTTAAAAGCTGCTTTCTTAGTAATATAACATCTGGAGTTTATTTCTTAATGGAGTGAAGAAAATGTAGATGAGTAAAGATATCTATCAAAACATAAAATATATACTTTTAGAAAAATCATCTATATATTAATACAGTAATGCATTATGTACTTCGCTAAGCCAGGAAGACTTTTCAAAGGAAATCATCTCAATATGAGATTCAGATGATAGTGTGTGGACAATCTTCACATTTAAAATATTCTGCAAGATAATAAAGAAAAACTACATGATCTAACATGGTTTCTTCTATGTAATAAAATTACACAAATTGACAAAGTTCCTCAACATATATATTCAATTAACCCAACGATACCATTAGCTACCTTAAGAAAAAAATCTTAGATTCAAGTGGTATATAAATCCACTTTAACTTATAATATTAAAGTTATGATTTTATAAACTTATAATAAGCTTATTATAAATTTATAATATTTAACTGATTGATATTAAATATACATGTATCTATATGTAAATTATGAAATCTTATGAAATATAGCATTGAATAATCTATTTTTTTAACTTTTTTATTTAGAATTAATTTAAAATTTGGAACATTCAAATTTATGAATAAAAATAATGCAGAAAATACCTGTGCAATGATTACCCAGATGCACCTGCTAACATGTTATGCCATGCCTGTTTTCATTTGCCCACTCTATTTCTGTCTTTCTCTCTGTTTGTATGTCCGTTCCTCCCTCTCTGTCTCTCTACACACACACACACATATGCACACATATATATAGAACCATTTAATGGAAAGTTATGTGTGTTGTGGCCCTTTACCCCTAAATACTTTAGTGCATATTTATTAAAAATAGGGATATTTTCTTACATGTATTTTCTTAAATGAATCAATGATATGACTTTTATCTAATGTACCATTCATATTCCAAATCTGTCAGTTGATCTAATTATAATTCTATTGCATTTTTCCCCTCTAATACATAACCTAGTCTAGGCTCAGATATTGCTTTTAGCCTCCTTTCATGTAGGAACATTTCCAAAGCCTTCTTAAATACTATTTTATTATTTAAATGCTGAGTCAATGTTTTTAAATGGTAATACTCAACCCTGGCTGCATATAGAATTACTTGAGGAGTTAAAAAAAGTATTGGTGCCTGGGTCCTATTCTGGACCAGTTGAATCAATCTCTGGGAGAGAGGAAAGAAAGCAACTGCGTATCAGAGTGTATTAAAATTTCCCAAAATATTCTAATATGCAGCAAGAGTTGAGAACCATTATTATAAAGGAAATCTTATATTTTAAAAATTAATAGTTGAAGACATAAGAAAATTCAATGCATTTACATAAAATACCAGACAACTCCTTAAGTCAAGACTAAAATAAGTATCCCAATAACATAACATGTCTTTAATTCTATAAATCAAAAATTGTGTTCTAAGTCCACCTTGTTAATTTCATTATTGCTTTTTCAATCATAATCATTAATAAATCTATTCATATTCAGCTAAACACTAACACTACACCTAGCAGGCAGTCCTGTTGGTTTTAACTCTTCCATATCTTTCACCCCAGAACCATGATTCTTTTCTTCATGGTCCTCTTAAGCAAAATTGATATCATATTCTTTTTCATTTCTGAAAATATATTTAAAATATTATAATTGGTGCTAAGTAATGTCACATTAGGACTGTATATCAGATGAACAGGAATAGCATAAAAACTGAGAGTTCTAGTTGTAAAAATGGTATTTTTAAAATCAAGGGCACACACACGATATCCCATTCCCTCACATCCATTCTGTGTAGTACCTTAAGTACTATCAAGTTGCTCAAGGCAGAAACCTGCTGTTCATTCCTGATTCTTCCCAGTCCCTCACCACCACATCTAACCCATTAAAAAGTCATGTTAACTGTGTCTCCAAAATATACCTGCAATCTATCTGTCTCCAAGGAGTTGCCTCTTAAGTACAATGAAACTAAAGTAGCCCGCTGTAGTCATCTGAAGGTTAATAACCTTCCCTAGTTAAATAAGATAATCTGAGTTTTACATAGTACAATTGGTTAAATATCACAACGACTTGATCTGGCCACTGTGACATAAAGGTTTGCTAGTATTATAATGTTCTTGCCTTAGGAATATCTTAGATACCTTCAAGTCCCCTCAATATAGACCTTGGAGAACAGGATTACTGTGAAATAGACTCTCACATCACTAATAAAGGCCCCAGTGGCAGTTTTAGATATAATTTACAGCTAGGCTCCAGAGAGCCTTCAGAACCTTCTCCAAAAGATATGCATGTCCTCATAGATTACACGTCAACACTTCACATATTCATTAGTATATTTTAAAACCCAGACTAAAAGCTCTTACAAGCTAAACTGAACTTCCACATAAGCAAATTTGCTTAGTAGACAATGTTTAATAAATAATTTCAATTTGAATATTCATCTCTGCATATTATTGTTAATAGTGTAATCTTAAGTCATTTCCTTTTACCCACATTTCTGGCAAAATGATTTGCCCAGGCTGCATCTGTTCCTAATTTGCTTAAATACCATTTTTCTTTTTATAATCTCCCTAACACCACTGGATTTGTTGCTGGCATTGCATTATACCTATTATACACTAAATATGAAATAACTGTAGAACATTACCCGGGATTGAGAAAGAAAAGCAGGTGAGGCATGATTTACGTTTGATGACATACTTTCATTCTTCCGAAATTGACTTTTAATGTCATATTTTCCTGGCCCTGGTACTCCCTAAATTACAGAAAGAAAAAAATACATACTCTCATTAAGAAAGCATCTATAGCGCCTAAGGGAACAGTTGGCTAAATATCTGAACAAAAGCTACAGGGCTTTTAAGTGATATTACCAAAGCACTTCATTAAAAAGCAAGCCAGAACAAACTTCTTAAGAGCAACGGCAACAACAACAAAAGAAAAAAAAAAAAAAAAAAGGAAATTTTCCTTAGCAAAGCCTCCCAGGAACCTGAAAACACACTACTTGAGACTTTGCTGCCCCCTACTGATAGAGCTCAGAAAAAAATTATCTAGTTCTTCACGTGATTTAGACACTACAATGAATAAAAGTAGTTTCTATATTTCTTCCATTTAACTTTATACAACCAGCTCATCTCTAAAAAAGATTTTACTGTCTTTTCAAATTTCTGTTAATCAGTAGACTGCTTTGTTTCCAACAAATAAGCTTTAGGATATATTTTATTTTAACTACAAATGTTGGATGTAAGACATTAAGCTTTTAACTAGATATTTTATAATAGATAAAAATTAATTCAGTAAACATTGGGATTGGGTTTTAATTATCTTGCTAATAAAATGTAAATATATATATAGAAGTACTATTTAGTCATCATCAAATATTTTAACTACCTTGATAAAGTACCTTTCATAGTATAAAAAAGATAGATTTAAATCTTCTGCTTCATATAATATCTCCCCTACTTTTCTACAGTTGAATTATTCCTTAATCTATGAATTAAATACTTGGCTTATAACTTGGATGTATAATGAAATTCTATCAGCAAATCCTATCACCTATATCATAACAATACAGACAAATCCAACCATGTCGCTCCACCTCCACAAATACTCTGATCCAAGCCACGATCTCTTACCCGGATTATTGTGAAATCTTCCTAACTGCCTCCCTTGCTTCCACCATTGCCCATTTCAGTCTGTTTCCAACACAGAAACTAGTGATGGATCCAGATAAAACCCTTGGTCAGATTGCACCACTCCCCTTCTCAAACCCATCCAATGGCTTCCAATCTCACTTCTGGCAAAAAACCAAGGTCCTTAATATGAAATGAATTTCACCCCCAGACACACTATTACCACTCTAACCACCTATCCTACTACTCTCTCCACTCATTCACTCTGTTTCCCAAAAAGATCAGTCATATATCCACCTCAAAACCTTTGCACTTACCATTCTCTTTGCTTGGAATGTTCTCCTAGATAGCTCCAGGGCTCACTCTTTCAATTCAGTCAGTTCACTACTCAACGTTACCTTCTCAATGAGTCATTTCCAGGCCACCCAACATAAAATTTCATTTCCTGTCCCCTCTCCTACCTATTTTTCAACCTTATTGTTTTTTACTATCCAAAATATGATTTCCTGCAATGTTATAAGCTCCAAGAGGGCAGTTGTTTTTTTGTTTTGTTTTGTTTTGTTGGCTGCTGTATCTTTAGAGTATAGAAGAGTTGTTGGGGCATAGTTGGTGCTCAGTAAATACTTGTCAGAAGAATGGATGAATGCATGCATTGTATTTTCACTGACCATACAACGATTTTAGAGATACGTTCCTCTGGGAACTAATGTACCCCCAAATAAGAGCATTATCCATTTCTAATTATAGTAAAATACCTATAATTATAATAAAAAATAATAATTTGAACAATTCTTTAGGAGAAATTCTTATACAGAAATATCTCTTCTTATAAATAAATTATATTCTAAAAATTTATGCAAAGTCCATGCTATGTTGTCTCAAATGAACAAATTTACACAATTATTTGATAGCTGATAGAAAAGATTCACTTTGGTCATGCATGTAAGATTGTTTTTTATCTATGAACTTGTAGATAGTTACATTTAGAAGAAAAGAAACTTCTGCATAAGTCTGTGTTTATATAAACCTATGAAATATGTATCAAATACAGAAATACGGATATTCAAATACATGATGGTAATCTGTTTTCTTGAACTTTTCAGATATGCTATATCTATCTTCTCTCTGTATAGGAAGGCATGATAAACAATTATTAGCTACTGACAAACAGGGAATACTTTCCTACTGTTTTCAACAGTTGTCTAAGTGGTCATTACTATGGAGCATAGGGAAAAGACTAAGTGTGAATAATGAGATAAGTGAATATACTTAGTCCTGAGAACTATTTTGCATAAAAGACGAAATGAAATCTTGACCCCTTCAGTGAACACTTCCTATTCCTTTTCTTCTGTTTTTCCATAAAGTTCCTAGTATTACTGAACTTTGCTTCATTAAATAAGATAGAGCAGTAAAATCAGGTCCTTACTTCTAAAAAGTTAGACTTAGGATTTAATAAGCCAATTAAAAATAAGCTCCAAAATAGGATTGTGAGACGCTGACCACTGAAAGGCAGGTCTCTGTTTATGACAATATAAAGAAGATAAAAAGACTTTACAAAGACCAAACCCGAGGCACAGGCTGAAAATGCCGTAATATTTATCCTGCTTTTCCACACTGTGATCAACAAAACACCTGCACTGATACCAACCTATTAAGTACATGGCCTCCCAGTGTCTCATCTGAGATATGGTGAATTAGAATCTTGATGGGCCCAGGAATGTGCACTTTGACCAAGCCTCATAGAAGATTCTCATGCACAATAAAGAAACACAGTTCAGCCAAAAAGGGGTCACTACTACAGCTTTTTTTGCTAAGCACATCCATCTTAAGGCAGAAGGCCCAGATCTTGAAAGTATCCTACCTTGGGAACAGAAGTTAAAGATTATTGAGGCATGTTGTTTATGGCATTTTTTCATGTGCAAGCTAATAAAAATGGGCCTGTCTTTAAAAACTAGGGTATAATCATTCATTTGATCAGATGGTGTGCAGGAATTAAAAGCTTCCTGGCTAATGCTAATGTGCAGTCAGAACTGAGGCCCTAAAACAGTTTTTAAAACTCACACTGCTGGGCCTCATCCAGGTACAGTCACTTTCCACTAGTTCTGTAACTGCCATTTTTCCCTAGAGTTTCAGAGTCCTCTTCACATCAGTAAGGACAATAGTGACACCAGGCTGCCAGGTATTTTTCAGCTCACGTTCTATTATTTAAATTCTGTAATCACATTTTTAATTCTCAAATTACCTTTCTTATTCTCTAAATCTTCTTTATTCACACGTGCATTATTCTCCATGTTTCTGTGGATATAATTATAATTTTAATTATTTATAATTTTGTTCTATTATCTGTTTCCTTCGAGTTTCATTGATGTTGGCTTTTTGTTTGTTTGTTTTTGTGTTTCACATTGGAGGGTTTCCTCAAATGTCTGTCTGGTGAGCCTTTGCTCTTCATTCAGACGTAAGAGTCCCTAAAAAAATCTGACTGAAAATTTCACACAAGAATAGATGTGACCTGAGGGACTTCCCTGGTGGTCCAGTGGTTAAGACTTTGCCTTGCACTGCAGGGGGTCTGTGTTCGATCTCTGATCAGGGAGCTAAGATCCCATGTGCCTTGCAGCCAAAACACCAAAACATAAAAACAGAAGCAATATTGTAAGAAATTCAGTAAAGACTTTTAAAATGGTCCACATCAAAAAAAAAAAAAAATCTTAAAAAAAAGAACAGAAGTAACTTGAAATCTATTGTACTTAATTAGGTTGTGATAGAATCACAACTCAGCCTTTGTATTAGCAGGCCCCCAAAGGTCAGTCTTTTCTCAAGTCTGGCTGACAATTTAGATGAGTGGGAAAGCTGCCTAGAACTTTATCCCCATTCTGTATATAAGCTTTTACTTAAACTCTCCATTTCGTTCCTGCATTTACTTTTAATTATGAAAAATTAAAAACAAAAAAATAATGGAGAGAATAGTACAAGAAATTTCCACATACACATCACCCAAGGTCAATAATCCTCAACTCGCGTCCATATGTGTTTTCTAATCCTCAAAGAAGATTCTCATGCACAATAAAGAAACACAGCCTCCCCAATTCTCCCAACCTCCCCAATTCTCACTCTAATGATGCAGAGGCAAGTCTAAACTATCACATAATTTCATCAATGAATACTTCGGGATGTATCTCTAAAAAATAAGGGACTCTTAACATAACCACAAAACCATTTTTCTATCTTAAAAAAAACAGCAGTTATTTAATTCATCTGAATTTTTATTCAGAGTTCAAATTTTTGTGACTGCCTCAAATTCATGTGTATATTAAACATGTATTAAATATAGAAATATATAAATATTATATGTTTGTGCATTTTAATCAGAAACCATTTAAAGTCCATACTTATAAATGGTCAATACCCCAGTATCTCAGAATGTAACTGAATTTGGAGATAATGACCTTTAAAGAGGTCATTAATTTAAAATGAGGTCTTTAGAATGGGCCTTAATTTAGTGTGACTGGTGTCTTTATGAAAAGAGAAAATTTGGGCAAAGATGTGAGCATGCAGAGGAAAGACCATGGGACGAAGACAGTGATTTACAAACCAAGGAGAGAAACCTCAGAAAAAAATCACTGCCAACATCTTAATCTCAGACATCTAGCCTCCAGAACTGTGAGAAAATAAATTTATTTTCTTATGCCACTCAGTCTGTGGTACTTAGTTATGACAGTCCTAGCAAACTAATAGAGGGAAGAAGCTATGACATAAGCATGGATTCAATCCATCTTATACAACTAGAAGCCCTTCTATCTCTTTCTACAAAAACTATAAAATATTAAGAAAATATACTGGCAAAGGCTAAGAGTCATGGTGGTAGTAATTTTGAGAAGGAAAAAATCAGCTTTACCACACTTTTAACACATATTATCATAGTTCGATAATATTAACTGAATGGATGGGACTATAAAGATAGACTGATGAATACCATCCATAACTTTTGTCCTTTCTGTATCTCTTTCAAATACAGGAGATACTTTTCAAGAACTGATATTTGCACATAATGGAATAGCATGCATATAGCACCTAACACTAAGCCATGGACTTAAACTGATTATTTAAATACAGAACTCAAAATAAAAAATATTAAAACTGAGGATATTATAATCATTACCAAATGAGTCTGATGTGGTAGGATACAGAAAGAAGTCTAATTTTAAGATTTTCATTTGTTTCTACACGCTTTAGCTTCACATCTAATTTAACTGTTGCTAGTTATTCTAGTATAATTTAGACTAAGTAGCCTAATTCTAAGGCTACATCCTCCTATATCCAAGCTATACATTGCAGAAAAGGTGTAAAGAGGGGGTAAAATTAAGATTTTTTTATTACCATCCATTCAGATATCAGAAAAAGGTTTTATTTTTGCTTAGAGGCTTTTCTTAGTCTATAAAACTCACTTCTCCAATTAAGACTTCCTTAGATAATGTTTTCAGTTCTCCCTATCTGTAATCCTTCTTACAAATAAAATGAAGAAACCTTAATTCCCTATATTAATTGAGCACCACTGTGTGGCAGGCACTATACTTTGATAATACTCTGTTGTTATCTTTAATCCTTACAAAATCATGCAAGATACTATACACTAATGATGAAAAATCTGAAAGTGAAATTAAGGAAACATTCCCATTTACCATTGCAAGAAAAAGAATAAAATACCTACTAATAAACCTACCTAAGGAGACAAAAGACCTGTATGCAGAAAACTGTAAGACATGGGAGGAGCTTCAAGATGGTGGAAGAGTAAAACGTGGAGATCACCTTCCTCCCCACAAATACATCAGAAATACATCTACATGTGGAACAACTCCAACAGAACACCTACTGAACGCTGGCAGAAGACCTCAGACCTCCCAAAAGGCAAGAAACTCCCCACGTACCTGGGTAGGGCAAAAGAAAAAACAGAGACAAAAGAATAGGCACGGGCCATCGCCACTGGGAGGGAGCTGTGAAGGAGGAAAGCTTTCCACACACTAGGAGCCCCTTCGCTGGCGGAGACTGCGGGTGGAGGAGGGGGGAAGCTTCAGAGCCAAGGAGGAGAGCACACCCACAGGGGTGCGGAGGGCAAAGCGGAGATTCCCGCACAGAGGATCGGTGCCAACCAGCACTCACCAGCCCGAGAGGCTTGTCTCCTCCCTCGCCGGGACGGGCGGGGCCTGGGAGCTGAGGCTCGGGCTTCAGAGGTCAGAGCGCAGGGAGAGGACTGGGGTTGGCGGCGTGAACACAGCCTGAAGGGGTTAGTGCGCCACGGCTAGCCGGGAGGGAGTCCGGGAAAAGGTCTGGAGCTGCCAAAGAGGCAAGAGACTTTTTCTTACCTCTTTGTTTCCTGGTGCGTGAGGAGAGGGGATTAAGAGCGCTGCTTAAAGGAGCTCCAGAGACGGGCATGAGACGCTACGGCTGCTGCTGCTGCCACCAAGAAGCCTGTGTGCGAGCACAGGTCACTATCCACACCTCCCCTCCCGGGAGCGTGTGCTGCCCGCCACTGCCAGGGTCCCGTAATCCAGGGACAACTTCCCCAGCAGAACACATGGCGCCTCAGGCTGGTGCAACGTCACCCTGGCCTCTGCCACCGCCGGCTCGCCCTGCATCTGTACCCCTCCCTCCCCCCGGCTGGAGAGAGCCAGAACCCCCGAATCAGCTGTTCCTTTAACCCCCTCCTGTTTGAGCGAAGAACAGACGCCCTCAGGCGAACTACACCCAGAGGGAGGGCCAATCCAAAACTGATTCCCAGGAGCTGTGCGAACAAAGAAGAGAAAGGGAAATATCTCCCTCCAGCCTCAGGAGCAGCAGATTAAATCCCCACAATCAACTTTATGTACCTGCACCTGTGGAATACCTGAATAGAAAATGAATCATCGCAAATTGAGAAGGTGGACTTTCAGAGAAACGATATATTTTTTTTTCCCTTTTTCTGTTTTTGTGAGTGTGTATGCGTATGCTTCTGTGTGTGATTTTGTCTGTATAGCTTTGCTTTTACCATTTGTCCTCAGGATCTGTCCGTATTTTTTTTTTTTTTTTTTAGTATAGTTTTCAGCACTTATCACTGGGGGATTTGTTTTTTGCTTTGGTTGTTCTCTTCTTTCTTTCTTTCTTTTTAATTACTTAAAAAATCTTTTTAATAATTCCTTTTTGTTTTCTATTTTAATAACTTTGTTAAAATTTTCTTTCATCTTTTTCTTTCTTTTTTTCTCCCTTTTATTCTGAGCCGTGTGGATGACAGGCTCTTGGTGCTCCAGCCAGGCATCAGGGCTGTGCCTCTGACGTGGGAGAGTCAAGTTCAGGACACTGGTCCACCAGAGACCTCCCAGCTCCACATAATATCAAACAGCGAAAATCTCCCAGAGATCTCCATGTCAATGCCAAGACCCTCTCCACTCAACGATCAGTAAGCTACAGTGCTGGACACCCTATGCCAAACAATCAGCAAGACAAGAACACAACCCCACCCACTAGCAGAGAGGCTGCCTAAAATCATAATAAGGTCACAGAAACCCCAAAACACACCACCAGACGTGGTCCTGCCCACCAGAAAGACAAGATCCAGCCTCATCCACCAGAACACAGGCACCAGTCACCTCCACCAGGAAGCCTACACAACCCAATGAAACAACCTTAGCCAGTGGGGGCAGACACAAAAAACAAAGGGAACTACGAATCTGCACCCTGTGAAAAGGACACCCAAGACACAGTAATTTCAGCAAAATGAGAAGACAAAGAAGCACACAGCAGATGAAGGAGCAAGGTAAAAACCCACCAGGCCTAACAAATGAAGAGGAAATAGGGAGTCTACCTGAAAAAGAATTGAGAAAAATGACAGTAAAGATGATCCAAGACCTCGGAAAGAGAATGGAGAAAATACAAGAAACGTTTAACAAGGACCTAGAAGAACTAAAGCGCAAACAAGCAATCATGAACAACACAATAAATGAAATTTAAAATTCTCTAGAAGGGATCAATAGCAGAATAACGGAGGCAGAAGAACGGATAAGTGACCGGTTAGATAGAATAGTGGAAATAACTACTGCAGAGCAGAATAAAGAAAAAAGAATGAAAAGAACTGAGGACAGTCTCAGAGACCTCTGGGGCAATATTAAACACAACAACATTCGAATTTTAGGGGTCCCAGAGAAGAAGAGAAAAAGAAAGGGAATGAGAAAATATTTGAAGAGATTATAGTTGAAAACTTCCCTAATATGGGAAAGGAAATAGTTCATCAAGTCCAGGAAGCACAGAGAGTCCATTACAGGATAAATCCAAGGAGAAACATGCCAAGAGATACTAATCAAACTATCAAAAATTAAATACAAAGAAAAAATATTAAAAGCAGCAAGGGAAAAACAAAAAATAACATACAAGGGAACTCCCATAAGGTTAACAGCTGATCTTTCAGCAGAAACTCTGCAAGCCAGAAGGGAGTCTCAGGACATATTTAAAGAGATGAAAGGGAAAAACCTACAACCAAGATTACTCTACCTACCAAAGATCTCATTCAGATTTGAAGGAGAAATTAAAACCTTTACAGACAAGCAAAAGCTAAGAGAATTCAGCACCACCAAAGCAGCTTTACAACAAATGCTAAAGGAACTTCTCTAGGTAGGGAACACAAGAGAAGGAAAAGACCTACAATAACAAACCCAAAACAATTAAGAAAATGGTAAAAGGAACATACATATTGATAATTACCTTAAATGTAAATGGATTAAATGTCCCAACGAAAAGACACAGACTGGCTGAATGGATGCAAAAACAAGGCCTGTATATGCTGTCTACAAGAGACCAACTTCAGACCTAGAGACACATACAGACTGAAAGTGAGGGGATGGAAAAAGATATTCCATGCAAATGGAAATCAAAAGAGATCTGGAGTAGCAATTCTCATATCAGACAAAATAGATTTTAAAACAGACTATTGCAAGAGACAAAGAAGGACACTACATAATGATCAATGGATCAATCCAAGAAGAAGATATAACAGTTGTAAATATTTATGCACCCAACACAGGACCACCTCAATACATAAGGCAAATACTAACAGCCATAAAAAGGGAAATCAACAGTAACACAATCACAGTAGGGGACTTTAACACCCCACTTTCACCAATGGACAGATCATCCAAAATGAAAATAAGTAAGGAAACACAAGCTTTAAATGATACATTAAAGAAGATGGACATAATTGATATTTATAGGACATTCCACCCCGAACAACAGAATACACTTTCTTCTCAAGTGCTCATGGAACATTCTCCAGGATAAATTATATCTTGGGCCACTAATCAAGCCTTGGTAAATTTAAGAAAACTGAAATTCTATCAAGTATCTTTTCTGACCACAATGCTATGAGACTAGATATCAATTACAGGAAAAAACCTGTAAAAAATACAAACCCAAGGAGGCTAAACAATACATTACTTAATAACCAAGAGATCACTGAAGAAACCAAAGAGGAAATCAAAAAATACCTAGAAAAAACTGACAATGAAAACACGACTACCCAAAAGCTATGGGACACAGCAAAAGCAGTTCTAAGAGGGAAATTTATAGCAATACAATCCTACCTTAAGAAACAGGAAACATCTGAAATAAACAACCTAACCTTACACCTAAAGCATTTAGAGAAAGAAGAACAAAAAAAAACCCTAAGTCAGCAGAAGGAAAGAAATCATAAAGATCAGATCACAAATAAATGAAAAAGAAATGAAGGAAACGATAGCAAAGATCAGTAAAACTAAAAGCTGGTTCTTTGAGGAGATAAACAAAATAGATAAACCATTAGCCAGACTCATCAAGAAAAAAAGGAAGAAGACTCAAATCAATAGAATTAGAAATGAAAAAGGAGAAGTAACAACTGACGCTGCAGAAATACAAAAGATCATGAGAGATTACTACAAGCAACTCTATGCCAATAAAATGGACAACCTGGAAGAAATGGACAAATTCTTAGAAATGCACAAACTGCCAAGACTGAATCAGGAAGAAATAGAAAATATGAACAGACCAATCACAAGCACTGAAATTGACACTGTGATTAAAGATCTTCCAACAAACAAAAGCCCAGGACCAGATAGCTTAAGAGGCAAATTCTATCAACATTTAGAGAAGAGCTAACACCTATCCTTCTCAAACTCTTCCAAAATATAGCAGAGGGAGGAACACTCCCAAGCTCATTCTACGAGGCCACCATCACCTTGATACCAAAACCAGACAAAGATGTCACAAAGAAAGAAAACTACAGGCCAATACCGTTGATGAACATAGATGCAAAAATCCTCAACAAAATACTAGCAAACAGAATCCAACAGCACATTAAAAGGATCATACACCATGATCAAGTGGGGTTTATCCCAGGAATCCAAGGATTCTTCAATATACACAAATCAATCAATGTGATATGCCGTTTAACAAACTGAGGTAGAAAAATCATATGATCATCTCAAGAGATGCAGAGAAAGTGTTTGACAAAATTCAACACCCATTTACGATAAAGAAAAAAAAAACCCTCCAGAAAGCAGGCATAGAGGGAACTTACCTCAACATAATAAAGGCCATATAGGACAAACCCACAGCCAACACTGTCCTCAGTGGTGAAAAACTGAAACCATTTCCACTAAGATCAGGAAAAAGACAAGGTTGCCCACTCTCACCACTATTATTCAACATAGTTTCGGAAGTTTTAACCACAGTAATCAGAGAAGAAACAGAAATAAAAGGAATCCAAATCGGAAAAGAAGAAGTAAAGCTGTCGCTGTTTGGAGATGACAGGATACTATACATAGAGAATCCTAAAGATGCTACCAGAAAACTACTAGAGCTAATCAATGAATTTGGTACAGTAGCAGGACACAAAATTAATGCACAGAAATCTCTTGCATTCCTATACACTAATGATGAAAAATCTGAAAGTGAAATTAAGGAAACACTCCCATTTACCATTGCAATGAAAAGAACGAAATATCTAGGAATAAACCTACCTAAGAAGACAAAAGACCTGTATGCAGGAAATTATAAGACACTGATGAAAGAATTAAAGATGATACAAATAGATGGAGAGATATACCATGTTCTTGGATTGGAAGAATCAACATTGTGAAAATGACTCTACTACCCAAGACAAACTACAGATTCAATGCAATCCCTATCAGACTGCCACTGGCATTTTTCACAGAACTAGAACAAAAAATTTCAAAATCTGTATGGAAACACAAAAGACCCCAAACAGCCAAAGCAATCTTGAGAAAGAAAAACGGAGCTGGAGGAATCAGGCTCCCAGACTGCAGACTATACTACAAACCTACAGTAATCAAGACAGTATAGTACTGGCACAAAAACAGAGATAGAGATCAATGGAACAGGACAGAAAGCCCAGAGATAAACCCATGCACATATGGTCCCCTTATCTTTAATAAAGGAGGCAAGAATATACAATGGATAAAAGACAGTCTCTTCAATAAGTGGTGCTCGGAAAATTGGACAGCTACATGCAAAAGAATGAAATTAGAACACTCCCTAACACCATACACAAAAGTAAACTCAAAATGGATTAAAGACCTAAGTGTAAGGCCAGACACTATCAAACTCTTAGAGGAAAACATAGGCAGAATGCTCCATGACATAAATCACAGCAAGATCCTTTTTGACCCACCTCCTAGAGAAATGGAAATAAAAACAGAAATAAACAAATGGGACCTAATGAAACTTCAAAGCTTTGGCATAGCAAAGGAAACCATAAACAAGAGGAAAAGACAACCCTCAGAATAGGAGGAGATATTTGCAAATGAAGCAACTGACAAAGGATTAATCTCCAAAATTTACAAGCAGCTCATGCAGCTCAATATCAAAAAAACAAACAACCCAATCCAAAAATGGGCAGAAGACCTAAATAGACATTTCTCCAAAGAAGATATACAGATTAAAAAAAAAAAAAGAAGATATACAGATTGCCAACAAATACACGAAAGTATGCTCAACATCACTAATCATTAGAGAAATGCAAATCAAAACTACAATGAGGTATCACCTCACACTGGTCAGTATGGCCATCATCAAAAAATCTACAAACAATAAATGCTGTAGAGGGTGTGGAGAAAAGGGAACCCTCATACACTGTTGGTGGGAATGTAAATTGATACAGCCACTATGGAGAACAGCATGGAGGTTCCTTAAAAAACTAAAAACAGAACTACCATACGACCCAGCAATCCCACTATTGGGCATATACCCTGAGAAAACCATAATTCAAAATGAGTCATGTACCACAATGTTCACTGTAGCTCTATTTACAATAGCCAGGACATGGAAGCAACCTAAGTGTCCACTGACAGATGAATGGATAAAGAAGATGTGGCACATGTATACAATGGAATATTACTCAGCCATAAAAAGAAAGGAAATTGAGTTATTTGTAGTGAGGTGGATGGACCTAGAGTCTGTCATACAGAGTGAAGTAAGTCAGGAAGAGAAAAACAAATACCGTATGCTAACACATATATATGGAATCTTAAAAAAAAGAATGGTCTTGAAGAACCTAGGGGCAAGACGGGAATAAAGATGCAGACCTACTAGAGAATGCGCTTGAGTACACGGGGAAGGGGAAGGGTAAGCTGGGACAACGCGAGAGAGTGGTAGTGTATATATGGACATATATACACTAGATAGCTTGTGGGGAACAGTCGCATAGCACAGGGAGATCAGCTCGGTGCTTTGTGACCAGCTAGAAAGAATGGAAAGAATGGATGGAATAGCATTCCTATTACAGAAAAGCATTTGCAGAGGGAAAATTGGTCAGAACAGCATTCCTGGAAGAGTGAAAAGCATGTGAAAAGCCTCTCAGGAGTTTACACCTAGAAGTTAAATTTCTGGGTCATATGGTAATACTATATTTAGCTTCTCAAGTAATCATCAAACTGTTTTCCATAGAGGCCACACCATTTGACATTCCAACTAACAATGTACAAGGGTTCCAATTTCTCCCCATCCCCACAAACACTTGTTATTTTCTATTTTTTATTACAGAAATCCCAGGAGACATGAAGTGGTATCTTGCAGTGATTTTGATTTGCATTTCCCTACTGACTAATGGTGTTGGGTATCTTTTTGTGTGTTTATTGGGCACTTGTATATCTTCTTTGGAGAAATGTCTATTCAAGTCTTTTGTCCATTATTCAATGGGTTGTTGCTTCTTTTGTTGTCATATAACATTTTAAGATGATAAATCTGACTGCCTGTGAAGACAAAAGAAGGGAGTAAGATTGGAAGTGGAGGTACCTGTTAGGTGGCTATTTCAGAAGTCCAGGCAAGATAATGCTTTCTTGCTTTCTTTGACTAAAGGGTAGTTCTAGTAATGATAATGCAATAATTATAACAACAAGAACAATAACAGTCATGACAGATTGCCTACAAAGATGGCCACCAAAAATTCCTCCTATCCCTACATATTCATGCCTTACCTCCCACCAGAAGATGGAGTCCATTTCCCTCTATGAATCTGGGCTGGCCCTGTGACTTGTTTTGACAAAGAGAATATAGGGGAAGTTAGATAGCACCATTTCCGAGCCTAGGTCTTAACAGGCATGACATGTTCTGCATTTGCAGTCTCAGAGCTCTAAAGCCTCAACAGAAGTCCAGCTACCTGGAAGGAAAGTGAGGTCCAGCCAGCTTCCAGTCATTACAGCCAATCCAGCTAAGATGTCTCACATATGAATGGAAGCATCCATCTTGGATATTCTGAAATGCAGCCAGATGAGTGATCCCAGCTGATACCATACGGCTCAGAAAAACTAGTCAGCTGAGTCCAGAAAACCCAGAGAATCATTGTACTATGAAGGTTAATTCCAGCAGGCCTGGAACTGGTGTGAGTTCTTCTGCTAAATTATCTACAAGGCACTGATCCCCGGTCAAGATTAAGTCTTGCTTTGCAATTATAAAACTCCCATGGGTCTTCCCTGGTGGCACAGTGGTTGAGGGTCCGCCTGCCGATGCAGGCGGCGCAGGTTCGTGCCCCGGTCTGGGAGGATCCTGCGTGCCGCGGGGCGGCTGGGCCTGCACATCCGGAGCCTGTGCTCCGCGACGGGGGAGGCCACAGCGGTGGGAGGCCCGCATACCGCAAAAAAAAAAAACAAAACTCCCATGAGTTTCAGGGTGGTCTCTATCAGCTAGCACTGTTAGCATTGTTCATTGATAACAGTGAGATTGATGGTTTGCACCTAGCCTCAGTGAGACTCCTAGAGGGTTCTACAGTTGATGCTGGTTATATAACAGAATATGCCTATATGACCAGCAGAGTATAAGAAATCCTGACAAGACTCCACTTTGAGGTCCCAGGTTCTGAGATGTCCACAGATGTGTTAGTGGTTTCTGATCCAAGACAGAAAGCATGTCCTGGTATGGCCTTAGGGAGGGAAGACAATTAGAGCTCACTCCTGGCCTCTCTGGAACCCTTGCAGCCTTTGATTACAAAGAGTACCTTAATGCCGTTGCTATTTGTATTCTTCTATTGCAATAAACTGTAAATTTAAGCATCGTCATTTGGGGCCCTGAGTCTTCAGCAATTGAACCCTATTTGTAACTATTAGTGCAATCATGGAAATCACAAATAGTTGTTGTTTTAAGGCACTACATTTTAGGGTGATTGGCTAAGCAGCAATAGGTGACCAAAACAACAGCTAACATTTACTGAGTACATACTCTTTGTCAGCATTATTTCAATTCACAGACAAGGAAACTGTGACACAAAGAAATTATTTCCAAAAGCAACATGGCTTGTAAGTAGGTGAGTCAGATATTATTGGTTGCTAGCACAATCCCAATTTCCAACCTCCCTTTCCTTAACTATCTTCCAGATGGGGTGGCCTTGTGACACTCTCCTGGCCAATGAATGGAAGCACTTGTCAGATGGAGAAAATAGAAGCCAGAGCAGGGTTAGAAGAAAGACAAGTTCAATTTTGAAATGTTAGTTTTGTAGTTCTTGTAAAACATCAAGATGGAGGTGTCATTTGTGGAAGACTGGAGCTCAGTGGAGAGTTCAGGGTATAAATACATACTGGAAGTGATCTGTGTATTTGGAAGTGATCAGTATACACGGGTGGTACCTGAAGTCATGAGGCTACAAGTTGTTTCTGGGGAAATTGTGTACAGAAAGAAGAGAAAGAGCTAAGAATATTATGTAATATTTATGTGATCTCAGTATTATATTAATTTTAATATTATATTCTTAATATCACAAATCTTTTTAATGGCCCATATGAATTTATGAATCATTCTAATCTTTCAACTTAATCTAGTAATTTTTAGAGCATTTGCTATATTCTTCAGCTAACATCTAGAATGAATGTTTCAGTAAGACTGATGATTGTACCATTTTCTAAAGCTAAAAAATATATTTATTCTAATTTCTATAAACAAGATGATATCCAGCATCCTTTTTCTATTATATCATCTTATAGTAAGGAGAAGCAAATTTATAAGCAACTAAAAATGAAGGTTTGCAACTTAAAATATTTTCAGTATGCTTACATCAACAAAACATTTGCTATATGATTACAATTGGCACTATCTTCTTAGTAAAACAAAACTGAATTTTAATTTAAAATTGAATATATTTAATAAGTATGCCCCAGATATAGTTAACTCTTTAAGTCACTCAGTCATAATGACTGACTGAACAGAGCAATATGTAACTTTGACATGGGAGTATAGAAAAGAATATGTGTCTATTGTGTTCATTTTCATAATTGCAACATAAATTGTGGTTCATTTAGAAAGCATAATGCCCTCTTTGTTTCTGATCTCAGGAAGCAAACACACTCTATGTGATTCTTTTAAGAACCAGTTAAATTTAAACAGAATTAAATCAGATAAGCATGGTAAGGAAAACTCAAAGTGAACAAAAAAGATTTGAAAAACTTTATGTTAATCAATAGTAGTATTATAAATATCACTGGGTCTCAGATACAGCACTTAGGTTATACACCATTGAAATGAGAAAATTAAATAAGTGACCAGAAGTGCTCTGTAGAACAAACCATATACTAGTTAGGTTACCATATTTTCAGCAACAGAAATAGAAAACAAAAGTAGCTTTACCATGTAAATCTAGACAAGTATATCAGGAGAAGCAGAATTCAAATATGAGCTACTAGGTTTGACTGTACATTGGAGTAGAAGGTTATTTTACACAGTTTCAACCATTCCAACGTGAAATTGAATAAAGCTGATAAAAGCTACATAGATTCCTTAATACAGCTTCTGAAATAACAGTTCATGTCAACACTGATATTAGTAATTCTGTTGCATCAAAAATTTAATAGAGCAAATCTGAAGCTACACTACCAAGTTCTAAGCTAAAGTAAATATGAGTAAATATGGCTATCCTGAAAAATGTCACCACAATAATCAAGAATTACATGAGGGCTTCCCTGGTGGCATAGTAGTTGAGAGTCCGCCTGCCGATGCAGGGGACACGGGTTCGTGCCCCGGTCCGGGAAGATCCCACATGCCGCGGAGCGGCTGCGCCCGTGAGCCATGGCCGCTGGGCCTGCGCATCCGGAGCCTGTGCTCCGCGAAGGGAGAGGCCACAACAGTGAGAGGCCCGCGCACCGCAAAAAAAAAAAAAAAAAAAAATTACATGAACTCTGTGTTCAAAAATTGTCACTAAGAGAAAACATATACAAATAGTTTATATAGTTTTCCTGTAATTACTATATCCTATATGGTGGAGTATCTAGTAGCAGTCAAGATTTATAATGCTTATTTTGGTAAATTAGTGCTATCTAAATGTTCAGAGTTCATTAACATTTATTACTGTGCAATGCAACATGAACTTCTGCATAGAGTTACTTAACAGGAATGTATTTTTCCTGCTCCTTAAAAACCCAAATTCCTCTTTTTAAAGAAACAATGCTTAATGAATAATATACAATTGAATACATCCAAATGAAATAATGTTAAGGATTATAAATCTTAAATCAAGCTAAAGGACTCATATAAGATTAATTGGTATTACACTCACAAGGATGGAGAATTCAAATGCCTGCTGGGGCCAGGCAGGCAAATAAGTGTTGAATGGAAGATGGTGCACTGAAGATCACTCACCCTCACCACCAGGGGCAGAATTTAATCAGCCCCAACTGACTGCTGTTAGGTTGGGGTTTTTGTCTTTTTCGTTTTTAAAGAAAGCTGAAAATCTAGATTTGTATATGAAATTGTACAGGTTACAAATGTTGGTAACTAATTCAATTTTTTATAACTATGAATTAGCCATAATCCGCTTGTAGATTAAATTCAGCCCACCTAGCCACTAGATTCCATATTCTGCTCTTAGTCTATATATATCTTAGTCTAAGCATAAATGCATTAGAATATATCTCACTATATAAATTTTTGCATATACCTCCAGATCCTGCAAAATCAAAGCCCAAAAGAAGTTTGATAAATGAGTTGGAGTTTTCTATGCCTCTTTGTAGTATCATCATGATGAAATCGTAATTACAAATGATTAGCAGAGAGATGATCTTTACACAGATTGATAGTTCTGAAACTAGGATTACCTAGGTCTGAAGGAATCTCTGAAATGCTGTGTAGGAAAGAGCAATCACTCATATTTACCTTCAGTAGATTATTGTGCAGTGATCAGACTATGGAGTCACATCAAAGGCATTGCCTATACCATGAAAGACTGATTTTATCTTCACAATTCTCATTTTTATGAGATAGATGATCTAACTTCCTGTTATATTCACAAGTTAGTGACACAATAAATTAGTATTGTCCATACTTCTCTAAGAAGTGTATGGAGGATATGTTGGTGGCAATCAGAAAATGAAGTGCAAAAGTATGCTCAGCAGGACAGATTTATAGACCCCCTGAGAAGATATGGTCATAGATCAAGTCAACAAGCAGTGAAAGAACTAGAATAAGAACTTCCTCTTACTCTGTGTGGTGGAATATCAATATGAATTTCATATGGAAGGAGGGTCAAGAAGATAATGGGGAAATTCTGATTCCCTAAATTAAGATACTTGTAATTTCCTAAGAGTATTGGACTTCCCTGGTGGTGCAGTGGTTAAGAATCTGCCTGCCAATGCAGGGGACACGGGTTTGAGCCCTGGTCCGGGAAGATCCCACATGCCGTGGAGCAACTAAGCCTGTGTGCCACAACTACCGAGCCTGCGCTCTAAAGCCCACGAGCCACAACTACTGAGCCTGTGTGCCACAACTACTGAAGCCCACGTGTCTAGAGCCCATGCTCTGCAACAAGAAAAGCCACCACAAGGAGAAGCCTGTGCACCACAACAAAGAGTAGCCCCCACTCGCCACAACTAGAGAAAGCCTGCACACAACAACGAAGACCCGCAGCCAAAAGTAATACATTAATAAAATAAATTTTTAAAAATTACCTAAGAGCATTGAAACAAACAAGACATTTAATACTCAAGGTGAAGGAGATTCCCTATCTATAGCTTCAATAGTAGTATTTCTTAAAGTTTGGCACCTACATACTCCTTAATAGGTAATCAGTGTGCATGAATATCATCAATTTTAGGTAATTTTTTAAATGTGTTTCTTACTTTTCTTGACAACAAAAACATTAGTTTTTAAATTAGCAATTAAATAAGTTTTATTTCAATGAGCAGGATAGTATTATTTGCAGTCTTTCACAAAGGTAGCTTTATGCAGCTCAATGGTGGATAGCTTAATTTATAATTTAGGCTATATTTGCCATTGATCTCTCATGCTGGCTTCTGCTAAACTGGAAATTTTAAATTCACAATCATAGATCACTGTAAATGGCACCAAGTGTTTAGTGGCTGCCAGATAAGTCTAGATTTTCATATTAACACAAACGGCCCAGAAATTATGGAGAGATGGCTCACTGAAGACTACTTTCAGGACTCAAACAGATAAGTTCTAATGTTTTATAGCCAAAAGCTGGAAGGTTGGAGGTTTCAACTTTGAAGACAAAAGTAAGTGTATTTCTAATCCACTCTTGTTTTCAGTTCTCAAAATTATTCCCTCATGCTCTGCCGCAACATTTGGATGTGGTTTATATATTAGCTAAATAATACAACATCACTTTCTTTCTCCAGACTAAAAAAGACATTAAGCTAGGAAAAGATCCACATGTCAGTCTCAAGCTATTTGTATTTCAGTTTGATTGTCTTTAATTAAATCAAAGAAGCACCACTTCTCCCTTTGGTAGAGTTTTCAAAGATAAATAAACTAAATGTTGCCAAATTCTTCCCCACATATATATGTAGCACACATAAGCAAGAGTTGATTCATACTCTGCAAATCAGTAGTTTAAAATAAGCATAAACCAAAATATTTATACATGCTTGTACAGATATTAGTACAGGTTTATAGGTGCTCTTGTACACATGTGCTACTGATATTGTATGACATTTGACTGCTATCATTTAATGAAAGAAATTTCACTGTGTTTTCTCTCAGCATAATTATTGTCTTTGACTTTTCAGCTTGTTTTATAAGAATATCAGTTACAGAACAAAAAATTTCACAATTTGTATGGAAACACAAAAGACCCCGAATAGCCAAAGGAATCTTGAGAACGAAAGAAGGAACTGGAGGAATCAGGCTCCCTGAATTCAGACTATACTACAAAGCTACAGTCATCAAGACGGTATGGTACTGGCACAAAAACAGAAAGATAGATCAATGGAACAGGATAGAAAGCCCAGAGATAAACCCATGCACATATGGACACCTTATCTTTGATAAAGGTGGCAGTAATGTACAATGGAGAAAGGACAGCCTCTTCAATAAGTGGTGCTGGGAAAACTGGACAGGTACATGTAAAAGTATGAGATTAGATCACTCCCTAACACCATACACAAAAATAAGCTCAAAATGGATTAAAGACCTAAATGTAAGGCCAGAAACTATCAAACTCTTAGAGGAAAACATAGGCAGAACACTCTATGACATAAATCAAAGCAAGATCCTTTCTGACCCACCTCCTAGAGTAATGGAAATAAAAACAAAAATAAACAAATGGGACCTAATGAAACTTCAAAGCTTTTGCACAGCAAAGGAAACCATAAACAAGACCAAAAGACAACCCTCAGAATGGGAGAAAATATTTGCAAATGAAGCAACCGACAAAGGATTAATCTCCAAAATTTACAAGCAGCTCATGCAGCTCAATAACAAGAAAACAAACAACCCAATCCAAAAATGGGCAGAAGACCTAAATAGACATTTCTCCAAAGAAGATATACAGACTGCCAACAAACACATGAAAGAATGCTCAACATCACTAATCATTAGAGAAATGCAAATCAAAACTACAATGAGATATCATCTCACACCAGTCAGAATGGCCATCATCAAAAAATCTAGAAACAATAAATGCTGGAGAGGATGTGGAGAAAAGGGAACACTCTTGCACTGCTGGTGGGAATGTGAATTGGTTCAGCCACTATGGAGAACAGTATGGAGGTTCCTTAAAAAACTACAAATAGAACTACCATATGACCCAGCAATCCCACTACTGGGCATATACCCTGAGAAAACCATAATTCAAAAAGAGTCATGTACCAAAATGTTCATTGCAGCTCTATTTACAATAGCCCGGAGATGGAAACAACCTAAGTGCCCGTCATCGGATGAATGGATAAAGAAGATGTGGCACATATATACAATGGAATATTACTCAGCCATAAAAAGAAACGAAATTGAGCTATTTGTAATGAGGTGGATAGACCTAGAGTCTGTCATACAGAGTGAAGTAAGTCAGAAAGAAAAAGACAAATACCGTATGCTAACACATATATATGGAATTTAAGAAAAAAATGTCATGAAGAACCTAGGGGTAAAGCAGGAATAAAGACGCAGACCTCTTAGAGAATGGACTTGAGGTTATGGGGAGGGGGAAGGGTGAGCTGTGACAGGGCGAGAGAGAGTCATGGGCATATACACACTAACAAATGCAGTAAGGTAGATAGCTGGTGGGAAGCAGCCGCATGGCACAGGGATATTGGCTCGGTGCTTTGTGACAGCCTGGAGGGGTGGGATGGGGAGGGTGGGAGGGAGGGAGACGCAACAGGGAAGACATATGGGAACATGTGTTTATGTATGACTGATTCACTTTGTTATAAAGCAGAAACTAACACACCATTGTAAAGCAATTATACCCCAATGAAGATGTTAAAAAAAAATAAAAAAATAAAAAATAAAAAAAAAATAAAGAATATCAGGTACAAGTATATCCAGCCACAAATAGCAACAAATCCAACACTGCCTTTAAAAATAAACTTTTATTTGTCTCATAAAGCAGTAAGTCCAGAAATAAACTATGTAAGTACTGATTCAGTGGCTCAACTATGTCAGTACCCAAGTCTTTGGGATTCTCTTGAACATTTTCTCATTTGGTACTTCATGGTTATAAAACAACTACTGTAAATTCATTATTCCCTCTACATTCCAGAAAGTATAAGAACAAAAAGAAAAAGGCAAAGAATAAAGAGGCTGTCCTTTATTATTCAGTTGGATTCAATGGAATTTGAGGATTAATTAATATAGCTGGCAAACAGTTGATACAAGGACTCCTGGAACTGTATGTTAGCAGGGTTGTGCTTCCTTGCTTTAACCAACTTCTAAAGGCTGTCCCTGCCCTTGGCTTGTGGCCTTGCGTCACTCCAATCTCTGCTTCTGTCATCACACTGCTTTCTCTCCCTCTGCTTCTGCTGTCACATTGCTTTCTCTGACTCTGACACCCCTCTGTCCCTCTTAAGAATCCTTGTGATTATACTGGGCCCATATGAATAATCCGAGATAATATCTCTATACCAAGATCCTTAACCTCATCTGTAAAGTCCCTTTTACCATGTTAACATATTCACAGGTACCAGGGATTAGGACTTGAGCATCTTTGAGGACACATTATTGTTTCTACCACAGTCAGCCCTGTGGTCCCCAAAGATTCACACCCATCCCACATTTAAAATGCATTCACCCCATTCCAACATCTTCAAAAGTCTCAGTCAATTATGGTAGCAACTCAAAGTGTGAAATCTCATCTAAATCTCATCAACTCAAAAGTCCCAAACTGCATCATTTAAATCATATAAGTCAGGTATGAATGAGACTCTGGATATGCTCCATCTGGGGCAAAGTTCCTCTCTGCCTGTAGACCTGTAAAACTTGAAAACAAGTTATCAGCTCCCCAAATACAATGGTGGGACAATCAGAGGACACCAAACATAGACATCCCCATTCAAAAGGGGGGACAATAGAAGAAAAAAAGGAGTCAGCCATCCCAAGGAATTTCAAAATCCTGTCAGACAACTTCAATAAGATCTCAAGCTCTGAGAATAATCCTCTGTGGCTCATAATCCAGCTTCACCTTGGGGGGGGGGGGGGGCGGCGGGCAAGGCTCCACCCTGGGAGTCAACCGTCCTTTTTCATGAAGGGTAGTATGTGCTTCCAGCTCAGTAGTTTCATCAGCCTGTTTCCTACTTATAGGATCTGGCATCCACAGCCTTCTTTCAATTCTCTTTCTCTCTGTCCCTTTTAGTCCAAGCTGGCATTGTTCTTGTTGATGTAAACTTCTTAAGAACCATTGTGGTGGGGCTCCCAAGTCCGATACAGGGATTCACTCCACACAAGAGGCTCCTCCAGAGGTCTTTCCTAAATTATCCCATCTCTACTTTTCGCTTCTGCTGAGATGGCTGAAGGGACCCATGAGTCACATACCTACTCTCTTAGAAGAGTCCTCTGTGTCCTCTAAATACTCAGATCCTTCTAAGCAGAAGACTGTTCAGCCACCACCTTGGCTTTCTCTACAGAGCACGCTTTCCAAACAGTGAATCTCCTACTTTTAGTGTCTTTTTCAATCTGGATATTCAAGGCTGGATATTTCTTAAATTATTAAGCCCTGGTTCCTTTAGCTTAATAGTTCTTCCCTCAATTTATCTTTTTCCTCTCACATTTTACTATAAGCAGCAAGAAGAAACCGGAGTGTACCTTCAACACTTTGCTTGTAAATCTCTTCATCCAAATATCCAAGAACATCTCTTACAAATTCTACTTTCCACATAATTGAGTAGGAGACAATTCACCTAAGCTTTCTGCCACTCTGTTACAAGGATCTGCTTTCCTATAGTTCCCAATACCATGTTCCACTTCTCTTCTGATCCCTCACTAGCAGTGCTTTACTGTCCATAGTTCTACCAACAGTCTGTTTATCATGGTTTAGGTATTCTCTAAGATGATACAGGTTTTTTCTACCATGCTTCTCACTTCTGTCTGAGCCCTTGTCAGGAGATTCTTTAACATTTATATTTCTACTAACATCTGTTCAAAGCAATCTAAGCTCTTTCTATCATGTTTCTCAAAATTCTGCCAGCCTCGGGCTTCCGTGGTGGCGCAGTGGTTGAGAGTCCACCTGCCGAGCAGGGGACACGGGTTCGTGCCCCGGTCCGGGAAGATCCCACCTACCACGGAGCGGCTGGGCCCGTGAGCCACGGCCGCTGAGCCTGCGCGGTCCGGAGCCTGTGCTCCGCAACGGGAGAGGCCACAACAGTGAGAGGTCCGCGTACCGCAAAAAAAAAAATTCTGCCAGCCTCAACTCTTTCATCACACAATTCCAAAGCCACGTGTACAGTGTTAGGTATTTGTTACAGCAGCACCCCTCTTCCAGGTACCAAAATCTATATTAATTTCCCATTGCAGCCCTAAAAAATTATGATCAACTTAGTATCTAAAATATACACATTTAGGGCTTCCCTGGTGGCGCAGTGGTTGAGAGTCCGCCTGCCAATGCAGGGGACGCGGGTTCGTGCCCCGGTCCGGGGAGATCCCACGTGCCGCGAAGCGGCTGGGCCCGTGAGCCATGGCCGCTGGGCCTGCGCGTCCGGAGCCTGTGCTCCGCGACGGGAGAGGCCACAGCAGTGAGAGGCCTGCGTACTGCAATAAATAAATAAATAAAATAAAATAAAATATACACATTTATTATTTTAAAATTATGGACATCAAAAGTCCTAAAATCAAGGTGTTGGCAGAGCTGCACCCCTCCTGGAGAATTTGGGGAGGATTTGCTTCCTTATCTTTCCAGTTTTAGAGGTTGCCTAGATTTCTTGGTTCATGACCCTGTAATGCCCCAGCCTCTGCTTCCATCACGAAATTGCTTTCTCTGACTCTGACTCTCCTGCATCCCTTTAATAAGAACCCTTGTGATTACATTAGGACTGACCAAATAAGTCAGGATAATTTCTCCATCTCAAAACACTTAAATTAGCTCATTCTGCAAAGGGCTTCCACCATGTAAAGTAACATATTCATAGGTTCTAGTGATTAGGACATGGACATCTTTGGAGGGTTATTATTGTGCTTACTACACAAGGCTTACCTCCCTGGGCCTTTTTTCTCCCTCAACCATATCTTGCTTAGTAAATTTTTAGTGCTTCAATATATTAAAGCAGATTTTTTTATTCACATTTTAAATTGTCCTTAACTAGAGAATTCATCCAAAATACACTATAAAAAAAAACTATAAAAAAAAGAAAACCTAATTTTAAACAGACGAAAACCAAAAGATGTATACAAATGGTAGTTAGCCACATGAAAAGCTACATAATTTCTCATAATAAGAGAAATGAACTGAGACCCCATTTTCACCTATAAAATTAACAAAGATCCAAAATTTGGATACATACCACTTTGCTGACCATGGGGGAAATAAGAGTACTCATATATTTCTGGTGAGAGGGTAAGTTAATACAATCTCTGTGAAAGGCAATTTGGAAATATCTATCATAATTACAAAGGCATATATATCCATTCAAAAACCAATTCTAAATTTTGGAATTATCCTACAGATAGAATTATACATCTGTGAAGAAGCAAATACAGGGTTATTAATTTCAGCATTGTTTGAAGTAGCAAAAGACTGAAAACAACATGATTTTGCATCAGTATGGAACCAGCAAAGTTAATCATGATATATAAGTATGATGCAATGCTACATAGCTCTTTTTTTAAAAGGATACTCTTTGTGAAATGATATGAAAATATCTACATTTATTGTTAAATTTTCAAGAAAAGTTTTATAAGAGCATCTAGAATCTGTTACCATTTTTGGTAAAAACAAACACAAAAAAGTAAAAACTGTGTATTTTTATTATGTATGTGCATAACATTTTTCATGAAGTGAATGCTGGAAACTAATGTAAGTGGTTTACTTATTGGGGTGGGTTTTGAGATATGGGCAGATAGGGAAAAGTGGTAGGAAGTAGACCTTTCACTAGGTGCATTTTTAAATATGTATTGATTTTGAACCATATGAAATGTATTGTCTATTCAACTTCCTTTTAAACTATTTTTACAAAGAAGTTAGAAGGAAAATTAACAACATAATGAACCCCAATTTTTTTAAGAAAAGGAAATTGATGTAAGAGAAAATATTTGAGATAATCAAAGATCCAAAAGCTGGTGCTTTGCAAAGATTAATGAAACATATTTTTAATAACTTTTTAAGAAATTCTGAGATTTAAAATGTTAATGAAGCACAGATTAACCCTGAGCTTAAAGGTGAATGGATATGTGATACATAAATATGGCTGAAAGTTTTCCCTGATGAGGAGGAAACTCTCACAGAGACTAGAGTCCCTGCAACACTGCTATTCAATTAAATGTAATATCAGAATCATTAGAATGACTCTCCAAGAATATACAAGTGAGGCCCCTACCAACCCTACTGACTCAGAAGCTAGGTATAAAGGTTTCTTTCTTTTTTTTTTTTTTTTTTTTAATGCATGATTCTACTGAACTTCCTACGTTAAGACCCACTTCCCTGGGTCCCCAGGGAATGTACAGAGCAAGAGGGCGGAAGGAGTAATCCTCAAGGTTGGAAAGGATGAAGCAATATATTATAGTCTTGCCTGGTTTCTCATGGCTTTCTCTTTTAACTCACAAGATAAAAGAAGATAAAATAAGTACAAGAATGTACAGAGGAACTCTAGATTCTTGAGAATAATGAGACTCTGTCCTGGATAAAAGTTCATATATTTGAGATACCAGTAAAGCAATTAATCCTACCTGAAGAACAAAGTTTCTCTTAAACTTGAAATGGAAAGACCAAGTAAAGTTATATGTAGGCTTTTTGATATATAATAAAGCAAGAGAAAGCACACATAAGTTTTGAGTTCTTTTTTCCCTTAAAGCAGAATTTGTGGAAACTCAAACAAATGCTAAATAAGAATTGAGTTCATGGAGTACTCTCCATGTCTGTAATGGCTACTGGACTTGAAATTTTTAGAATAAAATGGATCTGGGTCAGAATATCAGGCCCCTCACTTTCCTCCACTATAAAATAAGGCTAATACTAAAAGGAACCAAGACTCCGTCAAGAAA
This sequence comes from Orcinus orca, assembly GCF_937001465.1. Classification (NCBI taxonomy): domain Eukaryota; kingdom Metazoa; phylum Chordata; class Mammalia; order Artiodactyla; family Delphinidae; genus Orcinus; species Orcinus orca. The sequence goes on from NC_064562.1 coordinate 18,222,812, forward strand.
TGGCAGATTACATGTCTTATAGGGATGAGCTTGGGACATTTTATTAGACCAGAAAGAAAGAAAGGGATCAAAGCTAGCTTTAAATAAAAAGCCAAATTAGGCTCCCAACTGCCACGGATGGAAGATGTTGGCAGCAATAAGAATACTGATTAAACACACGTAATATATTTAACTCCATGAATTCATAATGATATTTTTTAAAAAATAAAAATTGGTCACCATTGGAGGATGCTAAGCAATAACACATTATTTGGAAAATGGTAAATAAAAGGAATAAATTATGCATTTATCTTGACTTTTCTATATGAACTGTAACACAGCATAACCAAACAGTTGTGTGTATTTCAACTAATAATCAAGGTGGAAAATTACAGACTATCACAATTTTGCAACCCCTAATAACTAGATCTAGATTATGATCATCAATGGCCACCAATATCACAAAAGAGAGAGAGTAGATACTATGTACCCCCTGATGGAAGTATACAACACCACCTATGAAGTAGTCTTGCTGAAAGGATTGAACATTAATCTGATCAAGCCTCTAGGTCTACCCTGTAGGAAGTAGGAGACAAAGGAACATTAAAGGAAACCATCAGGAAATACTCAGCAAAGCCAGACTATGGGAATTTAAGAGAAAAATAACCCTTTTCTCCAATAAATATATATAAAGAGATGGAGAGAAAGATTATATATTAAAAGAAAGTTAAGAACTACATCAACCAATTACAATGTATGAATCTTATTCAGATTCTCATTGAAACAATTTTTTTAAATGTGAGAGAGTTGAGAAAATTTGAACACCAAATGGCCAGTTGAGGCTATTAAATTATTTTCATTTTGTAGGTATAATAATGGGGTTGTAATTATTTTTAAGTATACCTATTGAAATTTACATATTAGAATATATAATTTTGGGATTTTGCATCAAAATATTTCAAGAGGGAAAATAAAGAGATAAACGTGATTGACCATGAGCTGAAAATTATTGAAGCAGGGTGATGGTAACTCATTATAACAGTCTCGCCACTTCTGTATATGTTTTAAACTGTTCATATTAACTTTTTTTAATAAAAACAATTTATACCCCTCTCCCTCCCTGGCAAGCCTTGCTCAACCTGGCCAGGCTGCTTGCCAGTCTAGAACACCCCTCACAGAGCTCCCTGCAGCCTCTGGCACCCACAGAGAAGTCAAATGAAACCTGGGTTCCTGCAGAAGCTCAACTGTAAGGTTTCAATCATGGGGCAGATCTGCTAAAAAAAACAATCATCAAAAAAAGTGATGCTAATGAAACAGAAAAATCCATACCAACATTTGAAAAAAGGGGGTGGGTAGATACTTTAAGCCTTGAGGACTAGTATTATACTATGCAAAAACTACATGGCAATCATTTTTGAAGGTAGATCTGACAGATGCTAATGTGGTTGAGTCCAACACCAAGTTTTGTGGTCAACACTCCACGTATACAGTTCATCTTACGTACTGATAACAAAAAAGACATGGAAGATTGGATTGAAAGACTGAAAAAATGTTCAGAATGGGGAACATTTTGAGTGTGCTCAGTACCACGTGTACCATTTCTCAGGGACGTATAATTCGTATTCCCATTCACATGCTAGGCCAATGTACTGTAATTTGTAATTAAGAGGTTTAATCCAGGATCATATCACATAGATCAGGAGTTGGCAACATTTTTCAGTAAAGGGCCAAATAGTTATTACTTTAGGCTTTATAGATCATATATGGTCTCTGTTGCATATTCTTTTTTATTTTATTTTACAACCCTATAAAAAATGTAAAATCCATTTTTAGTTCAAGGGCCTATATAAAAGAAGCACAGGTCTATAGGCTATGGTTTGGTCCATGAACCACAGTTTGCCAAACCCTAAGGACTGTCTTGTGAAGTGTGCAAGTTTAAAGTCCACAAACGTGCTATGCAGGCAACCAGTAACTGTAAATGGACCACATAGTCATTGATTGGGAAGCACTGCATCAAGGATGAAGATGGGATAGCCATGCTGGAAGGAAACTTCCCTATGAGTGCCAAGTGTACAATGAGCTACACTGTAACAGCTCGTAAACAATCATTACTGACCAAGTGTCTCCTTGACCTGTAGAAAGTGTTGGCCTCACATCCTTCACCCCATCACAGGTCTTTGTTAATTCAAAGAGAGGGACAATAAAGGTATGAAGTTCTTAGAAGATTCAAATAACTGATGAATCCTGTTTGGGTCTTTGCCCTAATTAACAGAAGACCATACCTTAGACAGATCAGGCATGGCTAGACATGTGGAGGAAGTTCCCTCTAGCCTGCCAAAGTTAAAGTTGATTCTATCAAAACTGGAGCACCTAACTGATTTATGTTGATGCTGCTTTATCATTCTTTGGAAAAAAATTTTTCTGGCACAGAAGAAAAAGAACCGCTAGATAAAGGTTTTGGAGGTTATGCAGATTCTCAAGGAGAAGAAGAAAGACGGGACAAGAGGCTTGATATCAGCACAGAGGTACAGAAGCTCAGGCTGTTACGTATAAATGGGAAACAAATTCACATTTAACAAGTAAAATGATCTATAAAATGCATTCTCTTCCAAAAATTCCTGAAGTGAAACAGGAGGATCTGATAGAGATCAGGCTCCTTCATCCCCCAGCACCTCTTCTTTTTGGACAGGCGTGTAATTTATTGTTTGATGCATTTTTTGGAGAGAACTTCCTTATTGCCCCTATTTCTTTATCTCTCGATGAGAAAGAAATTTAAATGTGCTTGAACTTGTCAAGTCAAAGATAGGGTTCACTGGCCTTAGTCTTTTGTACGAAAATTAAAATAGCTTGTTTTTTTTTATTTTAAAAATACTCGGTATTCATGAATTCTCACACCTCCTTCCTCCTAGCCCCAAGAGATTACTAACCACCATTAACATTTTGATAAACATCCTTTAAGACCTCTAAGCATATACATATGTATAATATAGTTTTAAATCAGTTTTGCTGTTTTGTTAATGGCTTTCTAAAACTCAGTAATATGCTCTTGACATCTAGAATTCCACTTTAATAAATACAGATCTATATAAATCGTAAAAAAATTAAGAAAGGCCAATAATATAGACCTAATACAGGTGGTAACTAGAAAGGATTAAATAAGATCATATATTTAAAATACCTAACACAGTGGCTATCACTTAGCAGACACTGAACTGACGGATCCATTCTGGAGAAGAATCTTTATACATTGATACGTACATAAATAGGCATCACCTATTAAGAGTCAGCAAATTCAGTGACCAAGTCCATTCTTTCCTCCCTAACCTCACTGAGGGAGGGTAACACTGTCTTATTCTCAGAAAGAGTACTCTAAGTATATTTTACTTTTCAAGGTTTAGGCAGTACACAAGGACTGGTGAAACATCAGCAAATAGTAGCTCTCAAAGGCTGGTTGGTCGGTGAGTTTCTCTGACAGTCTCTTAAGCTAGACATAAGACCTGAGGCCCACTTACACCAAACATTACCCATTTCTTATAACAAAATGATAACAAAGAATTGGGGAAAAATAAAGGGGTAAAAAAATTCACGTACATTAGTAAAATTTTAAAAACTTACTCTCTTTTAAGCTGCAAAATATCATCAGAATAGCTGCCGAAAACGTCATTGATTTTGGCCAATGAGGACAGGCTATTGGAGATCAGCTGTAAACACTTTATGAGAACCCACCTGCTGGTAATCACACTTTGAGACTCCTTTGCTTAGAATATAGGTACACAGCATCCCATATCCTTTAATATTCTGGTTTCTATATATATATCTAGCAGGGACTTGACTCTACAAAAGCCATTAACCATACCTACATAACAACTTTAAGAATCAATCCCTAAGATACTTACAAAAGCAAATAATACAAAATCTAAATTGGAGTAAAATTAACACACGTTCTTTTACTTTGGGCTTTTATTAGGTATCTGTGTCATAATGTATTTCCTCATCCCATTTCATTCTATACAGAAGGAAAGTTTAGACAACCAATAATTTTATCTTTGTCCATCACACGAATTTTATGAATTGTCTTGAGACATAATCATGGAAGCATTGATTGATTTCCTTTGGCAACATTTTGTGATAAATACACTGCTCATTCCCCTCAAAGCTAAGGATATATAAATCTTTTGCATATATCTTATTTTTTAAAGTAAGCAAAGATAGTTATATATCTGATTTTCAGGTTCTTTCATCTGAAATTTCATTTGTTTAATGATATGGTTGTACTACGGAAGACTTTAATCAGACTTGAATTTTGTAGCAGTTCCGTTTTTAAGCTCTAATCATGATTGTGCACATTCCTTTTTGTGAATTATAATTTCTCTAAATTATTTAGATAGCTAATTTCAGATAAAATGTATTATACACTCCTTTAGTTTATCCTGAAGCCTCTAACCTGTAGCTAAATCCTTTCTCTGATCTCTCTGAGATATATCCCTTATAAAAAACTAAATTTTTATGATAAAGAGGGACAATACCGCAGGTCCAGAATATGAATTTTTAAGATAAAAATAGCTTAGGTCATGCTCCTATTTTTATTTTTCACCATTCCTCATGATCATCATGTCCTCGTAAATTTCACGTATAACAGCAGATATTTAGCAGGAAATCAAATCAAAATGCATAACCTCATTCAACAGGATACCAAAAGCACAGGCGTTACTCACATAGTTTAACTTAGCACTTTACATTTTATACAATTTACTCCAAAGAACCAAAATACAAATGAGGAAAGTTGTTATTCAAAAGGAACAACACCCCTAAGCAATTATGAATATAAAGAAAAATTACCTTTGCATTACTGTAAATTTGAACTATAATTGTAAGCAAAATTAATCTGCATAAGGGTTTATTTTGTTAAACATTAGTAAATGTGATTTCTCTAGATACTTAGAGCTCAGAATTCTTTGGTAAGTTATCTTTACTCTATCCGCTAAAAGAAAAGTTTTGAGTCAATAGTCTTAGTAAAAATTTTCACTAATCTTAATAAATTTACCATAGAACAAAATTCTTGTAACTGAGATCCATTTTGGAGCCTATCCAGAAGCTGTTAATTATTGAAAATATTACCAAATCATTAACTCCAAAAATAATGAAGAGAGTGATATTTTGGTGCATGCTATTCTGTGATTTTACTGCAATTTTCTTTTGGTGGAGTTCTTTTCACAATGTTTTAGTGAGTTATAAATTTATTCATAAAATAAGGAATTAGCAATTCTAGTAACTAGCACATAGTGTTTAGTAAATGTTTCCTTTAATAGGGCTTCCCTGGTGGCGCAGTGGTTGGGAGTCCGCCTGCCGATGCAGGGGACGCGGGTTCGTGCCCCGGTCCGGGAAGATCCCACATGCCGCGGCAACTAAGCCCGTGAGTCATGGCCGCTGAGCCTGCGCGTCCGGAGCCTGCGCTCCGCAACAGGAGAGGCCACAACAGTGAGAGGCCCGCGTACCGCAAAAAATAATAATAATAATAAATAAATAAATGTTTTCTTTAATAATTATACACAAAATGTCTTGTAGTAAAAAATTTCTTGAGCCTAGGTCTAGGACAAGGCTAACTGCAGTGCTGTTCCTGGGACCTATGTTGGGTAGAGAAAGCTGGGACTAAGCTGGATCATAAAAGGCCTGGGAGAAGACTGGATCATGGAAACCTGAAACAGCCAATGGGAGAATCCTGAAGCCAAGATGGCAGGCTGAAAACAGTGCCAAATAAGGGGCACAAATGAGACTACTTATATAATCTTGAGGCACGGTGCAAAAGGAAAATGTCATATTGCTTGTTCAAATATTATTAAGAATTTCAAGATAACAATAGTCAAGCATTAAATCAAGCATGGGGTCCTTCTGAATGTGATGCCCTGTGCAACTGTACTGGTTGCATACCCATGAAACTTGCCCTAAGTGCAAATACATATGGTAAGTGTATAAACAGGAGAACAAATAGGGAGGTCAGAAATTAGAAAGACCAAGATCAGCTCAGAGTTCATCACATACAACAGGTCAGATTAAGTAGTTCAGCACTAAGTCTGTGAAGGACAAGAGAGTACTGGGGAGGACAAGTGACAGCTTAAGGCCTGCTTTTATACGATACTAGTTATGCAGCAAAGGATCATCTGCTGTGGCTTTACTTCATAGAATATCTGATATAATCAAAGCATGTTTGTTCTGGGGTGTAAATTTACATGAATGCCCTTACTAACCATACTCCTCTCACCAGATTACCCAGTAAAATTGGTTTATGTGGCAAAAGGAGTCCAGGGCATCTTGTGGTATATCTCAACTCTCTATCCTTGATTATTCTTTGATTCTTTTAACAAATATTTACTTAGCACATTTTCCTAAGGGCTACAGATAAAGTTAATAAAATAAAATGTCTGCCCTCATGGAGCTTAAATTTTAAACAAATATATAAATATACAATACATAATATTACACGTAATGTTGACAAATGAAAAATGCTACATGGGGGTAGGTGATTAGATTGGGTAGTCAGAGAAGGCCTCTCTGAAGAGGTAATATTAGAGCAGAAATTTGAATGAAATGAGGGTAAAGCCTTTCAACAGTAAAGGTATTCCAAGCAGAAGTAATAATAAATGCAAAATAGTTGAAAACAGCTTGGTTTTTCCAAAGAAACCAAAAAAGGACAGCAGAATACTTAAGAGTAAGTCGGGAAAAAAGTGACGGAAATAAAATTAAAGAGGTAGTCTGGGTCTATATCATTAAAGACCTTGTAGACTGTGATTATATGTATGAATTTCATTCTTAACATGGTGGAAATCAGTAGAGGGTTTTGAACAAGAGAAGTATATATATGATCTGATTTTATTTTAGAAAGACATTTCTGAATGATAGTATAGAATAGATTATATAGAGAGATCAATAAAAACTCCTAAGTTTTTTAGAAAAAGAAACTGGTACTATTTAATGACTGGCTTATTGGATTGAATGGGAAAGACAGGTAGGAGAAATCAAAAGTTCTGTTTGGACACGGGTGATTTGAGAAGCCTATCAGATATCTGAGTAGAGATGTTAAATATGCAGTTTTTAAAAACATCTAAACTGTGAAGTCTGGTTGGGGAGCTAACGTGGGCACACAAGCCTGAGAACCCATATTTGTGACTACTCTTATGAAGAAGGGGTGGAATCACACTTACTCAAGAAATGCCTGTGTGTGTGTGTCAGCTAGCAAAGCCAGGGAGGAGAACAGGGTGGCCTTACTTGATCTCTATCTTCTGCTGCCTTGTTAAGATTACCAAAAAAAATAAAGAAACTTCATAAAGTAACATCTACAATGACTGCGTGTTTTTAAAAGCTCAAGCCAAAAGGATAAAGTAAAATCTTGACTATAATTTCAGACTGCCTAGATCCCCTGGTTTCCTGATGGTATATTTTTGAAATATACCACCAAAAATGAGAGAGGCATGTTTGATAAAAAGAATATAAAAAAATCACTGTACCATGTTTGGCTTACTAAACACTGTCATGTATTTTTCCCTGTTATAAATTGACCTGAGATCTACAGAATTAAAAGATATGGTGGGCCCTAGAAAACTAATTGGCCAAAAGACTATTCCAGTTAGTTACAGTAGAGAGTGAACATTAATGACCCATTGAATAATGCAAATACTGGTGGTCAAAAATGTGCTGATTGTCCTTGTCTATGTGAATGTGTTAGCCAAAGCACAGGGAGCAGACCATAGGCAAAGGATTAATAAAACCCTTTCTACTTTGCTAGCTCTGTGCCCCTCATAACCTGAAAAGAGAGTATGTCCACTGGGCTGCTAGACAACATTATTGAAAGTAAAATGCTCCCTGACTGGTAAAATGTAACTGTACTCGGAGAACTATAAATACCTAATGGGGCACCATGGCTTTATCATTTGTACCTGGCATGTCCTTTGTGGAGATCCTGGAAGCTATTCCTATGAAGTAGTTTAAAGAGACAGTAGTTCCTGTGGACATGAGACTTTTTAACCGGGGAGAATATCACACCCTCCTGATACGTATCAAATCTCCTTGCACCTGAGCTATAATTCTGTGTGATTGCTAGAAGGACGCCTACAGAAGAATTCCTGACACTTTGGGCAAGCAAGCATTGCTAGAAGGACTCCTAGAGAAGAATTCCTGACACTTTCGGCAGGCAAGCTGTAGTTCCTATCCTTTATCCTTCTGAATGGATTGTGCCAAGTACGGCCTAGGATAGTTTTGCGAGTCTGAATGTTTAGGTGAACCTAAGAAGAGGGTATTCACAGCCCAAGATACTACCCTGACTGGCCATCAATCTTTAAAAGCTATATAAAGCATGGTTAGATTTCTACACGAGAGAATGCTCCAAGACTAGGATACAACATAAGGCCCTTGATCTGATACAATATGTTTGGAGAGGCTGCGGAAGGAAATGATAGGGTAGTAACAGCTAAGGCTAGAGTTGGTTGAGATAGAGAAGCAAATAAATAATCTTTGTTAGGCCATAGACTAAAGGACAAGAATAAGATCATAACCCTGATGCGGAAGTCCAAGAAAATCCTAAGGTCATAACTTCTAAGTCTGCTTTATTCCTAACACATCCCATATATTTCTGTATGTTTCAAGGCATGGCCTAGATAAACGTTACCAAATGTCTCAGTTGTCACAATAAGTATTTGAAGGGAAACAGATGGTCCACTATGGCAGTGCCATGGTACTGGTGAACAGACACTGGCTTTTATTTCAACTGCTGAGGATTACAAGTGGCTATGTTAAACAGTAAATACCACCATCACCAGTCTCACCTTACCTGCACCCCTTTGCTTGCTAAAGAAATATGGTGAACTGTGGGGCCACAAAGTCCTCCATAAACGAAACCCAAATGGAAATGGCTTTGGAGGACATACAATAAAGATCCTTAGCCTACTAGATGTGGATAACTGATGTGTATACAAAATTCAAATGATGGAGAAACCAAGTCATTTCATATAATACAGGCTTGCTTTCTGTCACAACTGCTCCAAAGTATATTCTTCACAGTTGCCTCCAGACTTCAAGCAATGCTTATTCACAACACATAACCTGAATCTCATATGGGATATTTCATTTAGTAGGGAACAGTACATGTGAAAATTATACATATGAGAAGCTATCATTCAGGAATCTTCCTATGAAGAACTCTCTCCTAATAAAAAAAGGTTAAATGTACTTGTTTCTCTTCTGAATGAATTCTAAAAACAAACTAAAGAGCATAGGTGACAGTATCTGTTTCCATACTGAGTAACCAGAATTAAAGTACAACTTTGCTCCTTCCATTAAATACTGAGTTAGTCATTATAAAAGTATACACAACCATTTAATTTTGACAATCTAAGCAGACAATTCATAGGGAAAGAAATCGCACATACCTACTAGTCCTAATAAAGTTACCAACAATTTCCCAATAATAGACTACTCAAGGAAGATTTTTTTAAAGGAAAAATAAGATCATCATTGAGAAGTGGGATTCAGAGAAAATATATAATCAGAATCTAATAGGAATTTCCATGTTTCATGGCACAGACATAGAGCAAACCTGAAATAAATAAAAGGGTGACTTCAATACTTCCCTATTATGCTCCCTTGCTAAAACTCATGAACTAAAAATGTGGGTAACAATCCTTCTACTGGGTCTATGCTATTTTTTGAGGCACCCAGAGCACTACTCCACCCCACCTCTCTCCACTCAACTACACATCTCTTTCCCTGTACACTGAGTGACACATCTCAAAAAATGTAAGTAACAGAGATAGGGAATGTTATATCCTAGGATGTAATGGTCCCTAAAGTAAAGATGTTTTAAAAGCCCTATTAAACATAGGGGCTGGAAATTGCCATTTTACATGTACTCCAACCATTTAAACTGTCAATAAAATTCTCTTAAATATTCTGCACTCATGGGTAGAATAAAAAGATATCATTTTGTACATAAAGTTGATAATATGAGAAATAATGACTTAAAAATTTGCAAAACCCTGAAATAAATTATAAATAGGATTAAAACGAACAAATGTATATATTTGTCTAAAGAAAATGCTGATTCTTTCTCTTCACCTATAGTATGTGTCTAACTGAATCCTTCAAACTTTCCAGCAAATTAACTGATTATGAGCCAAACACTAAAGGGAGATGTGCTTCAGTGTGGAAAAAAAAAATCCTGCTATTCATAAAGAGGTAGTTCTACTTCCCCTGAAAATATAATCTCAAATCTTTGTTGCAGGTGACACTTTCTACTGCTGATTCAGCCACAAAGAGAAAGCTGTCTTTGCTTCAAGATCACCTTGAATGTTTTTGCCTTGAATTATATTTTTTAGAAAATGAATTTGGTCACTCACGTTTTATTTTCTGTTTCTATTTGCCTGATCTATCCTTGTCCATCCTTTCATTTATAACCATTATACATCTTTGTGTGTATGTGCCTGTTATAAGCAGGACTTTAATTTTTTAAAAGACTTTCAAAAAGTCTTTGCCTTTCATATAAGAGTTTAAACCATTTACATTTATTGCCATAATAGAATGAATTAATTCTGATTTCCATTTCCCATTTGCAATCAATTCAAGTTTGTACCATAGCAAATAATGGCCATATCTTCACCTTGAAGGTGGTTGAAGTTTCCAACCAATCATGGGCTTCGAATTTTCATTCTCCACAGAAATTTTAAAAATTAAATTCCCCATATGTTGGAAACATTCTATCAGGAACAAAGCATGTAGAAATGTAGCTACTCTCAATTCCTGCTCCCCCCCGCTATGTTCCAGAACAGTCACATCATAAAGAGCCACAAGGTGACTATGGCTTCTGTAGGGAACCAACCAAAATCAATTGCTTCACTCCTCCATTGTAAAACTGTTACAAACTAATATTCTATCATTTATTATTATATTCCTTTGTGTAAACTCCACTAAGAATTTGACTCTATTTTTTAATGTTTGACTGCTGACAGCTTTTAAAGCCTCACCTCTTCTTCTTCCCCTTCTGCCTACATCTGGGCAAGCTGATAAGAAAGCCTGGATGATCCCTCCTTCAGTCTTAAAATGAGTTTCAAACCCTACCAGCATGTCAGAAGCCCCAGCCTGGCCCCACCTGCTAACCAGAACAAAAATCCCAAGCCAACTGATTCAAAATTTAGCAGAAAAATCTTATTAAACAAAAAAAAAATTTATAAAAGTTGAATTATAAAATTTAACTAATAACTCAGAAATGATCCAGGCAAGGAAAATTTGCCACCAAGTTCTTTAACATGTAAAGATTAAATTATGAAATGTCAAGATTAAATTTATTTTATGAAGTAAATAATTCTGATACCATAATCTGACATATTTGTTATCACTACTATAGACTGATCTCACAGGTACAAAAATCCAAATTAAACACAGGCGTCAACTGCATAACATCATTCCTTCCTAAAAATTAGATGTTCTGTGCTAAAACCAACAATTATAATGCATTATACATCAACCTAAAACCTCTAACATTTTTTATGTAGTAACTAAAACCCTATAAAATGCCTATATATTTACCAAACTATGTTTAAGATATAAAATGTTAAAACATAGCTTCCTGATAAACAATTCGCATAGTTATTAACAAACAGTGGCTTTGCATGTTTTAATATTCTCTTATCCTGGCAACATTGAAACCTTTGCTAATAACTTTTGTAGATTCACAAAACATCTACAGGTAAATTTTATATTCTATCAAAGTTGTATTTAGAATATGCCTAGAGACTTTCCCTGCACATCATTTGTTAAAATTTTTGTATTGGGTATAGAGGATGCACCTTCTATGACATTGCTGTATTCATAAATAAGAGACAGTCCCTACTGGGAAAACATTAACCCAGGAGATGTTTTGTGAGACAGCTGCATACTTATAAAATTGATTCAAAGGTATTTTACAAGAATCAACTAATATCACTCAAAAATTAAAGATGGCTTAATATAAGAAAATCTCTCAGTAGGTTTAGTGAGATCCTCCACATAGTGACCTCATTAGATAACCAAAAATAGGCACTAAACACACTTTCCAAATTAAACAATATTGGAAAGCAGGAATAAAGGATGTTTTAAATGATAAAGAATATTCATTTTGACCTAGAAGCCAATGCCATGCTGAAAGGGGAAAACTAAAGTCGTTCCCATTAAAAACAGAATAGTCACATAAATATGGAATCTAAAAAAAGAACACAAATGGTTCTGATGAACGTAGGGACAGGACAGGAATAAAGACGCAGATGTAGAGAATGGACTTGAGGACACGGGGAGGGGAAAGGGTAAGCTGGGACGAAGTGAGAGAGTGGCATGGACATATATACACTACCAAATGTAAAATAGATAGCTAGTGGGAAACAGCTGCATAGCACAGGGAGATCAACTCAGTGCTTTGTGACCACCTAGAGGGGTGGGATAGGGAGGGTGGGAGGGAAACACAAGAGGGAGGGGATATGGGGATATATGTATACATGTAGCTGATTCACTTTGTTGTACAGCGGAAACTAGCACAACACTGTAAAGCAATTATACTCCAATAAAGATGTTAAAAAAATAAAAACAGAATAGTACAGGGAGATCAACTCGATGCTTTGTGACAACTTAGAGGGGTGGGATAGGGAGACTGGGAGGGAAACACAAGAGGGAAGGGATATGGGGATATATGTTGTATACATATAGCTGATTCACTTTGTGGTAGAGCAGAAACTAACACATTGTAAAGCAATTATACTCTAATAAAGATGTTAAAAAAAAAAAAAACAGAATAGGATGCCAGATACCACCATTATCATTTAATACTGCCCTGTAATTTCTGTTCAAGGCAGTAAAATAGCAAACCAAAGATAATGCTAAAAAAGCTAGGAGCCAAATGACCATTTTGATGATAAGATTATACATATAGAAGAGCTAAGAAAATTATTTGAAAATCTCTTAGAATTAAGAAAAAGAGTTTTGTAAGGAAACCGTTATTAGATAACTATTTTAAATAAAATATTTTTTCTATGCCACTTATAGTTAGTTAGAAGTGTTGTTTTCACTTAAAAATGTTTCATTTGTGCCAAGAAGTTACAACTCTTGTAAACAGCATTGTTACAAGTGTTTATAAACAATTCTCTGATCATATTACAAAAGAGCTATCACATCCATTCTCTAAAATAACACTCATCTCAAAGTTACAAGCTCTAATAAGATAATAAAAAAAAGATTTCTTCCACAACATCCCTGTCCTATATTAGCTGTGAGAACAATCTAAGCAGCCCAGAAACTGATCTTACTGAATATAAGAATTTAATACATGATAAATAAACATCACAAACCAAAAGATTATCCCAAATGGACTTTTGTTTGATTTATCCAGGAGCAGAGAGACTCTTTTTTCACTATACTTGAACAAGGGACTGTGAGGCTCTTCAGTGCAATAGCCTCCTTGCCACTATTAGGAAAAATCCCGTCTATGAAAAAAGTACAGAAGAAGAGGTTCTCAGAAGTAAATGAGACAAATCAGGTCCTGGTGACATCACTGGAGCCTTAAACAGTGCCTGAGCCAGACCTACTCTAAAATGTACTGATAAATTCCTTTTCTATTTAAAACAGATTGAGTTCTCTTTACTGTCACCTGATATACCTACCAAGAAAAGTATATACCCTTAAGGAGTATGCAAAGTAAACAAACGCATACATCAATAACTCCAACAATACAGATAAGTCAGAGACTCGCTCACCACCAATCTTTCATTTAAACAACACAGAGCTACTTTGCCTAAATAACTGCCTCAATATCTAGGCTATTTCTGCTACTTAATCACAAGGCAATAGAGTTTAAATACAGATGCACTAAGAAGACCACTATTAGTTATGACACTGACGTATACTATTACACTGTATATTTAAGCTTTATGTTTTTATAACTGCAACTTTATCAGAATGAGTAAATTTGCAAATATATGTATCCATGTTTTAGTTTGGATATCTATCTGCAGTTCAGTAAAGTACTGTATCATAGTGTGTTTCATAAGTAAAGAGAGGTTGGTATATCTTTCATTTTATTTAATGTTTTCTACTGGATTATGCTATGACTTAAATATAACTCAATGATTTGATGCCTCAGAGTCTTTAGCTACTGGGAGGCAAAACCGTATGTATTTGAGTATATATATGTATATTGTAATTCATACATATATCAAAGCTGAAGGAAGTTTGTTTCATATACCAAAAATATATCATTAATAATATAATCAAATATATTACCTATCTTAATATTTAAATGAATTTAGTGACTAACAATTTTTTTTAATTACACATTTAGTGAAAAATGTGATCCAACCTGATTCTCACAAAAGGCAAATTGTGTATGGATATACAGTATGTTTTAATACAGAAGTTATTTGTCAAAATTTAAAGAGAAAGCCACACTTTAATATTTGTTCCATTTGGAAAAGTGCTTTTGTCACATTCATTTACCCAAATCTAGCAAGAAAATATATCTTCATCTGTAGGAATACTGATAAAAGACATCAGAAATGGCAGAAAATATATCCCCTTTCTACTAGACCAATTATTAACGTTACCATTCATGGGTCAGGAAGATGTTATCCATAAATCACCTTCATTATTAAGTGAGTAACACATACTCAAATTGCCTAATTCAGTTTCTCCACCTGTAACTGTATAAGTGACTGCTTTATTTATTTACAAGCTTATTTTTCCTGACAATATCAGTTATGGTCCTTTTTATTAAATGTATAATATGTATTCAGAAACATGAAGAAATTTCATTCTTTTTTTGAGTGTAGCATTTATGGATGTCAAAAGGCTCAAAATTCAAACACGGACCCATAAATTACACCAAAACATTGAGGAAATGTTTCCTTCTCTCCTCTCTCCTTTTTAGGAATCTCAACAATCAATCTAGTTCACTGAGCCAAACATTCTCCTCATATAAAAACACTTATAAAATAGAAAATTAAAATTGCTTATTTGGTTATCACATAGAGAAAGGTGAGCTTTTTTCAGAAGGCAATCTCGAACTGTGTCTCAGACAAGTGCTTTCTGAATTCCATAATAAAAACACTAAAAAAAAAGAAATCACTGTGACCTGAAATAAACTTTCCAATTTATATTACTGACATAACTCTCATAATATTCAGTTACAAAGAAAATTTCAATCCAATGAGCCAACATAGTAATTTAGCTGTTAAAAAATAAATAATTAAATGATTTAACCTTTTGAATCATACTGCTTATTATACACCTGGCAACCAGAGAGCCTGTAAGTCAATATTTTCATTGTCTTTCAGCCAAAAATATCAAAAAGATTCTGCTGCTTCAGGAAGTTTTTAGAGCAGGAAAGGAGAGCAACAGCAAGTTATAAAATACATTCAACATATTATTTTATCACTTCAAAGTACCCATATCCATATAATCTCTATCTGTACTATATTACTTAGGTATAAAGTTAAAAGAAATGAGGGATAGGGCTGATATATTTTTGAAAGCTTTTCAACAACGAGCTCTGAAACAAAAGGGGTTTCCTGATAAACCTATACCTTTCAACTTAGTTTTTGGGGTTGAAGCCTTGCTAATATTATGTTTTATTGGGGTTTTGGGGTTGAAGCCTTGCTAATATTACGCTTTTTGGGTATTATGAAAAAGAATCCTTCTGTTCCTAAGCCTATATTTTTTCTATCAACATCCAAAATTCTATGTGCCATTTATTATTCAAGTTAGAAGAAAACAAAAATAGTTTTTAAATTTTTCACTTCTCTGGTATTTTCCTGATGTATTCTGTAAAACACCTAGGTCATCTCAACTTAATCTTAATTCCACAATAAGATGCTCATTTTACAAAGTATCAATAATTCGTAATCTTTTGTATATTTCCTTATGCGTATGTATAAGGAATATCCAGGCTGTGCTCCTTTAACATCCTCTGCCCCTTGCCACCACAGGGCCTTTGATATTCTCTCTGCCTAGAATGTATGTCCCTTACCTCTTCCTCTAACTTATGTTCCCCTTCAGATCTCACCTCAAACCTCACTTCTAAAGGTGAGCCTTCCTTTCCTGATCTCCATGACTAGGTCACATTCCTCTATTTAAACTCTCCAAATCCTGATTATCTCTCCTCCCTATGATGCTTTTTTTTTTGGCTAAGCTGACTATAAAATCCCTGAGGAGAGACACTGTACATACTTTTGTTCACCATGGTATTTCCAGAGGTTAGTAGAGTACCTAGCATATACCTAGCATACAGCAGAAGCTTATTAAATATATGTTGAATAAATTATGAAATGAAGCACAAGTATTTGAAAATGGTCATTAATCTGAATGGCTCTTGATTTCATGGTAATATTGAAGTGATCTAAAGTCAAGAGAAGAACGTTATATATTTCTTCCCCTAAATATGTGTAAGGGTTTTTCTGGATCCAGACTCAATGAGTTCCAAAAGTTGTGTGTGGGTGTATAAGAACAGTGACAACCTCTACATGCTATTGCATTTCTGAATGAGTAGAAACCAATCATTTTTAAAATATTAAAAATATATGTGCAAAGATATGAATGTTTGTTCATTCTACCACAATTGGTCATCTATGTAAGTATATCGATCACCATTTTTTTTGAAACACTTGCACTGAAATACTTTATTTTTCATCCAAGGAGAATTTAGTGTTCTACATAGATAAATTTCCAGATAATTGAAAAGTATTTTTAAATAATTGAACTTTTAAAATTTGAGTATTTTTAGCTATTGAGTAGTAAGTGTCTCAGAAGTAACTGATATGTAACTCTTCTGACACAGTAAATAGTTCTAGGGAGGTATTACAATTTTTGTGTATGTTGTTTATAAAGTTTTGCCTTCTTCCTATATGTCATGATGACTTGCTGTAGTCACTGTGCTCCTAATCAGTTCTTCTGATTTGCTGTGGGATAGGATATCAAAGCAAAAAGGTCATAGACAAATGCCAAAAGTAAGAGCAGTAAGTTCTAAGGGTCTCTCATAATGAAAAAAAACAAAAAACAACACATGAAATTTAGTAGCTACAAAATATTTGCTGCTTATCAGAAAAGAGATGAAGTTCTAGCTGTTGGGACACAAGTCTCCATGAATCTATCTCATTTCCACACAACTAGACAATTAACAGTCAATTTATTCCAGGACTATCTTTTCAAGAAGACTGGTGTAAGCAGATGGCCCTGGAAAGATGAAAACAGTGACTTCCTGAGCAAAATTATTTATTTTCCCAGACAGCAAACATAGAGATCTCTCCCTCCCCTACACGCATTCAACAGTAATAAAGAAAAAAAATTCCCATTTCCTCCTTTCTGCAGTAAAATTGCTGCACTCCACGTTAATGAAGATAATCTCTCCTTCTCTGAAGGTAAAGATGGGAAGGTTTGCCAACAGGCCTCATATAAGATCAGAGTCTACATGTCAGAGTTTCTGTCCTGACATCTGGGGGATAATGCACCACCACTGTGTGTACAGGCAAGACCTGGCCTCATTCAAGTTGCTCTCTGGGGATAGGGGATCAGGGATGAGAGCCAAGATGTTAATATTGCTTTAAGTATTAACTGCCTAAATCCATTTATTTACTATCTCCTTTAGAGGCTGAATCTATGGAAGAGTAGCAAGTCAACCTAACAACTGTCACCACACTACTACTCAGAAACTTCTTGATCAACTTGACACTAGTTCCACCATTTATTAGTCCTATGATGTTGGACAAGCTATTTTATCTCTTTGTCTCAAGTGATCTCATTTGCAAAATTTCTATAACAATAATTTCCTCAAAAGACTGTTGTAGGAACTTAGCTAAATGGCAGAGTAGAAAGACCCTGAGGAAACGTACTCTCATGGGCACACCAAAATTACAACTATTTATAGAACAATTATCAATGAAAAAGACCAGACCAGTAGGAGGGGTGGAGTCTTGATATAGTCAAGTCTCATGCCCCTGGTCGTGGACCCATAAACTGGAGAATAATTACAATGAAAGAAGTTCTCCCCAAGAAGTTAAGGATCTGAGCCCGACATTAGGCTCCACAGCCTGGAATTCCTGCACTGGGAAGATGAGCCCCCAGAACATTTGGCTTTGAAGGCCAGTGGATGGCTGGGGGAAACAGAGACTCCACTCTTAAAGGGCGCACACAAAATCTCACATGCTCCAGGACCCACGGAAAAAGCACTGAAAGGAGCCTGGCTTAGACCTACCAGCTAATCTTGGAGAGCCTCATAGAGAGGCTAGAGGCAACTGCAGCTCACCTTGGGGACACAGGCACTGGTGGCAGCCATTGTGGGTAGCTCATTCTACCATGTGGACACTGGTACTGGCAAACGCCATTGTATAATCCTCCCTCTAGCTTATTAGCTTCAGGACCCAACCCCATTCCCACCCAACAGTCTGTAAGCACCAGTACTGGGATGCCTCAGGCCAAGCAACTAACTGGGCAGCGAAAGTCCCACCAACCAGCAGACAGGCAGCCAGCCTTAAGACTCACTGAGCCCACAGCCAACCCTGGTCACAGCCCTGCCCACAAGAGGGCCCAGGACCTGGCACCACTCATCAGTGTGCAAGCACTAGACCAAGGACCCCCAGGACCCCACAGGTAGAGACCCAGGGACAAGTTATACCAATCAGTGGGCAAGCACCAGCCCCAGAATCCCTGGAACCACCCACCACTGAGCCCGCTCTAGCCTCGGAACCAGCCTTACCCACGAGTTGGAGGACACCAGCCCCAGGACAACCACAGCCCTGCTGCCTGCAGACCCAGCCCACCCACCAGCAGGCCAGATCCTGACCTGGGACTAGTTGGACCCAGCCCCACCCACCAGTGAGCCTGATCTAGCTCTGAGGCCACCTGGGACTCCACAGCCAGCTGCCTCATGACCCAGCCCTGCCAACCAGCAGTTGGTAGGCTCTGCACAAGCACAGCCTGGCAACCAACTGGACCAGGGCCAGCCATGCATATCATATCACCCACAGTAGTCAGCTCACCACAACAGAAGGACCCACACAGGCCACATGGGGGCACCCATAGAGCATATAGCTCTGGTGACCAGAGGGGAGTATGCTGCTGGGACGCATAGGACATCCCCTACAAAAGGTCACTTTTCCAAAGTCAGGAAATATAACCAGCCTACCAGATACGCAGAAGTAAAAAACAGCATGTTAGGCAAAATGAGGCACAGAGGAACATGTTCCAAACAAAGAAAGGAGATAAAACCCCAAAAGAAGAACTAAGTGAAGTGAAAATAGCAAATCCAACCAAGAAAGAGCTCAAGGTAGCCATCATAAAATTGGTCAAAGAACTCGGAAGAAGAATGGATGCACAGTGCAAGACGCTAGAAGTTTTTAACAAAAAGTTAGAAAATATAAAGAACAACCAAACAGAGATGAAGAATATAGTAACTGAAATGAAAAATACAAGAAGGCATCAACAGTAGACTAAATGATACAGAGGGACATAGCAGCGAGCTAGAAGACAGAGTGGTGGAAATCACTGATGTTAAGCAGAAAAAAGAATGAAAAGAAATGAGGGCAGTTTAAGAGACCTCTGGGACAACATCAAGTATACTAATATTCTCATATAGGCGTCCCAGAAGGAGAAGAGGTAGAAAAGGGGGCAGAGAATATATTGGAAGACATAATAGCTGAAACCTTCCCTAATGTGGTAAAGGAAATAGGCATCTAAGTCCAGGAAGCACAGAGTCTCAAACAGGATCAACCTGAAGAAGACCACACCAAGACTCACTGTAATTAAAATGGCAAAAATTAAAGATAAAGAGAGAATATTAAAAGTAGCCATGGAAAAGCAACAAGTTACATACAAGGGAACTCCCGTAAGGCTATAAGATGACTTTTCAGCAGAAATTCTGCAGGCCAGAAGGGAGTGGCATCATATATTTAAAGTGATAAAAGGGAAAATTCTACAAACAAAAATACTCTACCCAGTAAGGCTCTCATTCACATTTATTGGAGAGATCAAAAGTTTCACAGACAAGCAAAAGCTAAAAGAGTTCAGCACCACCAAACCAGCTTTACAAGAAATGCTAAAAAAGGGCACAACTAAAAACATGAAAAATACAAAATGAAAAAGCTCATCAGTAAAGGCAAATATACAGTAAAGGTAGTAAATCAACCACGTTCAAAGCAAGTAGAAAGTTTGAAAGACAAAAGTAGTAAAACCATCTATATCCACAACAAGCAGATATAGGATACACAAAAAATATAGATGTAAAATATGATTCAGAAACAGTAGTCATGAGGGGAGGAGAGTACAAATGATGGAGTGTTACAATGTGTTTGAAGTTAATAGATCAGCAACTTAAAACAATCGGTAGATAGATTCCTATATATAAACCTCTTGGCAGCCACAAACCAAAAATCTATAATAGATACACACACAAAAAAGAAAAAGAATCCAAATATAACACTGAAGATGGTCATCATATCACAAGAAAAGAGAGCAAAAGGAACAAAAAAGAACTATAAAAACAACCCAAAAACAATGAACAAAATGATAATAATAACATACACATCAATAATTTTTAAATGCAAATGGACTAAATGCTCCAACCAAAAGACATAGAGTAGCTGGATGAATACAAAAACAAGACCCATATATATTCTGCTCACAAGAGACACACTTCAGATCTAAAGATACATGCAGACTGAAAGGCAGCGAATAGAAAAAGGTATTCCATGCAAATGGAAATCAAAAGAAAGCCAGGAGAGCAATACTTTTATTACACAAAATAGACTTTAAAACAAAGACTGTTACAAGAGACAAAGAAGAACACTACATAATGATCAAGGGATCAATCCAAGAAGAAAATATAACAATTGTAAATATATATGCACCAAATATAGGAGTACCTGAATACATAAAGCAAATATTAACAGACATAAAGGGAGAAATTGACAGTAACACAATAATAGCAGGGGACTTTAACAACCCACTTACATCAACAGACAGATCATTCAGACAGAAAATCAATAAGGAAACATTGGCCTTAAATGGCACATTAGACCAAATGGATTTAATTGACATTTATAGAGCGTTCCATTCGAAAGCTGCAGAATACACATTTTTTCAAGTGCACATGTAACATTTTCCAGGATAGATCACATGCTAGGCTAGTAAAACAAGTCTCTGTAAATTTAAGAAAACTGAAATCATATCAAGCATCTTTTCCAACCACAACCCTGTAAGACTAGAAATCAACTACAAGAAAAAACTGCAAAAAACACAAACACATGGAGGCTAAACAATATGCTACTGAACAATCACTGGATCATTGAAGAAATCAAAGGGAAATAAAAAAACCAATAATCCAAAATCCATGGGATGCAGCAAAAGCAGCTCTAAGAAGGAAGTTTATAGTGACACAAGCTTACCTAGGAAACAAGAAAAATCACAAATAAATAACAAACTTACACCTAAAGTAACTAGAAAAAGAACAGAAAACAAAACCCAAAGTTAGTCGAAAGAAAAAAAATCATAAAGATCAGAGCAGAAATAAATGAAACAGAGACTTAAAAATACAAGAGAAAAGATCAATGAAACTAAGAGCCAGCTCTTTGAAAAGTTAAAATTGACAAAACTTTGGCCAGACTCATATCAAGAAAAAAAGAGAGAGAACCCAAATCAATAAAATCAGAAATGAAAAAGGAGAAGTTACAATTGACATCACAGAAATACAAAGGATCATAAGAGGTTACTAAGAGCAACTATATGCCAATAAAATGGACAATTTATCTTTAATTTTTGCCATTTTAATTACAGTGTGTCTTGGTTTGGTCTTCTTCGGGTTAATTCTGTATGGGACCTTATGTGGACCGTTTGGATCCTTCTGTTGTGGCAGACTGACTACTGTGGGTGATCTTGTATGTATGGCTGACCCCCAGTACAGTTGGGTTGTCAGGCCATGCCTTGTGCAGAGGCTGCCAGCCACTGGTTGGCAGGGCCAGGTCATGAGGCAGCTGGCTGTGGAACCCCAGGTGGCCCTGGGGCTAGTGCTGGCTCACTGGTGGGCAGGGTCCAGGAGATCCCAAGACTGGTGCCCACCCACTGGTGGGAGAAACTCAGTCCTGGGGCTAGTTCCAGCCCAATGGCAGGCAGAGCTGGGCCATGGGATCTGGCTGCAGGGTTCAGGGGTCTCAGAGCTGGTGTCAGAACTGCTGGTGGGTAGGGCTGATTCCTGCCACAGCTGGCTACAGGTTCTGGGGATGTCTTAAAGGTTGTGTTGGCCTTCTGGTGGGCAGGGCCAGGGACCAGCTATTCCCAGGACTGGTATTGGCCTACTGGGGCGTGGGCTGGGCCCTGCCACAGCAAACTGTGGGACTGTGGTTGTCCTGGGGCCAGTGCCCACCCACTGATGGTAAGGCTAGTCCCAAGGCTAGAGCAGGTCACTGATGAGTGGGGCCCGGTCCTGGGCCTTCTCGTGGGCAGGGCTGTGTCCAGGGGTGGCTGTAGGCTTAATGCATCTCAAGGCAGCCTGTCTGCTGGTTGGTGGGGCTGTGTCCCTGTCCAGTTAGGTGCTTGGCCTGAAGCATCCCAGCACGGTGCCTACAGGCTGTTAGGCGGGAGTGGGGCTGGGTCCTGGAGCTAATAAGCTAGAGGGAGGATTATACAATGGTGACTGCCAGCACCAGTGTCGATGCAGTAGAATGAGCTCCCCAAAATGGCTGCTGCCAGTGTCTATGTCTCCAAGGTGAGATGCAGTTGCCTCTGGCCAAATGCCATCACATTGGGGATTAGGTTTCAAAGTACGAATTTTGGGGAGACACGTTCAGTCTCTAGAAAATACTAAGATTTTATTTGCCTATTTGTCTACTTGGCTCTTGCTTTCTCATAAGCACATATATTCTTGTATTTTAAATGTTTCTCAGTTTCAATTTCTAATACAAGTGTCAGTAGATACAGCCCACATAAATAAAAGTTCTTTAGGGTCTTCAATCATTTTAAGAGTGTAAAGAGGTCCTGAGGCCAAAAAGTTTGAGAACCAGTGACCTACAACCTAAATGATAAATTAAGAGAGAAAATGATCAAACAAAAAGTGTTGCTACATCTATAGAACTACTTTTTAAAATATCACATAAGTGAAAATACAGTTGACCCTTGAACACCACAGGTTTGAACTGCAAGGGTCCACTTATACACAGACTTTTTTCAATAGTAAATACTACAGTATTACATGATCCGAGGTTGGCTGAATCCACAAACGCCAACTGTCGATACAGAGGAACTATGTATACAGAGACCCAAGTAGAAGTTATACACAGATTTTCAACTGTAGGGAGGGTCAGTACCGCAACCCCTGGGTTGTTGAAGGGTCAAGTGTAGTAAAAAATTAATTTTACAAGTTGTATTGATAAATCCTAAATGTCTAAATGTACCAATAAAATATAATAAAAATAAAACACAAAGCAAAATTCACTCATATTAAATATTCCCACTCTCCCAGGATGATATGGACTGAACTGTGCACCCCCCAAATTCATATGGTGAAGCCCTAACCCCCTCCCCTGGTGTGACTATATTTACATAGGGCCTTTAAAGAGGCAACTAAGGTTAAATGAGGTCATTAAGGGTAAGGGTGGGGCCCTGATCCAATAGGACTTGTGTCCTTATAAGAAGAAGAGATACCAGGGATGCAGGTGCATAAAGAAAGACCATACAAAGAAAGAGCAAGAAGGTAAACAATTGTAAGCCAGGAATAGAGTTCTCAGAAGCAACTAAACATGCCAACACCTTAATCTTGGATTTCAGCCTCCAGAATTGTGAGAAAACAAGTTTCTGCTGTTTAAGCCACCAAGCCTATAGTATTTTGTTACAGCAGCCCTAGGAAACTAATACACAGGACTAAACTTTGTCATCTTATTCTAATGACCTTCTGTAACTTTTAACTATTTTAGTGAGAATCACAATGGCAGAAAAAAGACATTGTGCAAGTCGCCACAACATAGTCTTAATTCTTTTATTCTCTTTGAAAACTTAAAACTTAATATAAGGGTAGTTTTCCTGAAATAAAATAAATTTTATCTCAGACACAGAGCTTGAATGTCATCTCAAATGTGATCCTGAAAAATCTATGTTTTTCCTCTCCCTAATTGTAAAGCAAGTTGATCACTGCAAAAATGAACAAACTATCAAACATGAAGAAAACATTTACTTTTTAACAAAAAGTGGGGCATTGTGTTTGTAGTATACCCTTATTTGGCTTATTAGGCAAAGAATATCTTCTAAGAATATTATAAAGGGAAAGCTAGCCCACAATTACTACTATTATTATCATAATTATCATCATTTAGGAGCTCTCATAATATTTTTCTCTTAAAAACTTACATGAAAGTAACCAAATTCATCACTAGCCAGCCTATCAGATTTAAGGAAAAAAATAATTCCTAGAATTGCTAAGTCTTCCAATTCCCCAGGACCCCAGCCTCCAGATTCCTAAATTCAGAGCACTAAATTTAAAGTATTACTTTACAGTGTTATGGGAAAAGTAACCATTTCATAAAATAGTTTTCCTAATTCAGTGTTTTAAATTTATACTCATAGCCTGCATTTGTGGTGACCGTGAACATTAATGAACAAAGGCATCTCAGTAAATTAAAAAAAGAAGAAGTGCAAAGATAAATGTGCACAGTCAATATCTTCCCATCATTTACACCCAGGATATTACAACTAATGTAATTAATCTACCCTTACAAAAGTTTTTGCTGCCACTGAAAAAAATAGACAGTCTCAGATATAATTCAATACTAAATTTGCATACTTCAAGACTATAGACATGATTTTCCTTTTATTTAAACCAGTTAGATGGATTAAATATATGTCTCTAAGATTTTACTATCTTAAATTTGGAATTTAGTATCATCTGTTATAAGGTATAATCTTATTTGAACTCTACTATATAAATGGAAGGAAATCTTGAAATACGTTGTATTTATGATGTAAAAGCATCATCAGTAATAACCACGTCTATTACATACTATGTTTCTACTAAAGTCTTTCAGTATACTATTAAATTCAAATAATCTGAATAAAAATTTATCAACTTATGTCTAAGTTACAATTCAATTGTATCCTAGCTTTCACAGAGGTTCAGAATAGTTATATTTTAAATATACATTTAAGGAATTTCCCTCTCCTCCAAAATAATATTTTTGCATAAACTGTTCACAAATATGAATCCACATGGGCAGGCTTTTGGTTAAAAGTATCTTAATATATCATCATTACTCAAAATATTTTGCTCACACCCTAGTAGGTAAATATAGATGTGTCCTATATAGGATGACTTTGCATGTCCTCCAGGTAGGCCCAGAGGGCAGTGTCGGCAATAATGACCCATCTGTTCACTACTGGCAACCAGAAAACTTCTAATGAAGACAGATGTGGGTCACCCTGTACAAGCAGGCTGCAGGGTGTTAATGAATCCACCTAATGGTCACTACCTGCCACTCTTAACTGATTGATGACCTAAAATGTTTATTTTGAAAAGCAGAGATGAGTATTTCACGTACTCATCAGTCTTACCAGGACACTGCTCTCACTTTCTCTTACAAACTCATTCTTTACTACTTGTCTTTATCAATTCTTAGGAAAATTACAATTATTTATTAGACTCAGTCTTTTAAAATAACCTTGCTGCTAGCACTTTTGAGAAATTAATTCCTCCTAAATTTCTCTACTGACTGACTCACAGATATCAGCTCTATATGGTGATACAGCAGCACTATATATATGAAACACAAAAGGTGATATTTTCTTTTATCATAAAATTCTTTAGGTACATTTATATATGTTATCATTGATATCAATCTGTCTAAAATGTTATTTTAAGATATATTTTCAATACCTGCTTTGAAATAAAATTATGATTTCACTCTAGATTCCAAAAAGAATGTTCACTTATAGAGACAAATTCATGAAATATTTATATGCCCATAAAAAATGTATACAGATGGTCATTTTACTTTCCGAAAGATACTATGGGTAAGACTCAAGAAACATAATTTATGTAGCTGTTTTTCAGAATAAATCTGTATTACATTGTACCTAAAATCTTAAAGAAAATCTAATGCAGCCATAAATTGGTTCTTAGAAAAATTGGTACATATAAAAGGTGAATATATACAATCAAAAAGTGAAAACATACAACTTTTAAAAATACACATTTTATGTATAAATAAAACTATAAGAAATATTATTTAAAGTAATTGTTTAAATTAAGTTTGAAGGAGTATCTATAGTTTACAAACTATATTGCTATAAATTTCATTTTCTGTATAGAGATTTAAAACAACCTGCCAGGGCTTCCCTGGTGGCGCAGTGGTTGAGAGTCCGCCTGCCGATGCAGGGGACACGGGTTCGCGACCCGGTCTGGAAGATCCTACGTGCCGCGGAGCGGCTAGGCCCTTAAGCCACGGCTGCTGAGCCTGCGCTCCGCAACGGGTGAGGCCACAACAGTAAGAGGCCCACATACCGAAAAAAAAAAAAAAGAGAGAATAACAAGATTTAGCAAATAAAAAAACCTCTAAGTTCACAACAAAAATAATGTATTTCACTTCATTTTTTATTGTATTGTATTTTATCTTATTTTTTATTATTATTATTATTTTTTTGCGGTATGCGGGCCTCTCACTGTTGTGGTCTCTCCCGTTGCGGAGCACAGGCTCTGGACGCGCAGGCTCAGCGGCCATGGCTCACGGGCCCAGCCGCTCCGCGGCATGTGGGATCCTCCCGGACCAGGGCACGAACCCGTGTCCCCTGCATCGGCAGGCGGACTCTCAACCACTGCGCCACCAGGGAGGCCTCTCACTTCATTTTTTAAAGAACCTAATTAAATATAGGTCTATATCACTATCCAAACTCTCACTACCTGAATGCAAATATTTAAACAACGACTTGCCAAGCATCTTACCCAAAATTCAATACTTAAATAGAAACTTGTTATAATGAATCTGAAGATGCATGCCGGCAAAAAATGTGCCCTGCACAAATCTGGGCAGAACGTACAGAGTGGTCTGCAGTCTTGTCTCAGCTGTTATCCTGATGAGATCCCTACTCTTTTTTTTTTTTTTTAGAGTACTGTGTATTACTGCACTCATCATCTTCCCACTCCCCTCCACCCCTCCCCTGCTCCCCAGGCTTAGCACTTCACTGATTCCAGATTTTGCTTCTGCCAGGTGGCTGAGGATAAAATCAAACCAGACAATTTAGAGACTTTTAGTATCTATAACAGCTATTTCACTGTTTATTTACATTACAGAATATGTTTTTTTCAAATTAAAAATATCTGACATAGAACAGTATTATTGTCTATTACATAAGAACATACTAATGAGCTCAATAAATGTTGTTTTTTTCTTAATTAGGTAACTGATGTTTTAAATACCCTGCTGAAATCCTTGTGTGATTGTTATACAGCTGTTTAAGAGTGTTTTGGAAAATTGATGTAGGATTTTTGCATGGGCTGGTTGTATTATTTTTGTCACTTGAAATAACAGAACACAGCTTCCTGCTACCCAAATATTTGCTATCCAACATGTTTTCAGGAATGGATTAGATTTGAACAAGGGAGTTCTGTAAAATAAACAACTATTAGAATAAACAACCTGAAAAACTTTTCCACATCATCATGTTTAAGAATGACTATTACAGTTTATGTGGAATCTGGATATTCCCAGCTTGCATTAAAAGTCCTCCATTATTTCCATTTCAGCTTTCTCTCAGTACTCACTAAAACAACCTCACTTAGAGTAGTCACATTAGTCTGCCAGCTACACACACATTATGTCTTCTACTCAAAATGTCCTCATTCACTACTCTCCATCAATCTGTTCTCTAACAGTTCCTTTAAAAGCTAGCTTAATATAATTTTATTCCTTCATTCAATAATTCTTTTAATCTACCATGTGTTAGGGATTTAAATTCAGTAACACATAATCCCTCAAAAACGGCATGGTTTGGCAGACAATTATAGTATGATAAATGCCATGACTGAGGTATGCATAAATAACTAAGAGTTGAATCTCACAGAAGGAATGGGAGTTAGCCATATGAAGAGAAAGGGAGCAACCCAGGAGAAAGAACAGTTTATGCAGAGGGAGAGGGGTAGGGGATGAGGGTGAAGAATGGTAAATTCAAGAATCTAAAGGTAGTTTGATACAACTAAAGTCCAGGATGCATATAGAAAAACTGTGATGTGTGCAGTTGGAGAAGCAGTTAAGGGTCAGATTATAACAGCTTTGCATGTCATGATAAGAAATATTAAGACCCATATCACTCAGTATATCCCTGTATTTCACATACACTCTATTTTTAACCTTCACAGATTTATATCATTCATTCAGCAAATGTTAGAGGGAATACCATGTATTTTCTCTAATTGTTTCCTCTACGTGATTTGTGTCCCCAATTAGGAAGCAAATAAAACCCAGGCTTTTTTTTCCCCAACTTCTGAAGTCCTAAGGCAACTAGTGTAATGCTAAGCACACAATACTCACTTCAATAAATGCTTCTTGAATTAAAATATTAATAACCTAATTATCATCAGGTTATTTAAAATCGTTAACCTAGCTTTTATCTTGGCATTAATCCTAAATTAGCAAAAGGTAAATAACACATGCAGATAATTATAATGTCTCTCCTTTAAGAAAAAAAAAAAATCAGTAAAAGCTTAGCTCTCTGCCTTTCATTTTAGGCACACTCCCTGAAAGAGCGAACAGTCTATATTCACAGGATCCTGTTCTTTACCATCCATTCGTTGTTCAATCCACCACCACCTTGCTATCTTCAACCAGTCCAGTCCACCAGAAGCGATTTGCTAAAGTAACCACTGATCTCAAAATTCAGCAAAGTTCAGTGGACCATTTTCAGTTCTTATCATTATTAACCTACCCAAAATATATAACACAGGTGGCAACTACTTTCTTAAAATACAATCAACCTCTGGCTCCTGTGAGGTCGCTCTTCCCTATTCTGTTCCTACCATTTTTAATCCTCCTTGTTACTTTCTTAGATTCCCCCTTCCTCCATTTACCCATTAAATGCTGTCAATCTCCCTGGTTCAATCCTCACCCTTTGTGGGTTATAACCCAATGACTAATTCCTAAATCTCCAGTCCAGATTTTTCTCAACTTTCTGACTACCTTCAAAACATTTCTACCTATATAACAAATAAATGTGTAAACTAATGTGATTCCCACACTCGTGCATACACGTGTGCACGCATGCACACATATACACACAGAGTGTGGTATGCTTTCTGTATTTTCTCTAACGCACGCACACATACACACACACACAGAGTGTGGTATGCTTTCTGTATTTTCTCTAACTCTCTACAACACCATTCACACAGTATTCTAAGTGAGAAATCTATAAGTCATCCTCAACTTCCTTGCCACTCATCCTCCCATATCAAATTAATCACTAGATAAAATCAATGCTAACATCCAGGTATATATTACCCCCTCATTTCACTATCTTAATACAGCCATTCACTATGTGAATCACTATGCATCACCTCATGACTTCTCCCTCCCTCCCCTTCCCCATATCCCATCCATTTGACTCACTGCTTACTGTCCTATTTTTCTGAAATTACAAAACTGTTCATGAATCATCTGTTTAAAATATTTACTAGCTCATCATCACCTATAGATAAAAATAAAAACTGCTTTTCTCAAAACTTCAAGGCTTTGCACATCCTCTTTGCCTATAATTTCTACTCCATTTGACAAATACCTACTCATCCCTCAAAACACAACTCAAACATATTTTGGGATTCTTTTCTGACTTGTGTCATCCCCCAAGCAGAATCAATGGCTTTCTCTTCTGAAGTCTCACTGTACCTAATTTGGATATCACTGTATATTTCTTTATATATTTGTATCTTCCGTCAATGTATGAATTCCTTGATTCAGAAAAGTTTGTACTATTCCTCATCTTTCTATCCACAGCACAGAGTAGGTGTTCAATCAATACTCATTAAATAAGTAATAGGGGACTTCCCTGGTGGCACAGTGGTTAAGAATCCACCTGCCAATGCAGGGGACACGGGTTCGATCCCTGGTCCAGGAAGATCCCACATGCCACGGAGCAGCTAAGCCTGTGTGCCACAACTACTAAAGCCTGCATGCCCTAGAGCCCGCACACCACAACTACAGAAGCCTGCACACTCTAGGGCCCACGTGCTGCAAC
Source organism: Orcinus orca (assembly GCF_937001465.1). Classification (NCBI taxonomy): domain Eukaryota; kingdom Metazoa; phylum Chordata; class Mammalia; order Artiodactyla; family Delphinidae; genus Orcinus; species Orcinus orca. Next base: position 18,253,046 of record NC_064562.1, read on the forward strand.
CACTGAAGCCCGCGCACCTAGAGCCCATGCTCCACAACAAGAGAAGCCACCGCAAATGAGAAGCCCGTGCACTGCAACGAAGAGTAGCCCCTGCTCGCCACAACTAGAGAAAGCCCGTGAATAGCAACGAAGACCCAACGCAGCCAAAAAAATAAAAATTAAAAAAAAGTAATAGTAATAACTGTAACTTACTGAGTGTTAACAAATGTCAAACACTGTGTTAAGCAGTGTCTTTGTGTGTGTGTATAATCACATTTCATTGAATTCTCACAATGACATTTTTGTTATATTTTTATATATATTATTATTCATATTTTAGAGATTTAGAAGGAAAACTACATAGGCTTAGAATGGCAAAGTAACTTGCCCAAGGTCACACAACTAGTATGTAATGGAGCAAAAAAATTGCAGTGTGGTTCCAAAGCATGAACTCCTTACCACTAAACTACGAATAAATCTAAGAATGCTTTGTTTATTTTATAAAGTTCTTAAAATTTTACCATGAATGAGTGTGACTTCAATATATATAAAACTCACTAATAATAGTACAAACTATTATGCAATTAGACTTGAAGATATCAGCTGCTCTTCCAAAGGATACTGAATCACTGTTTAAGCATTAAATAAATGTTTCCAACTCCAACCTCACAGCTTTTTTCACACAGTTTTGTCCATTTATATTTTAATGATTCAATCTTTTCCTCCAATCTTTCTTGACATCTTTTTATTTTTGAAACCCATAATTTAAAAATTGGAAAAGTTGGGCTTCCCTGGTGGCACAGTGGATGAGAGTCTGCCTGCCGATGCAGGGGACACGGGTTCGTGCCCCAGTCCGGGAAGACCCCACATGCCGCAGAGCGGCTGGGCCCGTGAGCCATGGCCGCTGAGCCTGCGCGTCCAGAGCCTGTGCTCCGCAACGGGAGAGGCCACAACAGTGAGAGGCCCACATACCGCAAAAAGAAAAAAAAAAAAAAATTGGAAAAGTTTTTCTAGAAAATAAGAAAAGTGATCACTCAGATTTCTGGATACAGTAACCATAATTCAAAAATTAATTTGTGTTTGGGGGAGAAAAACACATTTAATTGTGTGCAAGTCTTCCTAAATCTTTGTTTATCCTCAAATTTTAGCTCTTTCAAGGTCACCACTACATATTTCTAGCTGCAATAAATTCCAAGTGTCTGTTATAATGCCCACAAATCTGGTAGTTTAATAAATGTTAAAGACTAGCAATGAAAAGAGAAAAGGTGAAATTTTCGCATCAGAAATACTGGAACAATCCACCCATAAGAGAAAATCATTAATAATAACGTAATGGCAGGCTTCAAAAAAAAATCATAAAAGGCTATATATTATTTCTGCCTCTTATGTCCTTATTATTAATCTCTGTAGCATGTTTTTGAAACTACAACTTTCTACTAGAGATCTACTTAATATCTACTTAAGAAGAGTACATTATTTTTTGGTATATTCTAATCTAGAGGAAAACCAAGTTTATATATTACAACTTTAAAATATAACTTCTGAAATTCTAACAATTTTCATAAATTTATATAGACAAATGAACAGAAACAACAGCTCTATAACTTAGTTTGCAACCAGAATTTAAATAACATTTTGAAATATATAGTTCCAAGTTATTTCAAGGTGGCAGACCTATCAAAGAACTAAAACTTCTAATTTAGGTTTGCTCAGGATAACTACAAGGCAAATTTTCATACCACATGATTTTTAACCATTTGTTTTCATGAATATGGGAAATGAATGAATAAAGATTTTCTGTCAATAAAGAACCAAAGTACTGGCGCCACCTACTGACATTTTACTCAGTTTTTCTGACTGATCAGAAGCTACTACAGCAACTTCCTAAGTTTTTTATTACCAAATCAAAGAACTTCAATAGAAATAAGTTAAATGTTTTTGTATATTAAAGACATCATTAATGTTAAGGAGGATACTAACAAGAATTTTCATTGCCAAAGGCAAGACATATTTCTGTGGAAAATATTCACTTTGAATAAAAGTTAATAGTTGTGTTTCTTAACATAAGTTATCAGTAGAGTAAAATGCCAAAATGCATTCAAAAGATATACTGAAACAATACTGTGTATAAAACAGAATTAAATAGATTTCAAGGATATGATAAGTAAAAAACACAATCATTCATATTATATTCATATTATTATATATCATATTTTGTTGTACCATCAGAAAATGCTTACATCCAAAGACATTAGAGCACTTACTTGCCTAATTATTTTATTACTTTAAAACTTATCCTTCGAAGGCACTATTATGAAAGGAAAAACCTAAGCATTCTCTAAATTAAAATTTTAAAATAAAATGGCTCATTTTTCAGATCTGTAATCATTCATTCAAAAAAGATTATTAAACATTATGTACCTCACTCTATTAACTATAGGAATACAAAAGAAAAAAAAGTAGAATTAAAGATTCTTGTCCTCTAAGAATAATGGTTTAATTGGGGACATAAGATAAAAACATTTTTTTATAAAAAAGATTCCATATACAAGAAATAATGTTATTCAGCCTGAACCAAGATGGCAGAGTAGAAGGACATGCTCTCGCTCCCTCTTGCGAGAACACTAGAATCACAACTAGCTGCTGGACAGTCATCAATAGGAAGACACTGGAACTCACCAAAAAACACACCCCACATCCAAAGACAAAGGAGAAACCACAATGAGACGGTAGGAGGGGTGCAATCACAGTAAAATCAAATCCCATAAATGCTGGGTGGGTGACTCACAGACTGTAGTACCCTTATACGACAGAAGTCCACCCACTGAAGTGAAGGTTCTGAGCCCCACATCAGGATTCCCAACCTGGGGGTCTGGCAAGAGGAGGAGGAATTCCTAGAGAATCAGACTTTGAAGGCTAGTGGGATTTGACTGCAGGACTTCGACAGGACTGGGGGAAACAGAGACTCCACACTTGGAGGGTACACACAAAGCAGTGTACTCATCGGGACCCAGGGGAAAGAGCAGTGACCCCAGAGGAGACTGAAACAGACCTACCTGCTAGTGTTGGAGGGTCTCCTGCAGAGGCAGGGGGGGTGGGGGGGCTGTGGCTCACCATGGGGACAAGGACACTGGCAGCAGAAGTTCTGGGAAGTACTCCTTGGCGTGAGCCCTCCCAGAGTCTGCCATTAGCCCCACCAAAGAGCCCAGGTAGGCTCCAGTGTTGCGTTGCCTCAGGCCAAACAACCAACAGGGAGGGTACCCAGCCCCACCCATCAGCAGTCAAACGGATTAAAGTTTTACTGAGCTCTGCCCACCAGAGCAACAGTCAGCTCTACCCACCACCAGTCGCTCCCATCAGGAAATTTGCACAAGCCTCTTAGATAGCCTCATCCACCAGAGGGCAGACAGCAGAAGCAAGAAGAACTACAATCCTGCAGCCTGTGGAACAAAAACCACATTCACAGAAAGATAGACAGGATGAAAAGGCAGAGGGCTATGTACCAGATGAAGGAACAAGTTAAACCCAAGAAAAACAACTAAATGAAGTGGAGATAGGCAACCTTCCAGAAAAAGAATTCAGAATAACGATAGTGAAGATGATCCAGGACCTCGGAAAAAGAATGGAGGCAAAGATCGAGAAGATGCAAGAAATGTTTAACAAAGACCTAGAAGAATTAAAGGACAAACAAACAGAGATGAACAATACAATAACTGAAATGAAAAATACACTAGAAGCAATCAATAGCAGAATAACTAAGGCAGAAGAACGGATAAGTGACCTGGAAGACAGAATGGTGAAATTCACTGCTGAGGAACAGAATAAAGAAAAAAGAATGAAAAGAAATGAAGACAGCCTAAGAGACCTCTGGGACAACATTAAACGCAGCAACGTTTGCATTATATGGGCCCCAGAAGGAGGAGAGAGAGAGAAAGGACCCAAGAAAATATTTTAAGAGATTATAGTCAAACAATTCCCTAACATGGGAAACGAAATAGCCACCCAAGTCCAGGAAGCGCAAAGAGTCCAATACAGGATATACCCAAGGAGAAACACGCTGACACACATACTAATCAAATTGACAAAAATTAAAGACAAAGAAAAATTATCCAAAACAGCAAGGGAAAAATGAAAAATAACATACAAAGGAACTCCCATCAGGTTAACAGCTGATTTCTCAGCAGAAACTCTACAAGCCAGAAGAGAGTGGCAGGACATATTTAAAGTGATGAAAGGGAAGAACCTACAACCAAGGTTACTCTAACCAGCAAGGATCTCATTCAGATTTGATGGAGAAATTAAAACCTTCACAGATAAGCAAAAGCTAAGAGAATTCAGCACCACCCAACCAGCTTTACAACAAATGCTAAAGGAACTTCTCTAGGCAGGAAACACAAGAAAAGGAAAAGACGTACAAAAACAAACCCAAAACAATTGAGAAAATGGTAATAGGAACATACCTATTGATAATTACCTTAAACGTGAATGGATTAAATGCTCCAACCGAAAGACACAGACTTGCTGAATGGATACAAAAACAAGACCCATATATATACTGTCTACAAGAGACCCACTTCAGACCTAGGGACACATACAGACTGAAAGAGAGGGGATGGAAAAAGATATCTCATGCAAATGGAACTCAAAAGAAAGCTGGAGTACCAATACTCATATCAGATAAAAGAGACTTTAAAATAAAGAATGTTACAAGACACAAGGAATGACACTATATAACAATCATGAGATCAATCCAAGAAGAAGATATAACAATTAGAAATATATATGCAAACAACATATGAGCACCTCAGTACATAAGGCACCTGCTAACAGTTATAAAAGAGGAAATCGACAGTAACTCAATAATAGTGGGGGACGTTAAAACCTCACTTACAACAATGGACAGATCATCTGAACAGAAAATTAATAAGGAAACACACGCTTTAAATGAAACAATAGACTAGATAGATTTAATTGATATTTATAGAACATTCTATCCAAAAACAGCAAATTCCACTTTCTTCTCCAGTGTGCATGGAATATTTTCCAGGATAGACCACATCTTGGGTCACAAATCAAGCCTCAGTAAATTTAAGAAAATTGAAATCATATCAAGTATCTTTTCTGACCACAACACTATGAGATTAGAAATTACAGGGGAAAAAACGTAAAAAACACAAACACATGGAGGCTAAACAATACGTTATTAAATAACCAAGAGATCACTGAAGAAATCAAAGAGGAAATCAAAAAATACCTAGAGACAAATGACAATGAAAACATGACAATCTAAAACCTATGGGATACAGCAAAAGCAGTTCTAAGAGGGAAGCTTATAGCAATACAAGCGTACTTCAAGAAAGAAGAAAAATCTCAAATAAACAATCTAACCTAACACCTAAAGGAACTAGAGAACGAAGAACAAACAAAACCCAAAGTTAGCAGAAGGAAAGAAATCATAAAGATCAGAGCAGAAATAAATGAAATAGAAACAAAGAAAATAGCAAAGATCAATAAAACTAAAAGCTGGTTCTTTGAGAAGATAAACAAAATTGATAAACCATTAGCCAGACTCATCAAGAAAAAGAGGGAGAGGACTCAAATCAATAAAATTAGAATGAAAAAGGAGAAGTTACAACAGACACCGCAGAAATACAGTGCATCCTAGGAGACTACTACAAGCAACTCTATGCCAATAAAATGGAAAACCTGGAAGAAATGGACAAATTCTTATAAAGGTATAACCTTCCAAGACTGAACTAGGAAGAAATAGAAAATATGAACAGACCAATCACAAGTAATGAAATTGAAACTGTGATTAAAAATCTTCCAACCAACAAAAGTCCAGGACCAGATGGCCTCACAGATGAATTCTATCAAACATTTAGAGAAGAGCTAACATCCTTCTCAAACTCTTCCAAAAAATTGCAGAGGAAGGAACACTCCCAAACTCATTCTATGAGGCCACCATCACCCTTATACCAAAACCAGACAAAGATACTACAAAAAAAGAAAATTACAGACCAATATCACTGATGAATATTGATGCAAAAATCCTCAACAAAATACTAGCAAACAGAGTCCAATAACACATTAAAAGGATCATACACCATGATCAAGTGCACTTTATTCCAGGGATGCAAGGATTCTACAATATACGCAAATCAATCAATGTGATACACCATATTAACAAACTGAAGAACAAAATAGATGCAGAACAAGCTAATCTCAATAGATGCAGAACAAGCTTTGGGCAAAACTCAACACCCACTTATGATAAAAACTCTCCAGAAAGTATGCATAGAGGGAACCTACCTCAATATAATAAAGGCCATATATGACAAACCCACAGCAAACATCATTCAAAATGGTGAAAAACTGAAAGCATTTCCTCTAAGATCTGGAACAAGACAAGGATGTCCACTCTCACCACTATTATTCAACATAGTTTTGGAAGTCCTAGCCACAGCAATCAGAGAAGAAAAAGAAATTAAAGGAATACAAATTGGAAAAGGAGAAGTAAAACTGTCACTGTCTGCAGATGACATGATAACATACATAGAGAATCCTAAAGATGCCACCAGAAAACTAATAGAGCTAATCAATGAATTTGGTAAAGTTGCAGGATACAAAATTAATGCACAGAAATCTCTTGCATTCCTATACACTAATGATGAACAATCTGAACAAGAAATTAAGGAAACACTCCCATTTGCCATTGCAAGAAAAAGAATAAAATACCTAGGAATAAACCTGCCAAAGGAGACAAAAGACCTGTATGCAGAAAACTATAAGACACTGAAGAAAGAAATTAAAGATGATACCAACGGATGGAGGGATATACCATGTTCTTGGATTGGAAGAATCAATATTGTGAAAATGACTATACTACCCAAAGCAATCTACAGATGCAATGAAATCCCTATCAAATTACCAATGGCATTTTTTACAGAACTAGAACAAAAAATCTTAAAATTTGTATGGAGACACAAAAGACCCCAAATAGCCAAAGCAGTCTTGAGGGGAAAAAACGGAGCTGGAGGAATCAAACTTCCTGACTTCAAACTATATTACAAAGCTACAGTAATCTGGCACAAAAAGAGAAATATAGATCAATGGAACAGGATAGAAAGCTCGGAGATAAACCCACGCACCTATGGTTAGCTAATCTATGACAAAGGAGGCAAGCATATACAATGGAGAAAAGACAGTCTCTTCAATAAGTGGTGCTGGGAAAACTGGACAGCTACATGTAAAAGAATGAAATAAGAACACTCCCTAACACCATACACAAAAATAAACTCAAAATGGATTAGAGACCTAAATGTAAGACCAGACATTATAAAACTCTTAGAGGAAAACATAGGCAAAACACACTTTGACATAAATCACAGCAAGATCTTTTTTGATCCACCTCCTAGAGTAATGGAAATAAAAACAAAAATAAACAAATGGGACCTAATGAAACTCAAAAGCATTTGCAAAGCAAAAGAAACTACAAACAAGACGAAAAGACAACCCTTAGAATGGGAGAAAATATTTGCAAGCAAATCAATGGACAAAGGATTAATCTCCAAAATATATATGCAGCTCAATGTTAAAAACAGAAACAACCCAGTCCAAAAATGGGCAGAAGACCTAAATAGACATTTCTCCATAGAAGACATACAGATGGCCAAGAAGCACATGAAAAGCTGCTCAACATCATTAATTATTATAGAAATGCAAATCAAAACTACAATGAGGTATAACCTCACACCACTTAAAATGGGCATCATCAGAAAGTCTACAAACAACAAGTGCTAGAGAAAGTGTGGAGAAAAGGTAACCCTCTTGCACTGTTGGTGGGAATGTAAATTGATACAGCCACTATGGAGAACAGTATGGAAGTTAGTTAAGAAACTAAAAATAGAATTACCATATGACCCAGCAATCCCACTACTGGGCATATACCCAGAGAAAACAGTAATTCAAAAAGACACATGCACCCCAATGTTCATTGCAGCACTATTTACAATAGTCAGATCATGGATGCAACCTAAATGCTCATCAACAGACGAATAGATAAAGAAGATGTGGCACCTATTTACAATGGAATATTACTCAGCCATAAAAAGGAACAAAACTGGTTCATTTGTAGAGACGTGGGTGAATCTAGAGACTGTCATACAGAGTGAAGTAAGTCAGAAAGAGAAAAACAAATATTGTATATTAACGCATATATGTGGAACCTAGAAAAATGGTACAGATGAACTGGTTTGCAGGGCAGAAATTGAGACACAGATGTAGACAACAAACATATTGACACCAATAGGGGAAAGCGGCGGCAGGGGGTGGGTGATTAACTGGGAGATTGGGATTGACATGTATACACAAATATGTGTAAAATGGATAACTAATAAGAACATGCTGTATAAAAAATAAAGTTCAAAAAAAAAATTTATAAACCTCTAGCCAGGCAAACTAAGAAAGAAGAGAGAGGATACAAATTACTGATATCAGAAATGAAGGAGCGGGGGCTTCCCTGGTGGTGCAGTGGTTGAGAGTCCGCCTGCCAGTGCAGGGGACACGGGTTCATGCCACGGCCTGGGAAGATTCCACATGCCGCGGAGCGGCTGGGCCCGTGAGCCATGGCCGCTGAGCCTGTGCGTCCGGAGCCTGTGCTCTGCAACAGGAGAGGCCACAGCAGTCAGAGGCCCGCGTACCACAAAAAAAAAAAAAAAAAAAAAGAAATGAAGGAGGGGACATCACTACAGTTCCCATATGCATTAAAAGAATAAAGGAATACTATGAACAATTCTATGCCCATAAATTTGATAACCTAGATGAAAAGGACCAATTCCTTAAAAGACTCAATCTCCCAAATTCTCATGAGAAGAAATAGATGATCTGAATAGGCCTATGCCTATTAAAGATATCAAGTCAATAATTCATAACCTTCCAAAACAAAAAGCACCAGACCCAGATGGATTCACTGGTGAATTCTACCACACATTTAAGGGAAAAAATTAAACCAATCTCTACAATCTCTTTCAGAAGATATAAGCAGAGGGAATACTTTCTAACTCATTTTATGAGGTCAGCATTACCTTAATACTAAAACCAGACAAACACATTACAAGAAAACCATAAACCAGTATCTCTCATGATTTAAATTAACACTTTTTATCTTGTTTGAGATTTATAATTGTTATTCTGTGAAAACAATTGCATTATATTACTCTGTTATTGTATCTTTTTCTAATAGTTCTATAAGCAATATTTTTCCTTGCTGATTAACATTCAGGGGAAGACAGAGAAAATTCTTATTGAAATACTCACTGATTTCTCCACTGAGAGTCATTTATCCTTACTCTAAATGATCCATTTTGAAATGTTTATCCTATAATCTTCAAGTTTTTAAGTTTAAATATACTAGAGGAAAAAAATCCCAGGTTTTTGTGCCTACAAGTTCCAAATAATTAAACTGAAACATAGCTACAAAAAATATTTAATGACATTTAGATTTTTATATTAATAAATATACACTACCTATAACAATGAAGATAAAAATATTACTATGTACTAACCAGACTTCACCAAAAATATTATTCTTGGTTCTCAAAATCATATTTTAAGGAGAGAAAGATTCAAAAACTAATGAAGATCCCTAGATAACGTCAAAGGAAAATAAGTTATCCTGAAGCTAAATACTGAGAATAGTCAAAGATATTTAGAACATTTATCCTTACTAGAAAAGATTTAAAGGGAGATTTAAAAGAAGTCATAGGAAAAAGGAGAATAAATAGACAACAAGCAGCTAAAGTTAGGTCAGTTTAAGAAGGAAATTGTAAGAAACAGAGTAGTCCACTACTGAAACAAGAAACCTCAGGGGTATTGAGTTCTTTATCACAAGAGGTGTTCAAGCAGAGACAGCGATCAACTTGAAGGATATTTTAAACACAGTTCCTCAGTTCCTTCCACAAAATTCAGAGTGACAACTACCTACGAGGAACAGTAGAAGAGTACTCTGTGTGATAATAAGATTCAATGACCTTAAAATCTAGGAAGTAGATGAAATAGTTACTTTTCAACTTACCTTTTTTTCCTCCTGCAATATTATTACTTCATAAAGTCGTGGGAGATTTGAGCAATGATTTTACTGTTGATCTTTCTTGATGTTAATATTTTCATAATGTAGTGCCTTTTTCCTTTAGAAAATTCAGAAAAAATTATTCTCAATTTCAAATATATAAACGTCTATATAAGTTAAGAGAATATTTTTATACCATTTCCTGCTTAAAAAGTATTCAGTAAGATATCTGGGTGTGTTAGGCCAATATATCCTAAACTCTGTCAGATCTATTCATTTATATTGGTTAGATCTGCGTTTTCCAATTCAGAGCATTAAAATATACCTATTCTAATAATGATTCCAAAAAGAAAACAAAATGTGGGATTTATGTCATGAATTTAAATAAAAAGCTACCAAAAATAGTTTCCCGTGTAGTTTATTCACCATAAAAGGTCTTTAAAATTTCAAATCACTTGGTATTTCAACTATTAACTAAAATAAGGGGAAAATAGTCAATGCTATTTATATCATAAAACAATCAGGAAAAGGGCATAAAGAAAGATCTTTGAAAATGAAAGGGAAGCTTATTTTCATTGAAATTTACACAAGTAAGAATAATAAACCAAGTAAGCAGTGAATAACAGCCGAAGCTCTGGAGTCAGACAGCCTGATATGAATCCTAACATTGCTACCTACTAGCTATGTGACCTTACACAAATCACTCACCCTCTCTAAACTTCAGATTTGATTCTTCATCTGTGACTGGAAATAGTATTAACCAATTCTCAAGGTTGTAATGATTAAAGTGGATAATATATGTGAAGTATTTACTGCCATACAAAACCCATAGTAAGTATACAATAACTGTTAGCTATTATACTTAAATAGGTTACTTTTTTCTAATGCTTAAAAAGAATTTGAAAAAAAAAGTCATATTAAACACTTCCAGTGAACTATACTGAACATAAGAAGTTTAACAAAAAGGTAATATAAAAACACAAAAACAAATGTTTAAGTTACATAATTGCCATTTTTTTGTTTGTTTAGACATAACTATGATTTAAACATGCATATAACATCTCAGTTCACTGTCAAATGCTGACTTCATTGATTTTTTTGCACAAAATTCAACAAATGAACTTATTTTCAAAACCTCAAATAGTTTTATGGATAAAAAATTTATATTTGGGATATCAAAAGGGTCACATATCATTTAGGTCTGTGTTTTCCCAAAAAGAAACCTATGAGCTCATCTTTCCATTCGAAATACCCAAGTATTTCCATTTTTATACCATATCAAATCCACAATAATTATGACTCAATCAATAAACAAAAAGTAGAAAAAAAAAAAAGGTAGAAAATATCAACTACCAAAAGGAACCAAGACAAGGCCAAATAAAAGATCGTGAAGGCAGCAAAAACAAAGAGCAAATTACGGAAATGATGAAATATCTGATGCAGTTAGGAATGCAATCTATATGCATACATTCCTACTAGCAAAAGTGAAAATACAAACAGAAGGAAAGAAGAAACAATGGAAATAACAAAGATCAAAGAGAAAGAAACATTTAAAAAAAAGGAGAAGAGGGAATTCCCTGGCGGGTCCAGTGGTTAGGACTCCATGCTTTCACTGGTGTGGGTCTGGGTTCAATCCCTGGTGGGGGAACTAAGATCCCACAAGCCGTGCAGTGTGACCAAAAAAATAAAGTCAGACAGACACTTATTTAAAAAAAAAAAAATAGGAGGAGAATGGGAGTGGGACAGGGCTGGAGAAGTATAAAGGACTGTCAGGAAAAAACTATCAGGCAAAATCAGAGCAATAGAATTAGACAGAGTGCTGGTCATGCCTGAGGTACTTAGTTAGACGTGTAGTGGAATGGATGGAAAACAATCATCACAGAACCACATACCCTAAAAAGGGTTAATTTTGCTTAATGTTAATTAAACCTCAATAAAACTGACAGGCAAGCAGGCAGACAGATAGGAAAGCAAACCAGCCAAACTGGAAGGGGATGAGTAGAGTTAGAGCATTTAACAGACTTTATTTGGAATGACAAAGATTAAATTTAGATCCCATTAAGCTGTATATACATGTTAAACTTCTAGTGTAACTACTAAAAAAATTAAAATACATGGCATATCACCCAAATTAGGAGAGTGAAAAAATGAAAAGGACAATAGAATAGGGTATAAATTCCCAAAAACAAGGGCCATGTTTTATTCTTAGTTACTAAGTTTAGTACTAAGACATAGCAAAAATTCAAACAATGTTTGTTCAATGAATAGTAGTAGGGGAGTTTAAGTAAGAGCCTAAGCTACGTCCACTGCTGGTATACAAATGTGTCTGAATCTGTCCAGCAAATTAACTGGATAGGTAATCACTGTGGGACTTCCTGCTAGAAAACTCATCCTATAAGAGAGAAAGGATCAGGCAGATAAACTGGAACCTGTTAAAAATTAAATCATGAAAAGGAGCAATAGATTCTGAGAACAACATGATACCTGTTATTCAGTTTTGCTTTCCATGGACTCATGTCTAAGACCTTACTGTAAGAGTAGGAGAAAATAAAGACAGAAAGAATTATTTTACAAGAAATGTATTTCCTAGTTAGACTTCATAAATATTACCTTCAACCTAATGTTATGGCTCTGACTTATACTGAGAACACCTTCTAAATCCAGCATGTAGTCAAAAGAATGGACACCAGAGCCAGGAACAAGATGCAGAGTCCTGGGTCACCTTCTTTTATATTTTCTCTGATCTCTTCTCTATCTTGTAATTAAAGACAGTATATTTTAGTACTTAGATACATGGGCTGTAGAACCGAAAAGGCCTCAGTCAACGTCAAGCTCTGCCACTTAATAGCTACATAATATTAAATACATTATTTATTCTCTCTGACCCTTTCATTTTTCACTGATAAAATAGGCATAACAATAGTAACTACACAGAGACTTGTAAAGATAAATGAATTAATACATGTAAAACAGGTAGCACAGGATCTGGCAGACAGAAAAGCAATGGTTTTCATATAGGTTACTCTAAAATATCATATTTCTTGAAGTTTTTCATACTGATTTTTCCTTTCATAACAGCATAACCTAGTCTAAATTATTAGAATATTTATAGTCAAAAACTACAGTAAAGATATACTATTTTTTTACTTACTGGGTTATATCATACTGTCCAGGACCAGGCCCTGACTTTACAGGTAACTCTAGTCTTCCCAAAGAGTTGCCAAAATGCATCCCCTTGTATTTCAAAGTTACATTGGAAAAATCCTCAGCAAAAAAAAAAAAAAGTGAAGACGAGAGACAATTTAAATAAATCATGAAACAATGTTTAACTTTACTTAAGTCTAAAGCAAGGGTAGCCTTAGTCAAGGAGTTTCCACTGGTAAATGCTAGACTCTTCCTTGATACATCTCAAGAGTATCACTCTGTGCCCCATCCCACTCCTGAGTCATCCAGGATTCCCAGAGAAGGGCCTCTAGTTTAGTATATCCTCAACCAATATGAACAACTTTGCTCTTGGCAGTACACTCAACAATCTAAAATCTTAAGGGCAATGAAAATTAGCTCCTCATCATTTAAAAAGGGGAGAAAGGGCAGAATTGAATGATTTAGGGAATGGGAAAGCCTAACAAAAATGACTTAAGTAGAAATTAATTTTAAGAAATTAAAATTCAAACATTACCAACAGATGCTACATAACTTCTAATCACCTGGTAAGTGCAGAAGATATTCATGTAAAGTTTTCATAGAGTAACAAATATATAACAAAAATTAAACACTACCCCCAAATCATTTCCTAGTTAATGTTTGAGGTCAGGATCAGTACTTTAATACCAAAGAAGTCATTTGTGACAAAAGAAATCAGCAATAATCTTCCTTCACAGTCACACAATAAGCATGACTCACTAAAGAGTTCACTTTAGAGAAGTTAAAACACCTGCTTTCATTAGAAACTAATAAAAGAATAAAGTATGAAACACGAACAGTAGCATCTCATAGGAATTCTTGTGTTGACCTAATACATTCTAAATTGAGCAATCATTTAAGAAATTTATAAAATCTTACTTTTTTATCTGATGGTAATTCTAGTCTATTTCACTTACTTTTAATTCATATTTGTAAAAATATAGCTTTAAAATAGGCATGGATTATTAAACCAATTAATATATATATTGAATAAAATCCCAGTAACATAAACTGATAGTTTAACTGCATAAAACAGTATATCAGTTGGTCTAGGTGACCATTACTATTCTTGAATAGTGGAACCAATCTCTCTCAATTACCATTATAAACAATATTAATGAAATAAATAGCAATTAAATGATTAGAAAGCATAATTCCAGTTCAGATTGGTGAATCAAACCCACATCTGCCCCCCCCCACCAGAATCTCAGAAGAAGCGTATAAAATAGATGTAAATTATTAGTACTAGAAACTAAGAGAAGGTATCATTCACATTCCACTTCAAGGAATTTCTGGAAAATATAGTACAGTAGAGACTAGAACTGGAAAAAGATCTCACTGCACGTGAAAAGAACCTCAGCTGAACCCTATTAACATCCCCAGAAAGACAGAAACTAGAGGTAAGGATGGACTCATGGGTAGTGAGTAGGAAGCAATTCTCAAAACTACTAATAATCTTACAGATTTATTTGCACCAGTGCCATTACACGAAGTGATGAAAGAATGCAAAAACTCACTCCATTCTTGCCATGGATGGTTGGAAATAAACTGGAAGCACTGCCACTGTCTCCTAACAAGGACAGACTTCCTAGTTAGAGAGGCACCACTCTAGAAAGCTTTGGGATGGCACAACAAAATCCAAAAATAAGCTGGTACAGCACTAAAATTCCCTACTGTGTGAAAACATCTTTTACTTCCTAGAGCTTAACATTAACAACTAGCCCTCAAATATTATAAAATACAAACACAATACAACTAAACTTTCCCTTTTACACCACCTGACCTGAAAGAATTAAACAGGGGCCAACACAATCTCTGACAGAACTTTGACGTTTGCATGAAGTGAAATGGGACCTTTGTTGATTCTTTTATCATAGATGGCAATCTCAAAGAGAAACTGAATTACAGTTTTTCTAAAGGTTTCTCCTGCTTCAATTTTAGTAAATCTCCTTGTTTGTTCCTTGCTTGGGTGATGGAGGATGTTGCAGCTGAGGGTACAGAAACAGGGAGTTACTAGCTATGTCCAAATAAGATTCAGACACACTTTGGAACGTCTAGTGAATAGAGCAAATCAACCAGAAGGTGAACGCAAAAACTATTCCTATGGGAAGCAGCTAATCATGGTAACCTACACCCAGTTAGAAAATCTTACTGTCAAAAGAGTGGCAATGCGAACTACTGAGTATTTTCTGTTGACTGAATTTGCCTTCTAACAGATAATCCCCCACTGGATTTATGCCTGTGTTCTGTAGAGTGCAAAACGGCTATGATAAAAATCTAAAAGACATTTCATTAAAACACTGGTAAAAATCAATACTACTTTTAGAGCATTCTATCTAATAGAGTATAAAACAAAGAGAGAAGAGCATTATCCCCGCCAGCTTCACCTCAGCTCATCACGCAGCTTTCGCTCTGATGGAGTATATGGGTGGAAATGCCCAGCAGAGAGCACCATCTGGCAAGAGACTGAACTGCCTGGGGGAACAGAAGCTGTCTCAGCGGAAACAGACTTATTCAGAAGCATAGTTAAGACAGCCCTTCTAGAAGCCCCTGTGAAGGGGAACTTTGCGGAAGGCTGGAGGTCTACCACATCAACAGGAGAAGACAACATACATATATTTGAGTTACTGACATAATTGTGACTCTCTGTAGTACCCACAATCCAATAAAGCCTGGGAAAACTTGTTACACAAATAAAAAGCGTTACTCCTTATTCCCACCAGGAATATTTCCAGCACTGTAAGTGGTCTTAATGTTTATTGATATGCAGATTCCTTCTAATGAACTACAACACAAAGAGCAGAGAGGTATTTCCCCTCTTCACTGATCAGCTTTAACACCCTATGAAGCTATAACACTATAAAGCACCCAATCAAAGTAAGACACTGATATTATTATTATTGTTGTTAGTGTTATAAATAGGTTGTCTAGTTGATATATGATCCCCAAGCCCAGACCCCTGTCAGTCCTAGGAGGAACAGAGCTAGGAATAAAAATTGAAAGGGCTATCCTACCAATCTCTCTAATGCATAGGGTATACACTGCCTTAGCACTTCTGAGTGTAACACAAAAGGAAATAAGGCAGTCAGATCATCCAAAGGCTTTGGGTCTGGGGGTGCAGAGACAAACACCATAACAACTAGCAGAACAGCACAGAAAAATAGCACAGACTGACATGTCCAGCAGAGCAGCAGATGGTAGTAGAGGAGTCCTGGAAGAAACCATGGCATCCACTAGAGTAGCTGAAAAGCAGCCCATTCCTTTGGGTCAATGGCAGCTCTGAAGACTGCTGCACCCCACAGAGCTTCAGGGAAGGAAAGAATGATCAGCCATGCAACACTGTTTTGCTAAAATAAGTGTTCTAGACCATCTTTCAAATGAAATTACTTAATAGAGGCATGGATTTTAAAAGTACATTCACAGTTTTGATGGCAGAAAGTGAAAATTTTTTCACTCGTACTTTATTTTTACTTAGAAATGAAACAAAGTTTCATAATTGTGAAGATTTTAGGCTTAGTAAGTAGTGAAATAAATGTAGAACTCTCTTCTTATATAATAAATATAGCCATGTTAGATATGCCAGATATTTTCTATATTTCAGGCAGGAGCATATCTAATATATTGATTTACTATAGGCTATAGATTTGTAAAAATAAAATCAGTATTTTAAAACAGAGCATTTTGACAAATCATCTTTAACATTATATTTTTATACTCTAAAAAGTATAAGTTACAATTTTATAATAATTCTTCTATACAGCATTTCAGGAGAAATTATATCCAAGTAGAATTATGTCTAAGAAGCTTTCCTCAGGTTAATTATTGTGATTTTGCAGGTCAACTGTTTAACAATTCTTAAGGTAATCCAGCAGAAAGACTATGCACACACACATACATAAACACACACCATTCAAGACACCAGCAAAATCCTTTTCCTGTGTATATGCTGAAATTCATTTCATTTAGACCATGTGAACTACTTAACTCACTAACCTCTACAGTTCTCAGGTAAATGTTCAATTGGAAATTTAATTTAAAAGCCTTTTAAAAATACAGATAGAAAATAAGGAACAAATTGACGTACTCAACTCTAAATCACACTCTCCTTATGTCAAGAAGTGTTGACAACAGATGTAGAGAACAAACGTATGGACACCAAGGGGGGGAAGTGGGGGCAGCTGGGGGGGTGGTGGTGGGATGAATTGGGAGATTGGGATTGACATATATACACCAATATGTATAAAATAGATAACTAATAAGAACCTGCTGTGTAAAATTCAAAAAATAAAAATAAATTAAAGGGATGTGATATTAAAAACAAACAAACAAGAAGTGTTGACAATACCATCTACAAGGTCATCGTCAAGCTTGGAAAATCATTAGCAAATAAAATATGACTTAATTGAAGCAAACTCAGCATGGAGGTGCATTATTTTAAGTGAATGATGTAATATAACTTGAAGAATTGCTAACTGCTACTTTCACTGGCAGTGAAATCAATGAAGAAGGGGCTATGCAACATTCTTCTCATGTCTTTTCCATAATTAAGTGTGGAAATAGAATTTGTGAAGAATTAAAAGTCCCAAAGCATGGCAGTTCAAAACTGCATTCCACTGTGGCAGCACACAGGTAGTTCCCAGCATGTTATCATTAGCAAATACGTCAGTGTCATAATTCCAACCACAAACTTTGCTTGTGAAATCCACCTCTGAAAAGCAGACTTCTAATGGTTACCTGAGCTCTTCTTTTGAAAAAGAGAGAGTAGCTAAATTTTCTAATTCAAAATGTTATACAAAATAATTTATATAGAGGATTTCTCTTTACAGATTAAATACAGCTAAAAATTACCATTTGTTGGCTAGAGTCTTATACAACTTGTAATTTCAGAGTTGCTTCTATATTTAAGCTACATAAGATACCTTCAGCAGATGTTATTTCAACAGTTCAGGGAATAATCACAATAATTACCTATCTGTTGGATTATTTTCTCAATTTTCTATTAATGTTCACATCTGGAAACTGAGCCCACATATAGTATTATCTCAAAAAGCAGCTAAAGAGATACACAGAATTACCAGAAATTTGGATAATACTTGAATTAACATTATTACAGTATCAATTTCATAATAGTCTGTGAGGCACCTGTGTTTTTATTTTCCCCTGCAGGAAAAAACAAGAAAATTAAGCCTTCAGCTACTGACCTTTGCTACCCTACCTCTAGTTTTTCTCTCAAATTCAAGATGGAGATTTCAGAAAATATCACAATTCAAATTAAGCTTTGTTGAATCTTCTTGAATATTAACCACTATGTCTTTAATTTATACGTAAAACTATGTTTTTACAAACATGTTTTCTTAAATTTGATCTAGATTTTTATTCTAATAAATACAAATTGGATCGAATCAGTAATTACTAAAATAGGTCATCAAACTGGACCTATTAAAATTGTAGAATAAATTTTCTTATTGTTACTTCTCTCTTCTATGAATAATAATGTAGCCAGAAAGAAATCAAATTTTATATGTTAAAGTAGTGTTTATTCATACATGAAAAAAGTTTTGCACATCTAGCTTGGAGGCATTATTCTGGCCTTTTAAAGGCCAGAATTATTCTGAAACAAAGAAATAGCGTATACAAAAAATATAATTTTAAAGCAAGAATAACATTTTGGGATTTAAGTTAAGAATAACAGAGAACTGTTTAAGCTGAGACCAAGGATCAATGACTACTGTGAAAAAGAAATACTAGTTCCAATATATAAAACCAAAGTTTTTCCCAGGATATTTTAGATCAGAAAACTTAGCACAAAGAGCTTAAGTAACTTGGCCAAAGACAAATAATTAAGTAGTGAAGCCAAGAAATAAACACAAGCAGTCCAGTTCCATTACACTACCTTTCGTAATTGTCCTTTACCTTGGACAGAATATACTGATATTAGACCACAGGACTTCCATTTACTTCAATGTAATTTTTACAGAGTTATCTCCATTGTTCTTCTGAGCATATCTTACTCAAATACCTAAGATACTGGCACTGTCTGTGGATGAAAACTAATTATTTTTATATTAACAGGATGATAGGATAGCCAAGGCCTGGAAAACCAGGCATGGCATTGACAGGGAGAGCAAAATACTCCTGGGATAAAAGACCCTATAGCCAGAAAGAAATGGGAATTCTAAGGGTGTGAACAGGAGACATATCTATAACTTACAATATCTTTACTCTCCATTTTATCAGAGGTAAGTTGGTTATTCATAAGTTTTATAGTATGGAGCAGTCTATCAGGTCTTCAAATACCTGTATTTGAAGATAAAATGTATTATCTCTAGTGTGTTCTATAATCAATAGAAATTTAAAAGAGGAGTTACAAACTAAAAGTAAAATACCAGCCTATTTACCTTTACCTTTGTACTTTAATTCTTTAAACAGAATGTGAGTTATTGTCTAATGAACTTTTCATTTCATCCTAAGGAACTCCAGTATTTCTTTTAGAGGGTGTACTACAGACAAAATCTATCAGTTTCTGTTTATCTGGGAATGTCTTAATTTTGTCTTCATTTTCAAAGAATAGTTTTGCTGGTTATAGAATTCTCGATTAGCAATCTTTTTTATTTCAGTACTTTGAATATATCACCTCACTGCCTCCCAGCCTCCATGGTTTCTGATAAGTCAGCTGTTAATCTTCTTGGGGATTTCTTGTCACTTTTCTTGCTGCTTTCAAGACTTCTCAATGTCTTTGGCTTCAACAGTTTGATTGTGATATATCTAGGTGTGCATCTCTCTGAATTTATCCTATTTGCAATCCAATGAGCTTCTTGTATGTGTAGATTGTTTTTCATCAAGTTTGGGATGTTTCCAAATTATTATTTCTTCAACTATTCTCTCTGCCCCCTTTTTCTTCTCTCCTTCTTTGACCCTCATTATGCATACGTTGGTATGCTTGATGGTGTCCCCCAAGTCTCAGATGTTATGTTTATTTTTCTTCATACTTTTCTCTTCCTGTTCATCAGGTTGCATATCAATTGACTCGTCTTCAAGTTTGCTAATTCTTTCTTTTGCCAGTTCAAATCCACTAGTGAATCCCTCTAGAGAATTTTTCATTTCCATGATTGTACTTCTCAACTCCAGAATTTCTACGTGGTTGTTTTTTATAATTTCTATCTTTATTGATACTGTCTGTTTGGTGAGACATTGTTTTTATATTCCCCTTTAATTATTTTGACATACCTTCCTTTATTTACTTGAATATATTTAAAATAGTTGATCTAAAGACTTTGTCTAATAAGTCCAACATCCTGGCTTCCTCAAGAACAGTTTCTAATGATTGCTTCTTTTCCTATGTATGGGCCATATTTCTGTTGTTGTTTTTGCATGTCTCATAATTTTTTGTTGAAAACCAGACATCTTAGATAATATAATGTGGCAACTCTGAAAATCAGAATCTCCCTCCTGACCCAAAGGTTTATTGTGGGTTTTTCTGTTTAGTGATTTCTGGACTAATTCTCTAAATTCTGTATTCTCTGTCATGTGTGTCCACTAAAGTCTCAGTCTGGCTAGCTGACTGGTCAGGTAATCGTTGGACAGAGGTTTTCTTAATGCTTTGAACGAGTAGGTCTTCAACCTTTGCAGAGGTGCACTGTGCATGTGTTGAGACACACCTTCAACACTCAAGTAGGCAGTTTACAAGTCTGTCTTAGCTTTCACTTCCCGAAGGTCACATAGAGGTAAGAGCTTTGTACCTTCTCAAGTCTGGTTTTTGAAGTGATGGGTTAGCAATTCTGAAACTATGTTCAGTGTTTTACAAGATTAAGCAAATAAGTAAATATACTGAGTATAGTGGGAACCAGGTTTCTCACTGTGGGAGAAGGGAGATCAAACACAGAAAAGGAAATACAAGAATAAACATGTGGCACTGAACTGGAATTAGAGATATCAATATAAGCTCAAAGTTTTTAATAGACAGATAAGAAAAAGTATAGATTTCTAACTTTGTCCATTGAGATGGCCTAGAAGGAATGATACCCCAAATGTACCTAGTGTACTGATCTTGTTTTGAAATATCATTCTCCACTAAATGAAAGTAGAGCTCCTTGAGGAAATGACTGATTACAATGATTGTGGCAATGGAAAAAATAAGATGAACCTGCAACATTTTACTGTGCCATAAAACAAAGAAATGCTCAAAGAATGATGGAGATATGTCAAAAAGACACAACAAGCAGACTGAAAGGGCTCCCAAGGGTCAAATATTAGATCATTTTAACCTCAAAATAAATAGTGAGAGTAGTGAATTACAACCTTTTCAGTAAAACAGGAATTCATGAACCCATACTGATATAAATACATAAATGGAAAAGAATATAAAGCTGTTCTTTATAGTAAGTAAAGTGCCAACAAAAAATATGTTAAAGAAAATATGACATTAGAAAACCACCATTTGATAAACATCACAGTAAAATTGATTCAGGCATCATCAATGGATGTTAAACTAATAGGTGAGAGTTTGATAAGGAATAGAATATCTACTCATTCTTAAAGGAACCTCTCCAAAATATTTATAAATTTTTAAAACTAGTAACTTTACAGTAGATAAAACCAAAAGACACCCCCTCAAGTTAACATCACTAACTACGGGATAAGTAAACATCCTGCGCCTTTTTATGTGATACACTGAGTAGGATGCTTCACTTAGGTAGCATTCCTGCTAAAATATATAAACTCATCCTAATCATGATAAAATATACACGAATCCAAAACTGAGACATATTCTACAAAATAAACAGCCTGTACTCTTCAAAAAGTCAAGGTTACAAAAGACAAAGCAAGACTGAAGAACTGTTCCCAATGACAGGACTCTAAAGAGACACGACAACTAAACGCAACTTGTAATACCAGATGGGACTCTTGACCAAAACTCATTTTTTAAAGACTATCATGAGATAATTAGTAATATTTTTAAAATATCTACAGATCAGATAATAGGATTATATGAATGAAATTTTTCTGATTTTGATAATTACATTGTGGTTATAAAAGAGAATTCTTGTTCTTAGAAATTTTACATTAAAAGTATTTAGGAGTAAAGGGGCATCATGTCTTAAATGTACTCTGAAATTGCTTAATTAAGATAAGAATATAAATATAGAGGGGAAATGATAAAGCAAATGTGATAAAGCATTAACTGCAGGATCTAAGTGAAAGGTATATGGGAATTATTTGTATTATTCTTGTAACTTTTCTATCAATCTGAAATTATTTCAAAATTTAAAATTATTTTTTTAAAAAGAAACTCACTAATTGGAAACAATGAATGGATTAGATCTAGTATATTGATATAGTTAAATCTAGAAAATATAACATTAAGTGAAATAGCAAGCAACCTGCATGCCAGATGATAACATTTACTTAAATGTTTTAAATCATACAACAATACATATTGTTATTTATATGTAGTTAAGATTTACTGTTTACTTTGGCAAAGGGAAAAGAATGGAGGGAGGGAAATTGGGTAGGGTAATAATTGTAATAATATATTTATTTTAAAATATAGCTAATTCGAGTGTAATAAAATTTTAATATGTGTTATATGAGATGGTGGGTACATGGTTATCTGTTTTTATGTTTGTTCAGGTCTATGTGCAATTATATTACTTATAATAAAAATATTTTAGGAATAAAAACTTAACAATTCAAAGTATCTAAGACTCCAAAATACCCCAGTATACCTATTGCCAAAAACCAAATGGTTTCATAAGGTGCTTAAGCCTAAGCTTAAACTATTAAACTATTTCCTCTTTTTCCTGGATACAGTTAGACTGTATTTCCCAGGCTCCTTGGCAGTTAAATGTGTCCATGTGCCTGAAATTTAACTCCCAGGCCTAGCCTACAAAAAACCCCCACTACCAGTTCTCTGTCCTCTTTCCCCTTCTGCCAGCTGGATACAGAGGACACCAAGGCCTTTGGAGATGACAGTAACATGAATGGAATAAGCCTGTGTCCCTGAATCTCTACATGGAGGAACATCTCTTATCAACAAGAAATGTCCATATGAATGAGGAAAAAAAGAATTTCTGTTGCATTAAGCCACTGAGATTCGGGGGTCTATTTGTTACTGCAGTTAGTATTACATTAACTAGAACATGCATAATCATAAACAGTCTTCCAACTGTCAATGTGAAATGTATCATACTTACAAATTGAGGTTTATAGTATGCTGGACCTAGTGTACTGTCAATAGCAGGTGGAAAATGTTTTGTGATACTGCCATCCTCATTAATATGATAACCATATGACCGTCCACAAGAAGGAATCGAAGGAACATCAACACTTCTGGAAACTGTAAGTGCCCTTGACATTTTCTGTAAAAAAAAAAAAAAAAAAAAAAAAAAATTATATTATTTACTCAAAGGCAAGAAAACGAATGAATAAACAAATATTAAAATTTACTAAAAGACAACTATTCAATATTGACTTTATGAGTTTTATAATATAAACCAAAAATGTTTGCCTGTAAAAGTAATTTAAAAGAGTGAATTCAAGTCTTACCTCATAATATAAACCAAGATTTAACCAAACTACTATTAAATAGTAACATCAACCATAATATAAACTACTGTTAAAGCCACTTTTAGAGATAAGGAATCTCTCACCTGGCTCAGTTATTTATCTTGCTTAGTATAGCAAGCATGAGTGATTCCAAAAACAGGCATTCATTCCTACAGTCACATCAGCAATCAGCAGTTCAAAGTGCTTACTTGTGCTATGCTATCATAGTATCTGCCAGGTAAAAACAAACTTTATATTTTCTGTAACATTTTTTGGCTTCATTCCTTTCCAGCTCCTGACTTACCTTCATCTTACCGGTGTCCTGCATAAATATCCTAATTTTGCAGACCATGTAGCAAGGAAAATGTCTGATATGATGCTAAATGGAAATTTAAAATATAAAATTGAATTTATTACTATAGCTATGTAAGTTATGTAAAATTATATGTAAGTGTATAAAATCATATACATATACGATTTGATACTGAAAAGAACTATGCAAAAATCAACAGAATTATCAATGTTAGAGTCAGAAGTTTTAAGGTGCTTATCCTTTTTTCAAAATTTCCTTTACTGGAAAACATTTTATAATTTAAGTAAAAACAGAAAGGAGTAACATATATTAGAAATACCAGTATAGAATACATCAAATAAAATACTGGCATTTAAATAATTTAGTAATACGAAAAATTACTTATTAAGAATATATTTATAATAGATATATTTAAAATAGATAACCAACAAGGAAAAAATGAAGGGAAGCTCATATATTCATTAAAAAATAAAAATAAATAGAGTCTGCAACTTCTATCAAAAAAAAGAATATACTGATCCTCTGTAGGTTTTAAATAAATAAATAAATGCTAGAGTTGACTGCACACATGCCCAATATACAACTGTGTCATAAACATACTATCACTGGCAGAATTTCAGTTTTTTTATCATTAGAGAAAACTATTAAGTAGTTTCAGTGATACTTATGAGACTGGTTACCAAATTAAAACAGGAAAGTATTGAATGGCCTCCCCTCCATTCACTACTTTCAAAAATTATTTGCATGATGTCAAGACTTTCCAAAATGTAGCCCCAACCTCAGTGAATGGTTCTTCAACATCCAGTTTGTGATATCCCTAATTCCCTCCAACAACTATCTACTTCGGGCTACTAGTAAAAATTTTTATTAAAATAGCATTTCATCAACTGTTTTGTGCTGAATTCCATTCATTACTTCCCTGTTACAGTTATAGATCCCAGGGAGCAGTGATTTATCTTCTAAGTATTATCAGTGCCTAGCATTATGTCTGATAAACACTTTCATGAGTAAATGAACATTTACTTTGTCCACACACATGAAAGAGCTGATATTTAAGTATACTTATAAACCTTTACCTTATTGTCATTACACTGAAATTATTCAACTGAGTACTTAGCCCTAAAATATATCCTCCTAAACAAAGAACTGATTCAAATTTAATTAATATGAGCTATGTGAAGTTGTTATGGAAAGAGGAGAGGGAACTATGCTAAATAAACTATGACCAAAATCTGCTAGATTTTATTAATTATTTCAAAGGGGTAGGCTTTTGGTGTAAAGATTATTCTTTATATAACACCAATGTACCTTTCCAAACATATCACCTGCTAATCTCCTACACAAATTCTTCACTCCAGTCAAAATAATCTCATTGTCCTCCATAAGATCCCACTTCTCTATCTGCACTCATGTAGTCCTCCATGCCTAGAATGCATATTCCAACCCTATTCTTCAAAGCCAACCTCCTCTATAAATCCCCTACAAATTAGACTCTCTCATAACATTGAGTTGGCCGAAAAGTTCGTTCAGGTTTTTCCATAAGCTGTTATGAAATACATCTTCTTCCTTTAAATTCCTATGGCATTTAATCACATGATCATTCACTTAGCACCTGTCACATTTCATCTTGCATTAGTAATGATCTATATTATCTCTCTCATCTAAATTTTGAGCTTATTTATTTCAGGAGTCATGTTTCAAATTTCACAGTATTATTAACAGTACTTACACAGGAGTTTCCTCTATATAGAGAGGTAAACCCCTCAGCCAGTTTTTTAAAACTCCCTTACTTTCTGTTCACCACAGACATTAGAAGAGATTATATTATAGATTTATCAAAAGCAGAAGTGAAGTCAAATATTAACATGGTTAAAAACTAAAGTTTATAAACATCAAATATTCATTTAATTATAAATTACAATATGGATACTAATAAACCTACTAATTTTTATGGTAAGTTTTTTAAATGTACTAATCACATAAAACAGTAAACCATTTCTACTTTATTTTAATTTAAAAAAAAAAGGCCTTAGAAGCATAATTCAAAATAGCATGTACTGACTGAAGACGCTCTTTAGCCTCTAGTATTTTTCTGTTCACAGCTAACGTTCCAGGATAAGACTGATCATAGCTTGCTGGCCCTGGACCAACTGAAATAAACTTCTTAAAACGTTTCTCCCGGTTTTGTAGACTTTGGCCTCCTTTTATATTATACTAAATTGTAGAGAAAAAATGAAATAATTAAAAGAAACACTTTAAAATTAATACCTATTTGATAAATATTACATATTAATATGAATATTAATAGTTTTAAAACTCAGCCTGAGAAAGTTAAGGCTCTTGACTGAAGACAACTGTCTAATGAGAGAGGGTAATAAGAAAGGATGACAATTAGAGCTGTCAGTTTTAATGCTGAACTCAAACTAAAATTTACTGTACTTTGAACACTCTAAGAGAATGCAACACTCAGTTTTAAAACAGGAATCAAACACAAAGGAATCTCCAAAGCTGCGAAGCAAGAATAAAGAGTGTATGCTTATGTTTACAGGCCCCTGGAGAATTTATACCTCAGAAATGAGCTAAAAATGCTCATATTGGAGGGGAAAAGCAAACCTTCCAAGCTTGTTTAGGATTAATTATTTTCATGAATAACATTTTGGTCATTTCCAGAGATGTTTACACAGTTTTATTGGCAACAGCTAGTTTTATGCTCAGATTAGTTTTAAACATTGTTTATTGCAGAGAAGAGTCCTGGGAGGAATTGTCCATGGCTCTCCATGTCACATATCTGGATTCTCTAGAATCTGAAATTTATCAACTGGTTAATAGCCAGTTAATTCAAATAAAATTCCATCATACTAGTTTCACTAAACAGTCACAGTTCAATCATTGCAAAGATGATTCATATTAACATTGGGTTGGCCAAAAAGTTCATTCGGGATTTTGTACGCTGTTATGGAAAAACCCAAACTTTTTGGCCAACCCAACAGTTGTTGGCATTTGATTGATCAGATAAGGTTTTTTTGTTATTGATTTACCAACAGGCCTTTTCACATGACATGTACATGTCAGTTGTTCACATTCACTATTAACTGAGCCTATCTTTAGTTTGCATCTTATTCAGCTTTATTCAGCTTTTAAGAAATACACAAAAGAGGTCTTCTTTTTTAAAACATGAGGCAAATTAGATAGTCAATTAGCTACTTGATTACTGTTTTAATAAGATCACAATTCTTATGTTTAAAGAGTTTGGATCTATAATAGTAGACTTTAATGATTTTGTAAAAAAAATTAACAAGTTAGATTAAATAATAAAATCATGTGAAAAGAAAAGATCTCAAATTTTCATTCTTTGCAAGCCATTACTGTAGTCTCTACAGTCTGACATTTCAAACTGCAATTTGAATTTATATTGAATACTTCAACAGAGGATAGTAAAATCAATTTGATTTTTTTAACTGTGTACAAATTAACCAGGATTTTTTTCAGATTATTCATAATTACCAATTCTACTATTTTACAAATGGTTACAAAAGGAACTTTCATATGTCAGATAAATGACCCAAAATTATATTACTAAGTAATTATACATTTTATATAAAAACCTGTGAGACAATGGTCTTAGTACTTCTTGAGAACTGTGCTTTGTCTATATGCAATGGCTATTTGATGAATTTTTATATTGTCAGCAATCTCTCAGCTCTACAGGAAGCAGAGTCTCATATGAAGTGTGAGGCCATGCACTGTATCACCTATGATAGACTACCATTCAGCTCTAATGAGATGTCTCTCTCCAATCAAAAATCAAACCTAATCTGGACATCTATTCCTAGGCCTAGCTAGTGAGAAATAAGAAATAAACTATTTATCTGGACCCAGGGAAGACATCCCCACATCTAGAACCATTCTCACGTAACAAGGAACAAAACGGTATCTGCCATGCAGAAACAGGTCTGAAACCAGAAGACAACCAGAAAACCTAAGTGACATTTATACTGAACTTCTGGAGTGGGAATCATCCTAGGAAACAGGATATGAACAAAACAAATTACGTGACTTAATAAGTTAATAATCAAAGGATCAGAAGCTTGTACTTTGTAAATTTGATTCTTCTGCTTCTTTTATTTTCTTAATTTCCTTTATGTTCTTTTCTACTAAGCAAATTTCCTTTATGCTCCTATTTTTCTTTTCCTTTTGAAAAAATTAACATGCTTCAGATATGCTAAAGGAACAAAGGAAATTGTTTTGCCTATAACTGGGCAAGAGCTATAAAGGCAAAACTTATATCCCCAACCCCAACTTGTGAATAATGGCCACAACCATAGCCAAAGTGAAATAACCATAAGAGGAAGAGAGAAATAGAGGAGACCAAATAGGGGAAAAGAATTTCAACTCCCAAATATTCTGCTTTTATAAAAGCTTCAAGTATTCTGTATTTAGCAGTGGAGGTGGGCCCTCACAAATACAACCCACATTTTTGGTTTTTTAAACTTTCATGTGAAGTCTCCAAATAATATTTACTAACTAACTTCTGATAGAAAGCAACATGTCAACCTATGCTTCCAAAAGAAAAGTATAAAGATAAGTTGTTAAATACATGCATTAATTTCCAGTAAGATTATCCCTTTAATTATTATCTAATATATTAATTATTTACAGAATATGTAACCTATGTCACATTACAAATATGTTTCCTAATTCAGCTATTTAAAATGAAATGCCCTGGGCTTCCCTGGTGGCGCAGTGGTTGAGAGTCCGCCTGCCAATGAAAGGGACATGGGTTCGTGCCCCTGTCCGGGAAGATCCCACATGCCGCAGAGTGACTGGGCCCGTGAACCATGGCCACTGAGCCTGCGCGTCCTGAGCCTGTGCTCCGCAACGGGAGAGGCCCCAACAGTGAGAGGCCCGCGTACCGCATAAATAAATAAAATAAAATGAAATGCCCTTTATTTTTCAAATAGTATGATAAATTCACACTTCTTGAACTTCTAAAAGTTCTGCAAGAATTTAGCCTAAAACTACAAAAAAATCAACAGCAACTATGTAAATAAGTAATAAGTCATTTTTTTAAACAAAGGAAATCAATCATCTCCAGGCACTTGTTTATAATTTTAAGAAGAAAAGTAGAGAATACCAGAACTCTTTTTCTTAGATCATCTATTATACAAAAAAGCACACTTCCTAATTTCTTATTCTTGAAATCTAAGAAATGTACCCAATTTGGAATAAAATAAAATTTGATCTAAATTGCACTTTGTATTATTTTACAGGAACTGACCAAAATCAGTATTAATATAAAATAACACTCCACGGCTTCCCTGGTGGCGCAGTGGTTGAGAATCTGCCTGCCAATGCAGGGGACACGGGTTCGAGCCCCGGTCTGGGAAGATCCCACATGCCGCGGAGCAACTAGGCCCGTGAGCCACAATTACTGAGCCTGCGCGTCTGGAGCCTGCGCTCCGCAACAAGAGAGGTCGCGACGGTGAGAGGCCCGTGCACCGCGATGAGGAGTGGCCCCCGCTTGCCGCAACTAGAGAAAGCCCTCGCACAGAAACGAAGATGCAACACAGCCAAAAATAAATAAATAAATAAATTTTAAAATAAAATAACACTCCAACATCTTGATACCTGTCACATTTAACAAATTTGAAATCTACCTATTATGTTTTTTTATTACATTTCCCTCTTGGAATACCGGAGTTACAGATCAGGCTTAATGAGGGAAAAACTGGTAGAACTAGCGAGCCCATATACCCATAATATGCTGGTCTGGTCTGTGAGCCATGGAGTGTAGGCAGGAGTGACACTTCTAACGATTAAGTCTAATGTCCCACTATTTACTGTTTTGCTTTTTGTGCTTTAGGCTCTAGTTTTCTGAAAGTTTTAAGATGCCACGGAGAAGAAAGACATGTTTCCCTGAATTGGAAGTTGAACCACCAACTGGCCATTCCACGTTCTTTATGCTACCAAGCAGAAAACGAAATAAGGTTTGTGTACTGGCTGGGGTGATTAACCCTGACCCGGACAGAAAAACAGGACTAATGAGAGCCAAGAGGAGTGTGGTGGGATGGAACATAGGGAACACCCTGCAGAGCCTACTAAGTAAGCCAGTGAAAATGCTAAGAGCAAGTTTATTTAAAGGTTAAAAAGCAAGCCTAAGAACCAAGAGCTGAGACGCCTTAGATCTGAAGAGTCTGGTGATCCCACTAAGCTTAGAACTCTACTGGATAAAGTTCTTGTTGAAGACATGGGGAACATGGAATGAGTAACGGAAAAATCTTAAGCTACCTGTAGCCTCGTGATCAGTTACAGAAACAGAACAGGTCCCCACCTGTATTTCCTTGCTTCATACAACACCTTCATTTTCCCTCTATTTTTTTCCCCTTTCTATTATAAAATGGCAACACTAATAATGGTTAAAATTTATTGAGTGCCAACCATAATAAGGCACTATTCTAAATGCTTATTAATATATTTAATCCTTAGAAAAAGCCTACCAAGTTATTACCCCTACTTAATAGATGAGGAAACTAAGACCCAAAGAGATTAAGTGGTTAAGATTAAAACTCACAGCTAGTAAGCAGCAGAGATGGATTTTGAATCTAGGTAGTCTAGTGCTAGCTCCAGTCTAGCTCCACAATCCTAACCAGTTCTTTATAATAGCTCATGTTATATTTACCATCGAATCTATAAGTTGCAGAATAATGAAACAGGAATATTCAAGAACAAGAAATAGCCTAAATCTAGAGATCCAGGATTCATTTAGCAGTGACACTGTAATACCAGCTTTGAATGCAGTAGCTAGATACTAATTTGGCTCCTTCTGGGAAGGAAAATTATACATAAAATAATTGCACTTTTAAAATTATATATATGGGAAGAAGTTTGTGTATGTTGTGTGCATGAGAGAGAACTAGGCAGTCAAGGGGTGAAAAATAACGGAAATCTATTGTTTTTATCTGTCCAGCATCCCTTCTATTATCTGCTCATAACAGCATATTTGCCACCCTTGGGACAATCAAACCTCCCCTATATTTTGTGATTTTTAAAGGAGCTTCTAAACACAGGAACCCCTGGCCCAGGAATCATAGGTGTGGGTCCATAATAAAACTGGACCAATCAGATTTTCCCTACTGGGGATTTTAATCGTGAGTGTTGTCACACATAAAAAGTGGAAGAAGTTATAGAATTAAGTTATCTAATGGCAGTTTCCCATTGAATGATGCAGAAGTTCTTACTACCGAAATACCTGGGACTATCTTAGTCCCTTCTTTAAGTCCTGACTGCTCAATTCTTCCTTCAAGTCTATGAGCCACCCAAGTACCTTACCTATAAATCTATGATAAACCTAGTATCTGTTTTAAAAATCCATTTTATTGCTTGCAACCAAAAACCCCTAACTGGTAGAATCATTGCCATTAATAACTGAGAAAATCTAATGTAAAAATTAAGGCATCAATGACTTGATCTGGGTCTCCAACAGGGGAGATAAAGGTCTGCTAGGGTCAAGTAGGAGTCATTATGAATGAGTACAAAATTTACGTGAAAAGGGAAAACTCGATATTAACGGTTATAAAGACTGGAGTTACAACCACTGTTTCTGAAGAGTGAAGATATTCTGGTCACAGACTCTTGAGAAATAGAAGACAATGGCAATAGCTATAGCTTTAGAATATGGCACACAAACCAATTCCTTCACTCTGTTGCCATCCTTATTCTACATATTTTGACCATCTGCACAACTTTCATGGGCCTTAATCAATTCAGTAGTCCTATTCTCCCATTCAGGAATCTCAAGGTCTATGAGGCATGTAACAATGTTTTATGTCTTATAGAATATGTGGATTAATGACAAACACCCAACCAGACAACCGACAGTGAACACATTTGTTTTTCTCTTATTCTAATTGCAAAATATAGATTGAAAGGTAAAAGAAGATCATATGAAGGGAAAATAAAATATGACAAATGACATGTTAGTCTATTAGAGGACATGTTAGTCTATTAGAGGAAGAAAGCATGATTTTTATTAACTCAGACAATTACAATAACTATTATAAATTTACCTGCACCTCTGAAACATTATAGTGACCTGAACAGCTTTCTCAGTGTTAGAGGCAACAGTAAAAGTACTTTCTCTGGCAGCCAAAGAAAGGAATGGTGCATAGCCACCTATGAAAGTAAAATCATATCACTGGCAGATAAGATAGGATTCTGATAATTTCAGAGAAAAAGCACTCAAAATGTATAAAATCATTTGGTAACCTCAACTGCTGAGACTGTATTATTAGAACTAATGTCTAGCCACAGAAGTTTTTGCATTTCAAAAATTTTATGTAAGAGCATAATTTGTATTAATATACATTAAATATAAGAACCTACAGAACTGGACTTACTAAACACCAGAAAAAATATCTAAAGAAAATAAAACAAGTCTTTTTTCTTCTAAGCATATTTGGTTGAGATGAAAACTGAAGTTCTATTTAACTGATAAAATATTTTCATCCTCAGAAGATCATAGTTTTATATATTGGAAAAACATATTAATTATAGAGAATAGCATATATGAATTTATAGGCAGAGCCTAGATAGAAATAATTTAGAGTGAGCTTACAGCAAGTAATTATTATGTTTCCTCGCTTTGGTACATAGTTGGCACTCGGTAAATATTTCTTGATTGCCTGACCCCAAACAAAGGTTTACAAATCCAAGATACAAGCAGAGACATACTCAGTAAGAAAATTTAGTAGACAGATTTAGTCTGCTGAAAGATTGATAAAAATTTTCAAGAAATATAGCAAGAAAATGAGCATAGTTTAATCAGCATAGATACTAAAGAAAAAAATGACAGAAAATAGAGCAGCTATATTCAACAGGTAATAAAAGAATGAAAGTGAGGACTCAAAACTTGTGAGAATCTTGTACAACTAAGGACAGTGTACACTATGCAGATTTATGTTGATAATTAGTACAGTTTAAAAGCTTGCTAACCTGGACTAATAATATATTTTTAAAACCAGAAATAATGTTTCTTTTGAGGCCTTCATGTAATAAAATGCAACTGAAATCAAAAGTCATTTATTTGTGTTGGGTATTAAAGCACAAAAGAGGTGAGTCAAATGCAGACCTTACCCTTAAAAAGCAACAACCTACTGAAGCATTAAGAAAAGTACTAAAATAATTTTAAACATGGAAAAATATCTGAAGTGCTAAAAAATGCCCAGAGGGTCAAAAAGAGAAGTTCTCAACCACACTGAGGTGATTAGAAAAAGCTTCATGAATGATGTTAAAACTCTGGGTGTTAATTGAGTGACTGATGGTTTGAATTTGCTACCCCAAAGCAAAAACAAACAAAGAAAACAACACAAGGACCATAATAGAAATCCTTAAAAGGAAGCCAAGTTTTGAGAAACCCAGGACAGCAGTTGAAATGTTCCAAATCAGGGTAAGCAACCAAAGAACAAGATGCAGATTTCAATCAAAACACACATATAAGCACACAGAAACCAAGCCACAGATTATATACAGTGAATAGTGAAAACAACCAGAGAATGTTCTACCAAGCAGCAGGAAAATATGTCCTATAAACTGGAGAAAAGTCAATGAAAACAAACACATTTATTAATGAGAAGATGGAATTAGCACAAAAAACATTAAATATCTATTATAAATATTCTTCATATGTTCAATAAGGTAGAAGAAAGATGAACATGATGAGGAGATAAAGATATAAAAAAGACCCAAATCAAACTTCTGAAATGAAAAGTATACTGAATGGGATTAACAACTAATTTTATATGGGTTAATAAAAGACATTTTTCTCAATTCTTAATCACTTTAAAAAAAATTGACTGTTTTAATCAAAAATAATTTCAATTCATTGTGGCATTACAGCATATGTAGAAATAAAATATATGGCCACAATAGCACAAAGAATGAGATGGGGAAAACAGAAGCACACTGTTGTATGGCTCATATACTACACATGAAGTGGTACAATATTATTTGAAGGTAGATTGTGATAAGTTAGAGATGTATATTGTAAACCCTAGAGCAACCACTAAGTAATAAAAGAAAGAGGTACAGTTAGTAAACCAATAGTGGAGATAAAAACAGAACCATTTTTGTAAAAACTCAAATCATTCAACTATGTCAGCGAAAGAAGAGAAAAACAAAGAACAGATGAGATAAATACATAACAAATAGCAAGAGATTAAATTTAAACACAACAATATTGATAGTGAAATTAAATGGAAAAGTTCTAAATGCCCCAACTAAAAGAGATTGTCAGAGTAGATAAAAAAGCAAGACCCAACTTTATGGTGTCTATAGGAAACACTCTTAAAACATAAAGACACAGAGGTTAAAAATAAAAGGATGAAAGAAGATATACCACGCATCCACGTATCAAAGAAAGCCAGAGTGACTAAATTAAAATCAGACAAAGCAGATTTTAGAACAAAGAATACCAGGAATAAGAGAGACATTTCATTATGTTAAAGGGGTCATTTCATCAATATGGTTTAATAATCCATAAAGAAAAGCAAGGAATTAATTGCCATAAAAATTAGAATAGTCCTTACCTGTAGGGGAGAGGGAAAGGGTTATGGTTGGAAAAGACAATTTTGCAATGTTGTATTTCTTTACTTGAGTATTCACTTTTTAAGTTATTTAAATTTTATGCAATTTTCTGCATCAGTATTTCATCTCACAATTAAAGGTATATTTTTTTAAATTTATGTTCATTTAGGTAATGTGAGATGGATATGAAAACTAAGAAAGCTAAGCTCAGGCTAGTTCTGAGGCAGCTGTCATCAGAACATGGCAGAGATTCTAACTGAATCTATTTAAAGAAACATAAAATGAATTGCAAAATACTGAAATTCATATAAAAATGGGGGAAAAAAACCCCTACACAATAGCCCCATGTGTTCAAGAAAGCCAGTACTCATAAAATCTTCATTGAAGTTTCCCAATATTAATCACAAAAGAATCTTTCATCAATAGGTTAAAAGTTTGTATGAAATATTGAGCTCAAGTAAAACCACAAGAAAATTTAAATGTTTATACTAATAAGCTCCATAAGAGAAGGGACTTTTCTGTTTTATTCATAACTATATGCCTACTGCGTACAGTTAGGGTGACAAACTGTCTTAGTTTGCCCAGGACACAGGACTTGTAGTGCTAAAGTCAGGACATCCCCAGATAAACCAGGATGGTTGGTCTCCCTGTCATACTGTCATGCATATTAAACAATAAATATAGAATTAATAGGTGATATTCTAAACTACACCTTTAGTCATTCATTCAGCAATACTGAATGCTTTATTACATGTCAGAAAGAGGCAGTTAGGGTACAATAATGAATAAGCTAAAACCCTTGCCTCAAATAGGGGGGAAGCCAAACAAATAAACAAACAATTACATTACTAACAGTGCTGCTAATAATTAAGACACAAAATATAGGAGAAGACGATTCTGGCACATTAGGGTTGGTGGAGTGAAAAATTTAAAGTTTGATTTGGGACATATGACTATACTGACATGTTAAGTTCCAACAATAAATGATAAATCAAACTGTCAGGTAGAAAGAAGAAATGAATATAGGAGAAGATAAGATTCGAGAAGAACGAAGTAAGTTCAATTTGAGATATATTAAGTTTGTGGCACCAACAGCAGAAATCAGACTGGCAGGAAGCAATAAAAGTCAGTCTATTTTTTGAGAAAGAAGGTGGGAGGCGTGGGATAAAGGACAAGTTCTGCAGCCACAACTCCTGTACAAAGCAAGCAGGGCATTCTTCACATAAAAGCAATAGCTAGATCTTTGAAACATACTCATCTTCAGGGACATCAACATTTATATAGCAATCACATATATATTTTATTTAAACTTAAATATAGAATTCCCTGAAATGGTCTCCCTAAATTCTGAATGGCTAATAAGATAAAACCATTATTGCCGGCATAAGCACATAGGCAGGAGTACAAGACCATGGACAGCTCATGCTTCTGTGGCAGATAAAACTAACTGCTTTCCCATCAAAGAAGAAATTTAGCAAAGAATATATTAAGAACCACTGTCACCCAGCCTAGATAACTAACATAGAACCAGGACAGATAACTAATATATGCTAACATGGGGTACCATTTGTTATTTAAATCAAGCTCAAAAAGCAATGAAATACTCCTTAGCACAATAATGCCAGGAGCAGTCACATTATTAAAAGGACTATGTTTTTATCATATCTTACTAGGCTGGTCGTTTATGGGAAAGCTTTGCTTTAATGAGATAAGACTTGCTTGCTTCTCAGATAATTTGCAAGAAAATCAGGAGCAGCTGTCACTAATCTGGAATTAGACTATCCATTATCTCTCCCACTCATGAAATCAGAGCAGCTGAGTCCTATTCCTTTCCGGCTGCAGATCCTGGGTAGAAATCCCTGATCAACTGGACAAAAGTCAAGGCAATGAAGTTTGAAAATTAATGTGGAAAGAATTTTCTGAGGAAAATATGAAGACAACACACTGGAGGACTGACCAAGCAGCCTACAGTAAGAGGAAAACGGTAATTAGAAGAGAAAGGTTGAGAATAAAGAGTATCTGCACCTTTCTTTTGAAGTTCTAAGACTAAGATCTTCTCCTCTTGTGTAATTCAAGGTAACAAGTAAATTACATAAAGTCCCAACATCGCTTTTCCTACATCATACTCTACAAAATTTCCCTGACCCTTAAATAAGTGTGTATACTTCTGTATAGTCCAGTGTTACTGACCTCAAAGAGGTGTAAAGCAGAATGTACCTAGGAAAGAGGTAACAGCTACTTTTAAATTATCTTGCCAGGGAATCCTGTAGAGAAATGACTAAAGAAACACCTATAACCTCTATTGATTATCATTATTACCATGTCAGTGCTGAGTATTACTAACACAGGGTTCTATAGGATGCAGCTGCTCAAAGTTCCCAAATATGGAATTTCCTAGTTTCCTTCATAGGTCAACAAGGCACAATTCTATAAAACAGTAAAAGAAGGGCCTTGCAAACCCGTTACTGATCTCTAAGCAAAGTTCACACAAGTCAAATTATGAGTTTTTAATTCTGCTATATGTAACTCATTATATTTTTTTAAACTTTCTTTCAAGAATTATTGTTTATTTCTTTTACATACGTGTTAAGGTACTGAGCTAAAAACTGAGACTAACACAGTCGAGATCTTGGTTATTGCCCTCAATAATCTCACATTTTAATGTGGCAGCCAGATAAGTTAACAGATAATTACAATATAGTACCAAGGTGCTTTGAGTCATTAGGAGTCAAAGAAGAAAGACCTGAGACAGAGTTGAGTCAAAGAACAACTTCACTTTACCCAAGGCTCAAAGAATAAGTAGGAATTAGCCAAGTAAGGAAAGAAAAGAGAGATTACTCAGCAAACGTAGCAGCAGGTACAAAGGCATGGAGGTGAATGAACATGAATTTATAGACAATGCAAAGTTGGAATTGCTGATACGTAGGTTAAGTGCTGGTGGAGGTGTGGTGCCTGGAAAGATCAGGTTAAGTGAGAGACCAGGTTAGGGATCATGAAGAATCTCATGCAGCATGTTAAGGATTTCAGATTTTAACCTTAGTGTTAAAAGGAATTTTTTAAACAAATAACATAATTATATCTTAGGAAGATTACATTAGCCATAAGACAGAAGGTGTTAGAGGCTGAAACAGAGAAACCAGTAATATTTTATTGGTTAATTTCAGAATAAAAATAAGAAATCCCAAACTAAGTCAAGGGCAGTTAAATGAAGAAAGGGAACCAGTTTGAGAGAGAATGAGAAGAGAAAATCAATAAGTTCTAATGATCAATGGGAGTGACCAGTCAGAGGAAATAAAAGGAGTCTAAAATAATTCCAAAGCTAAAAGTTTATAAGCAACTGACAGGGCATTTTTTTTCAAAGGGGTCTGTGATGGTAGGGAAAATGATAAGTTCAGACACCTGGAATTTCAGATGCCAGAGACCACCCAGGTAGAGATATCCAAAAGAAGTAATTGGCAATGCAAAGGCCTGATGATCAGGAGAAAGCTCATCTTAGAGATATGAATCACCTGTATCTCTAAAGACTGTTAGGGAGTCATCAGAATCAGAATATAGATAGCAGTTGAAGCTATGGATTTGAATGAAAAAGTAAACATGAGAAAAGCAACAAGCAAAGGATGGGAAGTACAGTATATAAACATTTAAAAGGTATTTAGAAAAATAAAAACCTTTAAAGAACACTATGGAGGGTTGGTTGAAGAGCGGAAAAATGATACCAGATTCAGCATTTAACAAATGTTTACTAGGTCCCAACCATGTATCAGGCACTGTTCCAAGACAATAGTTGGAAAAAGAACCAGGAAAAAATGATGTTACAGACACCAAGAGAAGAAATATCTCTAAAAAGACAATGGTCAGTTGTGTCAAAATAAAATAATGATTGAAAAGTATCATAAGTGTTAGCATTTTCGGTGGTCGTCGGTGGCTAATAAATTGGTAGGGAGTTAATGCTTATAAGGACTCAGCTGCATTAAATAAAGACACATAATAAGCTCCAAGAACACTGATATCAATAGCAGAAGCTGAAAAGCAGTAAAATTCAAGATTAAAACAATGACAAATGACAAATTTGTACTCCAAAGCAACTTAAATCAACCGAATACCCTAATCTCCTCAAACATGTTAACAGAATAGTGGATCTTGGCATTTGTTTAAAAATACAGGAACAGTGTGACAATAGGGAAAATGCAGGCTAACAAGGGAAAAAGTGTAATTTGGATGGTATTAAGCCCCACAAAAATCATCAGATTAGAAAAAGCAGAAAGCAAATTAGAAGTATTTATTAAAAGTCACCCCCAGCCACTAAAATTGCTAACAAATGAGAGCAAATAATTACTTAAATTATCCATTCCCACCCCACCTCTCAGAGTACAGCTTTTCTTTACACAATGTGGGATAAACAGGCTCTCGTTAAGTATATTGAAAAAGATGGGTATGGTAAGATAGGAAGCATCTACCTGAAAAAATACATGGGACTATCTTTAAAAGGTATTCCAAAACAGAAATATAAAAGTTATATCTCAGTAAATTAACGTTTCTCTGGTTAGTTAGGAAAGGTGTGTGAGGCAGGCAGGATTACAAAGAGACAGAAAGCGGTAAGAAGTACACAGGAGATTTGGAGACTCACATAGTCCACGGGGCCGGGAAATAAAAATCCTAGATCTAATCTGTATCATTTAAAGTATGATGTGGACAGCCACTGTAAAATCAAGTCTTCGCCACACGCTTACTGGCCTTATGAAATGCGACAAATTATTTTACCAGTTATCATCTGTAAAATAAGGATAGTATTTTCCCTGCCTACTTCATGTGTTATACTTATGAAATGGTACTACAGTGTTTTAACTCAGGCGCACAGAAGCGGAGCAGGCTGAAAGTGAGGCGCCTGTTACGGAAGGCTTGCCTTTCTCTACACCTTACCTGTTGCCTGCTGCTTCAGGAAAGGTACCTGGTAGGATCCAGGACCCACATGATCCTCAGTGCTGCCAGCTTCAGCCAATCTAAGCACACGGGGAGCCCGAGCATACACAATGGAGTGGGGGGAAGGGTGGGCGGCTGCAAAGGGATTAAAAACAGGGAGGCTAGAAGAGACGTGGAGCAAAAAGAAGCCGTCAACAACTTCAGGAGGCGTGGGAAAAACTTCTGTAAATGAAGGTGCTAGCGCAGGGGCTATCGCCCCACCTGCTCATTGGTGTCAGAGTACTCCCAGGTCGATTCCTAGCCGCGTGGAAAACTGAAAAGGAGCATGAGCACAGAGAAGACTTCCCGCACGTTCATCCGTTCACCAACCGAGAGCGGAAGCGCTCCTCCAAGGAAGGAGGTTAAATAGTAGGCGCCCACCCCTCCGCTTCCGGAGCTGGCTCCGCCCATTTCTTTCCACCCGGAAGTCTCTGTGAGAGAGGTTCAAGCGCTTTTCCCTGGCCGAGCCCTGGGAGCATGCGCACCGAGCTGCACGCCTTCCCCACTCGCTCCGCCCCGCGCTCTTGGCGTCCTCCAGCAGGGGGCGGGGCCGAGGCCAGCTGCTCCTTTTATCGCGTTGCATCGCGATTCAGAAAAGCTCTAGAAAACGCTTTGGAAGGCGTTAGGGGTAATTTGACCGTGGTCCATTTCCCCTTTAAGTCAGGGCAGCTGGGAAGAGACTAGCAGCTACTGCGAAAGAAAAGCCTTAGTGCAAACGGAAATGCTTCCGCAGCCTCATCCCCAACTCCTACCACGACTATACTCGCACCCCAGGGGGAAAGCACTCTGACTTTATCCCATAGATAGTCCAAAGGGTGCTAAGAGAAACCCAGAAGGTGGTGGTGACAAGAAACAGAGAACCGGGGGAAGGAGACGAAAAACTCACCAACCGAAGCAATGCAAATTCAGGTAACTGAAAGCTGCTCCTGTTGTCAGATACCAGGCAACGGCAGCATTGATTTATTACATTGTGTATAAGTAGAGCAAAGACCTTGAAAAAGCCCAGTCCACCCCACTAAACCAAGGAGTCTCTTAACCTTAGGCGAAAGAAACCAGGCTTCTTCAAAGGCCTTAAGGAGTCTATGTCAGAATCCACCTGAAAGTTGTCTCGGGATTTTTTTGTTTTTTCCCAGCAAGGATTCCATCCAGATTCTAACCATTCTAAAGGCTTAAACAAATCCTATCCTATCTTGACCATGCCTTACCCCCAATGAGCTACAGTACTTTAATGTGTTCCTACTACAAATTCGTACTTATTTATACTCTGGAGGATACGATTCAGTACTCAATTCTGTGGGTCATTTATTGTGGCTTAATTGTTCCATATATGTTAGAATGCTCTCCATACAAGCCTTAGCTGCCTCTCAAGAATGTATCTGTCGTACGTTTTTTCCTACCCAGTAGCTTCCTGAATAATCATTTAGTCACTTAAAAAACGCTTACTGGCATATGCCGTAGGTTCAGTATCCTTCTAAGTTATGGGGATACAAAGATATAAGAAAGTCTTCATCCTCAAGGGTTCTATATCTAATGGAAAAAGAGACATGTGTACTTCATAACAAGAGATGACAAGAGAGATGAATAAAATGATAAGAAAAATATTACAGTACTTTGGATACCTCCTCTTCCTACTAAGAAACTAGATACTCAACTATATGGGGACCCCAAAAAGCAAATTCAGATGCCAGCCATTTTGCTGTAGGCACTGGTGAAGGCTCTCACATCCTCCTTCTGGCTTTTCACATCTGCAACAGTCTAGATTACTCTTTCCTGCGGTAGAGTTGGCTTTGAGACTGGAAATGGAAGTGGTAAAGCAGGCTTTATATGCTTTCTGTCTGATCTGATTTTTGTCCACTGGACCTAACCTAACTTAGACAAAAGGAGCTCTTCATAGGTGTATCCTAGTTTATTTACAGATCTCTAAAGGGGAGTTTGTAGCCTTAAGACCTAGGTACCACCTAGAAATGTAGAATTTCTTTATGTTGCCTGACTCCTCAGTCCATGTTCTTTCCTCAGCGACCTCACAGAGAGGGGTAGCTGATCAATGGCAGGACTCTAGCGTTTCTGGGCCTTGTGGCCAGATCCCATCTAAATATCACACCACTGATACACTGGCCAGATCCCATCTAAATATCACACCACTGATACAACCTCTACATTCTTTGATTTTGTAACACTTCGTCTCTAAGGATTCTGTGTTCCTTGCAAAAGGCTTTTCTTTGAAAAGTTTTTAGTGTGAAAATCCTTCCTCTATTTCCTTGAATTACTGTGGCTGTTCTTCTGTTTACCCTTCCCAGCTATTATTTCCCTCTTATGGTTCAGTAACCAGAATGGTACACAGTATTTAAGAATTGGAAAATATTTTTAAATGAGAACAGCAACCTTTTTAATTATCTCTCAGTGTGGTAAATATTTCTTAAATAGTTTAGAATGAGTGTACTGCTAAAAAAAATTAAAATGTTAACACAGTATTATAATTATTTATGAATACAAAATAAAGAATTTGGTTCAGCATTTCTCAGTTCCTGCAAAATAGTTTTAATGCTAATCAACCACACTATACAACCATTTCCATAGTATTAGTAAGAGATGGAAACTGTGTTTGAACTCAGGTTTATTTGACTGCAAAATTTGGGTTCTTTCCATTCCTCTGTGCTGGCTCCCACAAGAATAAACTTTAAAAATAAAGCTTGAGGGGTGCGAATTTGCTTTAAGTAGAGTTAAATACCTTATAAATATTATAAAACTGAATTGTTTTTGAAACTAATTTCTACAACCCATTATGACTTACTGGTTTTCCATTGTTTTGCTTTTTGTAAAAAAAAAAAAAAAAATCAAGCAATGGTAATAAATCATTTGGCATGTATCAAAATCAAATGAATATACTTTGTCAGTGTTATTAGAGGTCACGTTGTAAATTGATATGCACTCAAGTTAAAATGGTAAAATTTTTCATTTATATGATTTGAAGCTTACAAAATATATTTTATGTTCATTACTTTGTTTAATATAAATTTATGTTTCTTTAAACTGCAGATTTGATATTCTGAAATCATGAAATGTGTTTTTTTAATTTATTTTTTATTGAAGTATACTTGATTTACAATGTTGTGTTAATTTCTGCTCTACAGCAAAGTGACTCAGTTACACATATATACATTCTTTTTTATATTTTTTCCATTATGGTTCATCTCAGGATATACGATAGGACCTTGTTGTTTATCCATTCTGTATGTAATAGTTTGCATCTACTAGCCCCAAACTCCCAGTCCATCCCTCCCCTAATCCCCTCCTCTTGGCAACCACAGGTCTGTTCTCTATATCTGTGAGTCTGCTCCTGTTTCATAGATAGGTTTCTTTGTTCCGTATTTTAGATTCCACATATAAATGACATCATATGTCTTTCTCTTTCTGACTTACTTCACTTAGTATGGTAAGCTCTAGTTGCATCCATGTTGCTGCAAATGGCATTATTTTGTTATTTTTTATGGCTGAGTAGTAGTCCATTGTATATATGTACCACATCTTCT
The DNA here is from genome assembly GCF_937001465.1 of Orcinus orca. Taxonomy (NCBI): domain Eukaryota; kingdom Metazoa; phylum Chordata; class Mammalia; order Artiodactyla; family Delphinidae; genus Orcinus; species Orcinus orca. The sequence goes on from NC_064562.1 coordinate 18,296,205, forward strand.
TTATCCATTCATCTCAATGGACATTTAGGTTGTTTCCATGTCTTGGCTACTGTGAATAGTGCTGCTGTGAACACTGGGGTGCATGTATCTTTTTGAATTATAGTTTTGTCCATATATATGCCCAGGAGTGAGATTGCTGGATCATATGATACTTCTATTTTTAGTTTTCTGAGGAACCTCCATACTGTTTTCCATAGTGGCTGCACCAACTTACATTTCCACCAACAGTGTAGGAAGGTTCCCTTTTCTCCATACCTTCTCCAGCATTTGTTATTTGTAGACATTTTAATGATAGCCATTCTGACTGGTGTGAGGTGGTACCTCATTGTAATTTTGATTTTCATTTCATGAAGTGTATTTTTTAAATTATACCATATTACCCAATGACCACCTGAGGTTTTATCACTGACATTCGTTGAGCACCTACTATGTGCTAGCACTGTGTGAAGCACTTTACATCAATAATCTAAATCATTTCTCACATAACCCGTGAGGTAGGCTCTATTAATATGTCTGCTCTATTAATATGTCTACTCTATTAATATGATGAGGCTTAGAGCCATTAAATTTCTTATTCAATGTCACATAGTTAATGAATGATGGAGCTGAATTTAATGCTAGTCAGTTTGACTCTAGAACCTGTTTTCATAGCCATTATTTGGAAAATGCCCCCAACTGGGCTCTACTCCCACACCAAATAATCAATAGTTTTTTTAATCAACTCTTATTTGAGTGTGGCTGCATGTTTATTTATTTCTAAAAAAGAAAATCTAGAAGTATCTTTCAGAGGTGACGTGGTGGCTCCTTGATGGCAGGAAACTAGGATGCTGTATTGTGCTGCTCCATATCTTGATGTGCAGTTCCCATTCTTTTTGTGTTTTTTTTTTTTTTTTTTTGCGGTACGCGGGTCTCTCACTGTTGTGGCCTCTCCCGTTGCGGAGCACAGGCTCCAGATGCGCAGGCTCAGTGGCCATGGCTCACAGGCCCAGCCGCTCTGCGGCACGTGGGATCTTCCCGGACCAGGGCACGAACCCATGTCCCCTGCATCTGCAGGCAGACTCTCAACCACTGCGCCACCAGGGAAGCCCCCAGTTCCCATTCTTGAGATCTCTTCTGATCCAAAAATTATCTGCTGGAGCTCCAGCCATTATTAGGAGCAGGAAGGGAAAATAGAAGTATGCCCCCCCTCCTTTTCAAGGAGACTTCCTGGATGTAACACAGAAAATGTATGATTGCATTTCATTGGCCCAAACTATGTAAATAGGCACTTCTAGCTGTAAAGGAGACTAGGCAATATAGCCCCTTTCTAGGTACCAGTTTCTGTTACTGAAGAGAAGGGAATCATTGTAAAGAAGAACACCTCTCAGTTTCATCCACAGTCATCCTGTTGAAAAGCTTTCCCCTCCTTTGGTGTCCAAGGTACCCTACCCTCCAGATTCTCATTATACTTTCTTTTGACAGCACCTACTGTCTTCTCGATTGTTGTCTCACATTTTTCTTTTTTCTCCCATCCTCTTCTCTCTTTCTCCCTTGGTAATTTTATTCATTCTCATAAATCCTATATCCTCTTTGAGCTTCATGCATTTCCAAGTGTCTGCTTCACACTTAAATATAAGTGAACCACCAACATTTCAAATTAAATATTCCCAAACCTTAATTCATTTTCTCTGGAAAGCCTGATCATCCTCCTAATCTCCTGTTTCTGTTCAGAAGAGCAACATCCTCTCATACATTAGGCTTGAAACATCTTAGACTACTTCTACTTCTTGTGCTCCCACATCCAAGTTCTGTTGTTTCCACCTCTGGGATCTTTCTGCAATCCACCCTCTCACCCCATCTCACCCCTGTAATTTTGTTGATTTGGTCTATTGTAATGTCTCAACTGGAATTCCTTTTCCAGTCTCTCTATTACAATTTATCTCACATAGTGCAGTTGGGTTAATCTTCTAAGTATGATTTTGAGAATGCCACTCTCCTGCTCAGGAGTCTCCTATTGTTTACTGAATAAGTTTGGCATTGGGTGTTTCAAACAACCCAATATACCTTTCAATTCTTATGTCTTCCACTACTACCCATTCACACAAGTTACATATTGGTCACCTTGCCCTTTCCATCTCTGTGATTTTGCTCAAGAATTTATCTCTGTCTGGAAATGCCCTCTCTTCAGTTGTTATCTATGAATGCTAAGCTCTTGAGAGCTTAATTCTTCACAGCATTTAGCATAGCACACTTTAAAGAGTACATTTTAAATGTTTGCTGAATTAATGTTTAAAAGGATAGTAAGATATAAAATGAAACACCAGCCAAACACTATGTATGTATCTCTATGTATAGTATCATGTCATCTGCAAACAGTGACAGTTTTACTTCTTCTTTTGCAATTTGGATTCCTTTCATTTCTCTTTCTTCTCTGATTGCTGTGGCTAAGACTTCCAGTACTGTGTTGAAGAAAAGTGGCAAGATTGGGCATCCTTGTCTCTTTTTTTTTTTTTCTTTTGGTTTTCAGCACAATTTTATATCTTGTCAGAACAAAGAACATACATCAAATATGACAGGGGTACATTCCTTTAAGGTTTCAACAGAGATGTAGTTACAGTTTAGCAGGTACACAGTGAGCCAGCATGACCCTGTCATCTGGGAAGGGAACTTTATCTTCGAAAAAATACTAGCCTTAGCATGATAGAAAAGGAGGCATTACTCCTCTTCAAAGTGGACATTCCTTAATGGTTAAAGCTGAAAAATATTGTCTGTTTGACAGCCCATAAAGTTCAGGACAAAGCATGTATAAGCCAGAATGGCTTCCCCATACGTGAATATGAAAAAATGTTTTTTCCATTAATGTTAAAATAGTTCCTTTTCAATTCCTATTTTATTGAGTCATCATCAAAACGTACTGGATTTTGTCAAGAGGTTATTCTGCATTAGTTGAGATGATCATGTGGTTGTTCACCTTCACTCTGTTTATGTGTATATTATATTGATTAATTTCCTTATGTTGACCCACCATTGCATTCCTGGAATTAATCTGACTTGTTCCTGCTAATATGCTGTCAGGTTAGGTTTCCCAGTATTTTACTGAGTAGTTTTATGGGTATAGTCAAATAAGATTTTTTTTTTAATTTATTTTGTCTGCCCCGGGTCTTAGTTGCGGCACCCAGGATCCTCATTGCAACATGCAGGATCTTTAGTTGTGGCATGCAGTCTCATAGTTGCAGCATGTAGGATTCTTAGTTGCGGCATGTGGACTTCTTAGTTCCGGCATGCAGACTCTTAGTTGCAGCATGCGAACTCTTATTTTCAGCATGCATGTGGGATCTAGTTCCCTGACCAGGGATCACACCTGGGCCCCCTGCATTGGGAGCATGGAGTCTTATCCACTGGACCACCAGGAAAGTCCCTCAGATAATATATTGATTTGCAGTTTCCGTGTGGTATTTTTACCTGGCCTTGGTATAGGATAATGCAGGTCACAAAGAATGACAAAGGATGCTGTGTCAGTTAATTTTATATGTCAGCATGGCTAAGCCATAGCACCTAGACATTTGGGCAAACACTAATCTAAATGTGAAGTGAAGGTATATTTTAGATTAGCATTTAACTAATCAAAGTACAGATTACTATCCATAATGTAAGTGGGTTTCATCCAGCCAGTTGAAACCTTAACAAAAAACAGACAGAGGACTTCCCAAGGAAGAGAAGCTCTACCTCCACACTGCCTTACAACTCTAGCTGCAACATGAACTTTTTCATGGATTTCCATCATGGGCATCCTTGTCTTCTTACTGATCTTAGAGGAAATACTTTCAGCTTTTCACCATTGAGTATGTTGTTAGCTGTGGGTTTGTCATATGATACCTTTACCATGTTGGGGTATGTTCCCCCTATGCCCACTTTCTGGAAAGTTTTTATTATAAACGGATGTTGGATTTTGTTGAAAGCTTTTCTGCAACTATTGAGGTGATCATATATTTTATTCTTCAATTTCTTAATGTGGTATATCACATTGATTGATTGACTTGTGAATTTTGAAAAATCCGAGCATCCCTGGGATAAATCCCACTTGATCATGGTGTGTGATCCTTATAATGTATTGTTGGATTCAGTTGGCTAATATTTTGTTGAGGATTTTTGTATCTATGTTCATCAGTGATATTGGCCTGTAATTTTCTTTTTTTGTGATTGTCTGTTTTTGGTACCTAGGTGTTGCTGGCCTCATAGAATGAGTTTGGAAGTGTTCCTTCCTCTGCAATTTTTTGGAATAGTTTCAGAAGGATACGTGTTAACTCTTCTCTAAATGTTTGATAAAATTCGCTTGTGAGGTCATCTGGTTCTGGAGTTTTGTTTGTTGTGAGTTTTTACATCACAGATTCAATTTCAGTACTTGTAATTGGTCTGTTCATATTTTCTATTTCTTCCTAGTTCAGCCATTGGAGATGGCACATTTCTAAGAATTTTTCCATTTCTTCTAGTTTGTCCATTTTATTGACATATAGTTGTTCATGGTAGTCTCTTATGATCCTTTGTATTTCTGTAATTTCTTTTTCATTTCTGATTTTATTGATTTGGGCCCTATCTCTTTTGTTCTTGATAAGTCTGGCTAAAGATTTATCAATTTCGTTTATCTTTTCAAAGAACCAACTCTTAGTTTCATTGATCTTTTCTATTGCTTTTCTGTTTCTATTTTATTTGTTTCTGCTCTGATCTTTATTTTTTCTTTCCTTGTACTAACTTTGGGTTTTGTTTGTTCTTCTTTCTCTAGTTGCTTTAAGATTAAGGTTAGGTTATTTATTTGTGATTTTTCTTGTTTCCTAGGGAAGCTTGTGTCACTATAAACTTCCCTCTTATAAATGCTTTTGCTGCATCCCATAGATTTGGGTTGTTGTGTTTTCATTTTCATTTGTCTCTAGGTTTTCTTTATTTCCTCTTTAATTTCTTCAGTGATCCATTGGTTGTTTTTTTAGCAGCATATTGTTTAGCCTCCATGGGTTTGTGGTTTTTTGCAGTTTTTTCTTGTAGTTGATTTCTAGTCTCATAGTGTTGTGGTCAGAAAAGATGCTTGATATGATTTCAGTTTTCTTAAATTCAGAGACTTATTTTATGACCTAACGTGATCTATCCTGGAAAATGTTACATGTGCGCTTGAAGAAAGGTGTATTCTGCTGCTTTTGGATGGAATACTCTGTAAATATCAGTTAAGTCCATTTGGTCTAATATGTCATTTAAGACCAGTGTTTCCTTATTGGTTTTCGGTCTGGATGATCTGTCTGTTGATGTAAGTGGGGTGTTAAAGGCCCCTGATATTATTGTGTTACTGTCTATTTCTCCCTTTATGTCTGTTAATATTTGCTTTATGTATTAGGTGCTCCTATATTGGGTACATATATATTTACAATTGTGATATTTTCTTCCTGGATTGATCCCTTGATCCTTATGTAATGTTCTTCTTTATCTCTTGTAACAGTCTTTGTTTCAAAGTCTATTTTGTCTGATAAAAGTATTGCTACCCTGGCTTTCTTTTCATTTCCATTTGTGTGGAGTACCTTTTTCTATTCCCTGCCTTTCAGTCTGTGTGTGTCTTTAGACCTGAAATGAGTCTTTTTTTTTTTTTTTTTTTTGTGGTATGCGGGCCTCTCACTGTTGTGGCCTCTTCCGTTGCAGAGCACAGGCTCCAGACGTGCAGGCTCAGTGGCCATTGCTCACGGGCCCAGCCGCTCCGCCGCATGTGGGATCTTCCCAGACCGGGGCACGAACCCGCGTCTCCTGCATCGGCAGACAGACTCTCAATCACTGCGCCACCAGGGAAGCCCTGAAATGAGTCTCTTGAAGGCAGCATATATAAGGGTCTTGTTTTTGCATCCATTCACCCACTCTCTGTCTCTTGACTGAACCATTTAGTCAATTTACATTTATGATTATTATTGGTATGTATGTTCTTATTGGTATTTTGTTGTTTTGGGGTTGTTTTGTTAGTTTTTCCTTGTTGTCGTTCCTTTCTTCTTTTGTCCTCTTGTGATTTGATGACTCTCATTAGTATTATGTTTGGATTCCTTTTTCTTTTTTGTGTGTATATCTATTTTAGATTTTTGGTTTGTAGTTACCATCAGATTTTTATATAGCAATCTGTATGTATACATGATTGTTTTAAGTTGCTGATCTCTTACTTTCAAATGCATTTTAACAACACTGCATTTGTACTTTCCTCCCCTCATGATTACTGTTTTTGATATCATATTTTACATCTAATTGTTTTTTGTATCCCTTAACTGATAACTCTGAATATACATGATTTTACTGCTTTTGTCTGTTAACCTTCCTACTAGCTTGTGTATTGATAATTTCCTACCTTCACTGTATGTTTGTCTTTATTGAGGAGCTTTTTTCATTTCATAATTTTCATGTTTCTAGTTGTGGCCTTTTCTTTTTCACCTAGAGAATTTCCTTTAACATTTCTTGTAAAGCTGATTTGATGGTGCTGAACTCTTTTAGCTTTTGCTTGTCTGTAAAGCTTTTGGTCTCTCCATCAAGTCTGAATGAGAACCTTACTGGGTAGAGTATTCTTGGTTGTAGGTTTTTCCCTTTCATCACTTGAAATATGTCATGCCACTCCCTTCTAGTCTGCAGAGTTTCGGCAGAAAAGTCAGCTGATAACCTTATGGGAGTTCCCTTTTATGTTATTTGTTGCTTTTCCCTTGCTGCTTTTAATATTTTCTCTTTATCTTTAATTTTTCCATTTTAATTACAGTGTGTATTGCTGTGTTCCTCTTTGGGTTAATACCATATGGGACTCTCTATGCTTCCTGGACTTGGATGTCTGTTTCCTTTCCCAGGTTAGGGAAGTTTTCAGCTGTTGTGTCTTCAAATATGTTCTCAGGCCCTTTCTCTCTCACTTCTCCTTCTGAGACCCCTATGTTGTGAACATTAGTACACTTGATATTATCCCAGATGTCTCTTAAACTGTCCTCATTTCTTTTCATTCATTTTTTTTGTTTTTTTCTGTTCAGTGGAAGTGATTTCCACTACTCTCTCTTCCAGCTCGCTAATTTGTTCCTCTGTATCATTTAGCCTACTGTGATTCCTTCTAGTGTAGTTTTCATTTCAGTTATTGTATTCTTCATCTCTGTTTGGCTGTTCTTTATATTTTCTAACTGTTTGTTTAAAACCTATAACTTCTCGCTCTGTGTATCCATTCTTCTCCCAAGTTCTTTAGTCATCTTTATGATCAGTACCCTGAACTCCTACTTGGGTAGATTGCCTATCTGTACTTCACTTAGTTCTTCTTCTCCTAGTTTTATCTTGTTCCTTTGTCTGGAACATATTCCTCTGTTACCTCATTTTGCCTAAGTTACTATTTTTATTTTTATATATCTTGTAGGCTGCTTATATTTCCCAACCTTGGAGAAATGGCCTTTTGTAGGAGATGAGCTATGTATCCAGCAGCACACTGCCTTCCCATCACCCAAATTATATGTTCTAGGGGTTCCACTTATGAGGGCTGCATGGGTCCTTATTTTATGGCAAGTTGACTATGTAGATGATCTAGTAGGCTTGGTTGGCCCCCAGGTCTGGTTGGTCAGGCCATGCCTTCTGTGGAGGCTGCCAGCTGCTGGTTGGTAGAACCAGGTCATGAGGCAGCTGACTCTGCCACCCCAGGAGTCCTGGGATTTATGCTGGTTCACTCATGGGTGGAGTTAGAGTCCAGAAGACTCCAGGGCCATTTCCTGCCCACTGGTGGATAGAGCCAGTTCCTGTGGTTAGTGCCAGCCTACTGGCAGGCAGAGCTGGGTACTAGAGTCTAGTTGCAGGAGCCAGGGGTCGCGGAGCTGGTGTTGGATTGCTGGTGAGGTGGCGGGCCTGGGTATCCTGAGGCTTTTGTTGGCCTGCTAAAAGGCAGGACCAAGGCCCAGCTGGTCCCAGGACAGGATCTGGGCTGCTTTGGGCAGACTGGATTCACAGGCTGTGGTATTGTGATTTTCTTGCATTTGGTGTCTGCCTGCTATCTGGTGAGGCTGGTCCAGAGACTAGTGGTGGCTTCCTGGAGTTCAAGGATTCAGGGACTGGTGCCTGCCCACTGGTGGGTGGCCCTGGGTCCTAGCCTCTCTGGTGGGCAGGGCCATGGCCAGAGGTAGCTGTGGGCTCAGGGGTCTTAAGGCACCCTGTCTCCTTTTTTTTTTTTTTCCAAACATCTTTATTGGAGTATAATTGCTTTACAATGTTGTGTTAGTTTCTGCTGTATAACAAAGTGAATCAGCTCTATGCATACATGTATCCCCATATCCCCTCCCTCTTGTATCTCCCTCCCACCCTCGCTATCCCACCCCTCTAGGTGGTCACAAAGCACTGAGCTGATCTCCCCATGCAATGTGGCTGCTTCCCACTAGCTGTCTGTTTTACATTTAGTAGTGTATATATGTCCATGCCACTCTCTTACTTCTTCCCAGCTCACCCTTCCCCCTCCCCATGTCCTCAAGTCCATTCTCTACATCTGCATCTTTATTCCTGTCCTGCCCCTAGGTTCATCAGAACCATTTTTTCTTTTTTTTTTTTTTAGATTCCATATATATGTGTTTGCATACGATATTTGTTTTTCTCTGTCTGACTTACTTCACTCTGTATGACAGACTCTAGGTCCATCCACCTCACTACAAATAACTCAATATCGGTTCTTTTTATGGCTGAGTAATATTCAATTGTATACATGCCACATCTTCTTTATCCATTCATCTGTCAATGGACACTTAGGTTGCTTCCATGTCCTGGCTATTGTAAATAGTGCTGCAATGAGCATTGTGGTACATGACTCTTTTTGAATGATGGTTTTCTCAGGGTATATGCCCAGTAGTGGGATTGCTGGATCATATGGTAATTCTATTTTTAGTTTTTTAAGGAACCTCCATACTGTTCTCCATAGTGGCTGTATCAATTTACATTCCCACCAACAGTGCAAGAGGGTTCCCTTTTCTCCATACACTCTCCAGCATTTATTGTTTGTAGATTTTTTGATGATGGCCTTTCTGACTGGTGTGAGGTGATACCTCATTGTGGTTTTCATTTGCATTTCTCTAATGATTAGTGATGTTGAGCATCCTTTCATGTGTTTGTTGGCCATCTGTATGTCTTCTTTGGAGAAATGTCTGTTTAGGTCTTCCACCCATTTTTGGATTGGGTTGTTTTTTTTTTGATATTCAGCTGCATGAGCTGCTTGTATATTTTGGAGATTAATCCTTTGTCAGTTGCTTCATTTGCAAATATTTTCTCCCATTCTGAGGGTTGTCTTTCCGTGTTGTTTATGGTTTCCTTTGCTGTGCAAAAGCTTTTACGTTTCATTAGGTCCCATTTGTTTATTTTTGTTTTTATTTCCATTTCTCTAGAAGATGGGTCAAAAAAGGATCTTGCTACGATTTATGTCATAGAGTGTTCTTCCTATGTTTTCTGTAAGAGTTTTATAGTATCTGGACTTACATTTAGGTCTTTAATACATTTTGAGTTTATTTTTGTGTATGGTGTTAGGAAGTGTTCTAATTTCATTCTTTTACATGGAGCTGTCCAGTTTTCCCCACACCACTTATTGAAGAGGCTGTCTTTTCGCCATTGTATATTCTTGCCTCCTTTATCAAAGATGAGGTGACCGTATGTGAGTGGGTTTATCTCTGGGCTTTCTATCCTGTTCCATTGATCTATACTTCTGTTTTTGTTAAGGCACCCTGTCTTCTGATGGGTGGGGCTTTATCCTTGCCCACTTAGTTGCTTGGCCTGAGGTGTCCCAATGCTGTTGCCTACAGGCTGTTTGTTGGGGCCAGGTCTTGGCACTAGTGAGCTAGAGGGAGGATTCCACAATGGCACTGGCAAACACCAGTGTCCAAGTTGAGACAGAAAAGTTACATATACAGAGAAAGGATCAAAATTAAATCAGAGTGTTCATCTTTAACACTCTAAGGTAGCAGGCAAAGGAAAAACACATGCAGATTACCTTTTTAGAAAAAGTTCAAGGACACCAAAGAAGCCTATACCCAGTAATAATTTTCTCATCTGTCATAGGACATAAGGAAGACATGTGTGGCTATATGAGAATTTAGAAAGTACTATTTTATTATTCACATATACCAACTGAAGAGACTCATGAAATAGCTCTAACCAAAAAAGAAATGATATATGTGCATAGCCTCAAGGTAGAACACAATAAAAAAGTGAGGAAATAGGGTTGGTCAATGAATGTTTTTTGTAAATATACCACTGATTGTGTTTGAATGTTAATATACAGTAACAGACTGAGCACATATATATAAAATATGTTCTAAGGAAGGACTCTAACAACTAAGAAGACATAGTAGATAAGAAACTAATAATAATCTGACAAATTATATAGAAAAAACTAGAAATTGGGGAAGGTAAAGTCTCAAAAATCATGGCTGATGGGGAAGAGAAGAAAAGATGAGAATAGAAAAAATGAAAATATTCTAAAAACTTCATCTTACCTTGGAGAGTGACTAAGAGGGAAATAGGATGTCTTAATAAGAAAAAATTATCTTATGTTCAAGAAATAGTAAAGAAATATGTGTCTGATTTGGAGCACAGGAAAGGAAAGATAGCCAATAGTAAAATGAAACTCTTATAGTAAGTCTTCCACATTAACACAAGCAAACAAAATGGAATCATTAATCACTAGATCAAACATAAATGAGGAAAATAAAAATAAAGAACAGTGTAATATAAATAATAAAAATTAAGTTAAATTTAAAAGATAAAATCAAGGATATGAATCACTGCACTAAGTGTAAAGCATTAAATTCTTCCATTAAAGGTGGAGATTGTCAGATGAGTTCTTTTTAAATCTCAAATAGATGGTATTTACCAAAATCACTAAAACATGTTGAGAATAAAGGAATAGGACAAATGTTACCAGGCAAGCACATATATACAATGGAATATTACTCAGCCATAAAAAGAGACGAAATTGAGCTATTTGTAATGAGGTGGATAGACCTAGAGTCTGTCATACAGAGTGAAGTAAGTCAAATTCAAACAGTATTGAAGAAAGGTAACAGAGTATGGAGAATTTAGGGTTAAAATCCCACAAAAGACTAAGAGATATCAGTTAGTGATAAAAACCAAGTTTATTTATGCTGTACACCTTAAACTTATATAGTGCTGTATGTCAACTATTTCTCAAACTGGAAAAAAAACCAAGTTTATGAAGATTATACAATAATAAAAATGTATGTATTAGACATAACAGCTGTTACACAAAGCAAAAGTTATTAGAAATGCAAGGAGAACTTGATCAAAATGCAATTATAGTGGATAATTTAATGCAGCTCTTTCAGAATTGGATAGATCATACAGATGAAAAATAAGCCATAAATTATAAAGTCATTAGACTTGATATACAGAATCTTCCATTTGACTACGAAGAAACCTTAACAAATTTTAAAATATAAAATTATCACAAAATACCAAGTATTTGATGTAGACACTCCCTCCCTAAAGGAGGAGCATAATTCCTTAAATACTGAGCTGCACAAAGTGGCTTCCTCTCAAAGAGGAAGAAGTGTTGAAACAAGGAAAAAAGAGTAATGGTCCCATAGAAAAACCTGACAAGTACTACCATAGCCAGGTGATCAAAATTAACACCAAAAGTCATAAGCTGTGTTGATAGTGTGTACCTTTGATGTGATGTGATGAAAATAGTGCTTTATAGTGCTTTATCCCTATTGTCTTCCTCTGGAAAACTCATAACCACAGTCTAATCATGAGAAAAACATTAGATAAATGCCAGTTGAAGGGAATTCTACAAGATACCTAATGATTACTCCTCAAAACTGTCATTGTTATCAAGAACAAGGAGTCTGAGAAACTGTCACAGCCAAAAGGAGCCTAAGGAGACTTAACAACTAAATGCAATATATTCAATAGTATCCTAGATAGGATCCTGGAATAGAAAAGCAATACTAAGTAAAAACTAAAGAAAATCAGGTAACGTACGGATTAACACATGGTAATGTATCAATATTGACTTATTAATTATATCAAATATGTCATGCTAATGTAAGATGTTAATAAGGGAAACAGGGTTGCAGGGTATAGATGGGGTGTTTCTGTACTTTGCAATTTTTCTGGAAATCTAAAACTGTTCTAAGATAAAGAGGTTATTTAAAAAACAGGAATGAATACTGGATAAAAATCACAGATGTCTTATGTAACCTAAAAAAAGTTAATTCCAATATTATTTAAAATATTCTAAATCATAAAGATACAATCCTCTCATTTTACTTCATGAAACCAGTATGACTTTAATACCAAAAGATGATCACAGATTCTCCCAAAAAAGAATAATACAGTTGATCTCTATAATAAATATATATGTAAAAATTCTAAAATTCTAATGAAGTAATAGCAAATTTTTTTTTTTTGGCCACGCCAGGCAGCATGCAGGATCTTAGTTCCCCAACCAGGGATTGAACCCGTGCCCGCTGCATTGGGAGAGGAGTCTTAACCACTGGACCACCAAGGAAGTCCCTAACAATGCTTTTAAAGGATAATATATTAAGATAAAAAAATGTAAATTCTATGACTGCAAGGGTGATTTCATTTCAAAAACATAATGCTCTACATTGACAAATTATCACAGAAAGTAATATATATTCATATCAACAGTTGCAGAACAAACATTTGATAAAATTAAAGAGCAATTTCTAACAAAAATTCTATATTTAATGGAAATTGAAGGATACTATTTGAATATAATCAAAAATATTTACAAAATTTAGAGACAGAAAAAATACTACCCTAAACAGCAAAAGACTAGAACTACTTCAATTGAAATAAAAAATGGATGCTTCTATAATAATTATTAATAATTATCATTTAATAATAATTAACTATATTAATTATATTGGATACAGTATATATTGTATATATTGGGTACAGTAAAACAAATAGTATCAAATTGAAAAACAAGTCATAAAAATATCTTTTTGCCTATAATGTAATTGGATATCAAAATATCACAGGAAAAGGTGTTAAATTACCCTATAATTAATAAGAGGAATAAGTGAAGTGACCAGGTTCAAGTTAAATACATAAAAACTCATAGTTTTTATCTATCCTAACAAGTTTCTATCTACCCTAAAAAGTAAATTGGTGAAAAATTCCATTAACAATAATGGAATATATACATAAGAATATGTAAAAATTCTATTTGTCATAGAATATGACAAAAATCATGGAATATATACATAGAATTATGCAATAGGAAAGACTTAAAACCTAAATAAAGAAGATATGAGTAAATGAAAAGACACCAAAGTTACATGGGAAGCCAATATCATAAAATATAAATTCTCTTAAAATTAATATATCTTATACAATTCCAGTTAGAATTTCAGTTGATATTTTTATATAATAAATGTGGGTGAATAGACAATTAGGAAAAAGAAGAATGGTGAGGAATAACTCCCATTATCAAATATCTGAAGATATAGGGGCTATAAGCAACTACAATCAAATCAATGTGGTGTTGGCCTAGAAGCAGACAGATCAGGAGAACTAAATAAAGAATCCAGAAGTGTTTCCAGTGTGTGTAAACATTTAATCTAAGACAAATATAATACTTTAAGTGAGAAAAGTTTTAACTGTTTAATAAATTCTGCTGACACAACTGACTACCCAATTTATAAGAAAATAGAATTTCCTCCTATATCGCACATTTAGAAATATAATTTCCAGATGTTTCAAGATATAAACTTAAAAAAATGAAACAATAAAGTTCATGTGTAAAAATGTAGACAATTATGTTTATGGGCAAAGAGAGTTTTAACTTCTTTCTTAACTCTGGAGACAGAATCTTTAACAGAAAAGATAGTCACTACATGACAATATCAAAATTTTAAACTTTTATGTAACGTAAGATGTCATAAATAAATTCAGTATATAAGCAACAACTCTTGGAAAGTTGTTTGCAATAAAGAACACAGAAAGAGTCTTAACATCTCTGCTATTCAATATATCATAAAGTCTTAAAAAATGATCAGGAAGGGAAAGAAAACCCAGTAGAAAAATGGAAAAAAAACGTAAAAAGCAAATTCACAGAGGAACCGATTCAAATAACCAAAATAAATATTCAAGCCCACTAGTAGGGAGGAAATGCATATCACGGTCACACTGAAATATCACTTTTTTACCCACCAGGATGGCAAAGATTCAAAAGACCATTTTCTGGGAGGATATGAGAAAATGTAATTTCATAATGGATGGTGGAAATGTAAATTATCAGTTACCTGTGAATACCCCATAGATATCTTGTAAAAATAAATACCCCATTATAAAATGATATACAGTCATCATCCCTTGGTATCACAGGAGATTGGTTCCAGGACTCCCACTGATATCAAAATCCAAGATGTTCAAGCCCCTTATGTAAAATGACATAGTATTTACATATAACCTATGCACATCCTCCTGTATACTTTAAATCATCTCTAGATTACTTATAATACCTAATACAATGTAAGTGCTATGTAAATAGTTGTAAGTGCAGTGTAAAAGCTGTCTAAATATAAATAGTTGCCAGGGAGCAGCAAATTCAAGCTTTTTTGGAACTTTCTGGAATTTTTTCCAACTATTTTTGGTCTGAAGTTAGTTGAGTTCAAGTTTGTGAAACCCACAGATATGGAGGACCGGCAATACATGGATATTTACTTACATCCATATATTTAAACACAAATTTGTTTCTTCATTGTGCAAAATGTCAAAAAATAGAAAAAAATGAAGTACCTAATAATAAGGGGAATGACAGTAAATCATGTCACCATGGAAGACTGAAGTAAAGTCATTTCATTTACTTGGCATGATTTCCACGAGGTATTACTGAGAAGAGCAAGATTCAGAAAATATATATCATACATTTTCTAAAACCAAGGAATTACCCCCCAAATTTTATTAATGTTAAATGTACATGTGAGTATATACTATGTATATGATTACATAAACATGGAGAATATATAGAAGGTGTGCTAGATCACCTAAGTCTAGGTATGCTAGATTACCTAAAATGGGGAGAAAATATGATGGGAGAGGGGAAGAGTGAGGAAGAAATAAATAATGATCACATTTATTAATTGTTTATAAAAGGGGAAGATGTTTCAGGATTATTTAATATGTAAAACGTTGGTTAAAAGAGACGAAACAAGGATAGGAAGCAAGCAGAGCTGTGAAATGTTTGTATTGTTCTAATGCCATGAATAAGGTAAAACGAAAACATGGTGAGATGTAAATCAGAGTTTGCAGTAAAGGTTGCAACATGCATCCATACACCACTTGGGCTCCTTTGGAAAATATGCCTCACCCCACCTGCTTCAAAGAATACCGTGATGCGAGAAATCCAGTGCCAAACGAGGTAAATAGTAATCAGAGGCAGAGACACATGTGGTCTAGTGAGGTCAATTATGGGGGAAGATAGGGAGATGTTGTTGAGAGAGGTTTTCCCACAAAATGTAGAGTCATGAAGGGAATAAGTTACATAAAAATGGATTAAATGAAGTTTGCACTTAAGAGTTTTTCAGGAAGGGACAGATAAAATGTTTCTATTCTTAACTTTGACCAAAATCAGTGCACATAATAAATCATCTGCCTAGAAGCAGCAGCAACTGCTCATTCTTCTGATGCCCTGTGGAAATGGGGTTTGAGATCAAGGCACACACAGCAACCTGATCCTTAGATTGCTCTCCCTATCCTGGGCTACTCTGGGGACGGTCCTCCTAGAGTGGATAGTTCCAGGTAACAGTTTACTGTTAATATGCTGTTAATGGTGCGAAAATAAGGAAAACAATACTAAATGCAGTACTTTTGTTTTAAAAAGTATGAATGAAATGCTAAGGCATTTTACTTTTTCTTTTTAGAGGGTAAAATGAAGACCAAATAAGTCTTTTTTAATACGGTGTGTGCTTTTAAAAGATTGGAAATCAGTAAATTTGACACTTATCATTTAAATTCAGTATTCTAAAAATGGAAAGTATAGCACTGAGATACAAATATCATGTGGCTCAACTTATAAATTGTTGATAAAAAATTTAAGAACATATTTACATGGCATTTTAAAAAACCTATTGTCTTGCACAGTGGTCTCAAAGGAGCTTATTAAAGTTTTAGAAGATTCTCACTCATTAGAATTCTGTCTCAGCATTGTACAGTGTTTTGCTAAATATATGTAGCTATATTCTGTTATATATGCAGACCATGTTAAATTGATTAGCAATTCTCATTAAGTTTTCTGACTACAGTCTAAGTACTTTAAAAACAATTACCTTGAATTAATAATTCAATAATAATATTCAGCCTTAAAAAGGAAGGAAATACTGTCACATGCTACAACATGGATGAACCTTGAGGGCATTATGCTAAGTGAAATAAGTCAGTCACAAAAAGGCAAATACTGTATGATAACTACTGAAGTGAGGTATCCAAAGTAGTCAGATTCATAGAAACAGAAAGAAGAATGGTGGCTGCCAGGGGCTGGGGGAGGGGGGAATGGGGAGTTGTTTAATGGCTATAGAGTTTCAGCTCAGCAAGATAAAAAGTTCTGGAAATCCATTGCACAACAGCATGAATATACTCAACACTACTGAACTGCACACTTAAAAGCGATTAAGATGATATATTTTGTGTTATATGTTTTTTACCACAATTAAAATTAAACATAAAATAGCTACCTTAAGTTACATAAGTGCTTATGAAATCTCAAATGTGTTTAAAGAAATATACTTTCTTTTCATGGTTGCCAAATAAAGGCTTTGCTGACAACGTGTCTCTACCTGGGTAAAGGAAAATTCTACTGAAGCCCAGTGTATAATGTAACAAGGATTTATTGATTGCCCACTATGAACAAAACATTGAGAGGTATGTAAACATTTTTGTAGATATATAGATATCCATAGATAGAGGTATAGTTGTTGACACAAGTCTGAAAAACATGATAGCAATTCAAGATAGAAAAAATGTCAAGAAAATAACCGAAGTCACGAGATGGTACATGATTGATAGATAAGAGAAGGTCACTAGATAAAAAAACGAATCCTTAGCTTCATTGAACAGACATAATAACTAACACAAGCGATGTGCATGTGTCTCACATATATAGGTAAGTAAAGAAGTTTTTGCTAACACATTTGTGGTTGAAAGGGATTGATATTCATTACGTGATTATTTCTGCACACCCGTTATATAAGGTACCTGAATTTACTTTTCTTTCCATCTACCCCCACCTTTTTTTTCAGCCATATGAAAATTAAGTCTCCGAAAGTAATCAGATAATTCCAAATTCACACAAACCCAAACCTGGATAACTGTGACTCCGGAGATTTCTGTCAATTAATTTCAGCTCCCAGTACCGTAAAATAGAATTTTAAAACTTTTCTCTTCCTTTTCCATCACATTTCCCCATTTATTCTAATACGACTCATGACTCCTCTTTTCCCCTCTTGTCAAAACACGTACACACGCACAACTCTGCTTCCTCCAGTTCTGAGTACAGGGCAGTGTAGCAATGTAGCAGGGGAAAGGCAAGGAAGGAGAGAAGAATCTTCAAGCCCCAGGCTTCCAGATCTTTCACCACCAACCGCCAAGAATCTTATTATGTAGCGGTCTGCAGTCTCCCCACTAATACACATACTGCACAGAGAATGTTATACTAGATGTAGTAAACAAGCCTTAGGAAATGCTTGGAATGACCACACCAATTCCTAAGGATTGGCTAGAATATTTTCCTGTATGTGGAACACTCTTCTTCCAGACACATATGTCCTAACTGTATTTTTATTTGTACTCATATTTCTTATCTGTAATATTTAAGGTTGAAAAACTAGATTTCTAGACTCATTTTTAATCTGTAATGTGTAAGATTCTGGGGACTGAAAAATAAATTTTAAAAAATACTTTTTTCAGTAAAGGGCACTAGATGGCACAGTTTCACCAATTTATGCTAATAAATTCATTTGTCTTATTAATTCACAAAATAATTTAGCTTTATGAAGAGTTATACCTAAATAACAGGAAGTCTATATAATTATAAAGAGGAAAGTTCTTGAGAATATAATGTTTCCAATATACCGTGTTTTATGTCCTTGTTTATAAACACGGTAACCAGAATTCCAGCGCTGGATGAATAATTTAAGTTACCCAAAGAAAATAGCAGTCTGTCTATAGTGAAATCCATCAAGACCTTATAGATGTTAAACATTTATTTCTGGCAAATGTACATTTTTATAATATTACTAACATATAACAAAGCTATGCAATACAATAAAGTGGACTGGTGATTCCATTGACCATGAATGCTTAAAATCAGGTACTATACAGACTGAATTTAAAAGTCTGAATTTTTCTTACTTCAATGTTTGCCTTAAGCTAATTATACCCAATTAAGACCTTCATTTCTTCATGCTTAAAAATGAAAAAATTGATCTAGAAACAATAGAAAATGATTAAGGTCTACCAGATTTAGTATCCAGTTGACCTTTTATTTGCTAAAAGTACCATATTTATAGCAAAACCCCCAAATCTATCCAGTGTTTTCCCAATCACTTTATTTCCTGGAACTATTTATCATTCAGAAACTTTATCAGCTCTTGAGCTACATCCTGACATACAAGACAGCACATCAGCCAAGCAAGCAGAATGTACAGCTCACCTGGAACATCTCTGAACCCTGGCTCAGGCTCTTGGAGAAGTCTTGCCTAATTGTATAGTGAATACTCCTGCCAGATGGTGGAGTTAACTGTGGTAAATCTTCACTTAAGAGATTCTAATATGGAAATAACCCTACTTAGATACTCTTGCCTAATCAAAAGTTCTCCTCTTTAGAGGAAAGTCATAGTCTTGGGCAAAGGGAACAGCTTCTGGAGGGTCACATGTGAAGAGGGGAGTAGAAAAAATGACATCTACCTTGTTAGCTGGACTGTCCCAAGGTACACTAGATATTAACAGAGTGACATGCTGTACAGCCAGATTGCCCTAACATTCCAACAAACTAGGCAGAGCAGGGTGGCAGATGGGCTAAGTGAGTGAGGGAACAAGAAATTAGACAATTCCTAGAAAGGTACTCAAAGTAATACTGGAGGTCCTGGAAAGTTGATGTGAGTGGACAGTGGCTTCTTATAGAAAGTTGTTCCCAGCCACCTAAAGTGACTTACCTATAACAGCTGAACCAATATCAGTGTACATCTGCCAAATTCTATGTATTTTACATAAAGACCTGTAAGAAACTCCAAAGCTGTAACCATAATGCTGCTGCCATCCATGAGTTTAACAAGTAATCAGCTCTCTTTTTACAGATAGTTTACCGTGATAGAATAGGAAAAACAGACTCTCTTCTGTTGCTCTCAAATGCTAGGCTTCACTTCAAAAAGTCTCTTTTTTCCCCTCCCCTAAAATGTTTAACTGATATGCTAACCAACATGTATCATACCATTATGATCAATAAGGAAGAAAATAGAGTATTAACAAGATAATAGTATTCTTTTTAAGAAAAAAAATATATATATATATTATAGACAGAATATATGAACCCATTTGGCACCTCTCAAGGGAAGCATTATTATGTGAGTACATAATGTACGTTGTGGTTTATCCCCCAACCCACCCGCTCCATCCAGAAAACTATCTGAGCAAATTATGGTAATTCATTGCCTGGACAATGGTTAGTTCAGGAAAGGGCATGCGACCCACCTGTGACTGTTGTAGGCATGATTCTAAAATGGCCCCTCAAAGATGTCCCACCCTAATCCCTAAAACCTATGAATATGACGAGATATCAGTCTCCTGATTATGTTCTGTGATTTGGCACAGTTGGTCTCAAGAAAGGGAAATTATCTGTGTGGCCAAATCTAATCACACCAGCCCTAAAAAAAAGCAGAGAGGTTTCTTCAGCTGAAAAGAGATTTCAGCTGGAAAGAGATTCAAAGCAGAAGGATTCAAGGGAACCACTTGATGAGGAATGCGGGCAGCCCCTCAGGAGCTGAGATCAACCCCCAGCTGATAGCCAACAAGGAAAGAGGGGCCTCAGACGTACAGCCACAGAGAATTGGAGTTTGTGAATAATCTGAGTGAACTTGGAAGTGGATTCTTCCTCAGACCCTTCAGCTAGAAGCCCAGTCCAGCCTACACCTTGACGTTAGCCTGTGAAGCCCTAATCAGAGAACCCAGTAGAGCCTGCCCGGACTTGTGTCCTACAGAACTGTGAGATAATACATGAGTGTTGTAGTAAGCTACTAAGTTTGTAATGGTTTGTTCTGACAGCAATAGAAAACTAATACAGTGGACAAAGAGTTGTAAAATATAGTCTACTAATGTCTCTGAGGAAATTTTACTTCTTCGAAAGAGCCACTGGACAATATGGTGTCTCCTCTTTCTTTTAATGTTGCTATGTCTGGACCTAGTGCCTAGAGCTGGCATGTGGGTGTAAAGGATTATGTTGATGGACTTCTTAAAACTAAGTCACCCTTACAATTACAGAATAAGTTTACTTGATAATAATGTATAGGACATAAGGGTATTGAAAAATGGAGCAAAACTAGGTCCTCTTGCTACTGAAGGAACTAGCCCTGGAGCCCACTCTGCCTCCAGAATGACTGATATGTGAGATAACAAATGTATTTATTGTTTAAACCAGTTTGAAAGGATTCTTTTACAAACAAAATGCTTTGATTTATTGATATAAAACTAGTAGAGTTACAGCTAGAAACATAGCGTTGGATAAAGAACACTAGACACTGCAATGAGAGATATCATATATCCAGCTGCAGTTATATAATTTTTTCTTTCACATTTAAGAATTTTCTCCCCTTTTTCATCCACAAATCTAGTGAAATATAAAAATTTCAGAAAATTATATGGAATATACCTCTGTGATGACATGAAAGATTTCTACCTAATACCAGTATCTATGATTGAGGAATTTAAAGTTTGGTCAGCAAAAGTGTTGCTTTATTTTCATAGTACGAAATACCAAAGCATGACCAATACTCAGGAATTTGTAACTTGTTAGTTATATAAGTTTAAATAACGAGAGATCAGGGTTGAGAGGTTCAAAAGTCAGCATGTAAGAGGTAATTAAAGCCATGTTAATTGTCACCCAACATGAGAAGGCAAAGAGAGAAGAGCACTGCCTGAAGACAGAAAGAACCCTCAGAAACAACCTAGGTTAAAATCTGTGGGCAGAAGAGGAGGAGCCTGTTGAAGGAAAATAATAAAATTGGTTAGGCATATTTGATTAGAGTCAGAATAAATGATGTCAGGGAAGCCAAGAGCATAGAAGATAGTTTTGAGAAGTGCTTGCCCAGCAATCAGAAGTAGAAAAGAAATTCAATAAGATAAATATTGAAAAGAATCCACTGAATTTGGCAATTTTAATGCATTATTTTCTTTCAGTAAAGATAATTTCCGTTGTCGGGGGAAGGAAGTGGGGGATAAGCAGAAGCCAGATTGTTGTGGGTTGAGCAGTAGGAGGGGCACTTCATCTTCTGAGACAGGAAGGAAGGAAATAAGCATGAATGCAGATGTTTACCACAATGGAAATATGCAAATGTGGGCACATGGAAATAATACAGCAGGGTACCTAAGCTCAAGTGAAATAATTGCAAGGAGGAACAATACTTAAGAGATTTCTTAAAATACCATCTCACACCATCAGAATAGCTATTGATGTCCAGGATATAGCACCAACCTCAAATGTGGCTATAAGTAAAACATTAATTTACTTTCTACAGTTGTCAGTACAGAGTGCTACAGTTGGGTGGTCACACAAGAATGTGGATATTGAATAAAAAAGATTGCCCTCAAAGAGTTAAACTATATACTTAACATATAATCAATTTATAGGCAGAGTCACCTGAGAGACAGAATTCCTGCCAAGTCAAGTCTGCAAGATTTGAAGTACTTTATTGAATATATTAACATAGCTAGTGAAAGAATGTATTAACAAAAAAGGGAAGGGGGTGTTGATTGGCTATGGAAGTAGAGTAACTGGACAAACCCAGGCAAACCCACTCAAATACAGGGATGAGTGTGTTTGTCCTGCTGGCAGGGCTATTCCTGATGGGAAAACCAACAGAAAATATATGCACAGAAACTATTATAATTCAACTTGTAGATAGTACCATGGGAATTAAGAGGAAAAGGAGATGACTTCTAATTGATCAGTGACATATGAGCCTTGATGCAGGGAGAAAAAAAAAAGTCAGGTTTATGGAAGAATTTGCTGCTGTTCTATAAACATTTCATTTCTGTCTATGTTTTGTTTTCCCAACCAGGTTACCAAACTCTTGTCAGAGACTCATAGTAAGATTGTGATGAAAAAGAAACTCTCAACATCACTTGCTCTAGGGCAGGATTACAACTAAACTCCAACAAATTCACCAGCTTATAAGCAGAATATGCTCTTTCCCATGACCTCATAGGAATTTCTGTCAACTTGGTCCTCCACATGGAATAATATCAAATCTCTTATGATTTTCAAAGCAGGCTTACAAGTAGGAATAACTGATGTCATTGTTACTATTGAAGTGTAAGATCTGAAGGCAATGGAAAGAAGTAGCAAGTGATTTGGTCAAGGTTATACTACCTATGAGAAGCAAAGAACCAGGACCAAAGTAGAGAAGGGGCACATCCATGGTTTGTGCTCAGAGAGAAAAGGAAGATGTTGTAGGTGAAGGAAAATCTCCTCCTCTGACCATGTTACTGTTACCAGTAGGGGTCCTACAAATTAGACTGGCCGAAGACAGATTAACAAGAGAAAAACAAGCAGGTTATTAACATGTGCATTGCACATATACACATGGGAGCACTCAGTGATAAGTAACACAAATGGATGGTTAGAACGTGAGTTTAAAGACCAACAAAGGAAAAGGGGTTTGGGGGCTTTTGGACAGGGGAGGCAAGCTATATAAAAGTGACCAGGATTGCCATCGACAGAGGAATGGATAAAGAACATGTGGCACATATATACAATGGAATATTACTCAGCCATAAAAAGAAATGAAACTGAGTTCTTTGTAGTGAGGTGGATGGACCTAGAGTCTGTCATACAGAGTGAAGTCAGAAACAGAAAAACAAATACCATATGCTAACACATATATATGGAATCTAAAAAAAAAAAATGATTCTGATGAACCTAGGGGCTGGACAGGAATAAAGATGCAGACGTAGGGAATGGACTTAAGAACACAGGGAGGGGGAAGGGTAAGCTGGAACGAAGTGAGAGAGTGTCATTGACATATATACACTACCAAATGTAAAATAGATAGCTAGTGGGAAGCAGCCTCATAGCACAGGGACACCAGCTTGGTACTTTGTGTCCACCTAGAAGGGTGAGGTAGGGAGGGTGGGAGGGAGGGAGACGCAAGATGGAAGAGATATGGGAACATATGTATATGTATAACTGATTCACTTTGTTATAAAGCAGAAACTAACACACCATTGTAAAGCAATTATACTCCAATAAAGATGTTTAAAAAAAAAAGTGACCAGGGAAAAGTATGGTAAACAGGGTTGTTTGATAAGGTTTGTTATGCAAATTTGAGTTGGTGCTTTCTTCATTGCTAAGAGTGTTAAGAGTCCTGGTAGGAGAGAGGGAGACATTTCTACAAATGAAAATTTCCTTTATAAATGTAATTTCCTTTACAAAAGGAAAACTTGTGTCTTGTTTGTAGGGCTTTTCCTGCATCTTTTGGTTCTCAGTGGCCTTTAGCTCAAAATAATCCATATGCCAAAGAGGCATATTTTGGGGTGGTATATTCTGATACCCCTCAATATCTACAAGGGGCTAGAAAGTCTACTGTTTTTTGCAGTAGTGGGAATCAGAATCCATCTCAAGTTGCCAGAATCTAGTTTTGCAAATAGTGTTGGATGGTCTTTACTCTTTCCCTCCATGAGATGAGCAACAAAGAGCATATGCCTACAGGGCTTCTTCAGGTCATACCCAGCATGTTAGGCAAGGCATGGTGCTAGAAAACAACAAAGAATTGACACAAACAAGAAGACTTCAAGAAAATTTAGGGATAATTATTACTCATATTTTTTTTCATTCTTATGGTAAAATACATAAAATATTTACCATTGTAACCATTTTTAAGTGTATAGTTAAGTAGTATGAAGTATATTGATAACGTTGCACAACTATCACCACCATCTCCATACTCTTATCATCTTGTAAAATGGAACTGTATCCAACAACGCCTCATTCACCTCTTCCCCCCAACCCCCGGTAACCACCATGCTACTTTCTGTCTCTGTGATTTTGACTACTCTAAGTACCTCATATAAATGGAATCATAGGTATTGTCTTTTTGTGACTGGCTTATTTTACTTAGAATAATGTCTTGAAGGTTCATCCATGTTGTAACATATATCAGAATTTTTAAGTCTGAATAATACTTTATTGTATGTGTATACCACATTTTGCTTATCCCTTTATCAGTTTGTGAACACTTGGGCTGCTGCCACGTTTTAGCTATTGTGAGTACTGCTGCTCTGAACATGGGAGTACAAATATCTCTTCAAAATTCTGCTTTCAATTCTTTTGGGTATATACCCAGAAGTGGAATTGCTAGATCACATGGTAATTGTATTTTTAATTATTTGAGGAACCATCATACTGTTTCCATAGTGGCTACAGGATTTTACCTTCCCACCAATAGTGCAGAAGGATTCTAGGATCTCCACATCTTAATAGCTATCATAATATGAGCTGGCCTCTCATTGTACTTTTTATTTGCATTTCCCTAATGATTGGGGATACTGAGCATCTTTTCATATGCTTGTTGGCCATTTGTATATCTTCCTTGGAGAAATGTCTATTCAAATCCTTTGCTCATATTTTAATTGCATTTCTTATTTTTCTATTATTGAGTTTTAGGAGTCCTCTGTATGTTCTAGATATTAGCCCCTTATCAGATATATGATTTCCAAATATTTTCTCTCATTCTCTGGGTTGCCTTTTTTACTATGTTTATATTGTCTTTTCATACACACAGTTTTTTAATTTTCATGAAGTTCAGTTTGTCTATATTTGTTTTGTTTTGTTTTCTGTGCCTTTGGTGTCATAGCCAAGAAATCATTGCTGAATCCAATGTTATGAAGCTTTTGCCCTATGTTTTCTTCCAAGAGTTTTTTAGTTTTAGGCCTTACATTTAGATCTTTGATCCATTTTCGGTTAACTTTTGTGTATGATGTTAGGTAGGGGTTCAACTTCATTCTTTTGTATGTGGATATACAGTTTTACCAGCATGTTTTTTGGAAAGACTGTCCTTCCCCACTGAATGGTCTCGGCACCCTGGTCAAAAATCAGCTGGCCATATATGAGAGAATTTATTTCTGGGCTCTCTATTATGTTCTGCTGATCATAGGTCTGTCTTTATGCCAGCACCACACTGTTTTGATTACTGTTTCTTTATAGTAAGTTTTGAAATTAGGAAATGTAGGTCCTCCAGCTTTGCTCTCCTTTTTCAAAATTCTTTTGGTTATTTAGGATGCTTTGAGATTCTATATGAATTTTAGCATAGATTTTTCTATTTCTGCAAAAAAACATTGCTGGGATTTTGATAGGGATGCATTGAATCTGTAGATTGCTTTTGGTAGTATTGACATCTTAACGGTATAAGTCTTCCAATCTATGAACATGGAATATGTTTCCATTTATTTTCATTTTCTTTAATTTCTTTCAATATTTTATAGTTTTCATTATACAGATCTTTCACCCTTTTGGTTAATTCCTAAGTATTTTATTCTTTTTAATGCTATTGTAAATGGAATTGTTTTCATAGTTTTCAGATTGCTCACTGTTAATGTATAGAAGTGCAACTTATTTTTGTGTGTTAACATTGTACCCTGCTACTTTGCTGAATTCATTTATTAGTTGTAACAGGGTTTTATTGTGCGGAATCTTTAGAGTTTCTGTATATAAGATTATATCATCTGAGAACAGAAATAGTTTTACTTCTTCCTTTCCAATTTGGATGCCTTTTGTTTCTTTTTCTTACCTAAGAATTTTAAGTACAGTTATTCATAGCTTTAAAGAAATTTTGTAATTTAATAAATTCTCCATTGCTTGTTGTCAATGAAATTAATCAGTAGATCTAAGAAAGAAATGGAAATTTTTATTCGAGCCAAATTTGAGGATTATAACCCTGGAAGAGCATCTCAGAAATCTCTGAGAACTGTTCTACCCATTAGAAGTCAAGGCACAGTTATATAAGTTTTTTTAGACAGAGGGCTGTGCATTATATGACGTATTATTGACAGTTTATGCAACCCAGGTGTAAGCGTCATCTTGGCCCCTTACAGGATCAAAAAGGAATATTATCTTTTAAGGAGTTGTCTTGTTGATGCTAGGAGAATGTTGCTCTTTTCGATTGAGCAGCCATTTCTGCCGATGGGGGAGGTTTGGTTGATGCATAATATAGATACACAATGCACAATAATGGGGAGAGGACGCCAAAGAGCAGAGAAAATTTTTTACGTTTAAATTTTTCTTGTCATAAAATACGAATTTTATTTTACATTGTTATTGCTTACACTTTTGTTTTTCAGTCTTTGAAGTTAATCAAGCAGTCTTAAGAGTTGGAGGCAGTGCTAGATGAAAAAAAGGCAAATGTATTTCAGGTATTGATTATAGCCATCCATCAAAAAACCCTCACATGTTCTCAGGAAAGCTCAAGTAAGCATAGATTTTTCTGCGTTGATATTTTGACCACACCCATTAGGTCACTTCATAATTCAGTAAAAAGGAGCATCCTTTTTTTTTAATTTTTATTTTATATTGGAGTATAGTTGATGAGCAATGTTGTGTTAGTTTCAGGTGTACAGCAAAGTGATTCAGTTATACATATACATGTATCTATACTTTTTCAAATTCTTTTCCCATTTAGGTTATTGCAGAATATTGAGCAGAGTTCCCTGTGCTACGCAGTAGGTCTTTGTTGGTTATCTATTTTAAATATAGTAGTGTGTATATGTCAATCCAAAACTCCCAATTTATTGCCCCCCCCACCTTCCGCCTTTGATAACCATAACCTTGTTCACTGAGTGCACAGTCTATGATTTGGCACTATCCAATCCTTCGAAGAATCATGTACAGTTGTTTTGTTTTGTTTTGTTTTTGCGGTACTCGGACCTCTCACTGTTGTGGCCTCTCCCGTTGCGGAGCACAGGCTTCGGACGCGCAGGCTCAGCGGCCATGGCGCATGGGCCCAGCCGCTGCGCGGCATGTGGGATCTTCCCGGACCGGGGCACGAACCCGTGTCCCCTGCATCGGCAGACGGACTGTCAACCACTGCGCCACCAGGGAAGCCCGTCATGTACAGTTTTTATTTACAGAAGAGAAAACTAAAGTTCAAAAAGATTTGTGATAAATGTGTGACTTATAAGTTACAGGGCTAAGATAAAAGCCCAGTTCTGATTCCAGGATCCTTTTCACAATACTACAGTGCTTTCATATTACTTTCATACTAGCAAGTGTTTGTTTGAGAACAACAGAAATAAAAAGAAATGACTAAAGTCAAAATGATTTGTAAAGTGATTTTAAAATGCTATTTGCACATCTTACAAATTTGAGTTTGAGTTGTAAGAATTGTTGGCCCATGGAAAGAAATTGTTCAGCAATCACTGCAATAGTATCTAATACTATTAGATACTGCTAATAGTTATGTCTAGCTATTATTGCTGTAGAAAACCCAGTAGCTTTGCCATTTAAAAGGGGAGATATTCTT
Organism: Orcinus orca; assembly: GCF_937001465.1. Lineage (NCBI taxonomy): Eukaryota > Metazoa > Chordata > Mammalia > Artiodactyla > Delphinidae > Orcinus > Orcinus orca. The sequence goes on from NC_064562.1 coordinate 18,323,957, forward strand.
TTGAGTGAATTCCCAAACAAGATAGCAGTATCAAAGTCACACTACTACATGGATACAAAAACTAAAGAATAAAAAAGTTAGGGCTTCCCTGGTGGCGCAGTGGTTGAGAGTCCGCCTGCCGATGCAGGGGACACGGGTTCGTGCCCTGGTCCGGGAAGATCCCACATGCTGCGGAGCGGCTGGGCCCGTGAGCCATGGCCGCTGAGCCTGCGCGTCCGGAGCCTCTGCTCTGCAATGGGAGAGGCCACAACAGTGAGAGGCCCGCGTACCGCAAAAAAAAAATTAAAATAAGACGTGTTTTCGTGATGGGATTGTGGATGATTTCACTTTCTTTTAACAACAACAACAGAAAGTCCTTTGTTGCTATCATCTTTGCTTATTTTGAAATAAACATCAGGAAGAAAAATATTATAAAGGAGTTTGCTTATGAATTGCTCTTCTAATGTTACTTAAAAAATTATTTTCCTGAGCCTTGGGACTGCTTGAATTCTGGATAAACTTAGTCAGTTTCTTAGAATTAATTTTTTGGACTCCTTTTCCAGCACAAATCCTTTGGTCTATGCTAAGACAGTAAATTCTGTCTCCCAGGCAACTTTGTGTAAATCAAAGCTGAAGATCAGACCAAAGTTAATACATTGCATTAAAGTAAAATAGGATTGCTTTGCATTTCAATTGGTGTTATTCGATTTTGTGTGATTAAATGTCCCTATTACCATTGTTGGTTAATTCTAGGTAATTTGAATCTCTTGTACATTTAAGGTCTGAAGCATTTTATAAAAGAAAAATGAAATTTTAAAAATTAAACAGTAGTCAAAAGAATTAATCAAGTGATAAATATTTATCTCCATTATTAATAAAAGACATTGAAATCCAAGCATCAATGAGGTAACATTACTCACCTATAAAATAAGCAGATTTAGAAGATAATAACCAACACCATTAAGGGTGCAGAGAACTGTTTCCTGTATTGGTTCCATATTCAGGTCCTCATTATCTCCTACCTGGACAATCTCAAAAACTCCCTTCTAACTAGTCAGCCTGATCCCAGTCTTATAGTTCTTAAATCTAGTCTTCACACTGTAGCCTGAAAAGTCTATCTAAAATATAATTCGAACCATAATACTGCTTGTGTTTCTCAGCCTCTTAGTTTCCAAGGAAGAATAGTCCATTAATGATGTATCTGTAAAGAAATAGCTAAATGTATGGTTACAGTTCGATTCTGCCACGGTTAGTACTAAATCCAAGAGTTGTTCCTCTGACAGCCACAGGAAGCCAAATTGAATTACAATGTTGTTTAGGAAGCATGGGATTAGAATAGGGACATCAATTATATTGGTTAAGGGAATCAGATTAAAGAAGCTTGGAGCTGTCACCTCCTCAGCCATTTTCATCTGTCTGAACATTCTCTGCCTGGACAGTGCTTGGATGGACGTTAGCAACTTTGTATCTGGGGGTTTCATATTCTCTACCCCAAACAGAATTTACCTTTTTGTTTATGTAAGGGAGACAAAACTTTTCCTCTGTCCTCTTAGGGCCTCTGACTGAACCTGAGAATTAAATTGATATAGACAGATTAACAGGAGAAAAGCATATAAATTTTATTTCCACATGTACATGGATGTCTTCACAGGAAAATGAAGACCCAAAAAGTGGTTAGACCTGTGTGCTTGTATACTAGATTGAACAAACTGTAGTAATTATGGAAAAGTACCTAAAATACATGGGGAGAGTAAAGGAAGATAAGGGTTATTTTAACAAGGTTTGTTTGTGCAGTTTCTTCACAACCTTGACTCCCTGTCTCTGGTGATAAGAATGTTCTCTTCCTCCAGGTGCAGGAGGACATCTTTTGCAAGGGAGTTTTCTCTCCTGTGTTCAGGAAGAAAAGGGGAGGTCAGCTTGCCTTTCTTGCATTTGTTGTTTTTCTAGTGTCTGTAGCTCAAAACAGTTAATATGCCAAATTAGTATTTTGGGGGGTGGTGTATTTTGAACCCCTATGTTTACATCATTTTTCTAAATGAGATATACCACTACTTAGGGTTTTACTTATTTAACTTTAATCACATTCCAGACTTGCCTGTCAAGATTGCACCTAGGTTGTTTTGATTAGAGTTTGAGGCATTCCCAAAATCTTTAATCCTGTAGTTCTACACAGTCTCCAAGTTTACTCCTACAAAGTCACTAATTTAAGCAAATATTTGAGACCTACTCTATGCAAAGCACTATTTGATGTTCTGGGGATAACCTATGACCTAGACAGACCTGTTCCTATTTTTTGTAAAAGCCATAAGAGTAGCTTTCCCAGAGAGCAATCTTATTTTTCTTATTATTATGTTCTTGGGTGGCCTTTCACTGTTGATACTATTTCCAAAATTAAATCATTGGGAAGTTTGTTAAAAACTTTAAGCCATCATTTTGTATCATAAGTAACCACCTTCCAGTTGTCTATCACATGTTGGCTTTTCTTAAGATGTAGCACTGAGGATGATCCTGTTTTCCATTCTCCTTAAATTTAACAGTAGATAATTTTAGATAACATGTAGAATAACAGGCCTTGCATTTAATTAACGTTAAAGGGTTTGAATTAGGGGTGTAGAGTTGAATGAAATTTAATGAAAATTATCATTAAATTGTTTGATACATTCAGATACTTCTCTCATTCTTCATTCACCTGACAGTGTTGAACTTTTATTTGAACTCTGTGTTTCGAGCAGCAGTGGTTGAGAAATCCGTGTACCCTTTCATGTTCTGGGAAATGGCTAACTACAAAGCACAACTCTGGCCTCACATGTTCCGAGATGTCTCTGTCATTCCGCATTACCCCACATGGCAGATGACACCCTTGTTTGTCTGCCCCTATAAAACCCCAGGCCTCTCCCTTTTCTTTGAGACATTCCTCATTAAATAGTCTCTTTACTGCAGTCAGACAAATAAAATAATTTCCTTAGTTGTCTAGTGCATTTTGTCTTTCACACACCAAATCATAATGCTCAATGCTGCCTTAACACAAAGTTGGTTGGGTTTTTTTGATAATTAAATGAGTTAATATTTGTATAGCACTTTGAATGGTATCAGACATCTAGTATGCGTTCAACAGTATATTGTCTGTAATACCTATATTATCTACAGTAATAACCATTATCATTTCATTGTTGTTAACTCCTAATCAACATTAGAGAAAAAATATTATTCAAATTGTTAAAGAAAATATTATCCATGACCCTTGTTGAAGGTGGTAAGTAAGGCAGATGTTATTCAAGGGGGACCATCGCAATGGATGTAGGGACAAACTGCAGTGAGATCTTGCAGTGGGAGAGAGAGATTGGACTCAACTCCCAATACAGCAGAGGCAAGTGGGAGGTTTTAGCCATGGAGCAGAGCTGGGAGTGGGGGATGGTCATTACTAAGAGGAAATATCAGGGGTAAGGGGGGAGTCTGGCGAAACTGACCTAACAGGATTCTTGCTGAAGGCAGGCCAGGGTGATCAGACACCACCTGGGGGATGGTGGCAAATAAGGAAGCAAATTACATATTGAGGGTTAAAGTGGCTTATCAGGATTCTTGATAAAATTGGAAAATGCTGAAAGGAACACCTAGTCAGGCCTAGCTGAAAAAGAGTTCTACGGAAACTGAGTAGGGTTCAGTCAAGGAGAGAATCTTTGTCATCAGGCAAGGAAGTTTGGAAAAATATACTCATCTATATATTTTATTTTCAGTGCTGCAATCTAACCTAAGTTGACCAGAAGAGGAGGAGCAGGAAAAGGTCAAAGGGGAGGTGTGGGAATGGCAAGGTTGAGAGAAGGAGAAATATATGGTCCATTCCTCAGAATTGATATTCTCCTAGATTCCCAATGCTACTTCTAGACAATAGAGTGAGCACCTTCCCTTCCAGTCTCATCATGTGAAATGTAAATCCTCAGTCAAACTCCCCTTCCCCTGTTCACAGCATCACAGTTCTCCTCTAGCAGAGACCTCTTCCTTCTCCTTGGATACCTTCAGGCTACAACAGTACCTTCTTCCAGTATCCTCTATACCCTAAGGTAATGTAACAGCTCCACTTCCCTTAGTCTTTTCTTTCCTCCCTTGATTCTGTAGACCTCCATCTCCATTCCATCTGCCAGGCAGAGCCTTTACTTTGATCTCATCACAATGAGCAACCCTCTGATTCTTTTTTTTTTTTTTTTTGCGGTACGCGGGCCTCTCACTGTTGTGGCCTCTCCCGTTGCGGAGCACAGGCTCCGGACGCGCAGGCTCAGCGGCCATGGCTCACGGGCCTAGCCGCTCCGCGGCACGTGGGATCTTCCCGGACCGGGGCATGAACCCGTATCCCCTACATCGGCAGGCGGACTCTCAACAACTGTGCCACCAGGGAAACCCAACCCTCTGATTCTTTAAATCAGAAATCCCTCCTTTTCAACAGAATTTCTTTTTTACATGCCACATTTTCCCTTTTACCTTACAGAGGCTAACTTGCTTTTTACCTTCATTATGAATTTCAGTTAGCTAAGTCATTCACTTTTTCTCAGGTTAAAAGTTACTTTCTTACCTCCCAAGATTCTCTTCAGAATCTAGTGCATCAAAGGTGTGTTCAGCTTCAGAGAAAAGAAACCCTGCCTAAAAGTGGCTTAAATCAGAATTCTCTGAGAGCTGCAAATGGTTAAAAGTAAGCTGAGATAGTGATCATTTAGTCTTTAGAGTGGGCATTTAAGGTATGAGAGATTGTCTACAGTCCTAAGCAGCTTTGTCTATCTACCTACATGTGGAACATGAATATTATCATTTCCCTGTGTGCTAAGATATGGAAAAGGATGCGAAGCACTAGCTTGAAGGAATAGAAGTTTACTGTCTCACTGACACAAGTCCTGGGATAGGGAGTTCCAGGCTAATGTTATGGCTCAGCAATGCCATGGGACACCCAGACTCTTTCTACCTTTTTAGTCTATCATCCTTATCATGCTCTCATTTGTCCTCTTACTTGTTGCCTCATGGTACCAAATGGCATCAGTGCCTCCAGTCCTACAAAACCAAAAACCAAGCAAAAAGAAGAGAGGGAAAATAGTGGTGCTAAATCACATCTGCTTATACCTCATAGGCCAGAACCATGTCACATAGCACTTCAGTTTCAAGAAAGGCTGGGAAACTGGGTTTTTAGGTTACAGCTGCTGTAATAGAGTCAGATAAGAAAAAGTCAGGGAAGTGAGTGGCATGCGTATTATATAAGCCAATCTATCATATCTGAAACACCAGGATTCCAAGATGATAATATTTAATACAACCATTTCTAGCAGAAGTTCAATACCCTAGACTTTCCTAACCTGCAGTGGACCTATGTTATCTCACCAAACCCTGAATCTTCCTCAGTGTCTGCTTCTAGTCTCTTACTAAACAGCAGGATGGAGATGGAGGAAAATGAGGGCAATCCAGTTATTAGTTCGCATTCTGCAGTTGAAATCCCATCCTTGTTGTAGCTCCGCTTTTCTAACATAGTCCTACTTGTGGTAATTATGGGTCTTTCTTTAAAATACCCACCCCTTTTCTTCATAGGGACAAAAATAATACCCAAACTGTCTTGTGTCCTATCTCACGTCACATAGAAGGTCAAAATCCCCTTTATGTTGTTAATACGAATAACAAAAGCAGAAAGGGGAGTGGGACCAGGTCAGGAACCCAGTCAAGCAGCAAAAGCATCAAGACTGAAGAGAGAGCTATTGTGAATACTTAGGATGAAAGAGACTGATCAGGATTTCAGCTGTTATCACATTGGCAACAGTGTCTTCCGAAGAGGCAGGGCAAGAAGTTCGGAGGGCTTGCACTACACCCAGATAGAGCTATGAGGACTGCATTGTGTTCTAACCTGCTTCTTTTTTTTTTTTTTTTTTTTTTTTGGCACCTCTCAGCGTGTGGGAACGGGCGTGTGGGGTTTTAGTTCCCCGACCAGGGATTGAACCCGTGCCCCCTGAAATAGAAGCTCAGAGTCTTAAACACTGGGCTGCCAGGGAAGTCCATAACCTGGTCTCTTTTGGAGGCTTCTAGTCCTGCCCCCAAAGAATGTGCCACAGGTGTCCTTAAGTCACAGTGCTCTGAACCCATCACATGACAGATTACTCCAACTAATTACCTCCACAGTAGTTTCTCCTAAGTTTCTTTTTCTTTCCTTGGCATTTCACTTTGTTTTAGTCCCACATTTCTAACTACTCACAGAACAACCCCACTCAGATGCTTATGATCTGCACTGGAATTTTAGAGTGACATCTGGAACAAAATGGAAAAGTCACCTGCCCTACCATCCAAAGGATTAAGTTCCAATTTGTAGGGCATAAGCTGCGAAAAGCTTCTTGCACAGACTACTAGGAGGAAGAAAGTGGCAGGGTACCTTGAGCTAGAACTAGGACTGAATCTTGACACCTTGGTTTAGAAGAGTAAGGGAGCGGAAAAAAATTTCCATTTCAAAGCTGCCAATAGTTTTTTCTGTTTGTTTGTTTCACAAAAACATGGAACCACATTTGGGACAAACAGCCCCTTTGTTCTGATTAAACCTCTTGAATTTTTTGTTATGTAAATATACAGCAAAGATGACAATTTTTAAAAGAAGGGTTTGTTTAATTATATACAAGATTGTTCACTGGGTTGACAGGAGTTGAATTTCAACAGATTTGGTTCCCTTGAGTGAATGTCTCCCTTGAGATTGACTCCTTTATACGTGAAAAAAGTTGCTTCTCTTGTGACATGTGAGTTGAGGACATTGCTGGTAGAAGATAAGGACCTGGAGGTCGGAGGTTGAAGAAACTGTTTATATAAGACATATTCTAAGCCGTGGGCATGAACAGTGCTGCTTTCAGCTCCAGATGGTGAAGTGTGATACAGAGCTGAGGACACAGCCTCCTCTGCCCAGAAATTTTCCTTGACTAACAAACACCCTGAGGAATGTCAGCTTTCAGAGCCTCAGACCTGGAAACACCACTCAGTGTCTCCTAGTCTCTCTCTGTCTGCCTCTCTCTCATATCTCACTGTATCTGTAACTCTCCTGTCTCTCTGTGGTTTCATTATCTCCACAGGATGAGCAATAAGACCACTGGCGTCTATTTTCACAGACTTCTAACTCTAGTATTCAAAAGTAAGCCCTTCCTTGCTATCTCCATCTAGAACAATCCTGGTGAAATACTGTGGCTTGGATCAGATGACTTACCTCACCAGAGGAAGAAGTATTCTGACTGACCTGGTCTGAGCCACATGCCCAGGAAAATGAGCTTTGCCACTAGAAGGTATGATTGGAGTTGGCCTGTAATCTGACTAGTGTACTTGGCAGCTAAAAACAATAGGTAGCACTTGCATTATGTGGAAAGATAAGATTTATTTCCCAACTTTGAGCATCTATCCATTGCTTCAGAGCCCCATCTGTGCTGCCTTATACTCTCAGGCAAGCCCTTAAGGAAAGAGAGAACAGACATGTTGTTCAGATGCTTTAAGAAGGGCATCCAGATATTTGTGAAAGAAGGAATGAATGAAAAACCTGAATCCATTACTTCCTGGGCCTTGCCCATCATTCACTTTATTCAACCTGCTCCTTTTCATCATGTAATGAGGTTGTCTATGGCAGGGAGTACAGGTAAGAGGAATGGTCTTGTCTGCCCTGAGTCTTGACTGGATAATAGGGGAAGAGGTTTGAGGAATACAATTCATCTTCAACGACATAAACTTGAACAACATTTAATCCCCATAAGTCTGTGAAGTAGGAATTCAAGATCTAGGATTTTTCAATGTGTAAATCAATCAGCATGAGTGTGATCAAGTTAAACTGCCTATAGAATCAGAATAGACTTTTAATATTTACCATTTTTATTGAAAAAAATCAAGAAAATTAATTTCTTAAAAGAGGGAGAAAGAGTTTGACTCTACTGTAACAGTAATATAATTGCAACCATTAAAATAATTGTTCACCACAGATTCCCAGTTATCATACAGGACAATAACAAGTATGCATTATTGTTAAGTAAGTGTCAAATTTACTTTGCAAATTCTTCTTTTTTCCATTTTTAGTGAGGTCTAACTGCCATATAACATTGTATTAATTTAAGGTGTACAACATAACGATTTGATATATGTATATATAGTGAAATGATTACCACAATAGTTTAGTCAACATCCATCACCTCACATAGTTACAATTTTTTTTTCTTGTGATAAGAACTTTTAAGATCCACTCTCTTAGCAACTTTCAAATAAGCAACACAGTAGTGTTAACTGTAGTCACCATGCTGTACATTACTTCCCTGGAGTTTATTTATCTTAAAACTGGAAGTCTGTACGTTTTGGCCACCTTCACCCACTTCCCCCAACCATCATGGGTGTCCTCATCTGGTTTTGGTATCAGGGTAATGTTGGCCTTGGAAAATAAGTTTGGAATTGTTCTCTCCTCTTTTATTTGTTGAAGGAGTTTGACAAGGATTGATACTAATTCTTTAAATGTTTGGTAGAATTCACCAGTGCAGCCATATGGTCCTGGACTCTTCTTTGCTTGGAAATGTTTGATTACTGAGTCAATCTCCTTACCAGTAATTGGTCCATTCTGATTTTCTGTTTCTTCATTATTCAGTCTTTTTTTCTTTCTTTTTTTAACATCTTTATTGGAGTATAATTGCTTTACAATGGTATGTTAGTTTCTGCTCTCTAACGAAGTGAATCAGCTATAGTGTACATATATCCCTATAGCCTCTCCCTCTTGCGTCTCCCTCCCACCCTCCCTATCCCACCCCTCTAGGTGGTCACAAAGCACCAAGCTGATCTCCCTGTGCTATGTGGCTGGTTCCCACTATCTGTTTTACATTTTGTAGCATATATAAGTCCATGCCACCCTCTCACTTCATCCCAGCTTACCCTTCCCCCTCCCCATGTCCTCAATTCCCTTCTCTACATCTGCGTCTTTATTCCTGTCCTGCCCCTAGTTTCTTCAAAACCTTTTCTTCTTTTTTTTAGATTCCATATATATGTGTTCCATATATGTTCCATATACACGGTATTTGTTTTTCTCTCTCTGACTTACTTCACTCTGTATGACAGACTCTAGGTCAATCCACCTCACTACAAATAACTCAATTTCGTTTCTTTTTATGGCTGAGTAATATTCCATTGTGTATATGTGCCACATCTTCTTTATGCATTCATCTGTCATTGGACACTTAGGTTGCTTCCATGTCCTGGCTATTGTAAATAGAGCTGCATTGAACATTGTGGTGCATGACTCTTTTTCTATTATGGTTTTCTCAGGGTATATGCTCAGTAGTGGGATTGCTGTGTCATATGGTAATTCTATTTTTAGTTTTTTAAGGAACCTCCATACTGTTCTCCATAGTGGATGTATCAGTTTACATTCCCACCAACAGTGTATGAGGGTTCCCTTTTCTCCACACCCTCTCCAGCATTTATTGTTTGTAGATTTTTTGATGATGGCCATTCTGACTGGTGTGAGGTGATACCTCATTGTAGTTTTGATTTGCATTTCTCTAATGATTAGTGATATTGAGTTTTCTTTCATGTGTTTGTTGGCAATCTGTATATCTTCTTTGGAGAAATGTCTGTTTAGGTCTTCTGTGCATTTTTGGATTGGGTTGTTTGTTTTTTTGATATTGAGCTGCATGAGCTGCTTGTAAATTTTGGAGATTAATCCTTTGTGAGTTGCTTCATTTGCAAATATTTTCTCCCATTCTGAGGGTTGTCTTCTAATCTTGCTTATGGTTTCTTTTGTTGTGCAAAACATTTTAAGTTTCATTAGGTCCCATTTGTTTATTTTTGTTTTTATTTCCATTTCTCTAGGAGGTGGGTCAAAAAGGATCTTACTGTGATTTATGTCATAGAGTGTTCTGCCTAAGTTTTTTCCTCTAAGAGCTTTATAGTGTCTGGCCTTACATTTAGGTCTTTAATCCATTTTGAGTTTATTTTTGTGTATGGTGTTAGGGAGTGTTCTAATTTCATTCTTTTACATGTAGCTATCCAGTTATCCCAACACCACTCATTGAAGAAAATGTCTTTTCTCCATTGGATATTCTTGCCTCCTTTATCAACAATAAGTTGACCATATATGCGTGGGTTTATCTCTGGGCTTTCTATCCTGTTCCATTGATCTATATTTCTGTTTTCGTGCCAGTACCATACTGTCTTGATTACTGTAGCTTTGTAGTATAGTCTGAAGTCAGGGAGCCTGATTCCTCCAGCTCCGTTTTTCTTTCTCAAGATTGCTTAGGCTATTCAGGGTCTTTTGTGTTTCCATACAAATTGTGAAATTTTTTGTTCTAGTTCTGTGAAAAATGCCATTGGTAGTTTGATAGGGATTGCATTGAATCTGTAGATTGCTTTGAGTAGTATAGTCATTTTCACAATGTTGATTCTTCCAATCCAAGAACATGGTATATCTCTCCATCTGTTTGTATCATCTTTAATTTCTTTCATCAGTGTCTTATAAGTTTCTGCATACAGGTCTTTTGTCTCCTTAGGTAGGTTTATTCCTAGGTATTTTATTCTTTTCATTGCAGTCGTAAATGGGAGTGTTTACTTGATTTCTCTTTCAGGTTTTCATCATTAGCATATAGGAATGCAAGAGATTTCTGTGTATTAATTTTGTATCCTGCTGCTTTACCAAATTCACTGATTAGCTCTAGTAGTTTTCTGGTAGCGTCTTTAGGATTCTCTATGTATAATATCATGTCATCGGCAAACAGTGACAGCTTTACTTCTTTTCTGATTTGGATTCCTTTTATTTCTTTTTCTTCTCTCATTGCTGTTGCTAAAACTTCCAAAACTATGTTGATTAAAATAGTGGTGAGAGTTGGCAACCTTGTCTTGTTCCTGATCTTAGTGGAAATGGTTTCAGGTTTTCACCACTGAGAATGATATTGGCTGTGGGTTTGTCACATATGGCCTTTATCATGTTGAGGTAAGTTCCCTCTATGCCCACTTTCTGGAGGCTTTTTATCATAAATGGGTGTCGGATTTTGTTGAAAGCTTTTTCTGCATCTATTGAGATGATCATATGGTTTTTCTCCTTCAATTTGTTAATATGGTATATCACACCAATTGATTTGCATATATTGAAGAATCCTTGCATTCCTGGGATGTTTATCCCCACTTGATCATGGTGTATGATCCTTTTAATATGCTGTTGGGTTCTGTTTGCTAGTATTTTGTTGAGGATTTTTGCATCTATGTTCATCAGTGATATTGACCTGTAGTTTTCTTTCATTGCATCATCTTTGTCTGGTTTTGGTATCAGGGTGATGCTGGCCTTGTAGAATAAGTTTGGGAGCGTTCCTCCCTCTGCTATATTTTGGAAGAGTTTGAGAAGGATAGGTGTTACCTCTTCTCTAAATGTTTGATAGAATTCGTCTGTGAAGCCATCTGGTCCTGGACTTTTGTTTTCTTGGAAGATTTTTAATCACAGTCTCAATTTCAGTGCTTGTCCTTGGTCTGTTTATATTTTCTATTTCTTCCTGGTTCAGTCTTGGAATGTTGTGCTTTTCTAAGAGTTTGTCCATTTCTTCTAGGTTATCCATTTTATTGGCATAGAGATGCTTGTAGTACTCTCTCATGATCCTTTGTATTTCTGCAGTGTCAGTTGTTACTTCTCCTTATTCATTTCTAATTCTACTAATCTGAGTCTTCTCCCCTTTTTTTCTGGATGAGTCTGGCTAATGGTTTATCAATTTTGTTTATCTTCTCAAAGAACTGGCTTGTAATTTTATTGATCTTTGCTATCATTTCCTTCATTTCATTTTCATTTATTTCTGGTCTCATCTTTATGATCTCTTTCCTTCTGCTAATTTTGGGGTATTTTTGTTCTTCTTTCTCTAATTGCTTTAGGTGTAAGGTTAGGTTGTTTATTTGATATGTTTCTTGTTTCTTGAGGTAGGATTGTACTTATAAACTTCCCTCTTAGAACTGCTTTTGCTGCATCCCGTAGGTTTCGGGTCATCGTGTTTTCATTGGCATTTGTTTCTAGGTATTTTTTGATTTCCTCTTTGATTTCTTCAGTGATCTCTTTGTTATTAAGTAGTGTACTGTTTAGCCTTCATGTGTTTGTATTTCATGCAGATTTTTTTCTTGTAATTGATATCTAGTCTCATAGCGTAGTGGTCAGAAAAGATACATGATATGATTTCAATTTTCTTAAATTTACCAAGACTTAATTTGTGACCCAAGATATGATCTATGCTGGAGAATGTTCCATGAGCACTTGAGAAGTAAGTGTATTCTGTTGTTTTTGGATGTAATGTCCAATAAGTATCAATTAAGTCCATCTTGTTTAATATATCATTTAAAACTGTATTTCCTTATTTATTTTCATTTAGGATATCTGTCCATTGGTGAAAGTGGGGTGTTAAAGTCCCCTACTATGATTGTGTTACTGTCGATTTCCCCTTTTATGGCTGTTAGCATTTGCCTTACGTATTGAGGTGCTCCTATGTTGGGTGCATAAATATTTACAGTTGTTATAACTTCTTCTTGGATTGATCCCTTGATCATTATGTAGTGTCCTTCTTTGTCTCTTGTAATAGTCTTTATTTTAAAGTCTATTTTGTCTGATATGAGTATTGCTACTCCAGCTTTCTTTTGATTTCCATTTGCATGGAATATCTTTTTCCATCCTCTCACTTTCAGTCTGTATGTGTCCCTAGGTCTGAAGTGGTCTCTTCTAGACAGCATATATACCGGTCTTATTTTCGTAGCCATTCAACCAGTCCATGTCGCTTGGTGTGAGCATTTAATCCATTTACATTTAAGGTAATTTTCTATATGTATGTTCCTATTATCATTTTTTTAATTGTTTTGGGTTTGTTTTTGTAGGTCTTTCCTTCTGTTGTGTTTCCTGCCTAGAGAAGTTCCTTTAGCGTTTGCTGTAAAGCTGGTTTGGTGGTGCTGAATTCTCTTAGCTTTTGCTTTTCTGTAAACGTTTTAATTTCTCTGTCAAATCTGAATGAGGTCCTTGCTGGGTAGAGTAATCTTGGTTGTACGTTTTTCCCTTTCATCACTTTAAATATGTCCTGCCACTCCCTTCTGGCTTGCAGAGTTTCTGCTGAAAGATCAGTTGTTAACCTTATGAGGGTTCCCTTTTATGTTATTTGTTGTTTTTCCCTTGCTGCTTTTAATATTTTTTATTTTTATTTAATTTTTGATAGTTTGATTAGTATGTGTCTTGGCATGTTTCTCCTTGGATTCATCCTGTAATGGACTCTCCGTGCTTCCTGGACTTGATGAACTATTTCCTTTCCCATATTAGGGAAGTTTTCAACTATAATCTCTTCAATTTTTTCTCAGTCCCTTTCTTTTTCTCTTCTTCTTCTGGGACCCCTATAATTCGAATGTTGTTGCACTTAATGTTGTCGCAGAGGTCTGTAGCTAAATTTTTGCTTTAGTAAATAAAATTCTGTAACTTCTAAAAAAAGTATATTACTGAGTGCCTAATATCTTCCTGCTGGCTGCCAGAAACAGCAGAATTGTACAAGAAATTATTTTTTAAGTATCCATGAGGTACAGAGGTACACAGAAGAGGGAAGAATTATATATGGTGGTCAGTCAGAAAAGATTTAGCTAGGATATAACAGAATACAGCTTTGAAAGATAAATAGAACTTTTTCAGATGATTTCCATGAAGAAAAGCATTACAGGGAGTGGGACTAATAACGAGCAAAAACACAGAGAGCATGGGAACATATGTTTATGTATGACTGATTCATTTTGTTATAAAGCAGAAACTAACACACCATTGTAAAGCAATTATACCCCAATAAAGATGTTAAAAAATAAAAAAAATAAAATGATAGGATAATTTTGAGTAACTGCATGCTCTTCAACACTGCTGAACGTGAATTTTGTGAGAAGAAATGTCATGAGATGTTAATGGTAAAGCAGGTGATTATTGGAGGAACTTATCTACTATAATTGTAGTTTGAGCTTTATTCAAGGTCAATGGGGAGACATTGAAACATTTATATCAGTGAAGTAATGTGGTCATCTGGAATTTTAAATCAGTCACTTCCATCACTTTGATGGAAGACCTTTGTATCATTATGAAATATCTTTCTTTGCTTCTAGTAATACATCTTGCATTAAAGCCTATTTTGATCTTAGCATTGCTCTACCAGTTTTATTTTGGTTGGAGTTTACAAGGTATAGCCTTTGTAACCATTTTACCTTCAACTTTTATGCACCCTAATATGTAAAAAAAATTTTGCAACATATAGGTAGGGACTTTTCTCCCCATCCGACAATCTTAATCTTTAATTAGAATATTAATCCATGTATTTATTTAGCATAAATTAACTAATATAACTACTTGTTTTCTATTTGTCCCATCTGTTCTATAGTCCTTTTTTCTCTCCATTCTTTTACTCTCTTGAATTAGTCAAGTAGTTTTTACCGTTCATTCTCCTCCTTCCCACAATTAGCTTATTAGTTATATAACTTTTAACTTTTATTTTACAGGTTACTCTAGGGCAGGGTTTCTCAACCATGTTATGATTGATATCTTGGACTGAAGAATTCTTCATGGGCTGGGAGGAGGCTGTTCTGTGTATATTATAGGATGTTTAGCAGCATCCATGGTTTCCACCCACTAGATACCAATAGTACCACCCATGCTGCTACAATCATGACAATCAAAAATGTCTTCGGACATTGTCACATATCCCCTGTGGGTCACAATCCCTCTTCTTGAGAATCACTGCTCTAGAGCTGGGCTGTCCAGTATGTTAGCTAGTAGCCACATGTGAGGACTTGAAATGTGGGTAGTCCACTTTGAGATGTGCTATAAAAGTAAGACAACAGATTTTGAAGACTTATTATTTTAAAGACCCTCATTAATAATTTTATATTGATTTATATCTTAGATATATTAGGTTAGAAAAATATTATTAAAATTAATTTCACCTGTTTTTTTCCTACTAGTTTTAAATATAACTGCTAGAAATTGAAGATCTGCTTATGTGATTCTCATTTGTGGCTTGTATTACTTCTCTAGAGATTATGACATACATCCTTCACTTACTCAGGTCTATTATAAACTAGTACTTTTACAAGTACCAGACAATGCAAGGATTTTGGAACACTTCCACTCTGTTAACTGCTCCTTGCCTCCCTTTGTGCTATTGCTGTCAGGTATTTTAGTTCTAGATATTACAAATGTCATTTGGCATTACTATTATTGTTTTATACAGTTAATGTTAACCCACATTTGACCCTTTCTGTTGCTATTTACTGCTGCCTGCATTTCCATGCTTTCATCAAGGATCATTTCTTTCTAATTGAAGCACTGCCTTTTTTATTTCTTTTAATGCACACCTACTATTGATTAAGTCTCTCATTTTTTTTCTTTTTCTGAAAATGTCTTTCATTACAGGTAAATGAATTTTTACATATGTAAACACTTATGTTACCATGACCTAGCTCAAGCACTCTAGAAGAATTTCCAGCAGGCTAGAAGGCTCTGTTGTATCCTCCTAATCAAGATTTCCCCAGAGCTAACACTATCCCGACCTTTATAACCACAAATTAGTTTTGCCTGCTTTTAACCTTCATATAAATGGACTTATACAGTATATGCTTTTTTGTGCCTGCTTTCTTTTGCACAACATTGTATCTATGAGATCCATTCATTCTGTGGCATGTAGCAGTTTTCTGAATAATATTCCATTGTATGAATTACCACAGTTGGTTTATCCCATATCATATTGATACATATTCAGGTTGTTTTCAGATGACTCAGATTATGAATAAAGCTCTATGATCATTCTTGTACATTTACATGGTGAACATAAGCACTCATTATACTAGGAATGAAATTGCTGATCATTTAAGAGTAGACCATTTAATAGATACCACCAAACAGATTTCCAAAGTGGCTGTACCAATTAACACTCCCATTAGCAAACTATGAGAGTTCCTTTCTCCACATCCTCACTAACCCTGTGGTATAGTCAGCCTTCCTGTTGGGTAACAGTCTTTGGGTAGATATGCCTTGTGATTGTAGTCTTCTGATCTTTGGCTTCCCTTATCACTTGTTAACGTTGTCTTTTCATGTACGTAAGTTCTTAATTTCAGTGAAGTCCAAATTTCCAGTGTTCTTTATTGTGGTTAGTATGTTTTGTTTAGGAAATAATTGCTTACCCCAAGGCCAGGAAGATAGTTTCTTATTATTTAGTCCAGAAGTTTTATCATTTACCTTTTACACTTAGTTCTATGATCCATCTTAAATTATTTTAATAAGGATAATTTTGCCTGTTTGGAATTCTAAGGTATTTGTTTTCACTTGATTACAGAAACTTCTAGTTTTTTTTGTTGTTGTTGTTATTTTCATCATTTCTGTTGAGGCGTCTTACTGTTTTTCTTCTGGCTGCTTCCAAGATTTTCTCTTTATATTTCACTTTCAGCAGTTTGACTAATAATTTGTTTATTATTAGTCTAGATGGTGTTTTAATTATCCTGCTTGAAGTTCATAACCCTTCTAGATTCTATTATTTTGTCTTTCATAAATTTTTAAAAATTTATGTCATCATGTTTTCAGATATTGCTTCTGCTCATTCTCTGTCCTCTCCTTTCTAGGATTCAGATTACGTGTACATCAGAAAATGTCATCATGCCCCAGAATTCTTAAGCTCTTTTTTGCATTTCCTATCTCTTTTTCTCACCATAACTCAATCTGGATAATGTTTTCTGATCTTTCTTATATTTCATCAACCCTCTCTTCAGCCATGTCTAATATCTATTGTGCTCATTAGCTAAGTTCTTGAGTTACTATAATTTTTAGTTCTAGAATTTTCAAAGATAATTTGATAATTCCAGTTTTCTGTTGAAATTCCTTATCTTTTCATCTTTTACTTAAATGTATTAATTAATGGTTATTTTAAAGTTCATATGTAATAAATACAATATATGGATCTCTTTGTGTTTCTTTTATCTGTTGTTTTTTTTCTCTCTCTCTTAGGTTGTGGTCATGTCCTGGCATACCTATAATTTTCCACAAAATACTGGGTGTTGTGTGTGAAAATTTGTAGTGATAACTTGAAACTCTGGATCATGCTTTCTTTCTCCAATAAAGGATTTCAGTTTTGGGGTTTTTTTTTCCCCTGTAGGTAGTTAGAATAGGGATATATCACCTTGAATATACTCTTGGGTTGTACCAATTCACAGTTGAATTTCAGTTTTTTGGGTTTTTGTGGTTTTTTTTGCGGTACGCAGGCCTCTCACTGTGGTGGCCTCTCCCGTTGCGGAGCACAGGCTCCGGACGCGCAGGCTCAGCGGCCATGGCTCACGGGCCCAGCTGCTCCGCGGCATGTGGGATCTTCCCGGACTGGGGCATGAACCCGTGTCCCCTGCATCAGCAGGCGGACTCTCAACCACTGCGCCACCAGGGAGGCCCTGAATTTCAGTTTTGTGATAGCTCCATATTTTCACTTTGTACTCTTTCTAGGATGTTTCCCTTCATGGGTCTCAACTGAAAGTCTGGAGGGTTTACCATAGCCTCTTTTCTTTAGGTCCTTAAACTCCAAATTTTGTCTCCCCACCATTGTAAGACTGATGAAATTCCTGCTCAACCTCTTGGCCAATGATTTCTGTTTGATTTCTAATCCCCTCGTTCTACACCATGCACAGTAAGCACATGCCTGGAGAGGATAAGCAGCACAGCGTGTTGGGATCATCAGGTACCAATTTATGTACCTTCTCTCCAAGATCTTGGTCCATGGGTTACTAGTTCCTAGATACCTAGCTCTTTGATGCTTCAAGACCAAGAAAGAAATCAATGATGCTCAGATGATGGATAGTGGTGCCACTAACTGAACAGGGCATACAAGATAAAAAATGATTGAGGGGGTCATAACGGAAAGGGATGTGGTCAAGAGGAAGAGACAATAAATTCTGCTTTGATAATGTTTAAAGTGTTTGTGGCTCTTCTAAACAAAGATAACCACTAAGCAACTGGATTTAGGGAAAGAGGTTTGGGCTATTGATACAAATGTGTAAGTTATCTGAATATAAGTGATGCTTAAAATTATGAGATCAGATGCAATCATGAAGGTAGAGTTCTATATGTAGAGTAAGTGAACCAGGCTTAAGATATAACTCTGGAAAACTCAGATATTTAAGATGAGATAATAAATATCTGTTTAGAATCAGTCTCAATTAATTAACTACCAAAATAGTTCAGTAGTCCAAGAAAAGAACTGTCAATCCTGTCTTTTTAATTATTCCGTGAAAAATTATTTCTTCCAAATGTTAGTTTATACTCTTTCCTCGTATAGTTCTAAATTAACAAAACTAGCATGTTAGTAGATCCATAGGGAAGCTGTTAGTCATGTATTTCCATAAAGTTTTATGTTTCTAGAACATAGCATAAACACCAGAAGAATATAATGAAACAAAGGTAGCATATGTAAGTTCAAGCTGGAATTGATCTGTTGTTATTGGTTTAGAAAGTAGGCTCTGGGCTTCCCTGGTGGCGCAGTGGTTGAGAGTCCGCCTGCCGATGCAGGGGACATGGGTTCGTGTCCCGGTCCGGGAAGATCCCACATACCATGGAGCGGCTGGGCCCGTGAGCCATGGCCGCTGAGCCTGCACGTCCGGAGCCTGTGCTCCGCAACAGGAGAGGCCACAATAGTGAGAGGCCCGCGTACCGCAAAAAAAAAAAAAAAAGAAAGTAGGCTCTGAAGTATCTGAATCTAACTGTCAAATGTGTATCCTGTCTTTTCCACTTATTAGTTTTATAATATCGGGAAAGATGCTTAATCTCTCCAGCCCTCAGTTTTCTTACTGGTAAAATGAAAATAAAAGCAGTACCTAGTCCATTGGGTTGCTATGACAATGAAATGAAATGATGTGGGTAAAGTGTTTAGCACAGTGTCAGGCATATAATAAACTATACATAAATGTGAAAAGGTATATAACTTCAGACCAATTACATGAAGGTAAAATTAGTAGGTCATTCAAACCACTGTTGGATTCAAGCTTAGAACACCTTTTACCTATGTCTAAATGCCAGCAGAAATCCAGTTGTAATATTTTTCACCCCTTTAATTACCAAAATTGATTCAACTTTGAATGTTTCCTTTTTCTATATGTCTCTCCCAAAATAAAAATAAAGATGCATTTTCCACATAGATTGACCATCTTTTTGTCAAAGTATATGAGTGACTATGATCCTTGTTTGAACTGCCTTTGCATTTGTAACCGATGTGTGCCTTCCAAACTAGAGGAAAGTTATATTATCTAAAATGACTAATGTAAAAGTGTACACTAGATTTATCAGGTGTTGAGCTACAGTTAATCATACTCCCAAAAGATCTAGGTACTGCTTCTTTTTAAATTCTGCATGACCAGACTATTTCAGGGGAATTAACTCTCCTAAAACAAGAACAAAATTTGTATTTGGCCAAAATGACAACTTCACTCTTGAAACCAGTGAACTTTAATAATTCAGAAGCTAAATGCTTGCTATTTTATCCCAAGATAATAAGTAAGGTGTTTTTTTAAATTTAATTTTATTTTTTTATACAGCAGGTTCTTATTAGTCATCCATTTGATACACATCAGTGTATACATGTCAATCCCAATCTCCCAATTCGTCACACCACCACCCAATAAATAAGTTTATATTCAACAGTGAGTAATGGAGGCATTGACTTTCTTATGTCTTCAGAGATTTTTTGAACATTTTTTACCTGTAATACTGTCTCCATCGGAGTGTGCTTGGTTAATGTGCACAGAATTCAGAAAGCATTCTTCTTTCTTTAAGAAATACACTTTACCTGTGTGCATGGCAAAGAAGAAACTTGCTTGTTCTATACTTTCATTTTCCTTACACTTTACAAGTTGGAAATTTTGAAAATGAGATTGCTACCCTGTATTTTTAAGACTTTCCGTTGTAGGTGGTAGAAATACATACAAATTATTTGGTGTTCAAAACAAATGTGTCTGCCGAGTAACTGCAGTTTGCAGGGGTGGTACTGGCTTAGACACAAATAAATCAAGGGTTTCAAACTGCATCACTGCAGTCATCATCATCGTCTTGACTGATCTCTCTGTGTCTCTCCCTATTTCTCTCCTCTCTCTTATCTCTCTGGTAAAAAGGGTGTCTTGGGTTTTCTGTCGCTGCTTTAATAAATTACCACAACCTTAATAGCTTAAAACAACACAAATTTATTCTCATAAAACTCTGGAAGTCAGAAGTCCAAAATAAGTCTTGCAAGGCTAAAATCAAGGTGTGTGCACTATGCTGCTTCTTTCGATGGTAGCAGCACCAGTGTATGCAGTTTCTCTGTGGTTTCAGGGTCCAGTTCCCAGCACAAAAGTGGCCTAGAGGGGAGTTGGGAGGTGGCAGCACCTTCCCTAATGCTCTGTAGGACAACAGAAGCAGCAGTTTCTTCTTTGGGCCAACTGAGCTGTGTGATGTTCAGAATCGTTCCCAGGCAGTTAACTTCAAGTTCAATTCTCTGGGCCTCCCAGCAGTTCCCTGAGCCAGCCAGTATCCTTTTTTTTTTTTTTTTTTTTTTTTTTTTTTTTTTTTGCGGTACGCGGGCCTCTCACTGTTGTGGCCTCTCCCGTTGCGGAGCACAGGCCCCGGACGCGCAGGCTCAGCGGGCCCATGGGCCCAGCCACTCCGCGGCACGTGGTATCCTCCCAGACCAGGGCACGAACCCGTATCCCCTGCATCGGCAGGCGGACTCCCAACCACTGCGCCACCAGCGAAGCCCCCAGCCAGTATCCTTTTAATAAACTCCTTTTAATGCTTAATCAGCTAAAGAGAGTTAACTTCAGGTGCTTGAAATTAAGGGTGATGATTGATTTATCTACCTCAGAGAGTTGGTGTTGTAATTAAACAAAATAAAATCGATAGATTGTCACACGAGTTGCCTTCCTCAGTTTGCTTGCAGATAATCCCCCAAACACACCCTCTGCACCCAAGCTCTTGTTTCAGGGTTGGCTTTTGAGGGAACACAATGAAGACAGATTCATACCAATGGAAGGAAAATATTATGTTTGACTTTGAACATATCAGATAAAAAGAGGCATTCAAAACTAAAATTCCACAGTGATGCCTCCACTTTCATTTTCTTCAAATCAAGCTGCGAAAATACTGAATATCATTTTTTAAAATTTGGGATCATTCCCATGGCTTTCTATGCTGTTAATGATTCTGGCATACATTATTTATTTTGCAAAAAATGTTGGCAAAATTCCCTAAAAGGAATAGTCTTTTTAATGCATCATCATTTTGTTTATCCCAGAGGTAAAAGTTTAACATGTGTTTGCACTGAAAATGGTGCTGAAATTTGAGAATTCATTTAAAAGAAGATTAATAGTTTATAATATTCTACTGGTTGAAATGTAGTTTACAAGAAAAACTAATTACTTTTACAGAGTAGTTGAAAACCTTAGACCTAGAATATGTGAATGATCTTCATTTGAACAAATTAAGGGAATTGATTCATATTTGCTGCAAAGCAATCCAGTTACATTTAGGCAGGGAACATTCACAGTGTTTGGGTTCAATGTTTCTGGAAACCTAAGAAAATAAAACAAAACTAGAGCACATTTTCCCTGCAGGCTCTAACTTGAAAATTCAATTAAGATTTATTGATAAAAGACTGCACCAGCTAAAATATATTATCCTAATTTAGGGATCCATAAGCATTTCTGTGATTTTTATGCACTATAAATTATATACTTTATGCCTATCTGATGTCCAAATGTGTTGGTAAATGAGGTGCCTAAAGCAACATGTAGGGATAGAATATAATTCTGTTAATGTTGAAAAGAGGTGGCATTTGTATGCTAATCATAACAGAGCTTATGTGGACTGTTTTAACAACTTCCATACTAGACTCATTATATTTATATAGTGTCCCTTCTGTCTCCAGTCTTTTACACCTGGCGAATTCACCCACACACCCTAAAGACAAACTGAAAGCACCAAGGAAAGTTTTAGGCAATTGCCTCCCCCATTTCTCTTTCCCAAAACTCATACCTCCTCCAAACCTGCTTTGGTTTTTTTGATAGCCTGCATGTGTAACAGAGTTTCAGGTGAGCTGAATTTAGAACCTTGAATGACAAGCTGGCAGCATTTCTTGGTTTAGGTACCTGTAGCCAGTCCCTTTGGAGATCTTTGTTTTGCTTTTAGTTATGTAAGATGTTCAGGCACCTGTTATCTTGGGGGTAAGTCTCATAACCTGATGTTTTTCCTCAAGACTTCATGGTGTACAGAGCCTGCCTCCAGGGTAAGGCATGGGAAATTTTGCGTACTGGTGAAGGAGCCACTTGGGGAAAAAAATATGAACTAGAATTTGAACAACTTCCTTTTTGAGGTTTAACATTGTTAGAAGTTTTCTGACAGATTGAGGGGGTTCAGTGCAAGATTTTTCACTGGAAAAAAGCACCAAGGGCTTTGAAGTAGAACTCTCCTTCAGTGATTTGTGCTTAAGACCCAGCCAACCCAGGAACCTCAATATCCAAAGTAAGCAGTTTTGGTCAAGGCACACATGAGAAATAGGTAATTACTTCAGGAGCTTCCAGTGATGCCCTAGCATGTTATCACCTTTGGGGATCCATGGCTGGATACGTGTAAGTATAAACCTGAAGTCTAACTATGGTATAACTGTACAGGGATGAAGAGGTCTGGGCAAGAAAAGATATCACTGTGGCAATAGATACGTACTCCTCAGATTGTGCAGAACAGATACTCAGTAGAGACAGCTTGTGCGATAGCAAAACACTTCTGGTGCTAAAGGCATCAACAGACTTTTTGGTTCTCTCTCCTCACATCTTTTTGGAAGCTGAACTGACCATTGTGGGCAGTTGTTTGTGGGGAGGCCACAGGAGGTAGACATCAGTGTTTCTGCAAATATAAGAATGAGGTATGCCAAACTGATGAATTAAGTTGTGGTTTCCAGCTCTGTTGACTCCTAGAGTTTTGGCAGCCTCCCTCTACTCCTGTGTCCCTGAGTATAAGCTACTTTTATTGTGAAACTTACATTTTTTCCCCCTATGGAAAATAACAATTAAGCAAAAAAATATATAATTGATAAATTTATTTTTTAAATATCCACATAACTCAAAATGTTAGGAATAATTTTAAAACAAAGAAAATAATATATATATGTATAATAGCATTTTTTACAACTCTCAGTGTGCTTGGATGAACAGTAGGGAGTTGGCTAACTGAGAAAGATGCTGAGATACAAGGCATTGAATAATAAAAGGGCCATTCTCAGTTTTAGAATGGATAGGGGGCAAGTAGGAGAAGACCTAGATAAAAACAAGACCAAATATAGCCCAGAACTTGAAGTTGTTTGTCTTAACTCTGCTCAAACCGGATTCACACTTATACTCTTTTTTTTTTTTTTTTTGCGGTACACGGGCCTCTCACTGTTGTGGCCTCTCCCGTTGCGGAACACAGGCTCCGGACGCGCAGGCTCAGCGGCCATGGCTCACGGGCCCAGCTGCTCCGTGGCACGTGGGATCTTCCCGGACCAGGGCACGAACCCGTGTCCCCTGCATCTACAGGCGGACTCTCAACCACTGTGCCACCAGGGAAGCCCACACTTCCACTCTTGATGTGGCTGGCACCCAATGAGAAAACAAACCTTTGGACAAAAATAGGTTAGAAAACAAAATGAAAGAAAGCATCCCATTTTACAAAATCAGATTTTTAAAACAAAATACTTAGTGGTAAAATTAAAAAGAAAAATATAAGATCTACTTGGGAAAAAAATTATGGAATATAAAAAATTAAATATATATAGATATATAGTTGACTCGAACAACAGGGGTACAAACTGCACAAGTCCACTTATATGATGATTTTTTTTCAATAATAAATCCTACAGTACTACATTCTCTGCAGTTGTTTGAATCTGAGTATGTGGAACCACAGATGCAGAGAATGGACTATAAGTTATAGTTGGATTTTCCAGTGCTCACAGAGTCAGCACCCCAACCCCTACATTGTTCAAAGGTCAACTGTACTTTCATCCAGTGTAGAAAGACTAAATAATACAAACATCAAAGTCATACTATATAGCACAGGGAACTCTACTCAGTATTCTATAATAACCTATATGGGAAGAGAATCTGAAAAAGAATTGATATATGTGTATGTTAACTGCACCACTTTGCTGTACACCTGAAACTAACACAACGTTGTAAATCAACTATACCCCAATATAACATAAAAATTAAATTTAAAAAAATAATTATACAAACATGAAAATCTCCCAAAGTTTAATAGGTTAATTCATTATCATCCCAAACAGAATTCCAGAGGTTTCTTCTTTTCAACTTGCAAAAATAATAGTAGAGTTCACCTATAAAAATAAATGTCTGAGTAGAGGCAGAAAATCTCTGAAAAAGAAAATTAATACAGAGGTAATATACCTACCAGTAAAACTTCAATATTAAGGAATGTTATTATTAGCCAAAGAATAGACAGCTCTGTGAAACAAAAGAGAATTCAGAAATAAACCTCCAAACAAATAGGAATTTAGTACGTAATTTATAAATCTTTTCAAATTATTGAGGGAAAAATGGATTATTCAATAAATGATGTTGGAACAGCTGGGCTACTAATTTAGAAGGATCTCAAAATGAATTCCAAACATGTAAATATTGCACTGTAAAAGTGAAATCATAAAAAGCAAAAAAGTTGAATTAAAAAAAATAATTTTAGGGACTTCCCTGGTGGCACAGTAGTTAAGAATCTTCTGCCAATGCAAGGGACAGGGGTTCAAGCCCTGGTCCAGGAAGATAGCACAGGCCGCAGAGCAACTAAGCCTATGTGCCACAACTACTGAGCCTACACTCTATAGCCCATGAGCCACAAATTACTGAGTGCACGTGCCACAACTGCTGAAGCCTGCAGTTCTAGAGCCCGTGCTCTGCAACAAGAGAAGCCACCAAAATGAGAAGCCTGTGCACTGCAACGAAGAGTAGCCCCTGCTTGCTGCAACTAGAGAAAGCCCACATGCAGCAATGAAGATCCAGTGCAGCCAAAAATAATTAATTAATTTAAAAAATACTTTAAAAATAATAATTTTAGGGGGACCTTCAGGATGGCAGAGGAGTAAGAGGTGGAGCTCACCTTCCTCCCCACAAATGCATCAAAAATACTTCTAGGGCTTCCCTGGTGGCGCAGTGGTTGAGAGTCCGCCTGCCGATGCAGGGGACATGGGTTCGTGCCCCGGTCCAGGAAGATCCCACATGCTGCGGAGCGGCTGGGCCCGTGGGCCATGGCCGCTGAGCCTGCGCGTCCGGAGCCTGTTGCTCCGCAATGGGAGAGGCCACAACAGTGAGAGGCCCGCGTACCACAAACAAAACAAACAAACAAAAAAAAAAAACAACAACAAAAAAAATACTTCTACAAGTGGAACAACTCCTACAGAACACCGACTGAACACTGGCAGAAGACCTCAGACTTCCCAAAAGGCAAGAAAATCCCCACGTACCTGGCTGTGTGGCTGATAGGGTCTTGTTGCTCGGGGCAGGTGTCAGACCTGAACGTTTGAGGTGGGAAAGCCAAGTTCAGGACGTTGGACTACCAGAGACCTCCCAGTCCCGCATAATATCAATCAGTGAGAGCTCTCCCAGAGATCTCCACTTTAACGCTAAGACCCAGCTCCACCCAATGGCCAGCAAGCTACAGTGCTAGACACCCCATGCCAAACAATGAGCAAGACAGGAACAAAACCGCACCCATTAGCAGAGAGGCTGCCTAAAATCATAATAAGGTCACAAACACCCCAAAACACACTACTACATGCAGACATGCCCACCAGAAAGACAAGATCCAGCACCACCAGAATACGGACACCAGTCCTCTCCACCAGGAAGTCTACACAACCCACTGAACCAACCTCACCCACTGGGGGAAGACACCAAATACAACGAGAACTACAAACCTGCAACCTGCGAAAAGGAGACCCCAAACTCAGTAAGTTAAACAAAATGAGAAGACAGAGAAATATGCAACAGATGAAGGAGCAAGGTAAAAACCCACCAGACCAAACAAATGAAGAGGAAATAGGCAGGCTACCTGAAAGAATTCAGAGTAACGTTAGTAAAGATTATCCAAATTTTGGAAATAGAATGGAAAATTACAAGAAACGTTTAACAAGGACCTAGAAGAACTAAACAGCAAAAAAACATGATGAACAACACAAAAAATGGAATTTAAAATTCTCTAGGAGGAATCAATAGAATAACTGAGGCAGAAGAACGGATAAGTGACGAGGAAGATAAAATAGTGGAAGTAACTACTGCACAGCAGATTAAAGAAAAAAGAATGAAAAGAATTGAGGACAGTCTCAGAGATCTCTGAGACAACATTAAATGCACCAACATTCAAATTATAGGGGTCCCAGAAGAAGAAGAGAAAAAGAAAGGGTCTGGGAAAATGTTTGAAGAGATTATAGTTGAAAACTTCCCTAACATAGGAAAAGAAATAGTCAATCAAGTCCAGGAAGGACAGAGAGTCCCACACAGGATAAACCCTAGGAGAAACACACCAAGACACATACTAATCAGACTATCAAAAATTAAAAACATAGAAAAAATATTAAAAGCAGCAAGGGAAAAGCAACAAATAACATACAAGGGAATCCCGATAAGGTTAACAGCTGAGCTTTCATCAGAAACTCTGCAAGCCAGAAGAGAGTGGCAGGACATATTTAAAGTAATGAAAGGAGGGGGCTTCCCTAGTGGCACAGTGGTTAAGAATCCACCTGCCAGTGCAGAGGATGTGGGTTCAAGCCCTGGTCCAGGAAGATCCCACATGCCACAGAGCAGCTGAGCCTATGCGCCACAACTACTGAGCCTGTGCTCTAGAGCCTGCGAGCCACAACTACTGAGCCCGCGAGCCACAACTACTGGAGCCTGCGCACCTAGAGCCCGTGCTCCGCAACAGGAGAAGCCACCGCAATGAGAAGCCTGCGCACCACAGTGAAGAGTAGCCCCCGCTCGCCGCAACTAGAGAAAGCCCGCGCACAGCAACAAAGACCCAACGCAGCCAAAAAAACCCAAAAATAAATAAATAAAATAAATTTTAAAAATAAATAAATAAATAAATAAAGTAATGAAAGGAAAAAACCTACAACCAAGATTACCCAGCAAGGATCTCATTCAGATTCCATGGAGAAATTAAAACCTTTACAGACAAGCAAAAGCTAAGAGAATTCAGCACCACAAAACCACCTTTACAACAAATGTTAAAGGAACTTCTGTAGGCAGGAAACACAACAGAAGGAAAAGACCTACAAAAACAAACCCAAAACAATTAAGAAAATGGTAATAGGAACATACATATCGATAATTACCTTAAATGTAAATGACTTAAATGCTCCAACCAAAAGACATAGATTGGCTGAATGGGTACAAAAACAAGACCTGTATATTTGCTGTCTAGAAGAGACCCACTTCAGGCCTAGGGACACATACAGACTGAAAGTGAGAGGATGGAAAAAGATATTCCATGCAAATGGAAATCAAAAGAAAGCTGGAGCAGCAATACTCATATCAGACAAAAGAGACTTTAAAGACTATTACAAGAGACAAAGAAGGACCCTACATAATGATCAAGGGATCAATCCAAGAAGAAGATATAACAATTGTAAATATTTATGCACCCAATACAGAAGCACCTCAATACATAAGGCAAATGCTAACAGCCATAAAAGGGGAAATTGACAGTAACACAATCATAGTAGGGGACTTTAACACCCCAGTTTCACCAATGGACAGATCATCCTAAATGAAAATAAATAAGGAAACACAGGCTTTAAATGACACATTAAACAAGATGGACTTAATTGATATTTATAGGACATTCCATCCAAAAACAGCAGATTACACTTTCTTCTCAAGTGCCCATGGAACATTCTCCAGTATAGATCATATCATGGATCACAAATCAAGCCTTGTTAAATTTAAGAAAATTGAAATCATGTCAGGTATCTTTTCCGACCACAACACTATGAAAGTAGATATCACTTACAGGAAAAAAACTAAAAAATGCGAACACATGGAGACTAAACAATACACTACTAAATAACCAAGAGATCACTGAAATAATCAAAGAGGGAATCAAAAAATACCTAGAAACAAATGACAATGAAAACATGACGACCCAAAACCTATGGGATGCAGCAAAAGCAGTTCTAACAGAGAAGTTTATAACAATACAATCCTACTTCAAGAAACAAGAAAAATCTCAAATAAACAACATAACCTTACACCTAAATCAATTAGAGAAGGAAGAACAAAAGAAACCCAATGTTAGCAGAAGGAAAGAAATCATAAAGATCAGATCAGAAATAAATGAAAAAGAAATGAAGGAAACAATAGCAAAGATCAATAAAACTAAAATCTGGTTCTTTGAGAAGATAAACAAAATTGATAAGCCATTAACAAGACTCATCAAGAAAAAAAGGGAGAAGACTCAAATCAACAGAATTAGAAATGAAAGAAGAGAAGTAACAACTGACACTGCAAAAATACAAAGGATCATGAGAGATTACTACAAGCAACTCTATGCCAATAAAATGGACAACCTGGAAGAACTGGACAAATTCTTTGCAAAACACAACCTTCCAAGACTGAACCAAGAAGAGATAGAAAATATAAACAGACCAATCACAAGCACTGAAATTGAAACTGTGGTTAAAAATCCTCCAACAAACAAAAGCCCAGGACCAGATGGCTTCACAGGTAAATTCTATCAAACATTTAGAGAAGAGCTAACACCTATCCTTCTCAAACTCTTCCAAAATATAACAGAGGGAGGAACACTCCCAAACTCATTCTACGAGGCCACCATCACCCTGATACCAAAAGCAGACAAGATGTCACAAAGAAAGAAAACTACAGGCCAATATCACTGTTTAACGTAGATGCAAAATTCCTCAACAAAATACTAGCAAACAGAATCCAACAGCATATTAAAAGGGTCATACACCGTGATCAAGTGGGGTTTATCCCAGGAATGCAAGGATTCTTCAATATATGCAAATTAATTGGTGTGATACACCATAATAACAAATTGAAGGAGAAAAACTTTATGATCATCTCAGTAGATGCAGAAAAAGCTTTTGACAAAATTCAACACCGATTTATGATACAAACTCTCCAGAAAGTAGGCATAGAGGGAACCTACCTCAACATAATAAAGGCCATATATGACAAACCCACAGCCAACATCGTTCTCAATGGTGAAAAACTAAAACCATTTCCTCTAAGATCCAGAAAAAGACAAGGTTGCCCACTCTCACCACTGTCATTCAACATTGGTTTGGAAGTTTTAGCTACAGCAATCAGAGAAGAAAAAGAAAGAAAAGGAATCCAACTCGGAAAAGAAGAAGTAAAACTGTCACTGTTAGCAGATGACATGATACTATACATAGAGAATCCTAAAGATGTTACCAGAAAACTACTAGAGCTAATCAATGAATTTGGTAAAGTAGCAAGATACAAAATTAATGCACAGAAAACTCTTGCATTCCTATACATTAACAACAAAATATCTAAAAGAAATTAAGGAAACACTCACATTTACCGTTGCAACGAAAAGAGTAAAATACCTAGGAATAGGGCTTCCCTGGTGGCGCAGTGGTTGAGAGTCTGCCTGCTGATGCAGGGGACACGGGTTTGTGCCCCAGTCCGGGAAGATCCCACATGCCACGGAGCGGCTGTGCCCGTGAGCCATGGCCGCTGAGCCTGCGCGTCCGGAGCCTGTTGCTCCGCAACGGGAGAGGCCACAACGATGAGAGGCCCGTGTACTGCAAAAAAAAAAAAAAAACCTAGGAATAAACCTACCTAAGGACACAAAAGTCCTGTATGCAGAAAACTATAAGACACTGATGAAAGAAATTAAAGATGATACCAACAGATGGAGAGATATACCATGTCTTGGAATGGAAGAATCAACATTGTGAAAATGACTATACTACCCAAAGCCGTCTACAGATTCAATGCAATCCTTATCAAACTACCAACAACATTTTTCACAGAACTAGAACAAAAGATTTCACAGTTTGTATGGAAACACAAAAGATCCTGAATAGCCAAAGCAATCTTGAGAAAGAAAAATGGAGCTGGAGGAATCAGGCTCCCTGACTTCAGACGATACTACAAAGCAACAGTAATTAAGACAGTATGGTACTGGCACAGAAACAGAAATATAGATCAATGGAACAGGATAGAAAGCCCAGAGATAAACCCACACGCATATGGTCAACTTATCTTTGATAAAGGAGGCAAGAATATACAATGGATAAAAGACAGCCCCTTCAGTAAGTGCTGGGAAAACTGGATAGCTACATATAAAAGAATGAAATTAGAACACTCCCTAACACCATACACAAACATAAACTCAAACTGGATTAAAGACCTAAACGTAAGGTTAGACACTATAAAACTCTTAGAGGAAAACATAGGCAGAACACATTTATGACATAAATCACAGCAAGATCCTTTTTGACCCACCTCCTAGAGAAATGGAAAGAAAAAGAAAAATAAACAAATGTTACCTAATGAAACTTAAAAGCTTTTGCACAGCAAAGGAAACCGTAAACAAGACAAAAACCAACCCTTAAAATGGGGGGAAATATTTGCAAATGAAGCAACTGACAAAGGATTACCTCCAAAATATACAAGCAGCTCATGCAGCTCAATATCAAAAAACAAGCAACGCAATCCAAAAATGGGCAGAAGACCTGAACAGACATTTCTCCCAAGAAGATACACAGATTGCCAACAAACACATGAAAGGATGCTCAACATCACTAATCATTAGAGAAATGCAAATCAAAACTACAATGAAGTATCACCTCACACCAGTCACAATGGCCATCATCAAAAAATCTACAAACAATAAATGCTGGAGAGGGTGTGGAGAAAAGGGAACCCTCTTGCACTGTTGGTGGGAATGTAAATTGATACAGCCACTATGGAGAACAGTATAGAGGTTCTTTAATAAACTAAAAATAGAACTACCATATGACCCAGTAATCCCACTACTGGGCATAAACCCTTAGAAAATCATAATTCAAAAAGAATCGTGTACCACAGTGTTCATTGCAGCACTATATACCCTAGCCAGGACATGGAAGCAATCTAAGTGTCCATCCACAGATGAATGGATAAAGAACATGTGACACCTGTGTACAATGGAATATTACTCCACCATGAAAAGAAACGAAATTGAGTTCTTTTTAGTGAGGTGGATGGACCTAGAGTTTGTCAAACAGAGTGAAGTAAGTCAGAAAGAGAAAAGCAAATACTGTATGCTAACACATATATATGGAATGTTAAAAAAAAATGGTTCTGAAGAACCTAGGGGCAGAACAGGAATAAAGACGCAGACGTACAGAATGAACTTGAGGACACGGGGAGGGGGATGGGTAAGCTGGGACGAAATGAGGGAGTGGCATGGACGTGTATGCACTACCAAATGTAAAACAGATAGCTAGTGGGAAGCAGCCACATAGCACAGGGAGATCAGCTTGGTGCTTTGTGACCACATAGAGAGGTGGGTTAGGGAGGGTGGGAGGGAGATGCAAGAGGGAGGGGATATGGGGATATATTTTTACATATAGCTGATTCACTTTGTTGTACAGCAGAAACTAGCACAACATTGTAAAGCAATTATACTCCAATAAAGATGCTAAAAAATAATAATTTTAGAGTAGGAGGCTTTTTATGGGAAGATTGAAAATCTAGACGTCATTAAGGAATAGATTAATATGTTTGCCTACATAAAAACTAAGGGGTCATGCAAGACAAAACAAATACTACAAATAAAGATAAAATACAACCAACTAACTCGAGAAAAAATTACTTGTAATACATATCAGTAAAATTCTAATTTCTTTAATATACAAAAGCACTTGCTATTCAATGAGAAGAAAAGCAACCACAAAGACAAAAATTGACATATAGACTTACAAATCTATTTAAAATATTTTATTTAACGAAGAAATGATACAAGCACAAAACAAAGTCTCCTTAATGAGTCTTAATTCTAGTAGGTATGCCTGATTCTCAGCTGGTAAACCCTTGTAGGGCTGTGCTAGTTGCTTACAACTTGTGCCCAATCTGATTGGTGAGAACTCATTCCCTTCCCAGTTAAAGTTAAAAACAAAAGCACCTAATAGTATAATTCCTTGTTATTTAAAAGCATTAAAAAGGTTTATGTGTGTTTGCTTTTAAGGATATTCATTTTCTATGTATCTGGTTCCAATTAACTGATTTGTTCCCTATACTTTTCACTGAACGTAATACAAGATGATTACTAATGAATGATTCCTTTTACTTGCATGCGTGATTTTTAGATATACATTGGGGGAGCTCTGCTCTTTTCAGGTATTACATTCCTTGAATTCATATTTTAATATAATTTCATAATAATGTACTAGTATATGGATAGAAAATTCTGGAGGGATACATAAGAAACTGTTAACAACGGTTATCTCTGGACAGTGGAAGTGGAAGTGAGTGGGGTAGGAGATTTTATATTTCATTTCATACTTCTGTGTATTCATTTAAGTTTTTTTATCATGTGCCTATTTTCTATAATGTTCATAATAATTTAAATTGAAACAAAAGAATACAATCTTCTAGAATACCAGCTTTGAACTCCTATCTTCCAAGCCTGTCTCCCTACATTCCTAGTGTAGGAAATAACAAATTTGGTTTTCCTGGTTTTTATTCTCAGTTCTCTGACTCTGTTCACATTTGGTCTGGCTCCTGTTTCCCTAGCTCTCCAGGTAACCACCTCATGTGGTTTAACATGTGGTTCATCTGCTTGCTTAACTGGCACCCAAACCTGAAAGAAGGTCAGACCGAAGTTTCATAAAGTTCAATAACAAGTAACATTATCACTTAGGAAAAGCTATTGTAACAACAAAAATGAACATTTGATAAAATTGACTTCATTAAGATGCTCAATATCTAATTTAGGGTTGAAGATAAAAACTGGTTGCTGTTGTTTTCATGCTTTTATGATGAAATTGTAAGATGACTATGGATCTTATGTGGTTTAGGGCTGCGTGAACAGATGCATACCTTGCTCAGATTCACTCACACCGCGGAACGACCATACCAGTTACAAAATAGCAGAGGAAATTGGTAATTGTTTCCATTCTGGCCTTCAATGGGCCCACTTTCGTTGCCACACAGTCTAGAGAATATATGGGAATATTGTTTCAGATTGACTCGGGCCATGGGTATTGATAGTTGGCAAGGGAGAATTTTTTATCCGTCTATTCCCGACCCCTCAACCCCATGATTGGTTTCCTCTCACCATTTTTTTTTTTCTTGCGGTACACGGGCTTCTCACTGCCGCGGCCTCTCCCGTTGCGGAGCACAGGCTCCGGACGCGCACGCTCAGCGGCCATGGCTCACGGGCCCAGCCGCTCCGCGGCACGTGGGATCCTCCCGGACCGGGGCACAAACCCGTGTCCCCTGCACCGGCAGGCGGACCCTCAACCACTGCGTCACCAGGGAAGCCCTCCTCTCACCATTTTTAAATAGCACTTTCTTCGCCATTTACTCCCACCTGTCAGGTCTGGGATGAATACTTTTCATCTCTGTTACTGTGATCATTTACCCTGAGTTGTTAACACACAGCCAATAATAAATGATGGCATTCCTGACATTTTCACAAGGAATAAAACAGTGTATGTAGGTGTACATGAACACTAAAGGGGAAAAAAACCCGATATTCAGAACTAGCTTAAATAGCAATTTTTTCCTGCTCTGCCAAAGTCAGTAGTGGTATTGCAGTTCCAATTAATAAATGTGGTTTGGTGCAGCCAAAACACACTTATTATTTTTTTCAGTAATTATATTAAGACAGTATTAAAATGATTATTCAGGTACCCTACTCCTTAAGGACAAATGAGATTCTATAAAACTGTCTGGAAAGCTACTTGAAATCCTACTTGATATTTTAATTACAGAACTGGAGATATTACCATGGAAAGCAAATTCTTCAGTGACCTGAGTCAAAAGCTTTCTGGAAAGAAGAGATTGCTATGGTGATCATTACTGTGGTTTGCTGGGCCCTGTCAGATAATGACATTCCAGATTATCATTGCACCTAGTGATCGACTCTTTGCCTTCAGGTTTTGACGATTTGGATGGATTTTAGCAGTGCCTTCTCTACTTTATGATCTACCCTTTCATTATTTCCTTCCATTACACAATCTTAAGAATTTCTCTTTTGCCAGAGTATGTCCAGGTTCTACGTATAACTCTCCTACGTCCTATGCTTCTAAAATGTGTTTATGGACCTGCCCAGATATGTGACTAACACATGGCGTATTCCTCAAGATTTTTATTTGTGTTCCTTCAAATAATGTGTTAGTTCCCTGTTTTACCAATTTTTTAAGTTTGAAGTTTCATATATTGAATAATAATGTCTACTATCTACTATAAATAATAATATTTCACACATAATAAACCTCACTATTAATGTATAAAGTATGAGATATTAGCAACAGAACTTTAATTAATATTCAACCAGCCTTAGAAAGACTGCTCCTATTTTTATGTGAAAATCTACATTATCTATGATGTAAAGGGAAAAGACTGAAATTTTACTTGCTAGCATAATAATTCTTGGGAAGTGATAATAATGCTATGTAAGTTTTGCAAAAATATTATTACATAAGAAATTTAAATGTTTTTAACATTTAAAAAAATAGGTTCTTAAATTTAAGATACATGCATTTGCAATATGGATGGAAAGTTTCTTGAGATCTAATTTTAACTACCTGCCTTGTAACCTGTATATTTTGTGATGAAATATAATTATTGATGATTACTAATAGGTGACTCATCAATTTTTTTGCTTATTTATTAGTTTTATTATTAGCTCCATCAAAGAATAATTGTTTATAATTATTACATTACATTTAGTTTTTTCCTTCCAAATACCTTTATAATACAGGGTCTCTAAAGCTAAAAATAAAAGCAAAAACAATTGTGAGCACATCTTTTTCCTTTATATGCCTCATGTATGTTCTCCTTCTGGAACTTCCTTTGAAGCTGTGACAGTCCAAAAGATGGAAGAGGAAAGCAATAGAAAGAAATCAAAATTTCACTGCAGCTGTTTAATATTATTGTAAAGTCAATTCACCAACTTTAAAAAAACAGTGATAGGACGTAGTGAGAAAAGAGATCAGATATAATAAGTTAACAGCGGTTTGAATGAAAGGCTAAGAAACTTGGATTTAATTCTACAAGTAAAAGGAAGTCAGTGAAATTTCCTGATGAGGGAATTGACATAGTAAAAAATTATCTTTTCAAAGATTAATGTGCAATTCTGTCACAAATTAATAGGAGTGAAAAGAGATGGAAAACAAAAGGATATAGGAATCTGGTTACAGTTGTCCTAGCCAGGGGACCTGACTGCCCAAAGTAAAGTAGTTATTATGTAAAGGCAGATAGCATTTAACAAATATTATAAAGAAGAAATGGGCAGAGCTTTAGGAATGATTGTTATGGGTGACAAATAAGAAGGAAAGGTAAAAGAGACTCTCAGGCAATGGGCTCACTTATTAGGGCAGCAAAGCTAACAAATATATATGTATATTTTTATGTAAGGACATCTTTTTAAGAAAGTCATAGCCACCTACAGGACAGTAGTTGTAACTTAAAAATCCAATCATGGGGAGAAATACATAGTAACAGACAACTGCCATTAACTCAATAATGCTTTTAGATGAAATTGTGTTTTATGAATCACAACAGCCTTTATGTCTGTTTACATTGTACACAATTTGACCCTTCTGCATATTGACATTGATATGAATGCTACCCTCGGAGTTGTGCAGTGCACAGTCTACCCTACTGTACACAGTGTCCGTGATGACAGCATCTACACATCTTTGGAAACAGTTGAGCAAAACTGGAGGAAACCCATTTATTCAGTTCTCAGTTACTATCTAATTCAAAATGGCTTCAGGGATGCTTTGCAAGGACTCCTTAATTCCCCAGGGGACAGTCATCCATAGATTGGCTACCAATAAAAGGAAGAGAAACAGGAGGATTATATTGATGCAAACAGTGATGGGAAAGTTCATAGAAGGAAGGACTCTTCTCCCCACCAAATCCCTAGACTCTCTGCTTTCTAAGATAAAGTTTGAGCTAAGAATTACCTCCTATATATTAGTTTCCTAGGGCTGCTGTGAAATAATTATAACAAACTTGGTGTCTTAAAACAGACATTTTTTCTCCCACAGTTTTAGAGGCCAGAAGCCCAAAAATCAAGGTGTCTGTAGGGTCCTGCTCCCTCTGAAGGCTCTAGGGGAAAATCCTTTCTTGCCTCTTCCAGCTTCTGGTAATTCCCAGCAATCCTTGACATTCCTTGGCTTTTATCCACATAGTTCTAATCTCTGCCTCTGTCTTCATACAGCCTTCTCTGTGTATCTCTATGCCTGTTCACTTCTTCTAAGGACACCTAACATTGGATTTAGGGCCCACCCTGACCCAATATGACCTTATCTCAAGATCCTTAACTAATTACATCTGCAAAGACCCTATTTCCAAATAAAGTTACATTCTGAGGCTCTGGGTGGACTTGAATTTGAGGAGTACACGATTGAACCCATCACACGTCTATAACTAAAAACCTAAATATTTCACAGGCATGCTCTCAAGTCTTTTAAAGAAAATGTTACATTTTTACAGTTGCTGTGTTTTGCAAAGGTAAAGAAGCAATATGTTCCTATTCTGAAGCTCAAATAGGAAAATAATAGCTGCAAGGCTACATTGGGAGTGGGTTAAAGCAAACATGTTTTGATCGAACAAAACCACACAGGGCACTAAAGAAAAGGCAAGGTCTCCAGGCTCCTGCTTTAGCCTCTTGAGAACAAAGCCTTCCCCTGCGTGGTGACTTTTACTTGCATACCTTTCCCTACCTGTGATAGACAAGTCCTGCTTTTAATTCACCATGAAAGAAGGAAATAAAGGAAAGAAGATAGGACATAATTCCACAAGCTTGTTATCTGACTTTCTTTTCATAAAACAAAAACCTTTTATTTTGTTGTTAATTGATGTTTAAATTGTACAGTTAGTTGCTATCTTGATCTTTCTTTCTCTCGTTCAGCATATTCATTCACTGAAGCCTGATTGGAATATTTTATCTAAAACACTCTGATTCTTTATTAATGTAGAATAGAATGTGTGGGATTTTTAAAATATTAGTTTATAATTCTTTTTGAAGTTTGTATAAAGTTTTGGACTTTAAAAAATCCACCACAGTTTTTTTCCTAATATGAATTATTTATGCTGTGCATAAAAATGTAGAAAAGGGTTTAAGTAAGAAAGAATTTTAGATTTATAAAACTATCTTTGTTCTTACTCTTTGTTGCTTTCACATTTTCATGTAGCAAATTAAAGGAAAAACTACATTAGTGTAGGAATTCCATATCCTTTTCCTATGTAATACTAAGTTTGTTCTCCTGTCTAACTTAAATAAGAATGGAAGAAATATGTTTATCCAGAATAATAGGGTCTGTTGGTAAAGAGATGTGTAAAACTCTGCCCCTACCATTGAAGTGCTGAAAAAACTAGTGGTAAAAAAAAAATTATAATGTAATGTGATGCATGCTACAGTAGTGATGTTTACATATTGCTACGACATTATGAAGGACAAGGTGGTTGAAGATTTGAGCTAAATCTGGAAGGATAAAAAAGACTTTGCCAGGCAGAGTACATTGGAGAAGAATGTTCTAGGCAAAATAAACAGCTGTGCTAATTCATGGAGTATATTGTGTTCAGAAAATTTTAAGAAATTTATGGTGTCTAAAGAATTGGGTTTGTGTAGCAGATGGAAAATAGCAGGAAATGAGGATAAGATGATAAAGCAGATTGGGATCATGTTATGTGTAGTAGGAATAATATTTTAGAAATACTAAATCAGTGCATTGTAATATCCCCATTAAAGCATGTTCCTTTGCACTCTTGCACTTCCAGTGTCAAGCCATGAAGTTTATCATGCCATGGTAGGGGAAATACTGTAAAATAAAAGAGTCTTTCATTTGCTTTAGGTATCAAAGCAGACTTTCTTGACTTTTTTAGGAAGATAGTAATTGAGAGCCAGGTTTTATAAGAGAGAGAAAAGGACTTACTAAATTCCTTAATCTCTCCCTTAATATTTCAAAAGCCAGCCTATACAGTTTGTGTAAGGAGAGCCAATACAGGCAGGAAGGTTAAATTGGAAGCATCTGCCCCTTTCAGTCTTGTACATTATACAGAAAGACAAGAAATAGAAAGAGTGACACCTGAAGGATGTCTCTCTCCTCTTTCCTCCTGGTTTCTGCTTTGAGAGAGCAGAGGGACTGCAGGTAAAAGGTGTGGCATGAGAGAGAAGGGCATTTATTTGTTTGTTTGTTTATAATTATTTTCTTTTTTTAATTTTTATTTTATAGTGAAGTATAGTTGATTGACAATGTTGTATTAGTTTCAGGTGTACAGCAAAGTGATTCAGTTATACATATACATATATCCATCCTTTTTCAGATTCTTTTCCCATATAGATTATTACAGAATACTGAGTAGAGTTCCCTGTGCTATATAGTAGGTCCTTGTTGATTATCTATTTTATATATAGTAGTGTATAAATGTTAATCCCAAACTCCTAATTTACACCACCTTTCCCCTTTGGTAACCATAAATTTGTCGAAGTCTGTGAGTCTGTTTCTGTTTTGTAAATAAGTTTATATGTATTGTTTTTTTAGATTCCACGTATAAGTAATAGCATATGATATTTGTCTTTCTCTGTCTTACTTCACTTAGTACGATAATCTCCAGATCCATCCATGTTTCTGCAGATGGCATTATTTCATGCTTTTTAATGGCTGAGTAATATTCCATTGTATATCTGTACCACATCTTCTTTATTCATTCATCTTTGGATGGACATTTAGGTTGCTTCCATGTCTTGGCTATTGTAAATAGTGCTGCCATGCACGTTGGGATGCATGTATCCTTTCAAACCATGTTTTTCTCCAGATACATGCCCAGGAGTAGGATTGCTGGATCATATGATAGCTCTATTTTTAGTTTTTTAAGGAATCTCCATACTGTTCTCCAATTTACATTCCCACCAACAGTGTAGGAGGGTTCTCTTTTCTCCATATCCTCTCCCGCATTTATTATTTATAGACATTTTGTTGATAGCCATTCTGACTGGTGCGAGGCGATACCTCACTGTGGTTTTGATTTGCATTTCTCTAATAATTAGCGATGTTGAGCATCTTTTCACGGCCTTCTGTATGTGAGGGAAGGGCATTTAGAAACATTGACAGCAATTACAAAGACCAAGGACATTGGACCTAGGGACTTCTAGGAGCAGCATTGGGAGGCTACTGGCCTGGGAGAACCCCACCCTACACAGTGTCCAACATGGCATGGGAACCGTGGTGTGGAGGTGGGGATATATCATGGCCACATAATCAGAGGCACATCTCCTGGCTGCTCATGGCCTATACGTGTCCTCCAGTGACCCCAGAAATTCCTGAATGCTTTAGAGAGGGAACCTGAAAGTGCTGAGAGAGCCAGTA
Organism: Orcinus orca; assembly: GCF_937001465.1. Taxonomy (NCBI): domain Eukaryota; kingdom Metazoa; phylum Chordata; class Mammalia; order Artiodactyla; family Delphinidae; genus Orcinus; species Orcinus orca. The sequence goes on from NC_064562.1 coordinate 18,363,547, forward strand.
CACCAGCATAGCCTGGAATCATAGAAAGAACACTGTGAGAAAACTTAACGGCCCAGGGCAAACGACCAGGCTTCAGTAGTTCCTGCCACTACATCACCCCCCAAAGTTGCACCTCAACGCTCACTAGTCCAAGGAGAATACTCATCCAGACTTTCACGGCAGAAATTCACCAATTATCCAACTAACATGTATTTTTTGAGTAGCTAGATGCTTTAATGTGAGGATACAGAGATGAACGAGACAGGCAGAACTTTCTGATGAAGTGATTTTGACTTGAGCCTTGAATGGTGAGAAGCAGGCAGTACATGCAGATCTTGGGGAAGGTCTGAAGTGGGCTAGAGCACTGTGAATGAGAAGGACAGTGGCAAGAGATGAAGTCAGAGAGGGAGGCAGAAAGGGAAGACATAGGTAGGGCCTTGTAGGCCTTGGTAGAGAGTTTGGATTTTATTCTGAAGGCAGTCATGAAGGGGAGTGACATGATCTGATTTACCCATTAGAAAGACAATTCTGGGGCTTTCCTGGTGGCGCAGTGGTTGAGAGTCCTCCTGCCGATGCAGGGGACACGGGTTCATGTCCCGGTCTGGGAGGATCCCACATGCCATGGAGTGGCTGGGCCCGTGAGCCATGGCCGCTGAGCGTGCGCGTCCGGAGCTTGTGCTCCGCAACTGGAGAGGCCACAACAGTGAGAGGCCCACGTACCGCAAAAAAAAAAAAAAAAAAAAAAATTTCGATTTTCTTTTACTTACGACACAGTAAGTGAGGGCTTAACAGATCAGCCCTAGAGAAAAATAAATTTCATTTTCTTTGATCACCTGAGTATAGTGTGAATAAACCTGAGATATATAATCTTCATATATAATTTTAAGCCCAGCAGTTCTTATGATAAACAAATACTTGTTCTTGTTACTCTTCTAAAATGAAATTCATGGATGATAAAACTGACCTACACATGGTTTCAAAAAATCAAGATAATATTTAACGTCATATATAAGAGAAATGAAAGTAACTTATAATAACATGTATTTCAATATATCAATGCTTGGGCACAACTACACTAGAAAACAAGAAGTAGTCAGATGCTTACATCTGTATAGAGACTCACCATAAATGTGATAGCCACAAATGAAGATGTGTTTTGGGCAACTCAGATACCCCAAGCATCATCCACCATCAGTGTTAGGATTCTCAAAAATGGCAAACAACTTTTGTAAAGTTCTGAACAAAACTAAGTACATACTTCCCTGAATTTACACAACACTTCCCCTCCCGTAAAATGTCTGCTTAAATGCTTATACAAGTTTTCCACTTACATGAATTTCTTGGGGAATATTTAAAAGATGTGCCGAGGGCTTCCCTGGTGGCTCAGTGGTTGAGAGTCCGCCTGCCGATGCAGGGGACATGGGTTCGTGCCCCGGTCCGGGAGGATCCCACATGCCGCGGAGCGGCTGGGCCCATGAGCCATGGCTGCTGAGCCTGCGCGTCTGGAGCCTGTGCTCCGCAACAGGAGAGGCCACAACAGTGAGAGGCCCGCGTACCGCAAAAAAAAAAAAAAGATGTGCCGAACATGAAACAAACTTTTATTAAGCAAGACTGTCCATGCGTTGTAGAACATCTAGCCTCCCTGGCCCTGCCCAGTGAGAGCCAGTAGTACTCCTAATCCTTGTGACAATCAAAAATATACTCACAAATTTGCAAATATCCCTAGGGAGCAGTATTACTCCCCTTGAGGACCACTTTTTAAGTGATATAAGACTACTTTTTAGTTAATAGAGAGCCAATGAAAAATTGTAAATAGCAAGGTGTTCACACACCAGTGTTTTGGAAGACAGCCCCCGATGGCATAGTACAGATTGAAATAGGTAGAAGTTAGTGGTTAAGAGTTCCTTTAGGTAGCTGTTGGCAATATTTTGGATAATAGATGATAAAAGCCTAGATTAAGATCATAGCATTATGAAGATAGAAGAAGAATCATAATCTGGAGACAGTCCAAAGCAAAATGAAAAAATTTGAAGGTCAATTATACATAGATTGGGCAAGAGAGAGAAATACAGAATGGCTCTGAGCTTTCTAATTTGGGAGATCAGGTAAGTGATAATGCCATTAGCCATGTTAATGAATACAGGAAGAGAACCAGATTGGAAGCACAAAGGGTAGAAGCTAAATTAAATTTCATTTCATGAATATACAGCCTGAAGAAGCTGCAAGACATTTTTTGCTTTCACCCAATTTACTACCATTAGTTCATTCAACAAATATGTATTGACTACCAACTATGTGCCCGTCACTGGATTTGTAGCAGTAAGACAGTCGTGCTCTCTGCCCTCAAGAAATTTACTATCTAATGAGAGAAAAAGACTTTTCAACTAATAATTACACACATAATCATATAATTATAGTTAGTGCAGTTGTGATAAATATACCAAAGGGTTTGGCATCCAGTGAAGAGTTGACCTAATTAGTCTGGGCAGTAGGGAGATGCTCGCCATTCCTGCCAGAGAGGCTCTAGCAATCTTTATGCCCTCCAGCTTCTTAACCATGCTTTACATCACTCTGCATTGCCAGAGTGTGACACTGGTTGAGAATTATTGAGATGACCTATTGTACTATTTCCTTAGCTATTGTCTTCTTGCGGTCTCTGAGCCAGCCTTGCAACCTTTATTACCCATCATGGCTTTCATGTGAGAATACCCACAACTAAACTCATTGGGGAAAAATAAAATAACTCACTTTTCCTGATCCAAATCTGACTTTTTCTTGCCAAACACCTCTTAACTTTGGGTTGGAGCTGTGAGAGCAACTTTTTGAAGTCTCATAGTCATATGTGGAGCTGGCTTCTCACACCTTTGTCCCTCTGGCAGATAATTGTCAGGTACACTTGGGGATGTCTACCTGCCTCTCAAAATCACCTCTCCCACCATCCTCAGAAAACTCCACCTTCACTTTCCCGATTCATATGGGCAGCGCACATGGAAGCTGGTTCAGAAAAATCAAACCGGTCCTCAGCCAGAATCCTTGTGAGTGTTTGTGGCAGCACACAGGAACAGTGAGAAGATCACCTGACACTCCCTAGACCCCCAAAGGGAATCAATCCCAAGGGAATCCCCACACCTGTGAAGAAATGCTGTTGCAGCAGTCTCTCAAGTGAGACAAAGTTTCTGTTATAATCAGAATAGAAAGGGGAGGTGTAACATAAACTTTGATGAGTTATAAGACTCTGTGGATGAAATAAGTTTCTACTTAAAATCTGGCCATCTGATGTTCATAACATTTCTCTTCAGTCAGTATTGACTTGGCCAGAGTCATGGCATCAATACAGGGAAAATGTGGAAGATTTTCCATGTTTTACAATTTTCGCTGCAAAACTGTTTTAAATGTAATTTTAATGTAAGTCACTACACTTTCTAACTCACAATTTGAAAAATCAGTGTTTACGTGAACTTCTGAAAGTTGCTCCAGACCCAAACGACACACACACACACATCCTACTTTCTTTTTTTTTTTTTTTTTTTTTTGCGGTACGCGGGCTTCTCACTGTTGTGGCCTCTCCCGCTGCGGAGCACCGGCTCCGGACGTGCAGGCTCAGCGGCCATGGCTCACGGGCCCAGCCGCTCCATACCATGTGGGATCTTCCTGGACCGGGGCACGAACCCGTGTCCCCTGCATCGGCAGGCGGACTCTCAACCACTGCGCCACGAGGGAAGCCCCCTACTTTCCTTTAATAGAACAAAGCTAGAATATTATAATACAGTGCAAATAAAAATTTTAACATCTATCTTTTAAAGACATCTTCTCAGTTCTAAAAGATCATGAATTCATAAAGCCCTATCATTCTCCAAACACATGGTAGCTCTGTTAAGAAAACCTAGGTAATTAGAAAGTATATGAAATCTTAATTAATTAAATAGAGGTGCTTCCAGAGATGAAGAGGCAGTTTTGCCTCTGTAATATACCATGTTACTGTCATCATTGACAATTTGAACACTGTAGACACAGGCATCTCTATGTAGAAGATAGTGTCTATGGGGGCTTCCCTGGCAGTCCAGTGGTTAAGACTCCACGCTTCCACTGCAGGGGGCACGGGTTTGACCCCTGGTCAGGGAACTAAGACCCCACATGCTGCGTGGCGCAAACTAAGACAGAAAAGAAAAGAAGATAGTGTGTACGGAATATCTATAGGAGAGTAATTCATTTGTGCTGATGTCTAACTAGAACACTGTAAAAAATTAAGTACCAAAATACACCAACTATTTTAAACAAATAGAAATAATATAATGTATATGCACACATTATTATTATGTTTTAATTACAGTTCCAATGAAGACTAAATCAGTTGCATTTCTGATGTTAGGTGTGCCTTTTAAAACAATATTATTTCTATTTCAGTTACAATGATGACTGTGGAAATATTGAACTATCTTAATAATTGGGGTCAGAAAAGAGCTGATGATAGATTCAAATCCTTGGGTATATATTCAAACAAAATATATATAAATAATGAAGTCTCACTTAGCTATAATCTCTTTGGGAGCCTCTTTGCAAATTCAGAAATGAGAACCTGGAAAACACAAGCTGATGCAATATTCTAAAAAATCCTCCAGGGAAAAAGACATCTACACAACAAGCATAGCAAATGAATTGTGTTCAAGACTTTAAACCAAAATGTTAATGCTAAAAGAGCAATATAGGATCATGAAAGTAAAATTATTTCACATTATCACTTTAAACCATTCTCTCTGGGGACTTCAGTAATTACTTTCAAGAATATATTCATTACAGGAAAATTGAAAGTTATAGTTATTTTGTCTTGGTTTTTTTTTTAATTTTTTTTTTTTTTTTTTTTTTTTTTTGCTGTACGCGGGCCTCTCACTGCTGTGGCCTCTCCCGCCGCGGAGCACAGGCTCCGGACGCGCAGGCCCAGCGGCCATGGCTCACGGGCCCAGCCGCTCCGCGGCATGCGGGATCCCCCCAGACCGGGGCACGAACCCGTGTACCCCGCATCGGCAGGCGGACTCCCAACCACTGCGCCACCAGGGAAGCCCCTTGTCTTGGTTTTTAATAAAAGTATTGCTTTTATAATAGCATTGGACTTAAAAGAAATGAAACTAACCCCCCCCCCATACCAAAAGCATGGTATTATTTAAAAAGCTCCCTCTTTGGTTACACTGACCTGAAAAATAATAAGGCAAGCTTAAGGTTCATGATAAATCCCATGGGATTGAGAATATTTTTATGAATATGAATATGAAAGTTTCTATGAGAAACATTTGCATTTTGCCACTGCATAAAAAAAAAAGCAAGTTGCAAATGAGGTAGAGAGAACTTAATTAAAATCATTTTACCAAATTTTAATTCTTGAGTACCTACCAAACCATTGTGATAATATTCTTATTGACTAGTTAACATGGAAAAAAACTTTTTAATTTTTAATTTTAAGTAGATTTTTGAAAGTATAAATGATCCTCACCCTAATCTCAGTTTATAGTTTAAAATGATAATATATGATAATTAGGATATCTTCTGAATTACTTGTAGAAAGTAATCACTGTTAATTTTTTTTATATTTTAATGTATCCAATGGAAAAAATAGTTCTGTGAATTTAGCAAGACATAAAAACTTGTTCCATAGGTAAAATTCTTCTGCATGGACTTCCCTGGTGGTGCAGTGGTTAAGAATCCACCTGCCAATGCAGGACATGGGTTTGATCCCTGGTCTGGGAAGATCCCACATGCCGCGGAGCAACTTAGCCCTTATGCCACAACTACTGAGCCTGTGCCCTAGAGCCCGTGAGCCACAACTGCTGAGCCCACATGTCACAACCACTGAAGCCTGCGCACCTAGAGTCTGCACTTTGCAACAAGAGAAGCCACCGCAATGAGAAGCCTGCACACAGCAACGAAGAGTAGCCCCCACTCGCCGCAACTAGAAAAAGCCTGCATGCAGCAACAAAGACCCAACGCAGCCAAAAAAAAAAAAGAATAAAAAATATATATTCTTATGCATTATTCAGTACTTATATACTATTTTTTGCACTAATATGTCTCACAGAGTACTTAAAAAGTTTAGAATCCTCGATAGAACAGGAAGAACTCTTATATGTTACCTAATATTAAGGTAGACAAAATAACGATCCACCAAAGCTGTCCATGTCCTAATTCCCAAAACCTGTGAATAAATTAGGTTACATGGCGAAAGGGAATTAAGGAATAAGGTTGCAGATAGAATTAAAGTTGCTAATCAGATGGATTTGTAGTGTGGTGGTTATCCTGCATTATCTAGGTGGGCCCAGTGTAATCACAAGGTACTTAGGAGTAGAAGAGGGAAGCAGAAGAGTTAGAATCAGAGAGAGATTTGAAGATGCTATGCTGCTGGCTTTGAAGATGGAGGAAGGGGCCACAAACAATGCAGGCAGCTTCCAGAAGAAGGAAAAGGCAAGGAAATGGATTCTCCCCTAGAGCCTCCGGAAGGAATGCAGTCCTGCTAGCAGCTTGACTTCAGCCCAGTAAGACCCATTTTGGACTTCAGACCTCCAGTACTGTAAGAAAATAACTTTGTGTTGTTGTAAACCAATATGTTTGTGGTAATTTGTTATAGCAGCAATAAAAAATTAATATGCCTGATTTTACAAACAAGGAAATAAAGAGTTAAAGTGACACTAATTTTCTAATTAATGGAAAATCTTGGTTAATATAAAGGTCTTCTTATTTTTAGGCCTAAGGACTAAGCCACTTATATTTACAAATAATGAAAATTAATACAGGAATAAGGAAAAATTAAAACAAAAATATAGCACAAACAATTGAAGGGCTGTACTACTATAAATAAAATGAATAAAAGATAGTAGGTAACTATCATGCAGTCCAACAGTACTGTGGAGAGTTACGGCAGATTACCCTAAGAACTGGATAATCAGTTCTTTTAACTTCAGAGTATAATTTTTTATGGATGTACCTGATATTTTTGGAATTTCTAGAGCCACACAAATGAGTGATCACAATAATGATACCATAAAATAAAGCTTTTACTTACGAGAAGCTATGAAACTTATGAGAAGGTTATGCAACCCAGTGTATAATTTCCTTTCCACACAAAGGTTGGACAGAACAACTTCTCATATCAGTGAAAAGCAGAGTTTAAGCAGAGAGAATCTAATGTGTTGTTTTTCTCATCATATCTTTTTCTGGTGTAGAGCGGGTATGAAGTATTAGGCTTTAAAAGAGTGTTGAGAGGGCTTCCCTGGTGGCGCAGTGGTTGAGAGTCCGCCTGCCGATGCAGGGGACACGGGTTCGTGCCCCGGTTCTGGAAGATCCCACATGCCGCGGAGCGGCTGGGCGCGTGAGCCATGGCCGCTGAGCCTGTGCGTCCGGAGCCTGTGCTCCGCAACGGGAGAGGCCACAACAGTGAGATGCCTGCGTACCGCAAAAAAAAAAAAAAGAGTGTTGAGAGATTTACAGTCAAGATGACACTGTAAGTTCAGGTTTTCATGTGCCCACCCAGCACACAAAAACAATCAGTAACATATAGTGTATAAATTATTGTATAATTTAAGAGAGAAATTGTATAATTTAAGAGAGAAAGCCAAAAAAGACCTGTCAGACTCAAATGTAAGATAAATCTCCATGGATAAGAAGCAGAAGAGAAACGTCACAAGCTCTGCTGGACTCTAAATCCAAAAATAAGAATTGGTGGCTGGAATTTGCTTTCTGAAGGCTAACAGGGACAAAAAATATGCAGTGCAAGGTGGAGGACTGCAACCACATCCACTGATCCAAGCTAGACTTGGGGTGGAGCTCACCTCCAAAAAGGCAAATGGAAAACCACTGTTGTATCTGCTGCTTTGTATAGTATATACGGAGCTTCAGGCCTAGGCAAAGAAAACAGTAGGCACAGCTCCTCGAATGTGAAGAAAAGCAAGTCATTAGCTGGCTTGATGAACAAATCCGCAATATTGCCAAATCAACAGGTAGCGAGGACTAATATTATAAAACCTGATTTTGGCCTGAGGATCTGGGCAGAAGCAACAATACAACCACAAGAGAAGCAGGGGTGAGCACAGAAGTAGAGAAAGTAAGAGAGAAATTCAAAGTAAAAGTTCAAAATATATATATTTCCAAGAACAACAGCAATAAACTCAACAGAGGAATCCATCCCAGATGAAATTAAAGTATAGTCTAACGAAGATATTAAAATAAATATTTAGCAAGTTCATTGATATAAATGAAGACATAATTTGCTTTTAAAAAATAAAAAGAAATTTGAAACAGAAAAATAAAAGAAGAAAAAAGATAAATATGAGAATTGTAGAATTTATAGAAATTAAAAATAAAGCTATTGAGATTTTAAAAACTCAATAAATGAAATAAAACTCTAGATAGTATTAATAGATACAAAGAGAGAATTAGCAAACTTAAAGATAATATTGAGATATTCACCCCAAAATAGAACTTTGGGACAAAAAGATTTATTTAAAAGAAAGAGATATAAATAAAAATAAATTTATAAAAATAAAAGGGACTTCCCTGGTGGTCCAGTGCTTAAGACTCCATGCTTCCACTGCAGGGGGCGTGGGTTTGATCCCTGGTCTGGGAACTAAGACCCCACATGCTGCAGTGTGGCCAATAAACAAATAAAGATAAATAAATAATAAAAATGAAAATATAATTAGGTACAAAAAGCAACTGAAAAAAAGAAGCAAATAGAACTCTCCTACATTGTTAGTAGGAATGTAAAATTGGACAACCACTTTGGAAAATACCTTTGCAATTTTTTATAAAGTAAAACAAACACTTCTTGTATGAACCAGCAATCACATTCCTAAATATTAACCTAAGAGAAATAAAAGCATATGTTGATACAAATTTTTTATAGGAGAATGTTTATAGAAGATCTATTTATAATAGCCCCCAAACTGGAAACAACTCAAATATTCATCAACTGGTGAATGGTGAATGAATAAACAAATTGCAAAACATCCATACAGTGGAATACAACTCAGCAATAAAAAGACACAAAGTACTAGTACATGAAATAATATAAATGAACCTCCAAAATCCATCATACTAAGTGATAGAAATCAAATAAAAATTCTGTAGAATTCCATTTATGTAACATTCTGAAAGGCAAATTCATAGAGACAGTAATCAGATCATTGTCAGAGATTGGAGATGGGGGAGGGGTTGCATAACAAGGGGCGTGAAAGAACTTTTGTGTTTAATGAAAATGTTCTATATTACTGAGCTGTACACATAAAAAGATTTCATTGTGTGTAAAATATACCTCAATGAACCTGAATTTTTAAAAAAAGAAAAAAGAAAATATATTAAAAGCTACCAGAGAGAGAAGAGGAACACATTTTAACCTATAGCAGGCCTCTTATCAATAATAATAGGCAACGGAGGCAATGAAATGATAGCTTTAAAGCACTGAGGAAAAGAATAATTGTTAATCTAAAATTTTATATACAGTCAAACTATCATTCAAGAATAAAACAAAATAATTACATTTTCAGATACACAAAGACTGACAGAGAATACTACTTATGGACTGTCAGTGAAAAAAATAGTGAAGGATGTCTTTCAGCAATAAGTAAAATAAACCAGAAGATGCATGAAACTTTTTAAAATGATGTATTAGAAATTAACAAACTGATGGTTGCCAAAGGGGAAAGGGGGAGAGGAAGGGATAAGTTAGGAATATGGGATGAACAGATACACACTACTATAAATAAAATAGGTAAGCAACAAGGATTTAGTATATAACACAGGGAACAATATTCAATATCTTGTAATAACCCATAATGGAAAATAATCTGAAATAGATATATGTATATAAAAGTGAATCACTTTGCTGTACACCTGAAACTAATACAATATTGTAAATCAACTACAATTAAAAATATTAATGAAGTGCTCACTTCAGCAACACATATACTAAAATTGGAACAATACAGAGAAGATTAGCATGGCTCCTGCACAAGGATGACACACAAATTCATGAAGCATTCCATATTTTTTTTTAAATTAGTGAAACTAAAGTTAGTACTGACTATAAAAAAAAAACTACTTTTGTATTAAAAAAGTCAAACAGTCATGAGATTGGAGAGTACAATAATGGATAACTGAAGCATACTAAGATCATTTTACGTTTGAAAAATAAAAACACCAGATAACTTAAAATCTGTAAGAAATATTTATAGTTAAATATAATGCTGAAAAAATAAGGATTATAACTAATAGACAAAATATATAATCAGTAATAAATGACTCAGCAGACAAAAAGTGGAGAATAGAAAACTTTTGGACCAAGAGAAGGCAGAAAAAAAAATTAAGCAATAGAAAAAGAATGGTAGGCATAAAATATAAAATAAGACTGTTAAAGTCATTGCAGATATACCAGAAATTGTAATAGTAATAGTGAGATTATTAGGTTGGATAAAGCAACAAATCTTGCTCTATGTTGCTAGCAATGCACTAAACTAAAAGACCACACACAAAAACTGAAAATAAAAGATAAAGATATCTTATGTAAATACTAGCCAAAGAAAGTTATTTTAGTGATATAAGATTTGGAAAAAGTCAAATTTCAAAACACACAAAAAAAGAACAATTCAAGAGAATGAGAAGAAAAAAACGCAGGCTTGGAGAAAATATTTGCAAAAGACACGTGATAACAGACTATTATCCAAAATACACAAAGGACTCTTAAAACTTAGTAATAACCTGATTAAAACATGGGCCAAAGATCTGAACAGACACTAATCAAAGAAGATATATAGGGCTTCCCTGGTGGCACAGTGGTTGAGAGTCCGCCTGCCGATGCAGGGGACATGGGTTTGTGCCCCAGTATGGGAAGATCCCACATGCCGTGGAGCGGCTGGGTCCGTGAGCCATGGCCGCTGAGCCTGCACGTCCGGAGCCTGTGCTCCGCAACGAGAGAGGCCACAACAGTGAGAGGCCCATGTACCACCAAAAAAAAAGAAAAAAAAAAAAGATATATAGATGACAAATTCCTATGAAAGGATGCTCCACATCATATGCCACTAGAGAATTGCAAGTTAAAACTATAATGAGATACCATTATATACCTATTAGAATGGCCAAAACCCAAAACACTGATTATACCAAATGCCGGAAACGATGTGGAGCAACAGGAACTCTCATATATCACTGCTAGGAATGCAAAATGTTACAGCCATTTTGGAAGACTTTTGGGATTTTGGCAATTTCTTACAAAGCTACACATATTCATACCAATAATCCAGTCATTGTGATCCTTGGTATTCATCCAAAGGAGTTGAAAACTTATATACACACAACAACCTACACATAGGTGTTTATAGCAGCTTTATTCATAGTTGCCAAATCTTGGAAGCAACAAAGATGTATTTCATTAGGCAAATGAACAAACTATGGTACATCCAGACAATGGAATATTATTAAGCACTAAAAAGAAATGAGCTATTAAGCTATGAAAAGACACATAGGGCCATTAAATGCGTATTACTAAGTGAAAGAAAACAATCTGAAAAGGATACATACTGTATAGTTCCAATTATATGACCTTTTTGAAAAGGCAGAAATATGGAGACAATAAAAGTTCAGGGATTGCCAGAAGTCAGAGAGGGCAGAGATGAATATGCAAAGCACAGAGGATTTTTAGAGTAATGAAAATACTCTATGATTTTATAATGATGACTGTTTGTCATTATACATTATACATACATTATACATTTGTCCAAACCCATAGAATGTACAACACCAAGAATGAACCTTAAGTTACACTGTGGACTTTGGGTGATTATGATGTGACAATGTAGGTTCATCCTTGGTAAAAAAATAAGAATGATCCATTCTGGTGAGTGATGTTGACAATGGAGGGGGCTATGCATGTGTGGGGAAAAAGGTATGTAAGAAACCTCTGTATCTTCCTCTCAATTTTGTTGTAAACCTAAAACTCCTCTAAAAAATAGTCTTAAAAAATGCAGTGTCTAGACAATGTGTCTTTACAAGACTCCCCGACTTAGTTCCTATTTGTGTAGCTTCCATGATTGATTCTCCTTTCTTTCCAGAAATTTTGAGAGGTATCCAATATCCTTTACTAAAATCCTTTTCTGCTGATGCCTAGCAAAGCTGGTATCCTAACTAATATAGCTCTGAGGTACAATCCATCTGGAAATTAGAGTTTATCATATAGCCTCTGGGGAGGAACAAAGACTGTGCCCTTGGGCTGTATTGTTAGGAATCTGAGCATTGTAGCATAGGAAGAGTTTGAAGGATCCAAGAGTATGTGCACTTAAACTGACACTCTATAGAAATGTCTCTCTCTGTGTTTCTTTACCGCTAAATACAGTGGCCTATGTTCTCTTCTCATGATTGACCTTTGTGCCATATTTGGTACTGTTGACCACTCCCTCCCTCTGGAAGCTCTATTATGGCTTGCCAGAGAGCATTTCAAGGGCAAAGATTAAACAGGATTATCTTTGTATTTACAGCACATTGCATTGTGCTTCACACATGGCACTCAATGAGATTTCAATGAATGAATGAATGAACACATATTGTATTTTTAACTATGACTAAAGGAGAGAGCCTAATTGAATAAAGCACACAGGAAAATGTTGATTAAATAGCGAGAAAGTAATAGTAACTCATCTTGAGTGTTTTCAGCCCATTTTAATTGTAGTGATTAATAATGGCATGTAAGCAAATTGTGGATTAATACAAACAAATAAGACAGGTAATTTTCTTCTAACTAAAACATATCATGGTATTGGTCTATTTGTTAACATATATTGATCAATTAAACTGGAGAGTAAAAAGATAATGAAGGAGGTGCAAAAACTGCATGCAGTTGTCAAGATTCCAAGGAACATCAAAAGTCCTGTGGGTATTCAGTTAATCATGAAGGTCTCTACCTCAACAAAACCAAAAGTGCCCTTGCTGGTTTCACAATACCCCCTCATTTTTTGGATCTTCAAAGATCACCAGGTTGATGTTTACCACACCTAGATCAAGATATGAAGATAAAAGTGATTTTCACCTGGACAAAACTGGACTAGCTCTGTGGGAGATTTATAGTTCACCAAGATCAAACATGCCCACCCTAACCAGGTATCAATCTCACTTGCATGACTGATCAGAAACTGGGGTAAAAGAACTATAGCCTATAGACCAAATCCAGCCCCTCATCAGTTTTGTAAATAAAATTTTATTGGATCACACTCATGCCCATTCTTTTCATGTATTGTCTATGGCTGCTTTTATTCTACAATGGTGAAGTTGAGTAGTTGGGACAGAAATAGTGTGGCCCACAAAGAGCTTAAAATATTTACAATCTGGCCCTTTACAGAAAAAGTTTGCTAACCCCTGATCAAGAATATAAGCTTTTTAACCAGATTACTATTGTCAACTTCCCCCTCCATAATTAAATAAATAAAATTTAATTTTCACTTCAAAAAAAAAGGGAACATACCTAATCATAATAAAGGCCGTATATGACAAACCCACAGCTAATATCATACTCAATGGTGAAAAACTGAAAGCATTTCCTCTAAGATCAGGAACAAGACAAGGATGTCCACTCTCACCAGTTTTATTCAACATAGTCTTGGAAGTCCTAGCCATGGCAATCAGAGAAGAAAAAGAAATAAAAGGGATCCAAATTGGAAAAGAAGTAAACCTGTAATGGTTTGCAGATGACATGATGCTATACATAGAAAATCCTAAAGATGCTATCAGAAAAAAACTACTAGAAAACTACTCAAACTCATCAATGAATTTGGTAAAGTTGCAGGATACAAAAGTAATACACAGAAATCTGTTGCATTTCTATACACTAACAATGAAAGATCAGAAAGGGAAATTAAGAAAACAATCCCATTTACCACTGCATCAAAGAGAATAAAATACCTAGGAATAAACCTACCTAAAGAGGCAAAAGATTCTGTACTACAAAAACTATAAGGTGCTAATGAAAGAAATCAAAGAAGACACAAACAGATGGAAAGATAGATCATGTCCTTGGATTGGAAGAATCAATATTGTCAAGATGATGATACTACCCAAGGCAGTCTACAAATTCAGTGCAATCCCTATCAAATTACCAATGGCATTTTTCACAGAACTAGAACAAAAATATATTTTAATTTGCTGGAAACACAAAAGACCGTGAATAGCCAAAGCAATCTTGAAAAAGAAAAATGGAGCTGGAGGAATCAGACACCCTTACTTCAGACTATACTACAAAGCTACAGTAATCAAGACAATCTGGTACTGGCACAAAAACAGAAATATAGATCAGTGGAACAGGATAGAAAGCCCAGAGATAAACCCAGGCACCTATGGTAAACTAATCTATGACAAAGGAGGCAAGGATATACAATGGAGAAAAGACAGTCTCTTTAATAAGTGGTACTGAGAAAACTGGACAGCTACATGTAAAACAATGAAATTAGAACACTCGCTAACACCATATACAAAAATAAACTCAAAATGGATTAAAGACCTAAATGTAAGACTGGAAACCATAAAACTCCTAAAGGAAAACATAGGCAGAAGACTTTTTGAAATAAATCATAGCAACATTTCTTTGGGTCTGTCTCCTAAAGCAAACGAAGTAAATGCAAAAATAAACAAATGGACCCAATTAGGCTTAAAAGCTTTTGCACAGCAAAGGAAACCATCAACAAAATGAAAAGACAACCTACAGAATGGGAGAAAATATTTGAAAATGATGCTACCAGCAAGGGATTAATTTCCAAAATATACAAACAGCTCATATACCTCAAAATATCAAAAAACCAAAAACAACCCAATCAAAAAATGGGCAAAAGACCTAAATAGACATTTCTTCAAAGAAGACATACAGATGGCCAACAGGCACATGAAAAGATGCTCTACATCACTCATTATTAGAGAAATGCAAATCAAAACTACAATGAGGTATCACCTTACACTGGTCAGAATGGCCATCATCAAAAAGTCTACAAATAATAAAAGCTGCAGAGGGTGTAGAGAAAAGGGAACCCTCCTACACTGTTGATGGGAATGTAAATTGGTGCAGCCACTAGGGAGAACAGTATGGATGTTCCTTAAAAAACTAAAAATAGAGCTACCATATGATCCTGCAATCTCACTTCTAGGCATGTATCTGAAGAAAACCATAATTCAAAAATATACATGCAGGAACTTCCCTGGTGGCACAGTGGTTAAGAATCTGCTTGCCAATGTAGGGGACATGGGTTCGAGCCCTGGTCTTGGAAGATCCCATGTGCTGCGTAGCAATTAAGCCCATGCTCCACAACTACTGAGACTGCGCTCTAGAGCCCAAAAGCCACATCTACTGAGCCCGCGCACCACAACTACTGAAGCCGGCGCCCCTAGAGCCCATGCTCCGCAACAAGAGAAGCCACCGCAATGAGAAGCCCATGCACTGCAACGAAGAGTAACCCCCACTCGCCACAACTAGAGAAAGCCTGCACGCAGCAACGAAGACCCAATACAGCCATAAATAAATAAATAAATAAATAAATAAATTTATTAAAAAAACATGCACCCCAGTGTTCATTGTAGCACTATTTACAATAGCCAAAACATAGAAGCAACCTAAATAATGTCCATTGACAGATGAATGGATAAAGAAGATGTTTTTTATATACACACACACACACACACACACACACACACATATATGTATAAATAACCAATAGGGGAAAGGAATCTGAAAAAGAATATGTACGTGTGCTGTATACCTGAAACTTACACAATATTGTAAATCAACTATACTTTAATACAAATTTTTTTTTAAAAAAAAGAATATATGGAGAAAGCAGAGAGGTCTACTTTAGTTTTCTAGACTTACACAAGAAGGCCCTGAAAATGGGAATTCTTTCTATTTCAACATCATGGCTGAAGCTTCTCCCTCATCCCCCTTTATCACCCCTGCCCCTACTTCCTTATAATCAAGCTTATAACTGTGAACAGTTTATCATGTTTTAACAGTTTAAAAACTTTGTGATTCAAAACCTATGGTAGGAGTTCCCTGGTGGCGCAGTGGTTAAGAATCCGCCTGCCAATGGAGGGAACACGGGTTCGAGCCCTGGTCTGGGAAGATTCCACATGGCACGGAGCAACTAAGCCCGTGCACCACAACTACTGAGCCTGCGCTCTAGAGCCCGTGCACCACAACTACTGAGCCCACGTGCCACAACTGCTGAAGCCCGCGTGCCTAGAGCCTGTGCTCCATAACAAGAGAAGCCACCGCAATGAGAAGCCCATGCACCACAACAAAGAGTAGCCCCCACTTGCCACAACTAGAGAAAGCCTGCGTGCAGCAACGAAGGCCCAACACAGCCAAAAATAAATAAATACACTTATTTTTTTAAAATAAAGGTATGAAAAAATATGTTTTAAAACCTATGCTATATCAGAATTCCACAACTACTTGTACATCATATATCCTAATTCTTTGTCCTAAGTTCTCACTTTTTCAAAAATAATGGTCTTCTTTTTATCAACAGTCCTTCTCCTTCTGACAACTCTTGGTCAATCTGTTTATCTGTTCCTATTTTCCCACAAATATCTTAAATGTAATACTTCCTTATGTACATGTTCTTAGCACTATTTTCTCCTAGCTTCACACTTGCTCATGCATCACTTATCTGCTTCCATAGCTTTCATCATCATTCTGTACAGCTAATTTCATCTTACTTTGACCTTTCCTTTAAACCTCACACATGCATTTCTAAATGCTGTACATCTTCATGTGGGTGTGTTGCTTTCCTGCTCACACTTGTCTGGTTTGACATCTAAATCATTATCTCTGCCCACAAAAACAAATCATAAAATACACACAAAGATAGAGCAGCTATTCATTGTCTGTACTCCCTAACTCAGTTAATTGCATCATTCGCCTACTGGTTGCCAAAGCTAGAAACAAGAGAACCCTCTCCACCTTCTACATCTAATCAAACTTAAAATTCTGAAGATTCTTGAATTTTAAATGTATTTAGAAATCATCTTCTCCATGTCATTTCCATTACTGTATTTTATAACTTCGTCATTG
This sequence comes from Orcinus orca, assembly GCF_937001465.1. Lineage (NCBI taxonomy): Eukaryota > Metazoa > Chordata > Mammalia > Artiodactyla > Delphinidae > Orcinus > Orcinus orca. The sequence goes on from NC_064562.1 coordinate 18,380,606, forward strand.
AATAACTTTAAAATCGTTGCAAATTATTCCTATCTTTGGTGGACTATTTTTCTAATTCATCCCTCATATTGTTCCCAGGCTTATCTTATTATAATACAAATCTGGTCATGAAACGTCTCTGTTTAAAAATCTTCAAAATTCCCTATTGACCTCCAAAATAAAAATGTTTGGGGTGACATTCAAGGCTAATCATGCTCTGAGTTACCTTTTCAAATTTATTTCCAACTAAACCCCATTGTGAAACTTAAACTCTAATAATATTGAATTATTTTCCATTTTCCAGACATATCGGTGGCATAAGAGTTGAGTCATTTTCCCCACCCACACCCCTATGCCGACCATCCTAAGTTCGTTTGAGAAACAATAGGTGGTCAGAGTTTGGCTGACAATTAGATTTTGGTTTGCTGAGGATACGATGCAAGCTGGCTAGAGAAGGGGGAAGGGGAAAAAGAGGACTAAGTGATTAGAAAGGCTGCTGAGGAGATTCTGAGGAAGGAATAAGGCAGTTGTAAGAAAGAGAAAGAGCAGAGTTTTAGGCTACTTTGCTATATGACTCCTTCTGTTTTCTCATTAAATCTTTAGTAAGGCTATATTTCTACGCAATTCTCTCACAGTTGGATTTATTTAAAGGCTAAAACTGAGTGGCCTGGTTTGAAGGTGTGCCTGAGGCTAGTCCAAGCTGAATTTTGGATTCCATTTAACTATGTATATATTCACTTCCACTTTTATATTGTAAATTTCCTTGAAGGCCTGAATCATGTTTTATAGTAACTGATCTCTGTTTGTGCAATTGATTTGGATTCTATCCATCTGTAACTTGTATTTCTCCTGTGATTTCTATTTTAATATTATCTCTGTGTTCTATTCCCCCAACCGCTCATAGTACAATCAGCTGGACAAATGAGTTGGCTCTCTTCCACAGTCTTATCTCCTGTATAATCCTATCACTGTCACCAGCATAGCACATGCTCAGAAGAGCTCCTTGAGTCTATTCATTCATCTCCCTGAATTAGAAGTCTAAAGCTCTTAAGATTCTTTTGAAAACAGCTGTTCCATTAGACATCCTTCCCCGCTACCAAACAACTGTTGCTGGATATGACCCATCTCCCATTAAACAGCATTAGATATGAGACACTTTTAATGAGGCTTGTGATATTCTATCTTTAAAGCTGTCTTCCAGGGCACTAAATTGGAGCATGCAATTGATGTTTAAAAGAAAATCATTCTAGACATTGTTCTAACAGTGACAGTTCACAAAAAAGATAAAAATCCTTATTGTTACTATTGTTACATTCTAATACAGGGAGAAAACAAACAAATAAAACAAGAAAATATCAGATAACAATGAGGCTATAAAGAAAATAAAACAGTGATATGATGGAGTAACTGATTACTTTAGATTTGTCGGTTTCCGTACATTATAGAGGTGAGGCAACTGAGTTCCTCTATAATAATTGAGCTGTGACCTGAATGACAAGAAGGAAGCAGTTACAGAGAAAGCATTCCTGGCTGTGGGAATATCTGGTTCAATGGCTCTGAGGCAGGAATGAACTTGGCATTTTTAGGAAACAGAAAGAAAGGCAGTGTAAGGGGGAAAAGGGTTTAAAATGATGACAAAGATGCAAGCAGGATAGATTACATGAGGCCTTGTAAGCCAGGGTAAGGAGTTTGGGCTTTCTTCTAAGTGGGGTAGGAAGTTTGGGGGGTTTTAGCAGGGGAGTGATGGATCTGATTTACATTTTATATAATGATGACTCCAGCTGCTGTGTAGAAATTAGATTGTAAGGGGGCAAGAGAAAAAGTCAGAGACGCTTAGAGAAATCTAGGCATGAGAAGATGGTGGTTTGGACCAGGGTTGTGTAACAGAGATAGAAGTGGACAGATGTGAAATCTATGTTTTGAAAGAAGAAGAATCAGATGGATTGGGGTGGGGAGGTGGGGGCAGGTGGTAAGGAACACAGAGTGCAAGGGAAGAGTAAATGATGAGTTCTAGGTTTTTGGTTTAAACAAAATGAGATGGTAAAGATTAGGAAAGAAGCAGATTGGAGAAGAAAGGATGATTGAAATTTCTTTTTTGGCTATATCAAATTTGAAATGTTTATAAGACAAGCAAGAAGACGTATGGTAGGTAGCTGGATATACAGATCTGGAACTCAGTGTCAAGCGGGGATAGTGTGTAAAGGAGAGAAAGGAAGAGAAAGAAGGGAAGAGAAGAGGGCCCACCTCACGCTGAGAGGTGGGCAGAGGAGAAGGAGGTCTGAGCTAAGAGGAAAAGCAGAGCATGACCTCTCCTCCACTGTGTTCCAGACTCCTACATCCAATGTCTACACTATAATCATTCCCAAACAACCAATAAGATATCCTTTTCCTATGTTGCTATTGGAAGAAATTCTAGGATTTGCCTGTGAGGCACTCACCCAGTATGCTTATTTGTTCTAAGAAGACAAGTGTTTCCAATGACTTCCTTCCTTTGACTGATTCCTCTGCTGCTGCAAACCACCTGCCCCCCGACCCCAAGTCATTTCTGAACTCAGCATACTCTGCTACCCAACTCTGGCATCTGAATGTTCGTGCTTTTCCCTGATAGTACAAGTCCTGTTGTGCTTTTTGTTTGGGGGGAACTTTTGTATTTTGTTTTTGTTTTTAGCATTTTATGCCTGATTAAATTCCATCTTAGTAACTGAAGAGCTTCTTAAAGGAAGTATTTTAGATAGAAAATACCTTAAGCATATAGCTTAATCTTCACCACCCACAGTAAGTGTAATCTTTGGTAAATCCTTGAAACTCATATCAATATTACCTCACTTCTAAAATATGTGCCAAAAGTTATGGAAAATATATTAAGTGAATGAGTGAATTTATAAATGTATATAATACGTACCTGAAGACCAAAAGTTGGATCACCTGTCTTCCAATGTAAAAGTCATTGTTATAACCATTGTCTGCATGTAGTTGGTACTTAATAATTGTACTGCAGTGGGATGTTTTAGCATGAAGTCTTTACTATACTGAGTGTTGTCAGAAGGAGCAGTCACCCCAAAGTCACAGTTTTACTGTTTTGCTTAGGACCATGCTGCCAAACCAAATGTCTCTCCTCTTCATCCTACTCAAAGAGTATGGTTTCCAAAATGAAATGTGCAAAACGAAACAATGGGGAGCAAGAGTAAAATATTAGACTTGACACCTTTATTTTGTATCTAAAAAATATGAAGGGACTTATGCTTTTCTAATACTCAATGTACTGACTGACACTCCTGTCCTCACTTGCTCCACAAGGCAAATACATAGCATCAAGATGCTATGAATTGATTTCCTTTCTATGTATGATACTGTACCATGGTTCGTGTGCTACACAGAATGTTGTCAATGCGATTAACTTTTTAATAAAATAAGATCTTTAAAATAATAGTGGAGCCTTGTAATAAGCAAGGGCTGACCATGAAAATCTTTTTACCACACAGTAACCAGTATACTGGTTTTCTTCGAGAAAGGACTGTCCAACTAAAAGCTGAATAACATCTTGTCAAGTAAACTTGACAAGTGTGCCCAATTTGCTAACTTTTTCTATGAACGCAAGTGACAGTCAGATATTTTTGAAAAAATAATACTCTTAATCAGTTTCTTCAAGGTAAAGGTGACATTTTTAATAATGAAGGAGAAAGTAACTGCTGCTCAAAAGACATTTGGGCTAAGGAGAGAGCATTTTTAAAATAGATACTTGGAAATGTTCCATTGTTATGTAATTTTGTTGTTGAAAACAATTTAAATGTAAAACTCTTAATATCTGCACATAAAAACTTGGAAATTGAGTTTTTAAGACTTTTTAACAAATCTTCCTTAAAGATCTTCCTTTAATCTCACTTTAAAAAATGAGTAGTTTCAGTGGGTTTTGAGCCCATTTCTTAAAAATATAAAAATGCAATAACTTCTGATTAGTTTGTAAGAATGACTGACTGATATTGGGTATGATATATGTTGGCTAGCTGAATTTCAACAAAACCCTTTGCATAATTGGGGATGGGTTTGAAAAATAAGTATCATGATTTAGCAGGCACAGCTAATGGTGCACTTCTTCCATCTGGCTGTACTTATTTTTGTGAGAAAGCTCTTTCAGCTAAAATAGCCATTAAAACCAACATGGGAATAAACTGAACTTAGAACCAGACTACTGAGCCACTATATCACAAGGTATTAAAACAAAATTTTTTTAATTGATGAGGAATTGTCAACCAAATTGCTCTCACCAGAAAGGGCAAGGAGGCTGTTGAACCATTGATAAATAGAATAAAATAATATGAAAAGTATTATCTAATCTTTTTTATCTAATCATTCTTAATTTCTATTTTAAGTTATACAAAGTACACATTACAGTAGAACATTATTAAATATATATAATTAATAATTATGTAATTATAATGTATTAAGTTGTTCAAAAATTTTTACTTAGGGGTGCATAATCAAAAAGAAATTTGGAGATCACTGCTTTAGTAGAACTAGTTGCATCATGCCTCAAATTGCTCTTTATTTCAGTAATCTTTGGAAGTACAAGTCCCTTCATCATCCATTATAACCTGCTCTTCCATTCCTGTACTGCTCTATCTCCTAATCTGACTGAATCCCATCTCAGCCTTTCCTCTCTGCCCTCTAAAAAGTTTGAGTCTGAATCAACAAATTTCTTATGGTAAGCTAATCACCACAGATGGCTACCAATGGATCACAATTCCTGGTATTGACATTATTGTGAGACCCCTCCCTTGAATCTGGACTGGTCCCATGACTCACTTTGATTAATAGAATGTGATGATGATGTGCCAGCTCTGGGTATAAGCCTCAAGGTCTGGCAGATTCCACTTTTGCGCTTTTGGGAAGCCTAAGCTTCCATGTTAGTAGTCGTGTGGAGAAGGAAAAACCCTGAGATGAGAGAGAGAGAGAGAGAGATGCACTGGTATCCCAAGTGAGCCCAGCTTTCCAGTCATCTCCACTAACACACCAAATATGTGAATGAGCTAATTGGATTTTCCAGCCCAGTCAAAGCTCCCAGTGGCTTCAGCCCCATATGACATCATGTGAATCAGAAGAATCACCCAGCTGAGCACTGTCAATCTGAAGTATCTTGAGAGAGAATAAAATTGCTCTTTTAAGCCACTGAGTTTGGTGTGGTTTAGTAAGCAGCAACTGAAAACAAAACCATCTGTTACATTCTCAATCTTCTGGAAATTTTCCCTTCCATCTTTTGACTTTCCAGTTGAGGACACTTTACACTACAGGCCTCTCGAATGACCTCTGCTTTCCCCCCTCACACTCCACCTACTACAGAGCCAATAGAGTAGGTGTTCTCCTCTCTCCCCACTGTCCTCCTGCAGAGACCTCTGCTCTCTTGAAGCTCATGCCATCTGGCTATATCCCTCTCTAAATCATGTTGCTGCCATCTGCTGATCTCTTGGCCATTCCTCTTTACTCATAGATAACCTAGCCCCTGGCTCACGCTCCACTCCTATTTTTGTCAGCATGCTCTGTGATTTCACTGTGCATGTGGATGACCTAGCCTATAACTTTCCTCTTAGCTCCTTGACTTCTTAACTTTTCCTCTTCCCCTCTTCAGCCACCTGTTCCCATGGTCATGCCTAGAATAAACTGAACTACCTCTGAAATACAAATTTCAAATATCTTTTTAGCTCACATGCACTATTAACTGCACTACAACCATTCTTTGACCATATCAGAATCTGATAGACAATGAAACTTTGAAGAAAATAACCAAACTGATATACTTTTCGTTGATAATTACAAACCTCACATGGGCATTAAACACTGCCCAGTAATAGTACTTAATTTCTGCATTAGCTTTGAATTCATAATTTTGGACACAACTCCTTCATGTTGTCTCTTCTCTCCTCAAATAACTTATCTCCCGTTACCCTCCATTAATGATGTCCCCTCACGCTTCATAAATAAAATAGAAGTTATTCAGTGGGGGCTCTCCATCCTCCTGCCATCAAACCTACCAGGCCACCTGTATCTGTTATCTTCACTCCTGTTACAGAGATTCACTTCAGGTGTCCGTCTCTCGGGCCCATTACCCAGTTAGAGCTCTGGGTCCCATTCCCCTTTGCCTTTCTAAAGGTTTTGTACCTCTAGTTATTCTACTTTGCATCACTTCATCACTCCATTCACTTCAGTGTAAAAACAAAAAATCTTCAAACATCCCTTATCTCCCTTATTATGCCATTTCTCTGCTCACCTCCATAGTAAAATTTCTTTTAAAAACGTACACAGGCAATCACCTATCTATCAGTCTTTCAAATTCTAAATCTGGTTTCACTTCCTGGTGTTCACAAAAATTACTCTTGCAGAATCACCAACAATCTTTTCTTTGCCAAATCCAAGGAATGTAATTCTGTGGCCGTCTTATTTCTTTCCCAGTTTTCCCAATTGAATACATGGCTCCACCATCCACCCAGTCATTTAAACCAGAAATCTCAGCCTTAATTACTTAGCCTTAATTCCTCCTTGACTGTCTGCCCTAAATCTAATTCATCAGCGAGTACAGCCTTTCTACCTCTAGACCTCTAATCCTCTTACTTTCCTCCTCCACTGCCCTGATGTGAGCCATACCATCTCTCAAATCATCTAGGAGGCAGTAACTCTTCCTGCTAGATGCTCTTCTTATTTCGACTGGTCTCCACAGCAGCCCAGGTGATCTTTCCAAATTGTATATCAGTCTATGTAACTCCACTATTGAAAACCCTTCACTGCTTGTTGTTTGTACTTAGTGAAATTCAAACTCTGCATCATGGCCTGTAAGACCCATCTGATGGAACTGTAAGGGTAATATTTATTTTTCCCCTCCCCTCCACACATTCCATAGAAAGGAGAGAACTTTCTCTCAGCAGGGAGAAAATCATGGAAATAGTCCCATTCTCTCTCAGCAACTGCCCCCTCCACTCTCATCCGTTAGTACTCCTTCCCCGGAGTAGGAAGAGGGAATTATCTCACTGGTGAGATGGCAATGGGAATTGAGAATGCGTTGCTCAGAGACTTCTTGGGTTCTTTCTTTCAGAACGGCTTATTTCTCCTCTGCCCTTCAGTAACTAGCTTGCCCCTAGAGGGAAAGCCTGCAGTTCAGCTCTGCTGGGGAAAACGGGAGGTGATAGCAGTGGGAGGAGTATTAGGAAGCCCATTTGGCTAAATTCTCCAATCAGCAGAATCAGTAACACAGATGCTATTTTGACCTCTATCCAATCTGACCCCTGAGACCTATATCCCACTTGTTTTTAAATTCTGGAATACCACAGAGGGCTTTTTTTTTTTTTTGCATCCATTAAAGCCCCAAATTCAGCATTAATGGACTTTTCACTACCTCTGCAACTTCATTTTTTGCCACTCTCCTCTACCTACTAGGCTTCAATACTCTGGCCGCCTTTCATTTCCTAAAACGTAGCCACAATTTTCCTGCCTCTGGACCTTTGCACTTGCAGCTCCCTCTGCCTGAAGAGTTCTCCCTGTGGCTTTTTGTGTGATCAGCTTCTTATCTTCAGGTCTCAGATTAGTTATCATGTTCTAAGAGTGGCCTTCCCACACAATGTAATGTTATAAATTACTTCCCCACTGTCATTTTTGTCTGTCCCAGCTCCTTATCTGCTTCCCTTATAGTACTTATCCCATCTTTATGTTTTGTTTGCTTGTTTGTCCTTCTCATTCAAATCTGCTCAATAAAGGAACAAGTCTTTATTGTTCACTGTTGTATCCTCAAGTCTTAGCTCACAGTAGGGTAGTATTAAATATTTATTGAATAAATGAATGATTACATGGAAATAGCAATGCAGAATTAACAGCCTGACTTGCTGACTTGATAATTACAAAGTGTAAATTCTAATTAATTTCCATATGAATTTTTCATATTCCTTTAATTGTTTTGCTCCCAGAAAACCATGAACTGGTTTATTTACCATAAAAACCTGGTTCAAGTCTGATTACTTCAGGAATATGAGTCAACTTAATCAATGATGTTTGTTGAAAATGTACATTTTGTGTTAGCCGAAAAGTTCGTTCGGTTTTTTTCCATAAGATGGCTCTAGTAGTTGTCTTTAACTTCATTAGAAACAATTTTGTTAGATTGTATGTGACAGATGTCATATCAGAGCGCATTTAAAAAAAAACTTATCAAAATTGGTGAAATTTTGTGTAGCCATTTTAAGATTGAAGGAAAAAAGCAACATTTTCAGCATATTATGCTTTGTTATTTTGAAAAAGGTGAAAACGCAACTGAAACGCAAAAAAAGATTTGTGCAGTGTATGGAGAAGGTGCTGTGACTGATCGAACATGTCAAAAGTGGCTTGAGAAGTTTCGTGCTGGAGATTTCTTGCTGGACGATGCTCCACAGTCGGGTAGACCAGTTGAAGTTGATAGCGATCAAATCGAGATATTAATTGAGAACAATCAACGTTATACCACGTGGGAGATAGCTGACCTACTCAAAATATCCAAATCGAGCGTTGAAGACCATTTGCACCAGCTTGGTTATGTACATCTCTTAGATGTTTGGGTTCCACATAAGTTAAGTGACAAAAACCTTCTTGACAAAAACCTTGTCAAGAGTGTGAATCCGCGTGTGATTCAAAAACCTTCTTGACAAAAACCTTCCGCGTGTGATTCTTAAACATTAACGAAAACATTCTGTTTTTAAAACAAATGGTGACGGGCGATGAAAAGTGGATTCTGTACAATAATGTGGAACGGGAGAGATCGTGGGGCAAGTGAAGTGAACCACCACCAACCACACCAAAGGCCGGTCTTCATCCAGAGAAGGTGATGTATGTATATGGTGGGATTGGAAGGGAGTCCTCTATTATGAGCTCCTTCTGGAAAACCAAACGATTAATTCCAACAAGTGCTGCTCCCAGTTAGACCAAATGAAAGCAGCACTTGACAAAAAGCGTCCAGAGTTAGTCAACAGAAAACGCATGATCTTCCATCAGGATAACGCAAGACTGCATGTTTCTTTGATGACCAGGCAAAAACTGTTACAGCGTGGCCGGGAAGTTCTGATTCATCCGCCATATTCACCAGACATCGCACCTTCATATTTCCATTTATTTCCATCTTTACAAAATTCTCCTGTTGGAAAAAAATTTCAATTCCCTGGAAGACTGTAAAAGGCACCTGGAACAGTTCTTTGCTCAAAAAGATAAAAAGGTTTTGGGAAGATGGAATTATGAAGTTGCCTGGAAAATGGCAGAAGGTAGTGGATCAAAACAGTGAATACGTTGTTCAATAAAGTTCTTGGTGAAAATGAAAAATGTGTCTTTTATTCTTAGTTAAAAACTGAAGAAATTTTTTGGCCAAGCCAATAGAACTATTACTAGATTCTAGGAAGGGAAAAAGGACATAAAAATGTGGATCTGGATAATGGATCTAGAAAGACAAATATATGTATATCCATGAAATGATTAAAACACATATATAAGATAAAAATTACAAGTCTATTTTCCAGCATGATTAAAGAACTAGTTAACAAATTTATCATGTACACTCACATATACATATCACATATGTATCATCTATGCATATAGGTTTTTGCTAATTGTCATACATTTAATGAAACAAAATAAATTTAATATTAACTACCAAGGTAGGTAGAATAATGCCTCTCCACCCGCAAGATATCCACGTTCAAGTCCCTGGAACCTGTCAATATGTTACCTTTGGACCCAGAGATTATCATACTAAGTGACATAAGTCAGACAGAGAAAGACAAATAACATGATATCACTTCTATATGGAATATTAAAAAAATGATACAAGTGAACTTAGTTACAAAACAGAAACAGATTCAAAGACAGAAAATAAACTTATTGTTACCAAAGGGGAAAGGAGATGAGGGATAAGTTAGGGGTTTGGGATGAACAGATATACACTACTATATGTAAAACAGATAAACAACAAGGACCTACTGTATAGCACAGGGAACTATATTCAATATCTTGTAATAACTTACAATGGAAAAGAACCTGAAAAAGAATAGATATACATATAGAGAGAATTGAATCACTCTGCTATACACCTGAAACTAACAACCTTGTAAATCAACTGTACTTCAATAAAAAGAAAAAGAAAAAAATAAAAAATATATTACCTTCCATGGCAGAAGGGACTTTGCTGATGTGATTAAATTACGGAGCATGAGATGGGAAGATGATCCTGGATTATTTTACTGGGCCCAATATAATCATGAGGGCCCTTAAAAGGGAAAGAAATGGGCAGGAGAGTGAGAGGAAGGAATGTGATTGCAGGCTGGAAGGAGCACACAAGCTAAGGAATGTGGGCAGCCTCGAGAAGCTAGAAAAGGCAAGGAAACAGATGCTCCTTGAGAGCCTCCAAAAAGGGATAAAGCCCTTCTAACACCCTGATTTTAGCCCAGTGAACTCCATTTTGGACTTCTGACCTCCAGAACTGTAAGCTAATAAATCTATGATGTTTTAAGCCAATAATTTTGTGGTTATTTGTTACAGCAGCCATGGGAAACAAATACAAGTACATTAAGCAAACTTTATTCAGTCTTTAATACTTTAGAATCTTCAGGATCATCATTATGAGAATCAATTATCAGTGAACTGCAGGTAAAGAGACATGCCGGTTAATGAGGCTTTTCTGTTCAGAAGTCTCAATAAGCCAGTTTTTGTTATAGGAGCTTTATAAGCACTAAGAACTTCTTAATCAGGGTTGGATGAGATTAAGTTAGAATATGTCTCCTTAAGGAAGTCTTTAGGTGAATTTTAAAGTAGATAAAAGAGGACCCCTGAAAAGGAAATGGTGGAGACTTCAAAAGGATCTGGAAAAATCCTAAGTAGGGAAAATGGGCAATTGCTGGTGATTTGCGCTACACAAAAGTATATGAAGAAAAAAGAGAGTATATGAAGGAAGCAAGATAATCTAATCAGAACTCCTCTTTTGAATTGCTTTATTTTTATCTAAAACACCACTCTTAAAATGCTTACATATGTTTCACAGAGGAATGGATGGTTATAAGCCTATTGGCATGGATTACTAGATTAGCTTCCGTTAACTCTGAAACGAAAATCATTCATGAGCCAGATAGTTAACCTTGCCAGAGTGGAGAAGTAGGTAAGATAAAATACAGGTGTTTCTTTTCCATGAAGTGTTACAGTGGAGGTGAGGTTAGAGGTGAGGAAACAAGTTTACATGAGGCAATGCGATGAAATGGAAGGAGCGTGGACTTTGAAATCAAACAGACTTGGTTCAAATTCCAGCTCTACCTTTTATTGGTCATGTGACACTAGGCAAATTAATTAAAATATCTTGTTTCTCCATTTCCTTACCTGTAAAATATCTAACTCATGTGGTTAGTATTAGATGTTAGTGTTATTGATACATGAGAGTTTTTGACACATAAATAATCCCAAGAGCATCACACTCATTTCAATTACTTCCCAGTTTTGCCTCAGGCCAGTCCAGGGTAGGAGGAATGAAATGTTTTAAGACTTGGAGGATTTCTCTAGCAAGTTTGTGAGGATATGTACACGTGGGTGGGTGGGCTGGAGCGTGGAGATAATTTTAGGTAGTAGAACTGAATGCCTCTATCAGAACCATGCACCATGAGGAAAATATCCCTTAAATGTGCAAGACAGTTCATGTTTTCTCCCCTTGACTGACCTATTATAATTTACAGTATTTACAAAGACGAAATGTGAGACTCGGAGACACAGTGAACTATCCCAAAAGACAAAATTAACTGCCACAGAGGTGGTTAGAGGTAGAATAGGACTCAGCATTCTTGTGTCTTGAGCTCCCTTTGCCTCCATGGTAATGTACTCAGCCATCAGGTCTCAATGTTCTCACGCCACCTATTCATTTTACTTTGGCACGACTTTCTCATTATTATGAAACATGAAAGAAAAAATGAGGTGACAAAACTCAGTAAGGAGTCTGTAGACTGAGATGACACTTTCTGAGCTGATATCTCACTAACAACCTTTTAAGGATTGAGTTAAATTTGAAGTTTACAGGAAGAAAAGGAAACAAGGTTTATCCATGCTTATCAAATGGTCTAAAAACATACAAATGTAACGAATCCCTGCATGTCATGATTTAGAATCCTAGATGCATAGCAAACTTCTAACCCCCCTTTTAATGCAACAGAATGGCAAAGCCAACTGAAATTAAAATAGGCCAAATATTATTTCAAGAATAACTGAGCCTATCTTAATCAAAAGTAGCTTTATTCAATATTCACAAATAGTATAGTAACACAGAGATTCTGTCTTTTAAACTTGTAAAGTTCAGAGAAGTAGAAGCACACAAAGAGTATTTTAAAGACAATGAAACTCACTTCAAATAAAAATATTTTACGACATAGTATTTTTAATCTGTTGAGGTCACACAAAATATAAGGTATTTTCCCTCAACACATTTATCTAACACATTATTGCAGTGAGGATCTGAGTCAGAGAGGCTTAGATTTGACCTCTGCTTCCTTTATGTATTAGTTGTAGATCCTAAGTTAAATTACTTAACCTCTCTTAACATGTTTCATCATTTGTAAAGCTGAGATAATAATACCTCACCCTTAGTGCTGCTATATATTTAAAATAAACAATCCTAAACAACATCTGATCAATCACCAAGCCAATACCACTCCCTTAGTATTTCTCAGGACTGTCCATTACTCTCTATCCCTACTGCTTCTATTTCAGTTCAGCTCACATTTGGAATATTGCAACAGTCTCCCAGCTTCTAGTCTAGACCTCATTCTTAGGCACTTTCCACTTTGCAACTACTCAAATATAAATTTAACTATGTCATTTTCAAACTTTAAACCCTCCAGTAGATTCCTGCTGCCCTCAGGATACTGTCCAATATCTTACCTGAACCATCAAGACCCTACAAGATTTGATCCCTCTTACTTGTCCACTTTGTTCCATGACCTTCTCCCTTTCCCCATATCTGTGCACATCTCACTGTAGCCACCAACTGCTTGCAGGTTCCTTAAAGATTCAAACTCTTGTTTCCAGGCCCATGTACATAAAGCCTTTTGATTGGTTGACTTCTATTCCTCCTTCAGGTCTCTGCTGAATGGCATCTTCTCCAGGAGGCTCTCCATGACAGGGTTAAATGTCCTACCTATATTCTTCCGCACTACTCTGTCCTATTACTTACAGCATGTACTCTGTTCACTTGTGTCTCTGCCACTGTACTCCTCGAGGGCCAAAACCCTCTTATTCACCCTTGTGTACCTAACTCCTAGACAGAATGTCACATGCTCTCAGTAAGTATTGCTTTTTTAAATCTACTACTCCTTCTCCTGCCCCTTATATTGTTTTCACCACATTCCATTTCTCAGAAACTTTCAATGGTTCCTACCTATTTCCTACCTTATCAAGTTCAAATTCCTTTGCTTGGCTATTTTAGGCCCTCACAATCTGTCCCTCTTACTACATTTTTCAATCTTATTTCCCAATATGCCTCAACATGTACCTTTCTATGGTCTTATGAATATGACATCTCTGTGCCTTAGCTCATACTCTTTCTTGGAATAGATTCCTTTCTTCTCATAATATCTTCAGAAAAATTCTATCCATACACATCTTATGAAGCCATCTTTGACTTTTTTGACTAGTGTTCTTTATATGTTAGTACTCACAGATTTAGGCGATTTTCTAATAGGAAGAAACTTTAAAAATAGACTGTTCCTACTCTCGTTTTGCATGATGCATACCTATACCTATCTCTTAGAGCACCTAGCACAGTGCTGAGCTCAGAAGAGATGCTCAGCAACTACTTGACTGATTGCAAAGTGCTTCGTCCCATCTGAAAAATGTATATAGGACTTCCCTGGTGGTCCAGTGGTTAAGACTCTGCGCTTCCAATGCAGGGGACGCAGGATCCACCCCTGGTTGGGGAACTGAGATCCCACATGCCCTGTGTTGTGGACAAAACAAAGCAAACAAATAAAAAATGTATATAATCTAGGCCTATAATTGTTTGCAATATGTAGACATTGGTAATTTGAGGTGACAAACTATGAAAAAAGAAAATTTAGATTTCATAAGATGTAGAAAATGGTTAATATAGGAAGTAAATGAGAGGAGGGGGTGGGATAGGATTACAGTGAGCTAGGGTTTAAGATATTTCAGTTGTTCAACCTAGCCTAACCTCATTGAGGCCTTTTAAAACTATAGAATTTAGGCAGAAGACTGTTCACTGACAAATCATTTTTTATCACTGCAAAGTCTAGTTAACTACTCCAGTGAGATTCCCTTAAATGCTGTTCGGAACATCATGGGGAAGAAGAGGCAATCAGTTCCCTATTTTTCTTTTAAAGAACATTCTTTCTCTTCTCTTTCTACTTCCTCTTGCTCTGCCCCTCCCAGTGCATTTCCTTTACAGAATTTAAAGCACCTTCTAACCTTTTGAAGTTTACATGCAAAAATGAGGTAAGTTTTGTTATAAACCTTGTCAAAATATAGTGCTTATGACCCTTTCTAATAAACATTTTCCTTGATACTTCTCTTCACCTGCCCCCTACCACAATAATTTGATACACAAATAAATCTGTGATACTTCATGAATATATAGGTATTTCTGGATAGAATTTCCTCCTTCACTTTGTAGCAGGCCTAATCAAATCCTGAGCATTGCTTAATCTGGAGCATGAGAACTAGTAGATTTATTCTGGAAAACTCTTTTGACATCAGGAGTATATTTTCTAGCTATCTTTGTGATCAATGACTGGAAGTTTCATCAAAGCAATTTTTCTAATATATAAGTTTTTTGAGAGCAGGGACCATAGTTTATTCTTTTTTTTTTTTTTTTTTTTCCTACTGAAACCTTTTATTCTGAATTTGTTGGTGCTTAAGAAAAACAGCTTTGCCCGTAATTCACTGTGCCCTGGACTTAGGACACCAACTTGTATTTGGCCAATTAGAAACAAGGCCAAACTGCATTCTTCTTAGGTCTATTCAGTTGATTAATGGCACTTAACTGATTTCTTTCATATAATCTTTAACAAGAACTCATAAGTCGCATTAATTATGCCCCAAGAGATGAGGGATCGATGGTAATTCAGATGGGCACCTCTGAAAAGATTTGTCAGTTTCCTGTCCCGTTCTAGCCAGATTTTTTGGAAAACCTTAGGGAAAGACTGAAATTCCCCACCAATCTGAGATTGCATGCGAGTTTTTACAACATTAACTGGAAAAAACAAGATCCCCAACATGGCACCCAACAGGCCCCCGCAGATAAAATCATTGACCAAATGAGCACCGTGGGTTGTTGCTGTAGGCAGGTACTCCTTGATGGGACCTCGAAGGCTAAAAAAAAGGACATTGCTGAATCCGTTACGGAAAAGAACAGCCTCGATAATACTCTCTAATTCCATGGCATTTCAGTGCTTTGAAAGCCTGATAAGTGTTTGTAAATTTGTCATGATGCTTGTGGTCTTGAAGCAATGTTTGAACTCTTTCCAATGGAGTGAAAATTGCTTCTGTCGTTCCTGCAAGTACTGCGGCCAGGCTACAGGTTGCAAACTCTGGGGTACTGACATGCTTACGGAGAAGGCAAGATAAATCCTCATACAGACCAAACATAAGTGCCAGTGTAGTCGTCTTCTGCATTAAAGGGGGAAGGATTCCGCGATACAAATTTCGAAACCCATCCCTCCTCAATTGAAGTACTGCATCCCGGGTTTTGATTCCATACAGCTGTTGCCGAAAGAGGACCTTCTGAATGGGAAATGTGATGGCTATATTGTTGAAAGCCGCACAGCAGCCACACAAGTAATGCTTCATTTCACTAACATTTGCAATATGAGGTGCTATATCTTGCTTTGAAGATGTTAGGATTGGTGGCCTCTTTTCATGAGCTTCTGAATCCATCGTGTTGCTTAAGATCTTCTTCGGGAAGGATTTTTTTTAACCTGAAACACCATCTGGGACTGGTGTTTTGGGGGATGGTAGCTTTTTGATAACTTCCTCAATTTCTTCCATTGTTAGGTCTGTTAGGTTCTCTCTTCTGGAGTCAACTCTAATAACTGGATTTCCGCTCTCCAGGCGTCCATTTCCCCTGTCTGTAGTGAGGGGGAGGGGAGGGTGGCGGACGGGGTCGACCAGGCCCCTTCCGTCCCGGACATTCAACGGAGCCAGGGGTCCCGGTATCCCAGACCCCGAGGGGGCAGGCGCCCTTCCGCGGTCCCAACGCTGCTCTCCCGGGCTGCAGGCAAAGCCCGGCCCCTCCCCGCCCCGCTCTCGATGCGCGCCGGGAGGCACCTCCATAGTTTATTCTTTATCCCTAATGCCTACTATAGTGCCTGATACGTAGTAGGCACTCAATAAATCTCTATTAACTGAATGAGTGAATAGATTAGTACAAAAACGAGTCCCTTTAGAAAATTCTTTAGAAGATTCATAGTTTAAGACAGAAACAACACAGCAGCTGTCATCATCATCATCATCAATATTTATTGCATATCTAATTTTACTTGGTAAGGTGCTAGAGTTTATAAAAAGAATATTAACACCATTCTTGCTTTTTAAAGACAAAAACTCTGAATGAAAAGACTTTCATTCATACAACAGATTTTTACTGAGCATTTGCTCTGTGAGCATTTGTTCTGGCACTGAGGACATAATGGCAAATAAGGCAGACAAAAATTCCTGCCGTTGGAGAGCTTAATTTTTTTTTTTTTTTTTTTTGCGGTACGCGGGCCTCTCACTGTTGTGGCCTCTCCCGTTGCAGAGCACAGGCTCTGGACACACAGGCCCAGCAGCCATGGCTCATGGGCCCAGCCGCTCCGCGGCATATGGGATCTTCCCGGACCGGGGCACCAACCCGCATCCCCTGCATCGGCAGGCGGACTCTCAACCACTGCACCACCAGGGAAGCCCAGAACTTAAATTTAAATGGGGTGATAACCGATAAGCAAAATATATATTATTTTAGTGATAAGTAGTAAGGAAAAAATGAAGTATGGAAGTGGGGCTAGTGTTGAAATTTTAGATAAAATGGCTAGGGAAGGCCTCACATAGATCAGATTTGAATAAAAAGATATTCCTGTGACATTCCTATGACAGGAGAAGACAAGGAAGGGGAGGCGAACTAGTGTGAAAGGGGTAGGCATTATACCAGCCCACATCTGCATCTTGCAGTCAGTATTGGGTCTCACTATGGTTACACAGCAGTGCATTGGGATTCACTATGCAGTTTGCCTGGACAGCCCTGTGGTTTTAACTGGTAGGGGTGCTGAGAGGATGGCTTGTGGATTCGAGCAGAGCAAAGAAGGCACCTAAACTAGTGTCAGGTGGGAGGTCACAAAACGTCTTCAGCTGCTTTTGCTAGTTTCAATTTATGCATCCAAACAAAATATAAAAGATGCTCTTAGAAATTATTGTAATATATAACTACAAAAGGAAGGTAGCAGGAAAGACGAAGCAAATGAACTTGAGAATCTGGAAGAGATTAATGTAAGGTTAAAGAAAGAGAGAGGGACAAAAAATGAAGAGCAGCAATACAAAGGCCCAAGGCTGGTCTAGTCTTCTGGCGAGGTCCAAAATGAAAGTGGAACGTGGTGGGGTGTGTGCGGGGGTGTATGTGTGTAGCTTGCATCGGTATGTGTTATGGATTGACTCACGTTCCCTATAAAATATATACGTTGAAGTCCTAACCTCCAGTACCTCAGAATGTGACCTTATTTGGAAATAGGGTCACTGCGGATATAATTAAAGATGAGGTCATACTAGAGTAGTTGGGCCCCTAATCGAAAATGACTGGTGTGCTCATAAAAAAGAAAAATTTCAACAGACATGCCATGTGAAGTCTGTCGTTATGCTACCATAGGCCAAGGACCTACCAGAAGCTAGGGGAGGCCCGGAAGAAATCTTTCCTTAGCGCCTTCAGGGTGAGCATGGGCCTGCCCACACTTCGATTTCAGACTTCTGGCCTCTAGAACTGTAAGAAAATACATTTCTGTTGTCCTAAGCCACCCAGTTTGTGGTACTTAGCAGCCCTAGGAAACTAATTCTGTTCTGTAAGACTATTTTGAGGCAAAAAGCAAGAGCATTCTTATATCACAGAAAGGAAAGCAGTATAGTAGGAGTGAAGAGCCTGATTGTCTTGGGCATCACAAAAGTCTAACAGTTTTCACTTCTGTAGTTCTGTTGTATTTTCTTATTTTATCAAACCTTTTTATTATCATGTTTCCTTTTTGTTTTAGAAAATCGGCTGTCTGCTCAACGCATTACAAGGCCTATTCTGACTTGTGTGCTTGTGATATGACTGTTAAAAGGGGCCACGGATGAAGGGCGGGGGGTACCTTTTTCTCAACACTTGAGTCGAAAGAGCAAAAGTTGAAAAGGGAAAGGAATTTCCGTTGAGCTATTCAGCATCTCCCTCTCACAGGTTGTGCTGCTGACGGCGCCCCTTCCCCTGCAGGACTGCAGTTGCTGCTGCCTCGGGAGAGCGACCTGATCCCTCACCCCAGCCGCCAGAGAGGGTTCAGGCCACGACCAGGATGCGGAGAAATGGAAGGTTTTCCCCAGCCTCCTCCCCCAGGGTAGAGAACCCAAGACCAGCCTTCGCCCCGCGCGCATGCCCAGTTGGGAGGGCGCCCTCAAAAGGGAGCGCGCGGCTCAGGTTTTCCCCGCAGTTAGGGGGATGTCGGGAGCGGGCGGCGGCTCCGCGTACCGAGGAAACTCCAGCCGGCGGACCCTGCGGGGCCGCACCGACTCAGCGGACTTTTATTTTCTCACCGTGGCGACCTTGCTCAGGCCGCGTTCCAAGGGAGCCGGGCACAGCTGGGCACATCCCGGGAGGGTGGAGCCCGACGGCCAGGGCACCCTCGTTACATGGCTTTTCAGGTGTCCTCCGGGGAAAGGAAGGCCGCACTCCTCTAGGAAGGAGAACGACACACTCTCCGAGGACATCCCGGGGCGATCACTCCTCTCGCTGCCCGGACTTCTCTTTTTAAACTGGTCTTAACTGTCCCGCTAATATTGAGCGCCTTCCCAGGGGCCGCCCAACGAGCCCACAGGCTGCTCTGAAAACGGGCGTCCCCAGGTATCTTATCTCCAGAGGCACTGGCCTCATCGCCAGTAGATCTGTTTCAGGACGTCCGCTTTGCTTTCCGACCACCCTCCCAGGTCTGAGGAGGCCCAGCGTTTCCTCCTTCGGGAAATTCCCGCCTGTGCACCCGGGCTGCCCCCTAATAAACACCGGCCCGTTTTCCGGGTGTGGGTTGGTGGGGTCGAGGTAGCGAGCCGGAGGGTAATAGTTCGGGCTCAGGGTCCCTGCGCCCAGCTTTCCCGAGGCTCACCCTCCGGCCCTCAAGCTGCCGCCATCAAGCTCCTCCGCGGCGGCGGCAGCCCGCCGGCAAACACACGCCCACCAGCACGTTTAGATTCTCTCGCCCCGGGGTGGGGGGGAAGGGAAGCACTGAGCATGCTCGGTGGGGAGGGCGGGGCGCTCCCGGACCGCGCGTCTAGGCGGACGCCGCTCCAGCAGGCTCGGCGCCTCCGCCTCCCGCCCGCGGAGCCGCGCCCGCCGCAGGCGCGCCCGCCCGCCCCGCCCTACCCCGCCCCGCCCCCCGCCGTTCGTCCCCGCCGCGGCCGCGCCGCCTGCAGCAGCAGCAGCGGCGGCAGCAGTAGCTGCTCCTCCCCGGCGGCCGCCCCCCGCGGGTCCCTCCCTGGCTGCAGGAGAGGCGGAGGTAGAGTGAGGACACAGCGCCGCGCCGCCCGCACCGGAGACCTTCGCCTCGCCCTGCCGGCTCCTCACCCTCTGGGAGGACCATGGGTAAGTCATCCTTCCTCCCCCGTCATCGCCTGACATATTTCTCTTTCTCGGCGTGTTGCAGGGTGGGAAGCGTTTCTCGCGCAAAGTTGCCGAATTTCTCAAATCCACTGGTGTGAGGCAGTGGCTCTTCCTCCGGGGAGAGTCGGCGCACGCGGAACGCACGCCGAGTCCGTGGGCTGGGAGGGTCCCGAGGCAGGGTGGGGTCGGGCCGCGGGGCCGGACCGCCCGCCCGGCTCTCGGGCACCTCGCTGCCTCGCCTCCCCTCCTCCATTCTTCCTGCCCGAGCCGGTGCTCGGGCACCACAGAGCCTGCCTCGCGGGCTCGCATTCGCTGCCCCATCCCGGTTTCTTCGGAGGCCGCCCGCTTCCTTTCTCCCGCGGCTGCTGGGCTGGAGGCTCGGGGCGGACCGCGAGAAAGACCACTTCACGTAACTTCCCTGCCAGGGCGACCTTTCCCCATCTTGGGGACTGCCCATCCCAAGGCGAGGAGGTGCGAGCAAGTAGTTTGTGCGGGAAATTTTTACAACCTGCACGGAAATTATTTTCGGTGGGGGAGAGCGGACAGTCTCATAGGTTGAAAGGATGACTTGTCAGAGGCCACGAGGAACGTGAGGGAGGATGGATAGAGCCCGCTAGCTGTTGAATTAGTGTTGGGTGGCTACAGCGTGCAATATTCCTGTGCTCAACCCATTTTCTTGGTTCCTTCGCCTGTCTACTGTAGCAGGGAAACTGCAACCTGCCTGTAACATGTTACCGAACTTACATGTTAGTTATTCTTTACCAGCTTCACTTGTCGAAATCTCCATAATCCGATTTTAGTTCTTTCGCGTTAATATTAAGAGTTTTGGATGAGATATTTAAAAGCAAATATGTTTTATAAAACTGTATGTAATTTAAACCTAATTTTTTTTTCATAATATGTTGCTTAATTGTTAAGTTCAGTAATTGCAGAAACGTCTCTTGGATGCTGTAATGTAATTAAAAGACGAAAGTTTTTAAAAAATAGCAATTTGGAATGCCATACTTCTGCAAGTTCCCCAGTTTGCTTCCATTCCTGTCTATCATAGTTTCCTCTTTTTAAAATTTGCTACATTGGCATCTGTCAACTCGGACTTTTCCCACCCCTTCCCTGCAAGTTATTTTAAGCTTGAGATGAGCGTGGTCCTTTCACCTGTCAATACATTGCCCAACACATACAGAGTTAGGTCATGGCAACTCTGAATCTTCAAAGAAGTATCTGGTGTCGATGGAGCCTACTTGAAAAGCAAATGCTCCAAGCTCTGATTCAGACCTTTGGCCGTATATGAGGAAGAGGTCATTGTTACAAGAGGAGGTGGTATGAATGAAAAATGAATCTAGGTCCCAGAATTTTATTTTCAGTTGTTCAGTTTTTTCCTTTTTAATGTACTATTGGTATGCTGACAGATTTCTGTAAAAATCGGGTGGCCCATTTATATGTATCTAGTCTTTCTCTGGGAGTAGAATTTTAAATAAATATTAGTTCGGATTATTGGACACATTGTGTCTTTCCCTTGAACATAACAAAAATTTTCTTCTTAATTGTAGGCACAAGTTTGGTCTATAAAATATATTTCCCCATGTTTCAAGGTGAGCTAAAAAAAAGTCTGTTTAACTAAAATTTTAACTTACATGTTAAATCAGTACCTTTTCAGTAGAAAAAAATCCATTCTGTTGCAATACCAGTGAAAAAATACTTAAATAATTTACTTAAAAATAATTAATCTTGAAAATCTTGAATTCTTTACTTGATTTCAAAGAAACTCCAAATAGAAATCCAGAAATCCATCTCTCATTTGAAGCTTGTCAGATATACTTTGATTAAGCACTCTCTCTCCTTTTACCATTCTGTTTGTACCTTGCTGGAAGCTTTATAGCCCTTACGTAATCTGCTTTATAATGGAGTTGTTAAGGTGTGTGTGTTGTGCATTTAATCATGTGTTCCAGAAGATGAAATTTGTGTCTTATGAATTTTTGAGTCCTCTACAGTGCTTACCACATAGTATGTATTCAGTAAATCTTTGGTGAATTAATTGTTGAACTGGAAACCTGTCTGTTATTTTCAACTTGTGAACCTGAAAGTATGGGCTCTGAACAAACATTTAGGTTGGTAGGTATTATGGAGGTGCTGGAGATGTGAAGGAAGTGGGAACAGAGAAGTATAATTACATTATGACTGCTCTTCTCTCTCTCAAAAAAAATAAGTTGGGTTGTCTAAGAGGTACGGGTTTTGGAGCAGCCACCAGGCAAGCTATTTCCTTCTACACTGCTGTTTTCAGTGGTTTACTTTGTGATCGGTAGGTACGTACTATAATGTAAAACTGAAACCTTGGGAAGCAATGTTATATTCGAAGCCAAGGAAGTTATTATAACAATTCATATGTACATAAGGGGTATACTGATTAGTGGTAGGGGGAAAAAAATCACTTTTTAATGTCTTTTCAAGAAATAAATACAGTGATTTTTTAAAAAGATATTGTCGTGGCAGTGATTTTTCGCCATAAGAGAGTGAAGGAAACTAACTTCCTGTGTAGTCTTATGGACCATGGCTATTATTTTATGTATATATTTTTTTATAAATTCAGCATAATTTGTTGAATATCAACCATATGTAATGTACTGTGGGAGGATAAAAATTAATAAAACATTTTTCAAGTTTCTTATAATCTTAACAGGAATAATGTTCTACATACACAGATAACTAAAGTATGAGTGATACAAAAGACCTTAACATATTTTATAGTTTCAGAGGATGGAGAGGAGTTTTCAGAAAAACAATGTTATTTGATCTAATGGTTGGTTAAGCTTCTGAAAGGTAGAAATGAACGGAGACTGTTAATCAGGATGGGAGCAGAGGGAGAGAAATGACATAAAGGAAGATACAGAGATAGAAACATTCAAACAGTTTCAGGATATGATTAAATAACCATGTTTGGCTGGAGCAAAAGGTAAGGAAATAGTGGGTGACAGAGATGAAAAAGTTGTAATAGGTAAAGAACAGATAATGGAGGACCTTGAATGCCAAGCCGACGAAGTTTTTAGGCTTGACTTGTCTATTGAGGGACTGTTAAACTTTTTTTATAGGTAAGTGATGGAGCACATCTGTGGTTTAGGAAAATTAATCTGTCAGTTGAGTGCAGGATGGATTGGATGAGAAACTGGAGAATAATTCAGAAGGTGGTTGTTGCAGTTTGGGTGAAAATATATACTGTCCTGAACCAGCCTGTGGCAATGGGAATAGAAAATTGCAATAAAGAATATGGAATTAAGAAAGGAGTCATACATTGTTGCCTGGGCAATAATGAGAATGTGGGATCTTTTAAATATCTGTTTAATCCACGGGAAGAGGAAACGTGAATGAATAGTCAGTTTTGGACCTGATGTGTTGGACTATTTAGTTTGCCTTTTAGCTTCTCTGCTTCTTGATGACAGGGACTCTCATATTAGGTTTTGAATACATTTCCTAACACTAGTGTCTTGCATGTAGGAGCTATGCAGTAAAAATCAGTTGACTAACCAAAACTAGGTAAAAAATATTTAACAGTTATTTTAACTCTCAAGAGAGGATTTGAGCTAGAGATCTGGATGTTATCCACAATTTTCCTGAGATAATATTTGAAGTTAGGTAGGAGGATGAGAGTCAACAAAAAGAAGAAAATTTGTCCAAGGTAAGAATCTTGAAGAATGCCCCATTGTTAAGGAAAAAGAATGAAATGATTTGACACCAGAAAAGACAGTAGTAGGTAGGAGTGAAAGACTAGAATAGGCATATGGTTGATTTCAAGAGTGAATGGTCAATAATGGCTGTTGCTTCAGAACAGTAAGAGTAATAGGACTGAGAAAAGGCTCCCAGCTGATGTGGTTTGGTTAGGATATTACCTAGGGTATTTTCTAAAAAGCAGCTTTACGAGGTATGATAGCTATGGAGGTCAGTTGTAAAGGCTAAGTGGCTAATGAGTAAGTGGAGACAGAGTTCCCTATGTATAGTAGTGCAATATTCCTTGCCCCGTTTAAATATCTGTACGTAAGCATAGTTTTGTTTAAACATTTTTTAAATGTCTCACTTTACGTGGAATGACACGTGCTATTTTTTTGCTGAACAATTTGTAATCTCACCATAGTGCCTCACATTTCTTTGACATTCCATTTTTTATGTCTTTGTGACTTAGTATAGTGTACTTTCTGTTTTTGCAGTATCTGTCATGTAGAGGGAGTTTAGAAATGGTTTTATAATTTTACATGACAGTTTGCATAAAGGATACTCTACTAATGAATGGTTTTATCACTTTTTATTTATTATTCATCTTTGTGAATTTGGGATTTCTCTAGTTATATGTTCGCCTCTAATTATACTCTTAATTCATGGAGTTTTCTTTTTCTCTGTAGGTATGTATAAGCCTTATGCATAAGTCTTTTTTTGTTTTTTTTTTGCTTTTTTTTTTTTGGCTTGCATTTCTAAGTCCTGGAATAGTTTCGTAGATAAATAGTTAAAATTGGTACTTTTGCTTATTCTTTATAAGTCAGGGTAGAGCAATAAAATATTTTTATAAGCTGATAATCACTAAAATTTATTATTTTAAAAGAGCATAGATTATATATTGACTAGTTCAATAATTTTTCTTATTGGCTTTATACCTATTTTGTATATGCCCACTTTTTTTTTTTCATACGGGAGAGAGCTAGATTCACTATCCTTGGCAGAGTCATATTTTCTGAAGTCTCTAGTACTACTATTTGGAAAGTTATAATAGCCTTAATTCATTTTGAGAACCATAGAGTTTTAATTTTCACAGTGGAATGTTGGAGCTTCTAGGTGCCTTTAGGGAAATAGTGTGATTGCTCTCTCCAGAGATTCCAAATCAGCTGAACTGAACTTGGCGATTCTGCAGTTATCAGAGGCACCAACAGCAGCCGTAAACAATTATGTAAATTTTTAATATCCCCTCATGAACATCAGGAGGGATGGAGAAGGAAGATCATCTCCTTTGGGAACTCCATGTTAATTTTAGATAATCAGATGTTCAGATAACTGATAAGGAAAAAATTTAATTTAAAATGCTTTCCTAGACATTTAACTTGACAAACAGCTCTTTCTTATGGAGAGAAGAGCCAAAAAAAATTAAGGTATCAGAATAGGTTATAAAGTCTATTTTGGTTCTAAACTTCTGCAATTCTTTGAAACTAAACTTTGAAATATACTCAATATCATTGATGTCTTAAGTGTGTTATAATCATCCCTATATAACTTGTTTTTCTTTATTGTTCGAAGGGCAGTGTCTCCTTGAGGTAGAAACTTCTGAGTATGAACCAATTTGTTAGACTTGTCTAAATAGATGGCCTAAAATACCATTACCCCTGCTGGCTAAGATATGGATGCTGAATTCAAATTGCAGAGTAATGTAATTCTCTCAGTACATCTATTTATACAACTTTTGTCGGTAGAAGCGTTCCAGGAGTTAAAACTAAGAATTAGGGTAGTGATAAATGGGAGTAGTTAAATTGAGCTGCTAGCCATAATTGGCTATACTTATAAATTCTAAAGTCCTTCTGACTTTTTGTTCACAAAATTAACTTTTTCCATATGGGTTCTATATCTGACCCCTTCTCTAAAGGCTGTTTTGCTCAATTTTGTCCATGTTTATGGCTTCAACTACTGTCTATATGCTACTGATGCCTAAAAATATATATCTGGACTCTATCTTTTTATCTAGTAGTCGGTTAGCCATCCATCCCTACATGCATAGTCAGTTCAAACTCATTGAGTTCAAAACTGAATTCATTATGTAATTTTTAATAATGATAACCAGAGATGTGTTGATTAACGTTTTGCCAGAAGCCTTTCTCCAAAAAAGCTCTGATTGTGGTGGTTGATTTCCTGTGAATGCATAGTCGGGAAGAAGTGAGATGCAGCACACCATTATATAATATACCCACCATACAGACATAATAGCCTCATGAGCACAGATAATAATAAAAGGTAGTAAAGTAATTAAGTAGTGATGAGTTTTGACTATTAATAACTTTGTTTTAATATAACTTATTTAATTTTAAGTTTATAAAATTTTTGATAATGGCTATTTTAATAATTGCCTCACAAAATTCCGAAAAATTTAATTATCATTATCTCATGGGCTGGTGCAAGGAGGCCCCAGTACACCTTCGAAGTAATAATTATCATTTATTACCATTTATTAAGAATTATTGATGTCAGTAATCATGTTAAACTTTACATTTTTTAATATTTTTTTAAATAGTTTTAATCTCTTCAACAGTTCTGTGAAGTGGGGGACACTATCCCCATTTTATTTACTCAAAGAATTAAATAATTTATCCAAGGGGACAGAACTAAGTCTCTAAAATCCTGTTTGAGAGCATTGATTCTCACACTTTAGCTTGCGTAAGAATCACCTATAAGCTTGTTAAAAAAGAAAAATTACTGGGCTCACCCTCAGAAATTCTGATTCAGTAGGTGTGAGATGGGCCAAGAATTTGCCTTGTCAAGACATTTCCCAGACGATGCCGCACTTTGAATAGCATCACCATAAAGCAGAGGTCTGCAAACTTTTTACATAAAGGGCCAGATGGAAAGTATTTTAGGCCCTGTAGGCCGAGAGGCAAAATCAAGGATATTACAGAGATAAGAGTGAAACTATATATGAGAAAAAGCAAATATCCACAAAATTTTTATTGACTAAATTAAAAATATAACATGAATTGAACATGATTGTAAAATACAGGTCTCCGAATGAAAAGATTGTAATTCCTTTTTTGAGATAGCAGTTTCCTTTAATTGGGACTTCCAGTTACCCTATCATCAAAATTGATTGCAGTTGTTCACTTGTTAATGCAGATCTGTAAAGGCATTTAATTGATTTTGTCTTTGAAACGTTTTCACACAGACAGGTACTACCAAATGCTGCTATCAATCATGGGCATGTGATCTTAATAATCACATTGATTGTATGGAAGGTATTTATAGAATTCTTTTAGATTCTCTTGATAGTTTCCATTTAGTATGCTGTTTACACTGCAGATTAACCAACTGAAAGTTAGATGGAAGTTTCTCAATTGCATAGTTAAATGGATTTTGATATATGGAAGTTTCTTTTGCACTTGCAGTGAGGTCTGAAAAACACTGCTGGAACTGTAGTTTGAGCTTGCATAATATATCTGTTGCACATTTGTATATGCACAGAGATCTTCTTGTTTTTAACTTTTGACAGCGCACGAAATGTATAAAGCAGATTGATGGTTACTTGTGATTTGAACAATGTTGTCAAAATGACTTAACACAGTATGTTTCACATATAAGCACTGTTTTGCCTTGACTTTCAGGTCAGATTCAAGGAGACGTTATCTAATCTGCAGCAAAATATCATTTCCAAAGGTATTCATTGTTTGATAATAATGGTTGAAGGCACTTCTTATTGTTCAGAAATTTCAGCCTCACCATTGAGCTAAAAAAAAAAAATCGCTGTAAAACCGTACAACTGCTAAGCCCTTAAGCTGTTGTGTGGTAAGGCAAGTTAGGATATGCAGCTTCTATTTCTTACCAAAGTACAAACAACCGACAGTGGTTAAATCTGTGAGTGTGAATGAAGTTGATACTATTGGTTCAATCATACATGTTAGTTTAAAATATTTTTCCCACAAAATACCTGCTGATTAATAATATAATGAAGAAACATGGACTTTAAACACCTTATTTTCACAGACTTTATAAATTTATTCAACTAAGCCTTTTTCTGTTCCTCACATGTTTTTACCACCATCAGATGTAACACATCTTAATAGATTCCACTTCAGGTTGTACTGAATTAATGTTTTCTCAACTTTAAAAATATCTTTGTCTCTTTTATGCAGTCTTTATAGAGGCTCTTCTTCAGTCACGTTCAGCCTTGACTTCTCGAAAATAAGGACACTATGCAGTATCACAAATATCTATCTGTTAATTTATCAAGAACCAAGGAAAACCTTTTTAAAATTATTTGCCTTGTCTTTTAATTGAATATTGATATTGCTCCCAGTGCCCTTACCTCTTCAGGTAGCTATTCTCACTGAAAGACTTTTCTTAAACGAGTTTTTTCCCCCTCTGGAAATGTTTCTTTGGTTGCTATAGTCAAAATACAGTTTAATTAACTCACCACAAGTAAACAGCTTTCCTTGCTTGACTAATAAGTGAGCCCCTCAGAAACTTAGTTTGTTTGCAACTTCATTTTCTCTTTTTCTTTTTGTGAAGAAATTCTGCTATGATGAGGTACTTTGTTTTATTTATTTTTTAAAATTTTTATTGGAGTATAGTTGCTTTACAATGTTGTGTTAGTGTATACTGTACAGCAAAGTGAATCAGCTATACGTATACATATATCCCCTCTTTTTTTGGATTTCCTTCCCATTTAGGTCATAGAGCATTGAGTAGAGTTCCCTGTGCTATACTGTAGGTTCTCATTAGTTACCTATTTTATACATAGTATCAGTAGTGTATATAATATGTCAATCCCAACCTCCCAGAGGTACTTTGTTTTGTATTTTCTAATTCCTCTGACAGTTACTTTCCTATGAATTGTGAATATGATGAATACTTAGTCTGGTAATATAGATACATGTTGAATTTTTCTAGCTTAGCTATAGTGTCATTGTGTGATACAGTGGTTTGCCATTTCATTCAGTAACAAAATAATCCATATGTCACTTTAAACATTAAAAGCATGATATTTGAAGTATACTTTTTTTCTTCATGTTGATGTGATGGTCAAAGTGAAATGTTGTGGTGTGGCAATACACATGGTACTCGAAACACTGAACAATCATAACTGTGTCACTGCAATTTGTAGTACGTCAAGCAACAGTTTAAAGTGATGAGAGTACCACATATGGTTGCTGTCTCAACGACTCACCTCTGTCATAGTGAAGTGAACACAGGTGTAGACAATAAATAAAGGAATGAATTATGTCCCAATAAAACTCTATTTGTGGACACTGAAATTTGAATTTCATATAATTTACACATTATGAAATATATTCTTCTTTTGACTTTTTTCAACCATTTACAAATGTGAAACCATTTGACTCGTGGGTTGTATAAAAACAGGCGGTGGGCCGTAGTTGGCCAACTCCTGCTTTAGAGTAATGCTATACTACCTCACCTTTCCCCAAGACTTTTTCTCCATTATGCATTCCGTAACTCCCTGGTGGTATCACCATTTATCCAGTCAACCGTTCCTAAAATCTAGAATCATTCTACTTCCAACACCCTTTGGGTTCCCTAAATTCTAATAGTTCTACCTGCTTGAATCAGTCCTCTCCTCCTTTCTCCACTGTAAACATGTCAGTTCACCTCTTGAAACCACTTTACTAGTCTAACAGATGTTCTTTCTCTCAGCATTCCCCCTCTTAAGTTCTTGCATGCTTCTAGAGTACTCTTTCTAAAATGTGAATCTAATCATTTCACTCCATAGATATTTTTTTCAATAGGTTTCCAACATGTATAACAGGGTTTCCAAACTCAAATGAAACTATATGATTAAAGAGGGTTAAGTGGTGACCTTTTCACACATATGCACTTTTTCTTTTGCATATTAAATCTAAAGGAATATTTTATTTCCATAAAAATGTATGCTTTCTTTCATTTTTCTTGACAGAATGTCTTTTTGTCTTTCATTTTCTCACCTTTGATAAAAGACAAAGTTTAGAAAAATGTTTCTCTACCATAATAAAAAACAGCAATGAAAGCATGATGAATTGTAACTAACGCTGGGCCTCACTGAAGGGCTACAACAGGAAATGGTGGGACTATGGCCAACTAAGAGAGTATGTGCCCAACCTAAAAGAGGAATGCCCTACTCAGCTCCGGCCAGTTTTGCCATGTACAGATGAGGGCCCAAGGAAGCCAGATTTTCAGACTTTTCAGAAGAAACCAGAGATTACACTTTTATCTGAATACTTCAGATTGTTAGTTTTCGGAATTGTAAGACCCAGGGCCTCAAACAATGACGTCTATCTGGCTCTGTCTCTTTCTGTCCAGATTATGGAGCTGAGGCTCAGTGAGATTAAGAGACATGCCCAATTTCACACATTTAGTTAGGGTCAGTGTCAGATCTAGAACCCTTATTTCCTAACTCCTTAACTAGTGTTCTGTTCATTATACTAGGCCAGCTCCAATCTGTTAATGAAAAAAAGTGCACACACACAGGGGCGCGCACGCGCGCACACACACACACACACACACACACACACACATACAAACAAGCTAATAACAAGGATTTATTCAGGTGAATAGGATAGTGGAAAACTCTTTACCCATTTCTATTGCTAGAGTCCAGGCCCTTACCTCAGCTACTACTGAGACCATTTCTTAGTTGGCCTCTTGATACTAGACTGTGCTCTCCAGTCTTTTCTACGTGCTACGACCATCTTTTTTTAAGACACCACATTGATCATGTCACTTCCCTACACAAGATCTAATATTGCTTCAACTGTTGACCACATCAAGTCTAAACTCTGCTTAGCTTTCAAAGTCCATAGAAATCTGCTACCTCTCTTGTATTTCTCACTGCTCTTTGAAATACATCTTCCTTTATCCTAAATATTCTTCGTCAGTGATACCACCAAGACACCACTGTTCGTGTTACCCCTTCTTTTAGAATAACTTTTCATATTCATTCTCCTTAGTCCAGCTCATGAAAACTACTTCTGACCTCTCATACTGACCTCTTATTGTTCTCTGGACACCTCTTACTTCTTGGACTTCTATAACACATTCAATAATTCAATAATTTTAGTTGATCAGTGTTTCATATTTCTTATTGGCATTCAGTAAATACTTGTTTGTTCAGTTATAGAGTCACTACAGATTCAGGTCAGTCTTCTCCTAATTTAACAACATTACCCTATAGTGATGATAGACATGTCTGTAACAGAGCTTGCAAACCAGCAGTCCATGGTCCACATATACTCTGCAGAAGGATTTTTTTAGCGAAGTTTTAGAAATTGGAATTAGTTGTCAACATTTAAATAATCAGGAAATTTCTGATAAAAATCTGCTTCACCAACTTTTCTTGAAAAATTAAACATTTAGGATCTCTGAACCTATATTTCTATTGGTGACAATCAATGATAGTTGTCCTTTAGGCAGGGTATAAGGTCCCCAGTTCATTACTTCTTATTATTATCTTTTTTTTTATAAGACACTTCTTTTACCACTTTATTGTTTTGTTTGTTTTGGCCTCACCGCCCAGCATGTTGGATCTTAGTTCCCCTACCAGGGATCAAACCCGTGCTCCCTGCATTGCAAGCTCGATTCTTAACCACTGGACCACCAGGGAAGTCCCTCTTACTATTATCTTAAATCCTACAAATCTCACTCGGTACTCTCTCACTCTTGAAAGTATTTAAATTTGCAATGTCTGAAATTTCTGTTATAGCTTTTGAACTACTAAAGAGTTAATTGTATTCAAACTTCTGATAAAATTGACCTTATATTACTTTTGAAAATTAATACATTTATTTTAAAATTAAGAAATTGTTGTGAAAATTAAATCGTACAACTAGTCAAGAGCAAAGTTAACTATCTGTGATATATATGGTCATCAGTGATGATTAAACTGAATTTTCAATTGACCAAATGATACAAGAAATCAAAGAGATAGAGGATGGAATCTCTGCTTTTCCGTAAATTAATTAATTGTTTAGTATAACCTTTTGGCAAGTTAGTTCAGGTCTTTAAATCCCCATTTCATATATATCCTTAAAATATTATGTTATTATTGAATAGGAATCAAATAATAGATTTCAATTAAAAATGGAAGGGGGATGCCCATTTCATACTAATATAAATTATCATATGGAAAACTTCAAGCTCAGTTACCTAATAAAGACCTACTAGCCCCCAAACCAAGATCTGTTGTATTTTTCCTTCCTTTTTTGACTCTCAAGCATAAAATACATTTTCTAGGGCAAATGATGGCATGGCATTTAAAAAAGCAATCGAAGTGCAATAAGACTGCTAAACTGTTTCTAGAGAATATTATTTTCTTATGTATTAGAAAGTATTTTCTAACATATAAGAATTATATGAACTTAAAATAATTATGTAAAAAGAATTACATAAAATCATAATTTAAAAATTTTTAAAATTATTTTTAAAAACTGTATAAAAATAGTTGTATAAAATAATTTCAAATAACTAGTAAGTTCCCTGAATTTATGGGTGGAGTTTTGATTTTTATAGTCAGGAAAAAATTATAACCAGCGATCATCGTACTTCAACAAAAAACTGTTTTCAAAGCTGTGAGAAGCTCACATCATCTAAGATTCTTTTTAACAACAGATTTGTCAGGTTGTAAAAATTATTTCCGTTAACTCTTCTGAAAAATATTCCCCTTCTAAGATTCCTCAAGTAACTCCATCATGAAAGATGAAACTGATCATTATAAGAACGTAAAACTTACATTGATGTATTTATGCTTCACAGAAATATAAATGTTGGTTTATCTTTAAGGTTATAAGATGGCCTCAGAAACAAAATCAGAACAAAGACAAAGTTTATATGAGCTGATTAACTTAATTTCCTTTTAGTTGCAGGAACACATTTTTGGGGAGGGTGGTGGTAAGCTCCCAGAAAAAATAACTGTCAACTGTGTCACATTTCTGGCTTTTGTATAGTTTGTATAAAGCTCCATAGTCAGATCAGAAACACAAGATTACCATATTAGGCATTACAGAAAGTGACAAAATAAGGAGTGCAAGTAGCCGCATTTTTTTGCTTTTGAAAAGCTTAACCTCTAACTGGTAGATAAAGAATAATATAAAAGAATGAGTAATAGAAACAGATATGGCCATAATTTGGATTCTTTTTTTTAAAATTAATTATGTTTAAATTTTATTATTTGAGTCAGGTCTTCGTTGCAGCATGCAGGATCTTTAGTCACAGCGCGTGGGCTCTTTGTTGTGGCGCGCAGGCTTCTCTAGTTGCAGCGCGTGGGCTTTTCTCTAGTTGCGGTGCACAGGTTCCAGAGCACGTGGGCTCAGTAGTTGTGGCACGCGGACTGAGTTGCCCCACGCCATGTGGAATCTTAGTTCCCCGACCAGGGATCGAACGCACGTCCCCAGCACTGGGGTGTGGATTCTTAACCACTGGACCACCAGAGAAGTCCCCATAATTTGGATTCTAGAAAAAGAGAAAACACCTCCCCCCCTAAGAATTTAAATGAGAGGATAGATCAAATTTATCTTTTCAGCACCTAGTACAGATTCTTTGAAATATACAAGTGCTCATTACTTACAGTGATCTGGAAAATTTTTCCTAGAATTTACTTACTTATTCAATTAAACACTTACTTGTACTAAAAAGCGTGGTACTACCCTTGAGATGCTGTGGCAGAGACTGCTCCCTGATACATTTCATTGTGATTTTCTTTCTTGTTTTTTGTTTTGTGACATATTAAGATACATGGACAGTCGTTAGCCAGTACAACTATCTAACATGGTTGGGTTATAAATTCATTATTGAAGAGCTTTCGTCTATACAAAGAAAGATACAGGTAGTCCTTCTTTGTACAGCTCTGGTATGCATGAGATCTGCATGAGGTTCACTTAATTGCAGTACGGTGCAGATTGCTTGGTCAGTGAGAAGTGCTTGGGCTGTGAAGACACACATGTCTGGATTTATCCCAACTTTGACACTTAAGTTTCTGGGCAAGTTCTTCAGCTGCCGAATTCAACTTTCTCAGCTGTTAAAATACAGGTAATAATAACACCTATTTCACAAGGTAGTTGTAAATATTATGTAAAATAACAATCATAGAAATTTTAATTTCTATTTCCAAAGCTGAAAATACAGTCATTTTTGGGAAACTTTATCTTATATTCAGAGTTAAAACCAATCAAAGGGTGTAATGCTCTTTGTTGTATTACTTTAACCAAATTATGTAGTGAATATTAAGTTACTGTAGCAGATTATATTTTCCAAAGGTGGCCACAACAATCTCTTTTGGCCCCAGGTATTCTTCTAAATCTTGCCACTCTCCATTGAGAGTTGGGGAATTCTCTTCCTGTTGAATCTGAGCATGCTTGTGACTCACTTGTAACCAATAGAAGACAGCAGTAGTGATGCTGTGATTTCCTAGTCTCAGCAGTAAAAGGCATTGTTGCTTCTACCTTATTTGTCGAGACACTGGCCTGCTTGGAGCCCTGAGAAGTCTGAGACCCTGAAGATGCCATGCTATACGGAAGCCAGGCCACATAAGGAGGCCTCAGGTGTCAGGTCTCAGGTCAGCAATCCTAACATTCAGGTCCTTCCAGGCCAATCACCAGACATGTGTGTGAATGAGCTATCAGATGATTCAGATGATACCAGCCTCAGCCGTTGAGTCACTCCCAGAGACGTTCCTGGCCTTTGAGACAGCATTGAGGCCCCAGACCTTGTGGAGAAAACACAAGCCATTCTCAGTGTGTCCTTTGTGAATTCCTGGTTCGTGGAATCTGTGAGAGTAATAAATTGGCCTTTGTTTTATGCCAGTAAGTTTGGGGTGGTTTGTTATGTAACAGTAATAATTGGAACAGTTATAAAATGTGAAAGATAATTGTTTCAGTAAGAAACAGATTGCTGTTAAAACTCATTAAAGTGGGAACTACCTGCTGAATAAATGTTTACTGATTTTTTTCTTTCATTTCAAATGAAGATAGCCTGAGAATTTTTTCTACTAAGTAGCATTTCCTTATGGTTTATTTAATTGTTCTTTATGTGACATTAATTCCCTTGAAAAAATGTTTGTTGACTGTCTTGGCTATCAGAAAAGAGATATGCATGTTTAAACAGTATTATAGGTTTCACTATAACTTTTTCGTAAATGTTACCTGTTTGGCTAATGAAAAATGTCAGTCAGTACTTTTAAGTTAATAAGGATAGTTACCACTAAAAATTACGTATTTTTTTTCAAAACCTAATAGCCTAATAAAATCTCATAGGAACAAAGGAATATCTGTACTCCTCTCTCCAAATGAAAATTTATTATACCTGATATTAATTTTAATGTTAATCTTATATTCGTATATTTGTTAAGCTCATATTATGTATTTGACAAAATTATTTTGAGTCTGTTTCTTTCCTGTCACTTTTGGAAGACAGTGGGTTTTCTAAGTTTATTACCACTAAATGAAATAATACTTTCTCATATAATTACCAAAGAATTTCAGATACATAGTAGTTATTAGATTTTCTAAAATAATACTATAATGATTCTAATAATAATGGGTACTTTATTAAGATCATTACCATGAGAAAGGTAGTTAGTACTATGGTAACATTTGGATTGATTATGCTTTAAAGTGTGTGTGTGTGTGTATGTGTTTTTAAATATAAATAATTGCATAAGTAGAGTGCTTCTGCAAGCACGCACAAGAAAATGTTAACATTGATTGCTTCTGGGAGTAAATTGAGACATGTGAAGGTAATTCCCACAAAAATAAAATTAAAACTAAAAAAAAAAGTTTTCTATACTATGCGAACTGTGTTGTATACATCTTTGTATCTTTAGCACTTAGGGCGGTGTTTGACGTTTGGTAGATGCTTAGTTCATATTGTTGGATGAGTAGAAGTTTGAGGTTATCTTCTTAACCTTTATTCACCTGATACATAGCATTCGTGATCTGATAGACTATGATATTGTTCACTGAAAGAGCTAATATTCTTACTTGTTTGCCACACAACTCCTCATTTTTCTAAGCCGACTATGTATATATCTGTATCACTCTAGGTCCAATCAGAAGGCAGACCACCTAATGTTACATTTATACGTACGTATAGATATTATGACAGGAAACACGAGGTCCGTAGATCTTAGAACAGGGTTTATTACTCATAGAACATTTTAGTACTGGTGATTGGTGCACATGTAGCAGAGAGGAATTTTAAGAGAGGAATCCTAAAATTACGACACTGAGAGCTTATATTGGGTTGCTGGCACATCTGCCATTCGAGGAACACATGCACACATACCCCTTATCTTTGCTCTTGAATTAAACAAAGCCTCTCTTGGGAGAGGGATGGCATCTCTAGGTTTGTTACCCTAAAAGTAAGCTAAAAGCAAATATCTGGGAAGAAGAGGGCAATGTTTTACAATCCTAGAATGTGTCCATTCTAAGGGTGGGAGACTTATCTTTATTATAGGTTATCAACTTCCTTTGCTCAGAATGCCCCAACAGTGCAGGAACACCGTGAAATCCAGGGAGAATTGTCTTTCAACACACAGTAATTTAAACAGGGGACATTTGATGTAAAAACTATTCAACAGTAATTGGAGAGTAACTTTAAAGGTAGATAGCAAACTCTGAAGTGTTTGGTGCAGGAGTGTATCCAAGGAAGCACACACTTCTTTGGAAGGGTGAATTCTCATTAAAAGATACAGTTTCAGGCCTCCTGATGGCATAGAAGTTCACTGGGTTGCCCAGGCCAGAGCTGGTCCATACCCATCAGACCTGTAGGAGACTCCTGGGAGAACAAGCAAGCTGGGGTTGATGGGTGGCACACAGATAGTTGGGCATGCAGAGGAAGTTGAAGCACCCCTTCAGGTACTACTGGAGCCTGGAGCTGGAGGAGCCCTCTTCTGCAGGAACCCGGCACACTTCTGTGTACAGTTTGGGCTGGAGTAGCTCTGGATAGCCAGCTCCACAGGGCTTCTGGCACACATACTTCCAGGGCTGAGAGATGGTGTGGGAAGCAGTAACCGGGGCTGGGATGCAGCCTTGAGTTGTGTGGGGCTGTTGTACACAGCACTGCTGCCTGAGCTGAGAGCTGGAGAAAATGTATGGTGAATGCTATGACTCGCAGACACTTGACACTGGAGAAAATTATGCAGGCTGAGCAGGAAGGAGGGCACCTTCCTCTTCAGTGCTGTCCATTGTCATCTACAGACAAAGCTTGCATCATGCCATCTGACAAAGGAGAAATATGTAAAGGGCCCAGATTCTTTTTTTTTTTTGCGGTACGCGGGCCTCTCACTGTTGTGGCCTCTCCCGCTGCGGAGCACAGGCTCCGGACGCGCAGGCTCAGCGGCCATGGCTCACGGGCCCAGCTGCTCCGCGGCATGTGGGATCTTCCCGGACCGGGGCACGAACCTGTGTCCCCTGCATCGGCAGGCGGACTCTCAACCGCTGTGCCACCAGGGAAGCCCCCAGATTCATTTTTATAGATCAGGCAATAAGGGTGAATTTGGAGCTGAGAGACAAATAGGTTGATAACTGACTTAAATGTCTCTTCATCCTATTGCTTGAATTTTATTCCTTTTAAATTCATGGTACATCATAGCTTTAAGTACAGATATTATCATGCTTTCTGTTTTATATATTTAATTTTTTCTAAATTCTCTTGTTTTACCTTGACCCTCACATTTCTTTTTGCTTTCTGTAGCAGTATCCTGGGAAAATATTCCTTTGTGGGCTCATCAGTTATAGTCCAGACATTATCATTTTTATTAGATTTTTAAAATTCTTAATATGTTCCTTAATATATGCCTATGTTAAATTCATCTGTCACATTTATGACTACTTGTTTATATATCCTTTTTCTCTGGTTGGCATTTTATTACCCAGAAAAGTTGGTGTTGCCTAAAAGTTTATAAATTTCAGTGTATATTATCTCTTTCTTGTATTTATTCGGTTACGAAGTGAGACTATTTGCTTTGCACCAATCTTAATGAAGTACTTCTTTATATATTTCTCTAGCTAAAGAAAGTTCCATTTACGTAGGTCTTTTATGTCAATCTTTAATCTAGTTCTCTATTACAAAGCATTATAAAGCAGGGTCTTTGCTTCTTTGTCCATCTTTATAATTGATTAGTCACAGTTCTAAGAATACTCTAGTGAAGAATTTGCTCGGGACTGTTTGGAAGTATAAGTAGATAGCCCCCAAACACTTCTGTTTATCTACCTTATGTAGCTTTTTAAAATTCCCATATATTTAGGCAGGATTTCCTCTTATTGAAATTATATTATCTGTCTCTTGTCTGGTCTTCCTCACCTTTCCCTGTCAGGCATATCCTAGAGTCCAGGGCAGAGCTTGGAGGCAGGATATCTTTTACTCTTGAATCTAAATGCCAGGAGCTGAAGCATTATAGGCAGACACTTTAGTATCCAGGAGGAGTAAAAGGTCACAGCTAAGATATTAAATCCAAGATCAATGTACTATTCTGAGGGACTAAATAGAATATGAAAGCCTGAAGATAAATGGGGCCTGAGAAACTGGGAAATGCAGGATAATGAAGTGAACTGATAAAACATTTTTCCGAAGAATCTGGTGGTAGAATGCTGATACTGTGAGGACTCAGTTGATCTGCAGGCACGTACCAGGTATAGGGAGCTGGAACAGGGTAAATATGTTTCAAGTAGCTGTTTTTATGTTTAGAGAGTTTCTCTTTTGTTACAGACTCAATTAGCTTACCTGTACAGAAGTCAAGTTGGAAAGTATATAGTTTCCACTTTCCAGCATTTTCTGGAACTTTTGTGTATAGAGATCATTCCGACAGTTCTTCTACACGGAAGCTGTTTGTAATATGACAAATTACACGGTTTCACCGACATTGTTCTAGTATAATTCTTGGGTGTCTTTAAAATTCTTTGACAAATGCCATTGTGCTTTGTAGATTTATCTACATTGATTTTCTAAGTTGGCTTACAATATCCTGGGTGTTGACAACTATTTGGTATGGTTGTATTTTAAATCTTTCTGTTAGGGGATTGTTGAGGAGAAGAAATCTCCCTGGTATTTTTCTTGGTCAGTTCTGGGTCAAAGAATTAATTAAGCTTGAATCTCAGCATAAATCATTCTCTTAAAAAAAGCTGATATATTAACTTATTAGCAGTTTGTGTCATACTATCTGCTAAAGCTATATTTGACAGCTATAAAACAGTGAGATCATTCTTGAACTCTAAGTGAAAAGGTCTTTTGGCATTGTGTGAAATAAAATTTTACAAACTGTATCTTATCCAAATGCTCTTATCCATTATGGTTTAATATTGTAGTTGTGAAGATCATCAATCATACTCTTGACCCTCTAATCAAACATGACATCTTACTAAGACTGTAGTGTTATTGGTTCAAACTAAAATAGACTTCAGCTCCATTTAAGAATGCATGAAAAGTGATTGCTCAAAAAGTTTTAATCCAATTTCTGAAATAATTAGAGAAGAAAAAGTGAAGCGTAGTCATTGTTTTTAGTGTAACATAAAAATATTTCTTAATCATGGCAATTTATGCCGTAATCTGTAATAAGAAATGCAGGTACAAATAACTCACTAAAGTAGGTTTTCAGGATTTATTAAGTTTCTACTATAGGAGAGCAATGTGAGTATCCTAGAAGAATCTCCGTTGTACAAGAATGTCCCATCAAATAGTAGAAATAAACTAAAAGAGTTCTATGAACCTAGGACTATAAAACTAGCAAAATGAAAAATACAGAAGAAATAGAACTGTACAATAGTATATAAAAACGATTTCTTAGTTAAATAGATTTGTGAACTTGATCATGAAGTTAAATTTTGGAATTCATCTACTTATATAGTTCAAACCGTTGACATATAGAAGAGATTGATTAAATTCATCTAAGGCCTTATATTTTTATGAACTCTTAAGTTAGTAATCCCTCAAGTGAGGGAGGAAGTAATGTGAGATGTGCAATTATAATCATCTTGTGGAGTGAAAGAAGCATATCCAGTAGATAGATGTGGGTATAACTGGCAAATCGGCACAAAGTTATGATGTCTTTGCAACCTGGAGAAGTGTATTTGGAGAGAACCCACATGTATGAAGAGGTATGACTACATGTTAAAGTAATGAATGAATTAAGGTAGAAATTAGGAGTTTAATATTTATGAAATTTGTTTTGGAGTTCTTTCATTAAGTAAAACAGTTTCTATGTCTTCATTTGTTTCTCTCTAAATATTACAGATATTTCTAATTCTCCAGGTATTGCCTGAATTGCTGTTGAAAATAAATATTGCACACATGCATTTTGAACTGTTACAGTTTTGCTCTGGTATCTCTTTTCCAAGTCAAGTTTAGTGTTCACTAAACATTTAGTATTTAGGTAGATTCCTCTTAGAATGCTTCTGTGGAACTTAATCTTGGAAACGAATTTAAAGAAAATGGCCTATTTACATTAGCTTTATATTCACTTTAAGTTTCAAATTCTATATTCTGTGACTAAACAATAATTATGAAGGTAATAGTAAATGATTAAATTTTAAATCTTTTCTTAAGTTCTCAGGTGTTCCCACCGCCCCCTGCTGCCCCAGTTGATATTTTGACCCCAGAAATCTATAGTAGCAGCAGTAGTGACTGAATCATGAACTTTTCTACTTCACCTTTTTTTGCTTGCCAAGAAATAAGTCCCTGTTTTGTTAGGTGTGTATGTGTGTTTATATGAGTATATCTACCCACCTTCAGAGAGTCATGGAGGATGCAACGGTATTAACGGCAGAAGAGAAGGTTTTCTATGTTGAATTTTAACCTAAAATGATTAACTTGGCCATGAATTAATTGAGTTCAGAACTATTTTCTCGTTTGATCCTGTCTTTCTTGGGAATGGGTATAAACATTAGAAAAGAAGGGATAACACGATCTGTTTTTTACTAATCATAATTTTATATACAGAAAACTCAGGAAACTAAAAAGTCCCACTTTTTAATAACCTCATATTAATAAGAGAATTTGGCTGATTATGAAATAATTATACAAAGTAACTCTTTTCTACTCTAGGCATAAACACCTACACATGATAATGGGAAAAATTATTCAGTTCTCACTAATGACAGAATTTTTAAATATGTTGAAACAAATTTAATAATAAATTACAGGATCTATATAAAAATAGAACATTTTACTGAGAGACCCAAAACAAGATCAGAATAAAATGAAATACATTTAGTGGAAGGGAAGACTTCATAGTGTGAGAATGCAAATTATTCCACAATTAAAATATAAATTTAATATAATTCCAGTTATAATCTCAGGAGGGTTTTTATTCATCCATTCATTCATTTGCTGTGGAATGATCAGATGAAATGATGTTAAACCTCTTATGGAAGAAGAAAATCTGAGTAGTCAAGATAGCTGAAAAAGAACATAGTGGCAGGACTAGCCTTACCAGGTATCAGAATATTAGATACAGCCAGTGTAATTACTTAGATATAGTGTTGGTATAAGAATAGACAAAAGGTCACTGGAAAGAAAAGAAACTTTAGAAAATACATTTCTGTATAAAGAGACAAAGGTGGTAGTTTAATTCTATGAGAAAAGGATGGAGTATTAAAACTACTCCTGACACAAGAAAATAAAAGTACACCCTAATCTTAGGCCATATGTAAAAATGAATTCCTGTGAATCGAATACTTAAATAAAAACTAAAAGTATCATAATAGTGTAAGAAAATTGAGGCATTTGCTGGGAGCTCAAGAGACTTTCTTAACCACAGGTGGAAATCCAGATGCTATAAAAGAAAATTAGGAAAAAATACATAAACAATTTCAGTGGATTAGTAATAGATTTAGAGAAAAAAGTTAAATGGATGACAGACAAAAGGTTAATGTCTATACTGTACAATAACAACAAGACTGACAAACCTATTTGAACACTAGGCAAAGGATGTGAATAAACGCTTTACAGGAAAGCAAATCCAGTGGCCAACAAACATGAAAAGATGCTGATATTTATAGTGGTTAAAGAAATGCAAATTAAAATAACAATTACATATCAACTCTAAACCCATCAGACCATCAAGAAATAGATATCAATATTTATTGATAGCCAGGTTATTGGAAAGAGAATACTTTCAACACATCTGGAAGAAAAGTGAAATCTTTCATCCTTTTCGGGCAGCTGTTGGCAGCATCTATTAAAATTACAATATCAGCAATTCCATCCTGGGAGCCTATCCCATAAAACTAAAAGTACTTTGTACATGTATAATGATGCTTATTGCACTAGGGGTACCAATGACCAAAATGAAACACTTTTAGCAAAAGAAAGTGAAAATGTATGTGTACAGGAATGATTGAATAAATTGTGGTGTATCTGTACTATGAACTATGGTAGTTATTTAAAAACATGAGTTAGAACTATACAGATTGACTTGGAGTAATTTATAAGAGTTATTGAGTGAGAAAATCAAGATGCAAAAAAGTGTGTATAATATAATCCCATTTTAGTTAACAGTTTCCCAAACTTACTGTATATTTTTATACATGATTATGTGAGGATGTAAAAAAACATGAACGCTTAAAAAACTTAGGTTATTGACATGTAAATGGAGAGGTTGATATGGAGACAGGGAAGACCAGGCAAAAAAGAAGATGTTATCACATTTATGCATTTTAATTAAGCTTTGTGTGCGTGTGTAAAATGTTAAATAACATTGAAAAAGCAAATTAAAAATAGACACAACTGGGACTTCCCTGCTGGCGCAGTGGTTAAGAATCCGCCTGCCAATGCAGGGGACACGGGTTCGAGCCCTGGTCCGGGAAGATCCCACATGCCATGGAGCAACTAAGCCCGTGCGCCACAACTACCGAGCCTGCGCTCTAGAGCCCGTGAGCCACAACTACTGAGCCCGTGTGCCTAGAGCCCATGCTCCGCAACAAGAGAAGCCACCACAGTGAGAAGTCCGCGCACCACAACTAAGAGTAGCCCCCGCTCGCCGCAAGTAGAGAAAGCCCGCCCACAGCAATGAAGACCCAACACAGCCAAAAATAAATAAAATAAATTTATTAAAAAAAAAAAAAAAAGAGCTTCCCTGGTGGTGCAGTGGTTGGGAGTCCGCCTGTCGATGCAGGGGACACGGGTTCGTGCCCCAGTCCGGGAGGATCCCACATGCCGCAGAGCGGCTGGGTCCGTGAGCCATGGCCGCTGAGCCTGCGCGTCCGGAGCCTGTGCTCCGCAACGGGAGAGGCCACAACAGTGAGAGAGGCCCGCGTACCGCAAAAAAAAAAAAAAAAAAGTAGACATAGCTGGTGAGTGCCATTAAATTCTGTTCAGCAGTTGTTCACTGAATGCTTACTGTGTTCAAGACAGCATGGTGGGTGTAATGAGCAGTACAACTATGACAGTTATTAATAATTATTATATCAACAATCATCAACAGTGCTTGATTGCTTAGTGCATGCTATATAGCCTGTTCTAAGAGCATTATGTATAACCTCATTTGATCCTCACAACAACCTGATGAGGTGCTTATTATTGTTATCCACATTTTATATATGAGAAGACAAAGAAAATAAGCTTGTGTAGTTTATGCAGTTTAAGTGGTGGAACCAAGATTTGAACCCAGATGGACTGACTCCAGAAGCTATTAATCATTAAAATATGGTGCCTTTTTTGTCCATGAGTTGCTTATTATGGTGAAACAGTGGCAATATAGAAAACAGTGAAATCCGTGCCATCATTGAGGTTAAGAACAAGATATGGGAGCCTAGAAAAGAAAGGAGTTGGTCTGACTGCAAGAATACAGAAGATTTCACATCAGAATCGAATATTAGTTGACTTTGCAGAGTAAGTAGTTATTCTGTAGATAGAGAATGCACAGAAAGGCATTTTAGACAGGAAGAATTTAATAAGCACAGTTGTAAAAATGGGCATATGCCTGGAAAAAAGCCAGTAATCTAGTGGGACTGACACATATGTTGTGTGAGAAAGTAATGAGATGAGGGCATAATATTAGTTGAGGCACTTGGTTTTGACGTAAGGTATTCTGGACTTTAGGCAATTATTCATCACTGAATACTTTTGAAAGAACAGTGATATGCTCTGGAAAGAACATGTTTCTGAGGTTTCTAGCCTGGGTGAATAGAAATTGGTAAGTTGGACCCAGGTTCCGTAAGACTCAGAAACAATCT
Organism: Orcinus orca; assembly: GCF_937001465.1. Lineage (NCBI taxonomy): Eukaryota > Metazoa > Chordata > Mammalia > Artiodactyla > Delphinidae > Orcinus > Orcinus orca. The sequence continues at coordinate 18,424,307 of NC_064562.1, forward strand.
TCGTTTACTCATTTTAGTGTTAATAAGAAAATTGGAGAATGTAAGATTTATTTGTAAAGGGGGAGGGATAATAATCAGAGGGGACTTATATCCTGTGTTGGTCTTTGAGTTCTCAACTAGCAGAAATGGATTAAAAGAGAGAATGAAACAAATATATTTTTAAAGTTTGTTTTTTCCTCACATGTAGCATAATTTAATGGAAGACTCAATAGACTATGTTTTTAAATAAATCTATTTTATTTATTTATTTTTGGCTGCTTTGGGTCTTCGTTGCTGCACGTGAGCTTTCTTTAGCTGCGGCGAGCAGGGGCTACTCTTTTTTTTTTTTTTTTTTTTTTTGCGATATGCGGGCCTCTCACCGTTGTGGCCTCTCCCATTGCAGAGCACAGGCTCCGGACGCGCAGGCTCAGCGGCCATGGCTCACGGGCCCAGCCGCTCCATGGCATGTGGGATCTTCCCGGACCGGGGCACGAACCCGTGTCCCCTGCATCGACAGGCGGACTCTCAACCACTGCGCCACCAGGGAAGCCCGGGGGCTACTCTTTGTTGCAGTGTGCGGGCTTCTCACTGCAGTGTCTTCTCTTGTTGTGGAGCACGGGCTCTAGGCGCGTGGCTTCAGTAGTTGTGGCACGTGGGCTCAGTAGTTGTGGCTCGCGGGCTCTAGAGTGCAGGCTAAGTAGTTGTGGCTCACGGGCTTAGGTGCTCCGTGTCATGTGGGATCTTCCCGGACCAGGGCTTGAGCTCGTGTCCCCTGCATTGGCAGGTGGATTCTTAACCACTGCGCCACCTGGGAAGTCTGCAATAGACTAATTTTTAAAAGTGTTCTGGGTTTTAGGCCTGGCTCGGGACTAAACTCTGTAAAGATATATTAAGCAAAAAAGTAAGATAGAAACTGAGTTACAATATACGGAAGCTGAAAATACTATAATTTTTAAATACAGTACTTTCCATCATCGTACTAGTAAAAAAACAATCATTTCTTTCTTTAGCAGGCAAACTTTTAAAATAGTTTCATTTTGTCAAATACTAAACCCTTTTGATAAGTGAAATATAATGTTCAGGAGAGACTGTTATTATTTCCAGCTCCCTAAGCCAGGTGCCCCAAACTGACTTAATGCCATTCATTTGGAGATGAATTTGAAATTCTTCCAGTCATGCATTGACTATGTTCTAGGTGCTTGAAAAGCATGTTAGTATAAAAATAATTTTTATTTTCATTTGGTGTGTGTAATAATGATGATAGTAAAGCTTTGCTACTATATATGTACATGAAGGTTAATTCTCTTCAATTGCAAGAAATAATCTCTTTTTTAAGAGTGTTGCTATTACTAAGACGCTGTATATTTAGAAAATGTTGAGTGGCATTTGAAGGGGGATAAATTTGTCTCCTAATGGGTATTATCAACAGTGATATAGTTGTCCAGAGAGATAAACACCTCTCTATCTGTCAGTCGGTCAGTCTGTCCATCCATCCATCCACTTACTATATAGTAAGATGATAGAATGAACATTTGAAAATATACACTATATTTTTAGATCCAGTAACCTTGAAACTAAAGGTACTGTTTCTAGATAATATCTTTGAAGAAGATAAACTCTTAAAATTATGCTACCATGAATAGCATAAAGAACTTCAGATTTATATGTGGAATCTAAAAAATGATACAAAGGAACTTATTTACAAAACAGAAATAGACTCACAGACGTAGAAAAACTTACGGTTACTAAGGGGAAAAAGGGGAGAGGGATAAATTAGGGATTTGGGATTAACAGATACATACTACTATATATAAAATAAACAATTAGACCTACTTATAGCACAGGGAACTATATTCAGTATCTTGTAATAACCTATAATGGAAAAGAATCTGAAAAACAATATATATATGTATCTATATATATCTGAATCACTTTACTATACACCTGAAACATTGTAAATCAACTATACTTAAATTTAAAAAAAAATTCAAGTTTCAGCTGATGAGATTCAGAAGGAAAAAAAATGAATGGAAATAAGACTAAAAACTGAATTATTCTGGGACCTAAAATAATTTCCTTTTTGATCTACTTTGTGACTGAATGTCGATATCCTTACATATAAAATAATGCTATCAGCATTCAGGTATCTAATTAGGGAATACTGTTTGGAAAATACAAATTTGTTAAAAATGAATGGTATGTCTTCCCTACCATTAACCATTCTGACCATCAACCCCCACCCCTTAGGCTAACTATAAAGCAAAAGTTGCACAATGTGTTTGACTTTATATTATTATATTAGAAATAAACAGTGGTTGTTTTTCTCTTTTAAAAAAAGAAAAGAATTTCAGGACTTACTAGCCTAATATGATACTGTCTCATTTTGAGACTGGCTCTTTGGGACAGTATATTCTTTAATGATGGTGATTATCTTAGGCACTTCTGTAGTCAAGTTATTTAAATATAGAAATAACCCCACTTTTCTCGTCAGTTTTTCTTAGATTGATATTAAGAAAAGAGAGGAATGATAGCTGTAAAATTTGAAACTCTTCCATTGCAGTACACACTTAAAGACCAGCACATTGAGTTTCTGGCTAATAGAATAGAGAAATTGGAGCATAAAGAGCCTCTGGTGCCTAATGGTATACAGGATTGGAAGAGAAAAGTCTGGACAAGGTTGTTTCAAAGTTCCAGCAGGAAAGTATAGCTGTCTTCATATCTTTATGTCTTAATATCTTTAACAAGGGCTTCTAAGAGGAGACACTTGGAATGAGAGCTAGCTTGCTGATCAGGGTTATCAGAAGTTGCAGTCATATTTTATCCAAATGTAACAAGGCCTAAAAAGTGGCAGTTCTTTACATTGATAGGTAGATAGCTGGATAGATAAAGGAAGTTATCTGTCCAGCTGGTTAAAGGAAGGAAGGATAGAAGGAGAGGCAGCATAACATTCTATGTATTTATTTTATTTTTTAAATTAATATTTTTTATTGAAGTATAGTTGACTTATAATACTGTGTTAGTTTCAGGTGTACAACAGAGTGATTAAGCTATACATATATATATATCTATATTCTCTTTATTCCTTCCCATTATATTTTATTACAAGATATTGAATATAGTTTCCTGTGCTGTACAATAAATCCTTATTGTTTATCTATTTTATATGTGGTAGTGTGCATCTGTTAATTAATTCCATACTTCCAATGTATCCCTCTCCCCCACTTGCCCTTTGGTAACCATGTTTGTTTTCTCTGTCTGTGAGTTTGTTACTGTTTTATAAATAAGTTCATTTGTACTATTTTTTTAGATTCCACATATAAGTGATATCATATAATATTTGTCTTTCTCTGACTTTACTTAGTATGATAATCTCTAGGTTCATCCATGTTGCTGCAAATGGCATTAGTTAATTCTTTTTTATGGCTGAGTAATATTAAATTGTATATATATATGCCTCATCTTCTTTATCCATTCATCTGTTGATGAATATTGAGGTTGCTTCCATGTCTTGGCTATTGTAAATAGTGCTGCTATGAACATTGAGGTGCATGTGTCTTTTTTTTAATTAATTTTTATTGGAGTATAGTTGATTTACAATGTTGTTGTGTTAGTTTCTGCTGTATGGCAAAGTGAGTCAGTTATACATATAAATATATATCCACTCTTTTTTAGATTCCATTCCCATATAGGTCATTACCACATGATCCAGCAATCCCACTCCTGGGCATATATCTGGAAAAGATGAAAGCTCTAATTCAAAAAGATACGTGCGCTGGATCATGTGGTAACTCTTAGTTTTCTAAGGAACCTCCATACTGTTCTCCATGGTGCCTGCACCAATGTACGTTCCCACCAACAGCGTAGGAGGGTTCCCTTTTCTCCACACCCTCTCCAGCATTTATTATTTGTAGACTTTTTTTTTCACATTTTCATTTTAATTAGCTCTTTAAAATGCTAGGGTTTTTTGGCCACGTGGGACTTATGTACATTTTCAATTACATAGGACTCAATATTTTAAATCATTAAATTCTCATTACACATTCTGCAGTTCATAAGCTACCCTATCTATACATACTATCATGTGTTTAAGTATTAACTTGCCTACGATCATTTAAGTAGTAAAAGAGTGAAAATGAGACCTGCGACAGCAATTCTGCATACTTGCTGAGTGACCTTGGAATATAAATCCCTGTAGGTCCCTATAAAAGGAGAAAGTTGATCCAGAAGATCACAGATCTCTTCTATTCCTAATAGTGAATACCCTATTCTTTTTTTTTAAATCGAAATATAGTTGATTTACAATGTTGTGTTCATGTCTGCTGTACAGCAGAGTGATTCAGCTATACATATATATACATTCTCTTTTATATTCTTTTCCATTATGGTTTATCACAGGATATTGAACATAGTTCCCTGTGCTGTACAGTAGGACCTTGTTGATTATTTGTAGGCTTTTTGATGATGGCCATTCTGACCAGTGTGAAGTGATACCTCATTGTATTTTGACTTGCATTTCTCTAATAATTAGCATCGTTAAGCATCTTTTCATGTGCCTGTTGGCTATCTGTATGTCTTCTTTGGAGAAATGTCTATTTAGGTCTTCTGCCCATTTTTTGATTGGGTTGTTTGGTTTTTTTGTTGATGATCAGCATACCATTCTAATTCTCTGGTGAACATGTATATATTGTCCAGAGAGAGAAGAGGACTCTGGGCAAAACTGTGGTCATACTAACATTAAAGGGACAGATAGAGAAGAAGACCAAGAACAAATATTTAGAGACACTGGTGTTTTGAAGTAAGATGTCAAATAATAGAATTGAGAAAAGTCCATTGTGTTTGTCGAGATACCATTTAAGACTTTTGCCAGACTAATTTTGATAGAGTTTTAGACAGTTTGGTTAGGTTTTAAGAGTGATTAAGTGGTTAAGAAGTAGGAGACAGAGAATTAAGGACAGAAGTCAAATTTGCTTTAACTCCTTCTTTTTAATTAATTGATTAATTATAATTTATTTTATTTTTGGCTGTGTTGGGTCTTTGTTGCTGTGCACGGGCTTTCTCTAGTTGCAGCGAGCGGGGGCTACTCTTCGTCGTGGTGCGCGGGCTGCTCATTGCAGTGGCTTCTCTTGTTGCGGAGCACAGGCTCTAGGCATGCGGGCTTCAGTAGCTGTGGCATGCGGGCTCAGTAGTTGTGGCTCCTGGGCTCTAGAGGTACAGGCTCAGTAGTTGTGGCCCCACGGGCTTAGTTGCTCCGCGGCATGTGGGATCTTCTTGGACCAGGGATCGAACCTGTGTCCCCTGCATTACCAGGCGGGTTCTCAACCACTGCACCACCAGGGAAGTCCCTGCTTTAACTCTTTGAAGATGTCATAATTTCTTTCACAAGATAAGCTAGACCATATGCTGTAATATAAGGAAGAGATTATTATTTTAAGGCAAAAATTTTTATTTTAGTTGTTAATACTTCTTAGTACTAGAACTTCCCATGAAAATTATCATTCTCTACTTACTTCCCCTACCCTCCCCACCAGCCAGAAGCTGAGAAATTTTCTATTAGAATAATTACAGTGTCTTAAATCATAAGTAAATATAAAGTACGGAAATCTGGATTTACACACACAAAATATTTGGATGGTAAGGATTCACTACTGAGATGTACTGTCATGCTTTGAAGGAGTCCAAAAATAATACCCCCATTCCCTACCCAAGTTCAGAATCACTGGCGATATAAGCAGATGAGTTCTCTGTTGGAATTCAGAATAACTGCTTTAGAATTGTTAAAGTCTAGAATGAAGGACAGAGCTTATTTGTATAGTCACAAAGGAATGGCTAATACTTCAGGGCTGAATTAAATGTATTTACTAATAACCTTGTCACTGGTGCCCCTGGACAGCCAAAGATGGAGAGGAACAGAGAATTCTTGCCCCTTCTACTAAAAACTCAGGAGCCCAGAAGGGGCTAAGCCATGCATATCCAGTTCTTCTCTCTCAACTTGTTAATCAAATAAATCATTCCTCTCCTGGAGAATGGAGGTGGCAGTTGCCAAGTGAGGAGCCAGAAGAAGTGTCGTTGTAGTAAAAATTCCCTGTAAAGAAGCTTGAGACCAGTGGGAAAGGGGTTACTGCCCCAGTCATTTTATTTTCCAGTATGCTCTTTTAAAGAGGTATAATTCACACAGACTAAGATACACAGATTTTAAATATACAGTTTGATGAGCTTTGACAAATGTACATACTTATGTAATCACTATTCCAATCAAGATATCAACATTCTGACACTATAAACAGATTCACAGCAAGAGTTTTTTAAGTACTAACCTGTTCGTTCATTTTAAATGCTTAAAAAATACATTAAATTTGTAATAATTCTGTTGACAGCGTTGGTTGTCTCTGGATGAAGAATTTAATGAACTTTTTCTAAAAAGATCCCACATCATTAGTAGGCATATAATTATTTCTATGGAGAGACTGAATGATTTTTTTACTGAGTAGAAGTCTTTTAAAAATGGAATGGTCTATGTATTTTTTTAGTTATATATTTTATATTCTTAAGTACTTAAATTATCTTCACTGATATCTTCCTTATATTAAAATATAAGATCCTGTATTTCTATTTCTGATAATATGGAGTGCATAGTGTAGGTGCATAGCAGGTAACATTTACCTTCCCTTCCCTATTGGTATACTTTGGCTCATAAGTGTGTGATATAAAGGATGGTAACTAGAGAGCTTTCTGCAAGTAAGGAATTCATTCCCTTATTCACTTAGTTAATTTAATAAATATTTGCTGGCTACCTTTTTGTGCCAAGTAATAGGTATAGTGCAATGACTATAGTTAACAATGTGCCCCATACAATATAGAGGGGGAGTATATATTACCAATTAAACAAAAGAATATATAACTGCACACTGTGAATAGTGCTGTGAAGGATGGATGCAGTGATAGAGAATAACCCTGGAGGGTTGGGGAAGAGAAGACTTAGAAGAACGATGGTCTCTGGGGTTGTGACAGTTAGGCTGAAACTTGATAAGAAAGGGATGTCAAACAAGGAGCACTGGGGATGGAATGAAGGAAAGGAAACAAGTAAAACAGATCCAGATGCCAATATAGGTAGTACTAAGTACGTCCTAACTACTTTTATTACTTGTTGACTCATAGTTTTGATGTATTATTATCATTTGATTAACATTATGTCTTTTTTCCTCAGTGTTGTGGTAATTACTTTTTATTACTTTTAGTAGTATGAACTTAGATATGATATATTATTCATACTTTATTTCAGAAAAATCAACCTATATCCATGTAATAAGATAGAACAAGTATATCTGAGATGTGATGCCCTACAACTTCTTTTTAGTTAATAGAAGACATATATATGAATATAGTTTTCTTTTCCTTTAGGGAAATAAAATCAATTTTGCAAAACTATTTAAGCCCTCTTAGGAAAATAAATATTAACATTCGTTGTGAATGATAACCTGGGATTTTTTTTATAAAGTAGGTTTAGGATTACTAGGTTAATCACAGTTGTATGAGACATCACTAGAGCATGTTAGTATTATTTAATGTAAATTTTTGTCTACTTTTTCCTGGGTTGACCTGGAAAATAAATTACCACTCATTTTATAATAGGGAATTCCACTTTATTTTTAGAATTGTCATGAGCTGGCAATGTACAAAAGTCTATTAAAATTTACACCTTACTTTGAAGTAAGAAAATGCCTGAAATTCTAATACTAGAGCAGCAATCCCAGGAGTCCTTGGTGTGCTGTTAGGGTGCCCATGATGTCAAAACTATTTGTGTGGTATCATCAAAAGACATTTTTTGTCTTTTTTCACTGTATTGACATTTGCACTGACAGTGGTGCAAAAGCATCTGTGGGTAACAAATTGCTAGTGCTTCAGTATGTGTGAATCAGGCTACTAGTAGCACCAAACTACAATAACTAGTAATTATTGTATTCTTTACCATCGTATACTTGAGGTTAAAAAAAAAATACCAGTTTTACTTAAGAATGTCCATGATGAAGCAGGAAAAACAATGTTTTTAAAACTCTTAACTTTTTAATACACATTTTAAAAATATACTATTTGATAAAATGGGAAGTACACAGAAAACACCTGCATTGCATCGTAACGTCTGATGGTTGTTTTTAAGAAAAGCAGTTGTGCAATCTTTTGAGTTGTGAGCTGACTGAGATACTTTTTTTCATGGAATAACTTTTTTTTTTAATTTGAAAGAACAGAGAGACGAACTGGCTTTTCATATTTGGCAGATATTTTCTCACGAATGAGGTTAATTTATCATTTAAGGAAAACAACTCACAGTATCTGTTGCTGGTGATAAAATTAGAGGTTTTAAGAGAAAATTAGAATTTTGGAAAACTTGTATCACCTTAGGCTTGACAGCTTCCCAGTACTTAGTCTTTAAAAAAGATTAGTGAAGATATTAACAAATGTGATATTTTGAAATAGTACAATGAAATGTGTCAGTGTTTGGAAGATGTGCATAACTCCATGACCTAATTTTTTAAATGACCAATGCATGGATGACAAACATGTTGCATGCATGAAAGATTCAAAATGCAAAAGAGCAGTGGATTTTCATGTAACAGTTGGCAGAGCTCAGTGATATTGTTTCAGATTTCACATGGTAACTAGCCTTTAAAACACTACCACTAATCAAATTTTGGTGTAGTATCAAAGACTATCCACTGTTATCTGAAAAGGCTGTTAAAATACTCCCTTGTTTTCCAACTATGTATATGTGTGAGGCTGAATTTTTTTCAGCTACTTAACCAAAACAACAAATTATAAAGATTGAGTACAGAAGCAGATATGAGAATCCAGTTTTCTTCTATTAAGGCAGACATTACAGAGATTTGTGAAAATGTAGAAAAATGCCACTCTTCTCAGTAAGTTGGTTTTGAAATATAATTATTTTTCATTAAAAATATAATTATGTTAACAGATAATAGTTTTATATTTGTTAGGTTTAAATGAATTACTAAAATAAGTATTTAAAAGTCTCATTTTTAATTTTTAGTATGTTAAATATCAATATAAATAATTGAAAACAGAGCTCTTTTGTACATGATACTATACATAGAAAATCCTAAACACATCATCAGAAAACTACTAGAGCTCATCAATGAATTTGGTAAAGTTGAAGGATATGAAATTAACATACAGAAATTTGTTTGCATTTCTGTACACTAACAATCAGAGAAATTATGGAAACAATCCCATTTACCATCACATCAAAAAGAATAAAATACCTAGGAATAAACCTACCTAAGATGGTAAAAAAAACCTGTACTTGGAAAACTATGAGACGCTGATGAAAGAAATTGAGGATTACACAAACAGATGGAAGATATACTGTGTTCTTGGACTGAAAGAATTATTATTGTTAAAATGACCATACTACTCAAGGCAGTCTGCTGATTCAATTCAATCCCTGTCAAAATACCAGTGACATTTTTCACAGAACTAGACCAAATAATTTAAAAATTTGGATGGAAACACAGAAGACCCTGAATAGCCAAAACAATATTGAGAAAGAAGAACAGAGCTGAAGGAATCACGCTCCCTGACTTCAGACTTTATTACAAAGCTACAGTCATCAAAACAGTATGGTACTGGTACAAAAGCAGACACACGGACTAGTGGAACAGAATAAAAAGCCCAGAAATAAACCCCCACACTTATGGTCAGTTAATCTACAGAAAAGGAGGCAAGACCATGCAATGGAGAAAATACAGTCTCTTCAATAAGTGGTGCTGGGAAAACTGGACAGCTACATGGAAAAGAATGAAATTAGAACATTCTCTAACACCATATAAAAAACTAGACTCAAAATGGATTAGAGACCTAAATGTAAGACCAGAAATTATAAATTTCCTAGAGGAAAACATAGGCAGAACGCTCTTTGACATAAATCGCAGCATTAATTTTTTGGATCCATCTCCTAAAGTAAAGAAAATAAAAGTAAAATAAACAAATGGGACCTAATTAAACTTAAACGCTTTTACGCAGAAAAGGAAACCATCAGCAAAATTAAAACACACCCTACTAAATAGGAAAAAATATTTGCAAATTATATGACCAATAAGGGACTAATATCTGTAATATATAAACAGCTTATACAACTCAACATCAAAAAACAAACAACTTGATTAAAAAATAGGCAGAAGACCTGAACAGACATTTTTCCAAAGAGGACATGCAGATGGCCAACAGACACATGAAAAGATGCTCAACATCACTAATCATTAGGGAAATGCAAATTAGAACCACAGTGAGATATTAATCTCACAAGTGACAGAATGGCTGTCATCAAAAAGAACACAAATAACAAATGTTGGTGAGGATGTGGAGAAAAGGGCACCCTTGTATACTTTTGGTGGGAATGTAAGTTGTTGCTACACTGTGGAAAACAGTATGGAGGTTTCTCAAAATAATAAAACTAGAACTACCACTCTGGGTATATATACCAAAACACTAATTCGAAAAGATACATGCACCCCAATGTTCATAGCAGCATTATTTGCAGTAGCTAAGATATGGAAGCAACCTAAGTGTCCATCAACAGATGAATGGATAAAGAAGATGTTGGGGGGAGGTGTCTGTGCATATATATACACACACACAATGGAATACTACTCAGCTATAAAATAAGAATGAAATTCTGCCATTTGCAACAATGTGGACTGACCTAAAGAGTACTGTGCTAAGTGAAATGAGTCAGAGAAGGACAAATACTGTATGATATCATTTATATATGAAATCTAAAAAATACAACAAACTATTAAATATAGCAAAAAAGAAACAGACTCACAGATATAGAGAACAAACTAGTGGTTATCAGTGGGGAGAGGGAAGTGGGGAGGGGAAGTAAAGGGGTAGGGGATTAAGAAGTACAAACTATTATGTATAAAATAAGCTACAAGGATACATTGTACAACACAGAGAATATAGCCAATATTTTATCACTATAAATGGAGCATAACCTTTAAACTTTGTGAATCACTATATTGTACACCTATAATTTATATAACATTATACATCAGCTAAACTTGAATAAAAAATTTTAAAAGACCTCTTTGGGGTCCTAAATAATTTTTAATAGTGTAAAAAGATTTTTAACAGTCTATGGTCTAGAGGAATCCATGTATAATTTAGGAGGAGAGCATTGCTTTAAAATCCAAAATGTACATGTTTTGGCTTAAAGCAGTACTTTGAAGCGTTTTTTAAATGGCATTGTTAAAACAGGTTTTATAGTCATCAGACTATTATTTTAAGTCATATCATTTTGAAACTTTTCTAAACCTTCATTTTCATTTTATGTATTTAAAATACAACAGAGGAAGCCAAAAATGTAATAAAGTATTATTTGCAAAGCTATGTAATTTTTTGTAGACCTTTTTTTTTTTTTTCAGTTAACCATGGCTTGTTCCTGAACAAGCTAAATAAGGTACAAGAATGCTGAAAAGATGTTCTGTGACTATCTATGGAATATTCTTGGTATCTTACAGATACAGAATGAATATTTTATGGGAGTTAAATGGATAAAATTTTATTTAAAAAATATGTAATCGTATAGTCCATTGCCATTTTGGAATGTATGTGGAAATTAATTCACCATATGGGAGCCTTATGCCTGTTAGTGGTACTGTTTATCATGTAACATGATGGTTAGAGAGGTTTCTGATTGCTCTTTTTTCTCTAAGCAGATAATCTCAGTGATACCTTGAAGAAGCTGAAGATAACAGCAGTTGACAGAACTGATGATAGTTTAGAAGGATGCTTGGATTGTCTACTTCAAGCCTTGGCTCAAAATAGTAAGTTTTAAGGAACCTCCATACTGTGAGGATATGGGGAGGGGGAAGGGTAAGCTGTGACAAAGTGAGAGAGTGGCATGGACATATATACACTACCAAACGTAAAATAGATAGCTAGTGGGAAGCAGCTGCATAGCACAGGGAGATCAGCTCGGTGCTTTGTGACCACCTAGAGGGGTGGGATAGGGAGTGTGGGAGGGAGGGAGACGCAAGAGGGAAGAGAGATGGGAACATATGTATATGTATAACTGATTCACTTTGTTATAAAGCAGAAACTAACACACCATTGTAAAGCAATTATACTCCAATAAAGATGTAAAAAAAAATAGTAAGTTTTATTATGTTTACTCAAATGCCAAACAAAAAATCAAATCAACAGTCATTCAGAAATTGGTATATAGTTTAGCACATAACTTACATTCACATAACTTGAATTCTTTTGAATCCTATCCCTGAATACTGAGATTGTTTTACATGTTCACCCTCCTACTTACCTCGCCTCCCCCAGGATACTGAAAGCCAAGTTGATAGGCAGAAGAAAGGTGGAATTGATTGGTGGTGATGACATTAATACTAGTCCCAGAGAGAGGCAGTTCTTAACAGAGAAGCGCCAAAGTTGTTTTTCTTCTTAACACCTAACTACGCTTTAAAAAAAGACTGTGTTTATATGTGGGGACGAGAAACAGAGAGGAAAAGAAAGAAAGAAAGGAAGGAAGAAAGGAAGGAAGGAAGGAAAAGAAAGAAAGAAAGAGAGAGAGAGAAAGAAAGAGAGAGGGAGCTTAAAACACTTGAAATTTTTTTTCTGAGATCTTTTTAATCATTTTACTTTAAAATAATGTGTATGCTTAGGTTTAATTGGAAAGAGCCATCAGCAGTCATCCAGAAACCCTGTAAAACTGAGGTAACACTTGATCTTTGGTGGCGTGGTAAATAAGAGATAAAAATTATACAACTCTTCATTGACTAATACATTGTATTGTTACATTTGATCCATCATATTTCTATTCACTAATTTCTGTATTATCACAATGAATAGACAGATACAGAATAATTTTCATTTGTTTCCTTAATTCTCCTTGGCTGTGCTGTGGTTTATGCTGTGCTTGTTTTTAATTATGCCATTATTTTATCCTGGGACTAATTATGTAGCTGACAAATAATTCAGGAGGAAGAATAGACTGTATTGTTAGAGTTCAGTTTCAAGCACTCTGATATGTATGCATTTTTTTTCTTTTTTCTTTTTTAGTAAACTGTGATTAGAAAATTTAAAATAATTGATTGCAGTACTCTTTATCAAAAAGCACATTTAAGGTAGCTTTTAAAATTCTGTTTTAGTAATATTTTGCTTTTGAGATTATAATTATGTCAAGCTATTTAATCTTAGAGATATCAGAGAAGGGATTTAAAATAAGGAGTTCAGTAAAAACATCTGGATAAGGGTCACAGTGGTAAAGAAAAATAAGAGAGAATGTGTAAGGCTGTACTCTCCATTATAGTAGATACAGGTGGCTATTTAAATTTTAACAATTAAATTTAATTAAAAATTAAGTTCTTTAGTCTAACTTTCAATAGCCATGTTTGATTGGTGACTACCTTATTGGGGATCACAGGTATAAACTATTTCCATGATCACAGAATATTCTTTTGGTTAGAACCACATAATGACCTGAGTTTTACACATGCCTGTATAGGCAGATTTACGTAATCTTGTAATCAGTCTGTATAAATTGAGTATCTCAAGTTCATTTTTTTTCAAGCGTTGTTTTATTATAACTTATTTTGTTTTAAATGGCCCAGTTTTTTCTCTGTGTTAAAAACAAGTAGCATTTTCTAAATGGACCATTTGTTCAGGACCTGAAGGACACGGAGGTGATATCCTTGGTTATACATGGAGGCTTGCTCAGCCCTCTCCGGGAAAGACTGGTACACAGATAGATGAAATTGTTGAAGAGAAATGAAAAAAGGAAGCAACATTTTATAGCTTTTTAAAGAACAGATTCAGGAAATATTGACAAGTGTATATAGTTGCTGAACTAAATTTCAGACCCATTGCAGAGTTATTCGTTGGACCCATTTATTGAAAATGGTCTTGAAATTATATATCATAAAATGTTAAGGCCAAATAGTTACAAAGTGGTAATGAAAACAACAGACTCTACCAATTTAATTATTGACTCCTTAGGAAGGGAACAAAAGGAATATGGCTTCTTAAGAATCTGTAATAAAATTCATAATTGTCCTCACATCTGAGACTATTGACACAAAAGAATTTGATGTAGGAAGAGGTGGTTCATGCAGATGTTCCGTCTCTGACTTACAAATGATATCTATCATTGATTGAGCATCCACAAATAATATCTATCATTGATTGAGCATCCACTGTGTACTCAGCACTAGACTTCAGACTTATATCTGTTGTCTAATCTAATCTTTCCTATAGACCCATGAAGAGGTATTATATACATCACCATTTAAAAGATAAGGAAACAGTCCCTGTAAGGGTACTTGCCTTGCTCTGGCAGAGTACAGAGTTTGAATTTGAACTCTTAGTTTACAAAATAAAAAACTACATTATGAGTAAAGTGCAGCTTTTTTCCTGCGTTTATAGAATGTGAAAGTGTTTTCAGAAACTAGATTTTAATATTGTCTTAAATTTTTGCTTTTTCTTTAAAATAGTTTCAAATTATTATTACAGAGGAAGAAAATTTATAAACCATTTTCCCCTTTGAGCTATATATTTATTTTATAGATATTAATTGGTATGTTTTATAAAATTAACATCTAGCTTTTAAGCAAGAAAAATTTTTTTTAAATACCAGGGAAATGTTTATTTTATAAAGTTCTTACTTCCCTGAATAAAATGTTTGATCCGTCACTACTTCTATGCTCTTAAAGGTAAAATTATAAAGCATATAACTTAGAATCTATACTGGCTTTTTTTACACAGAGAAGTTCTAATTTCATAATTCTTCCTAGTGTCAGATGTTTTAACTAAAAAATATCAGTGTTTGCACTAGAATTGCACCTGATCAAGAAAGAATGATTTCTCCATTCTTTACAAGATGGTAATGTGTGTAATGGAAATCTAATCTTAAAGTTCTGTTTTACAGCTTACTAACCTACCATTGGAAAGGACATTTCTGAGAGGAAAGAAATTATGCTTTTAAGTTTTTACACTGTGGGAATTTAGTATTTTTGAATTGTATATTACAGATTATCATAATCTGAATTAGAATTTTTGCTTTGATGTATGACTTCAGAGTGTTTTCTTAAATTTGGGGGGCATTAAATCTAGTATATGTAAGGATCTTAAAAGACAAAAGTTGAAAATTTGAATACGTACTAGACTTTATGGAAAATATTTTGTTTGAGCAAGCATTTTGTGTAAATCTCTGATCTAAATTAATATAGAAGCATTCATTCACTCATATAAATACTTTAGATCTCAGCTTTAAAATGTTTTTAGTAAATATATGAAGGCTACCAGCCAAGAAATCAGCCCGTTTATTCTGGTCTCTTTTGATTCAGAGAATAGTTAGAAGAGTCTCAGTAAATGCTTATTGAATTGTAGTGTCGGTTATTCTATTTCATGCTTATTTGAAAATGTAAAACAGCCCACATTTTTATCCGTAAACATTAAGGCAGGAATTGTCCTTAGAGAGTATGACATCTGAACCACCTTATAAGACAAACTACTAGCATGAATTAAAGGCCCCCAAATAAGCAAAATTAACAGTCTATTCATAATAAAAATTCTATTCTGTTGTAAGAGCATGGGGACCATGTTCTTGTTGGCTGGGGGAACCACAATACAGTGCCAGCATGATCACCAGCACCACTTTCAATTTTTTCCCTAAGGATTAGGCTGTTTTCCTCTTTCTCATTGCCTCATATACCTTTGTATTTTAACTTTAACCAATTGCCCAATGGCAATTCCTATTTCATACAAGTGTCACGTAATTGTTTATTATCTATAGAAAACCCTGTGAAAGAACATCAGTTTACTTGTTTTTAAAGAAGAAAGTATTTAGTATCTAGTTCCATATTCCTAACTTGGTAATACTCATCTACCTGTTGAATTCTTAGGTTATTTCTTAACGCTTGTTCTTTATTTTATTCAGTGTGTTGATTTTTGGCTCCCTACTAGGCTATAATCCTAAACATATTAAATTATGTACAGAAGCTACTAACGTAGATTATAAATCTTCTCTAACAGTAAGAATTGTCTGTTGTTTGCTTTTAGTCTGCTTTATGCCTTTAATATTTCTGAACAGACTTACTGTCATGTATCAAAATTATTTCCCAAGTAAGGACTTTGAAATTTATTATCAACTGTTTTTCAATAACCTTGTTAAATCTTCATTTACTGAGCATGAAAGATCGCTGCTGCTTTAGTAGAAATGAAAATTTATTTCACTTAATTCTTTCACAGTAATATCTAGATTTCAGTTTTTTACCCTACGTTATCCAATGTATCACAGAGTGATACATTTGCAGTTTTCTTTGCAAGCTAGATTCATTATGGTGTTCACCTCCTTTATATAGTTTTGTATTATGTGGCTCTTTTAGTTATTGTGTCCATCATTAATGAGGGCTTATGACTGGTGCTAATCATAAATTACCAAAGGTTCAGTTTTTACTAAATAAAGGTAGTATTTTAAGAGTAGAGGAGACTAGACTAAACTAGAGAACGTGGTCAACTAAAAAGACACTGACAATTCTTGATGAATTAAGACCCCTGGATTGCCATAGAGTAGTGGTGGCCACCTAAGTTTGAATTTTTCTACGCAGTCTAAAAAGCCATACAAATCAACAAAAAATCAGATAAAATCAAATATCTATAACCTATGCCCTGGAGACACACTAAGAACTTCAGATTATTAGGAGAGAGAAATTAATATCCAAATCTAGCCTACTCAGCTTCAGAGCCCATTTTTAGAGAGAGTTCATGAAGACTGCAGAGACCACATGGAAAGGACGAGAGGGGTTGAATCAGGAGCCTAGGGGTGATAGTTTACAGTTAAAATTGCCTTTAGAAAGAAAAAGTCTTAACTTGGTGGGAAAATTCTAAGATCTGGCCTTAGATTCAATTGGAGCATTGGCTATTGGGAATCAAAAGGAGGAGACTTAAAAGTACACAGGACCCTAGGCAACAGATCAGGAGAGTGCCACTTTGGGGGATGAAATTGTTCTCCCTTGTAGACGTGGTGTTGAAGGAAAAGAAGGATGCAAGATGGAGAAAGTAAGTGTTCTGTAGAAATAAGAAAATCATACTGTTAGAAGACACACTAATAACCCCCTTTGGTTTAAGTTCAGAAGAGGGAGCTTTTGAACTAAAAAACCTGAGAATTCATCCTTACCCTTACTGCATACAACTTTTACTGCTAGTTAAAGAAAAGAAAAACTATACACTGAATAGGAAATTGCAGGCTATATACATACATAGGTGCTACAAGGAACAAAGCAGAAAATAAGAATCAAAACATTTTAGTTATTGAATTGTTTTCTCCTAAACCACCCACGAAGTGGTTATCAGTAACAGAACACCATGACCTATATTAAACATCCTTAAGCCTTTGCAATTATGAAAAGGAAAAAGAATACCTGGGTAAGAAATTCAGAAACTTGGAACCAAAGTGGATAATTAGTAGGAAGATGTAAAGTAAGAGTTGACTAGAAGATAATGAAGAAAAGAATCATTTTTAAAAGTAAGACTAAATTACAAGGTACCAAGGAAGAATAGAGGTGACTGAAAATTTAATAAGGAGCATTGAGGAAAGTGGGCAAAATGAAGACAGAATAAAGGATCAAAGAGAAAATGATTAATATGGAAGATAGGCAAAAAGATCCAACATATGTGCAACTGGAATCCTCAAGGAGAAAAACAAAACAGTGGAACAGAGCTAATATTTAAAAGTATGAACTTTTCTGAAGTATAAAAAGACCAGAATCTGTATGTTGAAAGGACCTAGCATGTACTTGTGAAAATTGACTTCGAAGAAGTCTAGCAAAACTTTTAGACTTTAAAGGTAAAAATAAATACAAAGGAGAAATCCTCCAGGCTTCCATGCTAAAAGATCAAGTTATTTAAAAAGAAAAGAAAATTAGATTGGCATCAGACTCTTCAACAACAATATGCAAAACAATTCAATATTAGAGCAGTATTTTCAGAAAACTAAAGGAATAAGAATTTTATATTGAGCCAAGGTGCTCAGTAAGTATCAAGGCTATAGCAAAATTCTGTTAAACATGGAAAAACGCAGGGAATACTATGCTCATTAGCCTTCCAGAGGAATCTTCTAAACTTGTGCTGTCCAATACAGTATCCATTCTCTGCATGGCTATTGAGCATTTGAAATGAGGCTAGTCTGAATTTAGGTATGCAATAAGTGTAAAATACATACTATACTTCAAAGACTTAGTACTTCCTCAAAAGTAAAATATCTCATGAAACGTTTTAAAATTATTGATTATATATTGAATCTCATTTTTAAAATTTTATAAAATATTTATAAATATTTCTATTGGAGTTTTATAGGCTATCATTTCTTGAATTATGGGTGGTTTAAGAATTGGACCAGCCAGTATGATGTGATGGAAATGAAGCTTAGAAACAAAATCATCATCATTGTCATCAATAAAATGTAGTTGGGTTATTCAGTGGAGGAGCAGACATTTTTAAAAGAGGCCATTTAAAATAATGAACCTTAAGTTCATTATCCTAGGGTTAGATTCTAAGGAAGTAGTAGCATATAGGTCCAAGATACATGTTAGTCAGAAGCAGAAAGAAGAGACAGTATATATTCAAATATATTTATATCTAGGAATTCGTAGAAGAGGGGTCACAGAAAGGCTTGAATCTGATTGAAATAATGAGAAAGACCATCTTGAAATCTTTCACAGGTCACAAGATTAGTAACAGAAGATAATAACATGGTTACTGGGTGCTGTTTGCCTTCTAATATGCTTTTAAGCACTGTACTTCACAAGGGGCAAAGAAAGCTCTCATTATGTACAATCTCCAGAAGGAGATAAGCCTCCATTGGTATTTGTATTTTGTGATTGAAGCATGGACAGAGAATCTGGATTTTCTTACACTAGCTAATTAATAAATGATACCATTTTTGCTTCTTAAGTTTGCTAAATTTGAAAAACTTCTTATGTTCCTGACAGTAAAATATGTAAGAGAAATGTGATTTGAAATGATACTATATGCCAAATATATACTGAAAAAGATCTACCATCCTCAGTAAAACACTAATACTGACTTACTGTCACTAAGTTGTTGAGAGAGAAACTGATGGGTTTGTGCTGCTGTGTCTTCCTAACATTTGTTTCTGACAGGGTCCCATTTAACTGTGTAACTGCAGCTACCTGTAGGTCTTCTGTGGCCATATGCTTGATAGATGTTAACTGGCTTCTCAAATTAAACACTAACCCAATATGTCCTGAACGTGTCAAAAAATATGAGGCATGCAGATTGGACTTTTAATTAGTATAATGAATTGGAAATGAATTAATAAGAATTATATATTCTCTCATGGAGCTGATTTTCAGATAGCTGGGGGCTTTGAATGACACTCCGGGAGGCATGCCATCAACCACCACACAACCAGGGTTAATTGTGATTTTCCTGTAGGGAACTTTCACAGGGAAATCCATACCAGTGGCTTCACCAGATTTTCGACTAAAGAGGTCATTAACTTGTTCTCTTAGCTGTCTAGCTTTTTCAACTTTTGACAGTCTTTCAATATCATAGTCTGGAATTGTCACCTGAATGATGTTAAGATCTTCAACATCTGATGCAGTAGTATTAACATTGGGCGATGAATTTATTTTTCTTGGAGGGCTCTTAGAGGAGGAGGTGCTCTCCTTAATTGCTGTCTCAAACATTTCAGGCTTTTTAATGATGAACTTAATTTTGGCTTTGTTTCTGAGTATCTTCTCCAGCCTTGGAATGCCAAAAGTAGATGGTCATCAGAATGGCACACCCTCGGGTAAGCCTTCCACGTGCTGAGTTCATTAAATTCACAGTCATTAGACCATTTCCAGGACTTGTGATTAATAACCAGTTGGTTGATCAGAGTGAGTCAGAAGGCCCGTAATCCAAGAATCAGCCGAGCCAAGCCAGTTGGAGGTTCCTGCAACAGAAGAAGTAAAGGAGACTGATAGAAGCTCTCAAATCAAGCAAGAACCAGACCCTACGTGATAGACCTCTTCCCTCCTAGGCTTAAAGTATCAGTGGGTGAGAAGAGCTTTTTGGACTGTTACTGCCCCAAGCTGTGTAATATACTTGTATAACAGAAATACCTTCTATACAAACCTTTTTTTCTACTTTTAAATAAAAATGTCTACTTTTTCAGCAGTTCTGTGAATTGAATTAAAGAGCAGAGTGACTGTAAAAAAAAAAAAAGGATTATATATTCTCAACAGAAAAATGTAGTTTGATGTTTAAAGGAAAATGCTTTAAAGTAAGAAATAGATTGATTAAATTAACCTATTTTCAGTGTCTTTGCTGTGATTATGGATGTTTGAACCTGATATTAAAGGTATGGGCAGTAGCATACTGCTTTTTAGCTCTTGTAGTACTTGGTAGTCATGATGGTTGTTTCCTCTAGAAAGCTTTCTTACATAGTCTAAATGCTTTCACTTTTACCTCTTGTAATTCAGATTTCCTGAGTACCCACTTGGCATTGTAAAACAAAGGTTAAAGTTTCACCATTAGGTAGACTTCGGGATTTATAAATGTGACATTTTGAGAAATTAATGAATCATTATTTTTGCTAAAGGAAGCCTCTATATAAAATACATGTATTCTTGCTATTATGATTATTTGATTTTATTATGTTCAATTATTATTATTTTATTTATTTATTTATTTTTTTGCGGTACACGGGCCTCTCACTGTTGTGGCCTCTCCCATTGCGGAGCACAGGCTCCGGACGCAGAGGCTCAGTGGCCCAGCCAGGCTCAGTGGCCCAGCCGCTCCACGGCATGTGGGATCTTCCCGGACCGGGGCACGAACCCGTGTCCCCTGCATTGGCAGGCAGACTCTCAACCACTGTGCCACCAGGGAAGCCCCCAATTATTTATTTTTATATATGGTATAGGTGAGGATTTAATTTTATTATTTTCTAGACAATCAATTTTCCCAACACCATGTGTCATTTAATCTATTTAATCTATTCCTTATTGGTTGAGGATGTTCCTTTTATCATATAATAACTACTTAATTTAATATAATTGGGCCAGTCTTGGGGTTTTATTTTATTCCATTAATTTGTTTGTCTATTATTGTGTTGTAACCATGCTATTTTAATTATAGTAGCTTTATTGAGAAAGTTCCTCTTCATAAATCTGTTTCACAGTTTTTTTATTTTCATGGGTTTGTTATATCAGAGAAGTTGTGTAAATACTTTGTTGCATTCCTGGAGAATGCTGTTGAAATTGGGATAAGCTATAAATTAATTTGGAAAGAATTGAAAACTTCTTAATAGTTTGTTATTCTAAAAACATAAATTATATCTTTTTTTATTCAAGTTTTCTTTCCTTATGTCTCATTAAGATTATGTAATTTGGTTCACATGCTTTCCATATATATCTTATTTAAAGCATTTTTTCTGTGTACTCTACATTATTTTGGTTGTTTTTGCAAATGGACTTTTTCCTATTATAAATTCCAGGCCATCTTGTTAGAGATCAGTTTGAAAGCTATATTGATTTTTATATCTTTTATTTGTATTCAGCTACCTTTCGAGCTCACTTATTAGTTAAAATAATTTTTTAGCTAGTTCTCTTGGGTTTTGCAGTCAGAACATAAAGTGTTATTTTTGTTTCCTCTTTCCCTTGTAACTATAGCTGACTTATTGAGTTGGCTTGAACGGCCAGCAAAATAGTAAATAACAATGGTATGAGTAGTATCTTATTTTAGTTTCTGATATTAGTGGCAAGCCCTTCTAATGCTTCACCATTCAATATAATACCTCTGGACTTAATATAAAAATCCTTTTTCATGTTAAGATAGTCTTAATTAAAGAATGATTTTCTTAAAAAAATCAAGAACAGGTACCTCTAAACCATAAATCTTTAGCCTACTCAGTATAAGAATAGTAAACATTTTTCTTTTTTATTATTTTGAAGTTTATTTATAATGAAATTATTTGCTGAGAGCGTTAATTCTAGAGGAAGATTTTCTTAAGTATGGAAAGTACAGTGTAGTTTTACAGTCTCAGATTCAATGTCATTTAGTAGAATAGTGAGGTTCAGTATGATTTATATCTTCCTTTGTGTATTCAGGGACAAACGTTTACCTATTGAGAATTAGTACCTAAAGAATAATTAAAATTAATAATGTTAATTATTTATTTTAGAATGAATGATTATTAAATGGTCTGATAAACATTTTAGGAAATTTCTCAATTTAGTAATTTACAGCCCCCAAAGGTTCAAAACTACAGTCAGTGGAGCATTAATTTTGCCACCAGATAATTGTTTGGTTACAATTACAAGGTCATATTATATCAGCCTTTGAATTATGTTTATAGCTATAAATTGAGATATTCATTTTTTTGTTAGTTTGTATTACTCAGCCCTGACAGTGTGAACTTGATTGCTTATTATTTTTCTTACTTCATTTTAATATAGTTTTACATAGATATAAATTTAGTTCTACATGTAGTTTTATGCAGTGTAGTTTTACATAGATTCCTCTTAGACATTTGTAATGTTATATGAATTTTGGTATGTCAAGATTTAATGAAATATGAATATAAATTATTTTATAAATTTAAAAATATTTTAATTACTTGGCATTAATAATCATTTTTTAAATTTCTAACATTTAGCTTAGAGGAAGAAAAAGAAACACTAGCCAGAAAAATAGGTAATTGAAATAAATTTTTCTCCTTTTGGAGGTTTGATTTTACATGAATCTTAATCAATGTAAACCTATAGTTTATCTATTATGTTAAAACTGGAAGAGATGCCATACCATGGGAATATATTTTATACCAAGTAAATAAACAAAAGCAAAGTTATTTCACTTTTCACTGTTATTCATTACCTACTGCAATTTTCAGTTTTTGAGTTATGAATGTATATTAATATTAATGACCAACTGCAAATATTGTTGAAATAGGAAAAATAGTAGTAACATTAAAGGCAAAATAGAGAGTAAAAGGTTAACTCTTTGCCTGAAATATTGAGAGTAAGGGAAGAATAGCCAGAAAGTGGAAAAGGTTCCAAATTAAGAAACACTTTTTAGAAGCATATTAAAAAAGAGTTGAAGAAATGTATGCTAAGTCAGCTATACATCTCTTTAACTGGATGTAAGATACTATATTATTTTTATTTGCTGTACAGTAAGATCTTGATGAAGAATACTAAGGCCAAAAGTATTATATACCATATTCTTAACTGTGTGTGGTTCATGGTCATTTTACTGTCTTATAACAAATCACAACATAAATCTTAGCAGTATTTTTTTGGATCTGTATCCTAAGGCAAAAGAAATAAAAATAAACAAATGGGACCTAATTTACCTTAAAAGCTTTTACACAGCAAAGGAAGCCATCAACGAAACGAAAAGACAACCTACTGAATGGGAGAAAATATTTGCAAAGATATGACTGATAAGGGGTTAATATCCAAAATATATAAACAACCCAGTTATCCCAGTTGGGATAACTGCTAGTTATACATACAACTCAATATCAAAACAACCAAGAACCCAATTTAAAAACAAGTAGAAGACCTGAATAGACATTTTTCCAAAGAAGATATACAGCTAGCCAAAACGTACATGAAAAAATGCTTAGCATCACTAATCAGAGAACTAAAATCAAAACCACAATGAGATATCACCTCACACCTGTCAAAATGGCTATCATCAAAACGTCTACAAATAACAAATGTTAGCTAGGATGTGGAGAAAAGGGAACCCTAGTACACTGTTGGTGGAATTGTAAATTCGTGTAGCTACTATGGAAAACAGTATGGAGGTTCCTCAAAGAACTAAAAATAGAACTACCATATTATCCAGCAGTTCCACTGCTGGGTATATATCTGAAGAAAACACTGGATCATTGGGATACATGCACCCCAGTGTTCATAGCAGCATTATCTACAGTAGCCAAGATATGGAGGCAGTCTAAGTGCCCATCATCAGATGAATGAATAAAGAAGATGTGGTGTATGTATACACACACTAGAGTATTCTCAGCTATAAAAAAGAATGAAATCCTGCCATTGCAACAACATGGATGGACCTAGAGAGCGTTATGTTTAGTGAAATAGGTCAGACATAGAAAGACAAATACTCTGTTATCACTTATATGTGGAATCTAAGAAATAAAACAAATGAATGAATGTAACAAAACAGAAACAGACTCACAGATACAGAGAACAAATTAGTGATTACCTGTGGGGAGAGGGAAGCGCGGGGGATGACAAGATAGGAGTATGGGATTAAGAGACACAAATTACTATTTATAAAATAAGCAACAAGAATATATTGTATAGCACAGGGAAATGTAGCCATTGTTTTGTACTAACTTTAAATGGATTATAATCTATAAAAATATTGAACCATTATGTTGTCACCTAAAACTAATATAATATTATAAATCAATTATTTCAAAAATAAAGAAAAAAATTAACAAATAAGTAAAAATAAGCACAACCTCTTTCCTCAAAAATCATCAATAACTGAGAAAGTGTGAACGTTTCATGTGCTTAGTAAGATAGAGTTTAGGTATAATATTCTAGGTGGTATTCATACAGTGGACTGTATAATGTAGAGAATCTTTATACTCTAATTTTTTTTTACTAGAATTTAGTAGCATTCAGTGCCTTCTGTTGTCAGATGCCTTCACTTGGAAATTTTGGCTGTTTTATTACCAGTTAAAAAACAAACAATGCATTGTGTAATTTCTTGAAATTTCAGAAAGCCAACACATTTAGATAGAGTCAAAGTCACTTTTCTTTTCTGACTCTAGTTATACAGAGTTGGAGCAGTAGTACAGTATACTATGTGAGATTTCATGACCCTGCACGTGAATTACTCTGCTGGCAGCATTCCTCTTGCTCCAGGGCACGTGGCGGAAAGAGTTCAGGGTGGTCAGTCTTTTGTTCTATTCAAACATTCAGCTGATAGAATGAGGTCTACCCACATTGTAGAAGCCAATCTGCTTTGCTTAAAATGTACAGATTTAAATGTTAATCTTATCCAAAAACTCCCTTACAAAAACCTCCAGAATAATGTTTGGCCAAATTCCTGGGTACCATGGCTCAATCAAGTTGTCATATAAAAGTAACCATCACAAGTGGACTCTATATTCTACTGACATATCAAAATGAATTGTGTGGCATAATAGTTATGTGTTGGGATAACTGCTAGTGAGGAATGATGCCCTTAACATTAGAGCTTTCCACAAGCAAGTCTAGTTGATTTGACTAAGGTTG
This sequence comes from Orcinus orca, assembly GCF_937001465.1. Classification (NCBI taxonomy): domain Eukaryota; kingdom Metazoa; phylum Chordata; class Mammalia; order Artiodactyla; family Delphinidae; genus Orcinus; species Orcinus orca. Next base: position 18,449,587 of record NC_064562.1, read on the forward strand.
ATTTTATGACCTGCTTTTTAGTATTTGTTGTGATAAACCCCAAACTGAGACTCCAAAAGGCGGAGTAGTGGGTTTTTTTTTAAGAGACATCTGGGTTTTAGCACACAGTGTTCTCTGAGGTGAGTTCACTTAGATGCTGGTAATTTTCTCTGCCCATATTTAAGCGTTACGCGTCTTTTCTCCTCCTTGTACTAAAGGAGCAAACAGAATGTTTTCATTTTGCTCATAATAACTTACTTATGGATTGATCACCTTTTCTTTCTGATGTGTGCATGTGGGAGGGATAAGATAAAAACAAAGTAGTTTCTAAAATGATGTCTGAAGTTTCAAGAACATTTTTGCATATGTTTGCTTTTGAAAAAATGTAATCTGAGACCTGATTAGCTTAATGCAAAGTGAAAAGTTTAGTCTCTGCATAAGCTAGCGATTGGTAATGCTACCAAAAAGACTTCCATTCTTGATGATAAAATTCTTAAAATATAAGACAGTCTCCTTATAAGCTCAATCTTCTTTTCTGTTAAAAGTAATTACAACTTCTACAACATTAATAAATGTAACTCAGTTGCTCCATCTTTAGTATTCTGTAGGACAGCTTATGCATCCCTCTAGTTGAACTTATTTCGGTGTATATTAATTATGTGTGTATGCCTTTTTTTATTCAGTTATAAACTCCTTAAGCACAGGGCAGTTCTATTCAACTAGCATTAATTGGGTACCACCATGCATTAGTTGGTACCTTGCCCTGGAGCGATTGGATAGACAAGTAACAGATAAGTTTTAATACAGTATAACACATTATATAATAGAGCTGATTACAAAGTGTTCAGAGAACTGGGTTCAATTCATAGTTGTAAGAGTCTTTCAGAGTGTCACAGAGGGACTGCCATTTCACCTAGATTCTGATGGATAAATGGGTGTTTCATAGGTGGATTCTCTTATCCTTCTCCTTTTACCTACCTTTTCTTCAAACCTCAGATAATATCAGCCATCTACCTTTTCCACTTCTCAATTCTGGCAGCCTCCAGCTGCTGGTAAAAAAATCACCCAGTGGTACAGAATGTTGCTATTACAAATTTAGGGTCTCTAGCTTCAGATAGTAGTGCTTTTTATGTGTTCCTTCTTTGTGGAATAAATTTTTCTCCTTTTTCTGCTTAGAACATGCTTTATTGGGCTTCAGAACTCAGTTTAAATGTTACCTTGTTTATGGAAATTTCTATGATCTTCATGGAACTGTGACTGCTTCCCATTATACATTGTATGTAACCTCCATGGTGTTATCAGTCACAGTGAATTGTGGTAATTTATTTACCTCTCTCTTTCTCTTACTAGACAGCTCACTGAGGATATGATTTGTATCCTTTAGCTTATATTCCCAATGTGGTAGGGACTCAGTAAAAAGACATCTTCTGTGGATAATCTCATCTACTCCAAGTCTTCAGCTACCAAATAGGTTCTAACAGCTTGGAAACAATTACAACATTGTGTGTGAATATTGGGGAAGAGGGGTGAATTTGATAAGCAGGATCAGGGAATGCTGGATTTTGAAAATACAGTGTACTTTACCCAGGTAATGTGAGGGCACAAGGATTATGGGAAGAACATCCCAAGCAATGGAGGCAACATATACAATGTCACAGTGGTGGGGAAGAAACCTAGTTCAATCAGAAACTGAAACTGGAAAGGGAGTAGGGGTCAAATTATGAAAGGACTTTTATGCCATACGTCTTAGTCCGCGTGGGCTGCTATAACAAAATAGCCTGGACTAGGTGGTATTCCTCACACTTCTGGTGGCTGGGAAGTCCAAGACCAAGGCACCAGCAGATTCTGGTGAGGGCCTGCTCTCCGATTCATAGACCGCTGTCTTTTCACTGGAACCTCACATGGTGGAAGAAGCATGGCATCTCTCTGGGGTCTATTTTTGTAAGGTCATTAATCCCTACATGAAGACTGCCCTGTGACCTACAGATGCCAATCTCTTTAGCTTTGTTTACTTCATATTTTTCCCCAAGGTGTTTCACAGGATGGAGATAGATCTTTTACTAAAAATATTCCTTCACTGTGTTTTACTATGTCCTCGTTCTCTTAGTATGAAGTGAGGAAATCCACGTTTACCGTAGGGACCACGTTTTCAGTAATTACTGTGAACTTAGAGTTGAACGATTCTAGTTATATACTCTGCTTTTACCACAATCATTAGCACGGTTCCTCCGGGTATTTCTCAGCAAATATCTTTCTTTTATTTTTTAACCAACTCAGTTTTTAGCAACTGACCTAGTTGGTGGTAAGTTTAAGGAAAATAGTCAGACTAGCAGATCTCCCTGCTTATTCTAGTGATTTCCAAATACATAACTTCTCCAACTCCCACAGCTTACATTATCCCTGGAATTGAAATGACTGCAAAACTGTCAAAATCATTTATTGTAATTTTATAAATGACTCTCACAACTTAATCTTTTAGTAAGACCTCTTTCTGATGGTGAGTCATTGTGCAAATGGGTCTTTGTTCTGCCCTGTTTCTTTTCATGACTATATCCAGCCTTTTCTTTCCTGTACTTCATGTTCCTTTTATTTGCTTAAAATCTTTATTGCGGGAAAAAGATTCTCATCAGTGAAAGAAAAAGCATTTTATAACAACCCCCCATATACTTCCATTTTCTTTTAGAAACATTAATTTCTCATTTATCAGGCCCTTTAATCTTATACCCAGTATAGTCCTCTTCTGTGTTTTAAATATATTTTAAACCTGTTTCACTTTCTCTGTACACAGTTCCCTTTCTCTCCTTCAATCACTGAGTCAATTTATCTATCTCAAAATACTGTGCATCCCTTTCTTACCCAGTTGTCTTAGTTTAGTTCTTACTTCTGAAAAATATGTTAAATAAAAATATTTGTCACGTTATAACTTGGTGAATCTGGTCAAGGTATTGTTAGCACTATATATCTTCTAAATTAACAGTTGTGTTAGGAAGAGCACTGGACTAGGAATCAGAAAAATTGGTTTCTTATTGCTTTTCCAATATAATCATATAGCTTTATTTGTAGTATGAAGAAAACATAACCTATCATGCCTGTGTCACATGTCTGTTTTAAAAAATGAGTTTTTATGGTAGTCAGGTATCTTTAAAAGTTTAAATGGCTCTCAGTCAGGTGCCTTTAAATGAGGACACTATGCCTCTGTGTAGGAATTAGCTATAGTGGTGGTGTGGGTGTGGCATTTCAGAGAGGGAACAAATGCAGTAAGAAAGTATGAAATAAAATGATTAATTTAGATTTCTGTAAGCAATTTAGTGTGGCTAGAATGTAGGATATCAATGGAGGAGTATCAGGAGATATGGTTGGGAAATATAAATGTCATGGATGTGCTTGAATGTTTAATTAAAACTTATAGACGATCATTTAAAGATTTAAAGTAGGAGAGTGACATAAAATTTGTATTTCCAGAAGCTTATTCTGCTGTCAATGTAGATGACAGTTGCAGGGGAGGCTGGAGTTAGGGAGACTCTTGAGGAGGCTGTTGCATTTAATAAAGGTCAGAATTGAGAACTGGAAGTAGCACGAATGTAACAAGGAAAGGATAGATGCACAAGATGCTAGTCAGATGGAATCTACAGAACTTACAGTACTTTCTGATTAACATGGGCGGTAGCAAGGCATTTACTAAAAGAAAAATTTATAATCATTCTAGGGCTTCTGGCTTAGATGGGTTCCCTGCCATTAACTGCAATAGAGACTAAAATGAAAGGAAAGGAAGAGAGTAAATTGGACTTTGGAAATGATAAATTTGAGGTATTTATTGTATATCCAAGCGCACATGCTTTGTTTTCCTTTGGATAAAGGGAGAGAGGATTTGGGGCTCGTCTGTGTGGTAGGAAATGAAACCTTGGATTTGGATCAGATCTCCCAGGCACAGGGCCAGATCTCTTGTTACACCCTATTCTAAAAATCTACCCCTTGAGAAATAAATAGTTCCCCAGAGACAACGATACACACACAGCCCTGGAGTCATATTCCTTGTCCTTGCAGTCAATCCCAAATCTGAGTCTTCTCTTCACAGTCAGTCACGAGGATCCTTGGACATATAATATAAGTAAAAATAGCAATTCTTTATTGTTCTCATAACTAGAAGTAAATAATCCAAGTACATTTTTAATCTAATGGAGTCACAGTAATAACAGTCATTATTTTTGTTTTTCTAATTTGGAGTTTACTGTAAATTGGCTATCAAATGCTCTTCATTAGTTTCTCCTCATAAAGCCTATATGCCAACATAACATCATAAATTCAGCTTATAGCAGCATACCTGAAAACCTGCTCTTGATATTTAACTGTAAAGCCAATCATTTTAATGTATTTACTTGGCAGCTTTGTTGGGAACTTTAGCATTTTTCGAGCCATATCTTAAATTCCCATTCCTATTCCACCCATTCTCTGTCTTCTCCTGGGTTATTGGTCTTGAGAAATTCTATGAATTGTGCTTTAACTTCTCCTCTCCCTATAGCATTGTAGCACAGCTTCTTGATTTACTCTTCTTTCAAGTTTCTCTGACCCACTTGCCCAGTTTTCTTTTTCTTTCTGTCCCTGGCAGTTTCATAACGAAGCTGCTCCTTGCCACCAGGAGGTCAGGTGGGGTGTGGACATAGGACTGCAGAGACAGAATGAGTGCTTGCAGAACTGCAAGGGCTACTCTAATGGATATGACTCCTGCCATAGCTCCACAGATATTATTTTAGAGTAGCAACTGCCCTTCATGTATGGGTCCTTCAAAATTCAAGGACTGCCAGCTGCCTATAATTTGTAGGCATACTCAAACGCTTTTATGACTGCACATAAATGTGAAGGGGGAGAAAGAAGTGGAATTGATTCCTGCAAATATTTAAAATGGGTATAGTTCCAATGTCAGTAGTAGTATGGCTAAAGATAATGAAAAGTCTGCCTTTTTTTTTTTTTTTAGGACTCCTGATCACAACACATGATTTCTTTTTACAAGCAGTCATTCATTTAGACCTGCAAACACCACCACTGACGCCTTCTTAATGCTCTCTTAAAATCATTTCAGCGGTGCTCACAGATATCTGTGAACATGTTTAGTTCACAGATACACATTGTGAGATGCAGTAGAATGCCAGTGTAGAAAGCATATATGAAATGAGGCTGAAACTTTGTAATTGTTTATTGGATAGTGGCATTTTAATGATAAGCAGTATTTGGCCCTTTATGTTTTCATGACAAACGAAAGAAGATAATTCCCAGCTGTTTAAGTTCTAAACCTATATATAAATCCACATGCTAGCAAGTAAATAGAATTCCTTTTCGATTTTTCTAAATTGTAAATCAGATTTATGTGAAAAACCAGATTATATTTTCCCTTTTATTTCTCTGACAATAGTATTAAAAAAATACTATTCCCAAATCTTGTTTCATCTTATTATAATTGTTTTCCCAGTTCCCTGGATTGTAATCCATGGAAACTCATCAGAGTGCAAGAGTCTTGTATTGCTTTGTTTTCTTTTTTTCCCCGTGCCCCTGACATTCAGCTCTGATGTTAAGCCATTTTTTTAGTTATAGTTAAAGTGAGACGTGCCTGGGTGATTTGCAGTTAACTGCTCGCCTCCACACACACAAATGCCTCAGCTTCACATCTAATCATGATTCATCCCTCATGCCAGATTCTTGCTGTCATCCTAGCACCAGCAGATGGTGGGACAAGACCCCTGGGGCAGTCAACCCCAGTGTCCTACCGTTGTAGCAGTGGTCAGAAAAGGAAGAATTTTAACATGGCAAACTGAGTTCAGTTCTTTTGGCTTCTTGCTAGAAAGAATAATAATGATAATAATAATTAACAGAAACTTGGTGTCAGATTTTCAGGTGGTACCTTAAAAACGTATTTTTTAATCCAAGAAACAAAGTAAAAGTGAAAAGCCACATTGTATTTTATAAATGTGCTTGCTGAAAGGACAGCTCCTGTGTTTATGTTCTATCATGTGTACTTTACATTTGTAATAATCTGAATTGTGAGAAACCAGTGAGTAGCAGCGTACAGAAAGACAAATTTCATTTACTTATGCTTAAGTAAGTTTTCTGTTCTAAAAAATAACACCAGTGGTTGCCAGGTGATACACATGTTGAATTGTTAGTGTAGTAGAATCTGAATTTGCTCTTCATGCTCTATGATTATTGGTGACTTTAGACAAGGTTACTTTATCTTTCTGGGCTTCTGTTTCTTCACCTAATAAAAAGCACTGTTTTAAAGTATCTCCAAAATATCCTTTTTTATTACAGTACATAAAATGTAAGAAAACCAAAATAGTATTAGCTGTATTAAAGTGTACTAGGCTTATGGAAAAGGAAATGCATGGATGGAGTTTCAACATTGACTAATTTTGATTACTTGATCTTTTGTACTAATGTCATATATAAACATGCACATATACCCAAGTAACTGCAGTAATCGCAAAGAAATGTTTTTAAGATAACAAATCCATGGAACTTTTACAATTTTCAATTTTTACAAATTTATAAATAATTTTCCATATAATTTTCTATTGCTTCAGCCATTCAACAATTCCAGCGTCTTCTGATAATGTTAAGAGTGTTATACCTCTTTAACCCAGAATCCTGGCTAGTCCTGGGTTACACAGAACATTGCTTTTTAACTTTTTGACCAGAATCTACGATTAGTGGTACATTTTACATTCAGTAAGCACACACATACAGTTACATGTGCATGTGTTTCACTCAGTGTTTTACCTTACTGTCCGCAAAAGAATTTTTTTCTATTCTTTTGTTGTTGTTGTGGATATTGTTGATTCTATTTCTCTTTTTAAGAAATTGCTGGTCCTTGCTCACCAGATTGATTTCAGGGTTCTTAGTGGATTGGGACCCACAGTTTGAAAAACACTGAGCTAAACAATCAGCGCTTACTATATGAAGAGATTGTGTTTTTTTGCGGTACGCGGGCCTCTCACTGTTGTGGCTTCTCCCGTTGCGGAGCACAGGCTCCGGACGCGCAGGCTCAGCGGCCACGGCTCACGGGCCTAGCCACTCCGCGGCATGTGGGATCTTCCCAGACTGGGGCACGAACCCGCGTCCCCTGCATCGGCAGGCGGACTCTCAACCACTGCGCCACCAGGGAAGCCCTAATCAGCGCTTACTATAAAGAAATAGATAATTTTTTGTAGACTTTCTCAAATTATTAAAAATGATTCCCTACTCTCTGTTGATCAGAGCAGCTGCCATTTACTTAACAAGAAATCTTTAGAGTTCTCTTGTTTGTTTGTATAACCAAAGGATGTAAAGGATATAGAGGAGCTACACATAGAAATAAATTTAAATAGAATGTCTTAATGAGCCTTATAGCTCCCTGTTTTTAAACAATGCCATTCCTCTTCGTTGTTAAGAGCCAAATAGTGATTTTAAATTTTGTTTCCTTGAGCTTGTCTTTATTTCCATCATCATTCCAGGTGTTCCTGTTTTTTATTTTAACAGGTCATGCTTTTTACATGAAGCAGCTTGATTTCATACAAAGGCTCTTTATTTGTATTTTAACAAAGATGGAAAGAAAAGGAAAGAAGTAGGTCTTCTTGAATTTCTATATCACCATATAGAGTTCTAAATACCAGGCCTTATTGCTGTTGACTATTTCCCTTTCTCATTAGTGGTGGTTTGAATAAGTTGTGTGAGAGACATAGTAATCATATGGAACTGAATAGTCTCTTCTATCACTGCATATAAAATGATATGAGATGAGTTTTTAGCACATTTAGTTGCCACTTACTTTTTTTAATTGCTGTAGCATTATGGGTAATCATAGAATTCACATGTATTAATAACACACTGTTAGAGAATTCAGAAGGGAAGTAGAAAGTAAAGCATTCCTACTCTGAATAGACGGTGTTGGAAATAACATTGAGAAGTAAATTTGGTATGCAAATGGTATATTCAGAAAGGATTCCTTTATAATCTGTAGATTTAGAAAATATTGTATTAGAAAGTGTTTTGCATAGATAAAAACTGAACATAAAAGCAGCTTGTGGAACTGAAGGTAATTTTATATAAATATACACATTTTGATAAATGATGAACTGTTTCTATTACGGATGGTGAAAATTCTTAAAGAAAGAATTTATTGTAGATGAAGTTGTCAGTGTTAGTGTTGAAGATGTTCACTGAAGCTCTTTGTATGGATCTCTTTCAGATATGGAAACAAGTGAAGAAATCCAAGGAAGTGGAATACTTCAACTGTTTGCAAGTCTGTTGGTTCCACAGTCTTCCTGCACAGCCAAAGTAGCTAACATCATAGCAGAAATAGCCAAAAATGGTGAGGTTTTCCTCAAGAACTTTTCTGCTGGGAACATCTTCAGTTTTACACCCTACCTGTCAGTATGTTTTATTAATTTATGTTTTAATTTTGTAGATTAGACCTTTTTACTTTCTATTTTTTTTCTTTGACTTTTTTCACGTAATGAAATGTTGTTTAAAATGACTATCATTATAGTCATTCTATTCGTACGTTTCCCATTTGCTATTCCATTCCTTCAGAGTAGAGTTAAAGAACAGCACTGCTAGTCCTGTACCTGTATCATTTATTGCTTTGGTTACAGGATTCTTGAGCTGCCTCTGAGTCATTCGTCTTCATTGTCACAGGAGAGCTTACCCTTTTTCAGTGTATACGTTGGTTTGTGTTATATCCAGATACACTCACTGTTTTTTTTTTTAGTCTGACCTACTGACGTTGGCACTTGACTGTAACAGTGTAGTCGGAATACATACTGGTTTCTGAATTCATCTTCATGAGAAACATTTATTTCTTAGGTTTCCATGTAATGACAGCAAAGCATAGATTATAAAATAGCCATCCCATTATATATGGTTTATATCCAGTGAGAGGGGATTCTTTGGAAGAATTATTTTGTAGCAGAAATATTTGTGTATGATTTTAGTTTAGTCAATTTGAGAAAAACACTGACTTCTTAAAGCAGTTTTTAAGCAAAAGGGGAGGCCATGCTAAATGTAATACCATTAGTATGCCTCAGTTTGTCAAAGTTTGATATTATTTTTAGTTCTTTTATTTTAGTAAGTTGCATATATTATACTTTAAAAAAAGAAACTTTAAAATTCTGGCTTCAGTTTTACACAATTTTATACATTGTGGAATCACTGTGGCAGGTGGCATTGTAAAGTATGTTTTTAGCCCAGTAAAACAACTTGTTCATATGTGTGTTACCAAAAAGAATTGCCATGAAATTTTTTCATTTGTTTAGAGGTGCTCAAAATATCTTTCCAAGTTCCAATATTGGTAAATCATTTTTTGGTTGTTAATGAAAACTGACCATCTATTGTTTGTATGTACATCTAAGCTATTGTAATGTATAATCATTATGCTGTGCTTTGGAGTTGAGCTGGTCATAAATGTTCAGAGATTCCTAGTGGTCTGGAGTATTTAGTGTACTTCAAGAAGATTTGAACTGCTCTGAATAGATAGGGATCACCTTGGGACAACAAAGAACTCCTGAAGCAGATCTAGTTTGAAAATGAAACCCCTTCAGATATTGTTTGTTAACTTAGAGCAACCACTATCTAAATCTTCTTAGATGCAAAGCAGCTTGATTTTTAAGATCAAGTAATTTATTTTTAACTTCATTAGAAACACAGTATAGTTTCCAGAAATCAATTTTTATCTTAAAACTTTTTTCTTAAGAATGAGCACACACACATAACATAGATTGAGAAATTTTGAATAGATTTTTTTTTTGAAATGGCCTTCCATTCCTATATGATCTTATTACTTAATAGTATCAATCCTTATAATATTTGGTCACAGTTGCATGATAACTCTGCTGCTAGAGGTTGCTTCTAGTTACACTCTAGTAGATGACAACTATGTTTTAAAGACATAATTTATAGCATTTATACTTTTAATCAGAGGCTTGTTAAGGGCATGCCACTAATCCCTACTGGTTAAAATAAATGGGATCCATTTAAATGGTTGTTTACTGCTTAATCGTCACATTGTTTTTTTTAAGTGACTGGCTGAGAAAGTGGATTAGAGTCTTTCTTTTTAAATAAATATCTTCAGAAATGCAACATGACCCAACAGAGATATTAACTAGCCTTATATTTCTTCTGGTTAGAAACTTGACAATGAAAGAAGATTGTGTGAACCGGAGAAAAAAAGAAATTGGAAGTTGATCTGTTCATCGTCACTCTGCTGTGCACGTTATATAATAATAGAAGAGAAGTGTTAGCATATACTTGTTAGATTTGGATTAATTATAAAATATAATTATGGTTAAACTTGTACATACAAAAGGAACTCTCTAAAAATTAGCGTACCTGACTATGTGCTGATGTTCAAAATCCAGAGTATTAGTAAGAAGTTCCAGGGGCAAGTTTAACGTGGGAGCATAGCTATGACCATAAATTGCAGTAAAAGATTTTGATATCTTTTAAATAAAGTGTTCCCCTATATAACAGATTTAAGGTGGATTTGAGGCAAAGGAAAAATAAGTAAAAGAGGAAGTATCTGAATATTTCTTCCTTTTTAGAATTGTACTCTCAGAGTGTCTAATAATAATAATAACAACAACAACAACAAATTTCTGAAACTAGGTACTGTTATGTGTCTACAGTGCTGATAACTGAAGTTGAAAATGTGTGAAAGCAAACAAAACCTTTACATCTTATTCCCCCCTCCAACTCCTCCCCCCTCCCCCCTCCACCTTCCTCCTCTTATAACATCCAGGTATAAGAAGATAGTGATAAATTAGGTATAATGAAAGTTAATGAAAAATTCTTTTGGTTTATGGTAGAGACTATCAGCAAAGAAAAATATGACCCCACTCATTTTTGTGTACTTATTTCATGAAGTATTTAGTAGGGTTGTAATGGTACTTTTAGACAGAAATGTACTCTTCAGATAGTAAGCCATCTTAAACATTTTCATATTAGATATTTATTTTATTAAGGGAGGTTTTTTATGTAATTGAGAATCTTTATATTTTTAATTAAATATGTTCTTCTTTTCAGAATTTATGCGAATTCCATGTGTGGATGCAGGATTAATTTCACCACTGGTGCAGCTGCTAAATAGCAAAGACCAGGAAGTGCTGCTTCAAACTGGCAGGGCTCTAGGAAACATATGTTACGATAGCCGTAAGTGTTGAAATAGCAATGGTACACTTATAAACTTTTGTTTAAGAATTACGATTTTCATAATAATTCTGCTTTTAGTGTTAGCACTGTCTTTTCTAGGCTAAGACATTAATGTGAGCCAGTATGACTTAGCTCTGCTTATGTAGCTGAATCGATGGAAAATCGGGCTGTAGTATTCTTTTATCTAAGACTTATCTGAAATGAATTCTTTTTCTCATATCACAAATGATATTTTCAGAGGAAAATAAGTCATTTTCTAAGAATTGGAGCTTTTAATTTTAGGAAAAAAATATATCTTTTCAATTAGGTTTTATTGAAGTACCATCTCTGCATGAGAATACTTCTGAACACATTTTTTAGTTTCTAAGTCTGTCCAAATACATTTTTAATTACTTGCAATTCAGTAAAGCCATTCATAAAAACCATTATCTTCTCAAGAGCTAGATTGGCCTATTGCATCTTGCATTGATTCCATTCCTATTTGTCATAACGTCATTGTCATCCTCACCACTTTATATAATATACTGCTCTACTAGGCAAAGAGAAAGCAAGAACTTGGGTATGGGTATAGATATTGGAAAATTTTTACATTTTCTACTTTTCCTTCCCACGTATATGCAAACAAAATGCAGAAAAAAATCTTGAGTATATTCAGTTTAATTAGGCTTATCCTGATTTTCCTTAGATTTCTGAGACAAAAACACATTTTTTAACATTCACCTTTAAAGTCTCCTAAGAATTTAGTTCTATTTATACAACTAGGATAACTTTTATTGTTTATTTTCCCCATTGAGTTTATATGTACAAAAATCACAGATAGCTCTTTTATAATACATAGTGTTTCAAAAAGTGATTTGTGCATATAAGCCAGACAAAATAAAGTCATAAACATATTTATTTATAATAAAAGAAAGAAGCAGAAAAAAAGATTGAAACTACAGCTTTCAGTTATAACTTTTCTGTAGCAGTGGTGGTAAGACTAGCCTTATTTATTCTTTCCTTTTTCTGGAATATTATATATTATATCTGAGGACACGGGATGTCTTTTAATGTGAATTTTAATTGGAGAATTTCAGTCCCTAATGCTGCTTATAAATTTACCTATCCGTGCCTTCATTCCAATTCTTACTATCCTAGGGTATTAGCTTTGTTTATAAAATCCTAGTGCTCTATGTTTATAACTTGCATTTTCATATTTAGGATTTTTATTAAACACTATAGCTTCTAACGTTAGCTTTCAAGAATGAATGTGTATTTTATATGATTAATTTTAACAATGTATATTTAATAGACCCCTGCAGAGTAATAGGCAAAGATTGATGGCAAGTATTTGGAGAGTATAATCATTACTCTTTTTATTCTTATCTTCTGTGTTTATTACTAGAATTTAAGGCTATCAAAAGTATTCTTTAATCTTTGTTCAGTTTAGATATTCTTGAATTATGCATTGTTTGAACATCATAGGAATTATCTGTTTTGAGTACTTTTGTTCTAGAGTTTCACTTAATATTGGCACAATGGAAGAAATACCCATAGTGATCTATTGTCTCATCTTGCTATGATTTTTATGGGCACAGAGTAATTTTATTTCCTGTATACGCTAAAGAACCTTGAAGTTAGTGTAATGTCTAGTTAATAAGTATCATTTTGATGAAACTGAAGTCCATTATTATGCTGTTTATCATATCCATTTACTCTGTTCTTATGAGGTATACAGTATAAAGTCTGTGGATATGCTTTAGGCTATGAAGTTAATTTTTTGTTTCATTTATTTGTGAATATTTATAACCACTTTATTCTCATTCAATTCAATGAAAATTATAGTTAAATAGAAAATTAAGCATACTGAATACAGACTTTTTATACATTTAAACCTTGTTTAAGGAAAATGAAGTTAGTAATCTTAAAAATGAATAAATATAAGAAGTGATTTATTACTGTAAATCATGTGGTAAAAATGTGTTCATTGTGCCATGCTGTCTTAAGCATATAATTTCCATAATACTGTATGCTTTCTTATCCTTTTATTTGAAATTAAATCTATGTCAGTTTATGAGTGATTTCTCCAGAATAGTTGTAGGAAGAGTACAGCACCTTTATTTTAATTACAAGAATGATATCAAAGTCTATAAATGTGATGCTGTGTGGTTGATTTTTTAATTTACTTGAAATGCAGTGACATATTATGACAAGCAGGAGTTTGAAAGAACCCAGAAATTAGATTTCTCTCTTTAAAAAGTATTGAATAACTTCTATTTTAATTAATTAATTAACCTTCTTCCCTCTTAAGAATGTAATGCTTCATTCCTAAACGGAGAATAGAAAACTATAAATGACAGCCTTGTACATACAAAGAATCTTCTTCTTACAGATAACATGTGTTTTAAAATTCACGTTTGTATTTTATCAAACTTACCCATAGGACTAATCAGTTTATTCTTGTTTTATAAATGTATTCCAAATGAATAATTTTTTAGTGTGGGTTTATTCAGAATTTTATTGGGCTTACAACAGATAGTAAAGTCAACATATACATAAAGTAGCATGGAAATTCAGTATTAGAGATAAATATGTGAGAAATTTGTGCATATTTTATAGATTTTTATTTTGATACTTAAAACGTAAGGCAATTTGCCAGCATATGTCAGTTAACAGTTCTTTTTGAAAGGAGAGCTCTAACTGTAGAAAGAATTACACTTACCACGAAATTCATGGAAATCTTTTGAAAAAAGTAGGTCAGATTTCAGATTTCCCAGCTTTGACAGTGCCCATCTTAGGGAACTCTTCCTAATGGAAGGAAACGGTCTTATATATCCTAACATCAGGTAATAGACTGATATAACTGCTAAATGGGACAGGATGAGGCTTTGTTGCTGATGAACTTTTTGAATCCCACCCAGTCTCTCTCTTGCATATAGAGATGAAACCATCAGCGAGTGGGAACAGTTTTCTTTTAAAATGCCTGGTCTTTTTTCTGTGCTTCCAGAGAGCTGCCAAGGCATTTATGGATTTCTTTTTCGAAGTATCCAGACTTCTGATATAAGCAACGTTTTAACTCTTTGCCCTTTAACTTCTCCAAAATAATTCTTTTTATAAGAAGTTTGACATCTTTTAGATCAAAGAAGAGAGAAAAATTATATTTCAATTTGGAAAGAAGTCAGCAAAGCTGTGATGGGATATGCTAGGGGATATGATTTTAGATAACGTAGTATTACATCTCAGCAGTGCATACATTTGGCCTGTTTAATTACACATTTCTCTCAAAGGTGATATGGAAAAAATGAGCCCCTTTTTCTCCTTACTTGGCCATTTTTGTGGTAATCTCTTCTTTTAATGATTAGTTTTGTTTATATAACTGTGCACATTTAAAATTGCTTATATAATTAAATGGTCTTATAGTATCGAAGAGCTTCATGTTAAATCCCCCCCCCCATGTTTATAATTCGTAGGGATAAATTGGTGACTGGAGACTGAGCTTTCTCTGTTTGTAGATGGTACTGCTTGAGGTCAGGAAATAATTGATATCAGAAATACTGGTCAAGTCATTTAGTAGAGGCTAAAAGAAAATGATTGCATGAAATTAAATATTTGTGCCTTTTTGTATACCAGAGAAAGAATAATATAGAATTCAAATTAATTAAAATTAAACAAATATACCTCTTTACAGAAATGAAATTAGTGCTTTTGATTATGTAATTAGTCCTATTATTAGAAAGATGCGCACTTAAGAAGCTTGTATGACATGCTGTCTTACATGATATAAAGGAAATTGAATTCTTGCTCACTAATGAAGAAATAAATCTACCAAAATGAGGTGGTAATCAGGCTTGCCAAAGCCATTGTTTATGAGGTAAACTAAATATTGTTTATTTCAATGACTTCAAGAAGTGTAAAAATGAAAGGATGCCCAAGTACATGCATGGACCTATTTATATATTAGTGATTCTAACTGTGCTACACTATTTTTAATGTAAGGGATGAAGAAAAAATTTATTATTCTGACTGCAAACGCTGAAAAAGAATTAGCAATAATTCTGTAATATTTCATAATGTAAGTTGGTTAGATAAGAGTAATACAGACATGCTTTGAAATTGCCTAAGTAGTCAGAATATGTTTGCAGCAGTTATATTAAACACAGAACTATTTATATCTTACATTTAAAATGTTTGTTTCAGTGATATAAATTAGGTTAAGTGTTTGATTATGTTATTAAAGAGTTTGCAGGTCTATAGATTTGTCCTACTTCTTTTAGTATTCAATTTTAGAGTAGAATAGAATTATCAACCAATAAGTATAAAAATAAGATTCTTCAGCTTTTACTAATCTGTTGTAATTTTTAATTTATTATCAGAGTACATCATGTATATAAGAATAAACAACTGTATGCAACTGCTTTTAGAGACAGTAAATATGGCTATTATCACATGAAAATCCTCTCTTGTAAAGATTTCCTACATATATAGTAGTTGGAAATAGATGTTGTTTTGTAACCCTATCATAAGCTCTATAAAAGGTTCCTGCCATTAAAGAGCTTTTAATATGGTGGAGAAAATAAAATGCACAAAGGAACACAACTTATGGACAATTACAGAGTACACACTTAATATGTGGGTTTTGATCAGAATGAAAATAAATGGGTGATGGGAGTAGTATTTGGAGCCATTTTTTAGAAATTAAGCAAATGGTGCATTGCTTATAAAATATAGTTTATTTTTAAATTAATAAAATTATAAATAAGTAAAATTTTAGTAAGCTCTCTGGAAGGCAAATATTACAGATTGATAAATTTCCAGATCTACCATTTACTAAATTATCATTTAATCTTTCTGAATTTTAGTTTCCTCATTGGAAAAGTGGACTGTTGTATGGATTAAATAAGGTTATATATAGATGTACAATATAAATTATGAACTGCTAGGCAAAGGAAATATGTAGCATTTATGTATGATCATTTGTCTTACTCAGTTTGGGCTGCCATATTAAAATACCATAGACTGAGTGGCTTAAACAACCAACATTTATTTCTCACAGTTTCGGAGGCTGGGAAATCCACCCCAGATCAAAGCAGTAGTAGATTCAGTATCTGGTGAGGACACTCCTTGTTTGCCCACAGCCTTCTTATTGTATCTTCACAGAGAGAGGAGAGCTAGAGGAAGCAAGCTCTCCTGTCTCTTCATTGAGGGTTCTACCTGCATGACCTAATTACCTTCTAATGTCATAACATCAGGGGTTAGAATATCAACATATGAATTTTAGGGAGACACAAACATTCATTCTATAACATTGTTTCTAAAAAGTATGCTGTGACATAATGCAATGCATACACTAATGTACTCAGGATATACTTTTTTTAAGTATAAAGGACAGAATCCATATAAGGAGAGGCAAAGATAAATCTAGTAAGAGTCAGGGATAATATACTTACCATAATGAGCACTAATTTAATTTGAGCATCTCAGTTGCCAAGGTGAAAAACTTGATATGCTATGTAATTTTTATTTTATGCTAAGGAGAAATTTTGTAGCTCTTCAGTTAAACAAAAAACTGTTGAGACAAATTCTAGACGAGATTTTTATCATCAGGATATCATTAGCTTCTTAGATGATTCTGTATACATTCCTCTTAAAATCTGCAAAAGATATTGGTTTGCATTAGACAGTATCTTCAATAACGGTTCTAAAAAATTGCTCAAATAGTCTCCATATGATTGTTTCTTATACCACATCTTTAACAGAATCCAAGAAATAATAACGGAGTACTTTAGCAAACGTAGTTCTATTTGGACAATATAGCCCAAATGTGTTGTTTTTTGGTAGTTGAACTTGATTCAAGCATACAACGTAAAATTTTCAAGAAGTTTTGACTTGAATATATTTCCTAGTTTATTTTAAACCAAAATACAGTTCTACTTTGCATTCGTTATACCTGCTCAATTTCTGTGTTGTGTAATGTATCCAAGTTCTATTTTCTGAGACCAAAAAATATAATTATCTTTTATTTTTAAGCCTGTTACCGATTTGATAAAATTTGATTTACACGATAGTGAATATTTAAAACTACCACAGTTACATGAATCTATACACATGATAAAACTGCTTTGAACTATACATGCCCACACACATATGCAAATGCATATAAAAACTGATGAAATCTAAACAAGGTCCGTAGATTGTCACTTTCCTGGTTGGTATATTGTATTAGGGTTATGTAAATGTTACCCTTGGAGCAAGCTGGTTGGAGGGTGCATAGGACCTGTCTGTACTAATTTTTTTTTTTTTTGCAACTTTCTGTGAGTCTCTAATTATTTCAAAATTAAACCTTTAAAAAACTGCACATTTCTAAGAGGCATACATATAATCTGTGGGAAATGACCTTGTTTCTATCAGCCCTACTTGAGGGAGTGGGAAGAAGAAATGTATATAACATAATTACAAACTTATATACATATACACGTACATATAAACATTTAAAGTATGACCTACAACAGTAATTTTCTTTTTATTGGATTTATATAATTAAAGTGGAGGACAAAATTGCCTCTAATTTTTTCTCCTTCCAAATTTGACTTTAAGGGAAAAAAATCAACAAAAAAATTGACAGCCCTAAAATAAAATTTAGGGAGAGACAGTTCATACTTTTGGTACCTTGATCAGAACAGGTAATCAGTAGGTTCTGCCTTCTATGCATCCTGTAGGGATAGATTAGGCATTAGCACTCCTAGTCTCGGGAGGATTTCTGTGTTGGGCCACAAGCCTCTACTTCAGGTGAGATTTCTGGTGAGTCAGGATCAGCCTGTAAGTAGTTTATAATTTACCTTTGTTCTGGAAAAACCAACGCAAATAATGCGAGGGGAAAAATGGTTTTGCTGGTAATCACTTCTGTTTAATTGTTCAAGTGTGTCTCCTTTGTTTAAAGAGTTAATAGTGCATTCAAGTGCATTCAAGGTAATGAAACATGTGAAAATAGTGCATTCAAGGTAATGAAACATGTGAGTAAAGTAGGACACAGTGATGGTGCTGTAAGAGGATACACAATAGAGATCTAGGAGGGAGCTCATTTGTGTTTGAGCCCTCCCAGTGGTGTTAATAGAGGAGGAAGCAGTCAATCTGCGTAGTATCTGGACATGTGGAGAAAGGATTAGGAGATTATTCAGGAGCACAGAAAAGCATTTTAAAAGGTAGATAATATAGTAGAGAGATATGTCTGGAACCCATATTGGAGAAAGGCTAGTACAGTGGGGAGTCATTGGAGGTATTTGAGCAAGAGTTAAATGTGCAGATCGATCCCATAGAAAAAGTTAATTTGAAAGAGATGTACATTATAAGATAGGCAGTTGCCCTTAACAAGAAGTATGTATCTGAAACACTTAGCGGACTTTTTCAAAATACATTTTCTTGGCCACACCCTAGATGATTCTAATACACATTCATACTTAAAAACCATTGGACAGTAGACTAGATGAAAAATAACCAGTTAGAAGGTTATTGTTTCTTTTCAAGCTTGAAGAATAAAAGAGAGAATAGAAAGGAAGAGAGGGTGTGTGTGTGTGTGTGTGTGTGTGTGTGTGTGTGTGTGTGTGTGTGTGTGTGTGTGTAAGAATCCAAGAAAGTATCAGGTAAGAGAAAGGAGTCCATGAGTCCAAAATTCAAATCTGGATAATATCAACAACAGAAATAGATCTCAACCAGGTGGATATGTTTGGAGGCATGTTGAATTTGAGGTGCTGTTGTCACATTCAGGTGACAGAGCTTTGAGATTCACGCACTTAAAAGTGATGGTTGACCCATGGGAACAGAAGAAATGTTTAAAGGAAAGCGTGAGGAAAACAGCCACATTTTGAGTATAGAAGAAAGGAAGGAGCTTATGAAGAAGCACTGAAAGATTCGAGGAAAACGATTTTCTTGTCATGGATTCCAAAGAGTTGGGTGATAAACACTGTCAGGTACTGCCAAGAAAAATACTGAATTTTGTCATTTGATTAACAGACATTCATGTTTTAAAAAAATCTCTAAGTCGAGTCTTGTGGAGAAAGAAATAGAATTTCAAGGGCTATGGTGAGTAATGAGGAAATGAAAAGAGGGTATTAACTTTCTAGAAATTGAATGAGAAAGAAGAGACAGAAGCAGTTTGTGGGAAGGGCAGCCTTGTGAGAGTAATTAGAGTAGTGGAAACAGGAACTCATTTGTTGGGCTAGGACCCTATGGACAAGGACAGAGTAAATTTCCTGGAGTAAATGATTGATGGGCAAAGATCATAGATGAAAAAAGAAGAAATGAAATCTTTGGTGTTAGAATGGGAAGGGACATTCTTCCTTAGAGAAAAATAACAACATAGGTGAAACTATAAAAAAACAATTTACAGTAGTACCGAGAGCAGTCAAAAGAGTGCTTCTGGCATGGCCTCCATCTTCCCAGTAAAGTACAAGTCAAGCTCATTATTAAATAGAAGTCAGTTGCAAAGTGACGGTAAGAAGCTTTGGTGTGGGGAAGGGATCAGAGTTGGGGCTGTGAGGCGTATTATAAGCAGTCATAAGGATATGATTTTTAGGTAACCAAATGGTAGTGAAGGTTTACTGTAGGTAGAGATCTTGATTTTGCATTCATTTATCGATTTGTGTTGTGCACTTACAATGTATGTAGGCTAAGGAGTTGTTTTTGTGCTGGAATGTGGACAGGAAAAAGCCACTGGAAGAAAACTTGAAATTGGTATTTTCAGTTCCATAGAAGGGTTCAATTTGTATTGGAAGGAGAGGAGAAATGAGGTAGAGATATCAAAAAGCCATTATAGTAGACCCAGGTATGATACGGTAAATACTGACTGGGGCGGAGAGAATGAAATTGAATTTTGAAGTGAGATTGGATTGATTGTCATTAATTTGGTTGGTTCTTGCAAAGTACTGTACTAGGTTTAAGTAATGTTAAATATTTAGTAACCCTTCAGATAGTTTATACTTTGAGGAACTATGATTTTTCCATTTTTGTGCTTCATATTACATTCAAATACCTTTTGTTTATTAAAATGGTATTTAAAAATCTAAGTCTATAAATTTTTACCTTCATAAAACTTGTATGGCAAAGAACACATTATATATTTAGCTGCTTTTTTCCAGTACTTGATTAGTTCCCATGTACCATGTTATAAAAAAGCTAATGCCTTGTTAAAGAGATGGACTAATAGTTTACAGGTAGTTGTGATCAATTTTCATAGATAGGAAAGTAGAGACAACATGTGAGGGAGCATTGTACATGGCAAAAGTATTAGATGATTTTTTCTTTTTTTGAACTCAATAAGAAGTCATATATGGTTGCCAAATTAAATTTTTTTGTGTGTGTCCCTTGGATACCAGATTCTCTCCTCTCCTCTGAGTCAAAGCCTAAATGGCATTTGGAATTTCCCTTTCCTGATTTAAAAAGGGTAGGGAAAGTCTTAAAAAGGGTAGGGAAAGTCTAATTATGAAGCTCTGCAAAAGTAAGATTTTTTTGTTTGTTTTTGCTGTTGAAATCTGTTTTTTCCCCAGACCTTTACTATCCTAATTTCACCTGTTAAAGATAAAGTCTATGTATAGACACATTAAACATAAAATGTCTAGTCTGCTTATTGAAACCCTGTCAATACATAGTATCCTCTGCTCTTAATTGTGTTGTGTTTTAATTTTTCTATTTTTCTTCTTTGTAACCAAGCTAAAGTACTGAAAACTTTCTCTATTTTTAATCAAAGTTATCCCTACTGCGTATCGGGAGTCTTTCCCTTGGTTGGGAAGGAATATAAAAGATAAATACTATTTAAAGGTGAATAATTCACATTCTTCTTGCTGAGTGGAATAATGTACCTTTTGAGAAACTGTGCTGTTATCAGTTTAAGTTAAATTCTAGATCATTACTACATACACATGTGAGCACACATGCAAATACATATACATCGTCTAGGGTAGTTTTTTTAAAGTATGAAATAGTTTGATACAAAAGCGTCTCATTTAAAATAGTTGGAATAAAATTTAATTTTGATCTTGAGCAATTAGACTAATAAATTGGAGCAGTAAATTATTTACATTGTTGCCTGAATGCTGTTCAGAAGTCGTTTAAGGTAATTTTATGAAATAACTGAGTTTAATTAATAAATTGTTTATAAAATACAGATATTCAGTCTTTTGCTGATACAGTAAGTCCCCTACATATGAACCTTCAAGCTGCAAACTTTCAAAGATGCGAACTTGCATTTCATCAACATCAGGTGTGAGTGAAACTGCAGCTTGCTTTCCGTCTCCTATTGCTGACGATCCTTCAGCTCTACCATCTCCCACCTCCCTCCCTCCTCCAGTCAGTAACTCTTCTTGCCTGTTCACTTGATGTCAACCCCTGTAGGCCAGCTGTTATACTGTATTACTGTACTTTTCAAGGTACTGTACTGTAAAACTAAAAATGTTTTCTTTATTTTTTGTGTGTTTGTTTTCTATGTATTATTTGTGTGAAAAGTATTATAAACCTATTACAGTACAGTACTGTATATTCGATTGTGTTAGTTGGGTACCTAGACTAACTTTCTTGGACTTACGAACAAATTGGACCTATGAATGCACTCTCAGAACAGAGCTTGTTCATGTATAGGGGACTTACTGTAATGTAGAAATATAAAAGCCTGGTAAACAGAGTAACTTCAGTGATTTCTTTAGCAAATGCAGTGTGACTTACGGATGCTCTATTATTATATAAAGGCTTTTTTAAAAAATTAGAGTTGTCAACAATTTTGACTGATGTGAGAAATCTATTGGTCTATATAAATTAATACTGATATCAGTAGGCATGCCAAAGCTGTCCATCAGATGCCGTGCTGTGACCTAATTTTAAACTGCATCTGTGGAACTGGTGCTTTCCTCTCCTGATCCTGCATTATAAATGTAAATATATAAATATTTGAAATTATCCTACATTAAATAAAGGCAAATTTTAAACCTGAATATAATACTGTGCCACCAAATTGCAAGCTTTATGTTTCCTTTTGATGTACGGGTATTTAACGGTCGTGATGTTTTTTTTCTTCATGACTCATTTTTGTAATTTCACTGGTGTAATATTTATAGCTTTTGCTTTTATATCTAGTCTTTCATGCATTTTACCTGCACCTGGATCATGAATAAGTTGTTTTTTTGAATTTCAGAAAAGATGTTGATGGGTTTAAATTTTTCATTTGAATGCTTAAAACATATTTGAATATGTCTAAGGTACATAGTAGAAATTACCTATTTTGACAAAATTATAGGGGAAAATGTAAGCATCAGAAGTTAATTTTCTTCCCTAGTAGATTTCATAAGTATGTTTTGACTTTATCTTGAAAAGCAAGGCAGGTATGTCTATTTACCAGTACCCTGCTCCTAAAAAATAAAATAGCGCTAGGCAAAATTAAGAGACAATATATTTAAGAGTACAAAAATCCTTTATAATCTTGTATATCAGAATAGAAAATATGTCTGACTTACAAAAATATGATACTACTCCTAATGATTTACATCATGACTACCAACTTATTTTTTCTTTTTCATGCACCCATAACAAATAAAATTATAGTTTTTTTAGGCTACCAACGTTTTTGGGTATGAAGACCTTCTTTTTAGCACCAAAAATAATTGTCCTCCCCCCACCTTTGAGGATATTTCTCACATACAGTAATGATTTATTTATTTTGAAAGTTCATTTACACCATGTAGATTCAAAGGCTAGAATTTTTACATTGGGAGATACTTCTTTGTCATTTACAAAATGTTTAGTTTGAATCTAGTCGTATGATGCTGAAGATTGCAAATCAAAAGAGACATGCCATCATAGTAAAATAGCTAACAGAGATTTAACCTGTAAACTCTTCTTTTTTAATCAGCCTTCTATATGACATAGGGAAAAAAACTATCTCTACTAAGTGAGATTAGAACTAGAAACATGACTTTATGTCATTGAAGGTATGTATTTATGTTCCTCCTTATAGAAAGTCTCAGTACATACACCATGGGTCATATGATTCGAGTGTTTTTTTCCAGTAATGATGATGAGTAAATCCCAGGAAATTCTCATTCTGTGCCTTTGTATTATTTCTGTATATATATGCACCAAATACTTTAATCAATAAATATTGATTGAGCCCACTGTGTTCAGGGCATTGTGCCAGGTGTTGGGAATCATTGAAAATAAGAGCGAGAAGCCCCTTTGTGGGTATTGCACAGGAGGAGATAGATAATAAACAAGTAAACACTACAAAAAGAAGATATTTACAGATTGTGATCATTGGTATCAAGGAAATAAACAAGATGATATAATGGAGAGTATCTGAAGGTGAAGAAAGTTCTGTTTTTATCTGAGCTGAAGTCTGAAAAATGAGAATAAAGTAGCTATTTAAAGAGAAGGGGAAGAATATTCCTTAGAGAAGTATAGCAATTGCAAAGCGCCAGTTGAGGACAGAACTTAGTTTGGTCAAAGCACAGGAAAGAGACCAAGGTATATGAGATGCAGTAGACAGGGAGAGTGTTGGATAATAAAGTGGAAGAAATAAATAAGACCTAGATCATAGCCTTGTGGGCCATCCCAGAGTAATGAGAAGCTGTCAAAGGGGATCTGGCATAGATTTTTAAAACATCACTCTTGGAGCTGCATGAAAAGTGGGTTGAGAAGAATGGAAGAGTGTGGAAAGGAAGTGTGGAGACCAATTATAAGATTTGTAGCAGTCCAGGCAAGAGATAATGGTGACTTGGATTAGGTTTGTGGTAGTGAAGATGAGGGCCATCAGAAGAATTTGAGAAATACTTAGAGTGGTGGATGAATCAGGAATAAGGGTAAAGGAGAAATCAAGAGTGATTCTTAGATTTGGGGCTCGACCAGAGGATGGGGTAGTTTACCGATAAAGGAAAGAACAGAGGTTATTTTGTTACGTTTTTCTGAGTATTGTTGTTATTGCTGCTTGTTTTTGTTTTGTTTTATTTTGTTGGTGGCAGTAATAAATCTGAGATTCTTAATAGAGAGATACAAAAGGAAATGGCAAGTGGTCAATTTCTATATCTTTATATTCGTACACACTTTGGGGATAAACATTCAAAAAGTTTAAATCTCTCTTGTTTAGCAAAATATTCAGATGTTACTTGGGTAGAAGATGTGGATTCAAGGAACAAGCTTAAGGGTATAAAGCCACATAGAATTCATGAAATTTTTTAAAACAAGGGACTTTTAGAAGTCATCTAATCCAACCCTGCCATATTTTACAGATAAGGAAACTGAGGCCTGAGAGTTCACATGACTTTTCAGGATCAACAGCTAAACTGGTCATAGTGTTGAACTAAAATTCATGTCTCTTGTTCATTTTCTCAAAGTACTGTAATTGAAGAAATTATCACTTTCATAAATACATAAATATGTCATCAAATACCTTTATATTTCAGTATTAATAGTTCAGCTCTTAGAATTGCAGATATAGGAATATGTTGTAAGAATTTTGCTAGAAGCTAATCTTAAATCAATATTTTGTTTAATCTGTTTTAAGTCAAAAAAGTAAACTACCTAATTTGAAAGAAGATAAAGCAGAACCAAGTGATGAAGGAGAAGCTTTTCACATTTCTCCAAATTTTAAAACTTTATGTAAAAGTGTATATGTGTATATAAGCATGCACACATTTGATCCTTTATTCTTCTCATTTTTTCTAAATGTAGGAGAATGTATGAAATATTGACTTTCCTTTTTATTCATTGGGAAATGATGAACATTTAAATTTGATCAGGATTCTTAGTAAAAACTAAGGAAATCCAGTTAATAATCTGAGGGTTTTACAATTCTCAGTAAACCAGCTAGACAAACATTGGTAAACCCTTCAAGTTTTCAGACAAATACCTATTGCTTTGTACAATTTCCTCTGCACACAAGGTATATAGATAATAAAAATTAGAATTATACCATCCTTACTAAATATCCTGAATAATTCTTCCTTTCCTGGGATGAAAAATAATAGAAAGGAATTTATACACATCTTACATATTTTTAATAAATATTTTAAATTCAGTTTTACTGATTGATACACCCTTTTAAATTTCTCTAATTTATTGGCTTAACAAAGTGAGCTTTTCTATTTAGTAGTTCTCTAACCTAAAATTTTTCCTCATACTATGCTCTAAATGAAATAAATTGGGATTTAAAGTAGAAAAACCATAATAATGTAACAAATAAGCAGCAAAAAAATTTCCTGAGTGACCTGAAAAACCTTAAAATAAGCAGTGATAAGACACAAGAACAGAAACAGGGGACTTCCCTGGCGGCGCAGTGGTTAAGAATCCGCCTGCCTATGCAGAGGACACGGGTTCGAGCCCTGGTCCGGATAGATCCCACATGCCACAGAGCAACTAAGCCCGTGCACCACAACTACTGAGCCTGCGCACCTAGAGCCTAGGCTCCACAACAAGAGAAGACACCACAATGAGAAGCCCGCACACTGCAACGAAGAGTAGCCTCCGCTCACTGCAACTAGAGAAAGCCGGCGCACAACAACGAAGACCTAACACAGCCAAAAATAAATAAATAAATAAATAAATTTATTTTTAAAAGAACAGAAACAGGTTCTTTCCTTTGGACAGCTTGTCATTTGAGTGAACACCAGGTGATGGTTGTTTTTTTCCTCTCTCTTCCACATACTGTAGTATGGGTCAGTTAAGTATTTAATATATGTTGTTTGTATTAGCTAATCTTTATTAGACCAGATCAATATTATGTAGTGTCCCATGATAAAGAAAAGAACGAAAAGAAGATATACCAAATTATTTTTCAGATTGGCATATATTTCATGATGCCGTAAGTGAATGAAAATCAGGCAAAATTTAAAAAAAATAATTTGATGTTAAAATTGACTAACAACAAAGCCACCAGGTGAAATATTTAATGATTTCTGAGCATGGAATCAATTGTATCATTCTTACGTGAAGGTCTAGTTGTCTTTTTCCTCTTCACAATTCTGAATCGTTATGACAGTTTCTTAGCACTCATTTCTAGAATTTTATTTTTTAATCAACCTTTCTTTTAGCCCTGAATTTTGTTCATTTTATAACTTAGATGATTACTTATTGTAAAATTAGTTAGAAAAGTTACACATTAAAGTTAAAATCAGTTTAGTAGAATGAGGCTGATGCTTTTCTCTAGTGGCCAAGTTGATTGTGGAGCAGAAGCCCTATGCTTGCTTAGATATGAAGCTAAGGTTTCACTTCAATTTGGTGTGCATTTATTTAAGTACCTCTTATGCTCAGGAATACATGCATTGTCCTTTATTTTAAGAATTTTCCATTTTTACTGTATTTGAGAACATTTTAAATACAATTTTTCAGTGGCACACCACATTCTTTTAACTGTAATAGTGCTCAATAACCATATACTCATAAACGTACTCCTACCATAAGAACCAGCTATTTCATTTCTAGATATTTAACCAAAAACTTGTACATCAGCATTCACTGCAGCTGTATTCACAATAGCCCCAAACTAGAAACATCCCAAATGTCTTACACATTTAGGTGAACAGATTAAAAAAAAAATTTGTGACATACAATGGAATACTACTCAGTAATAAAGAAGAATAAACCACTTACATACCTGACACTATGAATAAATCTCAAAATCATTAGGCTGAGTTAAAGAAGCTAGACATAAAAGAATATATATTATATGAATGTATTTATTCAAACTAATCTAGAGTGACAGAAAACAGTGGTTGTCTGGGGACAGAAGTGGAGGGAAAGAAGGCCTGCAAGGGGACATGAAGAATCTTTTGATTGTGATAAAATGTTTTGTACTTTGATTGTGTTGGTAGTTTCTAGGATGTGCAAAACTGTCGGAACTCATCAATTATATGTTTTAAATCTATGTGTTCAATAGTTTATTTAACATAAATTTTTCCTTGATAGAGTTAATAAGGAAGGGGATGAATCAGAATCTAAGCAAAAAAGTACACATTTGGGTTTTTTTTTCTTTGTATACACTTAATAAATGCCAGTAAGGACTTGAAAAACATTCTGAGAAACATGACAATGAATCTTTTTCTAACCCTTCTAGGTAAAACTTCTTTATTTATGCTTGCACTGTACTCTGAAAACTTAACTGTTTACTGCATAAATATTTTCCTTCATACTTTTCTCTCCTTAACTATGAATTAGTTAGCTTTGTATTCCCCAAACCTAGCTCAGTATGTGAAACACCATATGTACCCCCAAAACATTTTGATAAATAAATGCAGGGAATTAATGCTAATTTGGCCCCAGGTCTTAAAATACCTTGATTAAACTGAGCATGTAATTTATGCCATTTATCAGTAGTTTAAGGAACTATTACTCCTTTTAAATAGTGATTAACTTAGATTACAGGTGAGCTAGAGAAAACTGTAATTTTACTGTATAAATATACCTATTATTATGGATTCATAATTTACAGGTCTTAGGTGACTACACTTATGTTTATCATGAACATTTAATTTCTGTGAAGTTTTATATAAACTTCCTTTCTCCTTTTTTCTCCATCTGTTCCTCCCGAACATGTATATATTCTCTTATCTGTGCTTCCATAACATGCTGTAAAAAACTGTATTGAAGCTTTTATTGTTTACTATTCTGTCTTTCTCACTGAAATAGAAACTCTATAAAAGAAGAGGCTTCTTATATTCCTGTTGATATCCACACTGTCTGACATAAAGGCTAAGTTAATATTAATAAGTACCTATTCTATAATTGAATGTGTCCGTTTCCTTGGATAAATTGGGCAATATTAATTTCTGTCATTTGTTTTCATGATTGACTTCTTATACCTCTATTTAATTCTTAAGTGGTTGCCCATACATACATTTTTAACTTAATCACAGTTTACCATCAAATACTATATTATGTCACATATAGTTTAA
The DNA here is from genome assembly GCF_937001465.1 of Orcinus orca. Classification (NCBI taxonomy): domain Eukaryota; kingdom Metazoa; phylum Chordata; class Mammalia; order Artiodactyla; family Delphinidae; genus Orcinus; species Orcinus orca. The sequence continues at coordinate 18,477,639 of NC_064562.1, forward strand.
TAACCTTACAACTATATAATTCCAATTCCTTCCTCCCATTCGTTGTGCTATTATTGTCATGTATGTTGTTTTTACATGTTAGAAATCCCACAGTATATTGTTGTTAATTATATTGATACTTTACACAGTTCTTTTTGTGAAAGAATTTATTACACTGAACAAAAAATTCATGTTAAAAGCAGAAGGAACCATATGACATACTGAGTCTGGATCCTTTGCGGTTTTTTATTTTTTCATTGTACATTTATTTATTTATATTTTTATACAGCAGGTTCGTCTTAGTTATCTGTTTTATACGTATTAGTGGATATATGTTAATCCCAATCTCCCAATTCATCGCCTCCCCCTCAGCTTTCCCCGCTTGGTGTCCATACGTTTGTTCTCTACATATGTATCTCTATTTCTGCTTTGCAGACTGGTTCATCTGTATCATTTTTATACATTCCACATATATGCGTTAATATACAATATTTGTTTTTCTCTTTCTGACTTGCTTCACTCTGTATGACAGTCTCTAGATCCATCCACGTCTCTGTAAATGACCCAATTTCGTTCCTTTTTATGGCTGAGTAATATTCCATTGTATATATGTACCACATCTTCTTTATCCATTCGTCTGTCGATGGACATTTAGGTTGCTTCCATGACCTAGATATTGTAAATAGTGCTGCAGTGAACATTGGGGTGCATGTGTCTTTTTGAATTATGGTTTTCTCTGGGTGTATGTCCAGTAGTGGGATTACTGGGACATATGATAATATTATATATATATATTTTAAGGAATCTCCATACTGTTCTCCATAGTGGCTGTATCAATTTACATTCCCACCAACAGTGCAGGAGGGTTCCCTTTTCTCCAAACCCTCTCCAGCATTTGTTGATGGTACATTTTCTGATGATGTCCATTCTAACTGGTGTGAGGTGATACCTCATTGTAGTTTTGATTTGCATTTCTCTAATAATTAGTGATCTTGAGCAGCTTTTCATGTGGCTCTTGGCCATCTGTATGTCTTCTTTGGAGAAATGTCTGTTTAGGTCTTCCCATTTTTTGATTGAGTTGTTATTTCAATATTGAGCTGCATGAGCTGTTTGTATATTTTGGAGATTAATCCTTTGTCCATTGATTTGTTTGCAAATATTTTCTCTCATTCTGATAGTTGTCTTTTCATCTTGTTGATAGTTTCCTTTGCTGTGCAAAAGCTTTCAAGTTTCATTAGGTCCCATTTGTTTATTTTTGGTTTTATTTCCATTACTCTCAGTGGTGGGTCAAAAAAGATCTTGCTGTGATTTATGTCAAAGAGTGTTCTTCCTATGATTTCCTCTAAGAGTTTTATACTGTCCAGTCTTACATTTAGGTCTTTAATCCATTTTGAGTTTATTTTTGTCTATAGTGTTAGGCAGTGTTCTAATTTCATTGTTTTACATGTAGCTGTCCAGTTTTCTCAGCACCACTTATTAAGGAGACTGTCTTTTCTCCATTGTATATCCTTGCCTCCTTTGTTGTAGATTAGTTGACCATAGGTGCATGGATTTATCTCTGGACTTTCTATCCTGTTCCATTGATCTATATTTCTGTTTTTGTGCCAGTACCAGATTGTCTTGATTACTGTAGCTTTGTAGTATAGTCTGAAGTGAGAGAGTCTGATTCCTCCACATCCGTTTTTTTCCACTCAAGATTCCTTTGGCTATTTGGGGTCTTTTGTGTCTCCATACAAAGTTTAGGGTTTTTTTGTTCTACTTCTGTAAAAAATGCCACTGGTAATTTGATAGGGATTGCATTGAATCTGTAGATTGCTTTGGGTAGTATAGTCATTTGCACAGTATTGATTCTTCCAATCCAAGAGCATGGTATATCTGTTTGTGTCATCTTTGATTTCTTTCATCAGTGTCTTACAGTTTTCTGAGTACAGGTCTTTTACCACCTTAGGTAGGTTTATTTCTAGGTATTTTATTCTTTTTGTTACAGTAGTGAATGGGATTGTTTCCTTAACTTCTCTTTCTGATCTTTTGTTGTTAATGTATAGGAATGCAAGAGATCTCTGTGCCTTAATTTTGTATCCTGCAACTTTATGAGATTTATTGATTAGCTCTAGTAGTTTTCTGGTGGCATCTTTCAGATTCTCTATATATAGTATTATGTAATCTGCAAGCAGTGACAGTTTTACTTCTTCTTTTCCAATTTGTATTCCTTTTATATATTTATTTCCTCTGGCGTGGCTAGAACTTCCAAACTATGTTGAATAAGAGTGGACATCCTTGTCTTCTTCCTGATCTTAAAGGAAATGCTTTCAGTTTTCACCATTGAGAATGATGTTTGCTGTGGGCCTTTGACCTTCATTATGTTGAGGTAGGTTCCCTCTATGCCCACTTGCTGGAGAGTTTTTATCATAAATGGGTAATGAATCTTGTCAAACGGTTTTCCTGCATCTATTGAGATGACCATATGGTTTTTATTCTTCAGTTGGTTAATATGGTGTATCACATTCATTCATTTGCGTATATTGAAGAATCCTTGCATCCCTGGGATAAATTTCACTTGATCATGCTGTATGATCCTTTTAATGTGTTGCTGGTTCTGTTTGCTAGTATTTTGGTGAGGATTTTTGCATCTATGTTCATCAGTGATAGTGGCCTGTGGTTTTCTTTCTCTGTGACATCTTTGTCTGGTTTTGGTACCAGGGTGATGGTGGCCTTATAGAATGACTTTGGAAGTGTTCCTTCCTCTGCATTTTCTTGGAAGAGTTTGAAAAGAATGGGTGTTAGCTTTTCTCTAAATGTTTGATAAAATTCACCTGTGAAGCCATCTGGTCCTGGACTTTTGTTTGTTGGAAGACTTTTAATCATAGTTTCAATTTCATTACTTTTGATTGGCCTGTTCATATTTTCTATCTCTTCCTGGTTCAGTCTTGGAAGGTTATACCTTTCTAACAATTTGTCCCTTTCTTCCGGGTTGTTCATTTTATTGGCATGGAGTTGCTTGTAGTAGTCTCTTATGATGCTTTATATTTCTGCGGTGTCCGCTATAACTTCTTATTTTACATTTCTAATTTTATTGATTTGACCCTCCCTCTTTTTTCTTGGTGAGTCTGGCAAAAGGTTTATCAATTTTGTTTATCTTCTCAAAGAACCAGCTTTTTTATTGATCTTTGCTATTGTTTTCTTTGTTTCTATTTCATTTATTTCTGCTCTGATCTTTATGATTTCTTTCCTTCTGCTAACTTTGGGTTTTGTTTGTCCTTTTTTCTGGAGTTCCTTTGGGTGTAAGCTTAGATTTTTTATTTGAGATTGTTCTTGTTTCCTGAGGTAGGATTGCATTGCTATAAACTTCCCTTTTAGAACTGATTTTGCTGCATCCCATAGGTTTTGGATCATTGTGTTTCTGTTGTCATTTATATCTAGTATTTTTTGATTTCCTGTTTGATTTTTTCAGTGCTCTCTTGGTTATTAAATAACGTATTGGTTATCCTCCATATGTTTGTTTTTCTTTCCCTGTTATTGATTTCTAATCTCATAGCATTGTGGTCGGAAAAGATGCTTGATATGATTTCAGTTGTCTTAAATTTACCAAGGCTTGATTTGTGAACCAAGATGAGATCTGTGCTGGGGAGTGTTCCATGTGCACTTGAGAAGAATGTGTAATCTGGTGTTTTCAGATGGAATGTCCTATAAATATCAATTGAATCTATCTGGTCCATTGTGTCATTTAAAGCTTGTGTTTCCTTATTAAATATATGTCTGGGTGATTTGTACATTGGTGTAAGTGAGGTGTTAAAGTCCCCCACTATTATTGTGTTACAGTCAATTTCCTCTTTTATAGCTGTTAGCATTTGCATTATGCATTGAGGTGCTCCTGTGTTGGGTGCATATAGATTTGTAATTGTTATCTCTCCTTGGATTGATCCCTTGATCATTATGTAGTGTCCTTGTCTCTTGTAACATTCTCTATTTTAAAGTCTATTTTATCCGATATGAGTATTGCTACTCCAGCTTTCTTTTGATTTCCATTTGCATGGAATATCTCTTTCCATCCCCTCACTTTCAGTCTCTGTGTGTCCCTAGGTCCGAAGTGGGTCTCTTGTAGGCAGAATATATTTGGGTCTTGTTTTTGTATCCATTCAGCGAGCCTGTGTCTTTTGGTTGGAATATTTAATCTATTCACATTTAAGGTAATTATCGATATATATGTTCCTCTTACCATTTTCTTAATTGTTTAGGGTTTGTTTTTGTAGGTCCATTTCTTCTCTTCTGTTTCCCACTTAGAGAAGTTCCTTTAGCATTTCTTGTAGAGGTGGTTAGGTGGTTCTGAATTCTCTTAGCTTTTGCTTGTCTGTAAAGCTTTTGATTTCTCAATCAAATGTGAATGAGATCCTTGCCGGGTAGCATAATCTTGGTAGCAGATTCTTCCCTTTCATCACTTTAAATATATCGTGCCGGAAGAGTAAGACGTGGAGATCACCTTCCTCCCCACAAATACATCAGAAATACATCTACATGTGGACAAACCCCTACTGAACACCTACTGAAAGCTGGCAGAAGAACTCACACCTTCCAAAATGCAAGAATCTGCCCACGTACGTGGGTAGGGCAAAAGGAAAACAGACATAAAAGCATAGAGATGGGACCTGCTCCACTGGGAGGGAGCTCTGAAGGAGGAAAGGTTTCCACACACCAGGAAGCCCCTTTGCAGGCAGAGACTGTGGGTGGCGAAGGGAATAAGCTTCAGAGCCACGGAAGAGAGCACAGCAACAGGGATGCAGCGGGCAAAGCAGAGAGATTCCCCAATGTAGGATCGTGCCAGCCAGCACTCACCAACCCGAGAGGCTTGTCTGCTCACCCACCAGGGCAGGTGGGAGCTAGGAGCTGAGGCTCGGGCTTTGGAGGTCAGATCCCAGGGAGAGGACTGGAATTGACTGCGTGAATACAGCCTGAAGTGAGCTAGTGCACCACAGCTAGCCGGGAGGGAGTCCAGGAAAAAGTCTGGAGCTGCCGAATAGGCAAGAGACGACTTCTTGCCTCTTTGTTTCGCGGTGGGCGAGGAGAGGGGATTAAGAGCGCCACCCAAACGAGCTCCAGAGATGGGTGCGGCCCATGGCTATCAGCGCAGACCTGAAAGACAGGCATGAAACACTAAGACTGCTGCTGAAGCCATCAAGAAGCCTGTGTGAAAGCCCAGGTCACAATCCACACCTCCACTCCCAGGAGCCTGTGCAGCCTGCCACTGCCAGGGTCCCGTGACCCAGGGACAACTTCTTCGGGAAAACACACGGCATACTTCAGGTTGGTGCAACGTCACGCTGGCCTATGCAGCCACAGGTGCCCTGTATTCCGTACCCTTCCCTCCCCCTTGCCTGAGTGAGCCAGAGCCACTTAGTCAGCTGCTACTTTAACCCCGTCCTGTCTGAACGAAGAACAGACGCCCTCAGGTGACTGACACGTAGAGGCGGGGCCAAATCCAAAGCTGAACCCCAGGAGCTGTGCAAACAGAGAAAGGGAAATCTCTCCTAGCAGCCTCAGAAGCAGCGGATTAAATCTCAACAATCAACTGAATGTACCCTGCATCTGTGGAATACCTGAATAGAAAACGAATCATCCCAAATTGAGGCAGTGGACTTTGGGAGCAATCATACATATATTTCTTTCCTTTTTCTCTTTTTCTGAGTGTGTATGTATATGCTTCCGTGTGTGAGTTTTGTCTGTATAGCTTTGCTTTTACCATTTGGCCTAGGGTTCTGTCCGCTTTATTTTTTTAGTATACTTTTTAGCACTTGTTATCATTGGTGGATTGTTTTTTGGTTTAGTTTCTTTTTTTTTTATTTAAAATTTTTTTTTAATTTTTAGTAATTTTTATTTTAATAATTTTATTTTATTTTTTCTTTCTTTCTTTTTTTCTCCCTTTTATTCTGAGCCGTGTGGATGACAGGGTCTTGGTGCTCCAGCCAGGCTTCAGGCCTGTGCCTCTGAGGTGGGAGAGCTGACATTGCTCCACCACAGGACATTGGTCCACCAGAGACTTCCGAGCTCCACGTAATATCAAATGCTGAAAATCTCGCAGAGATCTCCATCTTAATGCCAGGACCCAGCTCCACTCAACAGCCAGCAAGGTACAGTGCTGGACACCCTATGTCAAGCAACTAGCAAGGCAGGAACGCAACCCCACCCATTAGCAGAGAGGCTGCCTAAAATCATGGTACGGTCACAGACACCCCAGAACACACCACCAAATGTGGACCTGCCCACCAGAAAGACAAGTGCAGCCTCATCCACCAGAACACAGGCACTAGTCCCCTCCACCGGGAAGCCTACACAACACACTGAACCAACCTTAGCCACTGGGGGCAGATAGCAAAAACAACGGGAACTACAAACCTGCAGCATGCCAAAAGGAGACCCCAAACACAGTAAGTTAAGCAAAATGAAAAGACAAACACACAGCAGATAGTTAAAAACCGACCCGACCAAACAAATGAAGAGGAAATAGGTAGTCTACCTGAAAAAGATTTCAGAATAATGTAAACATAATCCAAAATCTTGGAAATAGGATGGACAAAATACAAGAAACGTTTAACAAGGACCTAGAAGAACTAAAGAGCAAACAGTGATGAATAACAAAATAAATGAAGTTAAAAATTCCCTAGAAGGAATCAATGGCAGAAGAACAGGTAAGTGACGAGGAAGATAAAATAGTGGAAATAACTATTGCAGGACACAATAATGAAAAAAGAATGGAAAGAATTGAGGACACTCTCAGAGACTTCTGGGATAATATTAAACGCAACAACATTCGAATTATAGGGGTCCCAGAAGAAGAGAAAAAGAAAGGGACAGAGAAAATATTTGAAGAGATTACAGTTGAAAACTTCCCTAATATGGGAAAGGAAATAGTTCATCAAGTCAAGGAAGCGCAAAGAGTCCCATACAGGATAAATCCAAGGAGAAACACGCCAAGACACGTATTGATCAAACTATCAAACGTTAAATACAAAGAAAAAATATTAAAAGCAGCAAGGGAAAAACAACAAATAACACACAAGGGAATCCCCACAAGGTTAACAGCTGATCTTTCAGCAGAAACTCTGCCAGTGATGAAAGGGAAAAAACTAGAACCAAGATTACTCTACCCAGCAAGGATCTCATTCAGATTCGACAAGCAAAAGCTAAGACAATTCAGCACCACCAAACCAGCTTTACAACAAATGCTCTAGGCAGGAAATACAACAGAAGGAAAAGACCTACAATAACAAACCCAAAACAATTAAAAGAATGGTAATAGGAACATACATATCAATAATTACATTAAATTTAAATGGATTAAATGCTCCAAGCAAAAGACATAGACTGGCTGAATGGATACACAATCAAGACCCGTATATATGCTGTATACAAGAGACCTACTTCAGATCTAGAGACACATACAGACTGAAAGTGAGGGGATGGAAAAGATATTCCATGCAAATGGAAATGAAAAGAAAGCGGGAGTAGCAATTCTCATATCAGACAAAACAGACTTTAAAATAAAGAGTATTACAAGAGACAGAGAAGGACACTACATAATGTTCAAGGGATCAATCCAAGAAGAAGATATAAGTTGTAAAATATCTATGCACCCAACATAGGAGCACCTCAATACATAAGGCAAATACTAACAGCCATAAAAGGGGAAATCGACAGTAACACAATCATAGTACTTTAACACCCCACTTTCAACAATGGACAGATCATCCAAAATGAAAATAAATAAGGAAACACAAGCTTTAAGTGATACATTAAACAAGATGGACTTAATTGATATTTATAGGACATTCCATCCAAAAACAAAAGAATACACTTTCTTCTCAAGTGCTCATGGAACATTCTCCAGGATAGATCATATTCTGGGTCACAAATCAGGCCTTGTTAAATTTAAGAAAATTGAAATAGTATCGAGTATCTTTTCCAACCACAACACTTATGAGCCTAAATATCAATTAGAGGAAAAAAAGCTGTAAAAAGTACAAACACATGGAGGCTAAACAATACACTAGTTAATAACCAAGAGATCACTGAAGAAATAAAAGAGGAAATCAAAAAATACTATAAACAAATGACAATGAAAACACGATGACCCGAAACCTATGGGATGCAGCAAAAGCAGTTCTATGAGGGAGGTTTATAGCAATACACTCCTATCTCAAGTAAGAAGAAAAATCTCACATAAACAATGTAATCCTACACCTAAAGCAATTAGAGAAAGAACAAAGAAACCTCAAAGTTTGCAGAAGGATAGAAATTATAAAGATCAGATCAGACCTAAATGAAAAAGAAGTGTAGGAAACATTAGCAAAGATCAATAAAACTAAAAGCTGTTTCTTCAAGTAGATAAATAAAATTGGTAAACCATTAGCCAGTCTTCTCAGGAAAACAAGGGAGGACTCAGATCAACAGAATTAGGAAAGAAAAAGAAGTATCAGCTGACATTGCAGAAATACAAAGGATCATGTGAGATTACGTCAAGCAAGTATATGCCAATAAAATGGACAACCTGGAAGAAATGGACGAATTCTTTGAAAAGCACAACCTTCCGAGACTGAAGCAGGAAGAGATATAAAATATAAACAGACCAATCACAAGCACTGAAATTGAAACTGTGCTTAAAAATCTTCCAACAAACAAAAGCCCGGGACCAGATGGCTTCACAGGCAAATTCTATCAGACATTTAGAGAAGAGCTAACACCTATCCTTCTCAAACTCTTCCAAAATATAGCAGAGGGAGGAACACTCCCAAACTCATTCTATGAGGCCACCATCACCTTGATACCAAAACCAGACAAGGATGTCACAATGAAAGAAAACTACAGGCCAATATCACTGATTAACAGAGATGCAAAACTCCTCAACAAAATATTAGCAAACAGAATCCAACAGCACATTAAAAGGATCATACACCACGATCAAGTGTGGTTTATACCAGGAATGCAAAGGATTCTTCCATATGCGCAAATCAATCAGTGTGATACACCATATTAACAAACTGAAGAATAAAAACCATATGCTCATCTCAATAGATGCAGAAAATGCTTTCTACAAAATTCAACACCCATTTATGATAAAAACCCTCCAGAAAGTAGGCATAGAGGGAACTTAACATAATAAAGGCCATATATGACAAACCCACAGCCAACATCATCCTCAATGCTGAAAAACTGAAAGCATTTCCACTAAGATCAAGAAAAAGACAAGGTTGCCCACTCTCACCACTATCATAGAACATAGTTTTGGAAATTTTAGCTACTGCAATCAGAGAAGAAAAAGAAATAAAAGGAATCCAAATTGGAAAAGTAGTAAAGCTGTCACTGTTTGCAGGTGACATGATATTATATGTGGAGAATCCTGAAGGTGCTACCAGAAAACTACTAGAGCTAATCAACGAATTTGTTAAAGTAGCAAGATACAAAATTAATGCACAGAAATGTCTTACATTCCTATACACTAGTGATAAAAATCTGAAAGTGAAATTAAGGAAACACTCCCATTTACCATTCCAACAAAAAGGATAAAATATCTAGGAATAAACCTACCTAAGGAGACAAAAGACCTATATGCAGAAAAGTATAAGACACTAATGAAGGAAAATAAAGGTGATACAAATAGATGGAGAAATATACCATGTTCTTGGATCTGAAGAATCAACATTGTGAAAATGACTATACTACGCAAAGCAATCTACAGATTCATTGCAATCCCTATCAAACTACCACTGGCATTTTTCACAGAACTAGAACAAAAAATTTCACAATTTGTATGGAAACACAAAAGATCCCGAGTAGCTAATGCAATCTTGTGAAAGAAAAAAGGAGTTGGAGGAATCAGGCTCCCAGACTTCAGACTATACTACAAAGCTGCAGTAATCAAGATAGTATGGTACTGGCACAAAAACAGAAATATAGATCAACGGAACAAGATAGAAAGCCCAGAGATAAACCTATGCACATATGGTCTACTTATTTTTGATAAAGTAGGTAAGAGTGTACAATGGAGAAAAGACAGTCTCTTCAATAAGTGTTGCTGGGAAAACCGGACAGCTACATGTAGAAGAATGAAATTAGCACACCCCCTAATCCCATACACAAAAATAAACTCAAAATGGATTAAAGACTTAAATGTAAGGCCAGACACTATAAAACTCTTAGAGGAAAACATAGGCAGATCATCACTCTATGACATAAATCACAGCAAGATCCTTTTTGACCCACCTCCTAGAGAAATGGAAATAAAAACAAAGATAAACAAATGGGACCTAATGAAACTTAAAAGGTTTTGCACAGCAAAGGAAACCATAAACAAGATGAAAAGACAAACCTCAGAATGGGAGAAAATATTTGCAAATGAAGCAACTGACAAAGGATTAATCTCCAAAATTCACAAGCAGCTCATGCAGCTCAATATGAAAGAAACAAACAACCTAATCCAAAACTGGGCAGAAGACCTAAATAGACATTTCTCCAAGGAAGATACACAGATTGCCAACAAACACTTGAAAAAATGCTCAACATCATTAATCATTAGAGAAATGCAAATCAAAACTACAATGAGGGGCTTCCCTGGTGGCACAGTGGTTGAGAGTCCGCCTGCCGATGCGGGGGACACGGGTTCGTGCACCGGTCCGGGAAGATCCCACATGCCGCAGAGTGGCTGGGCCTGTGAGCCATGGCCGCTGAGCCTGTGCATCCGGAGCCTGTGCTCCACACACAATGGGAGAGTCCACAACAGTGAGAGGCCCACGTACCACCAAAAAAAAAAAAAAAAACACTACAGTGAGATATTATCTCACACCAGTCAAAATGGGCATCATCAAAGAAATCTACAAACAATAAATGCTGGAGAAGTTGTGGAGAAAAAACCCTCTTGCACTGTTGGTGGGAATGTCATTGATACAGCGACTATAGAGAACAATATGGAGGTTCCTCAAAAAACTAAAAATAGAACTACCATATGACCCAGTAATGCCACTACTGGCCATATACCCTAAGAAAACCATACGTCATGTACCACAATGTTCATTGCAGCTCTATTTACAATAGCCAGGACATGGAAGCAACTGAAGTGTCTATTGACAGATGAATGGATAAAGAAGATGTGGCAAATATATACAATGGAATATTAGTCATAAAAAGAAACGAAATTGAGTTATTTGTAGTGAGGTGGATGGACCTATGTTCTGTCATACAGAGTGAACTAAGTCAGAAGGAGAAAATCAATACTGTATGCTAATACATATATATGGAATCTTAGAAAAAAACATGGTTATGAAGAACCTTGGGGCAGGACAGGGATAAAGATGCAGACGTAGAGTGTGGCCTTGAGGAGACCGGGAGGGGGAAGGGTAAACTGGGACAAAGGGAGAGATTGGCATGGACATATATACACTACCAAATGTAAAACCAGTAGCTGGTAGGAAGCAGCCACATAGCACAGAGAGATCAGCTCGGTGCTTTGTGGACCATGTAGAGCAGTGGGATTTGGAGGGTGGGAGGGAGGGAGATGCAAGGGTAAGAGACATGGGGATATATGTATATGTATAGCTGATTCACTTTGTTATAAACCATAAACTAACGCACCATTGTAAAGCAATTATATTCTAAAAAAGATGTTACAAATAAATAAATATATTGTGCCACTCCCTTCTGGCTTGTAGAGTTTCTGATGAGAAATCAGCTCTTAACCTTATTGTAGTTCCCTTGTTTGTTATGTGTCCTTTTTCTCTTGTTGCTTTTAATAATTTTTCTTTGACTTTAGATTTTGTCAGTTTGATTACTCTGTGTCTTAGCATGTTTCTCCTACGGTTTATCCTGCCTGGGGCTCTCTGCGCTTCCTGGACTTGGGTGGCTATTTCCTTTCCCATGTTAGGAAGTTTTTGACACGAATCTCTTCAAATATTTTCTTAGATCCTTTCTCTCTCTTCCTTTGGGAACCCTATTATGTGACTGTTGTTGCGTTTAATGTTGTCCTAGAGGTCTCTTAGGCTCTCTTCATTTCTTTTCATTCTTTTTTCTTTATTCTGTTCCGCAGCAGTGAATTCCACCATTCTGTCTTCCAGATCACTTATCCATTCTTCTGCCTCAGTTATTCTGCTATTGATTCCTTCTAGTATATTTTTCATTTCAGTTATTTTTTTTAATCTCTATTTGCTTTTTCTTTAATTCTTCTAGGTCTTTATTATACATTTCTTGCATCTTGTTGATCTTTGCCTCTTTTCTTTTTCTAAAGTCCTGGATCATCTTCACTATCATTATTCTGAATTCTTTTTCTGGAATGTTGCTTATCTCCACTTTATTTACTTGTTTTCTGGGGTTTTATCTTGTTCCCTCATCTGGTACATAGTCCTCTGCCTTTTCATTTTGTCTCTTTCTCTGTGAATGCGGTTTTTGTTCCACAGACTGCAGGATTGTAGTTTTATGTGCATCTGCTGTCTGCCCTCTGGTGGATGAGGCTATTTAAGAGTCTTATGAAAGCTTCCTGATTGGCGGGACTGGTGGTGGGTAGAACTGGGTGTTGTTCTGGTGGACAGAGCTCAGTCTAACGTTAATCCCCTTGTCTCCTAATGGGTTGGGTTTAGTTTCCTTCCTGTTGGTTGTTTGACCTGAGGCGACCCAGCACTGGAGCCTACAGGCTCTTTGGTGGGGTAATGGCAGACCCCTGGAGGGTTGACGCCAAGGAGTACTTCCCAGAACTTCTGCTGCCAGTGTCCTTGTCCCCGCAATGAGCCACAGCCACCCTTCACATCCGCAGGAGAGCCTCCAACACTAACAGGTACTAACAGGGTCAGTCTCCTGTGGGGTCATTGCCTCTTACCCTTGGGCCCTGATGCGCACACTACTTTGTGTGTGCCCCCCAAGAGTAGAGTCTCTGTTTCCCCCAGTCCTGTTGAAGTCCTGCAATCAAATCCTGCTAGCCTTCAAAGTCTGATTCTCTGGGAATTTCTCCTCCCATTCCCAGACCCCCTGGTTGGTAAGCCTGACGTGGGGCTCAGAGCTTTCACTGCTGTGGGTGGACTTCTATTGTATAATTGTTCTCCAGTTTGTGTGTCACTCACCCAGTGGTTATGGGATTTGATTTTATTGTGACTGAGCCCCTCCTACTGTCTTGTTGCAGCTTCTCCTTTGTCTTTGGGTGTGGGGTATCTTTTTTGGTGAGTTCCAGTGTCTTCCTATCGATGATTGTTCAGCAGTTAGTTGTGATTCCAGTGCTCTCGCAAGAGGGAGTGCGCGCACATCCTTCTGGTCCGCCATATTGAACCAATCTCTCTTGACAGGTATTTTTAAAAACAGGAGAAAAAATTTTTATATTTACTTTGGTTTTTGTCATATTTATCGTTCATTGTTTCTTTGGATACATTCAAATTTTTGTGTAGTATTTTACACCTTCTGCCTGAAAATCTGTTTTGTTAACAGTTTTTTTTTTTTCTTTCAATACTTCAAAGATGTTATTCCATTGGTTTTTAGCTTGCATAGTTTTGGATAAGAAGTCTGCTGTATTCTTATTTTTGCTATTCCAAATATAAATATTTCTATTTTTTCCCTCTTGCTGCCTTCAAAGATTCTCTTTTTCTTTGATTTTTCAGCAGCTTGACTATTTGGTGTGTATTTTTGTTTTCTTTTCTTTGCTGGGGAGGGGGAGGGTCCCTAAAGTTCACAGATTTGTGGCGTGATGTCTTTCATTATTTTTGGAAATTTTTCAGCTGTTAACTGTTTAAATGTTTCTTCTACCATGTTCTCAATCTTTTCTCCTTCTGAGATTCCAGTTATACTCAAGTTAGACCCTTTGCTATTTTCTTTCAGCTTGTATGTGCTTTGGGATTTCCCCCACTCTTTTTTGTCTCTTTGTGTTTTAATTTTTATTTCTGTTGATCTACAAGTTCACTGAGTCTTTCCTTCATTTTGTTGAGTCTACTGCTCAACCTTTTGAAATAATTCTTTATCTTTGATAATGTTTTTCATTATAACATCTGCATTTAACTTATAATTTCTGTTTCTCTACAAAATTCCACATGTGTTCATGGATATTCACTTTTTCTACTAAATTCTTTAATATATGAATCATGATTATTTTAAAGTCCCTTTTTGATAGTTCTAACATCTTGGTCACCTATGAAGTCTCATTCTGATGATCGATTTATCTCTTGACAGTGAATTATTTTTTCCTTCCTTTTTAAAAGGTATCTCTTAATTTTGTATTGAATGATGGACACTGTGTGTAGAAAAACACTAGAGACTGAAATTAACAATATTTAATCTCTGGAAGTAGCACACTTCGTTTTATTTCAGGCAGTTAGTATGGGGTGGAGGACCAGCCAATCTAGTCAGAAGTTGAGCTGGGTTCATGTTTTGCTGTTGCTAACTTTACTTCAGTGCGGTAGTCTTCAGAACTTTAGTAGTTGGCTCTTCCTACCTTGTGCTTAGAGTAGGCGTACTAGAGGACTTTTTTTAGTGTTCCTGCTCTCTCTTCAGACTTTAGCCATTCATGCCTGCCTGTTCCACAGAGAGATTCTCTCCGTACTCTTGTTCTTCTCCCAACAGTAGACTATTATTGATAAGCACCATGCTGGACATCCATCACTGTTACTATTTATCTATGAAGCAAAACCCATTTCGAAACATTTTGGTTCTAAGTAGAAAGAAATTCAAAGTAGATTAAGTAGTGAGGAAAGAAGCTTTAATTTTCCATTGGTTGTACCCATATCACAGTTGCTACATGTGATTAAGTAATTAAATAGGTAAGTAAATAATTCAAGCTCTATATTAATTGATTAAATAATATAATGTCCTGTATTATTGATTAAATAAAGTCTTGTATTAATTATACTTGAGAAATATTATTGTTAGTAATCTGAAAACTGCAGTTTCTGTGAGATTTATAAAACCTGAATATATAGTATAGGCTTACTTAATGTCAAATATTCTTTTTTTAATATGAAGCTTGAACATTTCACATTGTTTATGTAGAGAAGTGTATTAGTTTCCTGGGGATGCTGTAATGAAGTTCCACTAACTGGTGGCTTAAAACAACACAAATTTATTATTTTATAGTTGTGGAGGCTGTAACTTCAAAATCAAGGTGTCAAGCAGGACCATGCTCCCTTTAAACCTGTAGGCAAGGAGGACTTTTTTTTTTTTTTTTTTTTTTGCTTCTTCCTAGCTTCTGGTGGCATCTGGAGTTCCTTGGCTTGTGGCAGCAAACTCCAGTCTCTGCTGTTATCTTCACATGGCTGTCTTCTCCATTTGTGTTTTCATGTCTTCACATGGCATTCTCTTCTCTGCGTCTCTCTCTTCTTCTTATAAGAATACCAGTCATATTGGATTGGAGACCCACCCTACTACAGTATGACCTCATCTTAACTAAACTCTCTTCAATGAACCTGTTTCCAAATAAAGTCTGACGTACTGGGAGTTAGGACTTGAACATATATTTTTGGGAGATACAGTTCAACCCATAATAAGCAGGAATGATGTCAGTGTCTCAAAAGCAGACTCCTTTATCAGTAGTGTTATCTCAGATAAAGATATTAAACTACTGAACCTAAATGGCAGGCTAAGCATATGCTCATGAGTAAATCTGTGTGTCATAAATTTGTGTTTGAAGTTTATAAGAAGAAATTTGATATTTGATTCCTTTTCAGTTCAGGTAAATTTAAAGATAGCGACTAACATTTTTTAAATCACATTTTAATGAAAATATTTACAAACTTTATCCTATTTACTCCTTATTTGGATCATTATTCATACAGAATTCTGGAAAACTTTAGAAATTCAATCATTTTCTTAACTGAGTAATGTGATAGTTTGGGGATTTTCAGTAATATTTTTCATTTAGTTATCTAAGACATCTGAGTTTTGTAACACATGTGGCTGGCATGCACTGAAAATGAAAGGGCTCTTTGAAGTTTAAAATCTAGGATTCTAATCTCAGTTATAGTTTAGTATTGACTAAAAAGTCTCAGAATAGTATTTGTGTACCTGCATTTAATATGAGTCTAATTTATGTTGCCTGCTGTATTAAGATCCTTGTTTAGTATATATTACACATTTTCAAATTCTGTTATAACAAAGCATTTGTTCTTGGAGGTTTAAAAGTGGCATAGTAGTAGAGTCTGAAGGAAAGACGTGAAGAATGTGATTAAAATAAATGTTATCTTATTAAAATAAATGTTATTAAAATAAGTGGCATCTTTATAATGTTACCACTTTTTCCAAACCAATACTAGTAAGGTCTTAAGTTATAATTGTTTTGACTTTAAGCACCTATTCTGAATCACTTTTTTGTTCACTAAGAAAAAGCACATCAAAAATTATTATTCTTTCTAGACAGTATAATTTTTCAGAGCTCAGCTTTCTAACTTAGCTTGTAAAAAGAATTTCTGATTTATTTGCCAGGGTCTTTATAGTGTCTAGTAATATTTACTTGGGAAGAATTTAAATAAGTACATGAATTATAATGATTAATTATTGGAAAGCTAAAATAGCAAAATTTAACACGTTAAAAAACCTTACACAGCATATGTTAAGTATTTCCTGTGTGCACACATGGACACAGCAGAAATAGAAGTAGAAACTGAAATGAATAAGAGAATGTCAAAGCTAAAAAGAAGTCTGACCATCTTCTACTCTTGCTTTCCCCCCTTTTCCAGATTAGGAAACTGACATCAACAGAGGTTACGAGGCTTTCTTATGGTCAATCTTAACAAAACCCCAAATTTAAAGACCTTATAGTTATTTTATAAGTCATTACCTCAGTGATAATCACTCAGTGAGTGATTACCTCAGTTTTTTTAAATATTAAAAACTTCTACTTTGCCTTATTGAAATTCTTAATTTTAACATTCCAAATTTTAGGTAACAAAAACATTCTAATTTCTACTCCAACAACCAGGACTAGTCCAAGGACGTCATCATTAAATGTTCTTTCCCTTCAGGTCCTCAGTTTATGACATGTCTATAACTTTATTTACTTAAAAAGGGAAGTGTTACTTCCTGTTGAAAATAAATCTTCTTTACCCTTAAATAGCTATAAGTGAACTTTAATTACAGTATGAGATACTGAAAGTGATTGGGAAAAGTTGCATATCATCCTAGGTCTAATAAGTGGAGAGGGTGAAAAAGTGGGAAAGATTGTATCTGATGTCTTCTCTTTTCTGTCTGAAAGTAGGATGCATGGTTTCTGTTAAGAATGCAGAAGTTGGGAAAGGGAGGGACTTGTCAAAGTTGTGACTATTTGGATGGCTCATCATGGGTGATGTGACAGGGATGTGTGAAAAGATGTGCAGCATAGTTTAAGGGTTTGTCCTTGTTTATAAGGCATATAAGTGTTACAGCATTAAAGAAAAGATGGTGTAATTTGTTCATTCTTTGCTGTGATTCTATTGTTAGTTAAAGCACATTTTCTCAGAGATATGGAAATTTCTCACTCTCAGTATGGATCTCAATGAATGGATGTGTGACTCTCCGTGAGTTTTGATACGGATATGAAAATTGTGTTATTGTACTATGCCTCTTTAATCTGTTAACCAATTATATGTGAAACAGATTTTGCCTATCATCTTCTCTCCGTTTAGCCTGCATTTTGGACAGCTATTGTTTAATGTAGATTGGTCTTGATATTTGTTAAGTTCATGGATACCCTAAAAAGATTTTGGGGGTAAAGATACCCAAGAACCTGTCAGAAATGAATCTTTAAAAAAGATTCACAATTGACACCAATATAGTGCTACTGTCTTGCTGAACTACATGGTAAAAGTATTGCAATATACCTTTTTTAGTGTTTAATGAGGGAACGTTGAATTGGAATTCAGATTTCCCAAGTTTTAGTTCAGAAGGCTGATATTTAATCATCACAATTTCTTTAAGCAAAGTCTGAGTTGAAGTATAAGAAAAATGAAATGTGGTTCATAATTTATCTTCTTAATTCACTTATAATAGTATTAGCTCTAAAGTACACATACAAGAAAAGTCATTTTTATCTCTGTGTTCGGAGCCTTAGCTTTTATTTTGGCCATCAGTAACCCTAAAGAGCCTTTGTTAGCTTGATGCTCCATATCATCTTTAATTATGCCAAATCTCTAGCACTTACTATAATGTGTGTGTGCAGCCGGTGCACAGCCAGCATCGTTAATTAACACAGAGCATTTGTACAGGATGCTTTTATAGAAAACAGAGTGAGTGAGGCAGTGCGCAAATCCATGACAGTGTAACATGTTAAAAGGGAACTCTTTAATTGCTAAAACTTCTTTGAAAACACAAAAGATAATTTATTCAGTAGTATCTCCACAACACATACTTTTCTCGTGTTTTTCAATATTAATTTTTGACAGAATTTAGATGAAAGCTTATTAGTATGATCAGCTCCTGTAGTTTATTTCTCTCGTGTAGTCATAATTTTCTGAGGTGGTGCATCATAACCATCACCACAGCAACCACTCCTGATGTCACAGAGGATTATTACTTCTGGGGGGAAATAAGTAGTTTGAGCAGATGGATGCATAAGGAATGAAGATCTTGTTATTATACAAATAAGTAGAGGGTGGGAGGAAAACATATCAAATATGTATGTAGGCATAATTCTTTAAAAATAGAATTATGATACTGAGAATTTCTGAGAAGAAATATGAAAAAAGGTGATGTTTAAACCACAAAAGTGGAAGGTAGCATGGAAAACATAGACTTTTAGATTATAAAAATAAATTATTTTTAAAAATTAATTTTAGATAAAATTTGCTATTGCAAATTATGGGCCACTTTGACATCCAACACCGTGCTGCTTCCCCAGTCTTCCTTCTTAGTCTTTTCAAAGATTTAAGCCTTCTAAATTCTCCTTTCAGGAAGCTGGTGATTATTGAAATGCTAAAAAAAACAACAACAGTGTATTTGCTGATATTATTGTAAGGCTTTTCTATAAGCAAGAGTATAAAAAAGTTCTAGAATTGTGCTTATCCAGTCATATTATTACACAGGCTTGATAGTCAGCTTCTAGTAGCTACTTGGCTCTCTTTCCATTTTTTTCTTTCAAATTCTAGCATGTATGCATCCATTTATCTCTCTCTTTTTCTTCCTCCCTCAACGTGAACTGTTTGTTTCCCGATGTACATGCTACATACTCTTGAACTAAATTAACTGTCTTATTGAATGTACAGAAAAGGAAACTGTCAGCAAAGACCTGCTCCTGTATATTCTGCAATAGGTTCAACCTCACCCATCAGATTTAAAAATCAAATAGAGGGCTTCCCTAGAGGCGCAGTGGTTGAGAGTCCGCCTGCTGATGCAGGGGACGCATGTTCGTGCCCCGGTCTGGGAGGGTCCCGCATGCCGCGGAGCGGCTGGGCCCGTGAGCCGTGGCCGCTGGGCCTGTGCGTCCGGAGCCTGTGCTCCGCGGCGGGAGAGGCCGTGGCAGTGAGAGGCCCGTGTACCGCCAAAAAAAAAAAAAAAAAATCAAATAGAATGCCAGTGGTAGTGAAGGAGTGAAGCAGCAGGAACTCACACACTGCTGGAGGGAATGTACACTGGCTTGGGAAGCCTGTTGGTCATTATCTAAAAAAGTGGAAGATGTGCAGATTCTATGAACCAACAATACCACCTGGGTATTATAAATAATAGCCCAAATCTAAAAACAACCCAGGTAATAATCAGCAAAAGAATAGACAAATAATTACTATGTGTTCATACAATGAATATTGTACAGCAAAGAAGCATATAGCAGAGTGGATGAATTTCATAAACATACTGTTGAGTGTAAGAAGGCACAAAAAGAATGAATATAACATGAGTTCATTCAAATAAAGTTCAGAAAAAGCAAAGTCAAACCATATTGTGGTGGTTTAAACATTAAAAAAGAAGTAAATGATTTTCATTCTCACCTCTCCCTCTCCCTCCCTCTCTCTCATCCCCAAGGTGAATCATACTTTACCAAAATCTACCCTAAGGCCCCATCCATTCCATAAATATCGAGTGCCTGCTGTGTACTAAGTACTTGGGGAAAGATACAAGCAAATCTGAACGTAGGATATACTATAACCCATCAGGTAGTTGTATTCAGAGGTTGTTTTTAGGTCCTTTCCTCAGCCTTAGCATATAACTTGTACTTGGTAATGGAATACCAACTTGTTCTCATTTTTTTCTCATTTGTGAGGCATACTAAACATGACATACAAATTTTATTGCTTCCTGCTTTTGGCTACTGAATATCTTTTTGACTACTGAAGAGTAATACCACCTGTTAGATTTAAAGTGCAGTATCTCATTAGATTTAAAGCCCTGCTCTTACCTAGTGTGAAGAAAGATCATATTTGTGCTGGAAACTACTTTGTGTGACAGGTCATCATTAAAGAATGTAGCAGGGCTTAAAGAATTGGTGGGCTGCACTTTCCCCAGTGGTTGGATACCTCATAATTATGGAAAATAAAAACGTAAATTATATTTCTAGATGTGACAGCCCAGGATGCTTCACAAATTAGAAGTCACTTATTATCAGAAGAGTTAAAAGTGAGCCTACATTTGGGGATATGAACGTTTAGGATGAGGAACCTTTTGGAAATTATTTTTAAGTGAACAATAATACTCATTTTAATATCATAAAGCTATAGGGTTACCTTTACTGCGGAAACACAGTTTATATGGACTTGTGTAATGACAGATGTTCTAATATGTATTTTAAATAATTTGTAAGATGGCTTTAAAAACTTACTCACTGGTTTTGGTAGAATAAAGGAACACAGCATTATAGCACTCTAGTCAATGCTCTGTGGTGACCTAAATGAGTAGGGAACTCTACTCAATGCTCTGTGGTGACCTAAATGAGAAGGAAATCCAAAAAAGAGGGGATACATGTATACATATAGCTGATTCACTTTGCTGTACAGTATAAATGAACACAACATTGTAAAGCAACTATACTCCAGTAAAAAAAAAGCTTTATTATTTCTTTGCATCTTCAGATTCTTTAAAATATTTTAATAAAATTCTCCTTGAGTCAGATATCTTCTATTATATGTCCTTTCTTTTCTTCTCAAATTTGGTAATAATGTATCAATAATTTCTAATGTAGAAATTGAGCTTATGCTCTTCAGCCAACCCTTGATAACACATAGCTATCTTGTAGTCCAAACAGGGCAGGGAGGGAGGAAGGGAACGAAGAAGGAAGCAAAGGAAGGGAAGCGAAATACTGTGGTTCTGAAACACAAGTAGGTAATTTGCCTTTTAATTGTAGCTTCGTTCTTATTTATTGCATTATTAAGTTTGATGACCAAATTTGTTGAATAAATTTGTATGAAAATTTATTGAATTATTTAATGTTTTGAATATTGAATACCTGAGTGTTGATAGGAAGCCAGCTTAGCTTTCTAAGCATACACGATTTATATTTTGAAAGCCCATATTTACTCAACAGTTAGAATCAAAAACTATTTGAGCTTTGCAGTTTAGGGATGGGATACATATTGTATATGCATAGTATTGAAGGTCTGAACCTTTAGATTTGTCATCCTAATATTTAGTTTTTCTGACATGATCCTCCTACAAATTGCCCAACAATTTAGATAATTTACATTTATGTTATTGGAAAAGAAAACTTTAGAAATTAGATTTCTAAATGAGATAGGACCAATGTACTTGGCTGGCTCATGTGACTAGCTACCTTGGCACTTAAGAATTTTCTGTGATCTTATTAGCTAATTAGCATAGGGTCCTTTTCTGCATCTGTATAATCATAGAATAAAGCCAAGTGGACGTGACACAAAACTTAAGTGAACAAAACTGTTTTGTTTCATTTTAGTATGGATTTCCTTAAAATTTTGCAAAATTATGAAGCTAGTATTTATGAGGCCCTGCTATTTAGGTTGTGTGTGTGTATTTCTACCACAGGAAATGATATGTATTGCCTCATTTTCTAATATGGTTCAGCAACAGTTATAAAGATATGACCTTAGTTTCAGTTCTTTTATTAGGAAAATGAAAATCTTTCATTTACTCACTAATTTCATAGCTCTAAGTCCTTTGTGAGCCATTTCTTTTACTGATCCTTCTGTTGTGCTTCTATAGCTGCAAGATCCAGTATAGCAGCCACTAGGCATTTTGACTCTTGAGCAATTGAAATGTGGCTAGTCTGAATTGACATGGAACTGTAAGTGTAAAATATAAAACACACTTGGATTTCAAAGATTTATTACAAAGCAGAGATGTAAAATATTTCATTAATAATTTGTATATTGATTGTGTATTGCAGTGATCAGTATTTTAGATATATTGGATTGAGTAAAATATATTACTAAAACTAATTTTTCACTTTTTATGTTTTTAATGTGGCTACTAGTAAATTTAAATTATGTAGGTATCTCACATTTTGGCTCTCATATTTTTATTGGATAGCACTGTTCTAGAGTCTTTTTTTTTTTTTTCTTTTTTCTTTTTTTGCGGCACGCGGGCCTCTCACTGTTGTGGCCTCTCCCGTTGTGGAGCACAGGCTCCGGATGCGCAGGCTCAGCGGCCATGGCTCACGGGCCCAGCCGCTCCGCGGCATGTGGTATCTTCCCGGACTGGGGCACGAACCCGTGTCCCCTGCATCGGCAGGCGGACTCTCAAGCACTGCGCCACCAGGGAAGCCTGAGTCTGTCATATTTTATATAAGGAAGTCAGATTTAGAAAGACATAGTCTTTCTTTCATCTCTTTCCAATTCTATGTTCAAGGGTTAGAAAGTATTTTAAAGCAGTTTATATGTTCCAACAATTAAATGACATCTGTTCTATGTAGTGTAGGTGTACACATAAATAGAAGGTATGTCTGACCATTTGACCACTGGTTGTAATGTTGAAGTGTATTGGTGTGCTCTTGAATGGAGAGAATAAGGAAAAATGAAACACAAACTACTAAGAATTGAAAAAGGGAACATGCTTATGTGCTATTGAAAATGCCAGTAAAAGACCCTAGTACTAATCTTTAGGAATTACATATTGTAATCTAAAATTATACTGTGTTGCAGATGCTTATCTTTGGTAATAACTGACTGAAACCACTGATGGAAAGATACATTTAGTGGTTTCCAAGCTGAGAAAAAAAATATTCCAATGGAATATTAGTTCCTATTTTTTCCTCTTACACAGAGTTGTCATCTGTGAAAGAGGAGGCAGAATATTTCACATGTGATAGTCATAAAATCTTAGGACCCACAGAAGTTCTTCAGGTTCCTATATGATACCAATGAGAATAATCATTTTTCTCCTAAAAAGTGATTGTCTCTTTTCCCCATCCCACCCCCATTTCCATGTTTATTTGTTTTGTTTTCCGAAAAGTCATATTTAATGCCCTACTTAGGTTTATTTTCTGCTTACTCACTAAATAAGGAATAACTGTTATGTTTTGTATTTGAAATTGTAAGGTACATTTCTTTTTTCTTTTCTTTTTAATTTGACTCTTTGTTTTACAGATGAGGGCAGAAGTGCAGTTGACCAAGCAGGTGGTGCACAGATTGTAATTGACCATTTAAGGTCACTGTGCAGTAAAACAGATCCCGCCAATGAGAAGCTCTTGACTGTCTTTTGTGGCATGCTGATGAACTATAGCAATGAGAATGGTAAACAAAATTGAAAACTTGCTTTATCTGTGGGGGAAAAATTAAAAATCATTACTGTAGTATAAACCAAAACTATTTAGAAAAATTATGAGCAAAGCATTGATAAGTAGCATATAAAATTAGTAATTAGTCAACATTAAATAACAATGTTTAAAAATACAAAATGGTCAAATTTACTAAATGGGACTAATTGTTGAAGGGTTGTCCATGTTAATCAATACCAAAAACAAGAAACAACATAATGGTACGGTTTAATATTTTCTGCTATGAACATTTAAAAAATATACAGTGCTAAAATACCTTCATGTTTATTACTTTATATTAATACCAGGAGCAGCTTTAAAACATAAACACTGTCTATATAAATAGAATTATTTTCTCTAGATACTGGGTTTACTTAAAACAATAAAAAAATCTTTTAATGAAATCTGGCCTTAGAAAAATGAAGTTCAGATATTTTATTTTAGAAATTTAATAAATATTTGTAAACAGAAGTTTCTTTTCACTGTAAAACATTCTTAGAACCCAGCAACAAATAACATGTCAATTTTCAGATAGCCTATATGGTTGTTAATTAAATGAGCATAAGAACAGTGAAACAAAGGCTTCATTGTACTTTTAAATGTCACAAAATATTCATCTGTCCTATGAATTACTGCATGGTAAAACACTCAAATTCTAGTAGGTTCCTAGAATTAATACAAATAAGGTCTTTCTGTGGCTTATTTCATCATGGCATTTTAAGTTGTAATCTCTGGCAGAGACCAATTTTACTTGTATATTGAAAATGTAATAGTATTCTTTCATGTGTCCTAGAAACACATGGCCCTTTAGGTATATTTTTTATTTCTTCATGAGTCGAAAGAAATATTCTCAGTAATTAAAAAAAAAAAAAAGGTAAACATCGATGACAAATGGCTACTGACATTTGACCTTGGTGTTAGTGATAGCAGCAAATGGTGGGGACTGAGCCCTGTCCCATTGAAAGGGGAGAGCTACTACTCTCCTCTAGCCAGTTGTTTCTGTGTGGCAGTTTGGCCACATACTGCCAAATCTTTTCATCTGGTGGGAAGCGGAAGCTAGAAATTTAACTTTTCATGTGACATCTGTTTTTTAAATGGTGGATTACATTTGATTCTCTAGCACTGTACAAGCTAAACAGAATGTGTCCTCAGGTCACATCCTTTCCAAGAAACACCAGTTTTAAACTTATGAATTAAAGTTATCTATTATAATAATAAAAAATAGTTCTTATTCATCAAATGGCTTGCCTGTTAAACTTGAGCTAGAAACAAATGTAGTCTTTATAGGGTCAGTTACCTCTATTTTTCTTACCCTCTGGTGGAATCATTTTTGAAGAGAAAATGTCCTAAATATGAACAGGAGAATTCATCTATCTGGGTAAAGTTCCTAAATAATTGAAATTTGACCATAATACACAGGTATCTGAATTGCATTAAGAAATCATTGGCCAGTTGTTCATGTCACTTGCTTTTTCTTCGGCTTCATTTAGGCTTGGACACCTGAGAAAGTGGAACAAAGCTAAGTGGGAGAATGGTTTAGAAAGACAAGTGAAAGAAACTAGTTGTGAAGTTATTATGGCAGCTTTGGATATAAAAGAATTAGGCTTGTTATGCATCTAAACTAGTTGTTTATCCTTTGAGGAAGTTCTTCAAAAATCTGTACAAAAGCTTATCAAATGGCAAAATGGTCTTCAAAAGCATCACTAATTCTAATCCAAAGGAGATTGTGATTGAGTCTCTATAATAGGGTGTCACACTGTGTAGAGAGGTGTACTGGGAAGGTAATGTTAACAATACGCAGAGTGCACGGTCTAAATGTGTGTATATTTCTTTTGTAAGGGTAGGTTTTTTTCCCCTGGTGTGCAAGTATTCCCAAGAAATAGCTTAGATACTTTAGAAAGCTATATTAACTTTTCTCAGAACATTACTCGAGCAGTGGTGTTTTTGTTCCATTATTCTAAAAGCTGAAATTTGAATGCAGCTTTCAAAAGTTATTAGACAAAATAGAAGTAAACTTATCTTTAGTATTTTAAAGGAACAAATGCCAGACTTGTGACGATCTTCTTTCCTCTGCTTCCTTTTACTTTTGTCTGTCATGGGGATCATAGTTTGTGAAGTGGTTCTTTTTCTCCATAATGTTCTTTAACTTAAATTATATCCTTTTTTGTTTTGCATAATTATTAATCATCTTTGTTGTTGTATCAATTATTTACTTACTCTTTTCTTTAAAATATGTGTTGAAAGACTTTCCAACTTAATGTTAGGTCTTCTTGGTTAACTTAAGAGCATTTGGTATTGATCCTGTCCACCTGTGTGAGTCACTGAGCCAAAAAGCACTAGAGCTTTTTGAAACTCAGGAGGCGCTTTTTTACTAGCACTGATAAATGAAATTCCTTTTTTGTATATTTACTATTGCATTCCAGTACACAAGCCTGTGCTAGTTTCTGAGTAGAATAGTTGAGTGATAAATACCTCCTTATTACTCTAACGGAAAAATTAACTCTACCCTTGGGCCCAATAACTTAAGCCTCATTTGTAGTTAGGGAGTTATTCTTTAGCTTCATAGATAATAGAGAAAGATAAGAAAGTACTGAAATGGGGCTTCCCTGGTGGCGCAGTGGTTGGGAGTCTGCCTGCCAATGCAGGGGACACGGGTTCGTGCCCCGGTCCGGGAAGATCCCACATGCCGCGGAGCGGCTGGGTCCGTGAGCCATGGCCGCTGAGCCTGCGCGTCCGGAGCCTGTGCTCTGCAAGGGAGAGGCCACAACAGTGAGAGGCCTGCATATAGCAAAAAAAAAAAAAAAAAAAAAAAGTACTGAAATGCTAACAAAGATCCACCAACATAGTTCCTCTAATAAGAACATTTTCAAATTGTTTATTAGTCCTAAAGGTGGCTTGACACCAGGCTGAGACTTAGGATATCTTGATTCCTGTCCATATAGTGGACAACTCCAAGCATATCAAATATCAAATACATTAAATAGGAAATCAAGTTTCTTAAACACATGCAAGAAAGATATCTATAATGAAAACACTCAGTAAAGGCATTTTTATACCCTTTGATAAAACGGTATAAAACTCAAGGTTCACGAGTTTTAAAACTTTTGAACCAGCTCAAGACTTTAAGCTATGAGCTAGATATATTCTTTTGTTTCCCCACTGGTGAAGCAATTAAAACTTTCTATATTCAGACAAGTAAGTTTGGAATATCTGAATAGAAAAAGTTATAATTGCTTAGCTAGAAAAGTTGTGTCATTAATATTGCTAAATAAAATCATGTTTAACTAGAATAACAAACAAAACTTTGTTTAGTAAAAATCATTTCAAATTTTTCCTTTGGGGAAAAATCATACCTGTTTTTCACATGGTGAAAAAGCACTCCTCAGTTCTGTGGCCCTCCAAAATATTCTGAGTATTTGACAGTTGTGGTTAGAGACAAGCGTATTGACAGTTTGACGTTCTATTTGAGGAAATGTGAACTTCCTGTATTTTCTTTATGTAGTTACAGCAGGGTCCCCAACCCCGGTACCAGTCTGCGACGGCCTGTTAGGAACCGGGCCTCACAGCAGGAGGTGAGCAGTGGGCAAGCGAGCCCTTCTAAAGTGACTAACATAAT
Organism: Orcinus orca; assembly: GCF_937001465.1. Taxonomy (NCBI): domain Eukaryota; kingdom Metazoa; phylum Chordata; class Mammalia; order Artiodactyla; family Delphinidae; genus Orcinus; species Orcinus orca. The sequence continues at coordinate 18,504,866 of NC_064562.1, forward strand.
ATACACGGTCTATGATGGGCTTCTTCATGTGACCAGTATCATATATATGATATATGTATGTGTATGTGTATATATAGATATATGTATATACCTATGATTTTTACAAATAGAGCTGATTTTTCTGTGGTATCTTAATAACTCCTTATTATCGAAAGAGTAATTTCTCTTTTTTTGTGGTTCCTGAAATCTCTCTGCGATACTCTCATGATAATTCTCACATTTATTTGCCGCACGGACTTATGATAACTGAACTACGGTTGAAGGGAGGCCATCTGTGTGATTTAAGAAATGCAGCTCATGGAGTATCAGAGCATTTTAACAATTGAATTTAAGTATTAAGCCCAGTACTTAAATTCAGTTGTTTAAAATAGGCCTGTAAAGTATCTTCTCTTCTCTAATTTAAAGATCACTTAATATGTACTTAGTTTTAGCTCCTTTCATTTCAACCAGCAGTTTCCCAATTCTAATAATACTCTTCCTAGTGAACTCAGCCAACAACTTGGCTTACTTGATTTTTCTTCATATTTAAAATAGGAAGAATAGAAATTAATAAGGAATAATCCTGATTAAAAAACTAAAAACGCACTTTGGACTGAGCTACTTGTTTATGTTTTGGTATTACTTTATTATAGGTAAGAAAGAATGCTGCCTAGATGTTAGATGTTTAGAAAATGAGTTGCTTTGCATGAGTGAGGAACTAGTTCCAAAGTTTACTTACTGTGGGTATAAGCTAGTTAATAATTCCATAAATTTCCTAAACACTGAAGACTTTTTGCCTAACTTTAAGGGGGAAAGACAAAACAAAGTGTGTTTTTGCAATTTATTGTCTTTTTTTCTTAATTATAATTTTCCTATATACTATTTTCATGTATTTTCTGTTCATAAAGGCATGGGAGATGTACTTTTAAGTTATATCTTTTGAAGCCCAGTTTGTCAAATTAAAGTACTCTAGTATGTTAAGGTGTGTTAAAGACTTATTGTACCCCTGAAAAGTTTTTAGGTTTTAAAAAATAATAATATTAGAATTCTTTATTTACTAACTGCTGTTCTCTCTAAAAAATTTCTGAATTTTTACTGTTTGTCCAACAGAGCTTTCTAATCAGTCTGAAGTAGGTTGCATTCATGAAGTTCTGCTACAAATGTTATTTTAAACAAATTGTTTTATTGATGTACAGAGCAGTTAGTTGTTCTTGTGCCTCCTGCTAATTCTGCCTATTAAATTTGACCAATTAGACTAGGTTATTAGCTCTTCACCATAATCCTCCTAAACAATTACTATAATAATGCTGTTATTTAACGGACAGGCTAAGAACTTGGTTTTTAGTAGAGGTGTACCAAATGCATATTTTGGTTTAATTCCACATAGACAAGTATTAGCGTTAATATTCAGCTTTGGCCATTATAGAATGAACTTCTGAATGCAAGAATTGGAAATTTTATCACAAAAAAAATGACATGATTGTTATAGTTTTTTTTTGTTAATGATTTAAAGTTTGGCATTAAATTATAGAAATTATACTCTTTGCAGCATTTTTAGCTTCTGGATTATTTTTATAATCATGACAGTGCATTTAGCATTGTGATGCTAAATAATCAATTTTAACTGGGGACAGTGGAGTAACAAAATATGTTTGGGGTTCTTTATTCTCTAACATGTTTTTCTTCATTTGCTTTATGTCTTGATTGAAGATGACTAATCATGGATGTTATTGAATATTACTTTCAAGAATTTTCTCATAGTGAAAATTTAAAGAGGCAGAGTGGGCTTTCTGATTTTAACTCATCCTCATAAGATGTAAAGACTTCTCAAATTGGACTTTTTCCTGAAAGATTCATGGCCTGAATGGAATTAAGTAACTAAAAATCAAAAACAACTCCTAACATTTATTTTATTTTTTGTTGTAAATTATAAAGAGAGTAGATAATATAATCTCTATTATTCTGCCTTGATTTAATTTTTACATTTGTATAGCTTTCACCCTCATTAGTTATTGCCACATTTTAATATTGCAGTATAAATACACATTTACATTTCATCTAATAGATTTTCAACACGTGAAACACATTGGGAGATTTTTCTCTGTACATGAAATTCTTACCTATATTTAAAAATGAATATTTAGATAGTAAAGATAAAACTGAAAGACCAGGCCTTGGTTTTATTTTTGATGTTACACTGGTTGAAATATGATGGTATCAAGCACATGATCATTGACTATGCACAAATTTGTCGGTGCTAGAAATGACATTGAAGTAAGCATTCAGGTGTTTGACCTTCAAGAGCTGAGGCAAAAGCCAGAGATGAGTAATGGATTTTGACCATATATCAGTGCATCTTTAATTCAGACCATTTAAAATATTCATTCAGTGAGAAGCTCAGGGCAGAAAAGTATCATTTGTAAACTAACTTGTGTAAAAATTAGTAACCCTGATTTCTGACTACAAATAAGTCCAGTTAACAGCAAACTGCCTATATTTTATTTACTGAAAAAAAAATTTAAATATTTGAAAAATGTTTCTTGGAAAGAAATTAGAAATCTTTGGGTTATATAGATATTTCTTGTTAACACAGTTTGTGTGTTGCAAATAACTTCTATGAATTTTTAAAGTGTAAAAAATTTAATCATAGTAATGCTCCAGGGTAATTAGTATTATTTGGGTTTTTGTTAAAACCAGTAAATACTTTTGTAAAACAGAATTTTCATGTTTTTTAAACACATATGATTATAAGATATACATGTTGTCTGTAAATTAACCTGACAATTAGCTCAATTTGCTATACAAAAATGTAGGCTTAAATTTATACTTACTATAGATGTGGCCTTTCAGCAATGCCCTATGAGAGCCCAGACTGGATTTATTTCTCCCAATAAGAGCTACGTAAGCAACAGCTGGCAGTAGTCCTCTTCTAAAAAAACAAAAAACAATTTTAACTTTTAAAAGACCAGTTTGTTTCTGAGATGAAAGCACAGCGTTTTCTTAAATCAGAGTAGATGTATATGTAGAAATCTTTGTAGCAGTATTCATTATAACAAGAGTTGATCTGTAGTAAATAATTTAACCTGAAGTGAGTCTAGGGAAAAAGTTATCTGCTGGACTAAGACATAATCATTCTAGATGTTATTGGATTGAGAACAGCAAATGGGTGGGCCTCTTAAGAATAATAAAACATTTTTCCTTTCTCTTGTGATTTGCTTTGAGGTTTTTCATTGTTGCTGTGTTTTACATCATACTCACTCATGTACTTTTGTCAGTTATCTCTAGAATTTTTATGAAAGGGAAATTTTGCTCTGTAGAGACTTTTATTTTCAGAACCCAGAAAAAAGCTTTTTCATTTTTTATTGTTAACTTTTAGAAAGCAAGAAATATATAAATGTATTGTTTTTAGACTCATATTCTCAATACTAATGAATCGTGATTCTCTTTTTTTTTTTTTTGAAATGGCTGTTTGTCTTGGAAATGTATAACCTGGGGCTTAAATTATAGAGGTAATCTGGGTGCAAAACATATAATGCAGGTTTTGTGTAAAGAGGCCTTTGAAAAGCATTGATTTGAAGTTAACTTTAAACAGTCTAAATATTTTTGGTTTCATATCTCAGCACTAGGTTTAGAATAAAAATTCTTCACTTTCCTGATCAATCAACAAAAGTAAGTCATAAGTAACTGAAAAGGAAGTCTTTACTTGTACCTGCACATGTGTATGTATAAAGTTTTTAACCACAAACCATCCTCTTGGTTGCTGTATTTAAGGCAGTTTACTTTTCAACATTATAATAGATAGAGCTGCAACTTGCTTCAACTTGCAAGTTCTGCTTCACTGTTAACCTCATTTCTAATTTTTACTTTTTATATATATTTTTGGAAATGTAGATGTGCCATTAGTAAAGGGCAATTTTCTTCCATCTTTATTATGCCCCAATGATTTTTATCCAAATTGTATTAGAACTTCTCATCAGGATTTACATTTGCTTGTTTTTATTGTTTCAACTGTATATAATTAATTTGACTGTAGATTAGGTTTTTATGCAATCCTGTAAATAGGAAATGTTGTACTCTTTATACTATAAATAATATACATACTAATGTAGAGACTGTATATTTTGAATTGTGTGTGTGTTATTTTGACACAGTTTCATCATTAAGTCCTATTTATCAATAAGCTTATTGTCTATAAGGGCCATTTCTTAGGAATAAGATAGACGTGTTATAATCTTCTTAAGAAACCTATTCTTTTTAGTAATTGATCAACATAACTTCAGTTGAGTTACTGCAATTCTTGGCATACATTTCTGGACCTATAATCTATACCAACGTTTTAAACATTAAACTTAAAACTCAGGGGGAAAAAGGTTCTTCAACTTGAGATCTTCTCTCCAGATCTCCATTCTTTGGAGTTTCCATGTGTGTGACCTGAAGAACTTGGAACCATTGAAATTCAAATGTAGGTAGGTAAGTGTTCACACCAGCGCATGCGTTGATTGCCTTATATTTCTTTGTATATGCATCTGTATTGCACCCCCTCAGTGCCTTTCTTTCTCTTCCTCCCCATAGATCATGCAGGGCCTGTGTCATCTTGATATTATGTAATTTTGTAATTCTGTATTTTGGTCAGTATTTGTCTGTGTTGTGTGTCAGGAGCAATTTTTAAAAGTCTTCAGACATTTATGACATTGTGCTGTCTAAAGACTGTCTTTCACACATAAGTGTTTGCTGTGTATGGGCCTTGGTTGCATTTTTGTGAATTGTGTTTGTTGAGCTCTGACAACATTCCCTTGGAGTTGCTGGTATTCTTTGAAGGATGCAAAAAGTCTCAGTCTTGAATTATGTTACTTATTTTCTCAAATCTAGAGAATGTGAACTATTTCTGGTTCTAAGGATTTCTTCCAGTTAGTCTTTAATTTAAAAGTCATATTCCTGATACCATTCACAATAGCATGAGTGTCAGCTACTATCCTTTGAAGTCTATTCAAAGCTTTCTTTGGGCAATAAGAAAAAGTGATTCAACTTAATCATTTGCTTCCAGCAATAAGTACTAATACTAATTTATTCCACACAAACAGGACCTCTACTTAACCCTCAAAAAAACTATTTATTGATAACATAGTTAGTTGTAACTGAAATAGGCAAACAGAGCTAATCATGAAATATTTTCCTAGGCTTAAGTAGAGTTTCTGCTCACATAAGCAAAATGAGATGTTAAGGTGCTTAATTAATGTTATTTCGCTCAAAATATCTGAGCATCACAATCTAGGATTCCTACTGTGCTTTTAATTTTACATTTTTTCTGTTGTCACATCTGCCAAGCATATCATTGAATTTCAGAATCTCTTTTTCCATATTGTTTTTCCAATTCCTATAAAAATCAGGTAATCTGTTGGCAGTGGTTCTTAAACTTTTGATCTCAGAACTCTTTTAGACACTTAAAAATTACTAAAGATCTCAAAGAATTTTTGTTTATATATATGGGTTATATCTGTCAATATTTACTATATTGGAAATAAAAGTGACAGTTTTTAAAATTATTTAGTATTGCATTTTACTATCTTAACCTACCATTATAGGTTAAGGTAAATAGCATGTTTTTATGAAAAATAACTTAAAAAATTTTTTTAACAGTTGCTGAAAACAGCATTTATTTTACTGTGAATGTATGATGGTAAAGAATACAATGACTACTAATACAATTTGGTGCCACTGACTGCGTTCATTCTAATGCCCCAGCAGTTTTGCCCACTAATGTTTTTGTACCATCAGTGCAAATGTCAATACAGTGAAAAAGGCAAATCAAATCTTGGTATTTTTATGGAAGTAGTTTTGACCTGGTGATCTTCTGAAAGGGTTTTGGGGACTCCACTTTGAGAACCATGTTCTAGGATGCTTGCTTATCTCGAAATGAAAATTTGTACCAACCTGTTTAAGTTTTTTCCCTCTTCTGGGCCTTCATTATCAAAGGAGAATGACTTGCCTGTAATTGGTATGAACAGATTTTAGAGTTACTTGAGTATAATTTTTGTTTTAGTTACCATCATAGAAACGGATATAAAAGAAAGCACCCAAGTGGTCCAAAATGAGATCTGTCCATTGGATGACTATATATTTTTCTCTTTACTTGTGTGTGGTATGTGTGTTGTATGTGAGTATACAATCAGTTTGGCTCCTGGGTAGCTTGAAAACACATTTTCATGAAGCAGTGTGATTTTCATGAATTATGGCAATTCACACCATATGCCATTGGGCTATGCTACTTTTTCTGCTGATCTACCACAATTTCAAATATTACTGCTTCAATTTGTATGCCACAGATTGTATGAAACTCTGTAATATTTCTTAACCTTTTGTCCCTCTTATCCCTGGAACCAAAATTCATAATATTGTAAAATTAGAGAGCATTAGAGATGCTAAGTTAAGAGAACATGAAGAATATCTAAGTGGCATTCTCCTGTTGAGTTATCTCCTTCACAAATTTTGTTATTCCTCTAATGTCCCTGGACTGTTGGATTTTTATAGTTTGGACCAGTAGTACTGAGGGGGTGTGTGATGCTTACATATATGCAAACACATAGTGGAGTTTGACTCACTCAATGCATGCGCTAGTGCTCACGCTTACATACCTGAAAATTAATGATTCAGTAGCTCTGCAGTATTTGAAGAGGTAGTCAAAATGAATAAATAAATAAAGTTAAAAATACTGCTAAAGAACAAGAATCTGCAGAGGTGGTCCAATAGTAAGGAACTCTATCTACTGGTAAGTAACCAAAATAATTTCTAATATGGAAAGCTTCTTGGTACATGATCTTTAAAAATACTATAACCACAATACAATATTCTGCCACTATAACACATAGGTATAATACTATAATAGATATAATATTATAGGTATAACAAGTAATTTGCCTGTAAGATAATATAAGTATTGTGAGTCATTCATTAATTACTAAATTGTAGAGTTAGAAAAAAATATTTAGCATCAAAAGCATAAAAACAAATCATTTAGTTGAATATGTTCTTTTATATCTATCTCCTTTTAGAACAGACTTCATAATTCCATTGCAAATTTTGAAATTGTTTTAGACTATTTGAACTCTAAATGTAAACTTAACTTTGTCTCAGGCCTTGTTTCCTATTCTTGTTTTGGTAATAGGCCCCTTTCTAGTATAGATGGTCCCCACAGCGGAACCAGATAATATCCATAATTACTGTCAGTTTTCAGGGCTGATAAGCCTCTGTTGGCTGTCTCTTCATACTTCACTCTAAAAGCAGTAAAAATTAAGTACAGAGACCTCCGGGCAAGTAATCAGTTGGCATGTGAGACAGCTCAACCTTGCCTTTATGTTCTTTGCTGACGGTTAAGAACTAAGAAGAGTGACAAAGAGATTAGTACGCAAACTCCGTCAAGGGATGCATGCTAAGAGGAAAATGTGTTCTGTAAGAAACAGATTTTTAATCTTTAAATTCCAAGTAGGTAACTTAAAAGAATTTAGAGAATATTAACTTGAAAATGGCATATAATTTTTAAAAGGAAAAGAAAAAAATTTTGAAGGCATTCCTTTATCTTTAGATGAACCAGTTATTAACAGTAATAGTGTTTTGCATAGGCATGTGAGTGTTTGTCTTTCTTCTTAGCTTATTCTAAGAGACAGTACTTCTGGTTTTCATTTTGATTTATTTACCTTCAACTCTACTGCTATAGGTATTCTATTATCATTGTTCATGAAGAGCCATTGTGGAAATCCAAGGCATATTAAGTACTTCAAAACCAATTAGTTTCTTAGAAAATGAAGGCAAGCAATGATGACAAAGCCATATTGACCTCATTCTCTTTACCTCTAAGATGATTGTCACTGTTATTAAATAAAACTTTGAAAAGAAAAATATTTTAAGTAACCAGATTTTTTTTTTCCTTGTTAAAACTACTTTCCTTCCTAACAGTCATCAAAGAACACTCTGCTGCAAATAAACAATAACCTGTGTGTGTTACATACTTTTCATTCTTTATTATGGAGCAACTATTTTTAAGGGATTCTAAGATTTTTTTTGTCTTAATCTTTATTAAAATTGCTTTTTTTCTTATGCTTTTCATATACTCTGTGACTTCCTGTAATGCAAATGTTACTTTGTCTAACCTTTTAACTTAAAAACCAGTGGTAGTGTTTAATTATTTATACATTTTAAAACCTGCTCTGTAAAGATATAAGATCATGTTTTTTAAAAAAAATTAGTGATTTGACATCTTATTTGAATTATTTTCATTTCTAAGTGTCTTTTAATCATTGAAAAGTTTTAAAATTCAACTCTTCTGAACTAATGTCTTAAACATTTTCGAGGCAGTTATATGAGTGGACTTAATCTTGCTTTACTCTAATTGAAGTAGTGTTGAGTTTGCAATAGAGAGAATAAGAGGTGTTTTCTTCTTACTAATGTCCATTTAATACATAAACATTCTTTTTGTGTTTTGTTGTTTTTTTTTTTTTTACAGATTCCCTTCAAGCTCAGCTTATCAACATGGGTGTTATTCCTACCTTAGTTAAATTACTGGGCATCCACTGCCAAAATGCAGCTCTTACAGAAATGTGTCTTGTTGCATTTGGCAATTTAGCAGAACTTGGTAAGTCCTAGCCATGAGTCAAAAATGTAATTAACTTATTAATGTACTTATAATAAATTTTCCTTTAGAGGTTAACCTGGGAATCTGTTTATATTAGTTTTTTTTTTTTGAAGCATTGTAGATACATTGTTTCAATGTTAAAAAGTGTAGATCCAATTACATCTTAGGATTGTATTGTTTATAATTGGAGCTAGTTTGCTTTCCTAATTGCTTTATGTATTAAGGTTTAAAGTTTATACTTGTATACTATTTAATGAAATTGAATATTTAAAATGATCTCCACTTGACTTTAGTATTCTTAACGTGATGGTCTTAAAATCAAGTATTGTATTTCCAGGGCAAAAATAAGGACCTCATAATTTATTATGTTTTGTATGAACTATTTGCTTATCAGGTGAAAAGGAATCTAGCAGACTAAGGTTCTTCCCTCTCTTTTTACAAAATCCAAAAAAATAATAGAGAACTTTTTCATCAGAATATGTTTGTAACAGAATTTGAAAAAAATATGAGAAATCCTTGAAAATCAGAAGGTGGGCAGAAGCAGACCAGTGCTGGCAACACAGCCCAGCCCTAACAGAGGGAGGACTGATGACCCCAGCACCCCCATCTCTTTTCCCTGTTTTATTTTTCTCTGTATCATGTATATTACCCTTTCTTCTTTTCTCTCCTTCCTCCCCATAATTCTTGATAGAAAGCTACAACTCCTGGTCTAAATCTACCCCACAACCATGTTCATAATAAATTGTTCATCATGGGGACAGTGAAACCAAATGATGTTTCATCATAGCTAAAATAATAGCTATATCAAATGAGTAAATCAATTCTATTAATATCCCCATTTTATAAATAAATAAACAGAAGCACCAGGACTCTAACCTTGGTTTTTCTAACTGAAAGCTCATCTCCTTGCACACTCACATTAAAATCTTGATTTCAGTACTTTACTTTTGCTTTGACTTCAAGTTAAGGGAATAGGGATTATTTATCAGAGTTAATTTTTAGAAGTCATTTTTATTCAGTGGGTCATCTCCTGGCATTCGTGAATGTTTCTTGTCTTCTCTTCTGCTTTTTTCTTTTTCATACTGTCTCATTATTTCCATCATTCAAGTAAGGCCAAGAATGAAACAACGTTCATTTACCGTTTTACAAGTTAGTTTCCGTTATTAAAATGGAATGTAGGAGTTTGTGTTTAGTATACTTTGTAGAATTAAGACAAAGTATGTTATAATCCCTGATAATGTCATAACCTTTGTAACAGAGACAGACACCAGTTACTATGAGTTACCTGTGTTAAGGTGTCAGGATTTGTTTGGGAAATTGTATAGACCACCTCGATTCTGCATACAGGGAGACCTGGGTCTGTATTAAAAGATGGATATGCACCCAATTTAGTTTGGCCCAATTCCATACTCTGGTCCCAGCTGTTACTGCCCTTACCCCATATGGAGAAAGAAAGTATAAAAGAGAAATACTTCTTCATTTACTAAGACTTCTAGAGTATATATCATGAGTCTGTTACGCCCATGTAATAGCTACGTTATACATCAACACGGAAATAAAACATGTATGCCCAGGATACATGTTTTCTCTTTTCAGTGTGGGCTTTATTGCCCGTGAGTTAGCGAATCACCTAGTATTATTTTATGGACACAGGTAAAGATCAAGATCATATCACATTTATATCACACACTTCTGAGTATGGCATATCATTAAATGCTAGAGTTACTTTTTGTCAAAATTTCTTAATAAAAATGTTAAATAGCAGAAATTTGTGTGGTTTTGCTCACTAAAGATATAAAGACAAAATATAAAATAATTAAACAATTGCAAACTATTTCATAATTGGGGGCCGAAAAGGAATGTGCAGCTCTATCTTTTTATTCTCTTTCAGTCCTAGTTTATGTGCACACATAATTTTTCTATATTCACAATTATAGCATTAATCCAATTTTAAAGTTTGCAGATTTATTTAACATTATAGATTAAGCAGAATGGGATTTTTTCCCCTTTTTCTTTGGCTCCACAATCTTTTATAAATAAAATTGTCTGCTTAAAATATTAGTATTTGGGGGGTTAGAGATGTTAGAATGAAAATCTGCACTTACTTTCACTCTCTTCTGGAAACCAACTAAAACTACAATAGATACTTTTTTAAATGCAAAACCATCAAGGAAAAGAAAGCGGGGTTGGTGGGGGGACCAAGTAAAGAGGTTAACACAGAAACTTTTTAGAGCCCGGAAAGAAAAGCAAGCAGTAACTCACTTAGCAAAACTTCTTGCTAAAGGTCTGTTAAGGATCCATGGCATTTAATCCAAATATAATGTCCAAGTCATAATTCACACTATCTTTTCTCTGTATCCACCTGCAGGATAGTACAGGTTGTTTTCGTTAATTCCTATGTTAATCATAGTGCCTTGTTTCCTTGTGCTGGCGAATGACGTGAATTACTTAGCAGCAGTGATTTGGTTTCAGTTTAATAAGTAGAAGAATAAAATATGGATTGGAAAAAAGAGTGCTAGAACTGTTATTTTTTGAAAAGAATAATAGCACATAACTAGATAAATGATGTCTGTCTATTTCACCTGTGATTTTATGTTTCATTTTATTTGAAGAATTGTCTGAAACAGAGGAGTAACCACCAGCGTTAAGGAGTTAAATCATTCCTATTTAAATCAAACTAACCTCCTTTTAGGGTAAGGTGGGCTGACGTTTGTAAACTATGATTTCTGAGGGTTTAGGTAGCCTATCAGAAAAGACACCTCACCCACACTCCTTTTTTTGTGGCACTAAGGAATCCTTACAAGTCTTGGAGTGGATTCTCATCATTTTGGCATAGATGTGGTACATGTGCCAAAAGCAGTGTAACAGTAGAGTGAATCAAAACTGTATTAAGCCATATAAAATTTTATGTTTCTCCATTTTCTTTTAAAGTTGAATTTGTAATATTTTTTTATTTGACATTGGCAGAGATTTACCAGAGACTAGAGAGCAGAATATCGCTCTTACATTCATTTACTTGTTCTTTCAGTCACACGTTCATGCAATCGATAAATTTCTTTTGAACACCTGCTCTCTACTGGGCACTATACTGTACACTGTATTTATGGTAGTTAAAATACTATACACTGTCCGTGCCCTCAAAGAACTTATAGTTTAGTGGGTGAGATGGAAATTTATTTTTTAAATGAATTTACAAATAAATAAGCATATAATTTTAAATTATGATAATTGCTAGTATGAGAAAGTAATTGAACAGGGTAAGGAACTAATTTAAATGACAGGCATAGACTCTAGGTGGGAAAGAACATTTTCAGACAGTCAAAATTTCAAAATATTTATCTCCTATACACAGTATGTAGAAGCTTTCTCAGGAAGCTGCTGGAGGATGCCTCCACCAAAGCTAAAAATGTGAAGGTGAGAGGACATAGATAATAGAGTATCTGATACAGGAGGGAGAAGAAAGCATCCATCAAGGTGATGGAAAAGAAATTCCAGGATGTCAGCTGTGCCCCACAAACATGGAGAGCAACCAATCTAGGCTGGATTTGGTCAGAATTCTCTGGAAGAAACTTCTAGATAAATTGATAGGATATCTGATGCAGCAAAAGAAACTGAGAAGAGACTTGGAGAGAAACGGAATGGATTCTGGTTGTATTTTGGAGGTAGACTGATAGACCTTGGTTATTCTTTGGCTGTACAGTTGAGTGAGAACAAGTGAGCAGTGACCCCCAGGTTTCTGCCTGCATGGCAGATGGCTAGGTGGCATGTTCCTTCACTAAATTATGGAAGTCTGGAGGAGGAACAGATTTCAGGGGAGTATCAGAAGTCCACTTTAGACATGGAGTTTGGATGCTAGAGAGAGATTCAAATGGAGACGTCAAATGGCCAGTTAAATAGCCTGGAGTCCAGAAGAGGGCTAGAGATATGATTATATAAGCATCAACATATAGGTGCTATTTTATGCTATGGAAGAAGTTAGATTGCCTAGGGTGAGAGTAAGGCTCAAAAAGGTGAGAAGGCAAAGGATCAAGTCCCAAGGAACCACAACAGAATGTATAGAGGTCTGGTGCAGGAGGAGGAGCCAGCAAGGGAGACCGCAGAATGGAGAGGTGGGCCAAACTAGTCTGAGCTGGGTTTAGGAATGCATGTGAGTTGAGAAAGGAAAGACAGTGTATGTAGACAATGCTGTCAAGAAATTTGTTTGTGAAAGGGAACAGATTGGATGGTAGTGAATAAAAGTGGTGTAAAGGGAAGGTGTTTGTTTTTAATATTGCTATTTTTCTGTGAGAAATATTAAAGCACATTTAAACGGTGAGGATGAGGCTCTAGAGTGAGAGGCTGGAGATGGTGAAGAGGAAGAGGGAATGAGGAATTGGCCTTTGATAGAAAAACTTGTTAGGGGCTTCCCTGGTGGCGCAGTGGTTAAGAATCCAACTGCCAATGCATGGGGCACGGGTTCAAGCCCTGGTCCGGGAAGATCCCACATGCTGCGGAGCAACTAAGCCCGTGTGCCACAACTACTGAGCCTGCGCTCTGAAGCCCACAAGCCACAACTGTTGAGCCCACGTGCCACAGCTACTGAAGCGGGCACGCCTAGAGCCCCTGCTCTGCAACAAGAGAAGACCACTGCAATGAGAAGCCCGCACACCGTAACGAAGAGTAGCCCCCGCTCACCGCAACTAGAGAAAGCCGCACGCAGCAAGGAAGACCCAAGGCAGCCAAAAATAAATTTTAAAAATAAATAAATTAGAAAGGCATGTCAAGAAGAATGCAAAAGTATACCACTGTATTGGTGTAAAGACAAGTCACCTTTAATTCAGCCATGTAAAATGCAGTCTGTTATGAGTAATTTTTCTTCTTTGACTAAAAGCCTTGAAACTATGAATTTATAACAGTAATTTTACTGTTGCTATGATTACCTATATGTTATGCTAGTGAACATTTATTTTATAGCCTTGAATAAAATTGGGCCAGAACATTTTCTTTAAAGATTTAGATGTTTTTCCTCTTCAGGGGCATTTAAAAAAATGGTTTTGATTGTTCCTGTATTTGAAGAGTGTTTGTACTTATCAGTAATAGTAAAAAAATGACCAAATATTGAAGGTAGTAGAAAACAATTTCTGGGCTTAATTTTGTTTGCTTACTCTAAATTTTCCTCTTGTTTTTTGCAGAGTCAAGTAAAGAACAGTTTGCCAGTACGAACATTGCTGAAGAGCTGGTAAAACTCTTCAAGAAACAAATAGACCATGATAAGAGGGAAATGGTGTTTGAGGTTCTTGCTCCATTGGCAGAAAACGGTGAGAAAATAAATGCATCTCTTGATTTTTGATCATGTAGGCTTTTTCCATTTTTTTCTAATATTATTTAATGGCCAGCTATTTAACTCAAAATTCTTTTTTTTTTTATTAATGATGTGATAAGTTTTATTTTGGGGTATCTCTAACTTCAGCTGCATTATCTACTGCATAACTATATCTACATTGGCCAAAGCTACTTTCCAAGTTTCTTTGAGTTTATAATCTTGGCAAAGATGGTTCTGTAGCTTACACATTCTTATGCCAATCTGGAAAAGGCAGCCAGTAGGCTGAACTCCACTTATGTACCCTTGCAGGGCAAAAAGGTCATAAAAGTTGGAGTACCAGGCCTACCAACAGTGTGAACACTGGTAAACTATTCCTGTCTTTGAGCAAAAAATCTTAAGGGATACACTCTAGGAATAAGAGGGAACCAGAGTAAGCAAACCATCCCATATAAATAATTTTTCAAATACAGTGTCTAGCACACAATCAAAGAGGACCAGACACATGAGGAGACAAGACATTGTAAGCAAGAATCAGCACAAAGAACAGGAAACAGCAGCAAATCTCCAGATACTGGAATTATTAGACTTTGACTCAAAACAGGTATGCTTATTATGTTCAGAGAGTTAAAAACAAGCTTAAAATTTTTAGAAGGAAACTAGAAACTATAAAAAGTGGAATGAATAGCAGATTTGAAAAAGAAGCAATTGGAAATTCCTGAATTGAAAAATACAACCAAAATTAAGAAACTAATAGGGCTTCCCTGGTGCTGCAGTGGTTGAGAGTCCACCTGGGGACATGGGTTCGTGCCCCGGTCCAGGAAGATCCCACATGCTGCGGAGCGGCTAGGCCCGTGAGCCATGGCCGCTGAGCCTGCGCGTCTGGAGCCTGTGCTCCGCAACGGGAGAGGCCACAACAGTGAGAGGCCCGTGTACCGCAAAAAAAAAAAAAAAAAAAAAAATTAAGAACCTAATAGATGAGTTTAACAGCAGATTAAATATAGTTGAATTAGAGAACCAGTGAACTGGAAGATAGATTGGAAGAAAATCCCGAATGAAATATAGAGAAATAAAAGACCCAATATACATAAGAGAGAATAAGAGGTACAGAGTATAAAGTGAGAGGGTCTCATATACATTTTTTGGAGTCCCAGAAGGAGGGCAGATGGGAGGGCAGAAGTTTGAAGAAATTTTGTCAGAACCCTTACCAGAAATTATGAAAGATATCAAAGATTCAAGAAGCCCAATGAATTTAAAACATGATAAAAAGAAATACACATTTCGATACATCATATTGAAATTGCAAAAAAAAAAAGACAAAAGTTTTAAAAGTAGCCAGGAAAAATATAGATTACCTTAAAAGAGGCAAAAGTTTGACAGCTAACTTCTCGACAGTAGCAATGAAAGCCAGATGACAAACATCTTTTGTGTGCCGAAAGAAAATAAATTCAATCTAAAATTCTAAACCCAGTGAAAATACCCATCAAAACTGAAAGCAAAATGAAGATATTTTCAGGTTAGAAACTGCGAAAGTTCACCACCAATATACCCTTACTAAAGGAAATTATAAAGGATGTTTGTTAGAAAAAAGGAAAATGATTCCAAAAACAAAAGGAAACTGACTCCAGAAGGAAGGTTATAGGTACAAGGGAGGAGAAGGAAGCAAAATAACCCAGTAAATATGTGTGTAAACTCATGAACATTGAATATATAAAATAATAAAAATAATTCACTGTGAAGTTTAAAATGTATATGTGTATAATCTAAAATACACCACAGAATGAGTGTATAAATCTGGAGGGAGGTAAAAGTAGTTAAAGAGTCCCAAGACCCTTGTACTACATGGAGGAAAGTACTATTAGATTCTGGTGAATAAATGATTTCAAATTTTAAGGTGAACTAAAATAATTTTTAAAACCAGTGTGTAACTACCAAACTAATGGAAGGATTTATGGAAAGATTTTTTTTGTTTTAATACCCCATCAATCCTAATTAACAGAAGAGCAGAGAGAAAAGGGAACATGGAACAGGGGGTAAAAATAGGGCAGAAAAAATATGCTAGATTTATGACACAGTATTTCATTAATTACATTAAATGTATGTGGCCTGAATGCTTTAGTTAAAAGACTAATCATTAACTGATTTTTAAAAAACCAGCTTTTTTTTTAAACAAGCAACGCTTCTTAAGTATGAGGAGATTTAAAAGGTTGAGATTACAAAGATTGGAAAAAATATACCATTCAAACCTAAAAAAGGCTGAGGTAGTCATATTAATATCAGATAAAAGAGACTTTAATATTAAAAGACTTGGTAGAGATAAAGAAGGTGACTTTATCATGATAAAAGGTCCAATTCTTGGAAGCTATAAAAATGTACATTATGTCAAAAGATATGAAGCAAAAATATTCAGAACTATGAGGTGCCCTAAATATCCACAAAAATCATTATAGAACAAACATTAAAAAATAGGAATATAGAAAATGTGGGCAACATGATTAAGAAAATTGATTTAATGGACGTATTTTGGAACACTGCACCCTGCTTCAGAGCCCTTTCTTTTCAAGTACATATGAAACATTTAAAACATGTATACTGATGGGAAAAATATCAAAGGATTGCAATCTTAGAGTATGTTCTCTGATCTAAGTGAATTACAATAGTAACTAATAATAAAAAGATAACTAGGAAATCCCCATTTGTTTAGATATTAAGAAATACACTTCAGATACCTTGGAGGTCAAAGAAGAATCATGAAGAAAATTAGAACATTTTTCTAATAATGAAAATGAGAACACTATCTCAAATCTTGTGTGTTGCAGGTAAAGCCATACTTAGAGGGATTTTTTTTTTCACTTTAAATGAATATAATAGAAAAGGAAAAAGCTAACATCGGTGAGCTCAGTATTAATCTCAGGAATTGAGAGAGGGAAAACATAAATGAAACCCAAAGAAATTACAATAGAAGGAAGGAAATACAGGAACTGAAATTAATAAAATAGAATATATGTAATGCAATATAAGCATATACTTGCCTATGTTATGTTGAGTCTGAAAAGACATCATAAAACTGGTAAATCCCTAGTAGGATTAATCAGGAAAAAAAAAAAAAGAGAAAGCACAAATAACCAAAATCAAGAAAACAGAGATCTCACTACAGATCTTAAAGATATTCGGAGAATGTTATGAAAATTTGATGCCAATACATTTTCAAGTATGGGTGATATAGAATAGAAAAGCTGAGTAATCTTCATTTTTTTCCAGAATAGGGAAAGCAGATATACTCACCAATATATTTTGCGAAGCTAATAAAATACCAACAAAGACAATACAAGAATAAAAATTAAAGGCCAGTCTCACCATGAGCATAGATCCAAAATTCCCATAAACTTTAGCAAACAAAATCCAATAATATATTTAAAAATTAATCATCATACCAAATTGGATTTATTCTAGAAATATAAAGTAGTTTAGTATTCCAAATGCAATAATATAATTCATCACATTAAATAAAGGGGAAAAAATCATATGATCTTGTCATTCAGAAAAAGCATTTTAGAAGATTAACCGTCCTTCCATGATTTTTAAAAACTCTTTGCAAACCATCACTAGAAGAGAATGAAAAGAATATATAACCAGAAGCCTATAGAAAGCATCATACTGAGTGGTATAACAAAAAGCATTTCCTTTTAAGATTGGGAATAGGAAAGGTCATCCCCATTTTTATTTCTTATTGTATTGTAGGAACTATCCAGTGCTGTAGAGTAAAAAAGAAAGAAAAGATATAGGAAAGAAAGAAATAAAACTATCATTATTCATAGATATGATTATGTATATCAAAAATATACTGGTGGTGCAGTGGTTGAGAGTCCACCTGCCAATGCAGGGGACACGGGTTTGTGCCCCAGTCCGGGAAGATCCCACATG
The DNA here is from genome assembly GCF_937001465.1 of Orcinus orca. Classification (NCBI taxonomy): domain Eukaryota; kingdom Metazoa; phylum Chordata; class Mammalia; order Artiodactyla; family Delphinidae; genus Orcinus; species Orcinus orca. The sequence goes on from NC_064562.1 coordinate 18,522,694, forward strand.
CCGCCGAGGGGCTGGGCCCGTGAGCCATGGCCGCTGAGCTTGCACGTCCGGAGCCTGTGCTCCGCAACGGGAGAGGCCGCAACAGTGAGAGGCCCACGTACCACACAAAAAAAAAAAAATATATATATATATATATCTATATATAGATATATATATAGATATATATATATATAGATTAATTTTTAAAATTAGAATTTGGTTGGGTTGCCAGGCAAGACAAAGAAAAACATCTAAAAACCAAAGCATTGTATTTTTACATACCAGCAAAAACAGAAAATATATTTTTAAAAATACACTGTTTACTATAGTATAAAAATGTATAAAAAATACATAGTATTTTTTATAGTATAAAAAATGAAATATTTAGGGGAATTCCCTGGTGGTCCAGTGGTTAGAACTCCTTGCTTCCACTGCCAGGGACCTGGGTTTGACCCTTAGTCACGGAACTAAGATCCTGCAAGCAGTGCGGCGTGGCGAAAAAAAAAAAAGGAGTACTTAAGAATGGACTAATAAAAGATGTGTAATCTAAACAAGGTCTCTCTCCTTGTAGCCTTTTTCCTTAGCCCTTCCCCACCACTGTCTTCCTCAGGCACACCATTTACCAGAGGATTCGACTTTAATGCATGTAATAGATGTGTTTGTGTATGCTTATGTGAAATTGTATTGATATAGTTTCATAAATGTATCTGTTTATAATTTACACAAGTGACATTTTTATATGTTTCCTTGTATTCTTAACTTTTGTTGCTCAACAATATGTTTTAAGAGTTATGCATAACATTCTGTTATATAAGCCTACTTCACTTTAATTATTTATTCTATTTATTCTTAGTTGTCAACAACCCTCATATCCAGCAAATACTGGATTTCATTGTTCATTTCTTCTTTGCTAGTTGTTCGAAAAGCAAGTGTTTCATTTGATTGAACTTACAAATGGAGAGATGACCCATAGTCATTATCCCAGACAGCATTCCAATTCTGCAGAAACCAGTACTGACCCAGACAAAGAAATTATTGAAGCCATTGGGTAAAACACATAGATCTGTGTGCCATTTCTTTATGAAGATACCACATTTTGGATTTCTCTTTTTGTGAAATCTAGAGGTTGTGTTGCAATTTCAAGAAGAGGGTGGGACTGTATGAGACAATGACAGTCTTTTAACAGATACAGTTTTGGTGTTATTCTTTTTTTTTTTTTTTTTTTTTTGCGGTACGCGGGCCTCTCACTGATGTGGCCTCTCCCGTTGCGGAGCACAGGCTCCGGACGCGGAGACCTAGCAGCCATGGCTCACGGGCCTATCCGCTCCATGGCATGTGGGATCTTCCCGGACCGGGGCACGAACCTGTGTCCCCTGCATTGGTAGGCAGACTCTCAACCACTGTGCCACCAGGGAAGCCCATTTTGGTGTTATTCTTTTTAAAAAAACTTTTCCTGTTTAAGCAATAAATGGTTAGAATTGTTACTTTTTAATGTCATCTTGGAAATACCATCAAATGAAATTTGAAAAAATAAATAAATAAAAAATATGTAAGGAAACTGTAGAAAGTCATCAAGAGAAATTAAAATCTAAATAAGTGCAAAGCTATATCACTTCCATAGATTGGTAACCTTGATTTTGTAATGATCTTATATCTCACCATATTGATCTGAAGACTTATGGCAGTTCTCATCAAAATCCCAAAGACCAAGAGTAGCCAAGATACTGTGAAAGAGACTAAGGTAGCAGAACTGATTTTATTGCATAGCAATAATAAAACTTCATTCTGATAAAACTGTAGTATTTAAAAGACAATGTGGTATTGGTTCAAAGATGGACAAGAAGACCAGTGGAACAGGATAGCCCAGAAACAAATGGATGCATTAGTAGCTGTTTATTTTACTAAGAAAAAAAGGTGTCACTGCAAAACTATATTGAAAGGACAATCTTTTTAATAAACAGTGCTGGGAATGGGGAAAAAAACTGTTGGAGACACTCATACAATCCCACTTAATACTATTTTTATTCTTTAAATTTTTTTAAATTTTTATTTATTTTTGGCTGCGTTGGGTCTTCGTTGCTGTGCATGAGTTTCCTCTAGTTGTAACAAGTGGGGGCTACTCTTCATCGTGCTGTGCGGGCTTCTCATTGTGGTGGCTTCTCTTGTTGTGGAGCATGGACTCTAGGTGCGCAGGCTCAGTTGTGGCTCGTGGGCTCTAGAGCGCAGGCTCAGTAGTTGTGGCGCATGGGCTTAGTTGCTCAGCAGCATGTGGGATCCTCCCGGACCAGGGGTTGAACCTGTGTCCCCTGCATTGGCATGCGGATTCTTAACCACTGCACCACCAGGGAAGTCCCAATACTATTTTTTAAATTTCATTTCAGATAGATTATTGACCTGAATGTAAAAGTTGAAACAAGAAAGTTTATCTTAAAATATGAGATAGGAGAATATCATCACAGCCTTGGAGTACAGAAAGTTTTCTTAATTCACAAAAAGCTGTAACTATAAAGGAAAAATTTATAAATTTTGTTATTTTAAAAGGAAAAACTTTTATTCCTCAAAGGACACCATTAAGAGTGAAAAGCATGACAGTAGATGAGAATTTATTTACAACAGAGGGCTGATGTATACAATATATAGAAAAACTCCCTCAAATCATTAAGAAAAATGTAGAAAACCCAGTGGGAAAATGTGCAAACGATTTAAGAAGGCAAAAGATAAAATCCAAGTGGCAATAAACACATGAAAATATGCTCAACTCATTAAAAATCAGGAACTGCAAAATAAAACCACAATAAAATACCACTGTATACTCACCGGAAAGTGATAATACCAAGTGTCGATGAAGGTGTGGAACAGTGGAAACTCATTAAGTGCTGATGGGAGTGTAAATTGGTACAGTTTGGAGAACAGTATCTACTGAGTTGGAGATATGCCTTCCCTGTGAGCCAACAATTCCGCTGTTAGGTGTATACCCAGAAATGGGTACATGTGCACCAGGAGCCATTACAAGAATGTTCATAACAGCATTATTTATAATAATGAATAAATGGAAACAACTCATATCCATTAACAGTAGAATAAATTATGGTATATCCATATGATGGAAAAATACACAGTTTTGAAAGAATGAAGACAGCTATAACCAATAGTGTAGATGAATCTTATATTAAAAGGAAAAAGCCAACACTGAAAAATACATATTTTACGATTCCATTTATATGAAGTTACAAAAAAGCTAAAATTAACTATAGTTTTTAGGAATGATTATTTGGTGAAACTATAGAAGTATGGATGTGATTACCTTAAAAAGCATGGTGATTTGAAAGGGAGGGATAAGTGATAGGAAAAAGTAAAGCACAGAGGGGCTTCCAGGGTTGTTGGCAATGAATTTCTTGATCTAGGTGATAGTTACACAGTTATTTACTTAGTAATAATAATTGATTAAGAGTAACGTATATTTTATGCACTCTGCGGCATTTGTGGGTTTTTTTTCACCACGTAGAAAAGATTTTCAAATATACATTTATACACATATACCTGTACATATATATGATACATATACCTGTACATATATATGATACATGTATGTACATATATGTACGTATATATGCAAACGGTGGTGATAAAGATAGATGTCCTTGGGCAGAATGGTATTGATCAATATGTGCTGGGCTGTCTGCTTTGGCAGAATGCCTCATTAATCATTTTTAATAAGGCAGTTTAAGCCTCCCACATATATATGTGATTACAGTTAAACTGTTGAGAGGAAAGATCTGTAAACTTTAATCCTGACACATTTTAAATCTTCTGAATGCCTTAGATCTTATTCTTTAGGAAGAAATTTATTTTTCCTGTCATTTGGTGGTTTGGCCAAATAGGAAATTTTCATTGTGACCTTCAGTCAGTTTTATGCCAGAGAATGACCTGTACCCTTCCTTGCAATATTTCAAAATAACAGTGTTTTTCTCTCTTACTTGTTTTGTCCTCCACTATTTTCACTTGTGTTTTATAACTGTGTTGTGGATTGAGTGATACTTTTGAAAACTTGTTTCTGGACTAGCCTTAGCATATCATCCTTGGTTTTCCTTGTATGCAAAGGAGAGTGATTCCAACATTTAAACTGGGATTTGTATGTATGATTCAAGGTTTTTTGTATTTTTAAGGCTTTTTCATTGTGGCTTTCAATTCTAGTCGCCACACATTTCTACTTCTGTCATTCTGTAACCAAGGAAACTCCCTACTTTCAGCATGGCACAGTGCAAGTATACCTTTTAAAAAAATATTACAGGTTGAATATTCTGTGTATTCTGAAATAATATGCTAAAGAATATCAGTGATCCTAGTGATAGAAAAAAGCCAAACTTTTACACATTAAAATTGTCTGAAAGAACAAGCCTTAAGTATGAAAACAGTCTTTCCAAATAAAAAAGTTTCTTCCAAATAAAAAACTTGAACTGCCATTGCTGTAGATATGTGCATATACAGCTTAGGGAAACTGAAGACTAAAATAAAATCCAACTAGAAAATAAAATTTAAATTAAAAAATTTATGTGTAACAAATGTATTTCTGAGGTCAGTTGATCAGCATTTATCTTAAGCAGTATCAAATATACCCAAAATATTTAAGTAGGCCAATTTAGGTTAAAACACAAAGATGAATGAGGTATATTGGGGGAGACAGATATGGATGCAAATATAAAATCTTCAACGAAGTAAGTTCTATAGTGAAAGAATATTTAAGATATTAGTGGTGCAAACAATATCGATTTGATAGGCTCACAGAGTTTGCTATGAAGATAATTTTAAAAAATATAATTGGTATGTAAATTCTGTCTCTAAAATTCCTAGTTTGTTAGTTATCCATTAGAAAACTTGAAAGTTATTGGTTTCTTTCAACTTTTATTGTGAAAATTTAAAAACCTATTCAGGGGCTTCCCTGGTGGTGCAGTGGATCCGCCTGCCAATGCAGGGGACACGGGTTCGAACCCTGGTCCGGGAAGATCCCACATGCTGTGGAGCAACTAATCCCGTGCACCACAACTACTGAGCCTGCGCTCTAGAGCCCACGACCCACAACTACTGAGCCCACGTGCCACAACTACTGAAGCCCACGCGCCTAGAACCCGTGCTCCGCAGCAAGAGAAGCTACCACAATGAGAAGCCCGTGCACCACAACGAAGAGTGGCTCCCGCTCACCACAACTAGAGAAAGCCTGCACACAGCAAGGAACACCCAACTCAGCCAAAAATAAATAAATAAATAAATTTATTTAAAAAAAACCCAACCTATTCAGATGTAGAGAGATTGTAGTATAATGAACCACCATGTACCCATCACCCAAGAAAGCTTCAAATTGATGAAAACCTGAAACGCTTTTTAAAAACATGACTTTCAAGTTCAGAAAGTTACAAATTAATTAACTGCCCTAGAAAAATAACATCTGTACAAATATGAATCCAAATGTAAATACTTGTGATATACTTTGAAATTCACTAATACCTCTTTTTAGTATCTTTGTATTCAAACTCCATTAGTGAATGTGTTTTTAACAGTTATGTGTGTTTTATTTTAAACAGTGTGCAGTATTTTATAGTATTGCCTTTTAAATGTGAGCATAGTATCTAGAATAACAGTAGAATGATATTACTTACCTTCAGTGCTGAGAATCAATTTGTTTAGTTGCTGCCAGACATTGTGAAAAGTGACATCATATCAAATAGAAATGAAATAAAGCTTTTGTGCATTTAAGCTGCACTGTCAGATACTCCCATTTGAAACTCAGATCTTCAGAGGTGTGTTATCTAAATCATGCACTTTTTTGGTTTTTTTATAATTCTTTACATTAAATTGCTTATACCAGAATTCCTATTTCATCTCAAATTTTGGTTATTTTGTTCACATTATTCTTTAGATGCTATTAAGCTACAGCTGGTTGAAGCAGGCCTGGTAGAATGTCTACTAGAGATTGTTCAGCAGAAAGTGGATAGTGACAAAGAGGAGGATATTGCTGAGCTCAAAACCGCTTCAGATCTAATGGTTTTATTACTTCTTGGAGGTGAGTTGTAATTTATGCCAACGAAAGAACATGACTGTCAGATATTTAAAAATTTATCGTCTCTTTTATAAATACTATATTAGGCATTTTCTCATTTTCCTGTCACATTTAATCCTGTTGATTTGTTGATTTTGAAACCTTAAATACATCTTCCAGTATTTAAAGAGCTGTCATATAGAAGAGACAGCTGTGGCACCAAAGGACTAAAAGCGAGATGGCTACTTGGGACTTAGACTAGAAAAATTCTAAGCCCTTTTGTCCAGTCTCTGCTAAAAGGTTATTAGAAAAAGAGTCATTACTGGGACTTCCCTGGTGGTGCACTGGTTAAGAATCCGCCTGCCAATGCAGGGGACACGGGTTCGAGCCCTGGTCCGGGAAGATCCCACATGCCACGGAGCAACTAAGCCCATGAGCCACAACTACTGATCCTGCGCTTTGCAGCCTGTGAGCCACAACTACTGAGCCCACGTGCCACAACTGAAGCCCGTGTGCCTAGAGCCCATGCTCTGCAACAAGAAGGCACCGCAATGAGTAGCCTGTGCACCACAACGAAGAGTAGTCCCCACTCACCACAACTAGAGAAAGCCCACGCACAGCAACGAAGACCCAACGCAGCCAAAAATAAATAAATTTATAAATTTAAGAAATAGAGTCATTACTTTTCCCTTTGTGAATTATAGATTGTAAAGTATCTATGTGATTTCCCAATTGGGTATCAGTTAAGAATAGCGATATGTTACTTCTAAGTATTTTCCTCTTACCTGTTGCATTTACCTCTAGATGAATCCATGCAGAAATTATTTGAAGGAGGAAAAGGTAATGTGTTTCAAAGGGTACTGTCTTGGATTCCATCAAATAACCACCAGCTACAGCTTGCTGGAGCATTGGCAATTGCAAATTTTGCCAGAAATGGTAAGCATATGAGTTCATCCTTATTAAATCAGACCTTCTGTATTTTTAAATTTTGCTTTGCCATAACGTATACTAAAACAGTTCAGAAGCGTGTGCAGTATCTGTGTGTAATACTACCTTAATTTTTCAGAAATCTGAAATACTAATATTGACTTTCCCAACAAATTACATATTTTATGCAGTTCAACTAAGTTCTAATAGTTTAAAGGTCATGAACAGTGATTATGAAGTCTTTCTTTTGAGTACTGTGTACTTCAGAGATGAATAAACTTGAGTCCCATTCTAATAAACATCTGATCTGGGAGGATATACTTTTTTGCCTGGTGATTTTATTTTGAATTTAATAATCTGAGTATTCATTATTGTGCCTCATTTATAATGTTACACCTATAAAATCTAAGCATGGGTAATCCTCTGGTTTAAGATAGAATATTTACTTAAATAAAATTTCAGAGGCACCAGACCTCCATGTATATTTCTGAAGTCTGACACTTCTGCTATTCCCTCTAGAAACTTATACTGTGTCTAGGAAATACGAGTTATTTTTGTTTTTAATTTGATTTTATTTGAGTATTAACTGTTGTTATAGCATGTTATAATAGATGACTTATTCCATTTTTCCTTCCTTCCTTCTGGGGACCATCATTAACTCCTTAATGATGAAATTAAGACTGGCAAAATATTGATAATTATTGAAGCTAAATGGGGAGTAAATAGTAGTTCATTATAATATTCTCTCTGCTTTATAAATGTTTCAGAAATTCTGTCTTTAAAAAATAATTTAAATATCAGCCATGATGACAAAATGTAGAGTACTGTCACTGTAACGTTCGCAGAACACTGGCATACTTCACTATAAATGGAAACTACTGGAGGACATTTTAAGCATGTGGTTTCTACTTACTCATCTTCTGATATATTATCAAGAACTTAGCTAGAGACTTTTTTGGCCAGTTTTTTAAATTTTGGCCAGTTTTTAAAATTTTATCTATTTTAAGAATCTTATGATCAGATTCTCAGTCAGTAAACAAACAAAAAAATCTGTAAATCTGATGTAAGAAGGAGATGGAATTCATTTTATTTTCCTATAGCTCCATTTTCCCTAATGTAGATAATGGGCAGGCATCAGTTTTACAAAATATTTATAGATATTTGTAAAGAGGGAAAAAAATGTTTTTTGTTGTTATTTAGATGGAAATTGTATCCATATGGTAGACAATGGAATTGTAGAAAAACTTATGGATTTACTGGACAGACATGTAGAAGATGGAAACGTAACTGTGCAGCACGCAGCACTAAGTGCCCTCAGAAACCTAGCCATTCCAGGTAAGACTTAAGAATGGGAGCCAATGAGATTTATTCTAAAAGTCATCTATGAGATGGGGTGCTTTGAGACAGTTGTATCAGTAGCCTCTTTATTAGCTCAAATGCTTTTATCTCGTTCTCAGTGCAGTCCAATATTTTAATCTATTATTTAAATGAAATTCGTGGTTTCAGTCATAGAAACTGCTCTGAAACAACATCAAAGCCAAGGTCAACAGCTCAGAAAGCAATAGTGCCTACTGTACAGCACAGGGAACTCTACTCAATATTCTGTACTGACCTATATGGGAACAGAATCTAAAAGAGAGTAGATATATGTATATGTACAACTGATTCACTTTTCTGTAAGCAGAAACTAACACAACATTGTACATCAACTATACTCCAATAAAAATTAATTTAAAAAAAAAGAATGGGAGCCAACTGTGTAAGAGATAAAGATCTGTCATTTTGGGAAGATATTTATGTGATTTGTGGACCTGTCCTGACCAAGAAAAGAAAAATAGTCTTCAGATTGCTTACATTTTTCTTATTAATAAATGGAGATCATACATTAAAGAAGTTTTCTGAGACTATACAAGCATAATCTTCCTTTTTTAGATTATTCAAATATTCTGTTACTTTTTGTGAACTCCTAGATTTTCATCATATTGTATAGTTAAGATTTTTTAAGCATCTTCAGCTGAGGTAAGATAATGGTATCAATTAACAGACTCCCTTAAAGAATGACTTTTAAGAATTCTTTTTCCCTACGAGCAGACGTACAATTTTTTTAAATAGCCTTAATGTGCCTTTTTGGATTACAAGGCTTTTGAAATCACATTATCACGGGAACTAATACAGGATATAGTTGAAACTATCCTTTTATTCTACTTTCTAAAGGTAAATCTCTGATTAGGTAAAATAGTATAACTATATGAAAATGCAATCTATATAAAATCAATGTGGCTCATGTAGCAGATTAATATTGTTTATTAATGTCTATAATATCTATATTAACAGTTGGGTCCAGGACAGAGGTAAAAAGAAACATTTATTAAAGTTGAGGAATTGTGCTTTTCATAAATAAGAAGGCAACATTATCAGATTTCCTTTACAAATTATTAGTTTATGATTAGATTTTAAAAGCAAGTAAGTGTGATTTTGTATGTTGTGCTCCTGTAGACAAATAGGATACTTATCCCCTAGCCCTCCCATTCCCAGTTCCATTCTTAAAATTAACAGAAAAGTAACAATGTTGTTTTTAAGTAGACAAATATAACATGGGCCCTTAAGATAATAAGACACTCAAAAAATGTATATTGAATTGAATGATTATCATCAAAAATGCTATCATTTTAACCAGTGTTTTTTTTCTCTCTCTCTCTAGTTATAAATAAAGCAAAGATGTTATCAGCTGGCGTCACAGAGGCAGTTTTGAAATTTCTTAAATCTGAAATGCCCCCAGTTCAGTTCAAACTCCTGGGAACATTAAGAATGTTAATAGATGCACAAGGTAAGAGAAATGCTTTCTCAAGGTGCATTTTTGGTATAATAGTCTTAACGTGCCTCTAGTGGAAAAAGGACCTGTTTTTAGCTTTCAGAATTATGTAATCACAAAGATAAGTAGCAAATAAAAGGCAAAAGGAGATTGGTTTTGGAACCCCCATTCATTAATTTCCATGCTTGTTATAATTGACTTTCAATGGAAATTATATTGCATTTCTCTTTATTAGTATATATAATCTGATTTTAGGTTAATTTATTAGTGGTTCTTGAGGGGTTTTTATGTTTTGGCATTTTTTAATACCCTTTCTTACCTTGTAAAATTATCAAGTTGCAATACAGTGACAGTCAAAATTTTTTTAAATTTGTTTTGCAAACAGGGAGATCATTTTTCTGTTTACAGAAACAATAATGAAAACCAATCCTTGGGATGAGTTACATTTATTTACTTACTTCTAAATTCTAAACCTTCTCTATACTGATTCCTTAGAGTACTGCTAAAAATTCTTCGGTACAGTTTTCCAAAGTACTAACACACTGCCAGGCTAAGCCAAAAGAGTATAAAGTTGTTTATTTTGTTTTTGTATAAAAGTCCACAACTGAATAGAAAATCTCAATAGTCCATCAGATACGGAATATTTGCAGTTCTTGCTTTAATAAAATTGTTGTGTTCTGTTTTTAGACCTGTAATTTTCCTTCACACTCTTACATCTTTACCAATTACTTCAGTTGATTGCCTATCAGTGATTCATTCCTTCGTGGTTTGCCTTCTTTCCTATAGCAGAAGCTGCTGAACAACTGGGAAAGAATGTTAAATTAGTGGAGCGTTTGGTGGAATGGTGTGAAGCCAAAGATCACGCTGGTGTGATGGGGGAGTCAAACAGACTGCTCTCTGCCCTCATACGACACAGTAAATCAAAAGTAAGTCCCGGAGGAAACCGTTCATTTATTTATGAAACAGATTAAAAGAAGATGGCAAGAGAAAAAGCTTGAAAGTAAAGGTATTCCTTGACTTGTGTAAATCTCCTTCGTATAAATAATTGACTTCACCATAGTAACTGTTCCAGCTGGTTGGCCACAGTAATGTTCCTCCCCGTCAGATGCTACCTCTTGGCATCTTGCCCTGCAGCAAAAGCAGCTGTTAACTTGGACCTTCCTACTACCTGTCTCACCTATAGCAGCCTAAAATCCCATCCATTTGCACTGATACCAGTACAGGACCAAGTATATTGTTGACAAGATGGAAAGTATGAAGAAAGCATAGCAAAATGAACTCCTGTGGTAGTCCATTTACCTCTTCATCATAACTGCTCTGTCAGGCCCATTTGTTCATTTCACAGTCAACATTTTGGTACTTACAGTGTAAATATTATAAAATATAGTATGACTTTCAAGAATTAACGGTCCAGTGGGAGGGCAGATATAAAAACAGCATTAAAGCCACAGACTCCAATTCAGATATAACTTAGAAGACAGAGAGACCAACTGTCCGGGCATCACAGAAGGGGTCATGTTTTAGATGTTAACTGGGAATCTCTCAGGAGGAGAGTGGGAAGAGAAAGCATAGAAAGGCCTCCAAGCAAAGACCACAGTGTGTCAGCAGCACAGAGGTCTACAACAACATAGTCCGAGAGGAAAACTGCAAGTAAAGCAGTATTGCTGGAGCAGAGTGTGTAAAGACAGTGACCAGAGAGGAAGAGAAGAGGGGATCAAGATGAATTACGTGCCAGCTTAAGGCATATGAATTTATCCTATAGAGAATTAGGAAGCTCCCAAAGGATTTTAAGCGCCAGGGTGCTATTATGTGGTTTTCATTAGAAAGACAACTCTAGGGCTTACTAAGGGCAAGGAAAACATAGTTTTTCAGAAATATACGTGCGAGATGGTAAAGGCCTGAATTAAGGTTTTGGGTTAAGCAATTTGAAGTTGCTGGTATTCAACCATTTTGACACAAAGAAACAAGTGTCATATGGTTCAACCTAATAGAAGCAGTGAGGATGGAAAAGAAGGATTTGAGAAAGATATGAGTGGCAGAATTGACAGAATTCAAAAGTGGGGTCCAAAAGTGGGGTCCAATTTAGAGAGAATTCCAAGTTTGGGGCTTAGCACCAGGTGGGGTAATCATGCCATTCATCAGAATAAGAGACCATGAGAAGAACTGACATTCCCTAACTTGCTTACTGCCAAATCACTCTTCTATCCTTTTCAGAGTCTTTACCTAATTCTTTGCTCCATTCTAGGAGAATTCTTACCAGTGGTTTCATTTAGGCAAACCATAATTCTGTTAACTAGATTGCAACAAACAGAGCCATGTTTGGGCCTCTGAATTTGGAACTCTCAGGTAAATTCCTGTTACTTGTGGTGGTTAGGCCAATGAAGACTTGATTAACCCATAATATACCTTAAGTTCACTAACAACTAACAGAATTGTATAACCAAACCATTAGTGGACACAAAAATGTGTGCACAGGAAGATAACGTTCCATCATCTTAAATAACCCAATCTTGGAACCAAAGCTATTCAGATGCTGTAATATTGAGATCTGAGGGTTTTGAGGCTTTTCTGTGGGTTTCATTATCACAGATTCCCTTTCCCTTATCTAATACCATACTCCCTCCCCCCCAAAAGTTTTCAAATAAAATACCCATTAAGCATCCATCACCATGTAGGTTCTTTGAAAAGACCTATGAGAAATATGGGATGGTACCTTTCTAGGGGTGTGTGTGTGTGTGTGTGTGTGTGTGTGTGTGTGTAGTAAAAAACAATTTGAAATGATATGGGATTGCAACTTTATAGTTACCTTATAACTTTTTTACAATTCAGTACCAGATAGGCTACTTTTTCCTTTACATATGTTTCCTACAGTTGAGATTATACTGCTACTAAGAGGCAATAGGAACCTTGATTCATAGACGTTAATGATTAGAATACAAGGTGTGTTATTTGAGCTCTGGATTAGAATTATTAATTTAAATTATTTTTAAATTTAACAAACATTCAAGGAATAGATGATTCTGTTTGAACAGCATTTCTCAAAATATGTTCTATCGAATAATAACCCCAAGAAATGTTCCAAGAAAAAGGGTTTCATGGTCAGAGTAGTTAGGATAATAGTGCATTCCCTTTACTTGCCTTTAGAATTCTGTAGAAGCTCTAAAGAAACTTCCTTAACTTTAGCTATTTAACTGTGGGTCTTTTTTGCAAGAGGCATCTATTAACATTCCACTGGACATACTTTGGAAAATGCTGCTCTGGAGTAAGTTTTTAAAATAATTAAACACTAGGTACAAATTTGTTACATTCCTGTATATCCTTAACCAACTGTTGTGAATCACAGCTCTGTCCTTATGTTATTCTTAAACTTTGAATATTCTACTCCTTTTAAAGTCACCCTGAATTCTACCTTAGAGTTCAGTCCTCCAAAAGTTTGCACTGATTCATGGGGTTTCATGCTGGCTTAGGCCTTTCAGCCATATATGGTGTATCCTTGTGCTTATGCCAATAGGTAAAATTACATCTTCCCTCTAAAGAGTGCCCTAGGCTACGACTCGTAACCAACTAGCTGGACCTTCTGACTGCAGATATCAAAAACAGAGAAAGAAATATAGTTTGCCTCTACAATAGGAAAATAAAAATTCCCTTTTATCAAAGTAGGCACTTTTCTTTAACCTGTAAGAGTAAAACATTCTTCATCAGTATCAGCTAAAAACTTGTTTAAACAAATGTACTTAGTCATTTGCTTATTCATCCAACATTTACTTAAACCTGTACTGAGAGCTTTGATGATACAATATTAAAAAAGAAAATTTTTGGTAGGTGATTCAGTAGGTACACCAGCCTACAGTCTTATAAATCGATTATCTCAAATTCAAGCCTATCTCAAACCATTCCATTGTAACAACATTGTTATACAATTTTCAACAGAGTCTTGAGCTGGATTTATCTCAACAGTTAAGAACAAACTGACCATAAATGCTAAATATGTGAGACTGTTAACATAGATAATTTGCCTTAGTTATATATGTACCAAAATTTAGTTTTCCATAAGAAAACTCCTTGAAAAATAGGATTATGAAATAAAATATTGTTTCATACTTTGTAAAGCATTATAAAATATTTCCAAAATTCTTAAAGACTCTCCAGAGACATCTAAGGTTTAGAAGGATTACCCAGAGAAAACGTCTCATTATGTATATCTACGGTTTACTTATTATAAATGAAATGGTTTCAGAGAGGTTAAAATAATCTCTGGATTAATTTTAGAAGTGTATTGGTTAAAATTATTTTTAATTTTCCAGATGAACCTTCTTGCTCTATGGAGTGGTGCTAATATTCTTTTTTTTTTTAATCTTGAAGTTAAAAATATAACTTTAAAATACATTCATAGAGCCCCTTCAAATCACATTAAATGACTGCCTCTGCTTGGCATTATGATGAATTCAGTGTGTATGCTTTTCCATAGACCACAGATGGTTAAAAACAAGACCTAGTAGTCAAACTGCCTGGATTGAATCTTGGCTTTTTACCATTTAATCACTGTCTGATTTGGGGCAAATTCCATAACTTAATCTAAGCTTCCATTTCTTCATCTATAAACTGGAGATAATATCTAGCTAGTGGGATTTTCTGTGAGGATAAAAATGAGCTACTATCTGTAAGTTACCCAGTGTATAAGTGTTGTCCAGTGTATAGGTGTTTCTCCATACAGGGTAGCTGTCAATAGTAATAATCCTCTTTTGTCACATGACACAAGTACAATGCTTCATTTATCTTTTATCCCCCATTCTATCGGGCAAAGTGATTCTGTAGAGTAGCTACTCAGTAAGCATTTATTGAAGTAGGAGGAGAGAGGGCAGGCACTTTAAAGGACAGTACTCAGATATTCGTTCCAGAAAAGTGAGATGGAAAAGAAGCTACGCTTTGATTTAAGGGGTCAGGGTGGGGGGTGGTGATTTTTGGTATTTCTGATGTGCAGATTTTCTTCATTCATTCATCCCTTTCCCTTCTTTCTACTACAGTGGGCTTTTGAGGGTGAATCACAAAAGAGAGGATGAAATGACAGCCCAGGAACCTTCCTAGGTGACTGCATATGTATCTTGTGAATCTCTTTTGATCCTTTTTACTCAACAAGCTCCTTTGTGATATTTATAAAATTCTTTACTAATTTTAAGAATTCTGTATCAGTTTCAAATAAACTGCCTTTGAGTAAGCAGTATAAAGCGGTATATAGTCATCCTCGTCCCTCAGTATCTGAGGGGGATTGGGCACCCTCTCAGATACCAGAATCTGTGGATGCTCAAGTCCCTTATATAAAAACGGCATAGTATTTCCATCTAACCTACACACATCCCCCTTAGACCTTAAATCATCTCTAAATAACTTATAATACCTAATATGATGTAAATGCTAGTAGATCGTTGGAAATACAGTGTAACTCCTAAATCGTTGCCAGCGCACAGCAAATTCAAGTTCTGCTTTTTGAAACTTTATGAAATTTTTTTCCCCAAATATTTTCAATACATGGTTGGTTGAATCCATGGATGCAGAACCTGCAGGTACGGAGGGCTGACTATATTGGGAGGCTTTCTTTTCATTAGAAAAGGCTTTAAAAGATAGTTTCTCACTTTCTAAAAAAGTTGATGCGAAAAGACATTAAATGCTAGAACACAACTGCTGTAAAAACTCAGAACTTAGACTCTATTTGATTTAGAATGTTCGCTCACTAAACAAGTTTGGACTCAAAGCAAAGATACTGTCTATAAATAGTTTTCTTAAAAATTTACATAAGGTAGAAGCATAAACCCTTTTTCCAATATTTTAGCAAATTAATTTGAAAATATTTCTAATTACAGTTTTGTACCATTGAAGCTAACTTGGACAGGCTACTTAAAATATTCAGTGCTTACTTCAAATTACTAAAAATAGTGAAAAGTAGTAAAATTACTTTTTAAATATTTTATAATTGAGGCTTTCTACTAAATCATATTTAATCCAACAAAACCCTAAGTGAGATGAAGACAAAAATGAGTACTAGAAATAAATGTACCCATTTCTTTCTGTCTAGCCTTTGCTGTATACTTTTATGTGTGCTCTTCATGTAATAACTTTGTAATTATAACAAAAACCTGTGAGATATACACTTACATTGTCTCAGGTGAAGTCTCTGAGATGCAGAGAGAGTCAGTAGTTTGCTCAAAGTCAGTGGGATTTATTGAGTCTGGAGCCCACTGCCCCTCTGCCGCTGGAGAGGACAGAGCTGTAGGCACCATGAGAAATGAGGGAGACAGAATTTTGATTTAAGTTCTGCTCAAGTCCTTTTGTATGTAATCTAGTTTTGTTAGACCCAACAAAGGTTTTAAAAGGCTGCATACATACATGTATACATGCACACATACATATGTAAAAAGCTTCACCTGATGCATCTGAAACAACTACCTGGTGTTATAATAAAAATCTGAAAGGAAGAACTTTTTACATTATTATTATTCCAAGATTTATTCTCTTTTGTTGATCTCGTGGTAAGTCTTCATTTGGGGCAATGGCACTTTTATTTCTTTGACTTTGTTAGCTTCTGGGACTCTCTGTTCCTTGATATGAACTGCAGTGGTCTTTTTTGCTTAGGTAATTTAAGTTGTCATCTTTTGATGAATTTATTTAAAGGTAAAAGCTTTTTCCTTCTCTTCTGTGAAGAAGAAGAAATTATGGTTAAATGTAATGATTCATAGGGACACTGTCAGAAAACCACTCAACAGTGAATTGACTGATGGTAACGCAGTTTTTTTATGTTTAAAAGTAAAGTTTATAATTCTGTGATATTAATTTATTGTAGGATGTAATTAAAACCATTGTACAAAGTGGTGGCATCAAGCATCTAGTTACCATGGCAACTAGTGAACATGTAATAATGCAGAATGAAGCCCTTGTTGCTTTGGCACTAATAGCAGCTTTAGAATTGGGTAAGTACCCCAGTGACAAACTTATTTTCTCCTGTTTTTATCTTGGATGAAAGGAAGCACAGGAGTGGAATAGAAGTCAGACAGGACCTTGACTAGAAGCATTTTGCCAGTGTGTTTCTGTACCCGTCCGGATCTGAGTATATGGAAAATCATATTCTATAGATTGTCACCATAGCTGTCCTTTTTGGTTGTTCTTTTGGTAACATTTTTAGGGTAATGCTTTAAGGTTAGTTTGACTCTTAAATGATACCTCAAAGTTTAGGCACTTAGGGAATACAGAAAACATTTTCAGCAGACCTCATGGAGAAGTGAAACAATACTTAAAATACAACAAGTTCAGGGTTTGCTACTCTTCCAGACATCCAGACCTTCCCTTCCATCTCTACTACTGATTCTCTCTTACTAACCTCCTCCTCTCTATCACCATGGTTTCTTTTGCTTTACAGCATTGCCTTCGTTCTAAATTCTCACCTTTTATGTCACTCTTCTGTGTATTTACATTCAGGATTCCCCCAAAGCAGAGTCTAAATGATTCAGGTAGTTTCTCTCTAGCAGTAGCATTCCTGTTACTCAGAATTCTTCAGGAGAAGCTAGCATCTAGTCTATGGATAGCAACTTTGTCTCCGGAACCAAACTCTGATACATAGTCAGCTGGGGACAATCAAAGTCACATGGCCTGTGGTAAGGCCTGAGGTTGCCTTACATAAAGGAGGACTATAGACTTGGTAGGCATGTCCTGTTCGGTTCAAAACCATTCGGGTAAATACAGTTAACTGATCACCTCAGTTCCCAGTGATGATTTTTGCCCATAATTCTCACACTGGGGCAAGTGGACCCACCAACCCTTATCCCAGGAAGGAGAAGCCAAAAGATAAACATGGTATATCTCCTTCAGTGTCAGATTTACTCAGATTTCAGGTATGAGAGATCTGAATTTTTGTCCTCTTAAGGGGACAATTAAAACAATTTATAATTTTTAAAAAATCAGGTATAAGTAGGATGTAAAATTTTCTTGAATTCTAAAGAAAGAAAACATCCAGAAAATATATGTGGCTTTGGTCACTAACTTAGGTTAAAGATGCTGTGATTTCCTCCATGGTTTGGGTAGATTATGTGAGTCTGTCCAGAGGTCCAGACACCTTTAAGAGGGGAAGCTATGATGAAGAGGTGAGAGTTGGTAAGGACATTGAATAGCAAACGGGGTTCATGGCTTGATTTTTAAAAATGGCTTAAAGTGATAGAGCAATTTCAGAATATCCTTGACTTCCTATCCTGGGCTGAATCTGGTCTTGTGCCCTTCATAACTAGTATCTTCTAAATAGGCTTTAATTTTGTCTGCTTCCTGATAGCTGAGCATTTGTCTGAGTCTGTTTACCTTACCACAGAACTATATAAAATGACAAAACATAATCATATTTGTTGTTGGTTGTTGTCACCTAGTGTTTCGTAGGCTCTTTGAGCCTAAGATTTAGAAATGAGGTCATACTACCTTTTTAATATAAAATACACTTTGAAAACCATATTTTTCCAAACTTGTGTCCTTACAGGCTTTTAGATATTATTAAGGAATTACTATAAAATTTTTGTACGATAATAGTATTGAAGCAACATTTTAAGAGTCCTTATCCTTTTTTTTTGTTTGTTTTTTTTTTGATAATTGTACATTCACAAGCAGTCGTAGGAAATAATACAGAAAGATCCCTTGTACACTTTGCCCAGTTTTGCCCAGTGGTAACATTTTGCAAAACTAGTGTAACATCCCAACCACTGATACAATGTACCTATCTTATTCATACTTCCCCAGTTTTACTTGTACTTACTTGTGTGTATGTTATATTCAGTTTATCACCTGTGTAGGTGTATCTGAGCAGTTCTAATACCACAAGGATTCTCCATTTATAACCACATTCACCTACCTCCTACACTGCTCCTAATCCCTGGAAACCACTAATCTGCCCTTCATTTCTAAAATTTTTTTCATTTCAAAAATATATAAATGGAATCATATCGTATGTGACCTTATGGAGTCGGCTTCTTTTGCTCAGCATAAATTCCTAAAGAGTCATTGATTTGTGTGTCAATAGTTCATTCCTTCTCATTCCTGAATAGTATTTTGTGATATGTATGTACCACAATTTGTTTAACCATTCACGTATTGAAGGACATCTGGGCTGATTCCACTTTGGGATTTTTAAAAATAAAGCTACAATGAACATTCATATATGGGATTTTATGTAAACATAAATTTTCATTTTTCTAGATAAATGCCTACGAGTTACTAGATAACTCCTGGGTTGTATGGTAACTTCATGATTGATATTTAGAGAAACTGACAGACTGTTTTTCAGAGTGGCTATACCATTTTACATTCCCGCCAGCACTGCATAAGTGATCTAATTTGCTCTGTACCCTCACCAACGTTTAGTATTGTCCCTGTTTTTTTCTTTTATTTTAGTCAATCTGATAGATACCTAGTGATATCTCATGCAGTTTTAATTTCCATTTTTCTAATAACTACTGATGATGAACATCTTTATGTGCTTATTTGCCATCTGTATTTATTCCTTGGTGAAATGCCTATTTAGATCTTTGCCCATTTTCTAAATTGTTTTTAACTATTGAGTTTTGAGGATTATTTATATTCTGAAAGTCCTGTAGTTTTACATTTAACTCTGTGATCCTTTTTGTATTAATATCTGTATAAGATGTGAGGTTTAGGTCAGGGTTTCTTTTTTTTTTTTTTGCCTATGGATGTAATTGCTCCAGCACCATTTATTGAAAAGGCTGTCTTTCCTCAACTAAATTGATTTTGTACCTTTGTCAAAAATCAGTTGCGCTTACGTGTGTGGGTCTACTTCTAGGGTCTTCTTTCAGTTCCTCTGACCTATGTGTCTGTCTCTCCACCAACACCACACTGTCTTGATAACTGTAGCTATACAGTGACCTTCATATCAGGTAGAGGAATTCCCCCCGCTTTATTCTTCTTTATCAAGATTGTTTACCTCTTCTAGGGCCTGTGGCTTTCCATATAAATTTTAGTATAAGCTTATCTATTTCCTATGGAGAATCCTCTTGGGATTTTGATAGGAATTGCAGAGTCCGATTCTCTTAAAGATACATGCTGAAATACCTGTGGAGGAAATTATGTGATTATAGGATTTGCTCCAAAATAATTTGGGATGGGTTAGAATAAGTGGATAAGACTAGAGATAGAGGATACACAGTTGGCCATGATCATTTTTGAAGATGGTGATAGTACATAGTGTATCATACTATCTTTTCTGCTTTTGTATATGTTTAACACTTTTCATAATAAAGGTTTTTAATTGCCTCATATTTAAAGGAATGTTTTAATATTGAATTTTAGGCCTAAACTCCTGAAATATCTACTGAATTTTAGATCTAAATACCCTTTTAACAAGGTCTAAATTTAATATTGCATATCTATGTCATTATTATTTATGAGTCCCGTTTGAAAGGTTTCACATTATCAGTTTCTAGAAAGGGAAGTTAGTATTTAGCCAGATTGTACCAGGTTCATACCCAGTGAATATAACTGATATTTCATTTCATGTTCCAGGCACTGCTGAGAAAGATCTAGAAAGTGCTAAACTTGTACAGATTTTACACACACTGCTAGCAGATGAGAGAAGTGCTCCTGAAATCAAATATAATTCCATGGTCCTGATCTGTGCTCTCATGGGATCTGGTACGTATTTCCTCTGTCATTTGATATTCATCAACATATGGTTGACATTAAATATAAAATAATAGTAAATGGTGGCTTTGGGTTTTAAAAGCATTAGATATTAGTTTATGGAAGATACAGGATTACTTTTACACTGCAAATACTCCCAAAAGATTCTTAATAATGAAAAGTGTTATATAGCAAATATAGGCAAAAGTCAGTGTTAAAAAATTAATACCTTTAAGTTTCATTAACCCTAAAATATTTTATATAAAGAACAAATTCTGATTTTGTATACCATGATATTAGCTAAGGAGTTTGTTCAAGAAATCATTGGCATATCTTGTTATACATTTCATGGACCACTTGAAAAGAACATGTATCCTGCTGTTATCGAGTGGTGAGTTCTATAAATGTCAATTAGATCCTTTTGTTTGGTAATGGTGTTTCTGTATTCTTGCTGATTTTCTACTCAGTCTGTCAATTATTGAGAGAGGGGTGTTGAAGTCTCCAGCTATTATTGTTGATTTGTCTGTATCTCCCTTCAGTTCTATCAGGTTTTGCTTCATACATTTTGCAGCCCAGTTGGCAGGTGCATACACCCTTCCTAGTGGATTTACCTTTCTATCGTTATGTAATGTTCCTCTCTGTCTCTGGTAGTTTTCTTTGCTCTGAAGTCTACTTTATCTGATACTAATATAGCTACTCCTACCTTCTTTTGAATAACATTCACGTGATCTTTTTCTACCCTCTCAGATTCAATCTGCGGTATCTTGTATTTGAAGTGTAGGCAGCATATTGTTGGGTCATGTTTTTTAATCCACTCTGTCATCCTCCCACCTTTTTTTTTAATGCTTAAAGATTACATAATTTCATCCACAAAGTTGGTTATCATTATTATTACTACCATTGGTTAGACGAGGAAGCCAAGACAGTGAAGGAAGTGAGCAGGGACATTGCAGTGGTGCTGGGTGAGGAGTGGTGAACATAAATTGTCCTGTCTGGTTAGTGACAGGCACTTTCAAGGTGATGGCAACAACCCAAATGATGGGCAGTAGAGGGGGTGGGTGTCGGGAAAGCACCTCTGGTAGTGAGCCTTGATGGGCAGAGTTGCGTTTCTAGGTGGACTTTTTTGTGCACACACCAAGGGTGGATATGACTCCTGGGGCAGGCTCACCTTATCCAAGTACAAAACCAGAATGTTAGTTTACTTATATATAATGAGAAGTATGCCTGCCACCGATCTCAGAACACCCCAAGCGCACATGTCTGGCTCATTGACTCCTTCAGGGCAGACAGGCATCAAGGGTTGCTTGATGAGCTTTGATCAGAACAAGGAGAATTAAATGAATGGACTGTGTAATGGCATCAGGTCAAAGTGGTTTGATGCATGTGTCTCTGCAGTTGCATCAGCTTTGCTAAAGGAACTGGAAGCATGGAATCCCTGGGCTTGAGGCTCCATCTTTTTGGATGTTGCTGGTATGGCTCTGTCTGCATTACCCACAGTAGTGTTTTCTGTTCTATGCCGCTGTACTGACGAATGCCCCAGTAACCTCTGCTTTGCTTGCATTCTTTGAGGTAATTGTTGATCCTTTCCACAAATCCTGCTTGGGCAACCCCTCAAATGTTAAAATTCTCCTTTACAAAGAGTACATCCATTCTCAATTTGACCAATAAATAAATGGTCAAGACACTCTTAAGTCTTTAGTTAAGGAAGTATTTCCTTTGGTTATTTTCTGAATTTTTCCAGGGCCAGTATTTTTAGTAATATTTTAGAAATATTATTTGGGTAACCGGTAAGATTTTTTATTTTTTTATTTTTTTACTGTAATATGATACCCAAGTTGGAGAGCAGTGGGAAACAAAAAGTTTGTGTGTTATTTAATCAGTAAGCAAAAATCATTTACTATTTCTTTGGGTTTTTTATTATTATTGCAGTTTTTAATATTTATTCCATTTATTTAAATTAATTTTTAAAAGTTCACCCATTTCTCCCAACCCCAATCCCTGTCCCCTGCAACCACCAATCTATTCTTTGTATCTATGAACTTGGTTTTTAGATTCCACATATAAGAGAGATCATATGGTATTTGTCTTTCTCTGTCTCATTTCACTTAGAATAATGCCCTCAAGGTCCAGCCGTATTGTCACAAATGGCAAGATTTCATTCTTTTTATGGCTGAATAATATTCCATTATATACACACACCATAATTTCTTTACTCATTCACGTATCCATAGACATGTAAGTTGCTGCTGTATCTTGGCTTTTCTAAGTAATGCTGCAATGAACATGGGGTGCATATGTCTTTTCAAATTAGTGATATTTCCTCTGTATACATTTAGAACCACACTAGTGTTATAATTTTTGTTTTCAACCATCAAACATAATCCAGAAAACTCTTGATAAAAGGAAAGCCTATTGTATTTATCTATATGTATTTGCTATATCTGTTCTTTCTGATGTTCCAAAATTCCTTTTTTTCCCTTTCTGTTTAGAGAACTTCCTTTAGCCATTCTTTTAGGTTAGGTCTGTTTGTGACAAATTCTCATTTCCTTTATTATTCCTTATTTATTCATTTTCGTTGAGAATATCTTGATTTCTTTCTCATTTCTGAAGAATATTTTCTCTGTGTATAGAATTCTGGGTTGACAGTTCTTTTCTTTCAGAACATGAAAAATGTTGTGCCACTTTCTTCTGGCCTCCATAGTTTCTTATGAGAAATCCACTATCTCGCTGTTTTTTCCCTTGTAGGTAAGGTGTCATTTCTGTCTCAAGACTTTTTTCTCTTAGTTTTCAAAAGTTTGAATATGATGTGTCTTGGCATAGATTTCTTTAGGATTATCCTGTTTAGGGCTTGCTCAGCTTCTTGAATCTGTACGCTATGTCTTTTGCTAAATTTGGGAAGTTTTTAACCATGTTCCTTCAGGTACCTTTTCAGTCCCACCTTATTTCTCTTCTCCTTCAAGGCCTCTAATGACATAAATGTGAGCTCTTTAGTTATATCCCACAGGTCCCTGAGGTTCTGTTCATTTTTTTTCCAGTTTATTATCTCTCCGTTGTTCAGATGGGGTAATTTGTATTGCTTTATTGCTTTGTATTGCTTTAAGTTCACTGATTATTTCTTCTGTCTTCTCTGTCTTCTCTTCTTGCTTCTGTCTTGATAGGCTTATCAAGCTTTTTGTTGCAGGTACTATAGTTTTGAGTTCTAAAATTTCTATTCTCTTCTTTATATCTTCTGTTTCCTTGCTGTGATCTCATTTGTTTCAAGCGTGTTCATAATTGTTCAGGCATTTTCTTAACGTAAAATATACATATAATTTGCCATTTGAACCATTTTTAAGTGTACAGTTCAGTGGATTAAGTACATTCATATCACTGTGCAACCATCCCCACCATTCATCTCCAGACCTTTGTCTTCTTTCCAAACTGAAACTCCATACTCTTTAAACAGTAACTCCCTAATCACCCATCTCCCCAGCTTTTGGCAACCACCATTTTATTTTCTCTCTTTATGAATTTGACTACTCATGGTACCCCATGTAAGTGGAATCATACAATATTTTTCCTTTTGTGTCTGGCTTATTTCCCTTAGCATAATGTCTTCAAGGCTCATCTATGTTGTAGCATGTGTCAGAATTCCATTGCTTCTTAAGGCTGAATAATGTTCCGTTGTTTGTATATATTACATTTTGTTTATCCATTCATCCATCAGTGGACATTTGGGTTATTTTCACCTTTTGGCTATTGTGAATAATGCCACTATGACCATGAATGCACAAATATCTGTTTGAGTTCCTGCTTTCAGTTATTTTGCTTATATACACAGAAGTGGAATTGCTAGATAATACAGTAATTCTATGCTTAATTTTTTGAGGAACCACTGTACTGTTTTCCACAGTGTCTGCACCATTTTACATTTCCACCAGAGGTGCACATGTGTTCCAGTTTCTACATCCTCGCTAATTGTTATTTGTTTTGATAATAGCCATCCTAATGGTTGTCAGGTGGTATCTTATTGTAGTTTTGATTTGCTTTCCCCTGATGATTAGTGATGTTGGGGATCTTTTCATTTGCTTATTGGCCATTTGTATATCCTATCTTCTTTGGTGATATGTTTAGTCAAGTGCTTTGCCCATTTTTTATTTGGGTTGTTTTTGGAAAAGTTCTCTATATGTTCTGTGTATTAAATGCTTATTGGATATATGATTTGCACGTATTTTCTCCTATTCCAAGGGTTGCCTTTTCACTGTTGTGTCCTTTGATACACAGTTTTTAATTTTGATAAAGTCCACTTTATCTATTTCTCCTTTTGTTGCCTGTGCTTTTCATGCATATCCAAAAGATCATTACTAAACTCAATGTCATGAAGTCTTCCCCCTATGTTTTCTTTCAGAATCTTACAGTTTTAGCTCTTATGTTCAGGTCTTTGATCTATTTTGAGTTAACTTTTGTATGTGATGTAAGGTAAGGGACCAACCTCATTTTTCTCCTGTGGATATTACCAGCACCATTTGTTGAAAAAACTGTCCTTTTGTCATTGAATGGTCTTGACACCCATGTTGAAAATTATTTGACCATATATGTGAGGGCTTATTTCTGGGCTTTCTGTTCTATTCTGTTAATCTCTCTGTCTTTATATTAGCACCACACTGTTTTGATTATTGTAGCTTTGTAGTAAGTTTTGAAATTAGGAAGTGTAAGACCTCCAACTTTATTCTTTTTCAAGATTGTTTTAGATATCTGGAGTCCCTTGAGATTCCATCTGAATTTTAAAATGGATTTTTCTATTTCTGCTAAAAACGTTGGTTCTGGTTTCATTTTTTGTATTTTTTTAGCCTTTCCACTATGTTTATTTTATTACGTTTTAATGAAACTGATTATTTTTATTATTAGTTTTACCATTATATTCTATTAGTGAATGTTTTATTTATTTTTTAAAATTTTAATTTTATATTGGAGTATAGTTAACAATGTTGTGTTAGTTTCAGGTGTACAGCAGTGTGATTCAGTTATACATGTACATGTATCTATTCTTTTTCAAAATTTTTTCCCATTTAGGTTATTACAGGGTATTGAGCAGAGTTCCCTGTGCTGCATGCTAGGTCCTTGTTGGTTATCTATTTTATATATAGTTGTGTGTATATGTCAATCCCAAGCTCCCAATCTGTCCCACCCCCGCCTCCACCCCTGGTAATCAAAAGTTCATTCTCTAAGTCTGTGAGTCTGTTTCTGTTTTGTAAATAAGTTCATTTGTATCTTTTTTTCCTTTAGATTCTGCATATAAGCGATATCATATGATATTTGTCTTTCTCTGTCTTATTTCACTTAGTATAATCTTCAGTCCATCCATATTGCTGCAAATGGCATTATTTCATTCTTCTTAATGGCTGAGTAATATTCCACTATATATATGTACCACATCATCTTTATCCATTCATCTGTCAGTGGACATTTAGGTTGTGCTACGTCTTGGCCATTGTAAACAGTGCTATAGTGAACATCGGGGTGCGTGTATCTTTTCGGACCATGTTTTTCTCCACATATATGCCCAGGACTGGTATTACTGGATCATATGGTAGGTCTGTGTTTAGTTTCTTAAGGAACCTCCATACTGTTCTCCATACTGGCTATACAAACTTACGTTCCCACCAACAGTGTAGGAGGGTTCCCTTGTCTCCACACCCTCTCCAGCATTTATTGTTTGTAGACTTTTTGATGATGGCCATTCTGACTGGTGTGAGGTAGAATCTCATTGCGGTTTTGATTTGCATTTCTCTAATAATTAGCGATGTTGAACATCTTTTCATGTGCCACTTGGTCATCTATATATCTTCTTTGGAGAAGTGTCTATTTAGGTCTTCTGCCCATTTTTTGATTGGGTTGTTTTTTTTTTTTGATATTGAGCTACATGAGCTCTTCGTAAATTTTGGAGACTAATCCTTTGTCAGTCGCATCATTTGCAAGTATTTTCTCCCATTCTGTGGGTTGTCTTTTCACTTTGTTTATGGTTTCCTTTGCTGTGCAAAAGCTTTTGAGTTTAATTAGGTCCAATTGTTTATTTTTGTTTTTATTTCCATTACTCTAGGATATGGGTTGAAAAAGATATTGCTGTGATTTATGTCATAGAGTGTTCTGCCTATGTTTTCCTCTAAGAGTTTTATAGTATCCAGTCTTACATTTAGGTCTTTAATCCATTTTGAATTTATTTTTGTGTATGGTGTTAAAGGATGTTCTAATTTCATTTTTTTTACATGTAGCTGTCCAGTTTTATCAGCACCATTTATTGAAGAGACTGTCTTTTCTCCATTGTATAGTGTTGCCTCCTTTGTCATAGATTAATTGACCATACATGTGTGTGTTTATTTCTGGGCTTTCTATCCTGTTCCATTGATCTATATTTCTGTTTTTCTGCCAGTACCATACTGTTTTGATGACTGTAGCTTTGTGGTATAGTCTGACGTCAGGGAGCCTGATTCCTCCAGCTCCGTTTTTACTTCTCAGGATTGCTTTGGGTATTTGGGGTTTTTTGTGTCTCCATACAGATTTTTAGATTTTTTGTTCTAGTTCTGTGAAAAATGCCATTGGTAATTCGATAGGGATTGCGTTGAATTTGTAGACCGCCTTGGGTAGTATCATCATTTTGACAATATTGATTATTCCAATCCAAGAACATTGTACAGTATATCTGTCCATCTGTTTGTGTCATCTTCGATTTATTTCATCAGCGTCTTATAGTTTTCAGAGTACAGGTCTTTCGCCTTCTTAGGTAAGTTTATTCCTATGTATTTTATTCTTTTTGATGAGATGGTAAATGGGACTGTTTCTTTCATTTCTCTTTCTGATCTTTTGTTGTTAATGTATAGAAATGCACCAGATTTCTGTGTATTAATTTTGTATCCTGCAGCTTTACCGAATTCACTGATGAGCTCCTTGTCTTGTTCCTGATCTTAGAGGAAATGCTTTCAGCTTTTCACCATTGTTAGCTGTAGGTTTGTCATATATGGCCTTTATTATGCCCACTTTGTAGAGAGCTTTTATCATAAAAGGGTGTTGAATTTTGTCAAAAGCTTTTTTCTGCATCTATTGAGATGATCATATGGTTTTTATTCTTCTACTTTTTGATGTGGTGTATCACAGTGATTGATTTGCATATATTGAAGAATCCTTGCATCCCTGGGATAAATCCCACTTGATCATGGTGTGTGATCCGTTTAATGTATTGTTGGATTTGGTTTGCTAGTGTTTCATTGACGATTTTTGCATCTCCGTTCATCAATGATATTGGCCTATAACTTTCTTTTTTTGTGGTACCTTTGTTTGGTTTTGGTATCAGGGTGATAGTAGCCTCATAGAATGAGTTTGGGATTGTTCCTTCCTCTGTGATTTTATTGGAATAGTTTCAGAAGGATAGGTGTTAGATCTTCTCTAAACGTTTGATAGAATTTGCCTGTGAAGCCATCTGGTCCAGGACTTTTGTTTGTTGGGAGTTTTTTAATCATAGCTTCCATTTCAGTACTTGTAATTGGTCTGTTCATATTTTCTGTTTCTTCCAGGTTCAGTCTTGGGAGATTGCACCTTTCTAAGAATTTGTCCATTTCTTTTGGGTTGTCCATTTTATTGGCATATAGTTGCTTGTAGTAGTCTCTTATGATCCTTTGATTTTCTGTGGTGTCCATTGTAACTTCTCCTTTTTCATTTCTAATTTTATTGATTTCAGCCCACTCCCCTGTTTTTTCTTGATGAGTCTGGCTAAAGGTTTATCAATTTTGTTTATCTTTTCAAAGAACCAGCTTTTAGTTTCCTTGATCTTTTTTATCATTTTCTTTGGCTCTATTACAGTTATTTCTGCTCTGATCTTTATGATTTCTTTCCTTCTACTAACTTTGGGTTTTGTTACTTCTTCTTTCTCTAGTTGCTTTAAGTGTAAGGTTAGGTTGTTTGTTTGAGATTTTTCTTATTTCCTGAGGTAAGATTGTATTGTTGTAAACTTCCTTCTTAGGACTGCTTTTGCTGTGTCCCGTAGGTTTTGGACTGTTGTGTTTTCGTTGTCATTTGCCTCTAGGTATTTTATGATTTCCTCTTTGATTTCTTCAGTGATTCATTGGTTGTTTAGTGGCATATTGTTTAGCCTCCACATGTTGTGTTTTTTACAGTTTTTTCCTTGTAGTTAATTTCAAATCTCATAGCGTTTTGGTTAGAAAATTTGCTTGATAAGATTTCAATTTTCTTAAATTTACCAAGGCTCGCTTTGTGGCCCAACATGTGATCAGTCCTGGAGAATGTTCCATGTGCACTTGAGAAGACTGTGTATTCTGCTGCTTTTGGACGGAATGCTCAATAAATATCAATTAAGTCCATCTGGTCGGATGTGTCATTTAAGGCCTGTGTTTCCTTATTGGTTTTTCTGTCTGGATGCTCTGTCCATTGATGAAAGTGGGGTGTTAAGGTCCCCCACTATTATTGTGTTACTGTCAGTTTCTCCTTTTATGGCTGTTTGTTAGTATTTGCCTTTAAGGTGCTCCTGTGTTGGGTGCATATATATTTAAAATTGTTATATCTTCTTCTTGGATTGATCCCTTGATCATTATGTAGTGTCCTTCTTTGTCTCTTGTAACAGTCTTTATTTTGAAGTCTATTTTGTCTGATATGAGTATTGCTACTCCAGCTGGTTCTGGTTTTATACCTCAGTTTTATCAAAATAAACACATCAGTTTGAGGGATGCTAATTACATTAAACTTACCGGACTTAAGAGGAATCCTTTATTTTACTGTAACTGAAGTTAAATAGAGCAAGAAAACCAGAAAGAGGAAGCTATAGTAGGCTCCTTTTTAGATTTCCTATCACAGAAATTTGTTGAAAGGATGTGAGGTAATAACCTTTTTGTTTGCCACAAAATTAATTTGAAACAGATCTAAGATTTTTCCGTAAGTATTGGACTTCATATTTGAACTGATGATAGGGTTAAGTTAGGAGTGTATAACTGAACCTTGAGATCATACAATGAGCTGTGTTTTAATTATAACTCATTACTTTAATCAACCTTTGACTGTAGAACTTGACATATGATTTATTTTTATAAAGGGTCTCTGATTTTTTTATTCTAACATCCCTAAAAAAGACATTTCTAGGCTACTGCTGTGTCTTTTTCCAGAATTGTTCCTAGTTTTATCACTCGGTATCATTTAAATGAGCATTTTGGGTATATGTTTTAGGTCGAGTGTATAGTAAGAAAGAAAGATTAGAACAACCTAATAGAAGCATACCTGTTGCCTTGTTTTTGTCTTCCAGAATCTCTACACAAGGAAGTACAGGATTTGGCCTTTCTAGATATTGTATCCAAACTTCGCAGTCATGAGAACAAAAGTGTTGCTCAACAGGCTTCTCTCACAGAGCAGAGACTTGCTGTGGAAAGCTGAGAACTACCCCTCCCTGATACACCCCTCATTTCCCCTTTGTCCTCCATCCAGCTGCCTCTTCTGCTTCATTCTCTTCCATATCACTTGTGCATGCGTGTAATGTTCCAATGCCAATTGAAGAACTGCTGTAGGTACCTTCCCAATAAGATTTCTAAACCCATAGTTAGTTAGTTAGTTAGTGTGAACATGAATTTGTCAAAAACAAGTCTCCACCCCATAACTGTTTCCTTGTATTCCTGTTGCTTGAGCTACATTAAGTAGAATGTGCATGTTGTAGTCCTATGATGATGACGTAAACTTGGTACTACACAATGACTTGCTCCTCGTCCTTGGTAGACTACATAATAATGTACTGGTAAATTAATTAGAAACAAATGAGAATGCAGCAGGATCTGACTAGCTTATGAAAGATGGAACTGAATAGTAAAAATAGCTCCATTTCTTGGTGCTTGGAAAGCACAGTGACCAAAAAACCTGTATGGCTGCTTATTCATTAGTCTTACCTGCTATGTCAAACCCATGGTACCTAGAGTTAAATAAAGTCCAATGCTCTCGCTCTTTACCCTCTGGTTTCTTCTTCTTCCTTTGTAGACTCTTGAAACTGCCACAAACTTGGCAAGACTTTCTAAGGTTTTCTATGTCATATTTAACTGGCCGTCGTCAGTAGCCTGATGCTGAAAACATTTGTAGTTTTCAGCATGAAACTAAGGGGTTGAAGAATAGTACACTAGTACATCTTGTTTTTTGCCTGTATTTTAGATTCTGATATATGTACAGTTTCACCTCAGAATTTCTTCTGTCAGTTAATCAACATTGTTCACCACATCTCTTTAAAAGTCACTTGGCATTTGTTTTCAACTGAGAAAGTTGAGTACAGCTCTTTAGAAAATGGATTTTTTTTTTTCCTGTTTTTCACCATTCAGCTTGAAAGCAAGAAGTTTCCTTGGTCTTTTAACCCTTTTAAATTTTATATGAGAACTAGCAGGGCATATGAAAAAAGATTAAGAAGTGTTTGTCTAGACTAAAGAAAGGAAGGTCATAAAAGCCATAGTAGCCAGTCCAGTTCATTCTGCACATGGCCTCATCCCAGTAGCTGTTAGAGTTTCCCACCTCCACTTTCCACAGAGAACTGCAGTGGATCTTAAAGCCTATCGGAAAGTGACAGTGCCAAGTGCCAAGACTGAAGAGGTCAGAAGCCCCCTTGGCAGAATGTAGTACACTCTTCACTGCTACCACCACACCAAACGGGTCTTAGAGCTTTGAAACACATGAACATCCCTGTGACATACCTGCCTTCTCCGAATGCCCGTGTTTGACAAATACTGGCTGAAAGGTAAGGTGGGTTCCTTGCTCTCCAGAATTGATGCTGCGCATCTCTATGGGGTGATCGAAGTTGGACTTCTGACTCTGAAATAGCTGTAATTCGAGAAAGTTAAAACCCCAGTGGAGGTAAAGAACTTTTTGAGTGACTGTTCCCTCTGATGTCCAAGCAAAGGATGGTTATTGTGAGCGCTTTTGCTACATTTACTGTAAGAACGATCTGGTTCATTGTCTTCTCCTGGGCTGGATAGTGGACTATATTTTATTTTAGATTTTGAAAGACATCTGTAATGTTGCATAATAGGCTGTCCATATTAATAACTAAATAAACAGTATATAAACTGTAATGACATCATTTGGTTTATTTGTATATTTTACTTCTATTTCCAGCTCCTAGAACAGTGCCTGCTCATTGTTGGTGCTCAGTAAGTATTTGTTGAATGAATCCCTACTTCCATGAAACTTCCAGAGTGCCTGAACTATTTCTAGATAGATTGATAGAGAAATTGAGATGTAGGTATTTGTTTGACTTCAGAGAATTTTCCTTTTTTGATAGTAAGATCTGTCTGTATTGAAAAGCATTATATAGAAAACCGCGGAACAGAAGCGTCCAAAAAGCACGGACTTGAGAAAAAAAAAAATACTGTCTGGGCCACAGCTGCCAGCAATCAATTTGCTGATATGCTAGGAGCTCTCATCTTCAGCAAAACAAAATGCAATTCAAATCACCAGTTGTTCTGCGGCGTGACCAGACCAGAGGCTGTGCCCTGATGATAACAGGGCTCCACCAAACTCGGTGATGTGCTACTGTGCCAGGGCAGTGGGTGGGAGTCCACAGACAATACCATCCCTCTCCTACTACTTGGTCTTAGTGTTAGAGACCACCTTTACGTTAGTTTGTTACTCACTAAGAGTGCATTCTAAGGGAAAGATGGGAGGAGCCGCAAAACAAAACTTTCATTACCACTTTGTGCCAGGACTAGAGCATAGATGAAAAGCAAAAAGGCCAAAACTTAGAGGGAAGGAGATGTCTGAGTGAAATGCACTGGAATGTCCTCCTTTCCTCCCTCCCAGTCCCATTAGCTCCTTGGAATCTTGCTAACCACCCACCCAGAGTGTAACTTCACTGTGCTCAAAGCAAAATTGATTAAATACTGGCCCATAATCCTGTGTCTTCCTTGATAAAACATGCTTTGAGCATACTATCTGATAACAGTGGAGATGTGGAACAAAATTTTTCAGTTCTAATACAATTTCCTCTTGGGTGGAACAGAATGCTCTCAGATATAAGCATTAGGGTGAAGTGTTCTGAGAACCCACTGCATGTGAAGATTTCAAAAAGAAATACTCCTTGGTATCATTAGAAGGCTTATTATCTAATTCTGTTGGAACATAAGGGGTGAAGATGTCTGTTACTCAGGTAAGCATTATCCTTTGTATCCAGCTGTTACTATAATCAATAAGCTTAAAAGACACTTCTTAACTCTAGGAAGCCATACATTTGAATCATACAAGTGTCTATTAAAAAGCACTTAATGAGGGGTTTCCCTGGTGGCACAGTGGTTGAGAGTCCGCCTGCCAATGCAGAGGACACGGGTTCGTGCCCTGGTCCGGGAGGATCCCACATGCCGCGCAGCGGCTGGGCCCGTGAGCCATGGCCGCTGAGCCTGCGCGTCCAGAGCCTGTGCTCCGCAACGGGAGAGGCCACAACAGTGAGAGGCCCGCGTACCGCAAAAAAAAAAAAAAAAGCACTTAATGATATCTGGGGTGAATCTTCATGGCTGTAAGCAGGAAAATTGAGGGTTTTTTTTTTCACAGATGTGATCTCTTAGTTTACATACAAAGATACATCATTATATGTCATGTGGCACACAGATATGTTTTAAAGGTCTGTCTTACTAAAATGTTGTGGAAACTATTTGAAAAGTGTGATAAGTGGAAAGAGTAAGGTCTCTGGATACTGCCTCTTCCGTAGTCACATTCTGATTCTATTACTTACTACCTATGTGACCATTGCCAATTACTTAAACTCTCTGGGCCTGTTTTCTCATTGAGTTTAATAATTCCTCCTTCCCAGGGTTTTTGTGACAATTCAAACTTTCGGGGGTTGACGGTAAAGCTGGAGGGAACTGTGACATCTTATGGCCTAAACTATATTCCCCACCTTCCCCCTACAGGATTCCTGGCTAAAGGAATTCAAAGAACAAAAGCCAAATAGAATTAGTTCTAGAGAGATTGATAGAGAAATTGAGATTTAGATATTTGTCTGACTTCAGAGAAATTTTTTTGATAGTAGACTCTGTCTCTATTAATAGTGTATTAATAATGTATTAATAGTGTCTATTAATAGTTTGAGGAGCACCCAGTTATCCTCCATACAGAGTGTATAACCTCTTACCTCCTTCCCCCTGAAACTAAGATGGCCAGGTGGGCAGAGAAGGCCTTTCAGTGTAGCTCCCACTGTAGTACTTCCTCTTCCTGTCTCAGACCTCTTCATCTGTAAAGTGGGAATAACAGTACTTGCTCAGTGATATTAGCTTTTATTAGTATTATTACTAAGTCAATATAGATAAAAGCTGTAGTACTGAGTTTTTCCTCAGTATAGAAACAAAACAATCCCCCCTTCCCATTTTCAGTGCTGCCAACTTTTTATCAGTACATATAAAATACACCTTTTTAATATATATACTTCTCATATGTCTTTCATCTTTTCTTATATATAAATGCTGTGTGTTTTGCATAAAGGTTTATGGTAACTGTGCTCTGAATCCTGTAATAGAACCCACCCATTTATCATTATGCTTCTTGACTAGACAGGCAGAGTCCCTTGTTGGAGGTTTCCAGGGGTAAGTTATTAGTTCCTTGTATGCCATGAATGGTAACCTACAGTATTTGAAGGAAAAAGTGAGCTTTGCATGGAACTTATGCTCCTAAGTTCAATTTATTTATTCTTTCCTTCTCAGTTGACTTTTTGAAGTTCCTTATTTCCTTATCCTTACTTTGTTTCTTCCCAGAAAAACAAACAAACCCTTTTACCAAATTGAGCTTTTTAGCCATGGCCACAGAGATTGTAATCTGTCATCATTTCAGAAATGGACAATATGCATCTGTCTGATTTATAACACTAGATAGACATTTAATATGGCAATAATTCATTTATATACTGGAACCAATTATAATTAGACCAAACTTAAGCCAGGTAGGAACTGATGCCTGGGTTCTCCTGACATTGGTTTCCTCAGTCCCTGGCTTTTCTACTGCCTGATGTCACATTTGTCCAAAGAGAAAGGTAGAGCCTCCCACCTCCTAAGCAAACTGGAGGATCAGGGTGATGTCTTCTCCCGAGTGGATTAATGGTTTCTCTGATCCCCAGCATTATGAATGCAGCTTTAAAGGAGTAAAAATGGAGCAAGTAGGATGGTTAAGTCATGGACACAGGGGCTCAGGGGAGAAGTGACTTGATTCAAATACCATCTACAATCTAAAAAAAAAAAAAACTTCATTTTCATATTCACCCCCAACCTCAGAGTACATTCTTAGAACTTATCCATGACTCAGAGATCTGTGGTTTTGCTGGTAGGCATGTGTGCAATCTTGCATTAATCTGCTTAACCATACAAAGGTAAAACCACATTCAGTGGTGTGTGGAACTTTATAGTGTTTAGTTGGTGTTGGTCACATATATAGAGAATTTTCTGTTTCAGGATTAGGTTTTAAGAAAATTAGCTAGGTTTTTTTATCTTCATCAAGGAAGTTTAAAGCCTAATCCTGTCATACTTTGAAGCCTCTTAGTCTCAAGTTTGGGATTTTTTTAAATTAAATAATTCAAAACATCTTTATTAGATTTCTGTTATCTCAAGATAAAAAATTTTAAAGCTTTAACCCAGATTTCCAGTATATAAACTTTATACATATTTTTAGAAGATCTATGGTTGGATTTAGTGTTCCTTGAAAAATTAAAAATAGAACTACAATATAATCCAGCAACTCCCCTTCTGTGTATTTACCCAAAGAACACAAAAACACTAGTTTGAAAAGACATATGCACCCCTATGCTCAAGATATGGAAGCAACCTAAGTGTCCATCAATAGATGAATGTGTAAAGTGGTGTATGCAGTCGTACCTTGACATCCACTGGGGATTGGTTCCAGGACCTGCCTCAGATACCAAAACTCCATGGACGCTCAAGTACCATAGTTGGCCCTCTGTATCCATGGTCCTGCATCTGTGAAATCAACCAACCACAGATTGTGTAGCACTGTAGTTTTTATTGAAAAAAATCCACGTATAAGTGGACCCGTGCAGTTGAAACCTGTGTTGTTTAAGGGTTAACTGTATTTACAATGAAATATTACTCAGTCATAAAAAAAGAGTGAACTCTCAGCATGTGCAACACCGTGGCTGGATCTAGAGGATATTATGCCGAGTGAAGTAAGACAGAAAGACAGACACCATACGAGTCACTTATACTTGGAATCTAAAAACAACAAAAACAAAACAGAAGCAGACTCACAGATACAGAGAACAAACTGGTGGTTGCCAGAGGGGAGAGGGGTGTATAGCCGGATGAAGGGGATTAAGAGGTACAGATTTCTAGTTATAAAGTCACGGGGATGTGATACACAGCATAGGGAATATAGTCAATAATACTGTAATAACTTGTTACTAGACATGGTGATTATTTCATAATGTATTTAAATGTCAAATCACTATGTTGTACCCTTGAAACATTATATTGTACATCAACTGTACTTAAGTTTTTTAAAAAATCTGATTTTCAAGTATACTTGACAGATATCACTAACTATTGCAGTAGTTATTTTGTCATTTATTGATTCCCAGGAATCCTGAAGGAAAGAAACTCAAACTATACCCTCAGATTACTGTCAAAGATAAATTCCTATATGAATTC
This sequence comes from Orcinus orca, assembly GCF_937001465.1. NCBI lineage: Eukaryota > Metazoa > Chordata > Mammalia > Artiodactyla > Delphinidae > Orcinus > Orcinus orca. Next base: position 18,558,749 of record NC_064562.1, read on the forward strand.
TCACTTTGAATTTTATAACCATATCTACTTTAAAATAGGCCTCCCTTCTAGCCAAATGGTGTTTTTGTGGTTTCTTTGGTTCATTTTTAATGAACTGTCATACAAAGAACAGAGCTAAGCCTGCTGGGAAGCTGGCTACACCCCTGCCCTTAGGGTGTCCATGCCCTCAGATGAAAAACCCCTGCTCCTTTGAGGACATCTCACAGAGCTCTCGTGCGGTCACCATCACCCCACCACCAGGACCAGAGAAGGTCAGCTGCCTTTGACCTTGAGCGCTCTTCAGGGGTGTCTGCTCTGCTTCTCGGCGCTCCGTTCTTCCCCGTGTCTAACATAAGCACATCAGATGAATACCTGCGATTACCTAGAACTTATGAAGGAGGTAAAGGTTGAATCATACTCTTAAGATTGCAACCCAACAGTAAAAGATAAAGTGCTGCCCTAATCAGAGGGAACCACGGGGAGGAAACATTAACCAGAGCGGCTTTGATTTTAGACTCATCTCTGCAGGAACCCAGAATAGTCCCTAACTTCAGTTGGTGCCAACCATCCGTACACAGTTCCTTCACCCTCACCCTCCATTTTTTTATGGTTCTAGAATGTATCCCACTCTCCACCATGCCTCTCCTATAATGACTTCCCTTTTCATGCAGGTAAGTATGGAAGGGGTTATTAATGACTCATATTCCACTCTTCACCCACACCCCGCACCCCCTGGTGCCCAGAAGTTAGGGGAAATGACACAGCAAGGTGACCATTGAGCTTCATAATAGCACAATCTACACAATCTGTTACATCCTCTGCTTCCCCCTCTCCTACCCCTTGCCCTCTTGTTCCCCTTATCAGGGTCACTGTGAGACGCAGGGCCTTCCCCTGCACTGACCAAAGAAAAGCAAGAGATGGAAAGCGAGATTACCTGTACCTCTGGACGTGTATAACCTGATTTGGTGGTCCCTTACTCTGTAAAATGCAGGCTTCATCTGAGGCAGTTTCGGAAGGGTGTTCTGGCGTGCTCTCCACAGCAGCTGCCCTGTGTGCCTGCATATTTTACATAGTTGAAGTGTTATGCCACATGCAGCTACCTCCTTTTTTTCCCATGTACACAATAAGCATTTTTCCACATTACTCAGAACTGTCTCATAACCTCATTTTTAATGGCTGCATATTCTCCAGTTATATGGAAGCACCATAATTTACTTAGCCGTTTTCCCACATCTGGACATTAAAGACATATTCCAGGTTTTGAAAAACAAACCTCAAATGCTAAGTCGTGAGCATTTGCAGATGCTCAACTAAAAACATCTGACCTGTACGTCCCCTCTGCTTTCTGCCCCTAATCCTAAATGTAAAACTCCATTCCTTTCTTCTTCAAGAGCCCTTATCAATTTCTCAATTCGGCCTCTTCCTGATCCACTTGTACGTGTCACCTCCTGGACGCTCTGCTCCTGCAAAGTTCTTGTTAGGCTCCTAAGGGGACCCGCCACAAGGGGTAGTGGCGTCACAAGGGTGGGGTGGCCGCACCTCCCTCCTGGCATCCGGGCCTTAGATCAGCTACACCCACGCACCCTTCACCAGCGCCGCTTACCAGATGTATCAGAGAGGGCCTCTAAAAAGAGGTGGCGCAGGGCACACCTCCAAGTACCCACTGGAGCTGGTGTTTAGCTAATTGGAGTCTAATTGCCTCTTAGCACTGTCATCCACCTCTCCCAACACTTCTGCACCTGTTGCCAAGCCTGTGAACCGCCGTTCTGATTGGTTCCAAGTGATAAACACACTCCAGGCACCACTCACATGGAGAGAGGAGAGAGGGGTGCAGGGCCTCTTCTTCCACAAGAGTCCTCATTTAACACTCCTGAGGCATCTGTGACCTGGCTAACCCATTTCTTCCTCTAGAGACCACGGCAGACGGGGGGCCTTCATACATCTGTGTTTGTTCCACATGGTATTTTGAAAAAGAAAGAAGAAAACAAACAGCTGTAAACACTGAAATTCTGGATGATTTTGCATAAAAATCTAGTTATTTGACTTTTCTTTTAAAAGGGGGAGAGCTGGCAACCAGGCATTCTGCATCCCAGGAGCGCGGTGTGTGGCTGTGACCCTGTGCCTTTGGGCAGGGCGTGCGTCTCCAGCCTGTTAGAGGCCCCACCTGGCCCACCCCGCCCTGTTCCCCTCAACTCCAGAGCCCCCGGAAGCCTGCGTGGCTTGACCCTGTGGAGACCTCACGTGTAGTCTGTCTGCTTCCAGAGCAGAAGGGGTGGGGATTTTTAGGGGAAGAGAAGCAGCGCCATGGGAAGGGGCTTGTCAAACAGAGGTCCAAATACTTGACCCCAGGGCATGTTTATGACCTGTGCAAACTTGGATTGTTTTTATCCCCTCAGAGAACAGACTCGACATTCTGAAGGCCAGTGACAGCTGCAGTCTCACTGTCAAGTGTCAGGAATCTTGGAAACCCAAACAGCTGTAAGCCGTACCCATGCCCGTACCCACGCCATCCTGCTGATAGAAGTGGGCTGGGGCTGGCAGCACCCTGAGGGGACTGTAGGAATTTAGGACATCCTTTCTTGGCTGGATCAGGAATGCAGCCCTTCTCCTGAGGCCAAAAATATCCTCCCCACCCCCTTTATCCCGTGATTCAGGAGCTCTTATGGAATACACGACCCTGCTAACCCAAGCGATTACACTCTGCTCTTTGAGAAGCAGAGAATTCTAACACCTGCCAAACTCCCGGGATAACCTGATCAACCACAATTTCCTCTTTGTAGCCAACCCTTCAGCTATGAGTCTCCTCATTTAAAGAGGCTCAGACAATTAAAAGTTTCAATCCACTCTCAGCCGAAACACCCCTGAAGAGAAACAGCCTGCTCCTAAATGTTTCACTGACATAACGCACCAAAGGAGAGCACGTTCCTCACATCCCCCAGCGTGCGGAGGCCCAGGTAAGTCTCCGCGCCTCAGACCGCCAGGGAATGCACAGACCAGGAGCTAAAGTGCGGCTACAGCACAGGAATGGTTGTCAAACCTTGTTTTCTCTAGAGGTGACTAACCCAGGACCAAAAAATGCCGGAACTCCCCACCTCCCTGCCATGGTTGAAGAGGAATATAATATCAGTAAGAGACCCAAACAAACAAACAAAAATGCCTTCAGTTTCTGAGAAGACAAGGCAGAGCATGAAAGGGAAAGAGGAAGGAAAAATCATTCAGGACTCAGGACATGAATGTCCACAAAGTCATCGGACACAGGAACAGTGGGCCTGGGCAAAAGCTCACGTCGGTAGGACCAATAAATAAAGAAACTACAGATTAGCAGATGCAAACCATTACGTATATGTATAACTGAATCATTTTGCTGTACACCTGAAACTAACACAACATTGTAAATCAATCTGTACTTCAATGAAATAAAATTTTTTAAAAAGAACAATGCAAAGACAAAAAACAATACAAAGACAAAAAGAAAAGGGACATCTGTCTTTGGGGCAGATATTGCAAGTTATTTACCCAATATCCAGCCACCCCTTCTGCCCTATTTACAGAACCCCAATTTTGTTCAGGAGGACAATGTACCAAGCCTAAAATACTCCAATTCCCTGGCTTTCGAAGTCGGTGTTACCACTCGTTAGAAGTTCATGGGAAGGGCATCCGTTAGTAAACAAAAAGGCAGAGACCTGCTGGAAGGCCTTTGGCCCTTCCCCTTTTCATTTTCTTCCTTTTCCCTACCTCAGATGTTGCTATGGGCCCCAGAAGTGCAGGAGCCCTCTTGCAGCCAGGAAGTACGAACATGAGAATGAGAGCCTCCACATTCAGCACAGTGGAGCAGAAAGGTGGAAAGAACCTGGATCCCACAATGAACCGAAGGATCAGCCCTGTACTGAGGAACCTCAGATAATGCAGGAGACACACACCTGCCTGTTTAAACCCCTAGAGCAAGGTGTTCTGTTGTTTGGATTGGAATGAAATCTTGGTTCACATGGCTAGTCACTAAAGCATGGAGACCTCCCTAGAACAACATTTTATGCTTACAGGTTATGGCCACAGAACTCAGGAAGACAAAGCCCGGAGGACTGAAACAACTGGGGCTGCCAGCTTTAACCCTCAAAGTTCAGAAAAACCCCAAACAGCCTGACTTGCTGACCTAGCAGCCTTCCTCACTACACAAAGATCTACTGAGCACATACTGGGTACATCAGGCACCATGTTGGACTATGGACAGAACAAGGAGATAGATAGGTTCCATCGGGGGAGAAGATGAGAAACATATTTATCTGACTACCATAGTAAAGCAAACAAGTAAGGATATTAACTGACGTATAAACAGAGTCATAGGGGTTCTGTAGAGAGACGACTCAGCTCCGAGCATCCTGGAGTAGAAGCTACTTGTGAAAGCAGAGTAGAAGTAAGAGATAGGGAAGGAAAAAGAGAGCAGAGCAGACCAGATGGGATGGGGCCTTGGACATTTTACCTTGTTATTATGTAGTGGAAAACCAAAGTTTAAACAGACGATCGGCGTATTTGCTTTATGTTCTGATCTAGAACCAGAACTATTGCTAGTGGAAGAGAGACTAATAGCAGAGATTCATAGGTAATTGTGATGAGTTCCTAGTGTTGGGAGACAATTCTCCATGGGTGTCTCATGTTTCTATACTTCTGTGAAGAGCTTTCATCTCAAACTATCTCTTGGAGGATGTTTATGTAACAGCCTTGTAAGACAGAGATAGGGTCTCCTTCTGAGGGCAGGGGCATACTTTTGTACTGTGTGAGATAATAAAAACACCTCCCTCGGGGCAAAGTTTGGTCGGGATTGTTTGCAGACTCCTTAGAAAATTGGGGGATACCTGGGAATTCCCTGGCGGTCCAGTGGTTAGGACTCCAGGCTTTCACTGCTGAGGCCTGGGTTCGATCCCTGGTCAGGGAACTAAGATCCTGCAAGCCGGGAGGCGCAGCAAAAAAAAAAAAAAAAAGTTGGGGGATCCCTGAGCTCAGTGCACCTTGCAGCAGAGACAGTGTGTGTGCAGTAGCCACCTGGGTCACTGTCCTCTGAGGGACTAGGGGCTCAGGAACTATCACAAACATGAAGCTCACACCATCTGCAAGGCCGTCCTTTGTCTCTGACCCAGAAGTCTCACGCCTCCTGCGAGCATTGGTGAAACCGAGGCAAGCTAAGCAGTTAGCCTGCGAGAAGGTAAAGCCTCTGAGCCTTCACAGTTCTTGGTACTTGAACTAGGACTGGAGAGACGGCGAAGGTCTAAGATATGTGTGTGGGGTGGAGATCGGAATCAAAGATGATTCCCAGGGCCTCCCTGGTGGCGCAGGGGTTGGGAGTCCGCCTGCCGATGCAGGGGACATGGGTTCGTGCCCCGGTCCGGGAAGATGAGCCATGGCCGCTGAGCCTGGCAGCCTGTGCTCCGCAACGGGAGAGGCCACAACAGTGAGAGGCCCTCGTACCGCAAAAAAAAAAAAAAAGATGATTCCCAAATGTCTGCGCTGGGAGACAGGGCAGTGGCGACGTGAACTGAGAGCAGGAACAAAGGAGGAGCAGCCTCCTGTAAAGGAACGTGAGCTGGGCTGAGGTGCTTAGGGACCTTGAGGAGACGTCCAGGGGGCACTTCCTCATTCCAGCTGAGCCTTCACTGCAGGTGCTGCTCCACACACAGACGGAGCCCCTCAGCCCACAGCCCTCCCTTCAGCGCTTCCTAATTCACATGGCATTGTGTCACATCGGAGTCCCCAAGAGACACCAACAGACCCCTCTAAGAAAAGAAAAAGGGGTGATTTACCCAAAACTTACAGAATCAAATCTTTGGAGCTGGAGCCTGGGCATCTGAAGTTCTTAAAGCTCCAAAGGTGATTTCCGATCTGCAGCCAGAATGGAAAAGCATTGTTCTATTAGAATGAAGGGCAAGCAAACTTTCCTTAAAGTCCTCAGAGAGAGGCTGACCTAGCCAACAAAAGGGTCATCATCCTATTTGGGCAAGCAGGTGGCCGTTTACTGCATCAGTAACCCAGGATTACTATTCTACTTCCATCCTTTTTGAGGCCCCTCATTTCTGACCCAGGGACCCATTATCACTTGCCAAGTAAACTGCTGCACTTAGAGCAAGCCAACTTCCTGAGCTGTTCAACTCCAGATGTGGTCTATGGTAGACATCTCCCAGAATGGTACCCTGAACTACCTGGAATCTATGCTGCCTGACACATCCTCTGGAGAAATCACCTGGATACCCTCACGCTTGCTTAGTCTTACTGGGCACAGCCCGGAAACAACCATCCACCACAGCAGCCTGTCCTCCATCACCCTGATGGAAGGCCCGGGCGTCAGGAGCCTCTTGCTGATAGTCTGGGGCCCTGAGCAGCTAGAGAAGGCAAAGGGAGTTGCTGCATTCCTGAGGGGCACAGAGCCTTCCTCATAAGCTTTCCATGTGTCCAGGTGAGCCTGACAGCCTTACAGTCATGGCTGACTCATGACTTCCGCTTGTCTTGGAAAGCTTGGTCTCCCTTTGCCCTGCAGGACATGAAGGGTAGCCACCTACTCCAGCACATACACCTTTTTTTAAAAAAAATTATTTTTGGCTGCATTGGGTCTTCGTTGCTGTGCACGGGCTTTCTCTAGTTGCGGCGAGTGGGGGCTACTCTTCGTTGTGGTGCGCGGGCTTCTCATTGCAGTGGCTTCTCTTGTTGCGTTGCATGGGTTCTAGGCATGCGGGCTTCAGTAGTTGTGGCTTATGGGCTCAGTAGTTGTGGCTCACAGGCTCTAGAGCGCAGGCTCAGTAGTTGTGGCTCACGGGCTTAGTTGCTCCATGGCATGTGGGATCTTCCTGGACCAGGGACCGAACCTGTGTCCCGTTCACTGGCAGGAGGATTCTTAACCCCTGCGCCACCAGGGAAGTCCTCCAGCACATACACTCTTACTACTGGTTGAACCTAAAAGCATGAGATTCATGAGGGTCTCAATTCAGTCTGGCAATCCTGCACGAGTTTTTCTCAGCTTAACTGTGATCCCACCTCCTGGCAACATAGCTCTTTCAAAAAATGTTGAGTTCAGAAATCCTGCAAGCCTGGAAAAAACTCAGAATTCATTAGCAAAATAATGTCTTCCAAGGCTTAATCCTCACCCACCTTTGCCTTTCCTGTTTGATGCTTAAACAGGATTGGTGGGCGGGGGAGATGGAGGTGCCCTGGGAGGATTAGGCACTTGCTGTACTCAGTGCACAGCCCTGAGCCCATCCAGGGTTGGCTGACAGATGCCAGGGTCAGTTCCTCTTTGAAAAAGCCATATTACAGGAAAACAGAAATAGTTTTCTTTTTCAGAATAAAAGTCCATCCGTTAGGTGAGCACATACTCTCTACACAGAAACAAAGGTATGCTCATCCCCTTTGGCTTGCTCAAAGCAGTAGCCTGGTCTGGGTGCTAGAGACATAGAGGTTCCTGATTCCACGGAAAAGAGATGCCAATCAGGTAAGTTCTTCCAGAGAGGATGCTGCAGGAGCACATCTTGGTGTGGAGAGGAGGGGGCTATTGGAGCTCCCTGAGAAAGCTGATTTAGGTGAGATCTGAAGCATGAATGGGATTTGGGGAAGAAGGGCAGTTCAACACTTTTCATCTTTGCAACGTCCCTGTGGTATAGGCATGACTATCTCCATCTCATGAGGGAGGCTCTGAGGATAGGAGAAAGTCACACGTCTAAGGTCACACCCACACTATAACCAGTGGCTAAGCTCTGAGTCCAACCAGCACACACACTGTCTGTGACTTTCTTACTTTGCCACGCATGGGTTTCCTTTGCTAAAGCAACCTGAGGAGCTTTTTCACTGAGTACAGATTGTACGATATTCTTCAGGCTTAGTGACTGACCAGCCTCCTAGGTTCTCCCCAGAGACCGAGTCATTAAGGCATTTGTTCCCATGTCCAGCTTGACTCCAGGTCTTTCCATGACAGAGTCAATAAAGGAATCAAATCTACTCCAGCCTTTGCTCTGCACTGCAGTGAAAGGAGTAAGCCCTGCCTTACTCTTCGTTCTGGTTTTAGTACCTCCCGCTCTTCCCTCTCTCGCTCTAGAACTTAGTAGAATGTTTGATATACGTGAGGCTCAAAAAATGTGCACTGAGCTTGAGAAACAGCAGACACAGGGAGGGCTCTGGGACTCCCCCTTTCTACCCAAAAGCAGGACATGAAATTTCCCCTGAGAAAGGTGCCCTCCCTGTACCAGGAAGAACATTCATATCACCAGAGACTGGGAGGCAATGCCGAAATGGACCTGTACAAACACACCTACTAAAATGACCTTCCATTCGTTTCCTGCATTTAGCTGCTAGTGACTGTCCCACAATATACTGCTCATAGCACCAGCCCCTCTGTCTTGTCACATCCCCACAATTTATTGTTCGCTGTGTAACGAGGTATTTAAGCTTTTGGTCCTAATGACTTCTGGTCTTCATTTTCCTGTTGAAGACTCCCATGTACATGCAAAAAAATTAAATTTGTATGTTTTTCTTGTTAAAAAAAAAAAGTGTGCTAAGAGTCCTCATTACCAATTAGCATCAGTAGAAATTAAATTAGAACATGAAGCCAGAGTCCTGAGATGATCTTTCCTAAAATGGCCTGACAGAACCTTGAGAGCCGTTTTCTCATTTAAGGTCTCACACTCCAAGCAAAAGACAGGGGTAGAGCATGCAGCTCTGCACTCCAGACACCACAATGGTAATTAAATACCTCCATTGCAACAGGTCTGGGTTTGTGGTGTAACTGGAATTCTATTTTTGTTAGGTAAACAAAAATGCTAATCTGGAGACATTAATCTTTCCTCTTTTGATTTGGATGCAAATCTTGACTTAAACAATTTTCACTTTAAAATTTAAATGTCTATGGTAAGGTATTCATTTAGTGCCACAAATGAGATGTTTTTAATCCTTTGATCCAGTCATTCCACTATTAGGGCTCTATCAATGTGCAAAGTATAAGAAATATATAAGAAAGTTCACTGTGGAGACTGGTTCAAGATGGTGGAGTAAAAGGATGTGCACTCACTCCCTCTTGAGAGAGCACCGGAATCACAACTAACTGCTGAACAATCATCAAAAGGAAGACACTGGAACTCACCAAAAAGATACCCCACATCCAAAGACAAAGGAGAAACCACAATGAGATGGTAGGAGGGGCGCAATCACAATAAAATCAAATCCCATAACTGCTGGGTGGGTGTCTCACAAACTGGAGAACAATTATACCACAGAAGTGAAGGTTCTGAGCCCTGCATCAGGCTTACTGACCTGGGGGTCCGGCAATAGGAGGGGGAATTCCCAGAGAATCAGACTTTGAAGGCTAGCAGGATTTGACTGCAAGACTTTGACAGGTCTGGGGGAAACAGAGACTCCACTCTTGGAGGGCACACAGAAAGTAGTGTGCACATCAGGACCCATAGGATGCTGAACCAGACCTACCTGTTAGCGTTGGAGGGTCTCCTGCAGAAGCAGGGGATGACTGTGGCTCACCCGGGAACAAGGACACTGGCAGCAGAAGTTCTGGGAAGTACTCCTTGCTGTGACCCCATTAGCCCCACCAAAGTGTCTGTGGGCTCCAGTGCTGGGTCACCCAGGCCAAGCAACCAACAGGTAAGGAACTCAGCCCCACCGATCAGCAGACAAGCGGATTAGAGTTTTACTTAGCTCTGCCTACCAGAAAAACACCTAGCTCTACCCACTACCAGTCCCTCCTACCAGTAAGCTTGCACAAGCCTCTTAGATAGCCTCATCCACCAGAGGGCAGACAGCAGAAGAAGAACTACAATCCTGCAGCCTGTGGAACGAAAACCACATTCACAGAAAGATTGACAAAATGAAAAGGCAGAGGACTATGTACCAGATGAAGGAACAAGATAAAACGCCAGAAAAACAAATAAATGAAGTGGAGATAGGCAACCTTCCAGAAAAAGAATTCAGAATAATGACAGTGAAGATGATCCAGGACCTCAGAAAAAGAATTGAGGCAAAGATCAAGAAGATGCAAGAAATGTTTTAAAAAGACCTAGAAGAATTAAAGAACAAACACCTAGAAGCACTAAAGAACAAACAAACAGAAATGAACAATACAATAACTGAAATGAAAAATACACTAGAAGGAATCAATAGCAGAAGAACTGAGGCAGAAGAACAGATAAGTGATCTGTAAAACAGAATGGTGGAATTCACTGCTACAGAAGAGAATAAAGAAAAAAGAATGAAAAGAAATGAAGACAGCCTAACAGACCTCTGGGACTACTTTAAATGCACCAACATTTGCATTATAGGGGTCCCAGAAGGAGAAGAGAGAGAGAAAGGAGCTGAGAAAATATTTGAAGAGATTATAGTTGAAAACTTCCCTAACATGGGAAAGGAAACGGCCACCCAGGTCCAGGAAGCACAGAGTCCCAGGCAGGATACCCTAGGAGAAACACACTGAGACACATAGTGATCAAATTGAAAAAAATTAAACACAAAGAAAAATTATTAAAAGCAACAAGGGAAAAACGACAAATAACATACAAGGGAATTCCCATAAGGTTAACAGCTGATTTCTCAGCAGAAACTCTACAAGCCAGAATGGAGTGACATGATATACTTAAAGTGATGAAAGGGAAGAACCTACAACCAAGATGACTCAACCTGGCAAGGATCTCATTCAGATTCAATGGAGAAATCAAAAGCTTTACAGACAAGCAAAAGCTAAGGAATTCAGCATCACCAAACCAGCTCTACAACAAATGCTAAAGAAACTTCTCTATGTGGGAAACACAAGAGAAGAAAAGGACCTACAAAAACAAAACCAAAACAATTAAGAAAATGGGAATAGGAACATACATATTGATAATTACCTTAAACGTGAATGATTAAATGCTCCAACCAAAAGACAAAGGCTTGATGAATGGATACAAAAACAGGACCCATATGTATGCTGTCTACAAGAGACCCACTTCAGACCTAAGGACACATACAGACTGAAAGTGAGGGGATGGAAAAAGATATTCCATGCAAATGGAAATCAAAAGAAAGCTAGAGTAGCAATGCTCATATCGGACCAAATGGACTTTAAGATAAAGAATGTTACAAGAAACAAGGAAGGACACTACATAATGATCAAGGGATCAATCCAAGAAGAAGATATAACAATTATAAATACAGATGCACCCAACACAGGAACACCTCAATACATAAGGCAAATGCTAACAGCTATAAAAGAGGAAATCGACAGTAACACATTCATAGTTGGAGACTTTAACACCCCACTTTCACCAAAGGACGTATCATCCAAAATGAAAATAAATACGGAAACACAAGCTTTAAATTATACATTAAACAAGATGGACTTAATTGATATTTATAGGACTTAACACCTCCTTACACCAATGGACAGAGCATCCAGACAGAAAATGAATAAGGAAACACAAGCTTTAAGTGACACAATAGACCAGATAGATTTAATTGATATTTATAGGACAGTCCATCTGAAAACAGCAGATTACACTTTTTTCTCAAGTGCATATGGAACATTCTCCAGGATAGATCACATCTTGGGTCACAAATCAAGCCTTGGTAAATTTAAGAAAATTGAAATTATATCAATTTTCTGACCACAACACTATGAGATTAGAAATAAATTAGAGGGAAAAAAATGTAAAAAGACACAAATGCATGGAGGCTAAACAATACGTTACTCAGTAACCAAGAGATCACTGAAAAATCAAAAAGGAAATCAAAAACTACGTAGAGACAAATGACAATGAAAGTACGATGATCCAAAACGTATGGGATGCAGCAAAAGCAGTTCAAAGAGGGACGTTTATAGCAATACAATCCTACCTCAGGAAACAAGAAAAATCTCAAATAAAAAAATCTAAGCTTACGCCTAAAGGAACTAAAGAAATATAAACAAACAAAACCCAAAGTTAGAAGGAAAGACATCATGAAGATCAGAGCAGAAATAAATGAAATAGAAACAAAGAAAACAATAGCAAAAATCAATAAAACTAAAAGCTGGTTCCCTGAGATGATAAGCAAAATTGATAAACCTTTAGCCAGACTCATCAAGAAAAAGAGGGAGGGGACTCAAATCAATAAAATTAGAAATGAAAAATGAGAAGTTACAACGGACACTGCAGAAATACAAAGCATCATAAAAGACTACTACAAGCAACTCTATGCCAATAAAATGGACAACCTGGAAGAAATGGACAAATTCTTAGAAAGGTATAACCTTCCAAGACTGAACAAGTAAGAAGTAGAAAATATGAACAGACCAATCACAAGTAATGAAATTGAAACTGGGATTGAAAATCTTCCAACAGGGCTTCCCTAGTGGTGCAGTGGTTAAGAATCCACCTGCCAATGCAGGGGACACGGGTTTGACCCCTGGTCTGGGAAGATCCCACATGCCGCGGAGCAACTTAGCCCGTGTGTGACAACTACTGAGTCCGCCATCTAGAGCCCACGAGCCACAACTACTGAAACCCTCGTGCCTAGAGCCCGTGCTCTACAACAAGAGAAGCCAAGACAATAAGAAGCCTGCACACCACAACGAAGAGTGGCCCCCACTCACCACAACTAGAGAGAGCCCATGCACAGCAACGAAAAACCAATACAGACAAAAATTAAAAATCAAATAAATAAATTTATAAAAAAAAAATCTTCCAACAAACAAAAGTCCAGGACAACATGGCTTCACAGGTGAATTCTATCAAATATTTAGAGAAGAGCTAACACCCATCCTTCTCAAACTCTTCCAAAAATTGCAGAGGAAGGAACACAACCACACTCATTCTACAAGGCCACTATCACCCTGATACCACAACCGGACAAAGAAACTACAAAAAAAGAAAATTACTGACCAATATCACTGATGAATATAGATGCAAAAATTCTCAAAAAAAATACTAGCAAACAGAATCCAACAACACATTAAAAGGATCGTACACCATGATAAAGCAGGATTTATCGCAGGGATGCAAGGATCCCTCAATATACACAAATCAATCAATGTGATACACCATATTAACAAATTGAAGAATAAAAACCATATGATCATCTCAATAGATGTAGAAAAACTTTTGACAAAATCCAACACCCATTTATGATAAAAAACTCTCCAGAAAGTGGGCATAGAGAAAACCTACCTCAACATAATAAAGGCCATATACGACAAAGCCACAGCAAACATCATTCTCAATGCTGAAAAACTGAAAGCATTTCCTCTACAATCAGGAACAGGACAAGTATGCCCACTCTCACCACTATTATTCAACATAGTTTTGGAAGTCCTAGCCATGCCAATCAGAGAAGAAAAAGAAATAAAAGGAATAGAAGTTGGAAAAGAAGAAGTAAAACTGTCACTGTTTGCAGATGACATGATACTATATGTAGAGAATCCTAAAGATGCTACCAGAAAACTACTAGAGCTAATCAATGAATTTGGTAAATTTGCAGGATACAAAATTAATGCAAAGAAATCTCTTGCATTCCTGTACACTAAAAACCAAAGATCAGAAATAGAAATTAAGGAAACAATCCCATTCACCGTTGCAACAAAAAGAATAAAATACATAGGAATAACCCTATCTGAGGAGGTAAGAACCTGTATGCAGAAAACTATAAGACACTGATGAAAGAAATCAAAGATCACACAGATGGAGAGATATACCATGTTCTTGGATTGGAAGAATCAATACTGTGAAAATGATTACACTGCCCAAAGCAATCTACAGATTCAATGCAATCCCTATCAAAATACCAATGACATTTTTTACAGAACTAGAACAAAAATTCTTAAAATCTGTAGTGAGACACAAAAGACCCCAAATAGCCAAAGCCATCTTGAGGGAAAAAACTGAGCTGGAGGAATGAGACTCCCTGACTTCAGACAATACTACAAAGCTATAGTAATCAAGACAGTATAGTACTGGCACAAAAACAGAAATATAGATCAATGGAACAGGATAGAAAGCCCAGAGATAAACCCACACACCTATGGTCAACTAATCTATGACAAAGGAGGCAAGAATATAAAATGGAGAAAAGACAGTCTCTTCAATAAGTAGTTGTGGGAAAACTGGACAGCTACATGTAAAAATATGAAATTAGAACACTTTCTAACACCATACACAAAAGTAAACTCAAAATGGATTAAAGACCTAAATGTAAGACCAGACACTATAAAACTCTTAGAGGAAAACATAGGAAGAACACTCTTTGACATAAAGCACAGCAAGATTTTTTTGACCCACTTCCTAAAGTAATGGAAATAAAAACAAAAATAAACCAATGGGACCTAATGAAACTTTAAAGCTTTTGCACAGCAAAGGAAACTATAAACAATACGAAAAGACAACCTTCAGAATGGGAGAAAATATTTGCAAGCAAATCAATGGACAAAGGATTAATCTCCAAAAAATATATGCAGCTCAATGTTAAAAACACAAACAACCCAGTCTAAAAATGGGCAGAAGACCTAAATAGACATTTCTCCAAAGAAGACATACAGATGGCCAAGAAGCACATGAGAAGCTGCTCAACATCACTAATTATTAGAGAAATGCAGATCAAAACTACAATGAGGTATCACCTCACACCAGTTAGAATGGACCTCATCAGAAAATCTACAAACAACAAATGCTGGAGAGGGTGTGGAGAAAAGGGAACCCTCTTGCACTGTTGATGGGAATGTAAATTGATACAGCCACTATGGAGAACAGTATGGAGGTTCCTTAAGAAACTAAAAATAGAATTACCATATGATCCAGCAATCCCACTACTGGGCATATACCCAGAGTAAACCATAATTCAAAAGGACACATGCACCCCAATGTTCATTGCAGTACTATTTACAATAGCCAGGTCATGGAAGCAACCTAAATACCCATCGACAGACGAATGGATAAAGAAGATGTGGTACATATATACAATGGAATATTACTCAGGTATAAAAAGGAACGAAATTGGATCATTTGTAGAGATGTGGATGGACCTAGAGACTGTCATACAGAGTGAAGTCAGAAAGAGAAAAACAGATATTGTATATTAACGCATATATGTGGAATCTAGAAAAATGGTACAGATGAACTGGTTTGAAAGGCAGAAATAGAGACACAGATGTAGAGAACAAACGTATGGACACCAAGGGGGGAAAGCAGGTGGGTGGTTGGTGGTGGGATGAATTGGGAGATTGGGATTGACATATATACACTAATATTTATAAAATAGATAACTAATAACCTGCTGTATAAAAAAATAACAAAATTCAAAAAAAAAGTTATTTAATGGGGAAGAGCCTAAATTTCTAATAGTGATGGGTTGGTTAATTAAATTATAGTTTATCTACACCAGGAGTTCCCAAACTTTTTGGTCTCAGGACCCCTTTACACTTTGAACAATGACTGAAGCCCCTAAACAACTTTTGTGTATGTGGGTTATTTGTATGGGTATTTCCTATATCAGAAATTAAAAGGGAGAAATACTTAAACACATAAACGTTCAATACACACACATTCCATTAGCTGTCAGAGTGATGATATCACGTCATCGTGTAGTCTCTGAAAAACACCACTGTACACTCAGAAAGAATGGTATCAAAAAAGGGAAATAATGTCTTACAACATTATGAAATAATTTTGAGCTTATGGACTATCTGAGAGGGTCTTGGGAAACCCCAAAATTCCCTTGTCCACATTTCCACATTTTGAGGACCCCTGATCTATACAATAGAATACTATGTGACCACAAATTTTTATTGTGTAGAATATTCACTGACATTGAACACGTTCTGTTTTGAAAAAGAAAAAAAAAAAAAGAGCAGACTACAGAACATTATAAACAGTATTACACAATTTAAAACAATCAAAAAAGTAATGGAAAGACACACACGAACATACCTCTAGATGACGTATACCAGCATAGGCCTCTAGATGGTGAAAATACATGTTATTTCTCTTTCTGTTTTCCTGTGTTTTCCGCATTAAGCACATTTTTCTTTTGTAATCAAAATAAAATGTATGTAACAAACATATACCCATTGCCTATTTATAATCACCCTCTATTTTCTTACCCAGACTTGAAAATTTCAGCTTAGTAGTTTTAGGAAAGATATCACCCAGAAATGTCAATAAGGTATTAATTTTGCACGGTTCTAAATAAGGCCTACTTGTAGATTGTCCTTGCCTCTCAAACTGTGTTCTGCAGATGACATCAGTGTCACCTGGGAGCCTGCTGGAACCTCAGACTCTCCAGCTCCGCTTAAGACTGGCTAAATCAGACCCAGATAATTTAAAGTGAAATATGACCCAGGTGAATTAAGACCCAGGCGATTTATATATATTGAAGTTTGAGAAACCCTGGTGGCACATTAGAATTACCTGGAAGCTTTAAAAGGGGGTGGGGGTGGGTGGGGAAGGGCTGCACAGTGGTTTGTTTGTGTAATGCTCCCGGGTGATTCTCATGGGCATCTAGAGCTGAGAACCACTGTCAAACGCAAGGACCTGGTCACCTCCAACCTCTACCTGCTTCAGGGCAATGTCCCCTGCTGCAACATTGTGAGCTCCATGCCAGCCCCCAGATCAACTGGGTGGGGAAAAAAGTGGATTCCAGAACAAGGATAAAACACAGCATTTCCCATGGCCTGTAAAGTTATGGTGACTGCTTTAGAAGGCCTGGGGTGTGGCAACTGGCACTTTGCCTTCCACGGAATGCTTTGATAGACAATTCTGGCAGACTTTTTGGAATGAGTTTTTAAATATTCCCAGATGGCAGGGGGGTTGCACCTGCAGACACTGACCAGCTTTACCCTAATTTCTACTTTGCATCAGTCACCTCTTCATTCATACCCATCACCTCAATTATCTCAACTCATCATTCAGCAAGTTTTTGAGTGCTTGGCATGGGCCAGAGACTGGCCACAACTCCAGCACTCTCTGTACCTGAACTTCTCATGGCTTACCTGCACTTTTCCCCACTCCTGCATTGTGGAAGCTCTGGGGCCTCCCCATCTCCCCAGTGGCACTCACCTCCTCATGCCTCCACTCTCCCTGAGGGCCCAGGTCAGGCCTCTCTTCTTCCTCCAGGCCTTCTTCCATTACCCGTGATCCTCCCATCTCAGCCAGCACCACTTTGGAGAACATGCTCTTGGTGAAGTTTATATTTTCCACGAGTGTGGGTTTTTTCTCTCCTGCAGTTTACACTTCCTCAAAAATGTATGCAGAGTGCTTATAGCACAGTGCCTGGAACACAGTAAACTTTCAGTGAATGTTACCTGTTATGTCAAGGGATGGATGATGCATTCACCTCTGGTAGCTGGCTTGCAGCAGGGGTTGGTGAAGTAGTGGACTGATTCGGTCACAAACTAACAAGACTAAAGGAAGCAGAGTCATGGAAATTAGCTGTTTTATTTGTAAGACTTTAATCACTCACACAAGTTGCATTTAAGATGGTTTACTTCAAAGAAATACATACTGCACTGTGACCATTTTTTTTTTAAGTTTTATATATTTTATTTGTTCAGTGCCAAATTGTTTTTTTTAACATCTTTATTGCAGTATAATTGCTTTACAGTGTTGTGTTACTTCCTGCTGTATAACAAAGTGAATCAGCTATATGCATACATATATCCCCATAACCCCTCCCTCATGTCTCCCTCCCACCCCTCTAGGTAGTCACAAAGCACCGAGCTGATCTCCCTGTGCTATGCAGCTGCTTCCCACTAGCTATCTATTTTACATTTGGTAGTGTATATATGTCACTGCTACTCTCTGACTTCATCCCAGCTTACCCTTCCCCCTCCCCGTGTCCTCAAGTCCATTCTCTTTATTCCTGTCCTGCCGCTAGGTTCTTCATAACCTTTTTTTTTAAGATTCCATATATATGTGTTAGCATACAGTATTTGTTTTTCTCTTTCTGACTTAATTCACTCTGTATGACAGACTCTAGGTCCATCCACCTCACTACAAATAACTTAGTTTCATTTCTTTTTATCGCCGAGTAATATTCCATTGTATATATATGCCACATCTTCTTTATCCATTCATCTGTCGATGGACATTTAGGTTGCTTCCATGTCCTGGCTACTGTAAATTGTGCTGCAGTGAACACTGTGGTACATGACTCTTTTTGAATTATGGTTTTCTCAGGGTACATGCCCAGTAGTGGAATTGCTGGGTCATATCGTAGTTCTATTTTTAGTTTCCTAAGGAACCTCCATACTGTTCTCCACAGTGGATGTATCAATTTACAATCACACCGATGGTGCAAGAGGGTTTCCTTTTCTCCACACCGTCTCCAGCATTTATTGTTGGTAGATTTTTTGATGATGGCCATTCTGAATGGTGTGAGTTTGTACCTCATTGTAGTTTTGATTGGAATTTCTCTAATGATTAGTGATGTTGAGTATCTTTTCATGTGTTTGTTGGCAATCTGTATATCTCCTTTGGAGAAATGTCTATTTAGGTCTTCTGCCCATTTTTTGATTGGGTTGTTCGTTTTTTTGATATTGAGCTACATGAGCTGCTTGTATATTTTGGAGATTAATCCTTTGTCAGTTGCTTCATTTGCAAATATTTTTTCCAATTCTGAGGGTTGTCTTTTCGTCTTGTTTATGGTTTCCTTTGCTGTGCAAAAGCTTTTAAGTTTCATTAGGTCCCATTTGTTTATTTTTGTTTTTATTTTCATTACTCCAGGAGGAGGGTCAAAAAGGATCTTGCTGTGATTTATGTCATAGAGTGTTCTGCCTATGTTTTCCTCTAAGAGTTTTATAGTGTCTGGCCTTACATTTAGGTCTTTAATCCATTTTGAGTTTACTTCTGTGTGTGGTATTAGGAAGTGTTCTAATTTCATGCTTTTACATGTAGCTGTCCAGTTTTCCGAGCACCACATATTGAAGAGACTGTCTTTTCCCCATTGTACACTCTTACCTCCTTTATCAAAGATAAGGTGACCATATGTGTGTGGGTTTATATCTGGGCTTTCTATCCTGTTCCATTGATCTATATTTCTGTTTTTCTGCCAGCATCATACTGTCTTGATTACTGTAGCTTTGTTTTATAGTCTGAAGTCAGGGAGCCTGATTCCTCCATCTCCGTTTTCCTTTCCCAAGATTGCTTTGGCTATTTGAGGTCTTTTGTGTTTCCATACAAATTGTGAAATTTTTTGCTCTAGTCCTGTGAAAAATGCCATTGGTAGTTTGATAGGGATTGCACTGAATCTGTAGATCGCTTTGCATAGTACAGTCATTTTCACAATGTTGATTCTTCCAATGCAAGAACATAATATACCTCTCCATCTGTTTGTATCATCTTTAATTTCATTCATCAGTGTCTTATAGTTTTCTGCATACAGGTCTTTTGTCTCCTTCGGTAGGTTTATTCCTAGGTATTTTATTCTTTCTGTTGCAATGGTAAATGGGAGTGTTTCCTTAATTTCTCTTTCACATGTTTCAACATTAGTGTATAGGAATGCAAGAGATTTCTGTGCATTAATTTTGTAGCCTGCTACTCTACCAAATTCATTGACTAGCTCTAGTAGTTTTCTGGTAGTATCTTTAGGATTCTCTATGTATAGTATCATGTCATCTGCAAACATTGACAGTTTTACTTCTTTTCCGATTTGGATTCCTTTTATTTATTTTTCTTCTCTGATTGGTGTGCCTAAAAGTTCCAAAACTATATTGAATAATAGTGGTGAGAGTGGGCATCCTTGTCTTGTTCCTGATTGTAGAGGAAATGCTTTCAGTTTTTCACCATTGAGAATGATGTTGGCTGTGGGTTTGTCATATATGGCCTTTATTATGTTGAGGTAGGTTCCCTCTATGCCTACTTTCTGGAGAGTTTTTATCTTAAACGGGTGTTGAATTTTGTCAAAAGCTTTTGTCTGCATCTATTGAGATGATCATATGGTTTTTATTCTTCAATTTGTTAATATGGTGTATCACATTGATTGATTTGCGTATATTGAAGAATGCTTGCATTCCTGGGATAAACCCCACTTGATCATAGTGTATGATCCTTTTAATGTGCTGTTGGATTCTGTTTCCTAGTATTTTGTTGAGGAATTTTGCAACTATGTTAATCAGTGATATTGACCTGTAGTTTTCTTTTTTTGTGACATCTTTGTCTGGTTTTGCTATCAGGGTGATGGCAGCCTTGTAGAATGAGTTTGGGAGTGTTCCTCCCTCTGCTATATATATATATATATTTTTTTGCGGTAAGCGGGCCTCTCACTGCTGTGGCCTCTTCCACTGCGGAGCACAGGCTGTGGACGCGCAGGCCCAGCGGCCATGGCCCATGGGCCTAGCCGTTCCGCGGCATGTGGGATCCTCCCGGACTGGGGCACGAACCCGCGTCCCCTGCATCGGCAGGCGGACTCCCAACCACTGCGCCACCAGGGAAGCCCCTCTGCTATATTTTGGAAGAGTTTGAGAAGGATAGGTGTTACGTCTTCTCTAAATGTTTGATAGAATTCTCCTGTGAAGCCATCTGCTCCTGGGCTTTTGTTCGTTGGAAGATTTTTAATCACAGTTTCATTTTCAGTGCTTGTGATTGGTCTGTTCATATTTTCTATTTCTTCCTGGTTCAGTCTCAGAAGGTTGTGCATTTCTAAGAACTTGTCCATTTCTTCCAGGTTGTCCATTTTATTGGCATAGTTGCTTGTAGTAATCTCTCATGATCCTTTGTATTTCTGCAGTGTCAGTTGTTACTTCTCCTTTTTCATTTCTAATTCTGTTGATTTGAGTCTTCTTTTTGTGCTTGATGAGTCTGGCTAATGGTTTATCAATATTGTTCACCTTCTCAAAGAACCAGCCTTTAGTATTATTGATCTTTGCTACTGTTTCCCTCATTTCTTTTTCATTTATTTCTGATCTGATCTTTATGACTTCTTTCCTTCTGCTAACTTTGGGGTTTTTGTTGTTGTTGTTGTTGTTGTTTTTCTAATTGCTTTAGGTGGAAGGTTAGGTTGCTTATTTGAGATGTTCCTTGTTTCTTGAGGTAGGATTGCATTGCTATAAACTTCCCTCTTAGAACTCCTTTTGCTGCATCCCATAGGTTGTGGGTCATCATGTTTTCATTGTCATTTGTTTCTAGGTATTTTTTGATTTCTTCTTTGATTTCTTCAGTGATCTCTTGATTATTTAATAGTGTATTGTTTAGCCTCCATCTGTTTGTATTTTTTACAGATTTTTTTCCTGTAATTGGTATCTAGTCTCATAGCATTGTGGTCAAAAAAGATACTTGATACAATTTCAATTTTCTTAAATCTAAAAAGGCTTGATCTGTGACCCAAATATGATCTATCCTGGAGAATGTTCCATGAGCACTTGAGAAGAAAGTGTATTCTGTTGTTTTTGGATGGAATGTCCTAGAAACATCAATTAAGTCCATCTTGTTTAATGTATCATTTAAAGCTTGTGTTTCCTTATTTATTTTCATTTTGGATGATCTGTCCATTGGTGAAAGTGGGGTGTTAAATTCCCCTGTTATGATTGTGTTACTGTCGATTTCCCCTTTTAATGGCTGTTAGCATTTGCCTTAGGTATTGAGGTGCTCCTATGTTGGGTGCATAAATATTTACAATTGTTATATCTTCTTCTTGGATTGATCCCTTGATCATTATGTAGTGTCCTTCTTTGTCTCTTGTAATTTTCTTTATTTTAAAGTCTATTTTGTCTGATATGAGAATTGCTACTCCAGCTTACTTTTGATTTCCATTTGCATGGAATCTCTTTTTCCATCCCCTCACTTTCAGTCTGTATGTGTCCTTAGATCTGAAGTGGATCTCTTGTAGACAGCACATATACGGGTCTTGATTTTGTATCCATTCAGCCAATCTATGCCTTTTGGTTGGAACACTTAATCCATTTACATTTAAGGTAATTATCAATAGGTATGTTCCTATTACCATTTTCTCAATTGTTTTGGGTTTGTTTTTGTACGTCTTTTCCTTTTCTTGTGTTTCCTGCCTAGAGAAGTTCCTTTAGCATTTGTTGTAAAGCTGGTTGGGTGGTGCTGAATTCTCTTAGCTTTTGCTTATCTGTAAAGGTTTTAATTTCTCCATCAAATCTGAATGAGATCCTTGCTAGGTAGAGTAATCTTAGTTGTAGTTTTTTCCCTTTCATCACTTTAAATATGTCCTGCCACTCCCTTCTGGCTTGCAGAGTTTCTACTGAAAAATCAGCTGTTAACCTTATGGGGATTCCCTTGTATGTTATTTTTCCCTTGCTGTTTTCATATTTTTTCTTTGTATTTAATTTTTGATAGTTTGATTAATATGTGTCTTGGCATGTTTCTCTTTGTGTTTATCCTGTGTGGGACTCTCTGTGCTTCCTGGACTTGATTGACTATTTCCTTTCCCAAGTTAGGGAAGTTTTCGACTATAATCTTTTCAAATATTTTCTCAGACCTTTTCTTTTTCTCTTCTTCTTCTGGAACCCCTATAATTCGAATGTTGGTGTGTTTAATGTTGCGCCAGAGGTCTCTGAGACTGTCCTGAATTCTTTTCCTTCTTTTTTCTTTATTCTGCTCCCTCTCAGTTATTTGCAGCATTTCATCTTCCGTTCTTCTTTACTTATCCGTTCTTTTGCCTCAGTTATTCTGTTATTGGTTCCTTCTAGAGCATTTTTATTTTCAGTAATTGTGTTGTTCATCACTGTTTTCTCTTTTGTTCTTCTAGATTTTTGTTAAATGTTTCTTGTATTTTCTCCTTTCTGCTTCCGAGATTTTGGATCATCTTTACTATCATTACTCTGAATTCTTTTTCAGGTAGGTTGCCTATTTCCTCTTCATTTATTTGGTCTTATAGGTTTTTACCTTGCTCTTTCATCTGTAACATATTATTTTGTTGTTTCAATTTTTTTTTTTTTTTTTGATGAGTGGTGCTGTATTCCTGTCTTACTGCTTGCTTGGCCTGAGACATCCAGCACTGGAGTTTGCAGGCAGTTGGATAGAGCCAGGTCTTGGTGCTGAGATGAGGACCTCCGGAAGGCCTCACTCGATTGCTATTCTCTGGGGTCTGAGGTTCTCTGTTAGTCCAGCGGTTTGGACTTGGACGTCTTCCCACTGGAGCTCGGGCCCGATATCCGGCCTGGGAACCAAGATCCCGCAAGCTTTGTGGAGCGGTAAATTAAAAAAAAAAAAAAAAGGAAGAAAGAAAAAAAAAGGAGCAGTACAATATCGAGGAATAAAAAACTAAATACAAGTAGAAAAATTTACAATATATTAGGAACAATAAAACTATAATTGAAACAACTGCAACAAGGTAAAATAAAACTACAACAGAGAAAAGAAACAAAAAAGGGTGAGGGGACAAGCCAAAAGGAGAGAGCAATAACAAATTATAGAGAATAAAATAAAATTAGAAAAATAAAAGATTTGTTAGGAAAAATAAAAAATTTAAAAGAATCAACAAGGTAAAACAACCCCAATCTAAAACAGGAACAAGAAAAAAAAAAAAAAAAAAAACCTTGGCTATGGGGGTGGAGTTTAGGCAGGGGGGTGGAACTTAGGCAGGGGCAGGGTTTTGGGTGGGGCGGGACCCAGGCGGGGCGACATTCAAGCGTGGGGCGGGGCCTCTGCTTAGGACCTCCGGAAGGGGAGAGGCAGCACCTGGAAAGGAGGGCCTCTGAGGTGTGGAGGTCCAGACTTTGGAGGTAGGACCCTGAGTGAGGGTGTGTGGGTGGGGTTTAGGCCCAGCGCCTTGGAGGGGGTCTCCAAGTGAAGAGGTGGGGCCCTGGGTGGGGGTGTAAGGGTGGAGCTTGGGCTCTGTGTGGCAGGAGGGAGGCTCCGAGGGCAGAGGATTAGGCCCAGGAGCCAAACAGGCTCCCTGGTGCCTAAGTGGACAGGGAAAGCACAGGCCACGTTCCCTTCTGTTCCTTCGCATCCCTCCCCCACTGTCTCCCACAGGGTCTCCCCTGTCCCCACTGGACCCCTAACCGTGGGTGGGTCCCGCTGGGTGTAGGAACTCCTCCCCTTCCCCAGCCACCCCTCAGAGGCGCCAGTCCCATCCCTCCTCCACTTCTCCTCCCCCCTCACTCCCCCCACGCCCCACATCCTACCCGGTAGCTGGGGGTTCCTCCTGTCCCCTTAGGTGTCCGTGGTCCCCCACTGGTGCCTGGTAGGTGCCCTCGTTGGAAGGAGACGCAAATTCTGCATCCTCCTAGTACAGCGTCTTGACTCCACCCCAGTGTGACCATTTTTAATCATCATGTAATAAAGCATCCCTTGTTTTAAATGCCCCACAAAACGTATCAAGGCTGTTTTCAAAGAGCTGAAAGCAGATACAGAGAGCAAGTCCTTAGCCATGTTCGGGTGCATCCACTCAAATAATAAGAGCCACATACACATTCTACCAGCTAAAAGCAGCACATGGTCCTACCATTTCCAGCCTGAAAGCCAGCAATAGCTGCTCAAACTCTATTAGGTTCCTAATAAGCCACAATGTAGATGGCTTAAGGCACAGAAATTTATTGTTTCATAATTCTGGAGGCTAAAAGTTCAGGGTTGGCTCCTTCTGGAGGCTCTGGGGGAGGGTCGATTCCATGACTCTCTCCTGGCTTCTGGTGACCCATTCGCAGTCTTTCGCATTCCTTGCCTTACAGATGCATCGCCTGATCTCTGCCTTCACGTTCATATGGCTTTCTCCCTGTGTGCATGTCTGCGTCCAAGTTTCCCCTTTTTATAAGGACAATAATCTACTGGAGTAGGAACCCACCCAGTATGACCTCATTGTAATTACGTCTGCAACAACGCTATTTCCAAATAAGGTCACATTCTGAGGTCCTGGAGGTTAGGACTTCACATGAATTTTTGGAAGACGCAATGCAACCTATAACAAACTCCTAAAACACAAGTTACAGTCAGGAACACTCTACCAGTCTTCACAGCCTTTAAAATCAAGGTTGCAAATTCTCAGATCAAAGCACACTCCACAGGGGTGCTTTTAGAGGGAATACAAGGAATAGCTAATCTTTGTTTCAGGAGACTTGCTTGTCTTGAAGAGGAATACAGATGCAGATCAGGACACTGGGGCCTTGTGTCACAGAAGCCTCCAGAGTGCCAGTGGAGAGTAGGGGCGAGCTGGGAGGGAAAGTGTAAAAGGTCAGTGCACCTCCCCTCCTCGTTGGGCATTTTGACCGAGGCAGTGCCTCTTGCCTGGTAGATTAGCAGTTTCAGACTGTCTCCACCCCGTCTAGAAACTTTGTCTGAGCCTAGGCAGGAGGACAGGGCCCAGCTTCAACCTGTACACATTGCTACAGTGACCTGGAAAGTCCCAGCCATAAGATTGGGACTTAGATGGTGAAGGGAGCTTAACACCTGCTCCCTAACTTTCCAAAACAAACTCTGTCATGTCATTTTTCAGGAGTGTCAAAGGAATAAAGCACCTACCCACCCTAAGCAAGCAACATACAGCTGTACACCCTCAAGTTTCTCCAAAGAGCAAGGGCCTCTGAATAGACTGTAGTGACTCTTCCAACTCAAGTCAGGAGTGGTCCTACAAGGTCGCCACTAGAGGGCAGGCTGTTAAAACGTTCCTTTCAAACCAGTCGTTCTGCAAAAGCAAAAGCTAATACAAGCTGACAAGCTCCAGGTTTAAAAGGCGGCTTTCTAGCTGGTCCTCTCCTACATGTAGTTCAGTGGAGCGCAACACCATGCGAAGCACCACCTTGTTTGCATGCTACCATTTTCTTTTCAGAGTAAATTTACAGAGTAAAGCCCAGGAACGAACCCGCTCTTCCTTCAGCTTTCCTTCTGTTGGGGGTTCCTGGAAGTGAAGGAATTACTGGCCAGGGCAGGTCCTGAGGAGTTTGGTTTAGGTTAAAGGATACCAGGATGAACTCACTCAGGCACCCATCCTCTCCTTGGTGCCAAGCTTACAAGAGTACTACTCAGCATGAACACTCCCCAAAGGAAACTCTATTTAATTCCTCAAAGAAGTCTTAAAAACCATAATTTTATAAACTCTTCTGTCACAAACTCTTCCAAAAAAAGAAACGCTCAAGTCTACAGATGGCTTCGGTCCCGTGCAGAATTTGGCTTCCCTTCTCTGTCCCCTACCCACACCTAGATACATCTGTCTTGTCTGTTGTCATGTATAGACTTTATCATGTCACCATGATAAGGCCCAAACTAAAGTATTTCCAAACAGTGCATTTTCCTTCTCATTCAAAGACTAGGCCTCCTACTGCTGAAAGGGCATCACTTAGAAACAGCCCCCCGGCCTCCCTGGAGAGAGCTGGCCACCAACCTCATTGGCCAGCGTTTATGGAGAGCTTCCCAGTTCTTCCTTGGAGGTCTCAACAGGATTTCCCTAGAGGAGGAGGGCTTCGTGGAATAAATGACAAAGAGCTGGGGAAGGCCTGCCAGGTCGCTGGGCTCAGGCTTCTCATTGTTCAGCCCACCGGCTTCCCAGGGCTCTGGTCCAAGGCCGCAGAATCAGGAAACTGCAGAATTAGTGCATCCACCCACCCCGTACACACACACACACACACACACACACGCACGCACGCACGCACGCACGCACGCACGCACACACACACACACACACACACACGGCACGGAGGAGGAAACAGTCTGCATAAGAAGAAGCCAAGAGACACTTCTCAGCACCCCCTTGAGAGAAGGCTGACTGAGACCTGGGGCGGGAAGAAAGCTGCAAGAGAAGCAGAGGTTTATTCTTTGCGAGGAGGAGGGAGGACAAGGAAAGGCACTTCTATTTCAAGTGCTTCATGACACGAAATTCTGCTTTTGAATTCCTGCATTCATTTCAAAAAAAAAAAACTATCAGATATTTTTAAATCATAGAAACCAATGATGTTTGTGGGAGCTGGTCAAACAACGGAGATAGAGAAATTTAATAATCATCCCCTTCTAAATATGGAAGAAACCTCCTGTAAGTTCTGAGTTTTGTAGACAAAGCACCTTGTTACCTCTGAGCTGTAACATTTCTCCTTTGTTGGCCCAGAGTTTGCTCTGAACAAGGAGGGCCAATTACCTCACGTGCACAGATAATCTCTACAGCACAGCTAAGAAAACTCAAGAAATAGGGATTAGTTATCTCCAGTTACCCCTGATAAATTTCCTTATAGTCAAGATAACATTTTTGTCTTAAATATCCAGGGAAGTGAGGCACATTGTTTCTCAAACAAGTATTGAGACATAGTGTCAGGGTCTGAGAATACTATGTGAACCATAACATTTTGTTTTCTTTTCATCTTTGAAAATAGTCTTTAATAGTTTGAAAGAGGTTTCTGAGGTGATAGTTCACAATGAAAGGACATTTACATTGGCATTTTAATCTTAAAAACTTAGATTTTTAAGATTCCTGTTCTGAGACTGCTAGAAATTATTTTCTCATAAAAGGCCTGTGAATATTATTAAGATTTACCTAGGTCCACGGGTCCTAAATCTCACTGTGCATAAAATTTTCACGGGAACTTCTTAAAAATACAGGCTCTGGCTCTCCCACTCCAGAATTGCTCGGGGCAAGGTCTGATCTGTATTCTACGCGGTGCCCAGGTGATTGTGACCAGCAGACAATGATTTCAGAGACAGAGGTTTTCCTCCATCCCCAGCTCTGCCCCCGTCTCTCATCAGTCCGTGTCCAGCAGCACAAAGGGACCTTCCCCTCCCCAGCCACAAAATGTCCCCTCTCCTTTTCCCCTCTGAGAGAACCTGATCAGAACGGTGCCTTTCCAAGTGTCCTTCCCAGACAAGGAGCAACGGCGTCACCTGGAAACGTGTCAGCAATGCACATTCCGTTCTCAAGCTCCACCCAAGACCTACTAAATTAGAAATTCTGGGGATGGGCAGACCCAGTAACCTGTGTTTTAACAAGCTTTCCAGGTGATTCCAATGCACACTTAAGTTTGATCACCACTGGATTGGAGAATTTCACAACTGCAAGAGAGAATGAAGACAGACATAACTCCATGTAAGGTAGAACCAAGTTTATTAATGACAACCTTTAATTACAACCACTCTCAAGTGTAAAAAATAAAGGGTGATTAATTAAAATTTAGAACTCACTTGGACTTGCTGTTTGGCCTTTCACTGGATGTGCCAAAGGGTGGGAAGCTCGCCTGATTCTTAATCAACTGGTCAGGTGGAGTTCACTGGAGAATGAGGTAACAAACAAGACAAGAGTGCCAACTGGAGAGCTCAAGTCTTCTCCATGTTGGAATGACAATACGGAATGGCAACAGTGGTGGGGGCAGAGATGAAACAAAATAATCTTACAGCCAGAATATGGAACGAACATCTCTAACTACACAGAGACACAGAAACACACACATGCAGAGTCATACACACCTTAACTCTGGAGCCTAGATTTTCAAAGAATTTTTGTCCTTTCTCTGAGCAGATGGACACATTCATCAGCCACAGCGATGCAACATGGGGCTGAAATGGAAAACCTTGCTAAGTTTCCACCAACTATGCTAGCTGGCTGCCCAGTTCTGTGTTGGTAAGTGTGTCATCACCGTAAAATACACCTGTGGTCTTCCCAGTGTTCCACAGACTAACATCTCCTCCCCAGGGGGTGCGACATCCTGGTGGACCTGGATGATTAAAATCTGGGGGCAAAACTCGTCCCTCCCACCTGGAATGGGGGCAGGTGGCAGTATCTGGAAGTGTTTCCCACCTTGTGTCACAGAACACTCGCCCCATCAATGCTCTCCCCTCCAAAGAGTTTGTGCTTTGTTACCATCCTGAAGGTGAGTCTGTACTAAGAAAAGAAGGAGCTCTGGCCATGCACGCTGGGTTTTTTTTTGTTTTTGTTTTCATTTGTTTTTAATAAAAACGAACTAAAACCAGAAGAAAGAAACCATCAGAAGCTTTGATTGTGTCCACATCATTTCAGAATTGGGTTTAATTCCCTTCAAAGAGAAAGACGGGGAGGCTGCAGAAGAGGCCAGGATGATCAACCGACACGGTTCAGAGAGTGTTGAGTCCACAGAAGCATCTGCGATGGCCCAGATGGATCCTTCGCAGACAGGGAGGACACATCTCTAAAGGCTGTGAACCCACGAAATCAACGCTGACCGAATAACGTTTTTAAAGGTTTGTAGAAAAGACGGCAGGTAAAGGAGTTGGTGGATTGATTCACAGGTCATGCAGGGAGATTATATAAAAAATTAATATTCGAGCTGAGTAAAAAAAAATCTTTAAAATTTAAGAAACTGTATCATAGCTTTCACTTTTGGAAGAAAACAAAAACAAAAAAACACCCACAACAAAACGAAACCCATAGTATTCCAGAGTTTCCAAAGAATCCAACGACTAATTTGGTAGGCTGCAGTATTTACTACCTCTTCATTAACCTCATTTTCTCCTTGGATTTCATTGATAAATAAAGCTCAGGCCTACTGAGAAAAGAGATCTGTCCTGCTAAAATTCAGCATCATGAAGTGTTCCAGAGCCCTGCTCAGCACACAAGGAATATCCAACTTCTCTTACGAGGAGAAACTTCAGGAGAGACCAGACGTGCCCACACAAGCTCCTTGTTGAAGGCGGTCACAAAATCTGAACCCAAAGGCAAGCTGTTTTCTTCTTGGGACCATGGTTGTAGCAGTTCCTTGAAATGAAACCACAGCCCTCCCAGGTAAGGGGCTGAGTTTTAGAAAAGACGCACTTCCTCAGGCCATGGCACAGGAGGCAGCCCTCCAACTACCGAAGCAGAGAACAAGCCTTTTCCACAAATTCAGTACATCTGGGTCCCCCACCCTCCCTTTTTTTCTCATTTGGTAAGTATCCAACCGTCCAGAAATTCATGGCTACAATAGAGATTCACGGCGCAACGACTTTCATACTGGTTAATTTTTTTTTTTTTTTAATTCTGTCAGTGAGCAGCATTTCCCAGTTCTACCCCCCAAAAAACTAAGTTCTGATGGCAGCTCCATCAGGTGGGATCGCAGGATGCCTCTGTGATTAGGGTCCGTGCAGCATGGGTATCAGTTGGGCGCACTGGAGGGTCAGGAAGGCGGGGTCTGTCCAGTGTCTGGAGGCAGCTGTTGCAGGCGCTCTACCAGCTAGCCCTGACAGCTTCAATATCACTCACCAGGTTCTGGGCCAGGCAGATCCCAAAAATCTGGGCAAGGAAGGAAAAGACAGTCAAACAGTAGAACTTTTAACTTTAGATTAGGCTTTTCTTTGGCTACTGAATTCCATTTTTTAAAAATCTTTGATTTTTAAAAATTGAGATAGAATTCACATCCCACAAAATTCATCCTTTTAAAGTGTATAATTTATAGCGATTTTCGGTATATTCGTGAGGATGTGCAACTATCACCGCTACCTAAATCCAGAACATGTTCGTTACCCCAAAAAGAAACTCTGTACCCATGAGCAGTCATCCAGACCCCACCCCCATCCCGACAGGTCTGGCAACCACGAAGCCACATTCTATCGCTACGGACTGGCCTATTCCGGACATTTAATAGAAACAGGATCATATAATATATGGCCTTTTGTGTTGGTCTGCTTTCACGTAGCAAAATGTTTTCAAGGTTCGTCCATGTTGCAATGGTAGTTCAGTCTCTTCGATGGCTGAATAACATTCCGTTATACGGATACACCACATTTTGTTCATCCATTCATCAGATGATGGACATTTAGATGGTTTTCATTTTTTGGCTATTGCAAATAATGCTGCTCTGAACATCTGTGTACTTTTTGGGTGAACATGTTTTCAGTACTTTTGGGCACATACCTAGGAGTAGAATTGCTGGGTCATATGGTCACTCTATTTAATTTTCTTATGAACTGACAAATTGTTTTCCAAAGAGACTGCATCATTTTCATTCCCTTCAACAATGTATGAGGGTTCCGATTTCTTCACCTCCTAACCAGCTCTTGTTATTGGTTTGTCTTTTTTATTATAGCCATCTTGATATGTTTGAAGTGGTATGTCATCGTGCTTTTGATTTGAATTTCCCTCACAGTTAACGATGTCATTACGAATAGCGAATGTGTATTTTCTTTGGAGAAATGTCTATTCAAATCCTTTGCCCACCTTTAAATTGGGTTTGTCCTCTTCTATTGTTGAGTTGTTCTTCATATGTTCTATATACAGGATCCTTAACAGATGTACTGATGTGCAAATATTTTCTCCCATTTTGTGGGTTGTCTTTTCACTTTCTTGATAGTATCATTTTCAGCACAGAAGTTTTTAATTTTGAAGAAGCCCAATTTGTCCACTCTTCCTTTGGTTGCTTGTGCTTTTGGTATCATATCTAAGGAAACACTGCCTAATTCAAGGTCACGAAGATGTACACCTATACTTTCTTCTAAAACTTTTATAGCTTCACCTTTTACATTTAGGTCTTTGATCTGTTTTGAGTTCATTTTTTATTTTTTGGCCAAACCATGAGGCTAGCAGGATCTTAGCGCCCCCCACCCCCAACCAGGGATCAAACCCAGGCCCCCTGCAGTGGAAGCACAGAGTCCTAATCACTGGACCGCCAGGGAATTTTGAGTTAATTTTTATATGTGATGTGAGTTAGGGGTCCAAATACAATCTTTTGCATATAGATAGCCAGTTGGTCCAGCACTGTTTGTTGAAAAGACTATTGTTTCTCCATTGAATGGTCTTGGTTTCCTGGTCAAAATATCAGCTGACCATAGATACAGAGGCTTTTTTGAACTTTCAGTTCCATTCCACTAATCTGTAGGTCCAACCTTATGCCAGTATACTCTATCTTGATCACGGTAGCTTTGTAGTAAGTTTTGAATTGGGAAGTGTGGATTCTCCAACTTTGTGCTTGTTAAAGTTTGTTTTGCTATTCTGGGTCCCTTGAATTTCCATATGAATGGTAGGATCAGCTTGTCCATTTCTGCAAAAAAGGCAGTTGTAATTTTGGTAGGGGTTGCACTGAATCTGTACATCAATTTCGGGAGTACTGTCACCTTAACAATATTAAGGCTTCCGATCCGTGAATGCGAATGGCTTTCCATTCATTTAGGTCTTCTTTAATTTCTTTCAACCATGGCGCCTCATTTGTGACCCTCTAAGTTAAAGGTATCACATCACCATAAGATGCAAAGCCTAGCTCTTGGGACTTCCCAGGAGGAAAAGTAGGTGCTCTATTCCCTCCCAGCACTTTGGCAAGGTGGCCCAGAGAGAGAAAGGAGCAGAGCGTATCTGTGAAACTCCAAAAAGCCTTAGCCTTCCACTGGGCAGGGCTCTACATCTGACCATTCCTGTCTGACCGGTTGTCACAATGCCACGTTACTGAGCCCATGGCAATGTTGGAATGCCAGCAGGCAAATACTGACCCAGTCAATTTCTCTTTCTTGAAAAGGAAAAAAAAAAAGGTTTCCTAAAGTCTTTCAGGACAGTAGCATCTAAAATCAGAGCTTCAATAAAATACAAACCAAATATAGTTGAGGTCTGTTCCCCAGCCCTCCAATGTGTCTTAAAAACTGTGAAATGATGGTGAAGCTTTGCTCCTGTCCTGGTGAGCGCTCTCCCAGGGCATCATTTCCCTGCGACATCCATCTTACCTGTAGCAATGCAATGCCTATGAAAATACCAGCCACAATGGTTAAGTTGTCCTGCAACCACTTCTCAAACTGGGGCACACAGCCTTTCGTGTAGATTACAATCTGCTGATCGACTTCCTTCAGAAGGGAAGAGGAGAGCACAGCATCACTAAGCAAGTTCAAAAGCTCCTCCAACACCCTTCGTGCTAAGCGACAAGATGAGTTTCCACTTACTGGTTTTTGCCTGGCATCATAGCCACACTGAGTGTTGATGACATCTTCCTGGTGGAGAAAAGAAACAGAAGAGTGAAATTCACTCTTGTCAGAGAGAAAGCCCACCTAGGGGTCAGCAGAAGACCCCTGTTAAGTGCTGGTCAGAAAATGTTTATTTGGGCACACAGACGTCCCAGGCACCATGTTAAACACCTTTACACATAATTCCATGGAATTATTATAACCATCCTCAGAAGTAGGTATTAAATATCCCTTCCTTTCCAAATGAGGAAAACTGAGACTCAGGAAATATCAGAAAGACTAGTAATTCCATTATGTGGAAGGCTCTAGATTCAAAGTTGATGATCTCAAGAAGCTTATGGGTTTAGGAAACTGGAGACATAAAAACCACAGTTAAAGGTTTCTTATAATTACTTTCATAATGACTATCTTCACTTATGATCTTTTGGGGGGAATTCTACTTTTGAATCTATATACTTGTAT
Organism: Orcinus orca; assembly: GCF_937001465.1. Taxonomy (NCBI): domain Eukaryota; kingdom Metazoa; phylum Chordata; class Mammalia; order Artiodactyla; family Delphinidae; genus Orcinus; species Orcinus orca. The sequence goes on from NC_064562.1 coordinate 18,591,934, forward strand.
GTGATTTAAATGATTTTTCAATGAGAATGAATTATGTTGATAATTAAAAATGATACCCTGACCACACAGCACATGGACAGATGCCCTGAAATCTTACAGGCCTGATCAGAAACGTGGGTTCCGCTGCTCTAGGTTTGTTTATGTTTCCCCTCTGGAGGGTATGGGGTGGATTTTATTAGCTTAGCATTTATGGAATGAGATCTCTCTACCCAGAGGATCTGTCGTTGAAAGGGGGACACAACACCTGAGAATCTTCAGAATTCTTCTGATGGAACGGTAACTCAGGGCAGGGGCTGGAGATGGAGAGAGCAGGGCTTGCATCTACTGCCTGGGTGGGCGCCCTGGGCTCTGTGCTGGGCGCTCTCTTGCCTCCCAGCCTCCTCAGAGGAAAGGAGAAGTGAGCTAGTGGGAAAGGCTGGCGTTGCCGCTGAGGGCTCAGAGCAGGGCAGCGCAGTCCTCACCGACTCTGTCCCCTTCAGACCACCTCTGGTGGGCAGCCTACGAGAAGCTGTGCTTTGCTACCTCAGACCACTGTCCCCTCTTCTCTCTCTCTCTTTTTTTTTTAAATCGAAGTGTAGTAGATTTGCAATATTGTATTAGCTTCAGGGGTACAGCATAATGATTCAGTATCCTTACAGATGAACCACGCCCCCTTTTAAAGAGCCCCGCACCCCCCCTACCTTGCAGGGGAAAATCGGCCATGAACTCATCAGCGCCCACTCGGCTCTGCTCCTTGTGGGGAAGGGCGGGTCTGGGAGAGGACACCTGGGGACTGACCAGCCAGAGAGAGGCTGAAGAGGGCGGAAGGGCCAGGGGCACCTTCTCTCTCACATTCATTGTTCTAACCCTCAATTCTGGCTTTTAACTTACAGCAGGGGTGCTGCATTTTAAGCTGTTCTACCTACCAGGCACATGATTTGACTCAAAATACAATCAAACCTGTGGTAAAGAGGGTGGCTTGTGAACAGGTTTTATGTTTTTGTTTCCGTTTTTTTTAAAAAAAGAATGACTGTAGTCATTCTGGCCCAGAGTCTGGGCAGCTGCAGTCTTCCTGCAAGTGGTCTCGTCCTATCTTGTCTCAAACTCTTCTGCTATTCCTAGGATTCCTTCGGAGCTAAGTCAGCAAGAAAAGGGTTACTAACCCCAAGCAATGCAGAGAGCTTCCACACAAGCCCATCCTTCTCGCAAAGAAGGAATCACAGGCAACAGAGGCAGCTGCCTGAGTCTAAGCTCGGTTCCATCACTTGCCAGCAATGTGAGCTTGGGAAAGTGACTTAAACTCCACGGGCCTTGATTTCACCTGAAAAGGGAAGATAATGGTGGCATCTGCCAGCAGGGATGTTCCAAACTCAAGCCAACACACAAAAAGGCTTAGAATAGGAACCAGCACGTACTGCTAAATTAATGTCAGGGATGATTACTCCTACTGGGAAGATCTGAGCACTAACCCCCCTACAGGAGCTACAGTTAGGAATAAGAGGGTAGGTAAGAAGAGGTTTCCAGAAAAAACCCACTCTGCTCATCCCACACACGCTCTCGGTGTGACGCGCGGAGCAGGCCAACGGGTTGCTGGCAGCCACTTACTGCGGGGTCTTTAGTACAGCAGGAGAAGGGCACGCCGCATCGCTCTCGACTTGCATTGGAATCTGTGCAATTGAAGTAAATATTTAGGTTCCAATCATCAGCTCCAAAAGCCCCACAGCACTGCCACTAGAGCAAACAGGAGAGAATTAGAACATCTCGACTTGGAGGCGACCAGGTGCCTACACTTGCACCCGCCAGGACGACCCACACCCAGCTTCTGCCAGCTCTAACCTTCTCTGTATCTCAGAATTTATTTTTAAACCAATTGAACCTAAAGGGCTCCTGTAAAAGCTTCCAAGGTAAGGCTGAAGGTTTGTAAGGATGTGTTGGTGTGAGACTTAGAAAACAATTGATGAGACCCGTGGTGTTAGGTGGAAGACGGGCAGAGCCTGAGTTGTACAGCAGGGCCCACTTAGAGATAAGCAAGACAGAAAACAGCGGTAGTGTCTGAAGGAGGCAGCTGGGGTTGTGGGTAGATCTAGAGGCTTACTTTTTTGAAAATTTCCATCTCTAAATTTTCTAATTTGAAAATTTTCCATCTCTGAACGTTTTTTTTAAAAAATCCATTTTATTGAGGTGTAATTGACATACAATAAACTGCACATATTTAAAGTATACAATTGTATAAGTTTTGACACACTTATACATCATAAAACCATCACCACAAGCAAGACAGTGAACGTACTCGTTACCTTCCCCCAAGTTTTAGAGGCTTACTTTTCATTCTATATCTGTTTCTACTCTGAATTTTTATAAAAAAAGAGCGTGTATTTACATTTTCAACCTGAAAAAAATTCAATCATCTAATTAAAATATAATCCAACAAGATGTTCAATTCAGTGGGTCTTAAATGAGGCCTGATTCAAGGGCTGCTCCACCATAAGCCCCTTTGACACTCCCCATGCTGGACTAGCCCTGCTTCTCCAAGTTAAAGAAACATCAAGCCTTGACCATTTGAAGGGTTTCAAGACCAATAGCTACTTCCAAGTATTAAAGGCCATGAGAGAAAAGTGAAATCACATGAAATAACAGAATCTCCATATAAGGCAGACAGCATCTCAAGAGAACGTGTATCTGCACAGTCTTCCGACTCATCGAGTCCTCCGAGCGCTTGGGCTGTGCATCTCCAGTTTGCCTACAACGCTCCATCAGATTGGTCACGCAAACTAGTCAGCAATAATACTTGGCAAGGTATGAGCCTGCATCCATTATGACCCAACAAAACCGTGAAGCCTGCTGAGGAGATGAAACAGGGCTTAATTTCACACCCGAGGGACAGCAGGCTCCAGGACAGTCGTTGCTGTCACCGAACAAAGGCAACACAATTCAGCTCACTTCCGAGCACCTAAGGAGGGCAGGGGGCCTCCCTCACAGCAAGTGCCGATGCAGCCCTCTCCTCCCTTTATCAAAGGGACCCCAGCTCACTCTGGAAAACTGTCCAACCAAGAGACAGCCACTGGTCCGCTGAGTTTCTGCGTGCCCTCCAGTTCTGCCATATACGTGAACGTCACGGACACGGCTCTCCAGGTCTGCTCACCTTATCCAGGTTTCTCAGTGCGTGCAAATAAAGGCCTGTCAGTGTGTAGGACGATAACACCTGAAGCCTGATATAAAACCATTGTACGTCTTATGAGAGTGGCATGATATCCCCGTGAGTTAAGTAGTTGCTACTATTATTCCCATTTTACTCTTGGGGAAATAGCTCAAGGTCCTATTAGCCCAAGGTCACTCAGCTAATCAGATTCTGGCACTAGCTGTGTCTTCCGAACCCTTGTTTATACCATTCTGCGTTGTGAGTGGAACAGGGCATCCGCTACTTCGTTCGCATCGCAGGGGCTGTCACGTCGTAATGTTGAGAAACCTGAGTGGGATGGCTCTACTCCACAGGTTCTTCACTTGTGAGAAGCCACCAAGGCTTGACTTTCAGTTTTAGCTGCGGGCGCTATAATAATATTTGGATAGGCACAATTCTAGGAACTTTGTGGATAAACATTCTATCGACTAAGTATATCATTATGAGCTATGAAGTGTGGAGAATGATCAAAAAGGGGGCCAAGGATAGGAAAGAACCCACATCTAACACCAAAGAACAGGGTTAAACCTACAGCAAAACAATCGTCTTCAAATGTCCATAGGAATGGGCACCTTTGACTCTAACCTTTTTGCCTAAGAGTTTTCTTCCTTGTTCTTAGTAGAAATTGAGGTAAGTGAAAATAAGACATTTCCCACTAGGGTACATATCGTGTACGCCCTAGAACAAGTCAGAAAATAATAAATACACAAGCAAACAGACAAAAACCCATGCAGAAAAGTCAGAGGTAGGTTCCAGCTGGCAGGTGCAGAAGCCAGGAGGAGCTTTCATTGGGGTCATCCTTCCGAGAAGGCTTTTAACTTGAAAATAAACCAAATTTAAACTTACATATTCCTGGGTGAAGTCTATGAGGTTTTGCAAATCAATGTCATCCCTGTACGCTCTGATGTTGTTGTTTATAAAGAAATACAGCTGGTCTTTGATCCAGTCTTTGAAAACGAATGCCAGAACCCCGGCAGTGAGCTCCAGGAAGAAAATGATTCCCAGGAAGACAGAAAACTAAAACAAAAGGCACACACACAGACAACAGTTATAAGGGCGATTTGATCCTGTACAGTCAAATGCTTCCTTCTAAAAAGCTGTATAATACCATTGGGTTGTTACCCACGGCCAAAGCAGATAACCTTCAGTTTCTTAAGATTCATTAATAGAATATTACACTCCAAGAAAGGATTTTTAAAAATCACTTCATAATCACATTTTAGGGGCTCTGGTGTTCCATTTGGTAATTAACCAACAAAGCCCGTAAGCAGACGTGGATACTAGGAATTCCTCATTAGACCCACATTAAGGCCTAATGAATTTCTCCTGATGAATGCATTCGTCAGACGCCTGAACAACGACCTGCTCCTACCTCTAGTAAGCTTTTGGAACGCTGAAAGATAAATTAGCCCAGTATTTTAAGATCGCCTGTCATTTGTTACTGTGGCCTTGATTCTGTATGCAATACAGTCCTTTTCCGGATTCAGATACCGTGTTAACTCCCCTTTGCACCTGCGACACGGGGCAAAACAGCAGATGGGTTCATTTTAGGTGAAGAGGTCAAAGAGGAACTGGGTGGGAAGGAGGGGGCAGCTGTGACATGAAAATAATTTCCCATGATGCAAACAAAATGAAACCACTGGGCTGAGGGCTTTCTTGGGACAGCAAGCTGTGCTGGCTTTCCTTTGTGAAGCACCAGGCCCAGAATACTTTAAATAGCATCAACGCGCAGCCAGAGGAAGACTTCGGGCTGACGCAGACAACAGGAATTTAAAAGGAAGGCCGGAGACCATGGGTTGCAAGGTAAATTGCCCATAAATCTGCAGAAATTTCCCTTTCATCTAGAAGACCCAGAAGTGTCTCATCTTAGTCATATCAACGTCCCGCTCACGCCCATGGTTCTTTCCACTTCCTCCCACCCCCATGTTCTCACCCTTTTCAAACTATTTTGCTCAAGCCATTTACAAGAAATGAGGCTGTGAAGGACCAGAGGGTAAACGGCAGGCAAACTTCTGTGGACAAGGGCAGGAAGGGTGGCACTGGGGCCACCTGCTGAGCCGAGCTCCTGAGGGCTCCTGCCACCCAGGGAGAGGCTGGGGAGGTAGAGGGGCTACGGTCTGCGGTGCCTACATTCAGCGAGCAGACAGCATGCAGCCAACCAAGAGGAAAATATATTGGCGACGGGTGCAAAGGAAGCTACAGCTACTTACGAAAATAAAAGACAAAAATGGTTTATGCACTCAGCAAACACCTACTGAATGGCCCACAAGAGATCAGGCTCGGGCCTAGGTGGGCTTTGCAGAGGCAAGGATAAGTAGGACCACAGCTCTGCCTCCAAAGAGCCCACAGTCTTATGTGAGGGTAGGAAAGGACTGGGGGGTCAGGTCTTTCCACGTTAGATGTCAGTACATCTGGCAGTGTTTATCCAGGGTGCCAAGTGCCATTCTGGGAGGATGGCCATGAGGGAAGGGGTGGAAGGAAGAAAGAAATGCCTGCCAAAGTCTAGGACCCCAAGGTCTAGGTCCCAATTCCAGACGCTCCAGCTCAGCCCCTCAGGTTCCACAGAGCTCCTGGTCATCTGTCCTTGATGAGTTCACTTTAGAAATAGAATCTAAACAGTTCTTAACAATCATCAGTAGTACCCATAATTTCAAAGTGAGCTTTCCTCAATCTAGAAAAAAGGAAAGAAGAAAAATCCTATCACTTTCACACAATGCCTACCCCCCCGCATAAAACGACTCCCTCCTTTATCCGGTACTACTCTACACATGTAAATACGACAGTTATCACACTGTAGAAATGAGAGAATCATAGCTAGTTCACAGGCGCGCACATGCAAAGTAGCAAAACACAGGTCAGGCAAAGGTTTTAATTAGATTTTTGTTCTCACCTCTATCAAGGTGAGGCCCAGTCACCCTGGTAAGTTTTCTCATAATGTTACATAATACATGTATCAGAAATTGAGTCCAAATTAAATTCTTATCAAATATTTGGCAGAAATCAGCATCCTTCGGGTCCTATGAGCTAATTTCCCCCGTTTCTGAAGGTGCAGAGACTGACTCCCAGGCTTCATCCAAGGGCCTCAGTCAGTCAGGAAGCTCCCGGATTTCCCCCCAGCAGTTCTCTTAGCCTTATGACATCAGATGTTTGAAGCTGTTTGGAGCCATGTTGACATTACTTCCTACTTCCTTCATAGCTCCTGCTTCAAAGCATATTCTAGGCCAGTTTTGACTGTACTAAATGGAGAGAGAGGGCATTTAAAATATTCTCCAAGACTTAAAAAAGCCAAGAAACAACACAGTTCTCTTCATTTCCAATGTGGGACTTCATAAATTAAGATGCCAATCTAGAGAAATGTATGTATTTCTGCCTGTTCAGTTAACTCTGGTATCTTCAACTACAAAAATCATCAACTATATTAAACAGGCTACCCTTATAAACGAAACTATATGCAATTAAGTCACATTAAAGGGGAGCAAGGAGACTAACGCTGATAAAATAGTGGCCAGTAGGAAGTATGATCTGTGGCCCAATGAGGCTACAGAAACGCTGAGTGAGGTGAGCTCAAGCATTTGGAAGTATCTCACACCAAGACGACTGGCAGGTTGGTAGGTCACAATCAGGGACAAAGCTCTCCTGAGGGCTCCAGAGATCAAGACTAGGTGAGGAATGAAGTAATTGTGTGTGTGTGTGTGTGTGTGTGTGTGTGTGTGTGTGTGTGTGTGTGTGTGTGTGTGTGTGTGTGTGTGTGTGTGTGTGTGTGTGTGTGTGTGTGTGTGTGTGTGTGTGTGTGTGTGTGTGTGTGTGTGTGTGTGTGTGTGTGTGTGTGTGTAAGACAAATGGAGTCTTGGAAAACTATTCCCAACACAGACCTATGTATAAAGAACAGAGAACCAACTGCTCATTGAATTGTACACAGCACCAAGCATCCCTTGGTTTTCCCTGTTAGCAGGAGTCACATGAACTTTCAGAACAGCCTCCAGAACCTTGTCGGAGGCAGAGCTGCCCAAATGCAAAATGAGCTATAGCCCAGGGGGCCAGTGAGGGGACAGCGTCTGCTCTTAGGGCGATTCAAGAAAAGATGCCAGAGGAGATGCGGCAGAAGTGCGGGGGAAGGGAATCACATAGGGCAGGGCCGTTGGGACTAGTTCTCAAATGAAAATGCCATTAGATGATGATGTGTCAGCTGAGGTAGAGAATGACCCTAGGAACAGGGGATATAACGCTAAGGCTGTTCTTCCAAAGTCCCACCGTCTTGCCTCCCCACAGGATGGTGGGGTTTTGAAAAATCATTTTTCTGTTCTTGGAGAGGGGCGTGGATGCTGTCGTACATGGGGCTGTGAGACAGACGCTCACCAGAATGCCAAGCTCGAGACAGACAGGCACACTTAGCTGAAGGTGACCACTGGCTACACCTACCAAACTGATTTCAAACACACACAAGTAAACACAGGCCATTTTGATATCTTGAGGAAGGAATCTCCAAAGGAAAAGGCTTTTAGTTTTCATTCTCGACTTTTTTTTTTTGCAGTACGCGGGCCTCTCACTGTTGTGGCCCCTCCCATTGTGGAGCACAGGCTCCAGATGCGCAGGCTCAGCGGCCATGGCTCACGGGCCCAGCCGGTCCGCGGCACGTGGGATCCTCCCGGACCGGGGCAAGAACCCGCGCCCCCCGCATCAGCAGGTGGACTCCCAACCACTGGGCCACCAGGGAAGCCCATTCTCGACTTTTAATACTTACCTACCCCCTGGTTAAACTCCTCCTCCAAAAATATTCATGCTAACAATGATCACACCAAATACCCCACAAGGGATCTAAAAATTATGCTGGTCACACAAAGGAGGCCTTTGCGCTGGCAGAGGACACAGGAGATATGCATTTACTGTTTCTCTTTATTCACCAGAACCTACTGCTTAACAGATTTAATCTGGACATGTCACAGACACTGTGCTTAGGTCTGGTTTCTCTAAACCAACTACCTAAACAGCTTTCTATTGACTATGTGCTTAAAAGAGGGGGCAAAAAATCATTCAAAAGAAGAAAACTAAGTGCCTAGATAGACCTACCTTAGTCCTAAAGCGATTTTAGGGATTGGAATGCAAACTCATGATATCCATGTAAAAAGCCTCCATGGATGGCATGGGGAGGGGCCAGTGCTGATATTATTAAGGAGGCAGGGGCAGAGGAGGATGGAGGGTGGGTATCTAGAAAGCCCTCCTAAAAGAAAAGCATTACCCAGGCCACATGCTCGCCAGTGCCTTCGGTACGGCTCACTCTTGCTGGTAGACAGGGTGTCCTTTTGATGTGAGATGAGAGTTTGGCTCTCAACCTGAGAGCAGAGTGCGGTACTTACAAACTTGAGAAGGAAAGTGTTTTCCCGTAGAGCTCCAATGCACCCAGCAAATCCCAGAATGAACATCACTCCTCCTACCACGAGGAAGAGCCAAACTGGGTCAAAGCCGCCAAGATCGGTGATGGAAGAGATGTTGGATAGAACTCCCTGGAAGCGGAAAAGAACACACAACAGGGTGCCAGGAGGCGGGGTCAGTTTTCTATCATGAAAAGATGACTGCCACTGTCTTTCCCCACCCCACCCTAAGAAAACCTTGAGAGGTATCTGACTGCCACATCACATCAAGAAACACCGCCAGACAGAAAGAAAGAAAGATAGATAGGAAGATAGGTAGATAGATAAAACAAAAGAAAAGAAAAACTACTTTCCAAGGTCTAGGTGGGTTCATATTTTCGGTAAAACTACATAAAGCAAAGACATGACCCCTAGAAACCGTCCCCAGACCCTGTATGGAGAAGACGTGGATGTTACTTTGCTTTCTACGTCTCCAAATATAAGTGGTCTGAGTGAAAAACAGATGTGTAAGAAAGACACCTCTCAACACCCAGGAGGTGTCTGTCATTCTTACATCCCCAGGGCACGCAGATGCCAGACAAGGGCCACCTTCAAATCACTGGTGCTTCTCAGGAAATAGGGCAGAGCTGGAATCTTAAAGCTAACAGGGCAGCCAGTCCCAGCCACAAGCCCCTAAAAGTTTTCCAGGGAAAACTCACCTCAGGTCCACCCTTGAGCTCCCTGGGAGACCCTATCAGGCTCAGATCCCCAAAGCCCACCTGGGTGGTTTGTGCCCATGGCTGTCCCACACTGAGTTATTAGCGTATTTCCTTACCCTCATTTAAATGACTTAAAAATCAAAGGTTACTCCCTGGCTTGCAACCCGTTTGTTCTCCTGCCAAAAGGACCCAGAGTAATTTCATTTCTCCACAAACAATGCCACTTCTTTACAGAAATTTCTTCTCCCTTAAGTGTGATACCACATCAAATACCACCCAGAACCTAAGTTAGAAATTTTATGAGATGTTTTCCTCTATGATGGAAGGTATATATTTACTATTCATTCTTACAGAGGCCAGCTACTGCTATTTTGAAATTGTGGAGGTATGTGAGTCTTAAATACCCGATATCATCAGTACTTTATTTTCTTATCTTATTAAATTTCTTTTGAGCTCTCAAAATACCCCCAGAGTACCATGGTATAGTTTGCTGTAAAGTCTTAATATTAAACAATTTGTTTTCAAAGCATTCCCAACAACCTGGAAAAACAGGAATACTCATCTCATTTTATCCTTGAGGAAAACGGAACCCAGAGAAGTTTGGTGATTTGCTGAAGGTCACACAGCTATTGATTTTTTAGAATCAGAACAGACTGTCTACTTCAATAATCTTTCTCTACCAAGTGGAAGCTGTGTACTTGCTTCCCAGCACTTTTCAGTCAGTACTAATCAACACCTGAGTTTAGGGTTTCTATGTTTTGACCCATTTTAAGGTTGCAGGAACACTGAACAAGAGAATTTTGTTTATAAGGTTTCTGTTTCTTGCAGGGGTGGGCGCAGGGTAGGCAGGAATCACTTTAAGGACAAAAATAGGATACTAATAATAGAACACGTATGAGGCACAAAGGACTCCTAAAATGCACAACTTTAACCTTATGAAAAAGGCCAGAGTTTAAATAAAGTCAGAGATGAAGGGCTGAGAGTAAGGGCTGAGATTAAGGGCTGAGATTAATAAAGTCAGAGATGAAGGGCTGAGTTTAAATAAAGTCAGAGATGAAAAATGAGAGATTATTAAACACTTAGGAATGTAGGGTGTATTCACTAATGTCTGGGGTGACATCATACGAGACAACCACACCCTTCGTGAAACTGCATAGATCAATGGTTTGATCCAACCTTGTGTTTCTTAGATTTCCAAGCTCTGAACTATGAATACTCCAGGGGGGAAAAAGGAAAACCCAGAAATACTGTAACCAATTCTCCACCTACCCAAATGATGCTGAGAAAAAACAAAAATTGCCAGAAGTCAAACAAAATCTAAGCGACAGTGGTGAGGGTCCAGAATTGGAAGGAAATCAACTTCTCCCCTCAGAATGCCTTTAAACAGAGGTGGCAATATTTAAGGTCTTAATGTTTCAGACCTGCTCAGCCAGGGGAGGAGAGGACTTTGAGGGTGTGTGGTAACATTCTTAAACTTTAAAAAGTCAACATAATTGGGCTTCCCTGGTGGCGCAGTGGTTGAGAGTCCGCCTGCCGATGCAGGGGACGTGGGTTCGTGCCCCGGTCCAGGAAGATCCCACATGCCACGGAGCGGCTGGGCCCGTGAGCCATGGCCGCTGAGCCTGCGCGTCCGGAGCCTGTGCTCCGCAAAGGGAGAGGCCACAACAGTGAGAGGCCCGCCTACTGCAAAAAAAAAAAAAAAAGTCAACATAATTATGGAAGAAGAAGTAGACTCAATTTACTTGGCACCAAAAAAGAGGCAGCAGAGCTGGAAGGGACAGGAGAAGATGTCAGTTCCAGCATAAAGAGGCCTTTCTAATACCAGCGGGTCTCCAGCAGCGGGGCAGAGAAGGCGGCCTGAGAAACATGGGCTTCCCTGGCGGGAGCTGAAGCTGTGAACCTCCCTCAGCCGTGCTCCAGGAGGGATTCTCGAAGAGGAGGGGAATCTGGCACCTACTGTCCTTTAGGTTCCTTCCAGTTTTAAGACCATTCTATGATTTCATCCATTTTTAATGGGCTTTTTATTTGTGATTCACACCAAAGTCTGAGCAAAAATCAGATTGTTCCCAAACACTCTTCCATGATCCATGGCTGTACGCAAAGAGCTCCATGGATAACAGGACAGTTATCTGAGGAATTTAGCAAAACAAGCAAACCAACACACACCTGTGCCTGAAATACCAAGACCCTCCCTCACCAAAAGGCGAAAAAAAGTATGGTCCCAACTGTCAGTAGATTCCTGGAGCACTGTCCTCTCTGGGTTTAATTTGGAGGATGAGAACTTGGCTTCTCAAACTCATTTTCATACTTTTACCCTGCCCAGCCTGCAGGGGCAGTTTTAATTGAGAGGCCTTCAACTGTTTCCATGGAAACAACAATCATTTGGGGGCTGAGCTGGACTGAAGATTCTACTCATTTAATCCCACATTCTGGCAAAAGACAGGGCTGGAGACAGATACTGGGAGCCTGTAGGAAATCATATTCTGCAGAGGACAGAAAAGACAACCAAAAACTTAATTTTTAATGGATCCCAGGTAGTTGTCAGCCGCAAACTAACCTGAATCTTAAAACACAAAGTACGGCAGTCAAGGCCCAGCTTTCTTTTCCTGAGGATTAGGATAGCTAACCTGGATGGGGATGGAAAAAAGACTTACTCTTTCACCTGTGCAGTGTCTCCAAATACTCACTGAAGAGCAGTCTTACTGTTTCTAACTACACAGAGAAGCCAAAGAGGAGCTGAACATAATCCTGGCAACAATGACTGGGGACTACAAAACCGACAGGCAGTTGACAGCTCAGCCTTCTGCTGTCTCAAAGATGGGGTCTTTCACTGGACTCCTTAACTGTGTTAAACTCAAGTTGACAGATGAGTAAGAAGCGCTAGGACATGCCAGCTGAAGAATGATTATAATTAAAGCTTGTAGTTGACAAGAAGCCGGAAGAAAAAAAAAATCCAATATTACAGTTAAGTCTGCCAAGTGATTTAAAACAGGCATTCAGATTCGTGGTAAATCCTGAGGAACGTGCAAGCACACCCGCGGCAGACACCTTATCTTCCGGGCACCTGTGTGCGCCACCCTCTCCTTCGGGGAACAGCGCCTCCCTCTTCTTGTGAGGATTCCTTCTTCCCAAACCCACTCCACCACCACCTCAGAGCTGTCAGCTCTCACGTGACCCCACCGCCCCGGCAGGAGTCGGAAAGCCTGAAATTCCCTGCCTCCGACACCAGGATCTGGAACAGGCATGTCTCTAGCGGCTGAGGCTGTAAATGGCCCAACTCTGGAGCCACGTGCAGCGTGTTTTTCACCTTGTGGAGAAAGTCAGTCTGTAGCGAGAAACAAAGAACGAGGGTAGGGGAAGAAAATCCTGACAGTATTATAAGCCCTGGCCTGACCGTGAGTCCTGTGAGTCACTCAGGATCCTCAGACCCCTTGATCGCATAGAGTGGTTGCATCTGGATCTGAATTTGCACCTGAGGAGTCCCACACGACACGACAGCTTCGAATAAACTGTGCTTTAGTGCTGCATGTACGTGCGTGCGAGCACACACACGACCAAAACTAAAGCTCACAATCTACCCTGGAAAAAAGTATTGGGTCGGGGGTGGGAAGCAGACGGGGCGGGGTGGGGAGTATAGAGGGCAGTGTTGGATTTAATGATACCTTTACTCAGACGGCTGATGTTTCCAGTCAACACAGCAACTGAGCCAGTGTAAATAATCTCCTTCAGGTTGACTCACTATCAATTCAGCATCACTAATGAAACAATCAGTTCTGGAAGGAACTTTTAGGTTTGGCCTATGTCACCAACGATACGTATGTGATTTCAGCTCCAGTTCTCCACGTTGACTTGAATGGTCAAGTCCTTGGGTTTAAATAACCACTTTTTAGAACTCAAACTTATTGAAAAAATAAACCAATACAAAACGTTATCTGGCTACTCTCCTTTGTACCCAGAGCTGCTGCTGATGTGAGAAGAGCACACACAGAGCCTGAATTTGCACCCCAGTAATAAGTCCTCCTCCTGCCTGGATCCTGCAGCAACGCCCTGGGAGTTAAAGACGTCAAGGGTACTGGCCTTGTGCGTAAGGTCAGAAAATAGCACCCTATGAAGCTGAATCTAACCGGAATAAGGATAAATGGATGAAGAGTGGAAGAGTTGTCCACATGTACTTATTCCTTTAGCCATTTGTTAGGGTTGACGTGAAGGTGGAATTCTGAACAGGAGCAGCAAAGACAGAAAAGGAAGGAGTGAGAATAAGAGAGAGAGCCAGAGACTAAGATTGCAGGTCACAAGAAGAATATATTCGAATACTATAGAGTCAAGAATAAAAGGAGGATTTCTCATACACATATCCTTTGTTAATACATGAAGATTACATTAAAAAAAACTAGCATAAATGAACATCCGTAAGAATTCTTCATATTCATACTGTATACACCTGTACCTATATTCTTGTGACCCTCACTCATCTCCTCCAAGTCTACAGCTGTTGGGGCAGCAGAGGCAAAAACAAATCGACCGTAACCAAGTGCTGCTGTAAAGACAAAATGAAGAGCAGTCAATTTAAAAAGTTAAAACAAATATTTTCAGCAAATTAGCCATTCCACAAATTGGCTGTTAGACAACTAGCTTTTGGCATATCAATCTGGAGCCTTTAAGAGATGACTGCCAAGGAAAATAGGAGATTTCCATTAACCCCTACGTACTAGACAGTATCTCTCAGACTTAGCAAGGAGACCAAGATGAGTCTAAGAAGAAATAAGACACATTAATGGAACACGGCTGAGGCAATATCATTATAACAGAAGTTTAGCAAGCCAACAAACAAAAAATGTACTGATGTGTGTCTGTCACCATACAAGGGAGACTCTGAAATTCCAGCTACTTAGACAAGTCTGCTCTAGGGTGTGGCAGACAGCAGTCCAGGGTCGGCCTCCTCCTGGCACAAGCCACCTGGCTCACCTGCAATTTCCCCTGGAATCCAGAAAAAGGGCAGCCTGGACAAGGGCTAGATGTAGGGCAGACAGACAGACGGGACATCGCAATACAGACTACCTTGTCTTGAATCTCAGTTCCACTACCTATTACCTGTGTGATCTCGGTTAAGCTACCAAACCTGCCTAAGCCTCAATTTCCACATCTATGAAATGGTACCCTACATCATAAGGTTATCATGAGGATGTAGAAAATAATCTAAGTTAAATCCAAACACTATGCTGTCTTTGGCACATAACGAGAATTCAATCCAAGTTTATCAACATCGTCATTATCATCACGACTATACTGGACCAAGAGGAAGACATCAGATGCTACAGAAAGCACACTGGAGGGGCTTCTAACCCAACGGCTTTGGAGAGGAATCCATTCTGCTTTGGCACTTGCCCTGCCTGACCCCCTTCTAAGAAACTCCGTGGCCACACTGGATGATCATGTCTAAAGGAGGTGGCAGGAACCGACGTGCCAATCAATCTTCTTTCTTGAGAAACTGGAAGTCACCTAAAAGGCACTCAGAGTAAAGGCAGAAGGAAGAGGCCATGAGTAAGCAAAAGCCAGGAGTAGGCAGAGGCCATGAGGGGGTGGAAGCTGAGAGTACACAGAAGCAGCGCAGCGGAGAAAGGAGCAGTGAGAAGTCAGCCAGTAGCGGAGAGCATGCCCAGCAGCCGGCAGCCACGTGGCCGGGATGCTGCACACTGAACCAGGCCAGGGATACCACCGCTGCCAAGAAGCTGACTGCGCACGCTGGTCGCTGAAGATTCATGGCTCCTGAACGACTTCCCAGTTACTAAACCATGTCCCATTGCCTTCGAGATCTCGTCCTCCAATGGTCTGATGAACATGGTAAGTCTCAGTAAGGATATGACTCCACCCTCCACCCTCCAGCTCCCCATCAGCACCTCGTTCATTCAACAGTCTCTGGAATTTAAGCAGCCCCTCCCCAGGGTTCGGCGATAAAAGACTATATTCTGAGCATCACTATTTCTTCTCGGAAGAGGTTTTTACACACATGCAGAAATGAAAACGCAAGCAAAACTCCAGAAGGGTTTCAAACCAATAAACCTCAGGAGTGTCTGTGGTTTTCCCCACCAGCACAGAGCAGCCTCTGTGTGCCACCTGGCAAGCTTCAGCGTCTTCTCTCTCAACTCCGCAAAGAAATGCAAAAATAGCATTAATAAGCCCCTGAAGTCTGGGACTCTTCTGCTTTGGCATATACAGGTGCATTCCTTCCAACTGCTGGATAAGAAACAGAGAGACAGGCAAATGGAATGTGTACCCAAAGCCAGGCCAGATGGACCCCTTGGAGATTTATGACCCTGGGCCCTGACTCACCCACCCTCCCTAAACTACTCCTGGGTGAAACTGGCAACACTTTTCCTAGAGTAAGAGGGGGAGAAGCATTTCCCTACCTGAGAAAGAATGACAAGATAGGACATTTTCAAGAAAATGAGCTACTCAGAGAGGATGGCCCTGGAGAGCTGGCGATGGGTTTTGAAACCATGTCCACAGGAAGTCCAAGCTGGGACACAGGGGCACAGGGAAACGTGCCCCTTAACAATTCATCGGAGATCCTCAAGGAATGTTACAGGGCAAAGCCACACTGCAAACTCCAAAACACCCATGTATCTAAGGAATTCCTGCAGGATCCAGAGAGAGGACGCAGAGGAATGGGAGCTCGCTGGGACCTGAGTTCAGGGCGATGTGAGGGTGTAGGGGCAGCATAACTCGTGGCCTGGCAAAGAGATGTAAGGTTAAAGGAAGACCGGACGCTTTCAAGATGTGTGGTTTTCCATCTTTATCTTGTCAGAAGAGGTCATCGGTGAGATTCAAGTAATCCCTTCTTGCAGATAAAAAACGGCCACGGCCTGCTTTTGTGGTGAGAAAGAAAAGGAGGGGTAGTCGTATCTCAGGGCTCCATAAACTCCTGCAATCAAGCAGCCACTGGGGAGGACAGCTGCACCAAGTCCCCTCGCTGGTACCACGCTCAGGCCGGGAAACTACCATCACCACCCTGGTGGGAGTGACTGCCTCTCTGAACAAGGAAACAGCCACTTGCAAAAGTGTCGCTTTTCAGAAATCCAGCGTGTTCCTAGCCACTCTCCAGATATTTCATTTGCACGTTCAGAAGATGAGAGACATACCCAGGAATATTCCTGAGTAAAAAGTTTAAACTGAAATATGTAATAGAGGCTCTGATCACGGTGGCCCTGCAACTAAGGCGGAAAAAAGAAAGAAGTCTAGCCTAGTGGCAGGTGATCACTGTATTCTAGGGCTTCAGAGATACACAACTCATTCAGATCCTGAGCAAACAGGAATCACCTGAGAGGTGCCGGGTGCTGTGCTAGTCATGCGTATTCGGAGAAAACGTATGGTGACACCGTCAGGAGTTAGTCTAGAGGGAAGACAAGTTAGCAGGAGTGCGCTGGGCAGAGGTATTAGCAGTGTGTGTTATGGGGGTGTAGACAGGAGGGGCAGAAGGTCACGTCAGCAAGTACAGAGACAAAGCGGCAGGACCAGGCCCACCGAGAGGTCTACCTGTGAGTATGACAAGTGGTGAGAGGAGACAGAGGTTGGTGGAGCGGAGCAGGGTTTGAATCTGAAGGCCTTTTGAGCAGAGGAGGGTCATTTGTGCATTTAGAAAGCTTACTCCTTGGGCAGCGGGTAGGTGCTAAGGAAACTTACACCTGCTACAGCTGCTAGCAGCTAAGGAGCCGCTAGGTTCCATGGTGACGCAGGCGAGAGATGCTGAACGCTGGGACGAAAGCCACGTAAGAGCTCCCCTACTGAGCACGGACTCTGCCAGGCACGGGGCTACCTGCATTATTTCCCCCTCACAGTAAACCTTCCAGGTACGGCTACTATCCACGGCAGGACACAGACCCCGAGATGGAGTAACTTGCCAGGTGACCCAGGTGAGAAAGTGGCCGAGCAGGGGGTTTGAGCCCTGCCACCTGACCCCAGAGCAGTGTTTTAACCACGATGCTCTACTGTCTGAAGAGAGACAGCAGCAGTGGGCAAGCCGATTCTTGTTTTCAATGTAACATCATGTACTTGTTTCTAAAATGTTCAGAAAAATATGAAACGTGATGTTAGAATGATAGTCATACCTCAGACTTTACTGATAACAATCTGAAAACCAAAGTGAGTAGGAAACGACCTCCCCCTACACACACACACACACACACACACACACACACACACACACACACACAGGCAAAGACTTCCTTCTCTTGCACATCTCAGTGAAACCAAGTGGATAAGAAGTGGGTGAGGGAATTGAGATTTCTCCAGAGAAAGCAGTCGCTGTGCTGTGTGACTCTCCTTCCTGGGTAGGGGAGCAGGATTCTTTTGATTCAAAACCTAGTAAGGAAGTTTCAAGGGGACCCCTGAGGAAGCTCTGAGACACCACAAGGAGGGCCTGAGTCTGCCCGGGAAGGAGGCTGTGGCTTGAGGTCTGACCCCTGCCCCGGAAATCTGGGGTTGAGGAGGGCTGCAGGGCAGACAAGGGCTGTCCCGGTGGGACTGGCCTCACCCCGAGACGAGCGTGCCCAGGAGAAAAGATGAGGGCAGCACAGGGCAGGCAGCTTGGGGTGAGAAGAGACCCAAGAAGCAGACTTGAGAGGAGCTAGTGGACGGCACGTCTGGGCAGGGGTGCAAGGCGGTCACGGGGAACAGGGATGTCCACCAAGCTGAAGGGAACCGCCAGGCAGAGGGACTCGCAGAGAAGCTTCCAAAAGACCAAGGCAGCATCCCCTTTACCAGCTGTCAGGCCCAGAGGGCGAAGTCCCACCCCTACTTATGCCCTGACAGGAAGTGGGTAGAGGAACCTCAGGGGGACCGGGGGAGGGGTGACAGGAGGAAGCAGGGGGCGGGTGAAGGCCTCAGCCCTTCGTCCCTTCAGGGGTGCAAGGCTAACGGTGCTGGGCAAGGGAGGACACTTCAATGCAATGTTAGGTTTGGGGTTTCGATTTATTATCCAGCCCTGTCTAATAACTGGGCCTGGACTTGGGCCTAAAATGAGCGCAGGACTCTGGTATCTGAGGGTAAACAAAAAAGACACTCAATTTTTGACCCCCCTGAATCTTCATTCCTGAGAAATCCCTCTGCAAAGTTTACCGGGACATATGAAAAGTGAAAAATTAAGGGCTTTTCCAACATATTTCATGTGTCTGCTGACCATACTGGGTACAGCACCTACAGATCATAGGCTGACTTTCCAGGTACTGAACGATAGCTGTGGTTTTCAGATTTTTTTTTTTTTTTTTTTTTTTTTTGCAGTGCGCAGGGCCTCTCACTGTTGTGGCCTCTCCCGTTGTGGAGCGCAGGCTCCGGACATGCAGGCTCAGCGGCCATGGCTCACGGGCCCAGCCGCTCCGCGGCATGTGGGATCTTCCCGGACCGGGGCACGAACCCGTGTCCCCTGCATTGGCAGGCGGACTCTCAACCACTGCGCCACCAGGGAAGACCCTGCTTTTCAGATTTTTAGCTGCAACAGAGAACTTGAGGGGATTACATGGACAATTGAGAAAGAGATGCAAACTTCCTACATTTCAGGTAATAAACTGACATCTTCGAAAGTATTTTCAGCATCTCAGAAATGTCTCCTTGGAGTAGTACCTCGGGTGAGGCATGCCTTTTTCTGTTTAAGTGACCCGGTAGCCACTTCCACCTCCCACCTTCCCTCTGGCTACCTTGACCGCTACTGCTAAGAACTGCCTGAATCACGGAATCTCCTTGTCTAACTTCTCCTTCCTGGGAAAACAGGGAAGGTATTTCCAAGGCGAGTCTACTATACGATCGTGACAGCAAGCAACTGGAGGGTTCTGAAGTGAGACTGACAATTACAGGCAGTGGTCAGGGCGCAAAGCCTCCAGGACAGCCAGGGAGAAAAGCGACAGAAGCTAGAGCTCTTCTCATTGCCATTCTGCCTCCTGGGGCAGGACTGTGCACCCACTCTCTCCTTCCAGCCGCTGCCGACAGAGCCAGGCCAGGCGAGGAGGTTGGAGGAACAGAGAGGGGACTCAGGGAGGGAGAGCCCGTGGGGGGCACTCTTGCATATTCTCATCCACTTAGTCACAAGCAACACGGCATCCGCAGTACAGGAGGCACGATGCTAGACCCGAGCATAAAGTGGCGAAGGAGACAGGCTCCTGGCCTCAAGGAGTCTTCAGGTCAGACAAGCCAGGCCCGGCACCCCCTCCGCCCAGGGGGCTGGTGCTGGGGAAGCGGTGGCAGGACACCCAACAGGAACCAGGAGCTCACGCTGAGGACCAGGGAAGCGCACTTCTCCCACTCGGAAGAGCCGAGTCTCCCCCAGCCCTCAATAGCTCTGCTGGCAGCCGCCTCACTGGCGGCTGTCAGTGATCTGTCGCTCCGCCTCTGGCCCCGACCTAAGAATTAAGTAAAAAGCGTCAACACGGGAATTCCCTGGTGGTCCGGTGGTTAGGGCTCCAAGCTCTCCCTGCCAAGGGTCCGGGTTCCGTCTCTGGTCAGGGAACTGAGATCCCACAAGCCACGCGGAAGTGGGGGTGGGGGGAAGGCATAAACATTGGGCAAAACGGAAGAGGAAAGGTACGCCTAGTTTTTCCACGAATCAAGATAATCATATATAGAGTCCCACTTTTATGCCAGAAATAAATAAAATTTTTCCCTGATATCCAGAATGAATGGATGTAAGAAATCTGCTATTTCTAACACTGAACCCCTATCATATCAGACTTCAGAAACCACATGTAATTTTACTTCCTTTTAGGCTGTAAGAACTGATAACATGCTTACTAGAGATCTGAGGTGACTACTGACTTCTATACTGCGTGATAGAGCCGGGGTTTAAAAGAATGCTTTCATCTTCCCTTTTTGCTCATTCATTCACGTAACGTCTATTATGTGCCAGTTAACGTTCTAAGTACTCGAGTGTAGCAGTAAACAAAAGTCCCTCGTGGGGCGGGGAAATCCTTGTTAGCACAGAAGTGATAAGTCCTATGAAAACACAGAGGGGGAAAAACACAGGGAAGAGGGGAAAAGGGCTGGGATTGGGGTGAGAGTGGCTGCTTCACCTTCACCTACAGACAAAGGTGACATTTGAGCAGAGACCAGGAAGGAAAGGAAAACACTCATGTGGACGTCTGGGGGAGAGCATACCAGGTAGGGGAAGAGCAGTGCAAAGGGCCTGGGGTGGTGGGTCCATCTGAGATGTCAGAGGAACAGCAAGATGATGAATGGGGGCTAGAGTGCATCAGGGGAGGGCACAGTGTGGGAAATAAGGTCTCAGAAGTGAGGGAGCACCACACACAGCTTTGAGCGAGACAGTAAGTGCATTGGAGGGTTTGGAGTAGAGAAATGACAGCATCTGTCTTATATTTAAAAGAATCACTCTGGCCTGGGGTGGGAGTAGGGGCACAACAGCAGAGGCAGGGAAACAACAGAGGCTTCTGCACTAACACAGGCAAAAAGTGGCAGCTTAGATCAAGGTACAGCCGTGCAGGTGGTGCAAAGACATCAGATTCTCAATGTAGTTTCGAGGTAGAGCACATGGTGTTTGCTGAGAGACCGAATACAGTATGAGAAGAAGAGATAGAAGGGTGTCACGAACACCCAAGTGGGTGAAAGGACAGAGCTGCCATTTCCTCCAATTGGGAAGAGCAGGTTTGCGGGGACAAATCAGGAGCATTGCTTTGGATTATTACGCTTCAGAAGCCCGGTGGGCATTTAAGCAGAGATGCTGGGTAGGCTTGCGGATATGACGAGTCTGGGATTCAGATGAGGCCGGGACCAAATATCTAAATTTGGAAGTCATCAGTGACAGATGGTACCTAACGCTCCAAGCCTGGATGAGAGCTCCCAGAGCAAGAGTGAAGAGAGAGAGGGGTTTCTCCAAAATTCAGAGGTCCGAGAGGAGAGCTGGGCCTTGCAAAGGAGTGTGAGAAGGCAGTGCTTACGAGGTAGGAGACCCAGAAGTGCGTGATCTCTTGGAAGCCAAGTGAGGCAAGTGTTCCTGGAAGGGAGGAATGATAAAACATGGCTTAGTCCTTGCTTTGCTGGTAAGAGTTTCAGGGCACCTGGGTGAGGAAATGATGTGCTTCAGGACCCATATGGTTTCAATAAGAAAGCGCCAGGGTGAAATAAGTCCTGGGCTGGTTATTCAGAGAAAAAGGCAAGATGCAGAAAGACAGTCTGATGTAATGACAAGTAGACGGACTAGAAATTCTTTGGCTAATGACACCCAAGGGCACACGTAAGTGAATGAGCGTCAACCCCAAAGCAAAGTTCTAGTGACATGTCATTGGGTTCTGCCCTTGGCCTGCTCAACGTATCAGTGGCTTCTATCAGTGATAACTACACTTGACTGCAATCAGAACAATGTAAGAGGCTTGCTAAAAGAGAGCCTCCCTGGGGTGTCTACCCCAGACCTACTGAATCTGAATTTGCCAGGTGGCACTGGGACAGAGAGCTAAAGGCAGGCCTGAGTTCAAAGAAGGAATTGAGGGAGGAGGTTGATTAAAAGTACAGCTAAAGCCAAGCTAAATGGAACGGGGAATGTGCTGGATGACAGCTTTCAGCCTTGGCAGGTAGACACGCAGGTAGAATATAACTGGGTCAATTTGGAATCTTGCATTTGCCTCTGAAAATCAGCCAGATGTGGGATGGATGGAGGACACCTACCTGGATCTGAGACCAATTTGGGACTCTCGGTGATTAACTGTGTGATCTCAAGCTGCACTGACAGCAGACAGGAGAGAAGGGACATGATCCAGCCATACCCTCTTTGGCCCCTAAAGCACCCTCTCCCTGGTGCTCATGAAAGGGCTCCACCCAGAGAGAAGCAAATGTGCAGCCTGGAAACTCAGAAGGAACCAAGGACTAATACGGAGAAGGACTTACTGTGGGATCCAACAGGGCAGACCCACATTCAATGAAGGAAAACTAGTAGGCTAGTAGGACATGATTCTAATGGGGTGGGAGGAAGGTCTTTCTAACAGTAAGAGAAACCCAGAGAGAGAGAAGGTCTGAGCACTTTGCCAAAGGAATTGTTAAACTTCTCTACACTCCAAATTAGCATTATGGCAATGCGTTGTTTTATTTCTACATGTATATGTTTTATGTATATACGCATGCCTTTCCTAGACCATCAATTCCCTGAGGAATTACTTGCCCAGAGCCCAGCGCAAGCCCTGCCCCATGCCGTGTGCTCGGCAAATGTTCTTTGAATGAATGAGTTGATTACGGCTGGACGTTGCCAAGCCTGTTGTAGAGGTGATTCACGCTCCACGATGGTTAATGTTCCTTCTAAAACAGCAGATCCTATGATTTCTGAAAAACTGCACACAAACCAGTTCCCTCTGGAGACACACTCATTCTTTGCATCTCAACAGTCTATTTGGAATTTAGATAATATAAATTATTTAATTATTATGTCTAATATTCAACTGTAATATTAGTCCTAGGTTTAAAACCCAGCCTGGTATTAAGTAAGTACAAGGGGTAATAACTTTTGCCTCCAACGTTTCTGTACTCCACACGAGGAAGTGCAAAACCCCATCTGTGAAGGAAATCTGATCCTTCCAGCTGTGACCCAGTTTGGGGATTTACCCTCTAGGCCTCTTTTCAAGTAAATGTCACCACATCTCCACTGGGGGGATTTACTGATTCATGGGCTGGTGTGATCCGCCCTGCAGGTGCATGCAGCCGCCACCCTTGGCCGGCTGTGGTTCACCTCAGAACGTCATCCCATCAGAGGCCTGGTCTAGCTTAGAAGGTAACCCGAAGGGCTTCAACAGAGTAGCCTCTGCAGTTACCAAGTCCATCAATGCACATCACATCCTCCTTCAGAGACCCCAACACAAAGCCAGTCCTCGGGTCCATGGATCAGAGCCTGGAACTCTCCTACAATTTGAGGCAGCTTTCAAAGCCACCGTCTGCTCCTCTCCCCATGGAGGAGTGGACGTACTGTAGCAATGCGTCCAGGGGAGGGAACCATGTCTCCAGAGGGCATTTACCTCACACCGGGCGCTGTGCTGGGAGCCATCTCCTTTCATCCTCACCGCAACCCTATGAGGTGACATGAGCGGCCCCTGCATAAACAGGGCAAGGGTATCTCAGGTAAGTTAGTGCAGCTGCCCGAAGTCACACTGACAGAAATGGAGGGGTCAGTATCTGACCTCTGGTCTGTTCCGCCTAGAGCTGTGCTGCTTTTTTCCTCACGGCAACCAGAGCGATCTTAAAACAAAAGCCAGAGTAGGACACGCCCTTACCAAAATGCCCCGGTGACCGCCTCTCATCCAACTTCTGCAGGACGCCGTCGGCTCCGGGCTCTGCCTGCCTCTCTTTCCACATCCTCTACTTCTTCTTGCTCTGGCTCTCTCCCTTCCAGTCCTACCGGCCTTCCTCCTGTTCCTTGGAATCGCTAAGTCCCTGAGACTCAGGGCCATCATACTTGCTATTCCCTCTGCCTGGAATGCTGTTCCCCTAGTGCTATGCAGATCCCTCTTACTTCATCCAGGTCTCTGCTCCAGTGCCCCCTCCTCAGGGAGGCTGTTCCCAACTACTCTACCTAAAAGAGACCCCTTTCCCCACCACTCTCTAACTAGCCCTTACGCTACACCTGACGTTTCTCAGCAGCACTCACCATACCTGCACGCGTATTCCTGGCAAGTTGACTGCTTACTGCCGAGGCCCCCACTAGAACGCAAGCCCCACGGGGCAGGGACTCTGCATCACTCACTGCTGCATCCTCACCCCCAGGCTCAGGGCCCAGACGCGTGGTCAGCGCGCACCAAATTGGGCTGTTGCGCGTCGTCTACCCTCTGCTACCTCCGCTTGGCGCCAGCTCACAGAGCCCTGCTACACAGTAGCTGGGTAACCTTGGCCAAGTAACCTCAGCTCTCCAGAGAAACCTTCCATTTGCTGACACCACTGGCCCTGACAAAAGAGGGAACTGCTATTTCATTCCTCCCTAGAGACCGCATCATTCCCTTGCTCTGATATTTGTATGACACTGCCCGTTTTAGAATTTTGTGATTTTATCAGAGAAGAGACATCTGGGGCAACTGATGAAACAAAAGGATAATTATATTTCACAAAGAGAAAAAAAAAAAACCTTCAAAACAATGAATTTTCTATGTATTGCTAGAATAGACAATGAGTTCATATAATGCCTTCCAGCATCATTTCAGAGCTGATAGAAATGGATTGATTAAAGGAGAGTTATAAAGAGCTACATGATCTGTCGCCGAAGCAAACAGAGGGCTTCTAAAAGTGGAATTTCTGAGATTCCACCAATACAAATCTCCAAGCTTACAAGGGGATTGAGGCAGAAGCTGATCCTAAACCAGAAGGCCAGTATTCAACAGAACAGCTTCTAGAGATAAAATTACCTCTGTTTTGGGAACGTAATTTGTCTCCCTTGATGTATAATCCCCGCCCTTCCTCCTAAGGTGGCTGGAAGGTGGTTCATTTTCCATAAAACATTTCACACTCTGTAGAAGTATTACGTAAATAAACAGAGGGTGGTTCAATTTCAAAACTCTGGATTTATTTTGAATTTATTGGACGCAGTCTATCTAAACATTGTTTTACTTGTGGAAATTCCTTCCTACGTCTGAAGGGCTTTTGTTTGCTGGACTTGCGTAGTTTTTCTCTTCTTTCTTAGTACATGGAATACTTCAAAGGAACTCCTGACTTTGGGCCTTGGTCAAGCTCAGAGGGTGAAATACCAAAGTGATAAGAGAATGGTCTTCTGGGGAAATTTCAGCCAATGTCTTAGTTTACAACTTTTAAGCAATCCATCCACTCACTCACTCTCACAGGTGGGAGATAACAAAACTTCACTGTGTAGCCAAATACCAGAACAGATAAAACGCTGCCAGTGATCTCACATCCAAAGAAGGAAGCAAAAAGGAGTTTGTGTTTATTTTTGAATTCCACTGCTTGGCTTCAGTAGAAGTTGCAGAGAAAAAATTGAAAGGTATGGATGGGAAGTGAAGTGGAGGAATGAACACAGGGCAGTGGTGTCGTGAGTGTGCTGTTTACAGAACAAACCACCCAGAACATTGTATCTTCATGCAGCCTTCTCCTGCCAGATTTAGCCCTTTCTGTGCTGTATTTGATTACAAAGTTTGAATATTCCTTTAAACTTTCAATCAGCAGACAAGTGTTCACATTCTTTAGCAACAGTGATAAGTTTATCTGATGTTCAAACATGAATTATATCCAGCTTCCTTCATACATACCGCATGCTAACAGCTCAGCACGTAATGTTCATGCTAAAATACCATTTTTTATGGATTGAATAATCTTCCAAAGGGTTTTTTAAAAAGTAACAGAGAAAAAAGGCTACAGGTGCTTTAGTATTATTTATAAGCATTACTGAAATTCTTGTAGAGTGACCAATTTAGGCTCCATTCTTAAAGAGTCTTTGAACTGTGACGTTATCTTCCAAGAGTACTTTTTCATTAAAGAGCCATGTTTCCATATACTTGGCAGTTGTCAAAGAGGAAAAGGAGACAGCATATAATGTGCAGCTTCTTACAACCAAAACGTGTGCATTTTAATGATGTTTAACTTACTTTTTCATTCCACGCCCACAGTCCAATTCCAAGAAATGCTATTCCCAAAAACTGAAAGAAAGGGAGAAAGTGGTGTAAGTATGAAGGTAAATGCCATGTTTTTACTAGTACAAAGTTTGCAATCAATTTTTTGGTTACTTTTCCTGCTGAGAAATAGTTTTCTCTAAAACCTAACAGTCTTTAACAGGAAAAGAAATACCATCATCCCCTTGATTAAAGTTATTACAGTATGAGGAAGGGCACCTGCTTACTGTTAATTAAGCTGAATGCTTAACAGATCATGAAGAATAATAATTAGGTAGAATCTTGAGTAAAATTAAAGTCATCAATAATGTTTAACGCTGCCTTTTGGATAGGAGAGGAAACAGTGAGTAAATCTGAGCACGATGTTCACTAGAAAATGGATAAGTAGGGCCATGAATTTAGAGGAGCTGGAGATTCTCTCCTCGCCATCATGCCACCATGAATGGGCCGGGGCAGGGAGGGCACGCCGAAGCCCCCAATGTCCCTCAGCAAGCTCTTTATCACTCCTTCAAAAGGGAACGTGAGGGACCTCTCTGGTGGCACAATGGATAAGACTCCGCGCTCCCGATGCAGGGGGGCCCAGGTTCAATCCCTGGTCAGGGAACTAGATCCCACACGCATGCCACAACTAAAGAGCCCACCTGCCACAACTAAGACCCGGTGCAACTAACTAACTAACTAAATAAAAGGGAACGTGAACCTTATCAAGTCCAGGGTGACCCAAAGAAAACACCTGGATTCTTCTGTTTGTCGGAAACTTAAAATACTTATATTGCAGTTGAGAGGGCTTCCGTGACTCGGCCTGGTCTCAACTCAGTGCTATAACTTCATGCATAACACAGAGTACACAAATAACCCCTGAGATTGAGTTGAAAAACACACAGACTCCCTCATCAGCTGCACTGAGTATGCGGCTGCGGAGGGGAGCAGTCAGTAACCAGGGGGACGGTCCATTTGAATTAGTTCTCACTGTCCTCCACCTCCTTTGAGATACACATTTTCCACCACATTTTAACATCTCTGAAATTGGGATGTGTCTTAAAAGCCATGATGTCTCATAGTCTGCTTTTCTTCCCTTGATCGTACCTAAAATAATGGTGTGTCTCATAATCAGAGTTTCATAGGTTTGGTGACACATTGCACAGGGTGGTCCACCCACTAAGAGCTCAGTGATCAAGACTGGGTGTAACTGACCACGAAGAAAAAGACACATCTTAGTTCTCTTCTTTATTATCAACAGCAGCTCTGAGTTTCCTCTCCAAACAGTGGAGTGAAAAGAGGGTGGGCAGGTTGACAAGCAGTTTCAGCCTCACGGCAGCTGTTTATTTTAGTAACACCTTGATCAAGTTAAGTGTCAGGGAAGCTGTCCACTGAGAGGGGGGCGTGGAGAAAACAAGAGTGAGGGTGGCTACTCTCTCCAGTTTCAGGGGAATCTGAGACGGGTCCACCTGGCGAGGTCTCAGCCATTCGCAGCGGGGAGTTACTGACACTTTGTAGGCAAGGCTAATAAATCCGAAAGGGCTGGGAAAACAGCAGGAGCAGAGAGGGAAAAGAGGGGACTGCAAAAAACGCCAAGGAATGACTGCTCTGAAAAGGTGGTGGTGTTTTTAAAAGCAGAACTTGCCAAATCCCCGGACAATTATCTGACACCGCAGTGAGATAGCATTCGATGCCTTCTGAGTCCCTACACAGAAAAGCTCAGCAATGTGTCCTTGATTTAGCAAAAACCGCGGACCCCTTTTTTCCTACCCTTGCTCATAGAGGTTTGAAAAGTGTTCAGAAAAATCTGTCTCCAACATCCCAGCAAAAAAGCCCACTACGCTCAGCCCCTCCACTGCCCAGGCCAGCATGCTATTTTGCTTTACAGTTCTGATCTGAAGCCACAAATGCACCAGTCCTCCAAATGACTCAAAAGGTTTGGGGCACTCTGTATACACAGATAAAGCAATTCAGCACGTCACTCTCATATTCATAGGTCCTAGGCACAGTAGGGTAACAAGGGACAAGTGCATACACAGGAGCCCTTCAGACCTTAGAAGACATGGAGCGCTTGACTTCCACACTGACATCAAACTCAGCCCAGTGAAATGCAAGACGCTCTGATGCTAAAGCTCTTTGTGGACAAAGGTTCGGTCACTTCCCTGATGCAGTATTTAATCACAGTGTCGCCTCAAGCAATGGGTGAGATGTTGTGGCAGAGGACGTAGTGGTCCACTGTCCCTCTTGCCGTCGAAGAGGGTGAACGTCTCATTGCTGAGGGCCCCTGCCTCATCGCTAACATTAAACTTCTCTTTATTACTTTCCAGGCACTCTGCTTAGTGCTTTGTATGCCGTGTCTCTCTTAAGCGTCACAATAATTTTGTTCTGAAATAGGCACTATTATTAACCCCATTTTAAGAATGAGACACATGAGGCTGAGAGAGTTTACTCCGCTCAAAGGCACACAGCTTCCGAGTGGAAAAGCAGAGATTTGAACCGAGATGAGTCTAAACATCAACGTACGTGTTCTTACCAGTTTTGACACATCCCCCTTTTCCCCTATGGGACAGAAAGTGGAGGCATTCAGGTTAGAATTATATGGGATGTGACATGGGTATCATATATTCCCCTCCCCAGGAAGCAAAGGGAAGTTGAGGAGGTAAAAAGAGATGAAAACCTTGCCTTCACATTAAGAACTGGTTGTAGAACAGACGTTCCCCGTGCTGGTGTCATCAATGGAGTAAAGCGGAAAACAGAAAACTTCAGAGGTGGGTCAACTTTCTCCTCTTTGTGCGGAGTTCTCCTCTCTCTTCCTGGCACTTTGGAAAACCTTTTTCTTTCCCAAATCATATATAAACAGATTGGAAACCAAGTTTTCATCAAAGAAGAGAAAAAAATCAGGACCTAAAGAAGACTCACAATTTCCTTTATAATCTTGCTCCAATATTTCCCACCTTAACTGTGACTTTCCAAACAAGGTTTGAGAATTTGAAGAAAGAACAGTGAATCTGAAGTCCAGGAAAGCCGTCAATAGCTAAGTGAGTGCCGCAGGGCCAGGGCCTAAACCCGTACATACCTTTGCCGCTCCATCACCAGTAAACGTCCTCCCAATTACTCTCAGCCCATATGTTTTGCTTTAAAATCAAGTTGTTCCAGCTCCAAATAATTAAACAGAGAAGAGCCAAAAAAACAGAGACAGGCACGCAGCGCTTGAAGCACCCTGAGTTTCCCCTTTCCCACCTCCCAAAGAAAAGGCAACCATAAACCCCCAAACTGACCTCATTCTGAAACCCAGAGGCCGCTTACAGGGAACAGCCAAGAACATTAAAGTCAGCTCTTTATTCCTTTGAAACAGAAATAACCAGATCTGAGGCGTCTTCCCACGTGGCAATATATGCAAACACGCAGTCGAATGTTAGTCTACCCAGTTATTGATGATTTTAAATGCATATTAATTTTGCCAACATTTGTCGAATGCGAAGTATGAACTAAGCGCCGTGCTAAGTATTGTGTTTTATAAGAGTGAGCTAGAAGAGCACTGCCTAATACAGCAGGCCCGAGCTACTGCGCACCTGAAAGGTGCTTAGCTCAAACCGAGATGTGCTAGTAGGTGTCAAATATACACCGGATTTAAAACACTTAATATGAATAATAAGAATGGAAAAGATCTCATGAACCATTGTTTATTTTTAATTGAAGTATAGTTGCTTTACAATCTTGTGTTAGTTTCAGGTGTACAGCAAAGTGAATCAGTTATACATATATCCACTCTTTTTCAGATTCTTTTCCCATGCAGGTCATTACGGAGTATTGAGCAGAATTCCCTGGGCTATACAGTAGGTCCTTGTTGTTTATTGTATATACAGTAGTGTACATCTGTTAATCCCAAACTCCTAATTTATCCCTCCCCCCCTTTCCTTTTTGGTACCTATAAGTTTGTTTTCTACTTCTGTGAGTCTATTTCTGTTTTGCAAATAAGTTCGTTTGCATCACTTGTTTAGATTCCACATATAAAGCATATGAGTGATGCCATAGGACATTTGCCTCTGTCTGACTTACTTCACTTAGGATGACAATCTCTAGGTCCGTCCATGGTGCTGCCAGTGGCATTATTTCATTCTTTTTTATGGCTGAGTAATATTACAGTTGTTTTATTTCTGATTACATGTTGAAATGATAATACTTTGGATATATTGGGTTAATAAATATATTTAAATTAATTTCACTTATTTCATTTTACTTTTTTTTATTGAAGTACAGTTGACTTAAAATATCGTATTAGTTTCAGGGGTACAACATAGTGGTTCAATATTTTTATAGATTATACTCCATTTAAAGTCACAAAATAATGGCTATATTTCCCTGTGCTGTGTAATAGACCCCTGAAGCATATTTATTTTATACCTAATTTTTAAACTACAGCCACTGGAACATATAAATTATATAT
This sequence comes from Orcinus orca, assembly GCF_937001465.1. Lineage (NCBI taxonomy): Eukaryota > Metazoa > Chordata > Mammalia > Artiodactyla > Delphinidae > Orcinus > Orcinus orca. Next base: position 18,622,170 of record NC_064562.1, read on the forward strand.
GTGGCCTGCACTATATTATTATTGGAAAACACTGTTCTGAAGTGTCCCACCATAATCCCATGCAGTAGTAGTAGTATTATCCCCATTCTATAGAAAAGAAAACTCAGACTTCGAAACATTGAGTAAGTCTTCCAAGATTACACAGGCACCTGAGCTGGGCTGCTCAGGAAACATGACTTCTCAGTCCAAACTCAAAACCATGATAGTACTTTGCTAATGTGCATAAAATCTCTGTCCAGCCAAATAAGGGATGGAGAACTATACTGAAACTCACATCCTAAGACTCAAAATCACTTCTTTAATTTCTAGGTGTTCAAGGCAAAGGTATGTTTTCCTGACTGGGAGCAAGGACGGCACTGGGTAGAAACAGAGAGTGGAATGCTGATGGAAGCCTGCCAGGCTTGGCAGGACAAGAGCCAGCAGAGCTGATCCTCAGGAAAAGCTGGAGAGGAAAATGGCCCTAGGATGTGACTAGGGTGCCGGGGCTTCTCTGCCGGGAGGGCCACATCTGCCCCCTTTTCCCTGAGGCCTACAAACAGAAAATCTCTTCCTCAATCTGTTGTTTTCACCCCTGCTGAGCCTCCAGCTTATTAGAAATGGATCAGTGCTCCATTCTAACTGGTACAAAAATGGGTACTTCAAGAAGCCATTTATCCATCTATCTACAACCTTCCACAAATATTCTCGAGTTCCTACTTTGTGCTAGGCACTGCTTTTGTCTTGGGATAAATGGAGGTAAGAAAACAGATTTCTGGGGGGAAGGGAAAGAGAACTGGGGCAGGGGGTGGGGGTGGGAGAAGAGGAAGGCTCTTCCCAAGAACCCTGTTGGGTCTTCTGAATTTTGAACCATTTTAATGTATCGCCTATTCAAAATACAATACCTTTTTGAATGTTTACCCAAAAAAAGATACATTTTAATCAAATAAAGTGTAAAAGGCAAAACCACCCTTGATGGTGCTCTAAAGGAGAAAAAAATAAGGCCGATACAAACCGTAAGAGGGAGATTTGACCTAGAGAGAGGTCCAGGAAGGCTTCCCTAAGTAAAGGATGTAGGAACTGGGGTCTGCAAGATGAGATGATGTTAACTGGCAAAGAAAGGAAGGAAGAAAGTTTCAGGCAGCGAGAAGAGAATGTACAAAGGCCCTGTGGTGGGAGACGCACAGCAAGTAAAGGGGTCTAAAAAGTGACCGGTATGGCTGGTGCACAGAGAATGGGAGAACGGGGGAAGGTATGGCAGGTTTGCAATGAGAGATGCAAGCAGGACCAGCCCATGCAGGGCCTCCTAAACCACACTAAGGAATTCAGTCATCACTGTAAGAGTGACGGGAAGGTATTCAGGGCCATACATACGTAGTCGGCTGAGGTGGGGTGAGAAGGCAGGTCTTTATCAGATTTGAGCTTTGGAAAAATGATCTGAGTTGCAGAAAAGACTGGAAGAGAGTTCAGAGTAGATGCACAGCAGCTAGAAGGAGGGCACTTTGGTCATGCAGACAAGACCCGACTGTGTCCTGGACTGAAATATGCTGGAGAAGCACATGGAATTGAGAGTATTTAGACGTAAAACTGACGTTTTCGATGATACCTGGATATGGCGAAGGGGTGGGGGTACGGGTGAAGGACAGGGAGATATAAGGATAATGCCTGTGTTTCTGGCATCTTCTACATGGGGACTCTGGCTCTTCTAAGTCCATCTTATGTCCTCTGACAGAAATAACTCTCGGGTGTCAATTTTGTAACTAGCTTGAGATCTAGCAGCATTTCTGAAGGACAGTTTTCTTTCATGGGTATTTTGGTTGCTGTGTGAATTCTCCTGGAAACAAGTTTCAGCTTGTATACTTTTTAAACATAAATTATTTAAAATCCATATGCATGTCTACGACCTCCTACTACTTTTATTCATAAAAGGAAGCAGTTACGTATAGATGTATGTTAAAGTTCACAGGCGATTCTTAAACATTTTCAATCCTTTTTGCTTCAAAAATAATAATTACGTCCATGGCATCTGCCCAGCACCCTGTGAACAGACTCAAAATAACAAGGCAGCAAGGTAAACACAATAGAGGAAAATAAAAATCAGGCTAATCTTCTCACCTAACTGGAATCTTGAAAATATTATCCTAAATAACAATGGAAAGAACGGGTGTTCTTTAATCATCCTGATGACATTGTTTTTAACAATTTCAAGCTCTGCCTGAATCAACAGGAGAGACGCATTTAAAACATTTGACACAGAAGAGAGGAAAGAGAAAGAACGCCATTAGGAAAGATGTATTTTCCTGAGCCTGCAACACATGTACGTTTCATTAAGATGTTTTTCTGACACAGGGGTATGAACAACACCCCAGGCCTGGCGGGGCAGGTGGGGGTGGAGCCGTCCACACAAGTGTGCTAAACGCCTCTGTTAACAATATCCATGTTCTCTCTACCAAGCAGGGGCCGACTGCAGGAACAAACTGTCTCTGGCATAATGCTTGCCATGTCTGAGGAGTAAATATGGGCTGGTGGAAAATTCAATGCACAGAAAGGCAATCCTTGCCACTGGGTCTCTGCATCCCAGTTTGTACATTCAAACTGTCTGGAATCCTCATGATAAGATGGCGTGGCAGACAAAGTTCGAACTTGTAAACAGGACATTCCCCATCTGAGCCAGGGTCAACCTCTCACTTCACTTCACCCACGCGGCCTCCTCCAAGCGGCCTGAACACACACAGCTTGCAGAAGCCCAGCTCTGGAACTTTGTGGTTCTATAATCTCAGGAAAGGGTCTTCATTCATTCAACACATATTTATTGAGCATCTACTGTGAGCCAGGCAGCCCTCTAGGGGCCCTGGATAAATTGGGAAGCAAAACGGGCAAGTGTGCCTCCTCTTGGGGCTGATATTCTAGTTGGGGCGAGGTGGGGAGGGAAAGACAATTAAGAGAAACATATATGAGTTAGATAACATACAATTTTAGAAGCACTGCAGGAAAAGAGAACGGCATAAGGGGAATGAAACATGGTCCAGGGTGGAGGGAGGTGTGACACTGAAACACAGCCGACAAAGCAAGTCTCCACTAAGAAAGCTACATAAGCAAAAACATGACAGACATGAAGGAGCTGACTGGTGGATGTCGGGGAACTGTGTCCAGGCAAGACAGCAGCCTGGCTAAGGTGCTACGGCTGAGGTGTACAGGCTCACTGGAGGAACAGCCACCCAAGGGCCGATGCAAAGGACAGAGAGTAACAGGAACCACGCTGGCTGGGCTTTGAAGGCTATGGTGGGTGGTGACTGTGATTTCTCCCACAGAGAGAAGGAACCACTGGAGGGTTTCCTGACTTCCTACAGCCCCCTGGCCCTCATCTGTCAAATGGAGATACTAAGGGCACCTGAGGAAATGCACAAAACAGCTACAGGGGTCAGTGTGACAACAAGCGACTGGGTGAGATTCAAAAATCGAATCACATGCCCAGAATAGTTGGTACTTCCAAAGCCTTAGTTCCCTCCCCGTCCTCAGGCCTCCCTGGACCCACCACGGGTCAGTGTGGCACCCTGCTTCCAGTCCTGCCTACCCCGAGGATGAGAAAGCATCCTCGTTCACGGTGACCACAGGACCCTCTCCTCCACTTGCGCACCTCTCGCTGCATGTACCCTTAATTTGATGTTTACACACACGGGATCGGATAGGAGTGATGTGGCCTGAGGTCAGACTCCAGGAGCGCTGGGGGCTGTGTTAACCAGAGAACATGTGCCTGTTTAACACCTGCCCTCCAATTAATCATCTTCCTCTGACGCAGGCTGGGGGCTCCTTCCAGGAACAGTGGATACGATATCCCCGTGCATTTAGAAGAAACAGACTCTAGCCAGAATACCAAGATCAGGTTTAACCGCACATCTTTTCTCTTTCTTATCCGAGCAATCTGGTTCATGAATTCTGGGTGTAATTGGTCCCAGAACTTGAAAACCTACTAATTCTGAAATCCCACATTACAATAAGTTTCTCCCCATCAGGGCTTTTTTTTTTTTTTTTTTTTTTGGTACGCGAGCCTCTCTTCCTGATGCATCGTCCCTCTCCCTAACCTTATAACTCCTTGTTTTTATTTTATATCCTCTATGATGTGTTTTGGTTCCATTATATCCATTTTTAACAATAGAATCTTTTGGGAAGAATGTGGGATATAAATTATCAGCAATATCGATGGGGACAACTTCTCCATCTACATGCCCCTTTTTCTGAAAACTGTCCCCTACCCTCAAGGGTAAGACCCTGCAGCCACATGTGCCAAGGAGGGCCCACTCCCTCCCAACCCTCTCTCTAGACTGAGGAGCAGACTAGGGTGGGCTGCGTCTCAGGAAAAGTCAGTAATTAAATATGAAGCTGAGCCAGAGTCTCTCTTCCCCAGAAATCGGGTGTTGGACACAGTGATTTCTGTCAGCTTCAGTCTCCCTTCTGCTAGAACAGACTGGGGTGCTGTGGGTAGAGCATGCACACGTAGAAGCAGAAAAGAGACCAAGGAAAACTTCCGTCCCTGTCTGCCCTCTGCCCCTTATCCCCAGGACCCCTGGCCGCACTTCCTGATCCTGGGGTCCACGTAATGCCCCTGGGTCCCTATGGTACGTCTCCCCCTCCCATCTTGGCTCAAGCTACTTTGGAGGCTTCCTGTTCCTTGCAACCAAGAGGGTCCTGAGACGCAAATAAGAAACCGGATTAAGTTCCCTCATATTTAGTCCTGTGACAAGTTCACTGTAAACAATTAAATGTGTGGAACAGGCATGCGCGTGATGGGGCTCGAGAGACTAATGATCTGGTGGAAAATGCTGTTCCTTTCCAAACAGCTGAGTCGAGACTCCAGCGGTTCTGAACTACCGGGTGAGCTGTTGTGACTTGGTGTGAGAAGTTACACAGGATTCAGCCACACTCTACCTGACAGAAAGGGCTGCCCTCCGCTTGCTTGTTGAATTTTGGAAGCTCCACCTTTGAGCTTGCTCTGCACCAGCAGGTCAGAGCACCTCTTGAAGAAATGTCTACAATCCAGGGACAACCTTGTTCAGAAATTCCGGTGTTAGAATTTGGAGCTTAACATTTTGGCAAGAACTAGTCATCTGAGATGGGAGGGGAAAGAAAGGGGGAGGGCTACACAGGCAATAAAAACCTATATTCCTCTTGGGAATTACTCAGGCAACGCAGGCACACAGAAAGGAACGTGGGGGATTATGTAATTTTGGATGGAAACATGGAGGCTGCAAGTTTACAGCCCACTGGTCTCTGTCTCAGTAAAAGCCAGGCTTACACCACCTGTGCTATTCCATCTGTAATTCTCTGATTCGATTAAACCAAGGCTAAGAAGAGACCAGGGAGAGGTTCTGAAGGCTGAGGAGGACTGAGGGATAACTCAAGTATTTCAAACCACAGGTACGACAAGTAAGTTGTCTGCAGACAAACATCGGCCTTTGCGGGAATAAGCTCCCGCTGTTTGCATTAAACAACCAAGCAGTGCAGCAGCTTTGAAAGTTTAATACTTTCAGATGTACACTGCTTTTGTTTTGAAACACCTTAAAGTTTTAATGAAACATCGTAGGCAAGCCTTAAAGTTAATGCAAAGAAAACTTAAAATAGGATTACTTTTTAAAAGCACAAGTAGGATTATACATTTCAACTCATTTAGTAAGTACATACCTTCAATATATACTGGGCACTATGCTAGGTGCCAGGGACAGAAAGGTGAAAAACATAACAGATGATCTCTTTTTTTATTTTTTTTTTTTGCGGTACGCGGGCCTCTCACTGTTGTGGCCTTTCCCATTGCGGAGCACAGGCTCCGGACGCGCAGGCTCAGCGGCCATGGCTCACGGGCCCAGCCGCTCCGCGGCACGTGGGATCTTCCAGGATCGGGGCACGAACCTGTGTCCCCTGCATCGGCAGGCGGACTCCCAACCACTGCGCCACCAGGGAAGCCCGATGATCTCTCTTTTTTTTTTTTTTTTGATCTCTTTTCTTAAAGAGCTAACTGTCGTGGGTCAGTGAGTGGGAACAGATAAGTAAAACCAAGGCTCAAGCACAGGGGATGGAATGACGCCTTCCCAGAAACACGGTGCCACAGAAACACAGAGGCGAGGCTCTGGGATCGCTGTGCGTTGTCAGAGGAAGCTTCCTAGGAAGTGACACTTGAACTGAGATTTAAAGGGAAGAAGAGAGGAAGACCATCTCCTGCAGAGGAAGCAGCTCGTGAAAAAGGATCAAAGCCTGAAACAGCATGTCCCTCAGGAATCCGTAAATGCTCCCAGGGCAGGAGCAGAGACATCAGGCCAGGCCGCTGCCAAGCAGTGCTTCTCACGGCGTGGGTCCTGCTCCAGGGACTTGTTAGAAATGCAAATTCTCAGGCGGCCCCAGATCTACTTCCTCAGCAACTCTGGGTATGGGGCCCAGCAAGCCCTGTCTTAAGAAGCCCTCCAGCTAATTGTGATACACAGTGAAGTCTGAGAACCATTGGGCTAGAGGTTGCTAAGCAGGGACCTTATCACGGCAGGCTGCCTGTGTCCTGGGGACCAAGGTACCACCAAGTTACTTGAAGCCAACCAAGGATTTTTAGCAAAACAGTGACAGGATCAGACTGCATTTTAGAAAAATCATTCCAGTACAGCATAGAGAATAAATTGAAGGGAGGTGAGACTGCAGGCCATGAGACAAGTTGGGAGACTCCTGCAGTCATCCTGGTGACACTGACACCAGCCCAGAAAGGCAGAGGCAGAGGCACTGGCAGTAGGATGAAGACAGAAAAGAAGATTAAGGAGGAAACTCTACAGGACTTGGTGACAGGAAGCACAGGGTATAAGGTCAAAACCATGGTTTTCTAAACCACAATGCCTGGGTTTGAATCCTAAATATGTGACCTTAGGCAAGTCACTTAATCTCCCTATGCCTCCGTTTCCAAATCCATAAAATGGGGATATTAATTTCCATGAAAACAAGCTCCATGGGAGCAGAGATCCTTGTCTGTTTAGTTCATTCTGTACCCACCAAAGTTAGAACGATGTCTGCTTCACAGGACTTAAATAAATAACTGTTGAATAAATCAGTGAATGAGTTGTGGGAGATAAGGAAGAGAGAAGAATCTAAGAAAATTCCCAGGATTTTAACTTGATAGGCTGCGGTGTCCTTTTCAAAGTTAGGGATATGGGTCAGTGAGAAGATTTTAGGAGAAAGATCAATTTTCGAATTCAGTTTTAGACACATTACAAACTCAGATGAATGTCAGACATGCACGTAAAAGTGTCCTGGCACAACTGTATGAGGGCCAGGAGGCCAGACAGCAGACTCGGGGTTAGGAATCCAGCTCCATCACTTATTAACTATGTGACCTCAGACAGTTTACTCTCTCAGTTCTCTATTTCTTCCTCTATGAAACGTGGAGATAGCAGTATCCATCTCATAGGGTCACTGGGGTAGACTGAATGAGATGATGCATATAATGTGCTTTGCAAAGGGCCTGGCACACAGGATACGCTCAATGAATAATTGTTCCTGTGGTTACCGTTAAGGCCACATAAAGAGTTCGTAGAGAACAGGACCAAGCCATCATCCCAGAGAACAGTAAGATTCATGGTGAAGCGCACAGAGGGAACTTGAGGGGAGACTGCAAAGAAGCAGACACAGGGGCAGCAGGAAACCAAGACAGACGGGTGCCCCCAAAAGCACAGATGGAGAGTCTGATACCTGTAATTATACGTTAAGTCCGGGAGAGCCAGGGGCTGCTCTACTAAGCAAAGGGGCTGAAACAGTGGAGACTGCTTGTGTTCAATTAAACGGAAAATAAAGTGTAGAGCAATGAGGAAACATTCAACACAATCGCTTCCCTTATTTCAAACTCCTTTCTGACCCCAGACACCACTGGCACCACCACCAGACAATCCCCCCAGGATGTCTGGGCAACACCCAAGGTTAACTGAGAGGGATGGCAACTACCAAGAAGGAACTTGGGACTGGCCTTGGGTCACCTCTATAATGGCTGGTAATGTCCTCTGCCTTGTGTAAGAGACAAAAGGGAAACAGAGTCAGGCAACATGTTTCAAAGACTAACAGACTGGGTATCAGGAAACGCCAGGTTTAGTGCCAACCAGAACATTAACTAGTGTGTGAATTTGGTCAAGTCACTCTGGACAAGTCTCCTCAAGTGTAAATGGACAATAACAACTCCTGCCCCAGCTACGCAGGACTGTGGTGACCAACACAAGGGAAGGGAAGACATTTTGAAAAGGATGTGTGATACAGATACTGAATGTAATTAAAATACCACATTTTATCTAAGTGATAAAATAACAGTGAGATACATGCTGTCGCTACTGGCTATATCATCGGAACATATGCAGCCCTAAAAATCAGTGCACAGTAGCTGTTCACGGAATCTGTGCTTATTTGGGTCTGTTTCCAGAGTATTTTATGTTAGAAGATAATTTTCTCGAGTTTCTACACTTCTTACGAATCGTTTGGAATTACAAATGAGTCATTTGTGACAGACTATCTTTTCAGGGAGATGTGTACAGCAGACAGCCTTGGAAGACAGAGGTAGTGTTTTACAGAGATCCTACAAAGGATCCAGCAGGCTTGCTGACCATTATAAAAGTTTGGGTTCCCTAAACGCAGGGTTCCCCTCCTATAACACAACTCACTACGTACACAGGTGTTGACTGGCCCTCTCTGCATCACCCTACGGAAACTGGGGCTCAGGAAAAGAGTGAAAAATATTGATACACTGGCTACTAGTATTGCTGTGATTAATAAAGTCCTGTATCTCTGACCCAGGAGTCTGGCATCTCTGCCAGCATCCATGACACTGTGGAAGGGTAACTTGCTAGCTGGCAGGTAGGGTAAAACCTCAGATCCCTCACTGCTCTTGACATTGTGTTACTGTTTTACAGAAGAAGGGTGGGTGTTTCCCTCTCACCCAACAGATTGTTCTCTGGCACCCACAGCTTGCCCTGGTCTGCCCTGTTGGAAGTCAGCTCAGTCAGAGCTGAGGGGGCAGAGGAGCTGTTAAGTCAGAGCTAGTTCTAGTACTCTATTTTTTTTTTAACCTAATGCAAATACTCTCTGTGCCTATGTATCTGTGTGTTTTAAAATTTTGTTATGCCTTTAAAAAAATTTGTTTCTTTATCCAAATATATATATATATATATATATATATAAAATCTCCTTTCTTTTTGAAGAAATATAGTGACATTTACACATTTTCTTGGGGAAAAGGTGACTCTCTTACTAAACAAATGTCTTTGCTATAGTCAATGTATAATGCTTTCATTTAAAAATGTTCTCGGGCTTCCCTGGTGGCGCAGGGGTTGAGAGTCCGCCTGACGATGCAGGGGACACGGGTTCGTGCCCCGGTCCGGGAAGATCCCACATGCCGCGGAGCGGCTGGGCCCGTGAGCCATGGCCGCTGAGCCTGCGCGTCCGGAGCCTGTGCTCCACAACGGGAGAGGCCACAACAGTGACAGGCCCGCGTACCGCAAAAAAAAAAAAAATGTTCTCATTTAACTGTAAATATTAAAAATTCTTCTAAGAAATAACTGCATGTTTCAGGTGAATTTTAGTAATCACGTGCCTTACTTAGAAATAATTGTTAAAGAATGCCAGGGGGACGTAACTCCAATTTTTCAGGTATTATATAGAGTGAGTGGAATGGTGGTGCCTACCCTCTCCACCCGCATCGCCCACTCATCACCCACCTGCATACCCTCCTCCCACCCCACTTAGACAAAGCCACTACAGGAAACTACATTCAGAGTACACTGACTTCTTGTTAGAATTCAGAATGTGTAAAACGAAATCTTATTGATAACGTTAGTAACAAAGGCATCCAAGAAATCATCTCTGAGAACCACAAGTTCATATTAAAACAGGAACCGAATTTTCTCACAGTGGGCCTTTTGAAATGCTAAGTTCTCAAAGAAACATGCTACACCCTAGTAATGCCATATAGCCTTCTTAATAGCTATCACAGACGTTGTAATTCTAATCCAATTAACCATGCACAAAAAGACTAGTAGTAGGTACCCTCATTTCAAGCTCATGTTCTACATTTCCACACTCATGTTTAAAATCCCCTTAATGATTTTACTGGATTGACATCATCTTTCTGATCCTTTATATTCAATCACAACCTAAAACATCTTGAGAGATGAATGCAGGATACATGCAGCACACCCAGGAGGTCCAAATCCATTGGTTATCACCTGAAAGGAGTCCTAGAGGCAATTGGCCCTTTGCTGTGGATGCCAACTAACGCTCCACATAAAATGTTCTATACACTGAGGCATCTTTGATAGGTCTTACTGGCTCAATGACTCACAAAGGATGGGGGAGGGAGAAGGTCTGAAAACAAAAGGGCCAACTGCCGGCACCATTTAGTTATTTATTCTGTACGTTCAGCTCAGTTTTTCCTCTTTCCAACTTTTCATGACCCTATGAAAAGAAATGGAATGGATTCTTTTCAATCAAGAATATGAGCACTGCATACTAAGGAGGAAAGTGCTGGCTTAAGACAGGACCCATATAAACCAATGAATATCAACCTGCTCTCTCTAGTTAGGTATTTTTAACAGGGGAACTGGGCTGTGACAAAACACTCTTTTGTATGTTCTTTCATGGAAGAGTTTATTACACACGCTCTTGGAAATTAATTTACATATAGGACAAGCTGTAGCTGAGCCATTCACAAATTCAGGACGGAAGGCTGCATTCTCAATAGGCACTGCCTTGGAAACTGTCCGTGTACGTGCACTCTGGAATTTCCCTTTTCTACTGGAATTGTTTGGAAGCATCTCAAGATGGACAGCAGCGTGAGTGATGTGTGAATAAGCTGTACCTATTTCCTCTGGTTTAAAGATGCCCACAACTTTTTGCTCTCTGAACAAAAGCTGCATGACATTAAAGTGATTTGAAGACATAAAACAATGTGCTAGAGATCAACATGCTTCTAAAATGATTTATTCATCCAGATGAATGTAAAAAATGAATATGGAAACAGGAATATTTTTAAAGACTAAGACCATTCATATTTTCCTGAAGTTAAAAGGAATGGTACAAAGGGACCAGATGAGTCATGAATAGTAACACAATCAAATGAGCATGGTCTTTGGTGACAAACCATGGTTCAAATCTGGGCCCCAGTATTTACCAGATGTAACCCTGGACAAGTTGACAGACTCACAATTTTCTCGCCCATAAATGGTGGCAGTAATAGCATCCTCATAGGAGATATGTGTTTGTGTACAGTATGCCTTTAATGAACAGATTATCATTGCAGTTAAAAAATATCATGGAAAAAGTCTCTTCCTTAAGCATTATGTAGGCTCACTTTTCAGATAACAAAAGGCAATGATCATGTCATCTGTGCATTAGATTTTTTACTGGAGCCAAAATAGTATACACCATGGGAAAAAAGATTACAAAGAGGAGTTTAAATCTTCCTTCCCCCCCCCCCCCCGCTTTTGCAAGAAACTTTTCACTCTCAATATAAGATTTCATTTAAAGCTGTTTAACCAGAGAGGGTTGCCATGGGAAAGTAAGCCGCTGACAGTATATATTAGGTTCACATTAATTTATAGAGGTAGCATAATGCCTATGAAAAATCAGCTGGCTGGATGCCTATGGTTTGCCCTTGAGGCTCAGCCAGGAGGGAAGTTTCATGCAATGTGATTAGTGAATGAGGAGACCCTGGGTAATTAATTAGCGCTCCATGTCAATCCTATCAGATGGGTTTCAGCCAGTAATGAAAAATAAGCCACCTGATTTTCTTTTCTTTTCTTTTCTTTTTTGCGGTACGCGGGCCTCTCACTGCTGTGGCCTCTCCCGTTGCGGAGCACAGGCTCCGGACGCGCAGGCTCAGCGGCCATGGCTCATGGGCCCAGCCGCTCCGCTGCCTGTGGGATCTTCCCAGACCGGGGCACGAACCCGTGTCCCCTGCATTGGCAGGCGGACTCTCGAAGCCCAGCCACTTGATTTTAACTTCCTCATCTCCATACTGACTTCCGTGTGAACATGACTTTGTCAAGCACTTTAAATATTGAAGGAAGATTTTCTCCAAATCTCTTTTAAGACAAATCTCGTTTCCTTTGACACACATTTTAACTCTGGTAAATGGCAGACTGGATGGGGAAGAATCAAAATAAGGAAGCTTGTGCGCAAATTCTCTGAGTGCTGAATTTAACTAAACTCATTTCATAAGTCCCTACAAGTGTGTGATGCTCAAAAGAGAAAAATGTGCCTATGGATGAAGAGATTTACTATAAAAACCTAAGGGTCCATCAGCCTCTTAAAAAAGAAAGTCATTATAAAAACCGTGCATCAGTAACTTCTACTAGATATTATTATGCAGTTATCAGTGGGTTATTTATCTTTTTACTGTTTGCTTCATTAGCTGTTAAGTAATTTGTTTTTAATCCACAATTCCCTAGATATTTCTGCTATGTATTTTGTCTCTGTATGTCGCTGTGGAGACGTCACTATGTCCAGATCTGCTGGTTTACGCTGCTGCACAGGCAGTCCTCGGCTATCTATTACTATTTCAGTCAAGCTTCTTAAATTAGATTTAACAGAGAAAAATAACTTTCCTAAATTAAATCAGTGCCTTTAAATGAGGTTGACCTTTGGGTAGATAATTTGAGTAAACATAAAATGGGTCCTGCACTCCCCTAAATCTCATCATTAGTCAGGATCTCAAAACTGGGCTCCCAACATGAGGTAAGTGTACGTAGTTAAGATATAAATATTCTATTCTGGCTTATATAGTATTTTCTCATTGTAGATGAAAGGCTCTACATCATTAATACTGTGTATAAGTACCCTCACATATAGGATCGAGAGAACAGTATATCCACACATGGAAACATATCTAAAAACGTCTTATGTTACAAAATGCGAGTCTCATAGGCTAAACTCATTATCTGTTCCATGCTGCACACGCCTGAGGTTTAAAGATACCACGCTGTGCTTAATCAGAGAGGAGGCTGTTACTGATCTTTGCTCACACACTGCTGGAGCTGAAAGGAGCCTCAGGTCTAGCAAAGTCATGTCAGAAAATCAGAAATTGAGAATCTCCATTTAGAAGCTGGAACCCCAATGCCAACCCATAGCATTCTTTTCCAGATATACAGGAAGCCAACGCAGCCTGACAGATGAAGACCTCTGATCTAGGCAGGGGTCACGGCGAGAAGCTGCTGCCCCCAAGAGTCCACACGCAAACCTGATTTTATGGCTTTCAAATGTCAGCACAAAGGCAGCGAAGCTGTCAAGACACCATGCAATTTAACAAACACCTCGGAGTCTGGACCTCAGAGCAATGGGCATGACTCCTGCTACACGCACAGGTTGATAAATGACCACAGGGACCAAGCCCTGACCGCACTTGCCATCTAGTCACAGAGATGGTATAAGTCAACAATTAACATAAAAGCCAACTTGCAGCAAATTCCATAAATGAAATTGAGAAAAAATGGTAAGTTCAGAGAAGGCCACCGGCTGCCAAGATGAGGGAAGATTTCATGATGGGGGCATGGGTCTCAAGGGAGGGTTTTCAAGAATTTCAAGAAATGGAGATGAAGAGTTTTCTAGATCAGTGGGTTTTCAACCAGCAAGTTTGAAAACCTGCTGATACCAGTTGAATGGTCAGACCAGCATTTTCTAGGTAGAACAGAATGTATTTCATATGGCAAGGTGAGGTACTGCTTCGTGAAACTTTTGTTTCATGCGTAAAATGTGTTTCCTATTGAGGGTCTTGGTCAAAAAGTTTGAAAGTTTTCTGGAAAATGAAGAGTGAAGTTGTCTATCTGGCTGGAAAATAACAAGTTGGCTATGAGGTCACTGTAGGCCACTATGCAGGGGTCTAGAACATGGCAGCAAAGAATCTGGATTTTATATTGTAAAGACAGAGAGGTCCTTATAGGTTTTTAGCTTTCCACCTTTTTTAAGTTTTACTGACAGCTACTGTGCTTAATATCTCACACACACGATCTCGCTTAATTGCCATAACCGTCCTTTGAAGTGGGTATTATTATCTCCATTTTAGAGAAAGAAAGTGAGAATCAGAGAGATTATATAACCAGCCCATAAAATGAAGCCAGGTCTTTTGACTTCAAAGCTCATAATGCTTAAAAAGAAACAAAACAAAATTATGAAATGATCAGAGCTAGACTTTAGGCATGTTAATCTTGCACCTTCAAACAGCTGAACTGAATAGATTTTAGACAACTGTATTACTAAAGGGGTTTCTTTTGATCATTTAGCTTCACAATTTAAGATCAATTTAAATACACTCCAAATCCTAGGGGCGGAAAAAAAAAAAATCCAACCAAAATCAACAGCCCCTGGTGGCGCAGTGGTTGAGAACCCGCCTGCTGATGCAGGGGACACGGGTTCGTGCCCCGGTCCGGGAAGATCCCACGTGCCGCGGAGCGGCTGGGCCCGTGAGCCGTGGCCGCTGAGCCTGCGCGTCCGGAGCCTGTGCTCCGCAATGGGAGAGGCCACAACAGTGGGAGGCCTGCGTACCGCAAAAAAATTTAAAAAAAAAAAAAAAAAAAAAACTGCGCTTTCTTAATGACCCTAAAAAGATTTGAGTGAAGGTTCGTATTTCTCAATAGCTACATTAGTATCCCTTTTATTTCATTCTGCAGCAATGAAGTTAATGACTGTTATCACTTGAAAAATTCTTTGTAGAAAATATGAAAATAGGTGCAAATGCAGAAGTCTGCAGAAACGCTGACATAAAAGAAGTAAGCCGGGGCTTCCCTGGTGGCGCAGTGGTTGAGAGTCCACCTGCCGATGCAGGGGACACGGGTTCGTGCCCCGGTCCGGGAAGATCCCACATGCCGCGGAGCGGCCGGGCCCTTGAGCCGTGGCCGCTGAGCCTGCGCGTCCGGAGCCTGTGCTCCGCAACGGGAGAGGCCACAGCAGTGAAAGGCACGCGTACCACAAAAAAAAAAAAAAAGAAGAAGTAACCCACTGCTTTCCTCAGACTCAATTCACTGCGGCCCTCTGTTCACACACCCAGATGCTCTGTCTGATCCTACCTACCTCTGGGGACAACCGTGAGGACTAATGGTGTCGTCTGTGAACAGTACAGAGTTCCCAGGGAAAGAATGGCTGGAGAAAGCCTGGATATTATCACTGGGCGGTGGGCGGGGTAGCGGGGCGCAGGCGCTGAGAACTTGCCAACAGTCAACTTCCTAACATAAAAATGTGAAAAAGAAATAACTGTCGATAGAACAATGGTGTGTCTCATTTCATGGTGAAACAATAAGACTTTGGAAGTGGCTGTATCGGATGAACAGAATATGGAAGGTAGGAATATTGAGTGGTAAAAGAGAGAATATGCTTCCCCCTTGCTGCTAAAAGCGCACAACAAGAAGAGAAGAAGCTCTCCACACAATCAGAATAACCCGGTCACCCAATGCTCAGAGAAACCAGGGTGGTAAAAGTGCTCCCCTGTCCAATGTGTGAGCTGGACAGAGAAATGTCTATCAAGTAGCCAGCAAATCAGAAAAATCAGCTGATGACACACTCTGCACACTCTGAATGATCTAGCCAATGTTTCTTGACTGAAGTACGGACCCTCTTTAAAAGAAAAAAAAAATGACTTTCAATGTTGACTTCGTTTACTTTTATTAAAATATTCCTTAAATGTGCAGAAACAGAAAACTGGTATAAAATCCCCAGTATATTTAGAAATCAACTCCAAACACTACCAAACCAACAGAACTCAAACTAGACACAAGAATTAAATGTAACAGATGATGGTGTTTTGCTCCCACTAAAACACTGATGTAGCATCCGGCCTGGTTCTAGCTTTCACCTGTTTTGGTATTTTGACTTTCACAGATGTTTACCTAGAGAACACTTGTTTATGAAAGTATGTTGAATAAAACAACAAGAAACCTAGAGGCCAGATTGGGATGATCAGACCTCATACTTAACCCAAAGTCAGCCAACTACTATAATGAGGAGTCATGAAAACTCTGCAAAGCTCTCTTATTCACTTCAGAGGTAGCACTGCAGCATTACTGAAATTTGCATTTTTCCAGCTTTACTGAGGTATAACTGTACACTTTAAATATAATTTTTACTCGTCAACGTGATGTTTTTGGCTGTGTTGGGTCTTCGTTGTTGCGTGCGGGCTTTCTCTAGTTGCAGTGAGCAGGGGCTGCTCTTCGTTGCGGTGCGCAGGCTTCTCACTGCGGTGGCTTCTCTTGTGACGGAGCACAGGCTCTAGGCACGCAGGCTTCAGTAGTTGTGGCACACAGGCTCCACAGTTGTAGCTCTCGGCTCTAGAGCGCAGGCTCAGTAGTTGTGGCACACGGGCTTAGTTGCCCCACGGCATGTGGGATCTTCCCAGACCAGGGCTTGAACCCGTGTCCCCTGCACTGGCAGGCGGATTCTTAACTACTGTGCCACCAGCGAAGTCCCCAATGTGGTGTTTTGATATACATTGTGAAACGATTACTGCAATCAAGCTCATTAACACAGCCATTGCTTCAAAGGGTTACCTTTGTGTGTGTGTGTGTGTGTGTGTGTGTGTGTGTGTGTGTGTGTGTGTGTGTGTGTTGAGAATACTTAAGATCTACTCTTTTAGCAAATTTCATCCATACTGTAGAGTATCATTAACTACAATCACATTGCTGTACATTAGATCTCCAGGACTTATTCATCCTGCATAACTGAAACGTTGTACCCTTTACCAACATCCCCCCATTTCCTCCACTCCCTTAGCCCCTGCCGACCACCATTCTACTCTCTGCTTTCGAGTTGGACTTTTTCAGATTCCACGTATAAGTGAGATCATGCATTAAACAGATATCTAATCCAATCACTGCTAAAGTGAGAAACAGACATATTTTTCATTGAGTATCTACCAGCGACGCTACCAATGAACTACAGTGCAAGGTGCACATACGAGGGCTGGTCTTGCCCATTCTCCTGCAGGGAATGGGAGTATGGTCTGACTGCCCCCAGTTCAGTATGACCTTAGTGCAAACTGCTTCTCATTGATCTTATTCAGTCTTTGCACTTACCCTAGGGGAAAATGTACTTTATCCACATTTAACAGATGAGGAAACAGTTGAATTAAGTGACTCACCCATGGTCACCATGGTCAGATTGACAGTGGTGAAGCCAGGATGTAAAACCAGGAAGGCTTACTCCAGACCCCAAGCTCTAAACCACAAATGCTTCTTGACCATTGCAACTGCCACCTGGTCCACATCCACACACTGAGAACACACACACAGAGGCCGGCAATGCCCTTACATCCAAGCATTATCTTAGAATGTGGTTGAGCACATGATCCAGAAGACGCTGATATCTTTATCTGCCCACTAGATATCTCCATCTGGTTGTTCTGCATTCAACCAAGACAGATGCCCTCAAAGATCAGAGACTTTTCCTGCAAACTGCAAGGGTCTAATTCAGGACTCGAAAATCATTACTTCTAAAGAATAAAAGACTGCGAGACGCAGGCAACAAGTTTAAAAATGATATGCCCATTATAAATAAAAACAAGAGCTAACATTTATTCGAGTCCTTGAAATGGACCTGGTACAGATAAGTAAGTACTTTATCTGTATTATCCCACTGACATTTCGCAACACCCTTCTGAGATGAACGCTATCACCACCTTCACTCTGCAAGGGTAGAAGGTATAAGTGACGTGGACTACAGCAGGCAGCCAGGCATCTGACTCCAGAACCTGGACCCCCTCTACGTCACAGGTGGAGGAGAACCTGGGACAGCTGCAACCAGCTTCACCTGTAACCTGCCTGCCCTATGTGGTTGGTCAAGAGACATTGTTCTGTCAGAAGAGCACAGATCTGTGTTAATTCTGAACATTTTGGCTCTGAGACCAAAAACTAGTGTGACCCTAAGATGCAATTAAAGATGAAGAGTTTGAGGGAATTCCCTGGTGGTCCAGTGGTTAGGACTCCGCACTTTCACTGCCAAGGGTCCGGGTTCGATCCCTGGTTGGGGAACTAAGATCCCGCAAGCCGCATGGCGCGACCGAACCAAAACAAACAACAAAAAAAGATAAAGAGTCTGAGAATGTTCAAGTAAAGAGATCCCCAATGCCCTGGAAGCACAAACCTCAGCTTTGGTCAGAAAGCTAGACCACCGTTAGTTCCTCCACGTGGCATCATCTGTTGCACGTATTACCTGGCAGGAAAAGGACTGCTGCAGACTCCCGTGAGCCTCCGGCATGGCCCACGCTGCTCTGCTTCACCCAGCCATCTCCTCACTCTTTAGGCAGACATGATGGATGTGTCCTGCCAGAGGCTGACGAGGACACTGGGACCAGGGCAGAGGAACGTTCCGAGGCAGACAGGGCTCACGAGCACACCCTGTGAAATGGCCTGAGATGCCCAGGGATGAAAGGCCCCTTGCCTGAGCCACGGTGATAACAGTTACCTCGTAGTGGTCATCCGTGTATGTATACGGAAGTAAGAATTCTCATCTCCCCACGAAGTAGACAATGCTCTTTCCCCCCGCCTCACACAAATGAGGAGACAGGCTCAGAAGCAAGACAGCTCTAGGAAGCAGCTTGAGGCCAGAGCCCCCCTAAACTCACAGCCGTTTCCACTTTCCCAGCTACATGCTCCCCTCCACCCGAGTTCCTGCTACTGCTCCGAGCAAGGTGATTCGGTGGCGGCTGGACTTGGGGAGAAAGAAACGGGAGCTAATCTGAGGAAGAGCTGTTTAGACCCAACAAAGAGTCTAGTCTTTCCATTTACAGCAAACTGAAGAGTTTATTAGATTCACACAGGATTACACAGCTTTTTTAAAATTTTTAACTAGGATTATTAAACCCTTAACTCTGTACCAGAAACGATCCCAGAGCCTTTAAATACATTATCTAATTCAATCCTCACCACGACCCCATCAGGCAGGTGCCCCATTTTACAGATGAGGAAGCTAAGGTGTAGAGGAGGTTACGTAATTGATTTTAGACCTTTCTGCTGCCAAATCCTGTGCTCCCCACAAAGCCTGCATCCCCCTCCCAGTGTGCTAATCGACGAGCCAACGTTCAGGTCTCCAATGCCGCCTCTCCCTGCCAGGAGGTGGTAAGGACCCCACATGCAACAAGCCTAGCTGTGGCTTCCGTCCGCAGACACATCGTCTGCATCCCGTCACCGGGCTTTGCTCCGTGTTCTCGGTGGCACTTTTATGCGCAGCACTGCTCCCCACGGACAGGTGTCAGGGTTCACCTTCTCTGGAGCCCTGGGCTGGGTTGGCTGGATTCCAGCTGACTGCAGGACAAAGGGGGCTGCGTACCACCTGTAAGGGGCTCAGCTTGATGCCTGGCAGAGAATTTTCTAAAGTATGAGCAGTAACAGGGGGAAACCCGCTCACGCGAAGGCTCGGGTTCCTCACACTCTCACGGGGGGACCACATCTGGATCCAACATAGGACACAGACTGTTCCAAGGCCACAGAGCTCAAGGCCTGAAACAGAGGACGTGTAAAGGGCTTCAGAGTCAACTGCTGGTTATGAAGTTGCTCCATTTTCGAAACGACAACTCTGAGCACCTCACCTCTCTCGGGGTCCAGCCAAAGAGCAGGAGGAACTACTTCGTAGCTGTCCTGCCCTCTGTCCACCTGGGGCCGCCAACAGGTCTGGCCTGGGAGGGAGAAACCCGTGGGTCGCCTCTGGCTGAGGGAGGCCGGGCAGGGAGGCCACACCAATTTGCTGTGTTCACTCCCTGTCTGCCAGAGGGTCCTCAGATGGGCAGAACGGGGGCCACGGAGGCTTCCCCCCACCCCCGACATCTAGGATCCACAGTGCTATGATGATTGCAACCTGCAGCTCAAAGCAGCAGACACACAGTCACAAACCCTAGACTCAAGCCACCTTGGGAAAACGGATTCAGTTTCCCCTCTGTTGCTTTGTACGCACACACTACCATTCCGTGAAATATTAGCTTCTGTTGAATGCATGACGTAGGGATTCCTTCAAAATTAATATTTTGTTATACCTTGTATCAGTCTATGTTGAAATATTTATCAACATGTCCTGTGACTGCCTATGCAGGCATTTATTCAAATTTATTCCATCGTGTTGTTTGCTTCGTGCCAATTTTTGCTGATAAATTTCCTCTGACTATAAAAGAATTCATTCAAATTTACTTGATATTAACGTTTGCTTCCGCATTACCATTAGTCACCAAAATACTATACAGGTGTGTGCCATTTGTTTTTAAAGCTCTGCATGTGTGCTTTTAAAATGTCACATATCTATAAGTGTGTATTACCTACTGTGCACCCATGCATTTCCTATATTATCTGTATGACTTAATAGCTGGGGGAAGGGATTATAGAACATCATTGTTTATCCAGATGTTATGATTTCCTATTAGATCTTGGTATACTGTTTTTGCATAAACAAAATCCTTTCCGCCACAAAACACTTTTAAGTCACTATCTATATACATTTATGATTTAAGTACTTACACCTTTTTTTCCAAATAATTATTTGTAAAGAGTGGAATATTTCTTACAAACCTCTGCTTCTTATACTGCATCTAAAACAGCAGAGTGAAGGGGTCTAGGAGCCAAGAGCCTCTCCATGTTTCAGCTTGGACAGAATCCTAAATTCCTATCCCATCCCAGAGGCAGGAGGACCTCTGGTTCCCCAAAACACAAACGACCTCAGGATCAAGGCACACCCAGACCCTTCCATTCACGCTACTCCCATTACTCCCCTCCACCCCAAAACCACGCACATCTCAATGCAGCCGACTTGGAATAAAATCGGCAAGTGTCTCCAGGATGGGAGAGCAATAAACAGTTTATTGGTGCATTCATCCCTCAACATCGTGTTCTCTTCAGATTTGTTTTTCCTGATGATCTTCTGTATTTTGTAATACTCTTGGGGGAATAAAAACAGTGAATAAAAACTTATGTAATTTATTCTAACCAAATTTTAATTGACAAAGTGGTAGGCAGCCTCACGATGGCCTCCAATGATCTCCACTTCCTGGTATTCACAGCCTTGGGTAGTTCCTCTGACAACGTTATACCTGGGTTGGTTATGTGACCAACAGCATTCAACAGAAGTGATGGAATGTCATTTCTAAGATGAGCTTAGAAAAGATTCTGCCTTCTATCTTGGTCACTCTCTAATGCAAATTGACTCTCTCTCAGATCCACATGGTGTGGAGGGAAACCATACCGTGAGCAGCCCTATGGAGAGACCAGTATGGCAAGAACAGAAGCCTCCTGCCAGCACACACATGACTGGAGACTCTGAAAGCAGACTCGCCAGCCCAGTCAAACTTCTAGATTTCTGTAGCCTCAACTCACAGCTAGACTGCAGCTCCATGAGAGAACTAAGCCACTCCCAGATTCCTGACTCTCAAATCATATGAAATAATAAAAGTTTGTCGCTTTAAGCTGCTAAGCTTTGGGGTAATTTGTTATATAGCAATAGATAACTAATACACATAGGTTTTCATATTCTTCCTTGAGCTTTCTTCAGTTATCCAAGTTTCCATGCTAAACATGAACTACTTTTGTAAACATAAGAGAAATCTACAGCAATGTTTTAAAAAGCTTCATCCTGTAAAAGACTATATGTGAGTGTGACTTCCTGGCCAAAGATGGAATTGGCTGTCTAAGGTGGTGAGGTCCCTCTGTCTTATGTCTCTCAGTTACTGGGCTGAAAACCACCCAGCACAGGCTTGGTGGAGATGCTACACAGCAGATGTGAGCATGGGTAATGGGGATGTGAAGGAGATTCCTTCAACCTTAAGATTCTACTAGTACCCAAACACCCCTAATCGGTCTTCTTTTCCCCCTTCAAGTAGGCTCAAAAATATCCAAGATACAATTTCACTCACAAAATGTCATGAAAACTATAATGAGAGATCACGTCACACCCATCAGAATGGCTACTATCAGAAAGACAACAAATAACAAGTATTGACAAGGGTGTGGAGAAAAGGGAACCCTCACGCATTGTTGGTGGGAATGTACATTGGTGCAGTCACTGTGGAGAACAGTATGGAGGTTCCTCAAAAAACTAAAAATGGAACTACCATATGATCCAGCAATTCCACTTTTGGGTATTTTTCTGAACAAAAACACTTATTCAAAAAGATATATGCACCCCTATGTTCACTGCAGCATTATTTTCAACAGCCAAGATATGGAAGCAACCTAATTGCCCATCCATAGATGTAGTTAAAGAATATGTGGTCTATACATATATAATGTATTATTACTCAGCCATAATAAAGAATGAAAGCTTGCCATCTGTGACAACATAGATGGATCTCAAGGGTATTATGCTAAGTGCAATAAGTCAACAGAAAGACAAATGCCATATGATTTCATTTACATGTGGAATCTAAAAACAGAACAAACGAACAAACATAACAAAACAGAAACAGAGCCATAGATCCAGAGAAAAAACAGGTGGTTGCCAGAGAGAAGGGGGTGGGGGATGAGTGAAATAGGTGAGGGAGATTAAGAGGTACAAATTTCCGGTTACAAATAAATGAGTCACGGGGATGAAATGTACAGCATGGGGAATAAGTCAGCAATATTGTAGTAACTTTGTACAGTGACAGGTGCTAATTAGACTTGTGGTGGTGATCCTTTTGTAACGTACAGAAATACGAATCACTATGACGTGCACCAGGAGCTAAGTGTTGAAAGTCGATTATATTTCAATTTTTAAAAGTTCAATAACAGAAACAACCTTTCAGGGCTTCCCTGGTGGCGCAGTGGTTGAGAATCTGCCTGCCAATGCAGGGGACACGGGTTCGAGGCCTGGTCTGGGAAGATCCCACATGCCGCGGAGCAACTAGGCCCGTGAGCCACAACTACTGAGCCTGCGCGTCCGGAGCCTGTGTTCCGCAACAAGAGAGGCCGCGAGGCCGCGATAGTGAGAGGCCCGCGCATGGTGATGAAGAGCGGCCCCCACTTGCCACAACTAGAGAAAGCCCTTGCACAGAAACGAAGACCCAACACAGCCAAAAATAAATTAATTAATAAACTCCTACCCCCAACATCTTCTTTAAAAACAACCTTTCACAATGCATGCATATGTTGAACCATCACATTGTACACCTTAAGTGTATACAATTGTTATTTGTCAATTATATCCCAATTAAAATATATACATATAAAGATTATTACCCAAAAGACTATGACCAATTGCTTTCATTGCTGACTGAGGGCTGCAGAAGGATATAGATTTAAATTAAAGAGATATTTAGGATTAGCTTTTGGAAGAACTTCTTGCCAAGAGAACCTGTTGTCACACAACCGTACCAGATGAACAATTGCCCTGCCCCCTGGGTGGCATCCCGAGGGAGCACAAGGACCATGGGCCTCGGCTTCAGCAAGAGGAGATTCACATGCAGCTTCCATTTCCTTCTGGCTGTGTGATTCTGGATAATCACTTTACCTCTCTGAGTCTCAGCTTCCTCACCCCTAAAGGGGCTCAGCTGGCCTCAGTCCTTCCTTTTCTAGACAGGACAGATACAACCACATCACTAGGCCCTTTCCAGCCCTAAGAATCTCCGGTACAAGCTTTACACTGGCTTGAGATAGACAGATGTGGATTCGATTAACACTAAGGTGCTCATGTCTACCAACCTTCCTTCTCTCTTGGCAGACTCTGACTCATTTCCTGAATGTTTCTCTCAGGAAGGCACGTATTCCTTTCTCCTGGAAGAAAATGTGGATTAAGCCAGGAAGCTTAATCTCACGAAGAACCTGCCACTAACTAGTTGGGTCCATGTAAAGCAAACCATCTCACCCCTCTGGGCCTTGGTTATCCTGTCAGGATATGTGGGAGACAGGATAAGTGATTATGTAGGTCCTTTCTACCTCTAAAAGCCTAGATTCTAATTTTAGGGCACTATAGAGACTGTTTCAGAAGGCTTTCTGTGTTATGAAGGGGGGTTTTGTTCAAGGGATAAATACCTCTACACAGTTTCGCTCTCACTCGCTCTCCCTGATCTTAATTTACCTGCATGTAAAATGCTCTCATTCCCTTTGCAAGACAGAATGACTAAGGCAGGGTGAATGCTGACAGCTAGCAGGCTACTCTTAGGCAAATCTCTCAACCTCTCCGGGCATCATTCTCCTCATCTGGGAAAAAGAAATAACAGTGCCTTACCCGATGGGGGTACCCGGAAGATTAAATGAGTCAACCTACGCTAAGAGCTTAGAACACACAGTGACTCCCAGTCAGTCGCCTACGAGCGTCAGTCACCAGTGGTCAAAGCGCCAACACATTTGCTTGCATTTGCTCCCACCAATAGGGCTGCGTGTTCATGCCAGGCGGGCTGGGTTTCCTTTCTGTGCCAATTGTATTTGCTTTGCATTTATACTCTCCGAGCACCATGTAAAAGCAATTAACGATGAATGTCAAAAAGGAGTCATTTCTCTAAAAACTAAGTTAAATACCTTGTAAAGGCTCAGTGAAGGCAAATCATGAAAGTCTGCTGGTGAATTAGGTGTGCGAGAGACAAGTCTAAAAGACTGGAAAACGTCTGGAAGGATCCTGAACGTAGATGAACTTTGCAAGGATTGCTAAATTCTAGGTCCGCCTTAAAGAAATATAAATGGAAGTTGTAGGCGATAGATTATGGCTGAGTTTATATATAAGAGAGACACTGCAGTCAGAGGAGCCTTCCTCAAGGAAAAGGCTTTGGGCCGACATCAGAACATTTTTGGTACACTCCAAATTGTACAGCAAGTGACAGAGACCCAGGAGGAAAATATCACGGTCTCCATGTGTACACCACTAGCCGGGAAAAATCAAAATGCTCATCAACAGGCGGCTTAGAAATTATGTTTTCATTTAAAATGTTTAAAGTATGTGTCAATTTTCATGTGTCCTCATCATTTTAATGGACTTTCCAGCTTAACCAGTGACCAGTCCTACTGAGTTTGACAATGGGGCTGCAACTCTGTGTGTGAATGTGTTTTCACACAAGTGGACGTGCCTGGAGTTACAAAGCTCCCAGTAGATAACATATGCAAATCACATCTGTTTCTTGCCTGGTATTTAATATACTTATGTTTTACACACACACACAGGTATAAATTTACATATAATAATTTTGTGACTTTAAAAAGAGTTTTTAAATGTCTTTGGGGAATGTCCTAATTTTGCCCCCCAAAGTAATACTTTGGGAATAACTGAATTCGTATCTTTGTGTATATGTGGACTTCACAACATTTGGTATCTATTCTACACAGTCATAAAGTATTACAGCACAATACTGGGCTTTAAAAATAAAGGAGTGCAAATAATTGCAAAAGGACTTGAATACACATGTCTCCAAAGAAGATGTACAGATGGCCAATAAGCACATGGAAAGATGCTCAACATCACTAATCATTAGAGAAATGTAAATCAAAACTACAGTGAGGTATCACCTCACACCCAACAGGGTGGCTACTATCCAAAAACCAGAAAACAGCAGGTGTTGACAAGGATGTGGAGAAACTGGAACCCTTTTGCGTAGTTGGTAGGAATGCAAAATGGTACAGCTGCTGCAGAAAACAGGATGGAGGTTCCTCAAAAAATTAAACATAGAATTACCATATGACCCAGCAATTCCATTTCCGGGTATATACCCCAAAGGACTGAAAGCAGGGTCTCGAAGAGATATTTGTACAGTCATAGTCACTGCATTATTCACAACAGCTAAAACATAGAAACAACCCAAGTGTCCATCAGTGGATGAATGGATAAGCGAAACGTTAGTATATGCATACAATGAGCATTATGCAGCCTGAAAAAGGAAGGAAATTCCGTAATATGCTGCGACATGGATGGACATTATACTAAGCGAAGCATGCCAAAAAAGCACGCCAAATTTGTCAAATTTGGCGAAGCACGCCAAATTTGTCAAAAAAGACAAATACTGCATGATTCCACTTACATGAGGTACTTAGAAAAGTCAAAATGATCAAGACACAAAGTACAATGGTGGTTGTCAGGGGCTGGAGAGAGGGGAGAATGGAAAGTTACTGTTTAACAGGCACATAGCTTCAGTTTTACAAGATGCAAAACTTGAAGGGAATGGATAGTGGTGATGGCCCCACAACAATGTAAATGTATTCAATACCACCGAACTGTGCACTTAAACGGTAAGATGGTTAATTTTATGTGTATTTTAACACAATAAAAAATAAAGGAGTGCTTATCTTATTTCTAATTTCATTAGTGGGTTAAACATATCTTGCCCACAGCAGATGAAAGGCTCTGGGGGTGTGTCCTCAACTTTGCTGGCCCCAGAGGCACAGTTCTGTTAAACAACCTGGCAGACACAATTCACCATCTGGAGTCCCCACTGAAACCACAGTGCCCAATGTCTCCGGCCCCATCTGTGCCTGTGTGCATGAATGAGTGTGTGTGTGTGTGTTGTGTTGTGCATGCAGGCACAGGGAGAGTCAGGGGCTGTCCAACAACTCAGAGACCCAGCCTCACAGATTCTGGCAAACAGGCCATCCTCATTCACAGCCAGCAGATGAACAGGGTGCTACACACACAGTCTGACCCTCAGACCGGCCAGACCACAAAATGAAAGGGAGTGACCACTGAGGAAGTGAGGTGTCGCATTTCTGTATTTGGTTGTTTATAAGGAGAGTAACAAGTGCTAAAAGCTTGGGAAAGCAGATTAGAGAGGGAGGCATAAAACAAGACAGGAGGAAATGATAACTTTTAAGTTGCAACAAAAAGATGGGGTGGCTGGAAAAGAACTTTTTTTTTTTTAAGCAGTGATCAGAAAAGAGGCGATGGCACACCTTCCAACACGGCTGTACTATACGAGTGGAAATGAAATGTAGTTCGGAATGAGAAGTACCTAAGTGTTAACACTACTCTCCGTTGGGTTATTCAAAGACAGTACCTTATGCAGAAAGTCCTACATTCCAAGAAGGAATGGTGGAGGCACAGCATGGACACCTGTTGTGATTTCCCCATGCACCAGCCCTGCCCTGTTATTCCTGTGTGGTTTGAGTGGGGCAGGCAGGTATAGGACCCAGGGTAGGTACCACTGCCCCCCTTGACTCAGTGACTGAGGTGGCAGAGGTCAGGAGGGGTGACCTGAGTCCATTGGAGTCGACGCCCATCAGATGGAGCACTAAATTGAAACCACTAAGAAAAGAGGCTCTCTCTTTCCGCTAGTGGGATATAAAACTAGAGCAGCTGGTGGCTGTTTCTGCCACTGCTTGGGGCAAGCTTGCCTGAAAATGAAGCCAACGGGGAAAGGCAGGGCAAGAAAGGAAGAGAAAGACATTTCTGACATTGTCAGAGCAGCTGGATATGGCCAATGCCGAGAGCAATACCCCTAGACTTTTCCGTTACGTGAATCGATAATTTCCTGTTCTCACTTAAGCCAGTTTGATTGGGGTTTGTTACTTGTAATTGAAATCAGCCCTGACTAATTCAAGGTGTAAATGGCTGCAATATATTGTTTCCATTTAACCACACTGCTTACAATCTAGGCTTTGGAACATGGGGTTTTATTCCTACACTTAAGCCACATACTCTAAATGGGCTCAATATAAATTATTCCAAAGGGCAGAAGGAAAATGCACTCCAGTTGGGGACCCATGTAAATATTAAGCTATACTGACAACATTCATAGCAAACATTTGTTAAACGTTACTACGTGCTTATGCTAAATGCTTTCTGTAACTCGACTCATCCAATGTTTTAAAGGAAGTATTCTTATCATCTCTATTTTAAATATGCAGAAACTAACTCAGGTTAAGAAACTTGCCCAGCACCAGAGAGGTGATGTCACAAAGCCAGGAACTGAACAGGGCACTTACGCTATGTGCTACAGCCTCCAGATGATCACAAGTGCTACTGACAACACACAACTCGGTTCTGCCACATAAAGAGACCCAGCCGCTCTGTGTGACGTGAGCCCCCTTCACCACGGGGATACAAATGTCAATACGCCACAGCATCTCCCTGGGAGAAGCGGCTCTCCAACTACAGGTAGCAAACCATTAACGGGTCATGAAACTGATGTAATGAGTAGAGACCAGCAGTATTTCCCCCACGGAATAGAAAATACAGCACCAGAACACAGTGTAGAAGAGTAAATATTGTTTTTAGTTGTATCTACATAGACACTTATACAGGTATATCCTGAGTCGTGAGGTAAAATATATCTTACTATACTATAGTTCATTGTCAAAAGAGTTGGAAGCCATTAGTAAGCAAACGGCTCTGTGCAGGCTGGGTGTGAAATAACCTACACCAGGACCCACGGGGTCGGGGTGGGGAGAGAGGGAGACATTAAAATCAAATGGCCTCAAGAGTTGAGGAAAGTTTAAGCTGACTAACACGGCACAACATTTTCATGGGGAAACCCACGAATCCAGTGGACTCCCTGGAAGAACTTTTTTTCCTTCACTAAATATGAGAGCCTACATGAATCCTTTCACAGAACCCTCAGTATCTGATGTGTATGTAGTAATTCAAAACGGAAAAGACGGATGCCAGTGGTATTCGCACCGCCGGCAGGGATGCGGCCCCGCTGCAGGCAGCCCTGCAGGCGTGGAGGCAGAAGCTTACACTCACTGGGCCAACTTGAGTTTGGAGGGCGCGGGGGGCGGGAATCAAAACGGACAAGCACACCAGCAGCCCTGACTGGGTGTAAAGCAACATCAGGCTCACTCCCCCTCCCTCTTTCCCACAAAGAGATGCAGGGGATGGTGGGGGGAGGGCGGGGGAAGTTCACATCTGACACTCAACTCCCAGCCAGGCTTCCCAGCGCCCCTCCTCACTCCGGGAAAGAATACTACTTGCACTTTTATTAAATGGTTGTCATAAATTGCTTATGAGAGCAGAGTAATGTGTTTTATCGCTTTCCCTTTGCTGCCAAATGGCGAGAGGTGGGCCTGGGCCTGCTTCAGAGACTGAGCCAAAATCAGCTGGCAGCACAGCTACAATCATTAACCATCGAACTGGCCGCGCTGAGGAAGCCCATTTTGTTACAGGCTCTTCCAGAATATATTTCGTTTGAACCTTGTACAGACTGAATTTGTTAACGTAAGTTAACAGTGCACCCTAAAGCCTAAACTCCTTTGTGTCTCCCCAAAGTTGCTTTACTCCTTTAACTCCCCCCCCCCGACTCACATTAAATTGTTTAACCTCATAAAGTCAGGAACTATTGGTCAGCGTAAGACAGATTCATTCCGTGGCTCTGAACCTTTTATGGGTTAGGGGTCCCCCTTTGAGGATCTAATGAAAGCTATGGACCCTCTCTCAAGAAAACTGCACACAGGTGTAGAGATATGCACACACATACAAATTTGCTAGGATTTTAGGGGGTTCACCGACACCCAGAGAGCTCTCCATGGTCTCTCAGAAAGCATATGAACCCCAGGTTAATATTCTCAGTCCTCATCTGTCACCTTTACAGTATTAAATATATTGGTAGCAAAAAACTTCCCACATCCTTGTAGCGAAAAAAAATTTGCCCACTTATGGAGTTAAGCGATGTCTCTCAAACACATACCGAAAAACAAAACAAACTAAACAATGATCTCAACATTTCCTACTTAACTCTATTATACTTCAGAAATTGATAATCAGCTAAGTATTTACGGTCAGTTATTCAGGATGATTCTTAGTGCTGAAAGGGTAAGACAGTAGAAGTTTCCGTCCTTCATCTTAACAAAAACCAATGAGATGAAGCAATGGTGGAAAACGAAGTCCACACACAGTTATATGCTAAATCATACGGCACCAGCGAAAGGTTTCATGGGAATTAGACTTCACTACTGATCATGATAGCAGACAGCCAGGGGCTTTTCTGCCTGCTTAGCGTCTCTTTCTTCTCTTCTAGTTATATCACCCTGATCTTTGTTGGGGCAACACCCTGGTGCCCTAGGGTGAGATGGGAGGTATGTGACCCAACACTGGTAATCATAGCATTCCACCTACCTTACCACAATGGTTGGTTTAAAAATAGTAAGTGATCAAAGCTAGTTTAATGAGACTCAGTATTGGGACTTCTACTTAAGTATTTGGCAAGAGAAACTCTCATTTGCTAGGGTTTTTAAACTGGTAGGAAAGATGCCAGGAGCTGCTGGTAGCCATCTTGAAACCATATGGGGGGTACCCTGACCGAGAATGAAGTCAACCCAGGAGAAAGTAGGGCCAAGAAATGGATGGATCCCTTATGACGTGGTTTGACTATTGGATACAGCTGTGGCTGAAGCTCTTTTCAAGTGTATAAGCTAATAAACTCCAACCTCATGGAGTGCATTGATCTCCAAAGTAAGTTCAGGTTCTGTACTTCTCCATCCTTTCCCTATAACTAGTTTACCTCTCAAGGACTACCTGGAATTTACTGTTTGTCATGTAACATGAGAGATTTAAAATAATGAATGACGCATTTATTGTTACTTTACTTGATGCCACTACAAGGCTAGTCAACAACACAATGGTCTTTAACTACAGGAATGTATTTTCAACATTTTATTTAATATGTATTTATATTTAAAACTTTTTTGTGAGCTAACATCTTAAAATGTAACAGTAAGCAAAATACATTGCTAGATAACACTATTAGTATAAAATTATCTGATTTGTTGTCCAAAAGTAATAGAGTGAATTAAATAAAAGCTGAAACCGTATGGTAGTATTTTAGGACCAACCAAAATCTCCAAGAGGAAAAAAAAATTAAAGTCCAAGGTTAAAACGTTAAAATGCATCTTAAAGGAAGTGAAAACAATACACTAAGTACTAGGCAGTTTGAAAACTGTTATCCCTAGGTGGTGGTATTACAGAAAAGTAGAACAAAAAGAATCTTGTGTCTCTCCCAAATTGTCCATCCAAATCATATTGTCTTGATAAGGGGTAAAAAATTGAGCTTTTAAAAATAAAAGACAAGATAATGATACAGAGTGAAAATAATAATATACTTCTTCTTCAAAATGTCATAAGAATGGATTCACTTCATAAAAATATTATTCATATGCTTTTACTGAAAGAACCTTTAAATGGTGAAATAGGCATTTGCGCATTTTCAAGTATGTCTCCAGAAAGCTTCTCAGGATCACCAGATCAGGGGGTCAAAATGACTAACCACCAGTTTGGACAAGACCACACCAAACCAAATTTCAGACTTCAGGTAGTTCTCCAAAAGTCTCCCAAAGAAAATGCCAAAAGCATTTTCAGTGACGTGTTAAATAACAGGGTCTTGCAATCAACAAGTTTTTCTCAAAGTGTAATAACTTCAGTTCCATTTTATGCTTGATCCCTTCAAAAGTACAATCTTCTTTGCATTATAAAAAGAAACATCTTGTCCCAAATCCCCAAAAGGATATAAAATATCTGGTTATGTAACTGCCTTTTAACTTTTTAGCTGTGTTTTTAAAAATGTGAAACTCATCTCGATTTGAAACGTGAGCCTGTTGATTCCAAAAACCCGGCTATGATTTAGTGAAGTTCCGTGTCTCATACTTTGTGTGTTCACAGCGTGAACCATTACAGAGAAAGCTTATTAAGAGTTCTCATTCCACATTACAAGTCCATAATCGAACACACTAATGATATTCATTTGGGGACTGAATATCCATAAATGCCATTGTATACAATAATCATTAAAATTCACATGGGAATCACCACTTTAAAACCTTCATCTTGAACATAAAACTATTTGAAATTACTATATTATCCTTCATTTACTTCTAGCTTAAATTTGGTCTGATGCCCCTGTGGGTTTTTTATATAAAATTATAAATATAATGAGGCAACAAACCCTAAAAGATTCCATTACCCCAGAAAATATAAACTCTGTTAACATATACATAAATTCCAAATGAAAAGTTTTGGCTTGGACCTAAAGGACAAATCCACAAATACTTTGAGAACGAATCCTCGGAAAGAACAATTCTTGCTTTCTTAAGAAAAGACTTTGGGAAAACATATGTGTATCCTAGTTACCAAATAATTCCATGTCCATGTTCATGGTGAAGGCTGGGGGGGAAGATGTGGCATTATGATGAAATCCCATAGAAAAATACCCTGTGTGCTGCTAGAAGCACTTAGGCATTGGGTAGTTATAAAAGAAACAGCCTGAGAAAACTACAAGTTTCCTCAAACCAAGCCCCTGACACCTGATTGGATCACACACACAAGTAACAGCAGGGGGTGAGCTATAACCCCAAACAATGCTTCCCAATGGAGATGGTTAGTTTTTCCATCTGAATGCTGGTTACACAGCTATGTTCAATTTGTGAAAACCCATCACTAGGAGCACTTTCCTGTAGGCACATCATACTTCATGACCCATGAAGGTCTCCATGTCCTACTTCCTACTACCTCTCCAACTTCACTGCTCACCATTCAATCCAGTAATACAGGTCCACTTTCAACTCCTTGACCACACACCACAAAATTTCCCACCTCAACCCTAGTGCTAATTAAATCTCTTCCTTCTCGTTTTATAAAGATGTGTTATTCCATCCCCCAGAGGCTCCTTTCGGATGACACCTCCTCAGAGAAGTCTTTTTTTGCCCACCCTTGCTAGTCCTGACTACATCACCTGTTTATTCCCCCTTCACCTCCCTTACCACATCCTGAAATTATCTCTTTTAATTGTTTTTGTAGCTGTTTTTCAGCTGTTGCCCCTACTAGAATGTATGCTTCATGAGGATGGAGACCATACATAGCATTTCCACTTGTGTTTCCCCACACAGTGCCTTGCACGTAGGTATTCAAAATCGGGTTGGCTGAATGAATAAATGGTACCTCACATCAAAATTTTTCCAGTTATTATGCTAAAAGGTAGATTAAAAAAATAAATATGTAATTAAAAATTAAGAATTAGTTTGAAATGAGATAGAATAAAAACCATGTAAAGGCTGCTTTCACGTACCTTGCTTTACTCACCGTCAGCATCATCATAATGCTAATGACAAAACAATAAGCTAACAACTTCTCAGTAGTTTAACCTACACTTTGAAATTAAAAAGACCTACCACACTGTTAGGATGTTATTAGGGGAAAAAAAAAGCAATTCTATAAATTCATTATTTTCCTTCCTATAAAAAGACTGGAAAAACTCTTCAGGCATTTGTGAGTGCACACGCACGCGTGCACACGCACGCACGCACACACACCTCTGTCGCGAATGGCTCTCCAGCATTGGACTGGTATCTCCACCTACAACCCTATCCACTGGAGACTTCGTAATCCTTACACACGGCCTTGGCCTGAGATACAGAAATTTTATGCCAAATCTGTGGGTGGGAAAGCCAATTCTCCTTCCTGCAGAAGGATACACAATTATAACACAACTTTGGGATGACCCGTGCCTTCCTGTCTCAGGAAGCTCCCAGAGGCTCCCTAATTAGCTCTTATTCATCTGTGCAGTGGGTCTCAAACTTCTCAGATGATGCAGCACCTGGCAGGAATGCTGTCCATTGAGGAAAAGCATGCAATACTGAAATACTTTGTTCCTTCTTATGAACCAGGAACAATTTTTCTGGCAGAAGAGGCAGCATATGAATGCCATGTAAAAGCACAGCCTAGGGCTTCCCTGGTGGCGCAGTGGTTGAGAGTCCGCCTGCCGATGCAGGGGACGCGGGTTCATGCCCCGGTCCGGGAAGATCCCACATGCCGCAGAGCGGCTGGGCCCGTGAGCCATGGCCACTGGGCCTGCGCGTCCGGAGCCTCTGCTCCGCAACGGGAGAGGCTACAACAGTGAGAGGCCCGCGTACCGCAAAAAAAAAAAAAAAAAAAAAAAAACCACCACAGCCTAAACCCATGGGTTCTCAACAAAATCAATAGTTATTGAACTCATTGGCTGGCTGAGTTTTTCTGTTAATATTCTTTCGCAGCTTATTTATTCATGTCCACTAATATTCAATAGGTATGTGGTAGCTGATACCAAAGGCTTAAGCTGACAAGAGAAAAACTTGAAACTGAAAAAATTATTTTTATTAACCCATTTTTTTTCTTCTGTGGATAGGGATATGTCATTAGTCATTTTTAGCAATAAAATTGCTGGGTTGGAGGAGTGTCCATGAATCACTGCCTTAAGAGACAGCTTCTCTTAAAGTCCAATTATTATCATTTTTTGCTAAAGAAAAAATATATATTCATCTTTATATATAATACATGTATATTCATATTAATATTTTAAAATCTTATCTTTTTAATCTTTAATATCTATATAAAGAGAATAAATATACATAGAAGAAAAAATACATATACACTTTTTTTTGTGGCCTCACCACACGGCATGCAGGATCTTAGTTCCCTGACCAGGAATCAAACCCACGCCCCCTGCAGTGGAAGTGCAGAGTCTTAAACACTGGATCATCACCAGGGAAGTCCCTATAGATACTTCTATGTTGGGAAGAAATTTCCAATTCTCACCAAGTTTATACTTATCAAAAAGTGAAATGGCTATTCTAAAATAAATCTGTTAAAAATGATACCAATATTTTGAAAGAACCAAGACGCAAAACGATCCCTAAAGTAATCTGAAAGTTGATTACACAGAAAATCTCTAATTATATACTCTTACTAGGGGTGACTAAAGCCAAAGCAATTAATAGACATGAAAAAATGTCTTTGATGGGAATGCCCTTAAAATATATAAAGATGTTAAAATAGTAAGTTTTGTCCTAATAGGTCTTTTCTAAACAAGGTCCACCCTGGACAGTAACATACAGCACAAACAGGTCTGTGGGCTCCAAAAATGACACCAACACAACTGAAGCAGAAGAAAATGCACAAACAGGATTCAATCTTGACACAGAAAAAAAGAGAGGGCAGCATCTGGAACTTCTTGCATGCTACTAAGAACAAACACTGGCAGTGACACAAATCCTGCAGTCTCTGATCAGGGCTGGGGGGCTTCAATTTGGGAAGCCTATTTTTCTCTCTTAGTTAGAATAAAGTGTTTATCAGAACAAGTTTGTAGGTAACTGCAATGAATTCAACTGTAACTGTTCTACCATCCAAGTAGTTTTTAAAGTCACATACTTAGAAACAGATTTAACAATTCCAAGTAATATATGTAGATGCTCTCTCCCCAGTGGGAGGGGAGCTATAACTCCCTATTCCTTAAGTACGGGTTTTGTACAGTGACTTCCAGTGAGAACAGTGGGGATGCTGGGGGTGAGGAATAACTTTACAGCGGAGACACTTTACACGGCAGACCCTCCATCAGCCAGGTCCCGAAGCCAACATGAACAGTGAAAAGTCACGCTGACGCTAGTAGGTACCCGTGATACAACAATAGCACTTTTCCGCTGTAGTCTCCTCCCAAAACCGTAACTCCAGTCAAATCATGAGAAAAACATCAGACAAATTCTACAAAACACCTGAACAGTTTTGAGACTTTCCTCAAGACTGTCAAGGTCATCAAAAACAAAGTCTAAGAAACTGTCACAGACAAGAGGATCTGAAGAAATCATGACGATTACATGTCATGTGGTATCCTTGATGAGACCCTGGCATAGCAAAGGGCATTAGGTAAAAACTAAGGAAATCTGAATAAAGTGTGGACTTTAGTTAATAATGTATCAATATTGGTTCATTCATTGTAACGAATATACCATATTTGCACATAAAATGTTAATAATGGGAAACTGGGTGGGGGGTAAAAGGGAACTCTGTACTATCTCTGCAACTTTTTTTTATAAATCTAAAACTCTTCCAAAAAATAAAGTTTATTTTAAAAACTATGATTGAGTTTGATGTTTCAGTTTCCTTATACCCACAGACAAGATAGAAATATGATGATGAAAGTTCTTTAAACCTTTAAAATGTTTCTATGGTTATTCAGAAGGTGGTTGTTCTAGTGAATGAGAACAAAAGAGATTCTAATAAAATCATCCAAAAAAGGAAGATTAAGATGAGCTCGTTCTTACTACTCCCCTCTTAGGGAGCAGTGGTGTCTCTTACACTATTAAATTTGACAGGCATCTCCCTAGTTCCTGTCCAAAGTGGACGCAGGACTGCCAGGTCCACAGAGCCATTATGGAGAAGAGTCAAATGTGGGTGTGGGTTGCACAAGTTCTTACCACGATCTCTTGGCAAGCTTAGTACTGTCAAGGTAAAATAAGTTCCTTTGTGGGTGAACACCTTAGGGTTTCTAATTCCAACGTGCAGAGTGAAAAAGATGATATTTCGCACCATTTTCCAAACTTCTTCAACCAGAAAACTTTTACGGACTGAAGCAGGGGGGGCATCCCCAGAGACTGGGTGTCATGGTACAATTTTAGAAAACATGATTCTTAATGCAGTGTTACCACAGCTCCTGTAACAGCCTGGCAAGCCGCCCTGCCCCATGGCACCCAGGACCCGAAGGGGCCTCAGCTTCCTGACACTGAATCTACCCACCCCACAGTGTTCACCACTAGGTGTTATTTTTAGTTATTGAAGCAGATGGATTTCTATCTTACTTTTCCACCTTTCTATGTAAGCTTACAATTTAAAAGTTGGGGGTGGCAGGGTACAACATGTGCTTTCATCTGGAGAAAGAGAAGCTTACAAAGTGTATTTTCTCACTGCTGTGCACCCCCACAGATATGATTACTGACTTTAATTTGGAAGGAAGAGCTCTGGGAAAATTTCTTCATAAATTGTGGATCAGTCACTGCAGATAAGAACAGAAACTTTCTCAGCCCAGAATCAGGGCCTGCAGTTCCCTTCTAAGCTGATGCTCTAAGGACTTAAGAACAGCTGAAGAGGTGTGACCTCTTCATGGTGAAAAACTAACATTTTTCTACTCAAATTTATTCATTCTTCTTTACTTAATTTCTTCACTAAACAGAATGATTTTATTTTTTAAAAAATCAAGTAAGTTTATAGATAGAAGGTTTGCATGGCACTTCAAAATATTAACTAGATTTAATTTAATGAATGTTGAAAAGAATCATCTCCCTTCCTAGCAGTTCTAGCCATAGTTATAACATAACTTACATCGTTACACTGTAATATGTCTGTCATCAAACGTGGCTGATGAAGGGTTTTATTTACCCAAACTTTTCAGCTGGCTAAGTCCCTGAGTAGGACACAGGAACCTGCCTTAGAATCCTCTTTGGGGTTGAGCTGTTTTATTGATCACTCAAATACCAGTTTTAAAACATAGCCATTTGAAAAAAAAAAAAGACTAACAAAAATAAAAGGTATGTTTTTCTCAGAGAGCTGAGCACAATAAGCTTAAAAGGAAAAATAGTTTTCTCTGAAATTTCAGATACTAGAATACTATAATATTTTTAAAGTCCTGTCAACATTAAAAGCACTTCACATTTTCCTGGAGTGTCAGACTGGAAAACTAAAAAGCTCAAAAAAAAAGCCTTGAAAAAGTCATTTTTAATAAAACTAACAATTAAACTCTATGTTTTGCACTGCCCCAGGACCTCAATCTCCTAGCTGACACAGTCCAGACAATGCAGAACTGAGATTATTAAGCAGAAAGTTTTAAAAGTTGCAGAGAAAGTGCTTGTGCAGCGCTGCCGGCTAACGTGCACAGTCCCCACGGGGGATTTTAATGGGGGTCGACTTGAGAGATCGCTGCCAGGTCAGCTTTGAGGCTCCTGATTAGCATATGCAGAGTATTTCAAAGCATCTTTCAAGCCCCCGCAACAACCCTGCCATCATCTGAACACGCAAGAAGGCAGTGTTTGAATTTAGTGTCAGCTTTTTCTAGCTTCTACCTTAGCCTTCCCCTTCCATGTTTATGATCACCCGTCCACGGGCACTCAGCCATGTGGGCAAGCTGATCTGACTGGAATGGGCCGAAGTCTAACTGAGAGACCGCAAGATGGGTCAGACCGTCATTTAGACAACAAATTGAAAAAAGTTTCATTCCTTTTCTTTAGCGGCAGGACATAAGCAGGGACCAGAGTTCCTGCCTACCCTGTGCTGGGCCACCGTATGTTTTCCTGTTCAATCTCCCAGGACCCTATGGAGTAGGTCCCGTAAATATCCCCACCTTAGTGACAATGACACAGAATCAGCAGTGAAAAGAAACTCCCTCTAGGAATGGCAGAGCAGAATTCTAACCCACGCCTCTTTGCCCCAAACCCGTATTCTTGCTGGCTCACATGTTCCCTTCTTTGAATATAATGCAGCAGCACACGGATGGAAACAGCCCTTCAAGAACTGGAACAGCATCAGTAAAGACAGGAAGACAGTGTGTCTCCTATGCTCTCTATAGCAAAAGGGCATCACTGTTTGGTAAAATGTCTAACAGCCTAGAATCTCCCTTCCAAGTCTCTCAAATTTGGGAATCATCAAGAATAATTTTAAATATAATACAAATGGCTAAACATGACCAGATATTAAAATGTGTTGCTGGCATTAACGGTCTAATGTGATGCTACAATGAAGGGGGGGGGTTGGGATTTATATCTATCCTTATTTATGCCTGTCCTTATCCAGAAAGGAAGGAGAATTTATAAATATGAATTAAAATAGGATAATATAGAAATTGATGATTAGGAGTTCACAAGAGACTTTAAGGCTTCATATATGCTAAGTTATACACACATCATTTTCTTGAACACTTTTAAAGCAGCTTTTTACTATCATTAGATCCTGATTTTGCTTGAATTACTTTCATAACGACTAGTTGGAAATACTTCAAAACATAAGTAGGTTCCAAAAGCTTTTCTACATTTGCTGAAATCTAACCACACACAAGCCGTAGCTATATTCCTTACCCCTGTATCTTCGTACAGAACCTGAACATTCAGGCACTCTTCAAATTAAGGCTGAATTTTCACAATTGGTAGGAAGTAAAAATTTGAGTCGACCAACTGTTACAGCTTACAGAAAACCAACAAGCACTTTCAGTTATTTTTTCTTCAAAGTAAAATGAACTGACTGTACTGAGCCGTTTCTGTGCTTCCCCCTCCTGAGATGTCACTTCCCTGAAGAATTTCCATCAACATACAACCATCCTTTCAAAGACAGGCATTCCCTTAAAAATTAATTTTAATCTTTTTCTAATCCAAAACATTTTGAGGTGGAAAAAAGCAATTTTTCTAAGCAGAAACATATTTCTGTTTGTCCCCAGGTAGATTCTAAATTCTAATCAGATTCAGTCCAAATGCCACTTAACGACTACGTGTTCCACCCAGATAACAAGACATGCTGCTAACTTACCATTTGGTGACAAATGCCTCTTTATTCAAGTGTCCCCCCCCACTGGTGGTATTATTAGCAATGAAGAGAGTGACTGAGAGGCAGATTTTTTCAAAGGCTAGAGCAGAGCACAGTAGATTTTCACCCAAGTTTTATTCTCATGACCTGCACAGTAGTTCACTTAGATTATCATGATTTCCTACAACTAAATAAGATATTTACTACAGGGAGATTTTTTTTCTAAGTATGCTGTTAATGAGTTTTTTCACTCCACAAACATATTTAAATACTTCTAAATGCTCAGCATAAGAGAAAGGTGAAAAAGATATGGAATAAACTATACGCTCTAGGAGGGCAGGGGCTTAAATACCTTGTTCAGCATGTGTCTCCAAGATCTGCCCAGAACAAGGCAGTATCACCAAATATTTGCTGGAATGTAAATGTCTTCAAGGAGTTCATAATCCTTGAAGTGCCAGGCACTGTTCTAGGCTCTGCAGACACAGCAGTGAGCCTTGTGCCCTCAAGGCCCTTATATTTTAGTGAGGGGTGGGGTGAAAGGCGAGATATTAAAACTATATATAATAATAATAAATTATATAGAAATGTAAACTATAAATTATACTAGATTATATATAATAAAAATATACATAATATATATATAATCTAGTGTGAATGACAGAGGCTCTAAAGAGGAAAAAAAAAAATCAGTGTAAGAGGCTGGGGAGCTTTTCTAGACTGGTGGCCTTATACTTGGAAGACCTTTCAGATGAGATTGAGATTTAAATGAAGTGAGGGAGCAAGTCTTGCAAATTCGGGGGTTAAAATGTTCTAGACAGAGAGAACTAACTCATATGCAGGCAACTCATGATAACACAATTTGCAACCAGCATCGTGAGGGGTGTGACTGGGTTTGCTAGTTGTCTACCAAAACCCCATCTCTTCTTCCAGGGCACCCAGTGAGACCACAGGTCTCAGCTGCCCTTGCCGTTTGGGGCAACCCTGTGACTTGCCTTTGCCAACGGAACGTGAGAGAAGCGGTGTGTCACTTCCGAGGCAAGGCTTCCAGAGGCAGGCATGTCTACTCCATTCTCTCTTTTTCATTCCGTGAAGTAGAGCACGGTGAGGTCAGCAGAGCCACATGGAAGCGCCAGGGCTCCTGCATCACTGCATCCACTAACCAAGCCTGCAGCAAGGTATGAACACAATGCTGTCTCCTATTACACCATGAGTTCCTTGATGGCCGGGATCAGGTCTTTTTCATCCTCACAGCCCTAAAACCCTGCACAACTCCTAGTGAATGGCAGGTTCCCAGCAGTAGTGGAATAAAAGCTACTGAAATAGTGAAAGAAAGCAATTAGTTCTGTGAAAAGGTAACTGAGGGAAGAAATTAGCAAGGGGTCACAGTAAGGACATTTTAAAGGACAGAGTGAGTGGCTTATAAGGGATGGGTGGGGTACAGGAGTAGATATTCCTAACAGAGAAAAGAGCATGAGCAAAGAGAGGAAGAAAACACAGGAAGCATTTGAGGAACATGACCCCAAAAGGTGTCCACAGTTGTGTACCTCTCAGTAAACAAATTTTTTTTTTTTTTTTTTTTTTGCGGTACGCGGGCCTCTCACTGTTGTGGCCTCTCCCGTTGCGGAGCACAGGCTCCGGACGCGCAGGCTCAGCGGCCATGGCTCACGGGCCCAGCCGCTCCGCGGCATGTGGGATCTTCCTGGACCGGGGCACGAACCCACGTCCCCTGCATCGGCAGGCGGACTCTCAACCACTGCGCCACCAGGGAAGCCCTCAGTAAACAATTTTTAAGCAACTACTACGTACCAGGCACTATAGAAGACACTAGAGGCACAAAGCCTGGTAAGGCTAGGCCCTGCTCGAGGGGAATCTTGAAGTACGGGGTGCAAAGAAGACACAGAAAGGAATGGGACACTGTAGTGAGTACTGTGATACTGTAGCTGACCCTGAAATTGCAGCGGATACTCTCTGGGCAGATCAGTTGTGGGAGGCACTCCAGCAGAAGGGGAGGAGCAGAGGCTTACACAGCTAGAGAGAGTTCTTGGAACTGCAAATAGCCCAGCCCCTGAGAAAGTAAGCTCCAGGAGGGCAAGGTCTTTGTTTTCTTCACTGCTGAATCCTCAGTGCCTAGAACAGGACCTGCACTTATCAGATCGGGAATGCCGTAAGATTTGGGGAAAGAGGGTAAGTTTAGAAACAAGGCTGGGGACTGGATAAGAGAAGGAATCAGAGAGCCCGGATGGGGACAAGATCAGATTTGCATTTTACAAAAACACTGGTTGAAAAGGTGGGTGAAGGGGTGTGACACCAGAGGACTTCCTCAGGAGATGACTGCAATGGCCTGGGCCCCAGGCGAGAGGAGATAAAAATTGAAATAAGGGGACTGGTGGGTGGGGGAGTGGTGTAGAATGAAAATCACAGGATTCAGGAAGTATTTGGGTTGGCCCCAAAGTTCATTCAGGTGTGACCATAAGATGTTATGGGAAAAACCCAAGCGAACTTTTCGGCCAACCCAATACATGGAGGGAGCGGGACTCAGAGGGCTTGTGATGGTTTTATATATAAAGGAAAAGGGGAGTCTAAGATGACTCTTATATTTAAGGAAAAGTAAGCTGGGAGAAAAAACAGTAATCCAAGTTTGCATGTATTACATTTGGGATGCTTGAGGGTTTTCCGACAGGAAATGTCCAAAAGGCAGCTGGGCATGCAGGTGTGATGCTCCAGGAAGAGGTCTGGTCTGGGCTCAGAAATGGAAGAACAGCATCCAGGTGACAGCTAATGTCATGGGAATGAAAGAAACTGCCCAAACGCAGCCAGCATGTACTGCTGCGCAAGTTGCACACTGCCCAACTCCTGAGGTGCCAGTTACCCTGGGTCACTGCGGTTTTATACCCTTATCATGGCACTTTTCTGGTAGATAACTGTCATACGTTATCTGGAGAGGGAGCATTGTTCTCTAATTCATCAGAGTTATCGTGTGGATGAGCAAAAGGTTTGCCAAAAAAGAGCTTCTCCTGAACAAGCAGAGGGGGGAGGAAGGAAAGAGAACAAGAAGAAGGCAGGCAGGTGGGGTGAGAAAAGGGATAAAGCAAATCCATTTTGTTTCGGTTCCATTTCAAAACTGATCTCTAAAAGTCTCCTACATCCTCTACATTGAAGATTGCAGCAATTTTATTAACCTCTAAACTTTCATGGTCTCACTGGGTTCTGTTACTACAGGGAATACCAGGAGTTTACTAAAAACAATCACGGCCCTGCTTGCTCATGAGATCTCATTTGGGTCTTCCTTCAGCTCACCGGTTCCAGGGCTGCATTTTCTTTGTAAAACGATGATGATGATGATAATAAAGAAAATACCCCTACACCTATACACTCACCTACACACGAGTAACAATTCTTCTCTGGCCTAGAATAAAAAATCAGTTCAGGGTATTTCCAAATGGCTTTTCCAAAATTAGAAATAAACGTAAGTAATTGAAAACTTGTAATGGCATAGAGTACTGCTGAGTTTCTACAGCAAGATGCACCGGGTCAAACCAGTGGTTCTGCAGTGGGGGGGATTTTGCTTCTCCCCCAAGGGACACTGAACCATGCCGAGACATTTTTGGTTGTCACAACAGGGAAACGGGGTGGGGGGAGATCTACTGGCCCCTGGTGGGTAGAGGCCAGGGGTGCTGCTAAACGTCCAATGATGCACAGCTCAGCTCCCACCACAAAGAATTAGCTGAGCCAAGACGTCAGTGGTGTCAAGGTTGAGAACAATTCTGTTAACCTATACGCTTCTTGAGGCCTAGGACCAATAAGTACTTTGGATGCCCAAAAGTGTTTGATAAGACAAAATTAAATGGAAGACCGTTATTACACTCTATTGCAGAAAAGTGCAACAAATTCATTTATTTTTCTCTCCTGCTATTACTGCCTTCCGTTTAGGCTCCCAATGCAGATTACAGAAAAAGCCAATAAGAACTGTTAGAAAGCTAAATGATATACACAGTTTAAGTGCTTTCTGATAAAGCAAAGTCTATAATTTCTGTCAAATTCTTAGAGAATATATTAAATTTCTGCCCCAAATAAAATCATTAAGAGTAAATAGAATCCACCTGCCAATGCAGGGGACACGGGTTCGAGTCCTGGTCTGGGAAGATACCACATGCTGCGGAGCAACTAAGCCCGTGTGCCACAACTACTGAGCCTGAGCTCTAGAGCCTGCGAGCCACAACTACTGAGCCCGTGTGCCACAACTACTGAAGCCTGCACACCTAGAGCCTTGCTCCGCAACAAAAGAAGCCACCGCAATGAGAAGCCCACGCACCGCAACGAAGAGCAGCCCCTGCTCGCTGCAACTAGAGAAAGCCTGCCCGCGCGCAGCAACGAAGACCCAACACACCCATAAATAAATAAATAAATTTATTTTTTTAAAAAAAGAGTAAATAAATCTTCCTATGTAAAATTCCATTATTATTTTTCAAAGAGTCACATAAGTAATAAGAATAATAATGGTCCATTATAAAATACAAACAAACACCTCTTCGTCATTGTTCTACATATTGAGAAATGCAATTCTGGCAGTTAATTTAGATTGATTAAAAAACCACGGCTTCCCTGGTGGTGCAGTGGTTGAGAGCCCGCCTGCCGATGCAGGGGACACGGGTTCGTGCCCCGGTCCGGGAAGATCCCACATGCCGCGGAGCGGCTAGGCCCGTGAGCCATGGCCGCTGAGCCTATGCGTCCGGAGCGTGTGCTCTGCAACAGGAGAGGCCACAGCAGTGAGAGGCCCGCGTACCGCAAAAAAAAAAAAAAAACCAAAGAGTGAAATAAAAGTGGAAGCTAAATACAGATGATCTAAATTAGTGTATTCGGAGTCCTTTTATCCCATTACTAATTACTGCTTCCCAAGCCTAACCTCAATAGCCATTCATTTGTTTTCCCAAAATTTAAATGAAAGTAAACAACATTCACACATTTTGTAATGAGGCAGCTGATTTAACTTCCACCATTTGCTTGCGTCCTGACACTAAAACTGACTGTGTTCCTAATTTCTAAGGTTCTATTTTAATTTCCACTGTAACTAAATGAGAACGAACAAAAGCTTTTTTCTTTTAAAAACCCTAGACAATCATGCTCCTGCCCTTATGGAAAAGAAGACAGGATATCACTACCCCAAACCAGCACCCTTTGGTAACTGAAGGCTTTTTGTCCCTCCAATGTCAAGACAATGGCTCCCTTAAGCATCAGATGCCCTGAGCATGTTACAACTGCTGAATGGATTTTCATGGAACATAAATCACTTTCCCACTACCTGCCACTTACAAACTTGCTTCTCATGAACCTTGGACCCTGCACAATATGGCTCATCATGTCCTTTGTGACAGCTAGGAACAAGGGAACTGTTTG
This sequence comes from Orcinus orca, assembly GCF_937001465.1. Lineage (NCBI taxonomy): Eukaryota > Metazoa > Chordata > Mammalia > Artiodactyla > Delphinidae > Orcinus > Orcinus orca. Next base: position 18,666,696 of record NC_064562.1, read on the forward strand.
CATGAGTAGATAAAGGGCATTTCTTCCTTCTGACACTTAGTTTTTTCTTCCCCTTGTGCAGTGAAATTTTTTAAATTAAAATCACAGGAACATCTAATTCCCCCATGCCAATTAACTTTTAAAACATCTAAGTACTTGCATGGTTCATATAACTGTTGAGCATTTTAATAGGATTTTAGAAACATATTTATCTGATCATTTCCTAATATATCTCCATGTGGATCAGATCTCCTGCTCTTGTGAGTTTGCGTGAGAACTTTTGAGCAAATTTTCATCCCGTTTTGGGGGTCTTTAAGGATTGAGGAGGATACAGACACACAGTAGACCTCACATTTACTGGCTGAGAAATTTTTCCCCATATGAATTTCCGAAATTCACTTAATCCTCTTGAAACAGAATTGTTGAGAATAATGATTAAAGATACCATCGTTGATGTGACATCATTCGTATACATCTAATTCCATTGCTCTGCATGAAATTCAGCCTGCTTTAAAGGAGGAAAGTTATATACTTCCCAGAGGGATTGAAGTTGCTTTTTTGTAGCCCTTATCGCAAGCAGCTGAGGACCCCAGGGGCTGTTTGAAAGTCACCTAAGCAACATCTCTGCTGACTGAGTCACAGCTGCCAACAGCTTGGATGCCTGGGCTCTCTCCTTTTCCACTCGCCCGGAGCACACACACCTCACCTGCATGCCCGACTCAGCCATAAGCAGATGCCTCTGCAGTGAAGTGGTCCAAACGCAAAAAAAAACACTTCTCTGAGCCAGGTTATGCCAAAGGCTCTCCGGGCACGAAATCACAAAGCAATTTAATACAAGCTTGGATACAAAGCTAAGTGAGCAATTTAGAAGCCGAAAGGAAACACAGGGGAAAGTTCTTTGGCTTTAGTGAGAAGAGAAGGCAAGAGGCAGAGAGCATCTTGGATCCATTTGGATGGGAAATGAGAGGAGAGGTGGGGCAACGGCTGTCTGCTCGGTCTGTTTGGGGCAAATGGCTTAAAACAGTTTTCCTCACTCTGGCTCCCGAGACTCTGAGTGCTTCAGATCCTAAATCTCTCATTCTAAGCTCTTTCTAGGGTCAGAAGCAAGTGACATTTAATGGAACTGAAGAACGAGAGTTATGTACGCTGGTTGTGCTAAAACCAAAGTGAAGCCAAAGCAGTTTTCTGAAGGTGTCTGGAAATCAGTCTCTGACTTGGCATGGAAAATGCTTGGGGGGCTAGGGCAGGGGTGGGGGAACCTCAGCCTCAACAGGTCTCGAAGGGAAAAGCGTCTGTCAATGAAAATACCTTTGCATCAAAGAAAGATGGCCGTAGAGACGTATGCTGACAACTCTGAGAACAATACCAGCGGCTGGAGCCAGAACATGTGATTCCAGTGTCAGGCCAGAGCCCAGCTGGAGCAGCCATGGGAAAGAAAGATTTCATACAGAGGAGAAGCCGGGGGCCAGCGCCGAGTGAAGTGGGTGACAGATTGGTGCAGGGGCACCACAAGCGGCAGCCTTGTTTTCTCCGGCCCGAGGATGTGAGCTGTGAGAGGCTTTCACCCTGGAAGCCTCGATGCTGGGGAGACCAGCAGGCGGCACAGACACAGCTGAGCCTCGCTGAGGCTGAGGGAGGCTGTCCCCGCCAGCACAGCGGGGAAGACACGATGCAAACAGAGATGCTAGCCTCAGAGATGGGTGCGTGTGGGTCCCTGAACAGAGGCAGAGCCTACAGGGCAGGAGATCCGAAATACAGCACAGCACATCCCTCCAGGCCAACGAACATGCCTGGGCCGGGATAGGAGGAATCAAACACGATAGTCGGTTGTCGCAGAAACAGCTGTGCTGAGGCCTACGCGGCCAAGTGGGGGGACGCCGGCATGATGTCTTCAAGAGGGTGCAGGCTCCTGAGTGGAGCAGAAACAAAGCTGCCCCCAGCATCTTGTTGGCTGAGTTTTGCAAAGGGGCGCTCAATAAATGATCGTGGGCTTCCCTGGTGGCGCAGTGGTTGAGAGTCCGCCTGCCGATGCAGGGAACACGGGTTCGTGCCCTGGTCAGGGAAGATCCCACATGCCGCGGAGCGGCTGGGCCTGTGAGCCATGGTCGCTGAGCCTGCACGTCCGGAGCCTGTGCTCCGCAACGGGAGAGGCCACAGCAGTGAGAGGCCCGCGTACCGCAAAAAAAAAAAGAAGAAAAAAAAAAAAGAGAAATTCGGACTTCCACCAACAAGAGCCAGGGAGCTTACAAGGTTTCTGAGGAAAAGAGCTATGGGGTGGGGGGGTGGGGGTTAGGGTTAGATAATAGTAAGGCTCTGAAATCAGAGAAATAGTGCTGGTCTCAGAGCTAAACTTTGAAAGTCAAGATCCACAAAGACATCCTAGAGAAACAGCTCCAAAGCCAGCAAACTTGAAAGTATTAAATCCAGGGGCAAGAAGGTCAATCAGATGGGGCCTGGTCAGACCTGAAAGGGGAGAGTTAAAGAGACTCACAATGGCCTTGCCACTCCAAGCAATAGACAGACAGAGCCGCGGGCAACCTCCTTAGTCCTTGGAGGGTTCAGGACCTACTGGCAAAGTCAGTCTCACTGCGGAGCAGGACGCAGGCAGCTGAAGCCAGCTCCCTCTGGGTATTCCCGCTGGCAAGGCTTCTGACCGTGAAATGGATGCCTCGGACTCAACCTGATGCCATTTGACACTTAACTTCTCTTTGTTTTTATTCCATACTGGCCAACGAAGCATCTGATTATGATTTGGCTTCCCACACAGGCCTGGCCACAGGAAGAGAATATGTACCAGTTGTTCCCACACTGGAATCCCAGGCCATGAAATGGAAATAGCAATAGTTCTCTTCTCATTTTAAGTCAGTACAGCTGGCAATCTGGTTTTATATATCCACTTCCTGAACCGGGTTGACAAGATGCAGAGATGAACCCTTGCTATGCTCCTCAAATCCATTTCTGAGCCTTCAGAGCTGAGGGTCATCAAGGGAACAAGGATGCCTATTGGAAGAGGTTGCTTTGCACAACTTCCTGGGAAAACCCACTTTGACCATCTCCAGGGGCGACCTCAGAGAGGGATACCAGAGGCAGCCAGTCTGCCTATGGTGGGGTGAGCAAGGGAGACTTCTGTCAGCAAAGCTAGCCTGCAAGCCACAGAAGTTAGGTGACCAAAAGCGTAAACTCGAGTAGAGGCAATAGGGATGGGAGGGGGAGCGGGGAAGGAAAATACAAGAGAAAATTAAGGGGACGAAAGAAATGCAAAGATGACTCTAAGATTTTCAACTCAGAGGAATTCAGAGTAGGGCCCCCGCTTCTAAAACACAGGGCGAAGGTTTATTGAACTGGATTTGGCTTGAGATGTTCCTTTGAGATGACACGATAGTAGCTATGCCCAATCCAATGACTGGCTGGGACCATAAAGGTATTTATTACGTTGCTGGTCACTCTTCATTCCACAAAGGTTTACTGACTGTCTACAACATGCCAGCCAGGTATTACTCCATCAGTCACCAGGGATTCCTGCCTTCAAAGAGCTTACAGTCTAGTGGTGTTGACAGGTTAATTTACTATTTTAGTAAATATAAGTGCTACGACGGGGGTATGCACAGATTATGATGGGAGCATCTAAAATAATGAACACCATGGGGGAGGAACACCAAACTTTTTCAGCCAAAAGAGATAAATCATTTTACAAAGGAAAGAATCAATGTTGTTTTTTCACCTTCTTGTATTTCTGAATCCCCTAAAATGTTGAATTTTAAATCAGACATCAAATCACATCTAATTTTACTTCCTTTCATCTTATAAGTGGTGAAAAAGAAATAGCAAGAGGATTGGAAAATACGACCTTAGCTGAGAGATTGCAGCAACATGTGTAGAAAACTCCCAATAATAAAATAAAGGTAGATGCCAGATCTATGACAGCCCATGAAAAGGCAAACATCCAGTATTCAGGCCAAAAACCAAACCTGTAAGACACTGCCTACGTAAAGACCGCACACCCATCCAGTTTCATCATCTGGTACAAAATTCCCAAATGTAATTCATATTAACAATTTAATTTTCCAGGATATTATTATCTTGCAACCCAATGGACTTTTCCAAAAAAGTAACGATGTCCACTGTATAAACCAAAGAAAATATTCCAGGGTCACCAAAAACCGGAAATTTTGGAAAGACATAGCATCTTCCTCAATCACCATGATAGAGTTGACAGAGGTACATAGGAAAATACATAGCTAAGAGCACTGAATGACAGACGTAAAAAAATGCGGAGACAGATGTCAAAAAGCAGAAATAAAGACAGTCTTGGTTAGAGCTCATATCTCCTGCCTACATTTTTTCCCCTATCCCCACACTCCACCAGTCTTAGTATAAAGTATAAATATATACTTATATTAGTATAAAGTACTAATTACTGTGTATAATGTACTGTTTGTAGAAGGATGAAACTGGAAGATCTGGGAACAAATATTTCCATTACACATTCTATAGAATACACCTTCCAAACTACTTTGTCCCTGGTGGACTGCTCTTATTGAGATGCATTTTTTTGGTTGTCCCAATGGCCAACACTGAGGGATATTATAGGAGGCCGCTCTAAAAATTCCTTATTGTGTGTACTGCAGGGATTTTGCTAAAGCTGTTTTCCACTTTATCACAAAGTATCCATTCTACCAGGCCCTGTGATTTCTCTAAGCAGTATCACATATTTTGTAACATGAGGCTGACATGTTTCCCTTTTTGCACTGGCTAATGGGAAGCTCAGAAAACATTTGCAGCACACTTGCAGCAAGTTCAACCGCCTGCCAGTGTAAAAGTATTACTTTTATCCCTGATTTTCCCTTCACACATATTCTCCTAATTAAAAACAATAAAGCAAAAAAAGTGTAAGAGTCAATAGCAAATATTTATGGAGTGCTTATTATTAGACATTCTAATATCCACACATCCCTTATGTTATGACTCCTTAAACCATGTATTTTTAATGGATATTAAATTTCATATATTTAAATATATTAAATTTTGTTTCTGGAAAAGTCAAGGTACGAAGAGACGGCAGATGGATGAATGAACTGCAAGGTGGAGAAACAGATCAGTATTTCACATCTGTGGTGGCTTTTCCACCAAATCATGGAGAACGGGCACTAATGATGGCAAATGGCTAGATACACCAGGTAGGACTTGGTACATCCTGGGCTGCAGAGCGGAGACTCACACATTAATGGCAGTTTTAGCTTTGGTCTGTGAGGAAAAACAAAGCGAAACAAAAACTACCACTCCCCTGTAGTAAAAAGGCTACAATCCACGGCAGCATCTTATTTGTACCCCTAATTTGCCTTGTTTATAGGGCATATATAAATCCTGACTGCAAATTTCAGCCCTCTGCAAGGTGAGAGGAAAAAAGCGTGTATCTGAAAAGCCACAAGACAGCATCTGCACTGCTCAGAGCCAGCATAGCTTAGGCAGAGGGAGAGGTGTTTGAGGAGGCATTGACACGAAGGCGACTTGCCCAGGGCCGTGCTCTTGCACCTCACCACTCCTTTCTCCCTCTCTACTCTTTCTACCCATCTCCCTTAGGTGCAGATCCCACTTCCCACAAAACCTAGCAGAACTGGCTGGTGTGCAGTGAGTGCACGGGTGACCCCTGGCAGCAGGGACCCTGAAAGGGCGCAAGATCCGGGCCTCTCAGGGCTGAGGCCAGACTCGACATAACAAATCCCATGTCGCACGGGCCCCTGCAGCTCCCTCAGAGCCCACCTGTCTGTCTTCCTCATTCTTACAAGTTCCAGCAGGCTTGATTACCTGCCTTTCAAACCAGAGGCTGATGACAGAGCAGCAAATTAGGAATGAGAAAAGGGGCCGGCCACGAGCTATACCGACAAAAGGAAACCCGACAGCCGAGGAGACACCACATCCTGAAAGGCGGTGCACAGGCTAAGCTGGCCCAGAAGTCTGCGGCCGCTCGTGGAGGGGAGGTCACACAGCGGGTGCAGAGGTGGCTGAGAGGGGGGCCCAGGGCCGCCAGGCAGACACAGAGTTACTGCAGGAAGCTGGCAGACTCCAGGGAGCACCAAGCATCGTCACATACGAGAAGGCTTCCCACATAGTAGGCCGTCTGCTTTCCAAGTTTATGTTAGTATAACTAATAAAACTATTAAGTAAAAGCACTACTGATCTTATAGCATTGCTATATTTTTTACTTATCTGATCGAAAAACTGTATCTACTATAATGATGGATACATGACATTACATGTTTGTTCAAACCCACAGAATGTGCAACACCAAGAGTGAACGTGAAGGTAAACCACGGACTTTGGGTGCTATGGTAGCGTAAGTTCATCCTTGGTTAAAAATGTACCACGCTGAAAAAGAAAAAAAAGAAAGAAAAGAAAAAGAAAAAAAAAAGACCCATAATGAAGAGATTTAACACACACACACACACAAATGTACCACTCTGGTGAGTGATGCTGATAATAGAGGAGGTTATCAAAAGGCATGCTGGGGAACAGGAGGTATAGGGGGAATCTCTGTCCCATCCTCTCAATTTTATTATAAACCTAAAACTGCCCTAAGAAAATAAAAGTATTTTAAAATAATAATAAATAAATAAAAATAAAAACAGAGTACATCTGCCATCACGTATGAGGTTTCTGAAATTTGACAATGAAAAGAGAGTCCTTGCACTTGAAAAGGCTGGGAATTACCAACATATTCAAAGATGGGTCCTGACGTCAGACAAATCTGGATTCCAATCATGGCTGCTTCTCTCAGTTGAGCATCTGTGAAATGGGCATGAAACCACCTACCGCATAGGGTTTTGTGAAGGAAAGAGCCCAGGGTAGTGACTATTTCCCTTGGTGAATTAGTTTATTCATATAGTCAATAAACAAGTACCAGTACCACTGGGCATTGTGAACACAATGGCGAACCTCTACAATTTCCACTGTCAAGGATGAGACAGTCCAATGAGGGAGACAGACCAGAAAAGGCATTAACAATATAGTGAGCCGAACACAAGAACCATAAGCAGAGAAGCACTGCACGACAGGGTCACCTGACCAGCGCACAGACAACAGAGAACAAGGCCTACTGTGTGGCACCGTGGTAAGATGAACAGAATTTTAATCAATCGATGAATTTTTTCAGCAAATACGTAAAAGCTGCTATGTGCCAGCACCGTTGCAGGGCTCGAGGTCACAGCAGAGAGCAGTCCAAGACACCTGTCCCTGTGAAGCTTACATTTGGGGAAAGAGCTGTAAAATTCACACACGTTCAAGTAAAAAAAAATACATATGTATATAATCTGCCAGATGACTGAAAAGTGTGGTGAAGGAAACTGAAGTGAGGGAGAGGGAGAGCCCGGAAGTGGGTGCAATCTTAGCGTGGGGATGGGCCCAAGGGAACCGTGAGCCTCGGGAACAGCGCTCACTCCAGGGGGCCGGGTGCTCATCTCAGAACTTACTTCTGCTCCCAATGGTATGTTTTCAAGCTCAACAAAGCCTTCAAAAGGGGCTCCATTCAAAGCGATGAAAAGACAAATGTTGATGTTTAACGAGGAAAACCCTCAGCTCTCCAGAGTCAGCTGTCCAAAATAGTGCAACGGTAGCATAAGCTGAGGTTTTGTTTTAACTGCTTCTCTTAACCTCTTCTCTTCTTTTCTCCCTTTAGCCACTAAAATGAATATGAAGATGAAAAGAAGTTGCAAATATACTCCCCTCTTGTAGCACCTTTTCCCCATTCACCTGGAACATGTTTACCTAGTGTGACAATAAACAGTCCAGATTGTCTAACTCCTGAGAAAGAGCCATGTCACAATCACGGTGATTTGTTTGAAGAATCTTGCCCACTGCATAATTAGCCCATAGGTCACCATCTGTCTCTAAGTCCTCATAAAACTAACCATATGTTGTTTTCATCAATGGCTGAACCAGGGCAACATACATCCCTCCCCAAGAAAAATGGCTACAGACCCATTTTTCCTCTGGTGCAGGGGGTTTTGGGGGGGACACTTACTCCACCTTTACCACATTTTTTTAATTTAAAAAATTGTTATTTTGTTCTGTTTATGCTTTGTCCATGGCTACCAACCCAAACAACCCCAACAATTTCTAGGAATTTCTGTAAAGGCTCTTCCAGGAGACACGGGGTAAACAGGCTTAGAGCCCCAGAATTTTGGTTCTCTTCTGTGGTTTGACCTGGTCATGTGAAGAGAAACACACACAGGCAGATGCATCTTACAAACAATCCTTCATATCTATGGTCTGCTGCATGGTAGAACTCCAAGTCACCAAATATCAACTTTTCCATCAGAGTAACTCCACTCTAAAGTAGGTAACGACTATAAATGATTTTAAATCATCATCTGAAGCAGTACAAAATCTGTCATCCAACAGTCTTGACTTATGAGAGAATTCTCAAACTGCTGAATACTGTTCTCTTCATATCCCCCACCAATGACTAAACAATCTTAATAAGAAGCAGATGTACAAAATGTTCTGGATTTTAGTTTGGTTTAGTTTATTTTTTAAGCAAAATATGAATAAGATTTATCCCCAAAATGTGCCTATGATTTAAAATTATATGGCAGGGAACACTAAAGCATTTAGATAACTGAAGAACGTCAGAATCTCATGGTAGAAATGGGTCATTAATGCGGTGGGTAAGATGCAGAGAAACCAGTTCTCCATCAACCAGCTTCCACTAGGGCATCACAAAATTCATCTGATCCGTGGTCTACAGAGTCAGGCATAAATTATATTTACAAAACTAGTCACAATTTCATCATTTAAAAACAGGCCAAGACCTTCCTACAAGGCTAATGATTCCATTTGGCCTAGGAAAGTATTTGTTGAACTGAACTGAACGGTGCAAAGATATTTTCACTTTGTAGCTCTCTTGACTCATTAATCCTTAAGTTAACCCTTGTCACCAAAACAATCAACCTATTCAACCTTTAAAGGTTAGTACATCACATTTCATGGACTTACTGAACCGGAGGTGCACTTCTTTCTTTTTTTAAATGTACCAACTGCTAACGATGGGTAGGGTTTCTCCTCAGAGAGCAGAGATTTTGTTAAAGGCTACTTTCCCTTCTGTGCCAAGATCATTTACCTTCCACACAAGGAGCATAAGACTAATTCTTAGATTTTTAACAGTTATCCCTCAGAGATCTTCAACATTCTCCCAGAGACCTCCTAATCTTAAGGTATTTCAGGACTAGATCTTTTAACAAACACCATTTCCACTCCAACAGAGCCTTGGTAATGGTTAGCACAGGTGTGGTGGTTCATCAAGTGTCCTATCAAGACTTCTCCCACTCTGCTGAGGGCCATGTCCCAGTGAGTCACAATTAAAAGAAATAGGATCAAACAACAAAGAGACAGAGGTGGCTTCCAGTCCTGGCTCCGCCTCATACCTTACTTTCATCTTTCTTGGTTTCATCTTTTCTACAATGAGAAGGCCACCTCCCAGCCAGGGTAACTATGAACATAATGTGAAAGCATGAAGGGTGCTTAACAAGGGGCCTGACCACCCCGCAAAGGGACACACAACACATGATAACATTATTGAAGAGGTTGGAGATTGTCCAAACCAAAGAAGCCTACTTTATGTCATCCAGTGAAAATGGTCTTTGCCCACTTTCCCAAAGCACTAAAATCCATCTAAATTAAAAAAAAAAAAATACCATGAAGATTAAAAGCAGAGAATGCGAGGAACCAAGATGGCGGGGTAGAAGGACGTGCTCTCATTCCCTCTTGAGAGAACACCAGAATCACAACTAGCTGATGGACAATCATTGACAGGAAGACAGTGGAACTCACCAAAAAAGATACCTCACATCCAAAGACAAAGAAGAAGCCACAGTGAAACGGTAGGAGGGGCAAAATCACAGTAAAATCAAATCCCATAACTGCCGGGTGGGTGACTCACAGGCTGGAGAACACTTATACCACAGGAGTCCATCCACTGGAGAGAAGGTTCTGAGCCCCACATCAGGCTTCCCAACCTAGGGGTCCGGAAACAGGAGAAGGAATTCCTAGAGAATCAGACTTTGAAGTCTACTGGGAATTGATTGCAGGACTTCGACAGGAGTGGGGGAAACAGAGACTCCACTCTTGGAGGGCACACACAAAGTACTGTGCACGTTGGGACCCAGGGGAAAGAACAGTGACCACAGGGGAGACTGAACCAGATCTACCTGCTAGTATTGTAGAGTCTCCTGCAGAGACAGGGGGTGGCTTGTGGCTCATCGTGGGGACAAGGACACTGGCAGCAGAAGTTCTGGGAAGTACTCCTTGGCGTGAGCCCTCCCAGAGTCTGTAGTCAGCCACACCAAAGAGCCCAGGTAGCCTGCTGTGTTGGGTTGCCTCAGGCCAAACAACCAACAGGGAGAGAACCCAGCCCCACCCATCAACAGTCAAGTGGACTAAAGTTTTTCTGAGCTCTGCCCAACAGAGCAACAGTCAGCTCTACCCACCACCAGTCCCTCCCATCAAGCCTCTTAGATAGCCTCATCCAAAGGGCAGACAGCAGAAGCAAGAAGAACTACAATCCTGCAGCCTGTGGAACAAAAACCACATTCACAGAAAGACAGACAAGATGAAAAGGCAGAGGGCTATGTACCAGATGAAGGAACAAGATAAAATCCCAGAAAAACAACTAAATGAAGTGGAGATCGACAACCATCCAGAAAAAGAATTCAGAAAAATGATAGTGAAGATGATCCAGGACCTCGGAAAAAGAATGGAGGCAAAGATTAAGAAGATGCAAGAAATGTTTAACAAACACCTAGAAGAGTTAAAGAACAAACAAACAGATATGAACAATATAATAACTGAAATGAAGACTACACTAGAAGGAATCAATAGCAGAATAACTGAGGCAGAAGAACGGATAAGTAACCTGGAAGACAGAATGGTGGAATTCACTGCTGCAGAACAGAATAAAGAAAAAAGAATGAAAAGAAATGAAGACAGCCTAAGAGACCTCTGAGACAACATTAAACACAACAACATTCACATTATAGGGGTCCCAGAAGGAGAAGAGAGAAAGGACCAGAGAAAATATTTGAAGAGATTATAGTCAAAAACTTCCCAAACATGGTAAAGGAAATAGCCACCCAAGTCCAGGAAGGGTAGTGAGTCCCATACAGGATAAACCCAAGGAGAAACAGGCCGAGACACATAGTAATCAAATTGACAAAAATTAAAGACAAAGAAAAACTATTGAAAGCAGCAAGGGAAAAATGACAAATAACATACAAGGGAACTCCCATAAGGTTAACAGCTGATTTCTCAGCAGAAACTCTACAAGCCAGAAGGGAGTGGCACGATATATTTAAAATGATGAAAGGGAAGAACTTACAACCAAGATTACTCTACCCAGCAAGGATCTCATTCAGATTCGATGGAGAAAGCAAAAGCTTTACAGAGAAGCAAAAGCTAAGAGAATTCAGCACCACCAAACCAGCTCTACAACAAATGCTAAAGGAACTTCTCTAACTGGGAAACCCAAGAGAAGAAAAGGACCTACAAGAACACACCCAAAACAATTAAGAAAATGGTCATAGGAACATACATATTGATAATTACCTTAAACGTGAATGGATTAAATGCTCCACCCAAAAGACACAGGCTTGCTGAATGGATACAAAAACAAGACCCATATATATATGCTGTCTACAAGAAACCCACTTCAGACCTAGCGACACATTCAGACTGAAAGTGAGGGGATGGAAAAAGATATTCCATGCAAATGGAAATCAACACAAAGCTGGAGTAGCAATACTCATATCAGATAAAAGAGACTTTAAAATAAAGACTGTTACAAGAGACAAGGAAGGACACTACATAATGATCAAGGGATCAATCTAAGAAGAAGATATAACAATTATAAATACATATGCACCCAACACAGGAGCACCTCAATACATAAGGCAACTGCTAACAGCTATAAAAGAGGAAATAGACAGTAACACAATCATAGTGGGGGACTTTAACACCTCACTTACACCAAAGGACAGACTATCCAAAATGAAAATAAATAAGGAAACAGAAGCTTTAAATGACACAAAAGACCAGACAGATTTAACTGATATTTATGGGACATTCCATACCCAAAAACAGCAGATTACACTTTCTTCTCAAGTGCGCACAGAACATTCTCCAGGATAGATCACATCTTGGGTCACAAATCAAGCCTCAGTAAATTTAAGAAACTTGAAAACATATCATGCTTCTTTTCTGACCAAAATGCTATGAGATTAGAAATGAATTACAGGTGAAAAAACGTAAAAATCACAAACACATGGAGGCTAAACAATACGCTACTAAATCACCAAGAGATCACTGAAGAAATCAAAGAAGAAATCAAAAAATACCTAGAGACAAATGACAATGAAAACATGACGATCCAAAAACTATGGGATGCAGCAAAAGCAGTTCTAAGAGCGAAGTTTATAGCTATACAAGCCTACCTCAAGGACCAAGAAAAATCTCAAGTAAACATTCTAACCTTACACCTAAAGGAAGCAGAGAAAGAAGAAAAAACAAAACCCAAAGTTAGCAGAAGAAATCATGAAGATCAGAGCAGAAATAAATGAAATAGAAACAAAGAAAACAATAGCAAAGATTAATAAAACTAAAAGCTGCTTCTTTGAGAAGATAAACAAAATTGATAAACCATTAGCCAGACTCATCAAGAAAAAGAGGGAGAGGACTGAAATCAATAAAATTAGAAATGAAAAAGGAGAAGGTACAACAGACACCGCAGAAATACAAAGCATGCTAAGAGACTACTACAAGCAACTCTATGCCAACAAAATGGACAACCTGGAAGAAATGGACCAATTCTTAGAAAGGTATAACCTTCCAAGACTGAACCAGGAAGAAATAGAAAATATGAACAGACCAATCAAAAGTAATCAAACTGAAACTGTGATTAAAAATCTTCCAACAAACAAAAGTCCAGGACCAGATGGCTTCACAGGTGAATTCTATCCAACATTTAGAGAAGAGCTAACACCCATCCTTCTAAACTCTTCCAAAATACTGCAGAGGAAGGAACACTCCCAAACTCATTCTATGAGGCCACCATCATCCTGATACCAAAACCAGACAAAGATACTGTAAAAAAAGAAAATTACAGACCAATATCACTGATGAATATAGATGCAAAAATCCTCAACAAAATACTAGCAAACAGAGTCCAACACCACATTAAAAGGATCATACACCATGATCAAGTGGCATTTATCCCAGGGATGCAAGGATTCTCCAATATATGCAAATGAATCAATGTGGTATACCATATTAACAAATTGAAGAAGAAAAACCATATGATCATCTCAATAGATGGAGAAAAAGCTTTTGACAAAATTCAACACCCATTTATGATAAAAAACTCTCCATAAAGTGGGCATAGAGGGAAGCTACCTCAACATAATACAGGCCATATATGACAAACCCACAGCAAACATCATTCTCAATGGTGAAAAACTGAAAGCATTTCCTCTAAGATCAGGAACGAGTCAAGGATGTCCACTCTCACCACTATTATTCAACATAGTTTTGGAAGTCCTAGCCAAGGCAATGAGATAGGAAAAAGATAAAAGGAATATAAATTGGGAAAGAAGTAAAACTGTCACTGTTTGTAGATGACATGATACTATATCTAGAGAATCCTAAAAGTGCCACCAGAAAACTGCTAGAACTAATCAATGAATTTGGTAAAGCTGAAGGATACAAAATTAATACACAGAAATCTCTTGCATTCCTATACACTAATGATGAAAAATCTGAAAGAGAAATTAAGAAACACTCCCATTTACCACTGCAACAAAAAGAATAAAATACCTAGGAATAAACCTACCTACGGAAACAAAAGACCTGTATGCAGAAAACTATAAGACACTGATGAAAAAAATTAAAGATGATATCAACAGATGGAGAGATATATCATGTTCTTGGAATGGAAGAATCAATATTGTGAAAATGACTATACTACCCAAAGCAATCTACAGATTCAATGCAATCCCTATCACATTACCAATCGCATCTTTTACGGAACTAGAACAAATCACCTTAAAATTTGTATGGAGACAAAAAAGACCCCGAATAGCCAAAGCAGTCTTGAGGGAAAAAAATGGATATGGAGGAATCAGACTCCCTGACTTCAGACTATGCTGCAAAGCTACAGTAATCAAGACAATATGGTACTGGCACAAAAACAGAAACACAGATCAATGGACAAGATAGAAAGCCCAGAGATAAACCCACGCACCTATGGTCAACTAATCTATGACAAAGGAGGTGAAGATATACAATGGAGAAAAGACATTCCCTTCAATAAGTGGTGCTGGGAAAACTGGACAGCTACATGTAAAACAATGAAATTACAACACTCCCTAACACCATACTCAAAAATAAACTCAAAATGGACTCGAGATCTAACTGTAAGACCGGACACTATAAAACTCTTAGAGAAAAACATAGGAAGAACACTGTTTGACATAAATCACAGCAAGATCTTTTTTGACCCACCTTCTAGAGTAATGGAAATAAAAACAAAAATAAACAAATGGGACCTAATGACTCTTCAAAGCTTTTGCACAGCAAAGGAACCCATAAACAAGACAAAAAGACAACCCGCAGAATGGGAAAAAATATTCGCAAATGAATCAACGGACAAAGGATTAATCTCCAAAATATATAAACAGCTCATGCAGCTCAATATTAAAGAAACAAACAACCCAATGCAAAAATGGGCAGAAGACCTAAATAGACATTTCTCCAAAGAAAACATACAGATGGGCAAGAAGCACATGAAAAGCTCTTTAACATCTCTAATTATTAGAGAAATGCAAATCAAAACTACAATGAGGTATCACCTCACACCGGTTAGAATGGACATCATCAGAAAATCTACAAACAACAAATGCTGGAGAGGGTGTGGAGAAAAGGGAACCCTCTTGCACTGTTGGTGGGAATGTAAATTGATAGAGCCACTATGGAGAACAGTATGGAGGTTCCTTAAAAAACTAAAAATAGAATTACCATATGACCCAGCAATCCCACTACTGGGCACATACCCAGAGAAAACCATAATTCAAAAAGACACATGCACCCCAATGTTCACTGCAACACTATTTACAATAGCCAGGTCATGGAAGCAACCTAAATGCCCACTGACAGACAAATGGATAAAGAAGTTGTGGTACATATATACAATGGAATATTACTCAGCCATAAAAAGGAATGAAATTGGGTCATTTGTTGAGACATGGATGGATCTAGAGACTGTCATACAGAGTGAAGTAAGTCAGAGAGAGAAAAACAAATATTTTATATTAACGCGTGTATGTGGAACCTAGAAAAACGGTACAGGTGAACCGGTTTGCAGGGCAGAAGTTAAGACACAGATGTAGAGAAGAAATGTATGGACACCAAGGGTGGAAAACCGCGGTGGGGTGGGGATGGTGGTGTCATGAATTGGGCGATTGGGACTGACATGTATACACAGATGTGTATAAAACTGATGACTAATAAGAACCTGCAGTATAAAAAAACAAACAAAAAACCCAACTAATACTAAACTTTCTTTGGGTTATTTGTATGGAAATATGTTAATATAAATGTTTCAGACATTAAAAATAAAAAGCAGAGAATGCAGGAGCTGAGAGCAGAGTAGATGCTGGAACACTGAGTGCTGACTGGAGACTGACAAGTCAGGGCTCACCAAACTCACACAACTGCAAAGCTTACAAATCGCTTCTTCAAAGAATATCTAGTGACACAGGGGAAAAGCTTACTACATACTGGTACAGTGAAAAAGACAAAGCACAAACTAAAAAGAAAAACAATTTTATATTTTATAAATTTATAAAAAAAAAATTTTATATTTAAAATATATAATAATATAATTATATATTTTATATGTAATATATAATTTATAATATATTATATATAATTACATATAGTTATATACTATATATATAATTATATATAATATAGAATTGTATATAAGTATATATATTATATATAATTATAATATATTACAATTATATATAATTATATATTTATATGTAATAAAAATATTTATTATATATAATAAAAAATATGTATAATTTTATATTTAAAAATAAATATAATTTTATATAAATATAAAAAGGTATGGATACATGTATACAAATATTTGAAAAACAAAAAATATGGAAAAGTGTTTAAAAATATAGATCAGCAGGGACAACCACTACAAACACACACACACACACACACACACACACACACACACACACACACACCCTTTCTCCCTCCCTCCCTCCCTCCCTCTCTCTCTCCCTCTCTTTGTCATATTTATATACAAGGTCGAAGTTTTCCAGAATGATTTGAACACAGAGTATTATCTATAATGGGGGTGGGGGTGAGTTTGTTTTGAAAGAAGAAAGAGCCCACGCTGTCATTCCCCTTCCCAATGAGACAAGAGAAATGCTAATCCTTGAGATCTAAACTCTTCAATACACGTATGACCTGAAAGTCTGCGAGCCCTCAGAGCATGTTGTTGCCTAGCTCCTTCTACTTATTTCTTCTCTTCCTACTTGCAAAGGTGTCTATGATTACTTACTGAGTGATTTGGCCAGCCAGAGCCATTGGGGTTTATCCCTGGGTTTCTTCAGATTGCAAAGGAGGGTCAGGAATAATATCTGAACTCTTTTACATACCTTAACTAATGAAAAAAAATCTCCTTAGCATTTAAATTTTTTTCGAAATAATCAGCACTTAAAACAATATTTACACAGTATTTTGGGAACTTCTTCTCTTTTATTCAAAACTACAATACCGGGCTTCCCTGGTGGCGCAGTGTTTGAGACTCCGCCTGCCGATGCAGGGGACCCGGGTTCGTGCCCCGGTCCGGAAAGATCCCACGTGCCGCGGAGCAGCTGGGCCTGTGAGGCATGGCCGCTGAGCCTGCACGTCCGGAGCTCTGTGCTCCGCAACGGGAGAGGCCACAACAGTGAGAGGTCCGCGTACCGGAAAAAACAAAAAAAAACAAAAAAAACTACAATACCCTGAATATTGTATCCAATGCCATCTCCTTGAACGAAAAAAAAATGTCATTTTGTTTCTGAAGGTGATCAGCAGGTGATCTTCTCACCTTCTGGATATTCACATTATTTACAAGAGGATTGTTTTAAAAACCAAACAGTATTATTTTTTTCTTTTCCCCTAAATTTATGTGCACATATCCACTTTCCCAATGTTATTAAAACTTCAAACTGTTCAATTAACTCAAAATCAACCTGTAATGCTAGAAAAGCTATTTAAAGTTGTACTTCCGGGACTTCCCTGGTGGAACAGTGGTTAAGAATCCACCTGCTAATGTAGGGGACAAGGGTTCGAGCGCTGGTCCCGGAAGATCCCACATGCCCTGGAGCAACTACACCTGTGCGCCACAACTACTGAGCCTGAGCTCTAGAGGCCCCGAGCCACAACTTCTGAAGCCCGAGTGCCTAGAGCCTGTGCTCCGCAACAAGAGAAGCCACCGCAAGGAGAAGCCTGCACACCGCAACGAAAAGTAGCCCCCACTCACCACAACTAGAGAAAGCCCGCACGCAGCAACGAAGACCCAACGCAGACAAAAATAAAAAATAAATAAATAAAATAAATAAAGTTGTACTACCAAGTCTGTAACATGCACAAAATTTGCCTTTTATAAAAAGAGGAAAATAAGTCGTACATCAAATTAGATTATCTGAATATATTATCTTTGATTATCTAGACACTTTGATCCAAAAAATGTCATGACTAATGATTTTTTTTCTAGCATAAACTTAGCTATTGCTTTTTATTAAGTCTTTTATCCTGGTATTCAATTGTTTTATATTCTGCTTTACCAAAACCTAAAACTCAATTTTAAGACAATTCATCTTCTGTCATTTTCATATTTCTGTTAACACAGAAGAGAGAATTGGTGTCATCCCCACTTACCAACCACAATGCTCACACATTAAACTTCAGTGTTGTGAAATACCTGGAACACCTCATTCAAAAGTTACTGATGTACTGAATGTAAAATGTTTACTACTCTTAAATTTTCCAAGACACTTGCCAACCAGAATCCTTAATCTTTTCTCCCTTGAAACCCCAAGTCCCCTCATCATGTGGCTTCTCCCAGCCCAAAGGTCTCTGCAGGTGTAAATCACACACCTTTTCCTCATAGTATTGCTCCAAAACTGGCCTCCAGCGCACTACGTGATCATGACCTACCTTTATACAAGTGATGTGACTTGCCAAAATCTTTCTTAAACTGTGTTATGGCCTTGGGGGTCTCTTAACTCAGGACCTGTGCCATACCCACTTAAATGCTATTTATCACATCTGACAAAGAGTATCAGAATGACAGACAGAAGCTATGAGGAAGCTCTAAGGAAAACAGAAATGCCCAGGAGAAAGAAGCTATGTCTCCTGGCCTTTAGGAGTCCGACAGTTTCAACTCAAATTCAGTTCTTCTATTTACTGGCTGTGTCAACTTGGAGTGACTTCGTCACTTTGAGAGTCTGTTCTCACAGCTAGAAATGGAGATACTCATGGTGCTAATTCTTAGAGTGTCTGAGAGGATTTTAAAAAAGATAATCAAAGGAGGTAATGAGGTGAAGCCCTCAGAACAACACCTGGCCCCTGGTAAACAATAAATACTAGCTTTTTCAGAGAACTTTACCAACTCAGGAACTAAGGATGCCCTGAGATTCAAGATCATTAATTACACCTTTTCGAGGAGCTGGGTGTATCACATCAGATCACAAGTTTCAACACACATCCTGGTTTTGGGCACTTATTAATTCCAGATAGTTCATTAGAAAATGAAACTTATTTTACGAAAGAAATGCAAACAGCTCTGCAGTGTTAATCAATTATGCAAAGCTGTGTGGTCAGAGGAGGCAGCCCTAAGTCTCACCGAACCTCCCCCTGAGACATGAACTTGGAACATGAGCTGAAAACCCCACCCCCCTTTATCCCTGCAGAGCCAACCCACCTGCAAAGGAAGTTCATCACAGTCCCCGCAAACGCTTAGAGAGAAAATAATCCTGAAATTATATTCAGTTTATCTACTCAAAACTGAATTCGTCTCTTTGCTCTTTCCCAAATTATAACCCCTAGACTTTTTTCCTTCTTTCCACCAGTATTTATTAGCACTCATTATATGTCAAACCCTGTGCTGGGCTTTGGGGATAGGATGCAAACAAAACAGCCACAATCCCTTCCCTTTTTTTTTTTTTTGCGGTACGCGGGCCTCTCACTGTTGTGGCCTCTCCTGTTGCGGAGCACAGGCTCCGGACGCGCAGGCTCAGCGGCCATGGCTCACGGGCCCAGCCGCTCTGCGGCATGTGGGATCTTCCCGGACCGGGGCACGAACCCGCGTCCCCTGCATCGGCAGGTGGACTCTCAACCACTGCGCCACCAGGGAAGCCCTCCCTTCCCTTTTTTGAAAGCTGAGAAGAATATTCCCCTTTAGAAAATCCATACCCACTAGATTTAAGTTTTTAAAAATTCACTTCAGAGTAATGTGAAGTTATGCGGAATAGATAGGAATTGCTGGGCTATTGGGTGAAACAAGCATTGACAAAAGGGTCCTCATGGCATACAAAACTATACATCCCAAACTATACGTCCACAAATACCTGAACATTCGTCCCCAATCTTCCCTTTGAGGAAGGGAATGTTCCCTTTGTTAGGGACCCACCCGACCATGGAAGATATTTGTTTCTGCTACCATTTTCTCAGGTGGACCGTGCCGCCTCTCTCCTTCCAGATTTGTCACAAGCTCTCACCTCCTCCCCCAGTCCTCCTCAGGAATCCTTTCCTCTCATCCAAATATAGCACTTCCTTAAGGCACACCTCCCCCCACACACACCAGCTGAAAGCTTCTAAGGAGTAAGGATGTCTATTTTTTCACCTCTGTATGCCCCATAACATGGACCACATTGTCCTGTGTTCTTTCATACATAAATATATATCCCCGATATGGTATGAATGTCAAGACAATGAGGGGATGTGCTGAGGTGGGGGGCAGCTTTCCTTCTCATCAAGTGGCTGAAGCAGAACAGCTGCCTCCCCAGGTCCCCAGAAAGGGCACCATCAACTGCCACAGGACATCTACAATGGTACTGCTTTCCCAGGGAGCCGAAGCTGGCTCTGGTCCCTCCGTGCTCCTGGCTTCATCTTGACATTCTCCAGCAACCTCTTCCCATGTCAGAACCTCCATAAACCCAACTGGAAGGTGGGTAGGGGGAGGGATAAATTGGGAGATTGGGATTGACATATACACACTACTATATATAAACTAGGTAACTAATAAGAACCTACTATATAGCCCAGGGGACTCTTCTCAATACTCTGTAATGACCTATATGGGAAAAGAATCTAAAAAAGAGTGGATATATGAATATGTATAACTGATTCACTTTGCTGTACAGCAGAAACTAACTCAACATTTTAAATCAACTCTACTCCAATAAAAATTAAAAAAAAAAAACAATTGGAGGAAGAAAATAAATTCTCAACCTGACAAACCTATACCAAGTGCAGCATTTCACACATGAACCAGGAGCAAGTTAAATCTCTGGAGTCCCAAACCAAAGAGCAACCTGAGAAAGAGTTAACACCCATCTATGCAACTGTGCACAAAAAGGATCCGTGGTTCTGTTTTTTAAAGAGAGGGAGAGAGAGAAGTAAATGAATGTTTAACCAAAAGCTAGAGCTCCATTTTCTGTTAAATTTGATTATTTTTTAACCACATCTTTGAAATAACATTGTTGTTAGTTTTCCCACTAAAATTCTAAGATAACGAGGAGGACAAGAAAAATGCATTACAAGAACCTACTTCAACATTAAGGCTTCCACACACAGCTATCGCTCCCCATTACCCATCTTGCTTTTCAAGAGTTCTAATCCTAGCTATTTTATGCAGCATCAGGATGGCATTTCGGCTTATCTATATAAAGCAAAAGCTCCCAAGGTTGTGTTTATTCAAGTCAGATCTTCATAAAAAACGTGAAAGGCAAGACGTTTTAAAAAAAAAAAAAAGCAAATAATTTAGTTATTATGTGAAATTTTATGTAAGAATTTATGTAAAATTGTTCATACATTTGTATTTAGGTGCCAGGTAAAGATATTTTTTAAAACACCATAAATCCAAAGGGATGATTAAATCATCCTTTAAAAGAATTTATATGTATATATGATAACTGGCTAGGATATCTGCTTTGTGACATTTTAACAGTACACAACAGCATTTTTTTCCATTAGTGGTTCCCTCCAGGTTTTTGTCTAGGAAAAAAAAAATTCATACCTATTTTCCCAGAGGAAAATAGGAAACAACTGGAAAAAAAATTGGAAAAAAATTTTCATTATCCTTTTTAAGGAAAATAAGCTCTTGCCTATCACGATTGTAAACATACATGTCTAGATGTAGGTTTTACACGCAGAAATCTCTGAGAAATATTACAGGTAGTGACCGCCCACTATGACCAGGCTAGTGCAGATGGGGGCTGAGGAGGCTGACTAGACAGACAAGCCCATCTGACCCAACAGAACAGTCCATGGGGGGCTTCCCTGGTGGCGCAGTGGTTGAGAGTCCGCCTGGCGATGCAGGGGACACAGGTTCGTGCCCCGGTCCGGGAAGATCCCACATGCCGCGGAGCGGTTGGGCCCGTGAGCCATGGCCGCTGAGCCTGCGCGTCCGGAGCCTGTGCTCCGCAACGGGAGAGGCCACGACAGTGAGAGGCCCGCGTACCGCAAAAAAAAAAAAAAAAACAGTCCATGGAAGCATCACCTGGCTGAACTGCTTGGGTCCAGTGAGGTTGAGCTGTCCAGCTGACCTCCTTGACTCTGAGGCCAACTGTGGAAAGATTTTTGAGGGTAAAATTACTCTGGCCTCAGACTTCCAGGGTAGACGAGAAGCCCCACCTGTACCTGCTCCAACCTTCCTGCACGGACCAGTGGGGGACAGCACGACAACCAACGTGGAGAAGGCTGCTCTCAGCAGTGCCAAAGAGAGGAGGAGTGCAGACACCTGAACATCAAGACGATCGCCAAAAAGGCCGAGATGAACAACACGGCGGGGAGGAAGGGTAAAAAATTAAAAGCAAGCTAAAACTAATGTCTAATTCATCTGTGAACAAGTTATTTGATTTTAAAGCCAAACCACAGAATTTTTAATAATTTAATACGAAAGCCTATTTTTCAATTCAAAAATGAGAATCCTGCCACTAAAGAATATTTACCATGCTTTGCTGTATACCTGAAACTAATACAACATGGTAAGTCAATTATCCTTCAATTAAAAAAATAATCTATTAAAAAATCAACTTTTACTCAACATTGCTAATTATTAGAGAAATGTAAATCAAAACTACAATGCAGTATCACCTCACATTAATCAGAATAGCCATCTTCAAAAAGTCTACAAATAATATGGGACGTCCCTGGCGGTCCAGTGGTTAAGACTCCAAGCTTCCACTGTAGGGGTCATGGGTTCGATCCCTGGTTGGGGAACTAAGATCCCTCATGCTGTGCAGCATGGCCGAAACAAAAAAAAGTCCACAAATAATAAATTCTGGAGAGGGTGTGGAGAAAAAGAAACTCTCCTACACTGTTGGTGGGAATGCAAACCTTCATACTGTTCTCTGTGATGTACAGCCATCACAGAGAACAGTATGAAGGTTCCTTAGAAAACTAAAAACAGAGTTACCACATGATCCTGCAATCCCACTCCTGGGCACAGATCTGGAGAAAACTATAATTTGAAAAAATACATACACCTCAATGTTCATTGCAGCACTATTTACAATAGCCAAGACATGGAAGCAACCCAAGTGTCCATGGACAGATGAATGGATAAAGAAGACGTGAGATATATAAAGAAATATATAGATAGATACACACATACATATATACATACACATACAGTGGAATATTACTCAGCCATAAAGATGAAATAATGCCATTTTCAGCAACATGGATGGACCTAGAGATTATCATACTAAATGAAGTAAGTCAAAGACAGATATATAATATCGCTTATCTGCGGAATCTAAAAAAAATGATACAAATGAACTTATGTACAAAACAGAAATAGACCCACAGACATAGAAAACAAACTTACAGTTACCAAAGGGGAAAGGAGGGGGCAGGGAGGGATAAATTAGGAGTTTGGGATTAACATATACACACTACTATATAAAACAGATAACCACCAAGGACCTACTGTATAACACAGGGAACTATACTCAATATTTTGTAATAACCTATAAGGAAAAAGAACCTGAAAAAGAATATACACACATATATATACACACGCATATATCTATGTGTGTATAACTGAATAACTTTGCTGTACACCTGAAACTAACACAACATTGTAAATCAACTATACTTCAATTTAAAAAAATATTAAAAAAAAATATTTACCATGTCAGCCAGGTGGAGACAGGTATAGAAAGAACTGCTGCTGCTTGCACAGGGGCCATGAGGGAAGGGCAAGGTTCACCTAATCTGGTTCCTAGAGTTTTTTCCAACTGCACTTATTTCTGTGGAAAACAAGAAATTCCAGCTAGATCTCCACTTTCTCCTCTCTACTGCTTCTTCTTCTTCTCAAATACCTTTCGTTTGGGTCCAAGTTAATGATCTCGATGTGAAGCACAGGCTGACCACGAGAAACTCCAGAGCCAATTAAAGGGGCAAGAAAAATTAACTGGAACAATTCGTTGGCCCTGAGAGGCCCACCCTGCTCTGATAGAAAACCGAGGAACTGAGAACTCGCTTCGGGGAACTCCTCCTGATTTTCTAAGATTTGTATAGATGAGATAATGACCCTAAAGATATTTTAATAACAAAATAACAAAAACATGTAAATTACAGAGATGAGAAAACCTCTGAGAAAATAGCAAAGGCCCAGTTGAGGGCCGGTGGCCTGGCTGGATCATTCTTGCTGATCCAGCAAGAATTCATTCATCCCAGGACTCCATCATTTCTAATACGTTTTACCTGTCTAACCCAGCTGATTAGCACTAGCAGACAGGAAAAGGTATACAGTAATTAGAGTCAGGAAAGCCTAAAATCACCCTCAGGAAATTCCATGTCTCAGCACTTTCTAAACTCCCCTGACTTCTAGACAGCTCAGTCCTTCTTTTCTCCTTGTTCTTTTATCTCAATCTTTACCGCTAATCCCCCTGTAGGGTATTAATTACTCTGTCACAATTACATTACTCCACAAACAAGGACAACACAAGGAAGTCCAACACGGATTAACTTTGTATTTATTGTATTAACTTAATATACGGTAATTGTATCATTAGTGCATATTTTGTTGGACATTGAAAAGAAAAATATAATTCTTTCCCTTTGCCTTCAGCTCCACTGGCTTTCTGATTTTTTTAAAGCACTAAAAATATTTCAAAGTAACCTGTGCAGCCAGTAAATCTGCCTATAAATGTGATTTTTGCCTAAGAGACCTGCTGTGTGAAACCTAATTATACTATTTTTCACAAGACTGGTTAGCAGTTGAGGTCACTTAGGGGCCCAGTAGGGAAAAACTCAAATGCTGACCAGGATGACTCAGATGCCTTGAATGATTACCACTAAAATCTGGTTCAAATTGTGATGCTATCTAGGACCAAATTCACGCAAACCAGCAAGGAAAATAAATGCACACTACATGTGCACTAACAAAGGAAATGAGATGGAAAAGGGTGCACGAGAGACTGGTTTGCAGTTCTGATAGTAAGTGCAGGAAGGCATCCACCACACAGATCTGAAGAGAAGCCTCACCGACCAAGAAATCTCACCATGATCAACACTAAATCACAACTGAAAATCACAAGTCTTAGGGCAAACGATTCCGCAGAACAATTTTTTTTTAGGAGTGCCTCAAGCTCCTTGTAAAATAAAGTCCAAAATACCTTTCCACTAGCTTCTTTTCCACATCACTAAAGTTTAAATATGAATTCACACACTGTTTATTGGTGCCTCCCCAGCACTAATCCCACTACATTGTAATCACACATCCCCTACAAACTCTCTAAAGACAGGGATTATGTTGACTTTATTGTATCAAAGCATGAGTCCCTAGAATGAAGAAAAGTGTGCATGGTAGCATGGTATACCCACTGAAGAGGTAAAAATAACTACCATTAATTATGAACTCCCTGTGTGAGAAGAAAGCAAAACACACTCCTTGGGACCATACAGAAAGAGGGGGCGGACCTACTTCCATCTAGAACACAGAAAGTTGTATTTATCCAGAACTTGCCAGCTCCCTGTTGACTGAAATAACTTCAGGCAAAGTGGACTGGAAGTCACAGCTATGGATGTGATTCCTTTCATGCCCACTTCACTTTACCAGTGTGGTCTTAGATCTTCACTTCTATTCTTGACACAGCAGTGTCATTTTCCTTCAGTCTGTTTCCACTTTAGGGTCCCCAGGGATCCCATTTTAATGATTAAAAGGAGGGAAAAATTAGCCCCATGGTCCTGACAAACTTCCAACTTATTAAGAGAGTTGGGAGGGCTTCCCGGGTGGCGTAGTGGTTGAGAATCTGCCTGCCAATGCAGGGGACATGGGTTCGAGCCCTGGTCTGGGAAGACCCCACATGCCGCGGAGCAACTGGGCCCATGAGCCACAACTACTGAGCCTGCGCGTCTGGCGCCTGTGCTCCGCAACAAGAGAGGCCGCGACAGTGAGAGGCCCGCGCACCGCGATGAAGAGTGGCCCCTGCTTGCCGCAACCAGAGAAAGCCCTCGCACAGAAACGAAGACCCAACGCAGCCAAATAAATAAATAAAACGAATTTATTAAAAAAAAAGAGAGAGAGAGAGTTGGGAGTGTTTGTTGTACGAAGGCAAGAGCTGGTGGGCTCGGACAGCAGAGAGCCCCGGATTCAACACCTGCTCCACCACGTAGCCCCAGGACCCTATCCATGTTGCTGATGCTGACAGCATCAGTGTCCTTACCAGCAATACAGGAATATGCGAACAGTTCACCCTCACAGGGTTGTTAAGAGAAATAAGTGGGAGAATATATATATAAAGTGCCTAGTGTGGAGCCCGGATCATGGCAGGTGTCAGAGTAAATGGCACTGAACGTTGCCTCTCTTCATTGCTTCCCCGTCCCTGTTCCCATCTCTGTGGTATTTACACTCATACATCCTTGGGAACTCTGCCATACTTGGCCCTGGTTCCTCCTACCCCTACTTTCCAATCTCAAATAACCCCCTCAGCCAGAGGCCATGGGACCCCATATACCCTGTGGCACCAGATCTTGTTTTGAGGAAAATGAGTGGTGAGACCTTACAAAGAAAGACCTTCTGAATAATTCTCAGTATCATAAAGATGCTTGAACCACTGCCATCTTTTAAAAAGTTACTCAGTCCCTCACATTAAATGTGAGCAGTCAAAACAAAACGCTCATCTCTTTTTAAAACTGTCCATTACTGAACAAGCATATGCCTCCGTATTATTGAAGCCAGAGACTATGTATAATACTCGACTCTGCTTCCCAAGCACCTTCATGGTGTGTAGCACTTCACATCAATACAAGCTGAATACCTGTTGAATGAATAAATAACCAGCAGGTAAGAAAACATTTATAAATGAGGAACACATATACGAAAGATATTATACATGGTTCCTACTCTTACCTGCAGACTTCACAGTCAAAGACCAGAATCCTGTGTCCTACCGAAAAAAAACATTTCCTAGCTAAAAGTCTCTCTTTTTTTTTTATTTTTTTGCGGTACGCGGGCCTCTCACTGCTGTGGCCTCTCCCCTTGCGGAGCACAGGCTCTGGACGCACAGGCTCAGCGGCCATGGCTCACGGGCCCAGCCGCTCCACAGCATGTGGGATCTTCCCGGACCGGGGCACGAACCCGTGTGCCCTGCATCGGCAGGCAGACTCTCAACCACTGCGCCACCAGGGAAGCCCTTAAAAGTATCTTTTTAAAGATTCTGTGATTGCCTCGGGCTAACGTGTCCGTATTCAAGTTTTCAATAGAAAAAGCCTAAGGGACATGTCTCCTCAAACTACGGCCATGGCAAAGCGTGGTCAACGGGACAGGGGAGACAGTGTTACCAAGAGAACCAAATGTGCCTTGAATGGCAAGGCACACTTTTGACAATTCATCCTCAGAGCACCCGTGGTCCCACACTCGATCTAATTCCGTCTATTAACAACAAATACCAACAGGAAGAGATTTAAAATTTGAGGACACAGTCCCTCCTCCTTCCCAAGTTTCCCGGTGGCTGGCTTCGTTCAAGACAAGAGCATTCTTCTCACACTTCCTTCACACAACTTTACCTCGGACAGAACTCAGAGCAATTGATTTAATAGGTCAGGACTGATGTGGAAAGAGCCCTACACGTGGAGTCAAGAAGTCTGATGTATAATCCGGACTCTGCCCCAACCAGAGGTGTGCCATGGGTGCTCTCCTCACCGGGGTGCTGAGACCGCAGAAGAGCGTGAAGGCTCCCTGCTGCACCATGACAGGCAGCCTACATATTCAGCTGGGAAAATGGGCCAGTTTTGCTCTCTGGCTGCTGACTGAATCCTATTTTTAAATCTTGCTTCTCAGTCTCCTGAAAAAGTTGGCCTGAGAAAATAAGATGCCATGAAACAATATGGAAGAACAGTGCTATCAAACAAAGCAGTGAGAGGCGAGACTCCCTAATGGTCGGTTTGGAATGCAGTGTCAATGGGTAGCTGATCTTCCTATGCCAGGGCTGCCAAAGGCACTGGAAGGTTCTTCTTAAAAGCAGTCTCACGTGATCAGAGGCCACAGTCTGACTTTCTTTTGAAATCTAGGTAAACTGCCTGCAATTAACTTAAAAGTAGTCTGGAAATATTACCAGAAGAATAAACCTCTCTCACTTTTTCTCCTTCCTCCCCCTTCTCTATTAACCACTGAAGACACTCTGGAAAAATCCAACCTTTCCCCATTAACTTCCTTCTCAGCGCGCAGAAGCCATACGGAAGGTCTGCAGCGTGCCTGGCACAGTTCCTGAGCCAGGCCATTGTCTCCAAGGTAACAAGTAAGGAAGAAAACCAGAGATAGGTCTAGCACATTTAACTTGCAGATGAACCAGGTCCCTCAGTAGTATTTCACTAACAGGCAAGAAGATAGATTAAAGCCTTCTATATTCTGTCTTCTCCATTTATAGGAGGAAGAATTTATCTGAGGCATTTACCACAGACACGGTGATTCTTCTCTGGCAACGTTGTTTCCAAAACACAAAACTCCAAAGAGAGTTTGTTATAATTAATCGAGTGAAAAGGAGCTTCTGTACAGAAAGTCTAAATGGAAAAAGGAACGGGGGTCCCGGAGCAATGCATCTAATCCTAGACACTTGTTTCTGCAGTTTGCTTACAGATAACAAACAACGGCACAGCACACGCATCCTCGCCGACTCTCCACGCAACAGGCGGCCAGAATCCCGATCTTCCCACCAAGCCAGTGGCGTTCACGAGAGACTCACAGCTCCCCTGCTGGAGGGGTGACTTTGGCTTCCAAATGGGAAAGGGAAGCCAAGGAGGTGGCGCTGTGCCCTGCGCCTGGACAAAGGCGGGGAGCTGAATGCACTGGCAGTTGGGAGGCAGAGGGGGGCCCAAAGCCAAGGGTGAGGGGCCGAGGGGGAGCGGCTTTTCCTTTGATGGATATCCTCCCATGGCCAGCCTGCAGCGCTGCCATCACACACGCCAACGGCTGCTTCCCAGCCCTCCTTCAAGAAGAATGAAAGAAGCCACAGCAAGGGGGGGATTGGGCGCGATGGGTCAATTCACAATACTGCAGTAACAAAAACAAATAGATGCTCTGGAGAGACGGGGGCAGAGATGATGAAGAAACATGTGTGTGTACCAATTAGAGGGCCCTGCTTCGCACAGGCAGGGCCGGGCTCCCCACAGCGACAGGACCCTGAAGCACTGGGACACCATTTCTAGTTCTTAGTTGAAAACAAAGACCCATTGTGTTTTCCCGGGCAGCCATGCTGCCCATTTGCCTCACACCTTCCAAAGAGGCCTAATCATTAGTCTCTTCCTCGGCTGTCTGCCTTTTTCTCAGCTTCGTGAAAAGTAAGCATATTTCACTACTCTAAAGGCGGCGGGCAGGGGTCGGGGAGACACGGTCAACTCAGGAAGAGGAACGCCTTCCGTCCAGACCTCAGTGAAGCGAGGCGCTCACGTCATCTCCACAGAGAC
Source organism: Orcinus orca (assembly GCF_937001465.1). NCBI lineage: Eukaryota > Metazoa > Chordata > Mammalia > Artiodactyla > Delphinidae > Orcinus > Orcinus orca. Next base: position 18,695,922 of record NC_064562.1, read on the forward strand.
CAGGGCGCTTGGACCCTGGTCCCCGAGGCCCAGCCATTTCCAACTTTTCTAATAATAATCAGCCCCGTTGGCATTTCCCTGAAGGCATTCCCTACACTTTCCACCCTGTCCTTTTACTTGGAGTTCTTAAGTGAAACCCATGGCCGGCCGGCCTCCGGCCAAGCACAGGCCTGTACTGTCTATTCTGCAAACTGGATATTCTGTGTCTCACTTTTGAAAGTCCTTTCATTTTCCTGTTTTGTAAAAAAGTGGTCAAAAGTTGAAAAGGAATTAGCTTCACCGTATCCTGCAGGACGAAAAACTAAAATAGAGAGTCATTAGGCTTCCAAGACATCACTGAGTCTTTTAAATGAGCCAACCGTGCCAGTAGTCACACGAATGCGGTGACCGGTAATGGAGCCCGCAGAGGATTACAAAATTTGTTTCTACCATGTGTCTCACTAAGTAAAGAAAGGGCAGTGCTGGGTGCTGACTTAAAAAATATATATTTTTTTAAATCAACTCTGTTCCTGAGTCTGTCACTTCTGAAAAAATAAATATTTATATTACCATTGCCCATTTTTAAAAAATCTCTTTTCTCTTCCCAGAGGTCTTTCAACTTATTCTTCACTATTTGTAAAACTCTTCCAGTTTTCCCATTATTCCCAATGCTTGGAAATAAAGGACACAGATGATAGGATTAAACAACAGAAAAAGAAAGCCAAACAAAATTCAGTTATGATGTTCATAGAGATGAGTTTGCCCTACAGCATATCGATCTGTCCTAAAAGAGCCTCACCAAAGGGAAATTTAAGCTTCACAATTATTGGTGTGCTCTCAGAAGTCTTCAAATATTGTTTCTCCAATGTGAGCATTGAAATAATGTCATTGAATTTACATTTAATAACATCTTACATTTGTAGAGTGCTTTGATTTTTAAGGTGTCTTCATTTATCATGTATCATTATAAATGTCACATTTATTTTTTGATAAAAACCCTAGAAGGTTGGCAGGAAAGTAAGCTACTACTATCACCTTCTACAGATGGGAAAAGTGAGGCCCAGAACAGGTAAGAGGCCTAGAAAACGATACACAGCTAGAAGGTGACTAATCCAGAGCTTGTTCTGCAACAACTCCTCCACCACCACCAGCAGTGCTCTCTAGGTGGGGAGAAATCATCCCGGACTGGTCCATGCTGGAAACAAGACGCACCTTACCTTTAACACTGGCCAATTGCGGGCCACCACATTGTGAAATCCTGCACACTGATCGGAAAATTAGGGTGGGCATATATTTGCATTATAATATTTCTTAAGGGTCAACTAATCCCCTAGAACTAAAACCAATCCTGGCCTGGAATCACCACAGAAGCCCCCATCCCCATCCCCATCCAAGCGAGTGTTTCACAGCCTGATCGCTGGCCTGACTTAGAGAAGAGGCCGGAAATACTCCCAGGGCTTTCGCTTGAGACCTCTGATGATGACGCTAACAGACAAAGGAAGAGAGCAGGCGATTATCAAAGAATTTAATTCTCTAGAAACACGAATTTCGAGTAATTGATGAGAGGGTGAGAGGCGCCTTTCTTTCCTCTGTAGCAGGATTTCTTTATGTTAGCTGGATAATCGCTTCCGTTCTCCAATTGCCTAGACCCACAACTAGGGACTGGCACGCCATCCACGTGCGGACTACCAGAATTAGACTCAGAACAGAAACACCCATGATGGATTTAATAATTAAGTTTTTGACAAATACTTTGCCCTGGCACAAAAATATTCATTACCTTGTGTTAAGTGTGTTTTCTCTGACCAAACTGTAAAATGTTGGAGCAAAATACACTGAATCTCTATCTGGCGTTGCAGTGTCAGTAGAAGCATATCAAGAAAATGTTGCCATGGATGGCGAGGTTTTCCTCCCTCTTTTTCTTTTAAGAATCTGAGTTATTTCATTAGCACATCAAGCTCCATTTACACAGTCGCACCTCCTCTCTCCCGCACTGCAGTCACAAGTAACGAGCCTCCAACGATCGGATTCATTCTCCGCACCCCAGCCTGCTGTCTGCAATTCCAGTCACATCGCTGCATATCGTGAAGGCAAAGTACACAACACAGGCCAGGAAATGAAGGTGCACCACCTCCATTTCCAAAGGTACTACGTATTAACAAACATTTAGCACGTGGTCTAAAACTCTTCTCACTTCATTCTCATCATTCAAGCATTTTATAAAATGAATATGGTGCTACTGGACATATAGTTGTATGTATGTACCAGGGACCAGAGTCAGAAAGAGCTACTCAACAAAGAAAGGAAACAGACTCAGGTTTACCAATTGCCTACTGTGTGCCAGGCACAACACCAAGCACTGTCTCTTCTTGCATCTCATTTTCCAGAAAACTCTGTGAAGTTGATATCCCCGTTTTACAGATGAGGAAACTGAGGCTCAAAAGATGAATTAATTTGTCCAGAGTTACAGGGCTGGCCAGTGTCATGATTTGAACATGGGTCAAACTCCAGGTCTAGTGCAGTTTCTACTCACTTCCTAAACCAGGCTGAAGTGGTTTAACCTAGCGACCAGCATGAACAAAGACTGGAGTTGATTTTGAAGAAGCTGAGAACTGCCTGTGATCTAATCTGCTTCTATGAGGGTAGGATAACTCTGGGCCATAAACAGTCTGGCAATACAGTTGGACTTGGTCTTGGAGGCCAAAGTATTATCTAAATGAACTGACCTCATCCCCTTGAAAATTCAACAACCTGTCCTAACCACCTCAACTCATGTTTTCCATGCCAAACATACAAGATACTGACTTCTTCCGACATGTGCCTTTAATTTGGGGTTCATCAAATTCAGGTTTACCTTGACAAGATAACAGCTATGAAATTTTGAGGTCTTAAAATAACTGACTTTCCAAATAACCAGCCATCAATGCAGGAAACGGAGAAGGCAGGAAGGAACACACATTTTGGGAAATTCAGTAAACCTCAAATATCTGTGTGTGGATCAGGTAGGAAATCAACTTCCCTTGTTTTTTACCGTCAGTGATAGCTCATTAGAGACCAGCATCTCTGCCCTGCCAAGCTTCTCCTGTATTTTGCGTTTTCTCTTCATTTCAGGTGTATGAGAGATGGTCTGTTTTTCTGAGTTCAAAGGCAGGAGCAACAGGAACTGAAGAGTTACTTAACATAAAAGAATCAGGACAAGAGGAAGATGTGCAAGCAAATGATTCTGTCCTGTTGTTATTTATACTCCTTAAACAATAGAAGTGTAAAATTTGCCAAAGACCTACAGGAAAATCCTGTTAAAACATACACTTTAAAAAGTCTCCAAAAGCTTTCTGAAAATAGCACATAATCCAGAAAGCTATTTAGAAAGAATCAAAATGGACCAACAATATAAAGTGCAGATAACCCCCAATTTCATACAGATGATAATCTAAAACGTCATCTTTAAATGGACTTTTTGACTTGGAAAGTAACATGTCTATAGAGCAAGGTAATAAGGAGTAGTAATAGTTACCAAAAAAAACAAAACAAAACCAAAAAACCCCACAAATGTCTTCTCTTTTTAACAGAAACTTTTAAAAAAGCAACTCTGAGGTATATTTATTTAGAACACACTCATTCAGGATGCACAGTAAAGGGTGTTCTGACAATTATATACACCATGTAGTCATTCCACATCAAGATATAGAACATTTCCACCACCCCAAAAAATTCCTTTGTTAATTCTGCCATGCCAAGCCCCAGGCAACAATTGATCTGCTTTCTATAAATACAGACTGCTTTTGCCTCTTCCAGAACTTCATATAAACGGACTCATGTAGTATGTATTCCTTTGTGTCTCACTGCTTTGACTAGGCACACAACATTTCTGAGACTCAGGCATGCCACTGTCTACACCCATAGTTCAGTCCTTTTTTTTTTTTTTTTTTTTTTTTTTTGCTGAGCAGGATTCTGTTGTACGGATATACCACAATTTGTTTCACTGGGTGATGATACTTGGGTTGTTTCCAGCTTTGAGCTATTATGAATAATGCTGCTGTGGATATTCACACACACGTCTTTTTGTGGACACACGTTTTAATTACTTTGGAAACTCTAAATGGTTTTTCCAACATGACTGTACCATGTTACACTGCAATTCATGGTAAAGTTTAAAAGCTGACCCACAAATGTCTTTTCAATCTGCTCTGTGCCTGATACTATCCTAGTTTTTTTTTCTTTAAAAAAAAGGCTTGCAGTATAAGAGAGTTGTTGAAAAGAAATTCCTTCCTATTTTTCTATTGGCAAAACTAGAAGCATTTTGCCCCTTTCAAAATAAGATTTTTTTTTTTTTGACAAAGCGCCATTTATGCACGTCTCCCTCACTCCTCCTTCCCCATAGACGCCTTAGGGCTCACAGCCCTTATACTAACCTTACTCTAAATCCCTGATGAAGCTACAGAACTGGCCCAGCTCACTTCCAAAGTGTTCCATTTTCCAAAGCTACATTCCTCCCCTTGCCTTCCTCTCCCATTACAGATCAAAACTTCTGCTCCTCTGTTTAACTGCTCGCGTTTAGGAATTAGGAAGGCAATCTCATTAAACGGACCTTTGCATGAAGGACTGGTTAAATGAAGATGTTCAAAAAAAGATTAGAGATGGCTGCCTATAATTCTACAATATTGCTCTTATTCCCAATGAGTCCCTAACAGCAGTGCAATAAAGTAGAGTGAAATAATGAAAGGTGGGTGTACAAGTTAAGGCAGGAGAAGATATATTTTATCATTTTAGGATAGAAAGTTCACTGTGTTTATAAACTAGACCTGCCTAGTGATATTCGGTCCCCCAAAATTATTTCTGGTTTTCACCATTTCTTTCCTTCCTCTGTACCTCTGAACTCACAAATTCTCAAAAAGTCTCAGATTCTTATTACGCTAAACCCATAGTAATAGCAAGCATGATGGTGGCAAGGGGATGTCATTTGTAAACGGGATGCTGCCATCTATACTAGAATAAGATCTTGAACAATCATATTACCTACTAGTTCCTTTAGCCTTCATCCTACCAGGTACTTTGCTATATGGCATTCTTGCAACAAATACACACATACCTTGTTGAAGAATCCCCCAGCCACATCATTAACATCACGTTTTCATGACGTTCTGAAAGGACATTTGCCACGGGCCTATTGTAAAGGATCAGATTTCAGAAACTCAAGCCTGAAAGCAATTTTACTATCAAAACAAGTCTGTTATCAATAGATGGCAAGCCTGAAACCATTCTTAGGTAGCCAGCTCGGCACTAGGGCATGGAAGGAAAACCCAGTGCCTTTGATACACCCATGCCACTGGTTTTTTTGTCTTCTCCTATCTCAACTCTCACGAATAAAGTTACCCACAGAGCTTAGATGGACAGCCAGGAAATGGATAAACCACTTCTGGCTTACGCAACCGTCTTAGAGTTCTAGTGGAGCAAACACTTTCAAGTGGATGAGAACTCTTTCAATTAAATAGTGTAAAGTGAATGTACCACACAAGAGTCCAGTTTAATGTGGCAGGCTGATTCTGCGGCAGGTTACAGACACAGCTCTCCTTCACGATGGCAACGAGAATCGGTGCCGCATTGGCTCCTTAGCATTTCTTATCTCCCTCCCCTACTACTTACTCTGGAGTCTTAGGCCAGCTCCAGCCAGCAGAGAACAGAAAAGCCACAAAACCCCTCCAATCACTTCCAAGTTGTGCAGACTCTAAGGCAGCCCAATCCTTATAGGCACTTGAGAAACAATTACTTTCTTGAATTTGGGGAATTATTTGGCCGTTTTGAAGTACCACTCAGTTCGCCTGCCATTTCCTCTTCCCTGTCTGACGCTTCCTTAGCCTTTGGAGCTGTATGAAAATAGCGTGAGCCAGGATGAAAAGAGAGAGGATATTAGCACCCTCAATCATCCAGCATCGCGTGAGCTCTGGGTGCTCTGTGCTTTCGGGGATGCTGCAGCACCAGGTCAGCTCATTACCATCACTCCAGGAAACGAGGCCAAAACAGTTCACATAATCACTCTCCCTATCACCAACCAGCCGAACTTCAAATATGTTCTCTTCTTAAATCTAAACCAAAACAGTTATTTTAGTCAATTCCTGGGCTTCGTGAAGATTTCTTTCCACAAAAATGAGTGTTTTGTAATGCTAAGCAGATTCTCACACTGGAAAATCATTCTAACATCTCCTCATCAAAATGACAGAGTCACTGCATCCTTGACACTATGCTGTCCCAGAACTGAAGAGCTGAGATGAATCAGCAATGAATCAACTTATAAAACAGCTAACATGACATCAGACGTATCAGTAGGAAGAAAGCATGTAAGCACCAGGAAGCCATCGCCCTACCATACCACATGCCGTCTGAGGTTCCAACTTGCAAGATACTGGGACAAGCCCAGGAGGCTTATTACATTTAGAGAAAGATGTGTTCCCAAATGTGTAAAAAAGTTTACAACGGGGCTTCCCTGGTGGCGCAGTGGTTGAGAGTCCGCCTGCCGATGCAGGGGACACGGGTTCGTGTCCCGGTCCGGGAAGATCCCGCATGCCGCGGAGTGGCTGTGCCCGTGAGCCATGGCCGCTGAGCCTGCGCGTCCGGAGCCTGTGCTCCGCAACGGGAGAGGCCACAGCAGTGAGAGGCTCGCGTACCGCAAAACAAACAAACAAACAAACAAACAGTTTACAACGATCCTCAAAGCCCAAAGAGAAGGGAAATGGAAAAGAGCATATTTCTTGAGCACAAGTATGTGCTTAGTACTCTTTACATGACTCTGTTTAATCTCTAACACAATCCTAAAAAGCAGTCCTCATGCTTTTTGTACAAACTGTGGAAAGCAGGGCTCGATATGAAGCAGCTTTGCTCAGAGACACCCAGCTAGGACAGCTCATCCCTCTCTCCCACTCAGACTCACACAACATCCAGCTGCTCTCAGGCAGTGCAAATTCAGCATGTCCAAAACGGAATTCACATCCCATTTGCTCCCCATTTTAATTAGGATGTATACTAAATATTTTAAATAAATATTTCCATGAAAGAAGACAGCTCATGATGGTTTAACAATCCATAATAGTAGGTTACTGCTTAATGTGTCTTCTCGTCTGGGTTTTTTAAATTTTTTGTGTGTGATTTTTTTTTGGGGGGGGTTTAAAACAAAGAACTATTTCACAAAGTCTAGTGATCTACTGACATCATCATAAACCCTAAGGCTTGAAAGAGCCAAACGTTTTAACAGAACCTCGAAGCAATAACTGGATTATCAGCATGTCAGGGGAAAAAAAAAATGCCAATTATCAAGCAACAACTTGGCTACAGTTCAACTGTGGGGACGCTAATTAATTCACCCCAAAAAAGTTGCATCACCCTTCCAAAGCTGGTACCAGGACCGACCTGTGGACAATGCCCCGGACATACAGCTACAGCAGCTGAGAAAAGCAAAGTCCCCTTTGTCCTCCTACCTCTTCCCACGGCAGCTGCTCTCACCTGCTCTCCTGTAGGACACTCGGAGCCTTGAACACAAAGAACACCCAGAAGACAACAAGCATACAAATTTTAAGCAAAGTATTCTACAGGACACCGCACTTCATTTATAAATGAATTAATTTAAAATGCCTCCTGTTTGGGGACTTCCCTGGCGGTCCAGTGGTTAAGACGCCACGCTTCCAATGCAGGGGGCGTGGGTTCCATCCCTGGTTGGGGAACTAAGATCCCCCATGCTGCGTGGGGTGGCAAAAACAAACAAACAGGACAAACACAAAATACTCACACAACAAAACCTTCCAAAGCGATATTAGGTTCTCCTCATGAGCTACTCCGGGAAGATAAGGAAACATCTGTCTGCACCACATACTATTTCTGGATAAAGTCATAATGGAGGCAGATAATTCTTTAAAACTATGTAAGTATTTAAATATTTTCCACTCCCTACCTCATTCTCTACCCCTCACCCCAGATCAAACACTATTATCAAGGAAATACATTTTGAAGTATTTACGTATTAGGAAATTTTTTTTTTTTAGTTTTCAAAAAAACATAAAAGCTATTATTAGTAATGGCTTAAGTGCCAAAGTTTACCCAACTATTCAACACATACGGAAGGAAATGAGGAATTGAATAAAACATCTTTTGTATTCCTGAATTTTTATGACTTTTGTAAGGAGGAAAAGGAGGAGAAAAAGAAAAGTCTTGAAGTTCGGTAATTTGATTCTAAAGAGGCTCTACTGCGATTCGCATTCAAAATTTTAAAATATATTTTCAACTTCATGAGGCGTTTATGAACAGTCATGAAGTGAATGTCCTTTGCAAGAAGGTGAGAGAAACAGTTCTTCGCAAGGGGCAAGGGGCAGACTGGCCGTAACAAAGGGCCTTCCCGCAGCTCAGCTCCCTGATATTCTGGTCAAGATCCTGAATTCCCATAGCAGAAAATCATCACTGATGCTGGTAGGGCCTGAAGCAAAGCACACTATCACGCCCTCGGCAGTTCCAGAGTATAATCTTGCATTGTCAGCTATTACAATTGCTGGCAGCTAAGACAACTAAGTTCTCAGGAAGATGAGAGAGAAAACTCAGAGAGTCACATGCTGGGATCCCATTAGCTAGGTATCTCACACAAAGACTTTCCCTATAAAACAACTGTTGAAGTGGAAAGAGAAGCATTTCCATATGTTTGGTAAAAGTGCAGAGGATGACACATACATGGAGACACGCTATAAAATCTTAGACATTAACCACAGACAGTATCTCACCTACTGAAATAATCTGCTTTCTTTAAGTAAGAAAATTCTAATACCCACCATGTTTCTCTTTTTACCCTGGTTTCCAAGAAGCTCAGATTTAAATGTAATGCTCATTTGCAATAACTTCACTAGCCTAAATTATTTGGTACAATTATTTCCCCCTTCCTCTATGTGGTTTTTATCATTTATTTGTATTTTATCAGTCCTTTTGTCTCCAGTTACATTGTTATAATCTTCCTTAAATATTTTTTGCCTACAATTAGAGTACAGTTTGAAAAATTTCTGTAACGTCTGAAATAAAATTTATATACACTGTAACTATTAGTAAAATGGCATTTTATTTTCTGAGAAAGCGTCAGAAAGAGTGTAACTTTGGAACCTTAACCATTATAGAGTAACATGCTAGACATAAGCTGCCAGTGTGTGACTGAGGAAAAAAAAACCCTGTTTGAATTCACGGGATTCTCTACTACATTATACAGACATCCCCTACTCCCCACACAGACAAACACACCTATGATAGGAATCCTTCTCCTAAAAGTCAGTTGAACCCCTTTAGGATTCCGATTTTTAAAAGCCATGGGACTTCTTCCCCAGAAAAACATGAGCCCTCGAATCCACACACACACACAACGTTTAACACATAATTTAAGGTGTTCACAGACCCCTCACCCCGTCTGGGTTCCTTCTTGCCAGAGAAATGACAGGGAAGATGGTCGGTTTCTACTGCAGGAAGCCACATGGAGTCCTTCCTGTACCCAACATGCCCAGCAGCGCAGCTCCACGTGGAGCTAAGCCCCTGTCCCTGTCCCAGAGGACCAGTCTTCTGTGAGAGACCAGAGTCCCAACACTGGTGGGTGACAGTGGCAGAATGAAGCCCCGGTCTCCTGACACCACCAGGAGCTCTAATGATTTTCACCATCTTTACCATTAAGTGATACAGATTTTCTTTTCCTGAAGAGACGCATTCTAACACTTTATCGCTGTTGTGGAAGAAACAGATTAGACATATGCAGCGTCTTATTTTTAACCACAAAAAAATTCACACAGTGCTTCCCTCAGTCTCTCCCCTGAGTATTTCTCCCTGATTTGAATCATTTATTTTCCAGTTTTGAGAAATAATGGACCCACATCACCGTATACGTTTAAGACCTACAGTATGATGGTTTGATTTACATATGTCAACGATTACCACAATAGGTTCAACTAACATCCAACTTCTCATACACAGATACAATAAAAAGAAAAAAAAAGGACAAAAATGTCTCCTTGTGATGAGAACTCACAGCATTTACACGCTCAACAACTTTCCTATATATATACAGCAGTGTTAGCTCTGGTCATCAAGTGGTACGTTACATCCCTAGTACCTAATCGTCTTATAACTGGAAATTTGTGCCTTTTGACCACCCTCCTCCAGTTTCCCTCCCAGCCACTGGTAACCACAAGTCTGGTCCTTTTTCTCTAAATTTGGGTTGTTTTTTTTTTTTTTAAGATTCCACATATAATGAGAGCACACAGTATTTGTCTTTCTCTGTATGATTTATTTCACTTTGCTTAATGCCTTCACAGTCCATCCACGTTGTTGCCAATGGAAGGGTTTCCTCATTTTTTTATAGCTGAATAATATTCCACTGTATATTCATAAAAATATATTGGCCTATAGTTTTCTTTTCTGGTAGTGTCCTTTTGTGGTTTTGGTATCACGATAACAGTGGCCTCATAAAATGAGTTTAGAATTTTTTGGAAGAGCTTAAGAAGGACTGGGGTTAATTCTTCTTTAAACGTTTGATAAAATTCACCAATGATTTGAATTTTTTGAGGACTTTTTCCACTAAGCCCGAAACCTTAGTACTTGCCCTCAAAGACAGCTGTTTGTTTCTTCTTTCCCCCATCACTGCCTTAAAATCTTTCCTGTTGTTCCCTCAGATACACTTGCAGTTATCAATAAATGGTACTTATTTCTTTTTATTGAGCAAGGTATCTCTTACCATAAATCAAAGCTTACATCACTCCCTTGTGTAAGACTTAAATTTAGAGGGTTTTATATAGCATGTTAGGGTAGACTAGTAAATCACAATGGTCTTGAGGGTGTAAAACAAATGGATGCAAAAAGAAAGGGAGGGAGGGAGACAAAGAAAGGAAAAAAACCACCAACACTAAACAGTTCACCTAGACCAGAATTTTCAATCCCAATCATAATATTAAATTCAACTAAAAAGAACTTTTTTTTTTTTTAAGAAATATTGTTGCCCAAGCCTCATCTGTAACTAATTTACTCAGAATTGTGAGGTGGGAGCTGGACATTGGATATTTTAAACCTCCTGTGTTACTCCACTGTGGAGGCCAGAGTAGAGAAACACCCAACCCAGCCCTTTTGCTAAGGGAAGTGGGGGGCAGGAAAGAGCTTCAGGGCAAAAGCAGAGGTGGTGCCTGGAATGCTAGAGGGAAAAATCAGACTGTCCTGTGTGTCCCTTTTTGCTGGTCCTCCCAGCAACAATCACCAACTTGACACAACGCCAGGTGTTTGCAGGGCATCTGTTCTCTGAGCAATCCTGGGGACAGACAGCAGCCCATGTAGCACAGGGGACAAGAACATGGCCCCCAACCTAGTCTCCACCCTCTGGGGTTCTGGCTGCAGATGTCCCTTTCGCTCACGGGTGTGTTAAAGGACAACACTTCCAGCAGCTGTTCACCATTACTACCACCTCTCAGTTCAGAGCATGCCTGATGCCCCAAACCCTCCCCCCCTCCCTGAAGGTCAAGGTGGAATTTGTCCCCTACCTTAACGAAGCAGGAAGCCCCCCTGCCCGCCAAAACACAGGCCTGGGACAGACCAGGGGAATCAGAGCCAAGACTGAGGGAAAGTGAGCATGACAGCCAGTTCCAGCTGAAGGGTTCTGAGCAGAAAAAGAGCATGCAGTAAGTCAGAGGCTAACTATCTGATCTCTGTGGCTTTGTGAGCACCCGGCCTTCATGGAACAAGCAGGAGGGCCCCTCATTCAACACAAACAAGCTAAAAGAATTTGCAGTCATTAGCCCAGCTGTGGTACAGGAAACGCCCCAGGCCGACACAGCCCTCCCTCCTTCTCAAGCTCCACTCAGTTGCTATCAGTAGCAAAAATCTTTCTTTTAAAACTTGATGACAGGTAAGCCAACCTCCTTCCTTCCTGTCTAAGGTTCAAAATTAGCTGCCAAAGCAGGACCTTTGTCGTGAGTCGTGAGCAGGGCTGTTCCAGGCTATCTTACAGGTACCATCAATCACTGGACCTTTCAGGAAGAGTCAATACTCAACATGTATTTGTTGAGTGAATGAACTGGACCCCAAGAAACACATTCAAGTATATGTATAAAAAGCAGTCTGCTGGGCTTCCCTGGTGGTGCAGTGGTTGGGGGTCTGCCTGCCGATGCAGGGGACACGGGTTCGTGCCCCGGTCCGGGAGGATCCTGCATGCCGCGAAGCGGCTGGGCCCGTGAGCCATGGCCGCTGAGCCTGCACGTCCGGAGCCTGTGCTCCGCAGCGGGAGAGGCCACAGCGGTGAGAGGCCCGTGTACCGCAAAAAAAAAAAAAAGCAGTCTGCTTAATTTTCAGCTACAGTACAACCATCATAAAATGTTCTGTTGAAGCCTTTCATTATATGTCTTTATTAGCGAACCACTCACCTAGTGTCTCTCACTCACCCTCATGTTACATCAAGAAGGGATGAGGACTTGAATAGACATTTTTCCAAAGAAGACATACAGATGACTAACATGCACATGAAAAGATGCTCAAAACTATAAGACACTGATGAAAGAAATTAAAGATGATACAAATAGATGGAGAGATATACCATGGTTCCTGGATTGGAAGAATCAACATTGTGAAAATGACTCTACTACCCAAAGCAATCTACAGATCCAATGCAATCCCTATCAAACCACCACTGGCGTTTTTTACAGAACTAGAACAAAAAATTTCACAATTTGTATGAAACACAAAAGAACCCGAATAACCAAAGCAATCTTCAGAACGAAAAATGGAGCTGGAGGAATCAGACTCCCTGACTTCCGACTATACGACAAACCTACAGTAATCAAGACGGTATGGTACTGGCACAAAAACAGAAATATAGATCAATGCAACAGGATAGAAAGCCCAGAGAGAAACCCACGCACATACGGTCACCTTATTTTTGATAAAGGAGGCAAGAATATACAATGGAGAAAAGACAGCCTCTTCAATAAGTGGTGCTGGGAAAACTGAACAGCTATATGTAAAAGAATGAAATCAGAACACTCCCTAACACCATACACAAAAATAATCTCAAAATGGATTAAAGACCTAAATGTAAGGCCAGACACTATCAAACTCTTAGAGGAAAACATAGGCAGAACACTCTATGACATAAATCACAGCAAGATCCTTTTTGACCCACCTCCTAGAGAAATGGAAATAAAAACAAACAAATGGAACCTAATGAAACTTAAAAGCTTTTGCACAGCAAAGGAAACCATAAACAAGACGAAAAGACAACCCTCAGAATGGGAGAAAATATTTGCGAGTGAAGCAACTGACAAAGGATTCATCTCCAAAAGTTACAAGCAGCTCATGCAGCTCAACATCAAAAACACAAACAACCCAATCCAGAAATGGGCAGAAGACCTAAATAGACATTTCTCCAAAGAAGATATACAGACTGCCAACAAACACATGAAAGAATGCTCAACATCATTAATCATTAGAGAAATGCAAATCAAAACTACAATGAGCTATCATCTCACAGCAGTCAGAATGGCCATCATCAAAAAATCTACCAACAATAAATGCTGCAGAGGGTGTGGAGAAAAAGGAACCCTCTTGCACTGTTGGTGGGAATGTAAATTGATACAGCCACTATGGAGAACAGTCTGGAGGTTCCTTAAAAAACTAAAAATAGAACTACCATACGACCCAGCAATCCCACTACTGGGCATATACCCTGAGAAAACCATAATTCAAAAAAAGTCATGTACCACAATGTTCACTGCAGCACTATTTACAACAGCCAGGATATGGAAGCAACCTAAGTGTCCATCGACAGATGAATGGATAAAGAAGATGTGGCACATATATACAATGGAATATTACTCAGCCATAAAAAGAAATGAACTTGAGTTATCTGTAGTGAGGTGGATGGACCTAGAGTTTGTCATACAGTGAAGTAAGTCAGAAAGAGAAAAACAAATACTGTATGCTAACACATATATATAGGATCTACAAAAAAAAAAAAAGGTCATGAAGAACCTAGGGGCAGGACGGGAATAAAGACGCAGACCTACTAGAGAATGGACTTGAGGACACAGGAAGGGGGAAGGGTAAGCTGGGACAAAGTGAGAGAGTAGCACTAACATATGTACACTACCAAATGTAAAATAGATAGCTAGTGGGAAGCAGCTGCATGGCACAGGGAGATCAGCTTGGTGCTTTGTGACCACCTAGAGGGGTGGGATAGGGAGTGTGGGAGGGAGGGAGATGCAAGAGGGAGGGGGTATGGGGATATATGTATATGTATAGTTGTTTCACTTTGTTATACTGCAGAAACTAACACACCACTGTAAAGCAATTATACTCCAATAAAGATGTTAAAAATTAAAAAAGAAAAGATGCTCAACATCGCTAATTATTAGAGAAATGCAAATCAGAACCACAATCAGGTATCACCTCACACCTGTCAGAATGGCCATCACCCGTAAGTCTACAAGTGGGGGACTTCCCTGGTGGTCCAGTGGTTAAAACTTCGTCTTCCAATGCAGGGGGTGTGGGTTTGATCCCTGCTCGGGAAGCTAACATCCATACGCCTCGCGGCCAAAAAACCAAAACATAAAAAAACAGAAGCAATATTGTATCAAATTCAATAGGACTTTAAAAATGGTCCACATCCAAAAAAAGCTTAAAAAAAAAAGAAAAGACTACAAGTAACAAATGCTGGAGAGGGTGTGGAGAAAAAGGAACCCTCCTACACTGTTGGTGGGAATGTAAATTGATACAGCCACTATGAAAACAGTATGGAGGGGTTCCCTAAAAAACTAAAAATAGAGCTACCATATGACCTAGCAATTCCACTCCTGGGCATATATCCAGAAAAAAAAGAAAACACATACATACATATGTGTGTGTGTGTCTGTGTGTGTGTATCCATATACACACATACATATATACATACACATATGCACACAATGGAATATTACTCAGCCACAAGAACGATTGAAATAATGCCATTTGCAGCAATGTGGATGGACCCAGAGAGAATATTATGCTTAGTGAAATAAGTCAGACAGAGAGAGATAAATACTATGTATCATATGTGGAATCCAAAAAATAATACAAATGAATGTATATGCAAAAAAGAAACAGGCTCACAGACACAGAAAACCAACTTGTGGTTACCAAAGAGGAGAGAGGAAGGGGGAGGGACAAATTAGGGGTATGGGATTAACAGATATAAACTACTGTATATAAAATAGATAAGTAACAAGGATACACTGTATGGCACAGGGAACTATACCCATTATCTTGTAATAACTTCTAATGGAATATAATCTACAAAAATAGTGAATCACTATGCTGTACACCTGAAACTAACACAATATTATAAAGCAACTAAATTTCAATTTAAAAAAAGGGATGAGGGATTGACATATACACACTACTATATGTAAAATAGATAACTAATAAGAACCTACTGTATAGCACAGGGAACTCTACCAATACTCTGTAATGACCTATTTGGGAATAGAATCTAAGAAAGAGTGGATATATGTATGTGTATAACCAATTCACTTTGCTGTACAGAAACTAACACAACATTGTAAATCAACTGTACACCATAAAAATTAATTTAAAAAAATAAGAATAAAAAAAGGGGATGAGGACTAATGTGGGAGACGGTCTCCCAGCATCCTCCTCTTGCTCCTTTTGGTAATAAGCCCCCCTACTGTTAACCAGGCTCGTGGCCCCCCTGGTAAAGACTACATTTCCCCGGCTCCCTTGAAGCTGGGTAGCTCCTGTGACTAAGTGATATGATATGACTTAAAGTGATATGTCACCTTCGGGGTCACTTTCTTAAAGACACAGCCAGTTGCACCACTGGCTGAGACATGGTAGCAAGTGGAGCTATCTGCGCCAGGAGTGGAAGACGGGCAGAGCCAGCCCCCCAGCCCTTACTACTCACCTCTGCACTATGATCTGAGGACCACTGTACTTGGAGGTACCCTTGTCACCAAAAGATATTAAACCACATCATGATTAATTCCAGAAGGAAGAAGAGAACCCATCTTCTAGCCCTAACTCCAACCTTTAATTTGTTCGGGGCAAGCCTCTTAAACCTCCCCCCCTTCCACAGTTTCCTCCTTTATAAAGAAGGGGACAAAACCACCTGCTCAATCCTACTAATGAGAAGAATCAAATGCAATACTGAAGTGTAAATGCTTTGGAAAGTTATATGAGGCGGCCTCTGAATGAAGATGATATAACTGTAATCCAGGCACGACACACTTGTGGAAAGTACTGCCCCAAAGGAAATTAGGTTTGAGTCATACTACAGTACTACAATTTTGGACCAGCTAAAATGGGAGTTCAGCATGGTGATGAACATATTTTAAAATATACTGAATACTTACAGATATGATTTGTATGCACTGACTGCACAATTATGTCCATTAAAACTAGTGACACACCAGGAGAGAAAAGTGAGGCGGCCCCGTGTGGTGTAACGAGGACTAAACATGGTTCTAGGCCCCTCTCACCAGGTCAGGGCAGGGCATTCCTGGGAAGGAAGGCGGGGTCCTGAGGTTTCTCCCAGTCAGGGCCACTGCCAGCCCTTATGGCCCCTCTGGGGCATTTTAGAAATAGGCTTGGCTTGCTCGGTTGCTTTCGTGACAAACAGAAAAAGGCAACCCCTTCCTCCAGGCTGACCCATCTCCACGGCCTTGGGTTGGAGAGTGGGCTACGTTTCAGTGGGTTCAGCCACGGGGCCCTTTCGCCAAGAAACACCCTACAGCTGTACGCAGGGCCCTGTCGCAAATTTAAAGCGTGTATGGCATCGTTAATAAAGGTAGTTGTACCTAATGTTTCCTGGGGATCCCAATTCTGGAGGGAATCCACTACCTGTCACTAAATCTGCCAGAATTCCTTCATTGGAAACTGAGGTATACTCCATTTCAAAGAAGAATAGCTTCTTTGAAATGGAATAAAGTGAACACTTTTTCCCATCTCCCTTCCGCGTGCTGGGGGGGAAAAAGGAAAGCTGCAAGCATGACAAAAAGACAGGTTGGAGGTGAAGGCTTACCGTCCAGTACTCCAAGCAGAGTGAACATTGAATGAAAAGGCTACAAGACAATGGCCAAGCATCAAAGTATTTGCAAGAACAATGATGCGTCCTTCAATTAAATTCTTTTGCTTAAACTAATCTTTCAGTTCTTGTAATGTTCTCAAGTGAAATCCATTTACGACTCCCAAAACAAAGCCAACAGACACCTAGAGTTTTGCTTAACGGACCTAAACGGTGAATGTAGACTAGGCACAGCGCAGCCGTCTCTCCCAGAAACACAGTCCTCTCTCACTGCCCCCCTCCCCCCGCAAGGCCCCCATCTCGGCCCTCCTAACTCCCTGAGCCTCCTCCCACTTCAGGGCCTTCCAGCACGGTGCCCCTCCCCTCAAAGGGCTAATCCTCTGGATCCCCAGATCAGCTGCCAGTAGCACTTCCTCAGAGAGGCCTTCCCTCCCACCTACACTGCTTTTCCTGTCATTCTCTTTCATTGCCCCCGCGCTTTCTCTCTCCACTGCAATGTATAAATTTGTTTCCTGCAGTATTTATGTATTTATTCCCTGCTCCCTTACAGACGTAAACACAATAAGCCAAGAATCATTTTGGTTTTGCTTATCGTTTTATACCCAGCTCAGTGACAGTCACCAAGTATGTATTCACTGAAGGAACGGAGGCTGTAAGAGACCTGAGAATGAGGACAGTGATGGGCCCAGCCCTAGAGATTTAAGTCAAACAGCTCAGGGCTGAGCCCCTTTTTAAGTTCCACAGGTGACTGAGATGCACAATGCCCTACTGAGTGAGAGGAGTACTAACCTGCCATTTTCCTGGCAAAATAGGATACTGAAATACCAAGTCAATTGCGCTATTTGAAAGAAGTCTGAAGAAAAATTTACAGTAATGCAACAATTTCTGATAAGCACAATGTGTCCTGAAAGCAGGAGGCTTACACAAGTGGTGTCTATGCTCTACTCTCTTATACTATTTCCAGACATGTTGACTACACCACAAATGACTGTAATAAAACCTACCCAGGATATTACAGCTTCCACAAGCACACTGAAAACCTATTTTGTGAATGAACAAGAATCCACATCTACTGGCTAATTTAGTTCTTACAACCATTTTGCCCATAAATAATCCTGCACTACCTAATCATGCAAATGTGTCTCTGCAAAACACCAAGGTCCAAAATCCCTTCCTTCGTAATGCAACAAGGTCTCAGACTGCTTACCTCAACGTCTGTTAACATGCCAATTTTTCCCCATAAACTTTTCTAGTTCTAGTCCCTACTATAGACATCAAAGCTTTGGTGTAACAACAACAAAAATGGTGACTGATGCAGTCCAGCCCTGCCTACAGTATCTCATGGTGATCGTTACAACATAAATCATTACCGGTTGATAAAGAGAAATGGGGGTGGGGAGGCAGACTTAGGAATTTAAAATGCATGGTCATTATTACTACTAAATACCGGGTTGTCATTTCAGAGTTCCCTCCAACAATGACTCAAGCTGCATTTTTACACTGCTTTCCAGTTTTTTTTTTAATATAAATTTATTTATTTATTTTTGGCTGTGCTGGGTCTTTGTTGCTGCATGCGGGCTTTCTCTAGTTGCGTTGAGCGGGGGCTATTCTTTGCGGCGGTGCGCGGGTCTCTCTTTGTCGCAGAGCATGGGCTCTAGGTGCACGGGCCTCAGCAGTCGTGGTTCACGGGCTCACTAGTTGTGGCTCGCGGGATCTAGAGCACAAGCTCAGTAGTTGTGGCACATGGGCTTAGTTGCTCTGCAGCATGTGGGATCTTCCCGGACCAGGGATCGAACCCGTGTCCCCTGCATCGTGTCCCACTGCACCACCAGGGAAGTCTCTGCTTAACAATTTTATCCCTCCCTAAGCACAACAAATTATCACTTCCAGCCTTCATCTAGCTGACTAAATGGCCCCTTGCATCTCTTTATGCCCTTTTTATTTCTGGAACTGTTTTTCTCATAGAGCCATTCACTCTGAAATTTTACCAAAACAACTGCCAACTGCCCGAACAATTACTTCATTTTTAAGAAAGTATTTTAGCAGTGGCTTGATATCTCAAAGCACAAATGAGTTTTACAGTCTTCAGTTTCCAGAAGTCATTTGGTGTCATTCATCTGTAGTTTACAAGAGGAGATGCAGAGAAATAAGCTGAACTGCCTAAAACTTTAGGAATCTCCTGCCTAAATCAGAGTTCTGCTGAGGGCCTTATTCTTCAGTCTTATAAGTCAGACTCCCAGGTTCCTCATCTTCAGTTCAGTCATGAGCCTGCCATACCCACAGCACTTTCTGAGGCAAAAGGTCCCAGGCTGGTCCATGTACCCAGGAGGCAAAGTTTTCTGTATCAGGTGACGGCCCTGCTCCCAGCTGACTGGACCAGAAGTGAGCGTGTGACCCAGGACAGCCAATGTGAAGACAGTTCAGCAGGGCCTTTCAGAGTCAAGAGGATGGAGCGAGGCTCAACTGTTAACGCTCCCAGTTACTTTAAAAATAAAGAGATGACAAGACATTTTAATGCCTACATTGAATAAATTAACATTTCTAACACCCAAACACTTCTGACTAATTATGCTCTTCATAAGACAGTTACGGGATTTATAAAACACATTAATTCATAGGGCACTACAGGCAAAATGACTATTAATGAGAAACAAATTTAAATTTGGATGATGAATGCCGGTTGGTCTCTGTGACTGAATGTATAAGTTCCTGTGGAGGTAACGCTAAAGGGATAAATTTGAGGCCCTTCACGAATGTGAAGCCCCAGCTGAATGGCCTTGCAGCCAACCACCACCACCATCCTCCCTGACACCCCCCCACACACACACACACGCTGAGGCCCCCATGGCCAGCAACGGAGGACAACGCATTTAAGTCAAAGTTCTCCTTACACGGAGATGCTGGTAATTAACGAGACGCACCATAAGTCATCCCAGCAGGTTTCAAGAGGGAAACGTTAGTCACAAACCCCTGCTGATGACATCCCCAATGCTGCCTTGGGTCTAAAACAACCTGTCAGCCCAGTACTGTAACACCGTTTATACCCTTAGACAGTCCTGGGAGTCCCACCTCCCTTGCCACAGGTAACCTGTATGATAACCCAGGTGCCTTGGGACCAAGAGAGCCTAATGCCACAGCTTTTCTGAAAACCCTTGAGAGCCTGCCCCCTTTGCAAAATTTACACAAGCTGGAAATCCTCAGGGGGCAAACAGAACACGGTGTTTTTCCATTTCACTTAGCAGATCATCCCCACCTTTATGGTTTTCTTGCCCTTTCCTTCTAATTATTTTGCTCTCAATCCCCCAGCTTCTCTCTTCACTAAGAAAGTCCAGTGTGTAACTCTTGCTATTTCCGGATTCTCAGAGGCAGAGATTTCCTAACAGTGTTTCTAGGGAAAAGAAAAACACTACGTTAAATATACACATTGATTCTTAGACTCACCGGAATTTCAGACATGTTTTTTTTTTTTTTTATACAGTTAATGTCTTAGAATGAAGAAAATAAGGTAAGTGTGTCTATTTCAGTTAGGGAGAAGGGGTGGAATTAAAGCAGGAATGACCAAATCTGGCTGGCAGCAGAGTCCTAGGAAATGTCACGCAGGGCATTTGACAGCTGCAGCAAGGTAAGAAGTAAAACAATGAGAATCAAAAAAAAGCAAGACAAAGACCTTGGAACTCTAGACAATGCGCATGCAATCTCTAGAGAATGTTTCCCATTTCCCAGAGCCCTGCACAAGAACTTGATCCAAACACTAGGTAGATTTGCAAGGCCTTTCTGGTTGCACTTTTCCCTCACAATGGTTTCTTAGTTCCATATTAACCCAACCCACTTAGCTCTTGCTTCTCTCGCATTCCATAGAATCTGCATCACTCCTCAGAACTGTACCTCTGCTTTCCTCTTACAAATTAAAACCCCAGAGAAAAAAAGGAATTGTGGAGGAGGAAGAGGTAAGAAGTGACCTCTCATGAAGAGCGCTTCCAGGGCCTGAGCCCAGTTCCTGAGAAGCAGCCCATGTTTACATAGACCATACGGAAGAGGAAACCCAAGGCTCCTGGAATTGGCTCTACCTTGAGATAATTCTTTGAAACATGGGTGACTTGACATTTCAGAACCTAATGGGTCAGGGAAGAATCTATATTGTGAAGCAACCTTACCTAAGGTCACTCTGACAAGCACTGATAAAGAAAGTAGCTGGATGTGATGCTCAAGAGACACTGGGGATGTCGAGATGAACCAAGTACTGCCTCGGTCCTCATGGGGTCCAGATGCACAGTCTCAGACAGGCGGTGAAACCTTTCAGGGCCTCAGTCCTCTCTCAACATGATAGGGTTGGTCAGATGGCCTCTACTGCCCTTGCCATTAAGACACCTCTATAATTCTATACCATGCTTTCTATACTTTACTTCCCCGATGGCAATTTTGATCAGTATTGTCCCAACAACAAATGGGAAGAGATCATTTCCAGGCTGCAGAAAGAGA
Organism: Orcinus orca; assembly: GCF_937001465.1. Taxonomy (NCBI): domain Eukaryota; kingdom Metazoa; phylum Chordata; class Mammalia; order Artiodactyla; family Delphinidae; genus Orcinus; species Orcinus orca. The sequence goes on from NC_064562.1 coordinate 18,717,439, forward strand.
TAAAATCTGAGGCATGGACATATATACACTACCAAACGTAAGGTAGATAGCTAGTGGGAAGCAGCCGCATAGCACAGGGAGATCAGCTCGGTGCTTTGTGACCGCCTGGAGGGGTGGGATACGGAGGGTGGGAGGGAGGGAAGAGATATGGGAACATATGTATATGAATAACTGATTCACTTTGTTATAAAGCAGAAACTAACACACCATTGTAAAGCAATTATACTCTAATAAAGATTAAAAAAAAAAGATAATGATACAGACTCTAATTTCCAAACCTTTGAATACTAGATATGGGGAAGGACCACCTGAATCTTTAAGGAAGAATTAAAGAGCAAAAGAAAAGGTGTATGTTTCACTTTGTACCAAAGTAAATTTGTGGAGCCCACTATTCAAAGAAGCAAATACCCAAAGATATGGATACATAAAATGATTTAATCAGAGTTGGGCATTAAAGGTCATCTCATACCTATGACTTCATCTAGTCTGGCCTCTTCATTTTATAGATAAAGTTAGGCACAGTAAGATTAAGTAATTTTCCCAAGGCCACCCAGCCAGTGAAAGGCAGGCCAAATACTAGAACCCAGCCAAGAATGATCTAATCATTCCAAAAAGGTATCAGAGGATGCTAGCAGAGTCTGGGATAAGCTCCGAGTCTCTGGAGGCTAATGTCAAAGAGGACAGCCAAGCCCTCCCACAAAGCACCGCTTACTGTTCCGCACGAGCCAGAACACTGGGCTGATGGGTGCAGGACACATATATCTCCGGCTCCCATATTCACACATTTCCATCTGTGCCAAAGGTGGCCCAAGTCCCATAAGGCCCAGTAGCTGACACTCCTTCCAAAACAGGCCAACAGCTCCCAAGCGGTTATGACCTTCTCGGGTTCCAGGCTGTGTTTCCCACCTCATCGCTGTTATCACACCACATACCATGACCTCACCAAACCTCAGGAGGCCAGTGCTGCTGGGCCGGCCCACCAGCTTAGCAGCAGCAGCTGCCCAAAGACATCACCCTAGGCCCTCACTTGCTGTTCTGGCAATCGGGACTGTATCTGCGCCTGTTCGGGGTCTAGCCCATCGTTTTCAAAGCTTAGAGCTGGATAGGCCCCAGATATCCAAGAAACCATCTGTTACAAAACCCTCCCTCCTCCAACTTCACTTCAAAACACACCACGGCATCTCCCACCCACCGTCCCTGGTTACGCAAGTGGGAATTAGCGAGAGCCTTCTGAACCGAGGGTGTGGACCTCTCACAGGCGACCTTGGAGAGGACACCACCCACACTGACCTTGTCCAGAAACAAGGGAACCACCAGTTTTACATCAGACATCCTGAAACAAACACCTTCATGTACTCTGTCTGGCAGCATTAACCACAGTAGATGCTAGAAAAACACACTCAATTTGCTAAGTCCTAGAATTTGAACCATGTCTCCATTTCAAGTTACATTTACTTTTCCTTGTCACTTTTCAAAGCAAAAGTCACAAGTATTAAAGACAAGGTACGAACGATTACACTAATAAAACACTAATATCCCAGACCTAAAACAGCAAAAACTTAACTTTCCGATGAAGAGCAAAACCAGAATGAGACTGAGCATTCTTTGAAAGCCACTCCAACCGTATTACATTTAAATTCCAAGTAAACGCCAAGCAGTTACATTTGTATAATAATAGTCATAATAACACTGAGCATTCACTACGTGCCAGATTGCACTAGGATCTTTTTATGTATGATCTCACTGAATTTTTCTAACAGCTCTATTATCATCTCCCGCATTTTTTAAGTGAAGGAGGCATATGGAGGGTAACTAACTTGCCAAAGGTCACATCCATAAAAAGCAGCAGGGTCAAGGTTCAAACCTAGTTCCTTGTGACTCCAAAGCTGGTGTTCTTAACTTTCCTCCACTCGGGCTTGGGGTCTTTGGTGTGTAGGAGCAAAAACTAAAACTGCATTTTAATTTATTGAACCACATCCCTCTGCATTTTAAGAGGTTCTGTGTAAATGACGGCCCTGAAAATTTTTATAGGCAAGGAAGGGAAATTGGCACTCTTCTACCAAGTCTGTAGCACAGATGTCAAGCAGCTGTGCAGGAGCTGGGGGGATGAGTGAACTGTGTGCCTGGCAAAGTTATATGGGCATGTGTCTCAGGCTTGAAATTTTTAAAAGAAATGAGAAGCCAAGGAGATGCGAGGGAGACTCATTCTAAATTCTGCAGAGAATGTTAAATAAACATGATCGGCCCCATACGGCTCTGATAGGCAGTCGGTTAAAAATAAAAAATAGGAAACCGTATCGCTTACTAACCTTCCCTTCTTCCCCTAATGAGCACAGAAATCCATGAACACACACACAAACCCTATTAATATTAGCCTATTTAAACCTTAAATTTTTAATTCTCTTTATTCTCGCTGGGGGGATTCATTCGACAAACATTTGGCTTCACTTATACATCTGTTGCTATGTTTTACTGCAGGCGTCAATATGACTTTCTCCTGGGTAGCAGCTCTCAGACAATATCGATAGTCACAAGGCAGCCACGGATTTACTGCGGAACAACTCAGATCAGAAGGATGGAACAATAAAGCTACAGGCCATTGGGCATACTTACTGGTGATCAGCCTCACGTGCTTGTGATGTTTCCGATCTAAGCCAATGTCTTTCCTTGCTCTCTACCTTTCCTAATTCTTCACAGTTGACTTTCATTTCACAGAGTCTTACCAAGCACCTGTTCTGTGCTGTCTGCAGTGTTAGAGGCTGGGAATATTATGGTGAATGAAATAAGCTTATTGCCTAGTTGGAAAGGCAGAAATTAACCAAATAAGAACACAAAGGAGTGAGTGATTTACAAAGGAGCACTGCGAAGGAACACAGATCGGTGAGGACCGTGCCAGCCTTTACACACAGCTGCAGATTCCGACACTCCTCCCACTGAGAGGGGAGGTCTGTGTCCCCTCCTCGTGAATCTGGGTAGGCTCTGACAGCTTCAATCATTAGAGTAGGGTGGAAATGATGCTATGGAACTTCCAAAGCAAGGTCACAAAAGTCATGTTGCTTCTTGCTCCTTTTTATTTAACGCTCAGTCTTGGAGCCCTGAACTGCCCTGTAAGCGGTCTGACTATCCCGAGGACACCCTGCTGTGAGGAGGTCTAAGCCACATGAAGGAACCCTGGGTAGGAGCTCTGGTTAACAGTCCCAGCCGAGCCTGGTCTTTGAGTCGCCCCATTCCAGGCCCCAGACACACGAGCGGAGATGCGCCCAGATTATTGCAGCCCCCAGCTGTTCGAATCTTCCCAGCTGAGGCATGTCTTCCCAGAGGAGAAACAAGCCCTCTTCAGTGTGTCCGAGTTCCTGGCCCACAGAATCCAAGAGCATAACAGAATGGTTGTTTAACACCAGGAAGTTTTGGAGTGCTTTGCTACCCAGCGGTAGACAACCCAATCAAAGGTAGTGTCTATAATAAAAGAGCCTGCCTTATCCTGGCAAGTCATACAAGCACTCTCGATGAAAGTAACACTGGAGCTGAGAGCTGAAGGGTGAAAAGGCTTCCAACAAACAGAAGGGGAGGGGATGGTCCAAAAGGAATAAAAGTAGGTTGTAGCACAGGCCCTGCGGTCAGAGGAAACATGGCTGGCACAGGAAAAAAGCCAGCTGGCCAGAGCACAGAGGAAGAAGAGAGGAAAAGGCTGGCGAGCTAGGCAGGGGCCAGACGGTGTTCAGGGCTCTGGTCTCTTACTCGTCAGCCGTTACAAGTTCCTGAAGGGTTAGGTTTCTGGTTTTTTATAATTGAGGCAAAATTCACATAACATAAAAGTCACTTTTATGGTTGAATTATGTCTCCCCAAAATGCATACGAAGTCAAAACCAGTACTTCAAAATGTGACCTTATTTGGAAATAGGGGCACAGTAGATATAAGTAGTTAAGATGAGGTACTTAAGGTAAGTCCTAATTCAATAGGACCGTGTCCTTATAAAAAGGGAACATTTGGACCCAGACAAGCACACAGGGAGAATGTCACGTGAAGATGAACGCAGGGATTGGCGTGATGAGTCTAGGAGCCAAGGAATGCCAAGGACTGCCAGCAAACACCAGAAGACGGGGGAGAGGCATGGACAGAGGAAACTGCCCACCTGGATCTCAGATGTGTGGCCTCCAGAACTGTGAGACAATAGATGCCTGCTTTTTACATCACCCAGGTTGTGGTACTTTGTTACAGCAGCCCTGGGGAACTCATATAATCACCATTTTAAACCACTCTAAAGTGTGTGATTCAGTGATTTTCAGTATCTTCAAAATATAGTGCAACAACTACTGCTATCCAATTCCAGAACATTTTCATATTGGAAAAGGAAATCCTGTTCCCTTCTCTCCCCAGCCGTGGCAACCATTAATCTCCTTTCTGTCGCTGTGGATTTGCCTCTTCTGGACATTTCATATAAATGGCATCATACAGGGGCTTCCCTGGTGGCGCAGTGGCTGAGAATCTGCCTGCCAATGCAGGGGACACGGGTTCGAGCCCTGGTCTGGGAGGACCCCACATGCCGCGGAGCAACTGGGCCCGTGAGCCACAACTACTGAGCCTGCGCGTCTGGAGCCTGTGCTCCGCAACGAGAGAGGCCGCCATAGTGAGAGGCCCGCGCACCGCGATGAAGAGCGGCCCCCGCTCGCCACAACTAGAGAAAGCCCTCGCACAGAAACGAAGACCCAACGCAGCCAAAAATAAATTAATAAATTAATAAACGCCTACCCCCAACATCTTCTTTAAAAAAGAAATGGCATCATACAACATGCGGTCTTTAGCGTCTTGCTTCTTTTACAAGAAAGATGCTTTCAAGGTTCCTCCATGTTGTAGCATGCACCAGTACATTTCTCTATACAGCAGATTAATATTCCAGGGTATGTATTTTATTTATCCATTCATTACTTGATGGACATCTGAATTGTTTCCATTTTTTGGCTATTATGTAGAACAGTGCTCTTGAACATTCCTAGACACATTTTATATGAAGATCAGTTTTCCGTTCTCTGGGGCATATACCTAGGAGTGGAATTGCTGAGTCATATGGCAACTCTATGTTTAACTTTTTGAGGAACCACCAAAGTGTCCTCCACAGTGGCTACACCATTTTCATTGCCACCAGCGATGTCTTAGGGTTCCCTGGAAAGTTTTAAGCAAAAGGGGTAAACATCAGAACTGTGCTTTGAAAAAATAGGAATCAGCTTTTCTGAAAGACTGTGAGTTGATTTGGTACTGCTGGGTCTGACACGCCTTTTAAAACATTCAAGTGGAAACGTCAGGTAGGAGAGGCTTAGACAAGAGGTCAGTCAGCTCTGAGTTAAAATTCGAGACTCAGCAGCCTAGAGCACGGACAAGATTCCTCAAGAGAAAATACAGGACGTAGAAAAAGAGAAGCTTTTTCTGATCTTTTAGGAGCTCCAAATGAATGGTGGGAGAGAGGAAAATTGAGTCTGAAAAAGGAGCATGATAAATCGGATGGAACAAAACTGTAAAACTGCTAGATTAAGAAAGAGGAAGGAGACAAAAGACAAAACAAACCACCAAAAGAAAAAAGAAAGAAAAAAAAGAGACAAAATTGTAATAAGAAACAGAAGATCTGCAAAGAGACTAAATCCTGATACTTTAAGAATCAGATAAATACCATTTTACATTTTACTTCTTCCTACATTTTTCCTTTTTTTTCCCCTTTTTTTGGGGAAAGGGGAGCGTGGTGGAGAGGAAGCAGTTTAGTTCCCTCAGTCTTAATGTTGTGAGAGGTTAAACTACTTGACCTTTTATCAGAACTGGTGAATAAATGCTTTTCAGTCTGGACATCAAATCTAATTTCAAATAGACCTCCTGTAAGGGAGCTGCGTGGAAAGAATCTGGTTACATACTTAACAAGTTCCTATTTCATCAAAGCATCTGCAAGCCAGGGAAGACAGTCCCACACCACTTCAAAGTAAGAAATCCACAGAGGTTATTAAAGTGGGAGAAAAATCGTTCCCCTACACACTCTCCCTGCCGACAAGTACGTATTTAATGACAGAGGCAAATCAAAAGATGAGAATCCTAAGAATAAACCTATAATAACATCTTCTGTCCCATTTCAAAATTATAGTTTAGATTATTTTGTTCCTCAAAAGCCATATCCAGAGATTATAAAGCTCTCTTGCAGCTAATCCTTTCAGGCCTACATTGCAAGGAATTGAATTTTAACTTTGTAACTAGGTGAACAAAGGACTTTTGGGGTTAAATAAACATTGCCTTTAGAGGAGCAAAGGAACGAGTCTCTGCTGAGTCCACGGCCCTCTTTGGATACATGTGAATACAGGCCTGTGTCCTAGGTTAGCTACACCTTTCGGTGGCCTGCAACACTAATACAAAATCGGGGAATGTAAAATTGCATTACACTGAATTACTTTACTTGAATAAAACACACAATTCCCATGTTCACACTATATTCACATCCTTTGAAAGATGTAATGTTATCGATTGATAGAAGAGGTGTCCTCCCAGGGTAAGTTTGGAAACTAGCAATTTAAGATAAGTCCATGTCAGGCAGAAATCCAACTGACATTAGGACCTAGAAGATATCTTCTTTTGCTTTATATGAAAACTATTTAATTGGTTCCAGTTACATTAGAAAAATGAATCACATTGGAAAAAGTAATAAAATCATTGCAAGTATTAGCCACAGTCAGCCACGTACGCTGGTATTAGTGCCTGGTACTTGACATGTGTTATTCCAAAGGTATCATTATCCCTGTTTTACAGACAAAGGTCTGGAAGTGCAGAAACTCCAAATCTTGCCTCTGGTAACACAGAGTTGAAATACAAACTTTTTTTTTTCTTTTTTTTAAACCAGAATACAACTGCCCCTACCACACTAGGCCTTCAAAGACCTGTTGTGGGAATTTTCAGAATGCTATTGCTAAGTACAAATAGAACTGCTGCATGACAATGAGAAAATAAAGTCAAAAATGAAAGATGGTCATCTTCCAGAGGAAAAAATAATGACTTAATACTTATTTAATGGGCTCCCCTGGTGGCGCAGTGGTTGAGAGTCCGCCTGCCGATGCAGGGGACACGGGTTCATGCCCCGGTCCGGGAGGATCCCACATGCCACGGAGCGGCTGGGCCCGTGAGCCATGGTCGCTGAGCCTGCGCGTCCAGAGCCTCTGCTCCACGAAGGGAGAGGCCACAACAGTGAGAGGCCCGCGTACAGAAAAAAAAAAAACAACATAAAACAAAACTTATTTAATAAAGTAATATTTTATTACTAAGAGTTCTACAAGAAGTTGTTACATGATTTAAGTTTTGTTGTTGCTGTTGGGAGGTATAAGCATTTTAGATATGGGGAGTAATTTTCATGTTGTTTTAGATGTGGGAAGTAATGAAACAGCCAACGTGTTATCAAACACCATTTCCCACAGTACATAAGGAAAAGGCCTCTCGATGCCCCTAGTTCAGAGAATCAGTTTGATGTGGGTACTTAGACTATAAAAGAGCAGTAACTAATGCTAATTAGTACTTAATGGGGTAGAGCCACAAATATTAACTCATTCATTCATTCTCACCACATGTCCCTGAAGCAAGTATGAACATCCCTCTTTCACAGAGGGAAAAAAAACCATGTTACAAAAACGATGGCAACCTACATGCAGAAAAGCATCCTCCCAAATACAAAAGACAAACACTACACTGAAGACTTTAAATTCCTCATATATACAGAGGCGTGGATGAGCATCTTTTTAGACACAATAACTACACTCATCCCCAAACAACAGTGATTGAAAATCTGTGGTATTCCAGAAGGCAAAATATGATTTGAAAGCACTGAAATATAATGATAGTAATAATAATAGAGGGTGGAGGAAAAATGTTAATAATTGTTGAATGCATACGATCTGCCTGACACCATTTCATTCTGCGTACCTTGTGAGGACTAACAGTTAATGTCCATTATGAGCTTGTGAGGCAGGTACTATTACTTCCCTCCTGGATCTGTCAGTTGCCCAGAGTCACACTGAGAGTTCAGAGCAGGATTCAGAGCTAGTCCGGTTCCAAAGTCCATGCTCTTGACCACGACATTCTACAGTTAAACAAGGCACAACTTGTTTTCACGTTCAACCTGGGATTGACCACACAAGATTGAACTTATTTCACCAAGGAGAGGAAACAAAAATCCCTTAAGGCTTTGCACTCAGCCCTGTTTCCAGGGCTGCTTCTGACACACGTCCCGTGGATCTCTGGTACGATAAAATGCCAAGCCAGATCTGGTCCACTCCGGCTCTAAAATACTCATTTGTATCAAAAATACTCATTCACACTTTAATGGCTTCATCCAACCTACTACTACCTGAATGCAATCTCCTCTTGAATACATTTAATAGCTTCTTTCTGAATGAATCCTATTAGCACAATTTATTCATTCCTTCTGAAACCCTGTGTTTGGAGGCAGAAAAATAGCTTGTTGGAATATTATGTTTATTTCATACAATACACATCTTCTCTTAAAAGAAAAAAATAGCCTTACCTAGTTAGACCTTTACATACCAGATAAGTCATAAGAGGAGACTTATACTACCACATATAATTTTTTGGAGTAATGTGTTTATAAGAAATAAATGAATAAGAGTGGAAACACTTCATATCTAAGTGTCTCTAAAGGATATTCCATAAACCCAATTATTCACTCAATCCAAAATCACTTCCTACTCTGTTCATCAGCCTGTGGTTCAAGGAGCACCCACATGACAATCACCTGGATGCTGCGGTTAACAGAGGTGAGGCCTAATGAGTTCTATTCCCGGTGAAGAACTCTGTGCTGCCCACAAACAGCGCACACAAGTCTTAGGTACCCTAAGGTCTGAGAACCACGGTCCTCTGCGGCACATCGACAGGATTCAAACAACTATGCCCAGAGCTTATCTCAGCCCCTTAACTGCTCTCCCTGGTTCTACCCTTCTCCCTATCCCCACACACCTGCTATTCTCTCCAAACAGAGGGCTCCTTTTAAAGGTCAGGTCATGTCGCTTCTCTGCTCAAAATTCCCGAAGTGCTTCTCATCCCCTTCATGGCCACAGCTCTGAATGATCTCTCGCTTTGTCTTTCTGACCCCTTTCCTACCACGCTCCCCTCCCCTCGGCCAGTCACCGACCTGCTTCCTCTCACACCTGGCCACCTGAGGCGGAGCCTCTGTGCCCTGCAGGTTCCCTCTGCCCAGACTGCTCTCCTGCAGGCACCTGCACGGCCTGTCACCTCACGTCCTGGGGAGTCTTGCTCCAGCATCACCTGGCCACCCTATCAAGGACCACTCCCCCCATGCCCACACGTACACTCTTTCCTGATTGTATCCTCTTTAGCACTTTAACCAGTAACTGAAATACTTACCAATTTACAATACTGTGGTATCTTTATTAGTTGTCTGTTACCCTCGCTAAAATGTAAGCTTCAAAAGAAGCAGGGATTTTTTTTTTCCAATCTCTTTTGTTCTTAAATGTAACCCATTTTGCAGAAGTCAAAAAGTACTCATTGAAAGAATGAATGAATATCATAAATGCTCGAATAAAGGTATCAACGGAGTGTTGTAGGAATCTAGAGGAGAGACAATCAATTCCTCATGGCAACAGCCCACCTCCTCTCACAGAAGGTAACAGAAGCTGGGTTTTGAAGGAAGAACGGAGAACACCCTCTAAGAAAAGGAAGGATGTTCTACACAACTGGCCTGCAATCTTCAAAAACGTCAATGTCGGGCTTCCCTAGTGGCACAGTGGTTAAGAATCCGCCTGCCAATGCATGGGGTGTGGGTTCAAGCTCTGGTCCGGGAAGATCCCACATGCCATGGAGCAACTAAGTCCGTGGGCCACAACTACTGAGCCCATGTGCCACAACTACTGAAGCCCACATGCCTAGAGCCCATGCTCCGCAACAAGAAGCCACCGCAATGAGAAGCCCACACACTGCACCGAAGAGCAGCCCCAGCTCACTGCAACTAGAGCAAAGTCCGCGCACAGCAACGAAGACCCAACTCAAACAAAAATAAATACAATAAGTAAATAAACAATTGAAAAAGAAAAAAAAGTCAATGTCATGAGAGACAAGGAAAGAACAAGGAACTCTTCGAGACTGAAGAGACTAGAAAGACGTGACAGCTGGGTGTGGTGCTCGATTCTGAACTGGATCCTTTTGCTCTAAGGACATTATTGGGAAAACCAGAGAAACCTGGAGTCCATCGTTAAAGGTATATATAGCAGTTCTTTTTTAGTAGTCTTGCAACTTTCCTATAAGTTTGAAATTGTTTCAAAAGAAGAAAAATGGTGGGAGGGGGAGGCTAGGAAAACACAAAAGGAACCAGAATTATATGAGTAAGTGTCATGCATTAAATAATCTGTGAATTAAATGCCCAATGAATAAAATACGAGGAAAAAGGACTACTTCTTCCAAATGTTTCTTTTCCCCTTGCTCTCCCATCCCTCCAAGAAAAACTTTGGGCCTATATCATCTTGGCTTAGAGTCAGGCCAAATATGGTCATTTTTCTTTAAGTGTAACACAGATAAACCCCCTGGATTACAGTAGAAACACAGCATGCAGCAGGACATCTGTCTGTATAAACTCTGTAGTAAATGACATCTCTCTTCTCCCTACAGAGCAGAGGCTTGATCCCCATGAATTGCTGTAACTCAAAACATACTTTTTACATAAAAATAATGATGGGGTTGGAAATAGAAAAAGTAAATCTTTGGACTGGATTGCTGTTGTGAGCCAAAGAGAATGATTAAATATAAAACGGGGGTGGGGGGCGGGAATAGCACTGGGATATAAAGAAACAGATTGACATAGATTTTTTTTTTTTGAAACTGGAAGTTACAGGCAACATGCCTAGAATTTAGACACCAGTATTAAGGACCGAACGCTCTTCCAAGCGGCTACAGCTCCCGTGACAGGTCAAATATCATTACAGCAAACACCACAGCCACAAGAATTTCTGAGTAACCCAAAGCATACCTAACTAATGACTTCCTTAACTCAAGCAGTGTATGATAGCTAACAGCGTTCCCCATTTTAAACACATTAGTACAAACATACAAAAGAAATACACTGACTGTACAAAGGACTCACCAGAAGTTCCCTGATCTTCCACAATAAGGTAAAAGTCTATTTTAAAAGACAGAAAAGAAATGAAATGAGTTTACATACAATTTCTCAGGGATGCAGCTATGCACTGTACAACCAAACCACCAACAGGCAAGTGAAAGCAGAAGTTCAGCGCCACAGCAAGGGTCTACGGAGACATGCAGGGCCCCTTCCAAGTTCCCCACTCTCCTCTGTATGTGGAGTCCACCATGCTCTCTGGGATTGGTTGGTTTTGATTTAAATTTTCCTCCAAAGCAGTAACGTTGAGAAGTTGCTTATATAAAAAACATGAAGTTTCAACTGGTCCTGGGAAATGGTTAGATCTGGCAACACCGGCTCATATTCTCTGGTCAACCAACAGCTGGAGGAAAGTAGCTCCACCCACACTGGGCAGAAGCATGGTTGACCCTTTACCACACTCCCACCTCTGACCCTCAATGGCTTGTCTTTTGCCTGGTCCCTCAAAGCAGAGGAATCTGCAACCCCAGCTTTGAAGAAATCCAAAACAACAAGTGACGACAAAACACCCAACTTCAGAGGATCCCAAAACTGAACTGTATCTTACACATTCTGCTCTAATAAGACTTCAGAGAGAAAGCATACGTTAATAACATTATGTATAATAAATTACACTCACATTCTTCCAAAGGCATTCTCACAAGCGTCACTGGCAGAGGCAAAGTTTATCATTTGAAACCACTTTGCTGTGGAAGCAGGAATGCTTTGAAAGTCTCTTAGCTTATCAAAACGTGAAGTTGTTTTAGAAACCCTCTACGTGAGTTCAAAACTAACCATCATAGTTATGTATATCTTACCACAATTTAGAAAAGAAAAAATAATAACCATCATAAACACATACATACTGTAATGGAAACAATTTAACAAACCTAATTGTCCTAAACTGTCAAAAGAATGACTATTTATTTACTATAAATTTATTTATTTAGTTATTTATTTTTATTTATTTTTGGCTGCGTTGTATCTTTGTTGCTGTGCACGGGCTTTTCTCTAGTTGCGGCGAGCGGGGGCTACTCTTCATTGCAGTGTGTGGGCTTCTCACTACAGTGGCTTCTCTTGTTGCAGAGCACGGGCTCTGGGCACTCGGGCTTCAGTAGTTGTGGCACACGGGCTTAGTTGCTCCATGGCATGAGGGATCTTCCCGGACCAGGGCTCGAACCCGTGTCCCCTGTATTGGCAGGCAGATTCTTAACCACCGCGCCACCAGGGACGTCCCAAGAATGACTATTTTAATTTCTTTCTGAGTATTTCCCAACTTTCCAGTTGCACACTATATAAAATCAGAACATCTTTAGTACCAGAGGGATTGTCCGGGGGCACACAACCATGCCCACGGACAAGTCACACCCTTCCTGTGCCCCAGTGCCCTCACCAGTACAATGTGAAGAACAGCACAGACACCTCATGGGGTCACTGGGAAGATTAAATGAGCTAATACACAAGCAGCACTTCAGAACAGTGCCTACCACGTCATAAGCACCATGTAGGAATTAAAAAGAAACAATCACTACTGCCCGGCCTTGTATTACTTGACACGATGATCTAAATTACTGATAAGTTATGTTCTCTTGTCGGAAGCATCCTCCTCTCTGCCCTGGTCTGCAGAGTGAAACACTGTCTGTCTGATACAGTTTTCTACCCAAAGCACATTCCATTTTTATCAATTTAAGTTGCTGCCAAATCTCAAAAGTCATTAATAAACGTACTGATACCTCAAACGGTTTACGGTAAACCACTCTCAAAAGTATCGAACAGAAAAGAATTCGGTCTAAGCCAGTATCCAAGAGATAGAGATTTACTGAAACAATTAGCAAGTTTGAAGAAAAATATCCCCAATGCAGTAAAAACGTAGCATTCAAAAAAGAAAGAAAAAGGCTCAAGGCAGGAAAAGACAAGTACTATTCGAAGGTAGAGCCTGTAAGTGAATGAGAATAAAATCCCCAATGCAGTAAAAACGTAGCATTCAAAAAAGAAAGAAAAAGCCTCAATGCGGGAAAAGACAAGTACTATTCGAAGGTAGAGCCTGTAAGTGAATGAATGAATTAAAAAATGAATGACCATGAATGAACATCAAACTGGTGACATGCTGCTGTTCACAAACTTGTGCTATCCTTAAAAACAACAACAACAACAACAAAATACTGCTTATACTTAAGAGTCAATGCCGAACTGTTCTGTCATATTACAGAGCCAGGTAATAATGATGTATGAAAAATACTCAACTAGCATTCCCTCAATGCTTCCCGTATGCACTGATGCATTTGTGCTTAATGTTGATGGCGTGGTCCCCGCTCTGAATCTAAAATCTAGTTGGGGAACAAAACTAACAGAGACCAATTTGTAACCTCTGAGTATCCGCTGTAAGCGTTCTCAGAGAGGTGCACCCAGCAGATGCTGCAGTGTCCTCAAAGCGAATGGGAACAGAATCCACACAGAGGAGGAAGCTCCCAGAGTAACAGCACTGCAGCCGTCCCCGTCCACCAGGCTACACGCAGCAAAGCGTAACACGCGTAACTCAGGCTGCCTCCTAGCAAGCTGGGGCGGCTCCGTGGGGGTCTGGGGGGGTGTTTGCTATTTTGGGAAAAAAATACAGCAAGCGTTGTTCTGCTCAGCAATTCCCTAACCCTTCTCAAAACACACAGCAACACCACCTCCTCCGAGCACTCCCTGACCACTCCTTCCTCGGGCTTACACACCGCTTCCCTTGATGGGTATTTATTTGCACGTCTTTCCTCCACTGGACCAAGAGCTCCAAGAAGGACGTGAAACCACCTGGTACTGCAGCCCCAGGTCTGCAGGCTCAGCGAACATCCCTGGAGTAAGAGAGTGACGGGAGAATGCCTCCGCCAGGGAAGGGTCCTGCACACACGGGGAGGCACTGAGGCAGAGCCCACAGGTTCCAGCGCCAAGCTCCCCTGCACGTTGGTGCTGTGCAGAAGGTAGAGCCTCTGTCCTCAAGGATCTCAGAGTCCGCCCGGCCTCCAAAAAGCTGTCTGAGAAAGCACCTTAAGCGCTCTCTGGAGACAGCCATTCATTACCAGTAACGTGAAGAACGTGAACCCTCCCCTTAAAATGAGGGGTAGTGGTTTTCAAAGACGCTGCAGGGCTGAGGACTTCAGGACACCATACAAAGAGCGAGTGAGAGTTCACTGGGTCACACCGAGAAAGGGAATCAACTTACTCATAAATCTCCAACGCTCCACTCCCTCTCCTGCTTACTGGCTGAGCAACTGCCATCTGGAAGGCTTAGCACACGAGAAGCATTATCACGGCTCTGCTGGAATATTTCTGGTAGGCAGAGAACACAAGATGCCAGAACTTTCAAAAAAGAAAACTAAATCCTATAATTCCGATTACCTTATTTCACCTTTCTTTCCAGCCAATCCAAATGCCGCCTGTTGTAGGTAGGTAACTATTAGAGAAACCCTGCACGTGCTTTGCTGAATCATTCAACCTGCAAAATCTCCACAAGGCCTCACATCTCCCACATTCTGATGGTCAGGCCTAAGCTGACTGGGCAAGCAAAGAGAGACCCCTTGCACACAACCTTCCAACTGAAAGACAGCAGAAAAGCAAGGCAGGCCGTGTTCAATTTCACGGAGCCCATAGCGAGCTCTGGTTAGGTCCACCTGAACAGCCCCGAAGCCTGGGACCTTCACACGCATTTCCCACCCCTGGCTCCGGCTGGCTGTGCCTATGTCCCTTAATGACCCCACCTGAGCTCTCATCTGTGGTTCCGTTGTCTGTCTTGTTCTCTGGCACCTCTGTCTGCCTGGGTCTCTGAGGGTCTTCAGGGGCTGCCCGGCCCTGTGGGGCCAGCATGAAGGAAGCCACCACTTCTGCTGCTGTGCAGAAGCCAGGCCTGAGAGGGGCTCCTAGCTGTTTTGTTTTGAGACCTCGGGCTATGGAATCCAATAAAAATTTTCTTCAGTCTAGTGTCACAAAAAGCCCTTTTCCCCTAAAGGGACCCAGCAATCTGAAAGTGTCTTGCAAAGCATGTTCCTGCTCTAGTCTTCAGAGCCGTCCCTGAGGCAGGCATGTGGCAGCTCCAAGTCAGACAGAAGGATACTGAGTCTCCGGGGGCCTGGCCCGTAACACACCGTACAACAAACCAGGGCCTCCCTCATGCTGCCTTTTAGGTTTTTGTTTTTTTAATTCAACAAGATCGCTTGGCACTGTCCGTTGTCACCTTCTGAGTCTACAGATGGGGAGGGAAATTGGAGCGCAGACGATCTCTGTGCTTCCCACCAGGTCCCCCCAGACACACTGCCCAGTAAGACCAGCTCACACTAACCTGAGGGCAGCAGGGACTTCTCTTGCTGGCCAAACAAAACGTAAAACCATCCTCAACCCCTTCCGATCAAAAGTTTGTCAGCCTCTGACTGGAGGAAGCACCTAGCTGTCCCTACCCTGTGTTTATTTTCCATTTCTTTAACAGCCTTGATGCCTCTGCTATCATATTCTAAAATCCCAGGCGCACAGGGAATGTTCGCACTTCTTCAAAATGTTAAAAAAAAAAAAAAAAAGCCACAACAAACGTGCATATCTGTATATGCTGCTCGGGTTTCAAAAACATAAATTATCTTCAGCCGGAATCAGAACTCAGCAACAGCTCCCTCCTGCCCACACCCGGCACGAGGGTCTCCTGCTCTAGGAGCCTGACAGTGAAACCCTTTACTGGAGTGACTTAACATCCTTGAGCTTCCAGTAGGATCACTATGTATGCTGTCATCCAAAATGAATAATTTTCAAAGGGGACACTATTAATCATTACATGGGGACTACAGGTATGAACCAAAACTGTTGCAGAAAACCAAGACCCAGTAAGCACTTTAAAGATGCAACCCTAGGTGCCGAGGTTACCATCAAAGTCGCATTAAATGGGTAGCCCTCACCCTCTCAAAGCTGACTGACTAGCGCAGTATCCGAACAAATAATCACCCAAATAAGTAATGGTGATCTAACCTAAGTATGATGGGTGCTGGGAAGGAAAAGTCCTGGGTGTTATGACAGAGTATTTCAAGGCTTAACCCGATTTGGGGGGGCAGGGCAGAATCCCATGTGCTCTGGGAAGAGCATATGCAAAGGCTCTGAAGTAGGAAGGAATACCAGGGAGAAAAGAAAGGCCAGAGGGCTGGAGGGGGAGAGGAGGAAGGAGGGGATAAGGCCGCAAGGTGGGCACTGGAGAAGGAAAAGATGACAGGGAGGATTTTAGGTGAGACCAAGGGCAGTGGGAAGCCGGGGAGATCACTCAAAGTCTGGACTGTCATGATCAGACCCGGGACTGGACCACTCTGGCTCAGGGCAAAGTGGACCACAGGCAGGTAAGAGACAGCAGGAGGCCAGGGCAGCCGGGAGGATGAAAGCTCAGACCAGGACAATGGTTATACAGATGGATTAATGAGGGCAGATGTGAAAAAAATCGAGATGTAACGTCCAACGATGCTGGTGATGGGGGAGAAGGTTGCCAAGCTTCTGGCTCAGCCAGAAAAAAATTTGCCTGAACGTAAGACAGCAAAGCCAGTTCCTTACACAACCCTAAATTGCCTAGGCTTGCCTTGTAACCTTGTTCACACAGCCTCAAAAACCCTGAGCGACATAATGTTAAAATGAAATGCAAATGCTAAAGCTACCCTACCACAGTTTTCTCTCTCCCACAAATCAATGAATCTTTCAACAAATCTAAACAAGACAGATCTCAACAACTCAATATTCTCCGTTTGTCGTGACCTCTGCAGCTATGTCACCCAATAATACAGTTGAAAATGAAGTTATTAAGAGTTCTGAGTGACACGGGAAGTTTGCCTTTCATCTTTAGAGATGGTGTTCAAATGGCAGATCCTTTCTAGGATTGAAAATCTGTACAATCACATCTGGTCCCCATTTATTTCGATGTTCATCACTTCGATGAACAGAATTAAAAATGACTGGTAGTCACCCTTTGAGAGGATATGATAAATAAATGGAAAGGAATCATTCTGGTTACAGTGGTTATACCGCCCTGTACCACTACCCCTAAAGATTAGCTTTTCATGGAATATATCACAAATAGAAAATAGAACAGTGCCTAGCCTCTCCTGTATGTCAAGAATTCCCATGCACATAACTAAAAATGATCACAGTAAAAATTACTTACAACTTATATTCATGTCATACCCTCTAGTTTGCAAAGCTCTAACTTTTTTCGGTTACCTTGAAAGCACAAGCAAGCAAATATGCACTTGACTATCAAGATTTTTCACAAGGGCCCTCCATGAGCCAACAAAGGAAAACTGTCTGGGACCAAAGTCTGGATTACAGTGTATAAAGTTTCCCTTTCTGAGAGTGCTGTGACCCAGATCTCAAATAGTCAGATACTGTCAACTGACACATACATATGTACCCTTTTTTTTTCCTTTTTTGAGTAACTGTATTCTTTGCAATATTCATTAAATGCGGTTTAATCTGTTTGTGATTATAACGTGTTTGTTATAAAAGCAGTCCACAAACAGGAGGGGAAAAAATCTGTGTGGATGCTTCGTCTCAATTTGAATTTTTAAAAATATATAGTCACGGGGCTTCCCTGGTGGCACAGTGGTTGAGAGTCCGCCTGCCGATGCAAGGGACATGGGTTCGTGCCCCGGTCTGGGAGGATCCCACATGCCACGGAGCGGCTGGGCCCGTGAGCCATGGCCGCTGAGCCTGCGTGTCCGGAGCCTGTGCTCCGCAATGGAAGAGGCCACAACAGTGAGAGGCCCACGTATCGCAAAAAAAAAATATATATATATATATATATAGTCACCACTTTCTTATCTTACTAGACATACCCTAACTCACTGCGAAACAGAAATGCCCTAGAACACAAAGGAGGGCTCGTGGTTCTGGAAGGGACATGCAAAACGGCAACAGAGCTTCTCTGCAGGTGGAGGTCAGAACAGAGGTGGAGAGAAGTAAGGGACTAAAGGGGTTATAAACCCAACTGCGAGGAGTGGGAGAAGAGACAAAAGATGCCCAATCTTTGGAAAGTCCTGTAGGTCTGAGCTAGGACGGATCACAGAAGTCAGGACGACAGCACTGAGGCCTTCCTCCACAGCCAGGCTTGCTGAGCTTTCAGGGAGAGGGGTGAAAGGAGGACGGGAGCACAGCAGAGAGAAAGCCAAGTAAAATCAGGCGTTTCCCATCACCCCAAATCTCCGCTGTCAGGCCCCACTCCCGAACCAGCACATCTTCCCACATCAGAGAAGTGGGAACAAATTAGTTCGCGTTGGGCTAATGGTTTACAGCTAGCTAAGCACCCTCACATTTTCTTACTTAGTCATTCATGCATTCAAAACAATTTCTGGAATGCCTTCTAAGAGCCAGGCCCTGCCAAGACCTGGAACGAAACCCCATTCAGGTGCTATCCCACAAGGACCTCAAAGACCAGTGGAAACGGGCCCCCTAACCGAACTGGCACCAAAGACAACCACTGCGGCAAGCACCCCATGGAGGTGCAATTCCACCAGCCTAATCCCTACACAAGGGAGGGATTTACTGCCTGGTGTCTTCATCGTTTCACCATTGTTTAAAATGGTTCCAAGGGTGGACCTAGCTAGACAGCACACAATCCATGTGATTTGATAGCTTGTAAAAGTCACAATGGCCAGCTTGTATTTTAACCATTTAAACCCACCTTTGATGTATCCTTTTAAAAACAAACAATTTGCTGTGAATCAAAGACAATGAGGTAAAAAAACAGCGTGTTAAAAGGGAGAAAAAGAGACTACAAAACAAAACAGATTGCCCAGAACCACTCAAACTGAGAAAGGCGGAGTACCAGGCTAGAACTCTGCAGCTAAGAGCATCCCACAGCCCTCCTCTATATATGCCATCCAACTGGCCAGAAGCAAGATATATCAGCTCCTTCTCTTCAGTATTATAGTAGATTTTGGTGTATTTTTAATGGTTTTGAAAATGTTTCTGAAAAAGATCTATAAGGAATTTATGCTGAAGACAAAACAGCTAAATGGGATATAGCTAAATGATGGGGTGGGGCAGGGGTAGAGGAAGTTTAGCAAAGAGTTCTCAAAGGTTGTAATTCTAGAACCAGCTCTTGTAGGAACAATTACAGCAGCGCTAGCAGCAGCTACCCAGGTCCTGAGATAAGTGCTTCGCACTCATGGCCTCTTTGCTTTTTACAACTTTTAATGGTAGATACCACACCTTTGGTAGAAGGTAGACAGAAATGGTGGACACATCATTGAAAGCAGAGGT
The DNA here is from genome assembly GCF_937001465.1 of Orcinus orca. Taxonomy (NCBI): domain Eukaryota; kingdom Metazoa; phylum Chordata; class Mammalia; order Artiodactyla; family Delphinidae; genus Orcinus; species Orcinus orca. The sequence goes on from NC_064562.1 coordinate 18,736,830, forward strand.
AAGTGCAAAGTTACAGTCAGAAAACATAAATAAGCTCACAATCTGGGGCCAGTTCCCAAGCCCCTATTCCCACAGGGTGACGGGGAGAGAACACAGTGACACCTGCATACACCACAGACTGCATCACAGCAGAGGACCCCTGAACTTAGGGAACCCGACTTTTATAATGGACATCATATATGCCTATCCCTTTGCTCCATACAAGTATGGCTGGGGAACAGACTGTGGATGAGAGGTGAGAAATAGGCAAGGTCCCTATAATGGAGTTTAGCTTTAATCCTGTCCAAATTAAGAGCCATTTAAGAATTTAAAGTAGGCAATGTGACACAATCAGATTTACCACTGGAGAACTCTCCCTGCAGGAGAATGGAGCATTGGGGAAGGAAGGGAGTACCACAATCCTACAAGTGAAAAATGCTGCAAATATCCTTGAAAAGGTGCTCCAGACAAAGGCAGTCAGCACGTCAGCTTGCAAGACACACAGAAACACGAGAAATTGACGGAGACCTGTTTTCCGACATACTCACTTTGCCTGTGAGGATTAACTGAGACTCAGAAAGCTTAAGATGAGTCAGGGTCACATAGCTAGAAGGTAACAGAAGTGAGATTCAAACCCAGACCGTATGATGCCAAGTCCCACTACCCTTCATTATTCAAAATCCTATTACGGAAAACATACCGGCTTCTGCTAGGGGAAGGGAATATGGGGGTGATAAATAGGTCTTCCAGGTTTTCCTGGAGGTTGTCAGCTCACATGGGAAGGGAAAAGGGACATACTAGTGGCTGGTAATTCTGCCTAGCTATAAGGATATAGGTTCTCCTTGGGTCATAGGACTCAAAACTCGAATGACAGAACAGAACTAGGCTGCTCTAGGAGACAGCAGTGGTGCATCTCTATGTGGCGGTAGAGTTCTACTCCCAAGTCTTTTGTTAGCCCCTTCCTAAATCCACCCGACAAAATTTTAAGTGAGAATGCATTCAGAATGGTGAAGAAACGTTTATATGTGAATACTTGGCCTTTATTTCCTAAAACTACTTACAGAGGTATGCAATAAAATAACATTCCATATAAAAATGATCTCACTTCATCTGTGTATTTAAACTAGCTAACACTTCACATACATAATTAAAAGAATGTAAAGTAACTGTACTAAGAAACTGAAAAGAATTTGGTTGGCAGCCTCTTCATTTTGATAACAAACATACTGGATTCAAGAATCAAAGGTAGGGGCTTCCCTGGTGGCGCAGTGGTTGAGAGTCTGCCTACCGATGCAGGGGACGCGGGTTTGCGCCCCGGTCTGGGAAGATCCCACATGCAGCGGAGCGGCTGGGCCTGTGGGCCATGGCCGCTGAGCCTGCGTGTCCAGAGCCTGTGCTCCGCAACGGGAGAGGCCACAGCAGTGAGAGGCCCGCGTACCGCAAAAAAAAAAAAAAAAAAAAAGAATCCGCCTGCCAATGCAGGGGACACAGGTTCGAGCCCTGGTCCTGGAAGATCCCACATGCCACGGAGCAACTAAGCCCATGCGCCACAACTACTGAACCTGCACTCTAGAGCCCGTGAGACACAACTACTGAAGCCCGCGTGCCTAGAGCCCGTGCTCCGCAACAAGAGAAGCCACTGCAGTGAGAAGCCCATGCACCGCAACTAAAGAAGCCCATGCGCAGCAACGAAGACCCAACGCAGCCAAAAATAAACGTTTTAAAAAAAGAATCAAACGTAACTGCAGGCAATTACTTTTTAAATGGGGTTCATTATTTTGAACATGAGTGATCGAGTTCACTTATTAACACAAAAGTGAACAAATGACTTGCTTGGCTTCAAGGGGACAGTAACAGAGGTTCAGCACCTGCACGTCTTTTGGTCCCCCTGGGCTCAATGGGGACCAGGTGGACTGCGGACGCTAGTCTGAGGTTTCTTAGCTCAGTCTGCAAGGTCCCAAGGTCTCTGAGCAGTCCTTGCCAGCCAGGGTTACCCTCTTGCTTGGCAGGGAGCTCCCAGCTCCACGTGAGAAGCCTCCACCCTCACCACCATCACCACCAGGTTCCTCCACCAGGAGTGAAAGGCACAGGTGATACTTATCACCCTAACAGAAATGCCTGAATCCACTCAGCTTAACCATCATCCACTTTATAGGCCACTTTTTTTTAACATCTTTATGGGAGTATAACTGCTTTACAATGGTGTGTTAGTTTCTGCTGTATAAGAAAGTGAATCAGCTACATGTATACATATATCCCCATATCCCCTCCCTCTTGTGTTTCCCTCCCACCCTCCCTATCCCACCCCTCTAGGTGGTCACAAAGCACCAAACTGATCTCCCTGTGCTATGTGGCTGCTTCCCACTAGCTATCTATTTTACATTTGGTAGTGTATACAAGTCCATGCCACTCTCTCACTTCGTCCCAGCTTACCCTTCCCCTCCTTGTGTCCTCAAGTCCATACTCTACATCTGAATCTTTATTCCTGTCCTGCCCCTAGGTTCATCAGAACCTTTTTTTTTTTTTAGATTCCATATATATGTGTTAGCATGCAGTATGTTTTTCTCTTTCTGACTTAATTCACTCTGTATGACAGACTCTAGGCCCATGCACCTCACTACAAATAACTCAATTCCATTTCTTTTTATGGCTGAGTAATATTCAATTGTATATATGTGTCACATCTTCTTTATCCATTCATCTGTTGATGAACACTTAGGTTGCTTCCATGTCCTGGCTATTGTAAACAGAGCTGCAATGAACATTGTGGTACATGACTCTTTTTGAATGATGGTTTTCTCAGGGTATATGCCCAGTAGTGGGATTGCTGGGCCATATGGTAGTGCAATTTTTAGTTTTTTAAGGAACCTCCAGACTGTTCTCCATAGTGGCTGTATCAATTTACATTCCCACCAACAGTGCAAGAGGGTTCCCTTTTCTCCACACCCTCTCCAGCTTTTACTGTTTGTAGATTTTTTGATGATGGCTATTCTGACTGGTGTGAGGTGATACCTCATTGTAGGTTTCTCTTTTTTTTTTTTGCGGTACGTGGGCCTCTCACTGTTGTGGCCTCTCCCATTGCGGAGCACAGGCTCCGGACGCGCAGGCTCAGCGGCCATGGCTCACGGGCCCAGCCGCTCCGCGGCATGTGGGATCCTCCCGGACCAGGGCACGAACCCGCGTCCCCTGCATGGGCAGGCGGACTCTCAACCACTGCGCCACCAGGGAAGCCCTCATTGTAGTTTTGATTTGCATTTCTCTAATGATTAGTGATGTTGAGCATCCTTCCATGTGTTTGTTGGCAATCTGTATGTCTTCTTTGGAGAAATGTCTATTTAGGTCTTCTGCCCATTTTTGGATTGGGTTGTTTGTGTTTTTGATGTTGAGCTGCATGAGCTGCTTGTATATTTTGGAGATGAATCCTTTGTCACTTGCTTTGTTTGCAAATATTTTCTCCCATTCTGAGGGTTGTCTTTTGGTCTTGTTTATGGTTTCCTTTGCTGTGCAAAAGCTTTTAAGTTTCATTAGGTCCCATTTGTTTATTTTTGTTTTTATTTCCATTTCTCTAGGAGGTGGGTCAAAAAGGATCTTGCTGTGATTTATATCAAAGAGTGTTCTTCCTATGTTTTCCTCTAAGAGTTTTATAGTGTCTGGCCTTACATTTAGGGCTTTAGTCCATTTAGAGTTTATTTTTGTGTATGGTGTTAGGGAGTGTTCTAATTTCATTCTTTTACATGTAGCTGTCCAGTTTTCCCAGCACCACTTACTGAAGAGGCTGTCTTTTCTCCATTGTGTATTCTTGCCTCCTTTATCAAAAATAAGGTGACCATATGTGCGTGGGTTTCTCTCTGGGCTTCCTATCCTGCAGGCCACTTGTTTAAACCTTTGGATGGCTGCCCAATGCACGCAAGCTGCCACCCTGCACAACCCAGGGAGCAAGCACTGTGCATGTCCTGGGGAGTTATGCAGTTCACGACCTGTGTAGCTATGTGTGGCAGCCACCAATATCCCCCCTCAAAATCCACTTCCTGGCCCATGAGTTTTTTTACATAATCCGTGGATCCCCAGATCTCAGCAGTCATCATGGATCTCAACTGATGGCTGCAGGAAGTTAATCATATTCACATATCATTATGTGAATGAAAAATATTATTTAGAATTTGTTTCTAACTGCCAGTAAGATTCACACTGGGAACACCAGGAGCAGCGCTTCAACATCTAATGTATTTGTGCCCTGAGAGCCCTCTGTCCATCAAGAATCTTAATGTCAGGCCTAATTACCACACAGACATATTAGTCTTTTGATGGGGGAAGAACTAAATACCTACTGCAGATAACCGGTAAATACACTTTTACAGATACATTTTAAAAAACACATACACACAAAAATTATTGTTCTGAACAAATGTCCTTACTTGGCTCTCATCAGCTGCACGACTGTTCATTATAAACGCTTCTCTAAATTGCCTATACCAGCTTGGAGGTGATCTCAGTGTCATTCTCCAAGAGGCTGGTTAACTGACTGCTTGAAAACAATTCATTCCACAAGTATCAAAAAGCACACAGAGAGGCTTCCCTGGTGGCGCAGTGGTTGGGAGTCCGCCTGCCGGTGCAGGGGACGCGGGTTCGTGCCCCGGTCCGGGAGGATCCCACATGCCGCGGAGCGGCTGGGCCCGTGAGCCATGGCCGCTGAGCCTGCACATCCGGAGCCTGTGCTCCGCAACGGGAGAGGCCACAGCAGTGAGAGGCCTGCGTACTGCAAAAAAAAAAAAAAAGCACACAGAAAGTCTCTTCCCCAGTCCAATTCAACAGAGCCAGGCTGCTTCTGAGATGAGCTGTTCCTGCTCTTCCTCAGCTGCAGCCCACTGCCTTGGCATGGACTTTCCCATCTCTCTCCTTTCAGGGCCAGACATCTGACAATCTCTGCACCTTGCCCTGTCTGTGCCCTCTGGGGCTGCCCAGGCTCCCAATATCCTGTGCTCTCCTCCACGGCCCCCAAGAATTCTGAATCCTGTTGCTCGGCACTCTCAAAATCAGCCACCCACGTGTGTCAGCTCTGCGTCTCACCTCAATTAGGATGCAACAATTCTTGGTGAGGATGTGCTGGTCTCCTTGGTTCCCTGGAGTCGCACTGACCAGTGGCACAGCTGTGAAGTGCCCGAGAAGCCCTCATCAGGTCTTAGAAACCTGAGAAGGAAGCTCTGAGGAGCCACCCACTGTCGCCTTCCTAAACACGTTCTTTGTAGGTGAGGCCCTGGTGATTATGTTCTAAACAGGACACATCTGAACACATTTAACAGGCTATGTATTCAACTATATAGAGTACACCTGTGTCTGGTCTTATTCGCTTTTACCCTACTTGCAGGGTAATACATTAGCCTCAGTACTGTTTCATGGAAGCTGCCAGAATTATCAGCAGCACAGCAGGCAGCATGGGCGCCATGTTTGTCTGTTCTCCTCACCCCGAAGTCCAACGGCGGTGGCACTGAGGGGCCCAGACGGAAGCTGCACGTGCTGCTTTATGTTTGCGGCACAGCTGTGGAACCTACGCTTTGGGGACCTGCTACTTCATAACAAGTGTAGGTGAAGTTGCTCTTTGCCCCAGGGAGACACATCACCTCATCCTTCAAGGCTGCTCACCACAGACACAACCCTAAGAAATGGCCCAAGTGAAGAGTATTTTCCGCCCACGCAGCAAGACATGGCGAAGCACAAGAGACCCACTGAGGAGTGTCTCTGAGCAACCTGTGTACATTCCTCAATTTACACGACTGTCCTTATGGGGTTCCTGGTCCCAAAAACTCCTCCACATGAGCCCCCCTACACTCTTCATGTCATGGGTTACAAAAGCAGCAGCATTATGCCCCTCATCGGAAAGGTACTTTGAAACACTCCAGAGTTAATTGTTCAACAGCACAGTCTCGGATCCCCCCAAGCATATCCTTCCCTCAATACAGTGGTCCAATACCACCTCTGCTTCTCCTCTCCCTTTGTTTCACACCTCCCCCACTTTTTGAAACTTTTCTATATTTAGAAATGCACAAATCAAAAAATAAACTACATATAAATATACACACATTTACATATATATATATATACACACACACACACTCACATATATATAGTGTACAAGATAAAAGCTATTCTCAATCTGGGCAAAACTTTAGTTCCAGAAATCTTCATCTATGTAACTGAAGGAAGAGAAACCACTTACGATAGTTCAGAAAATGAAAAACGAGACAAAAATCCACTTGACAAATACACTCTGAAAAGAACTAACTTCGGGGAGGGAAGCTGCTTTCTTTTACTATAATGTCAATGATTTTTCAGACTTATATTTTTTTTATTTCCCAAGCAGTGAAAAGCAATTTAAAATGCCAGATTCCTTAAAGTTCAGCAGCCAATAAAACACCATTTGTAACAAAAACTTGTAAGCATCTAAATATAAATTCAGTTAGAAAATTTGTAATTACAATCAGAATAAATTATACATTAATAAATTAAACTTTATAAAAATACCTATTTGTGTATAACACATTTTTGCAGAGGGGCCCAGATGAATGCTAATCTTGTTCCTAAACGGAGAAAATTAATATAGATGGCCAACAGGCACATGAAAATATGTTCAATATCGCTAATTAGAGAAATGCAAATCAAAACTACAATGAGGTATCACCTCACACCAGTCAGAATGGCCATCATCAAAAAGTCTACAAATAATAAATGCTGGAGAGGGTGTGGAGAAAAGGGAACCCTTGTATACTGTTGGTGGGAATGTAAATTGGTACAGCTACTATGGAGAATAGTACGGAGGTTCCTTAGAAAACTAAAAATAGAATTACCATATGATCCTGCAATCCTACTCCTGGGCATATATCCAGAGAAAACTCTTAATTCAGAAAGATACATGCACGCCAACGTTCATAGCAGCATCATTTACAATAGCCAACACTTGGAAGAAACCTAAGTGTCCATCAACAGATGATAAAGAAAACATGGTATTTATATACAACGGAATATTACTCAGCAACAAAAGAGAATGCCATTTGCAGCAACATGGATGGAACTAGAGATTATCACACTAAGTGAAGTAAGTCAAAGACAAATATCATATGCTATCACTTATATGTGGAATCTAAAAAAAAGATGTAAATGAACTTATTTACAAAACAGAAATAGACTCACAGACATAGAAAACAAACTCATGGTTACCAAAGGGAATGGGGGGGAGGGGGGAGAATAAATTAGGATTCTGGGATTAACAGATACTGACTACTATATATAAAACAGATAACAAGGACCTACTGTACAGCACAGGGAACTATATTCAATATCTTGTAATAACCTATAATGGAAAAAAATCTGAAAAAGGATATATATCAAGATATGTATAACTGAATCACTTTGCTGTACACCTGAAACTAACATTGTAAATTAATTATACTTCAATTAAAAAATGGTTATTAAAAAAGAAAATTACTTTAGATTCAACTAACTTATTTCAATTAATAATTACTGGGTACCTGCTATATTTTAGGTATTTTTCCAGGCATATTTCTATTATTAGAATTTTTATTTTATTAGAACTGTAATATTCTACATATACTACCATTAAAAAAAAAAAAAACAGGTAGGTTCGTGGCCTCAAAATGACCCTCTAGGCAAGACACGAGAAATGCTGGCATTTGTGATAAAGAAACAGAGGGCTGATCAGGTCATGCCAGCAATGGACATGGTGAACAGCTGCAGCTAAACGTGAGAAGTAATCAGGTCCAGGAGGCAGGGGAATGGAGCAGCTGCCCCAGCTAGAAAACTAAACTCTCAGATAGATCTAGTTGCCGAAGGAAAGTGTGGAGACGCAGTCTCCTCCAGTAGGTGAAGCACCAAAGGAAACAAAGTTTGACGTGAGAGAAAAGCACTATTATATAGACCGCGCTTCCCTAATGAGGAAACTTGAGGTTCCCGGACTCCGATAACACCTTTCCCGGCAGATACTGAATGAAAAGCCTACACCTCTCCCAAGCAGTCATCTATTCCACACCTGATTCCAAGGTCAGCAGTCACGGAGCGCTCACCCCGCTCAGGCTTGGCACATGCATCATCGCATTGCATCTTTACAGTTATCCCAGAGGTAGGCTTACTGTTACCCACTTTTTGCCCAAAAGAAACAGTCCGGAATGATGACATAACTGTCCATGGTCACACAGCTTAGAAGTGCCAAGGCCAATGTTTGAACCCAAGTAGTCTCACTCTTAACCACTATCTTAAACACTGCAATATTCTCTACCTAGCTTGGCTGGGGTGGAGGTGTGGGGATAAAGAGCAAATGTACCGGATTTGTTTTCTTTTTAAATGTCACCTCATACTATCTGGAGTACATCAGTGCAAACCAAATAACAAATACCATGGGTATCCACTTTCAGTAATAAAAAACCCAAGTAGGACACATGAATTCGTAAGTTAATTCGTAAGTTCATCACCACAGAATCTTCCAACACCTAATAGTTTGTTTAAATGAAATATGAACAATATTAGAGATGACAAAGAATTTCAGATAATACCTATGCCATCAAGATTAATCTATTCAATATGCAACTTCACGTGCAATATAATTGGAAGCCTTTGCGTCTCTGCTAACTTAAAAGCCACATATGGAATCCATATGAAAAAGGAGTTTTCGAGTCTGCTCATTCCAAAGGCAAGAGTAATGCATAATAAATAACCTGAATACTTACTTAACATAAGCAAGTTGATGTTAATCAAAATGACTGCGCCAAAGCTGTTTAGTAGAACCAAATGCGGTCAAAGCACTGGGACTTGGAAACTTGGGCAATTCAGCCAGCACACAGCCTACTAGGCCAAATGCCGACTTCATCCTCGTTCAACGCGTAAATGGTACACAGAACCTTCTCCACCGTCCTCAGCACGACATCAAATCCTCCAGGACACCCGCCGTCCCCTCTTGCACGCTCTTCCCACGCAGCGAGGCTAGGAACCGCGGAAGCCACGGAGACGCGCCGAGCCCAAAGAGACACTCTGCGCCCAGAGCACCAGCTGTGGCTGCTTTATACATTGGGGGCTTTGCGGAAAAGTCTGGATGGAAAAAAAAAGGTATTCCCCTATTAAGAGGGGAAAAAAGGTGAGGAGGGGGGCGGGTAAAAACTAGAAGCCTAACTGATTTTTGAGGTCCGTTTCAACATATGTTTTGAGATTATATAATCAAGAATGCAAAAGACCAATTAAAGGATAGTTCCAATACTTGAGCACGAAAAGACTTGCCAAAGAACACTCAGTTAAATATTTGCAAAGCCATTCCTGTTGAAAATAATTCCAACCTTCTGTGCTTTCATCAGCAGGTTAACGTTTTTAAAGAGTAAGAAAGAGATTTAGTTACCCCCAAAGCAAAAAGCCCTATCTTCTCCATTCTGGAATTAAATTCCCAGAAAATGGGGGGCGGGGGGAAGGATGGGACTCAATAGCAAGGATATTTGAAATTCAAAAACTGCATTCTGAAGGTTCTTAGCAATAATTAACGATCTGTTGGTGTCTCCAGCTAGGCTGTAGTAATTTCATAATTCAAAAGAGTTTATTTTCTAGTCTTCATCTAAGAACCAAAAAAGCAAGAATAGTGTTTTTTCCTGCTTATGTCTTAGGTACTAAGACTGATCTCTGGTTTTTATTTTTAACTTACAAAAAGTTTCATTTAGTTTGCATATTTATAGGATACTGTAATAAGGAAATTTTAATCTTTTATCACAAATAAAATTGTTTGGAGGTCATATGGTCATTTAGGTAGTTTTTCTTTCTTTATCCAAAGAAAGCATATATCTACTCATAAAAAAAATCCAAGGATGTAAATCAATATTTAATATGCATGAAGGATATACACTGATAATATATATTTTAAATATCCAAGGATATATGTCAATTTTAAATGGAATGTATGTATTTCACAACATATAAAAGATATTTCAGTCCTCTTTTTAGTGAAACCAAGCCTTTTATTTCTAAAATATTGACTCTATATCTTAAAAAAAGATGAATGAGTAAAACATTATTTTCAAACTTTTATGCAATTGTTTCAGACCCTCACTAGAGAGCAACTTTAAAACTCTCAAAGCATACAGTAAGAATATTAGGGATTATTAAATCTTTGCAGACTTGCAAAAACCTTGAATGCCACATATCATCTAGCCACCTCTTCATTCAATTTATTCTTTCAAAAACCCCAACAGACAAAGCTAAAAAGAACTGGTACCAAAAAAACACTACTTTCCATACGATTCCAGTTATGAGATTAGAGAAAAAAAATACTGAGTAGCATTTCTCACATGAGTTGCCACGTGGGCAGTTGCCGTCCATCCTTGAATAAGCAGGCACCAAGGTGTTCAGAAAGTTCCAACTACATTTTTCTAAGTAAAGGTCATGTCGAAAAACATTTAAAGCTAACAGCCTGGGTTTGGGGGGGTTTTGTTTTTCGGTTACTTAACACTATAACTCCTTCCTTTAAAAGTACAGGGTTTTTCAAATGCCTAAAGCAGATTTATTGATTTTTTTTCTTGTGTGAAATTGATGTTTATTCACAAGGTATTTGTTCTGTATGTTGAAACACTTATTCTAAATGTTGTCCTGAGGGGGGAAATACCTCTGAAGTCAGAAGAAATGCTTAAAAGCTAGTGATGGAAAAGCATATTCTTCCTTTACAAAGTTAAGTGACTGCAGGTTTGCTAAATTTGAATCCTTGTAAGTGACTACCACTGAAACTCTAAAATGGGCTGTTTGTTTGTTTTGGGGTGTTTGTTCACTGCTCTCAGAGCACTTGACTGAGTCTCTACTTTTAATATAATTGAACTGAAAGTTACTGGAATGTGGTGAATTTCTTTTCCTTAAAAAAAAGGTATATTAATGTTGCTGTATTGTTTTTACAATAAAAAAGTATAAAGAAAGTACCCTATTCTAAAAAATGCATCAAATAAATGGATTCATTCCAAATTGAACATAATCAATAGTAACTTGAAGGAAGAGGAGGCGGGAGGTGTAGAGGAAGAAACCCACTTAGATTTCCTAAGTATTTCAGGTTGACTTTCTGTTCGCCTGAAATCCAATTTTCCAAAGCATTTTCCCTTTTAAACCTAAGATGTAATTATTCACTGGGCCTGGGGGTAGCAATTTTTCAGAAATTGGGGGTACCCCTCTTTTTTCCCAACAGAAAACAACCTGGAGTCGGCAAGAATCTGAACACATCCCCCCAATCATTTTACCTCTAGAGATTCACCCATCTTGCTAATAGGTTTCAGCTTATAAATGCATGTGTTCCCGCTAATTACTTAAAAGCAGTGTTCCCCAAAGTGAGATTCCCTGGTGACCTGGGGTGCCAGAGGAGACAATTTTAGAATACAGTATTAAATAACCTTAAATAAGAAAGTCATTTCCTTTTCAACTCTCTTTTAATCCTCTGGTCTAGTCAAGGAGAAAGTCTCCATTTGATCCCAGGATGCTGAATACTTTGTACACTTGTTAACTTCCACTGTAACAAAGGAAAATAAGCCTCCCAGTCAGGCCTGCCAGCAGGCACCCAGAGCTACCTAGAAGTTAACAAGCCATATTACTGTCATTGTATGTATTTGAATAGTGATATTTTTCAAGTTTCCTTTTTAAATAAATGTATTTAAGGTTTAAAAACGGAGTCGATTTAAAGGGAAAGAATACGTTCGAAATGGTCTAGATCCTTGAAACTGAAAATGAGATCAGTGGACCAGAAGAACCAGCCTCACCTGGGAGCGCGTTAAGGTCCTGGATCTTCGGCCCCTCTCTCACCTACCGAATCAGAATCTGCATTTGAAACGAGATTCCCACGTGACTTAAATTTTACAAAACTGGGGTGGCACAACAGTTTGTCCAAAACCATGCAGGCAGTTTGCAAATGCCTGAGCTTTGAGATTCGCTGCTTCGGTTTATCAGGTGGCCATCCTTCAGACCCTCAACGAAACCAACTAGCGGAGGGCTGACGACAAGGAGAAAACTCAGTGCTTTCCCCACGGGGGGTCACAAATCATCAGTGGATTGTGAGGTCAGTGAGTGGGTCTAAAGTGGCAGCGTTGGGGATGCTACAGTAAGCTAAAATGACTTTAAGCACGCTCCTATGATGTCCTATCAGGCCACATAAATCATCTTTTTTGGGTTTTTTTTTTTGCGGTATGCGGGCCTCTCACTGTTGCAGCCTCTCCTGTTGTGGAGCACAGGCTCCGGACGCGCAGGCCCAGCGGCCATGGCTCACGGGCCCAGCCGCTCCGCAGCATGTGGGATCTTCCCAGACCTGGGCATGAACCCGCGTCCCCTGCATCGGCAGGCGGACTCTCAACCACTAATGAATACTACAGTTTTTTGTTTTTTTTTTTTTTTTACTAATGAATACTACAGTAAAAATTCTACCTAACCCTCCCCTTCATCCCTCCTCTCCCCCTTCAAGGGCTGGGGGCTTTCTGCACATCTTCAGCATGGGAATGAGTGCCAAGGCTCCTTGGACCTACTGAATTAGCATGTCCTGGCCTTTTCTCCCAGAGTTGAGCCCCGTTAGAGAGAGAATTATGCTTTGGAAATAGGGCAGCCCAGGTCTTCTGCGTCAGGTGATAGTACTGGAAGCAAAAGAGCACAGCTCTCAGGGCATCCCAGTAACGCTTCAAAGGAGAAGCCAGGCAGTCACTCATTCCCAATATAGATGGCCCAATTAGTCAATGATCCAGGTAGTTCAGGCCAAAATCCTACTCCTTCATCGGTTGGAAAGACATCCAAGGGGAAAGCCTGAATTACCTGTGTTGCTGACTCAGTGTTCACCTTCACAGCCTAAAGACTGTGTCGCAAATACAGAGGAAAACAATGACCAAAATATACAGGACTTATGACACCATAAAAGCTAAATATATATACTTATAGCCATCTAGGCATTTCCACAATATCCCGATTTAACAGGTTTTAATAAAATGTTTCTATTTCTCCCCGGTGTTAGGCCTAACACCAGAGTCCAACATCAGAAACTCAACTTCCCAGTACAAAACACCGATATGAGACAGTTTCATTTTGCAAAGAAAATGAAGAAGAGTGAAGCTAACGGGTAAAGAAAAATGGGCAAATTAACAACAAACAATAGACATGAATTCATGGTCTGGTATCCATGATAAGAATTACATGCTATTCATTACAATGAAAAGAACACTGTGAACATTTGTTAGATCTTTTTTTTTCCTTTAGTTATTTTGGGAATGTACTTATGTAGGCAGAACATTACAGAGAACAAAAAATACATGTTACAATGTAAGATTACTGTAATGGTTCTGAAAGAAGTCAAGGAAAAAAAACCACCAAATGAAATTATGGGTGTTGAGGAGAATAGAGTAATAATTGCTAATACCTATTGATTATTCCAAGCAGTTTATACATATTAACTCCTCTAATCCTCATGACTCTGAGGTAGATGTTGGGTCCTAATATTACTGATAACAACGTTAATACTACTGCTAAGCACGCCATTTTGCAGATGGGAGACATGCCCTTAAGTAGCCTGTCTAAGGTCACAAGCCTGCGAATGGAGCTGGGTAAAAATCCAGACATACTCAAAACCCAAACTTCTTAACACCAGACTTCTGCCTGCCTACCACCAGAGCACCAGAATGCCCAACCCAGCATAAACCTTCTATCACTCTCTAATACTCGACCCTATAAAGAATCTTCCTTAAAGGTCAGTGACTGCGGAATCTTCACATGTTAAGGGACTGAGCTATATTGATAGGACTGTACCTTAAAACAGGAAAACTGAGTTTGGGCATTAAATGCTTCAGGAGTGATTAGAACTACTCACTTGGCAGAATTAAGTTTTCAGGCTGCTTTGGGGGAAATATTAACAGTTGGGGGAAATTTTTGTTGGAAGCAAAACATTATACTTTGAGAAATGCTTAAGTCAAGTATTCCTCTTTTATTAGGATGACTTAAGTACAAAGCATTAAAATAGCTGGCCTGAATATTTATTAGAACAACAGCTGTTCCCTCCAGATTTTTAGAAATTCAGGACTAAGTGCCAACTATAATTTAGAAAGAAATTTTTCAACAAGTAAAAAGAGCCCTGTGTCTTGCAATACTTATCCAAATAGTAAATAGTAGCTGGAAGAGGTATACAACATCACTATGCCTTTTCAATGAGAAGAGCCAAAATGTTTGGCCAAACACTTCCAAATACCATTGATATTTTGTTATTGAGGTTGGTGATTACATTCCTTAAAAATTATACCTTACATTTCATAATTAACAATCCTTTATGTACAGACAGATAATACCACAGCGCTAACCACAGGATGTGTACGCCATTCTGGGTATGTTTGTTTAGGAGTGCTGATAACTATATGCCCCAGTAAAACATCTCAGAGAAATCATTTAGATTTTTATTCAAAATTTTATTTCTTTCAAAAGATTTCCACTGTAGGTGCCTAGCCATAATTGAATACCTAATTTTTTTGTTTCTAAAAGGGGTAGATGAAAAGGAAGACATCAGGGGAAAAAATGAAAAACTTTACTGTGCACACTCTGAATGTTCTACATTGAAACTTTTCTTTGTAAGGAAAACTGACAAATATCAGGTTTGGGTCTCCTGTGTTTGCTTTACTGTCAGCTCTCCGTGACAGTGCTGCAAAGTTGGATACGAGAGAAGAAATGTCCCTGCTTGGCATGACAGCAGAGGGAAGTCAACGGAACTGCCACAGAGGTGCAGAAAGCAACTCCCCTTCTTCCTACCCCCAGATCAAGATACTCAGGGCTGGGGGCATGGAAGGAAGCCTCTGGAAACAGCCTGAAAGGAAGGGCACCTTGGACAGGGAGGCTGGTTTGTGGAGGGGAGGATCGTTTGCTGTCTTGCAGCTGTGGTTAGACCCAGTCCACTGTGCTGAAGTGTGCAGGACAGCAAGGGCAAAGGAACAAATGTCTATTTCTTCAATGTTCCTGTCGAATAAATAACTAGCTCCTATCCCAATATGATGCTAATTTTTAGCCTACTAATTGCAGCACAAGAGGTTCTCTTTAGCAGAGATTTTCTCGTTTTGTTTTTAGGGCTTTCAGGTTTAAAAATAAACTGGCATTTTTGGATTAATAAAAACAATTCCATGAGGGATAAAATAGGCCACATTATTTTTTTCTCATAAGCAAAGAACACTAGCTTCATGTGCTGGTGAAATCAGTCACATTTGGTCATAGCCCTATACCACCCACTCCCAGCTCCCCCTCCAGAGAGTAATGGCAAGAGATGCCACATCTTGCTAAGAAAAACGAGCTAGAGCTTCTCCACCTCAGCTGGGCATCAAAATCACCTGCAGCGGGGGAGAGGGGGAAGATGGCAGAAGAGTAAGACGCGGAGATCACCTTCCTCCCCACAGATACATCAGAAATACATCTACACGTGGAACAACTCCTACAGAACACCCACTGAATGTTGGCAGAAGACCTCAGACCTCCCAAAAGGCAAAAATCACCTGCAGGGATTAAAAACAAAAAAACCAAAAAAATCCCCACTAAGTCCAGGGCCCCATCCTGGACCTACAGAATCAAGATTCCCTGGACCTACAGAATCAGATTCCCTGGTGGACCTACAGAATCAGTCCAGGGCCCCATCCCGGACTTACAGACTCAGAATCAGACTGAAATTTCCTAACAATTCACTGGTTATGCTGCTGTGCCTATAAAGGCACCTGAAATATCAACTAATCCTACAGAAGTCACCCCTGATCAGGGAGAGGGACGTCCTATGCATGAAGAAAAACCCATAGGAGAAAAACCCATATGAGGAATAATTTTTTCTAAACATGCCTTGACCTTCAAGATTTAAAATTATCTGAAGGCTAGAATGGTGGTTTTCAATTGTTTGTTTAAGCAGTAGACCCCTTTTTTGCAAGCAAAACCCTTCACGATATCTCAAAATATCAAACCTACTGGTTGAGCTTCTCCAGGAGAAAGAGAGGGCAGAAACCCACTCAGGCCCCGGTACACCTCAAGGAAGCCTAGTGCTGCTGGTAGCATGGTTTGAAAACCACCGGGTCAGAATAAGACATTTAAATGGAATAAATATGTAGTACTAAATCTAAATTCAAATAATTAACTGGAGGGTTAGGGCTTCTGACTCGCACTTAGTCTAGGGAGATGGGTTTAACAGAAGTTCACTAGAAAAAGAGATGAAGGTTTCATTTCACTAGAAACACAACTTGAGCCAACTATGTTCTCTGGCTACCGGGAAAAGCATATGCAGTTTAGCCTGGGTTAACAACTACTATTTGTACTGAGAGATTTACCTTGTAGAAAGCACCTTCATATGCATGATCCCGTTTAATACTGGATAACTCTGCAAGCTATTGGAATTATTTTCGCCATATTTTAGATGAGCAACTGAGAAAATAATGTGTGAGAGTAACTTACTCAAAGATGAATCCAGGCTCTGCCTTCTGGGCTACAGACTTAAGGGGGAGTTTGGGAATAACAACCCACCGCTCTCTGGATGGTAGGAATGGTGTGTGAAAAACATGTTTCATTCTGGTCGCGACATTCACGGAGGTGTGTCCAAATGGGACCATAGGCAGAGTACCTTAATCAGGGCAAAGAACCATCTGGAAATAGTGTATGAAGAAGACATGGAAAAACCAAGAGCCTTTAAAGATGGAAAGCAGAGGGTTTAGGAATGGCATCATGGCTGTTTTTAAATAACAAAGGTCTATGCCCAGGGAGATAAGTCTTACATTGTATGCATAAGAGTAACCTAGGCCCTTCCCCTTCTCCTTCCTGAAATATTCAGTCCTAAAGTGGGGACAAGGGAAGGTAAGCCTTTGTCCAGGAACAGGTTTGGGGAGGGATGTGGAAGCCCAGAGCAGGGTATCAGAGAAAGGTGTTCATGGTGGGAAGGAGGTTGTGGCACGGCATGCTGGAGCAAAAGCAGTTAAGGAGGGCAACCATGTGAGGGGCAGGGGCAGCAGTGGAAGACTGCCTACGTAAGGGGAGATTTAATCAAATAAGTAAATCGTTAAGAACAATTGGAGCTAGGATTCTTACTGTCAAAGAAGGGAGTTATAAATATGGAAAAGGAAAAACCTAAAATAAACCCTGTCGTGTCAGATAGGGATTTGAGATACCAGTGTGAACTCGTGGTTTTCAAAATATATAGCTGGATATAGCAATGCAGATGTAAACGTGTGTATGCGTACATATGTGTATATACATACACATATTCCATAGTCCTGTCCACTGAGAGGCCCCAGGGGTGGTGATAGCCTCAAAGCAATGAGCACACTTAGCAACCAGATCTTGGCTTCTAAATATCATTCTCTATGCAAAGGAACCAGGGCTCCTTGGAGAAATGGCTGATACAAAAGATGAGCTTGGAACATGTTGTTCTGCCAGAAAGCAAAGAAGGGCTCAAAGAGGGATGGGAGTTAAAGGGCATGAAAAGACTGCCACTGACTGCCAAACCTGGAACTAATGGGAACATCAAAGTAAGTAACGAGAGTAACAGTTTAATTAAAACATACTGGAACAAAAGAGATCAAATCGATCAAAATTCTGATGAGGAATGGGCTTTTTAATACATAATTTCACAATAACTTGCCACAAAATATGTATAAATTACAAAAGGGAAAAGAGTCACTTTATGGTGGAGAAATGTGGCAGACAACACTTTAATCAAGTGACCATCATCACTAATGGAACAAACACAAACAGAAATCAGTGCCACTTGATGGATGCAATGAGAGGAACGCAGCACCATTTCTGTAATTCTCCTGCCAAAGACGCACAGCCTGAATCTAAGAATGAAAAAATGGCAGACCAACCCAAACTGAGGGACATTCTACAAAATAACTAGTTTTAAATCTTCAAAAGTGTCAAGAACCTGACAGCGAAAGACTGAAAGAGACTAAAAAGATCCAACTAAATACAACGTGTCTTCTGAACTGAATTTCTTTGCTCTAGAAGACATGATTGGAACAACCAGGAAACTTGAATGAGATCTAAGATTTAGATGGTGGTAATGTATCAGTGGTCATTTCCTGGCTATGATGGCTATACTGTGGTTATCTGGGAGAACATCCTAGAACATATACACTGAAGTATTGGTGTTATAGCCGTCATGCTGGCAACTTTTTCTCAGATGATTCAGGATAAAAACAAATTGTACTACTTGCAATTTCTCTGCAGGTATGAGACAGTTTCCAAATAAAATTAAAAATCAACAACAGTATATTAGGAAGATGGAAGTTCCAAGGGAAAACTACACCTAGTGTGCAGGAAAGATGAAACTCTCAAATGATTAAAGTGGTCCCCAAACAGATCCATCCTAAGGAGGGCTGGCAGGATGTTCGAGAGAAAATGCCTCACTGAATAGTAAGTTAGAGGAGATGATGCCTATGTACTCGCCAATGATTTCATAATTCATTCATTCAACAAAATTTATTAAACATCTACTGTTTCCGACAATATGCTAGACACTGAGCTGATGAAAATAACTGAGAGACAGTCCCTGCAGTTGGAGACCTTATATTCTAGAGAAGGATGGTGATTCAGCAGCCTGTAGTTAGAATTTTAAGACAGGCATCAGTGTTACACATAGAAAGAAGCATGTGACTCAAGAACACTTTAATACTTTAATAACACTTTAATAACAGTCTTTAATACTCCATTTTTCATTTATGAATTTTCAGTAGACTACACAATAGTTTATTATTCTATCATACTCTTTAACATTTTCATCCTAACTTTTGTGTGCTTGCGGGTGGTGTTGAGACATATGCAAAAACTTTATCACTTTTCAATTATGAACAGATGTAAATGACTTACTTGATGTTTTAGTTTAGAATAACAAGCATCTTCTAAAATAAGATTCAAATGAGAAGCTAGGGCTATAGTTATTGAAAGAGACTTAACACTCCAAAAGTGAACCCTGATATGTTCTTCAAACGTCACTCCACGTCTCTGTTCTCCAATTTCTACATCTGTCACAAAGATGTCATAATATGCCTGGAAGATGCTTTGAGATGCTTAGAAGAAAGACGTCGTACTTACAAAGATCTGTTAAAATACAGGTTACTTTCACCTTTTGCCAGGGACTAACGATTACTGTTGGACATATTAAGTAAGACAGAGTAATCCATCTAAATGAGCTCACCTCGGCAATTTTCTGGTGGGTGAAACATTATTTGGTTTTCCAACTTTTCCCCTTGGCTTTACTTCAATCTTCCAGGCATATCATCAAGTGAGAATGCTTCAGTGCTTTCTCACTGACCCAGGAGTGAGAGGCCAGAGCAAGCAAGTCAGTATTCAATTACTTTCCCCACTTAGGTCTATACACCCTTCTTACACTTTTCCCATTTGACACTTTCATAACCATATTTAGCTTTCTTCCTACCATCTCCTTGTAATTCAAAAGGCAGTTTAGACTCCCATATGGTTGCCATCGAAGCTAACAGATGTCTAGCAAATTAAAACAAAAATTATGACTTATAAACTGCTGATGTATCGTCATTCCAGAACATCTTACAATTTATAGTGAATCATAAGATAAGACTTCATACTTATGCCCCCGGCAAGGTTCCCTAAATCTCTCTCCTCTCTGAATTTAAGCCCTGTGGAAACAGATGAGATGCAACATTCTGCCATCAAACCTGGATAAACCTCCACTTAAAGATACAATGTAATATTTGCAAGCACATCAAAGAGAAATTTGGCCTCAAGGATCCAAGGCTTTCTAATCTTTGTACAGCAAAGAGAAGAGAAAAATGACTTGGTTCTCCCAAGTCATTCAAGGCTTCCACTGATCCAGAGTGCTGTTTTCAAATACGTGATGATCCAATCTATGGAATCCATTCGCCTCATCTCCTTGGTAGATATTAAGAGGAGCATCATTACCTGGTAGTAATGATGCCAAAGGAGCAGGCTAAGGTATTCTAGAAGTTTTATAGCCAGGATGGAACTCGTACAAAATCTGGAGACAATGACACAGACCATATTCACCATTTGTTAAATACTGAGACACTGTGCTGGGTAATATCTTATCTGATTGCATCCTTGAATCTGCAACTCTATTGGATAATGTTATCTTTCCTTTATAAATGAAATTAAGGCTCAGTGCAGAAGACTCTATTTTCCAAAGATGGCCACAACCCACACGACCCTGACACCTGTCTGACAAAAGAGGGAATTTCCTTCATCAGCACTTTGAAACTGAGCAGGCTCCACTCCTGCTTAAACCAGTGGAATAGATGAAACTGACACTGGGCCAGTTCCGGGAGTAGCCTTCACTGGCTGGAAGTTTCTTCCGCCAGTCTCAGAGACAGGAAGAGGCCACGTTTAGGTGCTCTAGCCAACAAATCTGGCTGGTACCCCCTTGGGCATCCCACTCCAGTGAGCCTTCAGTTAACTCCAGCCCAGCCACATCTCACTGCAACTGCATGGGCCATTCCAAGTGCAAATCACCCACATGAGCCTGGTCAAATCACAGAACTGTCAGATAGAATAAAGTTTTATTTTAAACCACTAAGCTTTGGGGTTGTTTGTTACGTAGCAAAAACAAATTTACAGAATTTGTAATAGCAGTAACAAATTTACAGAAGCAGGCTGCCCATTCCTGACCCCAGTTCTCCAGTCTGAGTTACTGGGATCTTAGTCTGAGTTACTGGGATCAAGTATCATCTTAGTCTGAGTTACTGGGATCAAGTATCATGACTACCTTCCTGCTGATCATCACTCTAGAGACCAGGGTACTAAAAACTCAGAGATTCCAATATGGGGTAATTTTGAAGCAGACAGCAGGATAGGAAAGGTATGAGGGTGTATATGAGTGGAAGGCTTTAGGCACAGAAAGGAGGGACAAGGTGTGTAGAAAACAGAGTAAGAGAAGGGCCCTTGTAACAAAGGCATCTACATAACAATTCTGCCTGGGGCAGCTGGTTTAGTTCCACAGCCTACATCTCTTTTCAGGCTTCCCATAAAACTTCCCCCAAGAGATGAAGACCTTCGAAATGAGATAAGACGTGACTCTCTTCTGCAACTCTCTATGCAAGCACTCTGCAATTCTTTGAAGCTCTCCACAGTTCCAGAGGTTTTGCTACAACCTAATCCACAGAAAATACTCAATGTGCCTCTGTACACTATAAAATGACACCAAACTGTCAGGGAAATAGGCCCAAATCCCTTTATTTCTTTTCCACCTCCTGATATGAAACTGCAGAGAAAGCCCCTAGGTACTTTTTGTTGCCTGGCTGCTGAAATGTGCAACTTTTGGAAGTGTTCAAGTAGAATCAAGAGGCCTGGACTCACTACGCCAACAAGATCCAGTCCCAATTCCGTAGTCCTTGACTCTCAAAGTTATGAAAGTTTCAAGTTCAGATAAAATCAAAATGCCTCACCCAGAAATGTGACTTTTAAACATTTCCAACAAGGGTTGAAAAAAAGGAAGCAAGGAAAGAAAATAATTTCTTCTTCCTATATTTGTAGCAGTGTTTGACTGCAGGGAGGGGGGTGACTGCTAACAGGAATCATGTCCAATCCCTGGCAAAAATGGCCTGTGAAAGACTAGATCTGATATTTATTCATGTTTCCCCCTTCATCATCAGTCCTGAGGCCAGATGACATGCTGACACAGAAAGTGGTCTCCAATCCCTCCCATTTCCTTTTGCAAAACATTCATGAGCTGTGCAAGGTACTCCTACAGAAAATAGAAAAAAAAAATAAAATAGCCTAGTACATGTGTGGCAGAAAAAACAAGAATATAAAGAGCTGTATTGACAACTATTCTCATCGATGTATATGTCTACAGCGTATGGCCAAAATTAAAGGAGAATCAAAATAAATGCACCCTGTGTTAAGACTGTTGTGGATTATTATTGATCCCACGACTGGATTATTGTTTATCTCACACTGAACCTACACTGAACAGCAACTTGGAGAACCGCCCCCACCCCAGACAGCCACCATCTTTACTTTCCATGGGGGGAAGAGTGGGGGGACAGGAGGAGTGCCCAGTAAGGAAAAGGATGGGATGGGATGGAAAGGAAAGGAAAAATAACACGGTCTTTGAACCAACGTTTTCCTCTTGTCCTAGTGAACTCTTTGTCTGGTCGCTGAACATGTTTGTGAGATCAAGGAAAAGAATTCAAACAAAACAAAAGAGTAGGCATCCCAGCCTAATTAAAATAGGTGCCCAGCACATTGTAGCGCCAGCAGAGCATGGTCTGAATCTTTCCTTCAAGCATTTGCTCTCCCAGTAGCCCCATAAAACATGCCTCGTACACCTTCTCCTCTGCATTTCTCCAAGGTTTCCCCAAAACGGCCCGCTCTATGTCACTCCTCAGAAAGGAGGACGTGAGGCACGGACACACTGAAACATATGTTGATGGTGACTTCTTCTTATCCTGACAATAATACAGAGAGAGAAATAAAGCCCTCCAGCCCACACGCCCACTGGTCAGTCCATTACGCAAAAGGAGCGCTTTCCAGACGAAGGGGAAGAGCGTGCAGGAAGCGTTATTTACGTGCACATTACAGAACCGTATACCACCGCATCTGCATCCTACACAAAGCCCGAGATGGTGCAAGAAGATACACGCTGAACATGGCACAGACCAGCCGCGGCAACACGGAGCCAAGCCCTCGTCCAATCAGATCCTTGTTAGAAGGTGGACCTCAGGGTCGGGTCTGCCCGATTAGCCTTCCCTGTTATGACACCACGCTCAGCCCAACATCCATATCCCACCCGGAGCAAATCTCATTCGAGTGGTTGCTCATCTCTCAAACTGCCGAGCCCTTTCTTTCATCTGCATCCACGTTATTCCTCCCTTAAAAAGCCACCCCAAGGCCTGGGTGCCCCCTTTCCGGCTCGGTTTTTCTTTTTACCTCTTCGCGTTCCTAGAAAGGATTAAATGTTTATCTCTCCAACGCGCAGGCTGAAAAGGCGGAAGGCAAATGCCTCTCCGTGCTACCGCAAGCGCCCGAGGGGCTGCGAAAAGTAAACGCAGAGAGCAACGTGGGGGAAATCGTCGCGAACCGATCGGCCACGATAGTCGAAATCCCAGAAGCGCTCCAACTTACCCAAAATATGACATTGAAGCCAAATATGAAATATTTGATGCAACAACTGACTTCAGGACCCTTGTAATGCTTCCCGGACATCCTCTGGGTTCATGAAGACACTTGCCCCGGCAGCCCGAGTTTGGAGCCCCTGAGCACCGTTGCTCGGAGCAGCACGGCGGGGAGCTGGGGCTCAGGGACGCCGCTCGGGGGCCGCAGCGCAGCGGTCGGGGCTGAGCAGCGCAAGGACCGACCTGCGGAGAGCGGCTCCCGCACGTCCAGCCCCTCGCGCGCCGAGGCCGGCGGAGCCGGGGTGGCCGCGAGCGGGCGGGGAAGCGCGTGCTGCAAGCCCCGAGCTTCGCTGGAGCTGACCCCGAGCACAAGGCGAGCTCCCAAGCCCGTCCGCCAGACGATCCGTCCGTCGGTCAGTGTCCGGGCAAACGCGGCCGCGGCAGATGCTGGAGGAGACGCTCCTCGCCCGCCTGCCGGCTCGCGAGCTCCCTCCCACCCCTCGCTCCGCCCGCCGATCGCTCCGCCCGCGCCGCCCGCAGCTCCGCCCGCCTCCCGCCGCCGGAGCCTCAGCGAGGTGCGCGCGCGCACGGGCTCGGGCTCTCCCGGATGGCGGTGGGACGAAGTACGCGCGCCGCCCCCTCCTTTCAGCGCTCTCCGCTCCTGCTGCTCCCTCCATCCTCGCCCCTCCTCAGGCCAGTCCGGAGCGCCGCCGACCCGCGAGCACTGCAGCGGGGTAGGTGGGGGGGATGGCCGGGCGGAGGGAGAAGTATGGGTGCCCGGGGAGCACGCCCATTGGGAGCAGCCTGGAGGAGTGACGGGGGTTGATGAGCAGCGGGTCCCCCTCTGCCACCGGCAGCAGCAGGCAGCTTCTGGAGGGACGCGGGGGAAAGGGTCGCTTTGGGGCAACAGTAGGGATCCTGAGTGAGAATCTTCCCCGCGACCCCCGGACGAGCCTCCGTTCTGGGTGTAGCCACACTCACGCCTCCTGCTCCACCACCCGGTTTTGTGGCAATAGAAGACGCCGGGCCACTGAGCCGGAGAGGAAAGGGGTCGTAGACTTTGCTGGGAGCAAAGGGGAAGGATAAGGTGTTAGGGAAGGGGGAGAAAAGAGAGATGGGAAATGGGGGGAGCGAATCGGGAGGGTTGCATAGGAAAGGCCCCCGAATCCCAATGCGGCTCCAACCCAACTTCCCCACCTGCGGGAGAAATAGGCTTATCCTAGAAATGGGGACGCGGAAGGAGAGATGGCCCAAAGGAATCCTGACCCGGGATACAATCCTTGCCCCAGGGCCAGTTGCCAACAACAGAAACCCGGATTGCAAATGCTCCCACGAGACGGAATAGTGCCGAAGGAACTTGACTGATCTTAACTCTAAGAAGGAATCCAGCAAGGCGTTCCAGGACGGTCTTCCGGGGAATCCGAATTGAGTTTATAGATATGAACGGTTAAGCTTTTGACCTCTGAGGAAGGATGGAACGTGCCTGGAAATTATATTGGAGCCCTACCTGAGAAGGTGTGCCCGATAGTTGTGTATCTGCCTCCCGCCTGGAGCACTTTCATAGGTGCTGAAAAGCGGGTACCAGTATTTCATGGAAAAAGAATGAAGAACCGCTCAGAACTGTGTGTAAACATCTGTGGGAATTTTTTTAAGGCTTCAGAAAGCTTCAGAAACAAAGCTTCAGAAACAAAGAGATGAGATCAGGAAATTTTTCCAGTACCACCCCGTGTAACCTGGTACTGGGCACAGAAATCTGCATGTTTCCTAAGCTCTCACATGATACTTAAGTATGCTTGAGAACCTTTGTCCTAGGGCTTCCCTGGTTAACTACTTCTCACTTTTCTCAAAAACTAGCTAGCTTGTTGACAACCTGTTACGTGGAGGAACAAGAAGTTACTTTTTCTTGCAATAAATCGCACTTAAGTAGACTTGGGCTTGAGAGGAATTGGGGCTATATTGAGGCCACAGGTAGGAGCCAGCGTCCCCACAAAGGTGGAAGAACCAGGAGATTCTAGAATTATGACACTGGTTAACAGTGACTTGAGCCGTTTGGATGAAATAACCCTCAAAAGTGTCCTCCACCCACCCAAAACACACAGCATAGTACTACCACCAATCTGGTGGGCTTGAAAGGTAAAGTCTGCTCTTAGCAGCAGATTCCCTACTAACAGGAAGGCACTGACAAGCTTTACCTAAGCCTACTGGTGCTATATTGTAATTCTTTCTGTGCATAAATAAAACAGTTCCTGCAGATTCCTGGATAAATCAAAGGAAAGGTCTATCTTAAGCTGATATGACACAACTCAGAAAAGGACTAGAAATTAGATCCAATTGATGACTGAGCTGATCCCTAAGCAGGATTTACCTTTGAAATAAAACTCAACAGAGAAGGGGAAGTTCAGATAACTCACTGGTAATTTGGGGCAGGGGGGCTAGTTGAGTTCTCATTTCATATGTCAAAAGCAAGTCCAAGGAGGATTTATGAGTTAAATGTATTTTTTAAAGCAAACCAGAAAATACTATTTGTTAAACCTCTGGCTAGAAGTCTTCCTCAACTTAGAAGCAATAGAAGGAAATGATCAATGGATATGACTGAGTAATACCTAAAACTTCTATGTGTCAAACATTATTTTAGACAAACCTAAACCAAAAAAAGAAAAAAAGTGACAGCAAATATAAAAAAAAAAGTATGAATATCTATAAGTAGGGCTCATACAGCTAAAGTAAAATATAGAATCTCAGTTATTGAGTATAAACAGAAAACAAACAAATCACATACAAAGACATCAAAGAGTAATAATAAATATATGGTGAAAATTAACCTTATAGTAATTAAAGAAATAGATGTTAAAACAAACCAGTGATAAAGATATAGAGATAATAAGCAATGGTTTGCTCATACATTGCGGGTATCATTATAAAATGATACTGTCCATTTGGAAAGCATTTTGACTATATGTCGTAGGTCAGGGTGCTCCTACATTTTGATTCAGAGGTCCCACTTCTGGGACTCTAGCCAGAGACATACTCCAAAATATGGGGAAAGTTATATGCTGCAAGTTGTATATCACAGCATTATTTATATTGAAGACTAGGCCACAACTTCAAGATGCTAGAGGTAGGGGCTATACCCAACTCCCTGTAGCCACCTGGACCATGATGCTACTTCATGTTTCTCTGCTTTGCACATATTCCTGGTCTTTACCTGAAGGACTCTCCTTGCCCTGTGTCTGTGAGCTGAGCTCTCTTCTCTCACTTATCCTCAACACTTTTGATCAGCATTTTCCAGGCTCCCTCTTTCATCCCCACAAGCCCTCCTACACTCTTCCATTTTGGCCCTTGGAGACTACCTGTAATTAACTCATTTCCCTCCCTGTCTCTTCCACTCTGCTACGTCTCCTTCAAGGGTGTGCACCATTTCCTTTTAATCTTAGAATTACTAGCATCCTGCCAATGTTTCAGGTGCTTGATAAATATTTATTTAAAAATGGATGAATCAGGGACTTCCCTGGTGGTCCAGTGGTTAAGACTGTGGGCTCCCAATGCAGGAGGCATGGGTTCGACCCCTGGTCGGGGAACTAGGATCCAGCATGCCGCATGGCACAGCCAAAAAAAAAAAAAAAAAAAGGATAAATCATTTACTCAAAACTTTTACAGACATTAAGGATGATGATTCTAATCGCTTATATGTGGAATATAGAAAAATGGTACAGATGAACTTATTTGCAAAGCACAAATAGAGACACCGATGTAGAGACCAAACTTAAGGATACCAAGGGGGGAAGGGGGAGTGGGATGAATTGGGAGATTGGGATTGACATATATACACTAATATGTATAAAATAGATAACTAATGAGAACTAGAGCACAGGAAACTCTACTCAGTGCTCTGTGGTGACCTAAATCAGAAGGAAATCCAAAAAAAGAGGGGATCTATGTATACATATAACTGATTCACTTTGCTGTACAGTAGAAACTAACACATCGTAAAGCAACTATATGCCAATAAAAATTAATTTTAAAAAAGCATGATGATTATAAAGAGTATGTGGCAATGTGTGAATACATTATAATGTTTAATTTTAATTTTGTGGAAATATCTCTAATATAAAATATGAAAAAAGCAAGGGCAAAATAGTATACAGAGTAGGCTACCATCTTGTAAAAAATAATAATAATAAAGCATGTTGGCAAAGGAGAGTGGAAAATTTATATATGCACATATTTCCTTGTTAATGGGTAGGCTATGTATAGAAGAAAATAAACTGGTAGTAGTGGTTTGAGGGGCAGGGGGCAGACTAGAGGCCTAAAGATATGATGGGAGGGAGGCCTGCTTTATTTTTCAATATATAAAAAATATATTTTTTGTTTGTTTTCAAAGTTTGTACCATGTATATGATATACCTGTTTTGAAAAACAAATCAATCTACAAAATTGTATGCAATTATATGAAAAAAAGTTAGGCGTGAATTCTTGACAAATAATGGTTGTTCAGCTGTGGGATTGTGGGTGATTTTGTTTTCACGTTTCTGGTTTCTTTTTTATTTAATGTGGCTATACTGCTTTTACAATGACAAAGATAAAATTATAAATAAAGACATGAACAAATAACTAAGTAATCATTATATTTATTTCAGCACCACCTTTCATGACTCAATAAATTCTCGCCTATTTTAAGGAGGAAAAAAAAGGAGAGTAATTTTCTCCCTGGAGACAGCTACAGCCATCTCCTTTATAATTCTGAGGTTGAAAAAATGGTTAATAAGTTTAATTACTGAAAAGTTAATCAGCCTTTCAAATGGCAGTAAGAACAAGTAAAGCACATTCTTCTAATAGTTGCCCAAAAGGCAAGATATGACAAGAGCGTTTTAACCTAAGACACCAAATTTAGTGAGCTTGACTCTCTCTATATTTCACTCTCCCCACTGACTTTCTGCCTCCCTCCTCTCTCTCTTTCACTGTCTGTCTCTCTGCTCCTCTAGTCCTGTATTTTTCTTTTCCTTCTCTGTGGCCAGCACTGGTGGTTGTCTACCCACCTAATGTTCCAATGTCCCCCCTCTTTTCACAGCCATAGGCCTGGGAAGGTCAGCTCCAATGGGTGAGCCAAACCTGGCTCTTGCCAATGTTCAGTTCAGAAATGGGCATGAGGTTCCCTTGGTGGCGCAGTGGTTGAGAGTCCGCCTGCCGATGCAGGGGACATGGGTTCGTGCCCCGGTCCGGGAAGATCCCACATGCCGCGGAGCGGCTAGGCCCGTGAGCCATGGCCGCTGGGCCTGCGCGTCCGGAGCCTGTGCTCCGCAACGGGAGAGGCCACAACAGTGAGAGCCCTGCGTACCGTAAAAAAAAAAAAAAAAAAGAAATGGGCATGAGACACAATTCTGACCAATGAGGAGAATCTTCTGGGAGTTTCCTCACATCTAAGAGATGTTTTCTTTTTGGCCTTGGATGTAATTGTGTTTGGATGTGACACCTGAGTCCTCTACAGCCTGACAATAATAAAGACCATACCAAGCATGGCAGAGTGAGAAAGTGAAAAGAACCCAGGCTTCATGCCATCATTGCCTGGCTGACTTCAGCCTATTCAGGACCTCCTGTCACAGGAGAGAACTTGTTAGTTAAGGCACTGTGAGAGAGGTTTTCAGTTTCATGCAGCTCAAAGTATTCTGTTTTAAACACTCTCCTTCTGGCGTTCTCTCCTGACCCTTTGATTTTCTCTTCTTGAATCACCACCAGTGTTTCCACGTTTCTCTCAGTACCACCCTTTTTCTCCTTTTCCCTCCCCTCTCCTCTCTTCCCCAACTGTTCCTGTCCGTCTTCAACAATACAGGGGGGACCTTTAGCACAGTCTGACCAGCTTACACCCACCCCTTTCTTTCACTGTCTCAGCCACAAGGTGCTTCCCCACCTCCGACCACACTCATACTTCACGGCTGACAGGCCTGGGTGGATCCACGCCCCAGAGTCTGTCTCTCTCCATGTTGGAGTTCCTTAACAAAGGAATCCCTGCATGTGGCTGAAATGGAGGTGATGTTTTTTAGGAGAGCTGAGGGGCCTGTGTTTCCAGGAGGAAGACTCTCACACTCTCTCTGCAGAAAGAGGAAGGAAGCACAAACACCAAGAGAAACAGGGGCAGAGTCTCTGACAACGTGGGCCACGCAAACTGTTGTACATTTTGTGCTCTGAAAAGCTTCCGGCCCTGCTAAAGGCTTTCTATTTCTGGATTTCTTCAAGAGGACCCTATCCTTGAGGTTTAAGAAGTTTTTAGACAGAATTCTTCCATTGCACCCCATTTGGGCTTTAGCTACTTCGGAGTAGGTATCTCACATTTGCAAATCAAAGAACCTTGATTAAAACAAGTCATTCCACCTCAAATCCATTATCTAATGAGGTCAACTGAAAACATTTTAATTGGCCATAATGTAAATATTTGTTGTAGTTAATGAATCAAATATTGTGCCTACTGTTCTTTCATCAAAAAGTGAGTAAATTAAAATATTCTATTTCTCTAAAAAACAAAGGATCCCCCAGAATCAGTATCACCCCGTGCCCCTCTCACCCCACGCCCACACGTACCCATTAAGGAAGTCTAGTTTTCAGGGCCCCAGGAAGAACATAAAAAGAAAGCATATCTGTCTCATAAATATGATTAAACAAGCATATGTAGAACACAGTTGTTTCACTTTTAAAAATCAATTATAATTGCTTGTGTAATAAGATGAATTCTGTCTTTTACAAAACATGACAGCACAGGCGTTGATTTTGTTGATGTTGCTGTTTCACCTTCTTTTGGAAATATCACCTCAATTTCCTACTGCTTTGGAAATAGTCAGCGAGGCCTCCCTCTGAATCAAGGTGCCAGGCCCTACCCTCACCTTACCAGGGGCAGATGCATGACACACATTTGGCCAGTCAGAAGTTCCCTTCATGCTACCGCACAGAGGGAGGAAAAGACCAAAAACTACCTGGAGTTCATTCATTGCAGCCCCTGGACAAGTCTGAGGCTGCCCTTGGGACCTTCAGGGTCCTCCTGGTTCTTCTGCTCTCCCTCTAGTTCCGTAAACTAGCTTATTTCCTTGAGTAAATTTCCCTTCTGATTAAATCAGCCTACTTCAATGGCTTAGACCAAAAAATTCCTAATCAACACTTGGTGAACTTTTTTTTTTATAACTTATTTATTTTATTTTTGGCTGCGTTGGGTCTTCGTTGCTGTGCGTGGGCTTTCTCTAGTTGCGGCGAGCGGGGGCTAGTTTTCATTGTGGTGCACGCGCTTCTCATTGCAGTGGCTTCTCCTGTTGCAGAGCACGGGCTCTAGGCACATGGGCTTCAGTAGTTGTGGCATGTGGGCTCAGTAGTTGTGGCACGTGGGCTCAGTAGTTGAGGCGCTCAGGCTTAGTTGCTCCGCGGCATGTGGGATCTTCCTGGACTAGGTCTCGAACCCGTGTCCCCTGCATTGGCAGGAGGATTCTCAACCACTGCGCCACCAGGGAAGTCCTAGGTGAACTTCTGAACTGCACTTTCAGAGAAAAATGTTAACTTTTTTCTGATTTCCAAAGTAGGATAGCCTTATTATACAATATTTAGAAAATTCAGAAAAAAATTTTAAAGACTCCCGCATGACATTTCCAAAGAAAACTGTCAATATTTTGATATATTTTCTTCATTAACAAATATTTTTGTATGGTTGATCTCATTCTGTAGAGAAAAAAACTTAAACCTACTACATTTTCCATTTGCCAGTGCCCCCAAATAGTGCAGAGAAATCCCCCATCAAATAGAAACAAGTCCAACTCATTTTCCAGGCTGTGGTTATCAGTCAAGATTCTAACCTCGTTGCCCTGTATCTCTAACCCTTGAGTGTTTTCCTTTTCCACCACGTATCGGTCTTTGTTTCCTTTCTCCTAAGACAAACATCCTTGCTTGCTCCCTTACATTGCTAACTCACTCCTACCTCCAAACAATCTCAAAATTCCATTCCCACCCCACAAACTCCATCCTTCTTTTCATCCATCACCAAATCAAATTATATTGCAGTTAAGCATTTCAATTCCTTATAAAAATCTGCCCCCATTTAACACTAGGCATGCTAATCATATCTAGTAATTTCCTCTTTCACCATTTGGTTTCTTTCACCGTCTAAAAACTTTGCTTCTGTGATATATCTCTTCCCAATGGAACTATAATTGGTGGAACATTGAACTTAATGTCCAGAAGCAGGGAATAGATATTAGCAGATTCATCAGATATCCATTTAGGTTTTATTAGGCAGAATCAATCGATTCAACAACAAATATTTACTGAGCACATCTCCCATTAAGGCACCTGTAGTCATAATTTCTGCCCTAAGACTGAACTGGAAGAAATAGACAGAGGTAAGGACACAGGTCAGAATGGACTAAGTGCTACAATTCCAACGAAGTACAGTGTGATACAGAGTCATAAAAAAACTTCTTCCAGGGCTTCCCTGGTGGCACAGTGGTTGAGAGTCCGTCTGCCGATGCAGGGGACACGGGTTCGTGCCCCGGTCTGGGAAGATCCCACATGCCGCGGAGCGGCTGGGCCCGTGAGCCGTGGCCGCTGAGCTTGCGCATCCGGAGCCTGTGCTCCGCAACGGGAGAGGCCACAACAATGAGAGGCCCGCGTACCGCAAAAACTTCTTCCGGTTCTATTTTTCCTTTTCTTTTTTTTTTTTTTTTTCTTTTCTGTAGTAGTAGCATTAAGGTGCAACTACTAGGGACAAAAACTAGTTCCATTTATGAAGACTGAATGTCTTATATCTGAATCATTTATTTGAATGAGTTCAGGACTCTGAAAGAATAAGTTTTAAAATTTATAATTAACCACAATGGTATAACCATTGTGGAAAACCCTTTGGCAGTTCCTCAAAAAGTTAAACAGAATTAACATATGATTCAGCAATTCCATTCCCAGGTATATACCCAAAAGAAATGAAAGCAGGGAACCAAAGAGATACTTGTTTACCAATGCTCATAGCAGCAGGAGAGCCAAAATGTGGAAACAGCCCAGTGTCCCTCAATAGATGAATGGATAAACAAGATACAGTATATATACAATGGAATACTACTCAGCCTTAAAAAGGAAGGACATGTTGATACATGCTACAGCATGGCTGAATCTTGAAAACATGCTAAGTGAAATATGACAGACACATACGGACACATATTGTACAATTCTACTTATATGAAGTACCTAAAAAAGGCAAATTCATAGAGACACAAAGTAGAATAGAGATTACTAGGGACTGAGGGGAAAGAGAATGAAGAGTTATTGTTTAATAGATACAGAGTTTCTGTTTGAGATGATGAAAAATTCTGGAAATGAATAGTGGTGATGGTTGCAGAACACTGTGGATACTTAATGCCACTGAACTATATGCTTAGAAATGGTTAAAATGGTAAATTTTATGTTCTATATATTTTAGCACAATAAAAAATGTCTACATTTATAACAAATAACAAACTGAAGAATACTTCAAAATATAGAAATAAGTTACTCAAGTCTAAATATGATCAAAATTAAATGTCCAATATATACATTCTAAGGCTACGAGTTGTGTGTGTCCCCACTTTAGGAAATCTAATAGAAGTGTAAAAATAAACGTAGAGATGATTGCATACAAAAGGATCTGTTTTACAGAGGGATTTATCCAAGCATTCTTTTAAACAAGGAGCTGCCCCTGTAAACGTAATTGTTTGCTAATTGATCAGGAGCAACACAGCAAAGGCTGTTGAGAGCAGAACACCCTCTGGAAAGAGGTATCAGGAAGCTGAGGCTGCTCTCTAGTGCACAGTCTCACACAGGAGACTAGCCACCTGTGTTTCTCTCTTCCCAGAGGAGCTCTGGGCCGTCTCAAGACTTCTAGGAGAATCCAACAGAGCTGCGGTGAGTTGGGGATACAGTGGTGAGAGGATTAGCTACCTTCTAAGCTGATGATCTGAGGTTTTATATCAATCACTCAGCAACCTTTTCTAGTAGACCACAAACTCCCTGAAGGCAGGGATCAAATTTTTGTGTAGTGTGTTGCCTTGCAAGTATGCTACACGTGCTCGGTGTATAATATTATTTGCTGAATATATGAGTGAATGAATGAATAACTTTACTACAAAACGACAATGGAAGGTCAAACAAAAATAGTTATAAAGCAGCTCTGAAATTCTAATATACAAGAAATCCACTTGAGTCATAAAGGTTCAAATGACACATACAATCTTAGAGAAACACTCCTCAAAGCATAAAGTGAGCAAAATCTGTGTCCACGCTTATCCTATCTTCTCCTACAAAAGGGATCTATTTTCTACTGTGTTTGTAACTCTGTCTTATACCCAAATGCACCACATTCACTGGGTTCACCATAAATACTGTCAACAGAATGAGTGACAAGGCAAAAAATAGCTTGCAGTACTTTTCATTTTTTACAAATGTGGAAAGCATATTAAACCATCTGCTGATTAAAAATATGCATGTTTTGACTTGCATATGAATCAAATTAACATACATAAATCCAGCACCTCCACATCACTAGATTCACAGCCACAGCCAATAAATTTCCACGTTTCTTCAAATTCATCAATCCCAGAGTGACATGACTGTTATTAGAAATAAAATACACAGTAATGGTTTAAAACTAAAAGCTAACTTTTGTTTTATTTCAATTCAATGGTCATTTATCCTCTAAAAATAAAAAAGGCACAACATCATTGGGAATCTAAAATTTTATGCTCAAATTTGCTCTATAAATACCTAATATCACCATGGGAAGCTAAAATTTGAGGTATAGAACAGGAACCATCGTCCTTCAATATGATGAATTAGGATTAACCAAAGTACAGCACGTTGAACCCTAGCACCTTGCTGCCTTATCTAACCCCAGAAATGTGAAAGGTCTCAAGTTGCAGCTTCTAGAACTTCAGCTTCTACCTGCCCCTCTGCTCCCACGGGTCCGTCACCACCACATTCTCTCCAAGACTAAAATTTATTCAGACACTTGAAAGATTCTTCCCAAACAATTGCATCGAGGAGATTTAACTGTCATGCTATTTATTTGTACTATGTGCCTTTGTTGAGTTGAGTTGCTAATACTTAGTCGTATAATCATGGCTTTAGATGAGATCATGAAAAGCTAGTCCATTGCTTCCCTGGAGCAGGGAATATTCTCTGGGAAGTAGAGGAATAGCTCTGTTATACTGTTATACTAATGGACCTGTCAACCCTCCTGGGAGGAAGAACACCTCCAAACTACAAACCTAGGTTGGGCCCAAGACAATTAAGAGGGGCTCAAGGGAATTCCCTAGTGCTCCAGTGGTTGGGACTCTGGGCTTCCACTGCCAGGGGCCGGGTTCGATTAGCTGGTCAGGGAACTAAGATCCTGCAAGCCACCTGGCACAGCCAAAAAAAAAGGGGGTCAATCGCTGTTACTGAGAGACACCCTGCCCCTTCCTCTTAACTCCTCAGTCCCTCAGGATTCACCACCATCTGGAGTACTGCTCTAGGAGCAAGGATGTAGCCTGGGTAGAACCTCTGGCACCCAGCCTCTCTTTGCACCCGGCTGTTGACATACCTCTGGCAACATATAAATGCCCAGCACTTTGGTCATTGGGTCCTCCCAGGACTGCCAGCACTGAGTCACTGAGGACAATGGAAATCTTTCCAGAGCAGTGTTTTCTACCCTTGTCTGGTGATGAGAATCACCTAGGGCTATTGTCATAAACACAGATTCCCAGGCCCTTTCCCTAGATGTTCATTTTTAATAGGTCTATACGGGGTCCAGGAATCTGATTATTTAACAAGGGCTCAGGTAATGCTCTTCACCAGGGAATTTGGGGAAATACTGAGTTCAGCACATTCTTCTAAGTGTTTCTTGAGTCTCCTGGTAGGAGGGAGTTGCCCTGTGTGGATTCAAGCCTTGTTATCTCTGGGGATAATGAAGGTGAGTGTACTTTGTACACTGGGAATTCTCTGTAAATCCAAGCTGTGCTATCATTATCATAATTATATACTTCTAGCCACAGCCCCCGGACAACATGTATAGCTGGGGTAAACGTCTCATCAGTGTGCAGGGCTAAGGCACCAGCCCCAGTCTCTGCGGATGAGGAGTGGCCAAAAGCAGAGGAGAAAGGGAGGAGGAGAAGCAAAGGCTGGAATCTGGAAATGAATACATATGTATTTCAATCCACAGCTGCTCTGGCCGCTGATATAAATTAAAGGAAGAAGGAGGGAGAGTCAGGGAGAAGATGTTAACAGCATGAATTTTCCAGATATTAAGGACTGAAGGTGTTAGCTGAATTATTCATTTATTAAACTTTTAATTTTATTTTTTAGTACTACTACGTGAATAAATGCGAGTTGGACTTAGAGACACAGCTCAGTACTAAGATAACCACCTGCACGATGGGTCGCCACGCAAAGCAGCCTGTGAGGTTTAGTCATCCACATGAGGGGCCACAGCTGGGGAAAAGCCTCCAAGCTGGCAGTTTTGCTGCTGACTTACCATAAATTAAAGATGGATCTGTAGTTAGAGCACTGCCTCCCCCACGGACACAAAGACAAGGCCCTTCCTTACAATACTGATGAAGAAAATTTGCAATGATGCCAGAAATGAAAGAAGTGCATATTCTTACAGGATGCTGGGAGATAATTTAGAAATAACAACCACTCTTTTCTGAGACTTGAACAAGAAGTTGTGAGTTAAATAGCAGCCTGTAGAATCACCTGGCACTAAGAAAAGGACCATCATGCTCCAAGTCTCCTTAAAAAGATGAATGCAGTCTTCTGTGGTTGCATATGTTCCTGCCTAGTAACAGAGAAATGGACTAGCTTTTCATGATCTCATCTAAAGCCACGATTATACGACTAACTATTAGCAACTCAACTCAACAAAGGCACGTAGTACAAAGAAATAGCATGACAGTGAAATCTCCTCGATGCAATTGTTTGGGAAGAATCCTTCAAGTTTCTGAATAAATTTTAGAAGATACAGGACGTCAGAGTTAACGTTCCTCAAAGCCAGAAAGGTACCTTAGCCTCCTTAGAATTTTTGGTTCCTCCTGTTGTGACAAACATTCCCAAGGAGTTGAGTTGCAGCCAGGAGATGGCTTTGGGATAATTAGGAAATACATTAGATGCCAAAAGTATATTAAATGCCCAATATGCCTCAGAGTAGCCTCTTTTGAGAGTCACATAAAATATGCAAGAGACACTTAACCATTCTCATCTTCAATTATAATTCCTTAGGTCTCATCACTTTTTTCCTCAGATATGTATAAAAAAAGGTTTTTCATGCCCACCCTGCTGACAAAATTTCAACCACTGAAACTTTGCCTTTAAAACTAACAAGGCCTTTTATCTTCCTGAGTTGTCTAGATAACGAGTTTACAGGCCACTCAGAATCACCAGAGAGCAGAAACTGGAGCAGTACAGATGAGATCCTCGCAGATAAAGCACATCATTCAGGGCAGTCAGGAGCTGCAGCCTCTTCCCTCACTTAACCTTGTACCATAGCTGCTGTGGGTAATTTGATTCCCTGCGCACCTTTCTCTGTTGAAATGGAACATGGATTTTTAGGGTGATGTTAGAGGGGGAGACCCTGTGAAGGAAGGAAAACTGTATAAGGACTTAGGAAATCTACCCTAACTCATTTGCCACGTGAGATCAGTTATTTCACTACTCAAAAACCTGTCTCCTTACCTGAAACGGGGGAGGTTAGATCAAACCGGTGGGATAAAGATCTTGATCTGGAAGAATTCTCTGAAGTCCCCGCTTGGGGCGAGTGGGAAAAGTAAGTGGGTTCTAGGCTGTGGTTCTCTCAGAACACTTCTACTTTTCTCTGTTTCCACATTGGTGTTTCATATAAGACTTTCTGAAAGGTATCCCATGCTAAAGAAAGTTTGCAAACCCCTGGACTAAAACAACTGTTTCCTTCCAGCTCTCACACCCTCTGATTCTTTAACATTCAATGATAAGAGGGATGCATGCCTGCTAAAGCAACCAGAAAGTTCTCAGTTAGAGTATTACCTAGATATGGATCGAATCTGCAAATTGAAGAGATGCTTGAAGGATGTGAAAGAGGAAATTTAGAGAAACCCAGATGGCGCATCTTATTTCCGGGTTAGGAAGGAGACCTGTATCACTCTTTCTTCCTTCCCTACTTACAGCCAATATCTACCCCTTACTCAGTGGTTCTCAATTCTGACTGTCTAACAGATTAGCCTGTAAAATTATTCAGGGATCTGGGCTCCTGAGATTCTGAGTCAACAGATGTAGAGACAGAGTTTTTTCAGCTACTTCATTTTAATTTGGTTTTGTTTTAAGATCCATAGGTCATTTTGGTGTGCAGCTAGGACTGAGAATCTCTGCTTGGCTTCAGCTCTCCAACCATCACTAAGACCATTCCCTTAAAAGACATTAATGACCTCCCACAATGTCAGTTTTCATTTTTAGGCAGATGACCCCAAACTGAACTCTCAAGAGACATCCATCTTCCATCTCGGTGTTTCAGAAGCACTTCACCCACCAACCAGTCTTGTCTCGAATATCTATCATTCTGTTAGTGGCCCAGCCCTTCTTCCAATGTCTAAATCTTCCAATGACCTGAAGGCATCTTTGATTCCGCCATTCCTGTGCTCCCAGTGTGCTATCTGCACAAACTTAACAAACCTACCCTGTATCTGACCCTAAATCAGATCCCAGCCTCCTATTCCTACTGCCACTCTTCAACCATGCTCCCTTTATGTCTTGTCTACATTGTTTATAGCCACTTACAGAATTCTCATTTTCCCATCTTTACCCTCTTTGATCCATATTAATCTGACTTTGTTAGCCCCTTGTTTAAATAATTACAATGCTTCCCTATGGCCTACCCCTAAAAAAATAAACCCCTTCGGGCTTCCCTGGCGACGCAGTGGTTGAGAGTCCGCCTGCCGATGCAGGGGACGCGGGTTTGTGCCCCGGTCCGGGAAGATCCCACATGCCGTGGAGCGGCTGGGCCCGTGAGCCATGGCTGCTGAGCCTGCGCGTCCGGAGCCTGTGCTCCGCAACGGGAGAGGCCACAACAGTGGGAGGCCCGCGTACCGCAAAAAAACAATAAAATAAAATAAAAATAAACCCCTTCATCTTTTAGGTTCCACAGTAGGAACCCAATCTAAGTTTCCAGCCTCATCTTCAATTACATAGCAGCATGAACACAATACACCAACCAAAGAGCATGGCTCTCTCTTCCCTACACATGTCCTAGGCTTTCCTGACTATGTGCCTTCACCCTTAACCACTCTCTCAGCCCAGAAGACCCTCCTCCCCATTCTATGCCACTCCCTTCCTAAAGGCTCTCCACAGTCTCCAAGTGAATCTGAAGCACAACGGAAAACATTGTGCTTGGCCCTCTTTCATGACAGTCATTATATCCTGTCTTGTAGTGTAGTTATCTATGGCCATAACTTATCCCGTTTACTGAGCCATTGCTTCTTCAGAGAATGTCCTGTGAGCCTTGCAGCTATATAGAAAGAGAGTGGACTTTGGAGCCAGACAGCCCTGTGTTGCAATTCCAGCTCTGCCACCCAACAGCTGTTTGAACTGGTTCATATTATTCACCCCTTCCCTGCTTTAGTTTCCCCATCTGTAAAATGGGAATATTAATATGCAGTTCCTAGGATTAGTGTGACATTTTAATAATATAGTACATGTAAGGTGCCTGACACAAGAAAGGCCCTCAAAAAGTTGTGGTTCCCATTAGCAAATGTCAAATGGAGGCTGGACAGGCCTTCATCTATAATGGAAGGTGATATCCTGCTAACCCAGCTTCATGGGAACCTTCCTCTATAGATATTCACCACCTGGTACGTTTTACTCATTAAGATGATAACAAGGCTACTTTAAATTTTGAGACAAGATTCTGAAGCAGACTATTGGTTTCTTCCCTTTTATCTATTGGCAAATAATAATAAGGGTGGGTAGAAATAGTGAAATGGTTGGTAGACAGGAAAGGGAAGAAAAAGCAGCATGAAAACATTGGATTAAGATATCCAGCAATACATACTGAGAGACATAAAATGGCCACAATTTTGCCAAGCAAATATTATCAACTTGCATTATGCAGTATGTAAAGGAATAACCCACCAAAGTCAGGAGGGTAGAAATCATTAAATAAAAGTACAGTTATTAACATAATACATTAAATCATTACATGAAATACAAAAAAATTACTTCTATAGATGCTTAAAGTGTATTTGATAAGATTCAACACCAATCCCTACTAACATTATTTTAAGAGTAGAAATGGAAAAAATATTTCTTTAATATAAGAAAAAGTAAGGGCAGACAGCAGAAGCAAGAAGAACTATAATCCTGCAGGCTGTGGAACAAAAACCACATTCACAGAAAGACAGACAAGAGGAAAAGCCAGAGGGCTATGTACCAGATGAAGGAACAAGATAAAATCCCAGAAAAACAACTAAATGAAGTGGAGATAGGCAACCATCCAGAAAAAGAATTCAGAATAGTGATAGTGAAGATGATCCAGGACCGCAGAAAAAGAATGGAGGCAAACATCGAGAAGATGCAAGAAATGTTTAACAAACACCTAGAAGAATTAAAGAACAAACAAACAGAGATGAACAATACAATAACTGAAATGAAGACTACACGAGAAGGAATCAATAGCAGAATAACTGAGGCAGAAGAACAGATAAGTGACCTGGAAGACAGAATGGTGGAATTCACTGCTGTGGAACAGAATAAAGAAAAAATAATGAAAAGAAATGAAGACAGCCTAAGAGACCTCTGGGACAACATTAAACTCAACAACATTCGCATTGTAGGGTTCCCAGAAGGACAAGAGAGAGAGAAAGGACCCGAGAAAATATTTGAAGAGACTATAGTCGAAAACTTCCCTAACATGGGAAAGGAAATAGCCACCCAAGTGCAGGAAGCATAGTGAGTCCCATACCAGATAAACCCAAGGAGAAACACGCCGAGACACATAGTAATCAAATTGGCAAAAATTAAAGACAAAGAAAAACTACTGAAAGCA
The DNA here is from genome assembly GCF_937001465.1 of Orcinus orca. NCBI lineage: Eukaryota > Metazoa > Chordata > Mammalia > Artiodactyla > Delphinidae > Orcinus > Orcinus orca. Next base: position 18,776,940 of record NC_064562.1, read on the forward strand.
GCAAGGGAAAAACAACAAATAGCATACAAGGGAACTCCCATAAGGTTAACAGCTGATTTCTCAGCAGAAACTCTACAAGCCAGAAGGGAGTGGCATGACATATTTAAAGTGATGAAAGAGAGGAACCTATAACCAAGATTACTCTACCCAGCAAGGATCTCATTGAGATTCAACGGAGAGATCAAAAGCTTTAAAGACAAGCAAAAGCTAAAAGAATTCAGCACCACCAAACCAGCTCTACAACAAATGCTAAAGGAAATTCTAAGTGCGAAACACAAGAGAAGAAAAGGACCTACAAAAACAAACTCAAAACAATTAAGAAAATGGTAATAGGAACACAAATATCGATAATTACCTTAAATGTGAATGGATTAAATGCTCCAATCAAAAGACACAGGCTCACTGAATGGATACAAAAACAAGACCCATATATATCTTGTCTACGAGAGACCCACTTCAGACCTAGGGACATGTACAGACTGAAAGTGAGGAGATGGAAAAAGATATTCCATGCAAATGGGAATCAAAAGAAAGCTGGAGTAGCAATATTCATATCAGATAAAATAGACTTTAAAATAAAGAATATTACAAGAGACAAGGAAGGACACTACATAATGATCAAGGGACAAATCCAAGGAGAAAACAATTATAAATCTATATGCACCCAACATAGGAGCACCATAATATACAAGGCAACTGCTAACAGCTATAAAAGAGGAAATCGACAGTAACACAATAATAGTGGGGACTTTAACACCTCACTTACACCAATGGACAGATCATCTAGACAGAAAATGAATAAGGAAGCACAAGCTTTAAATGACACAATAAACCAGATAGATTTAGTTGATATTTATGGGACATTCCATCCAAAACAGCAGATTACACTTTCTTCTCAAGTGCGCATGGAACATTCTGCAAGATAGATCACATCTCGGGTCACACATCAAGCCTCAGTAAATTTAAGAAACTTGAAATCATATCAAGCATCTTTTCTGACCACAACGCTATGAGATTAGAAATGAATTACAGGGAAAAGAACATAAAAAACACAAACACATGGAGGCTAAACAATAGGTTACTAAATAACCAAGAGATCACTGAAGAAACCAAAGAGGAAATCAAAAAATACCTAGAGACAATTGACAATGAAAACACGATGATCCAAAGCCTATTGGATGCAGCAAAAGCAGTTCTAAGAGGGAAGTTTATAGCAATAAAATTCTACCTCAAGAAACAACAAACACCTCAAATAAACAATCTAACCTTACACTTAAAGGAATTAGAGAAAGAAGAACAAACAAAACCCAAAGTTAGTAGAAGGAAAGAAATCATAAAGATCAGAGCAGAAATAAATGAAATAGAAAACAATAGCAAAGATCAATAAAACTAAAAGCTGGTTCTTTGAGAAGGTAAACAAAATTGATAAACCATTAGCCAGACTCATCAAGAAAAAGAGGGAGAGGACTCAAACCAAAAAAGTTAGAAATGAAAAAGAAGCTACAACAGACACCACAGAAATACAAAGCATCCTAAGAAACTACTACAAGCAACTCTATGCCAGTAAAATGGACAACCTGGAAGAAATGGACAAATTCTTAGAAAGGTATAACCTTCCAAGACTGAACCAGGAAGAAACAGAAAGTATGAACAGACCAATCACAAGTAATGAAATTGAAACTGTGATTAAAAATCTTCCAACAAACAAAAGTCCAGGACCAGATGCCTTCACAGGTGAATTTTATCAAATATTTAGAGAAGAGCTAACACTCTATATGTATTCTCTATACTTAGAGAATCCTAAGGATGCCACCAGAAAACTCCTAGAGCTAATCAATGAATTTGGTAAAGTTGCAGGATACAAAATGAATGCACAGAAATCTCTTGCATTCCTATACACTAATGACGAAAAATCTGAAAGAGAAATTAAGGAAACACTCCCATTTACCATTGCAACAAAAAGAATAAAATACCTAGGAATTAACCTACCTAGGGAGACAAAAGACCTGTATGCCAAAAACTATAAGACACTGATGAACGAAATTAAAAATGATACCGACAGATGGAGAGATATACCATGTTCTTGGATTGGAAGAATCAATATTGTGAAAATGACTATACTACGCAAAGCAATCTACAGATTCAATGCAATCCCTATCAAATTACCAATGGCATTTTTACAGAACTAGAACAAAAAAACTTAAAATTTGTATGGAGACAGAAAAGACCCCGAATAGCCAAAGCAGTCTTGTGGGAAAAAAATGGAGCTGGAGGAATCAGACTCCCTGACTTCAGACTATACTACAAAGCTACAGTAATCAAGACAGTATGGTACTGGCACAAAAACAGAAATATAGATCAATGGTACAAGATATAAATCCCAGAGATAAACCCACGCAATTTTGATCAACTAATCTATGACAAAGAAGGCAAGGATATACAATGGAGAAAAGACAGTCTCTTCAGTAAGTGATGCTGGGAAAACTGGAGAGCTACATGTAAAAGAATGAAATTAAAAACACTCCCTAACACCATACACAAAAATAAACTGAAAATGGTTTCGAGACCTAAATGGAAGACCGGACACTATAAAACTCTTAGAGGAAAACATAGGAAGAACACTCTTTTTTTTTTTTTTTTTTTTTGTGGTACACGGGTCTCTCACTGTTGTGGCCTCTCCCTTTGCGGAGCACAGGCTCCGGGTGCGCAGGTTCAGCGGCCATGGCTCACTCGCTCCATGGCATGTGGGGTCTTCCCTGACCGCGGCACGAACCCGTCTCCCCTGCATCGGCAGGCGGACTCTCAAACACTGCGCCAGCAGGGAAGCCCAGAAGAACACTCTTTGACATAAATCACAGCAAGATGTTTTTTGACCCACCTCCTGGAGTAATGGAAATAAAAACAAAAGTAAACAAATGGGACCTAATGAAACTTCAAAGCTTTTACCCAGCAAAGGAAACTACAAACAAGATGAAAAGACAACCCTCAGAATGGGAGAAAATATTTGCAAATGAATCAACGGACAAAGGATTAATTTCCAAAATATATAAACAGCTCATGCAGCTCAATATTAAAGAAACAAACAACCCAATGCAAAAATGAGCAGATGATCTAAATAGACATTTCTCCAAAGAGAACATACAGATGGCCAAGAAGCACATGAAAAGCTGCTCAACATCATTAATTATTAGAGAAATGCAAAGCAAAACTACAATGAGGTATCACCTCACACCGGTTAGAATGGGCATCATCAGAAAATCTACAAACAACAAATGCTGGAGAGGGTGTGGAGAAAAGGGAACCCTCTTGCACTGTTGGTGAGAATGTAAATTGATACAGCCACTATGGAGAACAGTATGGAGCTTCCTTGAAAAACTAAAAATAGAATTACCATATGATCCAGCAATCCCACTACTGGGGATATACCCAGAGAAAACCATAACTCAAAAAGACATATGCACCCCAATGTTCATTGCAGCACTATTTACAATAGCCAGGACATGGAAGCAACCTAAATGCCCACTGACAGACGAATGGATAAAGAAGATGTGGTACATATATACAATGGAATATTACTCAGCCTTAAAAGGGAACAAGATTGGGTCATTTGTTGAGACGTGGATGGATCTAGAGACTGTCATGAAGAGTGAAGTAAGTCAGAAAGAGATAAATATCGTATATTAATGCATATATGTTGAACCTAGAAAAATGATACAGATGAACTGGTTTGCAGGGCAGAAATTGAGACACAGATGTAGAGAACAAACTTATGGACACCAAGCGGGGAAAGTGGTGGGCAGGGGTGGTGGTGGTGGGATGAATTGGGAGATTGGGATTGACATATATATACTAATTTGTATAAATGGATAACTAATAAGTTGTATAACTTATACAACTGGTTATACAACTGCTTATATAACTGCTGTATAAGAAAATAAATAAAATAAAAATCAAAAATTCAAAAAAATAAAAATAAAAAAGAAGTAAGTCTGATATTCCTCTAACACATGTAATAGAAGAAAATCTGACTCTTAATGTTCAGCTTTTTGTAGAAAAACTCCATTAAAACAGAAATGTGTACAAATGATAAATGTATATAGCTCAATAAATTTTTCAAAAATTAAATGTGAATGCAGAATAAAAGACAGATAATGCTCTATACTTAAGGTGCTGCCCTCATGTTTCCGTTCCATTCTCTAGCTGCATCCATGCAAAGAAGTGACCTCTGTTAACATTAAGTAAATGTACCTCTTTTTGAGGTATACAGATGTAATCATGTTATCTGAATTACTTTGTTCAACATTATGTTTTTGACATTTTTTCATGTTTTGTTTCTAACTATGACTAGTATATTCTATTGATGAATAGTGTTCTAAAAAAAAAAAGAAAGAAGTATAAGATTAAGACTAACAGCCAGTATTATATGTAATAGTAAAACATTAGTGATATCACCATTAAAAATATGTACAAAAGGGGCTTCCTGGTCATGCAGTGGTTAAGAATCTGCCTGCCAATGCAGGGGACACAGGTTCGAGTCCTGGCTGGGAAGATCCCACATGCCGCAGACCAAGTAAACCCATGCGCCACAACTACTGAGCCCATGCGCCACAACTATTGAAGCCCACGCGCCTAGAGCCCGTACTCCGCAGCAAGAGAAGCCACCACATGAGAAGCCCACACACTGCAACAAAGAGTAGCCCTTGCTTGCCGCAACTAGAAGAAAGCCCGCGTGCAGCAATGAGGACTCAACGCAGCCAAAATAAATAAATAAATATATTTATATATATAATAATATGTACAAAAGAAGGAATATTACTTAATATTGTTCTGAAAGTTATAGCCAATACAACATGACATAATACAAAATTAAAAGTATATTATTAATAATGAAGAGATAAAAAGACATTTATTTGGGGATGAAGTCATTATACAGGTCCAAAGAAATAATTTAAAAATTGATTAAACACAAGGGGATGAATGTAAGATAAACACACAGAAATCAAAAGCGTTCCATACAGTTGACATTATAAGCTAGAAACTTTTAAAATATATATTTATATGTAATTCTAAAAAAGATTTGAGATGGTTGTGAGAAAAAATGAATATAGAGAGCCCATGCACAGTAACAATAAAAATATAAAACATCTTAGAAATAGCCTTAATGCATAATTTCTTTCATCTATGCAAAGAAGAGAGCAAAATTTTATTGAGATATATTTAGTGAAGCTTGAGAAAATGGAAAAATATGCTGTGTTTCTGAGCAGGAGGACATTGTTACAAATATTTACATATTTTCAAAATAATATAGGTTTAATCACGACTGTCATCAGTCAAACTACTATATGCCTAACAAAATTCTAGGTACTGAGGATAACCATGCAAGCAGTAAGTAACACAAAGACTCTGCCCACATGGTGTTTAGATATTTATGGAGTTGACACACCAAACAAATAAAGTCTTACCCTTATACAACGTTAGGAAATGATACATGCGTTGAATAAAAATAAAACAGGGTCAAGTGAGAATGAAGGGCAAGGATGCTGTTTAGAATAGAGGGGTCATGAAAAGCCTCTGAAGAAGTAACATTTAAACAGATATTTGAATAAAGTGCAGTGGAGAGCCATATGGCTGTCGGGAGGAATAGTGTTTCTTGCAGAGGGAACAGCAAATGCAAAGACCCAGACATGGAACCATGTTTGACGTCTTCCAGGAATAAAAAGTAATCCAGTGTTGCTGAAGCAGAGCAAGTGAGGTGGTCATTGGTAGGGGATGAGGACAGAGGTAATGAGGGACAGATCATATGTGGGCCTTGTAGACCACATAGGGACTTTGGGTTTTGTCCTAAGTCTGATGGTAGCCATTGGTAGATTTTGATCAGGTGAGAATGTGATCTAATTACATTTTTTAAAAAGATTTGTCTGGCCTCAGTGCTGAGAATAGTTAAGGTAGAGGTGAGGGGGGAATAGTGAGATCAATGAGGAGGGTATTTCAATGATTCAGGCTGGAAAAAATAGGCCTGTATTGGGTAGTGGGGTAGAGTAATCAAAAGTGGAATCCAGATATAGGTTGGAGGTAGACATAAAAGATTTGCTGATGGGTTGAGTAAGAGGGGTAAGGGAAAGAGAAGAATCAAGGTTGGCCACTAGGTTTTTGTCTTGAAGCAACTGGCTGGATCATAGTGTTACTTAATGAGGTGAGGTGAAGACTGGAAAAGGAGCAGGAGTTGGGGGACTGAAATCAAGAGCTGTGTTTTGAAGATGTCGAATTTGAAACTTCTATCAGACTCCAAGTGGAGATGTTGAGCAGGCAGTTTCCATGAATCTGAAACTCAGGGGAACTTCTCAGGCCATCAGCATGTAGCTGGAATGTAAAGGCAGAAGATTGGATGAGGTCATCTATGGAGAGAATGCACAGAGAGACACCCAGGGCCCACCAGTGTTTAGAGTTTGAGACAAGGAAGAAGATCCTTTAGAGAAGACTGAAAGGAAGCAGCTAATAAAATAGGAGAGAACCTGGGAGAGTTTGGAGTCTCAGAAGCCAAATAAGTAGTTTAATATAACTCCCATCAAAAATATCAATGATTTATTTTTATTAACTGACAACATCATTCTAAAACGTATCAGCAAAGCTTAATGCACACCTAGGATAATGGACCATCTTGTCACATATTTCTTTCTAAACAACTGATCTGGACATGATGTTTTTATGACCTTGTAAAATGAAAAGGAAATCTTTCTTACTTAAAAATAATCTATTTACCTATGTAAGCACTCTGTCTTCCACTATACAACCCCTCCATTTTACACGGGCACACTTGTTTCAGTCACCTTGCTGGTGTCCTTGCAGCAAGTTAATAATATGTAGCAGGAGTTTGAGAAAAATTTGTCTAAAAAATTTTGCTTTTGATACTTGGAAATTGATCCTATTTTATATAAGAATCTATTATGCCATTAGAAAGCATATTAAACCATTGGCCAGGCATAAATTATTCAATAAATAGTGTTGGGACAAGTGTCGAGAAATATGAAAACTAAATTGTTTTCTCACTTCATTCTACACACCAAAGTAAATTCTAGACTGATTAAAAGTTAAATCTTTAGGGAGTTGCCTGGTGGCCTAATGGTTAGGATTCTGAGTTTTCACTGCCAATGGGCCAGGTTCAATACATACAAATGAATCACTGTGCTGTACACCTGAAACCAACATGATACTGTAAATCAACTATACTTCAATTTAAAAATAAGTAAAAAAAAAAAAAGAGGAAATTTAAAAAATAGAAAATACAACATCTATTTATAAAACTTCAACAAGGGGGAAGCTTTCCTAAGCTTAGAAATAACAGAAGACATTATAAAGCAAAAGACCAGCAGATTTGAATATATAAAAATAAAAAATGCTATGCACGAAAAACCATACAGTAAATGTTAAAATGGGAAAATGTTTTCAATAAAATGTCAAAGTTGATATATTTTCTACATAAAGAGTTTATGCAAACTGATAAGAAAAGCAATAGGATATAAAAATAGATAACTAATAGGGACCTACAGTATAGCACAGGGAACTCTACTCAGTACTCTGCAATGACCTGTATGGGAAAAGAATCTAAAAAAGAGTGGATATATGTGTATGCACAACTGATTCACTTTGCTGTACACCTGAAACTAACACAACATTGTAAATCAACTCTACTCCAATACCTCTGTTTTGCCCCTCCCCCCCAACTGGTAACCACTAGTTTGTTCTCTATTATCTGTGTCTGTTTCTTTTTTGTATATTTACTAGTTTGTTTTATTTTTTAGATTCCACATATAAGTGATATCATACAATATATCTTTAAGAGAGCCCTCTTTTGTTCCGATGGTATACATTTAGACAAGCAACTTGAATTTGTATCAAGATCCTTAAAAAAGGTCCATACTCAATGGATGGCCCAGCATTTCTACTTGTAGACTATCTTAAAGAAATAATTCTTATATGGAGAAAGCATTTTACCAAAAAAATAAATAGGATTATTTATAATAGCTTCAAAATGGAAATAGAAAAGTTTTGCAGATACAGTGGACATGAAATGGTTAAATTAGAAAAACAGCTTTCCCTGTTACAGCCAGAAGTAATTCTTAATGCTACAAAGGAAGTTTCACTGTGTGCATATTTCTGCCCAGTGGGGATCTCTTTGTAGTTCTGACCCTAATCAGTAAGTCAGTCCACCAAAAGAAGAATTTAACTTCCATCCACACAATGTGGGCGGACCAGGGAACACAGAGAACCCAGATGAAAGGACTAGAAAGCTCCAGGGTCTTACAATTGAAAGGGAGGCTCCTCTGATAACAAATAAGTAGCAGGAGACATTTTGCAGAGTTTACTGAAGGAAAACAAAGTTTCCTTTGTGATAAAATTGATAAAGACTATTATTTTGAGCAAACTCAAAGCAAAGACAGACTTTCTGCAGAGAAATAAGGGCTACAATAAAAGAAAATGACATTCTTGCAAAACTAGCACAGGAAAGAAGGTGAAGATCAGTAGCAGAACTCAGGTGAAGTTCAAAGTAGAGGAATCTGGACCAGACTGGAGGCTGCTTACTTAGTCACACTGCCATGCATATTCCTTTATTCACTCATTCACTCTTTCATTAATTTATTAGTTGATTCATCAACTATTTATTGAGCAGCAAATATATGCCAGGCACTAAGCAAGTATTGGAGGTTCAGGCTTCCCTGGTGGCGCAGTGGTTGAGAGTCCGCCTGCCGATGCAGGGGACACGGGTTCATGCCCCGGTCCGGGAAGATCCCACATGCTGCGGAGCGGCTGGGCCCATGAGCCATGGCCGCTGAGCCTGCGCGCTCCGCAGCAGGAGAGGCCGCGGCAGTGAGAGGTCCGCGTACCGAAAAAAAAAAAAAAAAAGTACTGGAGGTTACCTTACTGAAAAAGACAGAGATCTTTCATAGGACACATAATAGTTGCAAAGCTAATCTAACTCAGAAGATCAGAGATCCTTCTTTGGGTTTCTATGAGATTTGAAATTTTAAGTAAAGTTTGAAAAGTGAAAAAGATTTAGCTAAGGTAAGGATTTTTACCAATTCCTTAGTGGGGAAGGAACTGGAAATCTTATTTGTGGTTTACTGAATATATGGTGCACATATGTTTTCTATACAGTGAAATTAAGTGTAATTATAGCTTTTGTTCCATTGTACGAATTCCATCATATTCAACAAATTCTATTATTTTTATAAAGACCTAAATTATTCATCTGGATAGATTTTTAGGCTGAGTGACCCTTTCCATCTATTTAGTCAAGATTCTGGTATTTAGCAACACTTCTGTCTGGGTTTCTAACCATTACCAAAACTTAACCATTTAGTATAAGCTTATTAAGATCATACTTTCATTTAAAACAAATATGTGTTGAACACCTGTTGTGTGCTAAGCTCTATTTTTGCAGCTGAAGTTACAGTGGAAAGGAAGACAGAAAAGGTCCCTGACTTTATGGAGTTCACATTCTAGTATGAACTTAAATTCTATGCTTCTAATGTTCTAATTAACATTCCCAATAGCAATACATAGGGATGCCACTTCATTGTATTGTATTGGGCATTATTTTTCTTGCTTTTTTTTTTTTTTTTTTTTTTTTGCGGTACGCGGGCCTCTCACTGTTGTGGCCTCTCACCGCTGTGGAGCACAGGCTCCGGATGCGCAGGCTCAGCGGCCATGGCGCACGGGCCCAGCCGCTCCGTGGCATGTGGGATTTTCCCGGACCAGGGCACGAACCCGTGTCCTCTGCATCGGCAGGCGGACTCTCAACCACTGCGCCACCAGGGAAGCCCTGTTCTTGCTTTTATAATGAAGAAAAGTACAAAAAACCATTAGGGCATTGTTACAGGTTGAACTATGTCCCTGCAAAAAGATATGTTAAAGTCCTAACCCCCATTACCTCAGAATGTGACCTTACTTGGAAGTAGGGTTTTTGTAGATGTAATTAGTTGCCATGAAGTCATCAGGGTGGGCCCTTATCCAGTATGCCTGGTGTCCTTATAAAAAGGGGAAATTTGGACACAGAGACCTATACAAAGGGAGAATGCCATGGGAAGATGAAGATAGAGATCGGGGCTATGCAACTGCAAGCCAGGGGATGACAGTGACCACAGCAAACCACCAGAAGATAGGAGAGGGGTGTAGAGCAGATTTTCCCTCACGACACTCAGAAGAAATCAGCTCTGCCAACCCATCAGTCTCAGACTTCCAGCCTCCAGACAACCTTTCTGTTGTTTAAGCCACCCAGTCTGTGGTACTTTGTTATGACAGCCCTAGCAAACAAATACAGGCATATTTCTTACTTTGGGTTCCCCTAAAAGCAAAGATTGAGAAAAGGACTTGGGTGTATCAATGTTTGACAACTGTGCACAGGATATAAACCTTGCTCTCAGAAGTATTGCAATGTTTTGTTAGTTTTCTCTTATTTTCCCAGGGGGTTTAGACCTAAAGGATAACCAAGCAAACCAAAGGCCTTCAATGAACAATAAAAGTCTCCACCACAGACTGCCAAATTTGGGTACTCAATGATTAGAATGGGATGCAGGAGTGGATCTAGGTTTTGTGGGGAGTGAAGTTAATCTTCTCTAAAAGCATCAAATGATAAACTAAAAATTAGGTACAAAAGTCAATATTTATTTAGAATAAAAGGGAATTAAAACAAATTACAAATATTAGAAAGATGATAAACACTATGAATACCCCTAAATCTTGAAATATATAACATTCTTGTTTCTTAGTTGTCTCACACCCTTTCACAATGTTTTTTTCCTACGTATTTTGACTGCATGTTTTTTGATCACCTCTTCATATGGCACCAAGTTTGTTACGTGATTTTCAATAGACAGAAAAGAAAATTCTCTTCCTTTAGCATTTGTGTTTCATTATTGACAATGCGATGCATAAAACATGCAACTTCACACACAGATGTACTCACTGCTACAGAATTTTGAGCCAGAAAGACAGGAATTCTAATAAATCTATTTTAGATTATTTCCAGAAAAAATGTATTTGGAGTTTATATATAATGTATTATCAAGTATATATATTCCTGACAGGAGAGAATTTCCGCCTTGATGAGGCATTGATGATAACTGAATCCTCTGCTTATAATTTTACACATCTGATGCTTGGAGGAATTTTCCACAGAATTGCTTCTGGCTCTGATCAGTGCAAGCCTTGCTCTCTCTATTCCCCACATACTTCCAGTGTTAGGTGCTGCAGGACACATCCTTATGCTGACATGACTTCTGACCCTGGTCCTTCAAGTCACAATGCCTGGTAAGTTGGCTGAAGGGCATGAAGAGTATCCAGAAGCCACTTCTATACCAGGCCACCCAAGAACAGCTTAACTATATAAAGGAGTGACTGGGACCTCATAAATATATCCCACTGAGCCCAAACTTACTGTGCTCCCAACTCAACTTGCCCCGTAACCAGATCCCCAAAACGCTTGTGTCCTTGACTTAACTGCAGTGTGATACATAAAAGTATTTTACTTTTTTACAAAGTTCACAAAAATCTATAACTGTGTGAATGTGTCAGGATCTTTCCCAGGACCTTAGAAGGAGCCCATACATGAAAGGACCCCTTCATGAGAGGGACTGGGAAGCTTAAATTTCATTTGCTTCATGGGAAACCTACCTTTCATGATGCTAAAATGAATGATCAAAAGCTTCATCACAGATATGTTTTTTACATAGTTAATTTTTGATCATTTGTCCTTTGACAGCAGGGAATAAAGTTTAGACAACCCCTCTGGGGCAATGGTTGGCTGTGATGCAGTAGAAGGAGAGTGGGTAAATGAGAAAGGAATTGTTAGAAGAATTGGAAAGTGGTACTGGTAGTGACAGAATAGGATAATTAAATAGTTTAGAAATCCCACTAGGGGATTAAAGACAGAAAGGGAATTTTAACAGAGTTTGGGAGACTGTTGTAAGCTAATGACCAATCCAGAAAAGATCCAGTAACCTAGCAATAATCTACTCTACCTTGAATGAAGACCAGGCACATTCAAGTACCAGGCACACTCAAGCCACAAATCCTGATAGTTAAAACACAAGACAGTACATATAGGGTCCATGTCTTGTTACATGAAGTCAGGGAGTTAATGGTCCTTGAAGAATAGCATTTCTGCATGTAGACAAGACAGAAATATAGATGAAAGGGGAAAGAAACTAGGTGACAGGGGACATTATACCTAAACCTGAGATGAATGACCACATTTTAGTATATGTTACCACCCTTCTGCTAATATACACATGATTTAAATAGTGCCATGACAGTCCAGTTAGACCATATAGGGGCAAAGGAGAAACTAGTGATCTAAGCCTTGACATCTACCCAACATGAGGAAGATGGTCTTCTCCCCTCCCCACTTTTTCTTTGATTATAAAAACGTAGCCCTCTTTGATCTTGGGGCTGTGCTCCCTTGTCTGCCCACTTGTATCTCTCACAAGCATCCTATGCTAATAAACTCACTCTTCGCCTTTCACTTTGCCTCACGTTGAATTCTTTCTCTGCAGAGACAAAAGAAGCTGAGCTTCAGTAAATCCTGACACCAGGTGAGAAGTTTCAATTAAAAGACAGGGGGTTGGGGCTTCCTTGGTGGTGCAGTGGTTGAGAATCCGCCTGCCAATGCAGGGTACTCGGGTTTGAGCCCTGGTCCAGGAGGATTCCAGGAGCAACTGGGCCCGTGCGCCACAACTACTGAGCCTGTGCTCTGGAGCCCACGACCCACAACTGCTGAAGCCCATGCGCCTAGAGCCCGTGCTCCACAGCAAGAGAAGCCACTACATTGAGAAGCCTGTGCACCGCAGCGAAGAGTAGCCCCTGCTAGCCGCAAATAAAGAAAGCCCGCGCGCAGCAATGAAGACCCAACACAGCCAAAAATAAAAAAATAATTAAAAAAAAAAAAAAAAAGGACAGTGGGTCTGAGTCCCCTCCTAAGTCAGGGATCATGGGTTCAAGTCCCAATCTGAGGTGCGGCTGGGTGCGAGTCCCATCCGAGAAGGAGTGCAGTTTCAGTAGTGTGGATGGAAATAATAAGCTACGAGTCCAAAATATAAGCATTTTCTCTGTCCTTTACATCTAACATAAAGGCTAGAAGATGATCCTCAAAGACAAGATGTCTACCTGATTTTTTTAACCGAGGGAGTCAGGGAACTTCGTTTTGTTCAATCTAGAAAAGTCTGTGATATAAGAACCTATCCACTGAAATTAATATGAGTTATTACTTTGTATCTTATTTTCATGTGGGCTTCAGACCAAATGATTTTCCTAACATGTTTATAAATGGAAAGTACACAAGGTTTGTTTTTAGCATTGGTGATAATAAACTGGAAAATGCCTAAGTCTGTATTTGTCACAGTGACAGTAACGATAATGTTTGTAGGCCCACTAAATTCTGTTTGGTTTTGTATTCTTTGGTTCAACTGAAGGCATCGGCATTAAGGTAAGAAGAGACCTTAGCTATTGGGTAGATTTCTTTATAATAACAGGAGTACTCTTCTGGTTAATAATTAAATCACACTATTAAATCTTCAGATAGAGGAAAGGCAAATAAATAAATTTCAAAGGCATTAACACGTAATCTGTTTTTAGTGAGTATAAAAACAAAGACGCTAGTAGATCAATAAAAGTAACAACGACTTTAATAGTTTTTGACTTTGGTCTAAGCAGCTAGAGATTATGGGGTGTTCTTCCCCACCAAGAAGTATCCCGCTGATGGAGCTGTAAGGCTGAGGAATATGCTGATAAAGGGGTCCAGTTCTCTAACTGCCTTGATGTGTTCTCTCCTGTATTTATTTTCGCATGCTTTTGGAACAAATTACCTCTGTACTATCTTACAGTTCTGCAGATTAGAAGTCCAACATGGGCTCATGGGTTCAAATCAAGGTGTCAGCAGGCCTATGTTCCTTTCAGGAGGCTCTAGGAAATAATTCATTTTCTTGGCTTTTCCAGATTCTAGGGGTTGCTCATACTCCTTGGCTTGTGGCCACTCTTCTCCATCTTCAAGGCCAGCAATGCAGCATTTCTTCCATCAGCACATCTCTTTCTGACCACAGATGGGAAACTTTCTTCACTTTTCAGGGCTTACGTGATTAAATCTGACCCGCCTGAATAACCCAGGATAATCTCCAATTTTGAGGTCCTTAAATTAGTCACATCTGCAAAGTCCCTTATGCCACATAAGGTAACCTATTCACAAGTTCTGGGGATTAAAATCGGGATGTCTTTACAAGGGAGTCTTTATTCTGTCTACCACTGTTCCCTAGCCTAGAACGTGGAGTGGGGTGAGAGGTCAGCAGCCTTCCCACTTTTCTGCAAGGAACATTTCATGGAATATCTCCATTCTTAATCCGTCAAAGGGAAAGGTTTTCCAAAGTGGCAGTGCAAGAGTCAGATAGACAGGTATGGCTTTTCTCTTTTAAAATTAATAATAATAATAATACAGGAATACCTCAGAAGTATTGAGGGCTCAGTTGCAGACCACCACAATAAACCAAATACTAATAGAGCAAATCACACAAGCTTTGTGGTTTCCCAGTGCACATAAAATTATGTTTATGCCATACTGTAGTTTATTAAGTATGCAGCAGCAGTATATCTAAAAAATGTACAAACCTTAATTTAAAAATACTTTGTTGAGAGATTGGTTCAAGATGGCAGAGTAGAAGGATGTGCTCTCATTCCCTCTTGCAAGAACAACAGAGTCACAACTAACTGCTGAACAATCATTGACAGGAAGACACTGGAACTCACCAAAAAAGATACCCCACATCCAAAGACAAAGGAGAAGCCACAATGAGACAGTAGGAGGGGCGCAATCACAATAAAATCAAATCCCATAACTGCTGGGTGGGTGACTTACAAACTGGAGAACACTTATACCACAGAAGTCCACCCACTGGAGTGAAGGTTCGGAGCCCCATGACAGACTTCCCAGTCTGGGGGTCCGGCAATGGGAGGAGGAATTCCTAGAGAATCAGACTTTGAAGGCTAGTGGGATTTGCAGGACTTTGAGAGGATTGGGGGAAACAGAGACTCCGCTCGTGGACGGCACACACAAAGTACTGTGCTCAATGGGACCCAGGGGAAAGATCAGCGACCCCATAAGCGACTGAACCACACCTACCTGCTAGTGCTCTAGGGTCTCCTGCAGAGTCGGGGGGTGGCTGTGTGTCACCGAGAGGACAAGGACATTGGCAGCAGAAGTCCTAGGAAGTACTCCTTGGCATGAGCCCTCCCAGAGTCTGCCATTAGCCCCACCAAAGAGCCCGGGAAGACTCCAGTGTTGGGTCGCCTCAGGCCAAACAACCAACAGGGAGGGAACCGAACCCCACCCATCAGCAGACAAGCGGATTAAAGTTTTACTGAGCTCTGCCCACCAGAGCAACAGCCAGCTCTACCCAACACCAGTCCCTCCCATTAGGAAACATGCACAAACCTCTGAGATAGCCTCATCCACCAGAGGGCAGACAGCAGAAGCAAGAAGAAGTACAATCCTGCAGCCTATGGAACAAAAACCACATTCACAGAAAGACTGACAAGATGAAAAGGCAGAGGGCTATGTACCAGATGAAGGAACAACATAAAACCCCAGAAAAACAACTAAATGAAGTGGAGATAGGCAACCTTCCAGAAAAAGAATTCAGAATAATGATAGTGAAGATGATCCAGGACCTCGGAAAAAGAATGGAGGCAAAGATCGAGAAGATGCAAGAAATGTTTAATAAAGACCTAGAAGAATTAAAGAACAAACATGTAGAAGAATTAAAGAACAAACAAACAGAGATGAACAATACAATAACTGAAAAGAAAACTACACTAGAAGGAATCAGTAGCAGAATAACTGAGGCAGAAGAATGGATAAATGACCTGGAAGACAGAATGGTGGAATTCACTACTGCGGAACAGAATAAAGAGAAAAGAATGAAAAGAAATGAAGACAGCCTAAGAGACCTCTGGGACAACATTAAACACAACAACATTCGCATTATAGGGGTTCCAGAAGGAGAAGAGAGAGAGACAGAACCAGAGAAAATATTTGAAGAGATGATAGTTGAAAACTATAGTGGAACTAACCAACATGGGAAAGGAAATACCCACCCAAGTCCAGGAAGTGCAGAGAGTCCCATACTGGATAAACCCAAGGAGAAACACACCGAGACACATAATAATCAAATTTGCAAAAATTAAAGACAAAAAAAATTACTGAAAGCAGCAAGGGAAAAATGACAAATAACATACAAGGGAACTCCCATAAGGTTAACAGCTGATTTCTCAGCAGAAACTCTACAAGCCAGGATGGAGTGGCATGGTATACTTAAAGTGATGAAAGGGAAGAACCTACAACCAAGATTACTCTACCTGGCAAGGATCTCATTCAGATTACACAGAAAATCAAAAGCTTTACAGACAAACAAAAGCAAAGAGAATTCAGCACCGCCAAACAAGCTCTACAACAAATGCTAAAGGAACTTCTCTAAGTGGGAAACATAAGAGAAGAAAAGGACCTACAAAAACAAACCCAAAACAATTAAGAAAATGATGATAGGAACATACATATCGATAATTACCTGAAATGTGAATGGATTAAATGCTCCAACCAAAAGACACAGGCTTCCTGAATGGATACAAAAACAAGACCCATATAAACGCTGTCTACAAGAGACCACTTCATACCTAGGGACACATTCAGACTGAAAGTGAGGGGATGGAAAAAGATATTCCATGCAAATGGAAATCAAAAAATGCTGGAGTAGCAATACTCATATCAGATAAAATAGACTTTAAAATAAAGAATGTTACAAAAGACAAGGAAGGACACACATAATGATCAAGGGATCAATCCAAGAAGAAGAGATAACAATTATAAATCTATATGCACCCAACATAGGAGCACCTTGATACATAAGGCAACAGCTAACAGCTATAAAAGAGGAAATTGACAGTTACACAATCATAGTGCGGGACCTTAACACCTCACTTACACCAATGGACATATCATCCAAACAGAAAATTAACAAAGAAACACAAGCTTTAAATGACACAATAGACCAGATAGATTTAGTTGATATTTATAGGACATTCCATCCAAAAACAGCAGATTACACTTTCTTCTCAAGTGCGCACAGAACATTCACCAGGATAGATCGCATCTTGGGTCACAAACCAAGCCTCAGTAAATTTAAGAAAATTGAAATCATATCAAGCATCTTTTCTGACCACAATGCTATGAGATTAGAAATCAATTACAGGGAAGAAAATGTAAAAAACACAAACACATGGAGGCTAAACAATATGCTACTAAATAACCAAGAGAGGGCTTCCCTGGTGGCGCAGTGGTTGAGAGTCCGCCTGCCAATGTAGGGGACACGGGTTCGTGCCCCGATCCGGGAAGATCCCACATGCCGCGGAGCGGCTGGGCCCGTGTGCCATGGCCGCTGAGCCTGCGCGTCCGGAGCCTGTGCTCCGCAACGGGAGAAGCCACAACAGTGAGAGGCCCGCGTACCACAAAATAATAATAATAATAAAGTTTGAAATGTTGTAAGAATTACCAAAATGTGACAGAGTCACGAAGTGAGCAAATGCTGTTGGCAAAATGGTGCCAATAGACTTGTTTGACACAGGGTTGCCACAAACCTTCAGTCCGTAAAAAACACAATAACTGCGAGGGGCAATGAAGTGAATTGCAATACAACGAAGTATGCCTGTCGTGATAATAGTAATAACCATAATAAAAAGTTCATTGGTGAGATCTGTCCTCTTAAGAAGAACTCTGAGAGCTGTACTTTGTATGAGTTGAGTGGCTATCTAGCCTGCACATGAGACTGAGAGATAAAATAATACTACTTTGGCTGATTATACAATAAAACCAAAGGGCAGCAAAGTCCATATCCAGACTCCTGGGCGGTCCATTTCCCTTCACTGCTGCTTCATCATTTTGTACTTTCCTGATTTTGCCCAAATATTTGCAGTTTGGGTGGAGCCACAGCTTACCAGTCAACCCAGAGTTCATTTCACCTGTATGCTATTATTCAACTTGTTAGTAAACTCCAGTCTAACAAAGTTCCTTTGAACTTTACATATCAAAGAAAAATCACTTTTTTAGACTAACATCTAAAGCAGCTCAGCACACAGGGAGAGAGAGATGTCACAGCTGCGACTCAGAGACCCAAATGGGATGTTCTGGCAGGCTGTCACCTATTGAGTAGAAATCTTTCATTTTAGAAAATGATTGCTTCTTATAGAGACGTTGGCCTCTGCTAAGTAATCCTTTCCTTTTGTGCCTTGCCATTTAAACTGTTTACAATCAAAATGCTAACCTCTTACTTGTTCTTCCTTTGAATTGTTTTGTTAATTGTTACCCACAGATACTAGCCCACAATCAAGGCAGTTCTTTGTACACTACAATCAGGAATGAACAGATGAATGAATGGACAAAGGAGACGATGCTGTGCTGTAGATAAACCCAGGTCTATCAAGTCTTGGCTCCACTGATAATATCTCTATGGCCTTGGGCAGGTTAGCTTCTGTGGGCCTCAGTTTCTCCATCTAGAAAATGTGTGTAATCATACCCACCTTGTATGTTTACTGTAAGAATTTGAGATAATATATGTAAAATCTCTGAAATACAGAAACTGGCAGAAAATCTCTCTCAATAGGAATCATTACCCAGTGTTTTGCTCTTTGGGGATTACACAGCTAACACTCAATAATCCACATGTGGGTTATTCTCTTTGCAAATTAGCTCCAGCAAAATTTTGAAAGTAAGTAGATTTTCCCATGAACTCCTCATTTACTCTTGGCTGACTTCCCACCACCAATCTCATGTGTTTATAAAATGAACTCAATTTAAGAATAAGATACATATACATGAGTAGAAAGGTAAATCTGTGGCCACAAATGGGATACATTATAAAACCAGACATTTGTGACATTTGAATTCTCTAGCTTGCAGTTACTTGCCAAGATTGCTGAACAAGCCAGACGTAAAATTTTGAATTTCGTTGTATTAAATGGGGGGATAGGATGGCCAAATAATTGTGTGGTTTTGTAAATTTTAATTTTTTTTTTAACTTAACACTCTTAGATCATGTCTATTGTATGAACACCAGCACTAATTTTCAGCAAATATCTTTTGTGACATCTAAAATGTTTGCTGTCCCTGGCTCCATTGAGATCATCAGATCAGTCACATCTGACCTCAGTCCCCTCTCTGGGCCCCCAGAGAAGAGGACTAATCATTGTGGCTGGCTGATGAGTTACCAGCCATTCCACAGAGCTGAATCCCATAGATAAATAGAGAAGGAGCAAGGTTCAAGCCACTGAAAAAAGGCCGAAATATAAATACGTGGGGACGGTTAATAAAAGCAGTGAAAGTTGAAATTGAGGGTCTTAGGGTATAGTCCAGAAGGGAAGGCATCACAATTCCAAACCAAATTAAAGACCCCGCACTTCAAATACATTACCAGAGGCTGATGGATAAAGATTTCAAAATAAGGGGAAAAAAATGACAGTTAAGTGTTATTTCTGGTGTTTATGGATGAAGAAGAAAAAAAGTGAACAGAAGGAAAAGAAGGCAAAGGCCAAGGACCTTCACAGGGAAGAGTAGGGCTGGGGTTGGCTGACGCCAACACCAGGCGAGGAAGAATGGGGTGCCTGTCGCGTGCTCTGCTTTTTGTTTCTTTTTCAACAGCTTTATTGAGATGAAGTTCACATACCATAAAAGCCACCCACCTAAACTATACAATTCAAAGGTTTTTAGTATATTCACAGATATGTGCAACCATCACCACAGTCAATTTTAGAATATTTCCATCACTCCAAAAAGAAACTTTGTGCCTCTTAGCTATGACCTCCCATCCTCCCTCCCCTAACCCTAAGCAACCACTAATCTATTTTCCGTCTCTATAGATTTGCCTATTCTAGACATTTCATATAAATAGAATTATATAATACGTTGTTTTGTGTCTGGCTTATTTCACTTAGCGTAGTGTTTTCAAGGTTCATCCATGCCGTAGCATGTATCCGTACTTCATTCCTTTTTATGGCCAAGTAATATTCCACTGTAAGGATCTACCACGTGAGTTCATCCATTTGTCAATTGATGGACATTTTGGTTGTTTCTACCTTTTGGCTCTTATGATTATTATGAATAAACATTCATGCATAAGTTTTTGTGTGGACTTAATGTTTTCATTTTTCTGGTTATACACCTAGGAGTGGAAATTGCTGGGTCATATGTTAACTCGATGTGTAGCCATTTGAGGAACTGTCAGGTTGTTTTCCAAAGTGGCTACACTATTTACATATTACCAGCAGTCATAGGATGTTGCTCCACAACCTCACCTGCCATTTACTCTCATTGTCTGGCTTTAAATAGCCTCTTCTAGTAAGTCAGATAGAGAAAGACAAATATCATATGATATTGCTATTTTATGCAGAATCTTAAAAAAGTGATACAAATGAATTTATTTACAAAACAGATACAGACTCACAGACTTAGAGGACAAGCTTATGATTACTGGGGGGGAGGTGGGAGGGAGGGATAGATTGGGAGTTTGGGATTGACATGTACATACAACTATATTTAAAATAGATAACCAACAAGGACCTACTGTATAGCACAGGGAACTCTGCTCAATACTCTGTAATGACCTAAATGGGAAAAGAACTTGAAAAAGAATAGATTCATGTATATGTATAACTAAAGCACTTTGCTGTACACCTGAAATTAACACAACATTGCTCATCAACAACACTCCATTAAAAAATAAAAATTTTAAAAATAGCTTCTTCTATGTGATAAAAGAAGTGAGATGAAAACACAGGATTTGCTTTGGGGCAAAAACGCCCACTATTATTAGTGTTCAAAGAAATACTGATGTTCTACTTTTTTTAAAAATTTATTTTATTGAAGTATAGTTGATTTACAATGTTGTGTTAATTTCTACTGTACAGCAAAGTGATTCAGTTATACATATATATACTTCTTTCTCACATTCTTTTCCATTAGGGTTTATCACAGGATATTGAATATAGTTCCCTGTGCTATACAGTAGGATCTTGTTGTTTGATTTTCTACTTTATGGCTGTGAGCTGTTTTTCAGCATGTGCTATAATAATTTGGATAGCGAAAGAAAAACCCAAAGCTGGATTGGAACTATGTAAAAATTAATTCCTATGTTACCACTTACATAATAAACAGCCCAAAGTCTGCTCTCACCCCACCACCTTGAACTGGTGACCTGTTACTCCTTTTTGGTCCTGTGGGTGCCTTCCCCAAGTCACCGGCTTGAATTAGGTCACCTGGGGCGAAGCTCCCATTGGGCCTCTACTTCCTCCAATGCAACATGCAACAGAGTATACACATTAAAATATTTCTAATTGTACAATATCTTCATTATTAGATTAATATCTGTTTTTTCCTCTAGTTTGTAGAGCACTGGGGCAAAGTGACCTTGGCTATCTTTCCCGACACCCCCAGCGTCCAGCACTTGTGTGCACTCTGTAAGCATTTGTTAAATGAAGGAGCAGAAGGGTTTTACACTAAAGTTTTCCTGCTTAACGAAAATTTTCAGCAAGTGTGTACAAATTAAGCTTTACCAAGGTGTTTGCTTTGTTTAAATACAAAAAGCCCAAGCTGCATCTTAGCTTTTTGACGTGCTCCAAGAGCAGGCTTATTTTACCAGCAAATTGCTCCCTGAGTCAGCTAATGCTAAGGTATGTTCAATACTTGTCTAAAAACTATCCTAATCTTCCCTAACAGAGACCAGAGTAAAGCTGAAACAGCTCTTCTGACATTTGGGAAGCTCTGATTCTGTCAGTCATTTTCTGTTCTTTATCGTGTTTTTTTTTTTTTTTTTCCAAAGGAAAAAGCTGTTTTCCTGTGTGTGAGAACATTCTCTCCTATCTAATAATGCTCAGTTGTCTTTCTGTTCCATCAGTGTGCAGGAAACCACCTGTCCAATTGAGATCCGAGCTGGGCGTGTCAAAGTGTCTCATTTTATATAGATGTGCAGCTGTCAGATCAGGGATCAAAGCCTTGCTTTTAATGAAAACAAGTCATTTTTTACCAATATGACTGTAGAATTTATATGAATACAGCTCTCTGGATCAAATGATTGGCATTTGTACTTCTCAGGCTCCAATCATTTTAACAATGACTTGGTTTTCCAAATAAAAGGACAAGGGAAACCTCTGCTCCCTCCCGTCCAGTCCTACTCCTTCTGTTGTGGTCTCTAAATGGTGGGTAGTCTCATGGGTCTTGCTTGAGAGATCTGTTTTATTTAACCAATAGCATTAGAAAATTTTCTTTTGGGGGCTTCCCTGGTGGCGCAGTGGTTAGGAGTTCGCCTGCCGATGCAGGGGACGCGGGTTCGTGCCCCGGTCTGGGAAGATCCCACATGCCGCGGAGCGGCTGGGCCCGTGAGCCATGGCCGCTGAGCCTGCGCGTCCGGAGCCTGTGCTCCGCAACGGGAGAGGCCACAACAGTGAGAGGCCCGCGTACCGCAAAAAAAAAATTTCTTTTTGGATTAAAGGCCAGTATTTAAAATTGGGAAGATTTCACATAAAATTTTGACTTGCAACTTTTCTTGAAGAATCAAGCACTAGCAATACTGGGCAATGTTCCCACAGGGCAAATAATGTAGCCTCTAAGATGGTCCCCAATGATCCCACTTCCTGGTATGCATGCCCCTGTGAACTCTCTTCCCCTTGAGTGTGGGCTGAACCTGGTTTTTGTCTCTCCTGAGGTTAGGTTACAAAAGACTAATTTCCATCTTGTTTTCTCTCTTTCTTCTTTGCTTGCCCTGGAGGGAAGCTGGCTGGCATGTTGGGAGCTGCCCTAAGGAGAGACCCTCGTGGCAAGGAACTGATGCCTCCAGCCAACAACCAACAAGGACCCGAGGCCTGCCAACAGCCACGCCATCAGTTTGGATGTGTGTCCTCTCCCAGCTGAGCTTTAAGATGAAATCACAGACACAGCTGACACATTAATTATTGTCTGATGAGCGAACCTGGACCAGCGGACCCAGCTAAATGATGTTTGGATTCCTGGTCCACAATATCCGTGTATATTTATTTATTTATTTATTTATTTATTTACTTTCGGCTGTGTTGGGTCTTCGTTTCTGTGCGAGGGCTTTCTCTAGTTGTGGCGAGCGGGGGCCACTCTTCATCGCGGTGCGCGGGCCTCTCACTATCGCAGCCTCTCTTGTTGCGGAGCACAGGCTCCAGACGCGCAGGCTCAGTAGTTGTGGCGCATGCGCTTAGTTGCTCCGGGGCATGTGGGATCCTCCCAGACCAGGGCTTGAACCCGTGTCCCCTGCATTAGCAGGCAGACTCTTAACCACTGCGCCACCAGGGAAGCCCCACAATATCCATGTATAAATCAAGAAAATATATATTTGTGTTAAGAGAGTAAGTTTCGGGGTAATTTGTTACTTAGTAATAATAGGTAACTAATTCAGTGAGCACAGCTGTGCCCTTCGGCGTACATTCTCTCTGGTTTGTGCCTGTGCAGCCCTCCCCAGGGTGACTGAGACCCAGCCCCGCACTGTGCAGTAGGCCACCATTCACTGAGTCACCCCATCAGGACCTAGAGTCACCCCTCAGTCACCCAGTCGCCAAACCCTCTAGGATCGACCTCTGGTTTTCACTCCCCTTTCTTCACTCTGCCCTCTCTTCCCAGGGTTCAGCCCCTCACAACGTCTTGCTCGGGCTGTGGCAACAGTCTCCTAATTCTCCTCTCTGCTCCCTGTCTCCCCACCATCAGTTCATCTCGCCACACCGCCGACAGAGTGCTCTTTCTAAACTCTCTCCAGGATAAAATCCAAGCATCTGGGCTTGGCTTCCAAGGCCCTCTCTAACCAAGCCTGCCCCACACTCCAGCCGCACCCCTCCCACACCCCTCCTCGCTCCAGTCACCTGAAACTCCTCGCTAATCCTTAAACGTGCCACAGTAAACAAACGTACCTTTGCCCACACTGATCCCTTGGCTTGCAAGGGAACATCTCTTCCCTACTTGGTGACCACACCTCCTCTGTCGCCATCACCTCCTCTGTGAAGCCATTATTAAATCATACCCCAAGTGATTAACTGCTTCTTCCTTGTTGTCCCTACAGCCTTCAGTTCATGCACCTGCCTCTTTACCTGTCATTCTTCTCTTCCTGGTTAGTAAGCTCCTTGAGGAGGGGATGCTGAGATAGCCATCCTGCATTTCCAACACAGTGTCCGGCACAAGGGAGGTACTCAGTTCACAACATTGTTTCTACAAAACAGCAACAACCAAAATGATTCTGTTGTGTCCCCTTAATGTCACCCCTTTGACAGTCTTGCTCTCTGGAAGAGAAGCCACCCAACCTTCCCTCTTCTACTCATCCTTCAGGTCGCAGCTTGAACGGCACTCCCTCAAAGAACACTCCCTAATCCTTAGACCACATTGACCTCGCTCTCAGTGAGACTCAACACCGATGTAATCACTTACACAGCGTTCGCGCATTCCAGACACCGTTCTAAGTGATGTGTATATATATTAGTTCATTTAATCCTCACAACAATCAATCTGGGTCACCCTGATTGAAATGGAGGCATTTCAACCCAAGCAGTCTGGCTTGGGGTCCGTGTACCTAACAGCTTCTTTAATGCCCATTTAGCAGCACCTCCCTTCCCCCACCACTCACAGAAACAAACCATTAGATAGTAGGCCCTAAGAGGACAGGGTCAGGCCTACCTTACCAGTGTTTCCCCAACCCTGGGCTCCTGAGAACAGACGGACAAAGGAACTTTTGGAACCCAGTAATTTGTACCTGGTCCCCCAGGCTGGGCTTTGTACCTGATCCCCTGGGTCAAGGGATGCACCTCTGAGTGGCCCACCTCAGAGAGCCAACGGGAGTTTGCCACGTTTCATGACAAGGCCAGGTTTCTAAAGCTGGATAACGCAGAGATTTGCAGCAGGTTGCAACCTTCTCAGAAAGCAGGAGACATCCAGCCTCCATATCTGGGCATGAACACCTGGGGCCTGCTCTGCCACTGGCCACTGAGTGAGATCCGGGAACGATCCTTGTATCAACTCCTCACAGTGAAAGAGCTGATGTCTAGCAAGCCCATCTACAGTGTTCCAGAAACTCCCCACTCTGACCTCAAATCCCCACAGCGCTTCAAGGAAACGATCCTGTCAGAGCCTGAGATCACAAGGGCACACTTCCTGACGGCAGTGCTTCATCCCCAGCACCGAGAGCAACCCAGAGCAGCCCAGAGTGGGTGCTAGATAAATACTGTCTGGTGGACTTTACAGATGAGGCTCAGCAAGGTCCAGCTGGCGAGGTGTACGGTCGGGATTTCAACGCAAGTCTCTCTGAAGCTAAATCATGCTTTTCCCACGATTTCCCACTGAATGTCCCATCCCCAGTCGTTTCCCATTCCCAAGAAACTTCTCAGTACTGTTAGGGTCTTGACGGTGGAGAGGTGAGGGCCATGACACCCAGGGACCAAAATATGGCTTTTAAAAGTCGTACTTATTTATTTAGGTTTTTTTTTTTTATTTTGGTCGTGCCACACAGTAGGCGGGATCTTGGTTCCCAGACCAGGGATACAACCCATGCCCCCTGCAGTGGAAGTGTGGAGTCCTAACCACTGGACTGACAGGGAAGTCCCCTTAAAAGTGATACTTATGTGGCTTAGCCTGGCTGTGGATGTCACAGCACCTCAGAAGTTCTGTCTTAAAGCCGACTGGGGCCATAGAAGTGTGGAAACCACACTCCCCTCCCTCATCCCTCAGGCCTGTCTTTTCCCTTTATTTCATTGTTCACAAAAAAAAAAAAAAAAAAGTCAGAAAGCCTCTTTTTGCATTCTTTTTTTCCTGATCATTCATGTCAGCAGGTTTCTCCTTTTCTTGAACGTTCTGAGTCACTGATGTCCCCTGTTAAATGCATTGCTTTCAGGGCTAACTTTCAGGCTGGATTAAAAGATAGGCAGTCCCATACAAGCGTTAACTCACGGTTGTGCGCTGCATTTTTAATGGCCCAGGAGCTGCTGAAGTATGAAATGACATATCTTTTAAAAACGACTGACCTCATTTCACTCCATAAAAATGCTGGTCTCGTTATTTATGCAGAAAACCTATCTCCTCACTATAAATATTGGAAAGAAATTTCCATCTGCACCCTTTAATGTTCCATATTTTTGAGATTCTATTTCTGTTACTTTCAAAAAAAATTAACAACAGGAGAAAGTGTTATGGATATCTTGGAAAAAGATGAGCTATTCTAACTAGCTATGGAACCGGTGCTATCAGATAGGTATTGATCATCCTCCTTGCCTACTATGCCCTTTCTTGTTCGGTGTGTGTGTGTGTGCGTGTCTGTCTGTGACGCTAGGAATGGGTGAAAAAGCCCTGCAAACGTCTGAGCCGGTTGACCATAGCTCTCAATTTACAAATTTAAAAATCGCCACAAAGTTCAGAAAATATGTGCCTCTGTAAGAAACTGATCATGCTGGCCTTGTATGCTGGTGGAGGAAGCAGTTGCTTACTACGTGGCACGGTTTGAGGTTCATCCTGAAAACCAAATACCTGAGTTTTAACACTGTTAGGGTCAGATTTGCTACCCTGGCTCCCATGCTACTGATCTGGGAGTTAAGAGGTAGCGTAGAATCCAATGTGAGCAGACTAGACTGAAGATACAGTATCCTGAAATGGAAACCGCATAGGGTTTAGAATCTCAGCTCTGCCAGTACTCACTGCGTGTCCCTTGCCAAATCACTCACCCTCTCGGAACCTCATTTGC
The DNA here is from genome assembly GCF_937001465.1 of Orcinus orca. Classification (NCBI taxonomy): domain Eukaryota; kingdom Metazoa; phylum Chordata; class Mammalia; order Artiodactyla; family Delphinidae; genus Orcinus; species Orcinus orca. The sequence continues at coordinate 18,803,759 of NC_064562.1, forward strand.
CCCATCTCTAAAATAAGTTTAATGATATTTACTTCACAGGGTTGTAACAAGGGTGAAATGAGAGAATATTCGTGAAAGCCCTGGGGCCTCCCACCTACTCCCTTAAACTGGGGCTGGGAGCTCAGCTTAGCCCTCCTGAGGCTTAACTGTTGATGACATAGTGCCCACAACAGCTCTGTCCCATGCTCAGTTAGCTTTCCTTGCCTTTCTCTCAGCCTAGGGCCTCTTGTGGTTTGTAGTTCCCTCTCATTCTCAATATTCTTGAGTGATCATGGGTTTGCAGGTCAGATGATGGGTAGAAAATGAATAAACACTACTGAAAAGTGGAAGCGTGGGGACAGAAAGCAAAATGCCATTCATGAGGTTTTTGCCAATCCCACACTATGCACATGTTGGTATCTTAAGGCGACCTCCAACCTGCTGTGCGGTTTTGGGAACCTTGAATCTTTACCTGCTTGGCACCCTGTAATGAGCTCTCAACAAAGAGCCACGGCCTCAGCCCCCCAAGCTAGAGTGTGTGGAATCACAGGAACGTGGGATGGAGTGGCATAGAGGTTAAGTGCTCCGGAGCCAGACTGCCCACTCACGAATCCTGCCCTACACTTGTCAGCCAGCGGACCACTGGCCTTGCCAAACGTCCTTATGTCTCAGCTGTCTCGTGTATGAGACAGGAATATGACTAATACTTCCTTGTTAAGTAATTCGCGTTAATATTTGTTATGGACTAGATGTTTGTGTTCCCCCCAAATTCAAATGCTGAAATCCTAACCCTGAATGTGATGGTGTTAGAAGGTGGGGCATTTGAGAAGTGATTAGGTCATGGGGGTGCAACCCTCAGGAATGGGATTAGTGCCCTAATAAAAGAGACTCCAGAGAGCTCTCTCACCCCTTCCACCATGTGAGGACACAGCAAGAAGACAACTGTCTATGAACCAGGAAACAGGTCCTCACCAGACACCAAATTTGCTAGCACCCTAGTCTTGGACTTCCCAGCCTCCATAACTGTAAGAAACATATGTTTGTTCTTGGTTAAGTCACCCAGTCTATGGTATTGTTGTTACAGCAGCCCTAAGGGACTAAGATAATATTAATATCAGCATTGGTGTTATTTTAGCTTTTTGGTCTTGAGAAATGACCTTGTTTAGTTCCACTGGTTACGAAGAACAGAAGCTCCTTAAACAAAGGCAAGTAAAAATGATCATGAAGAGATATGATAGAATCTCAGGGAAATGTAATGCAGGAAGTGTAGCCAAACTTCATGGGAAATGGAAACCCATCTGTCTTTCTATCTCTCTCCCTACACATACACACACATACACAGAAAGAGAGTTTTTCATCATTGTTTCTCTCTTTGCACTTGCCCTTCACCACGTGGCAGCTCAGCATCCACTCTTTCTCATGGTTTCTGCCCTCTACACAACTTCAACTTGTATGTGGCATTAGCTCACCATAGGCTAACTCCCATCCTGACACCACTGGGCCTCAAATGTCTAATTTCCATGGCCCTGTCACTGTATACATGGCACTGTATTTCCCAGTCAAATTCTAGAGAGAAGATGACTGGATTTTGACTAGATTATGGATTGGTTCTTTGAGGGTCAGATATGGTAACCCCTGGTTTAATCAGCTGTGATTGGCAAATGCTGGTCACATAATACAAGAATCACTCTGTTCAAGGGATGTAGGTAGGGCTCATTAAGCCAGAAGGAGGAGTTCTACCATAAGTAAAAATTTCAGAACACAAATTTTACTTTAACCATGAAAACTGTTCAATTTTAATTTTTGTAGAAAAATGTTTTCATAATACATTACTCATGTTCCCATGTTTATAAAAGAGGTTTTTTTGTTTAAAATTGATATATGACTCTTAAAAACTCTTATAAATCTTAGAGAATATACAAAAAGAATATTAAAGATAAAAATCAACTTCAACCTTCCTATTTAGAAATTAATCTGGTTAACATGTTTATATATTTCTTCTTTTTTTCCCTTGTTATTTTGTTTTTCACAGTTATGATATATTATTATTTTGTAACACGGTTTTTTAGGGATTTTTTTGGTTCATTTGTTGGTTTTGGTTTTGGTTTTGGCTTTGGTTTTTGTTTGAGTTCCCCAGAAACAAATTCTGAAATAAAGATTCAAGAGCACATACTGGGGACTTCCCTGGTGGCACAGTGGTTAAGAATCCGCCTGCCAATGCAGGGGATATGGGTTTGATCCCTGGTCTGGGAAGATTCCACATGCCGCAGAGCAACTAAGCCTGTGTGCCACAACTACTGAGCCTGCGCTGTGGAGCCCGCTCGCCACAACTACTGAAGCCTGCGCACCTGGAGCCCGTGTTCCACAACAAGAGAAGCCACCACAATGGTAAGCCTGTGCACCGCAATGAAGAGTAGCCCCCGCTCACCACAACTAGAGAAAGCCAGCGCACAGCAACGAAGACCCAACGTAGCCAAAAATAAACAAAGAAACAAGTAAATAAATAAATAAATTTTTAAAAAAAGAAAAAGAAAAAGAGCATATACTGTATTTTGAAGGCAACCCCAGGAAACACCAGAAGGAAAATGGAAAAGAGATACAGGGAAGGGGAATGTCCAGTCACTACTGCTTTGTAATAAGTTATTCCTTAATGGTATGAAACAATGGAACCATTTTATTTTGCATTCAACTTTGTGCATCAGGGATTTAGGAAGGGCTCAGTGGAGAGATATCCACTAGGGCTGCAGGCATCTGAAGGCTCTGCTGGGCTGGTTGGTCCAGATGGTCTGCTCACATAGCCTGAGCCTGATGGTTGACCTCAAGCTCAGTTAGGGTTGTCGACATCTGCATATGGGTTCTCCAGGAGAGCAGCCTCAATGGAGTCAGACTTCTTACCTGGTGACTGGTTTCCCAAGAGTGAGTACCCAAGAGAACTTGATGGTCTTTTATGGTCTAGCCTTGGAAATGATATAGCATCAATTCTGCCATACTCTTTTTTTTTTTTTTTTTGCGGTATGCGGGCCTCTCTCTGTTGTGGCCTCTCCCTTTGCGGAGCACAGGCTCCAGACGCGCAGGCTCAGCGGCCATGGCTCACCGGCCCAGCCGCTCCGCGGCATGTGGGATCTTCCCGGACCGGGGCACAAACTCGTGTCCCCTGCATCAGCAGGCGGACTCTCAACCACTGCGCCACCAGGGAAGCCCTGCCATACTCTTTTAGTCAAAGCTGTCACAAGCCCACAGGGGAAGGGGACATAGACCCTACCACTTAATGGGAGTAATGCCAAAGAAGTTGGGAACTTTAAAAAAAATCACCACAGGAGGGAAGCCAATAAGTTGTGTGTCATTCATCCAGTTGGCACTGTGTTGCAACTGGAGTTGAGTTCTTCTGGAGGACGCTTAGGAACAGAGTACAAAACATCTCAAAATTGTCCCCAAGGAAGGCAGAGGAAGCTAAAGTATTTAACTTCCAACTTCCTATTAGTAATTTTTTAGGGCTAGGAAGTTTGGGGAGGGAACAATAATTCCCCTAGGAATCGGTGGGCATTCCCCTAGTATTGACTTCTAAGCATGCTCCTTGGCCAGAGGAAAGCTTCAGGCAGAGAGCTTCATGTGATCACAGCAAGCAGCCTTTCAGGAGCAGAGATCTGAACAGAGATGAATGCCAGGGGGTTGTCAGGAAGCTACCAACACTATCTCTTACAGTGTATCTTAAGCATTTTTCCTTGCCGTTAAATATTCTTTGTGATGACTTTTAATGGTTACATAGATATCTTGTTGTTTAAGTAACATCTCTGTACATAAAGCTGAGGGCTGGAGGGAAAAATCACACCACACACCACTGTATCCATTAATGCCTGCCTATGTTCTCTTACTTTAGACAACTGTGAAAATTAATAGAGGAAACCACAACTAAAATTGGAGTTGGGAAGGACTGTAGAGGAGACCTCATGCCCTACCACTTGTCATCAATTCCCCCAGACGGGAAAGAAGTACCTTGCATCTCCAACAGGAAGGTGTCTCTACGTTACCACCTTAGGAGGAAGGAAGATTTTCTTCTTGCCCAGCAACAAGCCCAGCCAATGGAAAACACCACAGCTCAGCCAATAAGAAGCCATCATCACCCTGAACTCTTAGTTTCCTCCAGTGAACTTTCATTTTTCTTTTGCTAATGACTTCCTTGTCTCACCCTTCTTTCTATAAAAGCCTTCCATTTTGTTTTTTTATTTTATTATTATTATTTTACATCTTTATTGAAGTATAATTGCTTTACAATGGTGTGTCAGTTTCTGCTTTAAAAGCCTTCCATTTTGTATAACTCCTTGGAGTATCTCCATTTGCTAGATGGATACATGAATTGTTTAATAAAGCCAATTAGATCTTCAAATTCACTCAGTTGAATTTTGGGTTTTTTAACACCACCAATTACTCATCTTTCTGATTCTCCTTGGTTACTCCCTCTCTTTACACCAAACTATCACCTCTCCCCAAGATCTGTTTTCAGCTTGTATCCCCTTTACTTTCAGTAGATGGTTCAATCTGTTTCAATGAGAAATGGAAGTCATCAGAGATGACCAACCATGTTATCCCTTTCTACCTACCCATTTTCCTTTATCTAATCCTTTTCTCATTCCTTTTCTTCCCATCTCAGAATGTGAGTTCTAGACCAACCCTTCTTCAGTTCTAGACCAACCCTCACACTCCCTTCCTCCACATGAATCCCGGCCCCAACCCCACCTGAGTTCTCCCTGCCTCCTCCTACATCTTGCCCCTTTGGTTCTCTGTCTCCTTTACCTTCCACCTCTCACTCACTCTTTGCTCCTCTCCACCTCCCTATAAACATGCCCAAGGCTTTCTTCAGGCTAAAATAACATGCCCTTAGCCATCCAGCAACCGTATACTCTCTCTCCTCACTTTCCATTCATTCCACAATCTACTGCATTTGAGCCTCTGCCCGCACCATTCTTCTGAAGCTGCACTCACTATCAATCAACCACCAGTTGCCAGCTCTGGAGGATAAGTCTTAACTTCCTGGCTCTTAGACCCCTGGTGCGTGTGAATTCACTGACAGCTCTCCTCTTTCTTAAAGCTCTCAGTTCTCTTGGCCTCCGGGACTCCTCAGTCTCCTGACTAACCACAGCTTAGGAACATTCCTTCTCTCTCTCTTCTGTTGGCCACGCTTCCTTTGGCTAATCCAAAATGCTGCTGTTTCCTGTCTAGAGCTTGCTTTTTTATTTATACTTTCCCCCTAGGTGATCTTACCCTCTTTCATGTTCCCAATTATAAGTCTACAGTGCTTCATCTGAAACTCTCAGGACCAGGTGGCTTAAGAATCCAGAATTTTTCAGATTTTGGAAAGGTTGTAAGGAACATATACTGAAAATTATATACTGGGCCCAGTAGAGCCTGGGATAGCACCTTCTAATCAAACACAAGAATATTTCTGTAGCAAAACACAGAAATAGTCACACTAAGTAGGTTTTTAAAAGGGGCTAGAAATAGTTTTTGATTTTTTAGAAAGTATTTATTTATTTACTTATTTGGCTGCGCTGGGTCTTAGCTGTGGCACAAAGGATCTTCGTTGCCACATGCAGGATCTTTTAGTGGCAGCATGCGGGATCTAGTTCCCTGACCAGGGATCAAACCCAGGCCCCCTGCATTGGGAGCGTGGAGTCTTAACTGCTGGACCGCCAGAGAACTCCCAGGGCTAGAAATAGTTTTCATGTACATATAGGTTATGTTTTAATGTCAAAAGTGCCAGCAAATGAATCTTTTTAAAGACTTTTGGTTTTTAGATTTTGTTTTTGGATTTGGAAATTGCAAGTAAGGGATTGCAGACCAGTACCACCAGTGTGCTGATGTAACTCTCAACTCTTTACTTCCAGGCTGCAGCATTATATGGAGGTGTAGGCTTATCTGTCTGAGACCTGTTAGATATCTCTACCTGGATGTCTTATAGACATATCAAGCTCAACTCATTCAAAACTGAGTATCATCCCCTCTGTCTCAGGTCCAGTCCCCGGAGAAACAGAATCTGAGACAGGTATCTGTGAGCAGATTTACTGAGGAGTGCTTTAGGGTGTAGCACCTGGAGGCCAGCGAGGGAAGCAGGATTAGGCACAGGGAGAAGCTGAAGTGTGCTGCAGACACAACAGGAGCCTCAGCTGATCTTCAAGGGAGCTCTGGGGCTGGAATGGCCCTTCAGAGTTTTCCTGAACTGAGAAAAGGAGACCCAGTCTTTGTGTCCCTACATCAACCAGTCATTGACTATGGGCTTCACCTGGCAACGGGCCAGACCCTTGAGCAAAGTAGCTCCCTTCGGCCAGAGGGGACTCCTCCATGAGCCATCAGCAGCCTTTACTCCTGAAGGCTGGGGAAATGACGGCTTCCATCTTGAACATGGGGCACCATCTTGCAGTATCCATTGAAAGCTCTCCCCCTGCTTTCTGTGTCTGCCATCCACTCAGACACCCAAGTTTATAGCTTCTAGTTGTCCTGGACTCCTCTACACCCCATACCACTTCCACATCTGGTAACTCAGCACATCCCACCAATTTAGTCTTTTAGATAAACTTGTAAAATCTGCCTCATCTTCTCCATCCTTATGTCCAATGACCTTATTCAGCCTCACACTGTCTCTTTCTTGCCTGGTTTACTGCAATTGCCTCCTACTTGTTCTCCTTTCTTTTGTTCTTTTCCCAATTACATCCATTTTCTGCACATGCCGAGAATGAACTATCTAGAACTCAAATCTGTACAGGGCTAGAAATCCTCCAATAGTTCACCATTGCCTACAGGGTAAACTCCAAGTTCCTCAGCCTATTATACAGGGGTCTCTAAGATCTCACCCCTGTCTGGCTCTCCTGGGCCACCTATCCCAATACTAAATATCCTGGCAGCCCCTGAACTGCAGCGTGTTCCCCTCTTGCACTCTATGCTGCTTCTTGTCTCCCTCCTTTCACTCATGTGGTCCTCTCTGCCTAGATGCCCTTCACCCCACCCCCCTCAACTCATCCTCTAAGACATGGTTCAGTTATCACTTGCTCTAGGGGGACTCTTCTATGTCCCCATCCCCAGTCTAGGTTGAGTGCACTTTCTCTGTGCATTTATGATGTCCTATCCATACGTCTCCCATTGCACTCAGCATCCTGTGTTAAAATTAGATGTGTTGCTGCTTCCTGAAAACCAGGACAATGGTCTCATCTTTTTAACACACTCACCTAGCTCAGAGCCAGGGACACAATATGCTCTCAATAAAAGCTTGTTGAATGAGTGAATGAAAGATTATAATAATTATAATAGCTAATGTTTATTAGCGTTTAATGTGTGCCAGGCACTGTGTTAAGGGATTCACATATATTTTTTCATCTTATCCTTAAACAATTTTATGAAGAAAGTACCATTTTTTCCCATTTTCCTGATGAAGAAACTGAGGCTCTGAGGGCTTAAATCAGGGGTTCCCAACCCCCTGGCTCCCCTAGGAACCAGGCTGCACAGCAGGAGGTGAGCGGTGGGCAAGTGAGCGAAGCTTCACCTGCCACTCCCCAGCAATCCCATTACCGCCTGAACCGCCACTACCACTGCTTCCGCCCCATCCATGGAAAAAGTGTCTTCCACAAAACCGGTCCCTGGTGCCAGAATGGTTGGGGGCCGCTAGCTTAAGTAACCTGTTTAAAGTCACACTGCAAGTAGGTGGTAGAAGGGGGATTTGAATCCAAGTATACCTGACCCCAGAGCATGAGTCCTTAACCCTGCACAACGCGGCTTCGAGGAGCCAGAGACCCACAGCCCCGAAGCTGCAAGGGCTCCTGGGAAGACACCTAGTGAGCGGAAGCTTAGGTCAGTGTTTAGTCCAAAGCTCAGAGCATGCAATTCTCCCATGGAAAACTTCAATGGCCTCCTACTGAACACTGAAAAAATCCCAGATCTGAAAAGTGGCTTTATAAGGACCTGAACAACAAGGTGCCTACCTTGTCCTCTCCATGTCTGTGCCTTCCCGCTCCACCATGCAGTCACACTGCTGCTCCCTCCACAACTTGAACACCCCAAGCTCTTTCCAGACTCCAGCCCTTTGCACATTTGTCACCCCTGCCTGGCTTGCTCTTCTCTATATTCTTTCTTTCCTCTTAGCTAGCTCTTTCATATCTCTATTTAAATGTCACTTCTTCATAAAAGGGTTTTTTTCCCCACAAGTAGGTCTCCGTCATTATCTTCTCATCCCTGTGTTTCCTTCATAGCATTTCCCAAGATTTGTAATTATTATTTCATTTGTTTGTTTTTCTCTGTTCTTCCCTCTAGAATTATAAACTCCATTAGAGCAGAGTCTGTTTGTCGTATTTCCAGTACCTAACACAGTGAATGGATGAACAGGTGCTAAATAAATATTGATTCAAAGCTGTATACCTGTAGGATGGTTACTATTTAAAAAACAAAAACAAGAAATAGAAAATCACAAGTGTTTGTGAGGATGTGGAGACATCAGAACCCTTGTACATTGCAGCTAGGTGAAGCCACTATGGAAAACAGGATGGTGGGTCCTTAAAAAATTAAAAGTAGAATTACCATATGATCCAGCAATTGCACTTCTGGTTATATATCCAAAAGTATTGGAAGCAGGGACTTGAATATGATATTTGGATACCTAGGTTCATAGCATTATTATTTGCAGTAGCCAAAAAGTGGAAGTAGTCCAAGTGTGCATAGACAGCTGAATGGATACAAAAAATGTGGTGTATACAAAAAATGGAATATTATTCAGCCTTTAAAAGGAAAGAAATTCTGAAACATGCTCAACATGGATGAACTGAGGACATTATGCTAAGTGAAATAAATCAGTCACAAAAAGACAAATATGTATGATTCCACTCATATGAGGTACCTAGAGTCAAAAAATTCAAAGAGACAAAAAGTAGAACAGTTGTTCCCAGGAGCTCAGGGGAGGGAAAATAGTGATTGTTTAATGGCCACAGAGTTTCAGTTTTGCAACATGAAAAGAGTTCTGTGGACAGAAGGTAGTGATGGTAGCACAGCAATGTGAATATACTTAATACCACTCAACTGTTCACTTAAAAATAGTTAAGATGGTAATTTTTTTTTTTTTTTTTGCGGTCCGCGGGCCTCTCACTGTCGCGGCCTCTCCCGTTGCGGAGCACAGGCTCCGGACGCGCAGGCTCAACGGCCATGGCTCACGGGCCCAGCCACACCACACCATGTGGGATCTTCCCGGACCGGAGCACGAACCCGCGTCCCCTGCATCGGCAGGCGGACTCTCAACCACTGCGCCACCAGGGAAGCCCCAAGATGGTAATTTTTATCTTATGTGTATTTTACTACAATTTTTTACAAAGAAAAAGAAAGTTGTATCCTATTTAGTAGCACTGCTGATCTCCTGACTCCCAGTCCAATAGTCTCTCATTTACATATGCTGGCTCCTATCAGAATACATTCTATCAACTAGGCATGAAAACCATCTCCTTTCTCAAAAGAAAAGATCTTTCTAGGACATATCAAAAAGGGATTCTACTTAGTTTAGGATTAGAAGAAACGTTAGAATTTACCTAAACCCTTATCTTCTGTATCAGAGTGCCGGGTGAGGATAGGGTTAACTGTAGGCAGGAAGCCATTGCTGACCTGGCTGAGGAAGGGTGAAGGGAGGGAGTGGTTCCTGGAACTTAAGAGCTGAGGCTGTAGGAGAGGCCATGACCTTTGGGAGAGGAATGTGGCTGTTGCCATGCACTATGAACAAGAAGGGAGCTGGTCAAATAAATATGCCTTCGTCTCCTCTGACCTTCTGCTGGTACCTCCCGTTGGTTAAACCCAACAGGAAGTCAGCAGGCAAGAGAACCACTGATGTGGTCCATAAAGACCCCAGGACACAGAGTAGAGGCGGAAAGGCAGAGAACGGATCTAGAGGTGGCTTCATTATACCACACTTCATTCTAAAAGTAAAAGCACTCAGACTCAAAGAATTAAATGACTTACTTAAGGTCTCCCAGTGATAGATATGGGACTGTCATGGTGTGTATGACTTAAGAAAGCTTCCACCCACACATCAGTAAGGAATGAGAACATTAGTCTAAATTTGGAAAATCTGCCACAAATAGAACAAACATCTAGAGGAAGTTTTGTTTTCAAAAAGGGGGTGGTATGCACCCCTTCCACAGAATTAGCATTATCAGGGGCTTTTGTGCTGTGGACTTTGCAAGTCTGATTCATCACATGTTACAAAGAAAACAATGTTAAGATCCTGAGTTTTCTTCCTGTTTCTGTCCTAACAATCATCACAGTTTACGGAACGTTTAGAAGAAGCTGAAGCGGAGTATTAAATTATACATTTTGAGTCGAATAAAGTAAGATCGCTAAGGCAAAAAAAACAGTTGAAAAGATTCACAGAAGTGCATCCTCAAACAAGGATTTTTTTCATCATTAAAGAACTTTGAGACAACTTTTCAGACTCGAAGTTCACATTACTTAAAAAAAAAAATTGATGTGACAAGACCTTTGAACATAAAAAAACTGAAACTTCAAGGGAATAAAACAAGAATGGTGCCCCTAATTTCCCCTCAAGGAAGTAATGCAGCATAGCATAGTAATTATGAGTCTAAGTTGCAGAATCAAAATTCTGGGGTTCAAACCTGCTCCATCACTTACTAGCTGCACAACCTTGGGCAAGTGACTTTGCGTTTCTTTGTAAGCCATAGTTCTCCCATTTGTGACATAGGAATAGTTGTAGCTAATTGATCAGGTGAGGTGAGGCCTGGATAAAACCAATAAATATAGATTCTTAGCACATTGCCTCTCTGGCACCTACTAGGGTCTCAAAAAATCCTAACTAGTAGCATTATGCCACAATTTATTCTTTTTGCCACCTGAGGCGTTTGTACAACTGCATTTAAGGACTAATTTCTCACAGTTGCTTTGACTGCCATTGATCTGATGATCTGTTAAGACCACCCTAAAGTCCAATTGAATTATGACAGTCTACAATTCTGAAGATGCATCTTAAGTGAAAAACAGTGAATGGTAATGCTGAATTTGATGAGTGTGCAAGGAGAGGAGGGAAAGGAGGAAGAAAAAGAAGGGTAGGGGTGGAAGGAGAAGAAAGAGCCCAAAAGGTGGATCCTTTGAAGGATGAAGAAGAGAAGGTGCCAGTCTGCCACCATGGTGGCCCCAGGATCCACAGCTATAGCTACACGTTGGACCAAGGCAGAAAAGTCAATGGAAATCAGTCTAAATGTTTAATGCATATAGGATATTATACCTAGGATGCCAACATTCAGAAAAGGATTTCCTTGAAGGGTTAATTACCACCTTCTCTGCAATTTGCTTGTGAAGTGCACAGGTGAGGGAAGGGCCTTCCTCTGACTCCACATCTTAATTTGCCTCCTTCGTTTGGTAGAAACAAGTCTCTGTGATCCTTGGGGTGAGGATGGTCCCAGGCCTCTAGGAACCCCTCCCTAATTCTTTTTTTTTTTTTTTTGCGGTACGCGGGCCTCTCACTGTTGTGGCCTCTCCCGTTGCGGTGCACAGGCTCCAGACGCGCAGGCTCAGCGGCCATGGCTCACGGGCCCAGCCGCTCCGCAGCGTGTGGGATCTTCCCGGATCGGGGCACGAGCTCGTGTCCCTTGCATCGGCAGGCGGACTTTCAACCACTGTGCCACCAGGGAAGCCCCCTAATTCTCTTTTGAATGCCAGGTTCTATGGACTCTTCCCCCACATCCACAAGCTAGAGACTGAAGGATGTGAAAAGAGCACCAGATTGGTCCTTATCCTCAAGGAACTTGCAGCCTCAAGCTGCGTGTTGAATTCCTTACACATTACACGTTTGGCAGATTTCTCCCTGGTCAAGGGTATCAACACAAACAGAAGAACAAACCACCGTCACTCCTGTTATTCTTCCCAAAGAAGAGAATGTACTATTTACATCATTTACGGCAGTAACAGAAAGGCAGGATAAAGAAAACTAAGCATTTGATGTGTCTGTTCTGGAATTAGAATTAAGTTGTCTCAGCTCAATGTACCCATCATTAGCTACATTTGGAAAGAGCTCACATTTTGATGGCAGTAAAACTGGCTGCGTTGCAGTTTCTTATTTATAAATCCAGATGACAGCCTTCCTAGGCCCCTTCTATCTCCCTTTGGGGAGGTGGAAGGAATTTTCCCACTGCTCATGATTTCCTTTACTTTTAATTGAGAAGTAAACAAGGGCAAATCTTGCTTGGACCATCAAGTTTCCAGTTTCCTAATTCCTTCGGCTGACGTTTGAACCAATTCTCTAAATTCTGTTTCCTTTTTGCTCCCCTTCCTATGCCACCAACATTGCTCCAATGTTCCAATGGTTTGTTATAATTATGGAGGTTTTGTGATCGTTTCCGGTAGGTCTCTTGCAGTTCTTGTACAGAAAACATTCTGCATATGGGCAGAACTTATTTACGTACTATGTTCCTAATGTGAAGCAACTTAATAATCTCCCTTCGAAGGATATCACATTTAGAAACGGAAACTTAAAAATATGAGTTCTGGGCTTGCCTGGTGGCGCAGTGGTTGAGAGTCCACTGAGGGTATACTGAGGCTCAAGGTCTAGTGGAAGTCATCTCGTCGACCATCTTGGACCTATCTGGTTCTAATCAGTTTATGTCATGTCCTTGGGCTGTGTCATTCTTCTAAAGGTTGTGCCCTGCCCCCTTCCCTCCTGTTTCATGTGCATTACCCTTAATTTTGCTGTGAACCTAAAACCACTTTTTAAAAATTGTCTTAAAAAAAGAAATTTGTATTGGATAATGGGCAGCTCAATGTCAAAATGGATAGGTTTTATTACCTTGATGGAATACAGAACTCAATTTAGGATTGCATTAGTATGCATACAAGTAGAAGAGAAAGCATGTACTGTTTATTCTTCACTGAAGAATCCTAGCCCTGTGCTTTCTATGTAATGGGTGTTTATGAACGAATGAAATCTAAACAGTGTCTCTGTTGAGATTTTTATCCCTTGAGCTGAGTGCAAATATATTAAAGAAATACAGAAATATTTGTAGTTGCCATTATCTATGAAATGTATTGGTCAATTCGGTTATAAAAATCCCACTGTAACTCATATCTACCCTTTCTTTTAGAACAAAGCTGAATCAAAGGTGTGGCTTTGGGGGACTTCCCTGGTGGTCCGGTGGTTAAGATTCTGCACTCCCAGTGCAGGGGGCCCATGTTTGCTCCCTGGTCAGAGAACTAGATCCTGCATGCTGCAACTAAGAGCCCACATGCCACAACTAAAGATCCCGGATGCCACAACTGAGACCCAGCGCAGCCAAATAAATAAATAAATATATATTTTTTTTAATTAAAAAAAAGAAGATATGGCTTTGGGAGCTGCTTCATGCTCCCAAAAAAGGCCCATGGAAGCTGTGTGACCTCGGGAAAGTCACTTAACATCTCTGACCCTCATTGCCTGTGTTAGTCAAATGGAGACAATTCCTTATTAGCCTAAAGACAGGGAGGCTGGGTAGATGGGTTTTTTGTTTGGTTTTTCATTGTCAGAAATATTTGTTTTGGGCTTCCTTGGTGGCGCAGTGGTTGAGAGTCTGCCTGCCGATGCAGGGGACACGGGTTTGTGCCCCGGTCCGGGAAGATCCCACATGCCGCGGAGCGGCTGGGTCCGTGAGCCATGGCCACTGAGCCTGCGTGTCCACAACGGGAGAGGCCTGTGTACCGCAAAAAAAAAAAAAAAATTTGTTTTGATACAATCCATCATAAAGAAGTCAGTGGAGTTCCACTCTGCCACAGATGTAACTGTGAAGTAAGATCCCTGTGCCATCCAACTGGTGAACATCTGAACAATGTGCTATTTCTTATCCTAATCAGAGCACACACCTTCCATGTTGTTCCTATTTATTGACCGCTTCCACATCCAGATGACCAAATTGTCCTTTGTCACCAAAGTAGGCTCAAAATGGTTGGTTTAGACATCTCAGGATCTGCATGCCTCTTACATCCCAAGTAAATCACAAGAGCAGTAAAGCCCCAGCACGTGGCAAACTGACCGCCCTCGAAGAGCTGCCACAGCTTTGGCTTGTCCTCTGCTCAGCTTCACCACGGCAATGACCAGGGTGGTGCAGAGGCCACAGATGTTTTCTGATACCCCTGGAGTCGTATCCTCGCTATGAAAGTCCCAACTCCTGACACGTGATATGGTCCCACCCTACTGTCTGCCCTGTTCTCTTATACTCTCTTTCCTGCAGTCCGTGGACTCCAGCCGAAACAGAGCCGTGTTCGCTGACCCCCATGCGTGCCCAGCATTCTCACTCCAGGTCTTTCTCGCGTGAGGATCCCCTTCTGTCTACATCCACCTGTCAACTCTCTCTCTGAGAACTCCACGTTTCTTCAGGGCAGAGGCTGTGCCTCGTGCTTCTGCATTGCCCCACATCTAGCACACAGCCTGGTATATAATACGGGCTCGACAAATACTTTTTTGAATAAGACGAAATAGACAAAGAGAGAAACCTAGTGAATGGAGAAGATGACAATATCACCAGTTGGTGCCAAAATGTCAGTGCTGCTTTTCCGCCTGGTGACACGAGCCCCTTCCACACACAGTCCACACACAAGTTACATGTTGTCCTTAAATGCCATCTTATCACTTTGCCCCCCTTCAAAGCCACCCTGTCATGATTTCATAAGTGAGAGCACGAGTGCACTTACCCCTCACCCTGGGGCCCTTTAGAAACAGCCTCTGAGCTTAATTTGATAAAAAAGAAAATGAAGTACAGTATATGAGAGAAATGACAGGGAAGGAAGGATAATTATTGACGTGGGATAGAATTTAGTTTAAGAGAAACTAGAGTGAAATAACATCTTTTTGGTAGTTATTAAACCAAAGAAGTGGCTTGAAACCTTGACTGTTCAGAACTCATGTCCAAGGAAATTCTTAAGAATGAGTTTGCAAAAATATCCGTTGAAGCAGAGCTGCCCCATGAGTTCAGGTGTGGGTCACCAAGCCTGAGGGTCTAGAATGTGTGTCTAATTCCAAGTATGGTACTGAATAGTCACCGTGTGGAGGACACCATCCTAGGCTCATAGCTTCAAGCTACTGTATATTGAACCTGCCACGGTGCTAGGGAAATAATAAATATCATCTCATTTCATCCTTCCAGCAACCCAGTGAAGTAGGTATCACTATCCCTACTTTACAAATAAGCAAAGTGAGTCTCATGGAAGGTAATCAGCTGCACAAGATCCCACAAGTTTAAGTGGCAGAGCAGGATTTGAACCCAGGTTTTTCAGATAACAAATTCATTTCTTATCTACCTTACTTCATAAGGAAGACTTTGCAATACAACCGAAGAAATGTTCTCATAAAACAGCCACAGGGCAGGATAATGCATAACAAAGTACTAATTTTAAGCATTTATAAAATTTGTTGATTTCCGACAGCTCTCTGAAGCAGAAATTATGATCAATACACCCACACCTGAAAACAAATTAACAATGAGTCAATATTTATTTTGTGTTCTTTTGGCCAAAGCCTATGCAAGTGGCCTTTAGATACAGTAAGCAAACTTTCCTTGCAGTGATCTGTGAAATAGTTATTAATGCCCTCAATCTACAGAAAAGGAAATTGACATTCAGGTTAATCATTTATTTGGGGCTGTGTTTTTAAAATTTGGCTTGAGCGTGGCTAGAAATTTGTGGTAGGTTCTCTTCCTACCAGGTTGCTAGGACAGTAAATGTTAGTTGGAGCCGTGGTGTCCATCATTGCCCCTGTTTGTTAAGAGTGTATCTGAGAATGAAGCCAATGCGGGGAAAAGCATGAGGGAAAGGTGGAGAGAAACTGGCTCCTGAAGATATTTGAATCTCTAAATCCTGCTGAGCCTGGAGCTGGACCTGCTTTTACGTTTCTCCTGATTTGCTTAATTAGGTATGAATTAGGTTCCTGTCACTCTTAAATGAAAAGGTAACTAATGTAGCTCTCACATATCAGAAACCTACTCTGTACCAGGTCCTTCAAGTATATTAGAATATAAACCATGTGATGGAGGGACCTGTCTATTTTTATCCATAACACTTATCACCATCTACTCCACTACATATATTACTTTTTTTTTTTTTTTTCCGGTACGCAGGCCTCTCACTGCTGTGGCCTCTCCCGTTGCGGAGCACAGGCTCCGGACGCGCAGGCTCAGCGGCCATGGCTCCCGGGCCCAGCCGCTCCGCGACATGTGGTATCTTCCCGGACCGGGGCACGAACCCGTGTCCCCTGCATCAGCAGGCGGACTCTCAACCACTGCGCCACCAGGGAAGCCCCATATACTGCTTATTTAATTGGCTTGTGTGCATCCTTACCCCTTGAAAGAAGGTAAGTCCCAGGTCTGTTTCATTCACTCCTGCATGTCCAGCTCTTGGTACAAAGCCTCAAGGCCATGCTTAGTGAGCTGGGGAGCAATGAGAGCTCTAAGCAGAGGAGTGCCATGACCTGACTTACTGTTTCAAGAAGGTTACTCTGTGTTGAGAAGAGACCAAAGGGGTGAAGAGAGGAAGAAAGGAAACCAATTTGGAGGCTATGGCAATATCCAGGCAGGAGATGAGAGTGACTTGGATCAGGGTGAAAGCAAAGGAGACAGTGGGAAATGTTCTGATACTGGACATATTTAGAGGAAGAATCACCTGGATTTGGTATCAAATTAGATACGGAGATGAGAAAAAGGGAGAAACTGAAGATAACTTCAGGGATTTTGACTTAATTGTGCAGGTGTCTTTTTCGCCTCCATAAATTGATTTGTTTAAGGGTCATCACATCCTCCTTGACTGTTATTAATTTAGGAAAAGACATGTGACCTTCACGATAGCCAATGGGGTATGGCAGGACATGTGTTGGGAGCATCTCCATAAATAAACCACAGGAAGAGAGTCACCTTCTCTTTCCTCTGGATGAGTTGTGTCTGGATGTGCTACCTGGAACATCTGTAGCATCTTGATACCAGCCTGAGAATGAAACCAACCTGGAGACTGGCAGAGCTGAGAGGTGGAAAGAACCAGCATCTGGGGTGACATCAGTAGGCCCCTGAGTCAACCAAGCCTAGCTCTGAACTTCCTCATTATGAGATGCTTTATTTGTATATTATTTAAGACAGTTTAAGGCAGGATTTCTGTTACTTACAACTTAAAGCGTCCTGATCCAGGACCCTCATTTGTAAGTTTTACGGTTTTACAGGTTTCTTTTTAGAATGAAGTACCAAAGGATTTAGAAATGTTTCCAGTGTGTCCAAAACAATATACCCTACATTATTACACTCTTGGCTGGAGGAAAAAGATTTGATAGGAGGGAAAAGGCTGGATAGGAAACCAATTCCACAGTTACAGCAGGCAACAAATTACACATACATTGATTTATGACATGAAAGGAAACAAATCAGTTGAGGAATTGTGAGTGCAAAGCTACAGTGCCCTAGAGCAGTGTTTTTCCAACTGCAGTGTGTGACCTGCTCGTCACAGGTCATATGAACAATTTAGTGAGTCTGGACTAGCATTTAAAAATGAAATAGAACAAATAGAATAGGACAGAATAGAAAAGAATAGAAATTACCAGAGCACATAGTAAGGATTATTACCTCGTGGACCTTTTGTTTCCGATTTATACTTATTTATGTGTCTACCATGTAACACGTGTGCCTTGTCGTGGGTCATGGCCAAAAAGGCTTGAGAAATACTATCCAGGAATACAGAGAGACGCTGACCATCTCTCTTTACACACAGCTCTCTAAACCACCAGCACTGACTGGTTGATTTGCTTTAATTACACAAATAAATTTAACATCTTTTCTAATGAAAACATATTCTATTCATGTGACTGTAATAAAATCTTCCTTCTCAGATAAAAATGGTGCTCCAGATGCATGGAACAGGGGACCAGGACGACAGGTGAGCCCGTGCAAGGCCCTTGGGTGTCAGGCTGCGTTGCTCCATGGAGCTCGCTCTTGCGTTCTCTCCCAGGAGTCTCTCTGAACATCTTTGGTTTCTATGTGATTCTTGCTTCTTATGTTGACATGAGGGGAGGAGGCAAAAGAGGTTTATTTTCATCGCATTGTTGGTGAAAGTGCCCTCGTATTGGTGTAGATTCTTATTAAAGCTGATTATTTTTAATTCCAAAGAGATTAGAAGCCACTCCCCAAATTTCAACTCCCAGTGCAAGTTAGTTGTTCATGAGGCAGCCCATCATGAGCACATGTTCCCATCAAGTGGCCCCACTTGTTCTGAGGGTTCTTATAAATCATACCTATTCATGATACGGAAGGCTTGTTAAGGTAAGGGGCCTGGGCTTTGGGTCGCATTTCCTCATCCCACCTCTAATTTCAGTGCAAGGCCGATGGACAGCTCCACGCAGGCTTGGACCTCCTCAGGTACCCACCTGTGGTACCCTCAGGGCCAATATCTGCCCAAGAACACCTGCCTGTGCATCTGTCAGTCCAGAACACCTGCCTGTGCACTTAACACTCCTGGGAGCAATCCTCAAAGAAGAAGGGATGGATGCTGATGGACGTATACTCCAGCCTCCTGTCCTTCCAGGGACAGTCCCAGGAGGAAACTTCATATGCTCCTCAAAGGCCCTTGAATCTCAGAAACTGAATCTCCATTGCCTACAGCTGGACCTTGATGATACACCCTTACGTTGACTTTCCCTTCTTCCTTGTCCCACTCTCCCTTTTCCCTCCCTTCTGCTCCTTGGGATAACCTCCCAAACAAAATACCTGCACCCAAGTCCTTGGGTGGGACTCTGATTTTAGGGGAACTAAAAGAGAATCTAAACTAAGCAGAATCGAATTGACTTAAGGAAAAACACATCTAAAGAAATTATTTCATGAACCCAAACAAAGCCTTCATAATATGATATACATATATACAATGACTTTAAAAGAATAGGAAGGGATCTGGTAACAGAAATACTTGGGGGAGTCATCCTCAGAAGAACAAAAGAAATTGATGTGGAAATTTAGAAATCAGTAGCAAAATTTAGAAATCTTATGGAAAAGAGGTTAGTTGTCTCTGAATCCATTTCTTATCCACCTGGGAGCTGAAAAAGTCAAAAAGTGGGTGGGCAGCATTGGAGAACAGTGCAAAGTTACACCAGGGATACCCTTAAAACCCAACCACTCGTTGGTTCTCTTCATCTCTCTTCATCTCATCTCTTCAGAGAGATGCCAACAAAGGCTAGTTACTTTTCACACTAGATCATATCTCCGGGTAAAACCAGGGAACTAGAATGTGAAAATCTATTCGGAGGAGCAATCTTCCACAAATAAAGGTCCAAAATAAGAAAAGAGGGAAAAATTTATAAATTAAGTGATTTTAAAATTTTTATAAATATGACGCGATAAATATTTTTGATTCAGAAAAATCACTAATTTTAAGAAATTTGGAAGGCAATTTTAATCAGTAAAAGCTCTAAGGTACAAATATATATTTGAGTGCCAAAATATAATATCACCTTCAAATACTCACAGAAATACAATCATTGGTTTAGTTTACTAAACCAATGCTTAAAAGAGTTCCTTAGACAACTTGGTCTAGTAAAAAGTTTAAAACAGCTTATATCGGTTTTTAATGTAAGCTGTGTGATGTCGCTTATTTTTCAGTTAATGAATGCTTAAAATCGTATTTTGTTGTAAGAATTTTAAGTATCTTTCTGTGCATCTCTTTACATTTTCTGTGAAGAAAAAGATATTTTTAAAGTGGTAAATCCTTGTTCAACCGTGTTTTAAAATATCTCAAATGATGTTTTAGTGATGTCTGGATTAATGAATGTCTCTTGCCCTGACACGTACTGACAAAGCATGACACACAAAGTCTGAGAACCTATCATTTTTTCCTATACTTAATATTGGTCAGGCCCCTATTAACGCTGAGTCAAGTTCTGGTTTCTGAATTTCTAGAGAGCTGTAGAGGACTTGGAAAAGGTCCAAAGAAAAACAACAAAAACCATTAAAAGGATGGAGGAGAAGACCTCTGAGGAAATGTTAAAGACGCTGAACTGGCTTCACCTTGAAAATTGCAGGCCAAGGACTGATTTAATAACTTTCTTCGAGAACAGGATGGTTTATTTGGCGGAGGATGCTAGCTGGCTTTTCTCCATCTCTACGGAGATGAAAACCAGACAAAATTGGATTAGAATGCAACGAGAGAGTCCTCTTTGACCTAAGGCAGAACTCAGCTGCAAAGGTGATTAAACTCTGTCATTACCAGCACTGGAGAGCTTTGAAAATATGTTCAACAACCATTAGCTATGGGAGTTTAGGCAACTCACTGGAGAAGGAAATCCCTTTCAACCCTATGCTTCCATGTATTTGAATTCTCAAAAGCCAGGTTAAAAGATTTACCCAGTGCAGAGGGGAGCCCAGATTTCCCTCACCTGGGAACAAGGTCACCAGAATATATCATCTTTCATTCTGAAGCTAGAAAGATTTCACATAAAATGAATGATATTAGCCATATGCTGAAGTAACGCAACTCTGAGTTGGTTTGCAAATATTACTAATAAACGTAGTATTTCCCAAATTTCATAAAGAAATGAATGGAAACCATATTGAAACGTATCTAAGAGAAACTGTGATTTAATCATATTCATTGCACATCTATTGAACACCTGCTATGCTTCAAGCAGTGTGCCAGGTACTGGAGATTCCAAGTCAAATCTGACTTGGTCACTGACCCCCGGATGGGTTACAATCTGGTGAGGAGAGAGAGATGTTACTGGCTAATCCTATGATAGTGAGAAGGGCAGCCAGCTGTGGAGGCACCTGAGTAAAACTCCTAGTCCAGAAGGGATATTCTGGGAAGGTTTCCTGAGAAGGGGCCCTGAGGATGAGCTTTGGAAATAGATGTGAAATTGGCACAGGAAGGATTTCTTCTAGAGAAGAAGGTGGATTAAAGGAAGGATATAATACCCAAAGCGAGTCTGTGCTCGGTGCTATGTGCCAGGTACCGTATCAAGTGCTTAATCAGCATGATTTCTTTGAATCATCATGACCTCCCTCATTTACTCATGCATCAGACTTCTGAGTGGCTGCTGGGTTCCAGGGAATGAACACAGATTCTGTTTTCCGAGAGCTTAGCCCAGTGGGGCATGCTATACAATAATCAAATAATCATAGAAGTGTGATGAATGGAAAAGGAAAAAAAGTTGTTAATTGCAATATAGCAATTTCCCTCACTCTTTCAACAATCAAAGAGAATTCTGCTTTTGCCTTCTAAGCTTCTCCCATCTCACTCCCTCCCCTGCCCCACTCCAAGAAAAATTCTTTCTCTGTCAGCTGGGTTCCTGAGCTGTTGTGATGCCAAATATAATTAACAGGGGAAAAGATAATAGACTTTAGAAGTAAGGGTGAGCTATTTGTTCAAGAAAAGAACAGAGGCAGATGGAAATAATTTATTAAAAAATGAAATGTTATTTTATTTTATAACATAAAAAGTCATCTCAAAAGATGACTTTTGAGATGGACATTTAGGTATGAGTAAGATTCTATGGTAGGGGAGGTATGAAAGTGGTGGAAGCCGTATTCCAAAAGGATGGATATGGGAAAGTGGATGGTGCTCAGAAAACTACAGGTTTTCCAGTCTGGCTGAGGCAGAGGGTACATGTTAGGAACATAAGACAGAAGTTAGAATATTTGGTGACTATCATACAAGATGCAAGCTGAGGAATGTCTACTTAATTGAAGGTTTTTGAGCAGGTATATAATAAAACTGAGGTTGTATTTTGGGGAAAGTCATCTGGCAGTCACATAGTATAAATTATCCTTGGAAAGACTGACTTTGCACTCACTGAGAAATCTTCTTGCTGGAAATTTTTTTCTTAAGTAGATTCTCATACCGGCAAGCAAGTACACTGACCAGCTGACAAAATATGCCTAGTTGGCAGTCATATTTCTCAGGGTAAATTAATATAATCTATGGTTTATAAATCAGTCCATTCATGTATTCCTCAATCGACTTGCTTATTACTTTAAAATGCATTTCCTTCTAGATGGATCTAAGAACACTTATAAACATGTACAAAACATGTACATTTATTTACTGCAAATACAGCAGCAAATAAATCAGAAATGAAAATCAAAAACCATATAGGGGAAATGGAAAGGCAATTATCTAGGATCAGGATCTAGAATAAGATGGTAAATTCAAACATTACATTAGCTCTAGCTTCCTAAAAGCCCAGGCATAAAGGGAATTTGAATAGTGTAGTTCTTAATGCCTAATGAAAGAAATTTTATTAGTTTTTTAGGTGAGACACGCTTTTTCTTCCTGGAGTCTAATAGAAAATTAGCATATATTTTTAGTGAAGTCCAGTTTTTAGACAATGAAAAATCAAACTTCACATAGTCATTTCTTTTCTTTTTAAATTTGTTTATTTATTTATTTTTGGCTGCATTGGGTCTTCGTTGCTGCATGCGGGCTTTCTCTAGTTGTGGCGAGCAGGGGCTACTCTTTGTTGAGGTGCACAGGCTTCTCCTTGCAGTGGCTTCTCTTGTTGTGGAGCACAGGCTCTAGGCACATGGGCTTCAGTAGTTGTAGCACACGGGCTCAGTAGTTGTGGCTCATGGGCTCTACAGCACAGGCTCAGTAGTTGTGGCGCTCGGGCTTAGTTGCTCGCAGCATGTGGGATCTTCCCGGGCCAGGGATCAAACCCTTGTCCCCTGCATTGGCAGGTGGATTCTTAACCACTGTGCCACCTAGGAAGTCTCATAGCTCACTGTTCTGATTTCCAGGATTATTAGTAAAGAATTTTATCTTTTCAAATGCTTTTTGGCCATTCAGGTATGCTCTTCTGTGAACTGCCTTAACAAATCCTTCACCCATTTTCATAACTGGTAATTTTTTTCCCCTACTGATTTGCATGAGTACCATTTTGTGGTCTTATTATAATCTATATTTGGATTACATAAATTTTAAATATGTTCTCTTGTCTGTGACTTGTTTTCAAAAATATTGGTGGTATCTTTGGTCTACAGAAGTTTCAAATGACACAACCCTGAAATCTAAAATAAGACAAAATTCACCCAACTGATACATATTTCCTACTTTTTGTTAGATAAACACAATCCTCCTTTTGCTAATTTCATTACTCTTGAGAGAGACATCTAATGTCTCTCTCTCAAGAGACATTAGAGGGAGCAAAGGAAATAAACCTGCCTTCAGGACTATCTACATAGAGCAGCCTGGGGTAGGGGCCTAGTGGGCTACAGCACCTGGGGATCTAAAGTTCCTTCTCATCAGCCTGAAAAGAAATTGCTGTAAAACACACCGTCAGGCATCAAAGAAGACCTGAAACTTTTTTCAAATTCTATTATGCTCTAGAGAACACTGAAAAAAGTTGTTTTTCAGAAGCTGATGGCTCAGATTAGAAGGGCATAAATTTCAGTTTCCAGTAAAGCTTGCACTGACCTTTCCTCAATAACAGGATGTACCATATGGCAAGGTATGTTTACATTCACTTGTGACAGTGCCCTGGCTCTGTTTCACTTCCTCTGACTAATATCCCCAAATTCACTCTTCTAAAACACTTTCCATTTCTTTCCAACAATTATCAGTTAGATATCTTGGTAGGAAAAAAAAAAAAAACCTAAATAATAAAAATTACAAAATCCCCAGGGATAGATTTAGCAAAAAACATCCAGATGCACTTTACTGAGGAACATACAAGATTTTATTTACTAGAGAGAAATGCTGTGTCCCTGAATGGGGACAGTCATTAGTGAAAAGACATCAATTATCCCCAGATTAATATATGTATGCTTAACATAATTACCAATAAAAATTCATCTGAAAAATGAACTAGGAAGAATAGCCATAATACTTCCAAAAACAAGAGTAATAAATTATAACTGCCTTGGCAGATCTTTAAATTGCAAAACTGGTGCCAAAACACAAAGTCCAAAAGCATGTAAAAAAAAAAATTAAATGATGAATGTGACTTTTGAAATCAGTTCAGAAGGGATTGACAATTCAATATATGACGCGAATAACCATTTAACCAACGTAAAGTTAGACGACTACATCACACCATCTGCCAGAATAAATTCCAGAAGAATTAAAGGGTTAATTTTTTTTTTTAACGAAGCCATTTTCTAAAGAATATAGAGTTTGTTATTTATATATCCTTGGGAGTATAAGTGGCCTTTCTAAGAAAAGCCAGCGATTATAACAGAAAAACTCCATAGAAATGATTCCAAAGTTTCTTCATGTTCATAATGATGACAGTGATAAAGTTGAAAGAAAAATTATAAGCTTATCTTTATCTTTAAAATACAAATAAGTATTCTGTCTAAAGGATGCATTCTGAAGGTTGACAGAGTTTTAAGGGGAGGAAAGGGAGAACATTCACTTTTTACTTTGTACATTTTAAAAAAGAAGAAAATGTGGGACAATGGGATATTTTTACGTTACTTTCTCTGTGTTTTCCAGGTTTTAATTTTCCTGTAATAAACACACACTACTAATCTGTTTTTCAAAAGAAAAAAATACCCATCTTTTTAAAGTCACTCTAAAGCTTTAAAGCAGGTTAAAGGCTAAAGTAACTCTAAAAAAGGAACACTCTTGGACTTTCCTGGTGCTGTGGTGGTTAAGAATCTGCCTGTTAATGCAAAGGACACAAGTTTGAGCCCTGGTCCAGGAAAATCCCACATTCTGTGGAGCAACTAAACCCATGCGCCACAACTACTGAGCCTGTGCTCTAGAGCCCACGAGCCACAACTACTGAGCCCACATGCCACAACTACTGAAGCCCGTGTGGCTAGAGCCTGTGCTCTGCAATAAGAGAAGCCACCACAATGAGAAGCTCACGCACCACAACGAAGAGTAGCCCCCACTTGCCACAGTTAGAGAAAGCCCACACAGAACAACGAAGACCCAATGCAGCCAAAAATAAATAAATTAAATAAATAAATTTATTAATAAATAAATAAAATTTAAAAGAAACACTCTTAAAAATCAATTTTAAAAAGCCAGAGCAGAAGCAAGAAGAACTACAATTCTGCAGCCTGTGGAACAAAAACCACATTCACAGAAATATAGACAAGATGAAAAGGCAAAGGGTTATGTCACAGTTGAAGAAAAAAGATAAAACACCAGAAACACAACTAAATGAAGTAGAGATAGGCAACCTTCTAGAAAAACAATTCAGAAAAATGATAGTAAAGATGATCCAGGACCTCGGAAAAAGAATGGAGGCAAAGATCAAGAAGATGCAAGAAATGTTTAACAAGGACCTAGAAGAATTAAAGAACAAACAAACAGAGATGAACAATACAATAACTGAAATGAAAACTACACTAGAAGGAATCAATAGCAGAATAACTGAGGCAGAAGAACAGATAAGTGACCTGGAAGACAGAAGGGTAGAATTCACTGCTGCAGAACAGAATAAAGAAAAAAGAATGAAAAGAAATGAAGACAGTCTAAGACACCTCTGGGACAATATTAAAAGCAACAACATTTGCATTAAAGGGGTCCCAGAAGGAGAAGAGAGAGAGAAAGGACCCAAGAAAATATTTGAAGAGATTATAGTCAAAAACTTCCCAAACATGGGAAGGAAATAGCCATCCAAGTCCAGGAAGCAAAGAGAGTCCCATACAGGCTAAACCCAAGGAGAAACACGCCGAGACACATAGTAATCAAATTGGCAAATATTAAAGACAAAGAAAAATTATTGAAAGCAGCAAGGGAAAAACAACAAATAACATACAAGGGAACTCCCATAAGGTTTACAGCTGATTTCTCAGCAGAAACTCTACAAGCCAGAAGGGAGTGGCATGACATATTTAAAGTAATGAAAGGGAAGAACCTGCAACCAAGATTACTCTATGCGGCAAGGATCTCATTCAGATTCGATGGAGAAAGAAAAAGCTTTACAGACAAACAAAAGCTAAGAGAATTCAGCACCACCAAACCAGCTCTACAACAAATGCTAAAGGAACTCTTCTATATGGGAAACACAAGAGAAGAAAAGGACCTACAAAAACAAACCCAGGGCTTCCCTGGTGGCACAGTGGTTGAGAGTCCGCCTGCCGATGCAGTGGACCCGGGTTCGTGCCCCGGTCTGGGAAGATCCCACATGCCGCGGAGCGGCTGGGCCCGTGAGCCATGGCCGCCGAGCCTGCGTGTCTGGAGGCTGTGCTCCACAACGTGAGAGGCCCGCGTACCAAAATAAACAAACAAACAAACCCAAAACAATTAAGAAAATGGTAATAGGAACATACATATCGATAATTACCTTAAACATGAATGGATTAAATGCTCCAACCAAAAGACACAGGCTTGCCGAATGGATACAAAAACAAGACCCATGTATATGCTGTCTACAAGAAACCCACTTCAGATCTAGAGACACATACAGACTGAAAGTGAGGGGATGGAAAAAGATATTCCATGCAAATGGAAATCAAAAGAAAGCTGGAGTAGCAAGACTCATATCAGATAAAATAGAGTTAAAAATAAAGAATGTTACAAGAGACAAGGAAGGACACACATAATGATCAAGGGATCAATCCAAGAACAAGATATAACAATTATAAATATGTATGCACCCAACATAGGAGCACCTCAATACATAAGGTAACCTCTAACAGCTATAAAAGAGGAAACTGACAGTAACACAATAATAGTGGGGGACTTTAACACCTCACTTATACCAATGGACAGGTCATCCAAACAGAAAATGAATAAGGAAGGACAAGCTTTAAATGACACAATAGACCAGATAGATATAGTTGATATTTATAGGACATTCCATCCAAAAACAGCAGATTACACTTTCTTCTCAAGTGCGCACGGAACATTCTCCAGGATAGATCACATCTTGGGTCACAAATCAAGCCTCAGTAAATTTAAGAAAATTGAAATCATATCAAGCATCTTTTCTGACC
This sequence comes from Orcinus orca, assembly GCF_937001465.1. Lineage (NCBI taxonomy): Eukaryota > Metazoa > Chordata > Mammalia > Artiodactyla > Delphinidae > Orcinus > Orcinus orca. Next base: position 18,830,638 of record NC_064562.1, read on the forward strand.
ACAATGCTATGATATTAGAAATCAATTACAGGGAAAAAAATGTTAAAAACAAAAACACATGGAGGCTAAACAGTACATTACTAAATTCCAAGATATCACTGAAGAAGTCAAAGAGAAATCAAAAAATACCTAGAGACAAATGACAATGAAAGCACGATGATCCAAAACCTATGGGATTCTGCAAAAGCAGTTCCAAGAAGGAAGTTTATAGCAATACAAGCCTACCTCAAGAAAGAAGAAAAATCTCAAATAAACAATCTAACCTTACACCTAAAGGAACTAGAGAAAGAAGAACAATCAAAACCCAAAGTTAGCAGAAGGAAAGAAATCATAAAGATCAGAGCAGAAATAAATGAAATAGAAACAAAGAAAACAATAGGAAAGATCAATAAAACTAAAAGCTGGTTCTTTGAGAAGATAAACAAAATTGATAAACCATTTGCCAGACTCATCAAGAAAAAGAGAGAGAGGGCTCAAACCGAAAAAATTAGAAATGAAAGAGGAGAAGTTAAAAGAGACACCAGAGAAATAAAAAGCATCCTAAGAGACTACTACAAGCAACTCTATGCCAATAAAATGGACAACCCGGAAGAAATAGACAAATTCTTAGAAACGTATAACCTTCTAAGACTGAACCAGGAAGAAGTAGAAAATATGAACAGACGAATCACAAGGAATGAAATTGAAACTGATTAAAAATCTTCCAACAAACAAAAATCCAGGACCAGATGGCTTCACAGGTGAATTCTATCAAACATTTAGAGAAAAGCTAACACTTATCCTTCTCAAACTCTTCCAAAAAATTGCAGAGGAAGGAACGCTCCCAAACTCATTTTATGAGGCCACTGTCACCCTTATACCAAAACCAGACAAAGATACTACAAAAAGAGAAAATTACAGACCAATATCACTGATGAATCTAGATGCAAAAATCCTCAACAAAATACTAGCAAACAGAATCCAACAGCACATTAAAAGGATCATACATCATGATCAAGTGGGATTTATCCCAGGAATGCAAGCATTCTTCAATATATGCAAATCAATCAATGTGATACACCATATTAACAAATTGAAGAATAAAAACCATATGATCATCTCAATAGATGCAGATAAAGCTTTTGATAAAATTCAATACCCATTTATGATAAAAACTCTCCAGAAAGTGGGCATAGAGGGAAACTACCTCAACATAATAAAGGCCATATTTGACAAACCCACAGCCAACATCATTCTCAATGGTGAAAAACTGAAAGCATTTCCTCTAAGATCAGGAACAAGACAAGGATGCCCACTCTCACCACTATTATTCAGCCTACTTTAGAAGTCCTAGCCATGGCAATGAGAGAAGAAAAAGAAATAAAAGGAATACAAATTGGAAAAGAAGAAGTAAAACTGTCAGTGTTTGCAGATGACATGGTACTATACATACAGAATCCTAAAGATGCTACCAGAAAACTACTAGAGCTAATCAATGAATTTGGTAAAGTTTCAGGATACAAAATTAATGCACAGAAATCTCTTGCATTCCTATAAAGTAATGAGGAAAAATGTGAAAGAGACATTAAGGAAACACTCCCATTTACCACTGCAACAAGAAGAATAAAATATCTAGGAATAAACCTACCTAGGGAGACAAAAGACCTGTATGCAGAAAAGTATAAGACACTGATGAAAGTAATTGAACATGATGCCAACAGATGGAGAGATATACCATGTTCTTGGATTGGAAGAATCAACATTGTGAAAATGACTATACTACCCAAAGCAATCTACAGATTCAATGCAATCCCTATCAAATTACCAATGGCATTTTTTACAGAACTAGAAGAAAAAAATCTTAAAATTTGTATGGAGACACAAAAGACCCTGAATAACCAAAGCAGTTTTGAGCGAAAAAAACGGAACTGGGGAAATCAGACTCCCTGACTTCAGACTATACTACAAAGCTACAGTAATCAAGACAGTATGGTACTGGCACAACAACAGAAATATAGGTCAATGGCACAGGATATAATGCCCAGAGATAAACCCAGGCACCTATGGTCAACTAATCTATGACAAAGGAGGCAAGGATATACAATGGAGAAAAGACAGTCTCTTCAATAAGTGATGCTGGGAAAATGGGACAGCTACATGTAAAAGAATGAAATTAGAACACTCCCTAACACCATACACAAAAATAAACTCAAAATGGATTAGAGACCTAAATGGACGACCGGACACTATAAAACTCTTAGAGGAAAACATAGGAAGAACACTCTTTGACATAAATCACAGCAAGATCTTTTTTGACCCACCTCCTAGAGTAATGGAAATAAAAACAAAAGTAAACAAATGGGACCTAATTAAACTTAAAAGCTTTTGCACAGCAAAGGAAACTACAAAGAAGATGAAAAGACAACCCTCAGAATGGGAGAAAATATTTGCAAATGAATCAACGGACAAAGGATTCATCTCCAAAACATATAAACAGCTCATGCAGCTCAATATTAGAAAGAGAAACAACCCAATCCAAAAATGGGCAGAAGACCTAAATAGACATTTCTCCAAAGAAGACATACAGATGGCCAAGAAGCACATGAAAAGCTGCTCAACATCACTAATTATTAGAGAAATGCAAATCAAAACTACAATAAGGTATCACCTCACACTAGTTAGCATGGGCATCATCAGAAAATCTACAAACAAGAAGGAGAGGGTGTGGAGAAAAGGGAACCCTCTTGCACTGTTGGTGGGAATGTAAATTGATACAGCTACTATGGAGAACAGTATGCAGGTTCCTTAAAAAACTAAAAATAGAATTACCATATGACCCAGCAATCCCACTACTGGGCATATACCCTGAGAAAAACCATAATTCAAAAAGACACATGCACCCCAATGTTCAGTGCAGCACTATTTACAATAGTCAGGTCATGGACGCAACCTAAATGCCCATCGACAGACAAATGGATAAAGAAGATGTGGTACATATATACTATGGAATATTACTCAGCCATGAAAAGCAACAAAATTGGGTCATTTGTAGAGACATGGGTGGATCTAGAGACTGTCATGAAGAGTGAAGTAAGTCAGAAAGAGAAAAACAAATATCATACATTAATGCATTTATGTGAACCTAGAATAATGATACAGATGAGCCGGTTTGCAGGGCAGAAATAGAGACACAGATGTAGAGAACAAACGTATGGACACCAAGGAGGGAAGGCGGCAGGGGGTGGGGGTGGGGGGTGGGATGAATTGGGAGATTGGGGTTGACATGTGTACACTAATATATATAAAATGGATAGCTAATAAGAACCTGCTGTATAAAAAAAAGAAATTAAATATTTAAAAAAAGCCAGTTATCCCAACTGAAAAATAGGCAAAGGACAGGAGTATTAAAAAACAGTTCATAAAGGAAGTAAAAATGGCCCATAAGCATCATAAACTACGTTTAATTTCACTAGTAATCAACGAAATACAAATTAAAATAATCCTGAGATCTCACAGTTGTCTGTGAAATTGGCAAAGAATAAAGAGAAAATGAATGCTCAGAGCTGGTAAGGGTTTGCGGAAACATGCTCGGAAGCAGTGCTGTTGAGAACACGAATTTGTACAAGTTTCAAAGGGCAATTTGGCGAATATATCAAAAGTCTTAAGATGTGCTACCCAATTTCTGTCTTCAGAAATTTTTCCAAAGAAAAGAATTAAACACGTGCACAAAGACTCAAAGTATTGTTTGTAATAGTGAAAATTGGAAACTGTTTAAATATCCATCAATAGGGGAGAGGTTAAGTAAATGTTGGCAAATCTACAAAAGTGGAATACTGTTCAATCCTTAAATAATTATGTAAATCTATAATTATTCAAATGGAAAGATGGTCACAAAATAGTAGAAGAGGTCGGGTTATAAAACAGAATTTACAACACAATCACATTTTAAGAAGTCTGTGTGTGTGTGTGTGTGCGTGTGTACAAAAGCAGAGGAAAAAACCTCTGGAAGAAATGCCCACCACCCCACAATTTTTAAAGTAGTTCTGTTTAGAGGGTGGGATTACAGGTGGCTTTGCAGTTTTTCTTTCTATAATTTCCTTAATTTGATTTTTTAATTTTTTCAGTGAGCTATACATTACACTCAGAAAAAAGTAATGCTTAAACAAACTAACCAAACAAAACAAAAACCTCACCACCTGTGATGTACATCTTACCCTCTGGGGTGTCCCAGATTCTACTCCTGTTTGCCACACAAATGTCTAACTGTTAAACACTATAGGTTCTTATTCAGACAGACCCGTGATAGAATTCAAGCCCCAACACTGGTGAGATGGATGCCTTTGGTTGAGTCTTAATCTCTCTAATGTTCAGTTGGCTTATCTGTAGTGGAGGATAGGAAATCTATGTTAGAGGGTTATTAGAGGAATCAGTGAGGTGCTGAAAATACACAGGCTGCTCTAACTTCCGTGACGCCAAGGGAAGAGTCCTCATCTCACGTGTTAAACAGAATATGCTACTGCTCTTCACAGGTATACATTCATGTAGCAAGTGCACCTTCATAATGACAAAATCAAAATTTGGGTATAAAGTTATGTCTTATAAGTATCTGAAAGTTGCTAAAATATCAACAACTACTGAATTTAGTTATTATTGCATATGTACAGGTGTTCTGATGATGAGTTGGCCATGTCTATATGACTAATAAATTTAAAATACATGTAATTATTAATTAATTAATTTTACATTATTCCATAAAATGTATTTTTCTTGCCTTTATTTCATGCTTATTTCTACAATGGTGACCACCTCATCTGTTGTTATAAAGAAGATTCTTACTTAACTTGTGTTCTATTGACAGCAAATACCTGACGGATTAAAATTAAAATGTGATTTTATTCAAAGTGTGCACAGTTTGCATACATTTTCATTTTAAAAGTACATTAGTGGAAATACAAAAATGTGTTAGGTACTTTTATTTATATTTTTAAAAATTTATTTTTCTTCTAAGATATTTAAAGCAGATATTAAATTGAAAGGGAAATACAAATTATAACAACAGTTTTTAAAATTATTTAAATATAGCTGAATTTTGAAAATATTTTGTAAATTTAATTCAATTATGTTAAATACTTTTATAAAAATAAAACCATTTGCAGTTCTAGTACTAAATGTCCATCAAGTTGCCAATGTCAGAATTAGTATCTTACTTTCATTCATGTGATACCTAGACCACAGGTTCTTAAATTTTTTGGTCTCAAGGCTCCTTTAAACTACTAAAAGTTGTTGAGGATTCCAAAAAGCCTTTGTTAATGTGGGTTATCAATATTTACATGTTAGAATTAATATTGGGAAGTTTTTAAAACACAGAATATGTAAGCACACATTCCATTAGCTTCCAGAGCAATGATGACATTACATTGTCTTGCAATCTCTAGAAAACTCCACTGTATACTTGAGAAAGCATGAGAATGAAAATGGCAAACAAAGTCTTAGTAGTATTAAGAAAAACATAGCTTGACCTGTAGACCCTGAAAGGGTCTCTGGGACTTCAGGGTTCCCCAGAACCACTGACCTATAACAACGTATTATAAATTTAAAAGTAATGTGAATCGCCTAATACTGCAACATGATCCTTGCTCCTCCAGGGCCACTGTTGCAAATACTCCGTGAATACCTTTGCATCCATGAATTGGAATCTGAAGAGAAGCAAGAAAATGGGCACTTGCCATTACTACTAAATGATTCTTCATTATGCAAGGATTTATTGCATTAGAGCTATCTAATAGGAAGGCTAACAAGTTCATTTGTCTTTTCTCTTACTGAAGTACTTCCTCCACTGGCCCTGGGGCCCTGAAGAGTGTTGGTTCCTAGAGCTGAGCCAACTCTCTTTGCCACATCCCGAGGGCTACTTTCTGGGCCTTCTCAGGCCTGGCCAGTGACTTTGCAGTATTTTCTAACTTGAAATTTCGTTCTATTCGGGAACGTCCCCTTCCTCCTTCTGATGGCTATCCTAAACTCCCCAGGGGGCTTATACAAAATACTGAGTGGGATCCTTAGGGGAGGAAAGTGGGTCCACTCTGGGCTCCTTCTATAGCAGTCCCAACACCCACCCCAGGTCACCTGAGTCAGTCTAGTTCTTGGCATACCACCCATGGGTCTCGCTCCTGGAAATGGGGAAAGTTCATCTGCACACGGGTACCCGTCCTGCTGCCACTCAGCACCTTGGGCTGGTGTTTCCTCCAAGACTGCAGCAGTGACCTTCTCCCTTCCCTGGCAGCGCCCTCCCACCCCCTTCTGCGGCTTGGTCTTTCACTTGGACTGCTGCAGACCTGCTCCCTCTCTTTCTTTCTGAGTTAACTTCCTTCCACTCAAAATCTTCTGGAGCCCCTTCCAGCCCCACTTCAGATGGGGCCAGCCTATAGCCTTCTCCTGCTCTTCTATGCCGTCGTCCTGCTGGCCTTCCCCATACAGACCTGAAAACAGGGCATGAGTTTTCTCTACTTTTGGATCCCCCAAGCATCAGAAAACATTTGGCCATGTCACCCTTTGCACAGGGTTTATTTCAGCATATAGGGGCACAGTACAAGGACTTCATGCTACATTTTCGTTTTCCTCACCTGCAAACTTTTCTCCCTTTTTTAGGCTCAAAGCTCTTTATCGGCATTAGTGGCAGGGTCGATGAGGTACCTGCTTTGTCTATTCATATCCCCTTTGTAAACCTCTCTAGTGTTACATCAGAGCGCAGGGTTTGCCCTAAAAAGCAAAGTTGCTTTTCTCTTTGCCTCTCTGCTCTGTTTCTTGCAAGTCCCCAGTGGAGCAAGTATAAGTTCCATGTTTCTGAGTCCGATGGGAGAGCAGCGCAGGAACTAATATTGAATTCCTTATTATTATTCTGCCACCTATACCTTACTCACTAGATTTTTCTAGTGTTAAAAAAAGTTCAAATAATTACTTTTTATTCACGAACATAGATCAACAAAGGATCTTTTTTCTAAAGGATCCTTAGTAGTTTGGGGGTACAGTCACTGAGGTCATTTTAACTATTCTTCCACCCTGGCAGGCACAGGAATGAGATCCCTAGGGCCACGCTGAAGTAGGACGCCTGGACCGGGCTGTAGGGCTTGGTGCTTTAAGAAGCCCCGACAAGGCTAAGGTTTCAGCCACCTGTTCTCTCTTCCAACCCAATACGGTCTCCCTACAAGCCTTCCCCAAGGCTTTTTCAAAGGCCGTCTTACATGCGCATCCCCCTAACGTTTAACACTGAGTATTACTTCAAAGGCTGGCAGCCCTGGAAAGGGAAGCATGACAATAAAAGAAATCCCAAGTGGAGAAAGGTTTGCTTTGGCAGCTGCGTGGTTGTTCTGTAAGTGGGGAGGCGCCTGCTCCACCCTCTGCAGCTCACTTGCCCTCTCAGCTCATCACAGATGTTTTCTTTTGGTCCGGTTCTCTCCCGTCCCTTCCGGAGGCTCCACTTCTCACAGGCTTTTGTAAATTTCCGCGAGGCCTCAGCTGGTCCTGCCTCCGTTGATCCCTTTATCTGTTGCCAACACGAGAGGCTCTAAGTCTTGCTCTGAGCCACGCTCAGGAGGGGAGAGGCTCAGATACTCAGAAGGTGGAGCCCACCACTATTTGGTTCTGCGACTGATTTTAAGGCCACAGGGCTCGGAAGTGTGTTGAACGACCGTTCTAGCAGAAAGCCTGCCCCATCATGTGTTTCCTCAAGGAACCCCTTGTGGGTCTCCATCGAAATCCTGAACTTCAGCAAGACTACAATTATGTCTTTGTGCAGGGCTTGCAATTTTTTGTTTTTTAAGCACCCTGCAAACCAAGCCAATCACAGACTGAATTCACCCCGCTGATCACCCATTTAGGACCCCTAACTGACTTGCCTGAACTAGGAATGCTTGACCCTATGGAAACAATTTTGACCTTCTCTTGCAGCGTTGGTTTATTTACAATGCTTTTGAAAAGGCCTGAACCCTGAAGCCCAGAAATCCATCCACACGGCCCCCAGGATAAGGGCTTGGACATCCACGACATCCTGGGGGTGTCTGTCCTTCAGGTAAACTTGGAGATCTGGCCACGTTAAGTACTGAGACCTTCTCTTGATGAAATGGGGCCCACACAATCTCCTTATTTCCCTGAAGACCATGCAACAAACTTCCTACTGGGTGGTTCTTTTGCTGTCACTACCATGAAGTGGGTTCATCAGTTGGGGATGGGAAAACACAGACGCGCTGTGTTGTTTTGGGTTCTGTCCGGAGGCTGCTTCCCCCTCCAGAGGGCTCCCTAGGCCTGCCTTCAATGGCTGCCGCCTTTCCCTTTCCCCTCTGCCTTCCTCACACCACGAAAGGTCACAGCAGCTGGACAAACACCACGTGCCCAAGTTAAAGTAACAAAGACCTTCTCTGGGGCCTCGAGTTTATTGATGATAAGAGATTGCTTCCTAAACGAAAACAATCCCTCACAGTGTACACCTGCTGAAAACACTTCCTGCCTGTCTGATACCATCTGAGAACAAAACCTGGAACTGAGCGTTCTGTAAATTGCTTTGAATTGGTTAGGAAGTAAATTGTTCTAGTATTCTTTTCTGCTTGCACTGAGCTAGCTCAAAAAGTAATAGAGTGATAGGTGACCCATGTGAAGCTCTACCCATGTAGATTACACCAAGACATGGGCCAGTAGGGTAATTTCCAAGAGACCCAATGTGTGTGCTTAAAGAAGAAAAAAAAAAACCCCAAACTGGAAATACAATGAGACGGTGAAAATTGTACTCACCAAACTCCTCTCAGAGAAAAAAGTGCTGTATATGGTTCAAAGGCATAAAGTTCTTGTATAGCCACCCAGGCTGGGAATTAGAACCTCTACGAGGCATCTTTATAAATAGGATAAAGAGAGTTGGCCAAAAAAACCACCTTCTAAGGAAGACAAGGGCAATTAATTACTACTAAGCTTTTGTTTTCCTTAGTGAAGTGCAGCCAGGGCGGATTTGCTGGGTCAGCAGAGGAGATGCTGAGTCCTGCCACCCGTGTCCTCCTTCTCTGCCAGAGCTTTTTGCATCTCCCTCAACCAGTGAACTGAACAGTCTATCTTTTAAGTATTAGTTGAAGAAGTGCCAAAATGTTAGCTTGCCAAGAGACCCACACATTTGGCTAAGACCCTGGCCCTGAGGAGCCTGCCATCTTGGAGCTCCAGCGGTTCATACCGTGGAGACAGCACTGTTCCTCTGGACAGTTTTTAAACTAGGTGATTCAAGTGTGTCCTGGTTCCAGACTTACCTCTCGGGAAGTGGGTGTAAGTGGGGAGCTCTCAAGGAAAATCTATACTTTAGGGATAAACTAGGAAGCAGGACACCTGTGCAGTCGCTCAGCCAATTTTCACTGGGCAATGAGGGTAAAGTTACTAAACTCCCTAGTTCTCTTACCCCAGGCATTGTCCCATTTCAGCCAAGACCCACCTGAGATGAGTTGGCTCCACATAGAGAGTCTCTGGGCCCCAAACCTAAAGCTCCCCCACACCCTCGTAGAAATTAAGAAGGCAGACAGCTATGGATGAAGAGCTGAGGTGAAGGAAAATTGGCCTAGGGAATGAAATCATCTCTCAACGAGGCTGGCGAGGCATCTGGGCCCTGGATAAGGCACTCTGTTGACAGCCTAAATGTGACTAACCTCCCTTGTGCCCAGTTATTTGCTTGAGGTCCCTTGACCTACAATAAAGCCTCTAAACCTACTGAATCTGTCTTTACAACAAATTCAAGCTGGAATTCATGAATTCTGCCCCATGTCATTTGCCACTCCTATGCCCAAGCACCTAGCTCTACAGCTGTAGCTCTTTATTTATGTATCCATCCTCTCTGTTAACATGGATGTGTCATTTGTTTGCTCCCTCCCCTCCCCCGGGAAAGGATAAACTCCTTCCTGAAAGCTTGTTCTCAGAGCAGAGCTCCATGCACAATGACAGCAAGTACCAGGAACAAACATGGCCTGGCAATCCTCTGCCTCCCCACAGCCAACCCCAGGCCCCCTCTACAGTAAGGGATCCTCCTGGGCTTTGCTCAGATTTTTCACTAAGATGAAAAGCCAATTCAGGGTATTACAGTTGGTCTTTGGTTAGGCAAAAAAAAAGACATTCTGCCAAAATTAAAATGGAAAATTTGGAGTCAATCTTAAATATTTTTTAAATGAGAGAGTGTTGCATGTGCACATGCTTGTGTGTGTGTGTGTGTGTGTGTGTGTGTGCGCGCGCGCGCTGGGTCTTAATTAGCGTCACTAGTTCCTCAGATGTTCTTGAACACCAGATAAATATAAGAGAAAGTATCTTGATTTGGTCTGCATATGGGGTTGGGATTCTTCAGTCTAAAGGAGTGAAGTCTGAGGGACAGTAGCCTGAAGAAAGTCACTATTAAGTTTACAAAAAAGCTTAAATGGCTTCAAAATGGCTTAAAGACTTAAATATAAGACATGACACCATAAAACTCCTAGGAGAGAACATAGGTAAACATTCTCTGACATACGTTGTAACAATATTATATTAGATTAGTCTCCCAAGGCAAAAGAAATAAAAGCAAAAATAAACAAATGGGACCTAGGCAAATTTATAAGCTTTTGCACAGCAAAGGAAACCATAAACAAAATGAAAAGACAACTTACAGATTGGGAGAAAATATTTGCAAATTATGTGACCAACAGGGGCTCTTTTTCTAAAATATACAAACAGCTCATACAACTTAATATCAAAAAAAATACAACCCAATCAAAAAATGGGCAGAAGACCACAACAGACATTTCTCCAAAGAAGACATAAAGATGGCAAACAGGCCCATGAAAAGATGCTCAACATCGCTAATTATTAGAGAAATGGAAATCGAAACTTCAGTTAGGTATCACCTCACACTGGTCAAAATGACTAACATCAAAAAATCTTTAAATTATAAATGCTGGAGAAGGAATGGAGAAAAGGGAACCCTCCTACACTGTTGGTGGGAATGTAAATTGGTGCAGCCACTATGGATAACAGTATGGAGGTTCCTTAAAAAACTAAAATTAGAACTACCATATGATCCAGCAATCCTACTCCTGGGCATATACCCATAAAAGGCGAAAATTCTAATTTGAAAAGATACATGCATCCCAGTGTTCGTTGCAGCACTATAGCACTATAGCCGAGACATGGAAGCAACCTAAATAAGTGTCCATCAACAGGTGAATGGATAAAGAAGATGTGGTATATATATATATATATATATATATATACACACACACACAATGGAATATTACTCAGCCATAAAAAAGAATTAAATAATGCCACGTGCAGCAACACAGATTTACCTAGAGATTGTCAAACTGAGTGAAGTAAGTCAGACAGAGAAAGACAAATATAATATGATATCACTTATATATGGAATTTAAAAAATAGTACAAATAGACTTATTTACAAAACAGAAACAGACTCACAGATATAGAAAACAAACTTATGGTTACCAGAGGGGAAAGGGGGCGGGGGGCGTGGATAAATTAGAATTGTGGGATTAACAGATACACACTACTATATATAAAATAGGTAAACAAGGATTTACTGTTTAGCACAGGGAACTATATTCAATATCTTGTTTTTAAGAAAGGAGAAACAGTTTAAATTGCTGCATGAGAGATTTCTTTATCAATGAAAATCATTCAATATTGGAATGGATTACACCAAGAGCTGACATGGAATCTTCTCTAAGGGTTACTAAAATAAAACTTGTCAGTTACTAGGTAGTTTAGCACTGGTCCTAATGGAAGGAAGAAGGGACATATTCTCCCCTATTTGCAGTTGAGTTTAAAAATCCCAACAATGATTCTCTAGCTTTAACCTAATTATCTGTTATGCATTTGTAACCAAGTACAAACTGATTATACTAGAAGAGCTTTCTTAATAATACATTATTTATGAGGAGAGCTAGTGTGGACTAGTAAGAAAAAGAATTTTAAAATGTATATGTAATTTATGTGTAATCATTAAACTGGGATCACATTTTTAAAACCAACCACACATCAAAGAAAATTTGGGAGAAAACTATATCTCAGCATCTTTTAGACACTTGAAAATAACCATCTACATTTTTTTAAATCTACATTTTAAAGCTGTACCTCTTTCATCCCTTCATTTCTAGTCTGTAGTCATACTCTATAGGAAGAGACATAGCTGTGTCAACAGCCCTTGCCATGTCCTGAAGGGCTTATCTGCCCTGCTTTGCCTCTGCATTAAAAATAAACCTGAGGGGAGTTCCCTGGTGCCCTAGTGGTTAGGATTCCGGGCTTTCACTGCACGGGGCCTGGGTTCATTCGCTGGTTGGGGAGCTGAGATCCTGCAAGTCGTGCAGAGCAGCCAAAAAATTAAAAACAAACAAACAAAACAAAAAACCCAACAACCTGAGGATTCATTAGTATTTAATATATGATAAAAGTAGATTGTTCAATACATGATCTTGAGAAAATTGGTTAGCTCTTTGAAAAAAGAATGAAGTTAGATCCTTACTTACTTCAAAGTATAATCCAAAATAAATTCCAAATAAATTAAGTGTCCAAAATAAAAACAAAAGAACTGGCTAATCACTCTTTGGATGGAGAAATCTATTATAACCAAAGCAACCAAGGTGAAAAATGTTATTAAAAAGATTAGTAAAATTCACAATCTAGATGTTAAAAACTTTTGTTGATTAAATATGCACACATGCAAAATAACAGATAAATTATATTCTAGGGGAAAATCTTTGTAGCATTTGTGAAAAATGGTTATTATTAAAATATAAAACTGCTCTTTCAGATTAATAAGGAAAGGAGGAAATCATCAATAGAAAAATGGGCATAGAACGTAAAAGAGAAATTCTAAGAAAAAAAGGCAAATACTAGGGGCTTCCCTGGTGGCGCAGTGGTTAAGAATCCGCCTGCCAATGAAAGGGGACATGGGTTCGAGCCCTGGTCTGGGAAGATCTCACATGCCGCGGAGCAACTAAGCCCGTGCACCACAACTACTGAGCCTGCGCTCTAGAGACCGTGAGCCACAACTACTGAAGCCTGCGTGCCTAGAGCCTGTGCTCCGCAACAAGAGAAGCCACCGCAGTGAGAAGCCCGCGCACCACAACGAAGAGTAGCCCCAGTTCACCGCAACTAGAGGAAGCCCACGCACAGCAACAAAGACCCAATGCAGCCAAAAATAAAATAAAATTTTTTTTAAAAGGCAAATACTAAATAGATATATGAAAAAATGTTCAACCTCACTATTCGCTTAAAAATAACAGAGGAAATTTTATAAGTAATTCAATGAGATACCATTTTCAAACCCAAAACATTGACTAGTAATAAAAAGAATAATATGACAGTGGCAAGGGTAAGGGAAGACTGGCACTCATCCATCCAGCTGGCAGAAGCGAAATGGGTACTTTTCTGGATGGCAATTAGGTGATATGTACCAACAAAGTTAATATATAATTAACTAATTATATATAATTAATATGTTATATATATTTAAATATATATAAAATTTGTATATATATATAAATATAAATATATTTATATGTTTAAATATATATGTATTTAAAATATATAGTTAACTAATATATAATATATACTAATTTGACCCAGGAATTTCACTTCTATGGATTTATGGTAAAGAAATAATGTTTATTATACAAGGATAATTATCACATCATGGTTTAAAATCTGGACATGATCTAAATACCTAAAAGGAGGTGATTGGTTATATCAATTATAAGATTATCTATAGACTAACACACTAGTCATTAAATACCATTCTGCAGATGAATACCCATTGGCATGAAAATATGTTCAACCTATCACTAAGGCTAAAATTATATGTGAGGTATGACAGTATTAAGCACATTCTTGTGTGTGTGCGTGTACGTGTGTGTGTTTGTGTGCTGAAACATGCACAACAAAAAGTTTTCTCTGAAAGTATGGTTTTCTGTTTCTTTTCCTTCTTTTTGTTGTTGTTTTCTGAAATTCTGTCTGCACTGGGCATATAACACATACCAGAAAGAAAAGATCATAAAAAACTCCAAAGTAACCCCAGTCTAGGTCTATGAACCAACAGTCAGAAGTGGACTAGTCATCCCATAATTATTTTGGACTGTAAACTGTAAACAGCTTTGAAATCAAAGGTCAGTCCCTGATCTGGCCACATGGCCCTGCTCTGGCCTCTGAGCTTCTGTTACCAGCGGCCCCTTTCGAGGAGGAGTGGGTGACTCTCCCATGCACCAGGAACCAGGTGCTGGCCCAGAAGGAGAGCTCAGGTCGCCACCAGTCAGGGAAAGGAGCTGCCTGAAGACACTCGCACAGCAATACTAGATTACATTACCTTCAGTTTTTACATTTTAGAAGCTGCATGTGTAAACTGTATGCCTGCCTGCCCTGCCCACCCTGCTATTTATAGCTGTTCTAATCAGAACCTTCCATATTGCAACAATGGAGGAATGACTAAGGAGTCAGTTAATTAATAGAATTTGTACAGCCAGATGCAAGAAAAATACCCAATGAGAAACCAGATCAACAAAGAAGCGTTTATTCCTTGTAAAGAAACTGTGATTCCCCAAATTTAAGATACACATCAACGCTTGGAGGAGATTTCTCAGGCGAGAAAGCAGGTAAATGTCTCATTCTTTTCCTCCCCTTTTAAAGTATTTTTTCAGGTTTTCCTAGTAGATATTATTTTTCATAAGTAACTTCATCTGACAGACAACAAGCATATTCTTCCTTGTTTGGTAGGGTCAGGAGGCTGCAGCATCCCATTGTATCATCCTGGTAAAAGGACTCTCTAAAGCCACTTGCAACCACTTATTGTTACAAGGTCTTGATTTGTAGGGCACAGGAGTACAAAGGACAAAGAATAAACACAGGATGTGTATTCTTCACTCTGGATTGTTTAGTGTTAAAATAGCACACTGAGTAATAGCCGCTGGTGCCACTGTAACAGGCATTTACACACGTACGTTGCGCCCCATTTTCAGGTCTACGAGAAATCGGCAACCAAAGGAGGTCTAGACCTGGGTACCTTCTCTTTGCTGGGTTTTAGGGAGAGCTGAGGCCGAGTTCTGTGGAGTGTTGTATGGGACTCCCGAAGCCAGAGTTAAACATTTCTAGCATACATGGTTAAAAAAATTATAGTCACAATAACAACTTGAATTTGGTTAAGGCGGCAGCATGCTAAAAAAAGATCAGAGGTTCGGGAATTAGACTTAGTTCAGATCCTTGCTTTGTTTCTTATTAGAGGTGTGCCTTAACCTCAATGAATTTCAAGCTCCTAGCTGTAAAACTGGAATAAAATTACGCATGAAAAAAATTCATATAGTGCATAGAGCTTTATGTTGTATTTTCAATCACACTCTCATTTGATCTTTGCAATTATTCCACAAAGAAGATATTATTATCCCTAATTTACAGTTGAGGAACCTGATGCTCAGAAATTGAAATGTCTTCATCAGCTCATACAACTCAATAACAAAAAAAAACAAACAACCCAATCAAAAAATGGGCAGAAAACCTAAATAGATATTTCTCCAAAAAAAACATACAGATGGCCAACAGGCCCTTGAAAAGCTGCTCAACATTGCTAACTATTAGAGAAACGCAAATCAAAACTACAGTGAGGTATCACCTCACACCGGTCAGAATGGCCATCATTAAAAAGTCTGTAGAGGGTGTGGAGAAAAGGGAACCCTCCTACACTGTTGGTGGGAATGTAAATTGGTACAGCCACTATGGAGAACAGTATGGAGGTTCCTTAAAAAAACTAAAAATAGAACTACCATATGATCCAGCAATCTTACTCCTGGGCATATATCTGGAGATAAACATAATGCAAAAAGATACAGGCACCCCTATGTTCATGGCAGCACTGTTTACAATAGCCAAGACATGGGAACAGCCTAAATGTCCATCTATAGAGGAATGGATAAAGAAGATGTGGCACATACATACAATAAAATACTACTCAGCTGTAAAACAGAATGAAATAATGCCATTTGCAGCAACATATATGGACCTAGAAATTATCATACTAAGTAAAGTAAGTCAGAAAGAGAAAGACAAATATCATATGATATCACTTACATGGGGAATCTAAAATATGACGCAAATGAACTAATCTACAAAACAGAAACAGACTCACAAACATAGAGAACAGACTTGTGACTGCCAAGGGGAAGGGAGAGGGGGGAGGGATGGAGTGGGAGTTTGGGATTAGCAGATGCAAACTAGTGTATATAGAACGGATAAACAACAAGTTCTTATTGTATAGCACAGGGAACTCTATTCAATATCCTGTAATAAATCATAATGGAAAAGAATATGAAAAGGAATATATATATGTATATATATATAACTGAATCACCTTGCTGTACAGCAGAAATTAACACAACGTTGTAAATCAACTATACTGCAATAAAATAAAATTGTTTAAAAAGGGGAAATTGAAATGTCCTAAATCACATAGGATAAGGACAGGTATCTTCTGATTCGTAGCCCTGTGCTCTCTCTGCAAAACACACAAAATACATTCTAACGAACCAGCAATCTAGAAAATGAGTTGAAAAGAAGATGGGCAAAATGCAGCTGTTTGTCAGGAGCCCAAGCAGTGCTCCTATTTTTGAGTTAGTTTGTAGGTCCAGTCTGTGTGGCCAATCACCTTTTCCCCCTGGGCTGCAAAGCAGTGCAAATGGAGCCATCCTTGGAAGCATCCCAGGAAACAGGAGTTAGCTGGCTCTGAAGAAGGCCTCTCTTTTCTTGATCCCAGCATCAAGTCAGCCAGGGCTGAGCTGAGAAAGTGGCAGGTGACCACGAAGGTGGCCCTCTGCTTACAGAAGTGAACTCGATCTAAATTGGCCAAGTCAATTAGGAATTTGATTCTACCTACAGGAAGAGGATTTTACACATCAGCACTCATCAGTGGAAGATGATCTCAATTAACTTGTATTGCAAAAATTGATTATAATGTAAGACCAAGGTTTCAGTCTGAGCCACCATGAAAGCTCAACGAAGTGAGAGCTAATTCCACAAAACTCACTTTGCCTTTTTACACTCGTGGGTAGTTTCATGACGCTAGTCTGGATCATTAGCTCATTTTATTACCTGTAGGGTCTTTTCAGCCTCCACTGGGTCCTTTCCCTGCCAAATTCAGCCTGGCATTATAATTCAGGAGTTTTGAGAAACGTGAAACATATGGCCTGGGATTTTTCTAGCTATATAATGCAATGCTCTCAATTTCATTAAAAAAAAAAAACTGCTTCAAAATAACTTTGGGAGATAAACTTTTTGATGTGAGACCACATTAATGCTGATTTCTTCACAGGATCAAATGTCTATGCCTCAAGTCTAAAAGTTCCCTTCTAGATACAATTCTCTTGATAGCATCATAATTAAAAGCTTAAACTCCAAAGTAAGACAGAACTGGGTTTTAATCTCAGTTCCAACTGTGGGATCTCAGGTGAAATATTTATGCTCAGTTTCCTCATCTGTAAAATGGTGACAGTGATTGCACTTACCTCATAGAATTACTATGAGGAATCTGAATGAACTAATATTTGCAACATACTTAGTAACTCCTGAAAAATAGTCATCATTCGAGAACCTTACTGCTATCCTTATTCATCAAGTACTTATTCCCTGCGACGTGGCAGATACTGTGCTCACCCCCAAGGTTGCAGCAGCAAAAGATGGTTCTTCTCAGCAGGCCAAGGTGACCAGTGCCTGATGCATAGCAACTGCTGAAGAGCAGTCAGCTTTTGATAGTAGTAAAACAAGTCCACGAGGGGAACTACAGGAGACCCCAACTCTAAGCAGAGGTCCTAGTCACAAAGCAAGCTCCCACCTAGAAAGGTCAACTGATCTGGAGCAATAGCCTTAATTTATAAAAAGTTCCAACTACTGAATTTTAAAAAGACAACAAAGCAACAGAAAAACTGTCAAGGACAGAAAATTCACAGAAAGAAATACAAATAATGAAAAAAATAACGCAAAAAGATGATTTGAAAATGAGATTCCTATGCTTTCTACTTTCTGTGGACATGTATTACTTTAATAATTATTTTTTAATTATTATTTTTATGTTACAAAAGGCTCCATAGAACTAGGACTTAAAATATCTATAAATGAAGCATTCGCTCTCCTCCTCTACAACCCCCCAGTTACAAGCATGTGTTGGAATTTTGTCATGATTTTGCTGCAAAAGAAAAGGCCCATTGTGATCATTTCAAAGAGTAAGTCTTGGCAGGACATTTTGTAGGTAAAGAGAATGTTAAATCATCATTGTTAAACAAGGAAGAGAAAGAAAAGAAGTTTTGATTATTGGTCACAAGACTCTTGATTGATAGCTAAGTGGGGGACAACTGGTTCTCAGAATAAGGGTTAATCCCATTAAAGTTTATCAGAAAATTGCTTATGCATTTTTTTCATTTCCTCCCAGAATGAGGTTGCAAATTAAATCAGACCCAGAGAGTGTTTGGGATCATTTTTCTTTCACATCTTTCAGTCCTCCTTGTCTTCCAATAGTTCTTACTTCTATGATGGGCTCCCTTTCTGGGGAGTTACCTGATCCAGAATCCTGGACATTAACCTCTCCCTTGCATTTTCAGGTCAAATCACCAAGTCCTTGGTCCTATCTCTTAGATAAATCTCTCAACTCAGTGCCCTCCATTCCAAAGCCACCATCACTGCTTTCATTGAGGCCCATGTATTACTGGGATAACTTCCTATTTCGTCTCTAAGCACCTGAATCAAAACTCACTGGTTTTTTATTACCAAAAGATATTGCTGACACTTACATATTTCCTGATTCCCCAAGGACAGTGACTTTTACTTTATACTTTGATCACATTTATATGATTTAATATTATTTTTTCATGAGTTCTTTTTAAAGATGGCTACTATAATCAGGAGAAAATTATGTTTTAAATCTGATAAGTCAAGGTTAACCTATAAAAGGGTATCAAAGTCATCACATCATCGAGTTTGATGTTATTAAATATAGTGTGTATATATTATAGGAGTACTGAAAGAACTGTTAGAAATTTAATTGAGGATTTTCTGTTTAGAGTAAAAAATAAAGGATCCTGTTTTGCCCAAATAGCCTCTCTCCCACAGTTAGGGGGACCATATTTCCTAAGTGGTCAAAGACAATTCTAGTTCTAGGTCATGCCTGTTGTCCTGGAATAATCGTTATTTATCCAGCTTGGGCAATAAATGTTATGGTTACTATATCTAGAATGGATATCTCATACAATTTCCCCCCTTTTTTCTTGTAAAAGAGTCCTTTATTTGGAACATACCCATCATAGGGGATTCCAGTAGGGATGAACCCACATGGTTACTCTCCCAGCCCTCATCCTCCTAGATAGACACATGCCTCCAGCTCGGCCAGTTAGAACAGCCTATCTCTTGGACCCCAGTTTAGGGAAAAGCGTATGACCCATGCTAGTCAATCAGAGTCCTTCCTGAAAAGTTTTACAGGCACTTTCTGAAAAAATTCTCCTTTATCCAGGTTTGCTCAGTTGGTTGGATATGAGCATTGGGGTTCCAGAGACTACTTAGCCTGCCATGTGGAGAAAGCCTATGTCAAAGTGAGAGCGCCACAGTGACATCACCGACTACGCTTCAAGTCAGCTGCATTCCAGACTCCCCAGCTCAATAAGACATGACTTTTTAAAAATCAGTTAAAATAGTTTTAATTAATATGCCCTCTCTCCAGCTCCCCTTACAGTGTATAACATGGACCCCAAATGAAATTGAACATTATATGGAATCCCGTAAAGGCAGAGGTTTCCATTCTTGAGATTTCTTTAATGGAAAATAGAACATTAGTTAAAGCACATAGTAATACTTATTAACTAAAAGTAAATTATTGTTACAGTTATAACCTCAAGGGACCAAACAGAGAATTTGAGGTGCAGCTCTTGCAAAATAAAAGGGAAGTCTCAGAGGAAGAGCAGTGTGCTCATTGTATATTAATGGCTCTTTCTGAGATAAGAATCTGCTGTAAGCTCATGATTCCTGGTTATATGTGGCCTATCTGCCAGATGTTGTCTAATTCTCACCCTCTTTCTGACCCCATCCCTAGCCGCCACAGATTCAGGAGCTGGTGTGCAAAGAGGCTCTGCCAGAAGGTGAGACGGCTGTTTTGCACATCACTTGGTAATTTTTAAGAGCTGAAAATGTAATTACTTTTACGCCACCTCAAAATATCCCCAAGTGAAAACACTTGCATCAAAGCAGCAGTTTCAGTGCCAGGTATCTGCTGCCTCTTTCGTCTGGCCTTGCCCCCTTAATTTAGTTTCCATCCAGACTCCCAAGGGATTTTTATGAGATGATAATCTGATCTAATCATGACCTTAGTTAAAGTTCCTCTAGCTCCTGTTTTCCTTTCTCCCACCCCGTCCCCACATGGCTTCCCAGCTCCACTTATATCAAACTATACACAAGTCCACGAATGCCCACGTGACTCATGACTCCACGCCTCTGCAAACCCTTCCCCTGCTTGAAGGTTTTTCTCTCTCATCCTGCCTGACGGGATGACCTCATCTTGGGTCATCTCCTCCGAGAAATACTACCGTTGTCTCCCCAGACAGGGTTAGTTAGGCATTTCCTGCTCTGGACTCTGTGCTGATCCTCTAATATCCCACTTACTCCTTCAGTGGGATTACTTGCTCTCCTATTTGTCTCTCTTGCTAGGCTGTGGATCCCTCAAGGGCAGAGGATACGTCTTCTTTATCTTTGTAGCCTTTGAACTTGGCATAGTACATTGCATGGCAATTGTTCAATAAATGTTGAATGAGTCAACAAATAAATGAATGTATGGGTGAATAAACGAGCAATAAATTAAGCATAAGAAGCCAACCATAATAGGATGATTACACTGGGTCTCTCTCATGGCTACACACCTTCTAATTTGTTCATGTGAAATTTGAAGTTGTTAGTTTCCTGCCTTCCCCACAGGAAGAAGGGACATTTGTACTGATCTTTAGGGTTTGGGAGTAAAGTTCTGTTCATCCTAGTTGTACTTCAGTGGCATGACAGTTCATTTGCCAGAAGTTTAAGGACTCCAATCTGATTCAGATGAGATGTTTCCTGGATATTACATTAGATAATACATGTAAAGCACAGTGTATGGCACAAGCAGGCATTAAAAATATTACCTATTGTTATCGTCATCACCGTCACCATCATCATCAACAGCAGCAGCAGCCTTAAAGAGTCATGTTGTTCGATAAACAGCAGCAGAGCATAGAGGTTAGAGAGCACAGGGTTTGGAGTCAGGGAGACGGGGTGTAGGGGAGGGATGGATTGAGAGTTTGGGATTAGCAGATGCAAACTGGTGTATATAGAATAGATAAACAACAAGGCCCTCCTGTACAGCACAGGGAACTATATTCAATATCCTGTGATAAACCGTAATGGAAAAGAATATGAAAAAGAATATATGTATATGTATAACTGAGTCACTTTGCTGTATAGCTGACATTAACATAACACTGTAAATCAACTGTACTTCAATAAAACAAAATTTTAAAAATACAATAAATAAATAAATAAATAAAAAGCATCTTAATGATTTCTGAGTCTAAATTGCCTAATCTGTAAAATGAAGATGTATTCATTTAAGGAGTATTTATGGATTGATTTCTCTGTGCCAAGAATTGCTCTAGGTGCCTGGGATCCACAGTGAATAAAACAAAGACCCATACCTACATGGGGTTTACACTATCAAAATAAAGCCTATCAGAATAAATAAAATGTATCTTAAAGAAAATGTTTGTGGTGATAAGTGCCATGACTGAAAGAAAAGCCAGGACGTGGATGGGGAGTGGGAGAGGACTGCATTTTAAATAGAGTGGCCAGTCAGTGTTCATTGCAGCACTGTTTACAATAGCCAAGACATGGAAGCAACCTAAAAGTCCATCGACAGAGGAATGGATAAAGAAGATGCGGTACATATATACAATGGAATATTACTCAGCCGTTAAAAAGAATGAAATAAAGCCACGTGCAGCAACATGTATGGACCTAGAGATTGTCATACTGAGTGAAGTAAGTCAGACAGAGAAAGACAAATATCATATGATATCACTTATATGAGGAATCTAAAAATAAACTGATGGAAATGAAACTTATTTACAGAACAGAAACAGACTCACAGACTTAGAGAATGAACTTATGGGGCTTCCCTGGTGGTGCAGTGGTTGGGGGTCTGCCTGCCGATGCAGGGGACACGGGTTCGTGCCCCGGTCCGGGAAGATCCCACATGCTGCAGAGCGGCCTGGGCCCGTGAGCCATGGCCGCTGAGCCTGCGCATCTGGAGCCTGTGCTCCGCAACGGGAGAGGCCACAACAGTGAGAGGCCTGCATACCGCAAAAAACAAACAAACAAACCAAAAAAGAAAACAAACTTATGGTTACCAGGGGGGAAGGGGGAGGAGGGATAGGTAGGGAGTTTGGGATTGACATATACAGGCTACTATATTTAAAATAGGCATTTTCTTTGCTGCCTAGAAACTGCAGCTCAGCAAGCAAGCTGCTGCCAACAAAAAAACTCGAGCCCTGAACAAGATGGCAGAGTAGAAGGACGTGCTCTCACTCCCTCTTGTGAGAACACCCGAATCACAACTAGCTGCTGGACAATCATCAATAGGAAGACACTGGAACTCACCAAAAAACACACCCCACATCCAAAGACAAAGGAGAAACCACAATGAGATGGTAGGAGGGGCCCAATCACAGTAAAATCAAATCCCATAAATGCTGGGTGGGTGACTCACAGACTGCAGTACACTTATACCACAGAAGTCCACCCACTGGAGTGAAGGTTCTGAGCCCCACATCAGGCTTCCCAACCTGGGGGTCTGGCAAGAGGAGGAGGAATTCCTAGAGAATCAGACTTTGAAGGCTAGTGGGATTTGACTGCAGGACTTCGACAGGACTGGGGGAAACAGAGACTCCACAGTTGGAGGGCACACACAAAGCAGTGTACTCATCGGGACCTAGGGGAAAGAGCAGTGACCCCAGAGGAGACTGAACCAGACCTACCTGCTAGTGTTGGAGGGTCTCCTGCAGAGGCAGGGGGGGTGGGAGGGCTGTGGCTCACCATGGGGACAAGGACACTGGCAGCAGAAGTTCTGGGAAGTACTCCTTGGCGTGAGCCCTCCCAGAGTCTGCCATTAGCCCCACCAAAGAGCCCAGGTAGGCTCCAGTGTTGGGTTGCCTCAGGCCAAACAACCAACTGGGAGGGAACCCAGCCCCACCCATCAGCAGTCAAGCGGATTAAAGTTTTACTGAGCTCTGCCCAACAGAACAACAGTCAGCTCTACCCACCACCAGTCGCTCCCATCAGGAAACTTGCACAAGCCTCTTACATAGCCTCAGCTACCAGAGGGCAGACAGCAGAAGCAAGAAGAACTACAATCCTGCAGCCTGTGGAACAAAAAACACATTCACAGAAAGACTGACAAGATGAAAAGGCAGAGGGCTATGTACCAGATGAAGGAACAAGATATACCCCAGAAAAACAACTAAATGAAGTGGAGATAGGCAACCTTCCAGAAAAAGAATTCAGAATAATGATAGTGAAGATGATCCAGGACCTCAGAAAAAGAATGGAGGCAAAGATTGAGAAGATGCAAGAAATGTTTAACAAAGACCTAGAAGAATTAAAGAACAAACAAACAGAGATGAACAATACAATAACTGAAATGAAAACTACACGAGAAGGAATCAATAGCAGAATAACTGAGGCAGAAGAACAGATAAGTGACCTGGAAGACAGAATGGTGGAATTCACTGTTGCGGAACAGAATAAAGAAAAAAGAATGAAAAGAAATAAAGATAGCCTAAGAGACCTCTGGAACAATATTAAACGCAACAACATTTGCATTATAGGGGTCCCAGAAGGAGAAGAGAGAGAGAAAGGACCAGAGAAAATATCTGAAGAGATTATAGCAGAAAACTTCCCTAACATGGGAAAGGAAATAGCCCCACAAGTCCAGGAAGTGCAGAGAGTCCAATACAGGATAAACCCAAGGAGAAACACACTGAGACACATAGTAATCAAATTGGCAAAAATTAAAGACAAAGAAAAATTATTATTATTTTTTTAAATAAATAAATTTATTTATTTGGCTGCGTTGGGTCTTCGTTGCCGTACGCAGGCTTCTCACTGCAGTGGCTTCTCTTGTTTCAGAGCAGGGGCTCTAGGCATGCAGGCTTCAGTACAGGCAGCATGCAAGCTCAGTAGTTGTGGCTCACGGATTCTAGAGTGCACGCTCAGCAGCTGTGGCACATGGGCTTAGTTGCTCCGCGGCATGTGGGATCTTCCCAGACCAGGGCTCGAACTCATGTACCCTGCATTGGCAGGTGGATTCTTAACCACTGTGCCACCAGGGAAGTCCAAGAAAAATTATTGAAAGCAGCAAGGGAAAAACGACAAATAACATACAAGGGAATTCCCATAAGGTTAACAGCTGATTTCTCAGCAGAAACTCTACAAGCCAGAAGGGAGTGGCATGATATACTTAAAATGATGAAAGGAAAGAACCTACAACCAAGATTACTCTACTGGGCAAGGACCGCATTCAGATTCGATGGAGAAAGCAAAAGCTTTACAGACAAACAAAAGCTAAGAGAATTCAGCACCACCAAACAAGCTCTACAATAAATTCTAAAGGAACTTTTCTAAGTGGGAAACACAAGAGAAGAAAAGGATCTACAAAAACAAACCCAAAACAATTAAGAAAATGGTCATAGGAACATACATATCGATAATTACCTTAAACGTGAATGGAATAAATGCTCCAAACAAAGACACAGCCTTCCTGAATGGATACAAAAACAAGACCTATATATATGCTGTCTATAAGAGACCCACTTCAGACCTAGGGACACATACAGGCTGAAATTGAGGGGATGGAAAAAGATATTCCATGTAAATGGAAATCAAAAGAAAGCTGGAGTAGCAATACTCATATCAGATAAAATAGACTTTAAAATAAAGAATGTTACAAAAGACAAGGAAGGACACACATAATGATCAAGGGATCAATCCAAGAAGAAGATATAACAATTATATATGCTCCCAACATAGGAGCACCTCAATACATAAGGCATAACACAATAATAGTGGGGGACTTTAACACCTCACTTACACCAAAGGACGGATCATCCCAAATGAAAATAACTAAGGAATGATAAGCTTTAAATGAGACAATAGACCAGATAGATTTAATTGATACTTATAGGGTATTCCATCCAAAAACAGCAGATTACACTTCCTTCTCAAGTGCACATGGAACATTCTTGGGTCACAAATCAAGCCTCAGTAAATTTAAGAAAATTGATATCATACCAAGCATCTTTTCTGCCCACAACGCTATGAGACTAGAAATGAATTACAGGGAAAGAAACATAAAAAACACAAACACATGGAGCCTAAAAAATACGTTACTAAATAACCAAGAGATCACTGAAGAAACCAAAGAAGAAATCAAAAAATACCTGGAGACAAATGACAATGAAAACATGAGGATCCAAAACCTATGGGATGAAGCAAAAGCAGTTCTAAGAGGAAAGTTTATAGCTATACAAGCCAACCTCAAGAAATAAGAAAAATCTCAAATAAGCAATCTAACTTTACACCTAAAGGAACTTGAGAAAGAAGAATAAACAAAACCCAAAGTTAGTAGAAGGAAAGAAATCATAAAGATCAGAGCAGAAATAAATGAAATAGAAACAAAGAAAACAATAGCAAACATCAATAAAACTAAAAGCTGGTTCTTTGAGAAGATAAACAAAATTGATAAACCATTTGCCAAACTCATCAAGAAAAAGAGGGAGATGACTCAAATCAATAAAATTAGAAATGAAAAAGGAGAAGTTACAACAGACACCGCAGAAATACAAAGCACCCTAAGACACTACTACAAGCAACTCTATGGCAATAAAATGGACAACCTGGAAGAAATGGACAAATTCTTAGAAAGGTATAACCTTCTAAGACTGAAGCAGAAAGAAATAGAAAATATAAACAGATCAATCACAAGTAATGAAATTGAAACTGTGATTAAAAATCTTCCAACAAACAAAAGTCCAGGACCAGATGGCTTCACAGGTGAAGTCTATCGAACATTTAGAGAAGACCTAACACCCATCCTTCTAGAACTCTTCCAAAAAATTGCAGAGGAAGGAACACTCCCAAACTCATTCTATGAGGCCATCATTACGCTGATACCAAAACCAGACAAAGATACTACAAAAAAAGAAAATTACAGACCAATATCACTGATGAATCTAGATGCTAAAATCCTCAACAAAATACTAGCAAACAGAATCCAACAACACATTAAAAGGAGCATACATCATGATCAAGTGGGATTTATCCCAGGGATGCAAGAATTCTTCAATATACGCAAATCAATCAATGTGATACACCATATTAACAAATTGAGGAATAAAAACCATATGATCATCTCAATAGTTGCAGAAAAAGCTTTCGAAAAAATTTAACACCTATTGATGATAAAAACTCTCCAGAAAGTGGACACAGAGGGAACCTACCTCAACATAATTAAGGCCATACACAACAAACCCACAGCAAACATCATTCTCAATGGTGAAAAACTGAAAGCATTTCCTCTAAGATCAGAAACAAGACAAGGATGACCACTCCCACCACTATTATTCAACATAGTTTTGGGAGTTCTAGCCACGGCAATCAGAGAAGAAAAAGAAATAAAAGGAATACAAATTGGAAAAGAAGAAGTAAAACTGTCAATGTTTGCAGATGACATGATACTATACATAGAGAATCTTAAAAATGCCACCAGAAAACTACTAAAGCTAATCAATGCATTTGGTAAGTTGCAGGATACAAAATTAATGCACAGAAATCTCTTGCATTCCTATACACTAAAGATGAAAAATCTGAAAGCGAAATTAAGGGAACACTCCCATTTACCATTAAAACAAAAATAATACAATACCTAGGAGTAAACTTACCTAGGGAGACAGAAGCCCTGTATGCAGAGAGCTATAAGAAACTGATGAAAGTAACTGAACATGATGCCAACAGATGGAGAGATATACCATGCTCTTGGATTGGAACAATCAAAATTGTGAAAATAACTATACTACCCAAAGCAATCTACAGATTCAATGCAATCCCTATCAAATTACCAATGGCATTTTTTACGGAACTAGAACAAAAAATCTTAAAATTTGTATGGAGACAGAAAAGACCCCGAATAACCAAAGCAGTCTTGAGGGAAAAAAACGAGCTGGAGTGGGCTTCCCTGGTGGTGCAGTGGTTGAGAGTCCGCCTGCCGATGCAGGGGACACGGGTTCGTGCCCCGGTCCGGGAAGATCCCACATGCCGCAGAGCGGCTGGGCCCGTGAGCCATGGCCGCTGAGCCTGCACGTCCGGAGCCTGTGCTCTGCAACGGGGGAGGCCACAGCAGTGAGAGGCCCACGTACCGCAAAAAAACAAAACAAAACAAAATAACAACAACAACAAAAAAAAACGAGCTGGAGGAATCAGACTCCCTGACTTAAGACTATACTACAAAGCTACAGTAGTCAAGACAATATGGTACTGGCACAAAAACAGAAACATAGATCAATGGCACAAGATAGAGCCCAGAGAAAAACCCATGCACCTATGGTCAACTAATCTATGACAAAGGAGGCAAGGATATACAATGGAGAAAATACAGTCTCTTCAGTAAGTGGTGCTGGGTAAACGGGACAGCTACATGTAAAAGAATGAAATTAGAACACTCCCTAACACCATACACAAAAATAAACTCAAAATGGATTCGAGACCTAAATGGACAACCGGACACTATAAAACTCTTAGAGGAAAACAAACGAAGAACACTCTTTGACATAAATCACAGCAAGTTCTTTTTTGATCACCTCCTAGAGTAATGGAAATAAAAACAAAAGTAAACAAATGGGACCTAGTGAAACTTCAAAGCTTTTGTACAGCAAAGGAAACCATAAACAATACAAAAAGACAACCCTCAGAATGGGAGAAAATATTTGGAAATGACAAAGGATTAATCTCCAAAATATATAAACAGCTCATGCAGCTCAATATTTAAAAAACAAACAACCCAATCCAAAAATAGTCAGAAAACCTAAATAGACATTTCTCCAAAGAAGACATACAGATGGCCAAGAAGTACATGAAATGCTGCTCAACATGAATAATTATTAGAGAAATGCAAATCAAAACTACAATGAGGGGATTTCCCTGGTGGCACAGTGATGAAGAATCCGCCTGCCAATGCAGGGGACATGGGTTTGAGCCCTGGTCTGGGAAGGTCCCACATGTCTCGGAGCAACTAAGCCCATTCACCACAACTACTGAGCCTGTGCTCTAGAGCCCGTGAGCCACAGCTACTGAAGCTCGTGTGCCTAGAGCCCATGCTTTGCAACCAGAGAAGCCACCACAATCAGAAGCCCACGCATCACAACGAAGAGTAGCCCCCGCTTGCCACAACTAGTGAAAGCCCACACACAGCAATGAAGACCCAACACAGCCAAAAATAAATAAATAAATTTATTTAAAAAAATAAAAACTACAGTGAGGTATCACGTCACACACACCAGGTAGAATAGGCATCATCAGAAAATCTACAAACAAATGCTGGAGAGGGTGTGGAGACAAGGGAACCCTCTTGCACAGTTGGTGGGAATGTAAATTGATACAGCCACTATGGAGAACAGTATGGAGGTTCCTTAAAAAACTAAAAATAGAATTACCATATGACCCAGCAATCCCACTACTGGGCATATACCCTGAGAAAATCATAATTCAGAAAGACACATGCACCCCAATGTTCATTGCAGCACTATTTACAATAGCCAGGTCATGGAAGCAGCCTAAACACCCACCGACAGATGAATGGATAAAGATGTGGTACATATATACAATGGAATATTACTCAGCCATAAAAGGAAACGAATTGGGTCATTTGTTGAGACGTGGATGGATGTAGAGACTGTCATACAGAGTGAAGTAAGTCAGAAAGAGAAAAACAAATACTGTATCTTAACACATGTGGAACCTAGAAAAATGGTACAGATGAACCAGTTTGCAGGGCAGAAATAGAGACATAGGTGTAGTGAGCAAACGTATGGACACCAAGGGGGGAAAGCCGTGGGGGGTGGCGGTGGGCGGTGTGATGAATTGGGCGATTGGGATTCACATGTATACACTGATGTGTATAAAATTGATGACTAATAAGAACCTGCTGTAAAAAAAAAAAAAGAAAAAATCTGAATAACAAAAAAATAAATAAATAAAGTAAAATAAAATAGATAGGGCTTCCCTGGTGATGCAGTGGTTAAGAATCTGCCTGCCAATGCAGGGGACACGGGTTCGAGCCCCGGTCCGGGAAGATCCCACATGCCGCGAAGCAACTAAGCCAGTGCACCACAACTACTGAGCCTGCACTCTAGAGCCTGCGAGCCACAACTACTGAAGCCCGTGTGCCTAGAGCTGGTGCTCCACAACAAGAGAAGCCACTGCAATGAGAAGCCCGCGCTCCGCAACGAGGAGTAGTCCCCACTCGCCGCACCTAGAGAAAGAACGCGTGCAGCAACGAAGCCCCAATGCAGCCAAAAAATAAATTAATTAAATAAAATAGATAACCAACACGGGCCTACTGTATAGCACAGGGAACCCTGCTCAATATTATGTAACAACCTAAATGGGAAAAGAATTTGAAAAAGAATAGGTCCATGTATATGTATAACTAAATCGCTTTGCTGAAAATAACACAACATTGTTATCAACGATACTCCAATATAAAATAAAAAGTTTTAAAACATAAAATAAAAATATAAATAAGTAACTAAATAAATAGAGTGGCCAGAGAAAGGGACATTTGTGTGAACTTGAAAGTGGAAAGGGAGAGAGCGGAGCAGAAAATAAGAACAAGGGCCAAGGTGGGAGCTGTGGGCACAGCCAGGAGGTGAGTGTGGCCAAGTGAGAGAGGAAGAAAGTATCAGCACGATGTCAGAGCAGCGTCGGGGCGGATCTTGGAGACCTGTTGTAAGGACTTGGACTTTTCTCTGAGTGAAGGCCCACTGCAAGGTTTTTGAGCAAAGGCATGACTTGACCTTACAGCCTCATGCTGACGACTGAGAATGGCCGAATGAGGACAAGGGTGGAAGCAAGGAGGCCACGGTAATAATTCTGTGTAGATGGTTGAAGGGACCTTCATTGCCTATAATCGTGACATTTTCTTTCCATCTCACAGAAAATTGTTATAATGTACTTATATTAGAACTGGCAGCTGCTGGGAAATTATTGTACATATTACACAAACCTATGATGCCTACAATGCATATGGCAACTCTTGTGCAGTGTGCAATCTGTACAACCACATGTGTTGAGGGGAGAGGGAGGGAGGGAGGGAGGGAGGGAGGGGGAGAGAGAGAGACAGAGAGAGAATATTAAAGATGACTCCCAGGCTTTTGGTGTGAGCAACAGGAAGGATGAAATTTCCATGAACAAAGAAGTGTGATACTATAAGGAAGGTCTGTGGTGGGGCAGGCAGGAGATCCCTTTTGAGCATGTTAAATTTTAGCTGTGTGATGCTGAGGATAATAATAGAATCTGTCTCACAGGATTGCTGTGAACATTAAATTAGTATAGGTAAGCATCAAATCTGTCAGTAGCTGCTCAATAAATGCTGTATCCTAGCATTATCAGGTAACTTGAATTTTCAATATACACATTTAAATTTAGAACTTATGTATACATAAATATAATATACATAAAATCATAGATACATATATGTAGGCATAGGATCACCTTCTAAGTGGTTAGCATTCCAGGCTCACTATTCCCAAACATAATTCTAAAACTTCAACACAGACTTATCTTCTATCATCAAATTAAAAGTTAGGAAGTCGTTATTTTATACACACACACATCTGTCTGTCTGCTTATCTGTGTTTTGATAAAGCATGTGAATGTGTATGTTTGTGGTGGGGCAGGGATTGCCTTGCAAAGTTCTTTCTCTTCTTCTCCTGCTGCACATATGGGCTCTTTGTCCTGACAGGGTAATAGCATACAAACAAGTGAGAAACCACTGAAGAATAGAATTGATTATCTTTCAGAATGTCTTTCTGTCTCTAATCAGACCTGACAAACCAGGAATGTTCAAATCTAGGTTGTAGGGACCTCCCTGGTGGCGCAGTAGTTAAGAATCCGCCTGTCAATGCAGGGGACACAGGTTTGAGCCCTGGTCCAGGAAGATCCCACGTGCCGTGGAGCAACTAAGTCCATGCATCACAACTACTGATCCTGCGCTCTAGAGCCCGCGAGCCACAACTACTGAGCCCGCGTGCTACAACTACTGAAGCCCACGTGCCTAGAGCCCGTGCTCTGCAACAAGACAAGCCACCGCAATGAGAAGTCCACACACCGCGATGAAGAGTAGCCCCCGCTCACCGCAACTAGAGAAAGCACATGCGCAGCAACAAAGACCCAATGCAGCCAAAAATAAATAAATACATTTATTTAAAAAAAAATCGAGGGGGCTTCCCTGGTGGCACAGTGGTTGAGAGTCTGCCTGCCGATGCAGGGGACACGGGTTCGTGCCCTGGTCCGGGAAGATCCCACATGCCATGGAGCGGCCAGGCCCGTGAGCCATGGCCGCTGAGCCTGTGCGTCCGGAGCCTGTGCTCCGCAACGGGAGAGGCCACAACAGTGAGAGGCCCGTGTACCGCAAAAAAAAAAAAAAAAAAAAAAAAAAAATCTAGGTTGTAAAAATGATGTTACATTTTGGTTTTTATTACCTGTGATACCACTGAAGCAGAATATTTTGATGTGACTGTTTAAAAATTCCCCTGCCAGCATGTAACAACACACTTGTTACAATCAAGTGTGGCAGGTTTCTCTCCCACTGACTCTCTTATTCTCTGGATCACACCAAGCTACACTAATAAGAGAGTTTTTAGTAAGGTTAAGTATAAGATACTCTTTTGAAAAAGCAACAATAACAAAACTCTGTAGTATTAAGTGGGGGCAATTCTGGAAGTCTTTAACAAAGCAGAGAAAAAAGACAGAGATGCTAAATGATCTAACATGAAGATATCATAGTACCAAATTGTACTGGACATGGCTCAGGAGTTACACAGAGCATGTGCTTAGCGGGCATTGTCATCCCACTCTAAGCTTTAACCAGGTTGCCTGTTTTGTACATGAATAACTTTTAGAGGTATTGAATAGTTAATATTTTTAATGTACATTTACATATGCATATAGAATTCGGGGATACTTTTTGTTTTATATAAACATGTCAGGCAATTCCCTGGTGTCCAGTGGTTAGGACTCTGTGCTCTCACTGCGGAGGGTCTGGGTTCGGTTTCTGGTCGGGGAACTAAGATCCCATAAGCTGGGCAGTGTGGGCAAAAAAAAAAAAGTCATATATCTTCATCAACTTATTTAAAAATTTTATAATGAAGCGTTCATATATGAGAATATATGTTTACTATATATACACAGTATAAATAATAATAATGAAGAAAATATCTGTGGTGCTCAACTTAAGAAATAAAACAAAAGCAATGCCTTCAATGCGCCCAGTGTACCCCTTTACAGTCAAACTGCCTTCCCTCCTCCAAAAGGTAATTATCATCCTACTCTCCTGAAACTGGCACTATTTGTTCTCTTGCTTTAGTTTCATCACATATGTATGTATCTATTTATTATTTATAGATAATAAAGTTTAAAAGTTTTTGACCTTTATATATAGCTAATTGTGCTGGAGTTATTTTTCGGGGACATGCTTTTTTCATCAACATTATGTTTATAAGATTAATCCACATTGAAATTTGTAGCTATCATTCAATTGCATTTCCTACTGTATAGTATTCCATTGTGTGAATAGATGAAAAAATATTTTTTCTTTTCTCCATTCATTGGACATTTTGGTGGTTTGCAGTCTTACTTTTATAAACAATGCTGCTATGAATATTATTCTCTCCTGGTGCCCAAGTCCAAAAGTTTCTTGGACATATACCAAGGGTGGGCATATATCAAAGATATATGCCACAGGTGGAATCAACATGTAATGTTTGTCAGGTATACTCACAGATGGACAAAAATGCCAAGCTCTGACAATGCCAAGTCTTAGCAAGTCGATGTGAAGCAACCAGAACTCTTTTAGTGCTGGCAAGAGTATAAGATGGTATAACTATCCCAAATGGTAGAGGCTTGGTGGAAATGAGCACTCTAATTCATAAATCTCATGCAAATGACATTTGGGAAAATGTACCGTCAGAGTTACTATAAATACCAAATTCCTTTCAAAAGTGGTTACACATTTTAATACTACCACAGACTTAGCTACATACATCTTCTCCAAGATTGTGGCTTGTCTCTTCACTTCCTTTATGGTATCTTTTGATAAACAGAAGTTCTTAATTTGAGGCAGTTAGATTTATCAATGTAGTTGATTCTAGCAATCATTTCCTTTATAGTTTGCACTTTGGGAAACTTAGTTAAGATATCCTTTCTTACCTTGAGCCAA
The DNA here is from genome assembly GCF_937001465.1 of Orcinus orca. Lineage (NCBI taxonomy): Eukaryota > Metazoa > Chordata > Mammalia > Artiodactyla > Delphinidae > Orcinus > Orcinus orca. The sequence continues at coordinate 18,864,196 of NC_064562.1, forward strand.
AAAAAAAAAAAATCCTCCCCTAGATTTCTTCCACTGTTTTGCCTATCATATTTTTTAAACAGTTTTATTGAGATATAAGATTCACCCATTTGAAGTTTATGATTCAGTGAATTTGAGTACAGTCACAGAGTTGTCCAACTATCCCCACAATCTGATTTTAGACCATCTGTTTCACCCCCAAAAGAAATCCTGTACTCATTAGCAGTCACTCCCCATTCTTCCTCACTCTACCTCTAACACAGCACTAGGCAGTCACTAATCGACTTTTTTTTTTTACCAGTTTTGCCTATTCTGGACATTTCATGCAAATGGAATCATACAATACATAGTCTTTCGTGACTGGCTTCTTTCACTTAGCATAAGGGTTTTTTTTTGTTTTTTTGCGGTACGCGGGCCTCTCACTGTTGTGGCCTCTCCCGTTGCAGAGCACAGGCTCCGGACGCGCAGGCTCAGCGGCCATGGCTCACGGGCCCAGCCGCTCCGCGGCATGCGGGATCCTCCCGGACCGGGGCACGAAGCCGTGTCCCCTGCATCGGCAGGCGGACTCTCAACCACTGCGCCACCAGGGAAGCCCTAGCATAATGTTTTTGAGGTTAGGCTGTGCTGTAGCATGTACTTTCATACCTTTTTACAGCCAAATAATATTTCATTGCATAGAAATACTATATTTTGTTTATCCATTTATCAGTGATGGACATTTGGGTTGTTTCCATTTTTGGAACTATTATGAATAGTCTGCTGCTATAAATATTCATGTGTAACTTTTTGTGAGGACTTACATATTTTTATTTTTCTTGAGTGTATACCTAGGAGTAGATATGATTGGTTACCAGGTATCTCCATGTTTAACTTTTTGAGAAACCGCCAATCGTTTTTTCACAGTGGCTGCACCATTTTCATTCCCACCAGCATTGCACAAGGGTTCTCATGTCTCCACATCCTCCCCAAAGTTGTTATTCCCATCTTTCTTATTATAGCCATCCTAGTGTGGGGGAAGTTATATCCTACTGTGATTTTAATGTGCGTTTCCCTAATGACAAAAGATGTTGAGCATGTTTTCATATGGCATATAGGCTACTTTGTATATCTCCTAGGGAAATGTCTATTCAAATCCTTTGTCCATTTTTAGATTGGGTTGTCTTTTTATTATTGACTTTTTGAGTTCTTTGAATGTTCTGGATACATAGCCTCGATATCTCTTAATCTCTTTTATACCATCCATTTGTGTATATATGCTACCCTCTAGGTAATTTTTTCTACTTCAGTAATTCTCTCTTCAGTCATGTCTAATGACTAAAAATATGAGACCTAAAAATATGACCAGGTAGATGTTAAATGATTTAAAAAAGGCTTTTTCATACTAAAAATATAATTGTAATTCAAAACTTAATTTCTAGAAGTGTTCTCTTTATATCAATTTGCCAAAACTACGCAAACAGTACATTTAAAATCTGTACATACACTGTATGTAACTTATACCTCCGTTTTTAAAAACGGATTAAAAGCTGAGACTCAAAACCGATTCAAAAGCTTAATTGATGAGGTAAATAGGGTGAGGTGGAGAGGGTAAAGGCAGAGATTTTAATACCTTTGAGTCAAGAAAAATAGTCATTTAATAAATGTTCATTGAAGGATCACTATATGAATGGATAAATGAATGATTAACGTAAGAAGATTAGCTTTCATGTACAGCTTTGCAAAACCAGTATCACTACTGTGTAGTCAAACCTCATAGAGTTCTGCACTTCATATGTTCCTTGGTTGCTACTGGTGACTAATATCACTGTTTTGTAGAGCATTCTCTGTTCTTGCAATGTAGAGAGAGCCTCCAGGCTGCAAGGATTGTGAAGCAACACTGTTGTAACCCAGGAAACTCAGACAATCTTCTTTCCTGACTTCCCAAATATCCACATTTGAGAACATGACTTTCCCTATACTAAAATACTATCTTAGCATAATACCCAGGAAAATAACTTTCAGTCACGTAGTTTTTATGCCTTTCTGGCCAGGAGAGGTCAATATAGAGGCAATTGGTGGACCTACCTCTGAGGCACTATTCTAAAAATGTGTTCTCAGAACAGGGCTAGTCCCCTGGCAGGTTCACAGGGACAAGCAAAGAGATTTTGATTCAATGTATATTTCACAAATTTGAAATAAAAATTGTGATTTCCACAGAAATGCTGTTAGAGTCTCAACAACCAATACACTCTTAAAACTTGTATTATGCTTTATCAGAAGAGTCAGCTCATATCTAACATTACTATTCATTTTATTATTTCTCTAATTGATAAAAATGGACTAGAGACTTAAATTACAGATTTCTAAAATATAAAATAATGATCAAATAACCCTGAATAGCCTAAACAATCTTGAAAAAGAAGAAAAGAGCTGAAGGAATCATGCTCTGTGACTTCAGACTACTACAAAGCTACAGTAATCAAAACAGTATGGTACTGGCACAAAAACAGACACAGAGATCAATGGAACAGAATAGAGAGCAATGGCTCATTGCAGTGGCTTCTCTTGTTGCGGAGCAGGGGCTCTAGGCATGCAGGCTTCAGTAGTTGTGGCACGCAGGCTCAGTAGTTGTGGCACAGGGGCTTAGTTGCTCCGCAGCATGTGGGATCTTCCCGGACCAGGGCTTGAACCCATGTCCCCTGCATAGGCAGGCGGATTCTCAACCACTGAACCACCAGGGAAGGCCCACAAGTGATTTTTTATGTGCTCGTATCCAGCAATCTTGCCAAATTCATTGGTCAGTTCAAATAATTAGACTGTAGGTTCCCCTGGACTTTCTATGCAGCCTATCATATAAATTGTGAGCAACGGCAGTTTCACTTCTTCCTTAGCAACCTATACACCTTTCATTTGTTTATTTTTTAATTTTTTTAACTTACTGTACTCACAGGATCTCTAGTATATTATAAAATAGATAATAGTAATAATGGGTATTTTACCTTTCCTGATTTGTAATGAAATGCTTCTTACTGTTCATGACCTCATATAATGTTATTGGAAAGGGTCTGCAATTTGATCTAATGCTTCTTAGATTAGATTTTTAGATGATCATGTGTTTTTTCTTTTATAAAATGTTAATGTGGAAAATTAGAACAATAGATATTTATCAAAATTATACCTGAACACGGTTTAAAGAGTCAAGCTGCTCTATGACACACCATTTGCATGCCCACTAGCAAGGCATGGGAGCTCCAGTTACTCTACACCTTCACCACACTTGGTATTATTATCGGTATATTTCATTTCAGCCATTCCATTGGGTGTGAAGTGGTAGCTCATCACTTATATAATTATGAGCTCTGTAGTAAAACTAACAAAAAATCAACTAGTGTAGGGTGAGCCACACCAAGATGTTTGTAAATTGGTAGATAAATCAACTTGCATAACGGTAGCTCAATCCAAAGTCAACATCATAACACAGGTTCCAAAACTGTGAAGGACTGTTCCAAGGGCATGGTGAATCCATTATCTGTAAACTGTAATAATTGTGAATCTACTGTTTGTAAACTAAATTAATAAAATTATAGCTTTATGTGGGTTCTAGGATTTTTTTTCTTTAAAAAAGGGTTTCTTGTGGTGGCTAAGACACAGGTGGGGCTCTGACAAGTATTCTATGTGACCTTGGGTAAAACCTGAAACCTGAGCCTCAGTCTTCACATGTGTAAAATGGGGCAGTAGTAGGAGCCACAAAATAGGTTCATTTTGAGAATGAAATAAGATAATCCATGCCAAGAGTTCAGTCCAGTGTCTAGCTTGGCACATATGCTCATTAAAAGTTTAGTTGTGGTTACTTGTCAAAAAATTTGGATATTAGTTGCTTCACTAATAGAGGAGAAGTAAAGCAGTCATGCAAGTACCTAGCAGATACATATAAAAACTGGACAAAACGGAAAACAAAATGTAAAACATCTGAAAGCATCCCAAAGTGGACCAAAATCAGAGGAAAGTTTAGGCTCAAGAAACTGCAAGTAGAAAGGGTAAAAACTGCACGGACTGTGCTTCTTGACCCCAGGAAGCTGCCAACTCCCATGGCCAAGGCTGAGGAAAAATCATAAAGTTAAAGAAAGCTGTTACATATTGGACGGTCTTGGACCCTGTCTAACGTAACAGTGTTATAAGTGGTGGTCTTTAGATGTATAGAAAAGGGAAGAGGAAAAGAAAACTTGTTCAACTAGAATCACCCAAGGACTCCATACCTGGCATACACTATAAGGAATTAGTGAAGAGTGTTGCATGGTTGGGCAGCGACCATTCATTCATTCATGTGTTCACTCACCTCCTTGTTCATTTACTCAACAAATTTTTATCAAGCATCTATGATTTTATTACTAAATATTAGCACTATAAAGATGAATTTCTGGGTTTCCACTATTTACACTCCAGACACAGGCTTGACCAACTTCAGAGATGATTTTAAAGCTCTGCCTCAAAATCCTGCACCCAATCCTGGCTTCCATCTGCCTCAAATCATCACCTGCAACAGAGAGAGAAAGGCAGCACCTGTGTTTACCTTGAATTTCTACCCACTTCCATGGACCTGACAGAGGGGGGCTACATCCATGATGATCAACATTGGCTGCATGTTAGATCCACCTGGGAGCTCTAAGAACTCTAAGCCCCCCACTGTTCCTGGATCAATCACATCCCAATCTCTGAGGGTGGGACCCTGGCATCAGAATTTGTAAATCTTCCTAGGTGATTCTGGGTACAGCCAGAATGGAGACTGAACTCCAGGCTGGTTTAGAGTTGCATGAGAACAAAAGAGAATGGCTAGACAATCATCCAGGGAGCAGGGAGGTAGGGAGTGGTGTTGCTACTGATGGTGAGACAGGGCGGGCTAGAGGCAGGAGGAGGGCTTTATGGTCATCTCCCATGCCTGCTCTGCACTAGTTGGTTTATACCTACTGGGAAGTGCTGTGGGCTGAATTGTGCCCCTCCCCCAAATTCATATGCTGAAGTCCTAACCTCCATACCTCAGAATGGAGGGTCTTTAGAGAGATGATAAGGGTGAGCCCTTATCCAATACGACTGTTGTGCTTATAAGAAGAGATTGGGACACAGGCATGTATCAAGGGAAGAGCATCTAGAGATACAGTGGGATGGCAGCCATCTGACAGCCAAGCAGAGAGGCCTCAGAGAAAACCAACCCTCCTGACACCTTGATCTAGTCTCTAGAACTTCTAGCCTCTAGAATTGTGTGAAAACCAATTTCTGTTGTTTAAGCCACGCAGTCTTCGGTATTTGTTATGGCAGCCCTAGAAAACTAATACAGGAAGCACAGGCACCATATTGATGATTATTGCCTTATTATTGCTATTATTGGTTCTTATTATTGCTAATATTGTTAATTAAAACATATTTGTGGTAAAAAAAAATTCTAACAGTGGAAAATGGTATAGAATGAACACTTTAATTTCTCTTTTCTTCCCTGAACCTTCTGTAATCACTCCCCTGAGGTAAGTACTGTTTTTTGTTGTTGTTGTTTTTAAATTTATTTATTTATTTATTTTTGGCTGTGTTGGGTCTTCGTTTCTGTGCGAGGGCTTTCTCCAGTTGCGGCGAGCGGGGGCCACTCTTCATCACGGTGCGCGGGCCTCTCACTGTCATGGCCTCTCTTGCTGCGGAGCACAGGCTCCGGACGCGCAGGCTCAGTAGTTGTGGCTCACGGGCCCAGTTGCTCCACGGCACATGGGATCCTCCCAGACCAGGGCTCGAACCCATGTCCCCTGCATCGGCAGGCAGACCCTCAGCCACTGCGCCACCCGGGAAGCCCCAACAGAGTTTTATATTAAATAATATCACGTGAGAGTATCAAGATGTATTTACTGACTATGCAATGAGCACTGATTCCCACTATGTGCAAGACCCTGTGCTGCTGGCATACAAAGGAGGATGTGGTGCTATTTGGAACCCCAATGCTGACGGGATGGCGGTACCTGGCTTCTGGGTACCGGGGGAATATAGGGAAATCAATGCTGGGGGCCACATGGGGATGAGCACAGTTGTTACTCGGCGGAGCCGAAAGAAATCACAACCAAAGGGCAAGAACCGACAGGAATTAAAATTTGTGCTTAGACCCAGAGGAAGGACACCCAGCCACAGATCTGGGACAAGAGGGGCAGGCCATGCATGGAGGACAAGGTAGGAAGTGAGGGGGCACAGAGGTCCCCAGCAGGACATCAAGTCGGCAGGAGCTGCAGGACAGAGGCTCTTCAGGTCTAGGCTGTGGGCTGTGAGCGCGGCGGGGGGCAGGGGTGGCTGAGAGGCCCCAGGGAGCCAACAGGCTTCAGGTCTCGGGGCCTTACGTGACAAATAGGCACACGCTTGAGGAACCCGGCAGAGACCGTACTGAATAATTACAGCCATGGGAGGTCACGCCCAGATGCCATGGAACACAGAGAAGGAATCAGGGAAGGGAAGTCAGGGAGGGTGATGTGCAAGAGTGAGGTTTGAACTGGGTCTTGAAGAAGAGGTATTTACCAGATGAGGGTGTGGAAGGACATTGTAGGAAAAGGAAGCACAGTGCAGAGCCATGATGTCCTGAGGGAACAGAGAGCAGTATGACACAGCAGGCTTGTATTGTTTATGGGTACAGAGGGTCTGAAAAGGTACCCAGAGTCAGGCTGGACAGCACCCATTAGAAGCAAGTTTGGACCATATCCTGAAGAATTTTGATGGGGGAGAGATGTGCGGAATCTGGGTTGCAGACATTGATCTACCTGGTCCTCCTAAGGGCAGTGAGGCAACAGGCCTGCGTCTGGGGGGAACACGCCAGCACTGGGGAAATGCATTTTATCGTCAGCCTCCCTGTCACCTTCTCCACAGCTGCAGGAACTTTCCTTAGCTCTCCTGTCTCTTTCATTTCTGCAGGGTTTTTTCTCCAAGCAGGTCACTGCCTGTGACAGAGGTAGGCCTGCCTTGCTGCTATGGGCCCCTGAGGAATGCCCTGGCACTGACTGCCCACAGTGGGTCGCCGTGATGCCTCAAAGACATGGAACAGCTGCAGCCTGGGCTGCGACCGTGAGCTCCTCCGAAGTGTACGTGGAGAGAAGTACGTGTGTCCTTCTGCCCCAATCCAACAGCTCCCCTCACACACCGAGCACTGAAGAATCTTGCCGGTTGAGGACATGTGTGTGCAGGTCTCCAGGATGTTCTTCAGGTTGGAACCGAGGCCCTCCTTTCTCTCCAGGATTCTGTGAAAGGCCCTTTCACTTAGCATTCCCAGCAGGTAAGACAGACCCTCTCCAGGGTTATCTCTGGTTGAGGATCAAACATCTGCTCACCACTGTCTCAGCAGAATAAAACGCTTCTACTGAAGCAAAATGACACAGTGGCACAAAACAGATGAGCGTGCGTTGGGCTGTGAGAGGCATGGTTATCTGGAGTACTGTTCCTTACCCAAGAGAGAAGTATTTATCTGAGGAGTACTGTAACCGTGTCCTTTGAGGTAACAAAATTTTCTAGGGAACCCTTCGTATCAGCAGCAACTCTCCATCCCCCCCCCCCAAAAAAATGGTACATATTTCTTTGCCGTATATGGCTAAGAGGAAGCGTACGAGTGTAGGCAGAGAGGAGGATTTGCAAGAGGTTGTCCGCTGTGTGTTCTGGTCCGCGAGCTGAGCACAGGAAAAGGGCGAGCCATGAGAGATGTTGGTGGGAACTGCCTCACAATGGGAGGCAGAGATGAGGTCTGGCTTGAGGGCCCTGAAAAACTACCCCCCTGTTCCCTCCTCCCAAAAGGGAGTTCCCTGGTGCTACTGCCTTCAATTCCCTCATTAATGGCTCTTGTGGGCTCATGCAGCAGGTTTCACTCTGGGCTGCATGCAGCTCTAGGGGTTCCAGGACAAGCAAGGCCAGGAGAGGTGGTGTTGGTACCCTTTCCCTCACCTTTAAATAGGGGCGCTCCTAATTCCTCTATGTTACATATCAGGCTTCCCTTTGAGATTCCATTAAAAAAAAATCTTTTTTCTCCTTCTTAGTAAGTAGGATGGTTAGTTTTATGTGTCAACTTGGCTGGACCCCAGTACCCAGATATTTGGTAAAACGCCAGTCTAGATGTCACTATGAAGGTGTTTTTTAGATGAGATTAACATTTAAATCAGCAGACTTTGAGTAAAGCAGATGACCCTCCCCAGTGTGGGTGGGCCCCATCCAATCAGCTGAAGGCCTTAAGAGAAGAAGATTGAGGTCCAGGATTCTGTCTCAAGTTGTGACATGAACTCTTCCCTGAGCCTTCAGCCTGCCAGCCTGCTCTGCAGATCTTGGCCTCGCCCGCCTCCGCAACCTTGTGTACCAACTTCTTTACATAAGTCTCTATTTCTTCACACCTGATTTGTTCTGTTTCTCTGGGGAACCCTAACTAATATAGTAGATCTGTTCAATTTAGGGGTATGGGTGAAACAATTTGGGAAATATTTTAGATGTAATACAGAATTGAGCAAAAGAATAAATGTGTTGGTCTTGTTGGGTTCTCACTGTGCAAGAAGGGCCGTACAAAAATGGAATGGGGCAAGGCCAGAAAGAATGCTCTGGGGATGGGTGGGAACGGGAGGTACTGTGCTAACTCAGGATTTCTGAAATACATATACGAGTATGTATATACACCTGTAGATGCCTATGTATGGGTGTTAACGTGTGTGCATGTGTAGGCATGAGTGCATCTACGTGCTTATATGTCTTTAGTTCTCCCTGATGAAAATCTCAAGAAGCAAATACACCCCAGCAGCAGCAATGAGCACACTTAGTGCCCAGATAGTGGTCTCTCATATTCCCCACCAAAACTGACCAGGACTACACAGAAAAATTGTTGATTCTAAGGCTAGGGCAGGGTGGGTACAAGATGAGTCTGGAACATATTGTTAAGCCAGAAAGAAAAGAAGTGCACACAAAAAATAATGCAGCATGTTACAAGGACTTGGGAGGCAGCTCAAAGGCTACCCACAGGCCAAATCACGTACAACTGGAGCACCAGGACATTAAGTACAATAATAAACTCTTGAAAAAGCAATCTATATCACTGTTTTAAAAGACATATGCGGACTTCCCTGGTGGCACACTGGTTAAGAATCTGCCTACCAATGCAGGGGACACGGGTTTGAGCCCTGGCCCGGGAAGATCCCACATGCTGCGGAGCAACTAAGCCCATGCGCCACAACTACTGAGCGTGTGCTCTAGAGCCCACCAGCCACAACTACTGAGCCCGTGTGCCGCAACTACTGAAGCCCACGCGCCTAGAGCCCATGCTCCACAACAAGTGAAGCCACCGCAATGAGAAGGCTGTGCACCACAACAAAGAGTAGCCCCCGCTCGCCGCAACTAGAGAAAGCCCGCACGCAGCAACAAAGACCCAACACACCCAAAAATAAATGAATAAAATAAATACATAAACAAATACATAAATTTAAAAAAAGACATATGCATAAATAGAGGAGAAGGTTATTCTGCTTATAGTAGAATGCTAAGGGCCAAACAGCCAATGTGCAGGGAGTGCTGGAGAGGGAAAATCATCATTTTGCAGCTACAGAGTAGAGAGTAGGTCAGCAAGAAACACCGATGGATGCTAAATCCAGGGGGAGATTTTGAAGAGGAACAGGATACATGCCTTAAAGTGTCTCCTCGCAGACTGCTTATGAGTTCAAGGGAGAAAATAAAACCTAATAATTATTTAGCAGCGATCAGAATTACCTTCACCAGTGCATAGTGTGTGTCTCCTGACGCACCACCCTGTGAAGGACACAACTTCACCTGTGCGGCATTATGGCCAGCAACACATAACCCCAGTAGAATCATCAGACAGACAAAAAATCAGGACTGTTCTGTTTTCTAAAAGAAAGGTACATGTATGGGAGGGGGGACTCTATTTTTCAAAATGTCAATGTCACAAAAGACAATGAAAGGCTGTGGAAGTGTTTCAGATTAAAGGAGACCAAAAGAGCGTGACAACTAAATGCAGTACCCAACTCTGCACTGAATCCTGTGCTGGAAGAGAATGAAGTGCTGAAAAGAACATTATTACATCAACTGACAAAATCAGGATACGGCTGCCAGATTAGATGAAGGTATTCCATCAATGTAAATTTATGAAGTTGATAACTGTACTATGGTTATGTAAGAGAATATTCTATTCTGAGGTAATACACACTGAAGTATTTAAAGGGAAAATACCATATGCAATTTACCTTCAACTGGTTCAGAAAAAAGAATTCTGTATTCACACACATATGTGTGTGTGTCTCTATATACACACAGATGCATGGATGGATGGATGGATAGATAGATGATAGAGACAGATAGAGGGAGGGAGGGAGGGAGGGAGGGAGGGAGGGAGGGAGGGAAACAGGGAGGGAGAGAGAGAGAGAAAGAACAAAGTTCCTTGGGGAAAGAGAGAGCTCTGGGGGAAGAGAGACATTTGTTCCCTGTGCCTGTAGCGCATATTAAGGCTGGATGAACTAGTCCTCTGGCCTGAAGAAATGACCAAAAATATACGAAGTGAATTTGGGGCACTGGTTAGAATCAGATTTAGACTCAAGTGAATACACCTAATGCACTAGCTCCCTTTCAGTGTCCATGTGCTATGGTACATTATAAACAACTCTAGCTTAATCACTGTACCAGTCAACTTTCCAGCAGGAAACAGATGGCAGGCTGAAACTAGATAATCCAGGACAGTTTAATAAAGGATATTTACCAAAGTGGGGGACAGAATTAGAGAAACCAACAAGGGAAGGTGCAGCTCCCCATGAAAAGCAGCAGTGAGGAGCCAGTGCTGTCAGAATAAATGAAGGGAGAGAGCAGTTCCCTGAACTCGAAGCCCAGAGAAAAGCTGTGTGGAGACCTGGTCTGGCCATTTGACAGGAGCTGTGGTCTCTGGTAGAGGGATGCACCTGACTCTGCAGCCAACCCTCAGCAACCCAGCAGGGAGGGAGCTATAGGGACCAAACACCCTGACTGTACTTTCCTTGCACCCTCTGGTCTCCTGCCAGGGTCTCCCATTGGCTGAATCCCCCTGGCAGCCGGGAGGGAAGAGAGCCTACACACGTCTATCTCCCAGGGCTATACTGGGTGATTGTAGGGTGGAGGAGGGTAGAGAGTGAATCTTACAGGGGAGATGGATTTGGCAGTGATTTGGGGCTGCAATGAATGTTTAACTTTGTAGAAGCACAGAGAGCTGACATTCAACATCACCAAGCAAAAGAGTTCTGATTGTATGGAGAAGATTCTTGGAACTGGAGTGGTTAAAGAGTTTGATAGGAAAGTTGAAAAAAAAAAAAGTGCTGTTTTCCTGATTTTTGGAAATAGGATTTTTTCAGTCCTTACTTTCTCTCAAAAAGTAATTTTCTAAATTGTCAACCATGGCCAGTAGGAAGATAAACATAGGAGAATTCATTAACAACGTAGCAGTTACATTCAATCTGGATGGAGAAATTCTCCCATTAATTTTTCCTGGAAGTAGAATACCTATTGGATTTGACAAAGTGCTAAGTTTCTGGAATGCTCCACCAAAGTGTGGCCCAGCATAGGTGGTATATTCAGTGGGGGTCTCTGCAGAGGGCAGGAGGACAAGGCAGGATGTTAACAGCATGGGTTGTTCCCAAAGGAGATTCAAGGGGCAAGATGAAACTAACGACTGAAAGATGAATCATAAAATGAGAAGCTGGGAGGTCTGGAGGAAGAGCAGGGGGTGTGGCATATGACAACACCTGGCCAGTGATTTGGGACAGGGTTGTGAGAGGCCAGTGCTGAAGTGTCGTTAGCTGTTTGTTTTGGAGGCAGGACTCACTGTGGAGAAGAGAAGAGGACAGACCTCACTGCAGGACGACTAAGACCAAGCTGACTCTTCCCAGCCCATCACGTCCTCTTTTGGGAGACACCAAACCCAGCCACGATTTCCCAATACACAAAACTACACTGAGTCCTGTCTTTCCAGCCCCACGTCCCACCACTCCCTAACTCCTTTCTCCATGCTCCAGTCACAAGGATTTCCCTGAACATATCGTGTTGTTTCACACTACTGTCTTTGAGCATTACATTAGACTTCAGGTTAAACTGCTGTAACAAAGAGAGAAAAAAATAGAGGACACTAAATTAAGTTTTTCTCCCTATGAATGGCAGCGCTGCTCCCATTTAAGGAACCAGGTTCCTAACATCCTGTTATATCATCATCTCCTGGGGTACTGCCGTCATCCACAGAGTTGAAGTGGGCTTTACCTTCATGTCTGGCAAAGAGAGAGTCCAGGAAAAGTAACTTTCTCTCTAAAGAGATGGCTCAGAAGTTACACACGTAACTTTTGCTCACTCTCTATTGACCTGAACCTAGTTACATAGTTATTTCTAGCTGCAAGGGAGTCTGGAAAGTATACCCTCTACCTGGTGGCCCTGTGCTCTACCCAAACATATCACATTCTTTCATGGAAGGGGGACTAAATGGAGGATGTCACCAGAACTTGGGCGACAGGTCAAAGGGGACCCACTGGCCCCCAAATTGCATACAGTTGGAGCACTAAAATATTAAGGACAATAATAAACTATTTTAAAATGGGAATGCATCAGACCATATCAATGATTTGAAAACGTACATAAATAAATAGGGGAGACGGGAGGGTTCTTGTTAATGGTACCCATCTGCCACCAGTCTGCCATTTTCTCAGGAATGGACTTTGCTCACCTTGATCACATCCCTGAACCTCCCTTTCTGCCCTTTTTTGACTTAGTTAAAATTAAACTTTCCCTACTCCCCAACCCCAGCATTTTGTTATCTCCCCTCTGTTATAATTATCTGTGTACAACTTAGACTGTGAGCTGAAGAAATCAGCAATAAATTACCAAAATCACTCCCAAAATAGAACAATTTTTATAGAGTCTATAAAACTCAGTTATTGCAGTCTTCACTTGGTCACCCTTCCAAACAGTATTGTTGTTGAAGGAAAATGGTTTCCAATCCTCATCATACTCTTTCATATACTCTCAAAGTGAAATATCTTCTGTGACCAGGAAACGGTCTCTCAGGCAGTGACTATACTATTCCTCTTAGTTGTTGTCTCTTGCAGCAAGTTGTGTCCCCCTCTCCACGGTCCTACAATAGGACCTGCTCAACTTTACAGACCAGACATCACTGTAATCATAAGCTGCTCTCATCCGTATCAAAATAAAACTTATGCATTGACCAAAATCTAACAGCTCATTTGTGAAAAGTTTGTGCTGCAGAGAGCTGAGGTCTTTTGATGAAAGAGCACGGAAGTAGGCACTCACTGAGTATTAACTGAATGAATGATTCATTCATTGAACAAATGAACAAATAAGTGAAAGAACAAAGTTGGTCAATATTTGATCTAAAAGCTAGTTATAAAAAACTTTAATTTGAAAAGATACATGCACCCCAATGTTCACAGCAGCACTATTTACAATAGCCAAGACATGGAAGCAACCTAAGTGTCTATCAACAGAGGAATGAATAAAGAAGATGTGGTGTATATATATATATATATATATATATATATATATATATATATACACACACATACACATATACATACATACACACACACACATATACACACAATGGAATATTACTCAGCCATAAAGAAGAATGAAATAATACCATCTGCAGCAACATGGATGGACCTAGAGATTATCATACTATGTGAAGTAAGCCAGACAGAGGAAAACATATATCGTATGATATCACTTACATGTGGAATCTAAAAAAAAAACATGATACAAATGAACTTATTTACAAAACAGAAACAGACTCACAGACATAGAAAACAAAGTTATGGTTACCAAAGGGGAAAGGTGGGGAGGGCAGATAAATTAGGAATTTGGGATTAACAGGTACACACTACTATTTATAAAATAAACAAGGACCTACTTTATAACACAGGGAACTATATTCAATATCTTGTAATAACCTATGATGGAAAAGAATCTGAAAAAGAATATATATATATATACTTATAACTGAATCACTTTGCTGTACACCTGAAACTAACACAACATTGTAAATAAACTACACTTTAATTTTAGAAAAAGTTAGTTACAAAGAGTCTGGTTCTTTCAGTTGTCTTTTTTTTTTTTTTTTTTTTTTTTTTTTTTTTTTTTTTGCGGTACGCGGGCCTCTCACTGTTGTGGCCTCTCCCGTTGCGGAGCACAGGCTCCGGACGCGCAGGCTCAGCGGCCATGGCTCACGGGCCCAGCCGCTCCGCGGCATGTGGGATCTTCCCGGACCGGGGTACGAACCCGTGTCCCCTGCATCGGCAGGCGGACTCTCAACCACTGCGCCACCAGGGAAGCCCCTTTCAGTTGTCTTAATCATCAAATGGCATTTGCAGGTCACGTGAAAGCAATTGTATTGCCTAGAATCTGATCTTGATGAAGGGGTGGTACCAAGTTTCATGATTTCTAGAAGTCTTGGAAATTAAAAGGAATAAAGTCTGTTGGACTGCTGGTGTAGAGGGTGGTCTAGGTAGAATTTGCTTCTTCAGGTTTGCAGGACAGTCCTGCTATGGCTTTCCCCCAACCCTTTTGATACAGTCCTTATTTAAGGTGGAGCAATGACAGCAGAACACACAGCCCTCCTGTCACTTCAGAACCCACCCAGGGCTCCTGCATGTGGTGGGCGACCCTGGTAGCCATCAGAATTATAGGCTGGCAGCTCTACCCAAAACAGGCTTGCTTGAGCCTGAAGGTTTAGGACAAGATAAGTAAGAAAAATGATCTAACATCAAGGATTTATATTTAAAGACAAAACAACCCACCAGCTACATCTTGGGATCAATAAACATTCAGCCCTGTCTCCATTAATATCCAACAGACTCCATGAAAAGCATTGGTTCCGGTAATGACATAGCTCAGGCGCTGTAAGACCCCAAATCATCCTAGATCCAACCATGTTCAGAGTCCTATACTTCCCAAACATTGGAATATGAGCTTATAGAGTCTAAATCAAAATTTCACTTTTACTCTATCCCCTGAGTTTCCTGAGTTCATTTTATTAATGAAACCTGTTTCTTCCCAAACAAAATAGGGTCTGGAACCTGCCAACGTCCTAAATCCCTAAAATCTAGAGAAATTCCAAGGTACAGTCCCTTATCAAACCAGATGTTTGGTGTGTTTTCTCCTAAGAATAACAAGAAACATCCTAAAACAGGAGTTTAAGTTTTTTACGACCACCCTAAAAACTAATCACAACCTTTGAATAACTACAAAAGTATCAACTGAATTATAAGAATTTATGTCACACTTTTAACAGGGGGAGAAAATGCCTTTGCAGACTAATACTGGGGAGACTGTCACATAAATAGAAGCACAATAAAGTTTAATGAAAGTGAAGGGAAAGGTTGTTGACAAGAAGGCCAAATATTCTTGTACAGGCAGACCTCGAAGACATTGCAGCTTCAGTTCCAGACCAGCACGATAAAGCAAATATTGCAATAAAGTGAGTCACACAAATTTTGGGGCTTCCCAGTGCATACAAAAGTTATGTTTACACTATACTTCAGTCTATTAAGTGTGCAACAGCATACATCTAAAAAAACAATGTATATTCCTTAATTTAAAAATACTTCATTGCTAAAAAAATGTCAATCATCGGAATATTCAGTGAGTTGTAGTAGTAACATCAAAGATCACTGATCACAGATCACCATAACAAATATAATAATAATTTAAAAGTTTGAAATGTTGCCAAAATGTGACAGAGACACGAAGTGAGCAAACGCTATTGGAGAAATGGCACCAATAGACTTACTCGATATACGGTTGCCATAAACCTTCAGTTTGTAAAAAACACAATATCTGCGAAGCACAGTAAAACAAAGCACAATAAAATGAGGTCCGCCTGTAATGAGATTTCCAAACAGATAAAATACTATGTCCTATTACAGGATACTATAGCTGATGTCTGACGTAGGGCCCAAATGGGATTCAAACACATCTAATGTAACTGTTGAGTAGTAGGCAGTCCTTAGAGTTAATAATTTACATAAGAAGACCGAGAGTCTGTCATACAGAGTGAAGTAAGTCAGAAAGAGAAAAACAAATACCATATGCTAACACATATATATGGAATCTAAAAAAAAAAAGGTTCTGAAGAACCTAGGGACAGGACAGGAATAAAGACGCAGACGTAGAGAATGGACTTGAAGACACAGGGAGGGAGGAAGGGTAAGCTGGGATGAAGTGAGACAGTGGCACTGACATATACACACTACCAAATGTAAAACAGATAGCTAGTGGGAAGCAGCCGCATAGCACAGGGAGACCAGCTTGGTGCTTTGTGACCACCTAAAGGGGTGGGATAGGGAGGGTGGGAGGATATGCAAGAGGGAGGAGATATGGGGATATATATATATATACAGCTGATTCATTTTGTTATAAAGCAGAAACGAACACACCACTGTAAAGCAATTATACTCCGATAAAGATGTTAAAAAAATTGACATAAGAAGAACTGTCTGTGGCTGAAGGAGTGAAGAGGGGCTGGGGCACACGTGCCTGGGAGTGCATGATGTCAGTGCCCCAAACAGCTGGTCAGACATGAGACTCAGAAGACACCATTTAGTGAAATGGACATACTACAAGGAGAAAGCAAAGTGTATGTGAAACATGCTGGGCTGCAAACCTGGCCTCTAATCTATCTTTGCCTCGGTGTCATTTCTCCAGGATTCCTTTTCCTCACGTGCCATGTATTTGGCTTGGGCTAGATGATGTCTGTGGACCTTCCAGTTACAGTGTTCTCCGACTCTAAGGAGAACCGTGACCAAAAAGTTAATAAAATAAAATAAGATGGTATGGTATAGCAAGTATCGAAGTCAGTAAAGAAATGGCAGGCAGAAAGGCATGGAAAAGAAATGGCTAGGAATGTCTCCTTTATCAAATGGAAGAAGGATCTGAAATCCACTTCTTTGGACACAGACAGAGGGCAGCAATAGCAGCGGAGTCATAGATTTCTGTCGTGTCTACAAATCCCAACAAATTCTTGTTTCCATGGGAATGAGGAAACAAGGCTGCTTCCTAACAGATTGGTGGTTTTAAAATCCCATCTCTTCTGAAACTTTCCTTCCATCTGTTTCTGCTGTGCTGCACTCTGCTTTGGTAGCATGAAAATGGAAAGACAAGTTGCACCTGAAAGAAAAAGAAATTGTCCCCTCCTACTCTTCCAGTACATTCTATTCAAAAGATGGGCAATGGGGAAAAATGAAACCAAATAAAATGATACTGAAAATTCTGAATGTTATTTTTTTATACTCCATATGAGTTCACAAATCTGTTATAATTGTCAATCAAATCCTTAACATTTTTATCTCCTTAAATCTCTTCTCACTCCCTATATTTTAGTACTATTTTGTGAATTCTCCTACCATGCTCTTGCCCTTGAGATTTTCTCAATACCCTTTTACCTACAAAAAAAGAAATATATAGCACAGTGATGAAAGGAATGGTATGGACAGACAATGAGGGAAAAAGATGGTCCAAAAATACCCCAGCAATACTAAATTCTTATCTGCAGTTGTCTCTTGCTAATGACAGTCGGGTGGAAATGGAAGGTGGTAGAGAGAAAGCAAAACACACTTTCTTCACCCTTTGCTCAGCTACTATGTGTGTCACTTATTATGAGACCCAATTCTTTCAAGGAAAATACAGAGTGGAGAGTCTGCTCTCTGCCATTCCTAGATTATTTTGCTCTAAGATGACTGACGTGCCCTAAAAGTAAGTAGATGTGGAAGAAGATGATTAGTGTAACTTACTGGTGAATTATTTGAAGAATTAAATGAAGATAATAGCACTAATTAAGGGTAATGTTGTATATTGATTGCACTAATGAGCCAATCCTTCATGCCTTCTTATATCCATGCTCTTGGTAGTGCCCTATACACACTGACTTTCTGTCACATAACTTGCTTTGGTCAGTTGGGTTGTAGCAATGTTGATTCAAGTAAGGGCTTTGAAAAAATCCTCTCATGTTTCCACCTCCTCTCTTGTTCTCTGTCATCATCATGAGAACTAGTCTGCTGGTGGATGAAACTCATGTGGTAAACCCAACCATGGTCTATCATGATAGCTGAGGCCATCATAGATTAGATGACAGGCAGATGATCCCCATACATGTGAGTGAGCCCAGATGAGCCCAGCCCTGATCAAAAGAGATACCAGACAACCCATAGACTTGTGAGAAACAACTATTGTTTTAAGCCACGATAGGTGTGTAGGGTGATTTGTTACATAGCAATAGCTAACTGATACAGATAACAATAATAATTTTTTGAGTATTCACAATATGCCAGGGACTCTTTCATGCTTCTTTCAAAAATCATTTGATCCTTATAACAAACATAATAGTACTATTACAAGCTCAATTTTTTAGTTCAGCATATTGAGTCTGAAATATAAATCTTCAAAATAATTTTTCACATACCTTTAAGCATCACAGATATCCTGTGCCACAGATAAGGAAGATACTATTTTCTCCACTGAGATCTGTGAGACAAACGGACACATTAAAAGTGAGCACTGTGTTCACTCCTGCTTTCTGCCTAGAGATACTTTCCAAACCAAACTGCAAAACGATGAAGACCAAGAGGAGAGACGTGACATTGCTGAGCTTAGGAAGCAGAGATGAGAGTGCAGGGCTGCCAACGTGGCTGGACTCTGCCAGGCAAGGTACCAAAGAGGAGAGAGCTGCCCAGAAGGGGGTCCATGGAAGTCTACATGGGCATTCACCTAGGTTCTTAATTGTACATGGGCAGTGAGAGACATCTTGAGGCCCAGCAGAGAGTGGGCTTAAGAGCTGAACAGGGTTACCAGGGGTTGTATAGTCCTGGAAGACATTGGAGTTCTATTTCAGCCAGAATGAAGACACCCACACTAGCACCTTGGGCATTTCAATGAGACCCCAGAAAGGTCACACTTTAGGAATAATGACCATGCACTAGGAAAAGGGTCACACCTTAGGAATAAGAAAAATATCAAAATAGATCCTAACAAAGCCTAAAATCAAGCTTGAAAGGATTTAGAAACAATCTTCCAGTAAATCACCTACCTACCAGAACAAAACTCCATCCTTTCAACAAGAAATCGTAATTTAAACTGCCTACAGAATAACGTTCACAATGTTCAGCATACAATATAAAAATTTTAGACACGCATAAAAGCAAGAAAATATGATCCACAATCAAAAGAAAGGAATCTCAAGAAGACCCAGATGTTGGACTTATCAGAGGAGTATTTTAAAACTATTATTAATATATTTAAGAATAAGCGAAGAGATATACATAATAAGTAAATAGATGGGAGTCTCAGCAGAGAATTGCAACTACAAAAAAGGTAACAAATGAAAATTCCAGAACTTAAAAATAAAACATCTGAAATGAAAATTCAAAGATGTGTTTGACAGAAGATGTTACAGAAGAAAAGGCCAATAACCCTGAAGACAAATCAATAGAAATTGTCCCAACTGAATAACAGAGAGGAAGAAAATTTTAAATAATGAAGAACAACTCAGACACATCAGGTAGTCCAACATACATGTGATTCAAGTCTCAAATGAAGAGGAGAAAGGATACAGTAGAAAATATTAGAAGAACTAATGGCCAAACATTTCCCACATTTTGTAAAAAAATACCAACCTACAGATCAAAGAAACTCAGAAGACCATTAGTTGAATAAATACAAAAAAAAAAACCAAAACACACACATTTAAGCACACTATAGTTAAACTCGTTGAAAATTAAAGATAATATCTTCAAGTCAGCTAGAAAAAATTCTTAAATGATGTTACAGAGGAACTATAAGAATGATATCTGACTTCTCATCAAAAACAATGGAGGCCAAAATACAACAGAATGACATCTTTAAGAAAAGGGAATCCTTGTACACTGTTGGTGGGAATGTAAATTGGTGCAGCCACTGTAGAAAACAGTATGGAGATTCCCCAAAAAGCTAAAAATATAATAGAACTACCATATGATCCTGCAATTCCACTCCTGGGTATACATCCAAAGAAAACTAAACACTAATTTGAAAAGATACATGCACCCCAATGTTCATAGAGGCATTATTTACAGCCAAGAAATGGAATCAACCTAAGTGTCCATCAACAGATGAATGGATGTGGTATATACATACACACACACAATAGAATATTACTCATCCATAAAAAAGAATGAAATTTTGCCATTTGCAACAACATGGATGGACTTGGAGGGTATTATGCTAAGGGAAATAAGTCAGACAGAGAAAGACAAACACTGTATGATATCGCTTATATGTGGACTCTAAAAAATACAACAAACTAATGAGTATAATGAAAAAGAAACAGACTCAGAGATATAGAGAACAAACTAGTAGTTACAAGTGGGGAGAGGGAAAGGGGGGCAAATAGGAGTAGGGGATTAAGAGACACAAACTACTATGTATAAAATAAATAAGCTACAAGGATATATTGTACAGCACAGGAATATAGCCAATATTATAACTATAAATGGAGTGCAATCTTTACACATGGTGAATCACTATGTTATACACCTAAAACTTATATAATATTGTACATCAACTATACCTCAATAAAACAATTTTTAAGGGGATGGGGGTGGGCAAAATGGGTGAAAGCAGTCAAAAGGTATAAACTTCCACAAATAAGATTAAATAAGTCCTGGAGATGTAATATACAACATGATGACTATAGTTAACAACACTATATTTTATATTTGAAAGTTGCTAAGACAGTAGATCTTAAAAGTTCTCATCACAAGAGAAAAAAATTGTAACTATTGATATATGTGGTGATGGATATCAGCTAAATTTATTGTGGTGATCATTTCACAATATGTACATATACCAAATCATTATGTTGTATACCTGAAACTAATATAATTTTATATGTCAGGTATATCTCAATTAAAAAAACATATTTTGATGTATGAAGCACATCAAAAAAGAAGTGGGAAGATATTTCAAATATTAGAAAATGAAAGTCAAAACGAAAAAGACATCTTTAGCGCTAAAAGGGGGAAAAAATCAATCTTGAAATATATACACAGTTAAAATACACTCCAAAAATGAAGGGGAAATACACATTGTCAAGTATATGAAAACTAGAAGAAGTCATCACCAGCAAACCTCTACAAGAAATGCTAGACAGAGGGAATTCTTCAGGCTGAACAGAAATGATAACAGATGAAAACTCAGATCTGCAGGAAGTAATGAGGAGCACCAGAAATGTAAATATGTTGGTATATATGAAAGGCTATCATTTTCCCTTTTATTAATTATGTTAAAAGATAAATGACTCTTCAAAAAGATTATTTTTACCATTTACAATTTGTGGAGATATAAAATATTGTATATGACAACAATAACACAAAGTACAAGGGTATAAACATTTCAGAAGCCTCAATTTCTGGTGTCTAACATTTACTTTAATTAAATGCCTCCTTTTTTTTTTTTTTTTTTTTGCCATACGCAGGCCTCTAACTATTGTGGCCTCTCCCGTTGCGGAGCACAGGCTCCGGACGCACAGGCTCAGCCGCCATGGCCCACGGGCCCAGCCGCTCCGCGGCATGCGGGATCCTCCCGAACCCGGGCATGAACCCACGTCCCCTGCATCGGCAGGCGGACTCTCAACCACTGCGCCACCAGGCAAGCCCTAAATTCCTTCTTATCATGCCTAAAGTTTGCTACTTGCTATCTCAGTAGCCAACCAGAGGAACAACAGAAATAGGAGACATGGTCTTTGACATCAAGGATCATACAAGGAGTTGAGAAAGCAAAATATACAACAGTGAAATACCTTAGCAATAATTACAAAGCAGTGACTGGAAGATACAAGAAGAGACAAAATGCCTAAGTTTTCCTAGGGTTCCTGACACAAAGGAGTGATAGAACTCACTCCTAGCCCATCTGGAGAAGTTTTGTGAAATAGGAGGGGGAAACCACGTTTCTCCTCATCGTTGGACAAGGATGTGTGAGCTTGAATTTCAGCCCCACCAGCCCTCAGTGGGCAATGAAACTGCACAGGCAACCACAGTGGCTCTGATCTCAGCAGATACAGAAATAATTAGGAAAGACTTCCAGGGTCCTGAGCTCTGCTTCATGAATATGGACTGTCCTCATCTCCAAAGGAAAGAAAATAAATTCCACATTAATTTTCAGAAAGAGCTTCAAAGGATCTCAAGCCTGGTATATTTTTGGAAGTTCACATCCAGCTTGATTAAACTTTGCTCTGTCTTTCTGTTGCTAACAATCTTATGGAAATGTCTTACATTTCATCTTTAAACTTCTTTGTTTTAGGAGAAATTGTGAAGACAAGTGTTCAAATGACAGAAAATATAAAAGTTTGTACTTGTTAATTTGTATTGAATTTAAGTAGCCCAAAGAATATTTTGCTAAGCAGTGACTCTCAGGAATGATCTTTTTTTAAAAAATAATATTTATTTATTTTATTTTTTAACTGCATCAGGTCTTAGTTGCGGCATGCAGGCTCTTCATCGCGGCGCACGGGCTTCTCTCTAGTTGTGGCACGTGGGCTCCAGAGCACATGGGCTCCAGAGCACGTGGGCTTGGGCTCTGTAGTTTTGGTGCATGGGCTCTGTAGTTGTGGCATGCAGGCTCCAGAGCACATGGGCTCTGTAGTTGTGGCGTAGGGGCTCCAGGGTACGTGGGCTCTGTAGTTTGCAGCACGCAGTCTCTCTAGTTGAGGTGTGCGGGCTCAGTAGCTGCGGTGCTCGGGCTTAGTTGCCCCGCAGCATGTGGGATCTTATTTTCCTGACCAGGGATTGAACCCGAGTCCCCTGAATTGGAAGGCAGATTCTTAACCACTGGACCACCAGGGAAGTCCCAGGAGTGATCTTTAAAGGAGTCTTTTTCCCACCTTTCCTATTGAACACACTCATATATGCATATACACATAGTCCATCTGTGCTAGTACAAATATTAAAATTTGGCAGTAGGATCTTTCTCTTAGTAAGTCACCGGTTGCCAAATTGGGAGTTAACAGCTCCTGTCATTTAAAATTGTCATTAGTTTTTTTTAAAAGAGTGTAGAAATTTTAATTTTTAAGCTATGGGGAAATGATATTGTTTGTTATCTTAAAGAAAGTAAATAAAAATTGTAAATCATTATTCTTTTTTCTTTAATCTTTGTTTTTGGCCTCACTGGGTGGCTTGCGGGATCTTAGTTCCCAGACCAGGGATTGAACCTGGGCCCACAGCTGTGAAAGAGCCAGCCCTAGCCACTGGACCGCCAGGGAAGTCCCTGTAAATCTTTATTCTAATTGTGCCCTCAAAATTCACAAGGTTGTTAATTATAAAACTGTTTATGTTCACTATAGTGTTGTGTTTCAAAGACATAAAAAAGAAAACTTTCAAATTCACAGTCCAGTCACTTAGAAATAAACAATGCTAATGTTTTTGCTTTCCTTCTGGTCTATCTTTCCTGCATGAAGAGGCATGCCCAGACAATATCATGAAAAGTTATTTTTAATAAATTTTAGATTATATTGAATTAAAAGTTTTGAATCCTTTCTTTCAGTTAACCTATTATTAAAGATCTTTCAAACACCTTATTTTAGACATCTGCCATAATTATTTGTCAGTCATCGTGGTAGCCAGCCTCCAAGATGACCCCCAATGATTATGGCCTCCTGGTATGCATGACCTTGTGTGGTACTGCCCCACATTGAATAGAGGTGACCTGCGTAACCAACTCAGAAGTAATAGTTTGACTTCCAAAACTCTGTCATAAAAAATATTGCAGGGCTTCCCTGGTGGCGCACTGGTTGAGAGTCCGCCTGCCGAAGCAGGGGACACGGGTTCGTGCCCCGGTCCGGGAGGATCCCACATACCACGGAGAGGCTGGGCCCGTGATCCATGGCCGCTGAGCCTGCGCGTCCGGAGCCTGTGCTCCGCAACGGGAGAGGCCACAACAGTGAGAGGCCCGCGTACTGCAAAAAATATATATATATATTGCAGTTTTCATCCTTTTTGGTTTACTCAGTATAGGAGAAGCAGGCTGACGTGTCATGAGGAGTCCAGCATCCCTGTAGAGAGGTCCAGGTGGTGAGGAATTGAGGTCTCCTACCAATAACCATCACCAATTTGCCAGGTATTTGAGTTCATCACCATGGAAGTAGATCCTCCCACTCAGGTTCTCAGATGACTGCAGCCCTAGCTGACACCTTGACCGCAACCTCATGAGAGACTCTGAGACAGAATCACCAAGCTAATCTGCTCCTGGGTTCCTGACCCATAGAACTGTGTGAGTTAATAGATATTTATTGTTTTAAATATTTAAATGTTGGAATGACTTGTTGCACACAGATAAATAATAATGATTTGGGGACCGGAAGTGGGGCACTACTGTAACAAAAACCTAAAATGTGGAGGTGACTTTGTGACAGGAAAGACTGAGAAGTAAAAGCATAAGGTACATGGAAGAAACTTAGCAGAAGCCTGGTGACCTTCAAGGACGCTATTGGTAAGGACTTGGAGAAAAATCTGGAAAATATTATTGGGAACTAGAAGATAAGAGATCCTTGTTAGGGACTTCCCTGGTGGTACAGTGGTTAAGACTCCGTGCTTCCATTGCAGGGGCACAGGTTCAATCCCTAGTCAGGGAACTAAGATCACGCGTGCCGCGCGACACAGCCAAGAAAAAAAATTTAAAAGATGGATCCTTGTTAGATACGATAGAAAATTAAACACCACTGTCACATGCAAAAATATGGGGGGAAAAAAGAAAATATGTTTAATGAACTAAGTGATCTAGCTAAGGAGATTTCCAGGTAGAGTGTTGAAAGTGCTGCTTGGTTTCTTCTTTTAGCAAAATGTGAGAGGAGAGATAAGCTGAAGGAAGAACTATTGAATTGAATAAAAAGGAGTCAAGACTCTCTGCTTCTGAAATTTTCCAGATGACAGAAGATGCTAAAATTGTAAAATAGCTTCCAGGCAAAGATAAATCCGGGGCTCTTCCAAGAAAACATGGTCTAAAGATGAAGTTGAGGTTGTGACTGTAAAATCCCATTTAATGATTAAGGAAAATCTAGGGGAGTGCTTCAGAGAATTCTAAGGCTTCTGAGAAGCTTACAGGCAATGTTCCTCAGCAGTTTCAACAAAAGCCCAAGGTAGAAAAGGGCTTGTCTTGAAGAGATTTATGGTGTGGTTTTTGTCTAATGGAATAAACGCTACCTACTACCCTATTGCAGATGACCTACAAAGTTGTGTTTTTTTTTTTTAATTAATATTGGCAGAAACATTATCAGGTTGGACTGAATGGACAGAAACCATACAAAGTGAAAAGAGACCTTCAGACTCCCAAACTTCGAGAGGCAGGAAGCAGGCTGAGACTATCTCTTAGCTGCAAATCATAGGTTACCTTTAATGGAACAGGAAGGAAGAATGAGAGGGTGGAACCAAGGGCTCAGAGGGCAGAACCAGGAGCCATGGAGAATCATTCCCAGGAAAGAGTAGACCTGAGTCCTAATTAAGGAACTTTCAATATTTGCCTGGGTGAATATTCGGATTTCTGTGAAGCAGTACCCTCTGCGTGCCTCCTGTTCTCCCCGTTTTGAATGGGAATATCTACAGCAGTACTGTAAGGTCCCACCAGTATATATCAGGTGTGGGAGGGGGGCGGATAACTTGTCTCTGTAATTCATGGGTCTTCAGGGCGACAGGAAGTCCATTTGAACTGTACTTGGAACCACATACTGAAGAAACTGTACCCAAAGAGCTTCATCTGCCCCTGGACCTGATTTAGCTGGTGAGGCTCTGGACTTGGAACTGATGCTGAAACAGAATGAAACTTTTGAGGAACTTGTGAAAGGGTGATTGTATTTTGCAAGAGTAAAGGATACGAATCATTGGAGGCCAGAGCACAGACTCTGACTGTGGTAACCACCCTCTCCAATGATCCCCAGTAATTCTTGCCTCCTGGTTTTCATGTCCCTATTGAGGTCCCTAACACACTGAATAGAACCGATCTGTGAAATGCAACAGTATATTAGAAAATAACAGAGTGTGACTTCCAAAAAGAGACATTGCAGTTTCTACTTTGCTCTCTCTTGGATCACTCGCTGGAGGAGAAGCCAGCTGCCATGTCACGAGAGAACAACTCCAGTCCTACGCAGAGGTCCACGTGGGGAGGAACTGAGACCTCCAGCCAACAACCAGCACTGCCTCAGCAAGCATGTGTGTGAGCCACCTGTGAAGCAGAACCTCCAGCCCCAATCAAGCTTTCAGATGACCACAGCCCTGGCCAACAACTTGACTGAAACCTCATGATATGTCTTGGGGCAGAACCATCCAGCTAAGATGTTCCTGGGTTCCTTATCCACAGAAATTGTGTGAGATAATAAACATTTATTGTTTTAAGCCACTAAGTTTTGGGGTAATTTGTTATTACTAGTAGATAAATAATTCAGCCTTATCTTATCATGTGGATATACCATAATTCAGTGTTGAACATTTAGATTTCTTCTAATTTTTCATCATTACAGAACAATGCTACTATGAAAAACCTGATAAACAGTAAATTGTCTGAATCTCTAAGTGTGACTCGACTAAATCCTTGGAAGTGAAATTACTAGATATGAACAATGTAGGTTTACAGCTGCATTATACAAGAGTATTTGTTTTACTGCAGCCTCTAGTTATGCTTTTAAAAACCACAGGACAAGGATATCCATTATCAGTATTATAATTTAACACTGTACTGGAATAAACACACATAGGAAAGAAAATGAAATTAAAAGCATGAAAGTTAGAGACGAAAAACTTAAACCTCCACTATTTTCATTTGATATGATGAGTATTTGGAAAACACAAGAGAAACTATTGAAAACCTATTATAAATGATAAGAGAACCCAATAAGGTAACAAGAGACCAAAGAACTTCATCGCTACCCTAGATGCATTCAAGACGCTTTGAACAGAGGTCTGACCAATTGTGTTTATTGGCAGAGGTAGGAGGAAAAAGAGCTGCCTACTGCATTCATCTCATTCAACAAACAAGTTACACAAATACATACAATAATGTCAGCTGTATAACACTTGAGTATCACATGTACACCTCACAAATGTGCACACGGTGCACTTATAATCCCTAATTATCGGAAGGGGTAATTGTTGCTGATTTTGAAACTACAACTAGCAAGAGGGAAATAAGGGAGCGCATGGTGACTGAAGAGGTTCAACCTGAATTACCTCATTCCTTACCTCAATCCCTGAAGTTTCTCCTACTCCATCAATCTTCTCTGAGACTGACAGACCAGGTCTTCGGCATTTAGCATCTCGCTTCCTGAGTCATGGCTTAGTCACTCTCCCACTCCTGGCAAGCTCTTCCCTGTGCGAGTTTCTGTTAAGCTCCTATCCTGAAGGGTATGTTCAAGCCCAGAAGCCTAACCAGACTGATGCTGCTAGCTGTCAACTCGCCCTGGCTACAGGCCTCAGGAACAGGGGGATCTTGATGCTGAACCACAAGCTAGATTCTGCCCTTGCGATTCACCCTTCTTTACCAGATCAACTAGCAAGGGCCAGAGTTAATCAGGATGTTGTTGCCTCCGCTCACTCTATCACACGTTCCCTGAAGAAGACAGCAAGGATTATCTTTTTTGGATAAAAATAAGGAAGGGAATAAGGAGGGAGAAAGGGCCCGTCGCGTGAACGGCAAATCTCTGGACCACGAGGACTGAACGAGATCTCACTTGGCACTTTGGGCTCCACCCGCAGGCTCAGAGCCCTGGCAGGAATGTTTTATACGCATGTGGCCTTCCTGCCAAGTCTGACAAATATTCCTAAGGCTAAAGTGTGTTAAAACACAGGAAGAGATCGTGGGTTCATTCCTGCAGAAAGACCTCAGAGAGCTGAGTGCACCAGGCGCTATGAGGAGACTCCAGATCTCCCCTTCCCTGTCCCCTGCCCTGCAGGATGGGGTTCGGGCACGAGCAAAGAGGAGGGGTCTGTACGTGGCTTTTCAGCACCCACAGAGAGAAGCCGCTCTCCACAGGCCAGGAGGCAAGTTGCCACAAACCCAGATGAGCCTCTTGCAGCAATGCGTGCTCTCTTCCCAAAGTGAACCACAGAGGTCCTACCCTCCAGTTTCAGCAAGTGAAGGCGGGGCTTCTGAGAATCTCTCATTCACAGCTTGGAGAACTTGCATGGCTGAAGCGCATGCTGTATTCACTCACATGAAACTGCAAACTAGGCCTATAGAGAACAGGGCAATTGATTTCTAAACGCGTAGGAAGAGAGAAAATATACGAAAGTCATCCTCAGCATTCCCGCATCTAGGAAGCCATTAAAATAGTCACATCCTGGAGTCTCCAGAGTGTGAGTTTCCATCAGGTTTCACCACACCTTTCGGCCTCTTTATTTACCCCATGAGATATTAAAGAATTCACAAAACAGATTTACAATTAATTTTATTTCAAATGAATATATAGCAGATCGCATTTGGTGAGTCAGAGAGGAAATCTGAAATAAAATAAAAATAGAATGTGGTGATCTAAAAAATAGTGCAACTCATAGCTCTCCAGACAAAACTGGCATCTTAAATGGACACAGAGCAGAACAGTGCATCACTGTCCTTTTTGAACGTCATAGATGTTTGTAATTCTTCGTTTGGGGTTTTAACCTCGATTCATATTAAATTTCAAAAGCACAGTCTCAGTTCACGATCCAGTTTCATTTACCTTCTCCTACGTGCTTGGCACTGAGCTAGGCACTAGTGAGACAGAGGAGAATCACACACATCTGCCCAGAAAGAGTCGAGAAGTTGACATTCTTGCTCTTTTGCTCTCCAAAAGAAATAATGCACCAAGTTAGTGCAGCAAACATTTTAGAGAGCTGACTGTAAGGTCCTGTGCGAGGCCCCAAGAAACCCCCAAATAATGCCAGGCCACAAGTGGCTTTCTAAAGCCACAGTACATATTGACTCTGTAACACAGAATGTTCATCTGGGTAGATTTATTTCCCTAATTATGTTTTGTTTGTGCTAATATTAAAATGAGCCTGTATTCCCTGATCATCTTCAGAGGAAGAAGTGCTTTAGAAGCATGCTGGGCAACAAGATAAAAAAGGATTGAAGATGCCCAAGCCAAGAAACATGGCTCCTCTGTCCCGCTCTCTTCTCCTTCCTCTCCATGCCTTGTTTTCTTTCTTCCTTCCTTCCTTCCTTTCTTTCCTTTTTTTTTTTGGAGGAATTATATGTGACTCCTTCGGAATATGAAAAATGTTTATAGTCATCTTCATAAAGTCATGGGAGGAAAAAGAAAACATTTTAATTTATTGAGCCCCTGCTAAGGGCTAGATATTGTACTGTTTCATAAGTTATCTCTTTTAATCCTCCCTAGAGCCCTGTGAAGAAGGCATTGTTATCATCAGTTTAGAGACGAGGACATTGAAGTACGAAAGTATTTACATAACTAATAAAAGATTGAACCAGAATTTGAATACGGTCCACCAACGTTAAGACCTATTTCTTTCTATTGTCCAGTTCACGCTAACCTTTTTTTTTTTTTTAAGATTTTTTTGATGTGGACCATTCAAAAGTCTTTACTGAATTTGTAACAATACGGCTTCTTTTTTATGTTTTGGTTTTTCGGCCACGAGGCATGTGGGATCTTAGCTCCCCAACCAGGGATCAAACCCACACCCCCTGCATTGGAAGGCCAAGTCTTAACCACTGGACTGCCAGGGAAGTCTCCATTCTAATCTTTAATATCCCAATTTACCAACAGCCCAATAGAGAAATGGGCAAAGGAGAGGACCAACAGTTTGCAGAAAAGGGCCTTAAACATATATTTTTTTAGATGTTCGATTATACTCGTAATAAGAGGAATGCAAATTACAGCTTCACCCACCACCATAGCAAAGCTAAAGAACACCTGGTATCACACTGTAGTGGTGAGTATGGGGGAAACAGCTTGCCCTTACATTGCTGGTGAGAGTAAAGACTGACATAACTGCTCTGAAGGGCACTTGGGTAAAATTCCTATCAAATTCCTCTTCTGTGACTTCTTCCTCAGGTATACTTGCATTTGCAAGAAATGAGATATTCACAAGATTATTCACGGCAACATTGTCTATAATAGCAACAGATTGAAACTACCTGATGTTCATTAGTGGGAGACATAAATTATGTTCATCCGTACAAAGAATTATTTACAACCATAAAAATGAGGGGGCTTCCCTGGTGGCGCAGTGGTTGAGAGTCCGCCTGCCGATGCAGGGGACACGGGTTCGTGCCCCGATCCGGGAAGAGCCCACATGCCGCAGAGCGGCTGGGCCCATGAGCCATGGCCGCTGAGCCTGCGCATCCAGAGCCTGTGCTCCGCAACGGGAGAGGCCACAACAGTGAGAGGCCCGCGTACCGCAAAAAAAAAAAAAAGAGAGAGAATTATTGTGGATATAATTTGCTAAGTGAAAAAAGGAAATGAGAACAGCAAGTGCTATGTGCTTCAATTTGTGTGAAGGGGGAACTATATACAAGTTTTGGTATATAACTAGACTATTAAGAAATTAGTAGCACTGGTGGCCTCCAGACAGGCATGGGGTGGGTGAGACTGGGGAGGACAGGAGAATTATTGCTATACACCCTTTGTGTCATTTGAATTTTGAACCATGTTAATACAAAACCTATTTTTTTAAGTAAAACTTATTTTTTTAAGTATATTTTAAGTACAAAGCTAAAAAGCACACCAATTAATTGCCTTTCATATTTAACTACTGCATAATAGAAGAGGGCAATGATACTTTACTGGGTTAAACCTGAAAGTTGTACAAACTGAAACACAATCACCACCAGCTTGCTTTCTCTTTGGCCATTCCTGTTGTTGGAATTACTTCTTCCTTAAATTGTTGTTTAGGCCTATGACTTAAACTCTTTAGTTGTCTTCCTTCTCCTTATAACTATAATATAACAATGATGAGAACAATTTATGGAAGGACTGCTATTTGTAAAACTCTTGAGTTTAGAGCTGTGGTTATATTGTTTAATCTTCCTGATAATCTTATACAGTGGGACTATCAACCTCATTTAAAAAAACGGAACTATAGTTGATTCACAATATTATGTTAGTTTCAGGCATCCAACCCCATTTTTAAAATAAATAAATAAATTTATTTAATTTTTGGCTGCGTTCGGTCTTCGTTGCTGCTCACGGGCTTTCTCTAGTTGCGGCGAGCGGGGGCTACTCTAAGTTGAGGTGCACGGGCTTCTCATTGCGGTGGCTTCTCTTGTTGTGGAGCACGGGCTCTAGGCCTGCAGGCTTCAGTAGTTGTGGCTCGCGGGCTCTAGAGCACAGGCTCAGTAGTTGTGGCGCACGGGCTTTAGTTGCTCTGCGGCATGTGGGATCTTCCTGGACCAGGGCTTGAACCTGTGTCACCTGCATTAGCAGGCGGATTCTTAACCACAGTGCCACCAGGGAAGCCTGAACCCCATTTTAAAGGTGAGAAAATAGAAACTTAGACAAATTAGTATTTTCTATTTTAATTGATTTCTAGATACTATGGAGCAACTGTTTTCTAATGTGTATGGCTTTGAGAAGAGAAATTTAAAAAAAGAAAAGGCCTTTGAAAGTCCATCATGCCACCCAGAAAACGAAGATGCTGACACACAATTTATTGCACAGAGATTACTCTATTTACTCCACAGAGACACTTCTCACATTCAGGTGCTATTCAGAAAAAAATAGCCCATGTGTTATATAAGAGATTCTAATATTTTAAAGGAAGAAAATTCCTGTATAGCGATGGTACCTCCTCTTTCCATTCCTTTCCATTTCTCAGCTGCAGTGCGTACAAAGCAAATGCTCTGTTTTGACACAAGAGAACCAATTTTTTTTTTTTTTCTCACCAGACAATGATAAAAATCACATAGTCTCTCCCTTCACCAGCCCTTGGCACTAGCCTCAAGCATCTTCTCACAAGTTAGGATAGAGTCCAGGATAAAAGCCTGACATACTAAAAGGTATATCAGAAACTCTCCACTAAAATATACTTGATATTTTATTATTGAAGTAAAGACAACAAAATAAACCATTCAGCCTTGGGCTTTTCCCCCGTCACCGTGTAGGAGGCTTGAACTGATGTTATGGTGCTTACAAAAAACGCTTACAAGAAGGACCTTTGATTCCCTTTGCCCCAGCTGACATCCTAATCAGCCTGTGTTCTCCAGCCCCCTCTCTCTCAGCCATGAAGGGAGTCACAGCTCACTAAGGAGCTCCCAAGAGAAGGGGCACTGTTTCTCGTTCCAAAATGAAGGAGGCTGAAAGCAGTGTTCCCATAAAGTTGCCATTTGGGCTCTTAGTGGATTTTCATTGCACTGTGAGGACAGCACCTGAATTCTGACTTCTTGATGATAAAATCTCCTTGTTGATCTTGGTGAGCTGGAGTGACTGAACTGTTACTCCAAGGGCAGAAGATGGCATGTGGGCACAAGATAAGGACATCATGAAAATCATTTTATCTCTCCTTTGGCTTCTGGTGGATACGGACTTTGTTTATTGCTTCCACATGATTCAATACAGTGGGACCTATTATATTTGTCCCCTATTTATGGCAAGGAATTGTCCTAGGCACTGAGGACACAGGCAAATACAAAACTAAGACCTGCCCTCTAGGAGTTTGATATTCTACTGGAGGATACAAAAAATACACAAGTCAGGTTATTGATGTATGACACGACAGACAAAAAAACAACTGAATAAGGAAGTGGAAACCAACAAGGGGTGTGTTTTCATTAGGGTGGCAAGGGATGGAGTCTGAGGAGTGGCCACTTCCGAAGAGAACTGCATGAAGTCTGTGGCTCCCCCAGGAGAAGGGTCCAGTACAGAGGGAACAGCAAGGCCAAGGCCCTGAGATGGAAGTGGGTTTCACAGGAATAGTGGAGGCCTGTACAAGAAAGGAAGGAAGCAAAGGGGAGAGTAGAAGAAAAAGGGGTCAGAAAAATTGCGGAGATCCTTGAAGGGCCTCGTGGGTCATAAGGACTTTGGACACTGGGAAGCCATTGACAAGTTTTGAGCAGGTGAGCTCCATGATCTGATTTACATTTTAAAACGACATCTTTGGTGGCCAAAATACCAAAATGCCTATTGTATTTATAGACTAAAAACTGCGTGTAAAGCCTTTTCTGTTAATCCTACTCTTAAAGATGATATTCTATGTGACCAGAGAAATCTTCCTTTGAAACAACAGAGTTCACTTTGGTGGTTACTTTTTCTGAACAGCACAGGTGAAATAATTATCACTGGGTAACAAAGAACCACTGTATGTACCCACGTGTAATTCTAGAAGTGGACCTCCCTCTCCTTCATTTAGTTATAATATCCACTAGACCAAGGTTATTTTTCTTTAATATAAACAAAAGTACATTTGAATAAAATTTTAATAAGTTGTAAAAAAAATATTCTATGTGACCAAATATTTGGACTCATTCTGGACTTAGGCATTTCAATGTTCTTGGTTTTTTAATTTAACTCTTTTCACAGCCATGTTGAGAGTAAAAATAAATAATTTCTGTCTGTCTTCCATTTCAAGTATTTCTGGATAAGGGATTCAAAAAACTAAAACTGTTTTTGTTTATAACATAAAATATGGAATTGATCTTTCCAGGGTCAGAGATGATTAATGTTTTTACTTTTATACATTATTTTCTTAAACTAGTTCACATATAAACATTTTTATATCTTTGTAAGCAAATATGCTTTCACAGCATACCTTGTGTATGTGTAAAGATAAGTATTTAATTCTCACTGTTCACTTTTAACTGACAAAGAAAAAAAGTGAAAATGACAGAAACTGTGGTAGAACCTTACTTGCTGTTCTGGTCCTGGTTGTACCCGCCTTTGGCCAGTCCCATAGCTATTCAAGAAATCTTCCCAACAGAGTACAACAGGCTGAGAATCTGAAATCATTTCTGATATTCCCTACTAGATATTGATTGTTATATCAAGTAGTAAGTGGTAAAACTTTTAATTGACAATTAGTATAACTGTGGGTAGATTCTGATTTTGTTTTTAATTCTGTAGATTGTGTTTAAACAATTCAAAAGTATGTTCCTGATTTTGAGATACTAAGTGATATTGCACAGTTGTCACTTTATTGAATGTGTACAACACTCCCATGAAGTTTGTAAGTGTACCTTTGTATAGCTTCAGCTGCTAAAATTAAAATTGATCTGTTATGACACACACAATAAAGACATTTTTGGAATCTATCATTATCTCAAAATAAACAGTTTAAAAAATGCTATCACTGGCTGTTGGGTGGAGAATAGACCACAGGGGATGTAGGCAGACTCTTAGATGGCCCCCAATGACCCCCACCTTCAGTGTTCCTGCCCTTCTATAATGCCTCCCCTTGAGGACAGTCTGCTATCATGGACTCATGTGTAATGAATAGAATGACAGAAGTAATGGCATGACACTTCTGAGACTAGGCTACAAAAAGACTGTGGCTTCCATCTTGAGCATTCTCTCTTGCTTCCTCTCTCCCTCTCCATCTCTTAGATCACTCATCCTGGAGGAAGCCAGCTGCCATACTAACGAGCCACCTTATGGAGGGGTCCACACGAGGTGACAAGGAACAGAGGCCCACAGTCCAAAGCCCATGAGGAGCTGAAGCCTGTGACAGACATGTGAGTGATCCTGGAATTAGATCCTTCTGCCCCAGTCTTATGTTGCCGTAACGGCAGCCCTGACCCACAGGTGGGCTGCAACTTCACGAGAGACTTTGAGCCAGAGGCACCCAGCTCAGTGGCAATTCCGTTTCACAGAAACGGTGTAACAATGTATGATTATTGGTTTTGCCATTATGTTTTGGGATAATTTGTTACACAGCAATTGATAACTCATACAGGGGAAATAAGAGTAGAAGCAGAAAGACCAATTAAAGGCCATTGCTGTAATCAAGAGACAACTTAGAATAGGGTAGTAATGGTAGAAGTGGTGAGAAGTGGGCCTGGGCAGGACAAAGGAGATAAGAAAAGCAACACGTGCTCTCTGTGACCTGGAGAAAGAAAGTGGAAAACTATGGCCCTGATTTCCACTCAGTGGAGAATAACCAGCAAGTCCCACAGTGGAGCTGCATGTTGGCATGACAGAGAGAATAACTCCGGAAGGATTTTGGCTCCTATGGGAAGGCATGGGGACAAGAAGTCTGAGGACATGGCCTGACCTGAGCCTTGTCTAGCACCCTGTAGCAAGACTGAGAAGCTGATTCCAGGAGCTGGGAAAGGGAAAGGGACAGGATCTGGCATCAGCCTGAATTTACAAACCAAAGATGATTGCAACGAGTCCAGAACACCTCTGTTTGGTTGAAGTAATCAGAGAAACTCACCTGAATAAATATGTCAGTCCAAGTCCTATGATTAAAAATTGTAAAAAGCCATATTCTTTTTTTTTTTTTTTTTTTTTGCGGTACGCGGGCCTCTCACTGTTGTGGCCTCTCCCGTTGCGGAGCACAGGCTCCAGACGTGCAAGCTCAGCGGCCATGGCTCACGGGCCCAGCCCCTCCGCGGCATGTGGGATCCTCCCGGACCGGGGCACGAACCCGTGTCCCCTGCGTCAGCAGGTGGACTCTCAACCACTGCGCCACCAGGGAAGCCCAAAAGCCATATTCTTAAGTGCTCCTCTATCAGGGCAGATCACCAGGTCCTGCACCTCCGGGACAAAGAGGCAGGCTGTTACCAGCCATGCAGACATTGGCCCTGGAGGCAGTTATCCTAATGGTTAAGACTATGGGTCTTGGGGCTTCCCTGGTGGTGCAGTGGTTAAGAATCCGCCTACCAATTCAGGGGACATGGGTTCGATCCCTGGTCTGGGGCGATCCCACATGCCGAGAAGCAGCTAAGTCCGTGCACCACAACTACTGAGCCTGCACTCTAGAGCCCATGAGCCACAACTACTGAGCCCACGTGCCACAACTACTGAAGCCCGCACACCGCAACGAAGAGTAGCCTCCGCTCGCCGCAACTAAAGAAAGCCTGCGTGCAGCGGCAAAGACCCAACGCAGCCAAAAATAAATAATAAAATTAGAAGTGTTTTTAAAAAGCTTCATATCTATTAAAAAAAAAAGACCATGGGTTTTGATGTGAGGAAGGCTGAGGTGGAATTCCAGCTCCTCTCTTGCCGTGTGACCTCAGCAAACATTTAAATTCCTACAAGCTTCTGCTTTCTTGACTGCAAAATAAGGATACTAAAGGCACTTACCCCTATTACCTTTAGTACAACAATGAATGGTTGGAAGGATTGGATAAGATAGAGTATGTATTTTTCTTAGCACAGTGCCTGGCACATAGTAAGTTCTCGGTAAATAAGCACTGAGCTGCCACGATGTGAATTGTCACCTGCTGCTGCTGTTCTAAGTCCCTGGAGGAACACACAGGGTGACTGAAGGAGGTGGCAGTGCCCTTTATCTTAAAGCAAAGCTGTACTGCTATGTCTGACATTAAAAACAGGAAGGTACACACATCCCTGTATAGCTATTCTAGGAAAATCTTGATCAAAAGCCCACTTTACCCCATCAGTGAACACAGCTGCTGGTTCCCTCTGCCCTCTTCTCACTCTTGATAAGCGAGCTTTTAACACGCCTTAAAGGCAAGTCCTGCTGCCGAAATGAAGGCGGCCCAAATGGGGACAGGGCGGATTCATGGAGAGTGTCACTCTTTTCAAGCAGCCCTATGCACACTGTGTCACCACATCTGCCCCTGACATTCACTGGCCACTTTGTGACTCACTGATGTACAAAGAGACAACCCACCGAATAAGCAGGTCAGGAGGGTCACTGGAGGACAAAAGGCCCACCAAGGCACCCACAAGGCATAGGCTAAGCTCGGGGTCTGTGTGTCATGTCATAGCTGCGAGGGATACTCCTGCCCAGATGGCATACCCCATGCCTGGGCATTCAGGGTCCTGTCACTAAGAGCTAACACATGACACTGAAGGCAAGACAGACTCAGCAGCTGCTATGTTCAGACAAAAAATCATCACAACCTAAGGCCACCAGCACAAACTCTGCTGGAAAGAGTGGTCACCGTCATGGATGATAACACCACACCATGAATACGGAGAACAATGTTATCAACAACCCAACAAACATATGCAAGTATACACAAAGGCACATCAAACGTTATAACCAAAAACTGAATACTAACATTTGTAACAGGAAAGAACAAAACGTTTGTCTTATGAATACATCTGACCTCAAAGTCCACTGTTTAGTTCAAGATATCCACCTGAAGCCAAGAAAATGTCATCATTTTCTCAGCTTGGCTTCCTGTTCTAAAATGAAAGACTTCAGAAATCCAGACATACTTATAAATCTAAATGCTTTTCATTTAGATCTATAATTAAGCCATAACCCCCTGCTAACACACATAAACAATTCATATTTGGAAATAAAAGTATCAAAACTTATACAATGTACAAATTTTCTTAATATTCTTCCCCACAGTGGATCTTTGCCAGCATTCTGTCATTTCTAATCTATAGCGTCAGATTGGCAGTTAAACCCAGCAAGAGCTAATGATTGTGACAGGGGAAAGTAATCAGCACATCCATTCATTAGCAACCTGCTCACACATTCATTGTCAATTATAAATATTTGCTTGGGCTAAACTCTGCCATCATCATAGGAGCCATTACCACCTGTAACCACGTGATACATTTGAAGAGTCAAGCTTCCAGCGTTTTGCACCTGGGACTCAATAATCAAAACGTTCATCAACTAACACTTGGGTCCCAGCAGAGTATCTTGCTTGAGATAACAAATGATTATCCTGGACAATGGAACTACAAGTCTCTGATTCATGAGTTTCCCAATTATGTTTCTGGGCTGTATCCATTAGCTTTTGTTGAAAGCCATTTCACTTGCTATTTGGGAACATTTTTAGGGGACATTCAAGTACACAGTTGGACTTGTACATGGGCAGATACTGCAGGATTTGGCGGGGGGTGGGGGGAACTCCAGACCCTACTACATGTAACGGAAGCTGTCCGGTGCCCCGCCCAGATGCCCTTTAGGGGCCGGCACACCCACCCCTCAGCTGCTGTGACTAGAGGTTGCCAATGACTCACAGCTGCCCTCTTCTCCGGAGGCCTGCTCTCCAACAAACCCAACCCGTCTTGACCTGGAAGCCATGTCCTCCCCACTTTAAAAAAAAAAAAACTAAATTCTGAATTTATTTCACCTCCACATCTTGTAACGAAGGTCGGGTCGTAAGATTTGTACAAACTTTGTACAAACCGTGGTAATAGTTTCAACTTAGATATGGAAATTAACATGTGTATTTTTCTGTAAGTGCACAATGGAGCCAGAAGCAGGGCTCATGTATATAGAGCTATATTTGTTAGAATGTATCCTTCAAAGTGAAATCTTAAAGTTAACAGTATATACTTCTTGTGCCGCTCATAAAAGTATCAGCCAGAACCACCTACCAGGTGGATATGAAATCTGAGTTTGCTTTTACATGCATTCATAAATTACTATTTCAGGGCAACCAGGTGGTACTTGATTTCCAATAATGTGTAATGTTTTGGTTTTGCCAAATATATATATTACTGTGGATCTCATGGTACCATATTACATTTTTCCACCAAGGACTTACCGAAATGGAGTACAAAGAGCAAGTTGCTTCTCTCAAGGGAGGGACAGCCGGCTCTGGGGGGCAGTTCATGCTCTGGAGCTTCCCATGGGGCCCAGCTGAAGCTAGTCTCCCACGGAGACCACATTCCAGCTTAGTTTTCCTCCTTTGACCTGTCCTGGTTCTCTCACTCATCTTCTCCTGAGAGGACTCTGGAAATTAATCGCTTGAAAAAGAACCTCCATCTCAGCGTCTGCTCCTAGAAAGCCTGACACTAAGAACTTCTCTTTACCCTGGATGGGACTGTGCTCCTTCCAGGGCCTCCATGAGCCCTAAGTCCCACCCTTGAGCTGGTTGCTATTTCCCAAATACTCGAAACAGGTGAGTCTTCCCGTTTGCTGTGTCCCATCCATCCCTAGCACCTGGCACAGTTCTGGCAGAATTCCTCATCACAGCCCAGACCAACAAAATCCTTCTCAACCTTTCTTAGAAATCAATTAGAAAAAGACTCAAAACCCAACAGAAAAATAGGTGTAGGGGATGAATAAAAACAGCCCACTGAGATGGAAATGGAGGCGTAAAAACATAAGAGATGCTCATCCTCACTCAGAATAAGTGAAATCTGAATTAAAACTACACTGAGATACCATTTTTCAATCATTAAATTGGGGAAAATCTGAAATATCGTTTTTTATTCTATCTATATATCCAGTCCAGCGATAGTGGGTTTTTTTTTCCCCTGTTACAAATAAATTGTTAGTCCAAGAAACACCCCTCTGGGATTCCACTTTTGGGAAATGAATCTGATAAGGCTCTACAAAACCCTTCAGGGCTGTTGGTGAGAGGAGGGTGCAAACCTAAATTATTAACTTGAACATCGACCTCCTCAGGAATGTTACATATTATTTTATCTTCCTTCTCCAGGTCTTAAAGAACGTACTGCTTTCCTTATTTCCTCTGCTTATCCTACCCAGGCAAGTGTCCTTATTGCCATTTTTATCTATTTCTCACTTTTACCTGAAATCTTTTTTTCTTCAAGACCACAAAATGTCTTGATAGCATAAGGGCCATACCCTTCAGTTTGCTATATATTTCCTATCCATCTGAGTGTAAAGTGGGATTAAATGGAGTGTGCATTTTCCTCTATTATATTGTGCCTGGTAGTTAACTGTACAGGTCCACAGATCTACGTGGTTTATTGCATGACTGTTTTTCAAATATTCGCTTCCTCCCTCTGCAGAAAGATTGTACCTCTTTGCCCCGATAATGTCAAGTTTGGTCTTAGAACTTGCATTGGTCAGTGAAATGTGAGCAGAAATGACATAGGCAACTTCCAGTCAGAAGCTTTAGGACTTATCATGTGGTTCCAACCATCCTGTTATTTCCTCTACCGCAAGACCATCCCCAGATTAGCACATCTCAGGAATGGTTTGTTCCTTTAGCCTGGTCCTGGAATAAAGACGAGACAGAGCAGAGACACGAAGGACACAAAATGTGAGTGAGAAATAGACCTTTGTGGTATTAAGCCCCTGAGAGGTAGGAGCCGTTTGCTATCGCAGTATAATCTAGCCCAGCTGACTGCTAAATCTATAAGCTCTGATGCATTTTATTATTATTATTATTTGTATCCCAAAGAGCACCTAGCATAATCCTTTGCCCATAGTGCACATTTAACAAAAATTGGCTGAATATTATTTTTCTCTTACTCTTTCATTTCCCTTCCCTTTCTTTTCTAAACAATTCAGTCCGAAAGCCATTATAAGGGGCAGAGGAAGGTAGGCGTTTGGCAAAGGTGTGAAGAGGAGCTGTCATGACACAAAGCAGGGTGTCAGGGCTTCCCTGGTGGCACAGGTTGAGAGTCCGCCTGCCGATGCAGGGGACACGGGTTCGTGCCCCGGTCTGGAAGATCCCACATGCCACGGAGCGGCTGGGCCCGCGAGCCACAACTACTGAGCCTGCGCGTCCGGAGCCTGTGCTCAGCAACGGGAGAGGCCACAACAGTGAGAGGCCTGCGTACCGCAAAAAAAAAAAAAGCAGGGTGTCAGAGCCTGAGCAAGACCAGGAGGCTTGGTCAAATCAGTAACTATATTATGGATAGTGGGAGTCAAGTTTCTCACTATCACAGAAGGGAGTCACAAATATGGAAAGGGAGAAGATTAGAATAGACCCTGTTTAGTTGGACTGGAATTGGAGATATTAATGTGAACACACGGTTTTCAATATATGTAGATAGATAAATATAATTGTAAACATGTGTATATATATAAATTGCCTCGTTCTTGAAAGGGCTTGGGAGTAGCAACTTCCCAATGGAAATGACCACACCCAGCACCAGGTCTTGGCTTCTAAATACTATTCTACACTAAAGGAATCAGGAATCCTTGGGAAAAGAGCTGATTCCAAAGCTGAGACAGGGAAAGTAAGAAATGAGCCTGGAATATCCTATTCTGCCATAACTAAGGAAGTGCTCAAAAAAAAAAGAAAAATGATGTCAAAAGGAAACAGAATCCAGTCTGAAGAGGCTGCTACTGGCTATATCTGAGTCAGAGCATCAAAATAAATAATGAGAGTAATGAATTAAAACCCAGGAAACAACATAGGAATTCATTATATAAATATCTAGATAGATAAATGGGGAAATTGAAAGTTTGATGAGGAACAGGGCATTTACATAACCTCAAAGTACCACCCCTCAAAATACTCAATTATTAAGAAAGACGTAGTAAACTTACATTGGAGAAGCCTGGCAACCACCATCCTAACCAAGTGATCATGGTTAGTATCACCAGTAATGGAACAAAGTATTATAAAATGTGTGCCCTAACAGGCTGCAGTGAGCCACACAGGACCACTTCTGTGATATCCCTGCCAAAGAAACATAACCAGAATCTACTCATGAGGAGGCATCAGACAGACCCAAACTGAGGGATATTATAAAAAATGATTGGCCTCCGATCTCCAAAATTCTCAAGGTCATGAGAGTCAAGGGAGGACTTCAAAACTATTCCAGATTAAAGGTGATGAAAGAGAAATGACAACTAATGTGGCTGGGAAGGCAGAGATTTGGAGGGATGCAGCCACACGTCAAGGAATGCTGGCAGCCATCAGAAGCTGGAAGAGGCAAGGAATGAATTGTTCCCTACAGCCTCTGGAGGGAGCATGGACCTGCTGACACCTTGAAGCTTGTTTTGGATTTCTGTGGAAGAAAGTATTTCTGTTTCAGTTTATGGTTATTTGTTACAACAACCAATGAAACAAATTCGGAATCATTCCCTAACACTTAAAGTCACCACGGTAGAGATGATGGCTGATCAAGAAGTAGATGTTGCTGTATCTGGCTACTCTCCGTTACCAATGAATTGAAGCAAGATTGGGGATATTCAACATTTCCCGTATCATCATGCTTGAAGATACAAGGAAAATCACAGATCTAGTACACTGTTAAAGTGAGTTTATCTTTAAAAAGAAGGCTAACAGTAAAATAGTTAATATTCCTGAAGAGGTAGATGTCCTTGTTAATAACTAAGGATTGTACCCTCCTTTCCTCCACAGTTTGAAATGGTTTTACACAACTTTATTAAATTTATTTCCCGGTAGTAGAATGCCACAGGGGTATCACTTGATCTAACAATTCAGCTGTAGCAGGGTGTATTAGTCAGGGTTATCCAGAGAAACAGAAGCTACAGGATGTGTATATATATAGAGAGAGAGATTTATTTTAAGAAATAAGCTCAC
Organism: Orcinus orca; assembly: GCF_937001465.1. Lineage (NCBI taxonomy): Eukaryota > Metazoa > Chordata > Mammalia > Artiodactyla > Delphinidae > Orcinus > Orcinus orca. The sequence goes on from NC_064562.1 coordinate 18,906,520, forward strand.
ATGATTTGGAGGCTTAGCAAGTCCAAAATCTGCAGGGTAGGCTGGCAGGCTGGAGACTCAGGGAGGAACTGCAGTTTGAGTCCAAAAGCCGGCTGCAGGCAGAATTCCTTCTTGCTTGGGGAAGTCAGTCTTTTTCTATTAAGGCCTTTATATGATTTGATAAGATCCACCTACACTATGGAGGGTAATCTGCTTAAGTTAAAGATTTAAGTTTTTTTAATACTTTAATTTTTTAACTGAAGTATCATTGATATACAATATTATATGTTACAGGTGTACAATATAGTGATTCATATTTTTTAAAGGTTACATTTCATTTATAGTCATTACACAATGTTTGCTATATTCCCTGTTTTGTACAATATATCCTTGTAGCTTATTTTATACCTAATAGTTTGTACCTCTTAATCCCTTACCCCTGTACTGCCTCTCCCCACTGGTAACCACTAGTTTGTTCTCTAAATCTGTGAGTCTGCTTCTTTTTTGTTATGTTCACTAGTTTATTTTTTTGATTCCACATATAAGTGATGTCACACAGTGTTTGTCTTTCTCTGTCTGACTTATTTCACTTAGCATAATGCCCTCAAGTCTATCCATGTTGCTGCAAATGGCAAATTTTCATTCTCTTTATGGTTGAGTAGTATTCCATTGTGTGTGTGTGTGTGTGTGTGTGTGTGTGTGTCACATAAACATTCAAATGTTAATCTCACTAAAAAAATACCTTCACAAAAACATCTAGAATAACGTTTGACCAAGTATCTGGATACTGTAACCTAGCTAAGTTGACCCAGAATATTAAACTTCACACAAGGAAAAAAGAACCCACTGTCATTGGGTTGGACATATGCATAGAATAAGAGCTCACCTTTTTGGATTCAAGATCATTTACTTTCATCTCGTGTCATTCAGTAATGTGTACACCTTTATCTCATTTTTTTTACCTGGTTTTCATTTTCAGCAGGAAAAGCAGCCTTGAGTATCATCAAAGTTTGGGACTCATTTTGCCACCTGGCAAATGCATTTTGTAACCATCTCACTAGCATAAAACATGTGGGAAAGTTTCTTACTAGCTATTCATGGAGTGAGAAAATCTAGGCCCATCTGCTTTACAGACCTGAATCAAGAAAGGCTACTCTCAGGACCCGGTCTTAAGGGTGCTAGAGAAGAGATCTAAGACATAAGGATGTTTTCACCTAAAAGTTTTTGACTGATTTTATTTAGAACAGTCTAACACATTCACTATAGAAAACAAAAGATCAGAGTTCAGCTGTGGCAGGAATCCACTACAAATTACTCATTCTGTTTCAGAAGATGATGTAATTTCTTCTCCCAGGGAGAGAAATGACACTCACCTTGGATCATGTGGCCATGAGCAGGAAAACAGAAGTCAATCCTCGATGGATCTGAGAAATGTCTCTTCCCTCACGCCTTCCTAGTTCTTTGGTTTCTTAGGAATATCAGCTGGGAAAGGCTATGTATCGCAACCAAGAGAATCAGGGGGATTGTGAAGTGACCTGTCAATAACATAATAATGATGAATTAAATGTCTATTTTGTACCAGATGCTGTCCTGGTTACCACGGAGACAAGATGACAAAACATGGCCCTTGATCCTCTGTCTAGTGGGAGCAACAAATAAATGAGTCACTGTGATGCATGAGGGAGAGAGCTGCAGGCAAAGAGTTGACAGAAACAAAGGAGGGAGTGACTAACTCTGAGGGTCTAGGAAGACTTCACAGAGGAGGTGACCTTTGACCTGTACCTTGGAAGATGCTTAAGAGTCTAGCAGGAGGAATAACAGGAAACAGAGGATTCCAGAAACTGGGAGTTAACTTTTTGTTTATTTACTTACTGGTTTTATTACTGATTATTAAAATACTGAAGATTCACTTAGAAAATATGGAATATACCAAAAAATTATAAAGAAGTAAAAAAAAAAACCAAAATGACCCATAACTTTAATATATAGATGCAATACAGCAGCAATAATTACTCTGCCATAATTCCTTATTTTCTTTTTCTATTCATTTTAACATAAAATTGTATTTATTCTATAGCTATAACTTTGTATATTGTTTACTCTCAAAACATGTTCTATCATTTAAAAACTTGGTAAACTAATATTTGATAGCTTCTTGAAATCTCACCAAGCAGATTTATCACGATATTTGTAAAAGCACTAGTTTACTGTCGATTTCTGTGCTCCAGGTTTTCATTCATATAAGGCATGTCTTTGTGTGTAAACTTTTGTCATATTTTAGAAGTGGAAACCCTAGGTTAAAGTATTTGAACATTATTAATGCTCTTGATTACTAGCCATATTGTTTTCTAGGACAGTTGCAACAAATTATCACTAACAAAGTTGGAAAGTGCCTTTCTTACTAAACTATCAACTTTGCACAGAATTTTTAAAAATAGATTTTAGCATGCATTCAGTAAAGTGCACTAATCTCAAATGTATAGCTACTGGAATAGTATCACTTTTTACCTATTTGATAATGTAACAGGAAAAATTTTTGTTTCTTTTAAAAAATATGTATGTTGTATTTGTCGTATTTGCTGTAAATATTTTTCCCAGATTGTTGTTTCTTTCCATTTTCTTTGTGATGTTTTCTGACAATCAAACATTTTATTGTTTGTGTTGTCAAGTTTTCCTGTCTTTTCTTTTGAGATGTCTTTCAAGTAGAATTCAAAATATTTCTAGATTTTTTTGAGACTTCTTCTTTGACTCATGGGTTATTCAGAAGTGTGTTGTTTAATTTCCAAATAATTTGGAGGATGATTCAGCTATATTTCTGCTACTGATTTCTACTTTAATTCCATTGTGGTGAGAACATTCTTTATATGATTTCTAAGTTTGTTAAGGTGTGTTTTGTGGCCTATCGTGGTGAATTGTTGCATGAGCTTAAGAAGAATGTATGTTCTGCTGTTGTTGGATAGAGTGGTCTGCAGGTGTCAGTAAGATCCAGTTGATTGTGCTCGCTTCGGGAGCACATATACTAAAATTGGAACGATACAGAGAAGATTAGCATGGCCCCTGCGCAAGGATGACACGCAAATTTGTGAAGCGTTCCATATATTTGTCATACAGAGTGAAGTAAGTCAGAAAGAGAAAAACAAATACCGTATGCTAACACATATATATGGAATCTAAAAAAAAAAAAAAATGGGGCTTCCTTGATGGCGCAGTGATTGAGAGTCCGCCTGCCGATGCAGGGGACACGGGTTCGTGCCCCGGTCCGGGAAGATCCCACATGCCGCGGAGCGGCTGGGCCTGTGAGCCACGGCCGCTGAGCCTGCGCGTCCGGAGCCTGTGCTCCGCAACGGGAGAGGCCACAACAGTGAGAGGCCCGCGTACCCAAAAAAAAAATGGTCATGAAGAACCTAGGGGCAGGATGGGAATAAAGACGCAGACCTACTAGAGAATGGACTTGAGGACACGGGGAGGGGGAAGGGTATGCTGGGACAAAGTGAGAGATTGTCATTGACATATACACACTATGAAATATAAAATAAATAGCTAGTGGGAAGCAGCCGCATAGCACAGGGAGATGAACTCGGTGCTTTGTGACTACCTAGAGGGGTGGGATAGGGAGGGTGGGAGGGAGATGCAAGAGGAAGGAGATATGGGGATATATGTATATGTATAGCTGATTCACTTTGTTATAAGGCAGAAACTAACACACCATCGTAAAGCAATTATACTCCAATAAAGATGTTAACAAAATAAACAAGATCCAGTTGATTGATAGCGCTACTCAGGTTATCCACATCCTTACTGATTTACTGCCCGCTTGATCCATCAGCTATTAACAGAGGGATGTTGAAGCCTCTATTTAAAATAGTGGATTTGTCTATAACTCCTTTCAGTTCTCTCAGTTTTTAACTCAAGTATTTTGGTACATATTTAGGTGCATTCTTGTTTAGGGTTGTTATGTCTTTTTGGAGAATTACACCCTTCATCATGATGTACTGCCTCTTTTTTTTTCTTTCGGTACGCGGGCCTCTCACTGCCGTGGCCTCTCCCGTTGCGGAGCACAGGCTCCGGACGCGCAGGCCCAGCGGCCATGGCCCACGGGCCCAGCCGCTCCGCGGCATGTGGGATCCTCCCGCACCAGGGCATGAACCCGCGTCCCCTGCATTAGCAGGCGGACTCTCAACCACTGCGCCACCAGGGAAGCCCAACTGCCTCATTTTATTCCTGATAATCTTTCTTGTTCAGAAGTCAGCTTTGTCTGAAATTAATATAGACACTCCAAGTTTCTTTAGTTAATGTTATCATGGTATATCTTTCTCCATCCCTTTATTTATAATCTCAGTCTTTATATATAAAATGGGTTTCTTATAGTTAGGTCTTGTTTTTCTTAATCCATGTTAACAATCTCCGTCTTTAACTGGTGTATCTAGACCATTCACATACATAACTCCACCATGAAAATCTGGTAGCATTCCTGGAGGTAAGAACCACAAAACTGTGGGGACTTTCCCCAAACACTGTGGTCCCAGGAGTTTCTCACTCGTAACAATCCATATTCAGCCTCTGGAATTTCACTCAAAATTACCATTCAAGTATACAATTCTTTTTTTTTCTTCCAGTTATATGCTATAATTTATATGATATAATTGACAGCACTGCATAAGTTTAAGGTGTATAGCATAAAGATTTGATTTACATACACTGAGGAGTGACGCTCACAATAAGTTTGGTGAACATCCATCATCTCCTATAGGTACAAAATTAAAGAAATAGAAAAGTTTTTTTCTTGTGATGAGAACTCTCAGGATTCAGTCTCTTAACTTTCTATATAACATACAGCAAGCAGTGTTATATTTATGTTGTATATTACATCCCTGGTTCTTCTAATGTTTCTTGACTTGTGTGTAAATGCCACCTGTTTTCTCTAAAAATTAAATCATAATCTATGAAATTATGACAGAAAAGAATTACAAAATTTATTGTCGTTAGAACTCATGGTGCAAAAGTCATGATAGGTAAAATAGCACATTAGCATGAAGCCAGTGCTGATATTCATTGTATTCTTCACTGCCAGTTCCTCAAGTGTACAATGCTTAACTGACCAACGTCACTGAAAATCTGGACCAAGGAGATAAAGATTTAGCACATCTAGAAAACCATTTCTTTAAAGATACACAACCATGGCATAAGCATATTGTCTAAAAAGTGTCTACGAAGTATCCTTTTAAAATAGCTTAGTTTATATGGACACCAAGAGCATGCTACCACTGTAGGCCTACAGAAGATCTCACAGAGCCAAGTCTTGGGAGCAGAGAGCCAAGGAGGAGTGACTTGGAAGGCAGAGTGGCTAAGCAAGGGTAGCCTTTACTGCAGCCCCTTGGGCTGCGCGTCTGGGGAGAGCATCTCTAAAAGCTTCTCAGAAACAGCAAACTAAGTGTGAATTTTATATCTGATACCCAAAGCACCCCCCCCCCCTTTATCCTGCTAGTGGCTTTGTCTGTATGTATTCAGAGCTGCTCAGTTTACAGGTCTGGTCAACGTCACACCATGTTATTATGCCCTAAAGGAATTTCACAGTCCCTGTGTACACCTCCTACATTCCTGCTGTGGCAAGTGAACAAGGTTCCAGTCCAGTTTGGAGCAAATAAAAATCTGGACCACGCTGCGTGAGGTCACCTGGACAGCCTCTTGCAGCTCACCACTAGGACTACTAAATGCACTGTGTTAATTATATTGCTGAAAGATTCAAGCCACAACAAAACTATAGTAATCAAAACAATTTAGTACTGGCTTAAAGATAGACATATAGGGACTTCCCTGGGGGCGCAGTGGTTAATAACCCGCCTGCCAATGCAGGGAACAATGGTTCGATCGCTGGTCCAGGAAGATCCCACATGCTGCGGAGCAACTAAGTCCGTGTGCCACAACTACTGAGCCTGTACTCTAGAGCCCGTGAGCCACAACTACTGAGCCCGTGTGCTGCAACTACTGAAGCCTGCGCACCTAGAGCCCGTGCTCCACAACAAGAGAAGCCACCGCAATGAGAAGCCTGCTCACTGCAATGAATAGTACCCCCACTAGCCACAACTACAGAAAACCCCCGCACAACAACGAAGACCCAACACAGCCAAAAACAAAATAAATAAAATAATTTTTTTTAAAAAGATAGACATATAGATCGATGGGAAAGAATTGAGAATCCAGAAACAAATCCTTACATTTTTGACAAGGATGTCAAGACAATTCAGTGGGGAAAGAATAATCTTTTCAACAAATGGTGCAAGGACAACTGGATATCCAAATGCAAAAGAATGAAGTTGGATCATTACCTTGCAAAATACAAAATACAAAAATTAACTTAAGGGGAGCTTCAAGATGGCGGAAGAGTAAGATGCGGAGATCACCTTCCTCCCCACAAATACATCAGAAATACAGCTACATGTAGAACAACCCCTACAGAACACCTACTGAACGCTGGCAGAAGACCTCAGACCTCCCCAAAGGCAAGAAACTCCCCACGTACCTGGGTAGGGCAAAAGAAAAAAGAATAAACAGAGACAAAAGAATAGGGACGGGACCTGCACCAGTGGGAGGGAGTGGGGAAGGAGGAAAGTTTTCCACACACTAGGAAGCCCCTTCGCGGGCGGAGACTGCAGGTGGCGGAGGGAGGAAGCTTCGGAATCACGGAGGAGAGCACAGCAACAGGGTGCGGAGGGCAAAGCGGAGAGATTCCCGCACAGAGGATCGGGGCCGACCAGCACTCACCAGGCCGAGAGGCTTATCTGCTCACCCGCCGGGGCGGGCGGGGCTGGGAGCGGAGGCTCGGGCTTCGGAGGTCGGATCCCAGGGAGTGGACTGGGGTTGGCGGCGTGAACACAGCCTGCAGCGGGTTAGTGTGCCACGGCTAGCCGGGAGGGAGTCTGGGAAAAAGTCTGGACCTGCCGAAGAGGCAAGAGACTTTTTCTTCCCTCTTCCTTTCCTGGTGCGCGAGGAGAGGGGATTAAGAGCGCAGCTTAAAGGAGCTCCAGAGACGGGCATGAGACGCTAAGGCTGCTGCTGCCGCCACCAAGAAGCCTGTGTGCGAGCACAGGTCACCCTCCACACCCCGCTTCCGGGAAGCCTGTGCAGCCCGCCACTGCCAGGGTCCTGCCATCCAGGGACAACTTCCCCGGGAGAACGCACGGCACGCCTCAGGCTGGTGTAACGTCACGCCGGCCTCTGCCGACGCAGGCCCGCCCCTCACTCCGTGCCCCTCCCAACCCCCCCTCCCACCCCGCCTGAGTGAGCCAGAGCCCACGAATCAGCGGCTCCTTTAACCCCGTCCGGCGACTTACACGCAGAGGCGGGGCCAAATGCAAAGCTGAGCCCCTGGGAGCTGTGAGAACAAAGAAGAGAAAGGGAAATCTCTCCCAGCAGCCTCAGAAACAGCGGATTAAAGCTCCACAATCAACTTGATGTACCCTGCATCTGTGGAATACATGAGTAGACAACGAATCATCCCAATCTGAGGAAGTGGACTTTGGGAGCAAGGGTATATATATTTTTTCCCCTTTTTCGCTTTTTGTGAGTGTGTATGTGTATGCTTCTGTGTGTGATTTTTGTCTGTATAGCTTTGCTTTTACCATTTGTCCTAGGGTTATGTCTGTCCGGTCTTTTTGTTGTTGTTGTTTGTTTTTCTAGTATAGTTTTTAGCACTTGTTGTCACTGGTGGATTTTTTTTTGGTTTGGTTGTTCTCTTCTTTCTTTTTTTAATTAAAAAATTTTTTTATTACTTAAAATTTTTTTAATAATTATTTTTTAGTTTAATAACTTTATTTTTTTAATTCTATTTTATCTTCTTTCTTTCTTTCTTTCTTTTTTTTCTCCCTTTTATTCTGAGCCGTGTGGATGACAGGCTCTTGGTGCTCCAGCCAGGCGACAGGGCTGTGCCTCTGAGGTGGGAGAGCTAAGTTCAGGACACGGGTCCACAAGAGACCTCCCAGCTCCACGTAATATCAAACGGCAAAAAACTCCCAAACATCTCCAGCTCAACGCCAAGACCCAGCTCCACGCAGCAACCAGCAAGCTACAGTGCTGGACACCCTATGCCAAACAACTAGCAAGGCAGGAACACAACCCCATCCATTAGCAGAGAGGCTGCCTAAAATCATAATAAGGCCACAGACACCACAAAACACACCACCAGATGTGGACCTGCCCACCAGAAACACAAGATCCAGCCTCATCCACCAGAACACAGGCACGAGTCCCCTCTACCAAGAAGCCTACACAACCCACTGAACCAAACTGAGCCACTGGGAGCAGACACCAAAAACAACGGGAACTACGAACCTGCAGCCTGCGAAAAGGAGACCCCCAAACACAGTTAGTTAAGCAAAATGAGAAGACAGAGAAACACACAGCAGGTGAAGGAGCAAGGCAAAAACCCACCAGCCCTAACAAATGAAGAGGAAATAGGCAGTCTATCTGAAAAAGAATTCAGAATAATTATAGTAAAGATGATCCAAAATCTTGGAAATAGAATGGGGAAAATAAAATAAACGTTTAACAAGGACCTAGAAGAACTAAAGAGCAAACAAACAGTGATGAAAAATACAATAAATGAAATTAAAAATTCTCTGGAAGGGATCAGTAGCAGAATAACTGAGGCAGAAGAACGGATACGTGACCTGGAAGATAAAATAGTGGAAATAACTACTGCAAAGCAGAAAAAAGAAAAAAAAAGAATTGAGGACAGTCTCAGAGACCTCTGGGACAGCATTAAATGCACCAACATTTGAATGATAGGGGTCCCAGAAGAAGAAGAGAAAAAGAAAGGGACTGAGAAAATATTTGAAGAGATTATAGTTGAAAACTTACCTAATATGGGAAAGGAAATAGTTAATCAAGTCCAGGAAGCACAGAGAGTCCCATACAGGATAAATAAAAAGGAGAAACACGCCAAGACACGTATTAATCAAACAAAATTTAAATACAAAGAAAAAACATTAAAAGCAGCAAGGGAAAACAACAAATAACACACAAGGGAATCCCCACAAGGTTAACAGCTGATCTTTCAGCAGAAACTCTGCAAGCCAGAAGGGAGTGGCAGGACATATTTAAAGTATGAAGGAGAAAAACCTACAACCAAGATTACTCTACCCAGCAAGGTTCTCATTCAGATTCGATGGAGAAATTAAAACCTCTACAGACAAGCAAAAGCTAAGAAAATTCAGCACCACCAAGCCAGCTTTACAACAAATGCTAAAGGAACTTCTCTAGGCAAGAAACACAAGAGAAGGAAGACCTATAATAACAAACCCAAAACAATTAAGAAAATGGTAATAGGAACATACATATCAATACTTACCTTAAATGTAAATGGATGACATGCTCCAACCAAAAGACAGACTGGCTGAATGGATACAAAAACAAGACCCATATATATGCTGTCTACAAGAGACCCACCTCAGACCTAGGGACACATACAAACCTAAAGTGATGGAATAGAAAAAGATATTCCATGCAAATGGAAATCAAAAGAAACATGGAGTAGCAATGCTCATATCAGACAAAATAGACTTTAAAACAAAGACTATTACAACAGACAAAGAAGGACACTACATAATGATCAAGGGATCAATCCAAGAAGAAGATGTAACAATTGTAAATATTTATGCACCCAACATAGGAGCACCTCAATACATAAGGCAAACACTAACAGCCATAAAAGGGGGAATCGATAGTAACACAATCATATTAGGCGACTTTAACACCCCATTTTCACCAATGGACAAATCATCCACAATGAAAATAAATAAGGAAACACAAGCTTTAAATGATACATTAAACAAGATGGGCTTAATTGATATTTATAGGACATTCCATCCAAAAACAAGTGAATACACTTTCTTCTCAAGTGCTCATGGAACATTCTCCATGATAGATTATATCTTGGGTCACAAATCAAGCCTTAGTAAATTTAAGAAAATTGAAATCCTATCAAGTATCTTTTCTGACCACAATGCTAGGAGACTAGATATCAATTACAGGAAAAACTCTGTAAAACATACAAACACATGGAGGCTAAACAATGCAGTACTTAATAACCAAGAGATCACTGAAGAAATCAAAGAGGAAATCAAAAAATACCTATAAACAAATGACAATGAAAACACGATGACCCAAAACCTATGGGATGAAGCAAAAGCAGTTCTAAGAGGGAAGTTTATAACAATAAAATCCTACCTTAAGAAACAAGAAACATCTCAAATAAACAACCTAACCTTACACCTAAAGCAATTAGAGAAAGAAGAACAAAAAACCCCAAAGTTCGCAGAAGGAAAGAAATCATAAAGATCAGATCAGAAATAAATGAAAAAGAAGGAAACGATAGCAAAGATCAATAAACTAAAAGCTGGTTCTTTAAGAAGATAAACAAAATTGATAAACCATTAGGCAGACTCATCAAGAAAAAAGGGAGAAGACTCAAATCAATAGAATTAGAAATGAAAAAGGAGAAGTAACAACTGACACTGCAGAAATACAAAGGATCATGAGAGATTACTACAAGCAACTCTATGCCAATAAAATGGACAACCTGGAAGAAATGGACAAATGCTTAGAAATGCACAACCTTCCGAGACTGAACCAGGAAGAAATAGAAAATATAAATGGACGAATCACAAGCACTGAAATTGAAACTGTGATTAAAAATCTTCCAACAAACAAAAGCCCAGGACCAGATGACTTCACAGGCGAATTCTATCAAACATTTAGAGAAGACCTAACACCTATCCTTCTCAAACTCTTCCAAAATATAGCAGGAGGAACACTGCCAAACTCATTCTACGAGGCCACCATCACCTTGATACCAAAACCACACAAAGATGTCAAAGAAAGAAAACTACAGGCCAATATCACTGATGAACATAGATGCAAAAATCCTCAACAAAATACTAGCAAACAGAATCCAACAGCACATTAAAAGGATCATACGTTATGATTAAGTGGGGTTTATCCCAGGAATGCAAGGATTCTTCAGTATACACAGATCAATCAATGTGATACACCATATTAACAAATTGAAGGAGAAAAAACATATGATCATCTCAATAGATGCAGAGAAAGCTTTTGACAAAATTCAACACCATTATGATAAAAACCCTGCAGAAAGTAGGTATAGAGGGAACTTTCTTCAACATAATAAAGGCCATATGTGACAAACCCACAGCCAACATCATCCTCAATGGTGAAAAACTGAAACCATTTCCACTAAGATCAGGAACAAAACAAGGTTGCCCACTCTCACCACTACTATTCAACATAGTTTTTGAAGTTTTAGCCACAGCAATCAGAGAACAAAAAGAAATAAAAGTAATCCAAATCAGAAACGAAGAAGTAAAACTGTCACTGTTTGCAGATGACGTGATACTATACATAGAGAATCCTAAAGATGCTACCAGAAAACTACAAGAGCTAATCAATGAATTTGGTAAAGTAGCAGGATACAAAATTCATGCACAGAAATCTCTTTCATTCCTATACACTAATGATGAAAAATCTGAAAGTGAAATTAAGAAAACACTCCCATTTACCATTGCAACAAAAAGAATAAAATACCTAGGAACAAACCTACCTAAGGAGACATAAGACCTGTATGCAGAAAACTATAAGACACTGATAAAAGAAATTAAAAATGATACAAATAGATGGAGAGATATACCACGTTCTTGGTTTGGAAGAATCAACATTGTGAAAATGACTGTATTACCCAAAGCAATCTACAGAGTCAATGCAACCCCTATCAAACTACCACTGACATTTTTAAACAGAACTAGAAGAAAATATTTCACAATTTGTATGCAAACACAAAAGACCCTGAATAGCCAAAGCAATCTTTAGAAAGAAAAGCAGAGCTGGAGGAATCAGGCTGCCTGACTTCAGAGAATATGGTAGTGGCACAAAAACAGAAATATAGATCAATGGAACAGGATAGAAAGCCCAGAGATAAACCCACACACATATGGCCACCTTATCTTTGATAAAGGAGGCAAGAATATACATTGGAGAAAAGAGATCCTCTTCAATAAGTGATGCTCAGAAAACTGGACAGCTACCTGTAAAAGAATGAAATTAGAACCCTCCCTAACACCATACACAAAAATAAACGCAAAATCGATTAAAGACCTAAATGTAAGGCCACACACTATCAAACTCTTAGAGGAAAACATAAGCAGAACATTCTATGACATAAATCACAGCAAGATCCTTTTTGACCCACCTCCTTGAGAAATTGAAATAAAAACAAAAATAAACAAATGGGACCTAATGAAACTTAAAATATTTTGCACAGCAAAGGAAACCATAAACAATACCGAAAGACAACCCTCAAAATGGGAGAAAATATTTGCAAATGAAGCAACTGACAAAGGATTAATCTCCAAAATTTACAAGCAGCTCAATAACGAAAAAACAACCCAATCCAAAAATGGGCAGAAGACCTAAATAGACATTTCTCCAAAGAAGATATACAGATTGCCCACAAACACAGCAAAAAATGCTCAACATTATTAATCATTAGAGAAATGCAAATCAAAACTACAATGAGATATCATCTCACACTAGTCAGAATGGCCATCATCAAAAAATCTAGAAACAATAAATGCTGGAGAGGGTGTGAAGAAAAGGAAACTCTTGCACTGCTGGTGGGAATGTGAATTGGTACAGCCACTATGAAGAACAGCATGGAGGTTCCTTAAAAAACTACAAATAGAACTACCATACGACCCAGCAATCCCACTACTGGGCATATACCCTGAGAAAACCATAATTCAAAAAGAGTCGTGTACCAAAATGTTCATTGCAGCTCTATTTACAATCGCCAGGAGATGAAGCAACCTAAGTGTCCATAATCGGATGAATGGATAAAGAAGATGTGGCACATATATACAATGGAATATTCCTCAACCATAAAAAGAAATGAAATTGAGTTATTTGTAGTGAGGTAGATGGACCTAGAGTCTGTCATACAGAGTGAAGTAAGTCAGAAAGAGAAAGACAAATACCGTATGCTAACACATATATATGGAATCTAAGAAAAAAACAATGTCATGAAGAACCTAGGGGTAAGACGGGAATAAAGACAAAGACCTACTAGAGAATGGACTTGAGGATATGGGGAGGGGGAAGGGTAAGCTGTGGCAAAGTGAGAGAGTGGCATGGACATATATACACTACCAAACGTAAAATAGATAGCTAGTGGGAAGCAGCCGCATAGAACAGGGAGATCAGCTCGGTGCTTTGTGACCACCTAGAGGGGTGGGATAGGGAGGGTGGGAGGGAGGGAGATGCAAGAGGGAAGAGATATGGGAACATATGTATATGTATAACTGATTCACTTTGTTATAAAGCAGAAACTAACACACCATTGTAAAGCAATTATACTCCAATAAAAACGTTAAGGAAAAAAAAAACAAAACAAAACCAAACAAACTAAACCCACCTCTTCTCTCAGACGCTGCAGCCTAGAAGCAGCTTCTGAAGCACTCCCTCAGCCATGCACATGTACCTGCCAGGACCCCAGCCTCCCAGGCAAGGAAGCCCCTCACACTCTATCAGAAACAGTGGCTGTTCCCTGGACCAAACGAGTTTTGTAATAAAATTGTTCCTTGTCCATGTGAAACTGAGGAAAATGGGAGCAACGCACTTAACTTTTTATGAAGCTAAAATTGAAATAACTCTTTTATTCTGATGTTATGCCCTTTTTAAATTTGTGATGTTAAAATGTTCTTTTTTTCACCTTATGGAGATAGTAGATGCTGGTTCTTTTTTTGTTTGCTTGTTTTTTGGGGGGGTTGCTAGTCACTTTTAAATTTCCAAGGGGGAAATACATTATTCAGGATCTTCTACACTTGCCTGATTATACAACTCTTTCACTGAAAAGCACTTAATAGAAACTATTTTTCCATTTACTATTTTTTTTCTATTTTTCTATTAACTATCTTTGTTAGTTGCTTTCATTTTGCCCCATTTGGCAAAATTAAATGGTTGGGAAACTCCCCTCCGCAATTTTAGAAATATATATCTTACTGACCCATTAAATACAATAACCTGAGAAACAGTGATCAAAAATGTCTTTCAAAGGAGCACCACAGGAAGTTGAATCCAGTGTCAATAAAATGTGTTCAAAACAGATATCATTATGGTTACAATGTACTTCAAATGAATACCAAAAATTAACAGTGGAGCAGCTTAGCAGGTATAAAAATAATCCTTTAAAACTGCAAATGATGTGCAAACATGTCACTCCTCAAAAACCTTGGCAGGAAGAGTTAATGGAAAATCTATTTATTATCTGGGGACTTCCCTGGCGGTCCAGTGGTTAAGACTCCATGCTTCCAATGAAGGGGGCACGGGTTTGATCCTTGATGGGGGAACTAAGATCCCACATGCTGCGGTGCAGCCAAAAAAAAAAAGTCTATTTGTTATTAAAGACTGCTGGTCTCATAAATCTTTTTCCTGCTTTAGTAGTTTTAACAATCATCCTTTTAAAAAAACAATTTACTTTAAAAAAATGTTTATTGGCGTATAGTTGATTTACAATGTTGTGTACAGCAAAGTGAATCAGTTATATATATACATATATCCACTCTTTTTTAGATTCTTTTTTCATATAGGCCATTATAGAGTACTGAGTTGAGTTCTCTGTGTTATATAGTGGGTCCTTATTACTTATGTAGTTTGTATATAGTAGTGTATATATGTCAATCCCAATTTATCTATCCCTCCCTCACCCCCTGGTAACCATAAGTTTGCCAAACAATTTACTTTTATTTTAACAACTTCAGTAAAGTCAGAGCAAAATATTAATGTAAAGTCTAAAATTGTTCATTCCTATGGTCAGAAAAATTATATTTTGCCCATAAATGGTAATAATGTCAGTAATGGTATAAGTCTCCATGTGTCTCTTCTGACATATTTTAGGATTCAAGTCTACATTACTAAAAATTTGTAAGCCCATTTACCTGCATCTCTTACTCCCTGGACAAATTTCTGTGACAGGAGACTTAAAGTCTGATACTGAGATGTGAATATGGTCCCTAAAGGATTAGAACAATGGCCTGGATATCATTATAGAATCATGGTATTTTTCATAAATTTCTTGGTTCAGCATTTCTCAACTGTGTTTCTATTAAGCGCTTTCAATAAAAGAGTTGTATAGTCATGCAAGTTTAGAAGATCCTGAATAATGTATTTCTCCCTTGGAAATTCACAATACACACTGGCACATTAAAGGTTCTAAGAAGCCCTGCCCTAAAAAAACCTCTTCAGCTTGGTTTAATACAGTTTTCCCAAACTTTCTTTAGCATTTAACATTCATGAATGGAACACACTTGGAGAAACAATGATCTAATTCAGGGTATTTTATTGGTTGTAAAACTAGGACCAGAGAAAGGTTAAGAGACTTTGTTCAAGATTGCCCAAGAAAGTAATAGCCATCAGGACCAGAAACCCAGGTTCCCCCAATACTCTATTATGACATGCTGCCTTTGTTCGGCCTCATAAAAACTTTAGAAATTATTATGGAAAACCTGTTACGAAAGTGAAACAGAGAAAACCCAGGTGGATACAAAGTGCGTTCTTATCAATTTCCATTCCTTTCCAGTTGATGTTACCAGAACATTTTTTAAAACTTGGTGGTGTGTGCATAAATGGGAGGCTTGTAATTGGTGAATGGTGGAGAGAAATTGCTTTTTCTTCAGGCTACTGTTATTCAGATTATGTTTGAATGTATGAAAATTTAGGACAAAGATGTTAGCTTCTAAGTAACACACTGAAGCCCTCTGTATCTAAGGATCAAGATATAACGGGTTGAGATGGTATGAACTTGGATACTCTGTGTCATAGATTATGTATTTTGGACAATTTATCTAACAACTGATCCTTAGAACATAAAATAATACACTATACAACAGCAGTCCCCAACCTTTTTGGCATCAGAGATCGGTTTCGTGGAAGACAATTTTTTCACGGACGGGAGTTGGCGCGGGGTTGCGGGGGGGATGGTTCAGGAGGTAATGCGAGTGATGGGGAGCGGCAGATGAAGCTTCGCTTGCTCACTGGCTGCTCACCTCCTGCTGTGCAGCCCGGTTCCTAACAGACAAGGCACCCTTCCGCGGCCTGGGGGTTGAGGACCCCTCCTATACAGTGTAAGCACGCCACAAAACCTGTTCATGTTTATTTAGTAATCCCTAATACCTTTTTTCATTTAGAAATTTCTAAACTTTAATTTAATCAACCTCCATTTAAAAAAATACTTTTAAAATGTTTGAATAATTGTCATGTGGCATTACTGTCTCCTATCAGAATAGAATTAGTCACATACTTTCTATTACTTTGGAATATTGTGAGATGGTTAATTATAGTGTACCTGAATGATTTCCAGTAGTCCCTTGAAAAAGGCCTCAGTGATCCATTTTGTACCAATGGGTCAAGAAAAGCAAAATAAACATACTTCCAATTTCATAGTTCTTTTTTTCCGTGTAAAAACCACTTTTTAAAAGAGATCGTCATTAAGAAAGATTTGTAAGGGGGTAGGGGCAGTACACGGGTAGGGGATTAGGAGATAAAAACTATTATGTATAAAATAAGCTACAAGGAACAAGGACCTACTGTATAGCACAGGGAACTATATTCAGTATCTTGTAATACCTATAATGGAAAAGAATCTGAAAAAGAATATATATATATATATATATATGTATATATATATACACACACACATATAAAACTGAATCACTTTGCTGTACACTTGAAACACTGTAAATCAACAATACTTCAATAAAAAAATAAAATAAAATAAGGTACAAAGATATAGTATACAACACAGGGAATATAGCCAATATTCTATAATAACTATAAATGGAGTATAACCTTTAAAAATTATGAATCACTACATCGTACACATGTAACTTACATAATATTGTACATCAACTATACTTCAAAAAGAAAATACTCAAAAAAAGATTTGTAAATGTTTTTTCTAATTAATTTTTATTAGAATATAGTTGCTTTATAATATTGTGTTAGTTTCTGCTGTACAGCAAAGTGAATCAGTTATACATATACCTATATCCCCTCTTTTTTAGATTTCCTTCCCATTTAGGTCACCACAGAGCACTGAGTAGAGTTCCCTGTGCTATACAGTAGGTTCTCACCAGTTGTAAATGTTTTTAAGAAACACATCTCCAAATTAACCCACATAAAAATCTTGTAATGGTCAGAGAATAGAACTTCAGAATAGTCTTCATATAATTCATATAATTAATGACAGAAGTGGTTAGTGACACTTTGTTTCAAAAATGTGCAATTTAATATTCATAACTTACAGCCTTCCTTTTGTTTTCTTTAAATTTTCTATATGAGAACAATTTTTTTTCCCCACTGAGACTATACTTATTAATATTTATTTATTTTTTCTGTGCTGGGTCTTATTTGTGTCACACGGGATCCTCACCATGGCATGTAGACTTCTTAGTTGCAGCATGCATGTGGGATCTAGTTCCCTGAGCAGGGATCAAACACGGGTCCCCCTGAATTGGGAGCACGGAGCCTCAGCCACTGGACCACCAGGGAAGTCCTGAGACTATATTTAAATTACAGAGGAAGAACATGTTAAAATTTCTTTATAGCCTCATGTCACTTCTCTGTTTATTGTACACTCCACCTTCAGAATCCTGTCCTTGTTCTTCTAAACTTCTGTTGCAGGCAGAATTCTAATGTCCTCCATGGTCTCTGTCCTCTAATGGTCTCCCCATCATTATATAAGTTACATAGCAAAAGGATTTGACAGGTGCAGTTAAGTGTATTAATCTGTAGACCTTAAGCCAAGAGAGAGGATCTAGGAGGGCTTAACCTAATCACATGAGCCCTATAAAAGCATAGAGTTTTCTCCAGCTGGTAGTAGAAGTCAGAGAGATTCCAAATATGTGAAGGATTTGACATGCCATTTCTGCCTTTGAAGATGGAGTCGGCCATGTGGTAAAGAATATGAACAGCTTCTGGGAGCTGAGAGCAGCCCCCAGCTGACAGCCAGCAAGGAAATGGGAATGACAGTCCTACAACCACAAGGAACAGAATGCTGCCAACAACCTGAAAAGGCTGGAAGAGGATTCTTCTCCAGAACCTCTAAGATAAGAGCCCAGTCCAGCCTATACATGAATTCTTAAAAAAATATGTTAAAGAAATGTCTACCAATTCTTGTGATATTAAGATTTTTTTTTAAAGTCAAGAATGTCAAATTTTGTAAAATGCCTGTACACATCTGCAAAGATACTCCTATCATTTCTCTCCTTTATCTATTAATCTAGTTAGTTATTATTGTTGCCTTAGTAATTTTCCTTGTATTCCTGGTATGAATCCAATGAGGGCATAGACTGTTACTGCATTAATTTGCTACTGGATTCTAACTGTCCTTTATGGGACAACCTGGGTAATCTTAAGGAGAAGAGAAGGTTAATTTCACTTCTGTCTCCTATAGGAAATCTCTTAAGGCATAGGCAGCTGCTGAGGTTATTTTATCACTTTTTCTGTTTTTCTACTGTAGAATAAGTTATAATACTGTGTTCATTACAGATGTGGAAAAGTAAAGTAATCAACAAGCAGGGGACATCCATAATGACAATACCCCAAGTATAATAGCCAGCCTCCAAACTGGCCCCCAATGATCACTGCCTCCTGGTATACGTGACCTTGGGTAGCCTCCTCCCATATTAGGTAGCCATAGGATATTGCAAAAAATAATAGGTCGTGATTTCTAAGCCTAAGTCATAAAAGATGTTGCAGTTGCAGCTTCTGTATTGTTCTCTCTCGAATCACTTGCTCTGGGGGAAGGCAGGTGCCATGTCGTAAGGTCCTGCAAGCAGCCCTACGGAGAGGCTTACATAATGAAGAGCTAAAGTCTCCTACCAACAGCCATGTGAATGAACCATCTCGGCGATGGATCCTTAAATACCAGTGAGATTCCAGATGACCACAACCACAGCCAATGTTTTGCCTGCGACCTCATGAGACATCCCAAGCTAAACCATCCAATTAAGCCACTCCTTTCTTTCTGACCCACAGAAACGATACAATAATAAATGTTTGTTTTTTAAGTCACTGAGTTTTAGGGTCATTTTTTTTACTCAATAGATAACTAATACCAAGTTTCATATAGTTTCCTCCCAACAGAATTGCTGAAAGGTACCTACCTCTCCAAAACCTTTCTTTCCTCATAATGGATCTTTTTCATTACTTTAACCTGGTGTCCAGTGGCTAAAACTCCACGCTCCTAATGCAGGGGGCCTGGGTTCAATCCCTGGTCAGGGAACTAGATCCCACATGCCGCAACTAAGAGTCCGCATGCCACAACAAAGATCCCGCATGCCGCAACTAAGACCCAGTGTAGCCAAATAAATAAATATTTTTTTTAAAAAAAGATAATTTCCTCTCACCCAGGCTGTGAAAGTGAGAGTTCCTCTTCCTGAATGATGGTCTGCCCTCACCATTTCCCTAATGACTATTTTCCCAAATAATGCCCATACAGTGGGAAAATCTTGGCCCAGAAAAAAATCATCCAGAAACGTAAATCTTAGAATACTTATTTCCCTGTGGTTATCTCTTTTTTCCTCTCTGTCAAGATATAAGTATAATGTGAATAAATTGTTAGAGAAAGGAGCAAATGTGCCATTATCCTTGCTTCTGAGACATAATTATACTCTAAAGCATTTATCTCAATCTTTCTGAATAACCTAGAGTTTTATAAAATACAGGCCCCACGCCTAGGCCTCACTCTAATGGCTCTGATTCAGTACGTCTGAAGTGAGACCCAGGAATCAGTGGGTTTTTTTAATTGCGAAATTATTCTGATGATTATCCACTGTTAATTTGTCTTTTTACTAAAACCACATGATTTCCTTATTATGTTTCTCTGTCTCCTCCCTCTGAAATATAAGCTCTATGAAGGAAGATATTTTTGTCTATTTTGTTCACTGATGTATCCCCAGCAACTAGTACTATGCCTGGCACATGGTAGGTAATCAATAAATGTTGAATAAACAATTGTAAAAGTTGATGAGCAGTATGGGAAGAAACAGACCTGGGAATGCAACATGGAGTATTTATAATTTAAAGAGTTATAGTAGGATAGACTTCATTGAGAAATGACTTGAGGATATAACAGAGTGTACCATATGAACATCTGGAGGAAGAGGGTTCCAGGCAAACGAAAAAGCAGTACAAAGAGCTTGAGTCTGGGATAGTCCCAGAAACATCAAAAAGACCAGAGTGGCTGAAGTGAAATGAGTAAGGAGAGGACTGGGAGACAGAAAATCAAAGGACTAAATGGGGCCAGATCACACGTGGCCTTATAGATACGAAAGAACGTTGGCTCTTATTTTAAGAAATGAAGAGCTATTGCAGTGTTTTGAAGAAAGCCATTGCATATTTAAAAGCTCATTCTGGCTGTTTGTGTTGAGAATAGAACGTCGAGCACAGATGGAATTAGGGAGACAAGGCAGAAGGTAGGCTGAGCCTTATTTAAGTGACTTCAGGAAAAATTGGAAGAAAGAAATTGGATACAATGAGTAAACAGAGCCTTTTTGAGGTTTGCTGAAAAGGGGAACAGAGAAATGATTCAAGCAAAGGTTTTATGTTTTAAGATGGTAGACATAATAGTGTCATATTTGTATGCTAACGGAAATGACCCAATAGAAAAAAACATGGGTGTTTCCAAAACCTGGGATTCTAAACTCTAGGAGAGACAAGGAACAATTTACAGAGAGAGCAGAAGAGCAGGAAAAATATAAGGGGCTATTAAAGAACAATATGTAGACATGTAAACTCTAGCTTCAGATTGTAGCTACCAAAAAACCCATTTCCCTCTCAACATCTGAGAGTAGGGTAGCATATCTCCATCCCCTTCCACATAACAATTATGTGTCAGGAGAGAACAGTTTCCCACAGAAGTGAGAGAGAGTTTGTCAACTTTAATCTCCATGGTATGTGGCGGGGGGGGTACTGTGATCCCTTAGTTCACATTACCACCTCCTTCAGTTCTTGATTTTCTTCTCTGGTAAACTGATGTGATTTATCTTAACATTTAAATCCTACCTCTCCACCCCACTGTAGCATATTGACTCATCAAGGCATCTGCTGTCTGCTTGCTCTCTTGATTTGCACATACCATAGCAGAATTAAATGGGTGAGTTACTTACCTGAATATCTTTCTGTTGGAGAAAGATGTGACCATCTAGATTAGGGTTTCTTAATCTCTGCAGACTGACATCTTCGGCTGGATAATCCTTTGCTGTCTGGTGCAGTGTAGGGTGTTGAGCAACATTCTAGGTCTGGACCCACTAGAAGTCAGAAGCACCTTCCTCTCTGTCCCACTTCCTGCCCCAGTTGTGACCAAAAGAATGTTCCAGACATTGTCAAATGTCCCCCAGGAAGTAAAAATCACCCCCCACCCAGTTGAGAACCACTGATATAGATGTAAAGTTTCTCAATACATTATTAATAGATCCTGGTGCTGTCAATGACAAAACATGGGATAAAGCCGGGGGTTTGTTACCTATACCTTTATTCTGTGCTTTTGTCATAGATAATCATTGTTAACCCTCCACTTCTTACCACTATTCTCAAAATGAACATTATGGACCTGGTATAAAGAAATAACTTCACGCTCACTTTAAAAACTGGTACATTTCCACACATGATTGGACTGGGGAGAATGAAGGAATGAGAATAGGTGAACTATGGACACTTAAAATACTATTGGTGAGATTTTGCCATCTGAGGCTTTTCAAAATATTTGTTCAAGCACCATATAGATATTTTTTTCCCTATCAACTGATTGCTGATAACATAAAATTGGCCTTATCTGCATTGGGTGCATCAATATGTATTACTCTGTGGTATCAAAAAACATCAGGACCAGAAGAACCCAGCCAAGCTTGAGAAGAACGTACTTGAATTCAAGACATAGTACAAAGGTACAGAAGTTAAGACAGTGTAGGATTGGCACAGGATATACAAATAGACCAATGGAATAGAATAGTCAGAAAAAGACCCAGTTTATGACAGATATCAATGCAAGTCTATAAGGGAATGAATAGCTTTGCAGTAAGGGGTATTGGAACACGTGGATATTTTATGGAACAAAATGGAACTTGACCCCTACCAAACAGGGTATACAAAATTTAATTTGAGATATATCACAGTTCTAAATGTGTAAAACAATAAAGCTTTTAGAGTAAAACAGGAAAATTTCCTCGAGACAGTCCTAAATAGAAGACAAAAAATACTAACCATAAAAGACTGACTTCATTAAAATTAAGAACCATACCCATCAAAAGACACAATTAAGCAGGTAAAAAGGCAAATCACAGACTGAGAGATCTTCATGACACGTACGTCCAACATCTCTAAATCAGTAAGAAAATGACAATAATCCAACTTTTTTTTTTTTTTTTTTTTTTTTGTGGTACGCGGGCCTCTCACCGCTGTGGCCTCTCCCGTTGCGGAGCACAGGCTCCGGACGCACAGGCTCAGCGGCCATGGGTCACGGGCCCAGCCGCTCCACGGCATGCGGGATCCTCCCGGACCGGGGCACGAAGCCGGGTCCCCTGCATCGGCAGGCGGACTCTCAACCACTGCGCCACCAGGGAAGCCCCTAATCCAACTTTTTAAAATGAGCGAAATTCCTGAAGAGGTCTGTCACAAAAGAGGCTATTCAATGGAATACTACATAGTAATTTAATTAAAAAAAAAAAAACTACTGATACTTGCAACAAAACAGATGAATATTACAGACATTATATTAAGTGAAAGTAGTCACAACAGTACATACTGATGATGCATTTATATGTAGTTTAGGCAAAACAAATAATGATGGAAGTCAGAATAGTGATTACCTTTTGAGGGTGTGTTGACTAGGGAGGGGCATGAGGAAACCTTCTGGAGAGATAAAATATTCCATAAATTTATATGGACGGTGGTTTCATGGGCCCTATGGAACATACAGATAACTCTTTTGAGGAGTTTTTCTGCCAAGCAGAGAATCAAGGCAGTAGCTGGCAGAGAAAGTGGGGTTAGGAGAAGTTTCCTAAAGGATGGGGAAATAACATATGTATATGCTCATAGGAATAATTAAGTAGCGAGGGACAACGGTGATGGAGGGAGAATGCTGGTAATGTCCCTATGCAAGGTGGGAGAGGATGAGATGTTCTCCCTATGTGGAGGAAAGGGAGGTTCTATAACAGCAGGAAAGATGCTAGACTACATGTGAGTGATGGTTTGCATTGTATAGTGTAGATGTGATGAGAGCCTAGGAAGTTCTTTTCTGATTGTTTCCATCTTCTCAGAGAATTAGGAAGCAAAACTGGCAGAGTGAGGAGAGAGGAAGTGACTTGGAAACAGGGGAAAAGAGAAGTGTGAAATAATCAAAAGAGTAGCACAGTGAATGGACCAAGAATCTATACTTCAACCGTGAGGTATCACTGAGGCCCACGTCAGGTTAGGGTGATGAATTCAGTTAGTGTGGTGTGTTTTTCTCCAGGTAAGTCCATCTTCATAGGTGCAGGCACCTGAGGGGTACAGCACTGGATTTAACCAGCTTTGCAGTTTCGCCATAGAGTGCCAATTTTGTGAGTGAGATCATATATACCTGGGAATCTTATTTTTACCAGTTGGGGCATCATTAATTCTATGTTCTTTCCATGGACAAAACTAGGAAATGTTCTTAAATGTTTTTAAATGAGTTCATATTAATAATCATATTTGATATTACAGGGATTTTTATGAACCTCTGGGTTTATATTTGTGTATCTTTTCTCTGGCAGTGAAAGTCTTGGGTCCTCATAATTCTATTCGTATCAGCAATAAAATTACCAGTGAAGTTTCAAGATTTCTTTGCAGTTCTTTTCGTCCTTAGAATGTATCCTATTAAGGAAGTACAAATGGAGTATTATATTCAACATTCATTGGAATAATTATATTCTCTGTATAGATCCTACCAAAATGAAATAAAAATAGGCCTTTTGATTGTTGGAGTTAAATTTGGATATTTACGTTTTATATTCCTTCTAAACTTAATTTTGAATATATAAAACACATTAGTAAGAGAAAATCAAAACTATAAGAATTACACTCATATATACATATGTATAATTCAATCACTTTGCTATACACCTGAAACTAACACAACATTGTACTATACTTTAATTTTTTTTAATGATTAAAAAAAAGAAAAAAAAATTATACTCAGAGAAGTCTTGCTCCCATCCTTCTCCTGTTCCCATGGCCTCTTCATCCCTTATAGGTAAACATTTCTTCACTCTGTAAAGAATTAAACATTTATCCTGCCTTTGGGGAAGAACTATTATTTATCTCCTGTTGATGAGGGAAAATTCTTCTTTAGAGAAAAATGCCAGCTAATAAATGTAGGAGGAATTACTTAATTGGAAAAATCTTTTTGCAGTTCTTATTGAAATAATTAATTCAGACAGGATGTTAAAACCATTGGGTAAAGGTTTTTGAAGATGATATTGGCACAGAACCAAATATCACCCCACAGATTACTTGCTTATTGTAAAGGAAAAACATATCTTACAACTGATTGAGCTGGCATTATCATCTTAGCCAAGTGACAAACTTGACACTTTGTGCTCACTGATGGGATGCAATATTAAATATACAGCATTAACCATGAAGCATTCTTGCCAAGAAATGTTTACCATGTTTCCAGCCAAACCTTTGGGCTAAACCTCCAGTTAATAGGAATATGGGAGTTAAAAGAACAAGTTAAACAATCAGACAAATCAAGAATGTGGGACATCTTACTAGACAAGTGATCTGGTTTCTTCCAATGGCAATGTCAAGGAGGAAAGGTGGCAGAGCTGTTCTAAAGAGACTAAATAAGACTAAATTTTAAAATGACATAATGATTCACAAATAGTAAGGTATTCACACCAGGTACATAAAGTTCAACACTTTGCAATATTAAGTAACTTATTATTACTCTTACAGTTGTGTATAAATAGTTGTAGAAATAACAAGTAACGTGTGAAGTGTTACTGATTCTTTACCTTATCAACAAGATGGACGTTGAACATTAAAATTGCAAGGAGTTTTATTTATAAAACCATTTAATAACATTTCATTAAAGTTTCAAAAATTATTTAAATTTTATTTAAAATTGAGACACTGGGCTTCCCTGGTGGCGCAGTGGTTGAGAGTCCGCCTGCCAATGCAGGGGACACGGGTTCGTGCCCCGGTCCGGGAAGATCCCACATGCCGCGGAGCGGCTGGGCCCGTGAGCCATGGCAGCTGAGTCTGAGCGTCCGGACCCTGTGCTCCGCAACGGGAGAGGCCACAACAGTGAGAGGCCCGCGTACAGGAAAAAAAAAAAAGTTGTCTTAAAATATTCAAAGTTATTAAAGCTAAAAGACAAAATATGAACACTAGCTGTATTCATATTTTGTCTTTTAGCTTTAATAACTGAATATTTTAAGACAACTTTTTAAAACAAAAATAATTTTAATATTTATTTTAATTTCCATTTTAATGAAATATATTTAAATATTATACACTTGGAATACATTTTTTATACTTTATGTTAGTACCAACAGATATTGTGAGAAAATTCTTATAAGAATATAATTAATGATTTTGTTAGAATGAAAGCAAAACAAATGAAAAAGTTTCTTCAGAATAAAGATTTGAAAAGACAAGAAAAGATAAAAGCAACGGAAGAATATCCAAATATATAGAGAATAGAATCAAAATAAGCAGCATTCCTGAAGGAGAGACCTGAACAAAAGAAACAAAAACATTATTCAAAGGCATACGACTTTATTACTCACCCAGACACTGCTGTTGAACACCCAGATATGTGCAATAATTAAATTCAGTCCACTTTGATATTTTGTACTTTGTCATATAAAAACCATAGTGCTACCCATCTTTTTCAATTTTATTGTAATAAAAATTTATTTGCCAAGGTAAGAGGATGGAATATATTTTAAGTTTGTTATCATGATTCAAACATTTAAAATATTTAGATATATTGTACATGGATCTCCATTTGAACTCTTGCCTTGGATCCTGTAAACATTAGGGGTGGGCCTGACTGCAATTTCAAATACCAAAATAATTAAGCAATATCTATAAAGTTCTCAAAGAGAAAACTGCAACCCTAGAATGGTAAAACACTTATGTCTATTCAAGTTTCCTTCAACATGTAAAAAGAAACAGATGATTTCAGATGAGCTGAGAAAATAAAGCATCCATGAGTCCTTGAAAAAGTTACAAAAAGATGTCTAACAAATGACCCAAAGTTAAGAGCTCAACATTGGGAGATTTCAGGGAAAACAGCCATGTGAATTAGTTCCTACTGCTCAACTCTTTCAACTCCAGCCCAAATACCAACTACTTCCCCCAAGCAAGCAGGTAGAGTGTATAAGCTAAACTTCAAGTCTGCTTAGATCTCTTCAGAAGAGATTAAACTCCGGACTTTCCCTTTCAGGCCAGATAAAAACCTTGGGGTCCTGTAGAAACAGCAAGAGTCCTGGTGTGAGGATTGAAAAGTCACTAATATATGATCATACCAAACCTCATTCCTTTTCACCTGTCTGGCCCTTAGGGATAGTGGGGAATTGACAAACTGACTGAATCCTTCCTGCCCCAGAATCAGGAATCCAGAGAGCAGAGAGTTCTCAGTAGGGGATAAACAACCTTCTGGCTTGAGTGCCAGCAGGCTGCCAAGACAGAAAACACCAGTGCCTCTCAGAACTAGTGGAGTTGCCCTGGAGGTACACCAGCAGCAGGACTTGAGCCCTGAGCAAGGGTGGGACCCCGTGAAGGCAAAGGAAAATAACAAGGCCCCTAATCTAGCAGCCAGAGTGAGGAAGCAGCAGCATACCCAGCACTGAGATCACCTCCTGAAACAGAGCTACTGGAGGGCAAAGCACCGACCTTAAACATACAAAATGAAAGTGCTTAAGGAAATTTGATTACAAATCACAGATGATGGATTTAAATTTTTTAAATTAAGTAGATAAATGAAAGCGGAGAAATGTCACTATTTAGACCTTGATTAATTAAAGGTCAAGTCAGAGACCTACCTTTTCTTTTTTAATTTATTTTTTGGCTGCGTTGGGTCTTCATTGCTGTGCACGGGCTTCTCATTGTGGTGGCTTCTCTTGTTGCGGAGCACGGGCTGTAGGCACGCAGGCTTCAGTAGTTGTGGCACGTGGGCTCAGTAGCTGTGGTGCACGGGCTTAGTTGCTCCGCGGCATGTGGGATCTTCCCAGACCAGGGCTCGAACCCATGTCCCCTACATCGATAGGTGGATTCTTAACCACTGCGCCACCAGGGGAGACCCAGAGACCTATCTTAAAACATTGAGCAAGCATGCAAAAAAAGGGACTCGAGAAAAGATGACAACTGACCTGGACAGATCCAAAGGCATCTCTCATAAAAAAGTCACGGAGTGCCAGGAGAAATTCACAAAATATAGATGAAGGAAAGGCAATCATTAAATAAATTAATAAAAGAAAATATAAGCCTGTAGATTGAAGGGGTTAGGAGCCACAGTTAAGGTTGTTTGAGAAAATACACACCCTAGATTAGCTTCATAAAATTCTCTATTACTTCAAGGATAAAATCATACAAGCTTCAAGAGGGAAGAGATATGGGAACATATGTATATGTATAACTGATTCACTCTGTTATAAAGCAGAAACTAACACACCATTGTAAAGCAATTATACTCCAATAAAGATGTAAAAAACAAAAACCATACAAGCTTCTAGGCTAAAAGAACAAAATATTGAGAGAGAAAGAGAGAAAAAGAATCATCTTCCCATCCCACCCCCAAAAAAGATCAGTACTGGATTCTTTTTAACAATGCAAGGTAAAACTAGTTTAGCTTCTTTCTTAATTAAATTTGAGTCTTTTCTTGAGTATTTTGCTAAGATGGTATAGACAGCTGGTAGATATTCTGAATATTTCCCTTTCTGAGATTTTTTTTTTTTTCACTCAGCTAATGAAGGATAACAGACACTTGTAGACTACATAGTGTGCCAGGCATTGTTCTAAGCACTTTAAAAGTATTAACTCTTTTAATCCTCATAACAACCTCATGAGGTAGATGCTGTTATAATCCCTATTTTATAGATGAGGAAAGAAAGCACCAAGAGGTTTAAAAGTTTGTCCAAAGTCACAAGCTGGTAAGTGGCAAAATCTTTTCTCTCTACTAATATCAGCCAATGTGCAATATAAAATTAAAAGTCATAAGCAGAATAAAGAGACACCTTATAGAAAAGGCAACTCATGCAGATACAATGGTCATAAATCTGTAAACACTAACACCATGAATAATTCTGACTTCAAAAAAATTCACAATTTGTGGATGAGAAAAAATACCATAACTCAAGTCATTAAATGATATACTTGTAAAAGTATTTGTAATACAAAACAAATAATTAAGTAATCTCATAGAAAACAATAGTAAAAAGCAACTTGACAGGAAAATGGACTATGGATATAAATATGCAGAAGAGTTAAGTATTAATAGGCAGAAGAGGCAATCCAAAGACACATATGAAAATATTTTAAAAACACTATTATACAGAAAAATACGAAGTATCAATGACATACTACATTACATCTATCAGAGCATCAAGAATCAAGAGCCTCAGTTAACACCTTACCAAAGTCCTTACTATGGCTGACGAGGCCTAACCTAGCCTACACTACCCCTTCTGACCTCATTTCTTTTCACTCTTCTCCTATCACTCAACCACACTGTCCAGCTTCAAACCATCCTCAGACGCAAGAAACATCAACCCCCTCTGCCTAAAACACGCTCTCCTTACGTATTATCATGGCTTACTCCTTCTTACATCAGGTCTTTGCCCAAAAGTCAATGCTCAGAAATTTGCCCTGATCACCCAATACAGAATCCTTCTCCCACAATACTCCCTCTCATCTTATCCTACTCTATTCTTCCTTATAACACTTACCAGTTACCTAGTATAACTGATTGTTTTATTGTATTGGTGCAATATTTATTAGATCGTATTAGTGGTTGTACTGCATTTGCTTATTACTTATCTCCCTCAGTAGACTCGAAAGTCCAAGAGAGCAGAAACTTTTTTGACTCTAATGTCTGGAATAGTGCCAGACACATGGCAGAGATACTCAAAATTTGTTGATGGAATGAACAAGCATACAATGAGCAAACAACTACCACTAGTAAAGGTGCTAAGAAAATGGAACTCTTCTAAATGGGGATATGTGGATTTACAATAGCATTTTTGAATTTATGTATAATTATGCACATCTATGACAGCATCCCTTTTAACCCAGCAATGGGTTACCATCCCCATAATCTAAATAAAGCTCCAAAATATAAGGACATATGCTTAAGAAGAATGTCTGTAATGGTACTACTTGTAGAGGAAAAAAACAAGAATGAATGCTCGGGACTTCCCTGGCGGCACAATGGTTAAGAATCTGCCTGCCAATGCAGGGGACATTGGTTCGAGCCCTGGTCTGGGAAGATCCCACATGCTGTGGAGCAACTAAGCCCGTGTGCCACAACTACTGAAGCCTGCGTGCTTAGAGCCCGTGCTCCACAACAAGAGAAGCCACCAAAATGAGAAGCTAGCGCACCACAACAAAGAGTAGCCCTCGCTCGCCGCAACTAGAGAGAGCCCACACAGCAACGAAGACCCAACTCAGCCAAAAATAAATAAATAAATAATAAATAAATAAGAATGAATGCTTATCAAGAAGCATATGTTTGGATAAAACACGGTACATACACAGCACAGATTATGTAAGCTTTAAAATAACTGAAACTAGATCTGTGCCCATTAGGAGGATTTGTACTAACTAGTAAGCAAGAAAAGCAAGATTCAGATAAATGTATATAATGTGAGCCCATTTTATAAAACAATGACTAACCTTTCACTCTATATGTGTGTGCATATATAAGCACGATAAAGCGTGAGGTAACAGATTTTTTAAAAAATTTATTTATATTTTATTTTTGGCTGCGTTGGGTCTTCGTGGCTGCGTGAGGGCTTTCTCTAGCTGCTGCGAGCGGGGGCTACTTTTCGTTGCGGTGCGCGGGCTTCTCATTGCAGTGGCTTCTGTTATTGCGGAGCACGGGCTCTAGGCGTGTGGGCTTCAGTAGTTGTAGCACCCGGGCTCAGTAGCTGTGGCTCACGGGCTTAGTTGCTCCACAGCATGTGGGATCTTCCCGGACCAGGGCTCGAACCTGCATCTCCTGCACTGGCAGGTGGGTTCTTAACCACTGCACCATAAGGAAGTCCTAGATTTTTAATAATGATTATGTGGGGTGTGAGTATGGTAAGGAAAACAAGAATTCTTTTGAAAAAATGTCCACACCAAAATAAACACAAGACATGGCCACTTTACTTACAATGATACATGTGACAGATACTGTTGGCTATCTATCCAACAGCTATTACCCACCATTCTTTCGTGCTTTCAAAGTCTACCTCTCAATATAGTGGGTTGGCCAAAAAGTTCGTTTTGGTTTTGCCAGCTTATGGGAAAACCTGAACAAACTTTATGGCCAATCCAATAGAAACAGAAAATGCCAGAAGCACTCTTTCCCAGCCTCCCTCACAGTTGAGGCATGGCCATGTCATCTGACCAACGGAAAGTAAAAATCTGCTAGGGTCTCCTAGGAAAGATTTCTTTGCTCCTTGAAAAGACAGACACAAGGAGAAGCAGCTTATTTCCTTATTTCCTATTTTTGAACAGAGTTATCTGAGGAAGTTATGGCTAGAGATGTGAGAGCCATCTTGTGACTATGAGAGGAAAGCCAAGAAAATCAAAAGAAGCCAATCCAAAGTCCTGACTTTGGTAAGCCGCTATAAATTCTGTAACTGTCAACCTCTAGCTTTAGTATTATATGTTATATATTTAATTAATAAACCTCTATTGTTGATATTATTTTTAGCAATATATCTGGGTCAATTATAGCCCAATATCTTAAACAGCCCTGTGTTTATGTGGGTATTATGAATGTATTAAAATGTGACCAACAAAATATTAACAATAGTTCTCATACTTTTATAAATTGTTTAAATTGTTTGAATTTTGACTGAACAACTGTCATTTATATAGTCAGATCAAAATAATGAAGCTGGGCTTCCCTGGTGGCGCAGTGGTTGAGAGTCCGCCTGCCGATGTAGGGGACACGGGTTCGTGCCCTGGTCTGGGAAGATCCCACATGCCGCGGAGCGGCTGGGCCCGTGAGCCATGGCTGCGTCCGGAGCCTATGCTCCACAATGGGAGAGGCCACAACAGTGAGAGGCCCACATACTGCAAAAAACACCAAAAAACAAACAAACAAACAAAAAATAATGAAACTGATTTCATTAATTTTAAAAGTGACGACCTCAGGATCAGAGATAAATATTAAATACTGAAAATGTGATTATAAAACAGTGTAAATTGTCAAAATTACTACTCACTGAGAAAACTGACAGGGTAAAAAAAGTAATAAAAATAATCTATCCTCTGAAAAAGACTTAAAACTGTAAAAGTTTAAGCATTTTCTTAAAAAAGGGCTAAAGATATTACCTGTGATGTAATAGTTAACATTGACAAAGAACACAAGTTAAAGAATTCTTTGAAAACTTTAACCACTGCAAGAATCAAAAATAAAATACACATTTTAGAAAGACAAAAGCAAAGATAATAGTTTAAAGCAAAACACTGAAAAAAGAAGTAGCAATCAAGCATTTAAAAACAAAAAGATGACTATCACCAAAGCTATCAATTATAACAATAAATTAATCTTCTGTAGACAGATGATCTCAGAAAGGGTTAAAAATGACCAAAATCTGGTTTCAAATTGAAGATAACAGACTGAGGGTAAATTTATCTCCCTTCCTTCCCCAAATCATAATGAAATAACAATGAAGAGGAATAACGACTTCTGATGTGAAATAGCTGATCGAATCAAAATCAACATCTTTCCCTTTCTCCTCCTGGATACTCAACAAAAACAACAAGAATATAGGAGGAGGGAAACTGTGACTTTCCTCAATGAAACATAGGAAAAGTGTAATCCACAGACACCAAAACATAGGTAAGTACTGCCAAAAGCACATACAGGTGTGCAGAAGTGAATAGAGATGGCACAGTGACGGCAGATCTCAGAGAGCACCAGGAAATATACACTTGTGTCATAAGATGCATTTCCTTCTTTAGAACAACCAGTGCGAGAAGTGAGGGTTGTCACAGGCAAAGGGGAATGGAAAGCTTAGATGCTATCAAGAAGGCCCAGCAACAGAAAATATAAGAAATGCCAGAAAAGTACTCTTAAATTGCAATTCACTAACATTTTTAAATGATCACATCAAAAATACTGTCAGAACTAAAGTGAAAAAAGAGCAAAACTAACCATCAGATGAAGAATACTCCTCCAGAGAATACGAAAAATTATAGTAAAAAAGAATTAAATGGTTATTTTCTTTAGGCTATTCTGATAGCAAGTTAAATCTGACTAACTTAAAAAGGGGTGGCAGATTTATTTGCTCACACAATGCAGAAATTATCAAATAAAAAGTAGAAAGAGTAGAGAAATAGATGGGTTTCAGTAACAACTGGAATCAGAAACCCCAAAAAACCAGTTCTCAAGACTCTCCATATTGATTCTGGGGCATGCACATGTGCATGCGTGCACACACACACACACACATCTTGGGAAAGAACTACAAATGTGGCCAAAGTAGAGAAGTTTTATAAGAACAGAGCAGCAATTTTCAATCCTGGCTGCACACTTAATTACCTGGTGACTACCTGAGGAGCTATCAAAAATGCCAGAATGGAAAAACTTGGTAATAAAAGGGGTAGAAGATATGAACAACTTTAAACATACACACAGCCTGTAAAATATATTCAACATCACTCAAAATAACATTAAAACTATACCATTTCTCCTGTTACCACTGACAAATATTAAAGTATTTTTAAAAATTTATTTATTTTGGCTGCACCAGGTCTTAGTTGCAGCTCATGGGCTCTTTGTTACAGCATGGGGACTCCTTAGTTGTGGCATTCAGACACTTAGTTGCGGCATGCATGCAGGGTCTAGTTCCCAGACCAAGGATCGAACCCAGTCCCCCTGCACTGGGAGCATGGAGTCTTACCCACTGGACCACCAGGGAAGTCCCAAACACTAAAGTATTAATAACATAGTCTGTTGGTGAGGCCGTGGAGAAACAGGCACCCTCATACACTGCAGGTATCAATGCACATTAATGAAAACCTTAAGGAAGGGACTAGTATAACTACATACACACTTAGCTTTTAACCAAACAATCCCATTTCTAGGAGTTTAATCTGAAGATACATGAAAATTTAACTACAAGATTATTCATTGCAGCATTGTTTGTAATTACATATACTGAAAAGCATATGGTCATATATAGGAGAGTGGTTGAATAAACTATGGGTCAGACAATGGAGTAGTACACTGTAGCTGTAAATAAGATCTCTGTGGATTCATGTAGAACAATTTCCAGCACACACTGTCAGGTGAAATAAGCAAAGTGCAAAAGATATCTTCAATATGTTACTCATTGTATAAGAAAGGAGAAATAAGAAAATATACATGCATCTACTCCTTTGTGCCAAAGAAATAAAGATACCCCAGAGATGCATGAATTTGGTTTACAGGAGGAAGGGTGGAATGGGGTAGAAAGGACAGAAGGAATTAGGGGAGAGGGAAGGATGTAATTTTTGTGAGTTTAACTTTATAAACTATTCTGACTTTTGGAACCATGTTACTGTTTTATACATGCAAGGAAGAAGAAAGGGAAGAAGGGGGAGGGGGAAAGAGAGAAAGAAGGAGGAGTAAAGGGAGGGAGGAAAAAAGGGAAAGGGAAAAGGAAAGGAAGTAAGGAAAAAGAGAAGAAAAAAGGAAATGAAAAAGAAAGAAGGGAGAAGGGAGGAGAAGAGAGAAATAAGAAATGATGGGGACAGAAGGTCCTAAAATGGAATACAAACAGAAATGAATGAATGAAATATTTTGAAAGGTAACATAGCTACACCAAAGGAAGGGACGGGTGGGAGGGAAAACGGAAGATCTGAACAGTGTTTGAACTAAATGCCCTAAATCTAAAGATAAAAATGAACTCTAAACATATCTTGAATTCTTAGGTTTCCTTTTTGCAAAGGAATAGGCTAGCAATTATGAAATTATTTTCTGTTGTTTCTAGCGCTACACAAATAAGTAAATATATTGGGGATGATATTCTGCTTCCTCATTGTACACAGAAAATAATAACATATATGGAAAGAAAGAATAAAAGACTCCTGTGATATTGGGTTGGAATGAGATATCGGTGTGAACTCATGGATTTAAGGGGTATGTGTGTGTGTGTGTGTGTGTATTAACATGATTATAGAAAAAAAAGGTATTTGTGGGTATGTATACAAACAAATTTCTATTTCCTAGCCCTGCTGTGAGAACTTACAAGCAATGTCACCCTGGTAGTAATGAGTATACCAACTGCCCAGATCTTGGTTACTAAATTCCATTCTCTACTAAAAGAATCAGGGCTCCATGGAGACATCATCAATTTCAGGGCTGAAGTAGAGAAAGTACAAGATGAGTCAAGATAAGCCTGAGACATCCTTTTGCACCCAAAACAATGATGTGAGCATGTCAAAGCATAAAGAGGCAGCTTGAAGGGGTTCCCATTGTCCCACTGGGACAATATGAACATCAAAATAATGACAGTAAAGGATTATCAACTGAATAAAACAGAAACCTCAGTCTACACCGAAATTAATTAAACAAGGGAAAGCTATTTCTTACAATAGGAAGCCAACTGGAAGTAGAAAAATCACCATTTGCTGATCATAACTGAAAGTGAGACCATCAATAGGTACTAAAACTCTGTGGGTAATAGTTATGGAGAAACAGGAAGTTGTGCTATATGATACTTAACTACTACAAAGTAAAAATCAGCAAGTTTATAATGGAGACACCCACAGAGATCACCTTAATCAAGCGATCAAAGTTAACATCACCAGTAATGGAAGAAATTTGTATCATGTATTCCCTGGTAAAATGCCCTGAGAAACACACATGACTTCTGTTGTATACTTGTCGTAAGTTCATAACCTGATTCTAATCATGTGGAAACATTATTCAAACCCAAATTGAGAAATATTCTACAAGATAACTGGCATGTACTCTTCAAAAATGTTATGTCCAGGGCTTCCCTGGTGGTGCAGTGGTTGAGAGTCCGCCTGCTGATGCAGGGGACACGGGTTTGTGCCCAGGTCTGGGAAGATCCCACATGCTGCGGAGCGGCTGGGCCCGTGAGCCATGGTCACTGAGCCTGCGCATCTGGAGCCTGTGCTCCACAACGGGAGAGGCCACAACAGTGAGAGGCTCGCGTACTGGGAAAAAAAAAAAAATTTATGTCCATAAACACAGAAGACTGAGGACTTTTTCCAAATTAGAGACTAAAGGGATAGGACAGCTGAAAGCAAGTTCTACATGTAGGCTTTCATTTACTATCAAGGAAACTGTCCAGTAAAATAATGATGGTAAAATCTGAATAAAATTTATTGATTAAATTTTAATGCTAATTTCCTGATTTGATCATTGTATGCCCTTGCTTTTAGAAAATATACACCAAAAATTTCAGGAAACACACTGAAGTGTTTAGGTCAGAGGGGGAACGTTGGCCTATTCTCAGGTACTTTAAAACAAATGGCAGGAATTCCATGGCAGTTAACACTGCACACTTCCACTGCAGGGGGCACGGGTTTGCTCCCTGGTTGGGGAACTAAGATACCACATGTTGCACAGTGCGGCCAAAAAAACAAAATAAAAATAAAATGGGTAAAATGTTAACATATGATGAATCTGGGTGAAGGGTGTATGGAAATTCTTTGTATTATTCTTAGAAATTTTCTGTAGCTTTGAAATTATGTCAAAATTAAAAGTTTAAAAATGCCTATCTGGAGTTCACACATAGATAACTCCTACTGGTCTGAAATGAAACCTATTCATTTAAGAGTCAGACCCAAAGCCACATGGACCTCAGGGAGTAGAAAGAGGCAATCGTTCCTAGAAGCAAAGTGTTCAGGGCAGGTAACACCAGTGATGTCTACTGCAAAGGAAAATTAGCCATTTCTCTATGTGATAAAGCATTCAATTAACAGTGTAAACTGTCATCTTCTAGCATCAAATAACACTGAATTGTATACAGCAAAAGCTGTTAGAAATACATGGAGAAAACGAACATATCTACAAATCAATGGGAGCAAAAGCTTCATCAGGTGATTTTCTGTTCTGCTTTATTAGTGTAAACTAGCCTGGCACACAGGAACCATTTAATAAGTGTATTTTCACACACTTACATTACATAAACTCACAGATTATAAACATGATTAGTGTGGAATCATGACTATTTTGTTCTCCTCGCTCTATTCAACACTTAGCAATGGCTGGCACATAACAGGTACTCAATGAATATTTGTTTAACGACTAATAATTGAATCTGCACTTTAATACTTGTGGGAGATTGAGTAATAAGAAACATCTTTAATAGATTAGAATTACAGATCACAACTAGCTGCAGGACAATCATCGACAGGAAGATACTGGAACTCACAAAAAAAGATACCCCACATCCAAAGACAAAGGAGAAGTCACAATGAGATGGTAGGAGGGGCCCAATGACAATAAAATCAAATCCCATAACTGCTGGGTGGGTGACTCACAGACTGGAGAACACTTATACCACAGAAGCCCACCCACTGGAGTGAAGGTTCTGAGCCCCATGTCAGGCTTCCCAACCTGAGGGTCCGCCAACGGGAGGAGGAAATCCTAGAGAATCAGACTTTGAAGGCTAGTGGGATTTGATTGCAGGACTTCAACAGGACTGGGGGAAACAGAGACTCCACTCTTGGAGGGCACACACAAAGTAGTGTGTGCATCAGGACCCAGGGGAAGGAGCAGTGACCCCAGGGAAGACTGAACCAGACCTACCTGCTAGTGTTGGAAGGTCTCCTGCAGAGGCGGGGGGGGGGGTGCTGTATCTCACCGTGGGGACAAGGACACTGGCAGCAGAAGTTCTAGGAAATACTCCTTGGCGGGAGCCCTCCCAGAGTCTGTCATAGCACCACCAAAGAGCCCAGGTAGGCTCCAGTGTTGGGTTGCCTCAGGCCAAACAACCAACAGGGAGGGAACCCAGCTGCTGCCATCAGCAGTCAAGGGGAATAAAGTTTTTCTGAGCTCTGCCCACCAAAGAAACAGTCAGCTCTACCCACCACCAGTCCCTTGCATCAAGCCTCTTAAGATAGCCTCATCCACCAGAGGGCAGACAGCAGGAGCAAGAAGAACTACAATCCTGCAGCCTGTGGAACAAAAACCACATTCACAGAAAGATAGACAAGATGAAAAGGCAGACGGCTATGTACCAGATGAAGGAACAAGATAAAACCCCAGAAAAACAACTAAATGAAGTGGAGATAGGCAACTTTTCAGAAAAAGAATTCAAAATAATGATAGTGAAGATGATCCAGGATCTCGGAAAAAGAATGGAGGCAAAGATCAAGAAGGTGAAAGAAGTGTTTAACAAAGATCTAGAAGAATTAAAGAACAAACAAACAGAGGTAAACAATACAATAACTGAAATGAAAACTAAACTAGAAGGAATCAATAGGAGAATAACTGAGGCAGAAGAACGTATAAGTGACCTGGAAGACAGAATGCTGGAATTCACTGCTAAGGAACAGCATAAAGAAAAAAGAATGAAAAGAAATGAACACAGCCTAAAAGACCTCTGGGACAACATTAAACGCAACAACATTCGCATTATAGGGGTCCCAGAAGGAGAAGAGAGAGAGAGAAAGGACCAGAGAAAATATGTGAAGCAATTATAGTCGAACACTTCCCTAACGTGAGAAAGGAAACAGCCACACAAGTCCAGGAAGCGCAGAGAGTCCCATACGGGATAAACCCAAGGAGAAACACGCTAAGACACATAGTAATCAAATAGGCAAAAATTTAAGACAAAGAAAAATTACTGAAAGCAGCAAGGGAAAAAAGAAAAATAACATACAAGGGAACTCCCATAAGGTTAACAGCTGATTTCTCAGCAGAAACTCTACAAGCCAGAGGGGAGTGGCACGATATATTTAAAGTGATGAAAGGCAACAACCTACAACCAAGATTACTATACCCTACAAGGATCTCATTCAGATTCGATGGAGAAATCAAAAATTTTATAGACAAGCAAAAGCTAAGAGAATTCAGCACCACCAAACCAGCTCTACAATAAATGCTAAAGGAACTTCTCTAAGTGGGAAACACAAGAGAAGAAAAGGACCTACAAAAACAAACCCAAAACAATTAAGAAAATAGTCACAGGAACATACATATCAATACTTACCTTAAATGTGAATGGATTAAATACTCCAACCAAAAGACACAGGGCTGCTGAATGGATATAAAAACAAGACCCATATATATGCTGTCTACAAGAGACCCACTTCAGACCTAGGGACACGTACAGACTGAAAGTGAAGGGATGGAAAAAGATATTCCATGCAAATGGAAATCAAAAGAAAGCTGAAATAGCTATACTCATATCAGATAAAATAGACTTTAAAATAAAGAATATTACAAGAGACAAGGAAGGACACTACATAATGATCAAGGGATCAATCCAAGAACAAGATATAACAATTATAAATATATATGCGCCCAACATAGGAACACCTCAATACATAAGGCAACTGCTAACAGCTATAAAAGAGGAAATCAACAGTAACACAATAATAGTGGGGGACTTTAACACCTCACTTACACCAATGGACAGATCATCCAAACAGAAAATGAATATAAGGAAGGACAAGCTTTAAATGACACAACAGACCAGATAGATTTAATTGATCTTTATAAGACATTCCATCCAAAAACAGCAGGTTACACTTTCTTCTCAAGTGCGCACAGAACATTCTCCAGGATAGATCACATCTTGGGTCACAAATCAAGCCTCAGTAAATTTAAGAAAATTGAAATCATATCAAGCATTTTTCTGACCACTCACTATGAGATTAGAAATGAATTACAGGGAAAAAAACGTAAAAGACACAAACACATGTCACATGGTGACATTCCATTCTGGCACATGTCTTTATCAAGCTCAACTTTCACAAAAAGAACGTGAAACTGCTTCTAAAGCATATGACTGCACACATAACTAGTTCTTCCGACACCAGTCCAAAAGTAAAACTCACTGCTATTTGAAACTCATTAAAAAGCTCATTTGAGAAACTATTTATACAGCACAGCTGTCTACTAGAACTTTCTGCAATGACGGAATGTCCGATATCTGAGCTACTGTTCTGGACACTGCAGATCTAGATCATTATGCCTTAAAGTATGGTCCCTGGGTCACAATAATCATCACAAGATCACAAGAATCACTTAGGATCAGGCACAATGAAACCTGAAAAGGACTGGTTCTCAAGGGACACAGTACCACTGACTATTACCATAACCAGTAGAAATTTATGTGACACTTTATCACAATTATAGGTGAGGCGCATCAGGCATTATTAGGGATGAACAATACACAGATGTACACACCTAAGAGCTGGTATCCCAAATGACATTCAACTATCCTGCCAGGCATTCATGTAAATTTTAAAAAAATCTACTTTTAATACTGAAATTTTGAATCTAACTGTATTACCTAACATCTAACACCAAGCAGTTTTTGCACAATTTTAATATACTCTGAATTTTCCAGAAATACCTTAAGTTAAAAAAATGTATAGTTTTGTCCAGAACTTAGTACTAAGCATTGTTCACTTCAGAGTAACTTAACAACTTGCATTTAGAGTTGTCACATTCACACTGACACTAGATATGTGTTCAATTACTAGACTACTTTCATTATATAGTTACATTTGGGCTAAAATAGCTGTACTTAAAACTACCTCCCTCTAAATTCCCCTCTGATTATTCTCTTATTATCTATTATTCTCTAGACAGGGAATTTATATTTTAACAAGCGGTAAGCAATTTCACTTCAGGATAATAAGAGCATGCAGTGATACATTTGCTTATACATATGGGGTGCTTTGTCTGACATACGGGGTGCTGTGTCTGAGAGTGATCCTTAAGAATCACTGGTTTAAGGATTTATGCAGCCGTTACCATCCCCCTAGATCAGAGGCCCTTAATTTGGGAATATAAGGACACTCAGCCTAAGGAATCCACGGAGTGGCTTCAGAACAATAGAAATCCTAAATAATACATACAATTTGATACATATGTATAGCAACCTTGGGGGGTTAACAATATAACTTTGTTCCATCCCAAACTGTTAGCTTAAGTACCATTACATTACACCCTGAGACTATATATGATGGGCTGGATTATAAACTTGGATCTCAAAATGTGGTCAAGCCCCACACCCAATTACATTTATGGAACTGCAATTTCATCACTTCATCAGCCTACACTAGACTATTAATCCTGACAAAGGATTAACCTCCAAAGTTTACAAGCAGCTCATGCAGCTCAATATCAAAAAAACAAACAACCCAATCCAAAAATGGGCAGAAGACCTAAACAGACACTTCTCCAAAGAAGATATACAGATAGCCAACAAACACATGAAAGAATGCTCAACATCACTAATCATTAGAGAAATGCAAATCAAAACTACAATAAGGTATCACCTCACACCAGTCAGAATGGCCATCATCAAAAAATCTACAAACAGTAAATGCTGGAGAGGGTGTGGAGAAAAGGGAACCCTCTTGCACTGTTGGTGGGAATGTAAATTGATACAGACACTGTGGAGAACAGTATGGAGGTTCCTTGAAAAACTAAAAATAGAACTACATATGAACCAGCAATCTCACTACTGGGCATATACCCTGAGAAAACCATAATTCAAAGAGTCATGTACCACAATGTCCACTGCAGCTCTATTTACAATAGCCAGGACGTGAAAGCAACTGAAGTGTCCATCGACAGATGAATGGATAAAGATGTGGCACATATATACAATGGAATATTACTCAGCCATAAAGAAATGAATACTGTATGCTAACACATATATATGGAATCTAAAAAAAAAAAAAGGTTACGAAGAACCTAGGGGCAGGGCAGGAATAAAGATACATACGTAGAGAATGGACTTGAGGACACGGGGAGGGGGAAGGGTAAGGCTGGGAAGAAGTGAGAGAGTGGAATTGACATATATACACTACCAAATGTAAAACAGACAGCTAGTGGAAGCGGCTGCATAGAACAGGGAGATCAGCTGGGTGCTTTGTGACCACCTAAAGGGGTGGGATAGGGAGGGTGGGAGAGAGACGCAAGAGGGAGGAGATATGGGGATATATGTATATGTATAGCTGATTCAGTTTGTTATACAGCAGAAACTAACACCATTTTAAAGCAATTATACTCCAATAAAGATGTTAAAAAAAAAAAGCCCAATCCCATAAAAGCTAGAATTACTATAGAATGTCAGCCACTGCATTACATTACACTGCATTACAAAAACACTACAGGTTTTTTTTAATGAAGACCCATGGAAGAAGGCTAAAATTCATTACACATTTGCTCTGCACCTGGTACTGCACTATACTTTATACAAATGATGTCGTTTAAGTCTCACCATTGCCCTCTGATATAGGTATCACTCATTGTTTCACAGATGAGAAAACTGGCTTAGAGAGCTCAACTAACTTGACTAGGTTCATACATTGAATAGATGGCAGAACTAGAATTTGAACTGAGGCTCTCTGACACCAAAGCATGTGTGTGCTTTTCTGGAGCAGGTTGCTATTTATTCTTTAATTTTACTGTGGAGTATGTACTGAATCCCATCTTCCTTTGACATAGCCAGCTGTATACTTAAAACAAAAATTGTGTCCCACAAATGGCAGTCGCCCAAGCATGACATTAGCATCTTTGAATAACTTGCTTCTCCATTTTATTTGGTTACTAGAATGGGCTTTATGGAATGGATTTTGCATGCTAACTTCACTTCTGGCTTAATCTTTTCTCACATCCCCCCCCCCTTTTTTTTACTTCCTATAATAAAGCAAGAAACAGAGGCATACCACATGCTGCTTTAGGTAATAGAAAAAATATATTAAGACTGTCCTGTAGAGTACAAGCTTTGCTTGATGATTTATAAACCACCATGCAATCATTTTTTGTAGTTAAAAAACACCAACTATCACTTTGAGAATAAGTACATAAGCTCCAGTATTTCCCAGTTAGAAAACTTGATTACCTTGGCTGCTTTCTAAATAGTAAAAGAAATCTTAACATGCAGACAAACAATGAGCATTTGAGGACATGGGCAAAAAAGCAGGGAGGTCAGCTGGGATGTCTTTTAGCCTAAGAACCCAGATAGTACCAGGGACAATCAGGAGAAACTGCAGTGGACTCAAGGACATTGTCTAAGTAGAGGGGAGAGAAGAAAATAATGATGTAAATCACACTCTGTTGACTGGATTAATGGTAAAGCCATCAGGTAGGAATGGGGTTAGGGGCTTGCTGGAAGTGAAAAGGAAAAGAAAATAGGATAAGACATTTGGCTTTGCTGACACTGTCACTAAAAACATTTGATTTTGCTGACACTGTCACTACAAAACATTTAGAGTAAGGATCAGCAAACTTCGTACTACAAAGGCCCAGAGTAATAAGTATCTTACGCTTTACAGGGCTGTCTCAGTCACAACTAGTCAACTCTGCCATTATAGGACACACACACACAAAAATTACAGACATGTGAACAAACATGTAAGTCCATGTTTTAATAAAACTTTATTTACAAAACAGAATGCAGGCCAAATATGACCTATGAGCTATAGTTTGCTGACCCCTGACAGAGAAGTCCAATAAGCAGGGAGAAGCATGATCTGAAGCACAAGAAGGTCATGGACAAGGACAGAGATTTGAAAGCCACTGACAGTATGGATAACCTAAGAATAGTAGAGATGGAAGATATGAACATTTAAAGATAGAACCCTTATAAAATAGCAACACTTAAAAAAAACATGAAGAGGAGGTAAATAATTGATGGTAAATAATTAATAATTAATGAAAGGAGAAACGTTGCATGAAATAGCAACTTATGATTCCCTTAAATATCATTCTGGCTCAATACAAATCCCGTATGCTTGGAGAAGCACAGAACACTGCAATAATTAACTATGGTTATTATCTAGAAGGCACTGCTAGAACACAGAAAAAGCCCCAAATGTA
This sequence comes from Orcinus orca, assembly GCF_937001465.1. NCBI lineage: Eukaryota > Metazoa > Chordata > Mammalia > Artiodactyla > Delphinidae > Orcinus > Orcinus orca. The sequence continues at coordinate 18,949,835 of NC_064562.1, forward strand.
TACGGAATACACCTAATTAACACTTTGACATAACAAGACAATGCAAAGCAGGGTCAAGTTGGGACAAAATCTTATGCCTCACATACCTTATAAATTATCTTACACCAGAAACAAAATGTCAAGCATCATGCACAAACCACTTACCCAAAATTGAGTTAAAGGTTGAAGACAAAACTAAACAAAAAAAAGCCCCAAACAAAAAACCCTTAAAAACAAATGTCAAAAGAAACTTGTTATGACAATATAAAGATGTGTTTGGGAAATGCTCTCAGTTCAAAAATTGTGAAGTTAAATTCATTACAAGGCTTGAAAACAAAACTAGGTCCTATATCAGTGTTACCTGATTCAAGCTTTTTTAATATTTACAGGTCTAAAATAGAATTGCTAGCTTAATGCTTGTTTTCTGGAAGAAGTACTATCTAGCAAATAAACTATTTTATTTGTATTTTAAAACAATGTTGGCTCACTAGAAGAAAATAAAACAATTAAAAGTCAATCCGAAAAATACCATGAGGACCAAAACTGCAAAACTTGCAAAGCAGCATTCTGTAGAACGCAATTACAAAATTGATGATGATCCTTGCATGTGGATTAGAACGGTCTGGGTGTGGAATGGGTAGAGAATAGGGCCATACAGTACTGCTAAAGAAAAGCAAACTTACACATATCAAAAAACTACACTATACAAAGATAAGACTATAACTTACATTGGGAGACTGTAAAGGCAAAAATTACAAGGAAAGAAGGAAGACAGGCAGTCCTCCAATAAGGCATACATTCATATAATGGATCACTAGGCAATTAAAAATATCTTATATGCGTTATGATGTGTAAAACTGTCCAAGATTATTAAATGAGAAAACAATGCTATTGATATTCTCAATAAAATGATTTGTGTCCAAAGAAAAAAGTTACACACATGTGCCCACACATACATCTGGTGTATGCACAGAAAATTCAGACATATACAAGAAATTTGAGTGGTACCTTGAAAAAGAAGAGTAGGATTGAAGGAGGCAGGAAATTGTCACCTTCTACCCTTCTACAGTCAAAACAAAATAGGCATGTGTTATGTTTGTGTTTTATGTCAAACATTAAAGAAAAAAAAATCAGTATTTTAGAAGGTGAATAAAGGGAGAACTGCTATGTATAAAACCACACCAATACAGACACAATCATTTAAAATGCTTCAACAAATTCAAAAGTATGTTAAGTACAATCTCATAACCAAAAAAGAGCCACACCCACAAAATTTTACTTGGACAATCACACAGGTTTCAGTAATATAAAGTAGAAATTAAGTCTTGCAAAAGCTGTAATTTACATGTGAGGGTTTGGTCGAGTCCTCCTATATAGTGTGATCTGTTTAGACTCAACGTTAGAGCTGGAAGGGTGTTCAGAGCTAACAACTTCATTTTATATTTACCTCTAGACTACTAATACCCAGTAACAGAAACCCTAGGAGTTTCTATTTCAATAACATAAACTATTTGCACAACCCTGTGGAAAGATTTATTTATTCTGAATAGATGTCTGCTTTTAAAATTTTAGAGCAGGGACCAGTCTTTTGTTTTCTGCTGTATTTTCCAGCACCTAGAGCACAGTAAACGGAGGTACTCAATATGTATTTTTTGGAGGAAACGTAGGTATATAACTTCTGTGCAAAACTATGAGGAATTTGTAAGTTCTGAAGTAAAAGAAAAAGGGGCAAGATTAAAATGTGGAAACTGGTTCCTCTGAATTGGGAAAGACATAGCACATGTGATCTCTTGCCCACAATTTCATTTTTCTTTTGTTTCTAGCAGTGGAAGAAATAATCACAAGACTATGGAAGTCTAAAACTATCCAAGGTATTAGGAATTTCTACTTTGAAATTCACAATAAGCAAGATACCAGAAAGTATTATTGAAAGACACTACAGACTAGGGCTGAAACTTTGACACCAAGTCCATTAGTTGTGAGATGAGGAGTGAAGAGATAGTAAGCTGGATGTTTTTAGAGACTGATGGGCAAATGAGCTGGTCTTGGCTACTGAGGAAAACCTAAGAGTAGTTGTCTCTCAAATTATATGTGATGAAGGACCACTTTTAAATCCCAAACTGCACTCTTGTCACAAATATATTTTAAAAAATCCGTTAGTAGAGAAATGATCACATACTTTAATGTCACAGCAATATCAAATTTCCGTAGAAGTTTCTAGACATTCTTTAATTTCTATACTGGTCCAGAGAGACACCAGATAGCACTGACCTAGGGTTTTGTTTTTTAATGTCAATCTGACCTGAAATTTTGCATTTGCCCAGAAGGTCTAACTCTGAGTGAGAAAATTCAGCTCTTTTTTTCCTCTACTCAATAATGAAGACAATCCATAACAATTAAGAGATAAAAAGTAGCACAGAGACTTGTCATTAACTTGTTTTAATTTTAAAATGTAAAACATCACATTATCACACTGCCTTAGTAAATTAAAATTATACTTTTGAATGCAAACTTCAGCATTTAAGAATCTCAGCTCAACTTGAAAACTCTGCTTTATTTTGCCATTTAGCTTAGAAGATACAGGATATAGACACTTAAAACTGTATACGAAAATATTCACTTAATCTATGCACCTCTAAACTCCTGTACCTTTGTCTCCATGTTCTCAAAAAACCCCAAATGATTAGTTTAGCTGACTGCGAACAGAGTGGCCTCGGGGGACGCTCCATCTATTATACGTTTCATTACCAAAGGACGTAAAATTTAAAATGTCCTGACCTATAAACTTACTACAGTCTGGTGCAATTTACTATAGCCCATCAGGTAGGCTCTATATCACTGAGACTGTATAATGTGCTTTACAGGATCTCCAAAACCAAATTTCCAGGATTCAAATCCATACTAAGCGACTTAAATCCTCACTGCTTGTTTCTTCATCTGTAAAAGGGGGATAACAGCACCTACATCAAAGGATTATTGTGCAGGTTAAAGTGCGTGTGAAGTGCTTAGAACACTGCCTGGCACATAAGTACTAAGTAAGGATTTTGACTTTTTGATTCTTACACAGTATGCCTCAAATCCTTCTGTAGAACTGGAATTATTAACAAAATTGGTTAAATGAAATATGGCACATCCCTACAATGAACTACTATTTACCCATTAAAGATTATTTTAATAATCTACTATGAAAATATATTTATTTATAATATCCTGTTAGAGAGGGAAAAGTAACTTAGAAAATCATGTACTATCTAATCTTATATTTAGAAAAGATGCTAATAAAGTTAGGAAATTTGCAAGTCATTGTGGTACTTAAGTGGCATTTGCCAAAAGTGACTCAGAATCATTCCTCCCCACCCATACTGGGAAAAAGACTTAAAACCAAATGTGATTCTCAGATGGTAATAATGAGGACAATCAAATGCTATAAATTAGGATTTTTAAAAATTTAGAACTCTGTACATTTAATGCATTATTCCTCCTCTACCCGCCAAAGCTGGTACTTCTTAAAATGGACTGCATCCTAGAATTAAGGAAATTAAGCATTAATTTCTAATAGATATATTCCTCCAATGCCACCCATTGCCCACACACTACCACCTCCACGGTCACTTTTAAGCAAGCTCTTGAAGTGCTCACAACTACGTATATCAACAAAGACAATAAATCACCTTAAACAATCACCCAACCTTAAACAACAGATATTACTAGGTACTGTATATTCAGATTATAAACACAAAAGACTCAGTTATTTCTAGACTACTGAACAAGGGGTGTTTGTGGTATTGCGAGTACTCAGATGGTAGCTTGTGGTACACTTTAAACTGTTTTAAATTCCTCAATAAAATCAATACTATTAATTTCATGTTTATTTTATATAGGATTTTTGTCAAACTTAGCAGCTTTAAAATGATTCATTCATAATCACCATCTAAAGATGAAATTTCCTCTCAATTAATGGTTTTCATTCTACCTACAGTTCAACTTACCCTTTTGTCTACAATATAACCATATTTCATTTTACGGGATCTGAAATATACAATAATTATAAACAAACTGTTTTCAAATTTGCTTTCAAATGATGCCTATAAAGAGTAGATCAAGTTTTCAAGTTTACATAAATCTATACTACACCAATTCATCATTATAAATACAAGCATTCATAACCTGTTTATTCTAATTCTATTTAGACAGCAACACTAACAAAATTCTTAATGCATACGCCCCCCACCACCTGTAACTCTTTCCCTATGGTGTCATTTGGACACTTGAAAAATAACGTCTCAATTCAGCAACCAAGTTTTACAACTGCTATTCCTACCAATCAAATGGTGATGCACCAAGGTCGCAATTCTCATGAGTTTTAACATATTAAGAGTACATTATTTACCTAAGACTGAAGGACTGTGCCTCTTACTTTATTAAAAAAAAAAAAAAGATAGCCACGTCAATTTAATTCCATATATGATGCTACCTATTCAATTTATTAAAAATTAAAATAAACGTAATAATCAAACTAATGCTCCAAACTTACGCTATTCACATGGAAGACACTACAAGAGAAGACACCATAGAGACTGCCTTGCAATAAGAAGTACAAATTCCTTCTATAGAGATGGAGAAATAAAAGGAAGGACAAATCTAGTTGTCTAAAAGACAATTCACTGTACACATTTTATTTACAGTTTTGTACACTGTCTTAATATGAATGGGACCGCTTTTCTACTTGAGCCATTTTTTAACCAAAGCAAAATAACCTAAGTATAACAAAGTGTTAAAATACAGCATAAAGATACAAAAACAGACATACTAATTCTAATTAGGAATGTAATTATGATGTTACATTTTTTATAATCCACAATTATGTTTAGGAAATCACACAAACATAGATCACTGATTTGAATGAAATGCATAAATTTGTAGCAAAGCTTTGTAGTTACAAAAAAACAAAAAAATTACCAAAGAATGCACAAAATTAATGTTTATTCCACCTTTGTGTCATATTCCTGGATCCTTCACCAATGTTACATGAGGAAAAAAACAAAAGCAAAACAAATGAAAAACTGAAATCAGAATCACTAATGTTATCAAGTAGGGAAACAAATAAATTAAAATCTAGCAGCCATCAGCAAGAGTACAGCACAGACAATGCTGTAAAAAGAAACAAAGAAAATTGTTAGAAAACTGTATGCATCATACTCTTTCAAACCAGCAAAATATGCTCCTGCATACAATGGAACATAAACAGAATCGTTCTCTTGTAAGGTATAGAAATGCAAATTCTTTTCTTTAATATTGTAGATGGGTCAAATGTGTTTGTAATCGTTAATTCTTTTAAGCTATTACAGAGTGGGCCAGGAACACATTTATGGATTCTGGGGATGATGTGTACTGTAATTCTTTGATTGGGATAGTGGACACTCTAGCCAAAATTAAGAAAAAAAAAATATATGAACACAGAAGTACAAGACAAAGGCGAATGAGACTTCTCTTATATCTTAGCAACATTTAGATGGAAATCAAATTTAAATGCAGTCCACTCTGCTTTTGAAGAGGCTTTGGTTCAGCTCCCAAATCTCGATTGCTTGACGCAGTCTCCTATGAGAATACTCAGAAGGTGTCTTCTTAAACAACAAACCTATTTTTAGTGGTGGAGCCGCTCTTAGTAGCTGTGTCTGCATGGGACTGATAACCAATCACTATCTTTGGAGGAAGTCCTAACCTTTCCTTGTATACCCTCCTAGAAGATGAAAAAGAAGAAAAGTAGCCATTAATTTTTATTCAAACATACACCCCAAATCCAGTATTATTACTCTTTACATTAAAAAATAATACCTAGAGAGTGAAATAGGAAATTGCACACCTTTTTCCTTTTAGCAAAATTTACTCTTCATAATCACTTAACCAATATTTGAGAGTCTACTATGTATCAGGTACTGTGATAATTATCAGTAAATTAATAATAAGCAAAGCAAGGACACTCTCTAGGCTCATGGTGTTTATAGTTTAGAGTATTTGATTATTTGCAAACAAATAATCACAAATACATACGGTGGAGCTGTATCACATACATATTTAATGTATTCAAAATCAATTACATGCACATTTTAATTTTCTGATCTAAAATGCTTCAATTATATTTTACATATAAACCTTAGTAAATATTGTATGTTACTGCAGTTACATTTACCTTACCTATTACCGACAAGAATGCACACACAAAAATCAAACACTGTGAAGGCGATTTATGATATTTTAAGGATAATTTAGAACATAACATGATTTCTGCCTTATATATTAACTCTACAACCTAATTTTCAAATAAGATGTGACTGAGTATCAATGAGGGTAAGCACAGGGGTTGTGATATTAACAAGGAGGATCTAATCTCCTCTTTGAAATCAGAGAACTCTCTCCTTTTAAAAACTCATGAGGTCAAAGTATAATGCTAAGAGAATGAAGCACATCTGAAGGCCAAGGAACAAAAATAAGGCTGTGTGGCTACAGCTCACAAGAAAGGTAAATATGAGAGATAAGGCTGACAAGGTAAAACTGGGGACAGATCATCATATGATCTTATGAGAACATCATAGGTCAAGTTAGGAATCTGGTATCTGAGAAAAAATAGCAAAATTTTAAAAACAGGCACCAAAATGAAACAAAAATAAAGAGATCTATATGGCAAACAACAAAAAGAGATTTTCATGGAGCTAAATACTCTAGCAGTATGATACCAGGAAATTTTACTCATGGTAAACAAAAAAATACGGTAAACAAAAAATACATGGTAAACAAACAAAAAAAGATAAACCAAAAAAAAGAGATTTTCATGGAGCTAAAAACTCTAGCAGTATGATACCAGGAAATTTTATTCATACTCTACCCTTCAGAAGACTTTACTACCTTCCTTCGAATAGGGTATTTAAAAATAATTTTATAACTAAAATTATAACTATTATCAGATTTACATTAGGATATAATGTATTACCTTCAATTATACTTAATCACTAAAAATGCCAGAATGAGCACTGAGCCATGCAACTTAAAAGGGTGAAAAAAAATTTTTCCTTGAAAAAGTGAGGCCAAAAGTTTTAGAGATTTCAAAAATGTTTAATATTGACACAAATAAAAAACTTTCCGAGGAAAGAAGTTCATACTTAGTTTCTTTAACACATTTTCAAAGAAATAGGAGACCCCCACTGTCAGTAAGTTTTAAGGCTGACAGAAAGATCAGGAATATGGTGACGAATCAACAATCAACCTTCTCTTATAAGAAACCCCGTGGAGAATGAAACCTGGAAAATCCCCACATCTTTTAATCCAGAAAGGAATTATGTTCACAGGAGAATTCATAATGTTTGAAAAATCAACATGCAAAGAGGCAAACTAAACATATTGTGACTTATGACTGGTACTTAATTTTAACACAAAATTTAAAGTCCAATTTTACTAATTTAAACACAGTAAAGAGAAAATCCTAGTTAACATTGACTGACATTTGCGGGGTGGGGGGAGTGGGGACGACGGGCAACTTTTGCAAATAGTAATATTTGCCAAAAAAAAGTTTTAAAATTTATACATGTGGGTTTTAAATATGGACAAAACCAAGCTACTGTCACTTAAACTTCAATGGCAAATGCCAATATTCACCAAATTATTGAGTATTATACATTAGCATTATGGTTTTAAAGTAGGGCAAAAAAGACATATTCTCATATGCTAAATAATAAAATGCTACATGCTAAAATAGTGATTATATACCCCACTGCTAGGAAAAAGAAATTTTACAGAAGTGAAAAAAATACGAATAAGACACTGAATACCAATACACAGCAGTTCAAGATTATAAAAGTGCTCATGAAAACAAGGAAAATAATGATCTACATAAATACTTTTAATTTAAAAAGTACTTGCTTTTAGTTATCTATTTTAAAAGAAGCACACAAAAAGCAAAACTTACCCTATATGTGTAACTGCTTCTCTGTTTTCACATTCAGTAGTCCATATTGCTATTTTATCACCTTTAGCTCTAACATTAACCACAGCTCCACATACATCATCACTGTAGTCATCAAAAGACTCTCCAATAAGGCACAGCAGCTTAAAAGAAAAAACCCAAATCTCAAGTTACATTCAATAGATGATAAACAGCTTATTAAGCTGCAAATGTCTCAAATATTTGTATATATACAAAACTGAAAAACAGTTTTTAAATCAAGAGTAGACTTTCTGAATGCGTAAATTATATTTATATATAGTTTTTTGTCCTGGTCTTTAAAAAATTTGTTAATTTGATTCTTTAATACCAAGAACATGATCAGTTTTGTTAACTTTTTTAGCAAATTGGGCAACTGATGTCAGGGCACATAAAAGGTGAATTATTTTATTAATATTCACTTTGCTCTGCTGCTGCTTATACTTGCCAGCAAACATTAATGGAATAACTGAAAAAGCTGCTTAATTGCCTCTTGTTCTTATTTTTCATGAACATTTTCTAACTTTTAAAAAAATTGTAGTAAATACATGACATAAAATTTACCATATTAACCATTTTTAAGTGTACGGTTCAGTGGCATTAAGTATATTCACATTGTACCACCAACAATCTCCAGAACTTTTGTCTTCCTGCAAAACTGAAATGACTTTTTAATGCAGAATTCTAAAATGGTAATTACTGATAATCTCTCCCAAAAGCAAAATTAAGGTTTTTTTTTTTTAACTTATTTATTTATTTGGTTGCACCGGGTCTTAGTTGCGGCCAGTGGGCTCCTTAGTTGCAGTTCTTGGGCTCCCTCTTTGCAGCTTGCCAGCTCCTTAGTTGCGACATGCGAACTCTTAGTTGCGGCATGCATGTGGGAACTAGTTCCCTGACCAGGTATCAAATCCAGGCCCCCTGCATTGGGAGCCGGGAGTCTTAACCACTGCACTGCCAGGGAATTCCCGCAAAATTAAGTTTCTTCTTTAAAAAGCCATTCACTGAAATATTTATTATTGCTCAACTTAGTAAGGGCTAACTATAAACCAGACACTGTCAAGTGATAGGGATACAAAAGAGACTATAATCCCTGCTCCTAAAAGCTTGGGGTTTGAAAACTTTCACTAGAGAAAATGCCTATTATCTCATATTTAATAAATGTCATATGAAGCCAAAAGTTCCAAGTTACATCACAACATATAAGGTGAATGATATCAAGCTACAATTTCACTGTTTCCTTCACTGATCTAAAAAGTTTAGTATACAGAGCAATACTCTAAGAGGATTGTAAAAAAACTTACATCATACAAAATGTGAGAGGTTACATAATTTTGAACTTAATGAGATGACCAGGATGACCTTATTCTGGAAGGTGAGTCAACTGCCGATCACTTTCTGGATGTGTAGTATGTGGTAGGGAGTTTCACTGTATTAGTATGTAAGAAGTATACAAGATTCACAGGACAGAACAAAATTAAGTGCTGGCTTAGCTAGAGTGGGAATCCTTATCTCATCTTGAATTAAGTAACCAATATAAAATGTAACATAAGTGAAGTTTTAGTATTCCAAAACAGCTTTATAATTTTAAAACCTTACTGTCTCTAGCCAAAAGCGATCGAGGTCACTTCGTCTCTGCTGTTTGTTCAATGTAATGAGCCATCGTCCTCCTCGTTTGTTTTTCTCATCTTCCCACATAGGCTCAATACCATCCTACAAGGTTAGGGAGACAACAATATGAGACAATATTGTTACTTTAACTTGAGATCACCACTAGAAACAGCAAGCAACAACCCTATTAACTATTTACTTTATATCCATAAAAACTGTTAATTGATGTAGTGGGGAAAAAAGCACACAAGACTTAAAGCAAAATTAGAGTACTGACTTGGGCACTTATTAACTATCAAACCTTGGGTTTCACTTAATTTGGAGGCTCTAAAACATTCTGAGTAACAGATACCTTTGAGAAGCTATATACATTTCTATACCTAGAAAATATATTAAAAACTTACACAATTTCAGAGAGCTAATGACTGTCCCACCCACTACCAGCTGACAAAACTCATAAATATCTCAAGGACCCACACACTCCAGGTTAAGAATTCCTGACAAACTCTGGACTTCAGTCTACTCAAATATATAAAGAAGAAACGGATTGGATGACCCATTTGGATTATCAAAGCTCTCCTCAAAATCAATCACAGTATGTGCCCATACAGTCTGACTCACTTAATTTCAATAACTGGGTTCGCCAAAAGGTTCGTTTGGTTTTTTCCCTAAGGTGCATCTAGTAGCGCTCAGTTGTCTTTAACTTCATTCAAAACAATTTCGTTAGATTGTATGTGACAGCTGTCATATCAGCGTGCATTTAAAAAAAGACTTATCAGAATTGGTGAATTTTCATGTAGCCATTTTAATATTGAAGATGGAAGGAAAAAAGCAACATTTTCGGCTTTATTATTTCAAGAAAGGTAAAAATGCAACTGAAATGCAAAAAAAAAGAATTGTGCAGTGTATGGAGAAGGTGCTGTGACTGACTGAATGTGTCTAAAGTGGTTTGCAAAGTTTTGTGCTGGAGATTTCTCGCTGGACGATGCTCCACGGTCAGGCAGACCAGTTGAAGTCGATAGCAATCAAATCGAGACATTAACTGAGAACAATCAACGTAATACCACACAGGAGAGAGCCAACATACTCAAAATTAAGTGCTGACAATCATTTGCACCAGCTTGGTTATGTGAATCGCTTTGATGTTTAGGTTCCACATAAGTGGAAAAAACCTTCTTGAACGTATTCAAGCATGCAATTCTCTACTTAAACATAATGAAAACGTTCCGTTTTTAAAACAAATTGTGACAGGTGATGAAAAGTGGATACTGTACAATAATGTAGAACGGGAGAGATCCTGGGCAAGCTAAATGAACCACCACCAACCACACCAAAGGCTGAATACATTGTTCAATAAAGTTCTTGGAGAATATGAAAAATATGCCTTGAATAAATACAATTAGAGAAGAAAAACAAAAACAATTAGAGAAGAAAAACACTAGACGTTTTGAGGAAGGGCAAAACAGAACAATGCTAATTTAACTAGACAACTAGACCTATGAATTATGGAGCTTCAAATGTAGTTCTATTACTTTAAAACATGGTTTAACTAAATTAAATGTGTATTTTATTTTTAAAAAAATGTGTCTTTTATTTCTACCAAAAAGGCACTTTTTGGCCAACCCAATGTTTATACTAAAATAGGGCAAAATATATTTATGCTAAAACCTGGTAAAGCTAATTTAATTATTCTCCAAGCACCACAACATTAACTATTCCTAAGTTTATGGCAAGATTTTTTAATGAATACCTGAATGGTCCAGTCTTATAATAAATATATGAAGTCACCAATTAAACATACCTTAAAAAGTGAGTAGTCACAGCCAGGCATTAAATTACTAGACAACTGGATATGGTTGTACAGACTAGATAAAAGAAAAGAACAATTATAAACATAGCATATGTAATGCAAAGTTTAGGTGCGTACATATACATTCAGAGAATATGATAAAAATAAGATAAAAACTCATGTTTACTTCCCGCCCCCATGAAGTCAATTTCTGAAATGGACCAAACAGATCTCAGTAACAGTCAGCTTCAAGAATCAACATCTGATGATTTTCAAGAAAATATTTTTAATAATTTTATTCTGACAAGTTTGATGTATTAGTTAACTTAATACATACATATGTATATACAAGAAACTGAAAAGAGAGGTATGAGGTGGCTTTAAGTAGATGAAAGAATCCGTGAGGCTAATGAGCAGTTTTAAACACACAAAAAGACAAATCAAGAGAAAGCAAGACAAACTCCCTGACCATCAGGATTGCATGACTAAAGTAAGTCAACATTATTATCCTTGAAAGTATCCAAGAGCGGGACAGATCAATGGTTCCCAAACACCACACACCATTACTAGTTTAAGTCAGCATAATAATCTTTTGGGGAGCTTTTAAAAACAAAACAGGACTTCCCTGGTGGCGCAGTGGTTAAGAATCCACCTGCCAATGCAGGGGACACAGGTTCGAGCCCTGGTCTGGCAAGATCCCACATGTCATGGAGCAATTAAGCCCGTGCGCCACAACTACTGAGCCCGTGTGCCACAATTACTGAAGCCCGCCTGTCTAGAGCCCGTGCTCCACAACAAGAGAAGCCTCTGCAATGAGAAGCCCACGTACCGCAACTAAGAGTAGGCCCCGCTCACCGCAATTAGAGAAAGCCCACGCACAGCAAGACCCAACGCAGCCAAAAATAAATTTATTAAAACAGCAACCAAAAAAAATAAAAATAAAAAGACAGCTCCTTACTCTACTTCTTGAGATTTTAATTCCTTAAGTATAGGATGGAACCATAGAATCTGTACTTTTAAACTACTTCCCAAATAGTAATATCTAACTAAGGATAATAACACCATCCATGGTCACTAGTCATATAGCTAAGATCATCACTTCTGTATAAAATATTGGAGACAGGCAAAGCATTCTTACTCTGTTGCCCGTTTTATAACAATTTTACTGTGATAGACTTCAGGAGATCAAATGATCTAGGCTTCTACCTTCAGGCTAGTGAAATATCTAAATTAAAATTTTTAAAATTTCTTAAAAAATGTTTTCAGGGCTTCCCTGGTGGCGCAGTGGTTGAGAGTCTGCCTGCCGATGCAGGGGACGCGGGTTCGTGCCCCGGTCCGGGAAGATCCCACATGCCGCGGAGCGGCTGGGCCCGTGAGCCATGGCCGCTGAGCCTGCGCGTCCGGAGCCTGTGCTCCGCAACGGGAGAGGCCACAACAGTGAGAGGCCTGTGTACCACTAAGAAAGAAAAAAAAAAAAAAAAAATGTTTTCAATTAAAAGTGACCACTCAAAGTGGTCTCAATATACAGTTTTCTCTAATTATTCTATGCTTTGTTTTCAGTGATTCAAATGCATACTAAATGCCTAATATGGGCAAAGCACTAGAAATATACAGAAAATTGTTTCTGCCCTGGAGGAAGTATACATTACATGCATAAATTTTCTAATCACAATCTGTTAGTCTGTATGCTACACTCAGGGAGTTAACATTAAACATAAGAATCACATCACTGATATGATCCAAAATACACCAGCTGAACAAATTAGAATACTTAGATAACTGCTAGGTAATTTACAGCTCTTAAAAATGTTTTCAACAAGTTGTATCTTTCATGTTCTCAAGTAGTTTCTCCCCATACATTTTTCAAGCAAATAGACATACTAAATCAACTTTGTTTTTAAAGAATATTCCAAAACTTCCTGAAAAGAACTTTGTCATTTAAAATCATATTTTGAAGTCATGCAAAGATTTAAGACCCCGAAATCTTAACTATTTGCTAAATTGAAACAAAATCTCAAAAATATTTCAACTATTCTTCTTGATGTTGCCCACGAAGTATAATGAGATTAATAAACTATCATCAGAGATATTGTCATTCTTTGACAAACCCTGAATTATGAGCAGTTCAGCCTTTGAAATCTTGGAATCTCTATCACAGGAAATCCAGATATTATACTGGAAAGAATCTGCAGAAATAACGGCCTAAGAAAGCTCTGGAATACCTAAGAATAGGGCAAATGTATCTAGGCAACCAAGAAAGGGGACAAGCTCCTAAAAGTTGTTGGAAATTCTAGCAACAATAAAGGATTCTCAACGAAAGAGATCTCAGGACAAAGAATAGAGAATAGGCAGAGCTAAAAGACGACAAGATGGAAGCTTTCTAAAACTGATGAGGAATAATCACCAATTCAAACAGTTGTGAGAAGATGGACATACAAAAAGGTGAATATTAACTGTTCACAACTTACCCTTCATTTTGTGAATGCAACTTAAAATGAAAAATTACACAACAAACATCCTAAAATGAATGGTTACTTACGCCCAAAAGTCTTCAACAGTATCAAACTTAGAGATCAGCCGAAGGTTTGCTTGCCAAGTTTTGCTTTTATCATTTTTAAAAAACCAGAGTGCCCATCTAAAAACAGAAAGTCAGTGTCAAAAAAAAAAAAAAAAAAGACGTAGCTTTACATCCATGTTCAAAGCAGCATTATTCACAACAGCCAAAAGGGGGAAGTGTCTATTGTCAGATGAATGAACAAAATGTAGTGTGGAATATTAAACAGTCTTAAAAAGGAAGGAAAGTGAAAAGAGTCCATCAAAGAAGACAAATACTGTATGATCCACTTGTATGAGGCACCTAGAGTAATAAAGTAGAATGGTGGTTGCCAGGGGCTAAAAGGGAAGGGGAATGGAGAGTGGGTGGTGGTTGCCAGGGGCTAAAAGGGAAGGGGAATGGAGAGTTGTTGTTTAATGGGTAGAGAGTTTAAGTTTTTCTGCAAGATAAAGAGAGTTGGGGGGGGGGGACTGGTTGCACAACAATGGGGGTGTATTTAACACTACTGAACTGTACATTTTAAAATGGTTGATAGTAAATTTTATATATGTGTTTTACCACAATTAAAAATAAATAAAATAAATACAAATTTTATTTATAATAGCAAATGAGTAGTTTTCTCTATTTCTTTCATTTAAAAAGTATATATTTTGGGAGTTCCCTGGTGGCCTAGTGGTTAGGATTTGGGGAACTGAGATCCTGCAAGCCATGTGGTGTGGCTAAAAAATAAATAAATAGATAAATAAAATGAAAAGTATGTGCTTTGTACCTACTATGTAACAGATTCTCTGCTATACTTAGAGATCCACTGAGGCTCATCCCACAGGGAATTCACAGAAATATTGTACAGAGACAATTACAATGTCCTGAGTGCTATGATAGAGATAATTAAGCACAGTTATTTAAGAAAAACAGACTAGGAGCACTTAACTGGAAAGGTTAAGTGGGGAATAGGGAAGCTGAATTTACAGAGAAACAAGAGGAGAGAAATGAGAGCACTAGGAATGGGGGTGGGGGGGGGACTCATACAAACGGGAATATAATACAGGGATTCATTGAATAATGTTACCACAGATATATTCTGAAATAATGCACAGTAGTTTCTATATATCTGTATATACTTTGTCTAAAAAAGTTTTATTCTAATACTTTGAAGACAAACTCATGTCACATAAAAGTTATGCTTAAATATTATCATCCCAATATGATTCATCTTTAGTAAAACTGTATTTTCTGAATTACTATACCACCTCTAAGGAAATTTCACTTACTCATTGATAAAAATGTTGTCTGAAGACAGGTTTCCAAGTGGACATATATTTCATAACTTTATGGTTAATGCTTGATAATCTCAGACATAAAAATGAGATGCATTTCAGCACCTACTTGATAATGTGTATTTGCCAACCCACTCTCAAGGAAAAAAATTTTTTTTAAAAAGCAAAGGCAGAAAAACTATTAAACATACACACACAGTGTCAAGTATTATACTCTGGATTTCTAAAATTAATTCAGTCTTTCCTCAAAAATTTAAAAATAGAACTACCACTGGATCCAGCAATTCCAATTCTGGGCATTTATCAGAAGAAAATGAAAATGAAAACACTAACTTGAAAAAGATATGTGCCCCCCCCCCATGATAAGCAAAGACATGGAAGCAACTTAAGTGTCCATCAAGGCATGAATAAGGAAAATATGGTGTATATATATATACATTTTCAATGGATTATTCCGTCATAAAAATGAAGGAAATCTTGCTGTTTGCAACATGGATGGACCCTGTGGACTTTGTGCTAAGTTAAATAAATCAGACACTAGACAGGAAAAACAAATACTGTATGATCTCGCTGATATGTGCAATCTTAAAAAAAACTTAAAAAAAAACAAACTAACCCCAAGAAAAACCACCCCAAGCTCACTGATACAGAGAACAGATTGGTGGTTCCCAGAGGCACAAGGGTGGGGGAATGCATGAAGGGGGTCAAATGATACACACTTCCAGTTGTAAAATAAATAAGTCATGGGGATGTGAAGTACAACATGGTGATAATACTGCATTGCAAATTTGAAAGTTGCTAAGGGACTAAATCTTAAAAGTTCTCAACACAAGAAAAAAAATTTATAAATATGTATTGTGACAGATGTTGACTTACTGTAATCATTTCACAATACATACAAATATTGAATCATGTTGTACATCTGAAACTGTTACACCTCAATTAAAAATAATAAAATAAATAATAAAATTTAATTCCATCTTTTAAAAAAAATTGCATTCAGCCATTAAACATATAAAGATATATCCTAAGAAAATAATTGGATAACTAAGCAAAAATGTTTGTACAGGAATGTTCTTAATTTTAGAAAATTTTGGAAACATCTTAAGTGCCTACCAACAGTTCTCAAAATGTGGTTTACAGGCCCCTAGGGGATCCTAAGGCCCTTTCAAGGAGTGCTGATGAGTAAAAGCTATTTCATAAAAATGCTAAGACATTTTATTTTTCACTGTGTTGATATCTGCACTGATGATGCAAAAGCAACGGTTGGTAAACCTACTGGTGCCGTACACAGCAAGAATTATACAGTGGCACCAATTTGTACTAGTAGTCACTGTATCCTTTATTATCACCAACTCTCACAGTAATAATGTCAGTTTCAGTTAAGAATGCCACTGAATGGAAACCAGCAGTAAAAACTACTGGTTTCATTAAATTTCAATCTGTGTACATGTCTTTTTCTGCACAAAAAATATTTCTGCATACCAAATATCAATACAATGCTTAGGCAATTGAGTTGTGAGGTGAACTAGTTACTTTTTTCAAAGAACACCACTTTTACTTGGAAGAAGATTGGCTGCTCAACCATGATTATTTCTTGAAAAATGAACAGACTGAGCCAGCTGCTAAAATTTGAGCTTTCAGGAGAAAATCAGAATTTTGGAAAGCATGTGTCACTGTGCACTTAACAACTTAATGACACTTGACGATATTTCTGATGAGTTTAGGTAGTGATAATAATTAATGTTATTGTTTTGATATCATATAATGAAAAGTGCCAATATTTGGAAGATCTGCAAACTCACTGAACCAATATTATCCAAATGACCAGAGGTGTGCATGGGTGAAGGATACATTCCAAATGCAAGATAGACCAATGGATTTTAATGTAACAGAGTAGAAAAAGTTCTTGGATATGGTTTCAGATTCTACAATTCAACTAACATATAAGAAACCTAGCATCAAAGGAAGGAGATAGTCATAATTATTTTAAAAGGCTATTAAAATTTCTCCTCCCTTTTCCAACCATGTACCTGTCTGAGGCCGTATTTTATTCTCATACTTTCTCTGAAACAACTTATCTCCAAAGACAATGCAACTATGAAGCAACTATGAAAATCCAGCTGACTTCTATTAAGTCAGGCACTTAAAAAGATTTACAGAAATACTTCCCACTATGTATTTTTTATGTATTCTTCCACTACGTATTTTTTATTTTGAATAAATTTTTTTCATAAAAATTATTTACATTAACATGCAATGGGTTAAATACATATATAATTTTACATTTTTAAACATTTATTTTCTAATATAGCAAATGAAAATAGATAAAAATCTACATAACCAAAGCACTGTGGAATCCTCAATAATTTTTAAGAATGTAAAGGGGTCATGAGCCCAAAGAAGTTAAGATTTAAATAAAATATAAATAATATAATACATGCAAGAGACTGCTAGGCAGCTATTAAATAGGATAACTGTGTGAGTAAAATTCTCCTAAGACTGACATGAAACCCAGAAACCATGGAAGCAAGCTGGTATTTGATTACATGAAAATCAAAAACCTCTAAAATAACATAACTCCTTAGACAATGTTGAAAGACAAATGATTTGGAAATGCATTTTCAACCTAATTCCCCCCTTGAATGGGTGAACATCCCCAATACACAATGCTTGGAAATAAACTTGGGAAGATAACCCAAAAGAAAATAATAGACAAAAGAACTGAACAGACTGCTCACAGGTAAAAAAACAAATAAGCGATTGTTTTCAACAAAAATGTCTTGAAATTTCAATAAAAGAAATGCAAATTTAAAACAATAAGACACTGTTTTCACAAATCAATCTAGAACCAATCTGACAGGCAATTAAATTTAAGATTGATGGTGTTGCCAAGGATGTAGAAACCAGTAACTCTTAAACTGTTAAGAGTCTAATAAGCTGATAAAGGAGGATAATTTGGCAATCTCTACAAAGGTAGTTAAAAGGTAGTCTTTAACCTAAGAACTCTGAAATTTTACCCTAGATATATTCACACAACTGCAAAAAAATATATAAGGACATATACTTTATAGCACTGTTTGTAAATAGAAAAAAATTCTATATACACATTAATGTAAGCCTGATAAAATACGTGACTATATATTCATTTAATACAAGGCAGTGGTTTAAAATAATGAGTCAAAACCTGCATATACAAACAAAAAACTCAACAGTATGACCATCTATATAAAAAAAGTATATATATGCATATTGAAAGGTTTTGGAAAAATACAAACCAAATTTTTAACACTGACTATTCTGGGGAATGGAGAAAAGCAAAATGGGGAAGAAGGTATCAGAAAAAAGCGGAGAACTTTTACTTTATATACTTTGTACCCCAATAATTTAATCTTTCTTATAATAATATAGTGGTTTTTTAAAAAAGAAAACATAATTCTGCAATATTTACAAGAAGTAAATAATGAAGAAACTACCAAAATTGGAACCAAAAATGTCTTAAAATAGTTTTCCATATGATACTATTTTACACAAGAAATAGAATTGATAAGAGAAATTGAAATCCTCACAAACTTCATTTTAGGATTTAATCAGTTTGTTCACTGATAGGACAGGAATCTCTTCTCAGATTTCACTTAAGCTATGAGGGATACATGCCTTGATTACTTCTCCCCACAAAACAGCAACATTAAGAACTGTGTTCACAGTCAGAAGACAGAGCTAGCTTTTTATATACGACTGAAAAGATGAAAAAACAAACTTTAAAAGTTTGGGTACTGCTGCTAGGTTAGCTAAATGAAATTGCCACTAATCAACGTTCAACTATTACCTTTGGCACAATGCTTTCCTGAGGAAGAATTTTTACCCTTTATGGACTATTTGACCTTTGACATCTCACTCACATTGTCTAGAGAACTGCTGAACCACAGGTCTCCTATGAAAAAACTACTGAATGTGTTTGGACTATTATTTCAATAGGTCTACCATGATAACGAAGAAATGATAAAAAATAAAGGGACATAAAGGGACAACACACTTTTCAGATAAATGAAACTAAATTATAGACAGTCTCATGGGATCTTTAAGGTAAAGAGAGTAAAAGGCCTGGGAGTGGGGGGAATGAAAGGAACTGAAGATCCTCGTAAGTTAATTCCTTTAATGAAAGGAATTAAAGATCCTCAAAAGTTAACTCCAATTTACTTTCCTCCAGATTCTTACAATGTTTCTGAGTTGCCATTTTCTTCCCACCATCAGCTCTCAGGGAATGTGTTAATTTTCATCATGTAAGCCAGAAAGACAATCAAGTAAAAAACATAAACATACTGGGAAGTGGTAGGGTAGAGATAGGAAAAACCATATACTGAACTATTAAACTACTACACAGTAACTATGAAAACTTAACTCATCCTAAACTCTCCTCTTTTCCTCACCTAACTTCTCTTAAATACAACCAACCAATTTCCAGCCTCCACATCCCCTAGCTCTCTTTTCTCCTTCATAGACCAACTTCAAATTGCCTATTCCTGCTCTATACATTTGTATACTTTCTATTCACTCTTCAAACTATGCCAATCTTCTTCCATCACCTGCTCTACTAAACTTCCTCCAATGTTAGCAAGGACTTATTGTTCAATCCAATGAACATTTGGCCTTTCTGTGGCAAATATGCTTATCTTGTCCTAAAATAAACCATCTGCTTGGTTTCCATGACCAAGCACTCTTTCCTAGTTTATACAGTTTATATGTCTATACCCTTCAAAGGCATTCTTTTTTTAAAAATTTTACTGAAGTACAGTTGATTTACAATGTTATGTTAATGTCAGCTATACAGCAAGGTGACTCAGTTATACATATACATATATTCTTTTTCATATTCTTTTCCATTATGGTTTATCACAGGATACTGAACGTAGTTCCCTGTGCTATACAGTAGGACCTTGCTGTTTATCCATTCTGGATGCACCAGTTTGCATCTGCTAATCCCAAACTCCCAGCCCATCCCTCCCCCACACCCCTCCCACTTTGCAACCACAAGACTGTTCTCTTCATAGGCATTCTTACTCAAAAATATCACCTATGGGCTTCCCTGGTGGCGCAGTGGTTGAGAGTCCGCCTGCCGATGCAGGGGACACGGGTTCGTACCCTGGTCCGGGAAGATCCCACATGCCACGGAGTGGCTGGGCCCGTGAGCCATGGCCGCTGAGCCTGCGCGTCCGGAGACTGCGCTCCGCAGCGGGAGAGGCCACAGCAGTGAGAGGCCCGCGTCCGCAAAAAAAGGAAAAAAAAAAAATCACCTATGTGCTAATATTCCAAGCCTCTGTTGTGAGAACTCATTTACTACTGTGCTTTCAATTACCATCAATTACCAATGAATTTCAAACCACTCTTTCAAAGTTCTACTATCTGAGTTCAAGATTCACACATAAAACTGCTGCTAGACATGGGTCATCCAAATGAAAATGGAATCCTTCACCTATCTAAAACTAGTCTCATCTAACTTTTCCCTCCAAACCTGTCCCATTCACCATTTACCTTGTGGCCTAAGTCAGAACACCTATGTGTCAGAAAGCTTACCTGTTCTGTAAAGGATGTTTAATATAGTGCTCTGGGTTAGCAACCTCCTGATTAGATTCTGTTTTCTCTTCTTCTGTAGGTGGGGGATTAGGAGTAGGGGTGGTTTCCTAGTGGAAAATAATTAAACATTATGAACTTCTTAACATGAAGAAATAACATTAAGAAATTTCTTTATTTTTAAATTTTTATTGAAATATAGTTAATTCACAATGCTGTGAAAAATTAATTCCTACGACAGCAATACTCTAAATAAATCTGAACCAATATTGTCCATATTTTTTTTAAGGAGAATGAATTAATGCAGAAGCACTGGATAAAATAGACCACAGATCAAACTCTAAGCACCAGACTCTTCATTCTAGCATCTCTTCATTATGAGCAAAAGGTTTCTCAAATTTAAAAACATAATAATAATAATTTTGTATATTGTTACCTTCCACTTACACATTTTAATATAAGATTGTTAGAGACCATGGAAAAAAGTTGGGAAAATCAAGTACCTTTCTTAACATACTAAACACGGTGCATAGTGGGAGTGGGGGAGATACAATTAAAGTTTGGAGAGTATATTAACTATATCACAATGACACAAACACAAAAATCTTTATAAAGTGATCAAGGCAATACTACACAGGTCCTTGCTTTCATGTTACACTGTTATTATATATGGTGACAAAGTTCAGCAACTTCTGTCGTTTTCAAGTGGCCCTAAGCAAAAAAGCTGGACATTGGCTTGAACCTAAATTCTTCTAGGCTAGACATAATTGTCATCTAAAAATGTCAGGGAAAAAGGGAGGCTGGGAATAATAAGTGTTCTCCACATTAATCCATGTAACTCTTCACCCTACTGTAAATTGGTATCAACAGATAGCTAAGAAAAGGGACCAGACGCTGAAACAAAAGCTGATACAAAAAAGGAGGGCACTGAAACAAGGGTTTGGATATCAGATTTAAATCCAACTAGCAAACCAATACAGATATATGTTCACATTAACAACATTCTGTAAATCAGAGATGTATGATCTAAAAAAAAGACTTCAGGGACAGGTGATACACATTTTACAAAATAAAATACATTTTTCTTATCAACAAGACACCTCCAGTAAGTAATTTTTACTAGCCTATGAAGTCACTCATACCAAGGGCTTTATCTTGACTTTGCTCACAACTGTAATGCCAATGATCACAACGCTACACCAATAAGAACTTACTGGCTTGATTACTTAACTGAATAAATTTAAATGTTTACACAGAGTAGTTAAGGCCATAAAATTTACACAGAGTAGCCAATGCCTTAATAGCACCAGAGCATCAATCATTTTTACCAGCATTTCCTCATCACAATCAATTTACATCTTCAAATAGATGATCATTACCAAATGCCATTCCTTACTCTACTAGCTTAAAATTAATGATGGTCTCCAGACAGAGGTAGTCTGAGTGAACAGAGAAAATAGCCAACAGTTAGGGACTGATAAGGCAGGGGGTTTGGGGAACAGGGTACCAGAGAAAAGTGAGCTGCAGAGGAGTGAGCCTCAAAAATGTATGTAAAAATCCCTGAAGTCCTTGGCTGTGACTCCTAAACTGAGATGTTCGGAATGCAGCTCCGGGTAGTCTAGCAGGGAACAGCTGAGCCAAGACTTCAGAGCCTGAACAGCATCAGGAAGACTAATTCAGACCCAGCCAGAGTGGATGGTTGAAAATCCTCAACTTTCAGATGAAATCCTAGAAAGGTCATGTCCTAGGTATCAAGTGAAATACATATGCCTAACAAATCCTAAAACTAATCCGTGACAGGATCAAGGTAATCTACTGATAAATAAATTAACTGCCCCCAAGAACCAGACTCTATACTCTGGAGGAAAATAACAGAAGTGTGAGCCTCTATGAATATTATCTACGATACCTAGCAAACCATCAAACATTATTAGACATGCAAAGAAAATTTTTTATAGCAACTAATGATCAAGATATTAAACTGTCCATAGAAAGACATCCAGATAACAGATACATGATCCAGATAACTGAGTTAGCAGACAAAGTCTTAATAACTATGACTACTATGGTAAAATAGAAGAAGGAGGGAATTCCCTGATGGTCCAGTGGTTAAGACTTGGTGCTTTCACTGCCAGGGCTGGGTCCATTCCCTGGTCAGGGAACTAAGATCCCACAAGCCGCATGGTATGGCCAAAAATATAAACAAATGAACAAACAAACAAATAAATAAATAAAATAGAAGATGTGGAAAAAGGATAGAAGAAACAGGAGTATTTGAAAAGGGAATTGAAATCAATTTTTAAAAAGAATCGAATAGACACTAATGAACTGCCAACTACAATGTCTGAAATTGAGAGCTTATTGAATAACAAGAAACTCGACTCAGCAGAATGTAGGACTGGTGAACTTCAAAGACAGGTCAATAGAAAATATTCAAATAATCACAGAGGAGGGGAAAACAGATAGTAAGAAATGTCAAGATGGTTAAAAAGTTCAAGGACAAGATAAGAGAGAATGGGACAGAAGGAATACAGAAAGAAAGAATAACCAAAATTTACCAAATTACATGAGGGACTCAAGTCAGATTAAAAAACTGAGGCAACTCCAAGCAGTATAAATACAGACAAAACTACACCTGGGGGATTTCCCTGGCGGTCCAGTGGTTAGGACTTCCCCTTCCAATGTAGGGGGTGCGGGTTCAATCCCTGGTCAGGGAGCTAAGATCCCACATGCCTCACAGCCAAGAAACCAAAACATAAAAAAAAAGAAGCAGTATTGTAACAAATTCAATAAAGACTTGAAAAATGGTCCACTGCAAAAAAAAAACAAAACAAACAAAAAACAAAAACTACACCTGGGCACATTAGACTCAAACTACTGAAAACTAAAGGAGGCAATATTAAAAGCAGTTAGGAAGAAAAATTTTAAAAAGACACATACACATTACTTTCAAAGGAACAATAAGAATAACTGCTAACTTCTCAAAAGAAATTATGGAAACCATCAGACAACAGAATAACATCCTTGTGCTGAAGGGAAAAAACTGTCAACACTGACTGAATTCAGTGCCTAGGAGGGGACTTCCCTGGTGGTCCAGTGGCTAAGACTCTGCACTCCCAATGCAAGGGTCCCGGGTTCAATCTGGGGTCAGGGAACTAGATCCCACATGACACAGCTAAGAGATTAGAAATGAATGACACGGAAAAAACCATAAAAAACATAAACACATGGAGACTAAACAATACATTACTAAATAACCAAGAGATCACTGAAAAACTCAAAGAGGAAATAAAAAAATACCTAGAGACAAATTGCAACGAAAACACGACCATCCAAAACCTATGGGATGCAGCAAAAGCAGTTCTAAGTGGGAAGTTTATAGCTATACAAGCCTACCTCAAGCAATAAGAAAAATCTCAAATAAATAATCTAACCTTACACCTAAAGGAATTAGAAAAAGAAGAACAATCAAAACCCAAAGTTAGCAGAAGGAAAGACATCATGAAGATCAGAGAAGAAATAAATGAAATAGAAACAAAGAAAACAATAGCAAAGATCAATAAAACTAAAAGCTGGTTCTTTGAGAAGATACACAAAATTGATAAACCATTAGCCAGACTCATCAAGAAAAAGAGGGAGATGACTCAAATCAATAAAATTAGAAATGAAAAAGGAGAAGTGACAACAGACACCGCGGAAATACAAAGCATCCTAAGAGACTAGTACAAGCAACTCTATGCCAATAAAATGGACAACCTGGAAGAAATGGACAAATGCTTAGAAAGGTATAACCTTCCAAGACTGAACCAGGAAGAAATAGAAAATATGAACAGACCAATCACAAGTAATGAAATTGAAACTGTGATTCAAAATCCTCCAACAAACAAAAGTCCAGGACCAGATGGCTTCACAGGTGAATTCTATCAAATATTTAGAGAAGACCTAACACCCATCCTTCTCAAACTCTTCCAAAAAATTGCAGAGGAAGGAACACTCCCAAACTCATTCTATGAGGCCACCATCACCCTGATACCAAAACCAGACAAAGACACTATAAAAGAAGAAAATTACAGACCAATATCACTGATGAATACAGATGTAAAAATCCTCAACAAAATACTAGCAAAGAGAATCCAACACCACATTAAAAGGATCATACACCATGATCAAGTGGGATTTATCCCAGGGATGCAAGGATTCTTCAATATACGCAAATCAACAATGTGATACACCATTAACAAATTGAAGAATGAAACCCATATCATCTCAATAGATGCAGAAAAACCTTTCTTTCAACACCCATTTATGATAAAATCTCTCCAGGAAGTGGGCATAGAGGGAACCTATCTCAACATAATAAAGGCCATATACAACAAACCCATAGCAAACATCATTCTCTATGGTGAAAAACTGAAAGCATTTCCTCTAAGATCAGGAACGAGACAAGGATGTCCACTCTCACCACTATTATTCAACAGTTTTGGAAGTCCTAGCCTCGGCAAACAGAGAAGGAAAAGAAATAAAAGGAATACAAATTGGAAAAGAAGAAGTAAAACTGTCACTGTTTGCAGATGACGTGATACTATACATAGAGAACCCTAAAGATGCCACCAGAAAACTACTAAAGCTAATCAATGCATTTGGTAAAGTTGCAGGATACAAAATTAATGCACAGAAATCTCTTGCATTCCTATATACTAATGATGAAAAATCTGAAAGAGAAATTAAGGAAACACTCCCATTTACTATTGCAACAAAAAGAATAAAATACCTAGGAATAATCCTACCTAGGGAGACGAAAGACCTGTATGCATAGAACTATAAGACACTGATGAAAGAAATTAAAGTTGATACGAAGAGACAGGGAGATATAGCATGTTCTTGGATTGCAAGAATCAATATTGTGAAAATGACTATACTACCCAAAGCAACCTACAGATTCAACGCAATCCCTATCAAATTACCAATGGCATTTTTTACGGAACTAGAACAAAAAATCTTAAAATTTGTATGGAGACACAAAAGACCCTGAATAGCCAAAGCAGTCTTGAGGGAAAAAAACGGAGCTGGAGGAATCAGACTCCCTGACTTCAGACTATACTAAAAAGCTACAGTAATCAAGACAATATGGTACTGGCACAAAAGCAGAAACACAGATCAGTGGAACAAGATAGAAAGCCCAGAGGTAAGCCCACGCACCTATGGTCAACTAATCTATGACAAAGGAGGCAAGGATATACAATGGAGAAGAAACAGTCTCTTCAATAAGTGATGCTGGGAAAACGGGACAGCTACATGTAAAAGAATGAAATTAGAACACTCCCTAACACCATGCACAAGAATAAACTCAAAATGGATTCGAGACTTAAATGGAAGACCGGACATTATAAAACTCTTAGAGGAAAACATAGGAAGAACACTCTTTGACATAAATCACAGCAAGATCTTTTTTGATCCACCTCCTAGAGTAATGGAAATAAAAACAAGAAGAAACAAATGGGACCTAATGAAACTTCAAAGCTTTTGCACAGCAAAGGAAACCATAAACAAAATGAAAAGACAACCCTCAGAATGGGAGAAAATATTTGCAAACGAATCAACGGACAAAGGATTAATCTCCAAAATATAGAAACAGCTCATGCAGCTCAATATTAAAAAAACAAACAACCCAATCCAAAAATGGGCAGAAGACCTAAATAGACATTTCTCCAAAGAAGACATACAGAGGGCCAAGAAGCACATGAAAAGCTGCTCAACATCACTAATTATTAGAGAAATGTAAAATCAAAACTACAATGAGGTATCACCTCACACCAGTTAGAATGGGCATCATCAGAAAATCTACAAACAACAAATGCTAGAGAGGGTGTGGAGAAAAGGGAACCCTCTTGCACTGTTGGTGGGAATGTAAACTGATACAGCCACTATGGAA
This sequence comes from Orcinus orca, assembly GCF_937001465.1. Taxonomy (NCBI): domain Eukaryota; kingdom Metazoa; phylum Chordata; class Mammalia; order Artiodactyla; family Delphinidae; genus Orcinus; species Orcinus orca. The sequence continues at coordinate 18,976,520 of NC_064562.1, forward strand.
ACAGTACGGAGGTTCCTTAAAAAACTAAAAATAGAATTACCATAAGATCCAGCAATCCCATTACTGGGCATATACTCAAAGAAAACCACAATTCAAAAACACACATGCACCCCAATGTTCACTGCAGCACTATTTACAATAGCCAGGTCATGGAAGCAACTTAAATGCCCATCAACAGACAAATGGATAAAGGAAATGTGGTATATATACAATGGAATATTATTCAGCCGTAAAAAGGAACGAAACTGGGTCATTTGTTGAGATGTGGATGAATCTAGAGACTTTCATACAAAGTAAAGTAAGTCAGAAAGAGAAAAACAAATATCATATATTAACACATATATGTGGAACCTAGAAAAATCGTACAGATGAACCAGTTTTCAGGGCAGAAATTGAGACCAGATGTAGAGAACAAATGTATGGACAGCAAGGGGGGAAAGCTGCGGGGGGTGGTGGGGGTGGTGTGATGCATTGGGGGATTGGGATTGACATGTATACACTGATGTGTATAAAATTGATGACTAATAAGAACCTGCTCTTTAAAAAAAAAGTGATCAAATGTGTATCATTGGAAAGAAGCAAAAATAGATGTTTACTGTCTAAAAATATATATTTGATTTTTGAAAAAAAAATAAAAATCAACAGAAATTAAAAACTCACCTTTGACCTTACTGAAACCTAGGATCCCTCTCCTGATTTAACTACTGCTTTATTATGTAGCTTTTAAAGACCTTTTCTAATGCATTCATATGCTTCTGAATGTTTGAAAATATTAAATATTATTTTGTTTTATTGAGGTGGATCTTTTCATATGTATGGATACTATATGTATTTCTGGAAATTGTTGTACACAGTTTTACTCTGTCTCAAACTGTATTTTAATCAATGCAAAAAGTTGAAATATTATAAAGAACAATGCTTGGAATACCATATATTTTTTCTTTGATATTTTTAATTGAATTTTTTATATGTAAAAGTCACTTAAAAATGTTAGTGCCAGTTTGTACCAGCTTTCTAGCAGACAACTGGGTAATTGGAAGCATTGATGTCCAGACTCTGTAATTCTCAAAATCCTTGTTGCTTTGGGAATGTTTGGACTTTATTTAAAGTTGATGACAAGATAAACTGTTATTCACTGCATATTATTACACAGACATATTACTGACTTTATTACTCTATTATTAATAGTAGAATTGGCATTTTTACAATAAATATTATAGGGATTCATGTTAAGTAATAAGAATTTTCTTCTGGAAGCAAGATTTTTGAAGCAAATTATGATGTCATAGAGAGAAATTATGTAAATCATTATATACTATCTTAGAATATTGAGATGCTGAAAGGTGACTATAAATAGTGTCGTAAATAAAACTGTTCACTTTCTCTAAAAAAAAAAGAAAAAAAAGAGTTCGAATGCTGCAACTAAGGATCCCACCCGCCACAACAAAGATCCCACATGCCACAACTAAGACCTGGCACAGCCAAATAAATAAATAAATATTTTAAAAAAGAATTCAGTGCCTAGGAAAAATATCCTTCAGAAATAGAGAAGTCAAGTCAGACTCACACAGACACTACACAAACACACTCTCACACCCAAGGTCCAAAGTAAGAGGAACACCAAAGGAAAGTTTCAGGCTAGAGGGAAAAGTTCCCAGACAAGAGAATGGAAGTGCAAAAAAGAATGAAAAGCACTGGAAAAGGTAAATGTGTGGGTAAACATATGAAAAACTATTAACAGTTTAAAGGAATAATAATAATGATGCCTTGTGTAGTTTAACCTAATGACGACGGTCCTACCAAAGGACTGGGTATATATGGATTTGTGAGGTTGGATGTGTGAATAAAAGATACTCTTCCTGGGACATCCCTGGCGGTTCAGTGGTTGGGACTCTGAGCTTCCACTGCAGAGGACACGGGTTTGATCCCTGGTCGGGGAACTGGGATCCCACATGCCTCGTGAGGTGCTCAAAAAAGAAAAAAGATACTCTTCCTCCCAAACTTAAGAAATAATGCAAATTCTCTTATTTACCTAAATTAAAAGACAGGGCTTCCCTGGTGGCACAGTGGTTAAGAATCTGTCTGCCAATGCAGGCCACACAGGTTCGAGTCCTGGTCCGGAAGATCCCACATGCCGCGAAGCAACTAGGCCCGTGTGCCACAACTGCTGAGCCTGAGCTCTAGAGCCTGCGAGCCACAACTACTGAAGCCTGCGCACCTAGAGCCCATGCTCTGCAACAAGAGAAGCCACTGCAGTGAGAAGCCCGTGCACTGCAACGAAGAGTAGTCCCTGCTCACCACAACCAGAAAAAGCCCGTGCGCAGCAACAAAAACCCAACGCAGCCAAAAAGTAAATAAATAAAATTTAAAAGAACTGGCTACCATCTTTTAAAAAAAAGACAAATGATAAGTAAAACATATTCATAAGTTCACAATCCTCATTACAAACCATACTTTCACAGCACTTATTTACACCTTTTACCTCAGCAGCATGTAAAAGACAATCACAGTATGAGTAATTACAAGTTTCATAGGGTACAAAATGTCACTTCCTAACTCCTTTAGTACTTTCCTTTCTTTTCTCTTATTCTACTCTTTTCACCATTAGGAGAATGGTGGAAAGCTTAGATGGTATCAAGTCTCTAGATATATAAGAACTAAAAGCAGGTAATAACTCAGAAAAAAATATGTTCACTTCCTTAAAAAGTGTTCCTTTGAATTTTACATTCTACATTAGCTGAAATATTAGCCTTTATATTAATAATATATAATTTGGGGGTTTTCCTGTAACTAAAATAAATATAGCTACTCATCTTTAAATGATTGTGTAGATGTATGAGTAAGTATACTAGTTTAAAAACTTACAGTCTTTGCTTTTAATATTATATAAACGTGCTAGATTAAGACAAATGCTCTAAAACACTGAAAAAAATGTTTATTAACCATAAACAATCTTTTCAGTATTTGAAACCCTTTTTTAATATAAGTGTAGTATTGATGTTTCTTTTTTAGATTTTTTTTTTCCCTTGGCCACACCGTGAGGCATGCGGGATCTTAGTTCCCTAACCAGGAATTGAACCTGTGCCCCCTGCAGTGGCATGCGCAGAGTCCTAACCACTGGACTGCCAGGAATTCCCATCTTTTTTGGCCTTTTAAATTATTATCTACAGTTTAATAGATGTTTAAATTTTTAAACTTATTTGAATTTAATTCCTCTTAATAAAGCAAAAGTGATTAATAGCCAATTGTTTCCATGACAGAATAAAAAATACTCAAATACTCTACAAAAATACTCATTCACATGGCACAGACCAAATCTAGTTAAGATTCAGAATCATTTTCATGATGGAAATTACTTATGAAAACATTAATATTAAAAATCATGTATTTAAAAGGGCATATTTTCTCAATACAAATTTTCTCACGTCGTACTTTGCTATGGACATATACTTATCACAACAATCCATTCATAATCAATAGAAATTTTTTTAATGCATGTACTTTTTAATATTTATTTTTTGGCTGCATTGAGTCTTAGTTGCAGCACGCAGGATCTTTCGTTGCACTGTGCGGGCTTCTCTCTAGCTGTGGCATGTGGGCTTAGTTGCCCTGGGGCATGTGGGATTTTAGCTCCCCAACCAGGGATCGAACCCGCACCCCCTGCATTGGGAGGCGAAGTCTTAACCACTGGACTGCTAGAGAAGTCCCCACTCTGTAAACTTTTTAAAAAAAATTATTTATATTTTATTTTTGGCTGTGTTGGGTCTTCGCTGCTGCACATGGACTTTTCTCTAGTTGCCGTGAGCGGGGCGCTACTCTTCATTGCGGTGCGCAGGCTTCTCATTGCAGTGGCTTCTCTTGTTGCAGAGCACGAGCTCTAGGCACATGGGCTTCAGTAGTTGTGGCACATGGGCTCAGCAGTTGTGGCTTGTGGGCTCTAGAGCACAGGCTCAGTAGTTGTGGTGCACGGACCTAGTTGCTCCGCGGCATGTGGGATCTTCCCAAACCAGGGCTCAAACCCATGTTCCCTGCATTGACAAGCAGATTCTTAACCACTGGATTCTTAACCACTGCACAACCTGAGAAGTCTGCCACTCTGTAAACTTCTTGAGTCTGCAATTATGTTGCAAATTACTGCAAAGGAAAACATTATTTTTGTTTGAGACTACTCAGACATGCCTTATTATAAAATCATTTCCTGTCATTTCTTTCAACTTGTTTTATTTTTTTGTTTAAAATCTCTTAACTTTGAAATAATCAGGATGCTTTTTTTCTTATTTTCAACTTAGATAAACCAAACAAAAGTAATAGCCATGTAGGATGTTATTTTAAACTTTCAGATTAATTCTATGGGGGTGGTCTATTCTATGGGGAAATTCCAATCCCCTATACCTTTTTTTTTTTTTTTTTTGCGGTACGTGGGCCTCTCGCTGTTGTGGCCTCTCCCGTTGCGGAGCACAGGCTCCAGACGCGCAGGCTCAGCGGTCATGGCTCACGGGCCCAGCTGCTCCGTGGCATGTGGGATCTTCCCAGACCGGGGCACGAACCCGCGTCCCCTGCATCGGCAGGCGGACTCTCAACCACTGCGCCACCAGGGAAGTCCCCTTATACCTTTTGAATCCATGGTAGTATATACAATGAGAAGTAATATCCAGAATGATGGCCGTGCTATATTAAATTATTCGATCAGGGACTTCCCTGGTGGTCCAGTGGATAAGACTCCGTGCTCCCAATGCAGGGGGCCTGGGTTCAATCCCTAGTCAAGGAACTAGATCTCGCATGCCACAACGAAAGATCCCTCACGCCACATCAAAGATCCTGTGTGCCACAACTAAGACCTGGTTTAGCCAAACAAACAATTAAATAAAATTCTTTGATCAAAAATGACTTATAATTATGGACATGTGCCAAATAAGAATGATGAAATACATTTTTAAAAGAACCCTAGAAAGAGGAATTCTCTGACAGTCTAGTGGTTAGGACCTGGCACGTTTATTGCTATGGCCTGGGTTCAATCCCTGGTCCGGGAGCTAAAGTCCCGCAAACCGCTCGGTGTGGCAAAAAAACAAAACTTTCAGGTCAATCCCGAGTTAAGCATAAACATCAATTAACTATAACAGATGTTCAAATTATTCATTATTTGTCTTAATTTGCTAAATATTTATTTTTGGCTGCATCAAGTCTTCGTTGCTGTACACAGGCTTTCTCTAGTTGTGGCGAGCGGGGGCTACTCTTTGTTGCGGCAAGTGGGCTTCTCTTGTTGCGGAGCACGGGCTCTAGGTGTGCGGGCTTCAGTAGTTGTAGCAAACAGGCTCAGTAGTTGTGGCTTGTGGGCTCTAGAGCACAGGCTCAGCAGTTGTGACACATGGGCTTAGTTGCTCCGCAGCACGTGGGATCTTCCCAGACCAGGCTCAAACCAGTGTCCCCTGCACTGACAGGAGGATTCTTAACCACTGTGTCACGAGGGAAGCCCTGCTAAGTACTTTTAATATAAATTGACTTTAAAAATAAAATTAAAGTATTTTGAAATTATATCTCCTCTTAAAATTCTTTGTAAGGCTATTAACTAGTTAGGTATCTAAGACTTAGGATCACCAAAAAACAGGTCGGAAGAGGAGTACTATGGGATACTTGTAGCACCAACTTCACAAAATTCTCCCTAAAAACCCTTAACAGGTGTTTTCACGGGATATGTTTAAAATGGATTTAATTAGATATTTTTTAATTATATGAGATCATCAAAGAAGCAATAAACAAGGTTATCACATTACATGGGAACTTTTTACAAACTTGTCATTTTTATGGTTGCTTCCTACAGAGCAGACAGTAAAATAGTTTTAAATTTACACTCAGTCTTTTGTTTTTTGTTTTGGCCACGCCAGGCGACTTGCGGGATTTCAGTCCCCGACCAGGGATTGAACCACTGCCCTCCACAGTGAAATCGCAGAGTCCTAACCACTGGACCGCCAGGGAATTCCCTACATCCAGTTTAAAAACAAAATTCTCTATTGGAAAGTCCCACAACATCCCTCTACCTACTCTCTCAGCTTGGTGGTCTCCCCCATAAGCAATTTTCTTTGGAAATTACTTTTTAAATATCCATGTTTTATCAATACTTCTAGGTTCGAAAATTACCCAAACCAGGAAATGCTACTTTAAAAGACTATGGCTACTCTCAAGCCACCACAAGGAGAAGCCCGCACACCGCAACAAAGAATAGGCCCCCGCTTGCCACAACTAGAGAAAGCCTGCACACAGCAATGAAGACCCAACGCAGCCAAAAATAAACAAATAAATATATTTTTTGAAAAAGTGAATTGAGAAAAAGATTAATTAAAAAAAAAGACTATGACTACTTTCAAAGTAATCAAATACAATTTTAACCTAAGAAACAATCTGCAAGTGAAAAACCACTGTTTTTCAAGGGGGTAGAATGGCGAGTAAAGCCATGAGATGGTTACAGTGTTTACCAAGAAGACAGTAATGAACCAGGGAGTCTGAAAGTGAGGGTTCATGAAACCAAAGATAGAGCTAGAATGGTAGGCTGGAGCAAGACTGTAAAAGGCCTCAAAGGTCAGGCTAAAACTGTACCTTTCCACATGTAAGCAATGTAAGCCATTAATTAACAGGTCAAAGTGATTAAATACAAATAACAAGTAAGGGAACAGAAGAGACAACCAGTTTAAGTACAAGTTATTAAACCTGGTTTTGGATTTGCTGAGTTTATGAGATTCAAATAAAATTGTATGGAGGGGGAGAATAAATTAAGAGCTTGCGATTAGCAAATACACACTACTAGACATAAAACAGATAAACAACAAGGTCCTACTGTATAGCACAGGGAACTATATTTAATATCTTGTAATAATCTATAATGGAAGAGTATGGAGAAGTACATACATACATATATTAAACTGAATCACTGTGCTGTACACCAGAATCTAACACAACGCTGTAAATAAACTGAATCTCAATTTAAAAAAAATTTTTAATGTACAGTATAATTTCGTGGTCCCAGGGCTAAGTAGCTGTCACACCAATAGAAGAAAGTAAAGTTGAAGGGGAAGAAATAAAGTCGAGCAAGGGTGGGACAAGTCTAACAATTAGCTGCAAAAAATTTCAAGCAGTTTTACTGCATTCTGCAAAAATCAGCAAATGTATCAGTCACAATTATTAACCATGTGGTACAATCTTAAGAGTATAAAGCTAGATATTTCCCGGACCTAGCATCAGTTCTGTGGGGTTTTCTCTAATCTGACTACAAAATTTAGATTCCTTCTAGCCATGTTCAAATCTACACTGCTTAAATTCCAAAACCAAGGTGCACTTTTTCCATGGCTATGAACATTCAACATTTCTTAGCAACCCTTGGCCCTAACACACAAACTATCTCTTGTAGAAATATAAGGAGCCTTCCCCTCATGACAACCAATCACCTAAGGCTTCATTTGAAATGCACAAATACTGGGAGCTCCCTGGTGGCCTAGTGGTTAAGATTCTGGGCTTTCACTTCCTTGACCCGGGTTCAATCCCTGGTTGGGGAACTGAGATCTGGCAAGCTGCACGGCACAGCCAAAAACAAAAAAGTACACAAATATCAATAGTTCCCTGGCACTAAAAATGGTTTAAAGCACTCAAAATCAGACCTTCTGCAGGTTCTAGTCTACAACCAAGTTAAGTATAGAAATGGAAAGTAAACATTTAGAAATTTTATGGTAATTTGACAGTATATTTATGTCTGTTCAAACTAATAATATAAAATTCAGGCTTACATTTTGTATGCCTTTTTTCATCTCTTTATCCTATTGTTTTCATTTTACAAAACATTAGATTGGAAATTGTTTAAAAACAAAACAAACTAGTTTTCTACCAAAGTATGAGAGACACTGGTTTAGATTACACACTCTGGAGCCATGTTACCCAGGTTGTAATCCCAACTCTGCCATTCACAGATATATGGTTTGGTGGGGCAAAACACCATAGTACCAAATAACATAACAATATTATTGGTAACCCATCTCCAGTAGCACTTCCTTATATTTCCCCTTCCTTGCTTCACTATTTTTTAGCTGAATGGCAAAGACCATTTGTGGCTTTAATAAAAATGTAAATGCTATTATGGCCAAGGCAGCTTGGCCATAATATCTCTACCAGTTACTCTACCATAATATCTCTACCAGTTACTAACCCAACATTTCAGTAAACTGAAGGCATTAAATAAAGATATGAAATAATGAACAGAAGGGTGAGCAAAATAAGAACAGGAAAAGATGGTAGTGTTTTATGATTTTTAAAGTGGTTAACACCAATCCTCACACTTCTACCAAACTATGAGTTTTTACTTGATAGGTAACATTTACTAAGCAGTTACTAACAAGCAACAGGCTGCATATTTTTATATACGTTATTCAGTATATTCAATCTTCACAATACTGTGAAACTACTACTCTCTCCACTCTTCAAATTTAAGCCCTGCGAAGTTAACAAGTCTTATCTATATTCTACATTTTACTGCAGGACTGTCAAGATTCATAGCTAGGGATACTATGTGTCCAAATTTTACCTGTTTGTCGTTTCAGCATAATTATTATTACTAAAACCCTGGTTCACTCTCACAAGTGCCCAACATTGGATAATAAATTGTATATTGTTACCAAGGTACTCTTTCCAGGCAGCATAACCCTACAGTATGTACTATGCTTTGTACCACGGCCTCAGGCTCAACACTTTCACTATCTTCCAAGTGCATGCCACTGCCAATAAATTAGAAGAAAGGCATGAATGGTACACTTCACTCTTCAAACACACACACACAAACACACACACACATACACACACACACAATCCCACTACTAGGGGAAAAAGCAAGTAAACACCAATGATTGATTATACTGATTTTATATTATGCAAGACAGTGTACTAAATGCCTATGTGATCAAAATATCTTAGAAATACCGGTAAGCATATATAAAAGCTACCTTTTATGGATACAAATAATTAACTCTAAGAAGATTATTTTTTAATACAACATATGTAAATAGACTTCAGGATACTTTACTCTTCCTTTTAGTATCCAAACATTCAGTTCCCAGGTCTCTTTTTAGTAAAGATACATTTCCCCCAGCACTCTCCCATATGTAAATTAGTATAATAAATTAACTAGTACACAAAAACAAATAAAGCCTCACCACCTGCCTTGTAAGGAATGAAAAAAAATCTGGTGTAAACAGTGAAAATTATCACAAATAATTAAACCAACTGTTTTCAGTGTCAGTTTTCAAATATACCTATAGTAAAGGAATACCAGCTAATCTGGCATCACTCATCAGGAAAAGTGCAGCTGTGGATTTTGCAGGTCTTCTTCCTTGTCTGTAATAAAGGATCAAATTGGTGACCTTTGTGCCATAAACTAAAAAGTCGAAGTAGATAAACAACATATGTAGATTCAGCAAAATACAAACCTTTTAAGTTTAGAACACTGCTCAAATGGAGAATTTATTTTTCATGTAAAGGACTGTGAGATCCCATATATCAATTCTGATTCAAGACAGTACTTTTTAACATTCCTTTTTACTAATATAATATGACACCTAAACAATAATATTGAAAGCTGAGGTACAGAGGGAAGAGCTTTGACCATCTGCACAAATTGTGTTGTGTCTAAAAATTACGACAAAATTTAATAGCTGTTCAATTAATTATTTAAGTAATAATAATGTAATTATCTGACTAAAACTGATGACTAGCCCTAGACTTTTAAGTGAACAGAGTTAAATTTGCTATGCTACAGCTAAAAGTTTGTATTTCTGGATAGTCAGCAAATTACACTTAACCACATTCTACTAATAAAAAAATTCCTATAGGTCACATTTGAATTTCTTATCTTCTAGAATATAATTTTAAAACTAGAAAGACTTGTAGGCATCTTGTTACATTTAAAATAAACTAATTCCTAAAGGAACACTAGTATCTGTCAACCAAATTACTCTGCACATCTTAATGTAGCTTAGGGCAAGACTACAAATTCAGGAAGTGTGACAGAGACATAAGAAATAACAAACATGTATGATCAAGAATGATGAGATTAACAATAAAATTTAAATGTCAATACTACTTAAACCAAAGGCTACCAGAAGATTCACATTTTTTAAATAACTAAGGAGAAATTTATATAAGTTGAACATTATACAAAAGTAAAAATTAGTGCTTCAAAATAACATTAAAATGATGTTAGGACAAACATTTACATTGCACAAAATTATATTGGTTCCCGTAACATGATGATTTCTATTTCATTCATTCTTTAAAGATTTATAATTACAATTTGAAAGGCAAACATTTTAAAGAATTTAACTGCTGCTTCTTTTAAAGTTTATTCCTTTTAAAACTTTGAAAAGCATAACTAAAATTTAATGATACTGGTTAAATATTTGTTTAAAAAAATCAATTTTAGGGACTTCCCTGGTGGCACAGTGGTTAAGACTCCACGCTCCCAATGCAGGGGGCCCAGGTTCAATCCCTGGTCAGGGAACTAGATCCCACATGCATGCCGCAACTAAGAGTTCGCATGCCACAACTAAGGAGCCCGCCTGCCACAACTAAGACCTGGCGCAATCAATTAAAAAAATAAATATTTTTTAAAGTCAATTTTAACATGTCAGCTAAACAAATAAGCAGTTTAATTCTTTTTAAATTCCATGTGTTAGTTTTTTTAAAGTTCTGTAATGTTAAAAGTTAAAATTTCAATGTAAACTATGGTTTAATAAGAAAATTAGATTTATCCTTTTATTCTCCAAGTATTTAAACCATTTTTCAAAAGAAATCAACCGGGCTTCCCTGGTGGCGCAGTGGTTGAGAGTCCGCCTGCCGATGCTGGGGACATGGGTTTGTGCCCCGGTCCGGGAAGATCCCACATGCCGCAGAGCGGCTAGGCCCGTAAGCCATGGCCGCTAAGCCCGCGTGTCCGGAGCCTGTGCTCCGCAATGGGAGAGACCACAACAGTGAGAGGCCCGCGTACCGCAAAAAAAAAAAAAAAAAAAGAAATCCACCAATATTTCTTTAAAAATTAGAAAACCAGGTACTACAGTCACTGTTTCAAATGTCCCCAGGTTTATAGAGTATGACTATATCCTTTCACTTAAGTTAATGAACCATCCAAACTTCCAAATATAAAAACTTCTATATTCTTTAACCCAGTTATACTTTTAAGAGGTTTCTTCAAAGGAACTGTCAGGACAATAAAAGCTTTATATATTTTATATCAGGAAGGAAAACTAGAGGCAATATATATATTAAAAAATACGACCGAAAGGTAACAGATAAATCATGGTGTTTATAATATAGGCACTAGAAGTGATGTTTGGAAAATCATTTTAAAATGTTAACATAAAAGTAGAAAAAAGATGTCAGGACTGAATAATGAGAACTTTACTTTTGTGGGGGAGGGCACTTTATTTTTAATTTAACCAGTCCCAAATAAACGTGGTACATCCAGACAATGCAATATTATTCTGCACTAAGAAATAAGCTAACAAGCTGTGAAAAGACATGGAGGAATCTTAAATGCATATTACTAAATGAAAGGAGGCTTAAGAGACTATCTACTGGGTTTCCCTGGTGGCGCAGTGGTTAAGAATCCACCTGCTAATGCAGGGGACACAGGTTTGAGCCCTGCTCCGGGAAGATCCCACATGCCACAGAGCAACTAAGCCTGTGCACCACAACTACTGAGCCTGCGCTCTAGAGCCTGTGAACCACAACTACTGAGTCCACGTGCCACAACTACTGAAGCCCGCGTGCCTAGAGCCCGTGCTCTGCAACAAGGGAAGCCAACACAATGAGAGGCCCGCGCACCACAACGAAGAGTAGCCCCCGCTCGCCACAACTAGAGAAAGCCCGCAGGCAGCAACGAAGACCCAACACAGCCAAAGAAATATATAGAAAAATAAAATAAATATATAAAAAATAAAATATTAAAAAAAACTATAGACTGTATGATAACTGTATGATAAGAACTATATTTCTGGAAAAGACAAAACTACAGGGACAGCAAAAAGATTAGTGCTTGCTGGGGGTTAGGGAGGAAGAGGGATGAACAGACAGAAGATTTTTAGGCAGTGAAAGTACTCTGTATGAAACCTATAATGCTAACTGTGTTATTCCACATGTGTCCAAACCTACAGAATATACAACACCAAGAGTGAGTCATGATGTAATGTACAGACTTCGGGTGATAATGACATGTCAATGTAGGTTCATCCAGTGTAACAAATGTACCCCTCTGGTGTGGAATGTTGATTGTGGGGGACACTGTGGATGTTGGGGCAGGAGGTATGTACCCTCCTTTCTATTTTGTAGTGAACCTAAAATGGCTCTAAAAAAGTCAAAGGAAAAGAAATAGACACAAAGAGAGACATGGTGAGAAAAAAGAATCCACAAACAAGTAAAGCAAAATATTAACCAGAGAACATGTTGTTGGGATTGCAGATTATTTTTTCTTCATACAGAGCTAAGTGTTCCAAATTTATTGTAACAAAATTATACTGAAGCCAAATATACAGAGACTCTACTCCTGGACTGTTCAGTCTGTTCCAAAGATGTCAGTCCCCACTTGCACCAATATCACATTTTTATAAGTTACCTTTGTTGAATAATGTTTTTTTCTCCATGTAGGGCAAATTATCCATTCCCCTTTTCTCCTCCTTTTCAAAAATTTACTGCTAATTCTCATTTGTTTATTCTTTCAAATAAACTTGCAAACTTTTTCTCTAAAGGGCCAGAGAGTAAATATTTTAGGCTGGTAAACTTCTATCACTTATTCATTGTTTTGTTTTACTTTTTGAAATAAAAACCATTCTTGGGACATCCCTGGTGGCACAGTGGTTAAGAATCCACCTGCCAATGCAGGGACACTGGTTCGATCCCTGGTCCGGGAAGATCCCAAATGCCATGGTGCAACTAAGCCTGTGCACCACAACTACTAAGACTGCGCTCTAGAGCCCTCGAACCACAACTACTGAACCCGCGTGCCACAATGACTGAAGCCCACGCGCCTAGAGCCTGTGCTCCGAAAGAGAAGCCACCACAATAAGTGTGAGCACCGCAACAAAGAGTAGCCCCCACCTGGCGCAACTAGAGGAAGCCCATGACCCAGTGCAACCAAAATAAATTAAAAAAAAAAATCTTAGCTAGCAGGCCACACAAAAGCAGCCCTAAGGCCAGCTTGAGAACCCCAGCATAAAGTGTAGCTTCCCAATAAGAACCTGCTGTATAAAAAAATAAATTAAATTTAAAAATTCAAAAGAATAAAAATAAAGTGTAGCTTCCCACCCCACTGGCAAAGATTTTGGAGTTTTGACTCAGTTTATACTGAATTTACACATAAAATTCAGGAAAAATTAACATCTTTCCAACATTAACTCTTTCAAAAGCAAATTATGTGATTAAGTGATTCTTCACTTATTAAAGTCCTCCACTGTAGTTCTCAGAGCTGTACTGCTTTTATTTATGAATCCTGCAAACTAACTGTTAGGGTTTATAATTCCTGGGCACTTGAAGGCTCTGGCATTTGGGTATATGAATGCTGCAAAGAACTTGCTAGGTTTATTATTCCTGGCGTTTTTTGCCTAAAGAAAAACTAAAAAAACTACCACTAGAATGCAACAAAAAGTTACTTTTAAAATGTGGTAATAAGTGTTAGTTCTTTATTTCTTTTATGTTCAGTAATCCAGTAACTCTTAGGTTAAGAGAGAGGGGGGTTAAGCACTCAAGAGTGCATGGCACATGATAGACACTCAAATGTTTCAATAAATAAATGGTTTAATTCTGTTCCCTCTCAAAACCCCACTAAAACTATAGTAATTTACCAAAAAAAAAAAAGAAGCCCACAACCATGGGAAGAGCAGAGAAAAAAGAACTGGAATGTAGATGGAAAGGGCTAAGTAATTAATATACACCTTAAAGTCTCCTGGCAGCACCTTTCAGAACTGGGAGTGAAGGAAGGGAGTAAATTAAAAAGAATCCAGGGAAAGTTGTTCGGGAAATAACTAGATCCCTCCATCCCCTCCCCCTACTCCAAGTCCCTAGCCTTGCTGCCATGAGTTCAAAAAGAAAAAGAAAAGAAGCAATTTGGAGGTAACAGACAGGCAGGGAATAGAAAATGCCTTTAAAAATATGTACCTATATATATCCTCAAAAGGATGTTAAGATTTTGCATGCACACAATTACAGGAAGCTATAAAAATGAACATTCAGAAGACCAGAGAGAGAGAACATCTGGAAATTAAATTTATGAGGCAGAAAAGGTTGGAAAATAAATTTCCCAGAAAACCAAACAGAAAGAGATGGAAAATGAGAGCAAAATTTAAATGAGAGTGAGAGTGCATCAGAGCTCGCAGACACTAACGAACCACTGCAGTAGATTCAATATCTGAATAACTGTTTCAAAGAGAAACGGGAGAGGAAAATCACCAATAAATCTCTCAGAAGTGATGGATAGGAGTTGCTATATTAAAGTCCAATAAGTACCCAGCACAATAGATGACAACACTCATACTAGAGCATGTCATTGTGAAATGGGGACAAGGAAAGACTCTATAAATTTCTGGTGAGTAGAAGGGAACTGGTCACATTAAAAAAAAAAAAATAAGTCATCAGAATAATTCCTGAGTTATCAACAGTTACAAGAGAAGATGACCATGGAACTTCAAAATTCTGAAGAAAAGAATTCTACACCCAGCCAAACTACAGATATGATATTGTTCAATAGGCATAGTCTCAAAAATCTTTAATAACCCTCATGTACCTTTTCTCAAAAAAGTTCTGGAAGATGTGATCCACCAAAGTGAAACAAGTAACCAAATAAGAGGAAAACAAGAGATACAGCAAACAGAGGAGTGCAACACAGAAGTCATGTGAGAGCAAATAAGGAACATAGTCAAAAGAGATCCAAAAAAGACAGGTGTGCACCAGATATAGAGAGCCAACGGTCTAGACTGGAGCAATGTGATTCAGGCTACATTCATTGCTGTTATGACCAAGAGGCTTACTATTGTACCTTTCATTAAAAAAACGACTGCCATGTGTCTGGCCTGGACATTTTTTTTTTTGGTATTTTTTAAATTGTAAATTTATTATTTTTAAAAATTTATTTACCTATGGTTGCATTGAGTCTTCGTTGTGGTGCACGGGCTCCTCACTGCGGTGCTTCTCGTTGCGGAGCATGGGCTCTAGGCACACGGGCCTCAGTAGCTGTGGCTCGCGGGGCTCTAGAGCACAGGTTCAGTAGTTGTGGCGCACAGGCTTAGTTGCTCCGCAGCATATGGGATCTTCCCAGACCAGGGCTCAAACCTGTGTCCCCTGCACTGGCAGGCAGATTCTTAACTACTGCACCACCAGGGAAGTCCCTGGCCTGAACATTTATGTACCCGTAACTCAGCTTAAAAATATGTTAACATGGACTTCCCTGGTGGCGCAGTGGTTGAGAGTCCGCCTGCCGATGCAGGGGACGTGGGTTCGTGCCCCGGTCCGGGAAGATCCCACATGCCGTGGAGCGGCTGGGCCCGTGAGCCATGGCCGCTGAGCCTGCGCGTCCGGAGCCTGTGCTCCGCAACGGGAGAGGCCACAACAGTGAGAGGCCCATGTACTGCAAAAAAAAAAAAAAAAAAAAAAAAATATATATATATATATATATATTTATATATATGTTAACAAAGCTCCTTTTTCCTCTTCTGTGCCCTGCTCCCTGGAACAGCTCAGAATTTCACACCAGAATTAACCTATTCTTAAATAAGATACAGAGCAGCTCACTCGAAGAGACCACTCTCCTAACTGAAGGCTCTGCCTGGCCCATACCACAGCCCCAGCACATAACTGTAGAGTCCTTTGTTTCCCAGAACATGTTCATGATCTTGCCCACTCGTTTTCCCAAGATGGGCTCTAGTAAAAATTCCAGGAAGCTGAAGCCAAACTATAACCCAGAAATGGTGTTTAGCTTATCTTAGGAACCTACTTGCAACAGTAGCAATACCGTGCTTTCCCTACACATTATCTAAGTTTTTAGTTTTTCAAAACTAAAATACTTAGCTGAAAGATATACACACTGGAGATTAAACTCTAAAGATAATTATACTGTAAAAAAAAAAATTCAAGGGAATGACTAACATGAAAGTCAGAACAGTGAGTAGGGAAGGAAGCAAAGAAATGAAAATGTGATCAGAGTGTAAGATTGAGGTCCTGGGGCTTCCCTGGTGGCGCAGTGGTTAAGAATCTGCCTGCCAATGCAGGGGATACGGGTTCGAGCCCTGGTCCGGGAAGATCCCACATGCCGCAGACCAACTAAGCCCGTGAGCCACAACTACTGAGCCTGCGCGCCACAACTACTGAGCCTGCACTCTAGAGCCCATGCTCCGCAACAAGAGAAGCCACCGCAATGAGAAGCCCATGCACCGCAACAAAGAGTAGCCCCTGCTCCCCGCAACTAGAGAAAGCCCGTGCACAGCAACAAAGACCCAACACAGCCAAAAATAAATAAAAATTAAGAAAAAAAATTTGAGGTACTGATGTTGTCTTATGTGATGGGTACATGGGTCTTCAGGTTATTACTCTAAAACTTACGTACAAATGTATTTCACCTTTTTTCTACATATAAGCATCTCGCTATTAGAAAAGAGAGGATCTCTAACAACAACAACAAAAAACAATTGTAGCATGATGGACAACAAGAGTCACAGAAGTGTTTTATTTGACCAGTAGTTTTTTAATTTTCAATTTGTTGCCAAAACATTCACCTTACAGATATACTACCCCATGTGTAGAATGACACAGGTAAAGGGTTATTCATCACAGTACTGGAATAGCAAATGGTTCCAAAGCAAGTTACATGGCTAAGCCCAGTGGGGATGGGGGGGCTGTAGACTACTCAAAGTTATGGATACAGGGAAGTATGATTCTTT
This sequence comes from Orcinus orca, assembly GCF_937001465.1. Classification (NCBI taxonomy): domain Eukaryota; kingdom Metazoa; phylum Chordata; class Mammalia; order Artiodactyla; family Delphinidae; genus Orcinus; species Orcinus orca. Next base: position 18,993,472 of record NC_064562.1, read on the forward strand.
AGGGGGCATAGCTAACAATCTTCCATACCTGCAAATTTTCTATTGCCTTTCTCAAATAATAATAGTAGTTACCAATCTTTCTAATTGTTCAATTTATCACCTAGTCCTTGGCTCACCTGGTATGGATCACATAGCCACACCAATAAACACAAACGGTACTATAATTTATCCCCAAATTAACGATCACATTCCCTTTTACAATCTATACAGGATTATAAACTCGAATATACTTATATGCCTTAATTGAACCCTAGCAAATGTTCATCAGTATAGAAATAAAAATGTTTTAAGACCAAACCATGTAATACATACCATCAGAAAAAAAGTGAAAGCTTTGTGTTTACATGTAATGCTCTAAAAAATATATTACTAACTGAAAAACACAATGTGCCAGAATAGTGTAGAGTTGGCTACCATTTATTTTTTTGAAAGAATATACAGCTGACCCATGAACAACGTAGGGGTTAGGAGCACTGACCCTCTACACAGTCTTAAATCCACACATAACTTTACAGCCAGCCCTCCTCATCCAAGGTCCCACATTTGCAGATTCAAACAACCGCAGATCACATAGTACTTTAGTACGTATTAAGTGAAAAAAATCCGTGTATGTATAAGTGGAGCCATGCAGTTCAAACCCATGTTGTTCAAGAGTCAACTGCAAATCATATTTGCTTGTATATATAGTTGTCCCTCGACATCTGTGGGGGACTGATTCTAGGATCCTCTCAGATACCAAAATCTATAGATGTTCAAGTCCCTTATATAACATGGTATAGTACAGACAGCTCTCCAAAATTTGATCCACAGCTGGTTGAATCCTCAGACGGAAATCCATGGATGGGGGGCCAAATGAATACAAATCTCTACAGAAAGATATGAACTGACCATGGTGGTTGCCCCTAGAAGTGATCCACCTGGATGGGATCAGCTTGAGAAGACTTCACTGTATACTCTTTTGTACAAAATTTGAGTTGTGGACAATGTATACAATGGGCTACTCACCCACACATTTTCTTAAACAGCAAAACAAGGTCATAGGACAATTGTAATTTTAGGACAATTTTAATTGTCCATACAAGACCAAATAATTATCTTTGGAAGTTTAAAATACAGAGAGAAAATAATTAAAAACTAAAATACAGAGAGACATTTTCTAGAATAAAATTAAAAAAATAACTTGCCCAACCAAACTGGTCTTTGTCATATTCAGTTGTACCTTACAAAGTTATAATACAACATGTGTTTGTATACAGGAGGATATGCCTAGATTTACAGCCACATTGTCCAATTTGGTATCCCCTAGCTACATATGGAATTAAATTTCAATTAATTAAAAAATACAATTAATACAAGTTTAAAATTCATCTCCTGGGTTGGATTAGTCTTATTTCAAGTGCTCAATAGTGCCGCTAGTGGCTACCGTATTGGTCAGCACAAATATAGAACACTTCCATCATCACAGAAAGTTCTCTTGGACAGCCTTTTTTAAGAAGAATCCTCAAAAAAACTGGTTAATACTGGATGCTCTGGAGAGGAGAACTAGGTGACTGGAGAAAATAGATAGGAGATAGGTTTTTTACACCAGTAAGACAGGACTTTGCCTGTGCCAGGCAGCACCCTTAATGTTTCATGTTAACTCACTTAATCCTTACTGTACTTCAACTTCAATATAATTAGTTTCCTTTGTAATCCTATGTATTTTATTTAATTTAAAAACATTATTCTGAAAATGAGGTCACAGGCTCCAGCTCTTTACAGCTAAAAGGATCCATCTGAATTTTGGAACATGAGCATTTATTACTCATCTTCAAGAAAAAAGCTATTTAAAAAAGCTAAAATACCATTATCTATAAACCAAAACCCAAAAGAGATTTTACTAAATATTATTTTAAAATACGTCACACCAGTTTAAAAGAAAAAATAAAATGTATCGCTCCTAATCTCATCATGCCATCACCCATAAACCATCTGATACATCCTTTCAGATATGATTTTATGTTTATTTGTGTATAATGATGACCTATGCATCAATTTTATCCATAAGGTAAGAGTTTTGCTGAAGGCAAAGAGTTGGACATTTTAGTTTTGGTTGAATTTTAGTTTTTTTTTAAAGTATAGTAATAAAGCTTGAAGATAGGACCTGGGTTGGAGTTCTACCTCTCTCACTTAGGAACTATGTGACCTTGGTAGAAACTTTTTAATTTAATTTTAAAAAGCTTTAAAATTAAAAAAAAATCACTTGAAATATGAATTTCTCACCTATAAAAAGTATTTATCCCACAATATTAAGATTTACAAAAAATTAAGATATTTTATCTTTCTATTAAAATATTGACCTTAATTAATACTTTGTTATTAGACTGTGGTTACATAAGCTGTTGCCCTAAGATGACCCATGTAAAACCCCGAATTTTTTATAGCAATACTAATATCAGTTCACATAAATACTAAAACTTATTGACTGTCACTGTAATAAGCAGAGCACAGAAAAATTTCTGTAATTTCTAATTTCTGTATAGCATTTTGTATGAACACATTTAAAATATGTAACTAAATACATTTTAGCTTTAAAGATTACTGCAGGGCTTCCCTGGTGGTGCAGTGGTTAAGAATCCGCCTGCCAATGCAGGGGACACAGGTTCAAGCCCTGGTCCTGGAAGATCCCACACGCAGAGCAACTTAGCTTATGCGCCACAACTACTGAACCTGCGTTCTACAGCCCGTGAGCCACAACTACTGAGCCTGCGCACCTAGAGCCCGTGCTCTGCAAAAGAAGCCACCGCAATGAGAAGTCTGCACACCATAAGGAAGAGTAGCCCCACTTGCTGCAACTAGAGAAAAACTGCGCGCAGTAACGAAGACCCAACGCAGCCAAAAATAAATAAATTTATAAAAATAAATAAAAGTAAAGATTACTGCAAAGACATGAGTTTCAGAGAAATCTTATGGTCTTATTACTTCTACATTCCCCAAATAATTTAGCTTTTAAGACTAGCAACATACTACAACTGAAACTTTTTCAAAACTGCTTGACTCTTTGCCAGACCTTTCACCAAAATTACTAAAAGTACAAAGGTAGATGAGAGTAAATTCCACGTTTGCAAATTTTTTTTCAATTTCACTACACTGTTTTCACTAGCAAAATATTTTAACTGGCAAAACATATGAATTGACAGGTCCAGAAACCAAATGAAAAGGGGGAGAAGAAGAGTGACCATTCACTTCCTTTAGAAATCAACGCACAAAGTTCTGGACTAGTATGGCCAGTATAACTACTTGTTTAGTCCTCAAATTTAGACACCAAGGTGATATTTTCTTCTTGGTGATATTTTCTTAAGATTCTATACTTTGGATATCAGTTAGCCAACACTGTAGTACAACAGAAACTAAAAATAAATGTCCACATACTTTTAGAGCTGTAGCAAAATATCTATTAAGTTTATCAAATTAATCTTTCCAAGTCACACAAGGAACACACGTTAAATGCCTATGGGAAAGACAGTGTCATGGTTAAGAACACACACTCTGGAACATGGTTGCTTTAGTTTGAACTCCACCCCACCACTTATTAGCTCTGTGATCTTGGGCAAGTTAGTCACACAAAGTTACTTCATCTCTCCGTGCCTTGGTTTCCTCAACTGTGAAATAAGAATAATACCTACCTCATCGATTTGCTGTTAAAAATTAAATGAATAAATATATGTAAAGCACTTAGTAAGGTGCCTGACATACAGTAAGTGCTTTGTGTTAGCTATTATTAAGATATAAAGATCACCTACATTAAAAATCACTGTTACAGACTGTGTTTAAAATATCATTTTTATTCAGTTGCTTAGAACTCTAAATCTATAGCCCTGGAAATTCGATGCTGGGTCATAATTTGTCATAATTCCATAGAAACTTACTGAACACAGTAAGCCAAAACTACAGCTTCCTACTGTTTCTATGGAAGATGTATCAAAAGTTCCAACTGGGAAAAACAATCTTATTTTTCTGACCACATTCTCAGGTTCTAGAAGGGACTACTTAGTACTTAAGAGACAAAAGCCATCCTTTCTTTTTTCTCTAGGCATGTACAGGAACTTTTAAAGAAACACTAGTGATTTTTACAGTAAGGAGCAGGAAGACTATCTGTGGGTTATGGGTCATAAGCCTTGTATTTCTTAATAATGGCAAAGAAATAATAAAGTCGGCTATGTAAATCTCCTAGCAAAGAGAGGAAAAAGTGAGTACAACTTTGCATGGATACACCTACATGCAGCACACCTATGGAATATTAACTTTATCTAGTTCTTTTTTTAAAAATAAATTTATTTATTTTTGGCTGTGTTGGGTCTTCACTGCTGTGAGCGGGGCTACTCTTCATTGTGGTGCACTGGCTTCTCATTGAGGCAGCTTCTCTTGTTGCAGAGCATGGTCTCTAGGCGCACGGCCTTCAGTAGTCGTGGCACGCGGGCTTCAGTAGTCGTGGCATGTGGGCTTCAGTAGTGTGGCTCACAGGCTCTAGTGTGCAGGCTCAGCAGTTGTGGCGCACAGGCTTAGTTCCTCCGCGGCATGTGGAATCTTCCCAGACCAGGGCTCGAACCCATGTCCCCTGCATTGGCAGGCGGATTCTTAACCACTGCGCCACCAGGTAAGTCCCCTATCTAGTTCTTCATAACTGATAAATTTTCATCCCTGAATAGTGCATTTGAAAATCAAAACCACTATATCTTATTGCCATTTTTCAGCCAGACTTAGAAATTTCCATCTTCAAGGTCACACAGATATTAAAATTAGACTATAATTCAGGCTCGTTTCCACTTCTCAAAAAACTCTCTATGACAAAAATGGAGCAACTCAGAGGTACCAGAGGAGCAAGGAAGTTTCTAATAGTAGCAGAGAAGTAATAGAAGAAATTACCATTGCTAGAACAAGTACTTCACAGGTTGCTTGTTATATCCAGGACTGCTGGTACTTCTCCTATATTCTTAACCTTATATAAATTAAATAGAATACTTAAAAAAAAAATTTGCATAGAATTTTCTGTCCAAATTGGATTAAGGTTACATAATTCATTAAACATTTTATTCTCTGCAACTTTGGTGTGTAAAACTATGTCTATTTCTAAACTGGACTTCTCTAAGTCAAATAATTAGGCATAATTTTAATTCAGAGTAAAAAACAAAGTGAAATCTAAAATATAAACACCGGAACTAAATTTGTTTGGTTTATGAATGAACTTTGATATACTGGGTTCTTTCTTTTTTTTTTTTTTTTTGCAGTACGTGGGCCTCTCACTTTTGTGGCCTCTCCCGCTGCGGAGCACAGGCTCTGGAAGCTCAGGCCCAGCGGCCATGGCTCACGGGCCCAGCCGCTCCGCGGCATGTGGGATCCTCCCAGACCGGGGCACGAACCTGCGTCCCCTGCATCGGCAGGCGGACTCTCAACCACTGCGCAACCGGGGAAGCCCCTGGGTTCTTTCTTAAAGCAAAAATATGCATATTAATTTGCAAGGTCTGCTTGTTAATCCATTAGTCTTTGGTTAGCAAAAATACATGGCATTATATAACAACATATTTGTCAACACGTATTTAAGACTTATTTACTTTTAATAAACTCTTTGCAATACAAAACGTGTTTCTAAAGGATAAAAAAAGGAAACATTAGATCAGCTGACTGTCCAAGTTGATTCCATTTATGAAACTAATGTACAGTTTAAAAAATTCAAGAGATACAATGTAAAAACAAGTAAAATTATATACCTTCAGTTTAACTAAAGAAACCAAAATCTCTTACCTTTAAAAGAACTACAAGTCAAAAAAACCCCAATAATGAAGAATGAAGAATGAAGATAAAAGCTGCCAAAACCCACGACCCACTGGAGGTAAGATGGCCTGCCACCTTCGCCAACTGGTATTAAGTCTAACTTTGATCTACCCACAAAGTCTAATTTTGACCTAACCACAATTTAAATGCCAACAGAATAGGAGAGTATTGTTTATCCCAATGTTCAAAACTTTGCCATATTACCTGTTAAGAGGTAAAATGCTGCCTTTAATATACCTATCAAGCTTGTCAACAAGTTTAATATTTGTAAGCCACTTCTTTTATGTGTCTGTGTGTATTTTGTTGTGGGGTTTTTTGTTTTTTTTGGAAGTATAGTTGATTTACAATGTTGTGTTAGTTTCAGGTGTATTAGCAAAGTAATTCAGTTATATATATATATATATACACACACACACGTGTGTATATATGTACATATTTTTTCAGATTCTTTTCCATTATAGGTTATTATAAGATACTTAATATAGTTCCCTGTGCTCTATAGTAGGTCCCTGTTGTTTATCTGTTTTATACAGTGTGTATCTGTTAATCCCAAACTCCTAATTTATCCCTTCCTCCTCCCTTTCCCCTTTGGTAACCATAAATTTGTTTTCTATGTCTGTGAATCTATTCCTGTTCTGTAAATAAGTTCACTTGTATAATTTTTTTAGATTCCATGTAAGCCACTTCTTAATCTAAATGATCTTATACACACACACTTGAGAAGCGCACAATATCAAACTGAAAATGACTGATATTTTACTTAATTTCCATAAATAAAAATTCCCTGAATGCCTTCAAAGGTGGGACAAGCAGAAAAAACCCATGACTCTAGGTGCTTCTGATTATGCTCAGCAAAAAATAAGGAAACTCACAAGCTAGCTGAAATAGCAATGAACAAATATGCTTTTGTAGGCTTTTACATGGATACCTCAATTGCAGCAAATACTAATCAGCTGCTTAAAAAATATATATATACCACTATTTAAAATTGTCAAAAAGAATTCTAAATGACTAACCTGTGGACAAAGGTGCATTAAAAGTACTTTAAAGTTGCACTTTTCACTAAAAATAAACACAAGATTATTTTACATGCATCCTCACTCTATTATAGCTTCAATCTGGCTTTTGACTTTCACACACTAAGTTTTTAGGTTCCCTACTCCCCAAATTTAAATGCAGCATTGAAATCTCCCTGGGGTCAGCACTAGAAGGAATGCTATACTGCTGGAAATTAAGTTCCTAAAATTTACACTGAACAAGGTATAGAATCACATTTTGTATAACTCTGTATCCTAAAGAACACTTGGTACAAGGTCCTAAACGTATCAGGGACTATAAATATTTACTGACTCAAAACAGTCCTTCAACACTTTTTAGTTTTGTTCCATGTTGTTGAAACAAAACAGCATAGCCTGCAAAACCCAAAGGCCCTAAATGTTACTGAAACTTCACAGACTACATTGTTTTATTGTTTAGAGGTTTTAGCCTTGCCCTTATTACCAGCTGTAATGCTTTTACTGACGCTGGTACGGTCGGTAGGAGAGTTGATCCAGTCAGAAGTAGTATCAGAGCCCATAAAAGGGTTTTAAGTTGAAGTTTTACATATTTATCTTTTATCTATTTAACATTAATGTTCTAAAAATCATTTAACTGTATCAGAAACTTAATAAAGTTTTGTAGTCAACCTAATTTCCAGGAATGTAAATAAACACTGGTACCAATAAAAGAATAAGTAACCAAGCAGGAAATGTGCCTTAAGTTCTGGCAACAAGGTAAGGATAGTGTTTAAGTCAATGTAATGAAAAATAAGCATTTTTGTATTCTATAGACCTTTTCATAACTAATTTTTTAATAGTTATAAAAGTCTTTAAAAAGTCAAAGCAAATTGGGAAGCCATTATCAAAATCACAAACTACCATTAAAGATATATGAAAATATCCGGCAACCAAGGTCCAGAACTGGTTCCAGGGTATCAAAGGTTTTCTGGTTAATGTATTATGCCTCTAAAATATCACTTAGATGCAACATTCCTGAAACGGCAACACAGACCTAGAAGTTTCAGGGAGCCACTGCCGGCAAACCCAAACTATGACAAAGATACTCCCTCCTTCGGACGGTTATCAATCAACTTGGTGCTCTGGGATCAGCTTGCTTGAAAGAAGTTTAAGATGGTGCCCAAACTGGGAGAGAAACCAGTAGAACGGATAAAGAGAAAATCAAATGGAAAAGTAACTTTAAAAGTTAAGTTCCTATTTCCAATAATCTGTGCCTGAGGAACCTTCCAGACGAAAAAGACAGACTCGGAAGAACAGACGGATCTACACCCACTCGCATTCTCTGAGGCGTGAGCACTGCGCGGAAACGATGAATGAATGGGAAACGGGCGCGTGTGAAATGCAGCAGGTCCGGCCGGCAACCAGACCAGCAGCAGCTATCCGTAGGCCTCGCTCCTCCCCCTTCCCTCCTCCATGACAGCCCAGCCTCCAGCATGGAGGGGCGAGGACAATGTGATCCCCCGGCTAACCACCACCACCACCCTTCATCCTACTCGCAGAGCTTTACCCTGTGACATGGGGTTCTCCTTCCCACTCCAAACCCTTCTCGCCTCCCCTGCAGCCCACCCCGGCGACTCTCGGACGCGCCGGCGTAACATGCGCTGGCCGCTCTCGGCTCCCCTAGGCGAGGTCGAAGCTTCTCCGCGCACGCCGCGGCACCACTCCCGCCCAACTCACCCTAGGGCAACGCGCGCCCACCGGCTCCCTGGCCCACCAGTCTAAGGAGTTCCGGCGCGCGCCCCGCACCCGAGCCCTGGGCTAGAGCGAGGGAGGTAGACACGGAAAGGCTGCCCCAAGGCTCCCTCCATCTCATTCCAGGCCGGTTCGCCGCCCACCCTCCCTGCGGATCCGGGCGCCAGCTCGGAGACGACCCAGCGCCCTCCTATCCCGAAGACACAATTCCCACACACCTAGCCCAGGGCCCAGGTCGCCCTCCACCCTCGAACCCCCTCGCGGCTCCGCCTGAGGCGCCGCCCCTCCCCCACACCTCTCCGCGAGCTCTCGGGCCCCCACCAGAACGTGGGCTCTACACGCCGTCGCGGCCAACCTCCGGGGCGCCCCCAGTTGTCCGCGGGGAGGTCAGGCCCACGAAGAGGGGGAGGGGGCGGCAAGGGGTAGCGTGCGCACCGGGAACGCGGTCCCGCGGGGTCCCCGAGTCCGAAGGGAGATGGAGCGTGCGAGCCTGTGGGGGTGGGGGCCAAAAGCAATACTCACCGGTTCCACAGTCGCCATCTTAGATCGATCTGATCGCACAACCGCTCCTGAAGGGGGGGGTGAGAGGAAAAAAATGAGATTCAAACCGCATTGGCCGGCTTCTGTTCACGTGACGGACGTGTCCGTTTGGCCCTGGCGGCGCCTGCGCAAGACTGCGGCGGCGTGTTTAACGAGAGGCTTCTGGGAAGTGGAGTCTTTCTCCTGTCTTTCTCTCTCGTTTTCGTTTTTTTTTTTCTTTTAGGCAAAGAAGTTTAAAAAAAAAAAGGACTGGTCACGTGGTCGATGGGTACCGTGCGCGGTTCTCGGCGCGGCGGACACACGCGTGCTGGAGGGTGGTTTTCAGTCCTCTGCTCTTCCGCCTGGATAGCTGCTGTCGCACTTACTGCCAGGCATGCCTGCTGTACCCTTTGTCGCCCTGTCCTCCCATCTTTCCCGAAAGGTTGGGAACCGTAGGTTCAGCACGCACAATAAGGCTTCGTTTGCTTAGTTGAGGTCCTAGAACAAGTTGCCTGTGTGTTCATTTAATTTTCTTTTGACTGCACACCATTTTCTCTTAGTTTCAAAAAGAGGCGGCGATGGAGAATCGTTTAAGCAGGCAACCCTCCCCGGTCCCCCGGCTCCGCTAACGCTGGTGGTCACTCATGGCCATCACTGCCAAAAGGGGTGGCGGGGCTGCCCACAGTACCCACTTGCCACAGGTTGGGGGAGGGGGAGTGCACCCGACAGCGTTTCCTGTTCCAACTCCTGAGATTAAGACCTCAAGGCTAAGGCTTGCGTGGAAGTAAAAATCATTTGCAAGTTGGGTCCTCTCGCTTCCACTGTTCTGCTTTAACGTGATCGGAACTAGCCCAAGTCCGGGTGCCAGCCAGGGAAGCCACTCCGGCCCCCGCTGACTAAGCCCTGGATTGACCGTCAGGAGTCGTTAGGCCGGGTCAACTATGACTCGACGTTGACTCATTCTCCTTGGGCGAGTGACTTAATCATTCAGTGCCCTAGCTTTCTCATTTATGAACCACAGATGATAATACACTTCCCTCACAAGGGTGTGCTATGCTAATGATTGTAACCAGCTTTGAAAATGAATCGGACTCCCTAAATGCTTCAGAATAGTCAACCTCGTGCCTTCCTAAGGATCAGCGGCTTCCCCTAATGTTTTTTTTTTTTTAAAACAATGTTTAATTTTTTTCTTTTGTGCACTTTCTTACATTATCATGTACACCAATGCAATTTTAAAGTTTCAAGACAATTTTTTTTTTGAACTGTACCTACCCTCCATGGAGACTTTAATGTTCAGGAAAATAGTGTTATATTCACAATAATCACTGGTAATTAGAAATTTATCCCTACAGTGGCATCCTATATTTCCTTTCCCTGTAAGATGCTGTGCTGTCATTTCTCAAGACAGTGTTATTCTGCATGGTTATTAATACAAAAAACAGAGGTAAAGAAATCTAGTAGAGTGCTACTGTAAGGTTTTAATGAGGAAGACGTACGATTACTGTTTTCCATGCTGCTTAAGAATGTTAACACCAGAAAAATCAGTATAAGCAAGTTGCCTGTGCCTGCCTGCTTACAGTGTTGCTGATGTCCAGAGCTGTGTCATACCTATTACTGACTACATAATGGTCGCTTGAGTTGGCTAACACATAATTGAGGCTGTAATAACTCAAAACCATTGCCTGATCATATGCTTTGGTTTACCTGGATGTCAGACACGATTAATAAAAGCTTTTGACCAACTTAGCTCTAGTAGGTTTAGAGTAGAAAGAATTCTGAAAACATAAAATAAATGGATAAATGAATTTCTATTTAGACTATCTACTCTTAGTTAACCTATCCAAAGTAATTATAGTCGACCTCAGTGATACTTTCTGTTGTTTAAAAGTAGTATCCTGTTATCTTCTTTGAAGAGATAGTATATATGTATTATTTTCCCAATGCTGCTAGATAATAGAACAAAAGAGATTTAAAGAGATTTCAGTGGGACTGAATACCAGTGATGTTCTTAAAACTTCCTTTTAATAATAGCTTGCATTTTTTTAACTTTTCTCTTGATCAAAACACACCTCACTTTTGTCAATCATCCTAGTACTTCTACTATACATGTATACATGTATAGTAGAAGTATATATATATACTCCTCTTTGGAGCTTAATTTCTCTCCATTTTCTATGAGCTTTGTTGCATGTGTTTTATGACACATTCATGTGTCTTTTCCTAATATTACCATTAGACTCTACCATGTCAAAGACTTGGTGATTAGGTTTTTATCTATGTGTGTATATGGTTGTTTTGCTTTTGCCAATCTAAATATTTTATTCTTTTTTTTTTTTTTTTTTGCGGTACGCGGGCCTCTGACTGCTGTAGCCTCTCCCGTAGTGGAGCACAGGCTCTGGACGCGCAGGCTCAGCGGCCATGGCTCATGGGCGAAATATTTTATTCTTTATTAATCTATTAATGCACGAAAAAGTACATTTGTTACATTACTACCATATTTGTGCTTGTACTTAAAGGAAAGAGTAATAAAAAAGATATTTGAAATGGGATATGGTATTGAAACACTATTCTACTTGTTGGAGTTATCTAGTTAATACATAATTAATGGCCCAGCATAGTATCATGGTAACTATTATTTAAAACCCTGGAAAATAAATAAATAAATAAATGCCTGGAATGATTGGTTATCATTTAGCATCTGTAAATAGTCATGATCTTTTCTCTACCTAATATAATCCTGTAGCTGGTATATCACTAGTCTTTATAGATCTAACTCATGGTAAAGAGACTTTAAATAATTTAATAGAACACATCATAATAAAAACAGCATTTTTATCATGTATTTTGTCATTGGAATTTTATTTAGGTTTTCTAGGTTTTCTAGATAATCAAAATCATTGTTTTGCTGGGCATTGTTCAACTGTGGTTCAAACTGATCACATCTGCTATAAAAATATTACTACTACACTGTCTAGGATTTAAAAAAAAACAGGCCTTGGAATTTTAGACATTCTGTTTAAATTAGTTGCCTTTCTTAGACTTGGATTAGTACTAAGCAATCGTTTTTTCTTAAAATGAATAGGTTTTGAGACTGAAGATATGAAATCGCATAATAAAGTAGATGATCCTTAATATTTTCATTTTGGGTATTAACTTTAGATATAATCTAAACCAACCTCTAGTTAACACTTTTTTTAAAACCTTTTTCACTCTCTTTTTTTTTGCGGTAGGTGGGCCTCTCACTGTTGTGGCCTCTCCCGTTGCGGAGCACAGGCTCCAGACACGCAGGCTCAGCGGCCATGGCTCAGGGGCCCAGCCGCTCCGCGGCATGTGGGATCCTCCTGGACCGGGGCACGAACCCGTGTCCCCTGCATCGGCAGGCGGACTTTCAACCACTGCGCCACCAGGGAAGCCCTCACTCTCTTTTTAAACTTGGTTATACTTTATACTCTGTTTTTTAAATTGTTATTGTCACTTTCTACAGTGATGTTACTTTAGGAAAGACCTAAAATGATGGCTTCAAACAGGATAAATAATCCTTTAAATTACAATTATATAGTTTAGTATGTGAGAGCATGAGCTCCAATGTCAAATTTTCTTGGTTCATAATCCCAATTCTCCCCTTTACTGTGACCACATGCAGATTATTTAGTCTCTTTGTGCTTCATTTTGTCATCAGTTAGATAGGCACAATAACAGCACTTATCTTGCATGGTTAGTGTGAGAAATGAGTTAATCCATGTAACTTATTTAGAATAGTTCTTAGAATATAGTAAGCACTCAATGTAACTATAATTACCATGATGTAATATTATATTAACATAAATTTATTATTTCTACTTTTTGTATAGTGTAATATGCTTAAGAATTCTTCTGTGCAGAGAACCAACCCCCGCCCATTATCTTTAAGGATATTCCAAGCTTTCAGAGTCAACTATTGATTTCTTATAACATACCACATATTTTTCACATCAATTAATTCATTTGACCTTTATAACAAATATGTGAATTAAAAATTATCACCCCCATCTTATAGATAAAGAAACAGACTCAGTAAAGTAGGGGACACAGGCAAGTCCACACAGCCAATGGGTGAGCTGGAATTCAAACCCAGTTCTCTTGACTCCAAGATTCTTTCTTCCATACCAGAGCTGCTTTCCTCTGATAGGGTCTTCCAAAATGCCTGTATCTCTTTGAAGGACTTCTAATACTAAGTTCATTTACAAAACTGACAATTCAAGAAGTACTAAGTTAGTAATGGGAAATGTGTAATATTTGAAGGATATTTAAAGGACATGGGAAGCCCAGGCACTTCCTTTCTGGACTGTTCTGTTTGGCATCCTAAGTCATAGATATATAAATAGTTCACTACCCATATAAAGAAGTGTGACTAAGAACAGAAAGGGTGCAGCTAACAAGCCAAAACAAGCACTCATTCACCTGACGATTGAGACAGTCACTTCGTTTCTTCCCTTGTTTCATTCAGATCTCTGTTCCAATGCCACCTCCTGAGGGAAGGCTTCCTTGACCACCCTATCTAAATTACCATGCTCATTACTCTTTATCTCCTTAACCCTGCTTTATTTTTCTTCAGGCCACTTTATAACTCTAGCTCTAAACCCAGTATTATATTAAATATTATTTAATTAATCATTGGTTGCCTCCACTAGCAAAATGTTAGGTCCTTGATGATTTGTAGGTAGAATGCCAACAAATATTTGGGAAAAACCAAGATTTTTAAAACTTCACAGAATTCTAGCCTTAGGACTAACAATGTAATAGGAAAATTACTATATACCAGGTATCATGTTAAGCAGTTTATGTGCATTGATAATACCTCATTTTATCTTCAAAACAACATTCTGAGATAGATAAGGAAACTGAGGTTAAATAACTTTCCCAAGAACACAGTTCTGTCTTCAGGGCTCTTAACACTATATAATATTGACTAGATTGTAATTGGACTGCCTAATAAGAAAGATAATTGTCTGAAATACTGAGAAATAATCTGCAAAGAGTATGTGAAAAATTCATATAAGGCGTATGCTGGGTCAACAATAAGATACTATAAAGAAATGTAATTTACCTTTTAAAATTGAAATTAGAAAAAAATTTAAATGTAGTGGGATGAGATCAGTAGCTTTTAGAAATAACCCACAAGATTGTAAACACCCAAAATTCAGAGATTTGGGTGGAACTTCAGGGAAGCATGATTGGATTTTCATTGTTACATACATGAGTAAGTGCTTATATTGAACTTGTCTAAAGAAATATGTTAATGGGTGGGAGCTGGTCTGCTTACCATCTATAAAAGAGGAATCCAGAATGACAATATTTGACCACCTAGTTTTGTTCTAGGGACAGAGTGCCCTGGTGCAAAAATATGGATCTCTGGTCCATTTGGCCCTCATTGGGGACGGTTTCTTGAGGACACCAGAACTAATTCTCCTTGTTTGGTTCCAGGTTTACCAAGCGACCATATGATGAACATATCTTCTGGTATTGATTTGTATATATGTAGGGCTGATATGGATACATGAATGTCTAGACTAGTTATATTGCTCAGAGTCCATCTTAACTGGCACTAAATTTTTAGTTTGTTTTACTTACACTCTATGAGCTTGGCTAAAAGAAAACTACCCCTGTGGACTGGATTTTCTCTGTGTCCTCAGATTGTGATGATTCTCGGAGGAAACACCAATCTACAGGAATGGTCTGGTTGGCTACCTTCCCCAGGACTTGCCATGTGCCTTTCTACTCCAACAGCATCGTTGGAGACCTGTGAATTAGAAATTTTTGATTCACCTGCCTCTAAACTCTTATTTTAAATTCAGAGTTTGAGAGATACCAATCCTCATTCAGGACATTGCTCAGAAACATGGGATGTACTAAAAATTCTCAGATATCACCTTATGTGTTTCAAGTAGCTAATGGAAAACCGTGATTATTGTTTTGTTAAAAATAAATAGTAAAATAATGGTAATAATACTCGCAAGAGAGCCATTTATATCTTTTTAAAAAATGACAAATCACTATTAAAGACTTACTATTTGGGGAGAGCTTTTGTCAGGTCTGTGGATGCATTTAGTACAAACTGACCAACAGTATTCACAGCTCTGAAATGGAAAGTTAAGAAACGGGTCTATACTTTTATCATATCAGTGCCTGAGATTATCAGGTTTTAAGAAGGGGAAAAGGGTTTGATCTAGATATGCGTATTAGCAGACTGGATGTACTTAGCTTATAAAAAGTGACTTCTGGAAAATGAAAAAAAATTACTATGCTGGGCAGATTTATGAAACAAACTGTTAGTTTAATTGCCAGGCAATTTATGGAAACAGAACCTTAAAGAAAAAAATCTGACCTTGCTTAAAAGTTTTTCCATATAGGCTTATATGCTTTTCCTCCCTGAAAGGTAAGAGAATAGGTTCACATGAGAGTTAAATACCTATTTTATTTTACAGTAAAATAAGATGGCAAGATAAGTAAACACGATCCTATTCCTTTATTAGAGCTTAACTTTTACATTCTGAAAGAGATTTGGGCAATATATAGGAAAATGTCAGCAGTCATTGTTGAAATTTTAAAACTAAGGGGAAATTATTGTTTTGTTAGTTACAAAAAGGATTAGCTAGGGCTTCCCTGGTGGCGCAGTGGTTGAGAGTCCGCCTGCCGATGCAGGGGACACGGGTTCGTGTCCTAGTCTGGGAAGATCCCACATGCCACGGTGTGGCTGGGCCCGTGAGCTATGGCCGCTGAGCCTGCGTGTCTGGAGTCTATGCTCCGCAACGGGAGAGGCCACAACAGTGAGAGGCCCGCGTACCTCAAAAAAGAAATAAAGAAATAAATAAAAGGATTAGCTAAATGTAATTAATACTTGAAGAAAAGGGAAATTATTGTTTTGTTAGTTACAAAAAGGATTAGCTAAATGTAATTAATACTTGAAGAGCAGAGCGATACTTGACTGAAAATATTTAAGTGAAAATATTTAAATATTTTAACTTATTAACTTTTGTTTATTTTTTTGTCTTAAAAAGGAATGTTGGGCTTCCCTGGTGGCGCAGGGGTTGAGAATCCACCTGCCAATGCAGGGGACACGGGTTCGAGCCCTGGTCCGGGAAGATCCCACATGCAGAGGAGCAACTAAGCCCGTGCGCCACAACTACTGAGCCTGCGCTCTAGAGCCCGCGAGCCACAACTACAGAAGCCTGTGCGCCTAGAGCCCGTGCTCCGCAACTAGAGAAGCCACCGCAATGAGAAGACTGCGCAACGCAAGGAAGTAGCCCCTGCTCACTGCAACTAGAGAAAGCCCGCGTGCAGCAACAAAGACCCAACGCAGCCAAAAAAAAAAAGGAATGTTACATTGCATGTCAACTGTACCACAATAAAACTTTTTTTTCAAAGAGCCGAAAAAAGGTAATGTTAAATATAGGAAATTCATGCTATTTTCTGAAACTGCCTAGGGGGTAAAAGTATTTAAAGTACTCATAAAGAAACTTGGAACTATGTTCTTATTTTGGGAGATTAAACCAGATATCTGATAGAAGATAATATTACTTAAAAGCCTTGTGTTCAGCTCCATCAAAAGAAAAAAAAAAGAAATCACACCCATACCAAGAGAGGAATTTGTTATTTATTTGCTCTTTAACTTGGAGCTGGACTTTAGCAAAACCTTTCATGTTAGGGGATGGGACAATAGCTTAAACTGGTTTGGATCTATAAATTAAACTTTCGTTTTTCAAAATGTAAGGAGGGAATTCCCCGGCGTTCCAGTGGTTAGGACTCCACACTTTCACTGTCAGGGGCCCGGGTTGGATCCCTGGTTGGGGAACTAAGATCCTGCAAGCCGCGTGGCCAAAAAAAAAAAAAAAAAAAAAAGAACAAACAAACAAACAAACAAAACATGTTTAAGGAACCCTGGAGTAGAATTGGAATTTTAAAAATTATTCTATTATTCTTATTGTTTTTATACTGTTCTTCCCCTTGGTGATTTTTTTCTTTTCTTCTTTTTTTTTTTTTTTGTTTTTTAGCCCCTTGGTGATTTTTTAAATGCATTTAATCTTATATAATGGTTTCATTTTAAACACAATATAACAAACATCATTAAAGAAATTTTTTTTTAAAAAAGGAAAATCTTCCCTACTACCCTAATACATCAATATGCCAACATTTTATGCTCTTACAATTATAGGTCACATACAGTTTTGAACTGTATTTTTCACGTGATCTCTTATTGAGAATATTTTGGACACTGTTTGTAGACTAGATAATACTTTTTAAACGTTTTATTTTGAAAAATTATCAAACTTACAGAATAGTTGCAATAGTAACTTCCACAAACCCTTCTAAACTAAACAATCGTTAACATGTTGCCTTGTCTCTCAATCTTTCATTATTTCTGAGCCATTTGAGAGCAAGTTGCAGACATAATGAGCTCTAAATACTTCAACATGTTCCTCCTAAGTATGAAAATATTTTCTTACAGAGCCATAACACAATTAAATCAGGAAATGTAATATTCAACACTTTTATCTAAAATTTAATCATCGAATCAATATTCAAATTTTGCCAATTGTTCGAATAATTAGTTTTATAAATTTTTTTTTCCAATCTAGGATCATGCATTGCATTAGTTGTCATGTCTCTTCAGCTTAATCTGAAACAGTTCCTCAGCTTGTCTTTTGAAACAATGACACTCAAAAGTAAAGGACAGTTGTTTTGAAGAATATCCCTTAATTTGGTTTATCTGATTGTTTCCTACGATGCTGTTAGGATTATTGTGGACTTGTTATGTTGATACAACACTTTTAAACTTGTACATTTTTGGCAGAAATTCTATGTAATATTGTGTCCTTCCTAGAGCATCACATCAACATTGGTAGCATTAGCGGCCTCAGAATATTTCACTAAGTAGATATATTACAATACCTAATTCTCCATGGCTACATATTCAGGTTATTTCCAGTTTTCTCCTATTATGAATAATGCTCTAATGCATACATTCAAGAGAAATTTATTTTCATATTTTAGATAATTACTTCAGGATAAATTTTCAGCAATGGAATTAAATGGTTTATAGAATACAACACAACTTTCACTTTTTATACATATTGGAATTCATATTGCTCTCCAAAAATGTTGTATCAACCTAACAGGTTACAACAAGCATCAGCATTTGGCCTTAAAGGAATTAAAATTTATTTATTTATTATTATTATTTTTTAACATCTTTATTGGGGTATAATAGCTTTACAATGGTGTGTTAGTTTCTGCTTTATAACAAAGTGAATCAGTCATACATAAACATATGTTCCCATATATCTTCCCTCTTGCGTCTCCCTCCCTCCCACCCTCCCTATCCCACCCCTCCAGGCTGTCACGAAGCACCGAGCCAATATCCCTGTGCCATGCGGCTGCTTCCCACTAGCTATCTACCTTACTACGTTTGTTAGTGTGTATATGTCCATGACTCTCTCGCCCTGTCACAGCTCACCCTTCCCCCTCCCCATAACCTCAAGTCCGTTCTCTAGGAGGTCTGCGTCTTTATTTCTGCCTTACCCCTAGGTTCTTCATGACATTTTCTTTTTCTTAAATTCCATATATATGTGTTAGCATACGGTATTTGTCTTTTTCTTTCTGACTTACTTCACTCTGTATGACAGACTCTAGGTCTATCCACCTCATTACAAATAGCTCAATTTCATTTCTTTTTATGGCTGAGTAATATTCCATTGTATATATGTGCCACATCTTCTTTATCCATTCATCCGATGATGGGCACTTAGGTTGTTTCCATCTCTGGGCTATTGTAAATAGAGCTGCAATGAACATTTTGGTACATGACTCTTTTTGAATTTTGGTTTTCTCAGGGTATATGCCCAGTAGTGGGATTGCTGGGTCATATGGTAGTTCTATTTGTAGTTTTTTAAGGAACCTCCATACTGTTCTCCATAGTGGCTGAACCAATTCACATTCCCACCAGCAGTGCAAGAGTGTTCCCTTTTCTCCACACCCTCTCCAGCATTTATTGTTTCTAGATTTTTTGATGATGGCCATTCTGACTGGTGTGAGGTGATACTTCATTGTAGTTTTGATTTGCATTTCTCTAATGATTAATGATGTTGAGCATTCTTTGATGTGTTTGTTGGCAGTCTGTATATCTTCTTTGGAGAAATGTCTATTTACGTCTTCTGCCCATTTTTGATTGGGTTCTTTGTTTTTTTGTTATTGAGCTGCATGAGCTGCTTGTAAATTTTGGAGATTAATCCTTTGTCAGTTGCTTCATTTGCAAATATTTTCTCCCATTCTGAGGGTTGTCTTTTGGTCTTGTTTATGGTTTCCTTTGCTGTGCAAAATATTTTAAGTTTCATTAGGTCCCATTTGTTTATTTTTGTTTTTATTTCCATTACTCTAGGAGGTGGGTCAGAAAGGATCTTGCTGTGATTTATGTCATAGAGTGTTCTGCCTATGTTTTCCTCTAAGAGTTTGATAGTTTCTGGCCTTACATTTAGGTATTTAATCCATTTTGAGCTTATTTTTGTGTATGGTGTTAGGGAGTGATCTAATCTCATACTTTTACATGTACCTGTCCAGTTTTCCCAGCACCACTTATTGAAGAGGCTGTCCTTTCTCCACTGTACATTCCTGCCACCTTTATCAAAGATAAGGTGTCCATATGTGCATGGGTTTATCTCTGGGATTTCTATCCTGTTCCATTGATCTATCTTTCTGTTTTTGTGCCAGTACCATACCGTCTTGATAACTGTAGCTTTGTAGTATAGTCTGAAGTCAGGGAGCCTGATTCCTCCAGTTCCTTTTTTCGTTCTCAAGATTGCTTTGGCTATTCGGGGTCTTTTGTGTTTCCATACAAATTGCAAAAATTTTTGTTCTAGTTCTGTGAAAAATGCCAGTGGTAGTTTGATAGGGATTGCATTGAATCTATAGATTGCTTTGGGTAGTAGAGTCATTTTCACAATGTTGATTCTTCCAATCCAAGAACATGGTATATCTCTCCATCTATTTGTATCATCTTTAATTTCTTTCATCAGTGTCTTATAATTTTCTGCATACAGGTCTTTTGTCTCCTTAGGTAGGTTTATTCCTAGATATTTTATTCTTTTTGTTGCAATGGTAAATGGGAGTGTTTTCTTGATTTCACTTTCAGATTTTTCATCATTAGTATATAGGAATGCCAGAGATTTCTGTGCATTAATTTTGTATCCTGCCACTTTACCAAATTCATTGATTAGCTCTAGTAGTTTTCTGGTAGCATCTTTAGGATTCTCTATGTATAGGATCATGTCATCTGCAAACAGTGACAGCTTTACTTCTTCTTCTCCGATTTGGATTCCTTTTATTTCCTTTTCTTCTCTGATTGCTGTGGCTAAAACTTCCAAAACTATGTTGAATAAGAGTGGTGAGAGTGGGCAACCTTGTCTTGTTCCTGATCTTAGTGGAAATGCTTTCAGTTTTTCACCATTGAGGATGATGTTTGCTGTGAGCTTGTCATATATGACCTTTATTATGTTGAGGAAAGTTCCCTCTATGCCTACTTTCTGCAGGGTTTTTATCATAAATGGGTGTTGAATTTTGTCAAAAGCTTTCTCTGCATCTATTGAGATGATCATATGGTTTTTCTCCTTCAATTTGTTAATATGGTGTATCACATTGATAGATTTGCGTATATTGAAGAATCCTTGCATTCCTGGAATAAACCCCACTTGATCATGGTGTATGATCCTTTTAATGTGCTGTTGGCTTCTGTTTGCTAGTATTTTGTTGAGGATTTTTGCATCTATGTTCATCAGTGATATTGGCCTGTAGTTTTCTTTCTTTGTGACATCCTTGTCTGGTTTTGGTATCAAGGTGATGGTGGCCTCGTAGAAGGAGT
Organism: Orcinus orca; assembly: GCF_937001465.1. Classification (NCBI taxonomy): domain Eukaryota; kingdom Metazoa; phylum Chordata; class Mammalia; order Artiodactyla; family Delphinidae; genus Orcinus; species Orcinus orca. The sequence continues at coordinate 19,014,439 of NC_064562.1, forward strand.
TTGGGAGTGTTCCTCCCTCTGCTATATTTTGGAAGAGTTTGAGAAGGAAAGGTGTTAGCTCTTCTCTAAATGTTTGATAGAATTCACCTGTGAAGCCATCTGGTCCTGGGCTTTTCTTTGTTGGAAGATTTTTAATCACAGTTTCAATTTCAGTGCTTGTGATTGCTCTGTTCATATTTTCTATTTCTTCCTGATTCAGTCTTGGCAGGTTGTGCATTTCTAAGAATTTGTCCATTTCTTCCAGATTGTCCATTTTATTGGCATAGAGTTGCTTGTAGTAATCTCTCATGATCTCTTTTATTTCTGCAGTGTCAGTTGTTACCTCTCCTTTTTCATTTCTAATTCTATTGATTTGAGTCTTCTCCCTTTTTTTCTTGATGAGTCTGGCTAGTGGTGTATCTATTTTGTTTATCTTCTCAAAGAACCAGCTTTTAGTTTTATTGATCTTTGCTATAGTTTCCTTCATTACTTTTTTATTTATTTCTGATCTAATCTTTATGATTTCTTTCCTTCTGCTAACTTCGGGGTTTTTTTGTTCTTCTTTCTCTGATTGCTTTAGGTGCAAGGTTAGGTTGTTTATTTGAGATGTTTCCTGTTTCTTAAGGTAGGATTGTATTGCTATAAACTTCCCTCTTAGAACTGCTTTTGCTGCATCCCATAGGTTTTGGGTCGTTGTGTCTCCATTGTCATTTGTTTCTAGGTATTTTTTGATTTCCTCTTTGATTTCTTCAGTGATCACTTCGCAATTAAGTGGTGTATTGTTTAGCCTCCACGTTTTTGTATTTTTTACAGATTTTTTTCCTGTAATTGATATCTAGTCTTATAGTGTTGTGGTCGGAAAAGATACTTGATACGATTTCAATTTTCTTAAATTTACCAAGGTTAGATTTGTGACCCAAGATATGATCTATCCTGGAGACTGTTCCATGAGCACTTGAGAAAAATGTGTATTCTGTTGTTTTTGGATGGAATGTCCTATAAATATCAATTAAGTCCATCTTGTTTAATGTATCATTTAAAGCTTGTGTTTCCTTATTTATTTTCATTTTGGATGATCTGTCCATTGGTGAAAGTGGGGTGTTAATGTCTCCTAATATGATTGTGTTACTGTTGATTTCCCCTTTTATGGCTGTTAGTATTTGCCTTATGTATTGAGGTGCTCCTATGTTGTGTGCATAGATATTTACAATTGTTATATCTTCTTCTTGGATTGATCCCTTGATCATTATGTAGTGTCCTTCTTTGTCTCTTGTAATTTTCTTTATTTTAAAGTCTATGTTGTCTGATATGAGAATTGCTACTGCAACTTTCTTTTGATTTGCATGGAATATCTCTTTCTATTCCATCACTTTAAGTTTGTATGTGTCCCTAGGTCTGAGGTGGGTCTCTTGTAGACAGCATATATACGGGTCTTGTTTTTGTATTCATTCAGCCAGTCTATGTCTTTTGGTTGGAGCATGTAATCCATTTACATTTAAGGTAAGTATCGATATGTATGTTCCTATTCCCATTTTCTTAATTGTTTTGGTTTGTTATTGTAGGTCTTTTCCTTCTTTTGTGTTTCTTGCCTAGAGAAGTTCCTTTAGCATTTGTTGTAAAGCTGGTTTGGTGGTGCTGAACTCTCTCAGCTTTTGCTTGTCTGTAAAGGTTTTAATTTCTCCATCAAATCTGAATGAGATCATTGCTGGGTAGAGTAATCTTGGTTGTAGGTTTTTCTCCTTCATCACTTGAAATATGTCCTGCCAGTCCCTTCTGGTTTGCAGAGTTTCTGCTGAAAGATCAGCTGTTAACCTTATGGGGATTCCCTTGTGTGTTATTTGTTGTCTTTCCCTTGCTGCTTTTAATATGTTTTCTTTGTATTTAATTTTTGATAGTTTGATTAATATGTGTCTTGGCGTGTTTCTCCTTTTTATTTATCCTGTATGGGACTCTCTGTGCTTCCTGGACTTGATTAACTATTTCATTTTCCATATTAGGGAAGTTTTCAACTATAATATCTTGAAATATTTTCTCAGTCCTTTCCTTTTTCTCTTCTTCTTCTGGGACCCCTATAATTCGAATGTTGTTGCGTGTAATATTGTCCCAGAGGTCTCTGAGACTGTCCTCAGTTCTTTTCATTGTTTTTTCTTTATTCTGCTCTGCAGTAGTTATTTCCACTATTTTATCTTCCAGGTCACTTATCCGTTCTTCTGCCTCAGTTATTCTGCTATTGATCCCTTCTAGAGTATTTTTATTTTCATTCATTGTGTTGTTCATCATTGCTTGTTTCCTCTTTAGTTCTTCTAGGTCCTTGTTTAATGTTTCTTGCATTTTCTCTATTGGAAATAGAATAGAGAAAATGCAAGTGAAATTTCTTCTTCATCTTGTAAGGGGTCACGATGACCATCACTTTGTACTTGCAGATCCAGATTGTGTAAACTGTCAATCATACATCATCTAATGTACAGCTTTTTTTGTCTCAAAAACCTTGTATAACTGTATTTTGGCTTCTAGAGGGTGGAACAGTTCTCAGAGCTTTCTGATATGCTCTTCCCCGGTTACAACCCTCAAATTGGCTTGGATGAAATTTTCCATTCTTTTTCTTAGATGAACTGATTAATTTTCTGTCAACACTTGCTTTCTGAAGAGTCTAGGAAACATGACTTTCAAAAACTCTAACCCTCACTGACATATTACAGGCTTTGCCACCGTAATGGTAATGACTCCCATGATCCTATGTTTATGTAATCCCAGGGAAGGATGAGTTCTAAGTCAGCTGCCCACACCTGGACAAATCAACAAAGTTCAGCAATGGTGGGGTGTTATGATTGGCCTAATTTGTGTTATAAATTCACTCTTCGACTAGTCAACTCTGCCTGGGGGAAGGGGTAGCATTTGTAACAATGTAATGACTCATGTGAGCCAGAGAATTGGAGGAGAGGGAAGAGCAGGTTACAGCAAAGAGGAAGGAGTGATGTGCTACCAAGAAGGGAGTGTTTAGTATAGAAGAAAAACCAAGAAAAGAGCTTAATATCATACAAAGATGAATAATTACCCAGATTGACCAACCTAGATGTTATAAAATGCATAATCTCTAAAAATAGGGTAAAAACTAAAGCGTATTTTGAAAGAATGATGATTTGGAAATATTCAGAGGGACACATATCAATATATTAAGAATGGTTATCTCTGAGTAATGTGAAGGGGGAAGGGATAATGGGGGACACTTTCACTTTCTACATGTCTACAGTGTTTGAAATGTTTTATATGCCTACATGTGTAGTGTACCAAAGTTTGTGAAGAAATAACAAAGATAGGAGACCCAAGATACTTTAAAGTCTTTTAAGCAACAGAAATAGGGGAACATTACATACTTGGAAAATAACAGAGGTATTGTGTGTGATAAAAAAATAAACCAGGGGGCTTCCCTGGTGGCGCAGTTGTTGAGAGCCCGCCTGCCAATGCAGGGAACATGGGTTCGTGTCCCGGTCCGGGAAGATCCCACATGGTGCGGAGCGGCTAGGCCTGTGAGCCATGGCCACGGAGCCTGTGCTCCGCAACGGGAGAGGCCACAACAGTGACAGGCCCATGTACCACAAAAAATAAAACAAAACAACCAGGACTTCCTTGGTGAAACAGTGTTTAAGAATCTGCCTGCCTATGCAGGGGACACGGGTGTGATCTCTGGTCCAGGAAGATCCCACATGCCACAGAGCAACTAAGCCTGTGCACCACAACTACTGAGCCTGTGATCTAGAGCCCACGAGCCACAACTACTGAGCCCGCGTGCCACAACTACTAACGCCTGCGCGCCTAGAGTCCATGCTCCGCAAGAAAGAGAAGCCACCGCAATGAGAAGCCCGCGCACTGTAACGAAGAGTAGCGCCCACTCGCTGCAAACAGAGAAATTCTGCATGCAGCAATGAAGACACAATGCAGCCAAAAATTAATTAATTAAAAAAATAAAACCTGATTCTATAGAATGTAACAGAAACTGATTCTGTAGATTTGAAATGAAGAAAGAATAGCTGCTTACTCTGGGAGAAGAATGACTGCAAGAGAAATAAAATCCAAGCTGATGAAATTGATAAAATACTAATAGGAGGTCACAAACTGCTTTGGAGTCTAGATAGGTAAGAAAGAAAAATAAATAATTAGAGGAATATGAGGCAAGAGAAAGTTCCTTAGGCCTAATTCAAATATTTCTAAGACCTAGGTAGTTGAGATAGATCTGTAACCAATAATTTAAAATGTAGTAACAAAATGGGGTAGGGGGTTAATTCAGGTGGTTCAAGGAGCTAAAGGCCAGGAACGATACAACGTGATGTGTACGCTTCCCCAGTGAGAATGGAATGAGGAAGAATAATGTGTTGCCTCGTTAGGTAGAACTTGACATTTTTTAAAAACAAATTTAAAAATTGGCCAGCTGCTACTCTACGTGGAGACAGAATTTCCCTTTAGAGCATGTCTTTTTTCTGAGAAGAGCCACTGGAATGGCTACTCTTAGTTGTGTAAATGTAAGAACACAGGCACTCCTTACCCTTTATTTTGTGGCTTGACAAAGCCTGCCCTTCCTAATGCCTCTTCATATGAAAATTTTCTTAGAAAACAAGGAGCCTCCTGGGTAGAAAGGAACCAAGACCATGACCTCTTCTCTTTTGATATTCCAATTTATTACAATCTATTTAATAGATTGAGCCAGTCCCAACTGATGCCCTGGTAGTGAAGGACACCAAAGGCACCAAGAATTAGCCATGAAGAAAGGGGACATCTGGGGATAGGGACCAAGCCCTATAGGGCATAGCATGTGGATCACCAGGAAGCTTTCCCCCTCACCACCTCACCTCCTACTTGTCTTGGAATGTGTGTTCCCAAATATAAGTTAAAATGTTATAACTTTGGGGCCTACACTGAGGGTACTTGGCCCCAATTTGGACCAGCAAGAGTATCATTGTTACGTTAGTAGACAAAATCATACCCCTGAACTACAACTGTTAGTGAACTAGGCCAATTCTTTAATTCTTCTTCAGCAGCTAAGCAGTTTGGAATTAGAACAGGCCTCCTTGGGACGGAGGTGGGGTTGGGAGGGTAGGGGGGTGGGGAAGGGATAAATTAGTAGTTTGGGATGAACATATACACACTACTATATATAAAATAGATAGGCAGCACTTCCCTGGTGGTCCAGTGGTTAACACTCCGAGCTTCCACTGCATAGGGAACGGATTCAATCCCTGGTCAGGGAAGTTCTGCATGCTTCATGGTGCAGCCAAAAACAAGTGTGTAAAACATATAACCAACAAGGACCTACTGTATAGCACAGGGAACTGTACTCAATGTTTTGTAATAACTTATAAGGGAAAAGAATCTGAAAAAGAATATATATGAATATACATATATATATGTAAAAATCTGAATCACTGTGATGTACACCTGAAACTAACATAACATTGTAAATCAACTATACTTCAATAAAAAATAAAGAACAGGCCTCCTCGGACTCAGTAAGTTTCTAGGCTTTCTAATAAGTCAGAGGGAAATGCCAAAACAAAGCCTATCCCCACAATACTGAGTAGAAATTACCAAAATCAATAAAGATGACTTAGGTATAATTATAGAGAAGCACAATGGGATTGTGATTTTAACCAAGAAACTTAAAACCAAGTGGTTTAATGCACTGTGGTGACCTAAATGGGAAGGAAATCCAAAAAAGAGGGGATATATGTTTATGTAGAGCTGATTCATTTTTCTGTACAGTAGAAACTAACACAACATCATAAAGCAACTATACTCCAATAAAAATTAATTTTAAAAAATGGTTTCTGGTGCATAGTCAAGGCTCTGTAAGTGTTCGCTGTTGTAATTCTGTGTGTACTTCTGTGATTTAGGAGAAAGAGGAAGAGAACTGAGTCATGGGCAGCTTGAAGACTTTGTGGATCTTAGACTTCTGATTCATAAGTGAACTCAGTCTTGTTCAGAGATTGTGTTTTTTGTTTGTTTGTTTCTTTTTGTTTTTGTTGAAGTACAATTGACTTAAAACACTACGTTAGTTCCAGGTGTACAACATAGTGGTTCAATATTTCTATACAACACAAAATGATCACCACCACAAGTCTAGTTACCATCTGTCACCATACAAAGTTATTACAATATTACTGACTATATTCCCCATGCTGTATATCTTATCCCCATGACTCATTTATTTTGTAATTGAAAGTTTGTACCTCTTACTCTCTCTTACCTATTTCACTGATTCCCCCACCCTCTCCCCTTTGGCAACCACCTGTTTTTTCTCTGTATCTATAACTCTGTTTCTGTTTTATGTTGGTTCATTTGTTATTTTTTAGATTCCACATATAAGTGAAATCATACAGTATCTTTCTTTTTCTGTTTCACTTAGCATAATACTGTCTAGGTCTGTCCATGTTGCTGCAAATGGCAATATTTCATTTTTAAAAAATATTTATTTATTTGGCTGCGCCAGGTCTTAGTTGTGGCATGTGGGATCTTTGTTGCCGCATGAGGGATCTTCAGTTACAGCATGTGGGCTCTTAGTTGCAGCATGTGAGATGAAGTTCCTTGATCAGGGATCGAACCTGGGCCCCCTGTGTTGGGAGTGCAGAGTCTTAGCCACTGGACCACCAGGGAAGTCCCAAGATTTCATTATTTTTACGACTGAGTAATATTCCGTTGTGGTTATGTATATCACGTCTTTTCTATCCATTCATCTGTTGATGGATATTTAGGTTGCTTTCCTATCTTGGCTACTGTAAACAATATTGCTATGAATACAGGGGTGCACACATATTTTTGAATTAGTGTTTTTGTTTCCTTAGGAAAAGTACCCAGAAATGGAATTGTTGGAACTTATGGTAGCTCTATTTTTAATTTTTTGAAGAACCTCAAACAATTTTCCATAGTTGCTGTACCAATTTACATTCCTATCAACAGTGCAGGAATCCCTTTTCAGAGATTGTGTTCTTAACTGCTAATTTTTATGCCTCTCTCTAATTTTTCTTCCATTTGGTGCAAATCCTTCTGTATTTGAAAGACATTTTTCATATTAAAAAAAAAGCATTATAGTCAGCCTTTCATATTCATGGGTTCTGCATGTGCAGATTCAACCAATCACTGATTGAAAATATTGGGGAAAAAATTCCAGAAAGTTCCAGAAGTCAAAACTTGAATTTGCTGCATGCCTGAAACTATTTACATCACATTTACATTGTATTAGATATAAGTAATCTAGAGATGATTTAAAGTATACAAGAGGATGTGCATAGATACAGAATATGCAAATTCTATGCCTTTTATATGAAGGACTTGAGCATCTCTGGATTTTGGTATCTGTGTGGGGTCCTGGAACCAACCCCTGTGCATACTGAGGGATGACTGTATTTTAATTGTTTTGCATTTTAATTTTTTAATGTGGAAAATTCCAAACATACACAAAAGTAGTAAGAATAATAACAAATCTCATTTACCCATAACCCAACTTTAACTGTTATCAATTTATGGCTTTCAAAGTTCTTGGTATGAACCTTTCCCTGGTTTCTACACAAATGAGAATATTGTTTTAGCACTTAGGAAAAGGAGGATCCGTGGGTCTGTACCTATCTGTTTAGATTTTCTGAAAGTCTTAAATACTTGTGCTATTCTGATTTAACTGCTTTTTCTGACAACTATAACAGCCTTATCAGGCTGTTACATTGGTCCCATTTTCTTTGTTTCTACTCTAATTGCCTTACTTTGGACCATCATCACTTTTCTCCCCTAAATTATTGTAATAACAGCCCAACTGATCTTCCTGTATTCAGACCTCTATATTCAGTCTACCCTCCACACTGTTGAAAGATTATTGTTATATCACAAGCCTAATTATGGCACTCTATTTAGAAGCCCAAGAATTACTCTCAGTTGCCTACAAAATAAAATTCAAATTTTCTTATTTCCACAAGAATCTGAAGTGGGTCTTTTTAGCCTTTCCTGAGAATATCTTTCACTATGTACTACAGTTCTTCCATTCTAAGATACCATTGATTATGATACATCATTGATGTAATAACAGCTTTTAGGTATGAGTCCAAGGGGCATGGTGGACCTTATACATCATGGATAAGATATATCATGATTTCACAATTATTAAAATGTGAAGACATTTATTGATTCCTTAATCATAGATACAGTATCAAGGTAACAGCAAAAAATGGATGGCATACACTTTTTCTTTTATGAATGTGTGGCATACACTTTTACTCAACATAGTTTTGAAAATCCCAGACATAGTAATCACAGAAGAAAAAGAAATAAAAGGAATCTAATTTGGAAAGGAAGTATAACTGTTACTGTTTGCAGATACAATACTATAAACAGAAAATCCTAAAGACACCACCAGAAAACTAGTAGAGCTCATCAATGAATTTGGTAAAGTTGCAGGATACAAAATTAATATACAGAAATCTATTGCATTTCTATACACTAAAAACGAACTGTCAGAAAGACAAATTAAGGAAACAGTGCCATGTACCACTGCATCAAGAAGAATAAAATATCTAAGAATAAACCTACCTAAGTAGGCAAAAGATGTGTACTTGGAAAACTATAAGATACTGGTGAAAGAAACTGAAGACAACCCAGGAAAGATATACCATGTTCTTGGGTTGGAAGAATCAATATTGTTAGAATGACCATACTACTCAAGGCGATCTACAGGTTCAATGCAATCCTTATCAAAATACCAATAGCATTTTTCACAGAACTAGAAAAAATAATTTTAAAATTTGTATGGAAATACAGAAGACTCCAGATAGCCAATACAATCTTGAGAAAGAAGAACAGAGCTGGAGGAATCACGTTCCCTGACTTCAGACTGTAGTACAAAGCTATAGTAAACAGTATGGTACAGGCACAAAAACAGAAATATAGGTCAGTGAAACTGGATAGAGAGCCCAGAAATAAACCCACACCCTTATGCTCAATTAATCTATGACAAAGGAGACAAGAATATACAATGGAGAAAAGATACTCTCTTTAATAAGTGGTGCTGGGCAAACTGGACAGCTAATGGAAAAGAATGAAATTAGAACATTTCTCTAATACCATATACAAAAATAAACTTAAAATGGATTAAAGACCTAATTGTAAGACTGGATACTATAAAACTCCTAGAGGAAAACATAGGCAGAACACTCCTTGACATAAATTGCAGCAATATTTTTGTGGATCCATCTCCTAAAGCAAAAATAAATGCAATCTAATTACACTTAAAAGTTTGTGTGGAGCAAAGGAAACCATCAACAAAATGAAAAGACAACCTACTGAATGGGAGAAAATATTTGAAAATGATATGACCGATAAGTGATTAATATCCAACGTATATAAACAGCTCATAAACTCAACATCAAAAAAACAAACAACCTGATTATATAATGGGCAGAAGAACTGAACAGATATTTTTCCAAAGAGGACATGAAAAATGGCCAACAGGCACATGAAAACATACTCAACATCACTAATTGTTAGGGAAATGCAAATCAAAACCACAATGAGATATCACCTCACACTGGTCAGAATGGCTATCATCAAAAAACAAAACAAAACAAAACAAAAAAACACCCCACAAATAACAAATGTTGCCAAGGATGTGGAGAAAAGGGGACTCTTGTACACTGTTGGTGGGAATGTAAATTGGTGTATCCACTGTGGAAAACAGTATGGAGGTTTTTCAAAAAACTAAAAATAGAACTAACATATGACCCAGTAATTCCACTCCTGGGTATATTTCTGAAAATATAGAAACACTAATTTGAAAATATACATGCACCCCAATGTTCATAGCAGCATTATTTACAGTTGCTGAGAAATGGAAGCAACTTAAGTGTCTATTAACAGATGAGTGGATATAGAAGATATGGTATACATGTACAATGGAATACTACTCAGCCACAAAACGAATGAAATTTTGCCATTTGAAGCAACATGGATGGACTTGGAGGGCATAATGCTAAGTGAAATAAGTCAGAAAGACAGATACTGTATGATATTAGGTATATGTGGAATTTTAAAAATACAACAAACTAGTGAACATAACAAGAAAGAAGCAGATTCACAAATATAGAGGTATAAAATAAGCTACAAGGATATACTGTACAACACGAGGAATATAGACAATATTTTATAATAACTATAAATGGAGTATAACCTTTAAAAATTGTAAATTACTATATTGTACACCTGTAACTTATATTGTACAGCAACTATACTTCAATTAAAAAAATGGACAGCATATTAAACTGGGTAATTCAAGGAGAGTTTAGTAAGGGAATTATTTACAAGACATGGGCAAAGTTTAGGGAGACACCGGAACATGGTGCAGTACCCGAAGGATAGCTTTGGGATGGGACCTCTAGGTCTGAAGGAGCAAGGGGAAGGAGCATTACCGGTATCTAGAGAGGGAAGTGAATGGAGCTGGACTCTAAACAAGATCCCTGACTTCAGTAGAGGGAGCCATGGAAACTTGGCAAGGAAGGGGCCAGGAACAGGTATTCCTACTTCAGTCTTCCCCTACCCTCTTATTTTCAGGTTAGCTGAACCCAGCCGGAAGCCAGAGGAAAAGCAAGTCTACCAATGCAAGTAAACTTCCCAAGGCACAGAGCAGGAGGACTCAAGGTGGAGCACAGTGAAGAGGGGACCCAAAGGAACAAATGCAAGTTATCTGACACACCTTCCATCCCATCTACCCTCCCTCTTAAATCACAGATTAAATCTCCACACATCTGTAGATCTGCACATTTTGCTGTAATCTAGTCTTCAAGCCCAGCTTAATTTCCACCTTTTCCATGAGGCCTTCTTTAGTCAATTTGTTCTCCTATGTGTGCTCATAAAATTCCATTTAAAAGATTTAACTTTTACACTTCAAGAGGTGTCTATATATTTGTCCTCTCTGATATAAACACTTTGATGGTAAGGAATATTTTATTATTTTGTCTTACCCTTTCCCCCTGAAAACGCACAAACTCACCTGTCACACTGTCCTCTACCCAGAATCAAATATTTCAGAGCTGGAAAAAAGTCCTGGAAACAACTAATCCAACTATCTTATTTTATAGGTGAAGAAACTAGATCTCAAATCAATGTTGGTAACAGCCCAATAAATGTCAGTTGAAGTGAAGTTTCATCCTAAAAGGTCAATGGTGTCTTCAAGAGCACTTTGAAAACAAATTACCTTTTTGTGGAAAATCTATTGTACCTTGTCACCTGGAAGACGGTTGATGATTTTGGTTTTCACTCCAGGCTCCCTGCCCTTGTAAGAAGATTAAATTAAGTCAATGCATATAGTCTTAGCAGAGAACCTGGCACATGGTAAACTTAAATAAAAGTGGGTATTTGTTCTGGGGACATTCTGGTGGGATAACTTTCAAGAATTTAAAAATAAGGGAAATAAGATTTTCCTCTGATACTTCAAATGTAAAATTAAACACAAATAAATGTGGAACATACATACTGTGCAATAATACATACCTGTTAAAATGATGACATACATTTGTAGTTACTGACATGGAAAAATGTCTACAGCATATTGTTGAGTAAAAAAGTAGGATATAAAAAGTCATGTATGATGTGATACTTTTTTCATTTTAATTGAGGGTGATCTGGAAGGATGTTTACCAAAACGTTAACAGTGGTTTTAACTGGCTAGTGGTTCTCTGGTCAATTTTACATTCTTTATGCTATTCTGGAATATCTGGAATATTTAAATGTTTTATAACGAGCTTGTATTGTTTTTAAATTCAGAAAATAAATGTTATTTTCATGTTAAAAGCAAAACCCAATAACAGGTAAAGTCACCTTAAATAGAGTGGTTCTAGACCAACCAAACTGGACTGTAAAGATAGAAAGCATTAACATATCTAAAGGAAGAATGTGTGACTGTGTCGGACAGCAGGGGTCTGGTCTGTTATCAAAATACTGAATGAGGGCTTCCCTGGTGGCGCAGTGGTTGAGAGTCCGCCTGCCGATGCAGGGGACGCGGGTTCGTGCCCCAGTCCGGGAGGATCCCACATGCCGCGGAGCGGCTGGGCCCGTGAGCCATAGCCGCTGAGCCTGTGCTCCGCGGCGGGAGAGGCCACAGCAGTGAGAGGCCCGCGTACCGCAAAAAAAAAAAAAAAAAAAAAAATGCTGAATGAGAAGAGTCAGGGAAACAAATTTAGACAGTACCCATCCAAGCACTGTCCAAGAGAGGAAGAATCATGGCCAGTGGAGAGGATTTATTGACAAGACCATTCCTGTTGTTAGATGAGTACCTCAGGCACTCTCAGCCTGATCACACTACATTATAACGAAAGAGAGAAAAATAAATATACTGTTAGAAACAAGAAAGGGAATGTAACCAAAAATCTGGAAGAGATTTTTAAAAATTACATGAATATGTTATATACAACTTATTGCAAAAAAAAAAAAATAAGAAAAGAAAAATTAAAGAATTTAGCCCAGAGGAGTCATGGCTAAATACAATAGTAACAACAGAAGAAATTGAGAAGATGTCAAACTGTTAACTCTCCCCAAAACAAAAGGCCCAAATGGTTTAACTGATAAATGATATCAGATTTCAGAGAACTGATACTACATATCATATTTAGATATTTTGGAACAAATATAAAAAATGGAAATTTATCAGTTCATTTTATGAGGCTAACCTGATTCTGACATAAAATACAGACAAAGAACAAAAATTAAAAATTAAATCTACAGAAATAATCACTTAAAAATAGAGGAAAAAGTGGGGTGGGAAGTGCTGAAATGGGTGAGAGGGGTCAAAGGTACAAAGTTTCAGTTATAAAATAAAACATGGGGATGTAGTACATAGCATGGTGACTACAGTTGAGGCAGGAGATAGATGGGCCCCAAGCTGAACAGTTTCTTCCCTGTGGATAGAAACTCCATAATAGCAGAAACTCCATAAAAGCAGTATGATGGAGGAGGCTGGGCCCTACCCAGATAAGATAAAAAACCACATATTCCTCATTCTCGAAATCAAGGAGCCCTTCCCAACTACACATGCGCAGAAAGGCTCCTTGGAGATCAAAAAGGGAGGGGGGCGCCACCCCATAGTAAGTGATGTCAACTACCCATAGTCCTCTTTGCTAGACTCCATCTTGGCTAAGAGATGCGCAGGCACAAGGGGGAGGACCCTAAAATATACAAGATACGGACTCAGAAACAGGCAAAGCAAGATGATTGGCCAAAGGAAACCCGGAAGACGTGCCCCATAAAAGTGTTTCAAACTACCAAGAGGACGCGACTCTCTCTCTGAGCCCACCTCTGTGACTATCCACACATACTGTACTCTTTTTCCTCCTAATAAACACTTCACTCGGTTCTCCACTTTCTGTCTCTATGTGGAAATTCATTTCTACACAGCTGACGGGCCAGGGTGTTGTCACTGGCCACTGGCCCCTGGTGGTCTGGTGGCTAGGATTCAGGGCTCTCACTGCCACTGCCCAACCTCAGTCTCTGGCAGGGAACAGAAATCCTGCTTCAAGCCGCTGCAGGCTGAGGCTACCCGAGATCATAGTTAATAATACTGTATTGCATATTTGAAAGTTGCTAAGAGAGTAGATCTTAAAAGTTCTCATCATAAGAAAACACATTTTGTAACTATGTATGGTGAGGGATGTTAACTTGACTTATTGTGGTGATCATTTTGCAATATATACAAATATTGAATCATATTGTACACCTGAAACTAACACAATGTTACTTGTCAGTAATATCTCAATTTTAAAAAAAAGAGAAAAAATATTTCAAATAAAATATTAGAAAAATATACCAACTGTGTCAATATGAATCATGGCAAAGTAAGATTTATTCCAGCAATGCAAAATAATGCATTTATTAAAAGCCTATCATATGTATGTATGTTGTATACAAAACTGATGACAATAAACACTTAAAAAGGACTTCCCTGGTGGTCCAGTGGTAAAGAATCCGTCTTCCAATGCAGGGGACGCAGGTTAGATCCCTGGTGGGGGAACTAAGATCCCACATGCCATGGGGCAACTAAGCTGGCGTGCCACAATTACTGAGCTCGTGCGCCTCAAGAGAGTCTGCATGCTGCAAACTACAGAGCCTACACACCCTAGAGCCCAAGCGCCACAACTAGAGAGAAACACAAGCAGACCATGCGCCATAATGAAAAGATCCCGCATGCCTCAACAAAGATCCCGTGTGCCGCAACTAAGACCCGACCTAGCCAAAAAAAAAAAAAAAAGGAAATATATATATATAAAGAAATAAACAGTTAAAGGAGAAAGTTTGCAGACTCATCTAGATAAACACTAAAAATTTGTTTAAAAAATACTGAATTAAAAAAAATAAAATTTCAGTACTCACCTTAGATTCAAACTAAAATTGCAGTCTACTCCCTTCTTATCATAGTAATTACTTATCTGAAACAAATAACCAATGCCATTCTTAACAATAAAATACTACAGGCATACATCTGAAGCCAGTCCTGGGTATTTCCATTCTTTTTGAAATCTTTACCAAGTTAATAGCTGGTATGACTTTCTATAAGGTTCGACATAAGCAAAGCTTCTGAACATAGCCCACAAACTCATACCTACCAGGGAGGGCAGCTTGCAAAAATGCATGAAACAGCCAGGGTAAAATAAAATACTTTTTGCTGCAAAAAAGAATAATGCTATCTTCTTTTTTTAAGAAATATAAAACCCAGGTTTTATTTTCCTCTGAATTTTACTACAAGAAACACAGCAATGCAAATATAGTGATAAATGTCAAATGACAACAGCATTAAAGTGGGGGAAGCTCTACAGAGTGACAGCAACTATGCGGGTACTTGCCAGCCGAGCAGGCACCTGCACCTTCAGGCATGATGCTAAAGTAGGAGCAGAAAGACATACACACAAGGTGTGCTGGAGGTGGGACTCTATTAGTTTGAGTCTTAACTTGCATGTAACTGAGAACCCCGTCTGTGGAACAAATCAGAGATGGGCCTCAGGGATGTGACCATAGGTATCTCTTTACACTGTCCATTTACGAAATGGAATAAATCATTCCATAGGGAAGAAATTTCTCAAAGACTGAGTTGAAATCTTTTAAGATCATGTTCATATGGTGACCAAACCTGTGGTGTGTCTACTGGTAATATTTATTTTGGTTTTCTTGAGTCTCTTTGTGATTTGGGACCTCTCACCTCTGCTTCTGCCTTGCCCATCAGTACTATCTCTTGCCACTAGGATTTTCCCCAAACCTCAGAATTCTCTTACTTCATGGTCACGTCTCCTGAGTATCTGTTTCTCTTCAGCAAGCATGACATTTTCTATCCTGCGGAGTTCTTAAGGTTTAGTCTTCACCTTACCTAAAATAAATTAATTACAGATAGTTTTGAAAGTTCAAAATTCTTTAAAGTTTCTTTTTCTTTTTTACTTAAAATGGAGTATTCATATGTGTTAAAGGAATAATAATGGAAATCACTTATGCTTTATCATGTGTCAGGCAATGTTCTAAGGACTTTATACATGAAATTGCATCTAATCCTCACCACACCCTATGAGACAGGCACTAGTATTATTCCCATTTTCAAATGAGGAAACTGAGGCACAGAGATGTTAAGTGCACTGTACAGGTTCACACTGCTGACAGATGCAGAGTCAGAATGTAAACCCAGACTGTCTGGCTCTGGTGTGGGTCCTAGTCACTCTGACATGCTGCTGCAAGAAGGCAAGCCAAAATACTTAAGGGAAATATTCCTTCTCTTATACATGCCAATCAGTCATTTGCTCCTTCATTTATCATACTATTTGGAGTGCATACTATGAAAAAAAATGCTCTTCTGGGAATGGTACAGACATTAAAAACCAACCAAACAAATAACCAACAAGTACTACAGAAATCGAAGAATGTTTAAAATCGGTATGAAATAAAATAGTTCAACCCATTATATTAGTGATTTATAATCAGATTTGCAATTAACTTTCGAGTTCATGGTAAATTGTTCTTGAATCTGTTATGAATGCTTTTCATTTCTCAACAAAATTAGCTCAAAACTTCATTTTATTTTCTTTATTTAATTCTGTTTAATTTAGATAAAAAATTTGCTCTAAGCAAAGCTAAAATAGGCTATCATGACAGATTCGGTCTTTATTTTCTTTGTTTTTCAGTCCCATGAATTACTGACAGCTTTCTTAATTATTCTGAGATTCTGGATTTCAATGATTCATTATTTGTGTAATAATTTCTGCAAAATTGCTGAAAGCTGGCAAGTCTATAATTAATTACATATATTAGACTAAGTAGTTGGCTATGACATGAACTGGGTTTGTTTTTCTCATCTTTACAGTATTTTCTGTCACTGTGTTAGCACTTGCTAATGTCTATAGGGATGCCTTGGTTTTCTTTTAGTGGTGGAAAGAGCATAAGTATTTATGCACATTACCTGAAGATCTCATTTTAATCTGGCAGATAGAACTGGGGAAGAAAAATACACCAAATAGTACTGAAGCATAGCAGGGAGTCCCAAGTTGAAATGAGGTTAAGTTTCAGGTAAGAGCAGGAATGTCTGGCAAACTGGTAAGGTGGGCCCACCAGGAATCATTTAGATGAGGACAAAATTGCCTCTTGGGAGAAATCACCTTGAAGAAAGACCAAGTCAGAAACAATGGACTTGAGTTTGTAAGAGAGCCTTAGTAAAAGAATAGTGATCTTGGCAGCCTGGTGGCTGTCATTAAGCACATTCTCATTTACAAGTCCCCTGAGTGGGTGGCTGGGACCTAGGGAGAAAGAGGGCTCTAAGTAAAAATTGAAAGTGCTGTTTTACTGAAGACTGTAAGATACCGACACTGCTGGTTTGGATTCCCCCTGTGAGAAGTGACAGGGAGAAGCATTTTCCTTTAGTGCCTTTGGGTGGTGCTTGGTCAGAGACACTGCCAGGCAGAGCAGTGTCTGAGACCAGCCAGAATTGCCATGCCTGCTGGAGTAGAGCAGAAGCTGAGAGGCCCTGTGGAACCAGAGCAATGTCTGCAGGGAACTTCGTGCCAGCAGTGGCCATCATGTGATCCAGAAGCCTCCCTGAACATCAGTGGAACCCCGCAGAAATTACCATGCCAGCAGAAACTCGTTGCTGGTGGAAGAGCTCCAGGTTCCAGCGAGCGAATGTGATACCCAGTGGGTGGCTGCTGAATCAGGGTGTGTTTGTGCGCATATGTGAGACACCCACTGAAGATGCCTAAAACACTTCAAGAAAGTGAAGGGGACTGGAGTGCTGCACTATGCAGGGGATGACATCAGTTGTTCACTAGTTGGTTATTCCGCTTAACATGACCTTATTTGCATCTATAAGCTAGTGAGAGCTGGGCAAATGGGTATATAAAATAATCTAGAGATCACAAATTATCATCAGAACTATCGGAGATTTTTTTTTTTTTTTTTTGCGGTACGCGGTCCTCTCACTGTTGTGGCCTCTCCCGTTGCGGAGCACAGGCTCCGGACGCGCAGGCTCAGCGGCCATGGCTCACGGGCCCAGCCGCTCCGCGGCATGTGGGATCTTCCCGGACCGGGGCACGAACCCGTGTCCCCTGCATCGGCAGGCGCACTCTCAATCGCTGCGCCACCAGGGAAGCCCTATCGGGGATATTTTAAAGGGGCCACTTGGGAACTTGTATTATAAAAATTTAGAGACAAATCAAAAGTGTAATCCCATTTTGTAGTCACAAGCTACCACATTGTATAAGGTCTTATTTAAGACTAAATAACCCAGACTATGGGAAATATACTAATTTGAACTCTGGTCATTGCCTCATAGAGATCATGGAGTCAAACCATGTCTGCATGTGTCAGGGTGGGGTTTTATCCCCAAAGGGAAAGGATATATTTTCATATTCTGAGAGCAATATTTGCCTTATTTACCCTACCTTTAATTAATGGTAATACTGAACAAGCTAAGTTTTAGGATAGCTGTCTGCCCACAGCCCCTTCTAAGAGGTTCTTCTCTATAGTCCTCTTCCAGAGTTTATTTCTGCATAGAATTCTCTCCTTGTATGAAAGTACCCTGATACCTTAGCCACAACTGACATGAACAAGGGCAGTTACCAGAGCCAAGAAAAGTCAATAACCCATTTAGTCAATAATAACCTATGAGTTGAGACCCTTTTTCGGAGTTTCCATGTGGGGAAACCGGTTTCCACATGGGTTCCTCAGGCCACCATGCTGGGCCCCAAGCTCCGCAAGGACAGACGCTCCTTTGTTTGGGATCTTGCCCTACGTATTTCTTCATCTGGCTGTTGATTAGTATCTTTTAATATCCTTTTATAATAAATTAGTAACCTAGTGAGAAAAAAAATTATGAGTCGATGTATCACAAAAACTCAATTGGGAATAATTGCAGTTAATTAGTCTGATAAACATCATCTTACTTTGGGAGGTGTTCAAACGGTAGCAAAGGCAAAAACTGAAAGACCAATTGAGAAAAGGTAACTAGTAGAAGTCTTTAAGTAGGAGGAGTCAACAATAAGGAGAAGCTAAAATAAATAAATGCCATTATGTTGAGAGAAAAAAGACGGTCAGTTAATTGGTGGCATCTAGAGCAGGACAATCAGACACAGAGAGTAACTGAGTCTCTGTTATGCTCGAGCAGACAATGGAAGCCATTGGAAGCTTACTGAGTCACTAGAACTGCTGGACATCAGGATGGACCTTGCCATATTCTTCCCAGGCCATATTCTCTCTTCTTGAGTTCTGGTAGCTTGAGTATGTCTCTATTACTGTAACCTGCTAGACTATAGCTACACTCCACACTGCTGCAATGAATTTTATTAGTTTAAAAAAAATCAATATGGGGATTTAAATAGGTAGGTAAATGTATTTGTTTACAAGGTATACCAAATAATAAAATGAGAATGAACAACCAGAAATCAGAATGTAAGAAAAATAAATTAGTAAATATCCTCATTCCAAGGGTCTATAATTGTTACATGTACTAACCATAAAATTTGAACCTGAGCTTCCAGGTATCTATGGCAAAAAGAAATAAAGGAAGAACACAAAATATTTTGAGATATTTAACTTTTACCTCTTTTTTCCCCCTTCCCTGTCCTCTCAAATAAGTAGGTGGCCAGGTCTGTGCTTTCTTCATCAAGTTGAAGTGTGTGTAGTAAGGATGGAAATGGAAGTCGCCTGGAAAACTTTCTGGCTTTTATTTCAAAAGCCTAAGTCTCTGTAGAAGAAAGAAAGTGCAGGTAGGGACAAAATGGCTTGGAGAAAGTTGAAGTAAAAGAACTTCTCTCTGTTAAGAAAAAAAGATTCTTGGGACCTCCCTGGTGGTCCAGTGGTTAAGACTCTGTGCTCCCAATGCAGGGGGCCCGGGTTCCATCCCTGGTCAGGGAACTAGATCCCACATGCTGCAAGTAAGAGCCTGCATGCTGCAACTAAAAGATCCTGTATACCACAACGAAGACCCCACGTGCTGCAACTAAGACCCGGTGCAGCCAAATAAATAAATAAATATTTAAAAAATAGAAAAGAAAAAAAAAGGAAAACAGATTCTTTAGGCTCAATAAGGGCCAGAGGACTTGGGTTTTGGACATGGGAATCTGGATCATACTTTCGGGTAGTATTGCTAGGGAGGGAGCAAGACGGACCCTAGAAAGGAAAAACTGCAGGGCACATGAGTCCCCAAGCATGGAATTCTCAGCCTTGGTAAAAATATCCGTGCTGCAAACTTGGAGCAGAAGCAGCTCAGAGCTCCTGGACCTGAAGGGATGATGTGGACAGAGCGTGGTCAAGGGCTATGAAGAGATGACCAACCTGCTGGATGCCTTGGCACTGCATTAGACACCAGAACTGTGAACAATCCTGGGTAAGCTGGGGTCAAGCTCTAAGAATGAACAAGATTAAGTTTCCACACACCAGTGGAAGGGGGTGGTGGGGCTCAGAATCAGGAAGCACCTTGCTGTAGAACACTTTTTGTACATCTGTATCTGTGAACTGAGATTCACAGCCACTAATACTTGTATTATCAGAAAAGAGTACCAAGATCACTTCTAAGTTTCAAATTAATCACAGTGGCTATACTGACAGGCTTTTTCAAATCCCAAGCCAAAATGACATGCTAGGAAATCTTAAGTGATGGGGCTGTAAAAGAAGGAAGACAAATGTCTGTCTTACAGTCAGACCCTCCTCCCACTGGAATGAATCTGGAAGGTCGTTTGGGATATTAGCAGTTCATGCCATTGTGTTCTCATGAGGCCACGGGTCCCTGTTGCAGTCCTACACCATTCTGGTGACTCAGCTACTCTCTGCAGCCGCTATTCCCGCTACTCCATTCTCTCCATTGTCTTTCCTAGCTTTTCCCATTCATGGTGTCTGACAACTCTTGGCTTTTATTGTCTCATGGCTTCTGATCATTGCCTTTTCTCTGGGTGTTTGGTTTTGTTCTTTTCATTTTTTGAATTCCACTCCGGTAATAAACTGCTGACTTACTGTGTGTTAAACACTCAGCCTTTGCAAGAGAGAATATTGGTCCATTCATTCAGTCAGGGCCACCTCTGTTGGCCACCTGGGTCATCTCTGCTGCATTTAGGGCTATGGGTTCCTGAAACTTTCTGAGCCTATCTCACAAGGAGTGTGGTGGGGACAGACATGTAAATAATAATAATAGGTAACATTTATAGAATGCTATGGGCCAGGCATTATTCCAAGTGCTTTACAGTTAGTCAGGTCAAACCTCTGAATAAAATCCCCATTTTACAGATGAGAAAGCTGAGGTGGTTAGAGGTGAGCAGTATTTCCAAGGTCACATAGCCAATAAGCAGCAGAGCCAGGATTCTAGCTGGGTAGTCTGGCTTTTAGCCACCACATTTGCAATGCAACTGAATTTTAAGAAACCTACATTGGAGTTGCTGTTCATAGCAGAGGGGGCTAGCTGACAACTAAATGTTCAGATTCTGTGTTCATAGTGGAGAGTTGTTACTGGGAAGCAGCTGTCCAGCCAAAGATTATATTTTCCAGTCTCTCTGAATCTAAGTATGAGCATATGACTGGTTCTAGCCAACGTGAACAGAAGTGATGTGCTTTCACATTCAGGTCAAGGAAGTAAATATCTGGAGTGCCTTCTGCATGTTCTATTACCCTCCCATGGAAACCTTGGAACCCACCTATTTAAGATGGTAGTGCTATAAGATGGAAAGTGCCCAGTTCTCTGAGTAACCACTTGGAGAAATATTGCCTAGGAGAGCTGCACAATCAGGAATACCGACTTGACTTTGTATGAAGGAGAAATAAACTTTAATGTGCTGAGATGTGAGGGTTGTTTGTTACAGCAGTTAGCCTATTCTGACAAATACATCATATAGACACCGACTTCTTGGATAAAACTTATAAATTTGTTGATAAATACATGGTTGAGATGTTCTAACCAAACAGATGTTTTGGACACAGATATTAAGTGAGATGATGTAAACAATTTTGACAAAGGTTCTGGGAAGAAAATATTGTAACTGTTTACTGATCTTTATGAAAAATTAAAACATAAAGCAGTAACTGACTCCTCTTCTATTCTGAATGTGTGACCATGTATGCAAATATTGTTGTATGCTGAGGCATCTTCTCCTGGGTCTTCTAGCATTATCATGTGAATAATCAAGATCATACATTGGGAAATACTGTGAACTGCTTCCACATTTCCTGGATCTAGATTCTGACACATCCAGAATAGCATATTTCCTGATGTCATTGGCTGAATTGTGCCCCCTCAAATTCATTTATCGAAATTCTAACCCCCAGCACCTCAGAATGTGACTGTTTGGAGATAGGGCCTTTAAAGAGGTAATTAAGGTAAAATGAGACCATGTGGATAGGCCCTAATCTAGTATGACTGGTATTCTTATATTAGGACAGAGACAACACAGACCAAGGGATGACCACGGGTGGACACGGCAAGAAGGTGGACATGTACAAGCCAGGGAGAGTGGCCTCAGAAGGAAGCAAATGTGTCGACAACTTGATCTCAGGCTTCTAGCCTCCAGAATTGTGAGAAAATAAGCTGTTGTTTAAGCCACCCAGTCCATGGTATTTTGTTATGGTGGCCCTAGCAAACTAATACATCCCAAAAGGCCCTACAACCTCAGAATCAGCATTCTGCTTCTTGAAATCTCCTAAGTCATCACAAGTGTAATCTTGTACAGCGTGGGCAGGATTCTTTATACATGAGCCAATCTTTAAATTTGTAAAACAAACAGTTTTTACTTTGCTAATTCCGTAGGCAAGAGTTCTCTTCTTGCATCCTATGAAACCCCTGTATATTAGAAGCTGATCCTTTATTTTCTGAGTTGAGACAAATAATCCAGCTCTTCAGATAAGTAGAAATATCCCCACTAAGCTGATTGCATTTCAATCTTTGAATATCACTAAGTGTTAGATTCTTTCAACAATCTCATGAGTTCATCAAAATCTTTCATCCTAAGTGAAATAGAAGAGAGAGATCTTTTGGTAAAAAAAATATTTATTTAGGCTGTGTCGGGTCTTAGTTGTGCATGTGGGATCTTTAATTGTGGTATGCGGACTTCTTAGTTGCGGCATGCATGCGGGATCTAGTTCCCTGACCAGGGATCGAACCCCGGCCCCCCTGCATTGGCAGCATGGAGTCTTATCCACTGGACCACCAGGGAAGTCCCGGAGAGAGAGATCTTATGGCAAATATGTTTTCCTTCAATATTTGAGACTCTCAGGAACATAACATGATTTAGTTGGGGACCTCTATTTTTATTTTAAAAGAGGATGGAAGCTGTAAAAGTGCAGGCTCACTAATATCGGACTTTTCAGAGAACTCTCCAAAAGTATTTTATGGTCATGTCTTATTCAGTTTTTATAAATTATAGAATCAAGTACTTATAGATAATATCAATGCTTTAAATAAGATGAAATGACATAAGGCATTGAAAACATATCCTCTTCATTTTTCTAAAATATATCAGAATACATGGGTAAAACAGTAATGATTATAAAATTACTTGAGATTCCTTAGAGATGCATTACTAATATTCTTGTTGTAAAGACTATTATTATTATTGTTATTCTGTTTGTATAGCCAGGATGGTAAGGCATACTTTCTTTATATTTATTTATTTATTTTATTATTTACTTATTTAGTTGAACTGGGTCTTAGTTGCGGCAGGCAGGCTCCTTAGTTGAGGCTCATGAGCTCCTCAGTTGCAGCTCCAGGGCTCCTTAGTTGTGGCTCGTGGGCTTCCTTAGTTGCAGGTCACTGGCTCCTTGGTTGCGGCATGCAGGCTCCTTAACTGTGGCATGTGAACTCTTAGTTGAAGCATGCATGTGGGATCCAGTTCCCTGACCAGGGATAGAACCCGGGCCCCCTGCATTGGGAGCACAGAGTCTTATCCAGTGGACCACCAGGGAAGTCCCTGTAAATACTATTATCGAAACATAAAACTTGCCTAAATGTACCAAGTACTTGAGAAGAAATAATGGTTTAACTGTAAGATAGGGAAAGAGTGAATTGCATCATTCAGTTGCATTATTCATTTTGATGCTGATGACATTGGAATGAAGCAAAGTAGATAGATTATGCAATCCAGCTTGTACATTGACACTTTTGAATTACCCAGAGATAATTAAGTAGCATCACACAGTCACACTGGTTATTCTCACAACAGCAGCTATACTCACAGCCAAATGAGGTAGCTTTCCCCCAAAAACATTCTGACCTTGGTAGCATGTCTGACCTCTCCTTTGAGCCTTTCCTGCTAGCCCCTGTAGATCTCACTTGCACTGCTTTCAGACATGCCCAGAATAGAGCTGAAATGGGAGTCCTGCCATAAATCAAGATCCATGAATGGATGCTATAAATTTCCTAATTTATATGCTACATGGTATGTGTTCCTTTGAGAGTCACAAAGCTATGCAAATAGAGTAACTTTGAAAGCACTGATAGGAAAGGACCATTTTGCTAAGAAAGGAAGCCATAGGAATCAGTAAGCTCATTTCTTGTGAGTGACCACCAAGCAGGGCAAAATGGCAGCTGTAGGGGGCCTCCTAAGAAGCTTGACTGAGCTACCAGGAAAGAAGCTGATAAATCTGTAAAACAAACAGATGCTTGTCTTTCATTTCTAAACTGGTTTGGTGTACTACTGTTGTCTTTCCCGCCATCTATTGGAAAGCAAACAAACCATTCTGTGTAATTTGAGCCCAAAGGGAAAGATATAAAAGAATTGTACTTCACTTTGCTTCTTTCCTGGGGCTCTCTCTTTGCTAAAAGGGGTTGCTGTGAACATAAACAGAATATGAAAGGCTATTTTCCTGTATATAAATGTTATGTTCCTTGGTAATCAAGTTTTCTTCTTTTAGATCTTGCTAGCCTGGGCATTATTTTCACAGTTCACATGAGAAATAAAGTTCAGAATCTGCAATGTGGCTTTGGTGTTAATGTATATGTCAAATGTTCCACAATTTATGGATACTTGCCTAATTCTAATTACTCAAATATTTCACTTCTTTTAAATTTATCATAAGAACTCAAAACAGAAAACCAGAATGGTGCTTATTTTACACCACATCTCTATACCCACTAAAAAAAAAAATTAACTTTTACTTCAACTTGTATGTGTAATCAATCTCAGAACAGTCGTGGAACACATTGTAGAATATTTCAGCAGAGGTAAATTCAAGCAGCTCTTCAATATCTCTTGCTGCCTCAAAAGGGATGATGCTACTTGCCATTTTAATTTGTTAAACAGTATGGAGGGAGATCAGATCGTAATGTGGAACACATATCTCAAATTAAACTTTGTAGTGCTTGGTTGATATTTATCTGAGGCACTGCATTTTAAAGCTGTATTAGCACAGAATTTAACTCAATTCATTCTGAGGCTGAACTGTAAATGAAACGTGTTTTCTAGGAAATGGAGAGAAGATGGTCCAGGGGTTTCTTAGGCTTGGGAGTCCAGAATTCTTACTTAAACACTATTTTTAAGAAATTCATGTTGAAAAATCCCCATCTTTATAACTGAACTGAAATCCAGAACTTGTAATGAATTAAAAAGAAATAGGAGATTTTGGACAAATAATGTGGGTTTCATATTATTATAAATAGCATAGTATGTAAGTTAAAAAAATAATGTTTCTTCATTTAAACATACTGTTTTCCCCATTTTCCTTATTTTCAGAAAGCACACATTCATTAGGCATACTGGGAAAAATATAAAAGTATATAGAAAAAAACCCTATTTGTCATTGTTCCACCATCCTAAGTATTGTCCATATTTGGAAATGTTTCTTCTATACTTTTCTTTTTTTCTGAATTTTGAATTTTATTTTATTTTTTATACAGCAGGTTCTTATTAGTCATCAATTTTACACACATCAGTGTATACATGTTAATCCCAATCGCCCAATTCATCACACCCCCCCCCCCACCCCCCGCTGCTTTCCCTCCTTGGTATCCATACGTTTGTTCTCTACATCTGTGTCTCTATTTCTGCCCTGCAAACTGGTACATCTGTACCATTTTTCTAGGTTCCACATATATGTGTTAAAATATATTTGTTTTTCTCTTTTGGACTTCACCCTGAATGACAGTCTCTAGATCCACCCACGTCACTACAAATGACCCAGTTTTGTCCCTTTTAATGGCTGGGTAATATTCCATTGTATATATGTACCACATCTTCTTTATACATTTGTCTGCCAATGGGCATTTAGGTTGCTTCCAACCTGCCTATTGTAAATAGTGCTGCAATGAACATTGGGGTTCATGTGTCTTTTTGAATTATGGTTTTCTCTGGGTATATGCCGAGTAGTGGGATTGCTGGGTCATTTGGTAGTTCTATTTTTAGATTTTTCAGGAACCTCTATACTGTTCTCCATAGTGGCTGAACCAATTCACATTCCCACCAGCAGTGCAAGAGGGTTCCCTTTTCTCCACACCCTCTCCAGCATTTGTTGTTTGTAGATTTTCCGATGATGCCCATTCTAGCTGGTGTGAGGTGATACCTCATTGTAGTTTTGATTTCATTTCTCTAATAATGTGAAGTTGAGCAGCTTTTCATGTGCTTCTTGGCCCTCTGTATGTCTTCTTTGGAGAAACGTCTCTTTAGATCTTCCACCCAGTTTTTGATTGGGTTGTTTTTTTTTTAATATTGAGCTGCATGAGTTGTTTATATATTTTGGAGATTAATCCTTTTTCTGTTGATTCATTTGCAAATATTTTCTCCCATTCTGAGGGTTGTCTTTTCATCTTGTTTGTAGTTTCCTTTCCTTTGCAAAAGTTTTAAGTTTCATTAGGTCCCATCTGCTTATTTTTGTGTTTATTTCCATTACTCTAGGAGGTGGATCAAAAAAGATCTTGCTGTGATTTATGTCAAAGAGTGTTCTTCCTATATTTTCCTCTAAGAGTTTTATAGCATCCAGTCTTACATATAGGTTTCTAATCTATTTTGACTTTATTTTTGTGCATGGTGTTAGGGAGGGTTCTAATTTCATTCTTTTACACGTAGCTGTCCAGTTTTCCCAGTACCACTTATTGAAGAGACTGTCTTTTCTCCATTGTATATCCTTGCCTCCTTTAGATTAGTTGACCATAGATTAGTTGACCATAGGTGCGTGGGTTTATCTCTGGGCTTTCTATCCTGTTACATTGATCTATATTTCTGTTTTTGTGCCAGTACCATGTTGTCTTGATTACTGTAGCTTTCTAATACGTCTGAAGTCAGGGATCTGAGTCCTCCAGCTCCATTTTTTTCCCCTCAAGACTGCTTTGGCTATATGGGGTCTTTTGTGTCTCCATACAAATTTTAAGCTTTTTTATTCCAGTTATGTAAAAAATGCCACTGGTAATTTGATAGGGATTGCATTGAATTGTAGATTGTTTTGGGTAGTATAGTCATTTTCACAATACTGATTCTTCCAATCCAAGAACATGGTAGATCTCTCCATCTGTTTGTGTCATCTTTGCTTTCTTTCATCAGTGTCTTATAGTATTCTGAGTACAGGTCTTTTACCTCCTTAGGTAGGTTTATTCGTAGGTATTTTATTCTTTTTGTTGCAATCGTGAATGGAATTGTTTCCTTAAATTCTCTTTCTGATCTTTTGTTGTTAGTGTATAGGAATGCAAGAGATTTCTGTGCATTAATTTTGTATCCTGCAACTTTACCAAATACATTGATTAGCTCTAGTAGTTTTCTGGTGGCATCTTTAGGATTCTCTATGTATAGTATCATGTCATCTGCAAACAGTGACAGTTTTATTTCTTCTTTTCCAATTTGTATTCCTTTTATTTCTTTTTCTTCTCTGATTGCCATGGCTAGGACTTCCAAAATTATGCTGAATAATAGTGGTGAGAGTGGACATCCTTATCTTGTTCCTGATCTTAGAGGAAATGATTTCAGTTTTTCACCATTGAGAATGATGTTTGCTGTGGGTTTGTCATATATGGCCTTTATTATGTTGAGGTAGGTTCCCTCTATGCCCACTTTCTGTAGAGATTTTATCATAAATCGGTGTTGAGTTTTGTCAAAAGCTTTTTCTGAATCTATTCAGATGATCATATGGTTTTTATTCTCCAATTTGTTAATATGGTGTATCACATTGATTGATTTGTATATATTGAAGAATTCTTGCATCCCTGGGATAAATCTCACTTCATCATGGTGTATGATTCTTTTAATGTGTTGTTGGATTCTGTTGAGGATTTTTGCGTCTATATTCATCAGTGATATTGGTCTGTAATTTTCTTTTTTTGTAGTACCTTTGTCTGGTTTTGGTATCAGGGTGATGGTGGCCTCATAGAATGAGTTTGGGAGTGTTTCTTCCTCTGAAATTTTTTGGAAGGGTTTGAGAAGGATAGGTGTTAGCTCTTCTCTAAATGTTTGATAGAATTCACCTGTGAAGCCATCTGGTCCTGGGCTTTTGTTTGTTGGAAAATTTTAAATCACAGTTTCAATTTCATTCCTTGTGATTGCTCTGTTCTATTTTCTATTTCTTCCTGGTTCAGTCTTGGAACGTTCTTTTCTAAGAATTTGTCCATTTCTTCCAGGTTGTCCATTTTATTGGCATACAGTTGCTTGTAGTAGTATCTTAGGATGCTTTGTATTTCTGTGGTGTCTGATGTAACTTCTCCTTTTTCATTTCTAATTTTATTGAGTCCTCTTCTTCTTGATGAATCTGGCTAAAGGTTTATCAATTTTGTTTATCTTCTCAAAGAATCAGCTTTTAGTTTTATTGATCTTTGCTATTGTTTTCTTTGTTTCTATTTCATTTATTTCTGCTCTGATCTTTATGAGTTCTTTCATTCTGCTAACTTTGGGTTTTGTTTGTTCTTCTTTCTCTAGTTCCTTTAGGTGTAAGGTTAGATTATTTTTTGAGATTTTTCTTGTTTCTTGAGGTCAGATTGTATTGCTATAAACTTCCCTCTTAGAACTGCTTTTGATGCATCCCATAGGTTTTGGATGGTCGTGTTTTTGTTGCAATTTGTCTCTAGGTATTTTTTGATTTCCTTTTTGATTTCTTCAGTGATCTCTTGGTTATTTAGTAACATATTGTTTAGCCTCCATGTGTTTGTGTTTTTTACGTTTTTTCCCTGTAATTCATTTCTAATCTCACAGCGTTGTGGTCAGAAAAGATGCTTGATATGATTTCAATTTTCTTAAATTTACTGAGGCTCGATTTGTGACCCAAGATGTGATCTATCCTGGAGAATGTTCCGTGAGCACTTGAGAAGAAAGTGTAATCTGCTGTTTTTGGATGGAATGTCCTATAAATACCAACTAAATCTAACTCGTCTATTGTGTCATTTAAAGCTTGTGTTTCTTTGTTAGTTTTCTGTTTGGATGATCTGCCCATTGGTGTAAGTGAGGTGTTAAAGTCCCCCACTGTTATTGTGTTACTGTTGATTTCCTCTTTTATAGCTGTTAGCAGTTGCCTTATGTATTAAGGTGCTCCTATGTTGGGTGCATATATATTTATAATTGTTATATCTTCTCCTTGGATTGATCCCTTGATCATTATGTAGTGTCCTTCCTTGTCTCTTGTAACATTCTTTATTTTAAAGTCTATTTTATCTGATATGAGTATTGCTACTCCAAGCTTTCTTTTGATTTCGACTTGCATGGAATATCTTTTTCCACCCCCTCACTTTCAGTTTGTATGTGTCCCTAGGTCTGAAGTGGATCTCTTGTAGACAGCATATACATGGGTCTTGTTTTTGTATCCATTCAGCGAGCCTGTGTCTTTTGGTTGGAGCATTTAATCCATTCACGTTTAAGGTAATTATCAATATGTATGTTCCTATTACCATTTTCTTAATTGTTATGGGTTTGTTTTTGTAGGTCCTTTTCTTCTTTTGTGTTTCCCACTTAGAGAAGTTCCTTTAGCATTTCTTGTAGAGCTGGTTTGGTGGTGCTGAATTCTCTTAGCTTTTGCTTGCCTATAAAATTTTTGATTTTTCCATTGAATCTGAATGAGATCCTTGCAGGGTAGAGTAATCTTGGTTGTAGGTTCTTCCCTTTCATCACTTTAAGTATATCGTGCCACTCCCTTCTGGCTTGTAGAGTTTCTGTTGAGAAATCAGCTGTTAACCTTATGGGTGTTCCTTTGTATGTTATTTGTCGTTTTTATCTTGCTGCTTTCAATATTTTTTCTTTGTTTTTAATGTTTGTCAATTTGATTACTATGTGTCTTGGTGTGTTTCTCCTTGGGTTTACTCTGCCTGGGACTGTCTACACTTCCTGGACTTGGGTGGCTATTTCCTTTCCCATGTTAGGGAAGTTTTCGACGATAATCTCTTCAAATATTTTCTCAGGTCCTTTCTCTCTCTCTTCTCCTTCTGGGACCCCTACGATGCGAAAGTTGCTGTGTTTAGTGTTGTCCCAGAGGTGTCTTAGGCTGCCTTCATTTCTTTTCATTCTTTTTTCTTTATTCTGTTTCGTGGCAGTGAATTCCACCATTGTCTTCCAGGTCACTTATCTGTTCTTCTGCCTCAGTTATTCTGCTATTGATTCCTTCTAGTGTAGTTTTCATTACAGTTATTGTATTGTTCATCTCTGTTTGTTTGTTCTTTAATTCTTCTACATGTTTGTTCTTTAATTCTTCTAGGTGTTTGTTCTTTAATTCTTCTGGATCTTTGTCAAATATTTTTTGCATCTTCTCGATATTTGCCTCCATTCTTTTTCCGAGGTCCTGGATCATCTTCACTATCATTATTCTGAATTCTTTTTCTGGAAGGTTACCTATCTCCACTTCATTTAGTTGTTCTTCTGGGGTTTTATCATGTTCCTTCATGTGGTACAAAGTCCTCTGCCTTTATATTTTGTCTATCTTTCTTTGAATGTGGTTTCACTTCTACAGGCTGCAGAATTGTAGTTCTTTTTTAAAAAAATTTATTTGTTTATTTATTTTTGGCTGCTTGGGTCTTCATTGCTGACTGCAGGCTCTCTCTAGTTGCAGTGAGTGGGGGCTACTCTTCGTTGAGGTGCACGGGCTTCTCACTGAGGTGGCTTCTCTTGTTGTGGAGCACGGGCTCTAAGCATGCAGGCTTCCGTAGTTGTGGCACATGGGCTTCAGCAGTTGTGGCTTGCGGGCTCTAGAGTGCAGGCTCAGTAGTTGTGGTGCATGGGCTTAGTTGCTCTGTGGCATGTGGTATCTTCCTGGCCCAGGGCTCGAACCCATGTACCCTGCACTGGTAGGTGGATTCTTAACCACTGTGCCACTAGGGAAGTCCCTATGCTTCTGTTTTGAGTTGTGTTTGTTTCTGTAAAGTTTTAAAAAATTCTGTCCTCTTCAGTTAACATAATGTAATAGCATTTATCTATGTTAACACGTATCTTTACAAACAATTTTAAAGGGCTGTACAATTTTCTATTATATGTAGACTCCATGATTTATTTATCTAGTACCAGATCATTATTTAGGTTAATCTAAATTTTATCTTTCAGTAAGTATGCTACTGTGAATATCCTTCTGCATAGAAAATATTCTTAATTTTGAATTTTAGGTGATTTATTTAGGTTTTCTTCTCAGAAGAGAGATCAGATTTAAAGACCTTTTTAAAAAAGGACACTAGCATTAGAAATCTATTAGAATGCTTTGTTTTATGACACTCTTGCCAGCACTGAATAGTACTGT
Organism: Orcinus orca; assembly: GCF_937001465.1. NCBI lineage: Eukaryota > Metazoa > Chordata > Mammalia > Artiodactyla > Delphinidae > Orcinus > Orcinus orca. The sequence goes on from NC_064562.1 coordinate 19,045,564, forward strand.
ACATATGACTTCCTGTTTAACATGGCAGAGTGACCACTTATTTTTTCTTCTACTCAAAGCTTCATAAAGAGGCAGTAAAATAATAAAATATATATCAAAACCCACAAGATCAAAGAAAATGGGAATGAAAACATGAGATTTGCACAAGAGGAAGCTGTGCCTCCAGGAGCTGACTGGGAGAAAAAAGTGAAAATATGCATATACAGTAGAAAGTAATACAACATTGTAAAGCAATTATACTCCAGTAAAGATGTTAAAAAAAAATGGAAAATATGAAGACTCTTTCCTGGGCATTAAGGCAGTCAGATATACACACCTCTTTGGCAGGAGATAGGAGGACAATTTTCTTGAATGATTTAAGATCAGGAGAAAAAACCACCAAATAATAACATTTTGGGTTCCTAGCACAAGGGTTGGCTTGTATTCAGACAGAAAGTTGGAGAAGAGGAAGAATAGAAAATATTAAAAAGAGCGTAAGAATCATATGGGACACTGATAAGAAACTGAATATATGTGTAACTGAAATTTACTTTTAACATATGTGTAATGAGAGATACTGACTAAGAATTTTCAAAATCCGACAAGAGATATCAAGCCGTACAGTCAATAAACTCTAGACCCTAGCAAATAGAAAGAAAACCATGTCTGGCACATCATAGCAAAGCTAATGAACACCAAAGACAAAGAGTGAAATCTTAAAAGTATTCACAGGGAAAAAAAAATCACTTTCAAAAGAACAACGATAAGGGACTTCCCTGGTGGCTCAGTGGATGAGACTCTGCGTTCCCAGTGCAAGGGGCCTGGGTTTGATCCCTGGCCAGGGAAGTAGATCCCACATGCATGCCGCAACTGAGAGTTAGCATGCCACAACTAAGGAGCTGGCGAGCTGCAACTAAGGAGTCTGCCTGCCGCAACTAAGACCTGGCAACCAAATAATAAATAAATGAATAAATAAATATTTAAAAAAAAAAAAAGAACAATGATAAGACTATCACCACTAATTCCAGAACATTTTCATCACCTGAAAAGAAATCCTCAGTCACTCCCCATTCTCTCTTGTCCCTGTCCCCTGGAAACCACTAACTTAATTTCTATCTCTATGGTTTTGCCTATTCTGGACATTTCATGTAAATGAAATCATACAATATGTGGCTTTTTGTGTTTGGCTTCTTTCACTTAGCATAATGCTTTTGAGGCTTACCCATGTTGTAGCATGTACTTCACTCTTTTCATGGCTGAATACTATCTCATTATATAGATACAACACATTACAAAATTCCTTCAGCAGTAGGTGGATATTTGTGTCGTTTCCAACTTTTTGGAAGATAAATGTATGGGTTTTTTTCTGGACTCTCAATTCTATTCCACTGATTTATACATCTGTCTATAAGCCAGTAACCACACAGTTCTTTATTTTTCTTGAAAGAAGTTATTTATCCTTGATATTTATTTGATTCTTGCTGGAATCTTCAAGAATACAAACTCTGTGTTGTCTGTTGTTTACTGATCTAGCCTGAGATTCTATAATAATGCTTAGGATATGGTAGGTGCTCAATAAGTACATGATAAAGTTGAATTTGGACTTAGTCTTCTTTCTTAAATAATTACTAAACATAGACCTAGAAAATCTCTCAGAGGTTTTCTAAATATCCAATTTTGTTTCTTTCAGTTATTCTTTGGCTAATTTTATTACCTTTAATTTTTTACTTTTGTTCTTTAATTTATTTTATTATTATTTTATAATTTTATTTTTGGCTGAGTTGGGTCTTTGTTGCTGCGTGCAGGCTTTTCTCTAGTTGCGGCGAGTGGGGGCTACTCTTCGTTGCAGTGCGTGGGCTTCTCATTGTGGTGGCTTCTCTTGTTGTGGAGCACGGGCTCTAGATGTGTGGGCTTCAGTAGTTGTGGCATGCAGGCTCAGTAGTTGTGGCTCGCAGGCTCTAGAGCACAGGCTCAGTAGTTGTGGTACACGGGCTTAGTTGCTCCACGGCATGTGGGATCTTCTTGGACCATGGCTCGAACCCATGTCCCCTAAATTGGCAGGCAGATTCTTAACCACTGTGCCACCAGGGAAGCCCTTTACTTTTGTTCTTGATTTCTCATTAAAAAATTTTGTTTTCCAAATTGCCACCTAATTTTCCTTAGATTATTTAGTCAAACATTCTTCCCCTCTACATTGATTTGTAATACTTTCATCCATCATATGTGAATAAATTCTCTTATGTAAAAGGCAGGCAAGGAGAAACTAACTAGAAAGGGGATTAATCAGAATTTGAACTCAGTTATTCTTATTTTTTGGACTCTATCACTCTGCTTTCTAGACTATTTTATCCCATGGGACTATATTATTATACTGGTACCATATGTTGTTTTATATATGGTAAAATTAGGCTTCCCTTTTAATTTATTATTTCTCTTCCATAATCTTGTGCCTATCCTTGACTGTTTAAAAAAAAATTAAAAATAATTTCAATAACTAACAAAACTATAATAACATCTCACTAATTTTAATTGTAATGATAACTAACTTATATATTAACTTGGGATAAACTGACATTTAAAAAAAAAGTTTGTACACTTGAAACTAACACAAATTGTAAATCAACTATACATCAATTAAAAACAAGTTTGTCTTCCTATATATAAATGTTGTCTTTATATTTATTTATGTCTCTCAATAAAATTTTCTGAATTTCTTCCTGTTGATATTAATACATTTCTCAGTAAGCTACTTGTTGGTAGTTTTAAAACTGGGTTTATAAAAGAAATATTTTTGTTATATTTTCTAGTTTATCTCTAGTAGATGTTTATTGATAAAGTGAGAAAAACACCCTCTTAAAAGTACTAACAAATATTTATCAAATAATGTTTATTGTGTCTATTTAAAATACGGTTTTAAATACAAATGTCTCATTTTAAATATTTTAAGAGCCTCTGTATTTATGTACAAGGTAGGTGTGGGAATTTTTCCCCCATCCTGACTGGTTGCAAATCAGGACCAACAGAAATTTTGTTATTCATACTCATAATTCAATCGAAGCATCTATTAAAATGCATTGGGTGCTTTATAATTTAATAAGAAGGAAAAGATGTCATTGCTTAGAATTGTAAACAGCCTGTTATAATCTGGTTCTTTATAAACTGAAAAAGAATATTGCAGAAAAGCTATCTACAGCAACACAATAAGGAATATACTGACTTTTAGAGAGGTTTTTAGCAAAAAATGCTAATTCTATTTCATTTCATGAGTAAAAATCATTATTGGAGATATAATTTACAATATCATCTGATGAACACATACATATTGTATAGAAGCACACAGGGATATGTTTTATGTCGTTCCTGGCTGAAATGTGAATTTGTGTAACCTCGTCTTTCTGTTATTTTGCTACTCTGTGTACATATACACATAAAAACACACACAAGTGTGTACAATGTTAATATTAATTGTAGAAACCACTTTCTAGTAGAATTAAAATGTGTACATGTTAAAATTAAAGCATTTTAATAAAGGTCAAGCTGTCTCCTCAAAATAGGTCAGGCAATTTTTACAATACCTGTAGGTCAAGCACTGGCTCTGCCTATAACTAAAAATAAAATTTTATCATACTATGCATTAGAAAAATTAACTAGAAAAGCTACAGTAATCAAAACAGCATGGTACTGGCACAAAAACAGACACATAGATCAATGGAACAGATCTATGAACACATAGATCAAAGCCCAGAAAAAACCCCACATACTTATGGTCAATCTACAACAAAGAAGGCAAGAATACACAGTGGAGAAAAGACAGTCTCTTCAATAAGTGGTGCTGGTGACTGCCCTAGTGGTCTAGTGGTTAAGAATCTGTGCTTCCACTGCATGGGGCACAGGTTTGATCTCTGGTCAGGGAACTAAGATCCTGCATGCTGTGCGGCAAAAAAAAAAAAAAAAAAAGGTGGTGTCGGGAAAACTGGGCAGCTACATGTAAAAGAATGAAATTAGAACATTTTCTAACACTATATACAAAAATAAACTCAAAATGGATTAAAGACCTAAATGTAAGACCGTATACTATAAAACCTAGATGAAAACATAGGCAGAACACTCTTTGATATAAATAGAAGCAATATTTTTTTAGATCCATCTCCTAGAATAATGAAAGTAAAAGCAAAAATAAACAAATGGGACCTAACTAAACTTCAAAGCTTTTGCACAGCAAAGGAAACCATAAACAAAACAAAGACAACTTAGGGACTGGGAGAAATTATTTGCCAACAATGCGACCAACAAGTGTGTAATTTCCAAAATACACAAACAGCTCATAGAGCTCAGTATTAAAACAAACAAACAAACAAAACCAAACAACCCAATCAAAAAATGGACAGCAGACCCAAATAGATACTTTTCCAAAGAGGAAATTGAGATGGGCAATGGGCACATGAAAAGATGGGCAATGGGCACATGAAAAGATGCTCAACATCTCTAATCATCAGGGAAATGCAAATCAAAACTACAATGACATTTCACCTCACACCTGTCAGAATGGCCATGATAAAAAGTCTACAAATAACAAATGCTGGAGAGGGTGTGGAGAAAAGGGAACCCTCCTACATTGTTGGTGGGGATGTAAATTGGTGCAGCCACTATGGAGAACAGTATGGAGGTTTCTTAAAAAACTAAATATAGAACTACCATATGATCCAGCAATCCCACTCCTGGGCATAGATCCGAAAACAATGAAAACTCTAATTTGAAAAGATACATGCACCCCAATGTTCAATAGCAGCACTGTTTACAATAGCCAAGACACAGAAGCAACCTAAACGTCCACAGACAGGTGAATGGATAAAGAAGATATATACAATGGAATACTACTCAACCATAAAAGAATGAAATAATGCCATCTGCTACAACATGGATGGACCTAGAGATTATCATCCTAGGTGAAGTAAGTCAGACAGAGAAAGACAAACGTATGATATCACATATGTGGAATCTAAAAAAATGATACAAGTGAACTTATTTCCAAAACAGAAACAGACTCACAGACATAGAAAACAAATTTATGGTTACCAAAGGGGAAAGGGGTTGGGGGAGGGATAAATTAGGAGTTTGGGATTAACAGATATACACTATTATACATAAAATAGATAAAAAACAAGGACCTACTGTATAGCACAGGGAACTATATTCAATACCTTGTAATAACCTATAATGGAAAAGAATCTGAAAAAGAATATATATATGTGTATATATATGTGTGTGTGTGTGTGTGTGTGTATATGTATATATATATACATATACACACACACACACACACACACACACACACACACACACACACACATATATGAATCACTTTGCTGTATACCTGAACTAACACAACATTGTTAATCATCTATATTTCAATTAAAAAAAATTAAGCCATTACTGAGAAGCTAAAAAACAAAAGTGGATCTTAGGCTACATTCATTTGTATATATTTCATTAATTTTTCATGTATTTATTCTACAGATATTTAGTGAAAGCCATAGCAATGACTGGCTAGATGCTGATCAAACTCATTTTCTCTTATTTTGAAGCTACAGGTAAACTATGTTTTTTAGCATCCCTTGTATATGGCCAGTGACTGACTTCTGGCCAATGGGATGAGCTAAAGTGAACTACACCACTCCCAGCAGTGGCCTGTTAAATCTCATGCACAGGAAAGCTCCTGTGCCAGCCTATCCTTGGGTAAGGATTTCAAGGACCTAGGATGTGGTAGAGATAAATGATTGATCCGGAATCTCTGATTGACTGAGAGAGCAAGGCTTCCCTGACTGACCTACAACTGATGCTGACATAGGGAGATATAAATTCTGATTTTCGTAAGCCACTGAGTGTTTTGGGATTGTCTGTTACAGCAGTTAGCATTCCCTGATTAATACTAATGCAATGCCTATACTGTGCCAGCCCCCATTCTGGGTACTAGGGACACAACAGCAAACAAACAAGAGAGACAAGGTTCTTGCTCTTACAGGATATGTTATATATAGAAGGGGGGCAGACATAAACAGCGATCGTTTACTTTCATTGGTGCTTTCCAGTTTACAAAATGATTTCATAGGTACCAATTCATTTGATTTTCATAACAATGTTCTACAGATGAGGAAACAAAAGCTGAAAGATTTCAATTGCTTTGCACAAGACAAAGGGTTTGGAACTAGACACATGGATCAGAGTTTTCTGACTCCCAGCCCATTGATAATACCATGACGCTTCTCAAGTATAAAAATATGACAGAGCAAGGAAGGTGTTAGTCCTTTTCAGAAAATTCTTTTATTTAATTTTATTTTAAAAATAACATATTATGCAGAAGTCTAAGAATCTTTATGGCAGCACTGGAGGAGAGGAAGTAGAGGGATGTGACTGGGGAGGGGTACACTGAGGACTTCAACTGTATTGGCCGTATTCCATTTCTTAAGAGAGGTGGTAGGTACAACATTATTCTGGGTGATTTTCCATTTGCCCCTCTGCATCCATTTTCCACCCTTCTCAGTCTGGTCCTCTGCCCTTTGAGGCTGACTTGTATGTTTCACTGTAGATCAATGGGCTCCTTATCCTTGTCGCTTTTAGAGGACTGAAAGGGAGGAAGAGAATGAGGTCCCAGATTCCTGATTTTGGGGTGGCTTTGGGTTGGTTAGGCCTCTTAACCAAAAGTCACAGCTCCTGCTAGGAGGCCCTCTCCTCTCAGCTGACTCCGGGTTTTGCATTTATTTGCATTTATTGTGTAGTGTACTGGAAGTATCCAATAAGGTACTACCCAGGAGTCTCTGCTGAATCCTGAACATCAGTTTCCATTCCTCGGGCCCCATGTAGGGTAGCAGACAGAACCAAAAAACTATTTTGCTGAATGCTAATAAACTTCTCAATTTTGGCTAGAAATATTTCTTCAGCAGGCACAAAGCATTCTTTAGCATCCATCAGTGAAAATGCTACTACAGAAAGAGGAAATATAGTTGATCCATTTTCCACTGGATCTGAATACAGAAACTTGTGGCTTTGATTTTCGAGGGCAGTTGCAACTTACTGTCCATTCCCTTTATTCCTTCAGACCAAGAAATGTAAATATTGCCTCATTGTTAACTCTCAGTTATTGTAGTATTTCTTTTGGTTTTCCAAGACACTGTCCATGCCTTAGTATATAGTCTGTCTCTTTTTTGGGCAGCGCCTGTGGCTTGTGAAACTTCCCTGACCAGGGACTGAACCTGCGTCTCCTGCACTGGAAGCTCGGAGTCTTAACCAGTGGACCACCAGGGAAGTCCCTAGTTCCTTTATTAAATTCTTCACTCTTCTCAAATTACCCAGCTTGAGAGTGTCTTCTGCTTCTTTCTGCATTCTGATAGAACAGGTATTCTCCCCATCACCCCCAACTCTCTCTCTCTTTCAATCAACACGTACATATATCCTTCTTCTTTTTTGAACATTTGACATAATTCATATTTGCAAAAAACTTAAGAAGGAAAAACATTTACTGAGCACTTATATGTCAAGAATTGTGATAGGGTTAACGGTTGGGAATAGAGAAAAAAATAAGATATAACCCTCTTGTCACAGAAAGTTACAGTCTAATAGGAGAGACAGGTGAAAGATTAAAGGTAACGAGTATAGTGGTTAAGAGCATGGGATTTGTAGTCAGACAGACTTGAACTCAAGTCCAGGCTCAGCCACCTACTGGTTATGTGAACTTGGGCTAGAGAGATAAAAATGGGATTAGTACTAGTACCTTCCTCATAGGGTCCTTATGTGGATTAAAAGTAAACCCATTAGTATCTATACTTACTTATAAGCATATGATCATATGCTTAGCATATAGTAAGTTCTTAATAAATGTTACTTAAAATTATCCTTAATGGCGACAATAGCACCATGTACCTGGTTTAGAGGTAGCACAGTGGAAGCCACTGATTAACTAGAGCTATGGAGGTCAGCAAAAATTTAATGGGTAAAGTGATATCTGAGCTGGATCTTGAAGAAACAGAATTATAATTTCACGAAGAGATCAAATAGGGATCAAACATAACCCATTTCCTTTACAGCAAAAACATTTTTTTTCTTTTGGTCCAAGATCCAACCCAGTTTCAAGTGTTACATTTAATTGTTATGTCTCTTCAGTCTCTTTTGATCTGGAATAGTTCCTCAAATCTTTCCCTGTTGGGTCATTGGCATTTTGAAGAGTACAGGTCAATTATACTGTTGATTGTCTTCTGTTTGGATTTGTCTTATGTTTCCTCATGATTAGAATCAATTATGCATTTTTGGCAAGAACACCACAAAAGATATACCATGTTCTCAGTGTTTCATATTAGGAGGTGCACAAAGTTGATTTGTCCTCTTCCTGGTGATTTTAACTTTGATAACATAGTTAAGATAGCACCTGCAATGTTTCTCAGCTGTGAAGTTACCATTTTGCCTTCTTAAATGATAAATATTTTGTAGGGAGTTACAGTGAGGCTATGTAAATATCCTGTTTCTTAACAAATTCTCCCCCAATTGTTTTAGCACCCATTGATGGCTCCTGCCTAAAAAAGTATTACTATAATGGTTGCCAAACAGTGATTTTCTAATGACTTCATTTCTTCCACACTTATTATCCGACATTCTATTATAAAGAAGTGCTTACTTTTGCCCCTCATTTGTGTGTTTATTTATGTGTTTTTATCAGTATGGGCTCACGGATGACCATTTTTTAAATGGGTTATAATCTGATACTATCATTGTTTATTCTGATGCTCAGATTGTCTCCAGTTTGGCCAGTGGGAGCTCCTTCAAATTGGCTACTATGTCCTTTTTATACTTTCCATCATTTATTTATTAAAAAATATTTATTTGTTTATTTATATTTTTGGCTGCATCGGGTCTTAGTTGCAGGGGTCTCCATCATTTTTGAGCTTTAATTTATGTTCTGGTACAATGAGACTTTACAGACTTATCTTGTACTTACCCTGCTCCTGGAATGAGCCAGTTCTCCAGGATCTCTGATTCCTTTTAGTGAGGAATGGTATTTAGAAACCAAGATCTGGAAATCAGATGTGCTCATTGCCATTAGGCCCTCTCAGTGGGTAAAGCATTACTTACACAAACAAACACACACACACACACACACACACACACGTCTATATTATCTATGTATCAAAATTTGAGTTCACACTGATACTTCTAATTCCAATACAACACTACATGATTCACTCTAGCCTTCAGCCTTTCCATATTTTAAACTCCCTCCTTAGACAGTGAAAAATTTGAATCTCAGTATCTTTAATTTAATTACTTATTTTCTCATTTCCCCTTTATGTACCAAGCCTCTGATCCTTGATTATCTCCTTAGCTTTGGCCTTGGTGGTCCCAGAGATCTCCTTAGCTCTGACTGTTTCATTGGCCCCAATTCTGCAAGCTCTGGTCACCTCTCTGACCCTGGCTCCAGCTCCATAGGCCCCATATTAGTGAAAGATGTTAAGCAGGGGAAAGGCATGATCAGATTTGTCTCTTAGAACAATCAGTTTGATGGCAGGGATCAGATTCAATGGAATTAGAGGTAGTTAAGAGGCTACTGTAAAGCTTAGGCTTAAAACGGCCTCAACTAAAACCAAAGCCAAAGTATAGAGAGAACACATAAAACAAATACTTAGAAGATAAAACCTATAGGATTGAGTAAATAATTTGATGTAGGGGCATACGGAAGAAGAGAGAGCCTAATTTTTTTTTTTTCGGTCACACTGCATGGCTTGCAGGATCTCAGTTCCCCGACCAGGGATTGAACCCACGCCATGGCAGTGAAAGTACCAAATCCTAACCACTAGACCACCAGAGAACTCCTGAGAGAGCCTAATTTTTAACTTGGGAGATAACAGTAGAAAGGATGTCACTAAACAAAATAGGAAATTCAGGAGAAAAAGCAGATTTAAAGGGGGTGACAGAAGTGCCAAATAGAGGACAATTGTTTATTTTTGACCATGTTGAATGTGAACTGTCTGTGGACACTTGAAACAGAATAGCAAGTTGGGCAGATGGCTTTGGGCATGTGCTTAGATACTACCTGAAAAATGCTTTTCTCTGTGTAAAAGTCCAGGGAAACAAGTGCCTCCAGGGCCAAAGGACTCTCAGAAATGCCAAATTCTCATCTGAGACTCTGAAGTCCATTCTTCTGCCTGTAAGTGGGTTTGCTGAACTTTGCCCAAGGTAATTAAAACAGAAACTGATGTCCAATGGGGATTTTGACTTAAAAATCTCAGAAGAAGAAGGAAGAGAAGAATACAACAGGACTATGTCTGACATAATTTTATAAAAATCTATGTTTATCACTTTATCATGCTTAAACAAAAGCATAAAATTGCTTATCTGAAGGACAGCCAGGGACTTCCCTGGTGGCACAGTGGTGAAGAATCCACCTGCCAATGAAGGGGGACAATGGGTTCGAGCCCTGGTCTGGGAAGATCCCACATGCTGTGGAGCAACTAAGCCCGTGTGCTGCAACTACTGAGCCTGTGCTCTAGAGCCCACAAGCCACAACTACTGAGCCCATGTGACACAACTACTGAAGCCGTGTGCCTAGAGCCCGTGCTCTGCAACAAGAGAAGCCATCGCATTGAGAAGCCTGCACACTGCAACAAAGAATAGCCCCCGCTCACCGCAACTAGAGAAAGCCCATGCGCAGCAAAGAGACTCAACGCAGCCAAAAAAAAACTCAAAAAAAAAAAAAAAACCCAAACCCAAAACCAGCCATAAAGGTGGTCTTAAGAAGTTTATATCACTCAATAGCTTGTCTTGTGGGGGTGAAGGGGACCAAAGAAAGAGGAGCTGATGGCAAGGCTAACTAGTATTGATAATAATTATAACTTATTGGTCTCTTAAGCACTTCACAAAGTGTTTCCAAATTAATTATGACAAAACTCTATGAGGTAGGTACTCTAATCTGTATTTTTCTGATATGGAAAGTGATGTTAAACAAGTGGCCCATGGAAACATGACTAAGGGAGGGGGTATGTAGGTAGAGGTTTCAACCCAGGTGTGCCTATCTTAATACAACATCTGGGCTCTTAACTGCCCCAAGCACTGCTTTCCTAAAGATGCAAGGAAGCAGCAGCCTCCAGAGGAGATGGCCAGCAAGAGCAGGAGAGTTTCTAGTCTCCCTGCGAAGAACCCTGAGGGTCTTTTGAACTAGAATTTTCAGAAATTCCTGTTCCTCTATTTGATTAGCTCAGTCCTGGATACAACCCAACAGAGGTCAACAAACTGGAATTTCTCCAGAGTAGACGGACAAAGATTACAAGGGATCTAAACATACTATAGAGGCCTTTTGGTGGGGCTAATGGCCGACTCTGGGAGCGCTTACACCAAGGAGTACTTCCCAGAATTTCTGCTGCCAGTATCCTTGTTCCCATGATGAGCACAGCCATACCCCGCCTCTGGAGGAGACCCTCCAACCCTAGCAGATACACCAGAAATACATCTACACGTGGAACAACTCCTACAGAACACCTACCGAATGCTGGCAGAAGACCTCAGACCTCCCAAAAGGCAAGAAACTCCGCACGTACCTGGGTAGGGCAAAAGAAAAAAGAAAAAACAGACAAAAGAATAGGGACGGGACCTGCACCAGTGGGAGGGAGCTGTGAAGGAGGAAAGGTTTCCACACACTAGGAAGCTCCTTTGTGGGCGGAGACTGCAGGTGGCGGAGGGGGAAAGCTTCGGAGCTGCGGAGGAGAGCACAGCAACAGGGGTGCGGAGGGCAAAGCGGAGAGATTCCCGCACAGAGGATCAGGGCCGACCGGCACTCACCAGCCGAGAGGCTTGTCTGCTCACCCGCCCTGGGAGCTGAGGCTCGGGCTTCCGTCGGAGCGCAGGGAGAGGATTGGGGTTGGCAGCGTGAACACAGCCTGAAGGGGTTAGTGCACCACGGCTAGCCGGGAGGGAGTCCGGGGAAAAGTCTGGACCTACCGAAGAGGCAAGAGACTTTTTCTTCCCTCTTCCTTTCCTGGTGCGCGAGGAGAGGGGATTAAGAGCGCTGCTTAAAGGAGCTCCAGAGACGGGCATGAGACGCTAAGGCTGCTGCTGCCACCACCAAGAAGCCTGTGTGCGAGCACAGGTTACTATCCACACCCCGCTTCCGGGGAGCCTGTGCAGCCCGCCACTGCCAGGGCCCCGGCATCCAGGGAAAACTTCCCCGGGAGAACGCACGGCGCGGCTCAGGCCACTGCAACGTCACGCCGGCCTCTGCCGCCGCAGGCTCACCCCGCACTCGGTGCCCCTCCCTCCCCCCCGCCTGAGTGACCCAGAGCCCCCGAATCAGCGGCTCCTTTAACCCCGTCCTGTCTGAGCGAAAAACAGACGCCCTCCGGTGACTTACACACAGAGGTGGGGCCAAAGCCAAAGCTGAGCCCCTGGGAGCTGTGAGAACAAAGAAGAGAAAGGGAAATCTCTCCCAGCAGCCTCAGAAGCAGCGGATTAAAGCTCCACAATCAACTTGAAGTACCCTGCATCTGTGGAATACATGAATAGACAACGAATCATCCCAAATTAAGGAGGTGGACTTTGAGAGCAAGATTTATGATTTTCTCCCCTTTTCCTCTTTTTGTGAGTGTGTATGTGTGTGCTTCTGTGTGAGATTTTGTCTGTATAGCTTTGCTTCCACCATTTGACGTAGGGTTCTATCCGTCCGTTTTTTAAAAAAATATTTTTCTTCATAATTATTTTTTATTTTAATAACTTTATTATATTTTATCATACTTTATTTTACTTTATCTTCTTTCTTTCTTTCATGTTTTCCTTCCTTCCTTCCTCCCTCACTCCCTCCCTCCTTTCTTTCTTTCTTCCTACTTCTACTAATTCTTTCTCTCTAATTTTTCTCCCTTTTATTCTGAGCCATGTGGATGAAAGGCTCTTGGTGCTGTGGCCAGGAGTCAGTGCTGTGCCTCTGAGGTGGGAGAGCCAACTTCAGGACACTGGTCCACAAGAGACCTCCCAGCTGCACATAATATCAAACGGCGAAAACCTCCCAGAGATCTCCATCTCAACACCAGCACCCAGCTTCACTCAACGACCAGCAAGCTACAGTGCTGGACACCCTATGCCAAACAACTAGCAAGACAGGAACACAACCTCACCCATTAGCAGAGAGGCTGCCTAAAATCATAATAAGTCCACAGACACCCGAAAACACAAGACCAGATGTGGACCTGCCCACCAGAAAGACAAGATCAAGCCTCATCCACCAGAACACAGGCACTAGTCCCCCACACCAGGAAGCCTACACAACCCACTGAAGCAACCTTAGCCACTGGGGACAGACACCAAAAACAGCGGGAACTATGAACCTGCAGCCTGCGAAAAGGAGACCCCAAACACAGTAAGATAAGCAAAATGACAAGACAGAAAAACACACAGCAGATGAAGGAGCAAGATAAAAACCCACCAGACCTAACAAATGAAGAGGAAATGGGCAGTCTACCTGAAAAAGAATTCAGAATAATGATAGTAAAGATGATCCAAAATCTTGGAAATAGAATAGACAAAATGCAAGAAACATTTAACAAGGACCTAGAAGAATGAAGATGAAACAAACAACAATGAACAACACAATAAACGAAATTAAAAATACTCTAGATGTGATCAATAGCAGAATAACTGAGGCAGAAGAATGGATAAGTGACCTGGAAGATAAAATAGTGGAAATAACTACTGCAGAGCAGAATAAAGAAAAAAGAATGAAAAGAACTGAGGACAGTCTCAGAGACCTCTGGGACAACATTAAACACACCAACATTCAATTATAGGGGTTGCAGAAGAAAAAGAGAAAAAGAAAGGGACTGAGAAAATATTTGAAGAGATTATAGTTGAAAACGTCCCTAATATGGGAAATGAAATAGTTAATCAAGTCCAGGAAGCACAGAGAGTCCCATACAGGATAAATCCAAGGGGAAATACGCCAAGACACATATTAATCAAACTGTCAAAAATTAAATACAAAGAAAACATATTAAAAGCAGCAAGGGAATGACAACAAATAACACACAAGGGAATCCCCATAAGGTTAACAGCTGATCTTTCAGCAGAAACTGTGCAAGCCAGAAGGGAGTGGCAGGACATATTTAACGTGATGAAGGAGAAAAACCTGCAACCAAGATTACTCTACTCAGCAAGGATCTCGTTCAGATTTGATGGAGAAATTAAAACCTTTACAGACAAGCAAAAGCTGAGAGAGTTCAGCACCACCAAACCAGCTTTACAACAAATGCTAAAGGAACTTCCCTAGGCAAGAAATACAAGAGAAGGAAAAGGCCTTCAATAACGAACCCAAAACAATTAAGAAAATGGGAATAGGAACATACATATCGATAATTACCTTAAATGTAAATGGACTAAATGTTCCCACCAAAAGACACAGATTGGCTGAATGGATACACAAACAAGACCCATATATATGCTGTCTACAAGAGACCCACTTCAGACCTAGAGACACATACAGACTGAAAGTAAGGGAATGGAAAAAGATATTCGATGCAAATGGAAACCAAAAGAAAGCTGGAGTAGCAATTGTCATATCAGCCAAAATCGACTTTAAAATAAAGACTATTAGAAGAGACAAAGAAGGACACTACATAATGATCAAGGGATCGATCCAATAAGAAGATATAACAATTGTAAATATCTATGCACCCAACATAGAAGCACCTTAATACATAAGGCAAATACTAACAGCCATAAAAGGGGAAATCGACAGTAACACATTCATAGTAGGGGATTGTAACACCCCACTTTCACCAATGGACAGATCATCCAAAATGAAAATAAATAAGGAAACACAAGCTTTAAATGATACATTAAACAAGATGGACTTAATTGATATTTACAGGACATTCCAACCAAAAACAACAGAATACACATTTTTCTCAAGTGCTTATGGAACATTCTCTAGGATAGATCATATCTTGGGTCACAAATCAAGCCTTGGTAAATTTAAGAAAATTGAAAACGCATCAAGTATCTTTTCCGACCGCAACGCTATGAGACTAGATATCAATTACAGGAAAAATCTGTAAAAAATACAAACACATGGAGGCTAAACAATACACTACTTAATAACGAAGTGGTCACTGAAGAAATCAAAGAGGAAATCAAAAATACCTAGAAACAAATGACAATGGAGACACGATGACCCAAAACCTATGGGATGCAGCAAAAGCAGTTCTAAGAGGGAAGTTTATAGCAATATAATCCTACCTTAAGAAACGGGAAACATCTCGAAGAAACAACCTAACCTTGCACCTAAAGCAATTAGACAAAGAAGAACAAAAAACCCCAAAGTTAGCAGAAGGAAAGAAATTATAAAAATCAGATCAGAAATAAATGAAAAAGAAATGAAGGAAATGATAGCAAAGATCAATAAAACTAAAAGCTGGTTCTTTGAGAAGACAAACAAAATTGATAAACCATTAGCCAGACTCATCAAGAAAAAAAGGGAGAAGACTCAAATGAATAGAATTAGAAATGAAAAAGGAGAAGTAACAACTGACACTGCAGAAATAAAAAAGATCATGAGAGATTACTACAAGCAACTCTATGCTAATAAAATGGACAACCTGGAAGAAATGGACAAATTCTTAGAAATGCACAACCTGCCAAGACTGAATCAGGAAGAAATAGAAAATATGAACAGAGCAATCACAAGCACTGAAATTGAAACTGTGATTAAAAATCTTCCAACAAACAAAAGCCCAGGACTAGATGGCTTCACGGGTGGATTCTATCAAACATTTAGAGAAGAGCTAAGACCTATCCTTCTCAAACTCTTCCAAAATATATCAGAGGGAGGAACGCTCCCAAACTCATTCTATGAGGCCACCATCACCTTGATACCAAAACCAGACAAAGATGTCACAAAGAAAGAAAACTACAAGCCAATATCAATGATGAACATAGATGCAAAAATCCTCAACAAAATACTAGCAAACAGAAGCCAACAGCACATTAAAAGGATCATACTCCATGATCAAGTGGGGTTTATTCCAGGAATGCAAGGATTCTTCAATATACCCAAATCAATCAATGTGATAAACCATATTAACAAATTGAAGGAGAAAAACCATATGATCATCTCAATAGATGCAAAGAAAGCTTTTGACAAAATTCAACACCCATTTATGATAAAAATCCTGCAGAAAGTAGGCATAGAGGGAACTTTCCTCAACATAATAAAGGCCATATATGACAAACCCACAGCTAACATCATCCTCAATGGTGAAAAACTGAAAGCATTTCCACTAAGATCAGGAACAAGACAAGGTTGCCCACTCTCACCACTCTTATTCAATATAGTTTTGGATGTTTTAGCCACAGCAATCCGAGAAGAAAAAGAAATAAGAGGAATCTAAATCAGAAAAGAAGAAGCAAAGCTGTCACTGTTTGCAGATGACATGATACTCTACATAGAGAATCCTGAAGATGCTACCAGAAAACTACTAGAGCTAATCAATGAATTTGGTAAAGTAGCAGGATACAAAATTAATGCATAGAAATCTCTGGCATTTCTATACAATAATGATGAAAAATCTGAAAGTGAAATCAAGAAAACACTCCCATTTACCATTGCAACAAAAAGAATAAAATATCTAGGAATAAACCTACCTAAGGAGACAAAAGACCTGTATGCAGAAAATTATAAGACACTGATGAAAGAAATTAAAGATGATACAAATAGATGGAGAGATATACCATGTTCTTGGATTGGAAGAATCAACATTTGAAAATGACTCTACTACCCAAAGCAATCTACAGATTGAATGCAATCCCTATCAAACTACCACTGGCATTTTTCACAGAACTAGAACAAAAAATTTCACAATTTGTATGGAAACACAAAAGACCCCGAATAGCCAAAGCAATCTTGAGAACGAAAAACGGAGGTGAAGGAATCAGGCTCCCTGACTTCAGAGTATACTACAAAGCTACAGTAATCAAGAGAATATGGTACTAGCACAAAAACAGAAATATAGATCAATGGAACAGGATAGAAAGCCCAGAGATAAACCCACGCACATATGGTCACCTTATCTTTGATAAAGGAAACAAGAATGTAAAGTGGAGAAATGACAGCCTCTTCAATAAGTGGTGCTGGGAAAACTGGACAGCTACATGTAAAAGTATAAGATTAGATTCCTCCCTAATACCATACACAAAAATAAGCTCAAAATGGATTAAAGACCTAAATGTAAGGCCAGAAACTATCAAACTCTTAGAGGAAAACATAGGCAGAACGCTCTATGACATAAATGACAGCAAGATCCTTTTTGACCCACCTCCTAGAGAAATGGAAAAAGAAACAAAAATAAACAAATGGGACCTAATGAAACTTCAAAGCTTTTGCACAGCAAAGGAAACCATAAACAATACCAAAAGACAACCCTCAGAATGGGAGAAAATATTTGCAAATGAAACAACTGACAAAGGATTAATCTCCAAAATTTACAAGCAGCTCATGCAGCTCAATAACAAAAAAAAAAACCAACCCAATCCAAAAATGGGCAGAAGACCTAAATAGACATTTCTCCAAAGAGATATACAGACTGCCAACAAACACATCAAAGAATGCTCAACATCATTAATCATTAGAGAAATGCAAATCAAAGCTACATTGAGATATCATCTCACACCAGTCAGAATGGCCATCATCAAAAAATCTAAAAACAATAAATGCTGGAGAGGGTGCGGAGAAAAGGGAACAGTCTTGCACTGCTGGTGGGAATGTGAATTGATTCAGCCACTATGGAGAACAGTATGGAGGATGCTTAAAAATCTACAAATAGAACTACCATATGACCCAGCAATCCCACTACTGGGCATATACCCTGAGGAAACCATAATTCATAAAGAGTCATGTACCACAGTGTTCATTGCAGCTCTATTTACAATAGCCCAGAGATGGAAACAATCTAAGTGTCCATCATCGGATGAATTGATAAAGAAGATGTGGCACATATATACAATGGAATATTACTCAGCCATAAAAAGAAACGAAATTAAGCTATTTGTAATGAGGTGGATAGACCTAGAGTCTGTCATACAGAGTGAAGTAAGTCAGAAAGAGAAAGACAAATACCGTATGCTAACACATATATATGGAATTTAAGAAAAAAAAATGTCATGAAGAACCTAGGGATAAGACAGGAATAAAGACACAGACTTACTAGA
This sequence comes from Orcinus orca, assembly GCF_937001465.1. NCBI lineage: Eukaryota > Metazoa > Chordata > Mammalia > Artiodactyla > Delphinidae > Orcinus > Orcinus orca. The sequence goes on from NC_064562.1 coordinate 19,063,771, forward strand.
GAATGGACTTGAGGATATGGGGAGGGGGAAGGGTAAGCTGTGACAAAGCGCGAGAGAGGCATGGACATATATACACTACTAAGTGTAAGATAGATAGCTAGTGGGAAGCAGCTGCATAGCACAGGGAGATCAGCTCGGTGCTTTGTGACCGCCTGGAGGGGTGGGATAGGGATGGTGGGAGGGAGGGAGACGCAAGAGGGAAGAGATATGGGAACATATGTATATGTATAACTGATTCACTTTTTTGTAAAGCAGAAACTAACACACCATTGTAAAGCAATTATACTCCAATAAAGATGTAAAATAAAATAAAATAAACATACTATAAAATACAAGGGAATATTGTAAGAACTGAGAAACCATAAGACATGATAGTACCAAATACATAAAGAGGTATTGTGTAGAAGAGGAATGGGACTTACTGTTTCTCTAAATCTAAGAGTAATCCATGGCATAGTGCTATGTGAAAATGCAGAGCAAAATATTCCATCAATGACTGCAAATATGTAAACATTTAATAGGCAAGCGAGTAAGGATTGAAGGTAACTAGGACAGATGAAACACTGATGTGTTTAGGCGATGGTACCGTGGCCAAGTTGACTCTTTGTTTAGTATTGTTCTGCAAAAAAGAAATTTTAACAAAAGCAAAACACATAAAAGAAGAAATGGAAGTGCTATAATCATAGAAAAATGTTCGGCCTTACTATAATCTAAAAACAAATAGATTTACATATTTATCAAAATGAAAAACATTAAAAATAGATAATACCTAGTACTAGTAAGGTCTAAGGAAATAAGATCTCTAATACAGTTCTGACCAGAGTGTAAATTTTTACACATTTTCTGAGGAAAAATTTGGCAAACTATATAAAAAAGAATAAACAACAGTGACAATCCTTTTATGCAGCAATTCCACTTTTAAGACTATATCCTAAGTAAGGATTTATGTAAAGTTTGAACTAAAAACGTACTCACAGAAGCCTTGTTTATAATCCATAACAATTAAAAATTACCTAAATGTCTATGATTAGTTAATTTGGCTCAGTAAATTATACAATGGAATATTATGCAGACATTAAAATTATGTGCAAAAAGTACATATATATATATATATATTTTTTTTTGGTTGCACTGCACAGCATATGCGGTCTTAGTTCCCCAACCAGGGATCAAACCGTGAGCCCTGCAGTGGAAGTGTGGAGTCCTAAGCACTGGACCACCAGGGAATTCCCTGGAATAAAGTATATCTGATGGCAATAAAGGAAGTTCACAACTTGAACAAAACGGGTAACTAAATACTCTGCATAGTACGGTCCAGTTTTCGTTTAAAATATTCTATATATATGTACTATATGTGCATATACACATATCATATACACATACATATACATATATACATATATTTGGTGCTTGATTTCTTTTTTGCTCGTGTGTATATAAATTTTAAAATTTATTATTTGATTTTATTACATTATTTATTTTATTGCTTATATAACAAAACAAAGCAATTAAAAATTAAATAAGAGGGCTTCCTTGGTGGCGCACTGATTAAGAATCCGCCTGCCAATGCAGGGGACACGGGTTCGAGCCCTCGTCTGGGAAGATCCCACATGCCGCGGAGCAACTAAGCCCGTGTGTCACAAGTACTGAGCCTGCACTCTAGAGCCCGCGAGCTACAACTACTGAGCCCACGTGCCACAACTACTGAAGCCCACACGCCTAGAGCCCGTGCTCTGCAACAAGAGAAGCCACGACAATGAGAAGCCCGCTCACCGCAACTAGAGAAAGCCTGCGCACAGCAACGAAGACCCAACACAGCCAAGAAAAAAAAAAAAAAGAAAATAAAAAAAAAGAAAATAAAAAAAAAAGAGCTTTTCTCATCTATCAAATATGGAAAGTTTTTAAAAAATATGGATTAGATAACACAAAGTTCACAGCACTTAGTTTGTAATGGAGCAGGACCCTATGGGGCCTTCCTGGGACAGGCCTTTTCTCATATCCTCTTCTTTAGTTCCTCTCTGAAGTACCTAGATAACAGCATTTCATGCACATTTCCATAGTTGTTTTACAGATGTGAAAACCCCCCACTGAAAGGAAGGTATTAACTACTTGATGACCATGAGCACATAGCCCCAGACCTCCCCATAGCCTAAGGACTGATAATGTTAATCCCTGTGACACCTCCCTGTTGCCTGCACCTTCAGCCAATCAGAGAATTGTGCGTGAGCTGATCACATACCTTGCAACTCCTCCCCCACCCCCGCCCCCCAACCTGGCTTTTAAAAAAATGCTTTGCTGAAACCCTTTAAGGAGTTTGGGTTTTTTTTTTAGAGCAATGAGTCACCTGTCTCCTTTGTGGCCCTGCAATAAACCTTTCTCTGCTCCAAACGCCCACGTTTTGGTGTTTGCCCTCACTGTGCGTTGGGTACACGAACTTGCGCTAACAAGTTGATGATCAATAAATACTTCCTAAATGGGAAGGAAATCTAAAAAAGAGTGGATATATGTATACATATAACTGATTCATTTTACGGTACAGATGAAACGAACAAAACATTGTAAAGCAACTAAACTTCAATAAAAATTATTTTAAAAATTTATCAGAAAAAAAAAATACTAGTTCCTCTCTCTTCCCTGGTGACAGGAGGTATTCAAGCACAAATTAGAAAATGGCAGATCTGGGATGCAGTTGAAGAGATTTAGGCAAGAGGTTTGTATTAGATGAACTCTAAAGCTCCTATCAACTCTGACATTTCATGATCAACACAATTTCCCCCTATTTACCTCTTAAACTATCAACTGGGATAATACAAAAAACAACGGTTTGTATTGACTACCTAGTAGTTGTGTTACCATCAGTAGCACTGTACATTATGAATGGAGGGGCGGTGGTGTGAAAAAAAATCCGGCACAAGGGAAGCCAGACTCAAGTCCCAGCCCACCTCTCCATTGACAGTTCCCTGGCTCCTTGTTTTGTGAATGAGCGGTGGTCCTCAGGCCTCAGATCAGACACTATCCGCGAGAAACAGAACTTTAAAAAGGGAATTACTTTCCTTTTCCAAGGAGTTGCCGGGTGGACCAACACAGAGGAATGGAGCGCCCTTTCCAACCGCCTGAGAGTACGGGAGACGTTCAAGACCCTGGGATCCAGTCAGTAAGGGACGACTGGGGAGCTCTCTCTAGGAACTGAGAGGGCCTCTCCCAGTTGGTCGCACCGGGCCTTCTCCGCCGGGCGCCAGGAGGTCGCGCTGGCCGCGGCTACAAGCAGGACAGCACGGAGGGGCCGAACGCCCTGCCAGGTACCCTTACGGCCCCCACGTGCACGCGGGCCGCGAAAAGGCTGGGGCCTCGGGCCGGGGCGGGGCTAAGGCCGCGGGGCGGGGCTCCAGCTGCGCGCGCGGGGCGGGGGCGGGGCGCGCAGCGTGGTCTGGGCAGGCCCGGTTCTCTTCCTCCTCCCGCGCCCAGGCCTGGCCGGCCGAGCTCCTCCCCCGGCTCGGCCTCTCTCCCCACCCCTGCCCTCCTTCTGCCCAGCAGTTCCTCCTTCCCTCCTCCCCCTCTTCCTCGGTGAGGTGCTCCTCCATCAGCCAGCCAGCATGGCGGCCGTGGAGACGCGTGTGTGCGAGACGGACGGTTGCAGCAGTGAGGCCAAGCTCCAGTGTCCCACCTGCATCAAGCTGGGGATACAGGGCTCGTACTTCTGCTCGCAGGTAGACTCCCGCTCCCCAGCGGCGCCGCCGCCGCCCCCCCTCCCCTCTCCGCCTGACCTCGCCGCCGGTCGGGACATGCTCCTCCTCTTACCCCCGCGGTCGCGCCGGCCGCGCTTCCTCCTCCCCACAGTCTGAAGCGCCGCCGCCTCCTCTCTCCTCCGGGGGATCTGGGGCCCCACCGGATCCTGGCCGCGCGGGGCGCACGCTGGGTACTGGCGCGGGCGGCCGCGGCCATGTGGGCTGGGGGCGGAAGCGGACTTGCCCTGAGTCGCTCGGCCGCGCTGGGGCCCCGCGTTGAGGGGCCGGTTCTCACCGCGCATCCTCTGCCCGGGCTGGGGCTGCCAGGTGTGCGGGCTACCCGGGACAGGTGGGGACGCCGGGGGAAGGCGGCAGCCCCAGCTGTGCGAGTCGTCACAGCTGCAGCTCCCGGCAGGGCTCTGATCTTGGTCGCTGGGGGCTGCGGGGCCGGGTAGTCACTCTGGTCCCTACGGGATTGGGGGTCGGAAGAGACCCGCTGGCCTTTGAAGAGTGAGTTACCTGGGACGGTGGGGGTCGCAGAGAGGAGGTATACCAGCCCCACCCACCTCTGTCCGTAGGTTTTACTGCTGCGCATTGACACTTCGGCAACTTTGGGGTTGGGGATGGAGAGGGATCTGTGTAATTCATTCTTTTACTTTGGTATCCAAAATTATTAATTTACAAAACCATAAGTTAACAGTATGAGTCACCCCTGATTTACTGAACTTACCACTGAGTGAAAAAGACAGTTCCATTAAGAGTTATGCTTTAAAGCCGTAGTGTATTAAAATACAAGTTTTGTGCGGTGGAGCAAAGCCAGCACTGAATGGGGTCCGGACTGCAACGTGTGCTGGTGTTTATGTTTACTGAAGAGCACTAGTGTTCCGGCTGCATTTAGACGCCCGGAGTATTGGCCCGGCGGCATTGGTACGGCGGCATTGGTACGGCTTTTAGTTACAGTCCGGATTTGTTGAAGAAGGGCACGTGAATATTCAGGTACTAAATCGGTAGTGTCCCGCGAGGAGGAGAGCATGAACAAAGAGTCTGAAGGCACGGTCAGGGCCCTGGCCTTGCCGTTGACTGTGAGATCTTGAACTAGTCAAGTTACTTAATCTTGCTGAGCACCTCTGTGCAGAGGGGAAGATGATACTTCTACTTGCATATTTCACAAGGTTGTTCTGAGGCCCAAATTATCCAATGAATGTGAAATCTTGGTAAAACCTAAGGAGGTTCTTTTTAAAGGTCGTCAGTACACTGTAGCACTGTTATATGTAAAAATATAAACGAATAGAAGGAAAACAAATATATAAGAGCAATAATATAAATATTTCAAATATAAACTGTGTAAACATAAAGATGTATGTAAAATTAACGTATAAATAAAATCCTTAAGGTCCGGCACTTGTAGATAAGCGGTTGTAAGAGATCCTAGCTATGTTGTACAGGTGTTGTTTTCAGATAGGATATGATCCTTGACCTTGTTAGTATCATTTGGAAAAAGTTGCACATGGAGAAGTGTTGCTCATTTTAAAAATAGCATTGGGACTACTCAACATGCTAAAAGTGGTCTGAGTCCTTTTGTTTCTTTAAAATAATTTTCAAATTCTATAATTTGTTGAGGCCTGTGTGGGACCTGGACTTAAAACAAAAAAACAGTAGTTTATCTTTGGAAATTGTGTACCGCATGAGTAGACTAATGTGGTTTATGTTGTGCTTAAATTTAGTTGGCATTTGGTAATGTTAAATGAATTAATATGTACACAGACTTACCTGCTGGGATTTTAAAAAGATACTATGAAGCCATATTCATCAGGGATGGGTGATATTCTCTTAGGCATGGTTTTATTCAATAGAAAGAACATTGGCTCATTGGGGTTTATGGAAAAATGCCAACACATTTGTGAAAACATGCAGGGTTTATTCAGTACAGTAGGTATTTCATGTTGGATTCTGCAGGTATATTTCTAGTCCCATTGTTATACCTGTAGTCAAATATATCCTGAATGGTGCTCAAAGCTGTCTCTTTCTTCATTTCTGTTACTACCTCCTTTAGTCAGTTTTAAAAATTTCTCACCCGTTTCTCTTAGTTCATTTCCCTGCTGTAGTTTCCCACCTTGCAAATAAACACCCACACCCACACACACACACACACACACACACACACACACAAATCAAAGGAAGAAAACCTTTTGTACAGAAGTTATTTCTCCCTTAGCATAGCACAGTCTGACTATGCTTACCGCCACCTATAACAAATAGAGTTACCATTGCTTGCAGGATTCTAGCCCCGTAGTCAGGGCACCTGTCTTCAGAAATCACAGCTATTCTTTCAGTCCCAGCTTGAGACCTTGATCAATCATTAACTTTTCCTAAGCCAGTTTCCACATTTGTGATGAAACTAGGGCTTCGTGCCACTTCTCTGATCATTTTCACTAGCAGTGGTCTGTCTTTTCTCTTCTCCTTGCTCCTCTGGTCCCCAGCCTGGCTATCTGGCCAGCTTGTCTTTGAGAACAAACCGAACAAAACTACAAGAGCCGTAACAGAAGTAAGCCTTTCCCGGTTACCCTGTCACACCACCTTATTCCCTTTATAACATTTTATACAATCTGTAATTATTTCATTTTTGTTCTTGTTTATCTGTCTTTTAATCAGAAGGTGAAGTCATGAAGAAGCTATCTTGTTCAGTTCCCTATCCTCATTTCTCAACACAATGCTCTATGCAATAGGTGGTCAATAAATGCTTGAGTCATTGTATCAAAAGGCAGAATAAAGAGGTAGACTACTGCATTTGAATCACAGCTCCATTACTTACTAGCTGTGTGCTTTAGGTAGATAATCTTTGTTTTTTGTTATAGCCTTTTAAAATGGGTCTATGAATAGTACCAACATCAGGGTTGGTACTAAATACTAAAGACTAAATACTAAGTGTATGTAAAACACTTAGCATAGCAGTGCATTTCATCAGTGTTAGCTCTTTTTATTGTTATACTGAGTTAATGCTTAAGAAGATAGAAATATTTTTATTTAGGATGCTTAATTTTAAGAAAAGTTTTGGTCCTTTAATGAGTAAAACCCGTTTTACTTGAAATCGAGCTTTTCAGGAATTCCTGATGTTTGATGGTATTTCTTTATAGATGTATCTATCTTATTCAATAGTAGTTGACCAATTTTAATAGTAGTTTAGTAGTTTACTTGTAGTCCCTAACAGTTTGTAAGAGTTTTTTGAGGATGGAGGCTGTGCTGTACTCATTTTTGTATTTCTTTTAAGTGCCTTGTACACAGTAGGCACTCAGTTCATTAAATGAAAGAAGAAAGGTCATTGGGCCTGAGAAGGAAAAGCAAAGAGCAATCAAGCCCTTAGTGAACACCCCAGGGCAGATGCTATCTTGTCCTTAGTTGAAGGATCTGCTGAGAAGGACCTGAGTGATTTGCAGCCCTTCATAAGGCATAAGAACTTAAAAGGTAGTATAGTATAAGTGGAAGGAGCCTGCCTGGGTTTGGAGTCTGACCTGGGTTTAAAATTTTTGAGACCATGTCCTTGGGTAAGTCATCTCCTATTTTATGAGAGGACTAATGGTACACCCTCTTTATGGAGCTGAGGTGAAGGTGAATAAGAGCATGCGAAGTGCCTCACACAGTGTTCAGTAAATAGTTTTATTACACACATAGCCTTATGTCTAATACTATTACAGTCAGATATAAGGAAGGTTTAAAAATGTTTAAGGACTCCTAGAGTAATGAAAACAAAAATAAACAAATGGGCCCTAATTAAACTTAAAAGCTTTTGCATAGCAAAGGAAACCATAAGCAAGACTAAAAGACAACCCTCAGAATGGGAGAAAATACTTGCAAATGAAACATCAGACAAAGGATTAATCTCCAAAATATACAAACTGCTCATGGAGCTCAATATATAAAAACAAACAAACAACCCAATCAAAAAATGGGCAGAAGACCTAAATAGACATTTCACCAAAGAAGACATACAGATGGCCAAGAGGCACATGAAAAGATGCTCAACATCACTAATTATTAGAGAAATGCAAATCAAAACTACAATGAGGTATCAGCTCACACTGGTCAGAATGGCCATTATCAAAAAATCTAGAAACAATAAATCCTGGAAAGAGTGTAGTGGAATGCTGCACTCTTGGTGGGAATGTAAATTGATACAACCACTATGGAGAACAGTATGGAGGTTCCTTAAAAAACCAAAAACAGATCTACCATATGACCCAGCAATCCCACTACTGGGCATATACCCTGAGAAAAACCATAATTCAAAAAGAGACATGTACCAAAATGTTCATTGCAGCTCTATTTACAATAGCCAGGACATGGAAGCAACCTAAGTGTCCATCGACAGATGAATGGATAAAGAAGATGTGGCACATGTATACAATGGAATATTACTCAGCCATAAAAAGTAATGAACTGATTTATTTGTAGTGAGGTGGATGGACCTAGAGACTGTCATACAGAGTGAAGTAAGTCAGAAAGAGAAAAACAAATACCGTATGCTAACGCATATATATGGAATCTAAAAAAAGATAGAAATGGTACTGATGAACTTAGGGGCAGGGCAGGAATAAAGACGTAGACAGAGAATGGACTTGACACGGTGTGGGGAGAGGGGGAAGCTGGGGGAAAGTGAGAGTAGCATTGACATATATACACCACCAAATGTAAAATAGGTAGCTAGTGGGAAGCAGCAGCATAGCACAGGGAGATCAGCTCTTTGCTTTGCGACCACCTAGAGGGGTGGAATAGGGAGTGTGGGAGGGAGGCTCAAGAGGGAGGAGATATGGGGATATATGTATGCATATGGCTGATTCACTTTGTTGTACAACAGAAACTAACCCAGCATTGTGAAGCAATTATACTCCAATAAAGATGTATTCAAAAAAATAAAAATATAAGCAGTAAATAAACATATTCTATGAAATGGAGAAGCATCGTTTGTTATGAACATTTTGAACAAATTCTTGCAATAGGTTCTTTCAAAGAAACTGGTGATGTAAGGTGACTGATTGGGTCTTCAGTAAGAAAGTAAGTGGGTGGGCATCTTGTATGTTGGAGTTGGAAAGTGAGGAAGGAATTGACCTTCCAACATGTAGCATCTTTGAAATGCAGACCTGCCCTCTAAGACGCTTTCTCCTTTGGTAACAAAGTTCCTGAGAATGCGGAGTGTTTCTGGAACTCATCTTCATCCTCCTTGGAGGTATTACCATATTATACTTTTTATTTCTAGGGATTTTCTTTAAATTCCTCACATTACCTCACACTATGCCTAGATATTGTTGTAAGATTGGTGTTTGGGTACAACTGTCTTAGCTTCTTATTAAAAAATGAATAGGATGAAGGTCTAGAGAGGTTGTGATTTTTTTTAAACAAAAATAACTTTTGCTGTAGAAAAAATTAGAAAATGCAGGTGAAACATTACCCAGTGATTATTTCTGTGAGTTTTTTGATGAGTATTCTTACAAACACATTTATATATTCTTATATACATTTATGTGCATATACTTGTGTTTTTGTCAGAATGGTACCATAATATGCATAATCTTAGGGAATTTGCTTACTTTTACGTCTTAACTAATACATTGGGAATGTCTGTAATAGCTACATTTACATTATCCTTTGTAGTGGCTGGACTAATAGACAACGTGATCGGTGTACCGTCCTTTATTTACTCACTTATGGTTGAATTTACTTTCTTTTCAATTTTTTTGGCTACTGTTTAACTGCTCTTCAATAAATGTTCTTGTGAAATTTAAATCATTTTGATTTACTCGGGAGTATAGGATAATAGTAGGACTGGTACAGGAACCCAGGAACCAAGGATTGAAGCACCCCAAGCTGCTAGTAGTTCTCACAGTGTAGTCAATGGATTGTTACTAGTTTGAGAAACTTCTGGTGGTGAATGGAGATCTCCTTTTATTGACATGTTTGTATTATAAATGCTTGTCATGAATTATACTTTTATTCCAGTAGAACTTGTGAAAACCAAGCATCATTTGGTTGGTAGATAGTAAAAAGTTGAACAAATCTTTAACTCTGAGTTACTGTTTTAGAGATTGAAGGGCTATTGGAAGTAGATGTGATCTTATACTATTGATATAGCTTGTGGTAGAAGTTTTAGTCACTTTTTTTTTTTGGGGGGGGGTGAGTCTGTTTCAGATTTGGCACACTTACAACATTTTTAGTTTGGTCTTAATAATTTGGTGGGGATGACAGACACATAAGCCCATTGCTAAACACATACCCAGCTCTAGACAGGAGGGAGGAGCTTTAGCATGGTAGCTTCTTCTCTATAAATGAGGAATTGTCTTTGGTATTAATAGCAAATCCATTTAGTTGATGTAATATAGGCAGGAAAACTCTATAGAGCAACCATTGGGATTCTCTCCATATTAAAGTTTTAATGTAACCAAATATAAATATAATTATCCTTTCTGCTTGATCCTGAACCTCTCTTGACCTCACAGTTTTAACATGAAGCATTTGCTTATTCATGCTTGGGCAGCTCAACAATTATAAATCTTTTTTTTCTTTGATTGATATCAATCTCGGATCTGGCTTTGAATAAAGAACAATTCAACACACCCTGTAAGCTAGGCCTGCCTTTCGCAATGTGTGTATTTAGCAGCTATAGTTGAACCTAGGAAAGGGGGCCCTCTGAAAATTCCCCTCAGTTATTCATTGCAAATGAGTTTTCCCTTTGTGCACCATTCACAATAGCTAAGTTGTGGAAACAACCTACATATCCATGGATGGATGAACAAATAAACAAAATGTGGTATAAATATATAACAGAATACTATTCAATTTTTTTTTTTTTTTTTTTTGCTTTACGCGGGCTTCTCACTGTTGTGGCCTCTCCTGTTGCGGATCACAGGCTCCAGATGCGCAGGCTCAGCGGCCATGGCTCACGGGCCTAGCCGCTCCATGGCATGTGGGATCTTCCCGGACCAGGGCAGGCGGACTCTCAACCACTGCGCCACCAGGGAAGCGCAGAATACTATTCAATTTTAACAAAGAAGGGAATTTTGCAATGTGCCACAACATGGATGCATCTGGAGGACATTGTGCAGAATAAAATAAGTCAGTCACAGAAAGACAAATACTGTGTGATTCCACTTACAAAAGGTACCTGAAATAGTCAAAATCAGACACTCAAAGAGTGGTTGCCAGGGGTTGGGTGAAGGGGGAAATGGGGAGTTACTAATTAATAGGCATAAAATTTCAGTCAAGTAAGATGGATAAACTCTAGAGATCTGCTCTTTACCATTGTACCCACAACAATGTAAATTATATATATATACATTTTTTGGCTGTGCCCTGCGGCATGTGGGATCTTAGTTCCCCGACCAGGGATTGAACACGTGCCCCCTGCATTGGAAGTGTGGAGCCTTAACCACTGGACTGCCAGGGAGGTCCCAATGTAAATTATTATTGACACTTAACAATTGTTAAGAGGGTAGATCTCATGTTAAAGTCTTCTTACCATTAAAAAAAAAAAAAGTTCTTTCCTGTTTTTGTCTCTAGTAACCTATCTGTTTTATAGCTAAGTTCAGTGGGGACTTCTTCCTGATACACCAGAGCTGTGCCATGTCTGTTGGAAAGCATTCCTAAAATCCCTGTCAGCTGGAGTTGGCTAGTGTGACATTTATCTGGGTCATAGGCTCAGGCCTCTAAAGAGTGGTTTGGGTATAAGTGAAATTTTGTGACTTTAGCAGTTTCCTTATCATCATATAGTGGGAGGCAACAGAGACTTTTCCATATTTTGAACTTGTATTTATTGGTTCTGCCTTGATAAAAGGTAAAAAAGGGCAGCCCTTTGCATCAGATTCTGAAGGTTATCCTGCTTTATTGATCAAGCTATGAGCTCAAATCATTTAGTAAAATAGGTAAATGTAAGTACCATTAGGTTTTAGACATGACATGGCTTTTTTTTTTTTTCCCTCTGAATGGGGATTAATTTTCTTACTGATTGTTTCACTAATTGGTGCTAGTGATGGGTTTAACTATTTGAATACTGATAACTCTGCATTGTTCACTACTAATATGTGGAGAAAAATATAAATGCAGTTATGTGATTTAGTGTTGCTTTTGAATTGAGGTTTTTAAGTACCTTAAAGTCAGGATCTATAAGTTTTGTTTTTTTTTTTTACTCATTTGTTTTTATTAGATGTTGAATAGAATAAAAAACTAACAGTAAGTCATCCATAGGATCTAAAGAAACGTGATATAGTAAATGCCTCTATACTTAACCACCTAAGTTATTAAAAAGAACATTATTAGTAAAGCAAGTAAAACCAGAAGGCTCTTACGTGTCTCTCACCCAAGTGGAACTCCCTATTCTGAATTTTGTGTTTATCATTCATTTGCTTTTCATGTTTGATTCCTTAGATAATACATTGTTTAGTTTTGGTGTTTTTGAGATTTTTATAAATGAAATCACTGCAAGTATTCTAAAACTTGCTTTATATATTGAGGTGCTCCTGTGTTGCACCTACGAGTGCAACGTGGGGGGAGGGGCTGGGAGCTGAGGCTCAGGCTTCAGTGGTCAGACCCCAGGGAGAGGACTGGGGTTGGCTGCATGAACACAGCCTGAAGGGGGCTAGTGCACCACAGCTAGCAGGGAGGGAGTCTGGGAAAAAGTCTGGAGCTGCCAAAGAGGCAAAAGACCATTGTCTTGGAGTGCACGAGGAGAGGGGCTTCCTGCTGTGTGTTCCCACAGGTGACAGAGCACCACCTAAGTGAGCTCCAGAGATGGGCACGAGCTGCAGCTATCATCTTGGACCCCAGAGGCGGGCACGGACCGCTACTGCTGCCACCAAGTATCCTGTTTGCAAGTGCAGGTCACTACCCTCACCCTCCTGGGAGCCTGTGCAGCACACCACTGCCAGGGTCCCGTGATCCAGGGACAACTTCCCCAGGAGAACACATGGTGCACCTCAGGCTGTTGCAGTGTCACTCTGGCCTTTGCTGCCACAGACATGCCCCGCATTCCATCTGTGAAGTACCCCTCCCTCTCCTCGGCCTGAGTGAGCAAGAGAGCTCTAATCAGCCACTGCTTTAACCCCCTCCTATGGGGCAGGAAACAGATGCCTGAGGGCGGCCAACACGCCCTCAGGGACCAAAACCAAAGCTGAACCCCAGGAGCTGTGCAAACAAAGAACAGAAAGGGAAATTTCTCTGTGTAGCCTCAGGAGCAGTGGACTAAATGCCCGCAATTGGCTTGGTAAACCCTGTGTATGTGGAGTACCTGAATAGACAATGAATGCTCCCAAAAAAAGACGGTGGACTTTGGGGAGCAGCTGTAGACTTGGGGTTTGCTTTCTGTGTCTAATTTGTTTCTGGTTTTATGTCTATTTTTGGTTTTGGTTTTATCTTAGTTTAGTTTTAAGTGCTTGTTATCATTGGTGGATTTGTTTATATGTTTGGTTGCTCTTTTCCTTTTTTTTTTCCTTTCTCCTCTTTTTGTGAGTGTGTGTGTGTATGTTTCTTTGTGTGATTTTGTCTGCTTTTACCATTTGTTTTGAGGCTCTGTCTGTTCAGTTTTGTTTTTTTTAATAAATAAATTTATTTATTTATTTAGTTTTGGCTGCATTGGGTCTTCATTGCTGTGCATGGGCTTTCTTTAGTTGCAGTGAGCGGGGGCTACTCTTCGTTGTGGTGCGTGGCTTCTCACTGCGGTGGCTTCTCGTTGTGGAGCACGGGCTCTCGGCACGCAGGCTTCAGTAGTTGTGGCTCGCGGGCTCTAGAGCTCAGGCTCAGTAGTTGTGGCGCATGGGCTTAGTTGCTCCGTGGCATGTGGTAGCTTCCTGGACGAGGGCTCGAACCCATGTCCCCTGCATTGTCAGGTGGATTCTTAACCACTGCGCCACCAGGGAAGCCCTGTTCGTTTTTTTATTTATTTTTTCTCCTCCTTTTCTTCCGAGCCATGTGGCTTGCAGGGTCTTGGTGCTCAGGCTGGGTTTCGGGCCTGACCTTCCAAGGTGGGAGAGCTGAGTCCAGGATGTTGGACGACCAGAGGCCTCCCAGCCCCATGTAGTATTAATCAGCGAGAGCTCTCCCAAAGATCTCTGTCTCAACACTAAGACCCACCTCCACCCAACAGCCAGAAAGCTCTAGTGCTGGATGACCCATGCCAAACAACTAGCAAGATGGGAACACAACCCCATCCATTAGTAGAGAGGCTGCCTAAAGTCATACTTAGTTTACAGACACCCCAAAACACACCACCTGATGTGTCCCTGCGCACCAGAGGGACAAAATCCAGCCCCATCTACCAGAACACAGGCACCAGTCCCCCTAACCAGGAAGCCAACTTCACCCACTGGGGCAGACACCAGAAATAATAGGAACTATGAACCTGCAGCCTACAAAAAGGAGACCCCAAACACAGTAAATTAAAAAAAATGAGAAGACAGAGAAATACGCAGCAGGTGATGGAACAAGGTAAAAACCCAACAGACCAAAGAAATGAAGAGGAAATAGTCTACCTGAAAAAGAATTCAGAGTAATGATAGTAAAGATGATCCAAAATCTTGGAAAAAGAATGGAGAAAATACAAGAAACATTTAACAAGGACCTAGAAGAACTAAAGAACAAACAAACAGAGATGAACAACAATAACTGAAATGAAAAATACAGTAGAAGGAATCAATAACAGAATAACTGAGGCAGAAGAACGAATAAATGAGCTGGAAGACAAAATGGTGGAAATAACTGCCGAGGAGCAGAATAAAGAAAAAAGAATGAAAAAAAATTGAAGACAATCTCAGAGACCTCTGGGACAACACTAAATGCACCAATATTCAAATTATAGGGGTCCCAGAAGAAGAAGAGAAAAAGAAAGGGTCTGAGAAGATATTTGAAGAGATTATAGTCGAAAACTTCCCTAACATGGGAAAGGAAATAGTCACCCAAGTCCAGGAAGCACATAGAGTCCCATACAGGATAAACCATAGGAGAAACACATCAAGACACATATTAATCAAACTAACAAAAATTAAATTCGAAGAAAAAGTATTAAAAGCAGCAGGGAAAAGTAACAACATACAAAGGAATCCCCACAAGGTTATCAGCTGATTTTTCAGCAGAAACTCTGTAGGCCAGAAGGGAGTGGCAGGATATAGTTAAAGTGATGAAAGAGAAAATCCTACAACCAAAATTACTCTACCCAGCAAGGATCTCACTCAGATTTGACGGAGAAATCAAAAGCTTTTCAGACAAGCAAAAGCTAAGAGAATTCAGCACCACCAAACCAGCTTTACAACAAATGCTAAAGGAACTTCTCTAGGCAGGAAACACAAGAGAAGGAAAAGACCTACAAAACCAAAACCAAAACAATTAAGAAAATGGTAATAGGAACACACATATCGATAATTACCTTAAATGTGAATGGATTAAAAGCTCCAACCAAAAGACACAGACTGACTGAATGGATACAAAAACAAGACCCGTATATATGCTGTCTACAAGAGACCCACTTCAGACCTAGGGACACATACAGACTGAAAGTGAGGGGATGGAAAAAGATATTCCATGCAAATGGAAATCAAAAAAAAGCTGAGTAGCAATACTCATATCAGACAAAATAGACTTTAAAATAAAGACTATTAAAAGAGACAGAGGACACTACATAATGATCAAGGGATCAATCCAAGAAGAAAATACAACAATTGTAAATATTCACGCCCCAACATAGGAGCACCTCAATACATAACGCAAATACTAACAGCCATAAAAGGGGACATTCACAGGAACACAATAATAGTAGGGGACTTTAACACCCCACTTTCACCAATGGACAGAGATCATCCAAAATGAAAATAAATGTGGAAACACCAGCTTTAAATGATACATTAACGAAGATGGACTTAATTGATATTTACAGGACATTCCATCCAAAAACAACAGAATACACTTTCTTCTCAAGTACACATGGAACATACTCCAGGATAGATCATATCTTGGGTCACAAATCAGCCTTGGTAAATTTAAGAAAATTGAAATCGTATCAAGTATCTTTTCTGACCACAACGTTATGAGGCTAGATATCAATTACAGGAAAAAAATCTGTAAAAAATACAAACATATGGAAGCTAAACAATACACTACTAAATAACCAAGAGATTACTGAAGAAACCAAAGAGGAAATTAAAAAATACCTAGAAACAGATGACAATGAAAACACAATGACCGAAAGCTTATGGCATGCAGTAAAAGCAGTTCTAAGATGGAAGGTTATAGCAATACAATCCCACCTCAAGAAACAAGAAAAATCTCAAATAAACAACCTAACCTTACACCTGAAGCAATTAGAGAAAGAAGAACAAGAAAAACCCAAAGTTGGCAGAAGGAAAGAAATCATAAAGATCAGATCAGAAATAAATGAAAAAGAAATGAAGGAAACAATAGCAAAGATCAATAAAACCAAAAGCTTGTTCTTTGTGAGTTGAAGAAAATTGATAAACCGTTAGACTCATCAAGAAAAAAAGGGAGAAGACTCAAATCTACAGAATTAGAAATGAAAAAGGAGAGGTAACAACTGACGCTGCAGAAATACAAAGGATCATGAGAGAGTACTACAAGAACTATATGCCAATAAAATGGACAACCTGGAAGAAATGGACAAATTCTTAGAAAAGCACAACCTTCCAAGACTGAACCAGGAAGAAATAGAAAATGTGAACAGACCAGTTACAAGCACTGTAATTGAAACAGTGATTAAAAATCTTCCAACAAACAAAAGCCCAGGACTGGATGGCTTCACAAGTGAATTCTATCAACATTTAGAGAAGAGCTAACCCCTGTTGTTCTCAAACTCTTCCAAAATATAGCAGAGGGAGGAACACTCCCAAAGTCATTCTACAAGGCCACCATCACCTTGATACCAAAACCAGACAAAGTTGTTACAAAGATGAAAACTACAGGCCAATATCACTGATGAATATAGATACAGAAATCCTCAACAAAACAGTAATAAAAAGAATCCAACAACACATTAAAAGGATCATACACCATGATCAAGTGGGGTTTATCCCAGGAATGCAAGGATTCTTCAATATACCAAATCAATCAATGTGAAAAACCATAATAAAAAATTGAAGGATAAAAACCATATGATAATTTCAATAGATGCAGAAAAAGCTTTTGATAAAATTCAACACCCATTTATGATAAAAACTCTCCAGAAAGTGGGCATAGAGGAAACCTACCTCAACATAATAAAGGCCATATAAGAAAAACCCACAGCCAACATCATTTTCAATGGTGAAAAACTTAAACCGTTTCCTGTAAGATCAGGAACAAGACAAGGTTTCCGACTCTCACCATTATTCAAAATAGTTTTGGAAGTTTTAGCCACAGCAATCAGAGAAGAAAAAGAAATAAAAGGAATACAAATAAGAAAACAAGAAGTAAAACTGTCACTGTTTGCAGCTGACATGATACTATACGTAGAGAATCCTAAAGATGCTACCAGAAAACTACTAGAGCTCGTCAATGAATTTGGTAAAGTAACACAGAAATCCCTTGCATTCCTATTACTAACAGCAAAAAGCTGAAATAGAAATTAAGGAAACTCCCATTTACCATTGCAACAAATGGAATAAAATAAACCAACCTAGGAATAAACCAACCTAAGGAGACAAAAGACCTGTATGCAGAAAACTATAAGACACTGATGAAAGAAATCAAAGATGATATAAACAGATGTAAAGATATGCCATGTTCTTGGAATTGGAAGACTCAACATTGTGAAAATGACTCTACTACCCAAAGCAATCTACAGATTCAATGCAATCCCTATCAAACTACCACTGGCATTTTTCACAGAACTAGAACAAAAAATTGTACAGTTTGTGTGGAAACAGAAAAGACCCTGAATAGCCTAAGCAATCTTGAGAATGAAAAACGGAGCTGGAGGAATCAGGCTCACTGACTTTAGACTATACTACAGAGCTACAGTAATCAAGACAGTATGGTACCTGCACAAAAACAGAAATGTAGATCAATGAAACAGGATAGAAAGCCTAGAGGTAAACCCACTCACATATGGTCACCTTATCTTTGACAAAGGAGGCAAGAACATACGATGGCGAAAAGACAGCCTCTTCAATAAGTGGTGCTGGGAAAACTGGACAACTATATATAAAAGACTGAAATTAGGACACTTCCTAACACCATACACAAAAATAAACTCAAAATGGATTAAAGACCTAAACTTAAGGCCAGACACTATAAAACTCTTAGAGGAAAACATAGGCAGAACATTCTATGACATAAATCACAGCAAGATCCTTTTTGACCCACCTCCTAGAGAAATGGAAATAAGATCAAAAATAAACAAATGGGACCTAATAAAACTTAAAAGCTTTTGCACAGCAAAGAGACCATAAACAAGACGAAAAGACAACCCTCAGAATGAGAGAAAATATTTGCAAATGAAGCAACTGACAAAGGATTAATCTCTAAAATTTACAAGTAGCTCAGACAGCTCAGTATCGAAAAAACAACCCAATCCAAAAATGTGTGGAAGACCTAAATAGACTTTTCTCCAATGAAGATATACAGATTGCCAACAAACACATGAAAGGATGCTCAACATCAGTAATCATTAGAGAAATGCAAGTCAAAACCACAATGAGGTATCACCTCACACCGGTTAGAATGGTCATCATCAAAAAATCTAGAAACAATAAATGCTGAAGAGGGTGTGGAGAAAAGGGAACTCTCTTGCACTGTTGGTGGGAATGTAAATTGATACAGACACTGTGGAGAACAGTATGGAGGTTCCTTAACAAACTGAAAATAGTAGTACCATATGACCCAGCAATCCCACTACTGGGCATATACCCTAAGAAAACCATAATTCAGAAAGTGACATGTACCACAGTGTTCATTGCAGCACTATTTACAATAGCCAGGACATGGAAGCAACCTAAGTGTCCATTGACAGATGAATGGATAAAGAAGATGTGGCACATATATACAATGGAATATTACTCAGCCATAAAATGAAACGGAATTGTGTTATTTGAACTGAGGTAGATGAACCTAGAGTCTGTCAGTCATGCAGAGGGAAGTAAGTCAGAGAAAAGCAATTACCATATGCTGATACATATATATGGAATTCAAAAGAAAATGGTTCTGATGTACCTAGGGGCCGGACAGGAATAAAGATGCAGGCGTAGAGAATGGACTTGAGATGGTATGGGAAGGGGAAGCTGGGATGGAGCAAGAGGGTAGTATTGACATATATACACTACCACATGTAAAATAGCTCGTGGGAAGCAGCTGCATAGCACAGGGAGATCAGCTCGGTGCTTTGTGACCACCTAGAGGTGGAAGATAGGGAGGGTGGGAGGATGGTGCAAGAGGGAGGAGATATGGGGATATATGTATATGTACAGCTGATTCACTTTGTTCTACAGCAGAAAGTAACACAGCATTGTAAAGCAATTATACTCCAATAAAGATATAAAAGAAAAAAAAACTGAATTTGGATAAACTGAAAGAAAAAAAAAAGTAAATGAAAGGGTGTGTATCAGTGCAAAGGAGAGGACATTCTCTCCAGGGGAAGGATATGTTTATGGAAGCAGGAGCAAGCTGAGACGTGTGTTATGGCAGGTAGATTAGCTTTACGGTGGTAAAGAGTCTCAGTACAGAAATATAAGGAAATAAAATGATTGTTAGAAGGGTAGAGACCTTGCTGTTCCATTGAGTATATTTTTTCAAAATGTAAATACCTTCATTTGTATTTTCAGTATAAAAAGCAGTACATGATCTTTGCATAAATTTAAAACAGAAGTTTATAAAGTGAAAACTCTGTCATGATCATATCCTAAGAGAGTGTTAACAGTTTGGTTTATTGTCTTTTCAGACTTTTATGTATATATTACATAGAGGTTAGAGCATGGATACTGTGTACAGAGGGCCTGCATTTAAATCCTGGCTTTGTGATTAATTAGCTGCGTGGTTCTTTTACATGTTAATTAATCTCTCTGTGCTTCAGTTTCCTCATCTGTAGAGTGGGAAATAATAGTACCTACCCTTTAGAGTTGTAAGGATTAACAGTTAATGCATAGTAAGTCCCTAAATCAGTGCTTGGCATGTAGTACACATTTAAATGTTACCTGTTGTTTTTATCTTTTGAAAACAAAAACAGGATCGTTGTTCTTTATTATACACAGGTATACAGTTTTGTAACTTTTAAAAAATGAATTTCTTTCTTACTGTGGTTAAAAAAGACATAGAGACGTCACCATCTTAAGCACTTTTTTTTTTTTTTTTTGTGGTACGCGGGCCTCTCACTGTTGTGGCCTCTGCCGTTGTGGAGCACAGGCTCCGGACGCGCAGGCTCAGCGGCCATGACTCACGGGCCCAGCCGCTCAGCGGCATGTGGGATCTTCCCGGACCGGGGCACGAACCCGTGTCCCCTGCATCGGCAGGCGGACTCTGAACCACTGCGCCACCAGGGAAGCCCAGATCTTCATGTATTTTGAAATATAAGCCTTTAGCTAAGTTAGTTGTTTTGTAAGACAGTTCCTCAGTTTATTTAATGAGAATAATCCTCTTAGTCCTCTTATTAAAGCTGGGATTTGATGTAAGTTTCATGAACCACGTATAAAACACTCTGAAATCCTCTGAGGAAAATACAAGGCTATTTATTTGGATAGCTACTTTTCAATGAATGTGATGAATTTCAAAATGTTAGTTGATGATAGCTACATTGAAAACATAGTTGGGAGAAAAATCGATGTGGTATAGCATTGATCCCCAGTGCATTGTAAACTTCTTCAGAATACCAAGTAGTCTGAAAAATGTGAAGCGTGTTCTGCTTTTCTAGGAGTATGTTCATAATCTTGTTGAACGTGGGGTTTGTTTTGCTGAAATAGAGTCAAGGAGGATTATTTTAAAATCTTGGTAATTGCTCCATAGCTTATGACTTTTCAGAATAGATATGAAAAAATTAGTTTACCATGAATACTTACGGTGTGTACCTTAACTTAAGGTGTGTACCAAATCTTAAATGTTGGTCTTTACACATTGTCTTGGGCTTTTTACTTTGAAGTGACAGTAGAGGAGAAGCGTTTTGAAATATAGTTCCTTTAAAAAACTTATACTGCTTTTAGTTTGTTCAAAGTTTACCCGAGATCAAATCAACAGAGATTACAATGAAATAGATTATTAATTGAATTGTAGAGGCAGTAATTGCTAAAGGGTTTAGAAGAAATGTCATTTGTCACTGGGGGACAGGAGGAGTTTTACAGAGAAGGTGGTATTTAAAGTCATTTGTTATCTTCTAAACTCTTGCAGGAAGGTAAGTTTTGGATGGAGGAGAGGAGGGCATCTTCTTATTTAAGCTTAATTGCTTTGAAAGAGAAGATATGAAATTGGGCACAGGTGAGAGTGGCTCCCCCTCGCTGCTCCTGTCTCAGAGCAGCTCTTTGTTCTGTTTTAAATTCAAAAGATTGCTCTAGATTTCTTTTTACAAGAGTTCTGTGATCAGTAGCGGTACAAAGAAAAACTTGGCATCTACTCTGATACACTCCAGATGGCAAGCATTAGCAAATAGAATCGAAAATCTTTATTTATTTAGAATTCAAGAAGATTTGATGATTGGGTTTCTGTATGTTTTCCTGTTGTAAATAACATTACCTTTTGAGTGGAGAAGCTAGGAACAATCAACAAATAATGGTGAATGTGTAGACATACCCACTGTAAGAGATGGGTCACTGAAGACGACAACATTAGGAAGGATGTGAGATTGATGTGAAAAAAAAAAGAATAACATGATTGTGTTCCTTGATGCCAGTCTGTCAAGCCTTGTTCACCTTAAGGTGATGTCCCCCAGGAAGAGGCTGAAAGAGGTGAGCTGTGTGTTTTTGCCACTGGGGGGATACTTAGTTGTGGGGCAAAGAGTAACTTGTCCGGTTAGTAACACTGTGAGCGGAAAGTATAAACACATTGCCTTAATGCTGTATTAATTGTTTTAAAGTGTGCTTCAAGTGACAAGATGCCTTAACTCAGAATAAGAAAACAGTTTGTCTTTTAGATGGAATCTTCATGCAGCTGGAAAATGGCGTTCAACTTAAAATACTGTCTGTAGGAAAGGAAACTTAATATATATACACTGTACAGTTTAGAGATTATTATACCAATTATTATTTAAATAAATTTATTTATTTTATTATTTTATTTTATTATTTTATTTTTGGGGCTGCATTGGGTCTTCATTGTTGCATGTGGGCTTTTCTCTGGTTGCGGCAAGTGGGGGCTACTCTTTGTTGTGGTGCGTGGGCTTCTTCTTGCAGTGGCTTCTCTTGTTGCAGAGCACGGGCTCTTGGTGCGTAGCCTTCAGTAGTTGTGGCACACAGGCTCGGTAGTTGTGGCTCATGGGCTCTAGAGCGCAGGCTCAGTAGTTGTGGCGCACGGGCTTAGTTGCTCTGTGGCATGTGGGATCTTCCTGGACCAGGGATCAAACCCGTGTCCCCTGCACTGGCAGGCAGATTCCTAACCACTGTGCCACCAGGGAAGCCCCCAATTATTATTTTTTAAATATGGCTTTGATTCTTGAAAAGACATGCACATGGCTTAGAGTCAAATAGTCTATAATCCTTACACCCTATACCAGATATCTCTTTCAACATTTTATCCCAGTTTTATTGAGAAATAATTGACATAACATTGTATAAGTTTAAGGTATACAACATAATGATTAGATACATGTATATATTGTGAAATGATTACCACAGTAAGTTTAGTTAATGTTCATCACCTCGCATAGTTTCAGTTTTTTTCCCCGTGTGATGAGAACTTTTTAAGATTTACTCTCTTAAGCAACTTTCAAATATACAGTAGAATATTGTTAACTACACTCATCATGTTGTACATTGTATCCCCAGAACTTTTTATCTTTCACCATTTTCAACAGATTATTTTGGTACTTAATTCCATATCTCTAAAATACATGGTTAAATTGCTCTGTCTCGATAATCTGGTTTTAGGCCTTCTCTCTAGGCTTCCTGGAATGGCAGAAGAAGGGTTTAGCTATTACACTCCTCACCTGCCATGTGCCTGTCTTCTGACTCATAAGGTGGTTATGAGTCATGTAGTCTACTTGCCACTTATTAGCTGTGTGACCTTGGGCAAGTCATTTAACTTCTGTGTGGCTCAACTTTTCTCATCCGTAAAATGAGTACTATATAAATAGTATCTAGCTCATACGGTTGTTAGCACTTAACCTATGTAATTAAAATAGTGCCTAGCACATAGTAGGCTCTAAATAAGTGTTATGTAATATTATTACATAGTGATCACCTTTCCTTTCCTGTGTAACTCATTACTTAGCTTTCTGTGTACTTGTCTTTAATTACCCCAACCCTTCCC
This sequence comes from Orcinus orca, assembly GCF_937001465.1. Taxonomy (NCBI): domain Eukaryota; kingdom Metazoa; phylum Chordata; class Mammalia; order Artiodactyla; family Delphinidae; genus Orcinus; species Orcinus orca. The sequence continues at coordinate 19,086,903 of NC_064562.1, forward strand.
CTGGTTTTTTAAGTCTTTTTTTAGTATATTTAAACATACTTGGTATTCTTTACTTGGTTTCGTGTTCTTGAAGAGTCTCTTCCAGAGTCTTCTGACCTCTCCAACCTGGTTTAGTCCATCTCTAGATCTGTTGTATAGTGAGTTTTTTTTTTTTTTTTTTTTTGTAGGGAGGTGGGTGGGATGGGGAGGGGATCATCTCACATCATCCTGTGGTTTTCTTTTATCTTCTTTAATGTAGCATCCCCTGATTGTACATCTTGTTAAAATATTTCATGGAAAATTTCCTTGAGAAATAACATTTTGAGAAAATATTTTCCTTTCTAGGGTTATAAAGCATTTGTTACTAATTTAAAACCACATATGGGTAGCAGTTTTATATTTTATGCCCTTTAGTTAGAAATAATTTTGTTAGTTAGAGGTGTGTGTGTGTGTGTGTGTGTGTGTGTGTGTGTGTGATGGTAGAAGGTATTTAATAGCAATTTTACATGGAATACCTTAGTTTGGACCCAGAATAGGTACTTTCAAATTCAGGAATGCTTTTTATATATTGAACACTCATTTAATATTAAATGATTGATTTTGGCAACTCTTAAACCTTCTATTTGTTGAAAGTTTCAAAATAGAAACAACCAAGTGTTATAGTTATGGAACCACAGTACGGCAATGTGGTTGATAATAGCAGTATCTCTAGAATTTATAAAATAGGCTTGTTATATCTTCTTGAAAGGACATTTTTCTGAACTTTTTAGTGTTACCGTATTCCTTCCTCTACCTTGTATCTAGTAGGTCTTCTTGAATAGGCAGGTAGTTTTATGATTTATTTTGTTTTCTTTATTTGAAAATGAGGAAGAAAGGACTTGCTTGTAACCCACCAGAAGGAGTTTAAAAAGTCATGCTGTATAACATTCTGGCAAAGTTTGCTCATTTTTGTTATTTAGAGGTTGCATTTTACCAACATGAAGAATTAGTAATCTAGTGGAGTGATTTGCTTAGCATTTTTTTTTTTTGGCCGTGCCCCACAGCTTGCAGGATCTCAGTTCCCAGACCAGAGATTGAATCCGGGCCATGGCAGTGAAAGCCTGGAATCCTTACCATTAGGCCACTAGGGAACTCCCTTGCTTAGCATTTAATAACTTTACAGTATTGTAATTTAAAGTTAATGAGTTTATTCTGTTTATGTAAAGTCCTTTCTGGGAGCTACTGATGCATCAGCATGGTTAAATTCTATTCAGTATAGTTTTGATGCTGAGTGTTTTTCTGTGTATGTGTTTTAATTCCATGAAAATCTCGGAAATTATTTTATTATAGTAATATTATATTTTGTTTATTAAAAATGATAATACATGATAGTTGTAGAGAATTTTGAAGTGATGAGTGCTTCTCCCCAAATTTATCTCTAATTCCCCAGGATCTCTATTAAATATTAACAGTTTGCTATGTATCCCAAGGTGTTTTCAAAGAACGTGGTGCATCTCTTAATCAGCATATTAGTCAACAGAATTCAATAAGAAACTTTCTTGATAACATGGTTTATTATAGTGTCTAGTAGGAAAATAATTACTAACGTAAGAGAATTAACATACAGTAATATAAGGTCTGTGGATGAAAACATTTAATTATGGAATGTTTAATAAGTGGTAAGTATGATTCTGTTTGAGACCAGTCTTTTGTTTCTTCTTTGACTTTATCCTTTGCCAGTTCTTAGTATACACTGAGAAATGTTTATGTATTTTTCATATTTATATAAAAAATTTTTTAAGTTAAAAATTTTATTTAACCTTTTTTCTTAAATCTGTTTCCTTTTACCTAGATCTCACCTGCTTCTTCCTCTCTCCTCTATATGCTGCTAGATTGTTTTTGCTTTTATTTATGTTTACCAGTTTATTATAGAGGATACAACTCAGGGACAGCCAGATGGAGGAGATGCATAGGGCAAGGGATTGGGGTGGGAGATTGTGGTGCAGAGCTGAATCTTATCCCTTTTACTGAGCCGTTGCTTCTTCAGAGCACTGTCCTGTGAGCCTTGTAGCTAGATAGAAAGAGAGTAGACTTTGGAGCCAGAGAGCCCTGTGTTGCAGTTCCAGCTCTGCCACCCGACAGCTGTTTGAACTGGTTCATATTATTTACCCCTTTCCTGCTTTAGTTTCCCCATCTGTAAAATGGGAATATTAATATGCAGTTCCTAGGATTAGTGTGAAGTTTTAATGATATAGTACATGTAAGGTGCCTGGCACAAAAAAGTCCCTCACCAAATGGTAGTTTCCATTAGCAAATGTCAAGGGTGGACAGGCTTTTATCTATAATGGAAGGTGATGTCATGCTAACCCAGCTTGATGGGAACCTTCCTTTATAGATACTCACCACTTGGTCCTTTTTACTCATTAAGATGATGACAGGGCTATTTTTATTTTTGAGACAACATTTTGAAGCAGAGTATTATCCTTCCCTATTATCTGTTGGCCAGTAATAATAAGGGTTGGTAGTAATAGTGAAATGGCAGGTAGACAGGAAAGGGAAGAAAGAGCAGCAAGAAAACCCTGGATTAAAATATCCAGCAATACATATCGAGAGACATAAAATGCGTACAACTTCGTAAAACAAATATTACTAAGTTGCATTATGCAGTATGTAAAGGAATAATCCACCATAGTCAGCTAGTTTATTTCAGGGAGGTAGAAATCATTAAATAATACGTGAAGTTATTAATATAATATATCAAATCATTACATCAGATACAAAAAATCGCTTATGAAGATGCTTAAAATGAATTTGATAGGATTCAATACCAGTTCCTAATAACATTATTTAACAGTGAGAGGCCTGCGTACCGAAAAAAACAAAAACAAACAAACAAAAACTTATAAATGAATTTGGGGAGAATTGACATCTTTCTTGTATTTAGTCTTCTACTTCAAGAGCACAGGATGTCTATTTATTTAATTCTTACTTGATTTCTTTTATCATTGTTTCTTAGTTTTCAGCATACAGCTCCTGTACGTCTTTTGTTATATTTATACTACTTATTTAATATTGGGAGGAGTGATTGTAAATGGTGTTACTTTGTGTATTCCCAATTACACATGGCCAGTATATAGAAATATGGTTGGTTTTTGTGCGTTGACCTTGTATTTATGGCCTTGCTGAACTGATATTTTAGTTCTGGCAGATTTTTTTCCCTTGTTTTTTTTTTTTTGCGGTACTCGGGTCTCCCACTGATGTGGCCTCTCCCATTGCGGAGCACAGGCTCCGGACGCGCAGGCTCAGCGGCCATGGCTCACGGGCCCAGCCGCTCCGCAGTATGTGGGATCTTCTCGGACCTGGGCACGAACCCGCGTCCCCTGCATCGGCAGGCGGACTCTCAACCACTGCGCCAGCAGGGAAGCCCTCCCTTGGTATTTTTTTATAGGTAATTATGTCAGCTTTGAATGGGGACAGTTTAATTTCTTCCTTTCCGGTCTGTATGCCTTTTATATTTTTCTTACCTTGTTGCATTGTAAGACTTCCAGTATGATGTTGAAATATGCATGTTGAAAGTAGACATCCTTGTCTGTTTCTGATCTTAGGGAGAAAACACTGTGTCTTTCACATTAACTATGATATAATCTGTAGACTTTTTGTAGATGATCATTATCAAGTTGAGGAAATTCTCTTCTAGTTTACTGAGAGTTTTTATCATGAATGGTTGTTGATTTTTGTTTCCAACTATACTGTGGATTTTTCTTTTTCTTCTTGCACTTCTGTTACTTTCTGCTTCATGTATTTTGAAGCTCTGTTGTTTGATATATACAGTTTAGACTGTTACATCATCTTAGTTAATTGATCTTTTAAAAAAAACATTCTGTAATTTTCCTCTTTACCCTTAGTAATTTTCTTTGTTATGTCATATAGGTCCTGAGGCTCTGTTCATGTTTTTTAAAAAAACTTTTCTGTGTTCAAATGGGATAATTTCTTTCAATCTTTTAGTTCACTGCATCTTTCCTTTGACATCTTCATTATGCTATTCAGTACATCCAATTAGTTTTTAGTTTGGCATTGTATTTTTCAATTTTAAAATTTTCATTTGGTTTTTCTTTACATCTTCTTTGTAAAGATTTTCTTTTTCCATTGATTGAAGAGTGTTTTGATTGATTGTTGGAATGTTTTAATAATAGCTGCTTTAAAGTGTTTGTCAGTTAATGCCAACGTTGGTGTCATCTTAGCATCGGTGTCTGTTGACTCATTTCCCTTGTAAATTGAAATTGTCTAGGTTCTTTATATGCTGAATAATTTTAGATTGTATCCTAGGGATTTTGAATATTATGAGATCTTGAGTCTTGTTTAAATCTTGTGAAGAATGTTGATATTTTAAGTTTTAGCTGGGTAATAATCTGGTTAGGTTCAGCTTGCAAGTTCTAACATGCCTTCTTTGCGTCCAGTGTCAGTTCAGTTTTCAAAACCTAGCAGTGCCATTCAGATTTGTCCCTGAGACCTGGACGATGGTCTCTCTATTCTGTTCTCACACACATCAGTATTGTATTATGAACAACTTTATGGGGTCACTTTCTGGTGCTCCTTCCTGGTACTTTCCGATTCCTTGGGAATCCTCATTTTTGGTCCTCTGGCCAGAAAGCTGGGGTTTTAGTTACCTGCTTTGCCGCATACTTCATGACAGTGCCTTTGTCTGGGCCAAATGACAGGAGGACACAGAGAGAAGAAAGCAATGGGGTTCGGCCCCATCCTCGCTGGACCACAGCTTCACTGATGAGAGAGGAGATGCCTCTTCCTCAGAACTTTGACTCCTATGAGCTCACATTGTGGGTCGCCTCAGGATCACTTGGGGTTTGGGGTGTGAGAAGAGAGAAACAAGAAAAGAAGGTGGACTGTATTCTGAGCACTAGGAGTTCCCTTTCCTGTTCCTTGAGCCAGAATTAGAGGGCTTCTGGACTGCTCTGTGTTTGTGCCCCGGTGGGCACTTCCATGTTGCCCCTGGTGATTTTGGTGGGGGAGGATGGTAGACTCATCACCAGTTCAGTGGTTCCTTAAATAGCTGTGCCATACATTCTGTTTGGGTTTTGTAGTTGGACTAAATCTGTGAACCTCTGACTTTTGTCTCCTTTACAGTGGCTACTGATGTCTCTGCTCAATGTTTCTTTAATTTAAAAAATTAAAAAAAAAACCCTAAAACCTGGCTTCCTAAGGTTTGCTTTTGTGTCTGAATAGCTTAGAATTCTGCCAAAGGTTAGTCACAAGTTGTGCTCACACACCTTGAGCTGGCAGGCTGTTCTCTGTGATGGTCTCTGTGTTGGCTGGAGAGCCTGTTCAAACCTAAGGTTCTTCCTGACTCTTTTTTTCTTTTTTTTAATTTTATTTATTTTTGGCTGCCTTGGGTCTTCATTGCTGCGCGTGGGCTTTCTCTAGTTGTGGCGAGTGGGGGCTACTCTTCGTTTTGGTGCACGGGCTTCTCATTGCGGTGGCTTCTTTTGTTGCGGAACACGGGCTCTAGGTGACCGGACTTCAGAAGTTGCAGCACGCGGACTCAGTAGTTGTGGCTCACAGGCTTAGTTACTCTGAAGCATGTGTGGGATCTTCCCGGACCAGTGATCGAACCCGTGTCCCCTGCACTGGCAGGCAGATGCTTAACCACTGTGCCATCAGGGAAGTCCCTCTTCCCGACTCTTGCATCCCCTTTCCCAATGCGCAGGTTCCGTGGACAGTGATGCTAGTCAGCTACAAAGGTTACAGTCATCACTAGCTGCCTAACTGCCATAAGTTTTCATAAGCTAAGAATTCAGGGCAGGGTTGACACAGCCATGTTAAAAATCTACAGGTGCACCATCTTTTCAAATTTCAAGTTTAAATTGCTTTTAAAAATAATAAGATTGAGGGACTTCCCTGGTGGCGCAGTGGTTAAGAATCTGCCTGCCAATGCAGCGGACATGGGTTTGATCCCTGGTCCGGGAAGATCCCACATGCCGCGGAGCAACTAAGCCCGTGTGCCACAACTACTGAGCCTGCGCTCTAGAGCCCGTGAGCCACAACTACTGAGCCTGCGAGCCACAACTACTGAAACCCGTGCACGTAGAGAGCTCCACAACAAGAGAAGCCACTGCAATGAGAAGCCCGCACACCGCAATGAAGAGTAGCCCCTGCTCGCCGCAACTAGAGAAAGCCCCACGCACAGCAACGAAGACCCAATGCAGCCAAAAATAAATAAATCTATTAAAAAAATAATAAAATTGATAAAACTGTTATTGGCCACACATTTTTACACAGTTTTCCCTACATTGCAGTTGAGGAAAGTGGAACGTGGAGATATGAAGATTTTTTTTCCCCTTACAGCTAATAAATGATCAAGCTATGGGAGAAGTCTGTCTGACTTCAAAGTCCATGATTTTAGCTGCTGCCCTAAACTTAATTTAGAAAATCATGTGAGTTTTGAGTTGTCCCTACCTATAAACCCTTTATGAATTATCCTTAGTAGTAAGTAGGCAATGGATTTTTTTGTAGTGTTAAAAAAAATTAGGTGAAAATACTAATTTTCTTTAACATTTTAAATGCTTCTTTTATCTCTCCTCTCTGATGGTTCGTTCTTTCCCCTCCCTTTCTTGAGTTAAATTGGTGTGTAAACTTCTGTGTTCTCTAAATGAATCAGTTGGGATAGAGATGTTATTTTATTTAAGGAAATATGTGTCAGCTTCTGTGAGGTCAAAAAAAGATGCTGGGTGAGGCAAAAGTACTTTGTTCACATAACCTATTTAGAAAAGTTTATAAATAGGTTGTATTGGGTTGCCAGCTATATAAAGGCAGATCTTATTTTGCAGTTTTGATATGCATGAATCTAGTTACCATAGAGTAGTTAAAACCAGTCTCCGAACAACATGAGTAATGACATGAAGTACATAAGACTTCATTGCTAGCTCTTCAGTCCTCAGATCACTGCGTAAATCACAGCTGTGCGTCTTGATCAGTGAGTGACCAGTCCCTCCACTTCGTTCAAAGCCTGTCAGCGATTGGTCCCTGTGCATCTGTCACTCGGTTCTCTTGCAGACAGCAGAGCCTGTAGTTGCCTAGCTTTCTTGTTTCCCAATGATAAACTTATGTGACATTTTACAAAAATGGATCATTGAAAGAAGGAATTGGCTAAAAAAGATGGAAGTGCAGCAAAGAAGTGCTAAGTGTTAATGCTAGAAGTGAAATCTAAATGGAACATAAATGGAGTTGTGGAAGAAACAGCTGACCCAGGGGAGTGTTGACATTGCCCACGTTTCTAGAGACTCTATAGATGTGCAGCCAGAGGAAGTCGGACAGACTTGTTGACATAAATGAGGAAAATGGTTGTGATGAAAAGAATGATGGTGTCTCAGGGGAAGTGACACCAACAAAAAACTTTACATTAAAAGAACTCTCAGAGGTATTGAGAGTGCAAAGGATAAAATTTGGAAGCTGTTTTAAACCTAAAAAGGAGTATGACAATCTGCCAAGCATAACAAAGATATTCACTCTGTTTACTGAGTTATACAGTGGGAAGAAGGCACACGTGTTCAAATTAGTCTTGATAAGTTTTAAAATAAAGAAATAAAATACCCTAATTTTCAATATATCTAATGTTTTAAATTACAGTATACTAAACAAATATTAGTTTTACTTTTCCAGTTTCCTGTATATTTATAACCTACAGTACGAGAATTTTTCTTAAACATCTTGTTCATTTATTTATTTACTTATTTACTTATTTATTTATGACTGTGTTGGGTCTTCGTTGCCGTGCACAGGCTTCTCTAGTTGCGGCGAGCGGGGGCTACTCTTTGTTGCGGTGCGCGGGCTTCTCACTGCAGTGGCTTCTCTTGTTGCAGAGCACGGACTCTGTGCACGCAGGCTTCAGTAGTTGTGGCACGTGGGCTCAGTAGTTGTGGCTCGTGGGCTCTAGACTGCAGGCTCAGTAGTTGTGGCGCATGGGCTTAACTGCTCTGTGGCATGTGGGATCTTCCCGGACCAGGGATCGAACCTGTGTCCCCTGCATTGGCAGGCAGATTCTTAACCACTGCGCCACCAGGGAAGCCCTGAATATTGCTTTTTACGGTTACAGCTTGTATGATTGTTTACTACTATGCAAAGCAAGGACTGCCTGTATTAAAAATCAGCTTTATGGAGTTCTTTAGGACCATTCTGTGTATTAAAGTTTTAATTTGGGGTGTGTGGATGGAGATCAGGGATGCTGTAAACTCAAGTCTTCATCAGGTTGTTCCTTCATTTAAAACCCTTTAGTGGCTTTTTCTGTTGTCATTAGAATAGACCAGAATTTTTTTTTTTTTTTTTTTTTTGCGTTATGTGGGCCTCTCACTGTTGTGGCCTCTCCCTTTGCGGAGCAGAGGCTCCGGACGCGCAAGCTTAGTGGCCACGGCTCACGGGCCCAGCCGCTCCGCGGCATGTGGGATCTTCCCGGACCGGGGCACGAACCCGTGTCCCCTGCATCGGCAGGTAGACTCTCAGCCACTGCGCCACCAGGGAAGCCCCAATAGACCAGAATTTTTAACAGGCTCTTATCTCTGCCTCTGTCTTTAGCTCTTGTCTTCCACTTCTTCTCATAGCACTGTGTATTTTTTCTGTTTAGCCCTTATGATTTAAACTATGTAGTAAATTGTGTGATTAGCCATGTAATATTTGTCTAGAATAGGCCTATATTGTTCACTGCCGAATGCCCAGCACCTATGCGCATATAAACATGGGCATACAAGTCTGTTCATTCACTCATTCACTCATACATACAAGTACAGAGTGCACGTTACAACCACATGGCACTCTGTATTTTATATGTGCATGGATAATTTTTTTTTCTGTGGAGGGGAATGATTGCTTTCCCAAGATTCTCAAAGCCTTCAGTGGTCTGAAAATGTTAAGTCTTGTACTATAGGAATTGATACAGTGAAATGTGTACTCAAGCCTAGATGGTATCATTATACATTAAAGATGTTCACTTTCTAATCTGTATTTGAATATTTGGACATTCAAAATATTATATATGGCCCTGAGCAAGCATTTAAAATTAGTACATTGTCTGTAGAAGATAAAATTCATTTTAAAAATGGTTATTTGTGTTGGGATATATTAATATAGTAGCATTTAAAAAATCTCTATCAATTTTACATAAGATATAAGACAGAGTAGAGTGGCTATTGGGTGGGAAATCGGCTGCTTGGCAAATTTAATCTTCTAGAAAATTGTTGAGTCCATAAATAAGTACATGTAAGTGGAAAAAGCTTCAGAAAGACTGTAGTTAGTCCCTCACCCTGTTTCAGTGTGTGCCCTGATGTCTTGTTAGTCACTGTATTAGTTTCCTGTGGCCGCTGTAACAAATCCCCCAAACTGAGTGGCTTAAAACAACAGACATTTATCCTCTTTTAGTTCTCGAGGCCAGAAGTCCAAAATCAGTTTCATTGAACCTAAATCAAGGTGCTGGCAGGGCCGCACTCCCTCCAGGGGCTCTACCACATCACTCTGATCTCTGCCCTCCTAGGCACATTACGTTTTCCTTTTCTCTGTGTGTGAACCCCCCTCTTCCTCCTTCTTACAAGGACACTCGTGATGATGGCATTTAGGGCCAACCTGCATAATCCAGGGTAATTTCCCTATCATAAAATCCTTAATTTAATCACATATGCAGCAACCCCTTTCCCCAATAAGGTAACATTTTACAGGTTCCAGGGATTTTATTATTGCTGCTTTCACCCATCACTCCTCCAGCCCCCTTTTTGTCTTTTATTAAACAGGTGAGTGATTGTTTATCCCAGTGTTCTTTGAGTTTTCGTACCTCATAATCCAATGCAATTTCTAACCAGTATATCCACCAAAACTAAAGTTGTGGAGTTTTTTTACTGACGTCTCTGTTATTGTTTTTCTACTATGATGAGGAGTCTGGAGGTGGATGTGTTGGGACTTGGAACAGCAGCTCCACAAAGTCATTAGGGACCCAGGCTTCTTGGGGTGTGCTTGTCGTTTTGCAGGCACAGCACTGCTACTTCACTTCAGGCAACATCTCCGGGTTTGAAGAGGGGAAAGGGCAAAGAGTAAAAGATAGGTGTTTCTTTTCTCAGAAGCTTTGCAGAAGCCCCACCCAACAACTGGGCTTACACTTGGCTGGCCAGACTGGGTCACGTGTCCACCTGCAGCTTCAAGGAGGCTGGGAATGTTTTTAGCAGTGTTCCCACAACTCCACTCTAGCAGGATTCTTTGGCTGTTGAGGAAAGGGGAGGATGGCTATGAAGCAGGCAGCTTGCAGTCTGTCCTGGAAAGTGATGAAAGCAGTTCACGTTTCCTTCTACAGCTACAAGGTTTTTTTTTTGTTTGTTTTGTTTTTTGTTTTGTTTTGTTTTGTTTTTTTTGCGGTACGCGGGCCTCTCACCGCCGCGGCCCCACCCGTTGCGGAGCACAGGCTCCGGACGCGCAGGCTTAGTGGCCACGGCTCACGGGCCCAGCCGCTCCGCGGCACGTGGGATCTTCCCGGACCGGGGCACGAACCCGTGTCCCCTGCATCGGCAGGCGGACTCTCAACCACTGCGCCGCCAGGGAAGCCCCTACAAGGTTTTTTTTTATTGGCTGCACTGTGCAGCATGTGGGATCTTAGTTCCCTCACCAGGGATTTGAACCCAGGCCCTTGGCAGTGAAAGGGCGTGGAGACCTAACCACTGGACCACCAGGGAATCCCCTAGAAGGCTTTTGTGTATATGATCACATTATCTTTGTTTCTTCCCTAACGGTTGTGGAGAAAACCTGCTTAATGCTGGGTATGGTGATAAGCACTAAGATGTCATACGTTGATACTTGCTATGTGCTAGACACTTTAACTACTTTTATATATGTTAGTTGCATTATCTCCTTTAATCTGCTATGTGATCTTCTCTTGGAGAAAATCAACCCACTTTATAGGTGGAGCAACTGAGGATCCATTAAACTGGTAGTAAGTATCATCATTTCCTAAATTTAAAGGTAAAATTTTAGAGCTTATAATGGTATAGCTAACACATGGTATAGCTTAATCACACCTGTGTTTTCTAGTTCCAGGTTTGGTGCTAAATCAGTGTTTTGAATTGAGTATGCGCAAAACACCCCTCCCCCCCACCCCGCCCAGCCCATTCACACACTGTAAAACAGTGAGAAAGCATGACCTGTAGTCAGGTAATCCTGGTTTTGAGTCCTCCTTCTGCCAGGTACGGTTCTGTTATGTGATAGACAAATTATCTAGTTTATCTGTGCTTCAGTTTTATCATTTGTGAAATGGGGACAGTGCCATCTGCCTCGCAGGGTTTTTGTGAGGATGAAATGAAATATAGGTGTATAGTGCACATATATTTAGTAAATGATAATTTACAGTTTTTACTATGGTTGTCTTCCTATTACAATTCAACATTGAGTTTTCCTTTCTTATGTGATGCAGCGGTCTCCAACCTTTTTGGCACCAGGGACTGCTTTCGTGGAAGACAATTTTTCCATGGACCAGGGTGCGGGGGGGCGGTATGGTTTCGGGATGATTCAAGCATGTTACATCTATTGTGCACTTTATTTCTATTATTATTACATTGTAATATATAATGAAATAATTATACAACTCACCATAATGCAGAATCAGTGGGAGCCCTGAGGTCATTTTCACTTGCCACTCACTGATAGGGTTTTGATGTGAGTCTGCAAGCAATTGATTGATTAAGGTCTCTGTGCAGTCAAACCTCTCTGCTAATGACAATCTGTATTTGCAGCCGCTCCCCAGTGCTAGCATCACCCCCTCAGCTCCACCTCAGATTATCAGGCATCAGATTCTCATGAGGAGCGCACAACCTAAATGCCTTGCATGTGCAGCTCCTGTGAGAATCTAATGCTGCTGATCTGACAGGAGGTGGAGCTCAGGCGGTAATGCGAGCGATGGGGAGCGGCTGTAAATACAGATGAAGCTTCATTCGATCACCCGCCCCGCTGCTCACCTCCTGCTGTGCGGCCTGGTTCCTAACAGGCTACAGACCAGTACCGGTCTGTGGCTCGGGGTTTGGCAACCCCTGATGTAATAGGTTAATACTGAAGAAATAATTTATTCCTTTTTAGTTCTTGGGACTTTTCGATTAATCTTAATAATCCTCTTTTGTGGTAAAATCATAGAAAAATATTTGTTTTTCTACCAATTTCCTATAACTCCATGGTGGGGAGGAATTGATTTTTGTGCCAGTTGTGAGTGGTTTTTGCAGTGACAACAGATAGGGGTACCTCTAGTTTCCTTCCTGTATTAGTTTTCTATAGCTGCCAAAACAAATTACAACAAACTTGGTGGCTTCAAACAACACAGCTTTGTTATCTTGCGGTTCAGTATGTCTGACACAGGTCTCAGGGCTAAAAGCACGTGTTGGCAGGTTGGCATTCCTTTCTGGAGACTCTAGGAGAATGTGTTATTTGCTCTTTTCAGTTTCTAGAGGCTTCTTGCATCCCTTGGCTAGTGGCTCCCTTCCTCTGTCTTCATAGCCAGTGATGTAACATTTCTGTGGCCATGCTTCCATCATTACATCTTCCTCTGACTCCTTCTGCCTTCCTCTTCCACCTCTTAAGGACCCTGTGATCACATTAGTCCCACCTGGGTAAACAGTATAGTCTTCCCCATTCTCCAAGTCAGCTGATTAATAGCTTATATTCCCCTTTACCTTAGTTGTAAACTAACATATTCACAGGTTTTGAGGATTAGGACACGGACGTCTTTAGGCACCATTATTCTGCCTCCTATATCTCCCATCCTCCCCAAAAGACTGAGCTCGGTTTCAGCTTCAAAACTGGAGAAGTCTTTAATGTTGCATACACCTTTTTATACAGTTGAAGTCTGTTGAGGTTGTAGGTTGTAGTAGGAGGTAATGGGTTAATCTGGGATTTTTGACTCAACTGCTGCTGGTTGCGGAAGATGCGAGGGGAGTGAAGGGGAAGTAGTGAAGGTCTGGCCCTGGAGGGGGAAACCAGCGGATGCTGTTGGGTAAATCTCTAGGGAAAGCAGCTTTTAGCATCACTGGTGTAATGGGTGTTGATTACTACATAGTCCTAGGGATTTTTCTTTATTTCTCCTTCTATTTTTTCTTTAGCTTTCCTCTTATTCCTGGATTTTTTTGTGTGTTTGCAAAGTCAAAACGTTTGTAGGGATTTGTGAAATTTCTTAGTATTTGTATGATTTATTTGAGTAATTTTAAATTATTTGAAGGAAAGACTATAAAAGTCAAAGCATCAGTAAAATCTATGTCTGGTTGAATTCATTTTTCCAATTTATTACTTGAGTTCATTACTTGAATTCAATTTACTACTTGAATTCATTTTCCCAATTCAGTACTACTTACTGGTGTCTGAATTATGTCACACGAACGTATTTTCCCAAGTGAAAAGTCTAGTCTTTCTAGTTATTTATTTATCCATTCTGATCAATATGCAGGTGTTCACTGAAACTCCTCCATGTGCCAGGCGCTCTGCTTGGCTCTGGAGATATAGTGGTAAACTTGACATAGTCCCTTCCCTCACGGAGCTTACAGTCTAGTCTAGTAGGGCTGTCAGCACATAGTAAACAAAGTGGATATGACTAACTGGGAGTCAAACTACTATAAATCATGGAAGAATCTGCAAAATTTTCCTTATTTTTATTTCCCGCAGTGTATGATTACTTCATTGGTTCAGAGTTCTTTTCAAATTCTTCAAAATAATTTGATGACATGAAATTGAAATATAACTATGGCTACTATTTACAATATTGACTAATGTTTTTTGGCTTATTTGAAGTATGTAATCTGAAGTTTAGGTTGCTTTATTTATTTTTTTTGAATTTTATTTCTTTATACAGCAGGTTCTTATTAGTTATCTATTTTATACATATTAGTATATATATGTCAATCCCAGTCTCCCAATTCATCACACCACCACCCACCAACACCCACCACTTACCCCCTTTGGTGTCCATACGTTTGTTCTCTACATCTGTGTCTCAATTTCCGCCCTGCAAACTGGTTCACCTGTACCATTTTTCTAGGTTCCACATATATGTGTTAATATACGATACTTGTTTTTCTCTTTCTGACTTGCTTAACTCTGTATGACAGTCTCTAGATCCATCCATGTCTCTACAAATGATCCAATTTTGTTCCTTTTTATGGCTGAGTAATATTCCATTGTATATATGTATCACATCTTCTTTATCCATTCATCAGTCGATGGGCATTTAGGTTGCTTCCATGACCTGGCTATTGTAAATAGTGCTGCAATGAACATTGGGGTGCATGTGCCTTTTTGAATTGTGGTTTTTCTCAGGGTATATGCCCAGTAGTGGGATTGCTGGGTTATATGGTAATTCTATTTTTAGTTTTTTAAGGAACCTCCATACTGTTCTCCATAGTGGCTGTATCAATTTACATTCCCAACAGTGCAAGAGGGTTCCCTTTTCTCCACACCCTGTCCAGCATTTGTTGTTTGTAGCTTTTCTGATGATGCCTATTCTAACTGGTGTGAGGTGATACTTCATTGTAGTTTTTTTTTTTTTTTTTTTTTTTTTTTTTTGCGGTACGCGGGCCTCCCACCGCTGCGGCCTCCCCGTTGCGGAGCACAGGCTCCGGACGTGCAGGCCCAGCGGCCACGACCCACGGGCCCAGCCGCTCTGCGGCACGCGGGATCCTCCCTGACCGGGGCACGAACCCGCGCCCCCCGCATCGGCAGGCGGACTCCCAACCACTGCGCCACCAGGGAAGCCCCCTCATTGTAGTTTTGATTTGCATTTGTCTAATAATTAGTGATGTTGAGCAGCTTTTCATGTGCTTCTTGGCCATCTGTATGTCTTCTTTGGAGAAATGTCTATTTAGGTCTTCTGCCCATTTTTTGATTGGGTTGTTTGTTTTTTAGTATTGAGCTGCATGAGCTGTTTATATATTTTGGAGATTAATCCTATGTCCGTTGATTCATTTGCAAATATTTTCTCCCGTTCTGAGGGTTATCTTTTCAGCTTGTTTGCAGTTTCCTTTACTTTGCAAAAGCTTTTAAGTTTTATTAGGTCCCATTTGTTTCTTTTTGTTTTTATTTCTATTACTCTAGGAGGTGGATCAAAAAAGATCTTGCTGTGATTTATGTTAAAGAGTGTTCTTCCTGTGTTTTCCTCTAAGTGTTTTATAGTGTCCGGTCTTACATTTAGGTCTCTAAT
Source organism: Orcinus orca (assembly GCF_937001465.1). NCBI lineage: Eukaryota > Metazoa > Chordata > Mammalia > Artiodactyla > Delphinidae > Orcinus > Orcinus orca. The sequence goes on from NC_064562.1 coordinate 19,102,072, forward strand.
CCATTAGGTTGCTTTATGAAATGAGTTTTAATATAGGCATTATCATTTTTAAGCTTTTCCAAATATTTAATGTAGTGAAGTTACAGATGTTGATTTTCGCAAATAAGGTTTCCAATAACTATTTCTTATATATAAAGTTCTTTAAAATATTTCTAATTAAGGAAAGCCTGGGGGCTTCCCTGGTGATGCAGTGGTTGAGAATCTGCCTTCCAATGCAGGGGACACGGGTTCGATCCCTAGTCCGGGAAGATGCCGCGGAGCAAGTAAGCCCGTGCGCCACAACTACTGAGCCTGTGCTGTAGAGCCCGTGAGCCACAACTACCGAGCCTGCATGCCGCAACTACTGAAGCCCATGCTCCACAACGAGAGAAGCCACTGCAAAGCGAAGCCCGCGCACTGCAATGAAGTGTAGCCCTCGCTCACCGCAACTAGAGAAAGCCGTGTGCAGCAACAAAGACCCAGCACAGCCAAAAATAAATAAATAAATAAAATAAATTTATTTTTTTTAAAAAAAGAAAGGAAAGTGTGACACTAATTTTCATGTTTGTTCCTTTTAGGAATGTTTTAAAGGAAGCTGGGCTACTCACAAGTTACTACATAAGAAAGCAAGTAAGTAAAGTCACACATCTCTATACCATTTTTCTTAGAAGTGGCTTTGTGCAGAAGACAAGAATTCTTCCAGCTCTGAAAGCGTATATTTGAATGTTCTGATGGTATAATCCCAAAAGCTAGAATTAGGACATTTTTTGTTCTTTGTGGTATGTAATCATTTAAATAAAGCGTGACTAATATCTCTGTTAATCTTGTTTCACATATGTAACATGAAAACATGAGATGGCTGCCACGAGTGGGATCTGGCTTGAGCAATACCAGAGGACATCCTAAACTTTTGGCATCTGGCACCCGCTTTCCTTTGCTAGAAGCGTTTGTGTGTTGTAGGCAAGGGCGCACGAGCTATCTGGCTTCATTTAATCAAATCGCTTTTGTTCTTGTTTAGTTTCAATTTCAGTTGCTTTGTCTAACTCAAAGTTATATCACTTTGTTTTTTGGATGTTTTAATGTTATTCCTTACAGTCTAATGTTTAGTTTTCCTTTTTGAGACACCACAAAGTGAAACTATTGGCTGCTTTTTAGCTATTGCTGTCAACCACACTGATCTATTGCTGATTCGAATGGCCTTTTCTGCTTTCGCGACTCATCCTATAAATTCAAGCCGTTACTGTGGCTAGCTCAGGACAACTCGTCACAATTACTTGCACATTGACAAGGGCTTTTTTTCTTATAGCATTGCCATCCTTATGGGTGGATTGGCAGATAGTACGTGGTTCTTGGTATAAGATTTTCTTTCAACTTACTGATCTTGGTATTTTTAGTTCATCTACTTTATATTTTTAAGGAATTTGCTGATTTAATAAAGTTTGATAGATTGTTTTATATGTGTATATACCTTAAAAATCTCATTGAGGTCAGTTTAACCACCATTTCAAGGAAAAGGAAATAAAAATTTAAAAAGACATATATTCTGTGGTTGTATAAAGCGAAGTCTACATTTAACGGAAATGCTAGGCTATTGTGGGAGGAAATGTGGTTAGAGATGAGGAAAAATGATATGAATAAATGAGTTTAAAAAGCATAAATGGCAGGATTTGCTACCTGCAAAGTGTAGAGATAGGTTTAAATATGCCATTTTATTTTATTCACTTATACTTTAAATACTGTATATCAAATGTGTTAGGTATTTTTAGAGCTCTTTGAGCCAATTATTAACATTTTATATTCAGGAACTTAAAGCACAGGGAACTGAAGGATTGAGGTGAAAGAGTATGTTACTAAAAGAACTTGGGGCTTCCCTGGTGGTGCAGTGGTTAAGAATCCGCCTGCCAATGCAGGGGACACGGGTTTGAGCCCTGGTCCGGGAACATCCCATGTGCCACAGAGCAACTAAGCCCGTGTGCCACAACTACTGAGCCTGTGCTCTAGAGCCCACAAGCCACAACTGCTGAGCCCTCGTGCCACAACTACTGAAGACTGTGTGCCTAGAGCCCGTGCTCCGCAACAAGAGAAGCCACTGCAATGAGAAGCCCGTGCACCGCAACAAAGAGTAGCCCCCGCTTGCAGCAACTAGAGAAAGCCCGTGTGTAGCAACGAAGACCCAATGCAGCCATAAATAAATAAATAAATAAATAAAGAATGGGTCTCTACTGCAAGTGTTTGCCAACTCATTGAAGTGTGCTTGTTTCTTCAATATTGGGTTTCTAAGGATAGAGCTATTTCATTATGACTTACACTGCAAGAGAATTAAACAGCTGGTGTTTCCTAAGTAGTTGTTACTGCATTGGACTAAGACGGTTTGTGTTTTACTTATACCTCTAGAGTTTAGTATGGTGCCGTGTTTCAGATTGTGCCCTCTTGGATCTTAGGGGATGATTTCTTCAGTGGGTGAGCTTAATATTCTTGATCACTTTGGGCTGTGTTGGGTAGAGTCAGCCCTCAGCTGCCAGCCCTGTGTCTTTCACGCCCTAATAAATTGAACCCAACTACCATTGTGGATGACAGTCCTAGAGGAGGGAATGGTGTGGGGAAAGGTGATCTCCAGGGCTAAGAAGAGTATTGAGAAAGGGATTAGGGGAAAAGAATGTTGGGCTGGGAAGGAACCAGGGCATCTTAAAAGATAGCACCTCATTCCAAGAAATAATAGTGAAATAATGTAGCAAACAGTTCATGTGAACTGATCTCTAATTAAAGATGGCCCAGTTATATTTATGTTCATGAGGGATATTGGTCTGTAATTTGCTTTTAATGTCTTTGACTGGATCTGGCATTAGAGTAATCCTGGACTCATAGAATGGGAAACATTTCCTCCGCTTCTATTTTCTGGAAGAGGTTGTGTAGAATTGGTCTTATTTCTTCTGTAAATGTTTGGTAGAATTCACCAGTGAAATCATTTGGACCAGGAGTTTTCTTGGTTGCAGAAGCTAATCAGGCCTTAGGAATATTTCAAGTGTGAGTTAAATGACTTAAGAGCAGAATTTACTTTTTATGTGTCATAGTAAAGAAGACCAGTTAGGTTGTCAAGTCCTTAAATGCATGTAATGCTGATGCTTGGGTGCATATTTCTTACACATATCTCCTGCCAGAGTTTACACAGTACCATTGCCTTTGATCTGTAAAAGTTGTAGCACTTCACATCTCAATACTATATTATTCTACACTTTTTACACTCACCACTGATATACTCAGTGTGTTTCTTTGCTTCCCATTTTCCTAAAGTGAAAGGTGGACATGGTTGACACGTATCTTTTTATTTATTTATTTATTTTTATTTTTGTGGTGTGCGAGCCTCTCACTGTTGTGGCCTCTCCCGTTGCGGAGCACAGGCTCCGGACGCGCAGGCTCAGCAGCCATGGCTCACGGGCGCAGCCGCTCCGCGGCGTGTGGGATCTTCCCGGACCGGAGCATGAACCCGTGTCCCCTGCATCGGCAGGCGAACTCTCAACCACTGCACCACCAGGGAAGTCCCGACAAGTATCTTTTGAATAGCCAAAGATATGATATAAAAACTCGTTTAAAAAAAAAAACACAAAAGAAAAACCTCTGTGGGATTCCCTGGCGGTCCAGTGGTTAGTACTTGGCGCTTTCACTGCCATGGCCTGGGTTCAATCCCTGGTCGGGGAAATAAGATCCTACAAGCCGCACAGCGCGGCCAAAAAAAAAAAAAAAAAAAAAACCTCTAAATAATACTTTTTATTCTACTCTTCTACCCTTCCAAATTAGTGTGCTTGAATTTTGGATTGCGGAGGGAAGGTATTAGGTAATATTTCAAAACCGGTTCCACCAAGTTTTGTGAGCACGGATTACTCTAAGCCTCACTTCAAAGCTGCCGAAATCATGCATTTATTTTGAGTGTTAAATAAACAAATCTATGTAGAGTGCTTGGTGTATGTACAGTGCATAGTAAGTGCTCAGTAGCCATTTAATAATCACCTCTGGGAGAACTGAGTCAGGATTGTGATCAGAAGATTCTGTTCCAGGCAAAGCTTAGATATGGGCAGTTCTTTTGTGGCAGCTGAGGCCACCTGCACAGAACCTTTTAAAGAGGAAAGAAAGAAAGGTGTGCTGTACTTGGTACCTGATCTTGCACATATCAGGTACTCTGACACCACCTGCAGCTTACCTGGCCCTGTTGCATTGTGATGTTTGAAAGACAGCTTACAGATGTTCGTTTATGCTGTCCTGTGCTTTCACAGTCATTTGAAAAAGACCAGTTAGTATGCAATTTTGTTACCAACCCCCAGTCCAATTCATATTTATTAGGTTTCTATTACGTATGTGTCTGGGACTTAGGGGCTTGAATCAATTGATCCGTAAATAGTTTACATTAAGAAAAACTTACTTCGGAAGAGAAACTTTCCCTAAGTAAATTATACCTAGAGACTAGAAAAGGGCTTGCCATATTTCATTCTTATTTAGATAGCTTTTGGGTTATATTATTTGTTGGAGATCTGCTTTCAATTCTCTTGAAAATCGATTGTGGAATGTTCAGAATCCAGATCAGTAGGAAGGAAAGATTTTACGTCCTTCGTTTTCACCCTCCCTTGAATGATGTTAAAGCAAAAAGCCTGCATCTTGATTGCTGTTCTGTCCTGTTTCTGGTGAAAATTATTCTTGAAGTTTATGATTCAGACAGAAGCGCTTGATGCAATCACAGCTAAAGCAGGTGTAAGTTGGCCTGCATTTTAAACTATTTTCTATAATGTTTGACCCTAGTGGCAGTGAATGGAGTCCATTTCTGTCCTGGAATGAGAAACAGTTTCGTGTGAATGTTAATGTCAATAGGAAAACTTTCCTGAATTTCATAGGGGAGAAAGATATCTAAAATTTAGTAGTGTAGTAGAGCTTTCCTTTCTCTCTTTCTATTCCTTTACTTTTTTTTCTTCTGGCTACGCCATGTGGCATGAGGGAATCTTATTAGTTCCCCGACCAGGGTTTGAACCCATGCCCCCTGATTGGGACTTCAGAGTCTTAACTACTGGACCGCCAGGGAAGTCCCCTCTATTCCTTTACGTTATATGTAATATTATAATTGTATTTTCTTCCAAAATAATGTGAATGGATTGGTGGTATTTTTGCATTCTTTTCAATTGCCCCTCAAGGGCCTTTTAATCCCAAGTTGACCACATGCTCTTTGGAGAGAGTACTGGACTGGGAAGCAGCATTTCCACATTTCTGTGCCCATGTGAACCATATTGCCTCAGTTTCCTCATGTGTAAAATGAGAAAATGAGATTAGATTGTCTTTTTCTTGTTGTTGATAACTTTAGTCACCATGCTGTCCTTTATATCCCCAGGACTTATTTATCATATGACTGGAATTTTGTACCTTTTGATCACCTTCACCCATTTCACCATTCCTCTTCAGCTTAAGATGACATGATTCCATCTGTCCAAAATCAATTTTAAATAGATTGCTTAAAGGGGGGAGTTTTTTCCTTGTACACTTCTAAAATTATTTGGAGCTTGCCTTTTAAAACCTGTGCTAGCATTACAATAATCAGGAAGACACTGGTGTGCATTGGGAGGTGTATAGGCTGCTACTTGGTGTAGGAGGGATTTGAATTCCTGCCATTTAAACTCTTAGGTTAGTAGTTTTATTTTGGTTTTTGGATGAGAACTGCAGTTAATGTGCTCAGATACCATTAAGGGTAGGTTCTGTGTGAAGATTTTTAGGTGTATTTCAGTAAATACAACATTGTATATTATTAACTAACCTGGTAGTAAGGTGTGTGTTTGGTTCTTAATTTTTCTAATGAATTTTCAGTAACTTCCGATTGATTGTTCCCTCCCCTTATCTTTGCCTTTTCCTACTTCCTTCTATTACCTACTTCTTTCTGTTACCTCCTTCCTGAAAAAAAGGCAAATGATACTCATCAAATTTTCTAAGCAACTTAAAATGTTGACTTGAAAGTCATTCATCAGCTAAGTGAGAAGTTTTTGTTTTTTACTTTAAATTTGCTTTGGGATTATTTAGAATCTGTTCTTTTAGTAAAAGCACAGAATCCATTTGTAATATCTGCTCTCAGTTGGGAAGTTTTCCCCAGGCTCAAATTTTGTATTTCAAAAAGCAGGCTTCCTATAAATTGACATTGTAGAGAGAATACATTTAGTATTTACTTGAGAAAAGGAGTTCAGCTATGAGCTGTTCCTATTCAACATTGTGTAAAAAATGAGAATATGTTTAGTTTGGGCTTTTTCTCCCAAGACACTTAGATCTTTGAGGAGTCATAGGGCTGTGGCAAGAAAGCGGTAGCTTTGGTGACTTAGGTTAGGGTAGAAGTTTGCTGGATTTTGTGCCTGGGCTCTTTGGCTTGGCTTTCAAATGGTGATAGTTAAAGTATGCTGCTGCTCAGTAGCTTGACCACTGAGGCGTTTCTTTCTCTCATTCATCTGTCCATCTCCCAGAAGATGAAAAGGCCAAGCGAGAATCTGTGTCTCCCTGGACTGTGGAAGGTGATATCAACACTGACCCATGGGCAGGTTATCGATATACTGGTAAACTCAGACCACATTATCCACTGGTGAGTAAATAAGGTAATAAAAATTTAACATTCTTTTAAACCAATTTTCAGTTTCCTAAAAATGGTACTTATAATTTGTATTCCAATTATGAATCATGTGATCAGGATTAAGTTTACATTCTAGCTTTTTAACTTTTATGGTACATTATTTAGAAGTTAGTAGGGATAATTGGCAATCATGGATGAAGTAGAAAAATTTTAGATGAAGGATTCTTTAATATTTAAGAAAGAATGAGGTAGAATAGGTATTTTTAGGCCAACATAATGGTAGTGTATATTACTACTTCTCTAAAATGTTTTCAGTGTGATATTCTTCTACCTTAAGTTTGATATGGCTTTTCTGCCACTCCTGTTCCTTCCAGCGTTCTTGGCAGACTGACTTCAGAGTCTTAACCTAGGAATTGACTTAAGTTGAAATTTATTTGTCATTCTCAAATACTTAAATTCTTTTTACTGTTGTTTTCATTTTATAAAAGAGATACATCGGGGCTTCCCTGGTGGCACAGTGATTGAGAGTCCATCTGCCGATGCAGGGGACGCAGGTTCGTGCCCCGGTCTGGGAAGATCCCACATGCCGCGGAGCGGCTGGGCCCGTGAGCCATGGTAGCTGAGCCTGGGCGTCCAGAGCCTGTGCTCTGCAACAGGAGAGGCCACAACAGTGAGAGGCCCGCGTACCGCAAAAAAAAAAAAAGATACATCTTTAATTTTTAAAATTTAGAAAAATGTCAGAAATATAAGAAAGTTTAATTGTAGCTCCCAGAGATAATGTCCAGGAACATATTGGTGTACATTTACTTTGAGACATCATTTTGTTACTGATTGTGGTTCACCAATTTGTTTGGAACAACACGGGCACCTTCCTTGTCTGCATGTAATCTTAAATCTTTAATGGCTTCTGTCACTCTCCCCATTCCTTACATATCCTGGGAAAGGGGGTGGCATTAGCACTAGGCTCGATCTTCATAAAACAGATATGTTGTGATATTTAAGATGTCATTTAAAACTTTTTTTTTCATTTAAGTCAGCGGTCCCCAGCCTTTTTGGCACCAGGGACTGGTTTCATGGAAGACAGTTTTTCCACGGGGCCGGGTCTGGGGGGTGGTTCAGGCGCTTCTGTGAGTGATGGGGAGCGGCAGGTGAAGCTTCACCGCTCACCTCCTGCTGTGCAGTACGTGGCTGTGGCCAGGTGTTGGGGACCCCTGATTTCAATGAAATGAATGAACTTTTGAATTTGGTGTTTATTCCCCCACTTTTATTTTCTTTGTTAGATTTTTTTTTTTTTTTTTTCGGTACGCGGGCCTCTCACTGTTGTGGTACGGGCCTCTCACTGTTGTGGCCTCTCCCGTTGCGGAGGACAGGCTCCGGACGCGCAGGCTCAGCGGCCATGGCTCACGGGCGCAGCCGCTCCGCGGCATGTGGGATCTTCCCGGACCGGGGCACAAACCCGTGTCCCCAGCATTGGCAGGCGGACTGTCAACCACTGCGCCACCAGGGAAGCCCTGTTAGTAGATTTTAATAATGAAAGTTACTTTCATGTTTGAATCGGATCCATCTAACCTCTTCGTTTTTTTTCAGATGCCAACAAGGCCGGTGCCAAGTTATATTCAAAGACCAGACTATGCTGATCACCCTTTAGGTAAATTCTGCTATGCTGTTTCTTCATAGTTCAGTTTGTGGGCTTGCAGACTACTACAGAGGAAAAGAGTGCTTTCTTAGTAGAAAAGTTTCAGTGCTGGATTTCTAATAAATGTAAATATGTTTTTTCAAGGCACACTAGAACATTTGAGAGCATTAAAGATTCTTTCCTCTCATTAGAAATCTAATCAATTCTGAAAACATTGTTCATGTGGGTGTTAAAGGCTACATTCAACATAATATTGTATTTAGTGTTGTTATATCAAATTCTAGATTTTAAAAATAGTTTTGATTTTAGCATGTTCTCCAACCTTAATTAAATAATATCCATTTAGGAAATAACAGATGGTGGAGGCCTTGAATGCATGCCTAACTAAAGACTCTGGACTGTAGCAGTAATAGAAATAGTAGTAATGGTGATGATAATAGTAGTAATGGTGATGCTGATGATTCTATAACTGATATTTTTTCATAACTGTGTGTCAGGCACTGTGTCAACCTCTTTACATGTATTACTCCATTTAATACTTTCAACACTCCTGGCGTGGGTTCTATTGTCTTCTCCCTTTATGGTTAATGATAGTGAGACATACAGAGAAGATAGGTACTCTACAGCATAGGCTAAAGTTGGATTATGTGAAATTACTGAGTTTGCTTGTCAAAAATGGTTGAATGTGGTTTAATCTACTGAGCTAAGCTACCTTTGCTTTTTTCTCAAAGAAAAAGGAACTGTATTAAGTCCTTATGAATATAATTTGAAAATTCAGTTAAACTCCACTATTTCAGATAAATTGAAAGAAAAGAGTCTGAATGATAGAATACTGTTGAGGATGTATAATTTCATTACACTGTATTTAATATTCTTGAATATAGTTTTAAATTGTATTTTTAAAGAGTACATAGATAAGGTAAATTGTAATAGGATAAAATGTTGCACAGTGAAAAGTGAGTACCTTTCCCCAGAAGTAATCACTATTAATGATTTCTTGTAGAACTTTTCAGAGATATTTGTTGTGTGTACACACATTAACACGCCCCCACCCAATTATACACAAAACGAACAAACTATATACACCTTTTCACCTTGCTCTGTTATATTTTATGTTGTAAATATTCCATATAATCCGATATAAAACCATTTCTTTCTTTTTAATGACTGAAGTATTCCATTATGTGGACATGTTACAATTTATTAAACCAGACTCCTACTAATGTATATTTAGATTATTTCCAGGTTTTTACTTCTAACAATTTGACTGCAGGAACTGTTCTTATAATTACATATTTGTACACATGTTGAGAGTATTTCTATAGGTTAATTGCTTAAAGTGAAATAGCTAGATCACAGGATACATGCATTTTTAAAAATTTTGAGAGGTATTATAAATCTCAGAGATTTTTTTGCCAGATAAAAACATATGAGAGTCGCTTTCTCTGTATCTTTTTTTCTTTTTAAATAAATTTATTTATTTTTGGCTACATTGGGTCTTCGTTGCTGCGCACGGGCTTTCTCTAGTTGCCGTGAGCGGAGCGCTACTCTTTATTGCGGTGCATGGGCTTCTCATTGCGGTGGCTTCTCCTGTTGCAGAGCACAGGCTCTAGGCACGTGGGCTTCAGTAGTTGTGGCACACGGGCTTAGTTGCTTCCTGGCATGTGGGATCTTCCCGGACCAGGGCTCAAACCCGTGTCCCCTGCGTTGGCAGGCGGATTTTTAACCACTGAGCCACCTGGGAAGTCCTCTTTTCCTATATCTTCCCCAGATTAGAATCTTATCAAGTTTTGCGATCTGTGCTAATTTGAAAGATGAAAAATGGTATTTTGCAGTTTTTTAAATTTGCATTTTGAGTAAGGTTGAGCATCTCTATATTTTTAAAAATCATTTGTATTTTTTTTCCTTTTGAACTGTCTATTCATATTTCCCCCCAGTTAGATTACTTAGTTTTTTCCATACTGACTTATAAATGCTCTTTTTATATTAAGGAAAATAATCTCTTGATGTATGTACTATGAAATGTTTTCTCCCAATCAAGCAGTTACATTTTTGTCTTTGTAACATTACATTTATGACAAACTTTCAACATTCTTCTGTAGTAAAATTCATCAGTGTTTTCTTATAAGGTGCCTATGGCTTTATGACCTAGAAAGACCTTTTGGGTTCAGAGATTATAAAAACATTTTCCCATGTTTTCTTCTGTTTCTATGGTTTTACTCTTCTTGAGTGTGTGTGATAAAATTTTTGGTCCATCTGAAACTTATTTATCTTTAGGAGTTAAGTAGGGATTCAACTTTATTTTTTTCCCAGCAGAATATCTGGTTGTGACATCACGAGTTATTTTTAAAAATTAGTCTTTCTTACTGATTTAAAATGCAAGCTGTATCACTATATTAAATCTTCACGTCTTTAGGTTTTGGGATTCTGTTCTGTTTCATTAACCCATCTGTCTAATCATATGCCATTGCCAAACTCTTAATTATTACAGCTATATCATGTTTTCATACTTGATAGGCCTTGTTGCCCCCGCCTTTCCTCGTTTTCAGAATTTTCCTGGCTGTTCTTGCATGTTTGTTTTTCCATGTGAAATTCAGCTTGTCTGGTTCCCAAAAATGTCCTGTTGCCATTTTTTGTTGGGATAGTATTAAATTTATAGAGTAATTTTGGAAGAATTGACACCTTTACCGTATTGAGTCTTCCTATCCAAGTACAGGGTATGTTTTTCTTTCCTTCATTAGGCCTTTTAATGTTAAGTTATTCCTGGATACTTTATCTTTTTAAGTTATTCTTGTGAATATAATATCTTCTGTATTTTTTGCTTGTTTGTATATGGGAAAGTTATTGATTTTTATATATTTTTCTTATCTGCCAACTTGCCGAATTCTTATTTCTAGTCATTTACCAGGTACTCCCTTGTTCTAGGGATATATAATCATATCTGAAATTGATAAGGAGTTGTTCCTTTTATTCCTAATTTTATATGTCTTGTTTCTTTCTCTCGTTTAGTACATCTGCTAGTATTGTCAGAACAGTGCTAAAAATACTAGTGCTGAGAGTGGGCATTCCATGATGTTGGTTCTTGGCTTGAGATTTACATTTATCATGTAAAAGTGGTCGCTGGCTATGGTATCAGAATTATCTTTCTAGATGATCATTTATTTTTCATTACTTAATCTATGGCTATGATGAGTTATATTAATAGTTTAATATTGAACCATCCTTGCCTTTCCAATATGAATCTCGCTGAAGTCATGCTGTACTATGTTTTTTGGATTCTGTTTGATAATATTTTATTTGGTATTGTTATATCAGCATTTATAAAAAGAGTAGTTTATGGTTATATTCTTTTTGTCAGATTTTGAAATAATTATTATACTGGCTTTAATGCTTTTAAATGTATGAATAACTTCAATTAAGCTAATTTTATGAGTGAAAATTCTTAGGGCAGTATTTTTCAAACTTTTTTGACTATGACCCAGAGAACTGTATTTTATAGCATGATCTGTGTATATGTGTGTGTGTATAAATCAACAGTCAAACATTTTACAACAGCACTTACTTGCTTACTTACTTACCCTGTATGATATAGTCTATTATTTTCTATTCCATTTATTTACTATAAAAAAATATTAGTCATAGCCCACTAATAGCCACTAAAGGGTCACAAGCTGCCATTTAAAAAACACTGACTTAGGTTCCGGTTTCAAAAAAGAAATGAGTGTAATTAATTTATCAGTTGTTGATAATCTACTTGCTTCATGAGATGATGATCATGAAAACAGTCACAAATTGTATGGTGCTCTTCAAATGGGAATCATTTACTGACCTTATTAACACACTCCCGGGCAAATAATAAGTACTCCATCTTGAATGATTTCTCATAGATTTGGAAATTTGTTCTTTAAAATTGTTCTTTCAGTTTGTTTAGCAAATTTCATGTTGCAAGTAGTTTTTCAGAAAACCTGACCTGGACCCTCCCATATTATGAAATACCATTGTGTGAAATAGTGAGACCTGACTATTATTATATCATCTAGGGGATAATTACGCTAATATATACTACGTCTTTTTGTTCATTTTGGTTTTACTTACTGATTTTCTTTACCAGGAATGTCTGAATCTGAGCAGGCTCTTAAGGGTACTTCTCAAATTAAGTTACTCTCATCTGAAGATATAGAAGGCATGCGACTCGTATGTAGGGTAAGAGTTTTTTTCTCCCCCCCATGGGATAGAACATGTTTAAGTAGTTATAACACATGAAGTCAATGATTTGCTCATTTATAAAGGTAGCAAATGTTACATAGTAAAACTGTGACTAGCCATATTTACTTTATTTTTAAATTTACTTTTTGAAGTATAGTTGATTTACAATGTTGTGTTAATTTCTGCTGTACAGCAAAGTGACTCAGTTATACATACATTCTTTTCTATATTCTTTTCCATTATGGTTTATTCTAGGATATTGAATATAGTTCCCTGTGCTGTACAGTAGGACCTTGTTGTTCATCCGTTCTACATGTAATAGTTATTTTCTGTGGTTCTTTGAGGAAAATCATTCATCTATTCTTTTATTTCCCTCCCTTCCCTTCCCCATTGTAGAATTGTGAGAAGCTTCAAACTTCATCAGTTCATTATTGTTTAGATTACTTAGTATGTACATTTTCACATAGAAATCAGTCAGACGTACTTATTAAGCTATTTTCTAGTTAGCCCAATTTTATTTATGTTTACACACACATGCATACGCTTTTATTAATGGGTGTTAGAAATACATACAAATGGTTGTAAACTGAAAATTCAGGATTATAATATGCAAAGTGAGGTTCGTCTTATCAATATCCTACAAAATCTAAGTTAGTCCAAAGGGTACAGATTTCTATTTCTATTTCTATTTCATTTCTTCTTGAATGTATGAAGTGTTTCTCTTTTACAGCTTGCCAGAGAAGTACTGGACATTGCTGCTGATATGATTAAACCAGGTGTAACTACTGAAGAAATAGATCATGCTGTACACTTAGTAAGAATTTTAATTTTATGCTTTGAAAAATTTTTTCATACTGTTAGATGTTTAGTCTAAAACATTAAAGTAAAAAATTAAGTAAAAATTAAGTAAACCTAAGTTCTGAATATCTACACTTGGCTAATTTGAAAGCAAAGTTTTCACTTTGTTTCAAATATAGAAAGTATTCAACAGTCATTATTCCCATCTTTAAGTATCTGTGGTATTGGGGTCTGAGGTAAGCTTGAAATATCTTGTTTCTGAAACCTCACATTTCATAACATTTTAGTTTAGTTTTTATAAGATGATTAGCTTTATTAGCACTTTAAGTAAATCACGCTACCACATGCATCAAATATTTTGAAATAAAAAAGAATATAACTTCTGAAACTAGATTAGTAGGAAAACATCTTCCTTTTTATATCTGTAATAACAAGGCCACAAACAGACCAGATACATGTTTGTAGTAAATATGGTATAGGTATACTTTTAAAATAAAGATTGCTTATCTACCAAAGAGAGACCTTAAAACCCTTTAGTAAATAAATATTCATGATCATAAAAAAAAAACAAAAAAAAATACCCTACAGTAGATGAGTACATATATGATATGATTAGGTTGTTCATAGTAGAAGAGCAATAATTAGTTAATAAATCACATGGAAAACTAATTAAACCTGCTCTGGTAATCAAACAAATGCAAGTCATAAAGACCTACTAAATTAGTAAATATTTTAAAGATGTTTATGTCCATTGCCTACGGGAAGATGGTGAAATTGGTACTCCTTTGCATGGTGGTGGTATTGTAAATTGGAACTATCCTTTTGGAAGGAAATTTGACAATGTGTCTTGAGCTATAAAAATGTTTAGAACATTTTTTTATTTGGAATTTTATAAATCCTGATTTTTGGGTATTGTTCCATGTTATAAAGTACAGTTGACCCTTGAACAACACAGGTTTGAACTGCATGGATCTTTTTTTTTTTAGTATTTATTTATTTATTTGGTTGCACCAGGTCTTAGTTGCAGTGGGCTCCTTAGTTGCAGCTCCAGGGCTCCTTAGTTGCTGCTCACCAGCTCCTTAGTTGTGGCAGGTGAGCTCCTTAGTTGTGGCATGCATGTGGGATCTAGTTCCCTGACCAGGGATCGAACCCGGGCCCCCTGCATTGGGAGCGCAGAGTCTTATTCACTGCGCCACCAGGGAAGTCCCTGCATGGATCTTTTCATGTGATGAAAAAGATCTTTCATCTTTTTTCAATAAATATATATATCTACTGTAAATGTATTTTCTCTTCCTTTCGATTTTTAAAAAAAATTTAATTAAAAATTTAAAAAAATTCTTTGGCCTCACCACGTGGCATTCTTTTTTTTCTTATGATTTTTAGAGTAGTATTTTCTTTTCTCTAGCTTACTTTATTGTAAGAGTACAGTATATAATACAAAGAATTATATAATATAAAGAATACAGTATATAACACATACAAAATATGTGTTAAACTGTCTGTTATTGGTAAGGTCAACAGTAGGGTATTAGTAAAGTTTTGGGGGAGTAAAGTTATATGTGGAATTTGGACTGCGCAGGGGGTCAGTGCCCCTCCCCCTCCCCCTCCATCCTTCCCCCACCCCCTGTGGCCCCAGGTTGTTCGTGTCAGCTGTATGTGGTATGCATTAATAGCAGTTTGAATGCTTCCTATAGGCCAGGTGCTCTTTTACGTGCTTCTTTTATTAACTCATTTAATTTCCCCAGCAACTCAATGAGATAGATGCTACTGTCATCTCCATCTTACAGATTAGGAAACTGAGGCAGAGAGAGGTTAAGTTGCCCAGGGTTACACAACTTGTAAGTAATGGAGTTGGCATTTTCAGTCAACGCAATCTGCTTCTGTGTGCTCTTAACTAGTATTTATACTGCTGTAAGAAATACAGAAGCATATCGTTAAATATAAGGAAAAATGATAGGCATGTAGTTATTGATCATATTTTTTTGTAATTGAGGAAACTAATATAAATTTTCAATACTAGAATTGCCAATAAAATTATAGTACATTCCACAAAGTGTATTCTAGGCAACTATTTTAAAATTATTTGTAGGAAGACTGTGGCAATGTGGAAAGAGAAATTATGTATGCTATGACTACCACTGTATAAAAACATCCAAGTAAAATAAGACTTATTTATGGGGAACCAGATCATTTTCTTAGAGTTTCTTTTGTTTTTCCACATGAACATAGTGGTTAAAATGTCTCAGGGAATACTTTACCATCTCTTAATTATTACTAGTATTTACTTTTATTTTTATTACTTTTATTATTAGGGATAGAGGCTTGTTTCTATATAAGAAATTATAATTACATTAAGTGTGCACATTAATTTAAAATTTAAATAATATGTTTTTAATAAGGAGTAGGTAATTCTAAAATAAAATCTTCATATAGTGACATCTGTATATGTAAATATTTGAAATATGTGAATTTTCTTTTCCTTTGCGATTATCAAGTAAACTGGTTTGCCTGTGGTCTGACTTATAAACCCTACTATTTATCTACTGTTTAAGGTAATAGCTACTAGTATTTCTAAAATAAAATCTTAAATAAGTTCTTCATTAGGAGCATTTGTACAACAAAATTTTCCACATTTTTCAAATTTTAAAATGATTAATTGTATACAGATTAACTTTTTCTTTGGCACATTCCAGATTATTCTCTCCGTATTTTTAATTTATTATAGGCATGCATTGCAAGAAATTGCTATCCTTCTCCCCTGAATTATTATAATTTCCCAAAGTCTTGTTGTACTTCAGTGAATGAAGTGATCTGCCATGGAATTCCAGACAGACGGCCCTTGCAAGAAGGTGATATTGTTAATGGTAAGAAATAAGTGTGACTTTTGTCACTGTTAGCAAAGAAACAGCAAGGCTTTGGGAGTCTAATAGTGACTTGCATTTTCTTCACTTGCTTCCTGTCTTTTACTTTTTTCATATTTAAAACTTAAAATAAATTGAAAATCTCTGGAAACCTATTTTATGGTTTTAAGATGTTTAACTGCTTTCAAGGTGCTTCTACTATGATGTGCTTGATACAGGTTCTTTAATGCAGATGATCATTATGTGATTGGTAAATAGGGGAAAGATGTCAGTGAAGTGTGGAAGTAATGTTGATTCAAGTGGGATTTTTTTTTTGCTTATTCCTTTTAGTCCACTATTGGTTTTGAAGAAATCAGGGCAGGCTTTCTTACAGATAAAGAGAAATCATTAGTAATATATGAAGCTCTTAAGAAAAAAAGCTAAAAATTCTGCAGAAGTATTGTCCTTGATGTAAGAAGTTCAGAAAGTGGCTTTAGGGACCACTGTGTTAAGCTATTTTGGGAAACTCCAAGTGCAGAGAAAGAAGCTGCAAAAAACATTTTCCTCTGTGATTGAAAAAATGTTGATGAATTAGGCTCCCCTCGATGGTATTTTTAATATTGATGAACTTGGTCTCTTTAGTAATCAGATATCTTCAAGGATCTATATATCAAACAAGGAAGCCTGAGCCCAGGTGTTAAAGGCTATATCGTGATATTTTAAGTGGATTGAAAATGTATGGTTTAAGAATACTCATTTAATGTGCTCCGTAGGATACATTTAGTGTAGTTTAGTGGTGTAGTGGTAATCTGTATTTTTAAACATGGGAATAGTCACAAATCAGTGAAAGGCAAATGAGTCTTTGAAAAATAAGTGTAGAATAGTGTAAATGTTTCTATTTATTGATTCACTAGGACGAGGAAAAAGTCATTAAAGATAACTAATGAAAGCAGTATTTCCTGTTTAATGTCAAAACGTGGCAAAGTCCTTCATTTAATGTTCTTAACTTGGGTCATTGATCTTGCATGAATATATCCGGGGTTACATTTTTTTTCTGCCGTAAACGATCTAACCACTGCTGTAAGAGTATTAAAGCCCACTGTCTGGCTTGTGCTGCGAGACCACGGACCTGTTTTCCACAGTGAGTTCAGTTGCATTACAGACAAGAAGTGTCTCTTGGGCATTAAGTATGTATTCATTGGTGTCACTTGTGAATGCAGAAGTTATCTCTCTCATTAAGCTGCTTGATTCTGTCATGTTGGAGAAAGTTAACTTCAATTTTGAGATAAAAAACAAGTGTGGTCTTTATGTTTGCACATTCTTTTGCAGTGGACATCACTCTTTATCGCAATGGTTATCATGGGGACCTGAATGAGACGTTTTTTGTTGGAGACGTGGATGAGGGAGCTCGGAAACTGGTTCAGACCACGTATGAGTGCCTGATGCAAGCCATTGATGCAGGTCAGGCTCAGTGCTGGGCACCCGCTGGAGCTACTGTGTGGTGTGGGCCTTGAGTGACCTGTCACTATACTGTGCATGCCTTATCCCTCCCAGCTGTGCCTCTACCCTACCTGAGTTAGCTTTGGGTTTGGCAGTAGTAGGTTTAAGGATGATTTGGGAATCCCTTGATGAGGATGGACCGGACTATTGCTTATTCCTTTGACTCTTCTATGATTTATCTTCCTTTTCTCTGGCTGATAAATGAGGAGGAATGCATGGATACTTTTTTTTTTTTTAACGTCTTTATTGGAATATAATTTCTTTACAATGTTGTGTTAGTTTCTGCTGTAAAACAAGGTGAATCAGCTATACATATACATATATCCCCCTATCTCCTCCCTCTTGCGTCTCCCTCCCACCCTCCCTATCCCACCCCTCTAGGTGGTCACAAAACACCGAGCTGATCTCCCTGTGCTATGCAGCTGCTTCCCACTAGCTAGTTATTTTACATTTGGTAGTGTATATATGTCAATGCTACTCTCTTACTTCATCCCAGGTTCGCTTTCCCCCTCCCTGTTTCCTCAAGTCCATTCTCTATGTCTGCGTCTTTATTCCTGTCCTGCTCCTAGGTTCATCAGAACCATTTTTTTTCGATTCCATATATATGTGTTAACATACAGTATTTGTTCTTCTCTTTCTGACTTGTGGATAGTTCTTGAGTGCAACTTTTCTTCTACTTTTTAATTATTTTGGGAAAGAGTGTGTTAGATTATAAGAGAAAAATGAGTGATCTTCCTTTATGCTTGCCTCTCCTTTTTTGTTTTTTAATCTCTCTTCTCCAGAGGTGTCCACTTTTTTTTTTTTTTTAATAAATTTACTTAGTTTTGGCTGCGTTGGGTCTTTGTTGCTGCACACAGGCTTTCTCTAGCTGCGGCGAGCGGGGCCTACTCTTCGTTGCAGTGCGCGAGCTTCTCATTGTGGTGGCTTCTCTTGTTGCGGAGCACGGGCTCTAGGCACATGGGCTCAGTACTTGTGGCTTGCAGGCTGTAGAGCGCAGGCTCAGTAGTTGTGGCGCACGGGCTTAGTTGCTCTGCGACATGTGGGATCTTCCCGGACTAGGCCTTGAACACGTGTCCCTTGCATTGGCAGGTGGATTCTTAACCTCTGCACCCCCAGGGAAGTCCCCAGAGGTGTCCACTTTTAACATTTAGGTTTTTTTCTCTGCAGTATGTTAGTACACACATAGAAACACATATAACTGTATGTATGTGTTTAGTTAGGTAAACGGAATCATAAGATTTGCGGTATTGTATAATTTGGTACTTTTCAACCAGTAATATCTTAGAGGTCTTTCCATATTAGAATACGTACGTACCTGTATGCATAGATCTCCATTCTTTTAATGGCTATATGTTATATTCCACAGTATAAAAATTTCTACAACTGTTCCCCTACTGGATTTTGGTGTTTTCCGTATATCTTGCTATTGCAGTGAATAATATCTTTGGGTAGAGGTGTATTTCTGTGGGATTTTTCTCACATACAACAGTTCATCCAGGTTTTTTAAAATTTATGCCATATCTTGTGAGGAAAGAGAAGGAGAGTCTTGTTGCAAATGTTAACAGACTATTACAAAGGACAGTTTGAGGGCAAATAACTTTTCAGTTAAAATCCACAGCATTTCAACCTTATTGTTCAGTGTATTATCCACCCCCTACCCCCTGTTAAATAAATCTGATATATCATCAACAATGTATTGGACAGGACAGGGTTCTTAGGCAAAAATATAGGATATGATGCAATTTTTACTAATTTAATGAAGTCAGAGGAATGAAAAATGAAAGCATGTGATAATTTTTATATATCAATATGTGAGATATTCTTTTCCTTATTTTTCACTGTTGATTATACTTAAAAACTTTGATATTCTCTGTGGTATTGTGAGATGAGGACTTCAATATTTAGTTTCTCATTTTGGAAGCTTTAGTTTTAAATCATTTTTAGGGTTTCTGTGTTCAATGTTTATGTCCCTTTTGCTTCTCTGTGAGTTGATTGAAATAACCAGACAGCTGGAATGTTGTTTTACAGTGACACAGGAATAAAAGTTGCTAAGAAACTACAAGAAACCAAAGTCTTCATTAACAGTAGACAGGAAAGAATAGAAGTTGCTTCATCTCTGGAAAGTGCTATTAACACTTTTGTATATATCATTCCTGCCTCTTGTTTTCCAATAATTTGGCTGCCCACCCTGGTGCGGAGCACTAGAGAGCTTGACCAGCTATGAAATTAGCCTTCTAGAATAGGGCTTCTCAGTCTACATGCTCATGGCATTTTGAGTCTGATAATCCTTTGCTGTGGGAGCCTGTCCTGTGTACTGTAGGACGCTTAGCAGCATTCCTGGTCTCTACCCACCAGAGGCCGTTTGCACCACCACTCCTCGTTGTGACAACCAGAAATGTCTCCAGATATTATGAAGTGTACTTCCCTGGGACCAGAATTCCCTCTGGCTTGAGAATTAGGGGAGAAGTCTCCTCTCTCACCCTCCGTCATTGTTGTTGAACAGTTTCTTGTGTGTTGTGCACCATGGTTAAAATTTTCCTTTCCTCCCTGCTGACTGGGGCTGATAGGACGGCTTGAATGGAAATGCAAGAAAATCATTATGCAAGTCAGCATGTTCCTCAAAAATCATTAACCTCCCACCCCCCCCCCCCAAAAAAATAGTCAAGCTGGAACATGTGATTAAGAGCAAGTAAATGTTATGAAAATGATGCCTTGAGCCGTTCACCTGGAAATTTGATTGATGGGAGAGGATGTGTTGTGCCTGTGCCTCAGGTTGGAGATGAGAGAGGCACAGTAGGGGACTGTAGGGCGTGGGAGGACCCCCAGAACCGTGGCCGGGTTCCCTAGGAGTCTCCATGCTAGGAGAGCTGTAGCAGCAATAAGAACCGCTTCTTTGGGTTTTTATTTAAACAGTGGTAAAAGTCATAAAAATTAAACGGGGCTGGAAGTATACAGTGAGAAGTACCTTTCTACATCCTACTCCTAAGACCTTCTGCAGAGGCAACTATGAATAATTTGAGAACCACTTTTATGGGGATAAAGAAGCCCAGGGGAAGTAATTCTTTGAGAAATTGACCAGACTAAAACTGAGGACAAGTCAAGTTCCTTTTTGGACATTCCTTTTTCTCCTGATGCTCTTTCCTCTCTTATCTCTTCTGCTCGCTTTAATGGAAAGCACACTGACCTTAGGGAAGGCGAGGAAGAGAAGTGTGTGTTCCATTCTCTTGTTTATTCAGAGAGCAAGCGGTGCCTCTCCCAACCCCTTACTGCTGCACACGCCCTCTTCTTCTGCAGCAAAGGAGGAAACCCAGGTGCTGCTGGCTTGGATCTCAGCTTTGCCGTTTCCTGGCAGTATAGCCTCTTTGTGCTTCGGTTTCCTCATCTTGAAAGTCTCGGAATGTAGGTGTGTAAAGCCTTCAGAAAGGTTCCTGGCATAGACAGTGATTGCTCAGTAATTATTAGTTTTTCTTTCTCTTTGTCATGAGTCTTCTCTTTTCCTTTCAGTGAAACCTGGTGTTCGATACAGAGAATTGGGAAACATTATTCAGAAGCATGCCCAAGCAAATGGATTTTCAGTTGTTCGAAGCTATTGTGGGCATGGAATCCACAAGCTTTTTCATACGGCCCCCAATGTACCCCACTATGCCAGTAAGTACTGTCCAAAGATTTGGTATTTGCTAACTAACAAATATTCAAACATTTAACAGGACCTACTATTTTGTGTTTATTAAAGTAATCTATTAGCTGTTATAAACAGACCCCCCAGAATGTAAACACAAGGCACATAACAGTCCACAGCATATGTTTGGTCACTCTGGGGGTGTGGGGTGGGACAGTTACTCTCTGACCCAGGCTCTTGTCACTTTCAACCTATAGCTTTCAAGATCACTTTGGGGGTTCCCCTCCTAGTCGTACAGATATTGGGGATGAGGGGAGAAGCATGGAGGGGTATGCTTGGGAGGTTTTAATGGGCCAGCCTGGACTTGGCATAAATCACTTACATTTACTTTTCATTGGCAGGAATTCAGTCACATGGCTACACTAACTGCAAGGGAGGTGGGGAAATGTAATCCAGCTGAGTACTCGGGAAGACAAGGAGACTAGTAATTTTGGTGAACAGCCAGTACTCTCTGCCACATGTATTCTGATTCCTTAAATGAAATTGGTTCAGCTGGGTTTGATTTGAGTTCTCAGTACATGTCAGCTACTGTATTCTTTGTTGGTATAGAGGGGAATCGACAAAGTACCTTTTCTCGGGCTTCCGTGGTGTCGCAGTGGTTGAGAGTCCACCTGCCAATGCAGGGGACATGGGTTCATGTCCCGGTCCGGAAAGATCCCACATGCCGCGAAGCGGCTGGGCCTGTGAGCCATGGCCGCTGAGCCTGCGCGTCCAGAGCCTGTGCTCCGCGGCGGGAGAGGCCACAACAGTGAGAGGCCCGTGTACTGCAAAAAAAAAAAAAAAAGTACCTTTTCTCAAATTGAGTGCTGTCTGATAGATTAACAAAGGAAGTTTTGGGCGATTAATGTCTTACAGAAACCTTTCTCTTGGAGAGTTAAGACATGCAGGGGTGAGTCTGTTATTTAGTGCTAGAAAGGAAAGCCGTCCACAGTAAGTGACCTAAGGAGGAATTTAACAAATATGTAGGAGCCATTGCTATGTAGACACTTTCATGTACCTCCTTGTGCCTACGTTTTTCCTCATATGCACAATAGCAGGGAATGGTACCTACCCTAGAACTGTTAGTAGGATTAAGTGAGATAATGCATGTTAACTTTTAGAGTGATGATAATGATGATGGTGATGCTATACATTATCTCATTTGATCATCACAACTCTATGAATAATTTCTTAGCCCTATTTTTTTTAATTTTTAAAAAAAATTTTTTTTATTTTGCGGTGCGTGGGCCTCTCACTGTTGTGGCCCCTCCCGCTGCGGAGCACAGGCTCCAGACGCGCAGGCTCAGCGGCCATGGCTCACGGGCCCAGCCGCTCCACAGCATGTGGGATCTTCCCGGACCGGGGTACGAACCCGCATCCCCTGCATCGGCAGGCGGACTCTCAACCACTGCGCCACCAGGGAAGCCCTCAGCCCTGTTTTTAAAAAGCAGATTCTGCGTTTAGGGAAGTGGTGTATTTATTCAAGTCCACACAAACTAGTAAATAAACGTCAGGTGTAGGATTGGTACCTAGGTTCTGTCTGGCTTTCTAGAGTCAGTCTTTCCCGTGCTGCCTAGGAAGGACTGAAGCAGTTTGGCGCTGGGTCTTGTGGGAGAAATAAAGATTGAGATTTTGGTTTGCTGGAGGGATGAGGAAGGGCATTCCAGGCGGTGGGGAAGCATGAATAGGTGCTTCAAGTTGAGACTGAACAGAGACAAGATAAGCTTGGGCTGAGAATTATGTGTTAAGGACTAGAAATGGGCAGTGCCAGATCGAGGATAGTTGACTTCCTTTTAGGGATTTGTAGAACATTTTTTGGCAGAAGAATGGCAGAGTGAAATTGCCATTTGGGGAAGAAAAGTTAGCAGTGGTGTCTAGAATGTATTGCCGGTGTGAGTTAGCCAGGCTTGTCAGCCTGGTGCACAGTTGTCGTAATCCAGATGTGAGGTGGTAAAATCTGAGACGTCGGTAGTTGTGAAGAGAAGGGAAAATGAGTGAGAAACGTCTCAACAGGAGGAGCTAGAGAAGTCACTTAAGGCACAGCATTTGACATAAATCAATAAGCATTTATTAGCAGACCACATAGGCCTTCTTATTTCAGCTGGAATTGTGCTTGAAATAAAAGCTAGCAATAGAAAATAGGTAGCCAACTTCATTCCTTCCTGGTAAGCCCTGTGATCACCTGATGTGCATTGCCTTTAACAGAACGGAAGTAGCTATTCTGATGACACTGGCGTGTGCCACACGTGTACGTGTGTGTGTTTTGTGTGTGGAACAAGAGTGTGCAAGGGAGGGAATGAAAAAAGCACCCTTGCTTGCAGAGGTAACAAACTTAGGTTTAGGTATGGACTAGATAGAGACTTTTTGTCTATCTGTCTATGTCTATTAATTTTTATCAGAGTTGAGTTGATTTACATTGTTGTGTTTCTGCTGTACAGCAAAGTGAATCAGTTATACATATACATATATCCACTCTTTTTTAGATTCTTTTCCCATATAGGCCATTACAGAGTATTGAGTAGAGTTCCCTGTGCTATTCAGTAGGCTCTCAGGAATTATCGATTTTATATCAATACACAGTAGTGTGCATATGTCATAAAGAGAGATTTTTTTTGAAGGAAATAGAATTTATGGGAGACGGAGATACAGGTCAGTGATGATGGTGTCAGCAAAATACCATACCACCCATACACAAGAGATGGCGCTTGAGTTTCATGTTAAACACTTTAATTAGAAATAAAAATTCTGAAAAAAGAAACAAGGACCCAGGTATACTTCATTTCATCCAACTGATATGTTTTTGAAAAGTCAGGTGTTAATCGGGTTTAGATAAAACAAAATATGTGTGGTCCCTTTAGGAACGTGTTAAAGGAAGCTGCTGAGAGAGTCTCTGTACTGCAGAGGCCTTTTGAAATGTAAACGATCGCTGCTTTGGCTTGTAACTTCATATTCCTAAGCACCTGAGCACGGAACCAGGAAATTGTTGTGTGACTTCCCTCCACCTCCTTCCGTGTAAGAGAAGTCCTTGTTAGATGAGAGTTTAGTGTGCTTCTTTGTCATTATGGTTCGGAACTAAAGGTGATACTACCCTATCTTTAGAATATATATCACGGTAGTTCTGGGAGGCAGACGGTAGAGCAGGTACACACCTTTGTAAAAGCACTCAGCAGTAGTATCTGCTATAGTGTAGTCGCTAGGCGATGTATGTTTGAGCCTTGTTGAGAAGCTGAAACCATGAGTCAAGGTTAGCTGCGAGTTGTAACTTCTACAACAATGAATCCATGGCAGAAACAGGAGTGGAACTTGGGTTCTCTGTATTGCGCTGTCCAGTGTGTGTGAGGCACATATGTAATATTAAAATTTCTAGTGGTCATATTGAAAAAGTAAAAAGAGACAGATGGAGTTAACTTTATATTTTATTTAGTCCATTACATTAAAATATTAGCATTTCAACATTTAATCAGTGTAAAAAATATTGCCATATATTACATGCTGTTTTTTGTCTTTGAAATCGGCGTATTTTTACATGCACATTCTGACTTGCCATTTTTTAAGTGCCGAGCTTCATGCACCCAGTTGCTGCCTTACTGGACAGCACAGCTATCAATTCCTTTATCCTTTTTTCTTTCCATGACACCACACTGGCTCTCTTTGACATTTTCTGTTTGATATCCCCAAGGGAATATGACCAAGTCTATATATGTAGTAAATTGCATGTCATTTGGAGAGAAAGTTCATGAAATTAGAAATAAAAAGTAAAGATTATTTTTGCCCCTCAGAGTTTTATAATAATTTAGAAACTCCTGATTTGGAATCTGTAGAATAAGTGTATTTTGGCAATACCTAAGGTAGCGGAAAGCAGCGTGATAGCTATTCACAAGGAAGGGCGTGCAGGAGTGTAAACGTGCGGGTGAGGTTAGACCGTACCTAGACAGAGCAGCTTGAGCAGGGTCGGCCTCTGTCGACACATGGGTTGCCATCCGGAAGAACCGCAACCTTATGCAGAAAACCCCTGAAAGCCGGTGCTTTCGCCACCTGGTGGTCCGGCAGCGCAAGTGCAGTCACCTGTTTACCGATGCTCTTATCGGTTTTTGGTTTTTATTGACAGTTTGAACTTTCAACTGGTTCTCCATTTTCGTCTGAGATTGTCTAAAAAGGCCTATCCCGTTTAAAATTTTTGGCCTTCTTGGGGAGATGGCACGCCTGGGCACTGATAGTTGAGTTTCTCACAATGATCCTGAAAAATACTTTTGTAATTGGGGAACTTGGACAAAAAGTCTTTGGAGGGAGAAATGGAATTTTTGTTTCCAATAGAAAGGAATAATCGTGTCAGCATTAAAGAAAAGTAGGTTAGTGTGCGGGGCTTTGTCCCCCTCCGAAGATAAGACAATTTACAAAACTTTTTAAAAATGGTGCAGTTGTTTCTCTGGGCTGTGCCCCCATCTCCACCCGCATCCACACCCCTACACGCACCCAAGAGGTAGGAGGCTTCTGGTGGAATTCGAAATGTCTTCTTCTTTAAAGCGTCGTACCTCCATGAGTGTGGCGCTTTGCTGGGTTGCATGGTTGCAATTCTAACCCTGCTATAACATAAGTGGGAGCACTTTTCCTTTTATAGAAGTGATAACCACATCTGAGATCCAGCCTAGGGCATCTCTGTATTTTCCTAGAGAAGACGTAAACAAAATGAAATATGCCTAGGACAGTATCTGCCCCAGAGTAGGTAGTTTTCAGTAAAATCCCTGTTTGTTGAATGATCTGCTTTAAGAAAGGGGAATCAGGAGAGGAGAAAGTCATTAATTTAAGAATCACTCATGGGAATATAAGTTGTGTATTTTTCCCAGGGAGCTGCTTAACAATATGCTGTAGGTTTTTTTGCTGTGTTCTGAGATTTTTTTCTTTAATTTCAGAAAATAAAGCAGTTGGAGTGATGAAGGCCGGCCACGTATTTACAATTGAGCCAATGATTTGTGAAGGTGAGAAAAAAGGGATGCTGTAACATTCTTTAATTGAATTTTTATTTACTTTTGGTTACTCATGATCAGATTAGTAGTCTGCTCTACTTTCTTTTTGCTTCATTTCCACTCCCCGTCCTATCTCTAACTTGATTCAGTATCATGTTAGAGAACTGAAAATTGTAAGGGTTGGCAAGAAAGCAATGCCTTCTGCACGGTAATTTGCCTGCTGTCCGTAGATGCTGAAGTGCTTGAATCCTGGTCCCTTTTCATAAAGGTCCTGTCAAAGGGAGCATGGTAATAACTAGGTGCCTCCATCAAGCCTGTGCAGAAGTTCTTGCTTGTCTTGATGGGGGTGAGGAGGAGGAGGAAAAAAGAAGCTAGAGCTATTTGGTGTTTTTTTTGTCTTTTTGTTTTTTAAATTAATTAATTAATTTTTATTTATTTATTTTTTGTCTGCATTGGGTCTTCGTTGTGGTGAGTGGGCTTCTCGTTGTGGTGGCTTCTCTTGTTGCAGAGCACGGGCCCTAGGCGCGCGGGCTTCAGTAGTTGTGGCACGCAGGCTCAGTAGTTGTGGCTCACAGGCTTAGTCGCTCCGCGGCATGTGGGATCTTCCTGGACCAGGGCTCGAACCCGTGTCCCCTGCATTGGCAGGCGGATTCTTAACCACTGCGCCACCAGGGAAGTCTGAGCTATTCGTTTTGCGGCAGAGTTATATAATTTAATTCTCTACAACTTATGAGGTAGGTGCTATCCCCATTATACAGGAGAGCAAACTGATTTTTGAAGAGGTTAAGTAACTTGCCCAAAGTCACTTAGCTAGTTATGTGGCAGAATTTGTGGGACTCTAACTCATGAGCCATTCTGCCGCTTGAGGGTCTGCCCTCATATCGTCAGGTGGTGTCATACAACTGCTGTGGAAAAAGCACAGCATAGACATGCTCAGCACTGGCAGTTCTATGTCCTTGCTGTTGTTGGTCACTGTGACAGGCACATGGCAGTGATGGTTGGTGTCATGATTGGAGCCCCCCACTGAGGCTGTCCGTAATAACTGGGGCCTCCTTCATGAGGCCTTCACCTTTGCTTTCTGCCAGTTCTTCGCTGAGATTGGGGGATGCAGAGTGGGGCAACAGTAGTAGGGCCCTTGTGTCCTGGTCCCTGTGTTAAAGGATGCATCCCCTTGGGATCCTTCCAGTCTTTTTTATAACCTAATCTTCGGAGTGATATCCCATCACTCTACCAGATTTTCTTCCTTAGAAGTGAGTCACTAAATCCAGCCCACACTCAAGGGGAGAGGAGCATTGGAGGTTGTTTTAGAGGCTGCCTTCTTAACCTGGTCCTTTGTTCCCTTTTCTGTAAAATGGAAGTTACAATCTTTATCCTGCTGAATCCCCAGGGCTGCTGTAAGAATTAAGTGAGGTGATTTGTATTAACACAAAGTACCTTTAAAGGGCTGTACAAATGTAAGGTATTGTTTTGTCATTCCCTGGAATAAGAATAATGATCATATGTAACCCATTGCAAGAGCATTGAGTATATTAGCAGAGAAAGGCAAGACAGTGAGAGGAAAGTGTCATTTTGGTTACATACCTATTTCCATTAACTGGCACTTAGCTGATGAGACATGAAGTGATATTTCCGGGAGTAAGCAAATAGCACAGTGTTGAGCTGGTTCAGACAGTCGTCAGATTATAACACATATACCTCAGTGTAACTCAGCTAGGTTAAATCCCAGCTTCTTAGTGGAAGGTCTCTAATCCAAAGAAGAATTTGAATTTCCTTATAATAGTAGTCTAATATATTTAACTTGACATTAGTAAAGGATCTGTTTTAGCAGATGACAATAAAATTAAAGATGTATTTATGTCGGGCTTCCCTGGTGGTGCAGTGGTTGAGAATCCGCCTGCTAATGCAGGGGACATGGGTTTGAGCCCTGCTCTGGGAAGATCCCACATGCTGTGGAGCAACTAAGCCCATGCACCACAACTACTGAGGCCACGCGCTGCATCTACTGAAGCCCGTGTGCTCTAGGGCCCATGCTCCGCAACAAGAGAAGCCACCGCAATGAGAAGCCTGGGCACCACAACGAAGAGTAGCCCCCGCTCGCCGCAACTAGAGAAAGCCCGCGCACAGCAACGAAGACCCAATGCAGCACCAAAATAAATAAATAAATTTATAAAAAACCCCAGTGTATTATGTCTTAAATCCGTTTGTGAAAAGATCATTCGTTACATTGAGAAATATCTGTTTACTCATCTTTAGATGGTTGACAAAGCATGAGTTAACTTTCTTTAAGCTACCTCATATTTTCTTTTTAGACTGGGGTTTAATATTGCAAAAGTAGGTTACTTCACTGCAGACTTTGTACTCTGGGATGTGTCTGAGGCAGTAAGACCTAATCTTTGGTAAAGATTACTCAAAATGGGAATTCCCTGGCAGTCCAGTGGTTAGGACTCGGCGCTTTCACTGCCGTGGGCCTGGGTTCCATCCCTGGTCAGGGAACTAAGGTCCTACAAGCTGCGAAGTGTGGGCCCCTCACCCCCAAGGCAAAAAAGATTACTCAGAATGAAGAATATTGATTTTTTTTTTTACATCTAATTTGGAGATAAGAAAGTCTCTGTAAACACATTTTTATAGTAGTATCTAGAATTGCAGAACTTTGTCATTCCACTGTTGCCTCTCCTCCCCTGCCCCACTCCTCCCCCCATTCTCTTTTTCCTGTGTTGTCTCCCAGCTCTTTTCATTGTCCCTTCGTTTCCTTTCTAACCCTCTCTCTAACCCATTCTCCCTCATCATAATTTTTTTTTTTTTTTGGCCGTACTGCACAGCTTGCAGGATCTCAGTTCCTCGACCAGGGATTGAACCTGGGCCACAGCAGTGAAAGCCTGGAATCCTAACCACCAGGGAACTCCCAATAATTTTAAATTTTTCTCACCAATCTCTCTTTTTCTCTGCCCTCTTTCTGGTTACAGGGGTGTGGCCTATAACAATTTCAGCGTATAATCTGTTCTCACCATCTTTGTGCCTGCCATTTAAAAATTATATTAGGAATTAAATGCTATAATAAAAGTATAAGAAGTTACTCTATTTCCTTCACAATATACATCGGCTATAGTTCAGTCAGATTCCAAAGTTATACCAGGAGAGAGCTAAATTCATTAATTCAGTTTCTTCCTTGTAGTTCTGTGATGAGTGGTTATCAGTTACGTTTCTGAAAATGAAACCGAGTGCCTTTGTTTTGGAAATACCAACTTGATTTAATATTTGGGAAGTATACAAAATGTGAAGTTTTAAAATTTAAACACTGTTATTACTTTGTTGGACTAAAGACCAAAATGAAATAGAAAAGGCTTTAGCTTAAACAGTTGAAGTGTAAATAGAAATCTTAATAGTGAATTTTAAAATTAGTTTTCTGAGATATCCAAGGATATAGGAGTACAGGCCAGTACACTTGCCTAGAGAGTTTATTAAGAGAACAAGCTGAGTGATAGAATTAAGAACTGGTGTTTGTTTGTTTAAGGCGGATGGCAGGATGAAACCTGGCCGGATGGCTGGACAGCAGTGACGAGAGATGGGAAACGGTCTGCCCAGTTCGAGCACACCCTGCTGGTCACGGACACTGGCTGCGAAATCCTAACCCGGCGACTCGATAGCGCGCGGCCTCACTTCATGTCCCAATTTTAATTTCTCCCGAGATGGCACATCTCAGTGATACCTTCTGGCTGTACTCGGCGTTTTATTGAGAGTACAGGATGGAAGAGGACATTTTTTATAACTTGTTTTGTTTCGACTATAGATAAGGAAGGACTACAGCATTTGATGTGTGTCCTCAAGAACTTGTCTTGGGTCTGAAAAAGCCAAGAAGAATAAAGGAAGCTTTCTCAACTCCTTTCAATGCTCCCCTCTCCCCACACAAAAAAATCTCTGCGCCCCTGTTTTCTCATTTGCCCTTTGAGCACTTTTACTTAAACCTGCTTCTAGTTGCTTTTATCACTGCCACAACCGGGCCTTCAGAGCCACCTGCTTTCCAGGTGAATGTTGGAGATGAGAATCCCTGAAACTTTAGCAACATATTTTGCTCCCGATTTTTTTTTAATTATATATGTATGGAAATATATACGTATACATTTTAAATTCCATATATGTAATTACCAAACACTATGTGACCTGGGGTTTGTGTTGATTCTGACAGGGTTCTATGCTGTCGTAAATGGACCCGTCATTTGCAGTGATTTAATTCCCAGCTGGGAATTAGCCTCCCTCCTCCCCTGCTAATTTACCCTCGTAATTGTGTGTAAGGAAGCACTCGGTCAGTGAGACTTTCCAGTGTGGACTCTGTGTGCGTGAATGGCTATGGCAAAATTCACTTTGGAAAAAGATGATCAGGTTTTAAAAAATCTAGTTTATGGCAAAAATAGCCACGCTCCAAGCGGAAGCTGGCTGTTGCAGAGAATGGGATTTTTGTAATACGTTGCTATTTCAGACCTCTGTTTGGTCATAATGGTAGGAAAAACGCTCCCTTCTCTCTTATTTCAAAGGCATACCTTGGAGATATTCAGAGAAGGGTGGAGGCTGCACTGTGGGGGTTGATGGGGAAAGACAGTTCTGAAATCTCTCCAGCAGTGAGCAGAGTCTGGAAATGCTAATGTTTAATAAACCTGGTGGGGATGAGAAAGGAACTTCTTTGAAATTGGACTGTTGCCTTGCAGGGATGCAGCTGTCCTTGGTGTGCTACCACAATTCTCCTTTACATAGTTGGGAACCTCATTAGAAATGACCTCAGCTGCCCAACATCTGTGTTCCTTTCAGTAGTTCAGTCCAAATGGGAGTGCATCCAGTGAAGACATATCAGATCAAGGTCATTGTCATTAGAGAGTACTTGATTACTAGGTATCTGGTAAGTTTATTCTAAGATAATTCGATACCACTGACATGTTACATTTGTATGAGAACATCTTTCCCAGAGTGCCTCAGACCTTTATTGCTTTAAAGGAATTATAATGTTTTCATTACTTTTATTATTTTAATGATTTAGTAAAGTGGCTGAATCTGGTATGTGTGTGAAGTTTTTTATCAAACTGTAATATTTGTGAATGGAATGCCTTGCAATATGAATGTTAATATAATGTGTAAAGGGAGATTAAAAAGTTTGAATGACTATCCCACCATGTAGTTGTTAACTTTGCTGT
Organism: Orcinus orca; assembly: GCF_937001465.1. Classification (NCBI taxonomy): domain Eukaryota; kingdom Metazoa; phylum Chordata; class Mammalia; order Artiodactyla; family Delphinidae; genus Orcinus; species Orcinus orca. Next base: position 19,133,416 of record NC_064562.1, read on the forward strand.
ATTTGTTGGGGATTTCAGAAGGAAGTGGTGGGAATGGGGAGGCTAATTTCATAATCTAAAATAAAATTTGAGTAAAAATACTTTTTTAAGTTGAATGTCTATATGCAAATTCCAGTACTGTGTTTAGTTCAGCAGTCTACCAGCAGTATTTGAAATGCAACCATATTTCTGAGATAGTTTAAGGTAGAGATTGCTGCATATGTAAGGCAGCATTTTATGTACTGATAGTGGAATTAACAGTGTGGGCTTACTCAGTGTCTACTATTAGAAAATAAGCTCAAAGAAAAAAAGTCTTGGTGGGTAGTTTTTTTTGTTGCTGTTAAAAGATAAACACCACACTGGTGATGATGCTTTTCTCGGTTTGGGAGATTTTAAAACAATATGTCCTCTAGTCTAATTGTGTATGTCTGATTACAAATGTTTGTTTAGTAGGTTTAGATGAGAAAACATCTAGGGCAGTTTCATCATTCTGCCAACTTCTCAAAAATGTCAGTGTGTTAGCTTTTTATTTTTTGTATTAACTTTAAAATAATCCTTTTTTTCCCCTGACAGTCCTTCATCCCCCTTGGAATTATAATTTAGAAGGGAAAGGTGTTTGCCTTTTATTTTCATTTTATGTCTTTTGCTGGTAAAATGTATAAAGGTACATTAGAACCCGTTCACCAACACCTTTATATTACTTGCCATCCATATGTCTAAATTAACAGGAAGAGGGTGTTTAGGAATTTGCCATCTTAGCTTGATTCCTCAGTTTGTCCTGTCACCACTTCTGGCTTTTCATTGAGTTTGGTTAAATTTGAGAGTGGGATGCTCCAGTTTGCTAAAGCCCCCAAATGCACCCTCCTGGTATCTGTAAGCTATTTCTGTCCTACCCCCTCCCCCGTTTTTTCTTTTTTTTACTTCCAACTTTTAATTTTGAAAATTTCAAATTTACAGAAAAGTTGATGGTACAGTGAAATAACCATATATCCTTTCCCTGTATTCAGCAATTGTTATTGCGTCACATCTCTCTATATAAAAAGCATTTTTCTTTTGAGAGAAATGGCATTGTCGTATTCACCTGCTACTGTTGCAGTGTGTCTCTCTTAAAACATAAGGACATTTCCTACACAATCATAATACTCTTGTCACACCCAAGGAATTGATTATTCATAGTTATCTAATGTATAGTACACATTCAAACCTGAGGCTCAGTTTCCCCCCAAGTGTACTTTAAAGCATTTGTCTTGTTTAATAAAATGCAGAATCCAAACCCATGGCATTTGGTTGTCATCTGTAGGTTTTTTTAAACTCTAGAACAATCCTTCCACCTTTTTTTTATCTTTTATGAAACTGACTTGAAAAAGCAGGCCAGTTAGCTTGTAGAATTCTGTGCTTCCCTGATTGTTCCTCATGAGTAGGTTCAGGATGAATGTTTTGACAGAAGACTCCATAGATGGCATGTGGTGTGTCCCATTCATCGCATCGCATCACATCATATCACATCACAAGGCACATACTGTCATTGTCACATTATTGCCAATATATGTTTGCTCACTAGGTTTCTTTCAGATTTTCTATTTTAAGGTCCCTTTCTTAAGCAAATAATTTGGGAGGAGATACTTGGAGACCATTTGGATATCCTGTTCACTTAATGATTTTAGCATTCATTAATAATCCTTGCCGGAATGCATTATTTTGTTACATTGGTGGCTGCAAATAGGGACTTTCTAAATCTAGCATTCTGTCTGCATTTCTTGGCTGGCATTCTTTTACTAAAGAAGCACTTTTTTGAGTATCAGTGTGGGCTCGTTGTTTTTAAAAATTCAATTAGTTACTCTAAATGGTCTGTATTTGGCCAGTGGAAGCACCTTTAAGCTTATTTATGGATCATTTTGATCTGTGTCTATTAGTCTTTGAGCACATTCTTGCTTTTTGCCATATCAAGATGTTCTAGATTTGTCATACACTTTTCCTGCCCCAGCCTGGGAATTGGCTTCTTCTCCAAGGAGCCCTAGTTTCTTTTCATGGGGAATGGTATTTGGAAATCAAGATCTGGGTGCTTGCTGGGGTGTCATTGCTCCTAGGGCCGTTCAGGGAACAGAGCCAGCAAATGCATTTTTTATAAATCATAAATTCATTCTGATACTTTGATTTCAAATTTAACACTAATCTTCCTCACCCTTCCCTGTTCCATATTTGTATCTTCCTTCTCCCATGGTGAGAACTTTGGTTTTGAACAACATTAATATTTACTTATTTGCTTGATTCTACATGACATGTAAAATTATTTTAGAATTACTATACCAAAATCACTACCAAAATTTAAGTGTAAAAGTTGTGATTGTTCTTATTCTTGGAACATATTTCACTAAGGGGGTACAGAGTATTGGTTTAAAAGCTATTTGAAGTAATTAATTTTGATCCTGCAGTATTCTAAATTTCATAAACCATGAAGTTACTTTTCAACAGTAAATGCAGTGAATCTTGGGGGCAAAGCATGCTATACAGGTGGGGAAGATGTTTTAGCAGTCTGGGAGTTAGAAATACTGGAATCAATTGAGATAGTGTGATATGATTCTGTCTACATTTGATGGTGTGTGGCTGCTACCAAGTTCTCTAGCTACCAGAGGAGCAAATTATACCACTTGTAATGTGGATGTATAGCCTATTTTCAGTATAGAGTAGGAAAAAACATCTGGACATTGTTTTAGGAACAGATTGTTTCACAACATAGGCTGCATTATGCTGATATTCTAAAAGTTATTAATGTGTTTTGCTTCATTTAAAAAATGAACATCGAAAGAAAGGCAGCACAGGTTCCATGCATCGAAATTCTGTGGTCCCACTGTGTTTGAACTCACAAGCAGCCTTTGGTGGCAGCCTCCTTCCTTACCTCTCTTTCCTTTTGCTGCTAAGTATGAAAAAGAAAAACAGTGGTTTGCATTTGGTTATTTTGCAAAAAAAAGCCAGGAGTCAGGTGGCCTTGGCTACCTGTTACCTGCTGCTTTTCATTTTGGGGACTGTGGTGAGGAACAACAGAACTGTCTGTATATGGTAATTCTGTGATTACATTCAAACGTGTCAACACTGGTTTATCTCACTAAAACGTGCCCCAAAGTCAATATGCGGAGCACTCAAGAAGGGCTTCCTGGAAAGATTTTCACTTACCACTGATGTTTGTTGGAGTTCAAAGTATTTTAATAATTTTTCTTGTGAATGTCCAGCCTTTTTACTATTGCGAAGCTTTGAGTAGAATAATTGCTTCCATCTCCTGGGTGCTTGGCCCTTTTACTGTTACTCCAGCCTCTTCATTCAACTCCCAACAACAAACACATGCCAAACTCTCAGGCACATTTGCACTGTGGTGTCATGAGACGATCACGAGATCAACAATCAGGACACTAGGGCTCCGAGTTCTCTGATTTTTGCGATACGCGGGCCTCTCACTGTTGTGGACTCTCCCGTTGCGGAGCACAGGCTCCGGACGCACAGGCTCAGCGGCCATGGCTCACGGGCCTAGCCGCTCCGCGGCATGTGGGATCTTCCCAGACCCGGGCACGAACCCGTGTCCCCTGCATCGGCAGGCGGAGTCCCAACCACTGCGCCACCAGGGCGCAGTGGTTGATTTTTTTAAACTAGCTTCTCTGATTTTTTTAAACTAGCTGAATGGCTTGGGCAAATCACCGTATTTCTCTATGGAGGTATCCTATTTGTGTAATGACGCCACAACTTAGCAACTGTTTTATTCTATATATAATGTGACTATAAAGCGAATTTGCTTTATCTCAGTACTTGGGTCAGACATCAACAGAAAATTCAGAATAGAATTTTTCAAACTTTACCAGTAAATCTGAGCCCTGGGTGATTCTGAGAAAACAAAATAGCCAACGATAAGAACATTTAATATTAAGATGTAGATTTAAGAAAGAGAACAACAGGTATTTTAAAGCAAATTTCCACTGTTTTATCTTGTTTAACATATCTAGATATTTTTGGTAGTCAGGAATATTTCAGTCCACGTCTAAACTCTGGGTAGTTCAGTGGTGGATTAGCGCTCCTTTTCTGAAGGGAGCATGTACATATTACCTCTCAGTGAATTCTGTTACGATGTCCAGTTTGATAAAAATCAATCTGCTTAAAAGCCCATCCCACTTGCTCTGTTCCTATAAAGTTCCACCAAAAGAAGTTTGTATAATGCAGGACTTTGTACGTACCGGTTCACTGTGCTGGTTTACTTCCTAGTTGTTTCTTTAAAGATATGATTTCCTTGGTATAGTTCTATGTACTTATTATCTAAGTAACTGTTTAAATATACTTAATGTTTTCCAAATGTGTTTTCTGTCTGTTTTTTCTGCAGGGTATTTGCTGACAGAGAATCTGATCTTGCATGTTAATTGAAACAAAATTGGCTGAGTGCAAAGTTGGTTTTTTCCTGGGTCACAAAGTATCTCTAGGCCCAAAGAACTGTCAGTTACTTTAGGACTTTGATCATCAACCTACTTGGGAGATTGGTAGCCATGCAGAAAATGTTCTGAAGCATCTGTGCATGTAAAAATATGTTCCCTGTTTCCCAGATCAACAAAACATTTTAAGAATCATGAGCTACATTTAATTTTGCTTTGAAATGGGATAAATGGAAGTAGCATTGTGTTTATCTTTCGGAGCTGTATTTGTTTAAGCTGTACACACATTAACTGGCTCCACTGTAACAAAGTTTGGAAATAATGCAGTTTTTTCCCTCATCTCAATAACCTCATCATTCCACAGGTTCTACCTTATGTTCTCTGTGCATGTCGTAAAGAACTCATTCCAAGTCAGACATGGAATTCCAAGTCAGCCTGTATATGGACTATCTTTCTACAGTGAACATCACTAGGTGGGTTAAATAGAAAGCAGAATAGCCCAACATGCGGAAAATGGAAAAGCAGGAAAGATTTGAAAAATGCCAAGTATACCAGCATTTTCAATGAAAAACAAAAAGCTGTTAAAAGATACATCCTAATATTGTAAAATTTTGGATCCTTAAAATTTTTTTTACCAACTTTCATGGAATATACAGCAGAGGTTAGTGACTTGTGTTAAAATTATATACCTTTTATCCAAGAAAGCAGTTTAAACATAACTTCAAAAAATTCCCGACAATACTTCTAAAGTGGTAGAGTCCTCATTTTGGACAACCAGGATAGATTTGCTGACATGCACATAGTGAATGTTTTTTAGCCCTATGTTGTGTATGTTCTTCCAAAAAATATTTGGTTCCGCAATATACATAACCACCTAGATGCCATCCAAGAGGATGTATTAAAAGTATCTTAACAAGAAATACTTTATACCTATAGTTCCATGTTCCAAGAATCTTTATATTAAAGAGCTTGTAAAATTGATTCTAAATACTGGTTCTTTGAAAGAGACAATTGTACTTTCAGCCAGGAAACGCTCATACTTGTTAAACTGAATTAGCTGGCTCGAGACTATGTACATGACTGTGACAGAAAAGTAAACTCCCTAATTGGCCAGCTACAAGAATTGGAGTTACATTATTTTACTATCTTAAAATTATTCTCTCATTATTGGAGAACATAATGTTTGCCATTCTCATTCAAGTATAACTCATGTATGAGAAGAAAAATAAAGGCGAAAAAAACCCCCCAAAAATTATTAGTTCTCCTCCATTATTACCCTATATACCCATTCCGTTACTGCAGTCGCTTAAGGCAATAATATACTTCGTTCCTGGAAGGCTGAGCTAAAACAAATCAGATTAAAGCACACTTCCTACAGCTAGGGTAGAAGCTATTTTTATTCTGTTCTTCCAGTTCACCCAGAACAATAGGTTGGAGCCATCTGGGCCCCGACTGGGTCTCCAGCCCTTTAGGTAAAATGAGAGAAGCTAGGTCATACTGCCTAGTCCTTCGAATGCACCAGAGATCCAAAAAAGAAGTCCTGACCATAACTGCCACTTTTCTAGTTTTCAGTCAACTAAATATTGCTCTCTCAGAAACACAAACTTTGGGAGTAATTAAGCTACATCAGTCAAAAGAATTAAAACAAGAAAAAGCACATGGTTTCAATCAAACCAAAAGATATGTATGTGCATGGCATATCTGATGTCCTGATACGAAAACAGTCTAAACTATGCTATGATGTACAAAGAAGAAAAAGGCACATAATAGGCGGGGCGCCGTTCACACGAGAGTCGGTTGGTTCCGGTATCCCTGTCCCCGCCTTCCCTCGCCGTCATGTCGATATTCCTGGTGAACACCAACGTGCCCCGCGCCTCTGTGCCGGACGGGCTCCTCTCTGATCTCACCCAGCAGCTGGCGCAGGAAGGCCACGGGCAAGCCGGCGCTGTACATCGCGGTGCACGTGGTCCCGGACCAGCTCCTGGCTTTCGGGGGCTCCAGCGAGCCGTGCGCCCTCTGCAGCCTGCACAGCATCGGTAAGATCGGCGGCGCGCAGAACCGTTCCGACAGCAAGCTGCTGTGACGCCTGCGCGTCAGCCCGGGCAGGATCTACATCAACTACTACGACATGAACGCGGCCAACGTGGGCTGGAACGGCTCCACCTTCATCTGCACGTCGCGCTCCGGAGTCCCCTGCCCCAGGCCCGCAGCCCGCACGCGGTTTTCTGCCCGCCCCGCCCCCAGCGACCCCACCTCCCGGGACGGAGAAATAAACGGTACGGAGACGGGGGGGGGGGGGGGGGGGGGGGGGGGGCGCGGGGGAAGCACAGAATAGTGTTAATAGTATTCCTTCGTGTTAAAGTATATGTATAAATGCTATTATATTCATAGAAACTTCTGGGAAGCTACATAAACTGAATAGCGGTCACCTGTTTTTTGGGGGGAGAGGGAAGTGTAGCTTTTCTTATGCAATTTTCTCTACTATTTGAATGTTCTAACTCTTGGATGTATTGCCTTCATGTATTTATTTTTGTTAATGGATCACCTGGATGGTAAGATTATGCATCATTCTCGTTTGCTTCTTTATTCTGCTCAGGGTAAAGAAACCTAAATGTTATTTAACAGCACCAGGAAAAGACTGATAGATTTGACTATACTAAAATAAAAATTAAGAAATATAAATATATTAATATAAAACTTACAAAGGATTGGCATCTAGAATAAAGAACCCCTAAAAATTACTCAGGAAAAGAGAAGTAATCCAAGAGAAAAATGGGCAAAGGATGTGAACAGATGCCTCACAAAAAAGGAAATACAAATGGCCAAAAGAATGAAAGACTTGGGACCTCCCTGGCGGTCCAGTGGTTAAGACTCTGCACTCCCAATGCAGGGGGCTCAGGTTCCACCCCTGGTCAGGGAACTAAGATCCCACCATGCTGTGTGCCACGGCCAAAAAAAAAAAAAAAAAAGACTTTAGTCATTAAGGGAAAGGCAAATTAAAGTCATTTCACACCCATCTGATCTGCAAAAATGTCCAACCACATTTAAGAGCAATTTGACAATTTCTAGTAAGGTTTAAAATGTGTTTATCCTATGGTACACATCCTTCATAACTAACGCACTGAGCACAATGTACAAGGATGTTCCACCAGTGTTGTTAGCAATACAGAAACAATTTGGTCAACAACTATATGCTATCAACTGGAGACAGATAAATTATGGTAGTTCATATAATTGACTACTGCACAGTACTAAAATTAATGAATGGGAGCATCACCTACAACAGGGATTAATCACAAAATAATGAGTGAAAAATGAAAGCTGCAGAATGAGACAGTATCATGTTTAAAACATGTATGACAATGCTGAAGACTAAAGGGTTTATGGATATGTGTAGTCAAAGTATGGCAATATGCATGGGAGTGATAAACACCCAATTCTGGATGTCGACTATACCACAGAAGAGGAAAGGCAAAGTGGCCTGGAAGAGTAAGATGTTAAGATTTGACCAAATAAGTACTGGAAATTTGGGTATTCAGTATATAAATATTTTCCATATGCTTGAAATAGTTCAGAGTGACCAACAACACATATATACCTACTTAAGCTCAGAAGGTAGTTTCAATGAATTTGTGGGCCAGATGTCATACTAGGAATTAGGAGTCTAAGTCTGAACAATGCATGGTACTTGCCCACAAGAAGATAATCTCACAGAAGCAGATTTGGGTTCTGATTAACTGTGCTACTGCTGATTGGAGAAATTTGTTCTTTAGTAAATGGGCCTGAGACCCTTAAAAGTTAAGCGAAAGTTACCAAGGACAGTAGAAGACAAGGTTCAGATACTCACCACCGCCCTTCTTCCTCCATCTTTCCTTTAAAGAATGAAGATAATGGGGAGAGCAACCATGACAAAGAATTTGACATACAACAGAGTTGACAACTTCCACACATATGCAGAAATGCCTTTTATTATGTTAAAAATATTCCTTAATGAGCCAGCAATTATTTATGTGAAGAGTCCAGAAAACAGACTTATGACAGTATTAGCCTTGTCCTTGATTAGACATTTATGAATTTTTACAGAAAACATTATTCCCCAGAGTCAGTTAATGAAGGTCTAAGAAGATGTGAACTTGAAAGAGCTCCTTCCTGCTTGTCTGGCTGCTCCAATCAGACCACAAGACTTAGTTACAAGGATGGAAGAATTTTTCTCTTTTGAATTTAAAGCTTTAAAACAGTTCGGATGCTGTAAGAGAAGAAAGCAATAAACAGGTTCTGAATGATTTCTTTGAAGACCACTAAAACTCTTTTTTTTACCCTTTTCCCTCCATAAGCCCCAAATCATTACCACATTCTACATTAAACAGCTAAAGAGAAAGCTCACCTCTTTCCTGCATGCATCAGTTCAAAGGCTTCGTTAATTTGGTCAAAAGGCAAATTGTGAGTCACAAATTCATCAATCTTCATTTTTTTGGACATATATTCGGACACCAACTTTGGGATGCTTTCTACACTCTTCCATCCTAAAAGAAATCATACATCTATTCATTAAGTTTTCCAACAAATCTCTACAGTATGCTTATTACTTAGTGGGTGACAAAGACATTTAAGAGAATGAATTTTTTCACGAACTAAAGAGGAATGAAAAACTTCAAAATCAGCAGAGAGAGGAAGAAGAAATGCACATCTTTAATTAAGAAAAAAGTAAATGCCTTTTGAGCACTTGCCTTTTTCTGTATTAAGGTTTACTAAAATCTCATTAAATCTTAATGGAGATTTTTAAACCATACAGGATAGAACTCTAGAATCAGAATAAGCTTATTTAAGTCCACAACAGCAAAGATTTCTGTAATCGTGAAATTCAAGGAAGAAAAAAACTGATGTGATACATGACTATTTCTGTGGTTTTAATTTCAACAATAAGGATACCATCTCAGAAGAGAAAACTGAAATTGAAAAGCAAAGTAGGTGATCTTTAGTTACAGGTTACGATTTTAAACAAAATCAGATCCTTCAATTTCTCACTTGTGTTGAAAGAAGCAGTAAATCAACAAAGAAGCCTTCCCACCTTTTAAACCAGGGAGTCTTTGGACCACATTTCAAACCTCTTTTGAGCCTTTCCCAAATCTCCCTTCTTGTGTCCTCCACCAGTTACCCTTTCCTTCCAAACTGCAGTGCTTTTTTTTCTCCTTTAAATCTCCTGGTAACTGAGACAACCACAGCCACTGCCATTCCCTAAACTGAAACTTCTGTTTACATTTGTGAGTCATATTTTAGCAACACCCATGGGGCCCCAAGGCTCCAGCTTATTTCCCAATAAGCATGTGCTTGGATGAGGCTTCAGTGAGAGGTGACTACCAAACCCCCTGGCTCAGTCTCCCGGACTAAGAACACCCTTTCAAATACAGCTATGGACCCTGAGATGATGCCCCTGAGCTGCACGTATGGCTCTGAAAGTCTGTCCTAAAATACTCAAGTGCGGCATACGTGTAGCCGTTTGGAAAAGAGGGTTTAGTCAGCTTGACATTTGCCTTGACAAATTCTGTAGTATAAGGAAGGAAAACTCTGACCAAACCCCTCATTTTTCATACTTTCCTAATCTTTTCTTTTGGCCTTGAAACAAAAGCTGGCATGAGGTAGGGGACACTTTGCTTAAACACAGATCATTAAAAACTCATGCTATTAGAGAATGGACTTGAGGACACGGGGAGGGGGAAGGGTAAGCTGGGACAAAGTAAGAGAGTGTAATGGACTTATATACACTACCAAATGTAAAAAAGATAGCTTGTGGAAGCAGCCACATAGCACAGGAGATCAGCTCGGTGCTTTGTGAACACCTAGAGGGGTGAGATAGGGAGGGTGGGAGGGAGACGAAAGAGGGAGGAGATATGGGGATATATGTATATGCATAGCTGATTACTTTGTTATACAGCAGAAACTAACACACCATTGTAAAGCAATTATACTCCAATAAAGATGTTAAAAAAAAATGCAAATTCTTGAGGAAAAAAACCCTCATGCTATGTAATTCTCTTTCCTCAGGAGGATGGTAAGGATATACTTTTTAAAAATCTATGAAAAACTTTAGATTTCATTTATTCACAACAGTTGGGATATACAAACATGTTTTTTTTTGAAATAAACAGCTGTTTTTTTTAATAGTTTTTTTTAGATGTTGGGGGTAGGAGTTAATTAATTAATTAATTAATTATTGCTGTGTTGGGTTTTCGTTTCTGTGTGAGGGCTTTCTCTAGTTGTGGCAAGCGGGGCCACTCTTCATCGCGGTGCACGGGCCTCTCACTATCGTGGCCTCTCTTCTTGCGGAGCACAGGCTCCAGACGCGCAGGCTCAGTTGTGGCTCACGGGCCTGGTTGCTCTGCAGCATATGGGATCCTCCCAGACCAGGGCTCGAACCCGTGTCCCCTGCATTAGCAGGCAGATTCTCAACCACTGTGCCACTATGGAAGCCCCTACAAACATGTTTTGATGTCTTTTCTCTTCTCTAGCTGAGCAACCTTGAAAAAGGTGGAAACTTTCTCAGCATTCTGCTGGTAGTTAGGCAACCCCAAACAACCACATACTTTTAGGATCATACAAGGGAAAAATGATCAGTCTGGCAGCTTTTCAATTTTGTTGTAAGGTTTTGTCAAATTTAATATTTTCAGTTTAAGACTTAGTATTGGTTACTGCTGAAATCAGTGCTATTCAGACGGAAGTATGATCACATCCAGGGATCACTGCACTCTGGAAAAATGAGTAAAAAATGCCAATAACCTATGTAAGTCTACAACACGGCACAGGGTGGCTGATACTGTCGTTTGCTTATCCTGTAACCAGCTTCTCACTCCTGACCTACCCTCAACTATTTCATTAACAGAATATTAATATTTTTTTCAATGTGTAAGAAGTAGCCTTGTGTTTCAGGAGAAGCTGAGCACCTCCCCAGTCCCAGGGGTAAATGCTGACTAGGATTAAAATTCTGCCAATGGAAGTAACAAAAGAGAAAATGTACTCATCTCATCCACCAAATTACCTCCAAATGCAGTGCCTTTCCACGTGCGGCCTGTTACCAGCTGGAATGGACGAGTGGCAACTTCTTCACCTGAGGCAGCTACTCCAACCACCACGCTGACGCCCCAGCCTTTGTGGCAGGCCTCCAGCGCTGCTCTCTGCAGGCAAATCACAGAGGTCAGTGCACTGTGCTGAGAATATCTGCTTCCCCAGAAACTTCCAGGGGAGAGGGTGGTGGTACAGAGCTTATTAGGAAAACGGCAACAAAATGTCCAAAGTGAGTATTAAGTAAGTTTAATTTTATTGAACAATTTTAACAGGTATTTTAAAAAATTTACAAACTTGGCCCAACACTGACACAAATTGAAAATAAAAAGCTTTCATTTGTTATTTTAAAAAGTAAATCTTGGCTCAAAATTCTAAAGGCTTAATAAAGGCAGCAGGCAGAGAAGTAATAGTTATACTTCTGCTGAGTGTCTACTTTGTGTCAGGTACCTACGGTTACTATCTGCATTTTACACATAAGGAAACAGGTTTAGAGAAGTTAAGTAGTTGCTCAAGGTCACTGAGTTAGTAAGTGGACATATATCTAATTCCAAAGCCCATGTTCTCTACAGCTGCATCATTTTGCCTTTTCATTTAATGAAACATACTCTGAGATTTATGTGTACACTGAAAGGCAAAGAAACATTTCCCTTCATCTTTCCCTTGTATCATTTCCAATTTCTAGTTCAAGTAGTCATTTTCCCTTCTAATAATTCTTATCAGGGAATTCAAGACTTTTCCTTTACAAAACAAAACAATTTTTGGCCTTAATTAAGGAAATTACATTAAAAAACCCAGCCCCCCCCCCCACTTGGAATGAAGCCAAGCATACTCACCATGACTTTAACGTTGCCAATACACTCAAAGGAATAGTCCACTCCCCCATCAGTCATCTCAACGAGCACTTCCTGGATAGGTTTACTGAAGTCCTGGGGGTTAATACACTCAGAGGCCCCAAACTCCTTAGCCCTTGTGAATTTATCTTTATTGATGTCCACACCAATGATCCGGGATGCACCAGCCACCTTACAGCCCATGATAACTGCCAATCCAACTCCTCCCAGGCCAAAGACGGCACAAGTAGAGCCAGGCTCCACCTAATAGTAAAGATAGTCTATAAGGTACTCATTTCACAAGAGTCAAGGAAATCATTAGGTTTCTTACTGTTTGGGCCTACTTCACTATTCCAGCAAGGCTTTGTTGTATGAAATTAGAAGGTGGACGCTAAAACCCAGGCCAACACTTACCTTGGCAGTGTTCACAACAGCACCATAACCAGTTGAAATGCCACAACCCAGAAGGCAGACTTTATCCAAAGGGGCTAAAGGATCAATTTTAGCAACAGAGATATCAGCCACAACTGTGTATTCAGAAAATGTGCTGGTTCCCATGTAATGTAAAATTGTCTTTCCTTTACAAGTAAATCTGCTAGTGCCATCTGGCATTAATCCTTTCCCTTGAGTGACTCTAAAGAAAATAAAAAAGGAAGAAGGTAGGGTAGAATCAAGTTTCCTAAAATGCACAGGAAAAAGAAATCAATTTTAAAAATAATGACCAGTAAACAGAAGAGTGTGCTAAGACCAAAAGTCTAATTTCTAATATATTCATTAATAATTTAGCACCTTTCAGCAATGCCTTATTAGGAAAACTTATAAAAGAATTATAATCTTACCTATCTTTTCCAGCATTCAATATGCTTCTGGATTATACTGTCAGAGTATTGAAATAATTTTAACAGGTACAATTTATGGATCAGATGAAATGATTTTAAAATTCCATCGTAAAACTCTGTGACCAAATATAACTTCATAAAGCCAAAACCAGCATCTACACAGCAAAGATTACAAGCAACTATCCACATCAGCTGATGAAAGTAGATGTCCACACTGGCTGATTTAGACCTTTCAGGAGGCCTATTTCAAGAGTGTAGCTCTCACCACTGATACGATACATGGTAACAAAAATTATTTTTGACATTCTAAATAGGTGATGTAACATCTTGCTTAGGAACATGGGCCCTAAAGGCAGACACACGTGTGCTCAAATCCCACGTGCTCCTGAGCAAGTGAATTAACTTTTGTGCCTTAGTTTCCTCACCAGAAAATCAGAGAAATCTACCTTTCTTAGACATTGCTATAAAGATCAAATGAGGTTATGTAAAGCACTAGCACTGTGCCTGGCACAGAGTGCTTAATATATATGTTATTTTAACAAAAATAAACACTACAATTTGATGTACATTCTTGGACAAATCCTTTGGAATACATGTGAATAAATAAATATATATAGATGAAGAAAAACGGATTGCCTCTGGATTCAAGAATAAGTACATTTCCTTTGGGAGAAAAACAAAAATATGATCAGAAACAAACAACAAATAGGTGACAAAGCTCTACGATAAATAACTTGTATCTTTATGAGAGCAAGTTAAGTTTGTTTAGCTCTGAATGTGAGAAATTGCTCCTGTCCCAGAAGAGTTTCTTGAACAAAAGGTGATATGGGATGTATTTTAAGCTTTGAAAGGACTTGTCCTTCTAAAAGGTTACAGACAGCCACAAAAAAACCTATTACCATTATTATATCTGACGTGTCAAAATTTTTTCAGACCGTGTTTGGAATTCCCTTTCAAAATGCCTAGTTTTTTTCTTTTTTCGGTTCTAGCTTTTTTTTTTTTTTGCGGTACGCGGGCCTCTCACTGTTGTGGCCTCTCCCATTGCGGAGCACAGGCTCCGGACGTGCACGCTCAGCAGCCATGGCTCACGGGCCCAGCCGCTCCACGGCATGTGGGATCCTCCCAGACTGGGGCACGAACCCGTGTCCCCTGCATCGGCAGGCGGACTCTCAACCACTGCGCCACCAGGGAAGCCCGGTTCTAGCTTTTTAACTGGATTTACGTGATAAAATAAATGGAACCTTATTTCCAAAAATAGAAACTAATTTTGTCAATGGCATTAGAAAAAAATGCAAAAATAAACAGATCTCCCAAACACTGCTGGTGGGAGTATATCCCATGACTCAGCAATTTCAATCCTAGGGAAATACCCAAGAGAAAGTTGTGTATATGTCCACCAAGAGACATATATGAATGCTTATAGTGGCACTAATCACAACAGGTCCAAACTGGCAGCAACGTAAATGTCCATGAACAGGAGAATGGATTAACAGTGATTATCTGGAATGGAATGTGAAAGAAACAAAAGAAAATCACTGATGCACAGAGCAACCTGGATACATCTCGAAGGAAGCCAGACAAAACAGCACATATTGCATAATTCTGTTTATATGAAGTCCTACAGTGAAAGATATCAAAATAGTGGTTAGCTTTGAGGGAGGCCGATGTTGACTTGTATGGGACATGAAGAACTTTGTGGGCTGCTGGAAGGGTTCTCTATCTTGATCTGGGTGATGGTTATAACTATTAGGTGTGTATATGTATAAAAATTCATGGAGCTGTACACTTAAGATTTGTATACTTTAATTACTTCATTATATGTATGTTCTACTTCAATAAAAAAGACAAAAAAGGGGCGAACAGACACAAGATCTTAAATGCCTTGAAGTTCTTTAAGTGTGTTACCTTGCTACAATCAAATAACCACCTTTTCTGTGTCAAAAGGTTATGTTATCTCTTGTAGTCTTCCCAAAACCTTATGAGCTAAGTTTTATTACTTCGATTTCATGGACAATAAAATGGCTCATAAAAATGACTTCATTTAATTTCATAAGCATGTCCCTCCTTACTACATATTTTGGCAAATTTAGCCTAGTGTTATGGAAAGAGAACGGGTTCAGAAATTTGTGAGGTACCTCTTAACAGCTGATGATGCTGGGCACACCACTTAATTTCTGGGTCTAAATTTTCTCATCTATGAATATAGTGATAGCAATGATAATGACAGGTTGCCCTAAAGATGGAATGAAATAATTCATGTAAAATGCCCTGTATAAATTGCCACGTAATTACTTATTATCATGATATTATCATGATTAGTGTTACCTCTTGTTTTAAGAATAAAATAAAAAGATACTAACCTTATCTTCTGGCAAAGGTTCGTTTTAGGATTTAGACAAAATTTGCACTCTCCACACTGTGGGATGTAAAGTGGGATGACAGTATCACCTGGAAAACAAATGCAAGGACATTATCCTGAATAGGTAGCATCTGATTCTAAATGAATACATCAGCCCCTGCAAATTCCCATTTTTTTTTAATTAAAAAAATTTTATTTATTTATTTTTGGCTGCATTGGGTCTTCGTTGCTGTGTGCAGGCTTTCTCTAGTTGCGGTAAGCGGGGGCTACTCTTCGTTGTGGTGCATGGGCTTCTCATTGTGGTGGCGTTTCTTGTCGTGGAGCATGGGCTGTAGGCGCGCGGGTTTCAGTAGTTGTGGCTTGCGGGCTCTAGAGTGCAGGCTCAGTAGTTGTGGCACACGGGCTTAGCTGCTCTGGAGCATGTGGGATCTTCCTGGACCAGGGCTCGAACCCTTGTCCCTTGCACTGGCAGGCGGATTCTTAACCACTGCTCCACCAGGGAAGTCCCCCAAATTCCCATTCTTGTCAATCCATGCAGCTTTGCAAAGTTAACAACTTTAAGACCTAGAACTTTACCTACATGACATCATTCAGACACTGCCTATGCAAAAAATACAAGCTTCAAATTTCTGTCTAAGTGAAACTTTTAAAACAGTACGTGGAGAACAAGGAGGTCATGTGCTTCAAAACACTGACTCAATGCATCTTCAAAAATTCTTGCTTAATTGGGCAAAATTTGCTTTGGCGATGTACTTAAACCATTTCAGATAAACAGCAGTCTGCATAATCAGAGAGAAAGAAACTCTCAAATATTTGTGCTTTTCAGATGAGGCGTATAAAATCAATCTTGACAACTTACTGAGGCGATAACTTATTCACAAATAAACAATGTATAAGTAATGAGAAACATAATTTCCCTATAGAAATAAGCCAAAATTGTAAAATAAGTGATTCAAATACTCTCCTTACCTGCCTTCAGCTTAGTAACTCCTTCACCAACACTTTCCACAATTCCAGCACCTTCATGTCCCAAGATCACTGGAAAACTCCCTTCAGGATCAGCCCCACTCAGGGTATAGGCGTCAGTGTGGCAAACTGCAGTGGCAATAATCTAACAGGGTATTAAAGTGTCTACATGTGTGCATGCGATTCAGTGAGGCATAGGTGGAGGCACTTTTACTTTAATAACATTTTATTGATTAGAAGATACAATTCTTTCATATTTTAACCTCTCTAAAATCAGCATATGCTTAAACTCTATGGCATCTTAATTAGAACTGGCAGCATTTTCTTAGTGGTACTTAAAAGTAACGGTGCATTTATAGGCAATGAAACATGGTACATCTATTCTCCTTTTCAGTGCATGTTAGCAGGAGAAGGTAAACAAGGTGATGTTTTGGGCACTGTGCTGTCTGCAGGTGTGGAGAGGAACATCCCCTGTGTGCAAAAGCAGGTGGAGCCCATCTCACTGCTGGCCTCCTCCTAACTGCTGGGGAATGCGATTTCTAATAAGGTATTGGCTATTTCTGAAATACGTCAGCCTGCTTGGTCTGGGCCAAAACTCAGAGGTTTTACTGGAACCAACTCCCCTTTTAGCAGCCACACACAATTTCTACTTCAATAAGCCCTTTATCCCGATTTCTCTAGCCTTCAAGCACCTCTCACTTCTCCAAACTACCAAAAGCACAGAAAGGAAAAGTCTTGGGGGTGTCTGTATTTATGCTTCTATGCTTCTCACAAATATATCCAATTACAATGTAACATTCTTGGCTGTTTGTTAGCCGTTTCCCAAGGAAGCCTGCTGAACTCAGTGTGCCCGATACGGCTCATTTTAGTACATCCAGGACCAACACTTTCTTTTTTAGTAGCAAAATCACAACCAGGCTGATTTCTGAACTTAAAGAAATACACACACACCAGTCTAAGATTTCAGATCCCTGGGCCTGGGTTAAAAGGATCTGAAAGTTATTTGGCTCTGGCTTCTCAACCTGTTCAGTGTGACCCCTGGGAACCTGAGAATTGGAGGTGGGATGGGGTAAGTATACTCCAATTCACAGCAAAAAATGCTTATTTTTTCTAGAGGTTAGTTTTATTCAATGTTCACTACTTTAAAGCACTGATTTTATATGAAAACAAGTACAGAGGAGAATGCCAGAACATCCAGCTGCCTGCCTTGTGCAGTATGACTCTCTCCAGGGGTAACTTCAACTTCCCTGCCACAGCAGAGGTTGAGAAGCACTGCAATAGTGAATCCCCTGAACCCTGGCCTTGTCTGCAAGGGTCAGTACATTTTAAAGCTCTCTTAGCAAGCTTACTTCACTTGCTTGTTGGTCTAATCAATTAGGAACCTCTTCCTAAATCTTATTTGAAGTTTCTTCTAACAATCCAAAGACCATTTCTTTCTTCTTTTGTTTCTAATGTGTCACCATAGATTTTAACTTATGGGATCAGCAGAAAGGGGAGCATCCTACCAAGCCACCTTAAACCCAGACTACAGAAGATAAAATGCAGTAATCCAATGATCCATGGAGAAGGCTGCTCAGCACAACACCAAAGCTAAAAAGATGGGAGAAGACTGCTGCAAAGGTGAGAGGGATAAAATAAAAGGCTGTGATTCCAAGGTTGGATGACGTTCAATACCTTCTCCTTGACACTGTCCTTTGGGATTTCTCCTCTGCAGACCTCAGAGGACTCATCTATCCAGAGACCTAATTGTAAGCCTTTTTCTCCCAGTGCCTTGGATGTTTCATTACCTTAATTCGAACTTCATGAGCCTTTGGGGGTGCCACCTCTATCTCCTCTATGGAGAGAGGCTTTCTAGCCTCCCAGGCAACCGCAGCCTTACATTTGATAACCTGAAATGGGGAAAACAGAGCAAGATGTTTATCCTCCTGAACTAGTAACAAACTACTTATTAGTTAATTTAGATGCTGGAATGCTAATCTTAGAAAGTATATCACAAATTCACAAAGACACATATAACTCTAAGTGATATGGAGAACTGTCTGGCACGTGTTTATACTTCGTGTAAGTGATATTCATTAAAAAGGTTTAATGAAGATGACCACATGAAGAAGTTTAATTCAGGAATTCCCTGGCAGTCCCGTGGTTAGGACTCGGCGCTTTCACTGCTGGGGCCCACTTTCAATCCCTGTTCCGGGGAAACTAAGATCCCTGCAAACCGCATGCCCCCCCCATAAAAAAAATAAAGTTTCACTCATCAAATATTTAATGACCCTCTACAATGCATAAACAGGAGCTGGTTAACAATACAGGTTCCAAGAAAATCTGATTCTAGTCTGGTACAGGGTCCAAGGAATCTGAATGCTTAAGATGTGCCCTACGAAATTCTTTTGCTCAGGCTGGTTTAAGTAACACTGGTTTAGTGCAAAACTGCACCGTGGGAAGGAGCGTAAGGAAAAGTATCAGAATGGGGGAATTAAAAAAACCCTACATCTATCCCTTTCAACTGTGCTATCCAACACGGTAGCCACTTGCCACGTGTGGCTTTTGAGTGCTTGAAAAATGGCCAGTCTGAACTGAGATAAGCTGTAAGTAGAAAATATACCCAGATTTTGAAGAGTTAGTATAAAAAAATTAAAATATTTCAATAATATTAAAAAATATTGATTACATGTTGCGATAGTATTTTGACTACATTGGGTTAAGTTTTAATCCAACTTAATACCGTTTTAATGTGGCTAATAGAAAACTTAAAATTATGTATGTGACTCATACTGTATTTCTATAGTATAGTGCTACTTCAGAGTGTAGTCAGTACACTCCTTTACCAGAGAATGAAGTGTAATAAGGAAGGCTTTGACTCGTTCACATAATGCTTATGAAGCATGTTCACAGAATAAAGATTGCAATGGGTTTATAGGAGACAGACTCGAAAGCTAACGATTACAAAAAGTGTGATTTAAAGGGATAGGCACAAAGTGCTACAGAATGCAAAATGTGGAGAAAGAGTGTAACTTTGGTTGGTGGGTTTGGGAAAGCGTCACTTTTAACTGGGATGCGGAAAGATGAGGAAGAGTTAGTTACATAAAGATAAAATATCTACATATAGAGTGACTGGTGAATATGAAGCCCCTTATACAGTCCTTGATACAGTGTAGCTTTGCAGAAATAAGGTGGTAGTTATTAGTAGCAAGAGAACAAAGAGTAGAGAAAAAGAACTGAACTATGCAGAAGGATGAGTGGCTTGTTAATTGGCGAGGCTGGAAATGATCACTTTTAAAATTAAAATGTAGATATTAAATCTGATCAATCAATCTGGTAAAAAAAATTCATACACTGCATTAGAATCTTTTTTCACCTCAATGTACCATAAATTTCAAAACAAAACTCCAAAGGTAAAATTCAGAATACTAACAATGAAGTCACATATTCTAGAGATCTGAAGCAACAAGAATAAATCATCCATAATCTAAGCTTTAAGTCCCTTCTCCACCCTTTTAAAGCATATGTGAAAGTTTAACCTTTTCCTGTCAATGACAATTCTAAACAAAACAAAGCCCCACACTAAATCCACATGCAATTTGCTCTACTTCAACATCTGAACTATCACAGGAATTATAATTTTTCACATTCTCTGCTGAAGGCACTTGGTAATAAGGAAAAAACCCTGCCAACTTGTTAAATCTGAAAGATCGTTTAGAATTTACCATTTCTATTCAAGTCCAAATCTTTTTAGAAAATCTGTTTGCAAAGCATTAAAACAATCAGCAACTTTAGACGGATTAATCATATTACTCATATATTTCTGCCTTTGTTTATTGTCTAATGTGTATTTCAAGAACTTGCAATAATAGTCTGTTGCACAAGGTTCGGAACCCCGGCTCACTATGTTTAGTATTATCACTAAGCACGACAAACCACTAACCCTCAAGTTTTTGGTCTGTAAAATGGGCTACTACCTTGCATAGCTGTTATGTAAGGATTAAAGGAGGATATGTATAAAGCTCTGGTGCCCAAGTTCTCCAAAACGTTACCGAAAGGGCCCTTAGGAGCCTTCCAAAAATACATTCCTGGGGCTTCCCTGGTGGCGCAGTGGTTGAGGGTCCGCCTGCCGATGCGGGGGGGCGCGGGTTCGTGCCCCGGTCCGGGAGGATCCCGCGTGCCGTGGAGCGGCTGGGCCCGTGAGCCATGGCCGCTGGGCCTGCGCGTCCGGAGCCTGTGCTCCGCGGCGGGAGAGGCCACAGCAGTGAGAGGCCCGCATACCGCAAAAAAAAAAACAAAAAAATACATTCCTTGATGGCACAGTAATAGCTCAATTATGAACTACTATCGTGAAAAACAGGCAACGTAGGAGTTAGGAGCACGGACTCTGGCGGCAGCTTTGCCACCGAAAAGTATGGCCCCGGGCAAGTTACTTATTTTTGTATACGCAAGGCGTGGCGGCCCCTAAGCCACCCCCAGAACACCAGGCTAGAGACCGACTCCCCCCTCACCTCCACTCTCCGGTTCTCCCCACCTCCACCCCGCTTCGGCTGTCCCAGAAAGCAGCAGCAAAAACCCTCCCACGAACGGAGTCGAAACAAAGCTTCCTCCCTCCCTTCTTGCTGAACCGCTCGCCCGAAGCCCCGTTTCAGCTCCGGCAGCCGGAGGCCGTCTCAGGGCCAGGCCCCGCGCGTCTCCCCCTCACCTCCTGACTCCCTCCCCGGTCCCCCCGCCCCCCGACCCGGCCAGGGGCCCGGTTCTGCTCCATAGTTTCCCTCCCTCGCTTCCTTTTCTGGACTCAGCCAGCGTAGCAGCTGACAATACCTGGCTCGCCATCTTCTCGGATGCCGGTCGGCGCGAAGCGAGGACTCGGGAAAGTCCCCACCGCAATGAAAGATCGAGGATGTGGGTGGGGGGTGCGTCCGGCGCGGTCCCGCCTGCGCCGGGGAGAGCGTGGAGGCGGGGTTTGCGGGGGCCGGGCCGTGAGGGGCGGGGCCTGGGGTGCGGCCCGGCCAACGCGCCAGCGGAGGCCCAGGTGGTCTCGCGGAGAGCTGGAGGGGTGTTAAGGAGGCTGGTTGGTGGCGGCAGCTTCGTGAGCCACGTGACAGGCACCCTGCACTATATCTGTCAGGAAAGGGTTTCCCCGTGTGACTGTAGCCCAGGCAGCGTCGATAAAGCTTACAAAGGAGAGTGGTGGAAGATGAGGAGCCAGGAATTAAATTCTCTGGAAGCATGTGAGAAGCCATGAGAGGACTGCACCGTCTTTGTGCTCCTTCTACACACTTTGTGGGCACGTCTTGAGAGCGCAAGGCGAGTTAAGATGCAGCTGTTCGAGGGAGTCTCCGTCAGCTGAGCTGTTTGAAGAAGAATAAAGGGCACGCCCCAAACGGAAGCGCCTTCAGGACACTTCCCAGCGTCAACTTGAAAAAAAACGCGCAAGGGACGACCAGTGAGTTTATTCAGTGTCCTGCTGGGGACTGTGGCGTGGGAGACAGCCTCTCAGATACCTCAGAAGAGTTGTCTTGGGAGGCCAATAGATATGTGATTTGGAGGAGGGAGGTCCATGTAATCCAGCGTGTTATCTCCTAGAAGGTTATTGCTAGTCCCGAGGAACAGGTATCTTAAGTGAATGATTTTCGTGCATGGGAAGGTGTGAGAATCCAGGTTCATAAAAAAGTTTCTCTTGAAATATTTCTCACTATCTAAGGGCCTGTTTCTCCTGTTTTCCCAGAGCACGGAGTGCCACTTTCCTGATCTTCACCCTGAATTCCTTTCAGGATGCACTGTAGGTCAGCGACTGCAGTGGCCAGTGATTCAGTCCTTGCAGAATTGGATGGTGGGCAACGTCCTTCATTTTACACCAGGCTCCTATGCCAGCTGCTGCTGAAGGGTGAGTAGGATTTCTGATGGTGGTCGATAGGACATGGGGAGAGAACTTTGCGAGGAGGAGAAGCGGGCAGGGAAAAATCTCTGAAACATGGATGCATTTGATGTGTTTTAAGAGTGGACCAGAGTGTAGAGAGAGGGAGGATGAAGTATTTGCCAGTTTACTCTTAAACTCTGTTATGGATGCTGAATTTTATTAAAATGGCTCTACTGAACAGACCACTCTTCTTCCTTGCTGCGCAGTCTTTTTAATGGCTCCTTTCCCTCAGTATATACCTTAAGGGTTAGTGCTCCCAAAAAGTTTGTCCGAAGCCTTTCCTTTCACTCCACCCACTCATCTACACCATGGCTTTTAACTTCTATTTATATAAGGACCACTTCTAGATTATGAATCAGGATGGCTCCCAGTAAACTCCAGACTTGGGCACCCAACTGCCTTCTAGACCTCTGCCTCCATTAGGATATCTCACAATTATCTCAGACTCAACTTGTCCCAGACTCATCCTGTCATCCTTTTTCCTTAAAGGTACTCTTTTTTCTGTCTTTGTGTGTATCACTGAAGGACCCAGATCTAATCATCAGACTATAGAAACCTTCCCCTTCTCCTACACCTTACCATTACATGACTAAAGGCCTATTTACCACCTTTTTACCCAATAAGTATATCATATGTGCCTTTCAACAAAAAATAACAAGGCATACTAAAAGGCAAAAAACACAGTTTGAAGAGACAGAGCAAGCATTAGAACCAGACTTTGATATTGCAGTGATGTTGACATTATCAGGAATTTAAAATAACTATGATTAATATGCTGAGGGTGCTAATGGAAAAAATAGACAATATGCAAGAACAGATAGATAATGTAAGCAGAAAGATGGAAATTCTGAGAAAGAAACAAAAAGAAATGCTAGAAATTAAAATCACTGAAATGGAAATGAAGAATGCCTTTGGTGGGCTTTTTTTTTTTTTTTTTTTGCGATATGCGGGCCTCTCACTGTTGTGGCCTCTCCCGTTGCGGAGCGCAGGCTCTGGACGCGCAGGCTCAGCGGCCATGGCTCATGGGCCCAGCCACTCCGCGGCATGTGGGATCTTCCCGGACCGGGGCATGAACCCATGTCCCCTGCATCGGCAGGCGGACTCTCAACCACTGCACCACCAGGGAAGCCCTTTGTTAAAAAAAATATATATATTATTTATTTATTTATTTTGGCTGCATTGGGTCTTTGTTGCTGCACACAGGCTTTTCCCTAGTTGCGGCGAGTGGGGGCTACTCTTCATTCCAGTGCATGGGCTTCTCATTGCAGTGGCTTCTCTTGCGGAGCACAGGCTCTAGGCACACAGGCTTCAGCAGTTGCGGCACGCGGGCTCAGTAGTTGTGGCTCGTGGGGTCTAGAGTGCAGGCTCAGTAGTTGTGGTGCAAGGGCTTAGTTGCTCTGCAGCATGTGGCATCTTCCCAGATGAGGGATCGAACCCATGTCCCGTACATTGGCAGGCGGATTCTTAACCACTGAGCCACCAGGGAAGTGCCAGTGGGTTTATTTATAGATTGTACATAACTGAGGAAAAGATCTATGAGGTTGAAGATATGTCAGTTGAAACTTACTAAACTGAAAAGCAAACAGAAAAAAAAACTGAAATAAATGGAAAAGAATATCTAGGAGCTATGGGGTAACTACAAAAGGCATAACGTATACATAATGAGAATGCCAGAAGAAGGAAGAGAAAGAAACAGGAGCAATATTTAGAGCAATAATGATTGAGAATTTCCTCAAGTTAATGTCAGACACTGAACCACAGATTAAAGAAGCTCAGAGAACACCAAGGAGGCTAATGCCAAAAAACAAAACAAAAATAAACAAACGAAAAAACTACACCTAGGCATAACATATTCAAATGACAGAAAATCAAAGATGAAAAAATCTTGAAAGAAGCCAGAGGGAAAAAAGCACCTTACCAAAAGAGGAGCAAAGATAAGAATTACAACCAATTTCTCCTCAGAAATCACCTATGCAAAAACATAGTGAAGTGAAGTATATAAGTGTTGAGGGAAAAAAACCTTCCAATCTAGAATTCTGTGTCCTGTGACTTTATCCTTTAAAAGTGAAGGAGAGATAAAGACTTTCTTAGACAGAGAACCATTGAGGAAATTTGTTGCCAGAAGACCTGTCTTACAAGAAGTGTTAAAAGAAGTTCTTCAGAGAGAAGGAAAGTGAGTCAGGTCAGAAACTCAGATCCAAATAGAGAAAGGAAGGGCAATAGGGAATGAATAAGTGAAGGTAGAATAAAAACTTTTATTTTTCTTTATTGATTTAACAGATAACTGTTTGTTCAAAATAATAATAGTGGGACTTCCCTGGTGGTCCAGTGGTTAAGAATCTGCCTTCCAATGCAGGGGACACGGGTTCGATCCCTGGACAGGGAACTAAGATCCCACGTGCTGCAGGGCAGCTAAGCCCGTGTGCCACAACTAGAGAGCCTGTGAGCCTCAACCACTGAGCCCACATGTCACAACTGGAGAGCCTGTGCACTGCAGCTACTGAGCCCCCACACTCTGGAGCCCATGAGCCACAACTAGAAAGAAGCCCGTTCACCACAATGAAGAGCCTGTGTGCCGCAACAAAAGATCCCGCATGCCACAACTAAGACCCAACGCAGCTGAATAAATAAATAGTTGAAAATAACCTAGCTCCAATTCCATCTTCTCATTAAAAAAAGTAATAACAGCAAGAACATTTGATGATTATAGTTATGTATAATTGAAGTGGATGACAGCAATGATACAAGGGATTAGAGGGCGGAATTAGGATTATTTTGTTATTGTAAAGTATTAGTACTACCAAAGAATCCAATATTGCTATTTGAAGGTGAACTTGGATTAGCTGTAAATATGTATTGCAAACTCTAGGGCAACCACTAAATTTTTTTTTTTTCGGTATGCGGGCCTCTCACTGTTGTGGCCTCTCCCGTTGCGGAGCACAGGCTCCGGACGTCAGGCTCAGCGGCCATGGCTCACGGGCCTAGCCGTTCCACGGCATGTGGGATCTTCCCGGACCAGGGCACGAACCCGTGTCCCCTGCATCGGCAGGCGGACTCTCAACCACTGCGCCACCAGGGAAGCCCCCTAAATTTTTTTAAAGAAGTATATGGGAACATATGTATATGTATAACTGATTCACTTTGTTATAAAGCAGAAACTAACACACCATTGTAAAGCAATTATACTCCAATAAAGATGTAAATAAATAAAGAAGTATAGCTGATATGCTGAGAAAGAAGGAAACATGGAATCATGTAATATACTGCATTAACACCAGAGAAGGTAGAAAAGGAGAAGACAAAAACGGTAACAAAGAAGAAGGACAACGAATAGGAAACAGTAACAAATATGATAGATAGTAATCCACCTATATCAGTAATCACTTTAAATGTCGATAGTCTAGATGCACCAATTAAAAGATAGAGACTGTCAGTATGAATCAAAAAACAAGTCCCAAATATATTTTATATACAAAAACCAACTTTAAATATAAAGACACATATAGGTTAAAAGTAAAAAGATGGAGAAAGATATAACATGCTAACACTACTCCAAAGAAAGCTAGAGTAGCTGTATTAATCTCAGACAGCAGATTCAAAGCAAGAAATATTATGAGGTATAAAGAGAGGCATTACATAATGATAAAGGGGTAAAAATGTAAGAATTCTCAGCAAAATATTATCAGATTGAATTCAGTAATTAATAAAAAGAGTTATATGGCACAACCAAGGGATTTATCTCAGGTATGCAGCCTGTTTCAACATTTGAGAATCAACTAATGTAATTCATTTCATTAACAGGCTAAAGAAGAAAAATCGCACAATCATATTAATAGATGCAGGAAAAACATTTGACAAAATCCGACACCCATTCATGATGACAACTCTAAGGAAACTAGGAATGGGGGGAAAGTTCTCAACTTGATAAAGAACATCTACAACAAATCTACAGCTAACAATGTACTTAATGATAAGAAAGTATTTAGAAGCTTTCCTACTAAAATCAGGCACAAGGCAAGGCTATCCCCCCTCACCACTCCCTCTCAGTATCATACTGGAAGTCCTAGCTAACACAGTAAGACAAGAATAGAAAATAAAAGATACACTGATTGGCAAGGAAGAAATAAAGCTGTCTTTGTTCACAGATGACATGACTGTCTAAGAATCCACAAAAAACTTGTGGAACTAATAAACGACTATAGCAAGGTTGAAGGATACAAGGTGGTATACAAAAGTCAGTTGCTTTCCTATATACCAGCAATGAACAAGTGGAACTTGAAATTAAAAACAATACAATTTACATTAGCATGGGAAAAATGAAATACTTAGATATAAATTTAACAAAATATGTACCAGATCTATGAAGAAAAACTGCAAAACTGATGAAAGAAACCAAACAAGAACAAAATAAATGGAGAGATAGTCCAGATCATGGATAGGAAGACTTATTTATTTATTTGGATGTGCCGGGTCTTTAGTAGCTTCACACAGGATCTTTGTTGTGGTGTGCAGGATCTAGTTCCCTAACCAGGGATTGAACCTAGGCCCCCTGCGTTGGGAGCACGGACTGCCAGGGAAGTCCCTGGTTAGGAAGACTTGATATTGTCAAGATGTCATTTCTCCCCATCTTGATCTGTAGATTCAACCCAATTCCAATCAAAATCCCAGCAAGATATTTTTGTGGTTATTGACAAACTGACTCTAAAGTTTGTACGGAGAGGCAAAAGACCCAGATTAGTCAACTCAATATTGAAGGAAAAGAGGAAAGTTGGAGGACTGCCACCCCCCAACCTCAAGACTTACTATAAAGCTATAATAATCAAGACAGTGTGGTATTGGCAAAAGAATAGACACATCAGTGAAACAGAATAGAGAGCCCAGGCATAGACCCACATAAATAAAGTCAATGATCTTTGACAACATAGCAAAGAAAATACAATGGAGAAAATACAGTCTTTTCAAAAATGGTACTGTAACAACCGGACATTCACATGCAGAAAAATGAATCTAGACACAGACCTCACAAAAATTAAGTCATAATGGATCATAGACCTGAATGTAAAATGCAAAACTATAAAACTCCTAGAAGATAACATAGGAGAAAATCTAGATGACCTTTGGTATGGTGATGACTCTTAAAATACAATACCAAAGGCATGATCCATAAAAGGAATAATTGATAAGCTGGACTTCATTAATATAAAACAACATTTCTATTCTGTGAAAGACACTGTCAAGAGAATAGGGGAAGCCACAGATTTGGATAAAATATTAACAAAGCATATCTGATCAAGGGCCATTTTCAAAATATACAAATAACAATAAGAAAACAAAAAACCCAATTAAAAATGGGGTGAAAGGTCTGAACATATTGCTCATTAAAGAAGCATATGGCAGCTAAGCATATGAAAAGGTATTCAACATCATGTGTCATTTGGGAATTGCAAATTAAAACAATAAGGTACTACTACACACCTGTTAGAATGGCCAAAATCCAAAACACTGACATCACCAAATGCAACAGGTATTCTTATTCATTGTTGGCGGGAATGCGTAATGATACAGCCACTGTGGAAGACAGTTTGGTGATTTCTTACAAAACTAAACATATTCTTACCATGTGATCTAGCAATCCTGTTCCGTGGTATTTACCCAAAAGTTGAAAACTCATGTCCACACAAGTTTTATAGCAGCTTTACTCATAATTGCCAAAACTTGGAAGCAACTAAGATATCCTTCAGTAGGTGAATGGATAAACTGTGGTTCAGCTAGACCATGTAATATTATTGAGCACTAATAAGGAATGAGCTATTAAACCCTGAAAAGACATGGAGGAATCTTAGATGCATATTACTAAGTGAAAGAAGCCAATTCGAAAAGGCTACATACTGTGTGATTCCAACTATACATTTAACATTCTGGAAAAGAAACCTATGGAGACAGTAGAAAAATCAGTGATTGCCAGGGGTTAGTGGGGAGGGAGGGCTGAATAGGTGGAACAGAGAACATTTTTAAGGCAATGAAACTATTCTGTTATGATACTACATGGTAGATATATATCATTATACATTTGCCGAAACCTGTGGAATGAACAACACCAAGAGTGAACCTTAACATAGGAGTTTGGGTGATAATGGTGTGTCAAAGTAGTTCATCAGTGTAGCAAATGTACCAGTATTGTGGGGAACGTTGATAGTGGGAGAGGTTGTGTGTGTGCGGTAGGGAGGAGGAGGTACTCTGTATCTGTGGGAACTCTGTATTTCTACTCAGTTTTGCTGTGAACCTAAAACTGTTCTAAAAAATAAAGTGTATTAAAAAATAACAGGGCTTCCCTGGTGGCGCAGTGGTTGAGAGTCCACCTGCCGATGGAGGGGACACAGGTTCGTGCCCCGGTCTGGGAAGATCCCACATGCTGCGGAGCGGCTGGGCCCGTGAGCCGTGGCTGCTGAGCCTGCGTGTCCGGAGCCTGTGCTCCGCAACGGGAGAGGCCACAGCAGTGAGAGGCCCGTGTACCGCAAAAAAAAAAAAACAACAAAAATAATAGACAGGAATTACAAGTAGATGTTTAAGTCTCATCTACTTTCTATGAGAAGACAAAATTGATACAAGGTGAAATCAGAGGCCCTCAGTCTCATTAGAGAATTTGCTAGTGTGGACTAAATTAGAAATAGCCTGAGCAGGTAGGAGATACAGGTGATCTTTCCAGATACAGATCACAAAATGGGTATAGCAGAAAAATATAGAAGTATTGAGGAATCTCAACCTCCTGGCAGCATTTGGAAGCAGGCCCTTTGTTAAATTCTTGACCTACTGTGCTCTCCATTTCATTGAATAGAAGAGAGGAAACAATGAATGATACTGTTAACTTGTACTTAATTCTAACTCTTAAGATAATTCAGCTTATTTTTAAATTTTATTTTATTTTTATTTCTGAGATATGCATTTTAAAGTAATAACTAGAATTATGACTTATACTATTATACCAGAACATGTAAGATTTTTAGGAATTTCATCTAATGTCTGAAACATTTATATTTAAATTTATTTTTAATTCAGCTCATTTTGAACTGAAGGGCTTATTAGGTGAAAATGACCTGTCATTTTAGACTTTGTAACATGCAAGTAAGTGTACACTAGAGATAGTCAAACAGACTTCAAAAAGTTGAAGCATATTTCATAGAGCTCACAAGAAATAAAGATAAGTATTGAATGCATTGAAGGAAGAGTTCATGAAGCCATAAATGTCTGCTACATTTTGAGGGGAACTTTTTTTGTTTTTTGTTTTACCAGCTTCAGTTGACATTGCTTGGGTACATACTCCATTAGAGAGGTAGAGATAGCCCTTGCTATGGCCCCTCTGAATTGGAACAGGAAACTGAACTGCCACAGATGGGTTAAACACAGGGGAGCCAGAAGTGGTTGGTACTAATTCTATTAAATACTGAGGCTCGAAATCTACCCATCAAATCCTTTCTCTTGGGAAAGCACACATACACATAGCATACAAAGTAGATGGACACCTAGTTTGCAGCTGCAAATCTGAATTGTGTTGTGCAGTTTTTCCTGTTATTTTTCAAGACGAACACATATCACAGAATTAGGGGGTCAGAGACTCCTTGGGTGGTGCTACGATCCCAAAGAAGTAAATTTTCCTTATGTTTTTTTGTAGGTAATGTATTATAAGTTATCCATTAGTGTAAGTAACCTGAACATATCTTTTCCTGATTGGAACTGTGGAGACTCTGGAAAACCTGACAGGCTGGAGAAGTACAGGCATACCTCATTTTATTGTGCTTCACTTTATTGCATTTCACAGATACTGAATTTTTAAAAATTGAAGGTTTGTGGCAACCTTGTGCTGTCAGTTGATGGTTAGCATTTTTTAGTGATAAAGTTAGGTATGTACTTTTTTAAAGACATAATGCTATTGTACACTTAATAGACTACAGTGTAGTATAAACATAACTTTTATATGCACTGGGAAACCAAAAAAAAAAAAAAAAAAACCTCATGTGACTCACTTTATTGCCACATTCACTTTATTGCAGTGGTCTGGAACCAAACCTGCAATGTCTCTGAGGTATGCCTGTACAAGGGATAGTTTCATGATTAAATGTAACAGGAAGTTAAAATGGAACTTTTCATTTTGTCTCAGTTTTGGCTAAAAACTCCAAGGCCAAGCAATATAGGTGCCAAAATTACCCTCACATTCTAAAGCAAGGTACTAGAGTACCTTATGTAGGACATGCTAAGAGACATCTTCTGTCAGCATTAGCTCATCTCCTATCTCTCAGCTATATAAGGGAGGGTAGAGAATCCATGGGGAAGGGCAGAAATGGTTTGGAGGGAGAATTTCTTTGGAGAGAGTTGTCAGTGTGCTGTATATGCCCCTCCTACTTCCTGGTAAGTATGTTGGGAGCGCTTCCCCCTCATCTGAAGCCAAGAGAAGAAAAACACTCAAAAAGCTTGAAGTATTTTCTCTGAAACGTGGAAGATGCAAGGTCTGTTACCTGAAATAAATTTAAGGCTGGTGGCAGAATGAAGTAGAGCAGAGTTTAGTGGGGACAAGGACACAAGTGTGTTTCCCATGGACCAAAGGTGGAAACTGCAAAGGGATACAATTGTAGATTATTTTAAAAGGAGCTTCATCACAGAAATCCATCTGGAGAGGTAAGGTGACCCTTGTGGAAGCAAGGGGTTGAAGGCAGCGTCTTAGTTGTCCAGTTGTAGAAAGAATCATCCCTATAAAGGAGTTGCAGGTAGGAGATCCCTACTGGGTCAGAGGATTCTTTGTGAAACCCACAGAAATTCCCCACTCAAGAAGGAATTCTGTATCTAAAAGATGCTGCACCCAAAGGACACCAATATCAGATTGCAACAGTATTGGTTGTATAAAATGTAGTCTTTTCCTCTAAATTTCTCCTCTTTTCCAGGCTGGACAATTGAGGGGGCTTGAAGCAGTAGCTAGCAAGAAGTGGGAGGAGATGGAGCACAGAAGGGAGAAGAAGTAAGTCCCTCACTCCTTCTCTACTGTGGACTTAATTTCCTGTAGCAGTAATGGCAGTCAAGCCAGTGGCGGTGTCCTCTGTCCAGGGGTGGAATTGATGGTTCAGTCTGCGGCATCTTGAACCTGAGGTCAAGAAAAATGGTGATCAGATCAGTTCTGCTGCCTGGGTTTGGACATAATTTCAAGCTATAAATCTCTGAAAGTGTTTTCTAGTCCTCTTGATAGTTCTAGGACTTGCCCAATAATAAATTCCTTATCATTATAAATTAGCCAGAATTGATTCCTGTGACTTGCAATGAAGTCAGTCAAAAGCAGTATCAGGAATTTTGCAAGAAAACAGACCATCAGGGGAATGGGTCAGTCTGGGATTAATTATCTGACCTGTTGAGGCTGAAAGCAGTGAAAATCCAGTTGATATTAAGGAGTAGATTATCTCTAGGTATGCAGGGGTGGAACAGTTAATAGAAAATCAACTCTGATTTACTGGAAATAAGTAAGAAAGTATTAAAGGCAAAGCCTTAGGGACCACAAGATTTTTGCTGTAGAAGAGTGTTAAAGTACATGAGCCATTCAAAGCCTGTGGCGGGTAGATGGTTGCTTCCGAAAGTGCTGGACATTTTAATGAAAGAGAATGGTAAATTCTGCTGCTCAATGATGTCAAGGCTCTAGTTCAACTTCTCTGCCAGTCTCGTCTTTCCCATCATGGTTGCAAGATGGCTGCTGCAGCTCCAGACTGTTATGTCCTTACATGACAGTATCCAAAGGCAGGAAGGAAAGGGTCTTTTCTCCGCTCCCCACTTTTTTTCTTTTAAAAAAATTGAAGTATAGGGAATTCCCTGGCGGTCCAGTGGTTAGGACTCTGTGCTTCCACTTCAGGGGACAAGGGTTCCATCCCTGGTTGGGGAACTAAGATCCTGCAAGCTGCGTGGCATGGCCTAAATAAATAAATAAAAATAAAAATTGAAGTATAGTTGATTCACAATGTTGTGTTAGCTTCCGGTATACAGCAAAGTGATTCAGTTATACATATATATACATATTATTTTTTGTATTCTTTTCCATTATGGTTTATTACAGGATATTGAATATAGTTCCCTGTGCTATACAGTAGGTCCTTGTTGATTATTTTACATATAGTAGTTTGTATCTGCTATTTCAAACTGCTACTTTATCTCTTCCCCACACCCTTTCTCCTTTGGTAACCATAAGTTTGTTTTCTATGTCTGTGTTTCTGTTTCATAAATAAGTTCATTTGTGTCATATTTTAGATTCCACACATAAGTGATATCATATGGTATTTGTCTTTCTCTTTCTGACTTACTTCACTTAATATGATAATCTCTAAGTCCATCCATGTTGCTGCAAATGGCATTATTTCATTCTTTTTTATGGCTAAGTAGTACTCCATTGTATATATGTAGTGGAATATATATATATATATATATATATATATATATGTAGTGGAATTGCTGGGTCATATGGTAGTTCTATTTTTAGTTTTTTAAGGAACCTCTATACTGTTCTCCATAGTGGCTGTATCAATTTACATTCCCACCAACAGTGCAGGAGGGTTCCCTTTTCTCCACATTCTCTCCAGCATTTATTGTTTGTATATATATATATATATATTTTTTTTTTTTTTTTGGTGGTATGTGGGCCTCTCAGTATTGTGGCCTCTCCTGTTGCAGAGCACAGGCTCCGGACATGCAGGCTCAGTGGCCATAGCTCACGGGCCCAGCTGTTCTGCGGCATGTGGGAACTTCCCGGACTGGGGCACGAACCCATGTCCCCCGCATCAGCAGGTGGACTCTCAACCACTGCGCCACCAGGGAAGCCCGTCTGTAGATTTTTTGATGGCCATTCTGACTGGTGTGAGGTGATACCTCATTGTAGTTTTGATTTGCATTTCTCTAATGATTAGTGATGTTGAGTATTCTTTCATGTGTTTGTTGGCAATCTGTATATCTTCTTTGGAGAAATGTCTATTTAGGTCTTCTGGACCTAAATTTTTGGATTGGGTTGTTTGGTTTTTTTTTTGATATTGAGCTGCATGAGCTGCTTGTAAATTTTGGAGATTAATCCTTTGTCAGTTGCTTCATTTGCAAATATTTTCTCCCATTCTGAGGGTTGTCTTTTCGTCTTGTTTATGGTTTCCTTTGCTGTGAAAAAGCTTTTAAGTTTCATTAGGTCCCATTTGTTTATTTTTGGGTTTATTTCCATTACTCTAGGAGGTGGGTCAAAAAGGACCTTGCTGTGATTTATGTCATAGAGTGTTCTGCCTATGTTTTCCTCTAAGAGTTTTATAGTGTCTGGCCTTACATTTAGGTCTTTAATCCATTTTGAGTTTATATTTGTGTATGGTGTTAGGGAGTGTTCTAATTTCATTCTTTTACATGTAGCTGTCCAGTTGTCCCAGCACCACTTATGGAAGAGGCTATCTTTTCTCCATTGTATGTTCTTGCCTACCTTGTCATAAATTAGGTGACCATATGTGCGTGGGTTTATCTCTGGGCTTTCTATCCTGTTCCATTGATCTATATTTCTGTTTTTGTGTCAGTACCATACTGTCTTGATTACTATAGCTTTGTAGTATAGTCTGAAGTCAGGGAGCCTGCTTTCTCCAGCTCCATTTTTCCTTCTAAAGATTGCTTTGTCTATTCCTGGTCTTTTGTGTTTCCATACAAACTTTGAAATTTTTTGTTCTAGTTCTGTGAAAAATGCCATTGGTAGTTTGATAGGGATTGCATTGAATCTATAGATTGCTTTGGGTAGTATAGTCATTTTCACAAGGTTGATTCTTCCATTCCAAGAACATGGTATATCTCTCCATCTGTTTGTATCATCTTTAATTTCTTTCATCAGTGTCTTATAGTTTTCTGCATACAGGTCTTTTGTCTTGTTAGGTAGGTTTATTCCTAGGTATTTTATTCTTTTTGTTGCAGTGGTGCATGGGAGTGTTTCCTTAATTTCTCTTTCAGATGTTTCATCATTAGTGTATAGGAATGCAAGAGATTTCTGTGCGTTAATATTGTATCCTGCTCCTTTACCAAATTCATTGATTAGTTCTAGTAGTTTTCTGGTAGCATCTTCAGGATTCTCTACATATACAGTATCATGTCATCTGCAAACAGTTACAGTTTTACTTCTTCTTTTCCAACTTCTATTCCTTTTATTTCTTTTTCTTCTCTGATTGCTGTGGCTAAAACTTCCAAAACTATGTTCAGTAATAGTGGTGAGAGTGGACAACCTTGTCTTGTTACTGATCTTAGTGGAAATGGTTTCAGTTTTTCACCATTGAGAATGATGTTGGCTGTGGGTTTGTCATATATGGCCTTTATTATGTTGAGGTAAGTTCCCTCTATGCCTCCTTTCTGGAGGGTTTTTATCATAAATGAGTGTTGAATTTTGTCAAAAACTTTTTCTGAATCCATTGAGGCGATCATATGTTTTTTTTCCTTCCATTTGTTAATATGGTGTATAACATTGATTGATTTGCGTATATTGAAGAATCCTTGCATTCCTGGGATAAACGCCACTTGATCATGGTGCATGATCCTCTTAATGTGCTGTTGGATTCTGTTTGCTAGTATTTCGTTGAGGATTTTTGCCTCTATGTTCATCAGTGATACTGGTCTGTAGTTTTCTTCTTTTGTGACATCTTTGTCTGGTTTTGGTATCAGAGTGATGGTGGGCTCGTAGAATGAGTTTGGGAGTGTTTCTCTCTCTGCTGTATTTTGGAAGAGTTTGAGAAGGATAGGTCTTAGCTCTTCTCTAAATGTTTGTTGGAATTCGCCTGTGAAGCCATCTCTTCCTGGGCTTTTGTTTGTTGGAAGATTTTTAATTACAGTCTCAATTTCAGTGCTTGTGAATGGTCTGTTCATATTTTCTATTTCTTCCTGGTTCAGTCTCGGAGGGTTGTGCTTTTCTAAAAATTTGTCAGTTTCTTCCAGGTTGTCCATTTTATTGGCATAGAGTTGCCTGTAGTAATCTCTCACGATCCTTTGTATTTCTGCAGTGTCACTTGTTACTTCTCCTTTTTCATTTCTAATTCTATTGTTTTGAGTCTTTTCCTTTTTTTCTTGATGAGTCTGGCTAATGGTTTATCAATTTTGTTTATCTTCTCAAAGAACCAATTTTACTTTTATTGACCTTTGCAATCGTTTCCTGCATTTCTTTTTCATTTACTTCTGATCTGATCTTTATGATTTCTTTCCTTCTGCCAACTTGGGGTTTTTTTGTTCTTCTTTCTCTGATTGCTTTAGTGTAAGGTTAGGTTGTTTATTTGAGATGTTTTTTGTTTCTTGAGGTAGGATTGTATTGCTATAAACTTGCTTGTTAGAACTGCTTTTGTTGCATCCCATAGGTTTTGGGTCGTTGTGTTTTCATTGTCATTTGTTTCTCGGTATTTTTTGATTTTCTGTTTGATTTCTTCAGTGACCTCTTGGTTATTAAGTAGTGTATTGTTTAGCCTCCATGTGTTTGTATTTTTTACAGATTTTTTTCTTGTAATTGATATCTAGTCTCATAGCATTGTGGTCTGAAAAGATACTTGATACGATTTCAATTTTCTTAAATTTACCAAAGCTTGATGTGTGGCCCAAGATATGATCTATCCTGGAGACTGTTCCCTGAGCCCTTGAGGAGAAAGTGTATTCTGTTTTTTTTTTTTGGATGGAATGTCCTATAAATATTAATTAAGTCCATCTTGTTTAATGTATCATTTAAAGCTTGTGTTTCCTTATTTATTTTCATTTTCATGATTTGTCCATTGGTGAAAGTGGGGTGTTAAAGTCCCCTACTATGATTGTGTTACTGTCAATTTCCCCTTTAATGGCTGTTAGAATTTGCCTTATATATTGAGGTGCTCATATGTTGGGTACATAAATATTTAGGATTGTTATATCTTCTTCTTGGATTGATCCCTTGATCATTATGTAGTGTCCTTCTTTGTTTCTTGTAATAGTCATTATTTTAAAGTCTATTTTGTCTGATATGAGAATTGCTACTCCATCTTTCTTTTGATTCCCATTTGCATGGAATATCTTTTTCCATCCCCTCACTTTCAGTCTGTATGTGTCCCTAGGTCTGAAGTGGGTTTCTTGTAGACAGCATATTTATGGGTCTTGTTTTTGTATCCATTCAGCCATTTTATGTGTTTTGGTGGGAGCATTTAATCCATTTACACTTAAGGTAATTATCAATA
Source organism: Orcinus orca (assembly GCF_937001465.1). Classification (NCBI taxonomy): domain Eukaryota; kingdom Metazoa; phylum Chordata; class Mammalia; order Artiodactyla; family Delphinidae; genus Orcinus; species Orcinus orca. The sequence goes on from NC_064562.1 coordinate 19,169,966, forward strand.
TGTATGTTCCTATTACCATTTTCTTAAGTGTTCTTTTCTTTTTATTGAACGTCTTTTTTTTTTTTTTTTTTTTTTTTTTTTTGCTGTACACGGGCCTCTCACTGTTGTGGCCTCTCCCGTTGCGGAGCACAGGCTCTGGACGCGCAGGCTCAGCGGCCATGGCTCACGGGCCCAGCCGGTCCACGGCATGTGGGATCTTCCCGGACCGGGGCACGAACCTGTGTCCCCTGCATCGGCAGGCGGACTCTCAACCACTGCGCCGCCAGGGAAGCCCTGAACGTCTTTTTTTTACATTGCAGTTAACACTTTTGCAAATTAGGGAGTTCATATGAGTAGAGATATTTTCTCAGATTTCTTACCCAGGAAGTATCCTTGGTTCTCACACCATGGACCTATTTTCTTCTTTTGCAACATTTGTTCTCTGCTTCAAAGTCCTGTCATTTAACTATGTACTTTCCCCCTTTCACTTCTTTTTGTTGCCTTTTTGCATCTCTTCTGTGTAACACTGTTCCTGGTGTTTTGGCCTTTGCTTCTATTGATCAACACTGTGGTTGATTATTTTAACCAAAATCATTGATCCTAGTCTTACCCACTCCCCAATTACCAGGGATCCCCTGATTGGGACATTTTTATAAATCATTTCTCAGGGTCTATGCCAAGAGAGCACAATGTAGCTAAAATTGTAGACTTGAATCACTTGTAAGACAACCATGACAAAGCAAGAGAATGAGGCAGTTGGGGAACCCTTTAAGTATCTGTTACCTGCCACTCACTACTCACATCTCCATGGTTTTCACCTGAGTCTGATAATGAAGGGCCTGGAGTGGGCATTCTGTGTCAGTCGCAGACCACAGTGATTCCAGACTCAGGGCCATATTGTACTATATTGAACCTGACATTATACTCTAGAAACCTCTCTTGCTATGGAGCAGCCCCAACTGAGTTAACAATTTGTGAAGGGGAAAATATGTGTCAGTTTATATCACCACTCTATGTTGGAACAGTGTATGTCCATGTACATTATGGAAATAGAGTAGGAAGTTTTCTTTTTTGCAAATGGCCACTATTTAATCTTTTAAGGACATTGAGTACTTCTGATGATGTGGAAAGTGTCAGAAAAGACACACTGGTTAGTTTTCAACATCAAATGAAAATAGAATCATCATAAAGGTTTTTCAAACTGCTCACTCATCTCTTTGGTAATTTACCTTTTTCTTTGGTACATTACGTCAAATGCCTCATTAACTTTGTCAAAAGCAAGGGTATGGGACGCCAGTGCATCCAGATCGAATTTCTTATTCTTGTAGTCAGCAACCAGCTTTGGGACAGAATCGATACCTTTCCAATCTGTAATTGGCCAAAATACCAAATAAAGACATGGTGCTTGACATGAAAAGGTAGTTTAACCAGTGTTTGTCGAATGAATGAAATTATCAGGTCAGATTTGGGTTGCTTCAAATAGCTTATCCCCCTTGCCATCTCTAATTTTTTGTACTTCTATCTATTAAATTTTTTTTCTTCAAAAGAAAAATTCAAGATTATTTTCTATTTCTAGATAAGGAAGTATCTCAATTTGATCGCTGTCTACCTTTTGTTCCCCTATGTTGGTCCATTTTAATGCAAACTGAATTTCAATTTGCAAATTATAGTTATCCTTCTATAAAGAAACTCTGTTTACTTTCAAGTAACTAATAGAATAAATAGCTTTCAGGTAGTCTTCATATATGTTCTAGGCACTCAATATTTAAAAAATAAATTATTTTCCTTTCCTTTCAATAATCCTAATTATGATAATTTGAGTACTACTATGAAGAAAATTAAAAGAAAAAAAAAACTGACCACCAAAGCTTGTTCCATTTAGAGTACGGCCCATTATTAGCTCCATTGCAGAAACACTCAATCCGTTGTCACCAACGTTTACTCCAATGATGTACATACTCCCCAACCAACTGTTATGCTGTCAAGGGCTGCTCTCTGGAAGGTCAAACAAAAAGATTAGCTGAGTAAGTAGAAGAGTAGAACATGAATTCCAATGTGGGTTTGTACAATAGTTTAGGGAAATTTTACACAACTCTGCATAAAAGATAATGGCTAATGAGGTTGTTATTGTAGATTGAGACTTGAGGTACCAGTGTTCTGTTTCAGATAGAATATCCAATAAAATTTTGAATGTCATCAAAAAAGATATTGAAAAGAAACCAAACATATTTTACTCTGTTTAATACCACACTTATGCTGAACCCAGAATGCATCTCATTGTATATCAAGAAAAATATACATACATGAAGGTAAAGAAAGATCTATAGAAGATATTATAAACTCTAGTCAACAAGTTTTTGACCAGGTACAATGGTATATATGAAGATATTTGCAATTCCAGGGACAAAGGATCAAAATTAAGTCACGAACAGAGGGTGAATAAGTATTCACTAGAGTCTAAAAATGAGGCATATACTGTAAACTTAGCAGATCTCAATGTAGGATAATTTAAAAGAAATGCTATTTAAAACAGAAGGCAAAACGGTTAAACAGAAAATAACAGTGGCTGCTGCTCATCAAACATTTCATCTGCTTCCCTATATTTTTTAGCTCTCTTGCAGTTAAGTAGAGTCATATGACTAGTTCTGGGCTATGGGCAGGAGTGACGTGTGCCATTTCCTAGCCAAAATAGAAAAGCCAGTGTACATCCCGCCAGCTGTCCCTTCTACTCTAGCAACCAAGAGGACCTCATGTTGAGATTGTAAAGCCACAAATTTGAACTTCCTTGATTGCTGAATCACTACATGGAAGACAGGGGCCCAGGGGATTTGCATTGATCTTTGCATGAGAGAAAGAGAAAATATTATCTTAACCTACTGCAGGTTTGGAGTTAATATAAAAATGCCAAGATTGAAAATGTAAATAAGTTTAAGAAAGATATAAACTTGTGGATGGCCATTCCACATAGAAGCCCTATGTTATAGTTGAACATTTAAAATCTTTTGAGACTAATATTATACAAGAAAAATATAAACTTATCCCATATTGTTTGCCATAGCCAGTGGTTAACTTTGTTCTCACCTGTTGAGGCAACTTTTACTTCTACAGAAGTCCCAATAGGAATACCATTCCTGTTCATCACTGATCATTATATGAAAGAAGCAATCTGAAGTACAGTAAACTCTTTCCCTCTTCTCTCTGTCTGTCTTACTAGGGATGGGCAATGCAATGACCTAGAACTTTTAGAATGTGTTTTGAAATCTTTATTTGAATATGTATTTATAGTTTTGAGAATTTCTAACATTTCTAAATAGCAACTCTTCTAGTTTCTATACTTCTTATATGGCAGAAATATTTTTGTTTAATGTATATTGTACAGAGAGATCCACAGAGAGAGGTAAAGAGCACAGGCACTGCTTGCAACCTTAAGGTAGCTGCCTACATTACTCCTGGTTTGTTTGTTTTTTTTTAATTTAATGTTTTTCCTATTGCCCTTCTCTACATTTCTGAGCTTTGCTCCAAGCAGGGAATTAACCTCCATAATTATAACTTAGTTAAATGGGTATTATATGCAAATACAGGGTTTTATTTGGCAGCCTCTGATAACTTTTGATGAGAATTTTTAATTCTCAAAATCTTATAAAATTGTCCATTACTGTAAATTTCTAATTGTTCTGTTGGGTTCTTTAGACTGCTTTAGAGCATTAGTGGTCATTGAAATTAAGTTCATTCCCATTACTGGAATCTCCTCCACAACGTAGAAATTAAGCTTTCCCTAGTTATGGAAGCTTTTGGTGGAAGGGTAGTTAGCCCATCTTTTTGTGATTACACCCATCTCTTTTTATCTGGGTTCTCTAGTGTAATTCTATTCCATAATTTAAAATACGTTTCTTGGTGTAATAAATAAGTTAATAATAGAACCTGCCAAGTTTTGCATCAGTGGTTCTCAGCTTGAGAACCAATGCATGAGAATATCCTGGGTATGGGTCAATTCACTGATACTGGAAAACAACAACTCCCCAGGTACTTCTGAAGTATAGCCAGTTTTGAGAATCTCTATACTAGAAAAATAAGTGGGCTGAATTTCAGTGTTTGTGAAACATATGAGCTGTGGGAAGTGGAGGGAGGGATGTGGCACATTGAAGGCCACAGGTGCCAAGGACAATTGAAAAAGCAAGGCCTGAAGCTTTGGATGCAGGGAAGCAGTGCAGTACAAGGGGTCCTCACTGCACGAATGTCAGTAATAGCCACCATTTATCGAGTGCTTATTACCTGACGGATCCTCTTTTAAGCAGTTGCACTATTATAATGAAGCCATTCTAAGAGGAAAGACCCAGGAAGGGCAGCCTTCCCAGTCTCCATTCTCTTCTGTCATATCATGTTGTGTCAGGTAAGAACCGAGGGGCAAATTGCCAAAGCCTGCTCCTGGGAGGTTGAAGTACAGAATTTCATTCTGTGTACCCTCTCTAGAGGAGAGTTTTAGGAGCCAGGCTGAGTGAAGGGGTAAATAAAAGGGAATAGTGTCATAACTACTTCACAGCTCTCACTAATGAACTAAGAAGCCTCCATTGGCAGAAAAGTTAGCTGATGAATTCTTTGGTCATCTTGTTAAAAAAAACAAAACAAAACTCTACCTAGTGGCTTTGAGCAAAGATGCATTAGGTGAATATTTGCTGGAGACTAAGGCTGCGTGCTCTGGAGGCTAACTTCTCCCTATGTTGCCTGTGCAGTTGGCTCTTTACCCCATTTTCTGGAGCAGAACAGACAGGACTGGCTATGTGGGCCTGCAACCAGTGCAGTTGCCCAGGGCCCTGCACTCAGAAGGGCCCTCCTTTCCTGTCCTGAGAGGGAAGAAATCTGAATGATACAAAATTGTAGTGTTTAGGAAAAAAAGATTGAGTTTTCAATTTTGCAGCTTGTTGACTTTTTTAATTGAAAATTTCACATATGTAATTTGGACCTAATTCTGCAGCCTGATTATTGAGATCTGATGGACAGAACTGGCTTGTTTGTAGGTTGCTAACATCTCCTTGCTCTACTTTAAGATGAGAGTGGATACCTCTGGCTGTTAGGGGTGACTCCATTCACCCTGTCTATTCCCTCCTCTAAATCTGCCTTTTCTGTTTTTTTTCCTCACTTCTCATAGGCACAATTCTTTGAAAGTTTTTATTTCTAAGTTTTCTCTTAATTTTTTGCTGACTTTCATGTGAAAGAATAAACAAATATTAATAACACATTAATATTAAATAGTAATTATTAATATTTATTAATAAGTAAAAATTAATTATATGTATGTAACATATAATGATATCTAATATAGTATTAATAACTATTCTTAAACATAACTTATACATGTATATAAATATTAAAATTTAATAAGTATATTAAGATGCACATATTATAAATGTTAATAAGCAATATTTATTATATCCTACTATAAAAAATATACACACCATGATTTTAGCTCCACCTACACAGTCAAAGGCAAAATCCACACCTCCATTGGTCATTTCAACAATGACCTCCTGAATGGGTTTATCTAGGTCTCTAGGATTGAGGCAGTTGGTGGCTCCAAGGGCTCTGGCCTTTGTAAACTTCTCACTTTTGATGTCAATAACTATGATTCTGGAAGCTTCTGCTGCTTTATAACCGATTACAGCTGAAAGACCGACACCTCCTAGGCCAAAGGTGGCACATGTAGAACCAGGTGTGACCTGCAGGCAAGAAAATTATACATTAACTTCTCAAGCAGCTGGTCCCACTTTTGTTTTGTTTTTTTTCTTGACCACTCCGTGCTGCATGCGGGATCTTAGTTCCCTGATCAGGGATAGAATGCGTGCCCCCTGCATGGGAAGCACAGAGTCTTAACCACTGGACCACCAGGAGTCCCTGGTCCCACTTTGTAAAATAGGGACCGAGTGAGGTGGGGGCAGGACCATATAAATAAAGACTGCCTGTCATAAAACTAAATGATATAGCTAAATGGGGGCAATTTGCCAACATGAAAATGGATGAATCACTGGCTAAATCTGCAGAAACACTTGAAGGCCATTAGATATTCAGCTCATAACGAACAAACCCAAGTGAAAATCATTCTCTTGTCTTCCTTTTCCCTTTGGTGTTATGAGAACAAAAACTGAAGCCCACACATTTTAATGGGTTTATTGGTTTCTTTTTAAAATAGATCAAAGTGAGAGAGTAGCACTGACATATATACACTACCGAATAATGTAAAACAGATAGCTAGTGGGAAGCAGCCGCATGGCACAGGGAGATCAGCTCCATGCTTTGTGACCATCTAGAGAGGTGGGATAGGGAAGGTGGGAGGGAGATGCAAGAGGGAGGGGATATGGGGATATATGTATACGTATAGCTGATTCACTTTGTTATAAAGCAGAAACTAACACACCATTGTAAAGCAATTATACTCCAATAAAGATGTTAAAAAAAAAAAAGATCACAAGCCCCAGTGTTCATTGCAGCACTATTTACAATACCCAAGACATGGAAGCAACCTAAATGTCCATTGACAAATGAATGGATAAAGAAGATGTGGTACATATATACAATGGAATAATTATTCAGCAATAAAAAAGAATGAAATAATGCCATTTGCAGCAACATGGATAGACCTAAAGATGATCATACTAAGTGAAGTAAGTCAAAGACAAATATCATATGATATCACTTATATGTGGAATCTAAAAAAAAAATGATAAAAATGAACTTATTTACAAAATAGAAATAGACTCACAGACTTCAAAAACAAACTTATGGTTACCAAGGGAGGGGGGGAGGGATAAATTAGGAGTTTGGGATTAACATACATACACTACTAGATATAAAATAAATATATTTCCTTCAATTAAAATATAACCAATACCTCTAGGCCCAACTTAAATCACACTCTCCCCATGAAATGTTTCTTGATTCTTCAATTAGAAATTAGTGCCCACCCCTTTGCTTTTTTTATATCATATAATTTATAATTATTCTTGATTGATTTTGTTTGCATACACGTGCTTCTTTAAAAGACTGCAAAATCTTTGAAGGCATATAATCTCTCACATTGCTATCAAGGAGTGTTCTTATCTTTTGTCTTTGATAAATGTTTGTTACATTGAATTAAAAAGAAACATAATATATAAGATGATAAGGAAAGCTGCTGTAGCTGGAATATGTTATTTTGTAGAGTGGTATAGTGGCAAAAAAATTACTATACAGAGAGATGCTCAATTAATATTTTCTAATGGTGATGAGAAACTGTTAGAATTAAAGCATAAACAAAAGGGAAAGAGAAAATGTGTCCAAGGGAAGTACTGATATATTCTAAACTGGAAACAAAACTATTAAGGAACAGAGAGAATGCATGTATTTTACTTTAACTTATGTGTGATATTAGGCATGCATATGCTGACTTTTGCTACTCAGGGAAAATAGAATATCTATTTTGCAAATATTCAGAATAATGTTCTATATATACTATGTTCTATTGACTATGATACTGTGGCATATTTAATATATTTCCAAATATATTTCTGTGGAGACTGTATTATAAAGTTTGCCGTAAGTCTCATTGAAAGTAACATGCATTTTTCTCATTGAAGCAATGTTGTACACAGTAGTTGTACATAGCTCACAACAGTGTATAAATTGAATACACTGCACCAGTTATGTTATACAACTGGACATCTGTGTGTAAAAGTGCATTTAATTGCACTTCTGAGTGGAGGTTATTATAAAGTACCCCCCACTTAAAAATAGGGCTATAAATAGTTGATGATTATCTATCTGCAGACAACACTGTTACAGGACATTTTTATGCTTCCAAAGATCTCTATGAAATGTGATTAATTTGGCAGTAAAGGATACAAATAGGTTAAAAAGAACCCGGAGTTCTGGTGATACTGGGGGAGTGGTCCTCAATAATTAATCAGAATTTTTGCATCACTTTTCTTCCCAGAAGTAAATTAAACATTATTAAAGCTCTTGCCTTTTGACTAGAATTACTGACACTTCACTTCTCTTAACTTGTTCCTATCAGATTTATTTCTCTTCTTTGAGCGTGAGGTGGTTTAGCTATTCCTCAGTAGCAGGAAGAGCAGATTCTGGGAGTTTAGGTAAGTTCTGACTAGATTTAAAAGAAAACTGTGGCTGAATCTCTAGTGTTAATATCCCTGAAGAAAGACTAGAACAGTAGAAGGTGACAGTCAGCATGGAGTCCAGAAAAGGGCGGGGTGGGGTGTGGTGGCAAAGAGCAGTAATTTTTCCCTGTGTCTCCAGTGTTATCTCGAGGAAACTACGCCTTGACTGGAGGGTCACATCAGCTCTGAACTCCACCCAACTAGCAACACCCTTCCTCCAGGAGCCTTCCGATTGTAGTTTGACCTCCCATATAGTTTTACATTTTTGTTAATGAATAAATGAATGAATGAACTTTTAGAGGGAGATAATACACTAAGAGCCAAGAGTAGCATTCCTATGGCTGATGTAATTCTCAACGAAAAGTCATATCTCGATATTCTGGCTACTAGATCAGCCTCTTATTTTGGTTAGTTTGACTTTGTTTCCTTGGCACTGAACAACTCTAAGTAATCTGATAAAAAAGAATATTTGGATTGCAAGGCTGAGGACCAAGCCTCACCAAGGTGTTTTAGGTGTTTCACATGAACCTGGCTTTATTCATTCATTTGCTGACAAATTATCAAGCTCATATTATGTGCCAGGCACAGGGCTAGGCTCTGGCGCTATCACAATGAACAAGAGAGAATTCTTGCCCTTACAGAGCAAATCATCTAATAGGAAGGAGAAATAAATGGGAAATTTCTTCATAGTGTGATAAGAAGGAAGACAGGGTTAAATACAGAAACTTTAGGGGAAAGTGGGAGGGAGGGATACCTCATGCATGCCTGGGAGGGTGGAGTAGGCTTCCAACAGGAAGCGATAAATAAATGGAGTCAGCCAGAAGAAGTGGGGGAGCTTTCCAGGCAGTGTTGGTGGGAGCCAGGTGTGAAAAGTCCAGAGGCGCAGTCCAGAGCCCAGAGACTGAGGGTCAGGCCCAGGGGAGCAGTGAGCCACAAAAGGAAGAAGGAGAAAGAATGACTATAGCGTATTGAAGGAAAAGGGGAATAATTAAAGGGGAATAAAAACTTTAGATTTTTTGTTTAGGAAGATCACTCTGGTTGCACTTTGCAGTTTAGAGTCAAGGGGAAAAGATTGATGTCAAGGAGGTTCAAATAAGGAGGTTGTTTGAAGCGTCCAAGTGATACTGACATCTCTCTAATCTCTCAGTTGAAGAGCTTTGTAAAAGCTAAATTCTAACATGGAATTCCAGGGACGCATCTTACCATCATCAGGGCTGCCATCTGAGACCTTCCCCTGAAGCCACAAAGGCACAGGGTGAGAAGCAGAGATGAATTACTACAGTTTGAGAGAGAGGAATCTGCTGTGTCAGGGAGAAAGTAGGGTAGCTCTATGGAGATGGGTGGAGGTTTCTGTTGTCTCTTGACTGGGTCTGCTGTCCCAGGACGAGCATTCGCATTTAGGGGACATATTTATCAGGCTATATTTAAATCAGGGACAGTCTATAATCTAACATACGAGTAAAGGAAAAGAAATGAACATGAACTGGGTGCCAGCTATATGCTAGCCTCTGGGCCAGATGTCTTACATATGTAATATGATTTAATTATCCCCACAACTATTTGTAGTAGATATTATGGTAGAGAGATAGGAATAGAGAGGTTAAATAACTTGCCTAAAATCACAGAGGTAATAAATGGCAGAGCCAGGTTTTGAAGATAAATCTGGTTGCTTTATCATGCTGCCTCCTAGTAATGTCTATTTTACACAACCTGGTGATTAAGTATTTTACCTTGGCAATGTTGACTACAGCACCATAGCCAGTTGAAAATGCACATCCAAGCAGACAAACTCTCTCTAAACTGGCATCATCATCAACTTTGGCAAGGTTAACATCTGACACTACAGTGTACTGACTGAAGGTACTGGTTCCCATGAAATGGTAAATTGGTCTTCCTCTGCAGGTAAACCTGCTAGTTTTGTCTTCCATTAATTTTTGATCACCCATAGGAGTTTTGAAATGCCTAGGGGAAAAAGATACAAAAAAAGAGAAAGTAGATGGACCACTGATTACTTTCCTGAAGAAAAAAATTAGGCGTTATGTATTCGTTATGATAATTTTATTAGATGGAAAAATTGAAAAAAAATGGCTTGAGAATTTTCACCTAAATATATAGTCAGAAGTGGTCTAAAGGTAATAATGATAATAATAATACACTTTTGACTGTATACTTCTTATGTGCCAGAAACTCTTTTAAGGGCTTTACATGTATTTCTTTAAAAAATTGTATTATGGAAAACTCAAGCACATATAAAAGTAGAAAGAATAGCAAAATGAATCCTCATGTAACCATCTCCAAGCTTTGGCAATTATCAATTCATGACTGATCTAGTTTCATCTATTACCTACCTGCTTCCCCAACACCAGCACCTATCCTCCCCACTTTGGACTATTTTGAAGTAAATCCTAGACATCGCTATTTCATCTGTAAATATTTCAGTATGTGTCTCTAAAAGATAAAGATTCTTTTAGTTCCACACATTGCATTTGGTTGATATGTCTCTTAAGTCTCTTTTAATTTATAGGTTCTCACCCCACCCCTTGTTTTTTCCCTGCCATTTATTTGTTGAAGAAACAGTCATTTGGCCTACAGAATTTTCTTCACTCTAGATTTTTCTGATTACACTCTTGTAACCTGGTTTAACATGTTTCTCCATCACTGTATTTCCTCTAAACTAGTATTTTTGATCTAAATGCTTGATCTGATTCAGGTTTTATGTTTTTGTAGGAATATTGCTAAAATAGTGTTGTGTATTTTCATCTGGAGGCATATAATACCTTATCTCTATTTTTGTGACGTTAGAGAGAATTGATGGTCATTGTCAAAATCTATTATTAAAGGTTTGCAAAAGGGTGTGTTCATTCTTTGAATATCTACAAAACCCTGTGAAGTAGGCATTGTTATTGTCCCCATTTTATAGATGAGGAAATTGAGGCACAGTAATCTATGTAAGAGTAGTAAAATTTTAGCTTCTAAAATAACTAGTTTCAATTAGAATTAAGCATAAACAGATCTTTCTATAGTCTCAGTAGAGAATAAGGCAATTAAAAATTTTGACTCTGGAGCCAGACGGCCTAGGTTCAAAATCTAGCTCCAGGACTTACATCTATGTGGTCTTGGAATAAATTACTGTGACTCATTGCATTCCTCTCTCATCCTCTGTAGAAGTAGCTATTATTCTGAATGTGGCATTTATCATTCCCTTTACTACATACACATGAACCATAAACAATATATGGTATTGTTATTGTATATGACTAAATTTATCTGTGAGAAACTTGCTTCTTTCCCTTAACATTATCTGTGTGAGATTATTCTATGTTGATACATTTAGAGCAAGTTTAGCCATTCTCATTGTTATACAGTATATTTAGAGCAAGTTTAGCCATTCTCATTGTTATATAGTAATTCCATTGTGTTACTACATAGCAATTTGTTAATCTATTTCTTATTGAAGGACATTTACCCTATTTTCAATTGCTTGTTATTACAGTGTTGCAATGATCATTATGGTGCATGTCTGTTTGGGTGATTTTACAAGTTTCTTGTACACATCTAGAATTGGTGGGTACAAAGTATCCACCTCTTCAACTCCATTTAGGTATGCCAATGTACTGCCCAAAATATTTGTAACAATTTATACTCTTACTAATAGTTTATAGAGCTTACTTGATTTTTCCACAAAAATTTGCGTGTGAACTCAGACAGAACTTGCATTTTCCACATTGAGGTGTGTAGAGTGGAATTACTTTGTCACCTAGAAAAGAAGGCCATGTGTTAGATGTTGCCTAAGATGTTACTTATAGTTTCTACCAGGTGAATTGGTGGAAAACACCATTCTTTATGGTATACATTTTATGTTCAGTAGGAAGTATAGGTGGCTACAGTATTTTATTAACCTGCAGGATTGCTGATTCTCCCAAGTATTGTATATATTGTCTTTTTTCTTTTTCGTTTTCTCTCTGCTGGGCAGTCAAGCAACACATCTGTATTATACCATCAGGTGCAGAGTCCTTTGTGAGACTCTGCTGTCATTGCAACACTCTGCATTATGACTATTATTTATTACATAATGACTTTATTTATTACATTTCTAAACATCCTGCATGGAACAGAACATCCTTATGTAATAGGGGAGGTGGGCAATAGGCTAGATATGGAGAGTAAACTATATATCATCTTCATGTTTCATTTAGTTCACTCTCAAATTCTACATTTTCTACTTTTTATTCAATTTCAGTAATGATTTCTATCCTCTGATGACCAAGGTCCAATAATGATGATTAACATTTGTTCAGCATTTAGTATGTGTCAGTCACCATTCTAACGGCTTGCATGTATTATCTCATTTAATTCTCAGGACAACCCTTTGAGATGGGTACTGTTATTGTCCCTGTTAGAAAATGGAAATCTGAGCTGAGTCACAGAAAAGTGACTTAACTGGTTAAGGTCACACAGCCAGTAAGTGGTAGAGCTGGGACTACATTGGCCAGACTTGTTTGTGGATGCCAAATTTTGGAGAGCCATTTGTTTCTATAATCTTGTTTTGAATGGAAAGATACTAATATACTTCTCAGTTCGGAGCATCCTCATTAAAGGAAGAAAGAATGATACGGTTCATCCTCTCTGATAAGTGACAATTGCATAGCTCATATTGCAGTATTTGATGGATCTGTTACAAAATGTAAAGTAAATAATTCGACTGTTGGCATGCTTCATACACGTTTATCTTACAAACTTCCAAGAAGACATTTAAGCTAACATTGACATATGCATAATATTTCTCGCTTAAGCTACCTATAAGTCATCATTCTTTAAATTCTTTATAATATTAAAATAGTTTTCTGTTTTATTTAGAGGAGGTTGTTTTAAATTGTCATCTGTTCCCCCTTGGAAGCTCAGTGTAAGCTCACCTTGTAGCTTTGCATCATAGGACAGTTTCGCAGTGCTATATGTAAATAAAGTGACTGTATTTCGCAGATTTTATTAGACAGTTCTTTTTTTTTTTTCATTTCCCAGACCAGGGATCGAACTTGCACCCCCTGCAGTGGAAGTGTGGAGTCTTAACCACTGGACTGCCAGGGAAGTCCCTAGGCAGCTCTGATTGGAAATATTGTGTCTCATTGCTAGACTCTGATAGACTGTGTGCTTCAGTTTTGCTTTGGAAAAGATGGTCCCCTTATGTAAACAGAGATCAATTATAGCATGCAAAGCCAGGACTGTATCAGGAATTATCCCTGAAATATCCTGACATTTCCATTTAATTGGAATCAGAAATTTAAATACCTGGTTTGAAGTTGGTCACTCTTGGCCCAACACTTTCCACGATTCCTGCAGCCTCATGGCCAAGGATCACTGGGAAAAAAGCCCCTCAAATTGAAGATGGATGACATGGGCATCAGTATGGCACAAGGTGGTGGCGATTATCTACAAAGCAACCGCAGGCTTGAGTCCTGTTTCTGTAATTATATCATTGGGGTTGTTAGGAGGATAATTTTAGGCCCAATGACACCTTGAAACTTAACAACACTCATTGAGCTCAATAAAAGAATTGCATTTTGAAAAAAAAAAGAACAATTAAAAATATGTTGCGATATAGTCTTTCCTCTTAATGCATCTTTATTTTCTTCCTTTCACTGTCACTGAAAAAATCACACAAAGAGAGAATTGGCAGTCACTGTCTCTAGGAGAGGAGAAATCAAAGGTAACAGAAAAGTTAAACTCTGTTAGAGGGAGTGGAGGGGGAACACAGGTTTCTAGGGCTTGTTCAAATTTTGTTGAAGCGACATGAAATACAATAGAGGTAATAAAACTTTTATAGTTAAAAGAGAGATATCAAATAAGGGATTGTCTTAATTAATTACGAAGTGTCCCAGTATTATTTTTCAGCATTCTGTTCATGAGGATAACTCATTCATTCTCATGCATAAACTCTTACTGTGGTTGGTGATCCTGAGGAAAAGTATAAGCCAGGTCAGCTGCGGAGAAAATGGAGAAATTGACTCAACTTGTCACCTGTGATCCCTCTCTGCTCAGTGCCATGTCTTCTCCCTGCTGTCTCACTTCTGTCCCCTCCTCTGGGCACCCAGGACCCTTAGCATCAGATCTTTCCTTGTTTTGAACCAAACTCTCAATCTTTCTTTTAATAACACTTTTCAATAAATGGCAACTGGAAAACAAAAAGAAAACCTACCTAATTCTAATCTAAAATGAATTCCTTTGTCTGATTCTTACAATTTACCCCTCCTGGGGATAATACCTGTTTTTAATGTGAACCTAAATATGTAATTCCCCCACAGTGAAAACTCCTGGGACTCCCAGTTATACTACATAGGCTTGACCTGACCGAAGCCAAGTCTGCATTTGGTGTCTTGCCTGTCCCGCCCTGGGAAGGTTCACACACACCTGAATTCGAACTTCATGAGCCTTGAGGGGAGCTCCCTCAACCTCTTCAACGCTGAGGGGTTTGTTTGCTTTCCAGGCGATAGCTGCTTTGCATTTAATAACCTGAGAAAGAGGGAGAGGGGGAAAGGATAGGAGGGAGGAAGAGAGAAGGAGAGAGAAAGAAAGAATATCATGGAAAAAAAATGAACGAACATGTTGATACTATTATTTTATGAAAGAGAGTTTTGGAGTTTGTGGCTGGATGTTATATATAATTATATTATTCTAAAGACAAGGGGCCTTAATTGAAAATAAGAAGTCAAATTCTACATTGTAGTCATTGCACTTTTAATTTTCAAAAAGAACAGGTGTATTAAAGTTCACCCTATTATAAACCTTGATTTTTTTCTCTCCAGAATAAAGAGGATAAATTTATAGGATTTGGGCATGGTAGATGACCAATATGTGTTTGTTGATCGAACCATTTGTTATCAGCTCTGCATTACCTGAATCCTTATTGCTAGAGCAGATGTGTTTTACATCTTCGCTGCTCAAAATGTGGACCTCCCTGCCACCAGCAGTTATTGACATCACCTGAGAATTTGCTAGAGCTATAAGCCCTAGTAGTTTGTATCCCTTAATTTCCCTCACTTATTTCTCTCATCTTCCCAACTCCCCACCCCCACACCCTGGGCAATCACCTGTTCTCTGTATCTATGATTTTGTTTCTGTTTTGTTATGTTTGTTCATCTGTTTTTGCTTTTTAGAGTCCACATATAAGTGAAATCATACAATATTTGTCTTTCTCTGTATGACTTACTTCACTTAGCTTAATACCCTCTAGGTCTACCGATGTTGTCACAAATGGCAAGATTTCATTCTTTTTTATGACTGAGTAATATTTCATTGTGAGTGTGTATGTACATGTGTGTGTATATATATATATTTTTAATTAATTTATTTATTTTTGGCTGCATTGGGTCTTCGTTGCTGTGTGCAGGCTTTCTCTAGTTGCGGCAAGCGGGAGCTACTCTTTGTTGCAGTGCGGGGGCTTCTCATTGCGGTGGCTTCTCTTGTTGTGGAGCACGGCCTCTAGGTACGTGGGCTTCAGTAGTTGTGGCTCATGGGCTCTAGTGCACAGGCTCAGTAGTTGTGGCTCACGGGCTTAGTTGCTCCGAGGCATGTGGGATCTTCCCGGACCAGGGCTCGAACCCATGTCCCCTGCATTGGCAGGTGGATTCTCAACCACTGCACCACCAGGAAAGTACCTATATGAGTATATATATACCACATCTTCTTTATCCATACATCTGTTGATGAGGACTTAGCTTTTGATCAACTTTAAACTGCTGCTTTCTGAGAGTAATTCCCAAGGACGCTTCTTTTAGCAACTGTATAAAGACACACACACACAAAACAAGAATTGAACAAAGAAACAGTATATTTGCTTACTTTGCCCTTGGTGCCCATTTTCTTTGGGAAGCTTGCCTTGGAAGTTTCTTTCTGATTTAAGAAGTTCTTCTTCTTCTATCCAGGGTGCTCTGTGTCCTGTGTAGAATTGTCTTTGAATAAATACCATTTCTGCTCTTCTGTTCTCCAATTATTTTCTCTCCTTTTTTGTTGCTGTAATCTGCAACTTTGCCCATCTCTCTCCACATCATCATTTGTGGTGTCATATTTCAGGTGCAAACCCTCATTGCTTCCAACTATTTGGGGATTTCTGTTTACTTGTTTTTTTCTTTTTTTATTGCAAAATATAAGATAACAGAGTAAAGGTCATTAAACCTATCAGATAAGTTAACAAATAATTATAAAGTGAAGGACATTTCCACTGACCCAGAATCCCTCCTATATCCATCCTTCTCTTTCACAATCCTAATAATAATTTCCTTGCATTTCTTTTATGATTTATGCTTCTCTATACAATATAGTTTAGTTTTACTGATTAAAAGCTTTATACAAATGGAGTCATAGTGTATGTGTTCTTTCATGTCTTTTTTTCCTCTCAACTCTATTTTTGTGAGATGCATCCACATTGCCTGTGGCTGTACTTTATTTTCATTACCGTAGAGTATTCCATTGTATGAATTGACCACATTTTTTTTCATCCATTTTCTGTTTTGTGATGAATCAGAATTGCATAACAAGTCTTTTCATGTATATCCTGTTGTACTTGTGCTTTTCCTTAGGGAAAATTCAGGGCTTATATGCAGCTAACATACCCTATTAAGGTGATGCCAATTGTTAAAATATTGAAATACTTCTGATCCTGTTGGTAAAAAGCCATAGTATTCTATTATCTCCTCCAGACTTTAACTAATATTTTATTATTGAATATTTAAGTTGTTCTGTTACACTTTTCTTTTTTTTTTTTGCGGTACGCGGACCTCTCACTGTTGTGGCCTCTCCCGTTGCGGAGCACAGGCTCCGGACGCGCAGTTATTTCAGTTATTGTATTCAGTTATGACTGGTTCCTTTTATATTTTCTAGTTCCTTGTTAAAATGCTCATTATGTTCATTGATTCTTTTCCTGAATTCAGTTAGCATTCTTATTACAAATGCTTTGAACTCTTTATCTGGTAAATTATTTGTGTTTCATTAATTGCTTTTTCAGGGGTTTTCTCTTGTTCTTTCATTTGAAATAAATTCCTCTGTCTTTTCATTTTGCTTAACTTTCTTGTCTCTATGATATTGTGTGAAACAGTTACCTATTCTGGTCTTGAAGGGGTGTGCTTGTGTGGAAACATCCCTATACAGTCTGTGTGTGCCCAGTGGCTTTGCAGGGAGAGCTGTATCTGACATGAGCATGAGTCATATCTTCCCCCAGGGTGTGCTGACAGCTATCACCTTGGTAGGAGGTGGGGCTGGAGATAGAGGGGCTAGTGCCAGAGCCAGGTGTGAGCTGGGGCTTCTCTACTTCTCAGTGGCCAACAGGACTTTTTTGGGAGTGGGGGTCAGGTCCTTAGTTGCTGGAGCAAAAGCTGTAAGGGTCGGATCTGAGCTGGTTCCAATCCCTCTAATTGTGTGCTTTGCCCCCTCCCAGCGCCTGCACCCTCGCCCCAGAGGGGAGCAGTGCTTGAGCAAGAGAGGCTGGTGTGGACGTTCAGCATGGTTCAGGGAATGGGCTGTGGCAGTCCTGGACCCAGTCAGAGTTCTAGATCTGCTGCTTCCATGGGCGCCAGCAATGGCCACCCTCACCCTGTTATGATGCCATGTTGGGTCCGAGTCGGCTCCATCCTGCACAACTCTGCACTCCCCCGGTTCCATCAGCCCTTGCGCTAGGGTGGAGCTGTGCCATGGAACAAGAGGGCCTGGAGCGGACACTTGGCTCGGGTTGGGGCTCAGGCTGGGGCGCGTGCTGGGGCAGTTGTAGGGAACTTGTCAGAGTCCCAGACAATCTCATTTTGCTTCCTCTGCCTTGTTTCAGGAGTGAGCAAGTGTGTGCACACATTCTTCATGAGCATAGTCTAGGTTTCTTACAGCTCCACTGTCAGTCCCACTGGTTTTCAAACCAGCCAAGGGGACTTACCCCCCCCCCCAAGCTGGGGTGCCCGATATGTGGCTCGCACGGCTCAGTCCCCAGGGAGGATCTCTGAACCCATGTAATCCTCCCCCTCTTCTGTGTCCCCTCCTAGATGTGCAGGTCCTGACCTGACCACTTCTCTTCCCTTCCTACCTGATTCTGTGTGGGTCTTTCGTACAGCCTTGGCTGTACAAGAGTCTGTTCGCCAGTCTCCAGTTTTCAATGAGAATTGCTCCACGTGTAGATGCATTTTTGATGTGTTTTTCTGGGACAGTGAGCTCCGTGTCCTCCTACTCTGCCATCTTGATCCCTCTCCTGAAAAAGTGTTATTTTAGAATCTGGCTACAGTTTGTGACAACTGGCCAAGGGAAAACGAAAGTTTCAGATTGGTATGGGGAAAATGCCTTAATGGTGTGGGTGGTAACGTAGGGCAAGGGTTCTGGTTAGAGCTTAGGTGGAAGACGTATAGACAAATAAGAATTATATTAGTGTAAG
This sequence comes from Orcinus orca, assembly GCF_937001465.1. Lineage (NCBI taxonomy): Eukaryota > Metazoa > Chordata > Mammalia > Artiodactyla > Delphinidae > Orcinus > Orcinus orca. Next base: position 19,188,491 of record NC_064562.1, read on the forward strand.
TAATAAAATAGGAGGAATTTTGGGTCTTTCGCTTGTGGGTGGGTACAACAGAAATACCAGTTCTTGGAGAAAGAGTGTAGAGAAGGGCAAGAATCGGCTTGTATGAGATATGAGTGAGAAAAGAGACAGCTCATGTAAAATTCCATGAGTGGGGGTGGCCAGAGGACATGAGGGCAGCAGAGCCTAACATTAAACTTAATGTTGTCAGTTCATGTCACACTGTACTATAATCTATCTTTCCTAAATCATCAGCAAAGTCTGCTACCCACTGGGGCTTTGTGTTGGTAGTGCTTTGGGAACTACAGGAAGAGGGAAAGTGCAGCATATAGTGAAGTAGCCCAGATAACAGTAGCTCCAGGAAGACAACTGACCAGTGGGATGATTCAAAAACGATTCAGCAGGAGCAGGAATTCAGACCACATGAATGTTAGCTCCTGGGGATGCTCAGAAAACATGGAGGGAGTATGTACTTCAGTAATTGTCATGGGGACCCCAGCCATTTTTTTGGAGGGGGGATAGTGAATGAAAGGTGGGGACACACATGCACGACAAATATCTGGATTACACAGGTAGAATCCGAGGTTTCTTTTTCTACCAAAGAAGTCTTTTGTTTTTATTTTAAGTTAAATCTTGTCATGATTTTAAGCAATATAAACGAGGCAGTGCTCCATGGGTTCTGCTGTTTGCTAGAGTTCTCTCTCTGTTTTGTTAATACAGTTTCATTTATTATCAAAATATTTTCAGAGGGGTTAAGAAAATGTGAAGAAATGGAAAATATTTCTAAAGAGACAAAGGGAAAGCTCTTTATGAAAGTTTCTTTAGAGAGGCCCTTTAACTCCCGTCCTCACTTCCTGCAATCCCAGGTCTGCATCTGTCTCCTTTTGTGTCCTCCTCAAATATTTACAATATACAAGTACCTTTGAAAAACCCCACTCCAGAGGTCTTACTCCTGGTTCTATTCTTCTTTTAAAAAATCATCAGGGAGAAAGGATTGTCTCCATGCTGTCTTCTGTGTTTTATACCAGCCCATTCTCTTTGGCCATGGAAACCAATGGTAGGCAGTTTTCTCTAGTAATGTTTTTCTCTAGTAATGTTCAAAGTATAAGGAGAACATTAGAATAACTTGCCTGTGATGGACTTAGTGACTGTCCCATTGTCTACTGCTGTAAACCAGAGCAATTTTCAGTTAAAAGCATTTGTAGGATTTAGACTCTTCTGTTTCACTTATTTTCATTTTTTAAAAAGTAACACATACATACGGTAAAAATTTAAACTGCACAAGTGAAAACCGACATCGTAGTCTCCAGTCTTCCTTACCCCACCCTAGAGACAATTACTCTTGTCAATATCTTTCAGAGATATCTTTCAGAGATATAACCCCTTTAAAAATACAAAGCCTGCATATTTTTTACCCTGTCGTAGGCCTTGCTTTTTTACTTAACAATAGATTCTGGAGATTTCTCATTTTAGTACATGTAGCATTCTATCATTTTGTTTAATAGTTACATAGTATTCTGTTGTATAAATATATCATAATTTATTTAACCAGTCCCCTGGACACCGATAGACATTTAGGTTGTTTCCTGTTTTTATGATTTTTTTCTCCCTGACATGAAAAACAACAATGCAATGAATATTTTGGGCACACATGGGCTGTGTTAGCCAGAATTTCTAAAGTGGCTCCCCAAAGTTGTCCTATCCTAGTCCTCAGACACTGAATATGTCAACTTATCATGCCTGTGAATACATTACATGGAAAGAAGAGGGGCTTTGCAGATGTAATTAAGGTTACTAATCAATTAACATTAAAATAGGAGATTATCTTGGATTATTTAGGTGGACCAAAAGTTCATGAAAGGAGCCCTTGAAAGGAGACGAGAGGAAAGCAGATGAGAAAGATATAGTGATTCAAAGGACAGGAAGGATTTGATGTGTCACTGCTGCTTTGAAGCTGGAAGGGGGTGAAGGAGCCCCATGAGAAGGAATGTGAGCAGCTTCAAGGAGCTAAGGGCAGCAGCCCCAGCTGACAGCCCATCAGCTGAGGTTGAGAACTCCAGTCCTACAACCTCAAGGGTCATAAGCCCTATATATTATCATACTTTTAAGTCTTTGCTAATCTCTTAGGTAAACGGTGTTTTTCCACTATATTTTTTAAAAATTTTATTTTATTGAAGTATAGTTGATTTACAATGTTGTGTTAATTTCTACTGTACAGCAAAGTGATTCATTTACACACACACACACACACACACACACACATATATATATATATATATATTCTTTCTCATATTCTTTTCCACTATGGTTTATCACAGGATATTGAAATATAGTTTGGTGTGCTATATAATAGGACCTTGTTGTTTATCCATTCTATATATAATAGTTTGCATGTGCTAATCCCAAACTCCCAATCCATCCCTCCCCCACTTATTTATTTAACATTTGAGGGTTTGAGGTTGGGCATCTGCTCACATGCTTAAAAGCATTTGTGTGTGTGTGTATATATCTGTATCTATCTCTCTATATATTTCCCTCCAAACTAGATATGTATTTTCTTTGCCAATTTTTGTAAATTGCTTTTAAATTGCTTTTAAAGAATTCTTTATATAGTGAGGAAATTTGCCTATTGTCATATTGTTTTGTTGATTTTTGGGGGGATATTTTTTATATATGGAATTTTAAAAAACTTTTCAAATTTATCTATATGTTATTTTATATCTTACGGATTTTTGTATTGGTTAAAATTTCCTTTCCTTCTCTGAATTTTAAAAAACTTTTCAAATTTATCTATATGTTATTTTACATCTTATGGATTTTTGTATTGGTTAAAATTTCCTTTCCTTCTCCTTTCCTTCCTTTCCTTCCATCCCTACAGTGTTCTCTTATGGTACTTTATAGCACATGTGTGATTTCACTTTTCACATTTAATTCTTGGATTCATATAGCATTTTTTTTTTGTATAAAGAATGCAATAGCAACTCAACTTACCTTTTTTCCCCAGATAACTATCCAGTTGTTTCAACATCATATATTGAATAATCAATGTTTCCCTCTCAAATTTGAAAGGTAAACCTAATCCTATAGTACATTCCTGTATATATTTGGTCCAGTTCTGGACTCCTTCCCTATTTGGTTCCACTGATGTGTTCAACTATTGATCATATGCTTCATTTAAATAATTGTTCAACAGTTTCCCTTGGTTGACCTTTTTTTGGGAAATTTTTGTCTCGTTTGCACTTTCAGGTTCAGTTTCAGTTTCAGTGCATTCTATTTTTTGTTCACAGGGAGATCTGCTCTGTGCTTTGTGACCACCTGGAGGGGTGGGATGGGGAGGGTGGGAGGGAGGGAGACGCAAGAGGGAAGTGATATGGGAACATATGTATAACTGATTCACTTTGTTATAAAGCAGAAACTAACACACCATTGTAAAGCAATTATACTCCAATAAAGATGTAAAAAAAACAAAACAAAACAAAAGACTACTGAAGAGGGCAGGATGGGTTCAGAAGAGACGGTTGTAAAACCACAGTGTGACTGATCAAAGGTCTCACTTTGTGCTTCATTGGAGCTTGTGGGTGGGAGTGTGGAGGAGAAGGACCAATTATAGAAATGAAGGAATTGGAACACCGGAAGGAAAAGGATAACGTCTCCTATTATAATTGAGACCTTAATTTATTTCACATTAGGGCTTTATAGTTGTGTTATTGGTACAAGTCATAGTCCCATTTTTTGTTGTAAATCAGCCAGATAAAGTGGAGACTCTCAAAGCAGTGGATAAGAAAGAGCTCAAAGCTGGAATCCTGGCTCTGTCCCCACCCCTCCTTCTTAGCTGTGTGACCTGGGGGTAAATTATCCTTCCAAGTCTCAGTTTCTTCATCTCTAAAATGGGCACGCATTCGGCACACATGTGCACACACACGCACACATACAGAACTAAGTCAAGAATTGAAATCTATTGAATTTGCCCATGTAAAAGGGGGATTATTGGAAGAATACCATAAAATTGCTTGTAACGTTATTGTAGGAAGTACAGTCAGACCTAACGAATCTAGAAATCCATCAAGCAGCCTTTGTCTTCATCTCTCTACTTTGATTCATTGTGTGCATAGCTGCATTTTCCTATTACTCTTTGCAGACAGGCTTTCTCTTATTCGTCATGATCGCATGGTTAAAATGGCCACCAGCCCTGAGCCCCTCCAGCCTTTCCGGTTTCCACCATCCCCTGCCTTGCTCAGTCTCTCTGTATCTTGTTCAAATGCACGGATGAGAGATTCAGATTTGTAGCTTATCAGATAATGGGTGGAGATGTCTTTGAGTTAGTGTCCAAATCTCATTGTATGAGTTGTGAATCTGTGGGTAGACCGTGGATGGGGTTAGCCAAATGGACTTCTGTGCACTCAGCAGGGGGTATAGACCAGAGAAGACTCTCTGAAAAGAGGGCATGGATTGCACAGGCAAGGTAACTGTGCAAGAAAATGACTCTCTGTAATCCATTAATAAGCAGTACTTATTCATCATTGTTAAAATTAAATAATGGCAATTTAAAAAACCTGAACGAGAAGTCAGGCGAACTACCTTCTGGGCTGGTAGCCTCTTATTAGAATTACCTGGGGGAGATTTAAAAACTCTCATGACCAGACTGCACTCCACACCAATTAAATCACAAATTCAAAATGTCTGAGGATGGGACTCAGTTATCAGCATTTTTCAAAGCTCCCGGGTGATTTCAAATATATAAGCAAGGTTGAGAAAAACTGTTGAAGTCTGTGTTCCTACTTAGCCGTTTGAACAGTCGCTGCACCTTATTGGATTTCAATCTTCTCATCTGTAAAATAACAGGTATCCCTAAGTCCCTTCCAGCTCTAACCTGAATTCCAAGGATTCAGACTTGATTTATCTATAATCAAACAAATTTCATACAACATACAGTCAGCCTTCCTTATCTGTGGGTTCTGCATGCACGGATACAACCAGCAAGGGATTGAAATTATTTTTAAAAATTCCAGAAAGTCCCCAAAAGCAAAACTTGAATTTGCTGCATGCTGGCAACTATGTACATGTCATTTACATTGTATTTACAACAATTTACATAGCATTTATCTTGTATTAGCTATTTTAAGTAACCTAGAGATGATTTAAAGTATACGGGAGAGGGCTTCCCTGGTGGCGCAGTGGTTGAGAGTCCGCCTGCCGATGCAGGGGACGTGGGTTCGTGACCCGGTCCGGGAAGATCCCACATGCCGTGGAGCGGCTGGGCCTGTGAGCCATGGCCGCTGAGCCTGCGCGTCCGGAGCCTGTGCTCCGCAACGAGAGAGGCCACAGCAGTGAGAGGCCCGCGTACCGCAAAAAAAAAAAAAAAAAAGTATACGGGAGAATGTGTGTAGGTTATATGCAAATACCACAGCATTTTATATAAGGGACTTGAGCATCCTAGGATTTTGATATGGAGTGGGCGTGGTCTTAGTACCAATCCCCTGCAGATATAGAGGGACGACTGTATTTCAAGATAACTTAAATATCATGCGGAATATCATAAAGAAAGTTGAAAGTACAGATTAAAATATGGTTTGTGGGTAGAAACTTCTTTTAATTAGTAAATAGTAATAGTTATAAATAGGTATCCTTTGGGTATGTAGCCTATGCCATACCTCCCTAAACTTTTCTCTGGCTAGATTTAAAGATGGATGGAAATTTTTAATAAAAAAGGAATAGGAGAGTGTATAGTTTTCTTTTTGAATTGAACATTGTGAAAATGATGTATAACTTACAGTGAACAGCTCTGAATTTTGCTGTGGAAATGTTGTGGATTTTTTTTTTTTTACCTTTAGGCGAACTTTATGTGAACTTCCTTTGCTTTTGGTGGAGCCACTTCTACCTTCTCAATGGAAAATGGGCCACCAGGCTTCCAGAGTATGGCTGCTCTGCACCTGATAACCTGGGAAAAAGAATATGGGGGCAGAAAAGGAAACTCTTAGGCTTGGGAGTTGGAGTAATCCTGTATTCATGATTATTTGAAGGTTGAATCCAATTCTTCTGCACTCAAGCCAAAAAAAACAAAAAAGAAACCATCGCTTAAATATACGCTGAATGTAGCCTCTTGAACCTCAATTCAACTTTTCTTGTACTATCAGTCTCTGTATTCAAATTAGTCTTGCAATTCTAACTATATTTACATAATGCTACACAACCAAGAGGATAGATGTCATACTTTTGATCTTACCATGAATGAAGTTGTCCAGTGTCAGGGTAGAAATGACTTTGCAGTGTAGGAGGTTTTTTGTGATCTTAGGTATGGGAGAGAATCAATTTTGGGGTGGAGGCAGGGTTGGAGACCATCTAGTGGCAATTCATCAAATGGTGGTGGTCCCTGGCAGACTGAGATTGACGAGGTTGTTGGTGGTAAGGTAGTTCTTAGGGGTTCTGATTTCAGCCCACCACTGTTCTCATTATAAATTCTCTTCTTATGTGGTCTCACCTATTTTTATAGATTCAGCTACTACCTTTATGTAGATGACGTTCACAGTCTGTATCTATGGATAGACTTGTCCCTAAGCTTTAGATTCTATTCATCAGCTACTGGAATGTCCTACAGGTACCTCAAATTCCACATGGTAAAACATATACACACCATTATTTCTTTCTTCTGCCACCACCCTCCCCCTGCCCAGTGGTGGACCTAACACGCAATCTGTTCTTTACTCTTTACTTTATTCTCTGTTTCAGTGAGTGGCCATGTAACCTACTCACTCATCCAAGAAAGAAACCTGGGAAATAGCCTTAATTTTTCTCTTTCCCTCAGTCTCCACAATCTAAAAGTTTCTGTTATCTGTCCCTTCTTCTCCATTCCTGCTGCTACTGTGTGGTCCAGTCCTCATTACCTTTCACCTGGCTTGGGTTCATCACCTTCAAGTCCATCTTCTATAGAATTGCTATCTCAACTATAATTCTGATCATGCTCTTTCCCTACCTAAAAATGATATTGCCACCAATTGTTTATCAGAATCTGTCGACATGGTCTACGAGGCTCTCCATGATCTTCTTCCTGTTATTCTCTCCAACCTTATTTCTGGTCACTTCCAGGCACAAAAAATATTCTGGAGATTCTCCTCATGTTGTTTCATCTGCCTGTACAATTGTCTCCTCCTTTACCTGGTGAATTCTTACATCTGTAAGTTTCCTCTTAGATGTCACCTTCTCTGTGAAGCCAGGCTAAGTTAGGAGCACTTTCTCTCTCTTTTTTTATTATTCTTGCACACTCTTATGATTACTATGTCTCTCTGTGAGATCCTTGAAGGAGGGGGTATATCTTTGACTCTGGAAAGTTTGATGTAGGAGGGTTTGATATATTGCCTATTAAAGGACTGAAAAAACTGAGGAAAGGCAAAGCACATTAAGGGAATAAAAGAAAAGGGGAAGGAGAAGGAGAGGTATTAAGATTAAGACTCTCTCCCACTTTAGGAGTATAGAAACTACTTGGGCAATGAGGTGTTGGTAAATAGACAAGCGCACAGATTGACACAATTATGATATGACATAAAGAAGACCATACTTACTTTCTCTGTAGTACTCATGCTGATTTTCTCCGTGTTCTTCTGGCCACAGATGAATATATTGAGAAAGGGAGATTCTGGTTACAACTTTCAAAGTCCAAGAGAGTAAACATCACTGTTTGATCAAGAGGCTGGGTCCTGAGCTTTGTGTATAATCAGGAAATTAACACACCCGATGCTTGGAAGCTCAGATTTTCCTGTTCCTTAAGGGAGGTTCCTAAGTATGATATGAAATAGACTTAGCTCAGTGAAAATGCACAAAAGGTGAATTTGTGTAAACTTTTTTTTCTTCTCTCAATCATGAAGTTCTTTTGGTCTTTTAAATGTCCAAGTTTAAAATTTCTCATAGCGTGTATAGAATTGTGTCTATGTTGTTTTTCAAATGCAGATATGATCTCTGTAACTCTAAACTTGAGTAATCCATTTGATTTTCCAAGCATGTGTCACATTTTCGAGGAATTAGCATGTTACTAGACAGTTTTATCTAGTAGTTTAGCATAAGCTCCTCACCTCTTGGTATTCTGAGCTGGTCACTCAGAGAAATTGAAACCAGTTTCTGTAAGAAGTCTAACAATCAGGATTTGGATTTGACCAAATCTCTGTATGTGGATTAAGAGAGTCTTGACCAGGACCCTGATGAACATGGGGACAAGGAAATACATTCCCAATGAAAGGCAACACCAGTGGGAAAGTTTTAGCTAGAGGGGAAGAGAAGAAGATTAAATGCTCTTTCTGTGTCATGATATGAGCATATGATTTTTCTTCCTTAGCCTGTTGGATTATGGTGGATTATATCGACTACTTTTCAAATGTTGAACCAGCTTTACATACCTGGAACACATTCTACTTGGTGTACTAGTTTTCTTTCTTTGCACTGTCTCTGCCTGATTTTGTTTTCATAGTAATACTAATTTCATCAAATTATTTCCTCTTCTATTTTCTGTGAGGGGTTGTGTAGAATTGGTGTTAATTCTTTAAATGTTTGGGTGAATTCTTCAGTGAAACCATCTGGGTCTACAGATTTCTAATTTGGGATGTTTAAAATTTTACATTGTGAGTTCAGTTACCTTCATATTTGTGGGGCTATGTAAGTGATCTGTTTCATATTTAGTGAGTTGTGGTAGTTTGTGGTTTTGAGCAATTACTCCATTTTATCTGAGTTGTCAAATTTATGTGTGTAGAGTTGTTAATAGTATTCTCGTATTACTCTTTTGATGTTTGCAGTGTCAGTAGTTATATACTCTGTATTATTCCTGCTTATTGGTAATTTGTATGTTCTTCCTGTTTTTCTTTGTCAGTGTTGCCAGAGGTTTGTTAATTTTATTGATCTTTTCAAAGAACAAGCTCTGTTTCATTGATTTTTCTCTATTTTTTTCTTTTCAATTTTGCCGATTTTTGCTATTAACTTACTTTGTTCTGTTTGTTTTTAGTTTATCGTGCTCTTTTATTTCTGGGGTCATGAAGCGTGAATGTGCATTATTGATTTGCAGTTTTTCCTCTTTTTTAATGTAAGCATTTGGTACCATAGATCAGATTCAGTGCAGCCTTAGCTGTGTCACACAAATTTTGGTATGTTTTTCATTTTCATTCAGGTATATGTATTTTTTAAACTTTCCCTTGAATCTTCTTCTTTGACCTCCAGATTATTTAGAAGTGTGTTGTTTAGCTTCCAGGTGCTTAGAGATTTTCCTTTTATTTCTGTCATTGATGTTTATGATTTCTGTTATTGATTTCTAGTTCAGTTCCATTGTGATCAGATAACAAACTGTATGATTTCAATTCTTTTTCCTTTGCTGAGATTTGTTTAATAGCCCAGGATATGATCTATCTTGGAATATGTTTCATGGGCACTTGAAATGAATGTGTATTCTGCTGCTTTTGGGTGGAATGTTCAATAAATGTCTCTTAGGTTCGATTAATTGATGGTGTTATAAGTTCTTCTATACCTTTGCCTTCTTTCTAATTTGTCTATCAGTTTTTCAGACAGGGATTTTGAAGTCTTTAGCTAAAATTGTTCATTTGTCTACTTTTCCTTTCAGTTCTATCAGCTTTTGCCTCACGAATCTGTAGCTCTGGGTGCATACACATTTAGGGTTGCTGTTTCCTCTTGGTGGATTGCCCTTTTATCATTATATCATATTCTGCTCTGCCTCTGACAATTTTATTTTCTCTGAAGTCCACTTTATCTGATATTAATATAGTCACTCTTTATTTTGATTAATGTTTGCATGATATATATTCTTTACCTCTTTCCTTTCAACCTGCCTATATATAAAGTGACTTTCTTATAGACAGCGTACATTTGAGTCATGATTTTAAATCTACTCTACCAATTTCTGTCTTTTTAAAAAAACAACTTTACTGAGATATAATTGACTTAATATACAATTCACCCGTTTAAATCGTACAATTCAGTTTTTTTGTAGATTCACAGATATGTGCAACTATCACCGCAATCAATTTTAAAATACTTTCATCACCTCAGAAAGAAACCCATACCTCTCTATTCCTTTCTCATCAACGCCCCCCACCCCAAACCACCACCCTGGCCCAATGCAACCATTCGTCTACCTTTTGTCTGTATAGATTTACCTATTCTGGATGTTTTTACTGAATAGAATCATATGATATGTGGTCTTTTATGACTGACTTCTTTCACTTAGCAGTATGTCCTCAAGGTCCATCCATGTTGTGGCATGTATCAATAATTCATTCCTTTTTATGGCCAAAACATATTCCACTGTATTAATATAGTACATTATCTATTCATCAGTTAATGCTTATTTGGGTTGTTTCCAATTTTTGACTATTATGAATAATGCTGCTATAGTCATTCATGCACATTTTTGTGTGGACATATGTTTTTATTTCTCTTGGGTGTATACTTAGAAAATAAATTGCTGGGTTATATGGTAGAACTCTATGTTTAATTCTTTGAGGAACTGCCAGACCGTTTTCCAGAGTGGTTGTACCCTTTTACATTCCCACCAGCAGTGTATGACGATTATGATTTCTCCACATCCTTGTCAACATCTGATATTACCCTATTTTTAAAATTATAGCCGTCCTAGTAGGTACAAAGTGGTATCTCACTGTGATTTTGATTTGAATTTCTCTGACGTCTAATGATGTCAACCATCTTTTCATGTGCTTATTGGCCATCTGTATATCTTCTTTGGAAAAATGTCTATTCAGATTATTTGCCTGTTTTCAATTAAGCTCTTTGTCTTTTTTATTAAGTCATAAGAATTCTTTATTCTAGATACACATATCTCTTATCAAATATATGATTTGAAAATATTATCTACCATTCTGTGGGTTGTCTTTTCATTTTCTCGATAATATCCTTAGAAACACAAAATTTTTTATTTTGATGAAGTCCAACTTATTTATTTCCCCTTCTTCTTCCTCCTCTGCTTCTTCTTGTGTTGTATCTAAGAAACCACTGCCTACTCCAATGTTACAAAGATTTATACTGATCAATTTTTTCTAAGTTTTATAGTTTTAGTGTTTACATTTAGGTCTTTGATCCATTTTGAGTTAATTTGTATATGGTGTGAGGTGAAGAGCCAACATTTTCTTTCGTGTGAGGATATCCAGTTATCCTAGCACTATTTGTTGAAAAGATATTCTTTCTCTATTGGATGTCTTGGTACACTTGTCAACTGACAACTGCATGGGCCTGGCGAGTGCTGCGGAAGGGTCTGCAGTGGCTGCAGGAGCTATTGGGGTTCTCAGCGGTACCTCTAGGTCCAGTGGCTAGGGACCAAGGCAGGCAATGGTGGTGTCTGTGCAGCGGCTCAGCTGTGGGAAGAAGCTGCAAGTGTCTGTGTAGTGGCAGGGGCTGGTTGCAGGCACACATGCAGTGGCAAGGGCCATTGCTAGTAGCAAAGGCTGGGGCCAGCTGTGGGTGCACCTACAGCTCTGGGGGCCCTGGCTGTTGGCAAGAACTCCTGTGGTATAGGGTCTTGCCATGGGCACGTGTGTAGCAGTGGAGGCTGGTGGTAGAAGTCAGGCTGGTGGGATGCAGTTGTACAGGTAGACTGGCTAGCTGTAAGTGAGCACAGTGGTGCAGCCCAGTGACAGGAGTCAGTCAGGTCGGGGCTGACAAGCAGCTATGGCGCCCTTGTTGTTGGTGTACACTCCTGTGGTTGCAGGGTCTTGCAACTGGCACATGGCAGTGGACAGGCTTGGGCCAGTGGAGTGCAGGTGCAAAGCTGGAGCGGCTCATTGCAGGTAGGCCCAGCAGTGCAGACTAGTGACTGGAGATAGGGCAAAATCAAGACCCACAAGCAGCTGTGGGGCTGCATTCGCAAGGCTGCAGGGTTTTGCCGTGGGTATGCACTCGGCAGTGGAGGCTGGAGGTGGGAGTCAGGCTGGCAGCATGCAGACGCACAGCTGGAGGCAGTAGCCCCGAGCATGTGCACGGTGGTGGGGGTCAGCCACAGGGGTCTAGGCTGGTGTCTTTGCACTTGTACAGAGGCTGGGGCTGGCTGCCAGTGCAATCCCAGGCTCTGGCAGGGAGGAAGGAGAAGGAGCAGGGAGGGACTCAGGCTGCTGAGTGAAATCTGGGGTGAAAACTGGTGAAATCTGCAGGGGGTCCATGGTAGCTATGCAGGGGAAGGGGAGGAGGAGACTGACTCATTACTGTCGGGGGGTGGTGGTGGTGGAATTCAGGTTCCCCACTAGCTATCATCACCTCCTGAGGCGGAGACTGCTCCTTATACTTCTGGACAGAGGTGAGAATTCCAACTCTCCGTTCAGCTTCCACTGACACCTCCGCAGTTGGAAAGGATAGCAGTGCCTTGTTACTGCTATCACATGGCCCCTATGACACAATGGGGAGTGAGTGTGTGTGTGCGTGTTCATGTGTGTGTGTGTGTGTGTGTGTGTGTGTGTGTGTGTGTGTGTGTAAGGGTAGCCTAATTATTGCTGGGTGGTAGTGAAAGTTCTGACTCTTCACCAGGGCTCCTCTGACACCACCTCAGGAAGGAGGGGAGGGGTACCTCATTATTGCTGGGTGGGCATGGAAGTCTAGGCTTCCCACCCACACTATGGGGTGGGTGCTCCTTACTGCCAGGTGGGGTTGAAATTCCCAGATCCTTCCTTTGCCTTCTCTGACAGCACCCTGGTGGGTGGGGCTACAGTTCTTTCTGTTGTGTTTTGGTGGGAGTAGAGCAGCTATTATCTAAATGTTTTCTGTTTTACTAGGCTGCCCCTTTTGTAACTCTTTGGTTAGAGAGAGCAGGCTTTTGTTGGGGCCTTATTTTTTTGTCTGTGCCTGTTGTTGTTTTGAGGTTTCTGGCTTCTTCAGCTCCAAGTCTGAGATATATGAGGCATGCAGAAAACCCAGGTAACTCACACCCATACATTCCTTGGGTCTCCAGGTCTCTAGCCTTCTGCTTTCTTCTCTCCACCTTTCAGAAAGCAAACAAACAAATTAAAACCCCCCCAAACCCCACACAATATAAGAAATAATTATAAAAATATCAGCAAACAAAATAATGTAGATGCATTATATGTGGAATCTTAAAAGAAAGTTACAAATGAACTTATATACAAAACAGAAATAGACCCACAGGCATAGAAAACAAACTTATGGTTACCAAAAGGGAAAGTGGGGAGGGATAAATTAGGAGTTTGGGATTAACATATACACATGACTACATATAAAATAGATAACCAACAAGGGCCTACTGTATAGCACAGGGAACTCTACTCAATATTTTGTAATAACCTATAAGGGAAAAAAAATAGATGTATACATACATACGTATAACTGAATCACTGTCCTATATACCTAAAATTAACACAGCATTGTAAATCAACTATACTTCAATTAAAAAAGTAGATGGATTAAACTCATACCAAAAAAACCCTACAAATTAATGTCAAACTTTAATCAGTAGGTTTATTAGTGAAAAAAGCAGAAAGGAGCATTGCTGAGGATGTTTATGCTCCATTTTCATCATCTGGGATCTCAAAATGAGAAGACACAGTGGATGCTGAAACACAGAAATTCAAACACTGAAGTGACTGACTTGCCTGCATAAATGTGGCTAGGACAAAATAATTACAGCATGAGTATTTTAAAGGACAAAATTGTCTACCTGCCCCCATTTGTTATGTCTACATTTATCTCCCCTCTTTCCTCATAGGCACCAGAAAATGTCCCCTGGATCAAGTCCAGTGGGTAACTGGCAATCATAGGATTTGACTTTAGTAATAGGAAGCAGAGACAATAATCATCTCTGCTTATGAGTCTTGAAAGTCATCTCATTTGGATCCGTAGTTACAGGGTGCACTTCACTCCTTCAATTTTTTTTTTTTGCATTTCTTTTTCTTTTCTTCCAGTTTTATTGAGGTATAATTGACATACAGTGTAAGTTTAAGGTGTAAAGCATAAGGATTTGACTTACATACATCATGAAATGATTACCACAATAAGTTTAGTGAACATAGATTATCTCATATAGATACAAAATTAAAGAAATAGAAAAAATGTTTTTCCTTGTGATGAGAACTCTTAGGATTTACTCTTTATTTTTTTAATAGATCTTTATTGGAGTATAATTTCTTCGCAATACTGTGTTAGTTTCTGTTGTACAACACAGTGAATCAGCCATATCATACATATATCCCCATATCCCTTCCCTCTTGAGCCTCCCTCCCATCTTCCCTATCCCACCCATCTAGGTTGTCGCAAAACACCGAGGTGATCTCCCTGTGCTATGCTTCTGCTTCCCACTAGCTAACTATTTTATATTTGGTAGTATATATATGTTGATGCTACTCTCACTTTGCCCCAGCGTCCCCATCTCCCCGCCGTGTCCTCAAGTCCATTCTCTATGTCTACATCTTTATTCCCGCCCTGCCACTAGGTTCATCAGTACCATTTTTTTTTTTTAGATTCCATATATATGTGTTGGCATATGGTATTTGTTTTTCTCTTTCTGACTTACTTCATGCTGTATGACAGACCCTAGGTCCATCCACCTCACTACAGATAACTCAGTTTTGTTTCTTTTTTTGGTTTTTTTGTGCGGTACGAGGGCCACTCACTGTTGTGCCCTCTCCCGTTGCGGAACACAGGTTCTGGACACGCAGGCTCAGCGGCCATGGCTCACAGGCCTACCCGCTCCGCGGCATGTGGGATCTTCCCGGACCGGGGCACGAACCCATGTCCCCTGCATCGGCAGGCGGACTCTCAACCACTGTGCCACCAGGGAAGCCCTGTTTTTAGTTTTTTAAGGAAGCTCCATACTGTTCTCCATAGTGGCGGTATCAATTTACATTCCCACCAACAGTGCAGGAGGGTTCCCTTTTCACCCCACCCTTTCCAGCATTTACTGTTTCGAGATTTTTTGATAATGGCCATTCTGACTGGTGTGAGGTGATACCTCATTGTACTTTTGACTTGTATTTCTCTAATAATTAGTAATGTTGAGCATATTTTCATCTGCTTTTTGGCCATCTGTATGTCTTCTTTGGAGAAATGTGTATTTAGATCTTCCCCCCATTTTTTGATTGGGTTGTTTGTTTTTTAATATTGAGCTCCATGCACTGTTTGTATATTTTGGAGATTAATCCTTTTTCATTTGCTTCATTTGCAAATATTTTCTCCATTCTGAGAGTTGTCTTTTTGTCTTGTTTATGGTGTCCTTTGCTGTGCAAAAGCTTTGAAGTTTAATTAGGTCCAATTTGTTTCTTTCTCTTTTTCTTTTCATTACTGTAAGAAGTGAGTCAAAAAAGATCTTGCTGTTTTTTATGTCAAAGAGTGTTTTTCCTATGTTTTCCTCTAAGAGTTTTATAGTGTCTGGCCTTACATTTAGGTCTTTAATCCATTTTGAGTTTATTTTTGTGTATGGTGTTAGGGAATGTTCTAGTTTCATTCTTTTACATGTAGCTGTCCAGTTTTCCCAGCACCACTTATTGAAGAGGGTGTCTTTTCTCCTCTGTATGTTCTTACCTCCTTTGTCGTAAATTAGGTGACCATATGTGCGTGGATTTATCTCTGGGCTTTCTATCCTATACTATTGGTCTATATTTCTGTTTTTGTGGCAGTACGATACTGTCTTGATTACTATAGCTTTGTAATATAGTTTGAAGTCAGGGAGCCTGATTCCTCCAGCTCTGTTTTTTTCCCTCAAGATTGCTTTGGCTGTTCAGGGTCTTCTGTGTTTCCATACGAAGTGTAAAATTTTTTGTTCTAA
Source organism: Orcinus orca (assembly GCF_937001465.1). NCBI lineage: Eukaryota > Metazoa > Chordata > Mammalia > Artiodactyla > Delphinidae > Orcinus > Orcinus orca. Next base: position 19,204,254 of record NC_064562.1, read on the forward strand.
TTCTGTGAAGAATGCCATTGGTAGTGGTAGTTTGATAGAGGTTACACTGAATCTGTAGATTGCTTTGGGTAGTATAGTCATTTTCACAATATTGATTCTTCCAATCCAAGAACATGGTATATCTCTCCATCTGTTTGTGTCATCTTTGATTTCTTTCATCAGTGTCTTATAGTTTTCTAATTACAGGTCTTTTACCTCTTTAGGTAGGTTTATTCCTAGATATTTTATTCTTTTTGTGCGATGGTAAATGGGATTGTTTCCTTAATTTCTCTTTCTGATTTTTCGTTGTAAGTGTATAGGAATGCCAGAGATTTGTGTCCATTAATTTTGTATCCTGCAACCTTACCAAATTCATTGTTTAGTTCTAGTAGTTTTCTGATGGCATCTTTAGGATATTCTATGTATAGTCTCATGTTGTCTGCAAACAGTGACAGTTTTACTTCTTCTTTTCCAATTTGTGTTCCTTTTATTTCTTTTTCTTCTCTGATTGCCATGGCTAGGACTTCCAAAACTATGTTGAATAATAGTGGTGAGAGTGAACCTCCTTGTAGTGTTCCTGATCTTAGTGGAAATACTTTCAGTTTTTCACCATTGAGTATGATGTTTGCTGTGGGTTTGTCATATATGGCCTTTATTATGTTGAGGTAGGTTCCCTCTGTGCCCATTTTCTGGAGAGTTTTTATCATAAATGGGTGTTGGATTTTGTCACAAGCTTTTTCTGCATCTATTGAGATGATATATGGTTTTTATTCCTTAATTTGTTAATATGGTATATCACATTGATTGATTTGCATATATTGAAGAATCCTTCCATCACTGGAATAAATCCCACTTGATCATGGTGTATTATCCGTTTAATATGTTGTTGGATTCTGTTTGCTAGTATTTAGTTCAGGATTTTTGCATCGATGTTCATCAGTGATATTGGTCTATAATTTTCTTTTTTGTGATTTCTTCTTCTGGCTTTGGTATCAGCGTGATGGTGGCTTCGTAGAATGGATTTGGCAGTGTTCCTCCCTCTGCAATATTTTGGAAGAGTTTGAGAAGGATCAGTATTAGCTCTTCTCTAAATGTTTGATAGAATTCGCCTGTGAAGCCATCTGGTCCTGGACTTTTGTTTGTAGGAAGATTTTTAATTATAGTTTGAATTTCATTCCTTTTGATAGGTCTGTTTATATTTTCTAAATCTTCCTGGTTCAGTTGTGGAAAACTGTACCTTTCCAAGAATTTGTCCATTTCTTCATGGTTGTCCATTTTATTGGCATATAGTTTTTTGTAGTAGTCTCTTATAATCCTTTGTATTTCTGCAGTGTCAGCTGTGATTTCTCCTTTTTCATTTCTAATTTTATCGATTTGTGTCCTCTCCTTTTTTTTCTTGATGAGTCTGGCTAAGGGTTTATCACTTTTGTTTATTTTCTCAAAGAAGCAGCTTTTAGTTTTATTGATCTTTGCTAATGTTTTCTTCTTTTCTATTCCATTATTTCTTCTTTTAAACTTTTTAAAATTAACTTTATTTTTTTATAGCAGTTTTATGTTAACAGCAAAATTGTTTGGAAAGTACAGTGAATTCTCATATACGCCCATTCCCACACATGTACATCCTCCCCAACTATGAGCATCTGTACTACAGTGGTGCGTTTGTAACAGTCAATGAACATACATTGACATATCATTATCACCCCAAATCATTAATTTATATTAGGGTTCACTCTTGGCATTGTACATTCTGTGGGCTTGACAAATGTATAATAACATGTACCCATTGTAATATCATACAGAATAGATTCATTGTCCTAAAAATCCTCTGTAGTCTACCTATTTATCCCTCCCCTGCCCCATTAACCCCTTGTAACCACTGCTCCTTTTGTTGTTTCCATAGATTTGTCTTTTCCTGAATGTCATATAGTTGGAATCATACAGTATGTAGCCTTTTCAGATTGGCGTCTTTCACTTAGAAATATCCATTTAAATTTCCTCCATGTCTTTTCATGGCTGGAAAGCTCATTTCTTTTCAGCATTGAATAATATTCCATTGTTTGTATGTACCACAGTTTTGTGTATCCATTCACTTACTGAAGAACATCTTGGATGCTTCTAAGTTTTGGCAGTTTTGAAAAAAGCTGTTATAAACATTCATGTGCAGGTTTTTGTATGGATATTTTGTATGAACAGTTTTCAGTTCTTTTGGGTAAGTACCAAGGAGCATAGTTTCTGAATTATGTAGTAAGAGTATGTTTAGTTTTTTTAAGAAATCACAAAACTAACTTCCAAAGTGGCTGCACCATTTTGCTTTCCTAACAGCAATGAGTGAGAGTTCCTGTTGCTCCACATCCCTGCTAGCATTTGGTGTGTGAATGTTTAGGATTTTTGCTGTTCTAGTAGGTGTGTAGTGCCATCTCATTGTTGTTTTAATTTGCAATTCTCTAATGACATGTGATGTCAAACATATTTTTATAGGTTTATTTGCTATTTGTATATCTTCTTTGGTGAGGTGTCTGTTAAGTCTTTGGCCCACTTTTTAATAGAGTATTTTCTTATTGTTGAGATTTAAGAGGTTTTTATATATTTTGGATAAGTCCTTTATCAGATAGGTCTTATATTTCGAATTTTATATTATTTTATTTTTTATACAGCAGGTTCTTATTATTGATCTATTTTATACATCTTAGACTATATATGTCAATCCCAATCTTCCAGTACATCCCCCCACTGTCCCACCACCCCCGCTTTTCCCCTTTGGTGTCCATACGTTTGTTCTCTACATCTGTGTCTCTATTTCTGCCCTGCAAATTGGTTCATCTGTACCATTTTTCTAGATTCCACATATATGCATTAATATACGATATTTGTTTTTCTTTTTCTGACTTACTTCACTTTGTATGATGGTCTCTAGGTCCATCCATGTCTCTACAAATTACCCAATTTCATTCCTTTTTATGGCTGAGTAATATTCCATTGTATATATGTACCACTTGTTCTTTATCCATGCATCTGTCGATGGGCATTTAGGTTGCTTCCATGACCTGGCTATTGTAAACAGTGCCACAATGAACATTGTCATGCATGTGTCTTTTTGAATTATGGTTTTCTCTGGGTATATGCCCAGTAGTGGGATTGCTGGGTCATATGGTAATTCTATCTTTAGTTTTTAAAGGACCTTCCATACTGTTCTCCATAGTGGCTGTATCAATTTACATTCCCACCAACAGTGCAAGAAGGTTCCCTCTAGTAGAGCTAATCAATGAATTTGGTAAAGTTGCAGGATACAAAATTAATACACAGAAATCTCTTGCATTCCTATACACTTACAATGAAAGAGCAGAAAGAGAAATTAAGGAAACAGTCCCATTTACCATTGCAAAAAAAAAGAATAAAATACCTAGGAATAAGCCTAACTAAGGAGGTAGAAGACCTGTACTTAGAAAACTATAAGACACTGATGAAAGAAATCAAAGATGACACAAATGGATGGAGAGATATACCATGTTCTTGGATTGGAAGCATCAATACTGTGAAAATGACTATACTACCCAAAGCAATCTAGAGATTCAGTACAATCCCTATCAAACTACCGATGGCATTTTTTACAGAACTAGAACAAAAAAATCTTAAAATTTGTGTGGAGACACAAAAGACCCCAAATTGCCAAAGCAATGTTGAGGGAAAAAAACGGAGCTGGAGGAATCAGATTCCCTGACTTCAGACTATACTACAAAGCTACAGTAATCAAGACAATATGGTACTGGCACAAAAACAGAAATATAGATCAATGGAACAGAATAGAAAGCCCAGAGATAAACCCACACACTTATTGTCAACTAATCTATGACAAAGGAGGCAAGGGTATACAATGGAGAAAAGATAGTCTCTTCAATAAGTGGTGCTGGGAAAACTGGACAGCTACATGTAAAAGAATGAAATTAGAACACTTCCTAACACCACACACAAAAATAAACTCAAAATGGATTAAAGACATAAATGTAAGACCAGACACTATAAAACTCTTAGAGGAAAACATAGGAAGAGCACTCTTGGATGTAAATCAGCACAAGATCCTTTTTGACCCACCTCCTAGAGTAATGGATATAAAAACAAAAATAAACAAATGGCACTTAATAAAACTTAAAAGCTTTTGTACAGCAAAGGAAACTATAAATAAGACGAAAAGACAACCCTCAGAATGGGAGAAACTATTTGCAAATGAATCAATGAAGAAAGGATTAATCTCCAAAATATATAAACAGCTCATGCAGCTCAATATTAAGAAAACAAACAACCCAATCAAAAATGGGGGGAAGATCTAAATAGACATTTCTCCAGCGAAGACATACAGATGTCCAAGAGGCATGTGAAAAGCTACCCAATAATTACTAATTATTAGAGAAATGCAAATCAAAACTGCAATGAGGTATCACCTCACACTGCTTAGAATGGGCATCATCAGAAAATCTACAAACAACAAATGCTGGAGAGAGTGGGGAGAAAAGGGAACCCTCTTGCACTGTTGGTGGGAATGTAAATTGATACAGCCACTATTTCATTTATTTCTGCTCTGATCTTTATGATTTCTTTGCTTCTGCTGACTTTGGGTTTTCTTTGTTCTTCTTTCTCTAGTTGCTTTAGGTGTAGGGTTAGATTGTTTATTTTAGACTTTTCTTGTTTCTTGAGGTGAGATTGAATTGCTGTAAACTTCCCTCTTAGAACTGCTTTTGCCATGTCCCATAGGTTTTGGGTCATCCTGTTTTCATTGTCATTTGTTTCTATGTATTTTTTTTTTCACTTGGTCAAGATTTTTTTCAAGGCCTGAAAACACTGACTAATCGAAAATGGCCCTACTGCAATTTCTTATAATATATAAATACTTAATATAAAACTTTAAAAAATGTAGACACTATTAACTAACTCCTAAACCACACACAATAGGCTTTTCAAAAGCAATAGTTATTTAACAAAATGTAAGGTGACAATATCAAAGAATTTTCACACTTAATGAGGACACAATCAGTCACAAGCTACTCAAACAAACACAAATCTTTTTTACACTTTCCATGTTTGTTTTTAACTTTGTTTCATAGAACCACTGATAATTTAGGCTTTTTTCAAGTATAGGATTTCTAACATTCAATTACATTTTCTAAGTATTTCTATAAAGAAGAAATGAAAAAGACACATACTACATTGTTTGCCATAAATTCATACACCAAAAAGTCAAAACAATCCAAGTGAATTTATTCCTGCTTCTCCCTTCTCCAACATTAGCTTTAGATGTTCTTCTAAATGTTATATAAACAGTTTTGTTAAAATCAGTTCTCTCGTTTATGCAGATTAGGGGAAAATGGTTTTATAATAAGTTATCTTTAAAATTATCTTCTAAATAGCACTCTTTAGCCTTAAATTACATTGTGCACACACAACTACAACAGTTTGCATTTGCTCAGGAACATATAATCACATTAAAAACAAATAACCTTGTATTTCATAGTTTAGCTGGCTCTTAAAATAGTTTCCCTGGGGGGGAAACAAGTATTTTGTGTTGTTTAAGAAACTGGTATATGTAAATGAAATGCTAGGTGTTCGTTTAAACTTGGAGAAAACCTACAGATGAACTTTTGGGTGTTTTTTCTAAAATGCAAGAGATATGTGCTTAATCACTGTTCATATAGTGAAGGAATGGGATGGCAGATACAGACGCAGATGAAACTCTACATTTTGTAAATGTAGAGTTGGATATTCTAAATGGAAGAACTGACACTGACAGTTGTTTACAGAAAACAAAGGTTAAGAAAAATGTTGAAGAATATCTACTCTTAGAAAGAGAGAAGTGTTATACAACACATAAATGAGAGCTAGAGATTCAAAAAGCACTTATTTTACTGTTTTAAAAGAAAAACAGGGGCTTCCCTGGTGGCGCAGTGGTTGAGAGTCCGCCTGCCGATGCAGGGGACGTGGGTTCGTGTCCTGGTCCGGGAGGATCCCACATGCCGCGGAGCAGCTGGGCCCGTGAGCCGTGGCCGCTGAGCCTGTGCGTCCGGAGCCTGTGCCCCGCAACGGGAGAGGCCACAGCAGTGAGAGGCCCGCGTACCGCAAAAAAAAAAAAAAAAAAAAAGAAGAAAAACAAAAAAATAATAGGGAGAGAGTCTAGACCAATTAGAACTGAGGCAGCTGTAACAAAGATGGAACACAGTACAATGATTTGAGCCCTTAAAGGAAATGACCAACTAAAATGAAATTTCACAAGTCTTCATGTCTATAATAATATATGAATGCACAAAATATCAAAAATATGAAGTCTGGATTTTTCCCCTTAGGTTTGTAATAAACTGTCAAACCTCTGCTTAATGTAGTTACTTTTATAAGCCTTCTGATTATCAGAGCATGCTATACAGGTACATGCATGCTAGAATTTTACCATGAGAATTACAGTTCTCATCTCAAACTAGTGACTTGCCTGTTACCCATATTTATATATATTTCATTTCCATTATAAAACACTTAAGACCTTTCTAATGGTACATTTTAATTAACATATTACATAAAAAAGAATCTTGATTTTTAAAATGAACCTTTTTAGTACTGTAACATGATGGGTTTAATTGAACAGTTGGAACATAATATGGTAACTACATTGTACTGTTTAATTCACATTAATTCACAGTTTAATGTAGGAAAATGTTTGATTTTTAAAGTATAACCAAGATGAGACTGTAGAGTTATAAGCAGTAAAATATTAGAAAACAGTGAATGAATAAATACGATGCTTTTCCATCAGTGGCCAATCATTATTTTGCTTTTAGGAACCTGGAAGAAATTGTCTTCTTTGAGTTTCAAATGTTCTGGTAAATCTAGTCATTTCTTAGCTTCCTCAATATCACCTTGAATTGCTGAAATAAGTGACTCTGAAGAATCAAAAGTTCTTTTCTGGTCTGAGGTAGCCGGCGATGGCCACGTTGAGAACTTCCCCGTAGAAGTCCTCTTTGAAAGTATGCATGATGTGAGTTTCCATGGACTCTTTTGTATTCTTGTAGTTTGGGTTCCATCCTATGCTCACCACCATCTTATGGACGTCTCCACTTCCAACACTGGCCCAACCATAATATATGCCAGTGGATACGTCAGCTGGAAGATTATCTACTACTTGTTCAGGAAAGTTAGCTGTAGGGATGCCCAGCTACTTGGAGCCGCGACCGAAGCCCCGCACCACCTGGCTGCGGCGGAAGTACGGCAGGTGCCTCATGACGCCGTCAGCTAGGGGTGCAGGCTGTGGTCCAGTCTGCGCGTCCCGCGGAGCCGCTGTTGAGGCGGTGCCTGGACCCCCTGGACCAGCCGGGGGACATGGGTGGGAGCTCCGCAGGCCAGCCGGCTGGCTGGGCGAGTGCACGGGCATACAACGGGCCTAGCGGCACAGACGACACACCATGGCGAGACCCTCACGCGTGACCGAACAGAAGGTGCCGGGTGACTCAGATGCTGCGTCTGGGCTCCTGAACGCCGGCGACCGAGGAAGTGTGTGTTTCTATGTATTTTTAAATTTCTTCTTTGATTTCTTCAGTGATCTCTTGGTTATTTAGTAGTGCACTGTTTAGCCTCCATGTATTTGTGGTTTTTACCGTTTTTTTTCCCTGTAATTGATTTCCAATCTCATAGCATTGTGGTCAGAAAAGATGTTTCATACGATTTCAATTTTCTTAAATTTCCCAAGGTTTGATTTGTGACCCAAGATGTGATCTACCCTGGAGAATGTTCCATGTGCAGTTGAGAAGAAAGTGTATTCTGCCACTTTCAGGTGGAATATTCTATAAATATCAATTAAATCTCCCTGGTCTATTGTGTCATTTAAACCTTGTGTTTCCTCATTTATTTTCTGTTTGGATGATCTGTCTACTGATGTAAGGGGGATTAAAGTCCCCTACTATTTTTGTGTTACTGTTGATTTCCCCTTTCATGGCTGTTAGGATTTGCCTTATGTATTGAGGTGCTCCTATGTTGGGTACATAAACATTTATAATTGTTATATCTTCTTCTTGGATTGATCCCTTGATCATTATGTAGTGTCCTTCCTTATCTCTGGTAACAGTCTTTAAAGTCTATTTTATCTGATATGAGAATTGTTATTCCAGCTTTCATTTGATTTCCATTTGCATGTAATATCTTTTTCCAGCCCTTCAGTTTCAGTCTGCATGTGTCCCTAGGTCTGAAGTGGGTCTCTTGTAGACAGCACATAAAGGGGTCTTGTTTTTGTATCCATTCAGCCAGTCTTTGTCTTCTGGTTGGGGCATTTAATCCATTTATACTCAAGGTTATTACCAATATATATGTTCCTATTACCATTTTCTTAATTGTTTTGGGTTTGTTTTTGTGGGTCTTTTTTCTTCTCTCATGTTTCCTGCCTAGAGAAGTTCCTTTAGCATTTGTTGTAAAGCTGGTTTGGTGGTGCTGAATTCTCTTAGCTTTTGCTTGTTTGAAAAGCTTTTGATATCTCCGTGGAATCTGAATGAGATCCTTGCTGGGCAGAGTAATCTTGGTTGTAGGTTTTTCTCTTTCATCACTTTAAGTATACCCTGCCACTCTCTTCTGGCTTGTAGAGTTTCTGCTGAAAAATCAGCTGATAACCTCATGGGGATTCCTTTGTATGTTATTTGCTGCTTTTCCCTTGCTGCTTTTTATACTTTTTCTTTGAATTTAATTTTTGTTAGTTTGATTAATATGTGTCTTGGTGTGTTTCTCCTAGGATTTATCCTGTATGGGACTCTCTGTGCTTCCTGGACTTGATTGACTATTTCCTTTCCCATGTTAGGGAAGTTTTCGACTATAATCTCTTCAAATATTTTATTCTTTTTCTCTTCTTCTTCTGGGGCCCCTATAATTCAAAAGTTGGTGCATTTAGTGTTGTCCCAGAGGTCTCTGAGACTGTCCTTAATTCTTTTCATTCTTTTTTCTTTATTCTGCTCTGCAGTAGTTATTTCCACCATTTTGTCTTCCAGGTCACTTATTCGTTCTTCTGCCCCAGTTCTTCTGTTATTGATCCCATCTAGTGTATTTTTCATTTCAGTTATTGTGTTGTTCATCTCCGCTTGTTTGTTCTTTAGTTCTTCTAGATCTTTGTTAAACATTTCTTGTATTTTCTCAATCCGTGCCTCCATTCTATTTTCAAGATTCTGGATCACCTTTACTATCATTACTCTGAATTCTTTTTCAGGTAGATTGCCTATTTCTTCTTCATTTATTTGGTCTTGTAGGTTTTTACCTTGCTCCTTCATCTGTGACATAGTTTTTTGTCATCTCATTTTTTTTTTTTTTATGAGTAAAATTGTGTTCCTGTCTCACTGGTTGTTTGGCCTGAGGCTTCCAGCACTGGAGTTTGTAGGCTGTTGGGTAGAGCTGGGTCTTGGTGCTGAGATGAGGACCTCCGGGAGACCTCACTCTGATGAATATTTCCAGGAGTCTGAGGTTCTCTGTTAGTCCAGTGGTTCGGACTCGGAGCTCCCACCACAGGAGCTTCAGCCGACCCCCGGCTCGTGAACCAAGATCCCGCAAGCTGCACAGGGTGGCAAAAAAAATAAAAAAGAGGAGAACGATAACAAAGTAAAAAATAAAATTAGACTAGGAAACAAACAGATATGTTAGAAAGAAAAAATATATATATAGATGAAACAACAACCAGAAGGTAAAACAGAACCACAATAGTATAAAAGAGGAGAAAAAAAAAAGGTGGAAAGGCCTTGGCTGTGGAGGGTGGGACCTAAGCAGGGGTGGGGTTTGCGTGGTGGGTGGGGCCTCTGCTTAGGACCCACAGGGCTGGAAAAGGCCCTGGGGGTGTGGGGTGTGGGGCCTCGGCTCAATGGAACAGAAGGGGCCCAGCCGTGTCTCCCACCTCTGGTCTCAGAGGACGGGGGAACCCCACCAGGGAGCTCAGCAGTTTTCCTGGGCCTCGAGTGGGTGAGGCAAATATCCTCCACTCCTCTCCCGCTCCTCCAGTCCTGGAGGGCCCCTCCTGCCTGCCTCTCGTACTCCCTCCCTCCCCCCCCCCACCCCCCCTGCCCCGGCCTCCCGCCCCAACCTCCCTCCTATGCCCCCAGGACCCACGCAGCCTGGAGGGGGCTTTGGAGGGTGGGGGACTGGCCTGGGAGCTCAGTAGGTTTCCCGGGCTCTAGTGGGTGGTGCCAATGCCCTCTGCTCCTTCCCCTGCTCCTCTGGTTCTGGAGGGACCCTCCTGCCTGCCTCTCCTGTTCTCCCCCAGCCTCCCTCCCATGCCCCCAAGACCAGTGCGGCCCGGAGCAGGCCTCTGAGGGCGTAGGACCCTGCCCAAGAGCCCACAGACATCCCCGGCCGATTGGGCAGGGGATACACTGGGCACACACCCCACGATCCGAGCCCCCGAGCGTCCCTCCAGGCATGGGAACCCCTCACCCCTCTCAGCCGCACCCCTCAGGGGTGCCAGTCCTGTTCCACCTCCACTTCTCCTCCCCAACTCAGTCCCCACACATCCTACCGGTTTGCTTTGGGGTTCCTCCCGTCTCCTTGGGCGTTGAGGTCCCCCCATCGGCATCCTGCAGGAGCCCTAGTCGTGGGGAGATGCAAACTCCGAGTCTTCCCACACTGCCATCTTGACTCCACCACCTAGGATTTACTCTTTTAACATCTTTCATATATAATGTACAGCTTTTAATTATAGGTTTTTTTTTTAATTATAGGTTTTTTTAATTAGTACAGGTTTTAATTATATTCATCACGTGTGCATTATATCCCTAGTACTTATTTATCTTATAACTGGAAGTTTGTACCTTTTGACTACCTTCATCTAACTCACCCCCCCCAACCCCTACCTCTAGTAACTACAAATCTGATTTTTTTACTGTTCACTCCATGACGTTTAATCACCTTGTAGCTGCCCATGAGCTGGTATGATTGGAAAGGGAGGATTCCCACAGCATCTGTTTTCTAATTGTGAATGGCTACATGAGAATCATCATAGTATTCCACTTCAAATGTCAGCTTCTTAGCTTCATCCCTCATCTCCTGTGGTACTACACAACCCCTTTCAATAGCTGTAACACAGTTCTCTGTTAGGAAGAATAATAAGCATTATACATTGTATAGTGGCAGGTACCCTAGATGTGTGCAGTATTCGAATTCCATTGTTCTAAATGCATTTGTAGTACCTTGGCTCATTAACACATGTTCTTACTTATTCATTTATTTAAACAGCTTTTTTTTACTGAGCCAATCCCATATTTCAGGCATTGCATTTGATGCTGTGGTAATGATGATGAATGTGATATTCAAAGAGTTCACAGTCTAATAGTGCAAACAAATAATTAATCAGACAATTACAATATAGTGTTTGACATATTATAATGGGGGGAGTAGAGGGTGCAATAGGAACAGAGAGGAAGTATATGTAACCTAGATTTCTGGGAGCTTGAGGGCCCTGCTATAATGTGACTTGGACAATGGCTGGGAGTTAAGGAACATGGAGTTTGGTGGGGATGGGGTTTGGGCATGGATGGGTTTCAGAACAAGGAACTACATGTGTGAAGGCTCAGAGACAAGGGAGCCTGGTATCATTTGAGGGGCAGGAACTGGGAGAAGACTGAAAGAAGCTCAGTGTAATTGAGGCACTGTGCGCGAGGAGTGAAATGAAAGATGTAAGAGTAACATGGAAGATTCATGTAGAGAAAGGAGTGGTAAGAATACAAAATTTACTCAGCTGGTAATTGGCTGTGTGATCCTGGTAAGTCACTACACTGCGCTTACCTGGGTCTTGATTTTCTTCCCCATAAAATGAAGGTGACAGCCAAATGACCTCAGAAATTACATCTGCCCATACCCTATCAAAGCTAAGTTCAGTAAGTCCCTTTGCAGAAAGTTTTCTGCAAATGGCTTCTGTTAGTGGGGTTGGGAAGGGTTAATAATATTCTATCCCAGGAGTATAAAACCCAGAAGCTTGGTCTGCATTTTATTTTTCTCATGAAAGTTCATCTCAGTTTCTTTGCACTCCGTTTTGTTCTATTACTACATACACTGTTAATATTACAAAGAATAATGTTATTTATTTTAACCTTTGGTACCAAAGTCTAATGTTGCTAAATCATAGATAACTATCAAGCCAATCCCAATAAAGTAAATTTAAAGAGAAGTAACATTTCCTCATATTCCAATTCAGTAATGTAAATTGCTTGAGGACTTTCTGAATAAGTTGGAAAAAACTGCCTGTTTCTAGGGTCAAATTCTGAAATTAGGTTTCAAGGTAGGGAAGATGACTGTATTAAATTAATATCTGGGACTTATTTATAGTCATTACCTGTTAGTCATAGTAAATGTGAAGAGCAGAAGTGGCAACTTTTCTGATCTTTTTATGTGCTTGTAAACTCTGCAAAAGTGGCCATTTAGCAATAAATGCATGTTCTCCATCAAGTTAGCATCAATGCCTACCTCATCTCCTCAGGAAATTAGATTCACCTTTTGCATTTTCACCCACGATTTGGTGACCATGGTCTTTAAATATTTTGAGAACACTAAATTTAAAATGCTTGAAAAGCTATGTGTTGTTTAATTTTCAGTTTAGATTTTCTCGCATACACCATTGTACGAAACATTGCGTTAACCTCATGCTTCAATGGAGAAGAATCTTAGTTCTAAATTCTCAGCATGCTTTTCTTTTCCTATGAATGCGAAGCTTCAATCCACAGTCAATAATGTGGGAACTGTCTATTGTTTTTCTCGGCTAGTGATGGATGGATTTTGGTACTCTCTTACTGCTGGTGACAAAATAGGATACATTTATTTAAATACTGCTGGGAGATAGGAGTGAAATATTTAGCTGAAGATTTTTAAAGGAGAGCTACTTAAGGGTCAGTTTCAGAGTTCTATAAAAAGTATTTGGGCCACATTGTTTCAGAACCCAGAACCATAGTCTCATAAGCTCTGAACTCAATATACATAGAAGCATGGGCGGACTCATAGAGCTAGAAAGTGGCTTCAAGGTCAAACACTCCAACACCTGTATTTTTGAGATGCTTTGTAGCTTGACTGATTTCAGTCAAGCTACAAAGTGCACTTTAATAATTTCAACCAAAATTATTGTTGATTTATGTCAATCACTACTAGGTGGGACTGCATAGCAATATCATATAGTGAGGCCCAGGAAATGCATGATAATATCCTAGGAAAACCCAGTTCTCTTTAGATGTAAAAATTCTTGCACTCTTACTTGTTTACATAGAAAATATTTTGCAGTCAAGACCTTTAAACTCACTCAGTACTCTACACAAACACAATCTGGCCCTTGCAGATGGAATTGTTTGCTGCTTACCATATGCAAGTTTTGTTCTCTCTTTTATGGGTTCTTACACACAGTTCCAATTTCTACAGTGTCTTTTACCCTGTTGTTCATGTTGTAGTTCTATAAGCTCCCAAGGCTCAGCTTAGGGCTGACCTGCTCCCCGAGGGCTTCCCGTCTTCCAGTCAGAAATGAGGTCTCTATGCCTTGAATCTGTGGTCTTCTGGATTTCATTCAACTCTGCTTTTCCAGTGTGTCTAGCACAATGTTGTTATTAAATGTTTAATGAATGTATGCTGAAGAGAAATATTTCTGAAATACCAAACAGTAAACTGTTGATTGAAAATAAACCCATAAAAGCAGCACAAATTGCACCTTGTAAATAAATAATTTTTTGGAGGAAGTTAGGTCATTTCAAAATTGTGTTATAGTCAGTTGCTAATTAAGTTGTACTATAATTTAATTTAATTCCCAATTAAATTTAATTTATTGGTCATATATATCAGTATTCAAACAAATCACAATGAAAATTTTATTATAACATAATTTTGCAGTATTTTTTTCTTTCATTGGTCTTTCCTCTTATCTTCACATTTGATCTTCATACCTGTTTCTCAAGAAAAGAGGTATCATTATCCCCATTTTATAGATGAAGACAGTGATGACATGGGCAAAGGTAGCCATCTGGGGTCACACAGTGACTGCTTAAAGGGCTCTTCAAAACTGACTTAAAGCTCTTTTATTGCCATTCTCTAAAAGGTTTCCCACAGCCACCCTCTTTTATACTTGATCTGAGACCTCTCACTTCTCATAAAATCTTGGGTGTAAGAGTCATATGCATAAGATATGTCACATTACACAAACACACATACACACAAATACCAATTTCCATCTTGGAGCAATTCAAATGCCTTATTGATTTCTTTCAAAGGGCAACTCATGGTGGGGACTTCCCTGGTGGCGCAATGGTTAAGAATCCGCTTGCCAATGCAAGAGACACAGGTTCAAGCCCTGGTCCGGGAAGATCGCACATGCCGTGGAGCAACTAAGCCCGTGTACCACAACTACTGAGCCTGCGCTCTAGAGCCCACGAGCCACAGCTACTGAGCCTGCATGCCACAACTACTGAGCCCGTGCACCTCGAGTCCGTGCTCCGCAACAAGAGAAGCCACCACAATGAGAAGCCCGCACACCACAACGAAGAGTAGCCCCCGCTCGCCGCAACTAGAGAAAGCCCGCATGCAGCAACGAAGACCCAATGTGGCCAAAAATAAATAAATAAATAAAGGCAACTTATGGGTTATAAGTAGATCTATGTTAATTTTTTTTACAAGTAGTCAGTTACCAGTTTAGGAATAGAGTCTGGTTTTAAACTCTGTAGAAGGAGAGGTCAATAATAACAAGACTTGGGAAAAAAGAATCAAAACTAAACAAAGAATCAAACGAACTGTTTATGTAGAAAATTGGCAAAAGCATTCGTGGGGGATAGTAAACCATTTACTTTCTGACTCCTTTCCTAATCATCAAAAGCAAGGTAATTTAATTCATAGCAGAATCCAGTTACTGCTCAGTAGTACTAAGATTACCAATATGGTAGCTGAGCCCTACATGGGCTATAGTGGACTGGACTGTTGGAGTGGATCCAGTACTGCCATGGTCGCAGACCATCAGCCCGCAGCTATCCTTTGTGCTCAGGGCACCGGTGATTTCCTGTAACAGCTTACCCTCCAGCTGGTATGATTTGAGTTACCATGTACCAAGCCTCTCTGAGGCTCTAGATATATCTCCTTCACAAACCTAACATTTCAATCTCACAAATAAAATTCTGTACTTTAATAGTGTTTTGAGAGTAACGTAGTAGAGTAGTTGCAGAAGTTGCTGGTGGCATCCTGCCTAGATCCCATTTACTATTTGATTACAGTGAGTAAGGCAGAAGCAGGCATTATTTTCCCTATTTTTCTGACTTTGAGGGGACTGATGTTCGGAGAGGTTAAATATTTTTTACTGATTGTATTTATTATGTTTTTCTTTTTTTAAAATATATTTTAGAATACTTTGATATCTTGGGACCTTGTGGACCCAGCGAGGGACTGCCTCTCCTGGGGTTAGCTAATTTCCAGAGATAGCAAACAGCTTGCTTCAGTACATCTTTGATATGCAAGCCAACCAATCTCAGTCCATATCCCCCATCCACCTCCTTTTGTTGGTGCCAACATTCTGGGACACTATCCTCCTGCCCTAAATCACCCCAGGGCCAGTTACCAGATAACTGGGACCACCCCTATGGCCCAGAATCCACTGAAGCTCACTTAGCCTGCCTACCCCACCTTGCCTGTTCCTTTTCCTGAAATCCACAATAAAGGCCCTGGCCCATGCTTTTCCTTAGCTCTTTCTGCCTCCTGACTGACCCTGGGCTTCCCCATATGGCCCTGCATGGCGTGGCATGCTCCCTTCTTTTGGGGAAACCATGAGCAATAAACTCTTCTTTCACGGCAGTTGTCACTGTGTCTGTCATCGTACCATATCTGACTAAATCAAATCCTGGGTACATTTTAAGACACTGATGGACATCTAGAAAGTGGATGTGCTGAACCTAGAACCCAGGTCTTTATATTCCTAGCAGGGTTGTGTTTCTACAACATTATGTTCCTTATAAATTTATGTAAAATTGCATTTAAGGCTATTTTGAAATGTTAGGATATGGTAAAAAAAAAAAAGGGGTTGACTTCTTTTTATAAAAGACAGCTAGTACACTTTATCAGAGCCTTGGCCTCAAATATTTTATGTTGCCTAATGGGACAATTTTTACTAAAATATTTGAATATTATATAATTATTATGCAAGAATTTGAGTAACTTAGAAACTTGTCAGCATGGAATTGAATGATAGGAAAAACCCATCACAGATTTTTCCATCCAAAACAAGAATCTTATTAAGGGTGATCTTCTTCAGTGTGTTGCATATAGTGAGAGAGGATGGAGACATGGCAGATACGTGAGGAATGTTAGAAAATGTGAATAAATTCCTTCAATGAAGCAAAGGGTTAGCGCTGAGAAGAAATATCGGTGTCAATTATACTTAGTCATTCCAAGCACCAGCCTCATCACTTTTGAAATGGTTTAATTTTTAAATTGGGTTTTTATTCAAATTGGAAATTCAGACATCTAGAGTTTCTGGAAAAAGAAACTTTCATGATGGGAGGTTGGTCAATGGTAAAGTTTTCTCTAGTATTTGACATTGAAGTACTTATACAGTTTTATTTACATTTAATCAACTCATGGAAAACTGCACGAATGAAGAAATAAAAGAGCACCCAGATATCTTAAAACAGGAAGAAATCCTTCACTTATCTTTTGCAATATAGGTACCTTCCTCCTCAACTTTTGTCTGAAGCTACTGTTATCATTATTGTTTCTGCTACAATTAAACGTTAATTTTGTGCCTAACGTTTGTCAGCTTGTTTGCCAAGTGCTTTACCTGCATTTTCTCCTTTAGTTCTCACTACACTAGGTAAGAAAAGAACTACTATATTTACCCTATTTTTCAGATGATGGGACTGGCAATTAAGGAGTTTAAAAAACTTGCTAAAAAAATGGTTATGAAGAACCTAGGGGCAGGACAGGAATAACGACGCAGACGTAGAGAATGGACTTGAGGATATGGGGAGGGGGAAGGGTAAGCTGGGACGAAGTGAGAGAGTGGCATGGACAAATATACACTACCAAATGTAAAACAGATAGCTAGTGGGAAGCAGCCTCATAGCACAGGGAGATCAGCTCGGTGCTTTTTGACCAGCTAGAAGGGTGGGATCGGGAGAGTGGGAGGGAGGGAGATGCAAGAGGGAAGAGATAGGGGGATATATGTATATGTATAACTGATTCACTTTGTTATCATGCAGAAAGTAAGACACCATTGTAAAGCAATTACACTCCAATAAAAACGTTAAAAAAATAAATTCCTAGGGCAGTTTTGAAAAATACCCACATTCAAAATCATTTATAACTATTCGGTTAACATTTCATTTTTATTTTAAGACTGAAGTCAGAGATGTTGAGGGAGTTGAAATGCTTGCCAATGTTCTTGTAGCTTGTAGCTGGGATCCTTGCCATGAAGACCATTACACGTCAGTCTTGTTTGCATATCTCCTGAGAGTCTTGGGAAATAATATCTGAGAAGCCAAAATCCAAAATGACAAAGATGTACACTTTTGTCTTCTTGATGAGAGCCAAACTACAAACAATCTGAATGTCCCACAAATGTTTTGGTGACTTGTTTCGAATCATTTTGATGATGTGCTTGGCAGATGCAAAATATAATTACTGAGATGTTATAGAAACACCAAATGTTCATAATATTTTTAAAATAATACAAAGTAATACAAATGCCATGGTTGCAACAATATAAAACTATCTTAAAACTAAGAATAGTTCTCTAATGGTGGAGAGTTTTCTTCTCAAAAATTTAAAATATTGTTATTTTCCATGGAAAACAAATGATTACTATCAATATCTAATATTCATAGAGTGTTTAATTTGCTGGGTACTTTATATACATTGTCTTATCTAATTCAAACCCTAAAATTAGCCTATAAAGTAGATATCATTGCTATGTACATTTTACAGATGAGGACACTGAGGCTTAAGGAGTTTATATAAATTTCCCAAGATAAACAACTAGTGGTAGAGCCAGTGTTCCAGGAGGCCTAACTGTAGAGTTTAATAACCTGCCCGATGATGATGATGACAACTAATATCTTTGTCACTCTCAGTATGTTCTAAATGCTTTACATTTATCAAGTCATTAAATCCTCACAATAACTATGCAGTAAGTTCACTATTATCCTCATATTAGAGCTGCTTGTGTTTCATCAATATCTTTGTCATCCTTAAAGCCACTTGAGTTTTGTAGCACAGTTTTCCAGAATATGTCAACTTTACCTCCATCTAAATTTCTCAAGACCCTTGGCGTTTTCAAGCAGGAGCCAGCACAGTACTGGAAATTTTATTCCCAGACACTTTTCCTACTGGAGTCTTTGGCTTGTACCAGTGTGGGCTGGGAATGCTCTGCATCTGGGCACATCTGCCATCCTCAAGCTTCTCTGCCCTTGTCCTGGGGAATCCCTTCATTCTCTCCAGGGTGAGACCATCAGCTTCCTAGATCCCATGTTTTTCTCTTGAATTCACTTACCACTTTAGGAGAACTTCATCAGGTAGCCTCCTGAGAAAAAGTTCATTGGGGGGGATAGATTTTTTGAGATCTTTAAATTTTTCTATTGGAGTTCCTTTCCTGCTATGATAATTTTTAATTCCCAAGAGCTCTTTTTTTTTTTAAATTGCCACCTGTTCTTACTTCATGTATACCCCATCTTCTTGTCTCTTTCAGAATATTAATAACAGCCTTTTTGAAGATTTTTACATTTTCTCTTTTCATGGATTATTTCTTCCAACTTTTCTTTGTTTGCTTTGTTCTCTCTCATATTAGAAAGCTATTGATAGAATCACCTCAAATGTCTGCTGATTCTTGGTTGTCTGCTTCTGTTGAAGAATGGCACACTAATAAGCTATTGGGAAGCTCAGAACACATGGATGGCTTTTTTTGAATGTGGGATTTGCTGTAGAATTATCTGGTGTGTTTTATTGTTAGGGCATCGCAATGTTGGTATTTTGAGGTCTTTTCTCTTTTGGCTTGTCAGATTATTCAGAGAAGAATTTTCCAGTTTTCTATGTGGAAAGTACATACCCAGCTGCCACCATTCTGGGGTCCAAGAGGGCAAGTGAAGATCCAAAGATAAGCCCCTTGGGAGAAAAAAAATGCAGAATCCAGAACTATGCAGGTAACTCCAGAAAGTTTGTTTATATTAATTTCATATAACTATCAGCCAAAAATCTACTAGACCTTACAAACTCATGTTTAAAAGCTCTAAACATTTTTTAAAGGCCTGTGAAAAATGTTTCTTATATCTAGCCTTATATATCTGCCTTAGATAATTATAGGTTCCTAAATGATCCATTAAGAAAAACATGTTTATGACTCCATGAGTAATGTGCAAAATGGACAGAGAGTTTTGAAATCTTCTCAAGATTTTAGAGACATCCCCAAACAGTTTATATTATTTTGACAATTATTGGGCCGGAGTGTTTTTTCGAAAATGAAAACAAAAATCACAGTAACTTCAAGTTATTTCACGGTTACATATGTATGTTAGCAGTTGAAATCTTTCATTTCTCTACAGTTTCTTTATAGGTAATAAAGTCATAAGTTTCATTGTAACAAGTGAAGCCAAACAGTTGCAGGTAAAAGGTTAACTTTTGTTCTCCAACTCAAGTCAGGCCAGGTTTCTGAGGTAAACAGCCTGTATGTACATTTCCACACCTTTCTCCATGCTCATATAAACCTATATACTAATAAATGGGAATCTATTTTTGGTTTATTTTCATCTTTCACAAACACTGGATCATACAATACACATTACTACTCTGTACTTCAGTTTCTACATGTAATGATGCATCCCATTCGTCCCTCTTAAAAGATGTCAGTTGTTTTTTTAAACATCCACTTAACATTCAAAATAGGGGTTTATCATTCCTTACTCTGTCAATTAGACTGTTTAAAAATTACTTATTTTTTTCTTCTACAAGCAAGGCTGCAGTAAATAATCTTGTCTTTACATCCTCACACCCAGATACTTTTATTTCTAGGAATTGATTCCCAAGTATAGTACTCCTGGGGGAAAGGACAGGTGTACTTTAGCATTTTAATAAATATTGCCAATTGCTTTTCAGAAACCTATAACAATTCACATTTTTATCAGTAGTATAAGCTAGAAGGGTTTTAAACTTTTTATTTTATATTATAGTTGATTGACAATGTTGTGTTAGTTTCAGGTGTGTACAGCAAAGTGATTCAGTTATACATATAAATGTATCTATTCTTATTCAATTTCTTTCCCCATTTAGGTTGTTACATAATATTGAGCATAGTTCCCTGTGCTATACAGTAGGTCCTTGTTGGTTATCCATTTTAAATATAGCAGTGTGTACATGTCAATCCCAAACTCCCAAACAATCCCTTCTCCCCTGGTAACTGTAAGTTGTTTTCTAAGTCTGTGAGTTTGTTTCTGTTTTGTAAATAAGTTCATTTGTATCATTTCTTTTTAGATTCTGCATATAAGTGATATCATATGATATTTCTCTTGCTCTGTCTGACTTACTTCACTTGGTATGACAATCTCTAGGTCCATCCATGTTGCTGCAAATGGCGTTATTTCATTCTTTTTAACGGCTGAGTAATCTTCCATTGTATATATGTACCACATCTTTATCCATTCCTCTGTCAATGGACATTTAGGTTTCTTCCATGTCTTGGCTATTGTAAACAGTGCTGCAATGAACATTGGGGTGCATGTATTCTTTTGGACCATGTTTTTCTCCGGATATATGCCCAGGAGTGGGATTACAGGATCATATGGTAGCTCTATTTTTAGTTTTTTAAGGAACCTCCATACTGTTCTTCATAGTGGCTGTACCAAGTTTCATTCCCACCAACAGTGTAGGAGGGTTCCCTTCTTTCCACACCCTCTCCAGCATTTATTGTTTGTGGATTTTTTGGTGTTAGCCATTTTGACTGGTGTGAGGTGATATCTCATTGTAGTTTTGGTTTGCATTTCTCTTATAAATAAAGATGTTGAACATCTTTTCATGTGCCACTTGACCATCTGCATGTCTTCTTTGGAGAAATGTCTATTTAGGTCTTCTGCCCATTTTTGATTGGGTTGTTTGTTTTGATGGTATTAAGCTGCACGAGCAGTTTCTAAATCTTGAGGACTAATCCCTTGTAGGTCACATCATTTGCAAATATTTTCTCCCAATCTGTGGGTTGTCTTTTCCTTTTGTTTATGGTTTCCTGTGCTGTGCAAAAGCTTTTGATTTTAATTAGGTCCCATTTGTTTATTTTTGTTTTTATTTCCATTACTCTGGGAGACAGATCAAAAAAGATATTGCTGTGATTTATGTCAGAAAGTGTTCTGCTCTGTTTTCCTCTAAGAGTTGTAGAGTGTCCAGTCTCACATTTAGGTCTTTAATCCATTTGAGCTTATTTTTGTGTATGGTGATAAAGAATGTTCTAATTTCACTTTTTTTACATGTAGCTCTCCAGTTTTCCCAACACCATTTATTGAAGAGACGGTCTTTCTCCAATTGTATAGTCTGGTCTCCTTTGTCATAGTTTAATTGACCGTAGGTACGTGGGTCTATTTCTGGGCTTTCTATCCTGTTCCATTGATCTATACTTCCATTTTTGTGCTAGTGCCATACTGTTTTGATGACTATAGCTTTGTAGTATAGTCTGAAGTCAGGGAGCCTGATTCCTCCAGATCCGTTATTACTTCTCAAGATGGCTTTGGCTATTTGGGGTCTTTTATGTCTCCATACAAATTTTAAGATTTTTCTAGTTCTGTGAAAAATGCCATTGGTAATTTGATAGGGATTACATTGAATCTGTAGATTGCCTTGGGTAGTACAGTCATTTTGAAAATGTTGATGTTTCCTGTCCAAGAACATGGTATATCTTTCCAGCTGTTTGTGTCGTCTTTGATTTCTTCCATCAGTATCTCATAGTTTTCAGAGTATAGGTCTTTTGCCTCCCTATGTAGGTTTATTCCTAGGTATTTTATTCTTTTTGATGTGATGGTAAATGAGATTGTTTCTTGAATTTTTCTTTCTAATCTTTCATTGTTAATGTATAGGAATGCAAGAGATTTCTGTGCATTAATTTTGTATCCTGCTACTTTACCAAATTCATTGATTAGCTCTAGTAGTTTTCTGGTGGCATCTTTAGGATTATCTATGTATAGTATCATGTCATCTGCAAACACTTACAGTTTTACTTTTTCTTTTCTAATTTGTATTCCTTTTATTTCTTTTTCTTCTCTGATTGCCGTGGCTAGGACTTCCAAAACTATGTTGAATAATAGTGGTGAGAATGGATATCCTTGTCTTGTTCTTGATCTGAGAGGAAATGCTTTCAGTTTTTCACCATTGAGAATGATGTTTGCTGTGGGTTTGTCATATATGGCCTTTGTTATGTTGGGGTAGGTTTCCTCTGTGCACACTTTCTGGAGAGTTTTTATCATAAATGGGTGGTGAATTTTTTCAAAAGCTTTTTCTGCATTTATTGAGGTCATCATATGGTTTTTATCCTTCAATTTGTTAATATGGTGTATTACATTGATTGATTTGCATATATTGAAGAATCCTTGCATCCCTGGGATAAATCCCACTTGATCATGGTGTATGATCCTTTTAATATGTTGTTGGATTCTGTTTGCTAGTATTTTTTCAGGTTTTTTGCATCTATATTCATTAGTGATACTGGTTAGTAATTTTCTTTTTTTGTAGTTTCTTTGTCTGGTTTTGGTATCAGGGTGATGGTGGCCTCATAGAATGAGTTTGGGAGTGTTCCTCCCTCTGCAATTTTTGGAAGAGTTTGAGAAGGATGGGTGCTAGCTCTTCTCTAAATTTTTGATAGAATTCACCTGTGGAGCTGTATGGTGTAAGTTTAGATTGTTTATTTGAGGTTTTTCTTGTTTCTTGAGGTAGGATTGTATTGCTATAAATTTCCCTCTTAGAACTGCTTTGCAGCATCCCATAGGTTTTGGGTCATTGTGTTTTCATTGTCCTTTGTCTCTAGGTATTTTTTGATTTCCTCTTTGATTTCTTCAGTGATCTCTTAGTTATTTAGTAACGTATTGTTTAGCCTCCACGTGTTTGTGTTTTCTTACTCTTTTTCCCTTGTAATTTATTTCTAATCTCCTAGCTTTGTGGTCAGAAAAGATGCGTGATATGATTTCAGTTTTCTTAAATTTACCGAGGCCTGATTTGTGACCCAAGGTGTGATCAGTCTTGGAGAATGTTCTGTGTGCACTTGAGAGGAAAGTGTAATCTGCTGTTTTTGGGTGGAATGTCCTATAAATATCAATTAAATCTATCTGGTCTGTTGTGTTATTTAAAGCTTTTGTTTCCTTATTAATTTTCTGTTGGATGATCTGTCCATTGGTGTAAATGAGGTGTTAAAGTCCCCCACTATTACTGTTACTACTACTGTGTTACTGTCGATTTCCTCTTTTATAGCTGTTAATATTTGCCTTATGTATTGAGGTGCTCCTTTGTTGGGTGCATATATGTTTATAATTGTCATATCTTCTTCTTGAATTGATCCCTTGATCATTATGAGGTGTCCTTCCTTGTCTCTTGTAACATTCTTTATTTTATCAGATATGAGTATTGCTACTGCAGCTTTCTTTTGATTTCAATTTGCATGGAATATCTTTTTCCATACCCTCACTTTCAGTCTGTATGTGTTCCTAGGTCTGAATTGGGTCTCTTGTAGACAGCACATATACGCATCTTGTTTTTGTATCCATTCAAGGAACCTGTGTCTTTTGGTTGGAAAATTTAATCCATTCACATTTAAGGTAATTATCGATATGTATGTTCCTATTACCATTTTCTTAATTGTTTTTGGTTTGTTTTTTTAGGTCCTTTTCTTCTTTTGTGTTTCCCACTTAGAGAAGTTTCTTTAGCATTTGTTGTAGAGCTGGCTTGGTGGTGCTGAATTCTCTTAGCTTTTGCTTGTCTATAAAACTTTTGATTTCTCCGTCGAATCTGAATGAGATCCTTGTCTGGTAGAGTAATCTTGGTTGTAGTTTCTTCCCTTTCATCACTTAAAATATATCATGCTTCTCCCTTTTGGCTTGTAGAGTTTCTGCTGAGAAATCAGCTGTTAACCTTATGGGAGTTCCCTTGTATAGTGTCATTTTTCCCTTGCTGCTTTTAATAATTTTTCTTTGTCTTTAATTTTTGTCAATTTGATTACTATGTGTTGGCATGTTTCTCATTGGGTTTATCCTCCCTGGCATTCTCTGAGCTTCCTGGACTTGGGTGGCTATCTCCTTTCCCATGTTAGGGAAGTTTTCAACTATAATCTCTTCAAATATTTTCTCAGGTCCTTTCTTTCTCTCTTCTCCTTCTGAGACCTCTATAATGTGAATGTTGGTGCTTTTAATGTTGTCCCAGAGGTCTCTTAGACTGTCTTCATTTCTTTTCATTCTTTTTTCTTTATTCTTTTCCATGGCAGTGAATTCCAGCATTCTGTCTTCCAGGTCACTTATCCGTTCTTCTGCCTCAGTTATTCTGCTATTGATTCCTTCTAGTGTGTTTTTCATTTCAGTTATTGTATTGTTCATCTCTGTTTGTTTGTTCATTAATTCTTGTAGGTCTTTGTTAAACATTTCTTGCATCTTCTCGATCTTTGCCTCCATTCTTTTTCCGAGGTCCTAGATCATCTTCACTATCATTATTCTGAATTCTTTTTCTGGAAGGTTGTCTATCTCCAATTCATTTAGTTTTTCTGGGCATTTATCTTGTTCATCATCTGGTACGTAGTCCTCTGCCTTTTCATCTTGTCTATGTTTCTGTGAATGTGGTTTTCGTTCCACAGGCTGCAGGATTGTAGTTCTCCTTGCTTCTGCTGTCTGCCCTCTCGTGGATGAGGCTATCTAAGTGGCTTTTGCAAGCTTCCTGATGGGAGGGACTGGTGGTGGGTATAGCTGAGTGTTGCTCTGGTGATCAGAGCTGAGTAAAACTTTGATCTGCTTGTCTGCTGATGAGTGGGTTGGGTTTCCTCCCTGTTGGTTGTTGGCCTGAGGCGACCCAACACTGGAGCCTACCCGGCTCTTTGGTGGGGCTAATGGCGGACTCTGGGAAGGCTCACACCAAGGAGTACTTCCCAGAACTCCTGCCGCCAGTGTCCTTGTTCCCATGGTGAGACACAGCCACCTCCCACCTCTGAAGGAGACCCTCTAACACTAGCAATTAAGTCTGGTTCAGTCTTCTATGGGGTCACTGCTCCTTCCCCCTGAGTCCTGATGTGCACACTACTTTGTGTGTGCCCTCCAAGAGTGGAGTCTCTGCTTCCCCCAGTCCTGTCGAAGTCCTGCAATCACATCCCACTAGCCTTTAAAGTCTGATTCTTTGGGAATTTCTCATCCTGTTGCCAGACCCCCAGGTTGGAAGCCTGACATGGGGCTCAGAACTTTCACTGCTACGGGTGGACTTCTGTGGTATAATTGTTCTCCACTTTGTGAGTCACCCACCCAGTGGTTATGGGATTTGATTTTATTGTGGTTGAGTCCCTTGTATCATCTCATTGCTATTTCTCCTTTGTCTTTGGATGTGGGGTATCTTTTTTGGTGAGTTCCAGTGTCTTCCTGTCGATGATTGTTCAGCAGTTAGCTGTGATTCTGGTGCTCTCACGAGAGGGAGTGAGTGCACGTCCTTCTACTCTGCCATCTTGAACCAATCTCAGCATAACATTTAAGTTAAACGTAATATTAAAGGTTATATGTAAGGCAACCCATGAATACTTGACATATAAGCTATAGGACTACCTGTTTAGAGGTCAGAGGATGAGAAATCTCCTGCTGCCATGTCTTGTGATGTCTGTTCTCATTGCTGTGCAGCTGTTGTTACAATAAAGGTGCTTTGTGTCTCTTACAGAAATATTTTAGTAGCTCATTTGTTTTTTCACATTTTTGTTTCTCTCATCAAAGGCTATTGATAGTAATAATAGCAGCAGTTATTTATCAATAGCTTACTATGTGCAGGCAGTGTGCCATGGCAGTGAGTGTTCGATGGCATTTTACGTTTGGCAGCTTACCTGTGGGAGGAAGAGTAGGCTAGGTGGTGGGCCTCCAGTTCAAATTTTAGTGTGGGGATTAGGAAGTCTAAAGTAACCCTAAGAAGTGTAGTAGTTAGAAATGTATTCAAGAGCAGATAACTGAAAACTTGACTCTGAGGGGACTAATCACTTAAGAATTATTTTCTTACCAAATAATCATAATTTGGAAGTAGGGATTTTTCTGCATGTGTTCAGCAGCATGGTGACATGAAGGCGTTTTTTGTTTTGTTTTGTTTTTTTGGCTGCATTGGATCTTTGTTGCTGCACGCAGGCTTTCTCTAGTTGCAGCAAGTGGGGGCTACTCTTCATTGCAGTGCGCGGGCTTCTCATTGAGGTGGCTTCTCTTGTTTTGGAGCACAGGCTTCAGTAGTTGCAGCATGTGGGCTCCGTAGTTGCGGCTTGTGGGCTTTAAAGTGCAGGCTCAGTAGTTGTGGTGCACAGGCTTAGTTGCTCCACGGCATGTGGGACCTTCCCGGACCAGGGATCAAACCCGTGTCCCCTGCATTGGCAGGCGGATTCTTAACCACTGTGCCACCAGGGAAGTCCCTGAAGGCCAGCGGTTTTGAAATTACTTTAGTTCTTCTATGATTGTTATCACTGGTCCCAAGATGGCTGCCCCAGCTCCAGGTTTTACAACTATGTTTAAGGAAAGCAAAACAGGGAAGGAGAAAAAAGGGGGAAGGAGAAAAAAGGGATAGTGCAAACATATTTGTTTCCTTCATCAAAAAATGGGCAGCTTCATCCCAGAAGTCTCCATCAGAATATTGTTACATCCCTATTGGCAAGAAGTATGTCATATGACCACTCCTAGATGCACGAAAGGCTAGGAAAGCAATATATACCTTTCCTAAGCCCTATGGTAGAGGCAGCAAGATAGAAGTGGTTTGAGAATTACGTACTGGTTTAGGCAGTGGATATTATTGTAGGACAAAGAACTGCTGGGAGTGAGAATATGTGTTTTACATGAACTCTCATTTAATTATCACAACAGTGCTGTAGTTAGGTGCTTTTATTATCCCCATTTTACAGATAAAAAAATGGAGATTAGTTTCTACCTTTCTTGTGTGCTGTAGCCATCTCCTGTCTTTTCTGTGGTAATTTAATCTATTATTTCTCTTTAAATTTTTTTTCAATCATTTCTTCTCTACTGTCCACTGACTGTTCATTTATCCCCCAAAAAGAATTTCCTCTCAACCCTGTTGCTGCTACTGTTTTTGTCCAATATTTTAAAGTTTTCCACACTTGCCTTTTTTTCATTACAACTCAACTCTTGAACTTCTTTGCTTATGCAATTTGCTTCCCCCACTCTCCTTCTCTTTACTAGAACTGCCACTTCCAGAGGTAAAACACAGCTCTTTCCTCAGTTCTCTGGCCTTCATTACAGGTTGTCTCTTCCCATCTCGTCTGCCTGCTCTCTCTCTCTCTATTCACAGAACTTCTTTTACTTCAAAGATGAGGACATGTTCCAACGCCAGTCCTCTGATAACAGAAATCATTTTTATATTCATCCTTTTTACTATTACCTCATGTCCCATGCCATCTTGGATCTGAAGTCTTATGTCTACTTACTGGACATCATTTGAATGCCTCCTGTCACTTCAAAAATCCATGTTTCTAAGATATGGCTCATTTCTTTTCTTTTTAAAAACCCCTTTTTTGGCACTCTATGTGGATTTTTCTTCTTCACCTGTCCCCTGATTTCCAGACCTGTGGTCATCTTTGGCTTTTCTTTCTCACAATAGGCACCAATCTCAATGATCCTTCCTTTATGGAGTTTCTCACATGTCACGTGTGATCAGTCTCTCACCTATCTCACTCATGTCCTATGGAAATTCTTTCCTAGCTGGTCTCCTTACCCAGACTCAGTCTATTCTACTTATTACTGATCTATTAATTTTCCAGATCGGTACATTTGCTAAATCTTCAATGGCTCTTTTCTCTAGGAAGAAAAGCCAAAGCCTGACATTGAAGGTCTCTCCACAGTCTGTCATTTCTCTTCCTATTCAGTCATTTCTCCTAGTCTCAGTTAATTGACTGACTTATGGTTCCTTAAATAGTAGCACAAACACTTCTCCCTGTGGCTGTTAGCTGATACCTTCTCCCTGATTGAAATGATCTTTCAGTTTCTCCTTCTGATTTATTCTCTTGATGTCCTATACTCTCTCCCTGGACAATATTATCTTTCCCCAGGGATTCAGCCAACACCTTGTGCTTGTCTAAATGTTGATCATTGTAGACACCAGAATCTTCTAAAGGTAGTTTACACAGAAGGGATTTCTTGAGGGAGATATTTCTTTGCATAAGCAAAGGGATTTCCATTCTGACTGGTGTGAGGTGGTCCCTCACTGTAGTTTTGACACTTAAATCACAATTTTGCATCTTGTAATTTTTTGCGGGTGGGGCCAATGGGAGAATTCAATGCTAGAAAAGGTGGGCTTATACTACAGGGAATTATCAACATGGGAATCAACCCCAAATCTATATATTTAGCTCAGAACTTAATTCATAGCTGCAGACTTTGTATAAACAGCTCCATATGAAAATCTTAGAAGCACTTCAAACTTGTCAAGTCCAATGCCAATCTTAACCATCTTCACTACAAATACTTGGTGCTGTTCTTAGATCCCAAGTTGGTGAAGGGGCCTACTGTCCACACCCAGTTGCCAAGACAGACACATTGGAATAAGCCTCAATTCTGTCTCCTTCTACCTTGCACCCTGCACTCCATCAGTCTTTGTGCCAAGTCACCTATACTTCCTAAGAATATCTCATTTATCTGATGCACTCCTTCCCCTTTGACACTGCTCTAAAACAGGCTCCATTCCCTTTTGCCTCTACATAGCTAAAGCCTTCTCACTCTGTTCCTCTCCTCACTTCTAATGTCCCCTCCCCAGGGTTGCAAGAATGAATTTCTAATGTTTTAATATGATCATATAACCAATCTGCTCAGAAAATTTCAACAGAGGTCCCATTGCCCAGAGGATAAAATCTAAAGCTCTTGCAAGGATTTCAGAATTCGCTGGTACCTGACCCTAGACATTTCCCACTGTGAAGTCTGCAAGTCAGCAATACTAAATGCTTACATTACCTAAACATATTCTGCTCTTTCATGCTGAGCCCTCTGTCTGGGAAGCCCAATTTTCCTTCTGTCAAACTCCTCTTCATCCTTTCAATTTAGGTATAAATATTTGCTTCTAAGTAACAATCAACATAATCACAGAATGCAAATCTCAGGTTAAACAATGACAATTTCTCTTTTAGGTATTAGTTTTGGATGTACTTGTTATCCTCTCCCCTTCCCTCCTTTCTTTTTCTTCAGAACTATTGGAGAGATGGAGAATAAATGGTTCAGAGACCCTTCAATCTCTCTCACACTCAAAAGTCAACCAGCATATTCTTCAAAGATCTGTTTTTCAATGTCCTTGCAGGAAGGGAAGGTAGCAAATATAAAATAAATGGTCATTGACAGCTCTAAATCTTTTCTGCTATTCATTATAGTTTGAAGACTTTGGAAGGATAACACCAAATGCCTTAGTATTTCCTTCCATTAATGGAGGAGTGTACTTCACTCCAGCTTTTCTTTCACTTCTAATTTTCTGATGCTTGAATTCAGGTGCAAAATGACATAAAGATGAAAAAGACTAAGAAAAGTTCAGTGAAACCAAGAGCTGGTTCTTTGAGAAGATAAGCAAAATTGACAAACCTTTAGCTAGACTTAACAAGAAAATAAGAGAGGGCTCAAATAAATAAAATAAGAAATGAAAGAGGAGACATTGTAACTGATACCACAGAAATACAAAGGATCATAAGAGACTGCTAGGAACAAATGTATGCCAACCAACTGGACAAACTAGAAAGAAATTTTGGGAAACATACTACCTTCCAGGACTAAATCAGGAAGAAATAGAAAATCTGAACAGACTGCTTACTAGTAAGGAGATTGAGTCAATAATCACAAACCTCCCTGCAAACAAAAGTCCAGGACCAGACAACTTCACTGATGAATTCTACCAAACATTCAAAAAAGAATTAATACCAATCCTTCTCAAATTCTCCCCAAAAATAGAAGAGGAGGTAACACCTCCTGATACCAAAATCAGACAAGGATACCACAAGAAAATAAAATTACAGGCCAAGATCCCTGATAAACATAGATGTAAAAATCCTCAACAAAATATTAGTAAACTGAATTCAACAATATATAAAAGGGATCATACACCACAATCAAGTAAAATTTATTCCAGAGATGCAAGGATGGTTCAACATCCTGAAATCAATCAATGTCATATACCACATTAACAAAATGAAAGCTAAAAATCATACAATCATCCCAACAGATGCAGAAAAAACATTTGACAGAATTCAACATCTGCTTATGATACAAGCTCTCAACAAACTGGGTATAGAGGGAACATACCTCAGTAAAGGCCATATATGAGAAGCCCAGCTGACATCATACTCAATAGTGAAAATCTGAAAGCATTTCCTCTAAGATCAGAAACATGACAGGGATGCCCACTCTCGCCACTTTTATTCAACATGGTATTGGAAGGCCTAGCCATAGCAATTAGGCAAGAAAAAGAAATAAAAGGCATCCAAATTATAAAAGAAGGAAAACTGTCACTATTTGCAAATGAGATGATAGTGTATAGAGAAAACCCTAAAGCCTCCACCAAAAAAACCTGTTAGAACTAATAAGTAAATTCAGTAAATTTGCAAGATATAAAATCAATATACAGAAATCTGTTGCATTTCTATACACTAATAATGAGTGACAAGAAAGAGAAAGAAAACAATCCCATTTACCTGAAACCAAAAAAGAAGAAAATATAGGCAGTAAGCTCCTTGACATTGAACTTGGTGATAATTTTTTGTATTTGACACCAAAAGCAAAAGCAACAAAAGCAAAAATAAACAAGTGGGACTACATCAAACTAAAAAGCTCTGCACAGGAAAAAGACTATCAATAAAATGAAAAAGCCACCTACTAAATGGAACAAAATATTTGCAAATAATCTATCTGGTATGGTGTTAATATCCAAGGTATATAAAAACTCATATAACTCAACAGCAAAAAACCAAACAATTGGATTAAAAATGGGCAGAGGACCTGAAAGACAGTTTTCCAAAGAAGAGCTCCAAATGCCCAACAGACACATGAAAGGATGCTCCATATCATTAGTCATCAGGGAAATGCAAATCAAAACCACAATAAGATACCACCTCACACTTGTTAGAATGGGTATTATCAAAAAGACAAGGAATAACAAGTGTTGGCAGGGATACGGAAAAAAGGGAATGTTTGTACAATGTTGGTGGGAATGTAGAAATTGATGCAGCCACTATGGAAAATAGTATGGAGGTTCCTCAAAAATTAAAAATAGAACTAGCATATGAGCCAGCAATTCTACTTCTAGGTATATACCTGAAGAAAACAAAAAGCTAACTGGAAAAGATATATCCATCCCCATGTTCACTGCAGCGTTATTTACAATAGCCAAGATATGGAAATAAACTAAATGTCCAGATGAATGGATAAAGAAGAAGTGGTCTATACATACAATGGAATTTTATTCAGCCATAAAAGAGATGAATACTTGCCACTTGTGACAATATGGATGGACCTCGAGGGCATTATGTTAGGTGAAATAAGTCAGATATAGAAAGACAAATACTGTATGATCTCACTTATATGTGGAATCTAAAAAAAAAAAAAAACGAAAAACATAGATACAGAGAACAGAATATTTGCCAAAGGTGGAGGTGCCGGGGGGTGGGCAAAATAGGTGAAGGGAGTCAAAAGGTACAAACTCTCAGTTATTAAAAAAAATCCTGAGGATGTAATGTACAGCATGGAGAATATATTAGTTAATAATATTGTATTGCATATTTGAAAGTTTCTAGGAGACTAAATCGTAAAGGTACTCATCACAAGAAAAAAAAATCAGTGTCAAAAGAAATACTTAAGTCTTCATGTTATTTCCCAATCTCTCTCTCAGCCATGCTGAAACATGGAATTACCTAGGAGATATTCAGTATTTAAATTTAGAATGAACTAAAATTCTTCTTGCTTCAAAGCTGTAGTTATGACCCTTTAAGGCAGTTAGACATCTCCCAAAACACTGTAAATTATTTGTTTATGGTGAGTAGTAGTTTTTTTTTTTTTTTAATTTTTGGCTGCGTTGGGTCTTCGTTGCTGCACGCGGGCTTTCTCTAGTTGTGGCGAGCGGGGACTACTCTTCGTTGTGGTGTGCGAGCTTCTCATTGCGGTGGCTTCTCTTGTTGTGGAGCATGGGCTCTAGGCATGCAGGCTTCACTAGTTGTGGCATGCCCTAGAGCACGTGGCCTTCAGTAGTTGTGGCTCGCGGGCTCTAGAGCGCAGGCTCAGTAGTTGTGGCACACAGGCTTAGTTGCTCTGTGGCATGTGGGATCTTCCCAGACCAGGGATTGAACCTGTGTCCCCTGCATTGGCAGGTGGATTCTTAACCACTGCACCACCAGGGAAGTCCTGAGTGGTAGTCTTTAAACATCATTTTTAGATAAGAATTGTCTGATGATTTCTGACTTGCTTTTGTTCCTAATAAATCTACTGAGTTATTTGTTGACATGGCAAATACCTCAAAGAGCAAGACTGGAAAAGGAAACCAGATGCTTTACTCTCTCTTTGCTCATGTGTTAGTTTTGTTTACGAGTTATTCAGCAACCTCTGGGTTCTTTTGATGACTGTGGTAGGGCTGTGCAAGATGATCTTCTGGCCCTTGGATCCCAAGTGAATGAAATGAGTAAACCAGGTAGACATATATGACAAAAAATTTCATCAAAATGGTGTTTGGCCTCTAGGGCCCCACTCTAGTTTTATTCTTGCCATACTAATTTTGGTTTCTCTTCCTATGCAATGGTCCATTTCCTGAATGTTTGCTGCGTATTTGACAGATAAATATAATTTGATATACTTCAATAAAATGATCAGTTTCACATTTTTGGAGAATACTTAATAGAGGTTATTTGTGCAATAATCATTTGCTAACAGAATTAAGTAGTCAGGTGTCTAAGAATGTAATTATTAAATACATACTTGCTCTTACTCTACTTCAACTTCTGAGTAATTTTTTTTGTGTGTGGTACGCGGGCCTCTCACTGTTGTGGCCTCTCCCGTTGCGGAGCACAGGCTCTGGACGCGCAGGCTTAGCGGCCATGGCTCACGGGCGAGGCCTCTGTGCAACCAGTAGGATTTTATGCCCACTATTGTGACATGGGCATTTAGAACCATCTCTTTTTCCTCTGAATCTCACATTATCAGCACCAATATAAAAACATTGGCGCACCCAGTAACGTGGGAACGTGGTGTTCCATGATGTTAGGACAATCTGAAAACTTAGGGACATTCTGAAAGCTCCCCTAACCCTCAATATCTCCTTCAGTATCTTTGACAAAAGAATTAAACTGTTCCCTACATTTACGTGGCACTTCATAGTTGACAAGCCTTTTCACTAGCATCATTCCATCTAATCTTCATGAAGCTGTAATGGGTTGGTAGAGTAATTTTTTAAAACAATGGATAAAATGGGTTTAGAGAGGTGGAGTAATTTACTGAAGGTCACAAATAAGTGGTAGATCACTTGCTCTAAGTCTAGAGTCCTTTCCACAATATCAAACAAATTGTAGACATGGAAACAAATCACACTTTTAAAGATAGCTAAAGCTCCTTAAAGGAATAAGTTTTTCATTACACGTTTAGAGATGAAGCTCAAAGTGCAAATCTTCCCCTGAGAAAGCACTAACAAATGGGGACCATAGACTTTCACATGTTCAAAGAATTAATTCCAGGGTTATAGGCTTAAGACGTGGTAGTTAATAGAAAAGTTCTAGTTTGAAAAGATTTTTGCAAAAATGTACATCTCTATGTGTATAGACATCTACTTAGAAAATCTATTGCTTTGGATGTTTGTGCCATTTCTTAGTTACCCTTTTTACACGCTGTGTCCACAGCTGCTTTATTCCCATCCCTAGACTTCAAGCCACCGTATTATTTTTAATTACCTTATGACTTATTTTCAGTCAATTGTAATAACTAAGATCATTTAACCAATAAAGTACTTTCTTGAGTAAAAGTTATAGACTTTTGGAATATGGTTCCAAGAGCAGTTCAGTTTTCAAATTTACTATTCAAACCTCACATTTATCACAGGTAGTATGAAACTGTAGTATAAAAACACTTCCCTTCACCTTAAAAATATGTGACATTTCCCTAAGAAATTCCCTGCACTTAGAAGTTCTGGACCTTCTCCACTTATAAATCTGAGTGTATCCTTTCGCAGACTATGTGTAGTTTTTACTGTAGGGTTTTGCTACATTTCATAAAAAGGAAAATACAGACAGTAGAAGTACAGGTAGAAGACTTGGAGCACAATAGTCCATCACATGTATGTTGGGGAATAAGTATCATGAGGACTTTCTCAATGACTAAGGCTTCAAAGACTAAGGGTGGCAAAGATACGAAAAGTGCAGAAACTCAAAAGAAATACCTTTCCTCAGTGGGAAAGATGACACGATTCAACATGAGTAGAATGATTAAGAAGGAGGGTTTATTGGACTCAATTACCCATATGATGGTTCATCTGGCTCTTACTTGAATTTTAAGCATTTGCTTAAAAAATGATTTCACATTAATTTTATTTCTTTTGGAAAGCCCCCATGTGTAATTTATTGGTGGTATCTCTGAAGAATAGAATTATTGATGATGTTTGGCTGATGTTTCAGATGATGGAGGAGCCGGAAGACTGCTACAAGTGAAGCCACGTGTATAGTCTCAAAATGTCAGGACGGTACGGACACTGAAACAGAAAATAAAAGATACTAATTGTTTTAATGTTTAGATAATATACACTCTTCCATGTGAGAATACAAGGAGCACTTGATTTGTCTCTTTGAAAAGCTATCTTTGTTTCCTGCTATTTCATTCCCAGCCGTAATGCACTCAAGTCAAGTAAAACGTCATCTCATCTTTTCCTGTTGTGTTTTCTCCAACCTGAAGCTCTATTATATCCTGAATATGACTGCCATTTAGGCTTCATTATGTATTAGATTTTCAAAATATAATTTTTGAGATCCCACATGCCTTGTATAATAAGGAATACAAAATAACAATGTGTAATGATATGTTCATGCTGTTGTCACATACTATGTAGATGTTTTTCATGTATTTTATCATTTAAACTTCTACTTAAACAACAATGCTAGGAGGCAGTTTCTAATATTATTTCCATTTTAGCGATTGTAGATACTGAGACTTGGAGAGACTTGCAACTTTCTTTAGATCACACATCTAGTGTGGGATCCTGGGATTTAAATACAAATACAAAGTTGCACAAATTACAAGATGATAGGTAATGTGCCTAAAGGTGCTGATAGTGTAATAAAGTTAAGACCATGTTGAAAGTTTAATAGAGCTTTGATAAAGAAATGTTTAAGGAGACTTAGAAGTAGAAAAAAAAGAATTGATTTGTACTGGGTGAGACTTTATTCTTGGAAAGATCAGAAATGTTACATTTTACTGGAACTAATGTCCTTTCCAAAAACCATCTTCTGATGGGTACTTTAGAAAAAGGTGGTCTTCGTATTTAAAAAATATATATATATATGTGTGTGTGTATATATATAATATATATGATAAATGTATGTAGATAATTTAGAAAGTAAAGGACAGTATAAAGAAGAAAGTAAAGATAACCTGTAATCCCACAACCCAGAAATAATCAGTGTTAATATTTTCTTGAATTTTGATCAACTTTTTCTAAACATATGCAAGTTTTTATTGCTCTTATTGAAAACTTGGAACCATATTGTATATATAAGTTTGTTTTCTCTACTCTATAGCCTAAAATTACATCAGGAGAATTTCCCAATTTAATGAAATCATTTCTTTTTAAATGGCTTCATTGATTTCTAGTACATGTTTGGAATTTATTTAACTATCCCCTTAATGTTAACCTTTGGAATGTTTCCAATTTTTGATATTATAGATGAACATGCTTAAACATATGTATGTTGGCATATCTCATAATTTCTGTAGAATATATTCTCAGAAATGGCATTGCTGGGACATAGGATCTAAGTTTTATTTTTTTGTTTTGTTTTTTTAAGGTTTCTGATACAAATGACCAAACTGCTTTCTAGAAAGGATGTAATCTGGTACTGTTTGGATGCTAGTTTCTTTCCTTCCTCAATAATATTTATCAGACTAAGTGCCTAGTATGTGTTATGTGTATGGGTGCTAAAGAAATATTGTTTAAAATTGAAAACCTCATGAGAAGAAGGGTGAAGCTGCAGAAAAAGCAGGGACTATGGAACAAGAAGGGGAGAGTTAGGTAAAACTGCCTATTATTAATTGTGCCCCATATAGAAATGCAAATGATAAAATTCTTCTTTTTAGGTGGTTGTAAAAGTTAAACGTTAGAGGTGGAAAATGGAACTGGCTTGTTTTCCTAAGCTTTGAAGAACACGTAAGATTTAAAGATTTAAAATAGATTATGTACCCTTCCTCTTTGCAATAATTTTTATTTGTGAAAAATTCTTTGTAAATGGAAAAAAGGAATAACAATAATAGCATTTTAATGAAGAAAGTAATATCTGTATAGAAAATAATGCCTATATAGCTCCACCAGCTCCCATAATGAGTTTTGGGGATGTCTTGAATGTAATTTAAATTTATAGCTATTAATAGTCAACCCTTTTAGGTGGCTAGGCAGGGGCTGCAGTAACTCCACGTTATAATATGACTGTGTGTC
Organism: Orcinus orca; assembly: GCF_937001465.1. Classification (NCBI taxonomy): domain Eukaryota; kingdom Metazoa; phylum Chordata; class Mammalia; order Artiodactyla; family Delphinidae; genus Orcinus; species Orcinus orca. The sequence continues at coordinate 19,241,055 of NC_064562.1, forward strand.
TCATTCTTTTTCCTTGCAAAGGTAAGAGTTCTCTTGTAAAGAAGGCAGAGGGCTCTGATCATTCAGATTTACTGTGACCAACATAATTTGGCTTCAACAAAACAGGCAGTGCAAAGCATTTAGCTTCTCACAACATGATCTTAAGTGTCCTACATGCAAAGATTGAACTGGGAATGGAAAACCAAGGTACTGCACCCTTGCTTTCTCTCATCCTTCTACCTTTTTTTCTCTGTTAGTCAAGCCGCACCATGAAAAGAAACTTAAAGTCTACCTCTTTCCTGAGCGAAGCAGGTCAAATCCTTCATTTATTTTTTCAAAGGGTAAAACATGGGTTATTAATGGATCCAGTGGAAACTTCTTAGCCATAAAATCAGCCACAAGTTTGGGGACAGAATCTTTACTTTTAAAGCCTGAAAAGGAAGTGACATCAATGTTAGATTCAGCCAGATATGAGGAGAATTGGAGAGGAGATTTTCCACATAGAATTTAAATGAAAGTTTATAAAGTGTCCACAGACTACTATTACTGAGGTTAAGAAGAGATGGTGTGTTTCAATATCCTTTTGCGGTGGTTTGACTTTTTAATACAATCTCTCCAAACAAACTAGGGTCCTTGGTTATTAGTTCTCTCATAGAGAAAGTATAGTACAGATGGTTATTCTCAAAGTGAAGAAGAAGATTTAACAATTGTCTAAATTGGGGCAGTGAGTGCAGACATAGATTATCGCTGTGGATTTCCTGGATCCTCCTAGGTATTTCAGTGCATTGTGCAGTCACAAGTATCAAAGGAGATGATGCTGAAAGATCCTTGTTAGTTTATGGGGACTCCATTAAAGTCTATCTTGGGACTTTCTGTGTGCATTAGTTCCACATCTAGTTGATTTGGAGCCTATAGATACAAAGGAACTTTAGTTTATTTTTAAACTACATTGCGTTTTATTTTTTTTAATTAATTAATTAATTAATTTTGGCTGTGTTGGGTCTTTGTTGTTGCGCGCGGGCTTTCTCTAGTTGCGGTGAGCGGGGGCTACTCTTCGTTGCGGTGTGCGGGCTTCTCATTGTGGTGGCTTCTCTTGTTGCAGAGCACAGGCTCTAGGCGCACAGGCTTCAGTAATTGTGGCATGCGGGCTCAGTTGTGGCTCACAGGCTCTAGAGCACAGGCTCAGTAGTTGTGGGGCACGGGCTTAGTTGCTCCGTGGCATGTGGGATCTTCCTGGACCAGGGATCAAACCCATGTCCCCTGCATTGGCAGGTGGATTATTAACCACTGCGCCACCAGCGAAGTCCCTACACTGCATTTTAAAACCTGGCCTTGTCACTTGTAAAAAGGAAGAAATCCTGACGTTAGTAAGAATTTGGCCCTCAAGCCTAACTACGTACCACCAAAAACAGCTCCTTTCCAGGTACGTCCAGTCAACAGCAACATGGGGTTCATAGGGAGATTTTCGGCACTAGAAGCTATTCCTACAATGACACTTACTCCATATGCTTCTTGACAGCACAACAAGGCAGCCATCTGGAATAAAATTAATATGTAGCATCATTAAAGTGGATTTTCTGGTAGTCCCAACTTATGATACACGGTATCGTGTAATATGGATCTAGCTAAATTGTGTGTGTGTGGCGGGAGGAGATTATGCCTTTTTCTTCATTCCCCATTATTTCCTAAAGCCACTAGGTGTGGCTTTAGAAAATGCCCAGAAAATATTTTTGAGTGAGACAATAGATGAATGAATTTGTATGTTTGTATGTACTTAAGTCTTCTTTAGAAAATAATAAAGTGGCAAATATCATTACATATATGTAATCTGATTCCTCAAATAAAGGTAATGTTTATCATCACATGACCCCTGGGCAATCTGAGTTAGTTAACTCATTCTTCATTTACTTATTAAGATATTTTGAACTCAGTACTTTGAACCAGGTATTTTGATGGTGAACAAGATACAAGGTCAATTACATCATCAACATTTCTCTCTTTCCCACTTCACAGTCTCCCTTTTTAATGGATCCCCATTTCTACCGCCCATTTCTAGTGGACACTTTTTTCTTAATTTATGTACTTTATTTTTTTACAGTTTTGTTGAAGTATGATTGACAAATAAAAATTGTTTATTTTTAGGTTGTACAATGTGATTTTTTAGGGTGAACAATGTGATTATTTAATATACCATGTGAAATGATTACCACAATCAAGTTAATTCACATTCATCACCTCACATAGCTACTACCTTTTTTTGTAGTGAGAACATCTGAGATCTACTCTCTTAGCAAATTTGAAGTATACAGTATAGTAATATTAACTATAATAACCATGCTGTACATGGAAGTCTCCAGAACTTACTCATAACTAAAAGTTTGTACTCTTTGACATCTACCCATTATTCCTCCCCCACTCCTCCAGACCCTGGCCACCACTGTTCTACTCAGTGGTTCTAAGAATTTGATTTTTTTAGTTTCCACATGTAAGAGAGGTCATATAATATTTGTCTTTCTGTGTCTGCCTTATTTCACTTTGCATAATGTCCTGCGGGTTATTCCATGTTGTTGCAAATGGCAGGACTTCTTTTTTATGGCTGAATAATACTCATTCATATGAATTATATTATTGAATATATTATTGAATAGAATACATATGAATATATATATTATATATACATCACAATTTCTTTATCCGTTCATCCATCAATGGACATTTAGGTTGTTTCCATATCTTGGCTATTATGAATAATGCTGCAGTGAACATGGGGGTGCAGATAGTGATTTCTATATTCTTTGGATATATACCCAGAAGTGGGATTGCTGGATCATATGGTAGTTCTATCTTAAATTTTTGGAGGAACCTTTATACTGCTTTTCATAATGGCTGTACCAATTTTACATTCCCACCAACAGTGCACAAAATTCCCTTTTCTCCACACAATCTCCAACACTTGTTATTGCTTGTCTTTTGATAATAGCCACTCTAACAGGTATGAGGTAATATCTCTTTGTGGTTCTGATTTGCATTTCCCTGGTGATTAATGATGTTGAGCACCTTTCCATATAGTTGTTGACCTAAAATGGGCATGTTTTAAATGTGCTTTTAACTCCTGTGTGACTTTACTTTAAACTACACCTATTACTCTGGAACTTGAAAAGAAAGCCTTTCCCCTCCAGTCAGGTTTTTAAGCAGGTTTGCAGTAAGAAAGTCATTTAGGATCCCCCCTGAAATATATAATTATCAGTCCTTTGATTTTGGAGTATGACATTTGGAAGACCAGAGAACTTTAGAACATGTGGCTATCAGACATTTAAAACAGTCCAATTCCACAAGAGAAAATGGAGGGGAAACCATAGAAAAATGGCCTAAGGAGAAAGGCTAGCGCCTTGGAAAAAGTTGGATTGTATTGGAACTTCAGTCATCTATGGCATATTGTCCCAGGTCAAGGCTGCAAAGAGCTTTACTCTTTAAGTGCTGCTTCTTACTACCAACACTGCTGGGACTTACTGGAGAACCTTAAAAGGGGGCTTTTTTTTGTTGGTCTCTGGGGGTGTTTTCATTAGGATTCTAGAGAATTCTGGTTAGGTGAAATGTAGCTAGGGATGTGTTCTCTGTTGCAATTGATAATTGTAATTATTTGAAAGTAATATGTATATTTTAAAGACGATGTAAGTGCTGCAAGATTGCAAACAGTACTGTACGTTGATGACCCCAGCTGACATTTATTAATAAGAGCTTGCTACTGACAGGTGGCACGTGCTAAGTATTTTACATGTTTATTTCACTTAATCCAGAAACAACACTATGAGATACATATCACTTAAATTTTTTTGGTGGAAAAACCTGTTGACTTTTTAAAGTATTCAGTTCAACACACAGATTCGGATGCGTATTATGTACCAGGCACTGTGCTGCGTGCTGTGGTAAAACGGCATATTTTCTGTTAATAAAATGATACAGAGCCTAAAGTTGCTCATTTTTTCTTTTGGCCAAAATATGATCTCCATTAAAACCTATAAAAATCGTCAAACCATTTTTTGTTAAGAACGTGGGGGAAAAATCAAACTTGCCAACTTGAAACCAGAATTTATATTCTTTATATTGACTTGAGGTTGAATTTTTTGAACTAAAAATTAAAATAAATTTATGATGGCTCAATAAAAAAACCCTCTTCTGTCTCTAAAAAGGAAATAATACTTGTGACAGTTATATGTAACTGATGGAATGAGATTCCTCATAATAATAATTAAGCAATCCAGGTAACAAATAGGAGATGGAAAATTGCCATAGTTTAAAAAATATTCTTTATATATAATGTTTATATTCTGCTGCATAAAAGTAGACTCTAGAATGCAGAAGCTGATGTCTCAAGGCATTTCAGGGTACATACCATGGTGTCAAAACGACCGATGACTTCAAATGAAAAATCCACACCTCCACCACTCATTTCCTTCAGCACCTCCTGGATGGGTTTCTCATAGTCCCGAGGGTTGATGCACTCAGTGGCACCCACCTCTTTGGCCTTTACAAATTTGTCTTTGTTGATGTCCACTGCAATGATCCTGGCTGCTCCAGCTGCCTTACAGCCTATGATAACAGACAGACCAACTCCTCCGAGGCCAAACACGGCACAGGTGGAGCCCTGGGTGACCTGTGTTTTCAGAAAATGCAAATACAGATTAATGGCTGTTAGAAAGAGCCTAAATTGTATAAAGTGCCATGCTTTTCCCTTGTCAGGAGCGATTCAAACTATGTCCATCTGTTTTCAAAACTTCTTTTGGCTTCAGCTGCTTCATGTTTAAAATGAAGGGGTTGAATTAGATCAGTGGTTCTCAAATTTTGCTAGACATAAGACTCACCTGGGGAGCTTTGAAAAAAAAACTCAACACCCAGGTCACAGCCCATAAGCAATTAAATCAGACTCTCTGCCGGTGAGACCAAGTCTCCAGGTGACTCCAATGGGAAACCCAAGCTGGGAGCCAGTGGACTGGATGATCTTTGAGCTCTAAATGCTAGTGACCCCCTCTTAAAGAGAATCTATTGATAGCCAGCTTCAGTCCATCACACATACACAAACACAATTTTGGGGAAATTAAATAATAAGTAGAAGAGAGGAGACTGAAAAAAATAATCCAATTGAACCCTCAATAATTAACTCCTTGTTTCATTAACTTTCAGTAGTCATGATCAGTATAATGAGAGCAGAAATTATCGGTGAAGCATAGAAGAGTTATCCTCGGCTTAAAGCAAACTTAACAACAGGGGAAATTTAACAGGTAAGTTTAAGATAATACTGCTTGGGACCAGTGTGCTCTGAGTGGGTCTTTATGTCTGCTTTTTAAAATACACTAATGAAGAATAATGCAATGAAAAGCTAGTCTGTACTTTAATAATGGATGAAATTCATCGTCACAAGTGCTTCTTGGCTTCTGTGTGTAGGTTCAGTTGGACCACCTGCTCAGATGAGGCAATTGCACAAGGGACTTAGTGCTAGGCTCACAGAAATTTGGAAAACACGTGCTCTCAATTGTTTAACTTGCCTAAGGAACTGTTTAATAAACCTAATCTGCTACAGTTAGCCTTCAGTGTGGGTGAAATGTTCCTCCTGTCCCAAGTAAACATTCTGTGGGGCACCACACCACTTTTTTACCTTAGAAAAACATGAGGCTTGTGATTGTGATTTAAAAGTGCTGGTAATTATGTATTATGGTTTATGATTCAGCAGGAGTTTTGAGAAAGAAGCTAGTCACAGCTGTCGTATTAACCAGTTGTGAGATTTTGGGCAAATAGCTCTATGTCTCTGGACCTGAGTTTCATAAAATGAAAGGATACTACTAGATTTCCAGCCTTTTGGGAAGAGGAGCCTTTAAAGAATTTCTCCTTAAAATCTACCACTTCTGAAGTGTGTGTGTGTGTGTGTGTGTGTGTGTGTGTGTATTTGTGGCAGGGGTGGAGGTATAGCAGTGGAATAAATGCTTCATGCATCATTGCAGCTTCATTGCTTTCCTCGTAGAGATCCGTAGAGTGGGTGTGTTGGCGACCCTCAGTTTGGAAGTATATCGGAATATCAGGTAAGGCTTTGAAATCTACTGTTGGTCATAATTCTGGGAGTAGAAGATCCATGGACTAGATACTCCTCAAAGGCAACGCCTTCATTTCTTTTACTTTTCCTGACTCAGAACTTAGTGGAAACTGCTGTGTATGGCTCATGTTGGTGCTAACTACAAAATGAATGACAAAACGAGCTCCCAGCTCTAAAATTTAGTAATCCCATAGAAAAACACATGTAGAAGAATAATTATTGAAAACATCTTTACTTTCTCTTAGTTAATTATCAACAGCTTTTCATTTGTGATTAACAGATAAATTTTCTAGGATGCGCTCTCAATTCCTTCTGAGGGCATTTTCTACTTATAATCAACAGACTCGATTCTATGGAGCATGTCAATATTATTACGGTGGTGGGGGGAGAAGCTATCAGTAAATCTGTGTAGCATGATCTCTGATTCCTGTGAGAAGCTGCTCTCCTTTTAGCTCCTGACAGTCTGAGTGTAGCTGGTTTTATCACCCATTGTAATTCCTACCTTGGCAACTTTGACCGCAGACCCATAACCAGTAGAAAATCCACAGCCAATGAGACAGACTTTCTCCAGCGGTGAGTCTGCATCAATCTTGGCCACCGACATCTCATCCACCACTGTGTACTGAGTGAAGGTGCTGGTGCCGATGAAATGGTAGACGGGCTTCCCTCTGCAGGTGAACCTGCTGGTACCATCCATAAGGGTCCCCCGAGGCTTGGTCATACTGGTCAATGCAACACACAGGCACATGAGGGTATGAGACAGGAGTATAACTGATGTGCAAATTCCTTGGCTGCATAAGGAGAGTATCAGAAACTTACCTGTTTTTCAGGCAGAAATTGCCTTCCGGGTGTTTACAAACACTGCACTTTCCACACTGGGGAACAAAGAGTGGGATGACTTTATCACCTGGGGAAGGGGGTAAAACAAATACTTCTTAAATTTCTACCCAGGAATTAATAGAGCTAGAGCTTAGAACTTACACATATGTATTAGAGGCACTTGACTTTGAAAAGTCTCCAACAATAGGGTCCAGTCAGCACTATGTCTTGGTCATTGCCTGCCAGCATCGTTACCAGTTTGGGTTTATATATGCCTGAAGATGCCCAAAGAAAATGCAAATGTGGAAACCAACATGGATTTTTAGAAGTGGTTCCACTGTGTTGATAGTTATCTTTTATTGTGTGCCCTTTCTCTTGGGGATTTTATATGTATCATCTCATTTAATCCTTAATAATTAAAACAAATATTCTCACTGTAAGTGTAAATATAAATTTAAGTTGTGAGCAGGCTGCCGTAGTTCCACTAGATGATCCAGTATTTTGTAATAGTTTGGGATACAATAACAATGAGAATCTCAACAACTATTTCTTGGCTTTTCAAAGTGATTATGCTTATCTCTACTATGAAATGAGTCCTTTAAAAAATTCTTTTTTAAGGAAAACAAACAAAAATAGGACACATAAGAATTTAAGAAATGCTTTTGAAAACCTCAACCCTCAATAATAAGTTAGACACTTTCTTTTAGGATAAGAACTGACTTTCCAATGTTTGTAGCTGATAATTTGTGAATAGTTCATTTTTACTGCTATGGTGGAGGGAGCAGGGGTGAAAAGTAGGGGTGTTGGGCTTCCCTGGTGGCGCAGTGGTTGAGAGTCCGCCTGCCGATGCAGGGGACACAGGTTCATGCCCCGGTCCGGGAAGATCCCACATGCTGCGGAGCGGCTGGGCACGTGAGCCATGGCTGCTGAGCCTGCATGTCCGGAGCCTGTGCTCGGCAATGGGAGAGGCCACAACAGTGAGAGGCCCGCGTACCGCAAAAAAAAAAAAAAAAAGTAGGGGTGTCATTTATTATTAATAGATTTCTAACTAAAGGAAATACTGAGAGCTGAAGCTCAAACCAGACAACTGATTTTATTATTTTCTGTTCACAGGTCAATTAAGTATTTGGTGAGCAGGGAGGTCAAATCTACTGGCTAAAGTGATTTTTTAGAATTAAAAATATTTGTTTTTAATCATCTATACTACTTATCCAAAAGACTCAGAAAGATAACATTTAATAGATAAACTTTATATGAGATGATAGCGTGGAAATTTTCTGTTTATTCACAGTTTACCTCTAAAAATATTTATCTGTATTAATACACAATAATATTAGGATACAATAAATATTAAAGAAAAATAGTACTTGGTAACCAGTCACATTTAATCATGGTTAAAGGTAATAAAACAGATATTGTTTATGGCAGGATGCCTTCTGCTAGTTCTCTTTCATTTCCTGCCAACTAGTCTGTTTCGTTCATTCTGTGTTCAGGAAAGAAGGCCATATTGGAAGGGGAAATCAGTGAATGGGCTCTACTTCCCACCTGAGAAGAGATAATGTTGATTCAGTCATGGCCTCACAATCCCCATTGTGTGAAGTCAGTACAGAACAGGTTCCATACACTGATCTAGAGGCTCAGGACACAGACATGTTTTTTCCCTTGTCTCATTTGTAGTTTAATTTGGACCTGATAGAAGACAATGCTTAGCAACAGTAAAATGGGAATTAATTCATTATGAACTCCACCCTGGCAGGCACTGGGTCTTTTTTGATCCTCATGTATTCCCTGGATCTAACATGGTGGCTGACATCTAGCAGGTCCTCAAGAAATACTTGCTGAAGGAGAGAATACAGGAGTGCATGGATGCATACATGCCTGAGACAGGCAGGGAGGGAGGAAAGGAAGAGACCTCCAGTCAAGTCCTAGCTCAGCCTTGAGCAAGTTCTTTCATCTCTTATTACTTCAGTGTCATCATCCAGGCTGGATCATCCTGCGGTCCTGAACCAAAGCACATTCCCCAACTGTGAATTCTGTACCTGGTTTTACTGTAGTCACCCCTTCTCCAATGCTCTCCACAATGCCGGCTGCCTCATGGCCTATGATCGCAGGAAGAGGTGTGACCAAAGATCCATTAATCGCATGGTCATCTGAGCGACAGACTCCTGTGGCCACCACCTACAGGGTAAAGGGAGGATGATTAGATTCAGAAAAGATTATGGCCCTCACTCAGATGGACTTAACATACCCAGTTTCCTGAATTTGCGCTAAAGAGTTTTCACTGATAATTCCTACTCTTTCCAAATACAGATTCAATTTATACCCAAGATTATTCAGCCTAAAACCCTCCTCTACTTTCCTTTCATGCATTAAACAATTTGGAATAATCTGTGAAATAATTGTTTCTGAAATAGTTAAGTCATATAATATACAAGGAGGCAATCTTTTGTATAGAAGTAGGAAATGCAGATTAGCACCAAGAAAATAGTTACTTAAATGCTACCATCTAATGCTAATTGATTTAAAATCTGGATATATATTCCTTTGCACCTATTTTTCTGTATTAACACATAATTCTTTTTTATTTTACTAGGTTTATACTGTATATACTCTTTGGTCTCTTTTTAAAAAATTTAACAATTTATACTTACAACTTTCCTTGGCAACGAATGTAATTCCACTGTCTGGATAACCATATGAAAAGTGCCTCTTAATGGATTTTGGTTATTTTCATTGTTACTCTCTGAAATTTTTAAACCTAAGATTAAATAGAAATGGAAGGAAGTTTTACCTTAATACGAACTTCATAGGCCTTAGGGGGTGCAACCTCCACCTCCTCAATGGAAAATGGTTTTTTGAGCTCCCATAGCACAGCTGCTTTGCATTTTATTACCTGAAAATTGAACAGAAAGATGATACCAGTTTTTCCCCACCCTTGAAGTCAGGGATTGTGTCTTTTACCTTTTTACGTGCAATATCTAGCCCCATGTCTAGAAACTAACATTGTTCCACAGAAATGAAAACCTTTGATTTGCAAAAAGAATAATAGTACCTCTTTATAAAAATGTGTAAAGCAATACCACAAGGAAAGAGAAACAGAATTAACTATAGTGAGACACTGAGATAAAATGGAATATATTCTTTTACGAAGAAAGAACACCATAGGTTTTTTTTTTCCTCTAAGGATTGTTTATTGCTTCTATTTCCTAATGCAGTCCTGAAATTGGTTGTTTACCCAAAACTATTGGCTCGTACGTGAAGTTCTAAATCACTATCACTTTGCTGACAGATTCAGTGTCTGTTCACATGATACTGATTTCTCCCTTGCTCAGTTCTCCACTTAAGCCAAAATGATCTGACTTTATGATTCCCGTTACGGACTTGCCTCCCTGCCTAGGATTTCTCTCTATACATTTGCCTGTTCCTTTGATTTTCTCTCTACACGTGTTCTATGTGCTATTTGTTTGCATCACTTATTTGAAAGTTAGCTTTGGCAGCTCTGTTTTGTTATATAATTTATGTATAGGGATTTCTTCCAGATTACACTTGAGCCCAAAATTGTAGAGATTAAAACTCTACACACACACAACACACACACACACACGCACACACACACACACGCATATATTTAAAAAGGGGACAACTGTGTATTTGACTTTCTAACTAGCATAGCTTACTTACAGGTGTTCTTACAAATAAAAGTTGAACACATTTTTAGTGCTTGGGAATGTAGTATAAGACTTGTGTTCATTTTTGCAAAGCTTGTATAGTTGACAGTTTTTTTCTAGAGAGAATTAACATATTGCAAATACGATAAAAATTCAATTGAAATTTATCTGATAATTTATTTTCGTTATTTGTATGCCAAATCCTTCTACTTTGCAAAGTGTTTGTCATGGTCAATTCCACAATAAATATAAGAGTACTTGGAAATAATACACTAACGGTAGATAGGTGTTGATTAATGGGTGCCAATGATGTAGCAGGCACAAGTGGCTGTGCTGGGTGAGTTCTTGATACATGTTTGACTTTTAAACTTTACAGGGCAGTATTATTGAATTATTAGTCTTATTTTACAGATGAAAAGATTGAGGCTCAACTGATTTAGTAATTGACTAAACACTTCTCCCAGAATCACAAAGCTGGGTGTCCAAAGAATTAACATCATTTTATCTTTTCGCTACTTGATGGTAGTAAAAGATTAACAAAAGGTTAGAGGTTAGATAGCAATAACAGCAATAATAGCAGTGACTGGTATTTATTAAATTATTTCTATGTACCAGGCACTATTTTCAATGCTTTCCAGTATGAAAAAATTTAATATGAATTTATTAAATTCTCACAACCACCTTATGAAAGTAGGTATTATTGTTGCCATTTAGCATTTGAAGAACATACAATGCAGGAAGGGTAAACATAAATGAAGTGTTATCGTAGCTAAAAGTTATTGATGTTGCACCTGAGGAGTGAGAATTGATTGCCTATAATTTATAATTATCATTAATACATTTGGTTTACCCTTTTGATCTCTGAACTCTTTCAAGCTGAGTTTTGGAAAATTTAGTTTTTCTTTTTTTTACTATTCTTCATTTGAAATGTAATATGCCACTGTAAATGCTAATCAGTAATGGATGAAAATAAAGTTAGAATAAGAAAACTGACAATTGGTTACCCATAAGATTTCCAACCAATCTCATTGATATAGGCCTTTTTTGTGTCACACAGTGTGTGTAGAAACCTCAGAATCTTTCAGTTGAGTCATCATAGCAAGATATTATATTGTGCAATCAACTCCTAATACAGCAAACCTACTGGAAACAGTTACACAGGCTTTTGCCGTGAAGAAGTTAAACAACATGAATTGATTGTATTGAATAACCACATGTATTTCTCTGCACCTGTAAGCACATTGAACAAATAAACATGAATCTATGGAAGACTTAGAACCAAGTATCTCTGTTCCCAGTGCTAATAAGTGGTTCAAACTGTATCAGTATTAACTTTTTTTTTTTTTAAATCACATTGACTTTTACATGAAGAAGATGTCGTTCTTTAGCAGTGGTCCCCAACGTTTTGGCACCAGGGACTGGTTTCGCGGAAGATAATTTTTCCACGGACCGGGGGGTGGGGGAAGGGGGATGGTTTAGGGGGTAATTCGAGCGATGGGGACCAGCAGATGAAGCTTCACTGGCTGGCCTGCCTTTCACCTTCTGCTGTGAGGCCAGGTTTCTAAGCAGCCCAGGGGTTGGGGACAACTGTTCTATAGGATTTCTATGGAAATTTCCTGAATTGTGCCATAATAGGACCCTTTTAAATCAGAATTTGCATGTTGATGTTGGTTTGTTTAGTCTTGATTGTTCTAATGCTTTGAGATCAATAAAAGTTTTATCACACTTAAGTTTCCTGTACTCATAAAAAGAATATGATTATAAAGAATAGCATATATTATGGTATCTTAACATAAAGATAACTTCTTGATAAAAACATTTCATTTCTAACTTTAGACTTGAAAATTACTCATGATTGGATATACTACTTCACATTTATTTAATATATGAAATATAGACTGTAATAGGTATAATGCTATACATTTTGTTAAAGATATTTAGGTATTGCCCATCTCTTGTAGTTTAATATACCTTGTATATTGAAGCCTATATTCTATGTTGTATTTCAGTATATATTATTTCTAATTTATATATGAATTTTAAGTTATTCATTAAATACTGTATCTCTTTGTGTATTATATTAATTAGAATATAATTCCAAAAGTAAAAAATAAATTGCCTTACTTTTCCTGCTGTACTCATGTTTCTGCTTTCTCTGCAGGCCAGGAGACGTGAATTCTTACAGACTCTTCCCTGCTTAAGTATGTACAACAGATATATTGCACAGATTATTGTTTGCTTGGATAATGCCCAATTCTACACATGTGATCTGGGATCTTTAAGCCCCTCCCATCAGCTTATTTTTGACCAAGTCAAATCAGGAAGAACAGTGCACTCAAACACTGACTTTGTTTGCAATATGCTAATTTCAGGTAACATCTTGATTTCATCAGGTTAAATATTTCCCTAGATATATCTTTTTCCTGGATTACGTATTTCTCTTCTCTCAGTCCCACACAGGGTGTTCAGAGTTCTGTTTTCCCTTTGTGTGAACTAAGCTCCAACTTCTAATCCACATAATGCAGTTAGCAAGGCGGAGGAGTAAGAAAGCAGCACAAATGCCTTAGGACGGAGAGAGTTACAAGCCTGAGGAATGTGTTTGCTTCAGCACTCTCCTCCTCTTCACAGCAGAGAAGTCAGACACCAGTCAGTGACAGCAAAGGTGCTCACTGTTTCTGGCATTCCTGCTCCACTCAATACCAATTAGCACTGGCTGGGAACTTCCCTGTTCCAGACACTCAGCTGGGTACCGTGGGGTGACAATGATGGATAAGAGATGGCCTCTACCCGTGCCAGGAGGCATTATGAGGCAGTGGTTATAGCATGACCTTGCATTTGAGCAGACCCTATCCTTACTAGCTGCGTGAACTTGGTCTTGTTATTTAACTGTCCTTGGCCTTAGTTTCCTTATCTGTAAAATGAGGATGAGTAGTAGTGCCACCTGAAAAGGTTGTTTGATGGACAAATGAGTTAATCCTTTTAAAGCACTTAGGGGGCCTGACACACAGGACAGCCTTTAATAAGTGTTAGCTACAATGATCATCCATAAAAGTAAACTCACAATCTATGGGGCAAAAAGACACAGGCAACCAAGTCAGACCATCTGTGATGTTCTATATCAGAGGGAGGGCGTTCTGACTGAAGGACTTAGAGGAGGCTTTGTAGAGAGAAGACATTTAAGATAGAAACTAAATAATGATCATTTTGGCAATTAGTCAAGAAAACTCCTGTGCATTTCCGTTGTCCTTCATTCAGTGCAGTGAGTATGAGAAAGAGTTTGTTTTTTAATAAATCTCAAGTCTTTTACCAGCACTTGGAGGACATAGTGCATTCAACTACTTAATTAGATTTAGTCTGTCAACATGTATATGTTAACAGAAAGGGTATGTTTCTCTGGAATTGTCAAGGGAACAACACTATTGTCTGTTTCCAACTTTACTTATGCAGGTGTAGAAAGTCATACTAGGGTTGCACTACATCCACCAAGAGGAGAGGCAAGAAAGGTCTTCCATCTCACTGTGGTCTTAAAATCATTGAGTAGGCGCCACTTCTAAGGAATGGCCACCACCCAGCTCTCACCCACCTTAACTTGTGGAGGAGAGCAGTGCAAAGAAAGGGAGTCTGACCACTTTTCAGAGATTCTGGATGGTATCAAGGGGCTGATATGTCCTAACCAATTTGAAAGACTCATGGGATTCGTGTGTTTATAGGATAATGGAAGGATAGGGTATCAGGAATAATGTAAGATACAAATTTACAGGAAGCTAATGGCCACCATTAATTGAGCACCTACTATGCTTCCAGAACTCTACTGGGAGTTTTTCCTACATTCTCATATACAATCCTCAGAGCAATCCTACAAGGAAGATACTAGTATTATTCCCATTTTACAGATGAGATAAGAGAAGCTCAGAAATTATACATCCCTAAATATCCTTTCTAAGTCAGAAATATTGGCTTCAAGAACATCAAGATACTCAGGCTGATGTTAATAAGAGTGTTAGGGTATGAATATAATAGGCAATCACATAAGCATCAAAGGACAAGAAGTGAGTGGTATGCCCTGAAAAAGTGAAATATCAGGGCTAACTGACTATTTCATATCTTTGATTCCCTCTCCCTCTCTTTCTCTCTCACTCTCTCTTTCTCTCTCAGAACATAGCTTGGCCGTAAGTCTTCTATCTTTTGACTAAAGTCTCTCCATCAAGCAGTTGGGTCAGGTGTTATCTTAGTCTGCCTGGGCTGCTATAACAAAAATATCATAGACTGGGTAGTTTAAACAATAAACATTTATTTTTCGTAGTTCTGGAGGCTGGGGAGTCCAAGGTCAAGGTGCTGGCGGATTCTGTGTCTGGTGAGAGCCTACTTCCTGTTCATAGATGGCCGTCTTTTCAATGTGTCCTCACATGGTGAAAGGAGCAAGGGAGTGCTCTAGGGCCTCTTTTATAAGGGCACTAATCTCACTCACGAGGGCTCCACTCTCATGAACTAGTCACCTCCCAAAGGCCCCACCTCCAAATACCAGCTATTGGGGATTAGGTTCAAACATATGAATTTTGGGGAACGCACACATCAGTCTGTATCAGGTGTCCGGCCATGAAATAGTCAGTTAAAAATAGATGGTTGAGTTTATGCAGCTGTAGAGAGCTATACCATCTCTAATGGTATCATGAAGCTGGAAAGTGGCAGTGGAAGAATCCTAAACGAGGTCTGCCCAATTCAGAAACCCATATTTTCCCCACTACTTTATAAAAAGAAGGCAGGGCAGAACAGGATTTGAATAAGACATTCAGCTATCTATCCACAAAGGTGGCCCCCACATTTTATAAGGCCTGAGAAAGAACTCTTTAGCAAGGAGATCAGAAACCATCCAATCCAAATTCCTTATTTTATAGGCCAAATGACTTGGCAAAGCAATGTGGTTAATATTTACTTAAAAGATATTTGGAAAGGAAAAAGATGTAACTCTTCTCATGGGTGCATAAATAATCTAATAGCTTTCAAATATTGTGGGGTTTGGGCAAGGTAAAGAGGGAGATTAGCAACAGCCAAACATTTATGTTGCTATGGCAATATGTTTAAACTGCCCAAATCCAATACTACAAATCAAGTATTGGACTTCCCTGGTGGCGCAGTGGTTAAGAATCCGCCTGTCAATACAGGGGACGTGGGTTTGAGCCCTGGTCCCGGAAGATCCCACATGCCATGGAGCAACTAAACCCGTGCAGCACAACTAGTGAGCCTGCGCTCTAGAGCCCGAGCTACAGCTACTGAGTATGCGTGCCACAACTACTGAAGCCCACACACCTAGGGCCCATGCTCCATAACAAGAGAAGCCACCGCAGTGAGAAGCCCACACACTGCGATGAAGAGTAGCCCCTGCTCGCCACAACTAGAGAAAGCCTGCATGCAGCAACAAAGAACCAACATGGCCAAAAATAAAATATAAAATAAATTAATTAATTAAAAAAAAACAAATCAAGTATTTACTTAACATTTTACTTTGACATTGAAGCCTAAGTTTTTGAGAGAGTTAAAGTTATCTCCTTTTCCCCCAAGTTAGAAAATATTTTGGCAACTTTGACCCCTGATCCTGACCTAAAGAGCATGTATAGAATGTTTAAAATATTTGTTTGTAGATCTCCTTGTGAAGGTCTTAGGAAATAATCTCAGAGAAGTGTTAAGACAAAGCCATGCAGATTTTCTTGACAGTTTTCTCTGAGTTCCAAATTCGAATTATCTGAATGCGTAGCAGATGTTTTAGTGAAATATTATGGATCAGTATGCTGAAGTGCTACTCAGATGATAATTTTTGAGATGATGCAGAAATAGAAATATTATGTAATGATTTTTTAAAAATTGAAGTATAGTTGATTTACAGTGTTGTTTTAGTTTCAGATATACAGCAAATTGACTCAATTATACATATCTATCTATCTACCTATCTACCTATCTATCTGTCTCTATCTTTTCTTTTTCAGATTCTTTTCCCGTATAGGTTATTACAAAATATCAAGTATAGTTCCCTGTTTTATACAGTAAGCCCTTGTTGGTTATCTATTTTATATATAGTAGTGTGTATATGTTAATCCCAAACTCCTAATTTATCTCTCCCGCCTTTCCCATTTGGTAACCATAAGTTTGTTTTCTGTGTCTGTGTCTATTTCTGTTTTGTAAATAAGTTCATTTGTATCATTTTTTTAGATTCCACATATAAGTGATATCATATAATAAAGTAATGCAAAATGGCATGAATTCTGCACTTTAAATAATATGAAAATATGTACCAGGGAAAGATGCAATCTACACACTGAAAACAGTTGTTTAACCATGAAGAATCTATGGTGATTTTCCACAGGATAGTATTTTTTTTAATTGATCATCACATTATATTACTAAATATAGCCAAATTTTATTGAGTGATTGCTTTATTAGTGCTTTATTTACATTGTTTAGCTTAATGTTTATTAGGAAGATATTATCATACATCACCCTTTGTAGATAAGAAACTGAAGATAATACATTAAAAAGTTGATTGAGGTAAGTTTCTAAGAGGTTTTCTTCAAAGTTCTTAATAAAGAATAATAACGATGATACTAGTAGCTAGCAATTACGTAGATTTAGCATGTGCCAGGCACTAAGTGCTTTATATTTACTAAAACTTTTCAATTCAATCCTATGCAGTACTACTATATTCCTTTTTATAGATGAGGAAACCGAGGCCCAGAACCAGGTTCCCCCGCCAATGTGGGGCAGAATCAGGATTCGAACAGTTCAGCTCCAAAGTCTGCACTCATCTGTTTACTGCTCTAGTCCCAAGGCTTCGTGAAAATAGCAAAGAAAGAATGAAAAGAGAAATTACAAAGGAAAAATTAAAGTATGTGTGATAAATCCAAAACAACTCAATGTTCCAGTGTGAATGCGTGGGAGAAAGTGGTTTTACTGACTAATAGGGGAGGTTGATTTGAACATGTTAAATTTTAGATAACCTTGAAATATTCTGAGTGGAATGTCTGGCTGGGAAACATGGGAATGTAACAGGCAATATAAAATGCCTCAATAGGTAGATTCGAGAGTGTGCAAAGAGAGGTAAGAGAACTTCTTGTTTTCAGTCTGGCACGCAAGAAGCTTGGAAGTCACCACACCATCCTAACAACAAGTAATATGCTAAACAAACTGAGAAATCAACAACTCTTCTTAGAACCATAAGAGAAATGAGGTCTCAGGGCAGACTGCTGCCCCCCAAATTGGAGAAACCAATTGGAATACAGAGGATCACAGCTGACTGGAGCAGCGACTGCCAGGGAAACCAGCACTGGGTAGGAAGACCTGAACTGCAACTGAAGAATTGCTGAAGGCTCAGTTAAAAACGGAGACAGTTAAACAACTCCAGGTGGACTCAGAAGGAGACCTCCACACTTTTGTGAGTTTTACCTCCTGGATCTCAACCGGATTCTCAGTTATTATTGGAGAAAAATCCCCTCCTGCTTCCTGCAGGGGGGATGAGAAGAGGAACCTTTTGAAATATGCCAGCATATTTTGTTCCTCTCAACAAGGCCTTCCCTCAGGAGCAGCTATTTAACCAAAGCCTAACCTTCTGGAGTTTTTATCAGAGCCTAAGTTACCTGGGGGAAGGGAAATACCCAACTCCAGCCAGCTCTAGCCATCCTGTCTCACCTAAGGGGGGTGGGAGGGGGACTGAGAAGCCCTGATGAAGTTCACAGTGCAGGGGCACAGGCTCACTGAAAGACTCATAGGGCCACAGAATCCTTCCCCTCTCCCCGCACCTTACCACCGCATTACTAAATCATATTTTCATCAGTTCCTTTTACCCAGCAGAACATGTCCAGATATCAAGAAAAAATTACAAGGCGTACTAAAAGAGACAGAGGAACCAGACTGTAGGAATCAGACTCAGATATGGCAGGAATGTTGGAATTATTGGACTGGGAATTTAAAACAACTATGATTAAGATGCTAGGAGCTCTCATGGATAAAGCAGACAGTGTGCAAGAGCAGATGGGCAATGTGAACAGAGAGATGCCCCGTCCTTCCCTAGAGGGAAGTCAGGATGAGTGTAGTTTGGCATTAAGTAGGTATAAATGCTTTGCTGTTAATATTGATCTATTGTAACGATCATTTTACCCTTTTGTAGTCTACTCTGTGATGCTGGAGCTGTGCCTCTCCAAACTAAACTTCCCAGAGTCCCTTGACATGTAGTTTCCCTAAAGTTTCTATCACGGAGAGATTTGAACATAGGAGAAGGGAGAGGGGACTTTCTTTCCAGTTCCCATTAGTGTCACACCGTGTCACAAGGTTGGCTCCATCCGCCAGCTGCTTTAGGTGCTCGGGGCACCAGTCTTGCTTCACCCCTCAGAGGCGGCAGCAGCAGCTGGGCCCAGCTCTCTTGGCAGAGTGAGTGTGAGCTTTGCCTTCTGAGCAACCACTAGGCTGTACCCTCTCCTCGCGTGGTCTGAGCCACAACCCCGTGGGGCCCTTTTGCTCAGGTTTCTGTTCTGGCAACCCCACTACTTTCTTTTCATTCTCCCAGCCCTTTCGGAGCTTAATGCTTTTAATGTTCTTGGTGACTTCAATATGCCCTTTGTGATCTTTCTAACAATTCTATAACCAATTTTTCTGTATTAAATTCCTCTTTATTTGAAATACAGAGTTGTCTGCTTTCCTAACGGGGCATATTGATACAGCTCTTGGCAGCAGGAGTGGTTCCAGAAGCAGACCCTCAAATAAACAAGTGTTAGCGCAGATTGAGTTGATGTCTTTTTAATGGTCATAATTTGCTGAAATAGAAAGCACTGGGATGAGTATGTTTAAGGGATGTGAGAAGAAAGGCAAAGATCCAGAATCGTCAACTAAGGAGAAGCCACTAGAGATGACTAACAGGGCCCAGTTCCTCTTTCCCATGACAGGTTTATATGGGTCTGATCTGCAGTGTTTTGCACACCCTCCATGTGCCTTCAAGCAGAAGTTTTCCAGAACATTCCAAGGTGTTTGCAATATAGTACCTTTTGAATCTTTATCTGATACAGTCACTGAAAATGACTCAGCTACATATACCTATTTGTACAGTGCTATGAAATTGGTTTGAAAATGTTCATTCACTTTGTATTTTATTAATCCTAGAATGTAACCAACTCTTAATGTCTTCATTTTTCCAGTTTTTTATTTTCATTTTACCAAAGTGATACATGAATATACACACGCAAATTTTTTTTCCTACGAAGTCTAACAGCAGTATTTGCTTTCCCACTTCTTCCTACAAGTACTCCTCCCTAGAAGACGCTGCTTTCAGCTTTTGAAACTTATCATGTTGTGTTTTATCTCTGCATCTCTAAGTAGCATGCATACATTCCTAACTTGGTTTTTCTTTGGGCATTTTGTTGTTCTCACTTTGAAGGATGAGAATTTGGGGCAGTCATTACCACAAAAAGACTCTAGTTCTCCCCTGTTTCCCAAACGAGTAATAGATATTAGAGTAATTTATATTATTATGACAATGTAAATGTTACTTACAGATGAGCCATGCAGTTTGCACTGCTTTTTTTTTTTTCTTTCTACCTGAACAATTTCATTTTTCCCTAGGATTAAATACTGGCTTTAAAAAAACTAGTTTGGTTTTGTCTTTATACTTAACAAGTAATTCAACGCCCAAAGCATAGCCAGTTGTCTAATTCTCCATTCAAGGCATGTAGATGTATCAAGTATCCCATCAATTTTGTCTTGACGGGAAGTCTCTCCCATAGTCTTTGACTTGCTCCAGAATGGCCTGGGTGCACTCTGCATCTGGGGCAGTCTGTTGTGTTGCTTTCTTCTGGCTGCTGTAACAAATTACAGTAGTCCCCCTTTAGCTGAGGGGGATACGTTCAAAGACCTCTAGTAGATAGATGCCTGAAACCTTGGATATATACTGCCTGAAACAATATATATGGTACTAAACCCTATATATACTTTTTTTTTTTTTTTTTTTTCGGTACGTGGGCTTCTCACTGTTGTGGCCTCTCCCGTTGCGGAGCACAGGCTCCGGACGCGCAGGCTCAGCGGCCACGGCTCACGGGCCCAGCCGCTCCGCGGCATGTGGGATCTTTGCGGACCGGGTCACGAACCCGTCTCCCCTGCATCGGCAGGCAGACTCTCAACCACTGCGCCACCAGGGAAGCCCCCCTATATATACTCTTTCTCCCTGTACTAACAGGTGTGTAGCCTATACAGCATGGATATGCTGGACAAACGGATGATTCACACACTGGGCAGGATAGAGGGGCATTGCATGATATTTCATCATGCTACTTAGAAAGGCGCTCAATTTAAAACTTATGAATTGTTTATTTCTGGATTTTTTCTTGTAATATTTTTGGACCACAGTCGACTGTTGGTAACTGAAACTGCAGATAAAGGGGGACGACTGCACCACAAACTGGATGGCTTAAAATAACAGGTTTATTTTTCTCCCAGTCTGGAGGCCGAAAGTCTGTGTCACTGGGCTGAAATCAAGGCGAAGGCTTGGCTGCGCTCTCGCGGAGACTCTAGGAGAGAATCTGTTCTGTGACTTGTCCACCCTCTGATGGCTGCCGCATTCCTTGGCTTGTGGCTGCATCACTGTAGCCTCTCCTCCTTCTCTGCTCCTTTCCTTCCTCTTCCTTTTTCATATTGTCTTCAGAAGCTTGTAGGATGTTTTGTTAATTCCTAGTAGTCTGAAATTTTCCAGTGATCTGTTCTGGGTATGGGTGTATTTCTATCCATTTTACTGGCATTCAGTGGCTTCTAAAAGATATGAAGATTAACTTCCTTCAGTTCTAGAAAATTTACTTAGATTGTTTTATTAATGCTCTTCCGTTCCTGCCCCTTTCACTCCGCTTTGTCTGTTCTTTCATGCTGGAACTCCTACTGCTCATATATTGAACATCTTCATTTGGTACTCCAATTTTCTCTCCCCCTGCCCCTTTTTCCTTTTTCCTATCTCTTTATGTTTTTGCTCCCTCCAGCTCCAAACTCCCTCTTAAAATGCAGGCACAGGTGGCAGCATGAGGGTTTGCAGAGCATGGCACAGTCTTCCTAGGGGTTGGGGGCATTTATAAACCTAGGGCTGGCACTTCATCTTTAGTTCCAGTTGGGGGAAGCAGGAGATTGGAACAGAGCCTTAGTAATGTCATGCAGTAGTGTACCAGCTCAGAGTGACTTCCTGGCTCCCCGCAATGACAAATTGGATTTCTAAGATCAAGAACTTCTATTAATCTCCCCCTAATTGTCACCCTTTGAATTTGCAGACCTTATATTCATGGAAATAGGGGCCCTGATTTTTTGCTTACTGTGCTAGCTAGTACCCTGAGAAATTATCAATGATATTTATATGATGATTGTTAAGTTCGTGGTCCACTTAACACTTGTGCTACTGCTTCAACAGTTATAGCTAGATAATATAAGATCTCGGTTTGCCAGAGACAGTTACTGTTGTCCCAGTGTTAATTATTGATAGCTCACTTTTCACTTTCAGGAGTGTTCTAGTTGTGATCACCCTACTTATGCCTGGATATAACTTAGATTTAGTCAGTTGCAAAAGGCTTCCTTGGAATAAAGAAAACTTTCAAAGTTTCAAGAGTTAGAAGTTCATGTTAATTATTTAACCAATAGCTCCTGTGGTGGTGACCTATTTCAGCAATATTGCAACAATGAAAAGAGTAATATAACACTTAACTAATTTTTACTACTTTATGAGTCATACTAGCTAGTCTAGGATTAGAAAGAGCAAAGGCTAATGTAACTTTAAAAAAATTAGATAGATTCATAAGAAAACTACTCTCAGAAGCTATATTAGAATGAGTCAAAGTCTATATTCAATAACTACATAATATTTAAATATTTAATTTTTTTAGGAACTGATTATTACAAAACCTCAGTTAAGTGTTCACTGAAAGATTTGAAAGTGGTGATTGTATTGAAGTATGTCCATTTTTATTTGTATAAAACTTGCAATAACCTGGAAATGGGCCATTGCATGGGAATAGATAAAATTATTGAAATGAGAATGCATGAGAAGTACAATAGTCACATTGTAGCTTTATCAAATTGGTGTTTGAATTTGAGATTAATTCAATGAGATTAATGGTCTTATATGCGGACTTGTTTTTTTTTTTGACTTACAATCCAGAAGACATTCTGTGTGCTACTGTCACAGACATCACACAACACCAGAACTTATTTATTAGCCTAAGCTGCATACTAAGTGGAACTTAAAAAAAATTCTGGTTCGCACAGCTGTGGGAAGTATTATCCAGATAAGCTATTTAATGTGTTAATATTTGTCGACAAATATTATGAAATTTTCTTTTGAAAACAAACCAGAAGAAAAGCAAGATTTTTCTTATGTAAGCATTATGTTTTTGGTCTACTGCTCACCCGGAAATCAATGAATTGCAGTAAACTTGGTGGTATCCAGCTGCCTTAAGGTAGATCGCTGCAGTCTCAAAACAGAATTAATATTTGCTTATTCTAATGTCAAAAATAAATATCCTCCTCGGATGCCGTGTCTGGGATCTGAGTTTCAGAGAGGGGAAGCAAAGGATGCCAAAAAATAACTTAAGGAGTAAGTATTTCTCCAGAGTCTAAACTCAGGCCTTGGGAAAGTAGAAGCTAAAAGAAAGCTGGAGTGCAGTATATTCCTCTATCTCCAAAAGAGAATTCAAAAGCACCCCTCCCACCAAAGGGCAAATAAAAATAAATAGCAGGAAATGTTTGGAGGAGTCATGACCTATTTCTGTGACACACAGAAACTTCCTCTCTTATAGGGATATTCCAAGGCACACAATACTCAAGCCACTGATTATTTCCAAGTCTGAGGGGTTCTGGGCTTTTTGAGCAATTTTTATTTATTTATTTTAACATTAAGTGTACACATTGGTGAGTCTTGCCCAATTAATATACCTCTAAATCTACTCTAAATCTACCACCACAAACAGAATATGGAAAATTTCCATTTCCTTAAAAGTTCCCTCATGCCTCTTTGTAGTCAGTCTACCTACACACACCCAGGCCCAGGCAACCACTGATCTGCCCTATGTTAGTATAGACTGCTTAGCTTGTTCTAAAATATCATATAAATAAAATCAAGCCAGGATAAAGTCTCACGTATTTAGCTTCTTTATTCAGAATCATGTTTTTGAGATGTAAACATGTGTATATCAGTGGTCTGTTCCTTTTTATTGTGAGATAGTAGCTCATTGTATGGATTTACCATATTTGTTTATCCATCCACCAGGGGATGGACATTTCAGGTGCAATTTTGGCTAGTGTGAAAATAGCCACTAAAAACACTTGTGGACAAGTCTTTTTGCGGACATATGTTTTCTTTCTTTTGGATAAATATCTAGGAGTGGAACGGCTGTGTCATATTGTGGGTGGATGTTGAACTTTATAAAAAATAGCCACACTATTTTCCCAAGTAGTTGTACCATTTTACATTCCCACTAAGAGTGTATGTGAATTCCAGTTGTTCCACATCCTCACCAACACTTGCTGTTGACAGTCTTTTAAGTAGTAAGGCCAGACGCTATGAAACTCTTAGAGGAAACATAGGCAGAACACTCCATGACATAAATCACAGCAAGATCCTTTTTGACCCACCTCCTAGAGAAATGGAAATAAAAACAAAAATAAACAAATGGGACCTAATGAAACTTCAAAGCTTTTGCACAGCAAAGGAAACCATAAACAAGACGAAAAGACAACCCTCAGAATTGGAAAAAATATTTGCAAATGAAGCAACTGACAAAGGATTAATCTCCAAAATATACAGGCAGCCCATGTAGCTCAATATCCAAAAAACAAACAACCCAATCCAAAAATGGGCAGAAGACCTAAATAGACATTTCTCCAGAGAAGATATACAGATTGCCACAAACACATGAAAGAATGCTCAACATCATTAATCATTAGAGAAATGCAAATCAAAACTACAATGAGGTATCACCTCACACCGGTCAGAATGGCCATCATCAAAAAATCTACAAACAATAAATGCTGGAGAGGGTGTGGAGAAAAGGGAACCCTCTTGCACTGTTGGTGGGAATGTAAATTGATACAGCCACTATGGAGAACAGTATGGTGGTTCCTTAAAAAACTAAAAACAGAACTACCATACGACTCAGCAATCCCACTACTGGGCGTATACCCTGAGAAAACCATAATTCAAAGAGTCACGTACCACAATGTTCATTGCAGCTCTATTCACAATCGCCAGGACATGAAAGCAACCAAAGTGTCCACCGACAGATGAATGGATAAAGAAAATGTGGCACATATATACAATAGAATATTACTCAGCCATAAAAAGAAACGAAATTGAGTTATTTGTAGTGAGGTGGATGAACCTAGAGTCTGTTATACAGAGTGAAGTAAGTCAGAAAGAGAAAAATAAATACCATATGCTAACACATATATATGGAATCTAAAAAAAAAAAAAAAGGTTCTGAAGAACCTAGGGGCAGGACAGGAATAAAGATGCAGATGTGGAGAATGGACTTGAGGACACGGGGAGGGGGAAGGGTAAGCTGGGACGAAGTAAGAGAGTGGCATGGACTTATATACACCACCAAATGTAAAATAGCTAGTGGGAAGCAGCCGCATAGCACAGGGAGATCAGCTTGGTGCTTTGTGACCACCTAGAGGGGTGGGATAGGGAGGGTGGGAGGGAGACGCAAGAGGGAGGGGATATGGGGATATATGTATACGTATAGCTGACTCACTTTGTTATAAAGTAGAAACTAACACACCATTGTAAAGCAATTACACTCCAATAAAGATGTTAAAAAAATTTTCTTTTAGCCAATCTAGTGAGTGCAGTGTTATTTCAATGTGGTCTAAATGTTCACTTACTTCAAGACTAATTTTTTGAGCATTTTGCTCTATTGGTGATCTGTATAATATCTTTTGTTAACTGTTTAAATCTTTTACTTATTTTTAGTGGGCTGTCTTCATCCTGTTTGGTGGCAAGAGTTCTGTATACATTCTGGATACAAGTGCTTTGCCAGGTATGTGTTGAGAATATTTTATT
The DNA here is from genome assembly GCF_937001465.1 of Orcinus orca. Classification (NCBI taxonomy): domain Eukaryota; kingdom Metazoa; phylum Chordata; class Mammalia; order Artiodactyla; family Delphinidae; genus Orcinus; species Orcinus orca. Next base: position 19,266,670 of record NC_064562.1, read on the forward strand.
CCATTCTTTGGCTTGCATTTTCATTTCCTTAATGGTGTTATTTAGAGGAGCATACATTTTTAATCTCGATAAAGTCTTATTTATCAATTTGCTCTTTTATAAGTAGTACTTTTATGTTCTAAGAAATATTTGCGGTAAGCCAATAGGCGAAGATTTTTCCTATGTACTCTTCTAGAAATTATATAGTTTTAGCTTAAACATTTATGTCTATGATCCAAGTTAAGTGAATTTTTGTGTATGGTGGGAGGTAAGTGTTGGGGTTCATTTGTTTTCCTAAGGATAGCTACTTGTTCCAGCCCCATTTCTTGAAAATCTCTCCTTTTATCCATCACGTTACTTTGGCACTTTTGCTTAAACACACACACAAATGTGGGTCTACTATTTCTGGATTCTGTAATCTCTAATATGTTCTATTGCTATTTGTTTATCTTTGTGCTAATATTGCACTATTTTGATTACTATAGCATTACAGTAATTCCTGAGTCTTCCAACTGAGTCCTTATTTTTCAAAACTGTTTTGGAGATTCTAGGTCCTTTGAACTTTCATATAAGTTTTAGAACCAGCTTGTCATATTCTACAAAACAAGCCCACTGAGAGAGTGATTGGAATTATATTAACTCTATAAATGAATTTGGGGTCAGATGATATCGTAATAATCTTGAGTCATCTAATCCATAAACATGGTATATCTATTCTTTTATCACCATCTATAATAAGTGACAAAAAGTTAAGTAGATTTCAGTGTATAATTCTTGTACATATTTTGTTCATTTTATCCCTAAGTATTTCATATATTGAATGATATGTAAATGAAAACTATTTTCCAATATTTCATTGTTACTATATTAAAATATAATTGATTTCTATATATTGATATAGTATTCACTAACCTTGCTAAATTCACTTCCTAATTCTAGAAACTTTTGTTGCATTCCTTAGGATGTATACACTCATGACATCTGTTAATAAAAGCAGCTTTTTTCTATATCATTTTAAAAAAATTTTATTGGAGTACAATTGATTTACAATGTTGTGTTAGTTTGAGGTGTACAGCAAAGTGAATTTGTTATACATATATCCACTCTCTTTAATTTTTTTTAAGATTCTTTTCCCATATAGGCCATTGCAGAGTATTGAGTAGAGTTCCCTATGCTATACAGCAGGTTCTTATTAGTTATCTATTTTATATATAGTAGTGTGTATATGTCAGTCCCAATCTCCCAATTTATCCCTCCCCCCGCTTATCCTCTGGTAACCATCAGTTTGTTTTCTACATCCATTACTCTACTTCTGTTTTGTAAATAAGTTCATTTGTACCCTTTTTTAGATTCCACATATCAGTGATAACATATAACATTTGTCTTTCTGTGTCTCACTTCACTCAGTATGACAATCTCTAGGTTGCTACAAATGGCATTATTTTGTTCTTTTTTATGGCTGAGTAATATTCCATTGTATATATGTACCACATCTCCTTTATCCATTCCTCTGTTGATGGACAGTTAGGTTGCTTCCATGATCTGGCTGTTGTAACTAGTGCTGCAACGAACATTGGGGTGCATGTATCTTTTTTTTTTTTTTTTTTTTTTTTTGCAGTACGCGGGCCTCTCACTGTTGTGGCCTCTCCCGTTGCGGAGCACAGGCTCCGGATGCGCAGGCTCAGCAGCCATGGCTCACGGGCCCAGCCGCTCCGTGGCATGTGGGATCTTCCCAGACCGGGGCACGAACCCGTGTCCCCTGCATCGGCAGGCGGACTCTCAACCACTGCGCCACCAGGGAAGCCCGCATGTATCTTTTTGAATTATGGTTTTCTCTGGGTATGTGCCTAAGAGTAAAATTGCTGGGTCATATTGTACTTCTATCTTTAGTTATTTAAGGAACCTCCATACTGTTCTCCATAGTAGCTGTACCAGTTTACATCGCCACTAACAGTGTAGGAGCGTTTCCTAATAAAAGCAGTTTTACTTCTTCCTTTCTAATATTAAGGCCTTTTATTTGTTTTTCTGGCCTTAAGGAACTTGTTTGGACCTCCAGTGCAATGTTGAAATGGTGAGAATAGAATTCCTTGCCTTGGTCCCAAACATAGGTATACAGTCTCTTTTAACTTTCTATTTCTTTATTGGTATTCTCTATTTTTAAATTAATTTTTATTTATTTATTTTCTTTATTTTTTTGGCTGCATCGGGTCTTGGTTGCAGGGGTCTTCGTTGAGGTCTGTGGGCTCTTCCATTGTGGTGTGGTCACTTCATTGTGGCGCAAGGGCATCTCTCTAGTTGTGGAGTGTGGCTTTTCTCTCTCTAGTTGTGGTGCATGGGCTCCAGGGCACATAGGATCTTTTGTTGTGGCACGCAGGCTCTCTCACTGAGGCGTGCAAGCTCCATAGTTGTGGTGCGCGGGCTTAGTTGCCACGTGGCACATGGGATCTTAGTTCCCCAACCAGGGATTGAACCTGCGTCCCCTGCATTGGAAGGCAGATTCTTTACTACTGGACCACCAGGGAAGTCCTGGCTTAGGGTCTTAAATTAAGTATGCTGCTAGCTTTAGATTTTTCATAGATTGCCAAGAGATTTTTCTTATCATGCATGGATGTTGGATTTTGTCAAAGGTTTTTCTTGCATCTGTTGGGTTAATCATATGACTTTTCTCCCTTACCCTGTTATGAATTACACTTACTCTGTGGTGAATTGCATTAATATATGTATATTAAACCAACTTTTAATTCCTGGGATAAATCCCACTTGATCATGATATTATCATTTTTATATATTATTGATCTGCTAATATTTTGTTAAGGATTTTTGTGTCTATGTTCATGAAATCTGTAGTTTTCTTGAAAAATGTTTGTCTGGATTAGATGTCAAGGTAATACTGACTTGATAAAATGAGTCCCCTCTTCCTCTATTTTCTAAAGTTATTTGAGTAAAATTGTTATTATTTCTTCCTTAAGTGTTTCCAGTTAGAAGTGGAGTTTACTTTGTGGGAAGACTTTTAGTTAAAAATCCAATTTAAAAAATAGACAGGAAAGAAGTGCAGGATTAAGCAAAGTGCCTGAGCCCTTGAGTCAGACTTGACTGATTCCTTCCTACTCATGTTTTCACATGATTGGGTCGTTATTTAACTAACTAAGTTTAATAGCACCTCATATAAAATAATATACTCAAGAGTCTGAAAAAATAAGCTCAGTAAAAGTTAATCATAAGGTGAGTTTGTAAAACTTCTAAAAGTAATAGATACTTGAAAAGAATATGTGTGTAAGCTTATTGTATGGAACATGAAAACAATATTAGGAAGTAGAATTAAGCAAAAGATTATAGTGTTTTCTCTTTCTACCATAAACTTAAACTTTTGCACCTGCTTCCACATATTTATTTATTCTCTAATCTCAGAATTGCATAATTAGTGACTCAAAATTTAATGTCAACATTATATAATATTCCATAAAGAATATTGCGAACTTTAAGTCCTCTGCTTCTTGAATATTTGAGAACCTCTGCTCTGTAAGGCTTTTCTGACTCTAAAACTTTGTAGGAAAAAGAAAACTCCTATTTCACTTTGAGCTGTTGTCACAAACATTCTATGGTTGGGTGGGATCATTTAGTTTAAATTATTTTTCACATGATAAAACTAAAGGTCCTATATGAGATTATGCAATTTATTCGGTCACATAGAGTTGGTGAAATATCTGGAATGGGAACTCCATGCATTTTCTAATATACCTCACTAATATGGGGGCCTGACCACAAGTTTCTTAGTTTTCTAGTTATTGCATCCCAGGGTTTGGTTATAGGGTTAACATGATAGGAAAGTAGCCATGCCTGCTACACCTCCACACAACCAAACCAACAATGATGACAGAAAAAAAAAAAAAAGACACCCACAGTAGAAATTCAAAAGGCCACAGTAAGAATAGATTTCCCATTTGTATTGAGAAGCATATATTTTGAGGCACACCACATACTTCAGCCTTTGAACCAGCTTGCAACTTAACAGAGGAAATAGAAAAGTATTTTGTTTTATCTCTCTTCTCTGTGCTTTTTCCAAGATGAAGGGCTGTACAGATCATTGGGCAATTTGGCCATTCCTGAAGTATGAAGTATTGTCTTTGCCCATTAGAATTATTCTACTCTCCTAGCCACATCCTACAATATTACTGCCTCCCTTTTTCCACCTAGGCTCTTCCACGAATGCTATGTATTACATGAAAGGGGTCTGAAGAAAGCACATGGCATCCTTAGATGCTTAGTGACCTAAGGACAAGTGTTGCAAATGTGGATAGAATGTGGGAATAGTTCACATGGAGGTCTAGTCCCATGTATAATATTGTTCAGTTAAGAACTGCACTCTGCATGGCAGTTGCATTGCCAGTCAATGTAAAAGGAACTAGGAGCTGAGCACATAAATTAGCTTTAGCTACAGAACAAGGCTAAGGTAAAGGCTGGAGTCCAAGTGGTATCTGAGTGACTGGGAAACTTATACAATAAGCTATAGGTCCAAGTTTTAAAATCCCCTCAAAATGGAAGCAGTAAAGAGTAGAATCAACGTTCCTGACATCAAATCAACAAACTAGAGAACAAATTTGAGATACTCATCAAGAAACCATAGAGTGGGTAAGGAAAAAAAACAAAACCTTGCAAAACGAAGTGATGAAGGTTAAAAATTAAAGAATAGGTGATGATGACTTTATTCATTTGATTAATTCTTATTGAGCATCTATTGTGTTTTAGGCATATATTGGGCAAATTCAAACAAAAAGAAATCAAGATGGTTTCATAAACATCATATAGAGTTCAAGTCAAAGAAGCGTGAGACCAGATAAAGAGGATCACTTTGTATTGATAAAAGGAAAGCTGCATTGTCAACAAATATCCTGGCGTTAAATAATGTAATATTTTAGAAGTTTTAATTACAGAGAAAATGATAGAAGCAAACACTTAACGAGAACTTGGAAGTGCTAATCTACCATAAACAGGTTGGAACACTCTATCCATGAGAATGCCTGCGCTACAAGTTACAAAATACAAATGAACAATGGCTTTAACTCTTGCTAATCAATGTGACGTCCATGGACCAACAGCATGGGCATCACCAGGGAGTTTGTTAGAGATGAAGAATCTCAGGGCCCACCCCCTACCTACTAAATCAGAATCTACATTTTAACAAGATCCTCAGGTGATTCAAATGCACATTATTCATTAATATGAGTAATGATATGTAAAGTACTTGATATGTACTTGATATGTAAACATTTTGAGTAATAAAAATAATAAGGTAAAATTATATATGCTATATACTCTACTTACAAAGGCTGGCCTCTTTTTTGAACATTTATGGAAGACTTACAAAATACGTCACTAGGCTAAAAACAAAATTCCTATTAGCTCCAAAGTGTAGAAATTGTAAAAGTCATATAGTCTGGGAACTAGATTAAAATTTAACTATACAGATTTGAGCAAAAATCAGACAACCAAACAGTAAACAGACAAAAAACTCTAGTTAGCTATCATTTCAAAGAAGTAATATAATTATTGATTCTTCCAATCCAAGAAGATGGTATATTTTCCATCTGTTTGGGTCATCTTCAGTTTCTTTCATCAGTGTCTTACACTTTTCGAAGTACAGGTCTTTTGCCTCCTTAGGTAGGTTTATTCCTACGTATTTTATTATTTTTGATGTGATGGTAAATGGGATTGTTTCCTTAATTTCTCTTCTGGTAGTTCATTGTTAGTGTATAGAAATGCAACAGATTTCTGTATATTATTTTTATGTCCTGCAACTTTACTAAATTCATTGATGAGTTCTAGTAGTTCTCTGGCAGTGCCTTTAGGATTTTATGTGTATAGTTATCATGTTATCTGCAAACAGTGACAGTTTTACTTCTTCCTTTCCAATTTGGATTCCTTTTATATTTTTGCTTCTCTGATTGCTGTGGCTAGGACTTACAAAACTACATTGAATAAAAGTGGTGAGAGTGGGCATCCTTGTCTTTTTCTTTACCTTAGAGGAAATGCTTTCAGCTTTTCTCTGTTGAGTATGATGTTAGCTGTGGGTTTGTCATATATGACCTTTATTATGTTGAGATATGTTCCCTCTATGCCCACTTTCTGGAGAGTTTTTATTATGAATGGATGTTGAAATTTATCAAAAGCTTTTTCTGCATCTATTGAGATGATCATATGGTTTTATTCTTAAATTTGTTAATATGGCATATCATATGGATTGATTTGTGGATATTGAAAAATCCTTGCATCCCTGGAATAAATCCCGCTTGATCATGGTGTATGATCCTTTTAATGTATTGTTGGATTCAGATTATGGACTTCTTTTTTTTTATATCTTTATTGGAGTATAATTGCTTTACAACGTTCTGTTTCTGCTGTACAGCAAAGTGAATCAGCCATATGTATACATATGTCCCATATCCCCTGCATCTTGAGCCTCCCTCGCACCCTCTGTATCCCACCCCTCTAGGTCATCACAAAGCGTCGATCTCATCTCCCAATACTATGCAGCAGCTTCCACTAGCCATCCATTTTATATTAGGTGGTGTATATGTGTCAATGCTACTCTCTCACTTCTTCCCAGCTCCTCCTTCCCCCATGTGTCCTCAAGTCCATTCTCTACATCTGTATCTTTATTCCTGCCCTGCCCCTAGGTTCTCAGTACCTTTTTTTTTTAGATTTCACATGTGTGCGTTAGCATACGGTATTTGTTTTTCTCTTTCTGAATTACTTCACACTGTATGACAGACTCTAGGACCATCCACCTCACTACAAATAACTCAATTTCGTTTCTTTTTATGGCTGAGTAATAGTCCATTGTATATATGTGTCACATCTTCTTTATCCATTCATCTGTCGATGGACATTTAGGTTGCTTCCATGTCCTGGCTATTGTAAATAGTGCTGCAACAACATTGTGGTACATGTATCTTTTTGAATTATGGTTTTCTCAAGGTATATGACCAGTAGTGGGATTGCTGGGTCATAGTTAGTTCTATTTTTAGTTTTTTAAGGAACCTCCATACTGTTTTTTATAGTGGCTGTATCAATTTACATTCCCACCAACAGTGCAAGAGGGTTCCCTTTTCTCCACACCCTCTCAAGCATTTATTGTCTGTAGATTTTTTGATGATGGCCGTTCTGACTGGTGTGAGGTGATACCTCATTGTGGTTTTGATTTGCATTTCTCTAATAATTAGTGATGTTGAGCATCCTTTCATGTGTTTGTTGGCAATCTGTATGTCTTCTTAGGAGAAATGTCTATTTAGGTCTCCCCATTTTTGGATTGGGTTTTTTGTTTTTTTGATATTGAGCTGCATGAGCTGCTTGTATATTTTGGAGATTAATCTTTTGTCAGTTGCTTTGTTTGCAAATATTTTCTCCCATTCTGAGGATAGTCTTTTGGTCTTATATATGGTTTCCTTTGCTGTGCAAAAGCTTTTAAGTTTCATTAGGTCCCATTTGTTTATTTTTGTTTTTATTTACATTTTTCTAGGAGGTGGGTCAAAAAGGATCTTGCTCTGATTTGTGTCATAGAGTGTTCTGCCTATGTTTTCCTCTAAGCATTTACAGTGTCTGGCCTTACATTTAGGTCTTTAATCCACTTTGAGTTTATTTTTGTGTATGGTGTTAGGAAGTGTTTTAATTTCATTCTTTTACATGTAGCTGTCCAGTTTTCCCAGCACCACTTATTGAAGAGACTGTCTTTTCTCCAGTGTATATTCTTGCCTCCTTTATCAAAGATAAGGTGACCATATGTGCATGGGTTTATCTCTGGGCTTTTTATCCTGTTCCATTGATCTGTGTTTCTGTTTTTGTGCCAGTACCATATTGTCTTGATTACTGTAGCTTTGTAGTATAGTCTGAAGTCAGGGAGCCTGATTCCTCCAGCTCCGTTTTTCTTTCTGAAGATGGCTTTGGCTATTCGGGGTCTTCTGTGTTTCCATACAGATTGTAAAATTTCTTGTTCTAGTTCTCTGAAAAATGCCATTGGCAATTTGTTAGGGATTGCATTGAATCTCTAGATTGCTTTGGGTAGTATAGTCATTTTCACATTGTTCATGCTTTCAATCCAAGAACATGGTATATCTCTCCATCTGTTTGCATTTTCTTTGATTCCTTTCATCAGTGTCTTATAGTTTTCTGCATACAGGTCTTTTGTCTCCTTAGGTAGGTTTTTTCCTAGGTATCTTATTCTTTTTGTTGCAGTGGTAAATGGGAGTGTTTCCTTAACTTCTCTTTCAGATTTTTCATCATTAGTGTATAGGAATACAAGAGATTTATGTGCATGAATCTTGTATCCTGCTGCTTTACAAATTCATTGGTTAGATCTAGTCATTTTCTGATGGCATCTTTAGGATTTTCTATGTATGCTATCATGTCATCTGCAAGCAGTGACAGTTTTACTTCTTTTCCAATTTGTATTCCTTTTATTTCTTTTTCTTTTCTGATTGCTATGGCTAGGACTTCCAAAACTATTTTGAATAAGAGTGGTGAGAGTGGACATCCTTGTCTTATTCCTGATCTTAGTGGAAATGCTTTCAGTTTTTTACCATTGAGTATGATGTTGGCTGTGGGTTTTTCATATATGGCCTTTATTATGTGGAGGTAGTTTCCCTCTATGCCCATTTTCTGGAGAGTTTTTATCAAAAATGGGTGTTGAATTTTGTCAAAAGCTTTTTCTCCATCTATTGAGATTATCATATAGTTTTTATTCCTTAATTTGTTAATATGGTGTATCACATTGGTTGATTTGCATATACTGAAGAACCCTTGCATTCCTGGGATAAACTCCACTTGATCATGGTGTATTATCCTTTTAATATGTTGTTGGATTCTGTTTGCTAGTAGTTTGTTGAGGATTTTTGCATCTATGTTCATCAGTGATATTGGTGTATAATTTTCTTTTTTGTGATATCTTTTTCTGGTTTTGGTATCAGGGTGATGGTGGCTTCATAGAATGAATTTATGAGTGTTCCTCCCTCTGCAAATTTTTGGAAGAGTTTGAGAAGGATTGGTGTTAGCTCTTCTCCAAATGTTTGATAGAATTCACCTGTGAAGCCTTCTGGTTCTGGACTTTTGATTGTTGGAAGATATTTAATTACAGTTTGAATTTCATTACTTGTGATAGGTCTGTTTATATTTTCTAATTCTTCTTGTTCAGTCTTGGAAATTTGTACGTTTCCAAGAATTTGTCCATTTCTTTGTGGCTGTCCATTTTATTGGCATATAGTTGTTTGTAGTAGTCTCTTATAATCCTTTGTATTTCTGCAGTGCCAGTTGTGTTTTCTCCTTTCTTTTTTCTAATATTACTGATTTGCGTCCTCTCCCTTTTTTTCCTGATGAGTCTGTCTAAGGTTTTATCAATTTTGTTTTACTCTCAAAGAACCAGCTTTTATTTTTATTGATCTTTGCTATTGTTTTCTTCATTTGTATTTCATTTATTTCTCCTCTGATCTTTATGATTTCTTTTCTTCTACTGACTTTGGCTTTTCTTTGTTCTTCTTTCTCTAGGTGCTTTAGGTGTAGGGCTAGATTTTTTCTTTGAGATTTTTCTTATTTATTGAGGTGAGATTGAATTGCTATAAACTTCCCTCTTAGGACTGCTTTTGCTGCATCCCATAGGTTTTGGGTTGTCGTGTTTTCATTGTCATTTTTTTCTAGGTATTTTTTGATTTCCTCTTTCATTTCTTCAGTGACCTCTTGGTTGTTTAGTCGCATATTGTTTAGCTTCCACGTGTTTGTATTTTTTACAGTTTTTTCCTCTAACTGATATCTAGTCTCATAGTGCTGTGATCAGAAAAGATGCTTGATGCAATTTAAATTTTCTTAAACTTTCCAGTGCTTGTTTTGTGAGCCAAGATTTGATCTATCCTGGAGAATGTTCCATGTACACTTGAGAAGAAAGTGTATTCTGTTGTTTTTGGCTGGAATGTCCTATAGATATCAATTAAATCTATCTGGTCTATTGTGTCATTTAAAGCTTGTGTTTCCTTACTTATTCATCTCTGTTTGTTCACTCTTTAGTTCTTCTAGGTCCTTGTTAAACGCTTCTTGTATTTTCTCTATTCTATTTCTGAGATTTTAGATAATCTTTACTATCGTTACTCTGAATTCTTTTTCAGGTAGTTTGCCTATTTCCTCTTCATTTATTTGGTCTTGTGGGGTTTTATCTTGTTTCTTTGCCTGCAAGTCATTTCTCTGTCTTCTCATCTTGTCTGATTTACAGTATTTGAGGTCTCCTTTCCCTAGGCTGCAGGGTTGTAATTCCTCTTGCTTCTGCTCTCTGCCCCTCGTGGTGAGGTTGGTGCAGTGGCTTGTGTAAGCCTCCTGATGGAGGGACTGGTGCCTCCGTTCTGTTGGGTGGAGCTGAGTCTTTTCCCTCTGATGAGCAGGGATGTGTCAGGTTGTGTGTTTTCGGTTGTCTGTGAGATTAGTATGACTGTAGGTAGTCTGTATGCTGATGTGTGGGTTTGTGTTCCTGTCTTGTTTGTTGTTTGGTGTCAGGCATCCAGCGCTGGGAGCTGCTGGCAGTTGGGTGGAGCCAGGTCTGGATTCAGTTAGAGGCTTCCGTGAGGGCTCTTGGCGATTAATCTTCCCTGGGCCTGGGAATTCTCTAGTGGTCCAGCTTCCTGGACTTGGTGCTCCCAGACCTGAGCCTCAGGCCCGACTTCCAGTGCAGGAACCAAGACCCCATAAGTCACTCATCCCAGCAATAAAGGGATTAAAAAAAAAAAAAAGAAAACTAACAAAACCCCAGACAAATGGTAAAAAGTAAAATGAAACAAACAAAAATAGAAAAAAGGAAACATGCACTTACAAAAAAGAAACAAAAACAGAACCAAATAAAACAAAAAGCAAGAGAACACTCAAACAAAAGAACCCAAGAATGAAATCAAACAATTAAAAAACCTGACAAAAACATAAAACCAAAAAACAAAACCAAAGCAGAGTGCCAACTGTAGAATGAAGCAAAGAAACAAAAGAAACCAACAAAAATGATTTAAAGAAAAAGGGGAAAGAAGACAGAACAACTGAAAAGCAACATAGAAATAGAAATATAAAAAAATAAAATAGAAAATATATTACAGAAAAAGAAAGACAAACAAAACCCCAGAGAAATGCTAAAAACAAAATCAAACAAATACAGAAACAAGGAAATACACACACACACAAAAGAAACAAAAACAGAACCACATAAAACAAAAAGCAAGAGAACAACCAGTCAAATAGAAGAACTCAAATACGAAATCAAAGAATTACAATTAAACTATCAAAAACACAAAACCTAAAAACTAAACCCAAAGCAGTGTGCCAACTGAAGAATGAAGCAAGGGAACTAACTAATAAAAATGATTTAAAAAATAATAATAAAAAGGGAAAAAACACAGGACAACAGAAAAGTAGAAATGGAAATATAAAAAAAGAGAGAGAAACATATATTAAAGAAAAAGAGGAAGAAAAAAATTAGGGGAAAAAACACAGAACAACAGAAAAGCCAAGTAAGAATAGAAATGTGTAAAAAAATAAAAATATGTTATAAAACATGGAGATCCCAAAAGACTAAATAAAAAAACTAAACAACAAACAAAAAAATAAAGAAACCAAAAAAAAATCTAGAACCAACAACAGAATGAATCAAAACATAATAAAATTAATAGTAATAATTATGTTTCCCTGGGGTCTCCGCTGTGAGGTAGTAAATTACAGTAGTAAATTTTATATTACTATAAAATTGTGACATACATAATGATTAAAAAATATAATTGATAAGATTATATTATATTATATATATTATATAATGTTATGTTATAATTATATTATATTAGATTATATATATTATATAATTGATAAGAAACTCTAGGCCTAAAGTGGAGTTCATTTCAAAAACTGTGACCTGAGAATATAAATGTTTATTCCTTTTGGGATTTATTTCTTCTGATGTAACTATATTTGTATATAACTTTAGGTATCCTTATGTAATAAGTATTTTCAAAATTTGAGATAAGGTACATAAACATTAACCCATTTTACATATGGATTAAAAATGCTTTTGGGGGGTCAGTTTTCCTTCATTAATTAGGTCATAGGGTCCTAACTATAGATGTTGCTAATGGATGAGGGAAATGTCTCTGAATGATGCTTAGGTGGAGACTGTGTGTGTGTGTGTGTGTGTGTGTGTGTGTGTGTGTGTGTGTGTGTGTATGCATATATGTATATATTTTTTTTCTAATAAACTGTGACTGTTTATAAGTGCTTTGAGAATTGCCATACCTAAACAGCTTGATGAAGGGATTTCATATACTTTTTAGATATTTCTCCTGTTTTTTGTTTTGCTTTGTTTTTTGAACCTAGATTAAGCAGACCAACAAACTGGTAAAGAGACCTTTTACCCCTTGAGTTCAAGCCACTTTTCATTGGGAAATATTCATTGTGTAAAAGTGACTCATAATTACCTGGACCTTTTGCAATCTCCCAAGGCAGGACTGTCCAAGCTATATGACAACCTTATATTGAAACCTCCTATTTCTGCTATGCCCACCTTACTTATTTTTCTTATGAAGTATTTTGTATGTTTTTCAGGTGCCTTACTTTAGTCAATAAAAGCTTTATAACAAATAAAACTGCACTCTTCAAACAAGATATATCACCACAAAACGTTTTATAAAACATTTAAATTTTATTAAGAATTTTAAGTATATCATATATATAGATATAGCTAGATATGCCAGTGCAGTCGTACCAAATTGAAAACATTTTTTGGTTAAATGAGTCATTACTAAGTAAAGTGGGACTTAGGGATTTATAATTCTACTTTATTGAACTGAACATTAGTATATATATTACAGTATGATTCTAGCTGCACTTTTATATTTAAGTAGTATTACAAAAAGACATTTTCTGAAATGTCAATGTATGCTGGCAAGTAGCCTCATGACCCCTTATAGGATGCTTTTCAGGTTCATCTAGTTATAAAATGATTCTTAAAGTTAATCATTTAAAGTGTGCCCCTCCTTTATATTTCACTATTTCTTTTCTAAACTAATCAAGTAACTTGTACCATGCAATGAGCTGATTTCAAAACCTAATCCAAGTTAATTTGTAACAAATGCTTTTTAAAAATATTTACATTTACATCCAAAAAGAAAGGTTACAATGTGTTAAACACTATCCATAAAATTAATATTACTGTAGGAAATACACGTACCGTATCTTTATATGCTAAATCTGCTCTAAGTGGTGGCAGGTGGGTAAAAGTCTTTTTCAAAAATCTCTATTCCAACAAAAAAATCCAATTGTGTGTTTGTGTGTGTGTGTGTGTGTATATATACATCTCAAAATATATAATTATGGCTTTAGAACATGTAAATTAAAAATTTTAATATTGTTGACCTAAACGCCCTGCTAATTCCCAGGTCCTCATAAGACACTAAATCTTTATTTCATAAAGATTATATATCTTCATCAAATCTTGTACTTCTGCTTGTATTTATGAAACAGATCCATGGTCACAGCAGAGGAAATGTGAAAAGGGAAGCCCAGGTCACCATCAGGTGACACAGACCTTCTGTCACTTAGAATCTCAAAATGTCAGGACAGTTCGAATGCTGAAGTGTAAAATGATGGTTTTTAGTGATTTGTTTCCACACCTTCCAAACAAGAACATTTTATACAATTGTCCTTTCTGCCTGGGTTAGGAAACTTCAGGTAAATTCTGTTACTGGAAATCCTTCTGGGCCTGAGGTCCCCACCAGAAAGAAAATGAATCGGTATATGAGTATATGCATATGGGTATCTGAGCTGATTCTTGAGGCATCGGTACAATTGCAAAGGCTGACAAGAGGAAAGGGGTTTCCTTGCTGAAGGGAAAGCATGAATATGCTAGGAAGGTGTGAACAGGAAGGATAATCCAGTGTGCTTAGACTTCTGGGTGCCAAGGAGAGAAGTAGGTGAGCCCTGCTCCCTTACTTTATCTCCAGAGCCTAGCACACAGGCTGTGATAGAGTGGGTGCTAAATTCTCAGTTGTTGAATAACTGGGTATATTAACAAAGTAGGTTGTGGTCCAATAGTAAAGGCTTTCAAAACCATGCTAAGTCATTGATATTTGGGGGCAACTTGAGTTTTAACAGCTTAGTGGATGCCTGGCTAATATGGTAATATACAGAAGGCAGGAGACATATTATCATGCTACTGTGTTAACATGTCCAGGTGAGAGATTACTGGACTGAACTAAGGTAACAGTCATGGGCAATGAGAGGGAGAATCCTGGAGGAGAAACTGGACCGTGCACTATCAGAGCTTAGCATCAGTTTGCATGTTGTAGGCAAGAGTGAAGAAGGAGTCAAACATGATGCTCTGGCTTCTAGTCTGTAAAAGCAGAATAAGTGGCATTATTTGCTGAGATAAGATGTACTGGTGGAAGCATTATTTTGAGTGAAGTTGATGCAAGTGGGACATTCAAGTGGAGCTGTGTGGAAGTCGATGGAAATTGAAGAGCTTAGGTTTATAAATGTCAATATAGAAGCCACTGCCTTAAGGTAATATTTGAAACAAAATTCCTAAGAGTAGAATTTATGTTTCTTTGGATAACAGCTAGCAACTGTTTTTCAAAGTGACCATATTAAGTTATTAATATTGCTTGACTAAGTAAAGGTGTATGTCGGAATAGACATTTTTCCAAAGAAGACATCCAAATGGCCAAGAGACACATGAAAAGATGCTCAACATCATTAATCAGGGAAATGCAAATCAAAACACAATGAGATATCACTTCACGCCTGTTAGGAGGGCTACCATCAAGAAGATAAGTAACAGGTGTTGGCGAGGATGTGGATAAAGGGAATCCTCATGCACTGTTGGTGGGAATGTAAATTGGTGCAGCCACTATAGAAAACAGTATGGAGGTTTCTCAAAAAAATTAAAATAAGAGCTACTCTGTGGCCCAGCAATTCTACTTCTGGGTATTTATCTGAAGAAACCAAAAACACTAACTTGAAAAGATATATGCACCCCCATGCTCACTGCAGCACTATTTACAATAGCCAAAATATGGAAACAACCTGTGTCCATGGATGAATGAATGAATAAAGAAAATGTGGGGTGTGTGTGTGTGTAATGGAATATTTAGCCATAAAAAGAATGAAATCTTGCCATTGGCAACAACATGGATGGACCTCAAGGGCATTATGCTAAGTGAAATAAGTCAGTCAGAGAAAGACAGACACTGTCTGATCTTACTTGTATGAGGAATCTAAAGCAACAACTTCATAGATACACAGAACAGATTGGTGGTTGCCAGAAGCAGGAGTGTTGGGTGGGAGAAATAGATGAAGGAGGTCAAAAGTTAAAAAACAAACAAACAAGCAAACAAAACCTAACCTTCAAGGATCAGAAGAAAACACATTTTAAAAAGCACTTTGAAAACTGTAAAGTTAGGGAATGTTGTGGCATTACCTGAAGAAGTGAGCAGCTTTGTGCTGAAATAAAAATAGCCAAGATGAAATCAATCTGGTATAAAAGAATGAAGTCCAGAGGTTTTTTAAAAAATTGATTGATATAAGACGATGACATAATAAGTCTATGAAGAAGAAGTAATCAGCTATATCAGTCTTGCGACATAAGATAATCAGAAATAAAATATGAAGGAAACAGATGCATTTATAAATACTAAATTTAAAAAGTGACCTATGGGGAGGAGACAAGAGAACTATAAAAAACAGATACCTTTGATGTGAGTAGAGCAGTCCAGAGCCTTCATTGATTTGTTTAAAAGGGAAAACATGGGTTGTCACTTGGTCCAGGTCAAATTTCTTTTCCAGGAAATCAGTCACTAGTTTTGGAACATCATCTCTGCTTTCCCAACCTGTAAGTAAGCATACATGTTCTCTTTAGACTTTACTGAATGATCTTTATGTGTTATTATCTTTGTTCCTTCTCTCTCTTGCATTATTACCTTTTCCCCATACGGGACTATCCTTAACAACACACAAATGAGCTGTATTTCTCCCATCTTAAGAAACAAAGGCAAAAACCCCATGAGGAACATCTATTTCCCCCACAACTTCTAGCTACCCCATGTCTCTGCTCCTTTTACAGAGAAACCACTTTACAGTTCACTGCTCCACTTCCTCTTCTCCCATTTTCTCTTGCGCCCACTCAGCACTCGGCTAGTACAGCTCTTGTCAAGGTAACCAAAGATACAGACAACGGTTAATGTGAGGCCAAGCCTTGTTCTCTTTCCACAGTACCTGGTGCACAAAAAATGAGAGGCTGGTTGGTACAGATAAGATTCTTTAGAGAGGGCTCCTTCAGGGAAATAAGACTTGAACTGAGAACTACACAAGAGGTACAAGTTGAGCCTCCTTGCTTCGACTCTTTGTGTGATGTGGGGAGATTATGGATCACCCAGGAATTAGAAGTAAAATTCAGTTATTCACTAAATGTCTTTGGGGAATATGCTAAGGACCAGGCACTGTTTCCGGGGCTGGGAATAGGGTAGAGGTATAACATACCCAGTCCCTGCTCTCAGGAAGCATGAGAATCCTCTCATTGAGTGCAGAGAGACTGACAATAAACAAATAAGGCTCTGCCATTCTTACCTCCAAAAACGCATCCTTTCCATGTGTGTCCAGCGCAGAGCAGCACTGGGTCATAGGTGAGTATCTCGGCTGATAGAGGAGCCCCTACCACCACGCCGACCCCGTAGTTCATGCTGCAGGATGCAAGGGCATCAATCTGAGTTTAGAATGAGGGAGACTGTTGGTTTCTCATGTCTCATAATATGTCGTGGGCTCAGAAATGCCCTACATACTATTGCAGTTCCAGTAGTTGGTTTTGTTTCCAAGTCATGAAGTGAAATTAGGCTCACATGCCTTTTCTTTCTGCTTGCTTTTTTTTTTTTCCAAACTTTCTTTTTATTTATTTATTTATTTTTGGCTGTGTTGGGTCTCCGTTGCTGCACGTGGGCTTTCTCTAGTTGTGGTGAGTGGGGGCTACTCTTCGTTGCGGTGCGCGGGCTTCTCATTGCAGTGGCTTCTCTAGTTGTGGCTCACGGGCTCAGTAGTTGTGGCGCATGGGCTTAGTTGCTCCGTCATATGTGGGATCTTCCCAGACCAGGGCTCGAACCCGTGTCCCCTGCATTGGCAGGCAGATTCTTAAGCACTGCGCCACCAGGGAAGTCCCTCTGCTTGCTTTAAAACACTCGCAACACAATTTTAGTCATGAATTAAACTCGTTCATACATTTGTCCTTTAAGGCAGAAAGTAGAAATTAATGTGGTCAGTGTTCATGGCATTTTCAGTTTACCATGGACCAAAATGCAGGGAGAAATTCCTATATTTTCAGACCAATATCATCACTTCAGATAAGGTTTGGAAAGCCATTTGAACTAAATCAAATTACTTATACTGAATCAATTAATCCAGTTATTTTAAAGTTTAGTATGAAAATTAAATCAAATACTAAAATGTGGGACAAAGGAATCCCTTTCTTGGTTACATTTCTGAGACTAACTCCACATTTTCTGGTCATCCACCCATCCAATCATTCATTAATAGTTTTTTGAATACTTGGTAGGTTGTAGCAATAGATGTTGGCATTTTTCAGAGACCAATGTTCATTAAAGTATCATCTGGAAATCAGTAGGCCGTAGCAATATTCAGTGTTGCATATTGGCTGTGTAAACATGGTATTTGTTGCTATGGAATAATTCTAAGTGACACTAAGGAAGGGGAATGAAAACAGTGGTAAATTAAAGACTACTTGTTCCTAAAGTACCAAAAGTATTAGAGCGAATTTAGTCTCCTAGTCAATTGTGAGCAGAATTGACTTTGTCCCATATTTCCAAGTCTCCCTCCCTACCTTATCCCAGGCTGGGGCTTTCCAATCCAGGAGATCTGACCCGTTTCTCAGATTTAAATGGAAATCTGGTGCTACTGACTGCCACAAGGGAGGCGTATTTTAAAAAGTTGAAGGCTCCTATTTTAAGAGAATTCAGAAAGGAGAAAGCAAACTCAGGTATAGAGTGAGAAGTTGGCTACATCGTGGTTTTGAGGGAAGAGACTGCCAAATTTGGAATCGTTCCTTTCGCCCCTGGATCTCCTCCATCTCTGTCTCCAGAGAGTCACTTTGTGCTGTTTGACTTGCTAATGTTCAAGAGGTGGAATCACTGTTGCCAAAAAAGCCATACATACAAAGTAGATTAACACTTAAACAATTTGCCTAGTTGGTTGACTCCCTCCCTGGCAGTCTGATCACATGAGAGTGGTATGATATGATGTACTTTGGTCAAGCAGACCCGCACATAAGTTTTGCTTGACTTTTTAGGCACAAGTGCTTCATGATTACCAGGTATTTTGCCTAACAGGTAGTTGCTTTCAGTAAAGCTGTGGAAAATGAGTTTACCCTGTGCGTTCAAGGTAGTTTGGGTATTGTGTGGCTCCTCTAATCTTGGCTCTCACCATAGTTTCAAGATGCCCAATAACTTCAAAACTGTAGCCCAAAGTGTCGCCTGTCAATTCTTTTCTTTTTTATTTTAAATAAATTAATTTTATTTAGTTAGTTTTGGCTGCTTTGGGTCTTCGTTGCTGCATGCAGGCTTTCTCTAGTTGTGACGAGCAGGGGCTACTCTTCATTGCAGTGCGCGGGCTTCTCATTGCAGTGGCTTCTCTTGTTGTGGAGCATGGGCTCTAGGTGCACTGGCTCAGTAGTTGTGGCTCATGGGCTCAGTAGTTGTGGCTCACGGGCTTAGTTGCTCCGTCGCATGTGGGATCTGCCCGGACCAGGGCTCAAACCTGTGTCCCCTGCATTGACAGGCGATTCTTAACCACTGCGCCACCAGGGAAGCCTCTCCTGTCATTTCTGACAGCGCCTCACTGATGGGCTTGGTGGAGTCCTTGGGGCTGATGCACTCGGTGGCTCTGACAGCCACGGCCTTTTCAAATTTGTCTTTGTTGAGGTCAATCCCAATGATCCTGGATGCACCAGCTGACTTACAGCCCATGATGACCAAAAGGCCAACTCTTCCCAGGCCAAAGGCCACACAAGTTGAACCACGGGTGACCTGTGGAGAGACAAGTTCCTGTAAATGTTAGACCTAGGGTTAAAATGGGGAACCTGCAAAGTATCTCCAATATTAGAACACAAAATTCAGAAGATCACTATGATGAGTTATTAGGACTGGATGACTTGTTCTCATGAGAATGCCACAAAGAGAGCTAGAAACAGCAGAATGTCTGAGAACAGAAAAGGAACAAAATCAGTATTTGCAGATAAATGAAAACTTTTGATAAAAGATTACATCATTCAGGCTTTTGTTGTGGGAGCTTTTGCAGCCTTTTTGGCCACCACCCATAACCTCATCTGACCTCATAACAGGATTAAATAAGCACTTGGATCTCTATTACTCTTCTACACAAAACCATGCTAAATCTGTTTTAGATTTGGTTTAACTAGCATTTTCTTAATAACCATAACTCTGAATCATTTGTAAATAAATTGTTTTTTCATTGAAGTTGAATTTCCATGTTGCAATTAGATGATCCATGTGTAGCTCCAGGAAGGAAATGTAGTTAAATCAATTGGGAGATTTTTACCCTGTACTGTGCTATGTTAAAGAAGGTTCTAGCCAAAACTCACTTTTCCTGCTGTAGAGTCCTAATCCTGTTTCATAGCAGGGATCAGGGAGACCTGAAAACCAGGAAACCCACAAAAAGGGTATGGAACTTATTGTGATCATTTTTGTCTTCTTTTTCTTTCTTTTTTCTCCTCCCTCCCTTCTTCCCTTTCTTCCTTCCTTTTTTTTTTTTTTTCTTTTTCTTTTTAACATGCAAAGGCTTATGTGTGAGCAGGGTGTGTTGTCATATGTCCTGATTCTCCAGTTTTGTCCTCCTTTGCAGGAATTACCTGAAGAAACAGCCTGTGTGTGGAGGTCTATGTATGCATGTGTTTTGAAATGTCTGAATTTATAAGCAGATATTTAAGTGGGTACAGAGGTGCTGTAGTTTCAGCTACGGCATCCTAACCCCTCAGTTCATTTCCTGAATTTGGAGCTCTGAAGTTAGTGTGGCCATTCTCTCAAGTATCATTCAGTCGTTCACTCATTTATGCAGCAAAGTTTATTGATGGATTCTTTGTGGTCAACATTTTATGTCAGAAACTAAACTGGGCGTTCTCTGCCTTTTCTACTAGTTTATCTGCTAGCTTTATTATCTAGATCCGAGATGGAATTTTTTGTTGATGGTTGAATTCTAAATCTAGAATTTTATGATTCTAGCACTGTCTTCTGGGACCTCTTTCAGCCTTCCTTATTTAATCTCTAGCAAGATTAGGCTGTGGTGGCCCTGAAGTGTGATATTTCTGACCACCTGGGAACTGTGCCTCTAAAGACTTCTCCCTAGGACTCCATCACCCATCTGGAAAGTTGTAATTTTTGACCTTCATGTCACCCTGACTCTAAGCCTTTAAGTGGATCATGGCCCCAGTCTCTTGCTAACTTCAGATGTCCCCCCACCTGAAAAACCAAAACCAAAACCAAAAAAACTTCTCTTCCTTCCCAACCTTCTTGTTCTACAGAATGGGAACTGGAGATTAATATCTATAGTGAATTATCCATATCATTATTATAGAAGAAAGTTATAGTCTAAAACAAGAGTGTCAATTTTAGGTCACTTAAAAATTTTTATTATTTTAAATAATATTTTATTATTTTGTATTTTAAAATATAGTAAGCTTCCACTTTTTAGTATTATTTTTCTTTACTCTTCTGATCCTCTTCATGATCTTTAATAAATACTTAAATTTCACTATCCCAAAGAACCTTAGGACCTTAACCAGCTCTTGGGAGATAACTTTTGAGTCCTTGGAATATCCTGTCCACTAAGAGTGTCTTTGTACATCTGAGACATTGGGCTACTCCAGATAGTTTATGCTAACAGTGTGACTTACGGTGAATGCCTGTTTTCATATGTCTGGGGCTTTGATCCATCAGCTTAACTCCTGATGCTACTGGAGTCTGAGTAGCTGAGGTCAGTCCTGTGTGTGCTGTGTGCCTACATGACTGTTCCCACAATAGAAACCCTAAACACCAGACTTGGGTGAGCTTCCCTGGTTGGCAACACTTAATATGTGTTGTCACACATTGTTGCTGGGAGAATTAAGCTCTGTCCATGTGACCCCACTGGGAGAGGACAACTGGAAACTTGTACCTGGTCTCTCCTGGACTCTACCCTATGTGGCTTTTTCTTTTGCTGGTTTTAATCTGTATCCTTTCACTGTAACAAACTGTAGCTATGAGTATAATAACTGTTCTGAGTTTTATGAATCCTTCTAGTGAATCATCAAATCAAAAGAGCGTCCTGGGGGACACCAACACATCCTCATATTGTAAGTTTGACCTATCTTCAAATAGGCAAAGGCAAGAATATGTGTTCATTCAAGTAATTTGCCTTAAGATATAGCTTCCAGTAAAAAATTATACCTAAAAGTGGAGAATGTCTTGGTTAATAATATATTAGCCAAGTACTAATATGGTACCAATATATCAAGTACAATAAAAAAACTTAGAATACTAACATAAAACCATATCCAATGTCCCTTCTCTCACCTCTATCTTGGTAGAAAATTCTTAGTGGAAGGTCTCGAGGAATGTTCCAGCACCAAGATTTTCCAAAGAAATGTAAAAGCAAGTGGTTACTAACATATGTCATTGACATGTACATGCATGCTAATGTTATACATTCATAGATCTGAGACCTGTCTTGAACCTATGTCTGGGATAAATCTACTTCAACGCCCATATGTGTATTTTCCACAAGCTCCTCACCTTTTTATTCTTCCACATATTTGGACATCCCTTTCCTTATTCATTCATACATCTCTTTTTTTCCAAATATTATTTATTAAGTCATTACTATGTCCAGGCTCCTTGCTAAGTACTGTAGTGAATAGACACTTCGTCCATACCTTCTTGGAGCTTGTGGTCTAATGAAGACTAAAGGTATAATAAGAATTTGAGATTTGGGACACATACTGTTAATGAAGCAATCATGTAGCCTTGAATAATGGAAGGAGGTTCCTGCTTAGATGGAGGAGACAGAAAAAAACAAACAAACAACTTCTTTGAGCAAGTGGGTTATCTTTAATCTGAGAATGATGTTAATGAAGCACCTACACAAGGGCTCAGTAGATGAGTGTTCCAGACAATCAGAACAGCTTGTGTAAATGTCTTCATGTAGGAACAGGCTTACAGATCTCAAGAGAGGCGAGCGAGTGTGAGTGGATCACAGTGGAGGAGATGAGATTGTTCCAAGTATGGAAGCTACTGAAGGATTTTTGGCAAAGAAGTAATGCAGACCAATTTATGTTTTATAAAATTCCTCTGGCTTTTAAATGGAGAATTATTGGAGATGGTCAAGAGGAGTAATGAAGACTACAGAAGGGAGGCCATTGCATCTGTCAAGATATGATGATGGTAGTGAGTTGAGGAAAATGGAAAGATTTAAAATATACCTTGTAGGTAAAATTAATAGGACTTGCTGCTGGATTGCATATAAGGTAATGGAGAGGGAAGATCAAGGATGAAGAAAATTTGAGTGAGCATAAATATGTTTGGGTGGTAGGGAGGAAGAAAATTAAGAATTCTGTTTTATACATATTCAGTTTGAGATACCTGTGAGGCCTTCAAAGGGAGAGGTCAGGTAAGGAGTTGGACAAAAGAATTTGGGGTTCAGAGAGAGTTTGAGATATAAATTTGGAGTCAACTAACATATAGGTGATATTTAAGACTCTGGAGTTGGAGGAGACCACCACAGTATGGAGATTGCTTGTGGGAATGGTTTTACTATTTATGAACTGTGTGTTATTCTACTTACTTCTTTGATTCATTAAGAGTGACATAAATTGAATCCAAATAATCACTCTTAAATATGCATTCATGTTTTCATACTATATGCCAGCCATTATAGGTTGAATTGTGTCCCCCTGCCCAAACCTGCAATTTCATATGTTAAAGTCTTAACCCCCAGTACTTCAGAATGTGATCTTATTTGGAGATAGGGTCTTTGCAGATGTAATCAAGTTAAAATAAGGTAATTAGGTGGGCCCTAATCCAATATAATTGGTGTCCTTATAAAAAGGGGAAATTTGGACAAAAAAGACTGGCATAGAAGGAAGGTGATATGAAGAGACATAGAGAGAAGACAGCCAAGGAGAAAGGTCTGGAACAGATCTTTCACTCACAGCCCTCAGAAGGAACAAATCCTGCCGACCCTTTGATTTTGGGCTTCTAGTTTCCAGAATGTGAGACAATAAATTTGTGTTGTTTAAGCCCCCCAGTCTATGGTATTCTGCTGCAACAGCCCTAATAAACTAACAAACCAGCATTGATATTTATTTTGTGAAACAAAAGATTAATTTAATTTTATTTATTTATTTTTTTAACATCTTTATTGGAGTATAATTGTTGTGTGTTACTTTCGGCTGTATAACAAAGTGAATCAGCTATACGTATACATGTATCCCCATATCTCCTCCCTCTTGCGTCTCCCTCCCACCCTCCCTATCCCACCCCTCTAGGTGGTCACAAAGCACCGAGCTGATCTCCCTATGCTATGCGGCTGCTTCCCACTAGCTATCTATTTTACGTTTGGTAGTGTATATATGTCCATGCCACTCTCTCATTTGGTCCCAGCTTACCCTTCCCCCTCCCCGTGTCCTCAAGTCCATTCTCTACATCTGCGTCTTTATTGCTGTCCTGCCCCTACGTTCTTCAAAACCATTTTTTTTTGTTGTTGTTGTTTTTTAGATTCCATATATATATGTTAGCATATGGTATTTGTTTTTCTCTTTCTGAGTTACTTCACACTGTATGATAGTCTCTAGGTCCATCCACCTCATTACAAACAACTCAATTTCATTTCTTTTTATGGCTGAGTAATATTCCATTGTATATATGTGTCACATCTTCTTTATCCATTCCTCTGTCGATGGACACTTAGGTTGCTTCCATGTCCTGGCTATTGTAAATCGAGCTGCAGTGAACGTTGTGGTACATGACTAAAGTATGGGTTTCTAACCCTAACCTTATAGCACCTGATCTAAAAAATAAAATGGAGCTGAGCTGGTCACCCTCTGTGCACCTGCATCACTACACAGGTGCTGTGATGTGAGTGTGTGTGGTGGAGAGGGTCACATTAGCTTCAGGTTGTCAACCCTCCTCTCTCACAGCTCTGATCCCTCACTCTCAGTAACAGCCTTCTATCATGGACCTCAGCCAGGACTCGCATCACCCAGTCTCATAATGACAGCAGGGGAGTGAGAATACTTAGTGGAGTCAGGAGAGCAAGGTTTGACTGTCACCTCTATCAGTGACTGGTAAGTGCTCATGAAAAGACACTAAATGCTCTGATTTTCACAATGAGAGAAAATTATACTGACTTCAGGGCTTGTTGTGAAGCCGAAGTGAAGTACTGTGTGTAGTAGAAGTGCCTATTAAACTGTCGAACACTCAGTAAATGAAAATTACAGTAAGTGATACCCCTAAGGTTAAGAAAGTAAGAAAAGAGCCTTTGTGTGCACAGGGAAATGGACCTCCGTTTATTGCTGAATCATTCTTAATAGCAGAAATAGTTATGCAATTGTAGTACCCAATGGCATACAACTGCTAGTCACTAGAATCACAGTGACTTTTGTTCTGCATTAGCAAACCAAACCGTAAGGGTGGAGTTTTACTCTGATCTTTGTTTTTTCAAACACTCCAAACTCAGGTGGTAAGGCAAACAACCAGCTGCAAGCTGAAACTCATCCTTTAATCTTTCCACTGTGCCAAGCCATGCCGGGATGGGGCCAAGCTGGAAAGCAGGGTTGAGATGGGGTTTCTGCAGCTGCACCCCGACAGGTGAAGATTTTGCTAATCCTTTTTCAGGCGTGCTGTGCCAGTGTGCAGAACTGCTGTGTGAGATGATGCTTGGCAGTTTCAAAACTTTTCTTCTCCTTGCAAACCCTGCCCAGGAAAAGAATCCAGAGCAGATTTTTCATTATAAGGCAAGGGCTTCACATCTGCTCCACATAAACTCTCCATTGTGCTCAGCTCACCAGCCGAGCGTGCTGGTTGATGAGAATTTCCGTTCAAGGAGATCAGGAATTGTGGAAAAAGTATAAATCCAAGTTGTTTTGTGCCCCTCTTGAGCTCCCCTTAAGAAAAAACAGAACAGTTAGGGAAATTGGTTTTGCCATGTATCTGGCTAAGGACGAGTTGAAAATAATTTCAAGGCACCAAGGCCCGGCAGTTCTTCATTACTGACGTGGATCTAGGGATTGTTTCTTGCAGAGGACAAGCCACAAACCATCACAACAATGGGAAGCGTGCTGCCTAAGGACCAGAAGCCAGGATCATGGCCTTGAAAGGAGGCAAAGATGGCTCTGGATGCGCTGCATGGCCTTAAGTCAGGTTCATTGATTTGTTCTCGCTTTGCTTCCAGAGTTCCCCTCAGGACTTGTCTCGGTAAAACATGGAGTAAGATTCCAGAATGTTAGCACCAGAAGCAGGCGCAGACCACTTCTCCGTTGCAAAAGTCCAGTCCATATTCAGAGGGAACTCTCTTCCTGGCACGATGAGAATGTGGCACTCAGAGTGAATCAGCTATTTCCGTGCCTGCTGCTCCGCCCAGCCTCGCCTTGTGTTTTTTTTGTTCTTTTGTTTGTTTGTTTGTTTTGCGGTACACGGGCTTCTCACCGTTGTGGCCTCTCCCGTTGCGGAGCACAGGCTCCGGACGCGCAGGCTCAGCGGCCATGGCTCACGGGCCCAGCCACTCCGCGGCATGTGGGATCTTCCCGGACCGGGGTACGAACCCGCGTCCCCTGCATCGGCAGGCGGACTCTCAACCACTGCGCCACCAGGGAAGCCCTCTCCTTGTGTTTTACATTATCAGTTAAGATGGTTAGAGAGTAGATCCAGGGGAATGTTGAATTGTGTCTCCATGGGATGCTGTGGTGTGACGAGGTTATCTTTGGTCTAGAAACTTATCAGCTTTGCAAGTTCAAGAACTTGATTTTATTAGTATGCCTAAGTTTGATTAGACGCTGAAGGCTGATTCACATGAATCACACCCATGAAGAATTGATAAACTAGATACCAATTTATAATTTTATAATATATTAACTTATAATGCTTGCCACTATAACTTTGAATAGATTCTGCACGAGGAACATAATGGACAGATGTAATATTCAGAATATTTATCAAACCTGAAAGGCATGGGCACCAATTAATCAGAATGGGTCCACAGTCCATTAGAATAGATGCCAGATGGCTTGCTATTTTAGGGCATATTAGGGAGATAGCCCTGGAAATAGGGGCAAAAGTTAATATTTAAGTAACCCTACTACCTGCCAGATACTAATATATGATCAATTTACGTAGACTTTTTTAACTGAAAACTTACAATGACGCTTTGAGGAAGGCATTAAAAAAACTGGCTATCGAAGATTTCAGATAACCTGCCTTTGGTCCAACAGGTAGTAAAATAGTCTGGTTTCACACACAGGTGTATGTGTACCGTACTGCAAAGGGAGATTTTCCCCTGGTACATGCAGAATTGTGGCCCTGATTTTCTTTTCTGGTCCAAGGAATGACAGTATGTGACACGATGGAGCCGCATGGCAGTCCTCACTGACGACAAGACCCAGAGTTGCATAACATGCAAAAGCTAGTGGCTAAATGAAGTCTGAGCTATAATCCTGTGGGGGAGGACTAAACTGAGAACAAGTCTGCAACTTGCCCTGGATTATTTCAAAACAAAAAACTTCTAACTTAAAAATAAACGGTTTAATTATGCCCCCAATATAGTGCATGTTATTTTCCTAATTAAAAATCAACACAGTCTAATAAAGGGTTTGCTTTTGATGCTGGCGATGTCACTCCCTTTAATACTTCGGACCTCATCTTGGAAGCTTAATTTGGACACTCATGTAGGAATTTTCTGAAACATTTCAGTGCTTTATGGAAAGAGAGAAACAGAATATTTTATATCAGAATATGCTTGAGAATCAGAGATATGACCACATTTCTGCCAACATGAAAGAAGGAGAGGAGATGGCCTCCTTGGCATCTGAAGTGACAGTCTTCAGCAATGCCCAGGGGCTCTTCCCTTCCCTATTTTTTTTTCTTTTTTTTTTTGAATCCTGGTTCAAAAAGCCCAACCTGAGGTCATGCTAAAGCACAGCCACTCTGTAAATGCAGATTCTGCTTCTTCCCTCTCTCCATCTACCCCAGTAGAGATGTGAAAGTCAGCAAAACAAATTAGGTGGATCTAAAATTATTCATCAGAAAAAACAAATTATTAACTTTTTCAAGTGCACCATGGGGTTGGAATAGTTCCTTTTAAAGAGAAAAATGAGATAAGACTAAGCAACATAATTTTTTTATATTTAAATGATCCATTATAAAAACTTAATGATTCATCTAAAAAATATTTACTATATTTTTTCTTCCCATCTTTTTAGGTCTTTCTAGATAAAATGATTGGCTTATACATACTCAGTTTGGTTCATTTTCAGTGTTTTAGAGTGAAAAAAAAAATCATAGGTTTTGGAGTTAGAGACTGAGCTTGGCCAGGTACTACCCATATACTTTGACCAAGTTACCACATTTTTCAGAGCCCCAGTAAATGAGGCATGTCTTTGAAGGGGTGTTTTAAAGTTAGAAGATAATGTAATTAAAATGCACATTGTAATAGGTACTTGCTAGGATAATTTTGTTTATTTTTGATTGCTGATCATTATTTTGGAGTGTAATACTTTTCATTTTTCAACCCAAATGTCTACAGACATATTTTAAGTTCATACAGATCTTCTGGGTATCACCTGTTTGCTCCCCAAGCTTCCCTCTCTACCCTGCTCTGTCCTCAGGGAAGGCTCACTAATTGGATACGTTGATGGACTCTCTTGCCTTCTGGCTGGGTTTTGGCCAAGGGGGGGATCATAGGCAGAAGAAGAGGTAAAGAGTCGGGTTGAGGATTTATTTCCCAGGTGCTTCTCTGTGGGTCCCTGTAGCAAAGGCCACAGCCGCTGTCAGGGGCCCTTTCTGTGCAGCTCTGTCTCTCTCCTGGTTCCAGCAAATGCTCCCTCTCCCACCTCCCAACACCCCGAGCCCCCTTACTCACTCCAGGGTACTAGACCACTTCTTGTTTGTTGCTTTTTAAAAATCCTGCCCACAGCCTTACCATCTATTAAACTCTTCTCAATAATTCAGCTTGGAGGTAGCATCTATTTCCGCTAGATCTAGAAATGATACAATAGTTATTACACTTCCACTAGTATTGCTTCCAAGCTTCCTAATATTTTGTTTATATTACATATATATGTGTATAATTATCAGTCAGGTTCTTCCACGAGGCTTTCCATCATAGCTCACAGAAATGTGTTCTGGAGGAGGTCTGGCTGAACAGAAGCTTTGGTTTCAAACAACTGGGTTCTGGTCACAATTCTGCCATTTCTAAGCTCTGTGGTCTATCCAAGACTTCTCTGTAAGACTCAGTTCTTTCATCTGTGAAATAAGGATAATAGTAGTTTCTATCTCATAGGATAGTTAGAATACACGTAATTGTTCCATTAATGTCAGCTATTGAGAATAAAAAAAGGATGCCCAGCTGATCATAAACGAGCAGCTGAGCTGTCAAGTCTGCCCTCAGTACTGTAACATTTCAGGCCAAGGTGGAGGTACTGAAATCAGGCCTTGGGTGAACCCAGTGTGAACAGGGGACAGGGCAGCTGAGTGCTGTAGGAACAGTCAGCACCCTCTGGCTACAGAGCAGATCTTGCTGGAGGCCTGGCTCCACAGCGATTTTTTTTTCCACCCGTGACTCTGCATCACCCTACCAGGAAAGGCTTTTTAAAACAAATTGCAGGTACTATTTCAGAGCTCCAGAATTTTTACAGACGTACTCAGGTGCTTCTGATATCCAGCCTGGACTCTGAGCCTTACCCCAAGGGGCAAGATACTATCCTGGGCAGAGGTCACCCTGTGCTACACCGTGTGGCCCTCCTCTGCTCCACAGCCAGCCAGGGACCAATCTGATCAGCCTTCAAAGAAAGCAAATACTTAGAAAATCTTAGGGCTAGGATGCTAACATTTGCCCTAGGATTACCAGCCATAGATTAGACGTATGAGCTGTTTTTCCCAACTTGGATACAGAGTCCTAGTGCCAGATATTAATAAGCTCAGTATTCTCTGGGGGAAACTCTCAATCTGCTGACTTTTGACAAGGTCTGTTACTGTCCAGGTCCTTCAGGGTTATTGCAACTACCCAAACTGCAACTTTTCTGGAAGCACCATGGCTGTCACTGCTGGGAGCTTTGCTGTGCTTTCTCCAGGCCAGTGCATGGTCCAGCCAAAAGAGTCTGGCAGTACCCTTTGTTCTCATCAACTCCCTACCTGTCCTATGTATTCTTTTATTCACTCATGCATTCAGTAAATATTTATTGTGCTATCACAGAGGGTGGATTCTACCCATATATATGGAAAGCCTCCTGGGAAAAAAAATCCCCAAGTAATTCATTGGTACACCCAGGATTGAGAATCATGTTTCTAAATGTAGTCAACCTGAAATAATAACTTGAGTCAATGGTAGCTCACATTTCTGTAAGACAGTTTTGTAGAAATTATTTTAATTGTTCATTCTGCTTATCCAAGAGGTAGAATGTCAACTCCACTAGTGAAAGCAATCTA
Source organism: Orcinus orca (assembly GCF_937001465.1). NCBI lineage: Eukaryota > Metazoa > Chordata > Mammalia > Artiodactyla > Delphinidae > Orcinus > Orcinus orca. The sequence continues at coordinate 19,296,393 of NC_064562.1, forward strand.
CTGGTGGAAGCAGATGTTCCAATTTATCAAGAGTATCTTTTTGAAAGGGCTATACATAAGTCTTCATTGAGTTTTACCTTCTAAAGGGTTTATTAGTTTAGGAAACTGACCACAGCAGTTGCTGCCTCCATTCTGGCTCTTCATGCTCTAGCTGACCTGGACACAGCCAAGTCTGTGGATGGCATGTTGCCGCCACCTAGTGGTGAACATGGAACTTTAACCTTGTGACTGGAATAAAAATCTCTTTGAGGGAATTGGTAGAGTTGGAGTAGCAACATCAGTTTGAAAACAATCTTGAATCCCCTCTTGCCCTCAAACAAACAAAAAACCCACCCAACCACCCTGATATATTCCTTCGACAAGTTTAGGTATTCTCTAACTTTTTTTAAAAGGGCACACCAACGCTCATTTTCCCCCTTTTCTCTATTCACACCCTACAGTAATTTTTCCTTCATTAAACAAAAAGTCAGAAATAAACTATCACCCTAACCTCTCAATATCTGTGAAATATCTAATGTGGATATGCAAACGACAGAGAATGCTGGTTCAACCTTTTTAATGAACCCTTAAACATCAAATGCATAGCGCTTCTTCTGATGAATGAAACCTCTTCTCAGAGCCAGGAAAACAAGAAGCACTCGGGAGGGAGACTTTCAAGATGGCGGACGAGTAAGACGCGGAGATCACCTTCCTCTCCACAAATACACCAGAAATACATCTACACGTGGAACAATTCCTACAGAACACCTACTGAACGCTGGCAGAAGACCTCAGACTTCCCAAAAGGTAAGAAGCTCCCCACGTACCTGGGTAGGGCAAAAGAAAAAAGAATAAACAGAGACAAAAGGATAGGGACGGGACCTGCACCAGTGGGAGGGAGCCGAGAAGGCGGAAAGCTTTCCACACACTAGAAGCCCCTTTGCGGGCGGAGACTGCAGGTGGCGAAGCGGGGAGGCTTTGGAGCTGCGGGGGAGAGCGCAGTAACAGGGGTGCTGAGGGCAAAGCGGAGAGACTCCCGCCCAGAGGAACAGGGCCGACCGGCACTCACCAGGCCGAGAGGCTTGTCTGCTCACCCGCCGGGGCGGGCGGGGCTGGGAGCTGAGGCTCCGGCTTCGGTTGGAAGGAGAGGGAGAGGACTGGGGTTGGCGGCGTGAACACAGCCTGCAGGCGGTTAGTGCGCCACGGCTAGCCGGGAGGGAGTCCAGGGAAAAGTCTGGACCTGCCGAAGAGGCAAGAGACTTTTTCTTCCCTCTTTGTTTCCTGGTGCGCGAGGAGAGGGATTAAGAGCGCTGTTTAAAGGAGCTCCAGAGACGGGCGCGAGCCGCGGCTAAAACCGCGGACCCCAGAGACGGGCCTGAGACGCTAAGGCTGCTGCTGCCACCAACAAGAAGCCTGGGTGCGAGCACAGGTCACTATCCACACCCCTCTTCCGGGGAGCCTGTGCAGCCCGCCACGGCCAGGGTCCCAGGATCCAGGGGCAACTTCCCCGGGAGAACGCACGGCACGCCTAACGCTGGTGCAACGTCACGCCAGCCTCTGACGCCGCAGGCCAGCCCCGCACTCCGTGCCCCTCCCTCCCCCCCCCCCCCGGCCTGAGTGAGCCAGAGCCTCTGAATCAGTTGCTCCTTTATAACCCCGTCCTGTCTGAGCGGGAAAAGACAACCTCAGGTGACCTACATGCAGAGGTGGGGCCAAATCCAAAGCTGGACCCCAGGAGCTGTGCGAACAAAGAAGAGAAAGGGAAATCTCTGCCAGCAGCCTCAGGAGCAGCGGATTAAATCCCCACAATCAACTTGATGTACCCTGCATCTGTGGAATACCTGAATACACAACGAATCATCCCAAATTGATGCAGTGGACTTTGGGAGCAACTGTAGACTTAGGGTTTGCTGTATGCAACTGACTGGTTTCTGCTTTTAAGTTTATCTTAGTTTAGTATTTAGAGTTTATTATCATTGGTAGATTTGTTTATTGATTTGGTTGCTCTGTTCCCTTTTTTTTAATATACAGGTATATATATATATATATATATATATATACACTTTTATTTTCCTTTTTCTCTTTTTGTGAGTGTGTATGTGTATGCTTCTTTGTGTGATATTGTCTGTATAGCTTTGCTTTTACCATTTGTCCTAGGGTTCTGTTTGGCCATGTTTTTTGTTTGTTTTTTTAGTATAGTTTTTAGCACCTGTTTTCATTGGTGGATTTGATTTTTGGTCTGGTTACTCTCTTCTTTCTTTCTACTTTTTTTTCTTTTTATAATTACTTTTTAATCGTTTTCTATTTTTAATATTTTTTTATTTTTTATTTTAATAACTTTATTTATTCTCTCTCTCTCTCTCTCTCTCTCTTTCTTTCTTTCTTTCCTTTTTTCTCCCTTTTCTTCTGGGCTGTGTGACTGACAGGGTCTTGGTGCTCTGACCGGGTATCAGGCCTGTGCCTCTGAAGTGGGAGAGCCAACTTCAGGACAATGGACCACCAGAGACCTCCCCACTCCACGTAATATCAGTTGGTGAAAGCTATTCCAGAGATTTCCATCTCAACGCTAAGACCCAGCTCCACTCAACAACCAGCAAGCTACAGTGCTGGAGACCCTATGCCAAACAACTAGCAAGACAGGAACACATCCCACCCATTAGCAGAGAGGCTGCCTAAAATCATGTCCACAGACACCCCAAAACACACCATTGGACACTGTCCTGCCCACCAGAAACACAAGATCCAGCCTCATCCACCAGAACACAGGCACTAGTCCCCACCATCAGGAAGCCTACACAACCCACTAAACCAACCTTAGCCACTGGGGACACACACCAGAAACAACGGGAACTACGAACCTGCAGCCTGCAAAAAGGAGACCCTAAACACAGTAAGTTAAGCAAAATGAGAAGACAGAGAAACACACAGCAGATGAAGGAGCAAGGCAAAAACCCACCAGACCAAACAAATGAAGAGGAAATAGGCAGTCTACCTGAAAAAGAATTCAGAATAATGATAGTAAAGATGATCCAAAATCTTGGAAATAGAATGGAGAAAATATAATAAATGTTTAACACGGAACTAGAAGAACTAAAGAGCAAAGAAACAATGATGAACAACACAATAAATGAAATTAAAAATTCTCTAGAAGGAATCAATAGCAGAATAACTGAGGCAGAAGAACGGATAAGTGACCTGGAAGATAAAATAGTGGAAATAACTACTGCAGAGCAGAATAAAGAAAAAAGAATGAAAAGAATTGAGGACAGTCTTAGAGACCTCTGGGACAACATTAAACACACCAACATTTGAATTATAGGGGTTCCAGAAGAAGAAGAGAAAAAGAAAGGGACTGGGAAAATATTTGAAGAGATTAAAGTTGAAAACTTCCCTAATATGGGAAAGGAAATAGTCCAGTCTGGTAAGCACAGAGAGTCCCATAAAGGATAAATCCAAGGAGAAACACACCAAGACACATATTAATCAAACTATAAAAAATTAAATACAAAGAAAACATATTAAAAGCAGCAAGGGAAAAACAACAAATAACATACAAGGGAATCCCCATAAGGTTAACAACTGATCTTTCAGCAGAAACTCTGCAAGCCAGAAGGGAGTGGCAGGACATATTTAAAGTGATCAAAGGGAAAAAGCTAAAACCAAGATTACCCAGCAAGGAGCTCATTCAGATTTGATGGAGAAATTAAAACGTTTATAGACAATCAAAAGTTAAGAGAATTTAGCACCACCAAACCAGCTTTACAGCAAATGCTAAAGGAACTTCTATAGGCAAGAAACACAAGAGAAGGAAAAAACCTACAAAAACAAACCCAAAACAATTAAGAAAATGGTAATAGGAACATACATATCGATAATTACCTTAAATGTAAACAGATTAAATGCTCCCACCAAAAGATATAGACTGGCTGAATGGATACAAAATAAAGACCCGCATATATGTTGTCTACAAGAGACCCACTTCAGACCTAGGGACACATACAGACTGAAAGTGAGGGGATGGAAAAAGTATTCCATGCAAATGGGAATCAAAAGAAAGCTGGGGGCTTCCCTGGTGGCGCAGTGGTTGAGAGTCCGCCTGCCGATGCAGGGGACACGGGTTCGTGCCCCGGTCCGGGAAGATCCCACATGCCGCAGAGCGGCTGGGCCCGTGAGCCATGGCCGCTGAGCCTGCGCGTCCGGAGCCTGTGCTCCGCAACGGGAGAGGCCACAAGAACAGTGAGAGGCCCGCGTACCGCAAAAAAAAAAAAAGAGGAATTGTACAGATGTTGTCAGGACATATAGGAGTAGATTTGGAGCTAAGAGAGTCTTCAAGGAGAAAGGAATCCAAAGAATGTTTAAGATATAATTAGAAAATGAAGAAAAGCATGGAAGAGCTCATTCCCAGTGAAGAGAGCTTCATATCTAAATGCTAAGATGTGAGAGCACTATCTATGCAAGGAACTAAAAGCAATGATATGGGTGATGCAGAGAGTGCAGGGAGAAGTTTATAAAAGACAGGGCTGGAGACTTAAGCAGAAACCAGATAATAAAGTATTTTATAAGCTATATTGAGGTGGTCAGATTTCATCCCAAGGGCTGAATTACTTTGTAAGTACAAGAATTACATTGTCAGAGTTGTACTTTAGAAAAATCATTCTAGATATAATGTGCAGAATTAATTTGGGAGGGGGAAGAAAATTTCCAGCAAGGTACTCTGCTTCCAAACTGATAGATTAGGTTCATTAGCCTCCAACTGTAAACAGCAATATATCTGGGAAACAAACAAACAAACAAAAAACTGTTTCCAGGCACTGGACACCAGACAGCACAGGTTTATGACCAATAAGGGAAGTGAAACAATTGGGATAATTTCCACATTCAACCCAGATTTCTTCCTGGGGCACATTCCTAATCATGGCACAGAGAAGTGGAGCCCAAACAGAGAGTAAGAGCTTCACTAGGTAGAGAAAACAGAGTTTAGTGTTTGGGGATGCTGAAGTGGCTGGAATTCGCAAATTAAGATACTGAAGAAGAAGGATCTGTGGACAGAATGAGCTCCAGAAATCTGTATCGGGTTCCCTGAATCTTTAGCCCAATAAAAGCTGTATGTGCACAGGATGAGAGTCTGAGACCTGGCAGAAGAGAGCTAATGGGAGGGAGCATTTTGCTTAAAGATGATGGGGTTCTGATCTGCTAGAGTAGAGAGACCTTGCTGAACACACCAGGAATGCAGTTGAGACCCCAGAAAGGTCACACTTTAGAAAAAGAATAGGGTATACTAACCCACAGTAGGGGCTACCCTAGACCTACACTCAAACCCTAAAATCAAATTTCAACAGATCAAACTCACCCACCAGTACATTAACTGGCTTCCAGAATAAAACTCAATGGAGAGAAAGTTTCCTAGGAGGACTTATTCTATCTTCTGTCACTAAAATGATAATTATATTCTTTCAAAGTTGTAAATGAGTGACCGGTGAATTAGAAGAAGCTGGGAGTGATGTGCAATCACCATATTGATGACAAAATCATGAGAGGCAGAGCGGCCTAGGGAATAATATAATACCACAGGGCTATTTTTCTATTTTTGCCATGGACACTGATTTACTGTGAAATTAGGAGCAAATTTAACTTGTTCTCTTCTAGGATAAGGCATTATTGGGGACAGGAATCTTAATAATAGAACAAAGCTCAATAAAGGACAGTGGATTTTTCTGCCCTTTACTTTAAATTCTATATCTCCAGCACCTAGATCAATGATAGACACAGATATTTGTTAAATTCATAGAATTTTAAGAAAAGATTTCAGCCAGAAAGCCTAGGAAAAAGGATGTTGCAGTTGCAGAATTGATGATAGTTTAGACTGGGTCAAGGCTGTGGGGATAAAGAGAAATAGAGATATTTGAGAAATATTTAGAAGAAAGAATTTACTGAACTTGTTGGTAGTATGTTGTAGAAAAGGACAAGGGAGTTGTCCAGTGTGAATCCCAGGGTCTTGCTTGGACATATGTTCAATGTATGCTGGTGTGTCCACTGAGATAGGGGAACCAGGAGAAACAGCAAGTTTGGAGCAGGTTTTATGAAGAGAAAGCTGGGTTTAGCTTTAGATATTTGGGGTTCAAAATACCTACAGTATGTCTAAGTAGATACGTCTGGTAGGCAGATGGATATATAGGACCGAAGTTCAGGAGACAGGTTTGGATTTCAGATATGTCTAAATTCCAAGAACAGACACAATTTAGGGTAAAACTAGAAACATCTACATGTGCTTAATACTTTGGACTTTAATGCCTTATTATAGTCCATTTTTATTAGAATTATTTCATATATCTCCTCTGTCATCCACACTCAGCCCTTAACTCCAGATTAAGAAGTCAACGAAGGATTCTGATAGACTAGAGGTAATTGTATTCCTATCCTATTGGGCCAATCACTGTGTTCAGGGGACTGAGGAACAATGATGAATTCAGCTAGATTCACTCACTATAGAGAGGAGAAGTACAGATGGGGCAGTTCTGTGACTGGAAGAACCCCATGCTGCAGTGGGAAAGTATCAATTCCGAAAGAGAAGAAAAGTGAATTGCTCCTCCAGAAGATGTTAGTACTGAACAAACAAAACAAAACTGCATCGCCTAACCTAAACTATCACAGTTGACCCTTGAACAACACAAGTTTGAACTGTGTGGGTCCACTTATACATGGATTATTTTCAATAATAAATATGATAGTACTACATGATCTGTGGTTGGTTCAATCTGTGGATGTGGAACTGCGAATATGGAGGGACCACCTGTATGGAGGGCTGGCTCTAAGTTATAGTTGGATTTTCGACTGCTTGGAGGGTCGGCGCCCCTAACCCTGCCTTGCAGGGTCAAATGTACTTGTACTGAAGATGTTTTTTTCCTGTTTGAAATCTGGCTCCCAAGCTAAAATCCCAATCGACTTGAGCATCATGTACAGAGTGACATTTGGGAAGATGAGATTGTGGAGTAGGTAAAGGAAACCTTACAAACCTTGCTCACTATGTAACTCTAACGTTCTCTGTCAGGTTCTGGAAAAGATCTGTAACATTCTACGTACTGATTCTCTGGCAGAAGTTCTACAGTGGCTGCTCCATGCAAGTTCCAAAGGTGAGATTAAGCATTTGTGAACACTGAGCTCAGTTTATTGTCAGAAACTAGGAATGTGCCAGTGTCTGAAGTTTTCTACCTTGGATTTGCAAAGACAAGGTTGCAGTATTATTTCCCTAATGTTTCAGTATCAGAGTCCTGTATATCCAACTGCACACAAGCTGGTCATACAATGACCCACAATCTGGTATGCCCCAAACTGAACTTCTTTGGGTGATGTGAAACACTTGTGTCCAGAGCTGGTTTGTGCTTTTCCTCCTGCGTCCGCACACCCAGGCTCTCCCTGAGCATATCTTCTGGCCTCCTGTGACCCCTGAATACAGCCTGTTTCCCTCCTTTTATGTGGATGGCAGTAGCACAGCCTTCCAAATTCCAGATTCTAACAGCTCTGCCAATTCCTCACCAAAACCATCAAGTCAGTCAACTCCCAGCCTCCTTTAGGCTCTTCTGACCTGTTCCATGAAAGCACATGCCAGTCCCAAGTGAGATAACCATAAATAGCATAGAGCAGCTAACCTCAGACCTAGCTGGTCATCAGACTGACTGAGGCAAAACTGAGGTGAGTGGAGTCTGAGAATTGACAGTTCTAACAAGTTCCCAGGTGACATGATAAGCCTGGTCTGGGGACCACTCTTTGAAAATCACTGCAGTAATCAATGTTAGGAAATACCAATGTGTTAGGAACAGACTAATGTTTTTAAATGGGGAGTACTTTGGAGATAGTACCTTACCTCAGGAAGATTACTTGGCAGGCAATTGAGAAGTATTTGGGGATAAGGAGTTTTTAGTTATTCTTTTTTTTTTCCTTTTTAAGAATATAAATTTTAAAAATTTACACAAGTATTGAGTGCTTATTTGGGGGTGAAAAACAAATCAACCAGAAAAAAATAATAAAAGAGGAAAAATAATAAAATTATCACGGACATCACTTTAGTACTACTTTGGTATATATCTTTGTAGAGATGCTTAAAACTATTTATTACTTAACTATTAGTCTTTATTTTAATGAGATCGCATGGTACTAATACTTTTTATAGGTATCCTTATTTGTTTTTATTTGGCAGTGGCCTGTAAGTCTGGGTTTTATACTCAATATTTTAAATGTATTCCACTGCCACTCAGGGACAAGTACCCCAGTGAGTGCTCTGAGAGCTATACAATATCTCAGGTCAACAGAAATTAGGTTGATGTGAATCACCTTTTCTACAGAAAATTTAACTCACACGTAGGTGCCTACCCAGAAAACAGATTACCTTTCACACTGGAGTGCTGAGTAAAAGAACTAATCCTGTGTTTCTAGCCAACATGATAATTACAACCTTCATGCCCCTCTCTTTTTTTAAATCAGAAAAGGAGTGGGTCTCAGCTTTGATTCATGCTGAACTGGCTGAGATAAACTTGTTAACTCCCCTCAGAAGAAAAGCCTCAGCGGAACTAGCAGCAGAGACTGGCAGGCCACCCAAAGTTAAACCCCCCTTAGATTCAGCAGCAAAATCAGAAGTGCTAACCAGTTCTAGAGAAGGACAACAGAGCAGGTAATTAGGCCTAATGGCCCCCTATGGGGCATGTGGTTCATAAAGACTTTGAATTCCCTTTTGTGTTTTGTTTGTTTGTTTTGCGGTACGCGGGCCTCTCACTGCTGTGGCCTCTCCCGATGCGGAGCACAGGCTCCGGACGCGCAGGCTCAGCGGCCATGGCTCACGGGCCCAGCCGCTCCGCGGCATGTGGCATCTTCCTGGACCGGGGCACGAACCCGTGTCCCCTGCATCGGCAGGCGGACTCTCAACCACTGCGCCACCAGGGAAGCCCTGAATTCCCTTTTGGTTATCTTTCAAAACACTAAAATCGCTGAGGTTTTAAGTATCCTCCTTATTCAGTAAATGACAACAATGAGTGTTTGTTTTCTTTCATTTTCATAAACGTAATACGAGAAATCATTCTAAATCCTGTTGTTCAGAGCATTTGGCAGAGACCATGTCTTCCTTACCTAACAACCCATCTTTCTGAGAAAAGTTCCCTTTCCATTCAGGGTAAAGCAAGAGTAGCCACCCAGAAATCTAAGAAAATGCAGTGGTTTTTAGTTTATCTAAAAATAGAAGCAATAAAGAAAACCAAAATTGCATTGTTATTGTGTATTTTGTTAAATCACTTTTTTTTTTGTCTAGAACAATGCAAGATTAAAATAAATTGCTCCACTTAATTTTCTCTGACGTATGCCTGGGGGCTGCCAGAGGGAAAAACAACTATTAAGGGAATTTGGAATTATTTCAGTAGAAATTTGTCTTAAGCTTTGTAATTTCAATGACAGAAGAAAATACATATTTATGTGTAACAGCATGGTGAAAGAATGTGGTAAGATGTTATTTAAGCTGTGAGAGAATATCTTGTTGCTTTAAAATTAAAAGTTGGGCAAATCTTAAATTCAGGGAAAATAAATAAAATAAATAAAAAATAATATAAATAAAATATTATTTTATATATTATTTATATAAAATATAAATAAAATATAAATAAATAATAAATAAATAATAAATATTCAAAACACATAACATGTCACTTTAAAAAGCATTATTAAGACAGAGGAAGAATTTTACATTTTAATCGGTCGCCACCTTGAAGTTTCCATAAAATTGGAAACTGGGAGATAGAGTCAGTTTCTCTACCTTACTGAGTAATAGCTTATGTACTGTTCAGATGTTTACTCAAAGTTAGAAGAATTTTTCATTGGAAAGTACATTTAATGCTGTCTGCATTGAAAAATGAAGAATTGGGGTAGCTTATTTAAGAAACATACATACTTAGCTTGTTGATGATAATGCAGTCTATGGGAAATACTTGTTTGTATCTGTGAATTTCATTTTCTCTTTCTCCAATTGATTTAGAGTGTCAAGTCAAGGATCTGAAGGAAATAAGGAAGTACTGAAAGGTTAAGTACAGTTTGCGATAATTACTGAGTTGGTACAAGGAAACCAGTAAGTATCTGGCTAGTTAGAGACAAAGATGTTAAGGATCTGTGGTTTTAAAAGCAGTATAATATAATAGCAATTTACAGCTACTCTTAAGGGACAGCATCAGCTGAATTTCTCAATGAGATAACTTTGACCTATATTTGACTTTGTTTTGAAAGGCAAAGTGCCTCATCACACTCTTTGAGAAGCAAGACAGAAGGACAGCAGGAACTCTTAAGTTTGGTCATGCCAATCCAGTAACAGGAGACAACCTGCATTGACCTAACAAAAAGGACAGTGATAGTCAGAGTTTTGGTTCTTCACAGCTTAACTGTCATTGGGCTAAATGATTTTCACTTGAAACAAAGCCAGCCCGAGAAAACAATAAAATTTTGACAATTAGCCACAAACATATGCCCACAACACAGCTGAAATACAACAGAGAGTAGCAGTTTTATGTCCCCATAAGAAGTCCAGCCCCAGCCTTCAATTTGGACCAAGCAAAATCAAGAATTGTGGGAAGTCCTAGTTTGGTCCAGAATAGTCGAATCAAAATATCCCTGTGGGTTTGGCAGCTCCTAGCTTTAAAACAAACATAGCATCAATGGCTATAGGGCAACAACTGTGAAGCCCGTCTACAAGCCTCAAACAAAAGTCTGTCTTCCTATTTCTGCAAGTCCCCCTTATACCAGGAATGACTTAGCAATCAATTAGAGTTTCCGGAGGTCACTCGACTCCAGCAGTTTCTGTTGGGATTAATCAAACCCGAAAGAAATGCTATTTGCTAATAGGCAATAATAAGTATAGTTTAGAAATTAGAAAATACCTCCTTACTCTGACACTCCAAGGATGGTCTATTGTATCTGACTTTTAACAAACTCTTCACCCTATGATCACAAAATCATGACAGTGATGGTTTCTATTACATAATTTTATGTCTTATCTGTAGGCCTCAAATATATTTTATCCTGTCTAGATACTTGTATACAAATCCTCAAATCATACCTCTTTGTCTCTACTGTTGGTATTCAGCATCTCCCCAAATCCTTATTTCTGTTTAGGTGTAAACAGTGTAGGCCTTGGGAAGGTCTTTTGAGTACAGTTGTTTTAACCGGCTTGTCTACTTTCTTTTTTGTCTGTCAGGACCATATATCCTTCACCTTTCTCTCACTGGTCCCATCCTTATCCCTCACCTTTACTCATCACCAGCTCTAAATCGTTCCTACCAAAATAGTGTTTGATTTTAAGATTGAAAGAACATATCTTGCATGTTATAGAACAAATAACTCACTAAAGATGAGCAGGTGCTAAGAAAGATGAGAATAAATTATTTTATGAATTTTGGGTGTATTTGATTCACCTAAACTTCATATAGATTGTGTGTGTGTGTGATTTGCTGCTAAAACATGGCAGAAGCTACTATATTCGATGTCTCAATTATGGTCTTATTGAGACTTTTTCTATTTCAGAGGCTGAGCACAAGCTTCCACTGTTTATAAGAAGAAATAAGATGAAAATACCCATTGCAGAATATTTCAGCAAGCCAAAGTCTCTTCCCAGGCCTAAAACTCAAGAGAGCATATCAACAAAACCAACATAAGCAAGGAGTATACAGCAAGGATACAGTCTCTCTCCCCAGAGAAGATTTTATCCTGTAACACACCAAAGGTAGAAATTCTAGACTGGGCTAAGTCTTTCACAAACGTGAGTTTCACTTTGTTATAACATCAAATTATTAAAAACATGTTTTTGGTATGGAGGAATCAATAGCTCCTCTATATGTTGGTACATGTAAATCTCAAAGCACCTGTATATAATGATACTAAATAAATATTAAGGGAGATAATATTTCTATTTGTAGTTAAATTAGTACCATGTATAAAAGAAATATGTTTATATACTATATTTCTAGTCTCGCTACTATTAATATTAGTACATAAGCATTGGGCTCTGATACTAGAAAAATCATCCATAATCAGAATTAGGCAATTTCAATTCAACACTACCCCAAAATCTGATAAAAAATAAAAAGCAACGACAATAAACAAACAGAATTTTAACATCTGAGCTACTTTTTGCAATCTACTGTGTTTCAATGTTGTTGGACTATTGGAAAAATGGTCATCTCCTTACCCAATCTTTTGTTTAGAATGTTTGCACTGCTATTCAAAACAGATAAATTTTTTGTGTGTGTGCATTTATGCATACACTCTTTTTTTTTAAACATCTTTATTGGGGTATAATTGCTTTACAATGGTGTGTTAGTTTCTGCTTTATAACGAAGTGAATCAGTTATACATATACATATGTTCCCATATCTCTTCCCTCTTGCGTCTCCCTCCCTCCCACCCTCCCTATCCCACCCCTCCAGGCGGTCACAAAGCACCGAGCTGATCTCCCTGGGCTATGCGGCTGCTTCCCACTAGCTATCTACCTTACGTTTGGTAGTGTATATATGTCCATGCCTCTCTCTCGCTTTGTCACAGCTCACCCTTTCCCCTCCCCATATCCTCAAGTCTGTTCTCCAGTAGGTCTGTGTCTTTATTCCTGTCTTACCCCTAGGTACTTCATGACATTTTTTTTTCTTAAATTCCATATATATGTGTTAGCATACGGTATTTGTCTTTCTCTTTCTGACTTACTTCACTCTGTATGACAGACTCTAGGTCTATCCACCTCATTACAAATAGCTCAGTTTCGTTTCTTTTTATGGCTGAGTAATATTCCATTGTATATATGTGCCACATCTTCTTTATCCATTCATCCGATGATGGGCACTTAGGTTGTTTCCATCTCCGGGCTGTTGTAAATAGAGCTGCAATGAACATTTTGGTACATGACTCTTTTTGAATTTTGGTTTCCTCAGGGTATATGCCCAGTAGTGGGATTGCTGGGTCATATGGCAGTTCTATTTGTAGTTTTTTAAGGAACCTCCATACTGTTCTCCATAGTGGCTGAACCAATTCACATTCCCACCAACAGTGCAAGAGGGTTCCCTTTTCTCCACACCCTCTCCAGCATTTATTGTTTCTAGATTTTTTGATGATGGCCATTCTGACCGGTGTGAGAGGATATCTCATTGTAGTTTTGATTTGCATTTCTCTAATGATTAATGATGTTGAGCATTCTTTCATGTGTTTGTTGTCAATCTGTATATCTTCTTTGGAGAAATGTCTATTTAGGTCTTCTGCCCATTTTTGGATTGGGTTGTTTGTTTTTTTCTTATTGAGCTGCATGAGCTGCTTGTAAATTAATCCTTTGTCAGTTGCTTCATTTGCAAATATTTTCTCCCATTCTGAGGGTTGTCTTTTGGTCTTGTTTATGGTTTCCTTTGCTGTGCAAAAGCTTTGAAGTTTCATTAGGTCCCATTTGTTTATTTTTGTTTTTATTTCCATTTCTCTAGGAGGTGGGTCAAAAAGGATCTTGCTGTGATTTATGTCATAGAATGTTCTGCCTATGTTTTCCTCTAAGAGTTTGATAGTGTCTGGCCTTACATTTAGGTCTTTAATCCATTTTGAGCTTATTTTTGTGTATGGTGTTAGGGAGTGATCTAATCTCATACTTTTACATGTACCTGTCCAGTTTTCCCAGCACCACTTATTGAAGAGGCTGTCCTTTCTCCACTGTACATTCCTGCCTCCTTTATCAGAGATAAGGTGACCATATGTATGCACACACTCTTAATGATAACACTTATACTACACTTACTGTGTGTCAGGAATCATTCTAAACCCTTTAGATATGGTAACTTATTTAAGTTTCACCATAACTATTTGAGGTAGCTATTATTTTTATACTCACTTTTTTTTTCTTTTTTTAAATTATTATTAATTTATTTATTTTTAGCTGTGTTGGGTCTTCGTTTCTGTGCAAGGGCTTTCTCCAGTTGAGTCAAGCGGGGGCCACTCTTCATCGCGGTGCGCAGGCCTCTCACTATCGTGGCCTCTCTTGTTGCGGAGCACAGGCTCCAGACATGCAGGCTCAGTAGTTGTGGCTCACGGGCCCAGTTGCTCCGTGGAATATGGGATCTTCCCAGACCAGGTCTTGAACCCATGTCCCCTGCATTCTCAACTGCTGCGCCACCAGGGAAGCCCCTCACTTTTTTTTTTAAATAAGAAAACTTATTTAAAAATAAGTTTAAATTCTCTGAGGCACAGAGAGTTGTACTCATTGGGATGAGACAAAACAGTTGTAAAAAATGTCATCATTCAAATACAGCAGAGGTTTTTCTCACATAAGAGTCCAAGGTGTGTGTTTTCAACCAGCAGATGACTTCACTTTACTTGGTGATTCAGAGGCCCTGGATCCTTCCATCTTCTGGCTCTACCGTTATCTAGAGTTTCACTGTTAATTTCTTCCTGCTGGCAAAAGAAAGTAGTATCTTCCTATAGCTGCTGTAATAAATTACCACAAACTTAGTGGCTTAAGCCGATACAAGTTTCTTACAGTTCTGGGGCCGAGGTCCAAAATGGATCTCACTGGGCTGAAACCAAGGTGTTGGCAGGGCTGCATTCCTTTTGGAGGCTTTAGGGGAGAATCTGTTTCCTTACCTGTCCAACCTCTAGAGGTTACCCACACTCCTTGCCTCATGACTCCCTTCTATCTTTAAAGCCAGCAGTGGCTGGTTGAGTCTTTCTCATAACACATCACTGATACTGACTCTTCCGTCCCCCCTCTTCCACTGTTAAGGACCCTATGATTACATTGGGCCTGCCTGTTATCCAGGTTATCCAAGATAATCTTATCTTAAGGTCAAATGATTAGCAATTTAATTCCACTTTACCATGTAACACCATAGGTTCCAGAGGTTAGGATCTTTGGGGGGACATTATTCTGCCTCCCACAGGGAGGGTACATCTGCTTAAAGTCTTGGTATACATGATATACAATGCTGTGTGTTGTATGTTTCAAAGGTGTACAGAATCTTTTTCATTTATACATATAGATATATCTATTCATCTTCAGATTCTTTTCCCATATAGGTTATTACAGAATGTTGAGTAGAACTCCCTTGTTATACGTAGGTCCTTGTTGATTATCTATTTTATATGTAATAGTTTCTATTTGTAAATCCCCGCTTCCTAATTTATCCCTTCCCCACATCTGTCCCCTTTGTTAACCATAATTTTATTTTCTACTTTTGTGATTCTGTTTCTCTTTTGTCAATTGGTTCACTGGTATTACTTTTTAGATTCCACCTATAAGTGGTATCATACAATATTTGTCTTTTTCTTTCTGACTTACTTCACTTAGTATGATTACAACTAGGTTCATCTATGTTGCTGCAATTGGCATTATTTCATACTTTTCATGCCTGAACAATATTCCATTGTGGACATGTGCCACTTTTTCTTTATCCGTTCATTGGTCAATGGACATTTTGGTTGCTTCCATGTCTTGGCTATTGTAAATCTTGCTGCAGTGCACGTTTGGGTGCATCTTTTCGAATTCTGGTCTTTAGATACATACCCAGCAATTGGACTGCCGGATCATATGGTAGCTCAATTTTTACCTTTTAAAGCTGCCTCCATTCTGTTCTCATTAGTGGCTGCTACCAGTTTACATCCCACCAGCAGCATAAGAGGGTACCAATTTCTCCACCACCCCTTCAGCATTTCTTGTTTGTAGATAGTTTGCTGATGGCCATTCTAACTGGTGTGAGGTGATACCTTTTTGTATTTTGGATTTGCCTGACTCTAATAATTAGTGATGTTGAGCAGTTTTTCATGTGCTTTAAGAAAAAAAAACACAACGGTGTGAGTAGAATTTACCTCTTGAAATTGTCTTCTTGAAAGTTTGCCCTGTGTTGAATTTTCTTGTCGATTCCTGACCGCAGGACATTTTTTGAGGGCAGGTGTCATTTACAGCCCTGCAGTCCTTGTGAATATTATGTGACCGTTAGCACTAGGTTTAAAGCTGCTGTTGCGGGAAACGGCCACAAGGTGGCAGGATTTCTCATTCCCCACTCTGGTTACTAGGGCAACAGAGCCTTCCTGGAAGTCCTGTTCCTTTGTTGTAAATTAGAGTGGAATGTGCCAGGACAAACCCCCAAAAGCTTATGTCTCATTACTTCTTTGTTTTTTTAATTTAATTTTTATTTTCTATCAGAGTAAATTTGATTACAATGTTGTGTTTGTTCTCAGTGTACAGAACCTGCTTCATTTATGCATATACATATATCTATTCATGTACCGATCCTGTTCCCGTGTAGGTTATTACAGACGGTTGAGTAGACCTCCCTTGCAATGAGGTAGGTCCTTTTTGATATATTTATTTTATCTGTATTAGTATATGTATGTTAACCCCAACATGCTAATTGACCCATTCCTCCCACCTTTCCATTTGGTTAGCCATAAGTTTGTTTTCTAAGTCTGTGTCTTTCTCTGTGGAAATATGTTCATTGGTATCCGTTTTTAGATAACACCTATAAATGACATCATAGGATATTTGTCCTTCTCTTTCTGACTTCACGTAGTATGATCATCTCTAGGCTCATCTATGGTTCTGCAAAGGGCACTGTTTCATTCTTTTTTTGTGGCTAATATTCCATTGTGTACATGTACCACTTCTGTCCATTCACATGTCGATTGACATTTTGGTTGCTTCCATTTCTTGGCTACTGTAAATCTTGCTGCAGTGGACGTTTGGGTGATCGTGTCTTTTAGATTCTGGTCTTCTCGGTTGATAGGCCCAGTAGCAGGTCAGCCAGATCATATGGTAGCTCAAGTTTTACCTTTTAATGGCACCTCCATTCAGTTCTCGTTAGTGGCTGTCACCAGTATACATCCCACCAACAGCATAAAGGGTATGCATTTCTCCACAACCCCTTCAGCATTTATTGTTTGTCAACTTTTTGCTGATTGCCATTCTAACTGGTGTGAGGTGATACTTCTTTGTTGTTTGGATATGCATGTCTCCAATTATTCATTATGTTGACCATTTTTCCATGTCTTTTTTTTAATTAAAAAAAGAGTAAACTTTACCTTGTGAAAATTTGCCCCGTGTTGAATTTTTTTGTCAATTTCAGACTGTAGGACATTTTTGGAGGGCAGGTGTCATTTACAGCCCTGCCTTGTGAATGTTAAGTGACCATTAGCACTAGGTTTAAAGCTGCTGTTTCAGGAAATGGCCACAAGGCGGTGCAACATCTACATCCCCAACTCTGGTTACTAGGGCAACAGAGCCTTCTTGGAAGACATGTTCCTAGGTTGTAAATCAGAGTGGAAGGTGCCAGGACAAACCCCCAAAAGCTTATGTCTCATTACTTCTTGTTTTTTTAATTTAAATTTTATTTTCTATCGGAGTAAACTCCAGTACAATGTTGTGTTTGTTGTAGGTGTACAGAATCTGGTTCATTTATGCACATACGTTTATCTATTCATCTTCAATCCTGCTCCCATATAGGTTATTACAGAGTGTTGAGTAGACCTCACTTGGTATATGGTGGTCTTTGGTGATTATATATTTTATTTTAGTATATGTATGTTAACCCCCGTATCCTAATTTATCCATTCCTCCCGCCTTTCCTTTTGGTTAACGATAAGTTTGTTTTCTAAGTCTGTGAGTATCTTTCTCTGTGGAAATATATTCATTGGTATCAATTTTTAGATAACATCTATACATGATATCGTAGGATATTCTTGTTCTTACTTCACATATGATTATCTCTAGGCTCATCTATGGTGCTGAAAACAGCATTTTTTCATTCTTTTCCGTGGCTAATATTCCATTGGCTACATGTACCACTTCTTGTTTGTCCATTCATCTGTTGATGGCCGTTTTGGTTGCTTCCATATCTTGGCTATTGTAAATCTTGCTGTAGTGGACGTTTGGGCCTGTGTCTCTTCCATTCTGGTCTTCTCAGGTTATAGGCCCAGTAGTGGGTCTGCAGGATCATATGGAATTTTTACTTTTTAAAGGCACCTCTGTTCTGTTCTCCTTAGTGGCTGTTACCAGTTTACATCTCTCCAACAGCATAGGAGGGTATGCATTTCTCCACCACCCCTTCAGCATTTCTTGTGTGTAGACTTTTTGCTGATGGCCATTCTGACTCATGATGGGTGATGCCTCTTTGTTGTTTGGATTTGCATGTCTCTAATTATTCATGATTTTGAGCATTTTTCCACGTCCTTTTTTTTTGTTTTTGTTTTTGTTTTTTTAAAGAGTAACAAATTCTGTTGTTTTAAACCACTGGTTTGCAACAGTTTGTTACGGCAGCCCTAGGAAACAATTACAGGGCTTTTATAATCGGTGAAAATTAAACTTTGTAGTGCTTGTAATGATCTTTCTCCACCTTTCAATATTAAACTGTGCCTTATTCCATATGGAGTAATTTAAGGAAAAGGCATAATGTTCCATGCCACCAACTAGATTTACTCAGAAAAACCTGGAACTTTGAAAGATACAACTTAAGACATTAAGCTTTGTTCTTCTACCATTGCGGGGGCTTTTCTTTGTTTACATATGTTGCTCACAGACCTTAGACGGATAACTATAAAGATCACTAAGAATAAAGCAATGTAAGAGACAGTGAACATCAATGTTAAATTCAATGAACTTTCTACCAAATATATATATATATATATATATATATATAAATATAATTTGAGATGCCAATGAGTAAAAAGAATAGAAACTTAATTACGCAAACTCAGAAAAGGCTTCTGAAATGTTACTTTAGCTGTGACAGAGAATAGTCACTTTAAACGTAATTGCTCTACATTTACTGGTAGGAACTAAAGTATCGTTTTCGAGCCCCATCTTCCCTTGCCAATGCCCTCATACAAATGTCGCGTTATGGATTTTTGCACTTTATGAAATTTAAATTCCTTAGTGATATTCAGCACAATCATTCACACAAATAAAACAGATATATGGCAACTCAATCCTATTATCATTGATTAATAACAGACTCATACATGATATGGACAAATAGATGTATATACAATTACATGGATATTTTCATATATGCTTATATTATTTATAGAAACATACATTTACATTAGCTTGAATATTATTATATGATAGTAGACAGATGCACATATAAAGTTAACTTTATTTGCTTAAGAACCAATATATTTTATTGTAAAGAAGTACATATGGAAGGAAAAGAATAGCTGCTAAGAGCTACGTTTTTGTTTTTCTTTTTAAGAACTGTTTGTTTCTTTTTAAATTTGGGTAATGACAAAATTGATCCTTCAACAGCCTTTTAAAATAATATAGCCTGAAAAATTAAATTTTGTAATTGAAATAATTTACCATCATTATTGAAATTAAGAAAATATATTAAAGAGAGTCTTAACTCTTCAGTGATTGCTTTAGAACCACAAAGGCATTACAAAGGAAGAACAGAGATGGGCTCCGTAGTCCAAAAGAAATCAATTCTTGAGTTTCTCAATCCAACACTTATTCCTAGAATCACTATATTCCTTTGAAGTAACTAAATTGAATATAAAAGCTGCAAATAGGTAACCACCCATACAGAACATTTTGGTGGACTTAAAGGAGTTTCAGGATAGCTGCCTCCATAAATAAGTAGGCAATAAATCAGAAAGACATTGATATAAACATATAATAATAAAACTGAAAGGTCAGAAGGCACATTCTGAAGAATGCAATCTTGTAAATAAAAGAGAATGAAGGTTTACTAATAAGGTAAAATTCTTAAGAAATGCTTATTTGAGGCTTAGAAAATTATTTTTTAAATTACACATTTAAATCTTATGCAAAAACAAAAAAATGCTTTTTTAGTGCTTTTTATCACTTAGTTCTAAAAAAAGAAAGTTTAAAAAATTCACAACAGAAATAAGAGAAAATGAAAGTTTCTTCCATTTCAAATATTCTGTGAAATATTGTATGAAATTCTGTATTTTCTCCTAATTTTCCTTAAACTTAAAAAAAATGTCATTAGTGTAGTATAGAGTTCACTGTAGATTCAGTGCTATTTTCTTTATCCTGCTTTTCTTCCTTATGTGGTGAATCTAGTTCATTTCTATTTTCCTCCTCACTGGAATCACTGTTCAATCCACCTTCAACTCTGGTGAACTTCTTGTCATGTGAAGAACTTTCACAGGCTTTGTCTGTGGGAACAGCTCCTTTTCTTTGGGGTAAGATAGTGAAAAATGCTTCTTGCCAGTCTCTTGTTTCTAGGTATTCCAGAATTATCTCAAACACTGCAACAAAGACAAACTCCATGTGTTTCTAAACCTAGTTCATCACAATGGTGCATGCTTTAAAACACACTGCTTTTGTGTTAAGAGTGCTAGTATGTCCTAGTAACTACTTTGTTCTTATTACTTCTTTCTCCTGTATTAGCTGTCAGAGCCAATATGCCTAAGGCTCTCAACGCTGCTACCTCTTTTGTAGCTTTTTCTCATTTCAGTTCTTAAGCACTCAGAGGTTTACCATTATCTGTTGTCAATTATAATAGACAGAGGACCTTTTTTGTTTCCTTCCTATTCTTTTTTCCTTCCACTTCTTTATCCTTTATGTGCTAACATAAAACTAGAAAAAAAAAAAGGGTTAGTGTTAACCTAAATTTCTTCTATCTTTCCTATATAGTGCCACTCACTCTGGGGAGTGTCTTGCCTGCTTTTTTTTTTTTTTAAATACTATCTTCGATGTCCTTTCACTTTAATACACTGCTGGGGGAAATTTGGATTACTTTATGATAGAAAAGTACTTTCCACTAATTTAGCAAAAGTCTTAGAAGAAGTTCATTCCTTGAATCAATAAGTTTGTTTCTATAACTCCCTAGAGCCTGCTATAGAGAAAATTTAAAAGCCCAATTATGTGTACTAACAAAAATCTCTACTGAAAAATTTTTAAAAAGCAAAACTCCAGGCAAAGACTTAAGTCTGAGGATGTCTCTTACAATGATATTTACAATAGTAAAAAGAAAAAAAATAACAACAGGAGAATGGTTACATTATTGTGTATTTAGATGATGGAAAATTACATAGCCACTAACAGTGATTCAATAAATATAATAATAAATAGGGGGGAAACACCCTGGATTTATAACATTTTATGCAATAGAGTAAGAATCCAATTATGTAGTAAATAATATTATATATGCATAGGAAAAGAACTGGAAGAAAACACACCAAAAACTTTCTACAAAGTATCTCTGCATAGTAAAATTACACCTATTTATTTTTCTTTATACTTTTGTACATTTTCAAAATTTTGTAAAGTATGCATATATTATTCAAAAAAATCATAAATGATGACATTTTATAATTTTGTACCCCAAATTGTGTGTTTTCCAAAGGTGTATATTTTCTACTTGTCCAAAATGTAAATGTAATGTTATTTTTCACAGTGTTCACTCAGGTACATTTTCAGTTTATCCCCTTATAGCTTACCATGATTAATTGCCAAAACTTTTCTACTATTCATCTTCACGAAATTTCCAAGAGGGAGCTGTGCATGATCAATTCCATGTTCTGATGCTTGTTTATACGTGAGTCCCTAAAACAAAGACACTGTGACTTGGGCTAGAACATTACATTATTTAAAGTCTATGAAAGAATAAATAATTTTTAGGAAAGACCTTAGTTCAGAGAATATAATCTGAAAAAGTGTGTGTGTACGTTTAACCACCAATTTGGAAACATTCTCTTGACAATAAGTATAGTTAGAATGTTGCTGGCATTTGTCTTAACCAATTTACAAATGAGGAAACCAAAGACATTATGCTCTCCGTCCCATCACAAAGTTCCTCAGTGGCAGAACCAAAGGAAAAACCTGGCTCATGCCTCCTGACTCAAATAGCGTCTCATCACTCCACACTGCCTTTCTCTCTTAAAGTACACAAACTGAATTCCTAGAGAAGCATCATCATTCTTCCCATGACTTTAAAAGATAAAACTATGTTTCAATTACATAACACTAAGAGGCACAAATGGCAAACACAAATTAAATAAAAACCTGAATTGAAAAAAATGTTCAACTGCCTATAAATTTTATTCTTCCCTTTCTGTCAATTAAAAGAATGCTGAATATAAATTTTCTCTCTTCTCAAAATTAAAATCCTTAAAGCCTGGGTCTAATCAGGACTGAAAGAGCAAAAAGACAGAGTGAAGGAGGAAGAAGAGCTAAACTTCTCAACCAATAGTTTGCATGTTTTATTTTTTTAATTTTTTTTAATTTTTTTTTTTTTTTGCGGTACGCAGGCCTCTCACTGTTGTGGCCTCTCCCGTTGCAGAGCACAGGCTCCAGACGCGCAGGCTCAGCGGCCATGGCTCACGGGCCCAGCCGCTCCGCGGCATGTGGGATCTTCCCTGACCAGGGCACGAACCCGCGTCCCCTGCATTGGCAGGCGGACTCTCAACCACTGTGCCACCAGGGAAGCCCTATTTTTAAAATTTTTATAGCACTGACCTCACTGGGTTGCAGTGAGGATAAAGCAAACTAATATATGCAAAATGCTTTGCTTAGCTAGAAAGGTGACTGAAATACTGTAGGCACTCAAACATCAACTATCAGTATTTACTAACAAGAAAACTGATATTACTATCAAGAAAACTGATATATCAATTTTAAGTATGAGCAAAAGCAAAAATAAAAACTTAATAGTACCTTGTGATGGTTGTGATCTACTAATCCTCCAATCACGTAGGCCTTTGATTCATCTAATTCCTTTAGTACATTAGGTGAATCTGATGTAAGATAAACCAGGTCTTCTTTCTGTATGAATTCACTATAGTGCTCTGGTTTGATGTGGATATCCTTTAAAACACAAGGGGAAAGATGTTATTAATAGGATTTTGTGAAAATTGGCTAAAAATGATTATTTTCTTTTCCCTAGACAAACCCATCCAAAAAATATATGAAAGGAAGTTTGAAAGAATATTATAACAATGTATTATTTATTTAGAATCTACTACTCCAACATCTCTTCACCTCACATCTCAATTATTTAAGTAGCCTCCTGACGTTATTTCCCTGTCTCTAGCCTCAGATCTCTCCAGTTTACTTCCACACACGGATGGTGCACTCATTTTCTGAAAACACTATCACGTTTTATCTTTATCTGTAGAATAAAATTCAAACTCCTTAACTTAGTAATTCTTTCCTGAATATAGCAGTAACCTATCTTTCTCTGTTCCAACAAAACAAATGCATTTTTGTCATGTATTTGCTCACTTTGTTCTCCAGCCAAAGAACGCCTTCTCCAATTACTTCCTTCTCCATCTACATGAATCATCTAAAGGAAAGGGCTTACAGATTTAATAAATTCCATGCATCTGCTTCCACAAAGATACACATTTGAAATCTTCTTCACCAAAACTGTCAGGTCAGAGGTACAAGACTGAACAACAGTTGGCAGTCAGAATTTTGCAAATTGCACCAGAAGAATAAAGGAAGATGCATCCATCGCCAGGCTCAGACGGCATTTCTCAATAATTTTTGTGGAAATCAAAAATGAAGCGGAGACCTCTCACCTAAGATGTATACCTTATTGATTAATAAACAGCCATTTTTCTGGAAAATGGTATATTATAAACTTGATCCCTATGCTGAATAAGGGCCCCAAGAGGAATGTGCATAATTAGAGACCAGCCAACTCACATCTCTCTGGAAAACTGGTGGTATGAAATAATAAATTTAACAAGCCACAAAATAGCTGAACGTATGCCTATTCTAACTTATTACATTATTTCTTAGAAAAATAGGCATGAACATAAAACTTGGTAAATATATTGTACTTTAAAACTTAAAAAACCTTTGAAAATGTTTTATACTATGGACTATTAATAAATTAAATGCAGTCATTATGGGATTAGTGAGTGAGACAGGGAAAGTCTATCACAGTGAGAACTGGCTTGGAGAAAGGAAAAAAGTGTAGGAATAACCCACTACTTCTCTGAGTAGAATAGGGTTAAGGTTCCTTAGGGACTGGTACTAAAGCCAATCTATTAGTAATCTTTGCAAATGACTGAGAGTAGTTTAGTCCAATAGAAAAAAATGTGAGCCACATATATAATTTGAAATCTTCTAATAGCCACATGAAAAAAAGTGAAAAGAAATAGATGAAATTAATTTTAATAAATTAATTTGGTTTTTTTTTAATTTTAAGGAGATATTTTACATTCTCTCTCTTTTTTTTGTACTAATGTCTATTTGACATTTATAGCACATCTCAACTCAGACCAGTCACATTTCAAGAGTTCAGCAGCCACATGTGGAAGTGGACACCATATGGTATAGCACAGATTTAGAAGAAAGAGAATGCAAGTACATTTCCAAATTTTAGAGTGACTTCACTCTTATAAATAATGTATAGCCAGTTTGCTAGGTAGAGACTGCATACAGACCTTTAAATTTTTTCCTTTTTAAAAAAATATGTTTTAAAGTTGGCAGTAAAATAGCAAGTGAGATTTCATGAAAGCAAGTACAGACTATATCTCAAGGCTCTTGGCTTCTTCCACTGGTAAACTTAGGTACAGTGATATGCAGGGTTTGTAGCTGCTGACTCTTATATTTATTAGCATTGTGTAGAACTTAGGTAAAACATGTAGACCTTTACACATAAAAATACCTTGAATTATGTGAGAGTTAATCTATTTTAGTTACCTTCCAGTTGACCCATCCTTTGTCATTTTCATCCATGTTCTTTTTCAACTGGCCTCCATGGCTTGTCAAGTAAAACTGATAGAGAGATTGGCAGGTATAGAAAGAGAGAGCAAATGACTATTAAAGTCAATATTTTATTCCCTCATACACTCATCTGATTATCAATGAAAGACAAAATATTTTCATTCTGGAAAAAAATGAATTTATGGCATGCTTTAAACGTGCAAGAATAAATTTGTGGTACAAGCAACGTGTATTTTTGTGTATCTCCTAACCCACTAACTTCTGTATTCCATCTACATTTTCATCCTGTTTTCTAAGCAGTTATAATCTGCCTCTTGTTTAATGATCACTTTACTATAAACTTCCTGCTTCCATGTGAAGTTTCCCTTCCCCTTCTTTTGCCACTACAGTTATTTTTTACCAGTCCAAAATCTTCATAATTTTGCTTTGACTCTAAACCCTGAAACCTATTTCAAATCTAATCAAGGGTGAGAAGAATATAGAATGTAAAAATATAATATTACTATCACTTGATAAGAAGAAAATATCTAACCAAAAGTATATTAAGAGTTTCTGGTTTTTAACATCAGTGAGCCAGAATTAATTTTTAGGTCACCTAGAATTCAAACAAATTCAGTAAGAAAAATGACCCTACTCTTAAGAGCAGCCAACTAGTCTCACAAATCACTTCCTCATTCTAGCTAATAAAGTACCTTTCAAAATTATTAGTGACTCAATATCCATTAAGTAGAAAAAATCTAGCCAACAGACACAATGGCACATATCAGCCAGGGGCAGTTACCCCATTCCCCAGAAAGGAAGGAATTGAGAGCTGAGAAACTGGTATGGAAATATGCATAAGTCCTTTAAAGAAGATGTTCAACTACACAGCAGTGAACAGGTCAGTGTGTATATGACTAATGATGAATGGGCACAATGTGTTTGAGAATGACATGAAAAAATGTTTAAAATATTTTATTTTTGTAGAAAAATAAAACATTTTTACAAATAGGCATTTTGTTCTCTAAGAAAGATTACTTGTAAGACTCTTTCTTATAAAAGCAACGAGGATTACCTATGCCTTTTCCGAAGGAAGATATAAAAGGAAATTGGAAGTTTGTTTTAAATTCCCCAAACATACCTGCACAGGATGCAGTGCTCGTCGATTTTCTGCATAACATCGTTGAATCTGCTTATGAAGTTTCTTAATGTCCTATAAAAGAGTGAAATTTTTAAAGCAATATTTTCAAAATTATCTATGGCCATTCCACAATCCGAGTGGAATAGAATAAGCAGAAGGGATGACTAGATAGGGACATCCTTTCTTTTGAAATACAAGTCCTTTCTGATAATTTCCATTCAGTTTTCTTACATACTAATAAAATAATTACCATAAGTCAATACTCTATAAGTGACCCATTATTTCACATTTTGTAGCCACTTAAAATGCAAGTTCAGGAAAACTTTCACTCTTCTTAAGAGACAACAAAAGAAAAAAACTCTCTTATAGTCATGCTATTACAATTTTTATAACTACCAAAGGTTATAAACATATTCCTTTTAGTAGCATTGTTTAAACAACCAGGTTTCTCAAACTATTAAATAAGAAATAATTCTATTAAGCCAATCATATTTCTTATTTTCTTCCTTTTGATTAGGATAAATAACAAACTCCCCACAGCTCTTTATGATTAATATGCAATTACTGAGTTTCATAATCTCTTAGAGTATCTGTCTTTCCCTCTGTCTATACATATACATATAAATAAAAGCAACTTATTAGCTACTTTAATTTAGGGTAACAGATTTTGAAAAACTTAATTTTAAGATGCATTTTAAAGCTGGTTTGGTGGTGCTGATTTCCCTTCGCTTTTGCATAAAGCTTTCGATTTCTCCATCTAATACGAATGAGAGCTTTGCTGGGTGGAGTACACATTCCTGCACACTAACAACAGAAGGTCAGAAAGAGAAATCAAGGAAACAATCCCATTTATCATCACATCAAAAAGAATAAAAATACTTAGGAATAAACCTACCTAAGGAGGCAAAAGACCTGTACTCAGAAAACTGTAAGATACTGATGAAAGAAATCAAACATATGGAAAGAGATCTAAGATATTCCATGTTCTTGGATTGGAAGAGTTAATATTGTCAAAATTACTATAGTACCTAAAGCAATCTACAGATTCAATGCAATCCCTATCAAATTACCAATGGCATTTTTCACAGAATTAGAACAAAAAATTTTTAAATTTGTATGGAAACACAAAAGACTGAGTAGCCAAAGCAATCTTGAGAAAGAAAAACGCAGCTGGAGGAATCAGGCTCCCTGACTTCAGACTATACTACAAAGCTACAGTCACGAAAACAGTATGGTACTAGCACAAAAACAGAAATATAGATCAATGGAAAAGGATAGAAAGTCCAGAGATAAACCCATGCACCTATGGTCACCTAAAGGAGGCAAGAATATACAATGGAGAAAAGACAGTCTCTTTAATAAGTGGTGCTGGGAAAACTGGACAGCTATATGTAAAAGAATGAAATTAGAACACGCCCTAACACCATACACAAAAATAAACTCAAAATGGATTAAAGACCTAAATGTAAGGCTGGAGACTATAAAACTCTTAGAGGAAAACATAGGCAGAACACTCTTTGACATAAATCGCAGCAAGATCTTTTTCAATGCACCTCCTAATGAAAATAAAACCAAAAATCAAACAAATTATTGTTTTTCTTTTCAGTTTTTTTTTTTTTTTTGGCCATGCACATGGGATCTTAGTTCCCCAATCAGGGATCAAACCCACTTCCCCCTGCATTGGAACTGTGGAGTCTTAACCACTGGACCATCAGGGAAGTCCGAGTGGGACCTTTTTAAGTTTAATTAAGCTTAAAGTTTAATTAAAACTTAACCTTTTAAGTTTAATTAAACTTCAAAGCTTTTGCACAGCAAAGGAAACCATAAACAATGAGAAGACAACCCTCAGAACGGGAGAAAATATTTGCAAATGAAGCAACTGACAAGGGATTAATCTCTAATATATACAAACAGCTCATGCAGCTCAATATCAGAAAAACAAACAACCCAATCAAAAAATTGGGAAGAAAACCTAAATAGACATTTCTCCAAAGACATACAGATGACTAAAAAGCACATGAAGAGATGCTCAACATCACTAATTATTAGAGGAATTCAAATCAAAAGTATACTGAGGTATCACCTTACACCAGTCAGAATGGCCATCATTAAAAAATCTACAAACAATACATCCTGGAGAGGATGTGGAGAAAAGGGAATCCTCCTGCACTGTTGGTGGGAATGTAAACTGGTATAGCCACTATGGAGAACAGTATGTATGTTCCTTAAAAAAATAAAAATAGAGCTCCCATATGATCCAGGAATCCCATTCCTGGGCATATATCTGGAGAAAACCATAATTCAAAAAGATACATGCACTCCAATGTTCATTGCAGCACTATTTACAATAGCCAGGTCATGGAAGCAACCTAAATGTCCACCGACAGAGGAATGAATAAAGAAAATGTGGTACATATATACAATAAAATAATACTGAGCCATAAAAAAGAATAAAATAATGCCATTTGCAGCAACATGGACGCACCTAGAGTTTGTCATACTGAGTGAAGTAAGTCAGACAGAAAGATAAATATCATATGATATCGCTTATATGTGGAATCTAAAAAAAGGGTACACGTGAACTTATCTACAAAACATAAATAGAGTTACAGATGTAGAAAACAAACTTATGGTTACCAGAGGGTAAGGTGGGGGAGGGGTAAATTGGAAGACTGAGACTGACATATACACACTACTATACATAAAATAGATAACTAATAAGGATGAACTGTATAGCACAGAGAACTCTAGTCAATACTGTGTAATGGCTTATATGGGAAAAGAATCTGAAAAAGAGTTGATGTATGTATATGTATAACTGATTTACTTTGCTGTACACCCAAAACTAACACAACATTATAAATCAACTATACTCCAACAAAAAATTTTAAAGAAAGATGCATTTTAGAGGGCTCCAATCGAGATCGCAAAATAGAAGGACACAGAGCTCACCTCCTCCCACAAATACATCAAAAATACGTCTACATGTGGAACAATTCTCACAGAATACCTGCTGAACACCGGCAGATCTCAGACACCCAAAACTGCAGGAAAGATCTCAATGTAACTGGGTAGGATGAAAGAAAAAAAAGGAATCGGGACAAGACTTGAGCCCCTGGGTGGGAACAGTGAAAGAGGAAAGATTCCTGCACCCGGGGAAGCCCCTTCACTGGCAGGGAGATCAGCTGGGACAGAAAGGGAGCTTCAGAGGCTCAGAGGAGAGCACAGCAGCTGGTTTGCAGCAGGCAGAACAGATGGAGACCTGCACAAATGGTCCCTGCCATCGCCCTGCACTCCCCAGTCTGAGATCTGCTTTTGCTTTAAAGCTTGGGCTTCAGAGGACAGACCCAGGGAGAGGACTGGGGTTGGCTGCACGGAGACAGCCTGAAGGGGCTGGACTGTGGCTCGGGCCCGCCACAGAAGTGAAGCACCATTGTTAAGGGGTGCACAAAGGGAAGGGCAGGGTCCGCCATAGCAGCCTCACTCTTCGTGCACTCACAGCAGGTGTGCTGCTGCCACTGAAACCCCACTGTTAAGGGGCAGTGCCTGCTAAAGCTCCTTCTTTCTCAGTGAGCTCTCATCAGGCTCAGTGCTGCCTCCACGAGCTCTGGGAGCACGCAGTGCCAGCAAGTTGTCCATACACAGAGACGGGGCTGAAATCAGAGCTGATCCCCAGGGGCCGTGTGACTTACGAAGCAGGGCTGATATCTGAGCCCTCTCCCTGTGGCTGTGCGATCTGTGGGTTTAGGCCACTGCTGCCAGCTTTGTAAACTCAGTTCCTGCGGAACATCCAAGTGGGCTACAGGTGCTCCCATGGCTGGGGCGGGTCTGGCCTTAGCAGCTGTGGGCTTTGTGGGTGTGTGCATATGGAGTTGGGCCAGGGTCTGGGCTCCATCCATAGCTCCCACGGCAGGTTCAGGTATGCAACTACTGTGGTCCTGGTACCTGAATTCAGTGGATCTGCGCCAGCGGATCTGCGCTGGTGGCTTTGTGAACCCAGCACCGAGGAACAACAGGGCCAATTGCCTGCATTCCCATGGTTGAGGTGAGGCTGAGGGCAGTGCCCACAACAGTGTACTTTGTGAGCCTGCACAACGGGTGACAGATGACACGACAGAGCACACTTCTCAGCGGACAGCTCTGGCAGAGGAATACTCAGTGGCTCCTCTCCCAGTGGGAGTGCTCCAATACTGCTTACCTCACACTACAGCTCAGAAATGGATCTAGGGGCTTCTACTCCAACTGGGGAACAGACCTTGCCTCCAATAGGGCTGTGACAACCACAGAGCAAAGAGGAGGCCCTGCTCAATATTCAGTGCAGGCTCTGGCCACCACAACCCCAGTCACACCCCCTATCGAGGAGACAACAGCAGGTATCCATACAAAAAACAGCTCTCTCACCAAAAATATTAAACCCATGCAGGCTACACAGGGACATTCCCACATAAAAATATCTCCAACTATTTAGGAAACAATTGTTTCTCCTAAACTCATAGAGTAAGAGAACTATAAGTAAAATGAATAAAACAGAGGAACCACTCCCAATGAAAAGATCAAGAAATTGCCAATCGAAGACAATGAAACAGACTCCTTCAGTCTAACAGACATCAAGTTCAAAAAGGAGATAATTAAAATACTGAAGGAAGTAAGAAAGGCTATTGACAGAAATGCAGATTACCAGGAAAAGGAACTAGGAAATATAAACAGGAGACAAGAAAAATTAGAAAACTCATTTGCTGAGACAAAAGCTGAGCTAAAGTCAACGAACAGCAAATTGAATAATGCAGAAGAACAAATAAGCGATGTGGAAGACAGACTAATGGAAATCACACAATCAGAACAGCAAACAGAAAGCCAAGTGAAAAAAATTAAAGCAATATAAGATGTATGGGGTAGAATAAAGCAGGCCAATCTACACATAATAGGGATCCCAGAAGGAGAAGAAAGAGAAAAGGGAATCGAAAATATATTTGAAGGAATTATGGCTGAAAACTCCCCAAACCTAAAGAAGTAAACAGTTATACAGATACAGGAAGCACAGAGTGTCCCAAACAAATGAACCCGAACAGACTTACACCAAGACGTATTTTAATTAAAAAATAGCAAAAGTAAAAGATAAAGAAAGTATTCTAAAGGCAGCAAGAGGAAAAAAAAGAGTTAATTACAAGGGAACCCCCCATTAGGCTATCTGCTGATTTCTCTACAAATATGTTCCAGGCCAGAAGGGAATGGCAAGATACATTCAAAGTCCTGAAAGGGAAAAATCTGCAACCTAGGATACTCTACCCAGCAAGATTATCATTTAGAATAGAAAGAGAGAGAAAGAATTTCTCAGACAAGCAAAAACTTAAAGAAAAAAGCAATACTAAACATATCCTTAAAGAAATATTAAAAGGTCTTGTCTAAATAGAGAAGTAAGAATCTATACGAAAGAGAAAATCACAATTGGAAAGTAAATCACTTAAATAAGCCAGTATACAGATTAAAAAAAAAAGAAAGAAAAAAAGTTTCTGTGAAAGCAAGATAACCACAATGAACAGCAAAAGGATGAACATGAATATGTAAGAGGACATCGAAATCATAAAATGTGGGGGAGGAGAGTAACAAAATGTTGGGTTTTTTTTTTTAATGTGTTTTAGCCTATATGACTACCAGTTTAAAGGCAGTAGATATAGGAAGGGGTTAACATACTTGAACAACAGGGTAACCACAAATCAAAAACAGATTCACAAGAAAACAAAAAGAACACAAGCATAATACAAAAAAAAAAATCACATCACAAAAGGAAATACAAAAAGGAAAAATAAACAAAGAAGAAATACAAAATCAAGTGGGAAACAAGGTTTAAAATGGCAATAAATACATACCTATCAATAATTACCTCAAATGTCAATGTGCTCCTATCAAAAGACCTAAAGTGGCAGATTGGATAAAAAAGCAAGCGCCTACAACATGCTGCGTACAAGAGACCCACTTTAGGGCAAAAGACACACAAAGACTGAATGTGAGGGGATGGAGAAAGATATTTCATACAAACGGAAATGACAAGAAAGTGGGGGTTGCAATACTCATATCAGACAAAATAGACTTTAAAACAAAGGCCATAAAGAAAGATAAAGAAGGACACTATACAATGATGAGAGGATCAATATAAGAAGATAATATTACACTCCTCAACATATATGCACCCAACATAGGAGCACCCAAATACATAAAATAAATACTAATGGACATTAAGGGAGAAACTGATGGGAAAACAGTAATAGTAGGAGACTTTAACACCCTACTCACAGCAATGGACAGATCTTCTAGACAGAAAATCAGTAAGGCAACAGATATCATAAATGATAAAATAGAACAGTTAGACTTAAATAACAACCAAACATACAAGGAAGAACTTATATCAATCCTTCTCAAACTCTTTCAAAAGCCTGAAGAGGAGGGAACATTCCCAAAGACACTCTATGAAGCCATTTTCACCCTGATACCAAAACCAGACAAACCATAACAAGAAAATTACAGGCCAGTATCTCTAATGAAAATAGATGCAACAATTCTCAACAAAATATTAGCAAACTGAATCCAAGAACACATAAAAAAGATCATACACCATAACCAAGTGGGATTCATCCCAGGGTCACAAGGATGGTTCAACATATGCAAATCAATCAATATGATACACCACACCAACAAAAGAAAAGACAAAAACCACATGATATCTCAATAGATGCAGAAAAAGCATTTGATAAAATTCAACATCCATTCATGATAAAAACTCTTATGAAAGTGAGTATAGAGGGAACATATTTCAACATAATGAAAGCTATTTATGACAAACCCACAACCAATATAATACTCACTGGTGAAAAGCTGAAAGCCTTCCTGCTATAAACTGGAAGAAGACAAGGATGCCCACTCTCATCACTTCTATTCAACATAGTATTGGAAATCCTAGCCACAGCAATCAGACAAAAAAAATAAAAGGTATCCAAATTGGAAAGGAAGAGGTAAAATTGTCATTATATTCAGATGACATGATACTATATATAGAAAACCCTAAAGACTCCACACAAAAACTACTAGAACTGATAAATGAATTCAGCAAGGTAGCAGGATACAAGATTAACATACAGAAATCAGTTGCATCTCTTTACATTAACCATAAATTTCAGAAAGGGAATGTAAAAACAGAATCCCTTTTAAAATTGCAACCAAAAAAAAAATACTTAGGAATAAACCTGACCAAGGAAGTAAAAAACTTATATGCTGAGAACTATAAAACATCAATAAAGGAAACTGAGGAAACTGAAGATGATTCAAAGAAATGGAAAGATATCCCATGCTCTTGGCTTGGAAGAATTAATATTGTTAAAATGGCTATACTACCCAAAGCAATCTACAGACTTAATGTGATCCCTATCAAATCACCCATGATATTTTTCACAGAACTAGAACAAATAATCCTAAAATTTATATGGAGCCATAAAAGATCCAGAATTTGCAAAGCAATCCTGAGGAAAAGAACAAAACTGGAAGCATAACCCTCCCAGACTTCAGACAATACTACAAAACTACAGTAATCAAAACAGTTTGGTACTGGCACAAAAACAGACATA
Organism: Orcinus orca; assembly: GCF_937001465.1. NCBI lineage: Eukaryota > Metazoa > Chordata > Mammalia > Artiodactyla > Delphinidae > Orcinus > Orcinus orca. Next base: position 19,329,790 of record NC_064562.1, read on the forward strand.
TGGGTCACTGGAACAGAATAGAGAGCCCAGAAATAAACCCATGCACCTATGGTCAATTAATCTTCAACAAAGGAGGCAAAAATATACAATGGGAAAACAAAGTCTTTTCACCAAGTGGTGCTGGGAAAGTTGTATAGCTGCATGTAAATCAGTGAAGTTAGAACACACCCTCACACCATACACAAAAATAAACTCAAAATGTCTTAGAGACTTAAATACAAAACATGACATCATAAAACTCTTAGAAGAGAATATAGGCAAAACATTCTGTGACATAAATCCTACCTATGTTTTCTTAGGTCAGTCTCCCAAGGCAATAGATATAAAAGTGAAAATAAACAATTGAGACCTAAACAAACTTATAACCTTTTGCACAGCAAAGGATGCCATGAAGAAAATGAAAATACAATGTATGGACTGGGAGAAAATATTTGCAAATGATGCGACCAACCAGGGCTTAATTTCCAAAATAAACAAAAAGCTCATACACCTTAATATAAAAAAAAAACCCAATCCAAAAATGGGCAGAAGACCTAAACAGACATTTCTCCAAAGACATACAGATGGCTAAAAAGCACATGAAAAGATGCTCAATATCACTAATTATTAGAGAAATGCAAATCAAAACTACAGTGAGATATCACCTCACATCAGTCAGAATAGCCATCATCAAAAAATCTACAAATAATAAATGCTGGAGAGGGTGTGGAGAAAAGGGAACCCTCCTATACTGTTGGTGGGAATGTAAATTGGTACAGCCACTATGGAGAACAGTATGGAGGTTCCTCAAAAAACTAAAAATAGAGTTGCCATATGATCCAGCAGTCCCATTCCTGGGCATATATCCAGAGAAAACTATAATTCGAAACAAAACATGCACCCTATGTTCATAGCAGCACTATTTACAACAGCCAAGACATGGAAGCAACCTAAATGTCCATCAACAGGTGAACAGATAAAGAAGATGTGATATATTTATACAATGGAATACTACTTAGCCATAAAAAAGAATGAAATAATGCCATTTGCAGCAACATGGATGGACTTAGAGATTATAGCCATAAAAAAGAATGAAATAATGCCATTTGCAGCAACATGGATGGACTTAGAGATTACCATACTAAGTGAAGTGAGTCAGAGAGTGAAAGACAAATACTGTATGATGTCACTTACATGTAGAATCTAAAAATATGACATAAATGAACTTATCCATGAAACAGAAACAGACTCACAGACACAGAGAACAGACTTTTGGTTGCCAAAGGGGAGGAGGGGTGGGGGACAGATGGATTGGGGGTCTGGGATTAGCAGATGCAAACTATTATACATAGAATGGATAAACAACAAGGTCCTACTGTATAGCACAGGGAACAATATTCAATATCCTGTAATAAACCATAATGGAAAAGAATATGAAAAAGAATATGTATAAATGTATAACTGAGTCACTTTACTGCCCAGCAGAAACTAAGACAGCACGGTAGATCAACTATACTTCAATAAAATAAATTTTAAACACACACACACAAAAGAACAAAATAGCCAAGAGGTGGAAGCAACACAAATGTTGATGGACACCAGATGAATGAATAAACAAAACGTGGTCTATACATACACTAGAATATTATTCTGCCTTAAAACATAAGGGAATTCTGACACACACTACAATGTGGGTGAACCTTCAAGACATAATGCTCAGTGAAATAAACCAGTCACAAAAGGACAAATACTATAGGATTCCACTTACATAAGGTACACAGAGTAGTCAAATTCATAGAGACAGAAAGTAGAATGGTGGTGCCAAGGGCTGAGGGAGGGGGAATGGAAATGGTTGTTCATTCAGTGGGGATAGAGTTTTAGTTTTTCAACATGAAAAGACTTCTGGAGACTGGCTGCACAACAACATGAATGTAATTAGCACTACTGAACTGTCCACTTAAAAATGGTTAAGATGGTAAATTTTACATTACATGTATTTTACCACAATTAAAAACAAAAAAAGATGCATTTTAGTACATAAAGTTATATCAAAGTCATATTACATATTAAAGCAAAAATTATTCAGCCTAGTTCAGTTACAGGATTTTTCTGACAATGATTCATGATACCTTTAATACCATCAAGCTATCAAAACTGCAGTCAATGATAAGGCGGAGTGGGCTGTAAACAACGTCTCTTCGAATACGTTTTCTGTCACTTCCTTCTGAGTTTGATTCCAGTTGACACTGTCGCTCTAATTGCTTTCTCTTGCGTTTTTCCTTCCGCTTTTGTCTAAAATTAGTAATTGAAAATAACTTTTCATTATTTGTATATTCATACATTTACAATACTTTTCTAAATAGACAAAGAAACAATTACTTTTAAAAATTAGCAGACTAAACCATAACAAAATTGCCACTTCCATGGATCAAAAATTGTCAGAGGGCTTCCCTGGTGGCGCAGTGGTTGAGAGTCCGCCTGCCAATGCAGGGGACATGGGTTCATGCCCCGGTCCGGGAGGATCCCACATGCCGCGGAGCGGCTGGGCCCATGAGCCATGGCCGCTGGGCCTGCACGTCCGGAGCCTGTGCTCCGCAACGGGAGAGGCCGCAACAGTCAGAGGCCCGCGTACCGCAAAAAAAAAAAAAAAAAAAAAATGTCAGATATCAGCAATTATATATAATCTATCTAAAAGCTTTACATAATAAATGAGTTTGCAAAAACAGTATAGTACTTTTTACACAAATTCAAACTATACTAATAATTTTATTTACCATTGGTAGCATGTTAAACATACTTACAAAACTTTTAAAATACTGAGTTTGAGAGTTACGATAAATTTTACTTTTATCATTCTTCTACATGATTTTTGAGTTACATTTATAACCATATAAAAAGAAGTAAAATTTTTATCCAACATAGTTTTGGAAGTCGAAGCCACAGCAGGCAGAAAGAAAAAGAAATAAATAAAAGGAATCCAAATTGGAAAAGAACAAGTAAAACTGTCACTCTTTGCAGATGACATAATTCTGTATACATAGAAAATCCTAAAGTGCTACCAGAAAACTACTAGAGCTCAACAATGAATTCAGTAAAGTTGCAGGATACAAAATTAATACACAGAAATCTGTTGCATTTCTATACACTAAGAATGAAATATCAGAAAGAGAAATTAAGGAAACAATCCCATTTACCATCTCATCAAAAAGAATAAAATACCTAAGAATAAACCTACCTAAGGAGGCAAAAGACCTGTACTCTGAAAACTCTAAGACACTGATGAAAGAAACTGAAGATGACACAAACAGATGCAAAGATACCTCATTCTTGGATTGGAAGAATCAATATTGTTAAAATGACCATACTACCCAAGCAATCTACAGATTCAGTGCAATCCTTATCAAATTATCAATGGCATTTTTCACAGAACTAGAAAAAAATTGTTTTAATTTGTATGGAAACACAAAAGACCCTGAATAGCCAAAATAATCTTGAGAAAAAAGAATGAAGCTGGAGGAATCATCCTCACTGACTTCAGACTATACTACAAAACTACAGTCGTGAAAACAGTACGGTACTGGCACAAAAATAAAAATATAGATTAATGGAACAGGATAGAAAGTCCAGAGATAAACCCATGCACCTAATCTATGACAAAGATGGCAAGAATATACAATGGAGAAAAGATGGTCTCTTCAATAAGTGGTGCTGGGAAAACTGGACAGCTACATGGAAAAGAATGAAATTAGAACATTCTCTAACACCATATACAAAAATAAGTTCAAAATGGATTAAACACCTAAATGTAAGACCAGATACTATAAAACTCCCAGAGGAAAATACAGGCAAAACACTCTTTGATATAAATAGAAGGAATATTTTTGGATCCATCTCCTCAAGTAATGGAAATAAAAACAAAAATAAACAAATGGGACCTAACTTTTGCACAGCAAAGGAAACCATCAACAAAATAAAAAGATAACTTATGGAGTGGGAGAAAATATTTTCAAATGATGTGACTGACAAGGGATTAATTTCCAAAATAAACAAAAAGCTCATACAGCTTAATATCAAAAAAACCAAACAACCCAATCAAAAAATGGACAGGGGCTTCCCTGGTGGCGCAGTGGTTGAAAGTCGGCCTGCCGATGCAGGGGACACGGGTTTGTGCCCCGGTCTGGGAAGATTCCGCATGCCGCAGAGTGGCTGGGCCTGTGAGCCATGGCCGCTGAGCCTGCGCATCTGCAGCCTGTGGTCTGCAACGGCCAAGAGGCACAGGAAAAGAAGCTCAGTGCCACTAATTATTAGAGAAATGCAAATCAAAACTACAATGAGGTATCACCCTACACCAGTTAGAATGGCCATCATTAAGAAGTCTACAAAAAACAAAAGCTGGAGAGGGTGTGGAGAAAAGGAAACTCTCTTACACTGTTGGTGGGAATGTAAATTGGTGTAGCTACTATGGAAAACAGTATGGGGCTCCTTAAAAAACTAAAAATAGTGTTACCATATGGTCCAGCAATCCCATTCCTGGGCACATATCTGGAGGAAGCTCTAATTCGAAAAGATACATGCACCTCAATGTTCATAGCAGCACTATTTACAATAGCCAAGACACAGAAGCAACCTAAATGTTCATCGAAAGATGAATGGATAAAGAAGATGTGGTATATATATACAATGGAAAATTACTCAGCTATAAACAAGAATGAAATATTGCCATTTGCAGCAACATGGATGGACCTAGAGATTATGATATTAAGTGAAGTGAGTCAGAGAAAGGCAAATATCTTATGATATCAGTTATATGTGGAATCTAAAAAAATGATATAAATGAACTTATTTACAAAACAGAAGTAGACTCAGAGACATAGAAAACAAACTTATGGTTATGAGAGTGGATAGCAGGGGAGTGGGGAGATAAATTAGGAGTTTGGGATTAACATATACATACTACTTATGTATAAAATAAACAAGGACCTACTGTATAGCGTAGGGAACTATATTCTGTGTCTTGTAATAACCTATAATGGAAAAGAATCTGAAAAAGAATATATATACATGTACAAACTTATACATATATATATAACTGAATCACTTCGCTGTATACCTGAAGCTAACACAACGTTGTAAATTAACTATACCTCAATAAAAATAAAATGGTTTTTTAAAAACTATTCCTATTTAAAAGTAAAATTGTTTGTGAAATAAAAGTCATATTTTTTTCTCTCATCTGCATCAACAATATTTTCTTCTAGTAAATTCTGTCTTTATACAGTGACAGCGTCAGCCTAACTGCTCTCACCAAAACCTGCAATAGTTCTTCTAGCAAAATCAATGTTAGGCCCAAATTTGATCTTTCTGAGGTGGTTATTTTTGTTCCATATCTAGGACATGGATGCTAACTATATCCCTTTTGTAAATCAGTTATTTTAGAAATTGTGCTCCTACTCACAATAGGTTCTGGGTGAGAAAAGTGTACAGTGTAAATTCATCAACACTGCTAAAAAAATAAAACACATTCAGTTTTAGTAGCCAATTGACAATGTTAGCTAACAATATGTAGACCCGAATTTTAATTAACACAATTATTTTTAATATGTCAAAGGGCTATTGCAAGGTCCAACATTCCAATAGGGGTATATTGGAATATACCCCTGTGAATAGGGGTAGAATACATGCATTCTGATACATACTTGCGGAGTTCTCTTTGTTCTTCCCATTGTTTCTGTTTCATTAGCTTCTTCATTTGCCGTTTAGATATTGGTTCAAACCCTTCACCTAATCCTGGTTTCTGATTCTCCTCTTGGTCTTCATTTAAGTCTTGCTTTCTTTCAACATTAGAAGTCTCACTAAATGCTGGCAATATTTCAGATGACATTATTTGATGCCTCTGAAAAATTGAAAAGCAACTTTGAAATGAACAGGTGACTTACAAACACAAAAAAAGTAAGAAAAAAACTGAAGGATGTGATTAAAATTAAACCATATTAGTAATGAATAAAAATGCAAATTTGGGCAATTAATTGTCATTTACTGGCAAAGATCATTTGATGAAATGGGATATTTTCATACAGTACTGGTGGCCATGGCACAATTTTTCCAGAAAATTACTCAGACCTATAATGTTTGAAGAGCTTTAAAATGGTGGTGATACTCTTTCACATAGTAATTTATTTCCTTAGAATAAATTCCTGTAAATTAATTAGAAATACACACAAAATTAATGCAAAAGGATATATGTACTGTTGTTATTTTTAACAATAAAAAATTAGAAACTACTTGAATGTCAGCAAATGGGGACTAAAAATAAATTAAAGGTCATCGATAACACTGGCTTGGAATACTAAGCAGCCAAGAAAAATCCTGTTTCCCAAAATTATTTAATGATAAAGGGAAATGGTTATGTTAAATAAGAAAATCAAAGCAAAAAACAATAATGTCCAATTTTGTTTTAAAAAATACATACACACGTTTTAATTCTGACCCACCTATGGCTTTCTGCATTTTTAAAATTTTATATAATGAAAATATAGTTTTATAAAAAATATATACTATTTTTTAAAAGAGATGGAAGACACCTTTTTGTACTTGTCTTTAATGCTGTCCATACAAGAAAAATATTACTTTCACTATCTGGGCGTACCCTCAACAATTGGGTTTTGACAACAGACATGCTATATATTTCTATCTTTTGGCCAGTGCAGAGAACAACTTTGGTTGCCCCCACCCCAATATATTTCATTGTAAATATGTAATTGTCAATTTTCCACTTAAGTCACAGCTGAAAAACAAAATACATAAGTTGACTCTGTAATCAGCTGTGGAATACTTAGGGCCAACTCAAACATCTTTATTTGGATTTAAACACCCACATCTTCATATCCATTGCCTAAAACTGAACTTGCTTTCAGATTACAGAAAGGGCTAAAAATATGAGATATCTTTTCTCTTTAATTGATTCTTAACATCAAAGCTTAAGAATGTATGTTATTTATCCCTACCAAAGACTAAGCATGAAGCTTGCAAATGTTCTATTGGCCTTATAGAAAAATACGTGATTCTTCCCTCTTACAGAGATAGCTAACAAGTCTGTGCAGTGAAGCTAACATCTAAAAGAAAAAAGAACAATCCCCACAATTCAGATAATGGAAGGAAAAAACCTTTGCAGAACATAATTTGAGCAGTAGTTTTATTATATGGTTCTTGCTTTCTTTAAAAGTGCAATGATATAACAGGACATATGGGGATAACCAAAGCAAACTTAGAAAGTTTACTGAATTTTGACTGAAAGACAAGAAATTTTAAGATGCGTGCTTTAGGGGCTGGAGCAAAAGCCCTGGCATTTTACTAGGTCACAAAATTACTAAGAGTGGAAAAAAATCATTTAGTAATACAAGTAAGAATTCACAAGTTTTCCTTACGCCACCAACCAAACAATTCTCCTTAGGGAGAACATCTAGAAATAACAACTCAACTTTGACTCTACACTGGAAACTCCACTGGGTAAGGGATAAGTCTGATTTTGCCCAACATTATATTGCCAATACTAATACAGTGCTTGGCACTTCGTAGATGCTTATTATACACTGGTAGAATAAACAAATGAGTGAATATGATATTACAAAGGACTTTTTAAAGTAATGAAAATAGAGCAAACATTAATTCTTATTATGCTTAATAAAAAATGTATTATCTAATTTACTCTTCATAAAAACTCTATGAAGTAGATAGTATATACCTACTTTGCAAAGGAAGAGGTACAAAGGTTAAATAACTTGCCCAAAGTTAGAAAGCTATTAAATAATTCCTAAGAAACAAGGCACCTAGAGCAAATATCACACAAAGTAGGTCCTCAAAATACTTGAATGAATAGACAAATGAAGTGATGGAGCTAAGATTCCAACCCACATCAAACTCTACCATCTCCCAGAAATCCAAAGTCTTATTTAGAAAATGAGGGTTTCCAAAGAATGTTAAAGAGTTGTGTTGCTTTAACCCTGCTGTTGGAGGGCTCTGAAAAGACCTGTGTCACTGAAACATAAGGAGAAAAAAATAGCTCCAGTTCTATTCTTATGCCTCTGCACCAAAAAAATTGGGACAGACTTCCTAGAGATCATTGCCAAAAGTTCATGTTTTGATGCACTCTGCCTCCCAATCTTGAAACATATGACAACAGTAGATAAAATAAAAGGTACAGCCTTTCTCAAAATCCAGGTTAAGAACTGGGTCTTCTGTGTAAAGGCAGCTAGAAGTTTTCCTAGCTTTAAAGTAAAGAGAAGAAGAATACAAGAGAGAGAAAGATGGGAGACAGTTTAAGACGAACGTTTAAACTAGTGTTAGGGGTGGGGCTCCTCTTTCCATGAAAAAAGCCTGAAAACAGATAAAATTATAGACTATAGCTTATACAAAACTGACTACTTGGGGGAAACCTGAAGGAAACAGACACAGCCTCTTGGCTACAACATGGGTCCAGCATGAGGTGACATATGAACTTATATTATTACATGATTAGAATTCTGAACCACATATATAAGCTCTGCTGTGGGCTGAAGCACTGAAAAGGGTCATGGGTGGGAGAAACCACAAAATCAGTAGTTTGGAGAGGAAAGTTATAATTCCATTCAAGATGAGTCTGCAAAGCAAAATTACAAAAAGACAGAAATGATAAAAAAAAACTCCAGCTAAATCAACAAGCAGGAGATAAATTCACTCTATAAAAATTGAATAGAGCAATGTGAAAATGACTTTAAAATAAGTTTGGTTGAAATCTTTCAGAGCTCATGAAGAGTAATAACCATAAAAACAAAACAGGAAATTGGGACACAAAAGCAGGCATAAAAATAGGAAAACAAGAATGTGTAAAAAAGAACCAATTTGGAAACCAGGAAATGAAGATATAAAAATTTCAACGTATGAGACAAACTCCAGATTACCTGGAGTCCAAGAGGTAATTGATGAATTAGAAGACATCCTCAGAATCTAACTCAGAATTCAGACAGAAAAATAGAACGAAAAAATAGTATGTCCGAGCATTTAGATACAAATAGCAGGATGAGAGAACTACAGGCCAAAAAGGTAAATGAGGGTAAATGTATAACCTTGAGTGCATTCACTAATTTTTTTTTTTTTAATCTGGAAAATAAGGTTAGCATTCAATTTAAGGAACAGGAGACAGGAGAAACACAGTAAGCCTGAAAAGATCAGAAGAAAAAATTTAACTATATATTGTGACCCCTAGGATCAATTTTATTTCCTTTCCATAGATAGTACGTTAATAAAAATGGGCAATAAATGTATTCAAAACAATATAGGGTGGAGAAAACATAAGCTAAACCTGCCCATTAAGCTAAATGTGCAAACTTAAAGGCACAATTAAAATTCAGAGGAAACAAATTGCTTTCTTCATGAAACAGTGATTAATATTCTAAGAGAGAATATTTCTATTATCAGTGGCATTTTTTGCTAGTTCTCTACTCTGTTCCAAACTGCAAGTGTTGATTTGCTTTATCATGTGAAAATTTTAGAAAAGTATAGCAATGTTTTACAGCTTACGCACACCAGGGGGAGCTTTCGCCTTTCCTATCTAAGAAGTCTAAGTTAAATCTAATTTGCTTATCATTGCATACTAATGCTTTTAAACAGCCTATCAAATACAAAAGGTCATGAGCTAGTCAACATCATTATCACTACTATTTTTAAAGTTATTCCCAATTAAGAAAATGCACTGTAGTGAGAGAATTTTTTTAAGCTTTGAATAAGCTAGATACATTGCACATTGCACAACAAAAATGATGCTAGCTTGAGATCCTATAAATTATTGCTTGCAGCATACTTTACATACAAAGATACGTACCAACTCCTACTGCCTACAACATACAATAAGCATTTCACTATGTACTCGCTTGTTTGGATTAACCTGTTAAGCAAAGTATAAACTCCATGGAGTTTTGCATTCCTCCCTCACATGCAGTGATACTCACAGCTCATTTTCATTCATTCACCACGTTCAACAAATTTTGTAGCAATTATAGAAATAATTGCGTGAAATTTAGTTTACCGGGGCATTGAATTTTTAAAAAATGTTTCATTTAGTTGCAGATCCAGGTTATCTGATGGTCTTATAAAATTAACAACTGGATAAGGATGACTAAGGCAATTTGGTATGGGATAAATACATTAAAAAATAGTATCTCAATCGTCCTTGTATTCCCACTTCTTAGCACAACTGCCGGCAAGGAGGACATACATCATAATGAGTGACCGGCCAAAAGTTAAAAAAAAAAAAAAAAATTCATGGTTTTATTGATTGGGCTAAAGTCTTCATAATTTATGACACAGCCTCCCTTACAGAAAGATCCAAATGAATGTCGGAATAACTGCAAAATGAAATTAAATGACCTGACGGTGATAAAGAATACCCTTTTTAAAACGCGCGGGCCAAATGTGCATAGCGCGGTTCAGCTATGAGGCCCTTAGGCAGAGAGGGCTGGGCTGGGCCGGGCTGGGGAGACGGGGCAAGATTTAAAACAAAGAAAAATAAAGTGAGAAAGTCTTCTGTCGCTATCCTCTTTATATCTCTAGAAAAAGTCCCGAATTTTAACACAAAATATTTCAGTGAAATCCAGTAACACCACGGACTTCTTAAAATCGTCCTCAGCTCACCACCGTGGGGCTGACAGCACCTGCAGCAACCTCGCCCTGGCCTCTCCCCACATTTCAGAGCGCTCAGCGACGTCTTTGGAAAACTGAGGTAAGGCAGGTTTAAAGAGGTGAAGCGACATGCTCACGCTCTCTAGCCACCAAGTGGCAGAACCACAACTCGTTTTCCGGCCCTTCAAACTCCAGATTTCCCTCTCCCTTCTTTCTTTGGAAGGGCACACCCTTCACATGCTAGGGACCGTATCGCTACCCGCAAGCAAACGTCGACAGCGACAGCCCCGACGCTTCTGGACGGAGCCGCGCCCCACTCTTCCCTACAGGCCGCCCGAGGGCGGACGCATTCCGGAGGCGGGATTAAACTGTAGCCGACGAATCAAAAATCTGTTTGGCAAGGCGAGGGGGCGCGCTCTCTGACGTCACTTCCTTCGGAAGCTGGGTCTCGGTTGCTGCTTCCCGTGTCCCACTCCCCTCTCCCTCGGAAGCCCTACTGCTAGTGGAAGGCAGCAGTGGTGCGCGCTCCTTTTGCGCTCGGATAATATCAAAGGGTAGGCGAGCGATAGCCTCCATGCCAAGAGACTTACCGAACGGAGGAGTTGTCGCGGAACCTGAGAGCCCGCACAGAAAGCTTTTTGTAGTGGTCTTTACCACTGCAGAAGGTCCTCTTTCGGAAACTTCAACTCCCAGAGGCAGACACGGTAGCTACGCGTAGGAGGCTACGGAGGTTACGTCTTACGTCAGCTAACTGCGCCAACTCCGTAGCCGCAGTCGGAGAAAGGGGCGGGACTTTATGTGGGGCGGGGTCTGGAGTTAGGGTTTCTGGAGTGGGAGGTAGTTGCGTGATGTCTGTTTTTCCACTTCAAGGCAAGGTTATACCCGCGGCATATATTCACTCATATTTCTGTGGGGATGGCGGGGGATGTTAAGACATTCCTACTCTTAAAAATTACAAGTGCGAAATACTGTTGAAGGGCTCTTAATTCTTCCGTGTTGGAGATGAAAGCATCTCTTGCCTAAACTATTTGTAACTAATCCAGAAGAAGGTTGTTAGTAGCACATGATTTTACACAACTCAAATGGAAAATCAAATTTTAAAAGTGAGTCAAACTCCCAATAAGATGCGTGTAAACCTGGAATGGTTAAGCTTTTTCTTGCTTACAACCGCAAGTCTCACTCTCCATTCATTTCTTGAGCGGTTTTACATATGCTATTTTGCAAAACGTCAGGTGACATTTCATTGTTTATAATACCTGACCTTATGTAATCTTTTTGCTATATATAGATCAAGTCAACTGAGGGAGGGCTGAAACATAATCCAGTAGATTGTCATTTTCTATTTAGTTTTTAATTTGGTCCTCCTTTGTTTTGTTTTATTTTTTTGGCTGCGCCGTGCTGCATGTGGGAGCCTAGTTCCTCAACCAGGCATCGAACCCTCGGACCCTGCAGTGGAAGGGCAGAGTCTTAGCCAGTGGACCACCGGGGAAGTCCCTGGTCCTACTTCTAAAAGGTGATTATTGCAGAATTTGAATAGAAGAATGTTGTTTGACTCAATGAATAGAAGACTGCCATCTCAGTATGGAAAGAACTCTGAAGTAAATTATTCTTGATATTTGAAAACATTTTAACATGTTTAAAGGTTTCAGTGAATAGAAAATTAAATTCTGAATTTGAGTTTTCTTAAAGAATTGAAATTTCTCTAAATTTAGTTACAAAACGGAAGTCACTCTTGCTTTAAACCATCAAATTTTACTTGAAAAACTATGTCAGCTGTAACATGGTTGTAAGCCATGTCTGCTTCTTCATTATCTCCAGTCCAAAAGATCTTTTAACTAAGCATTGGCAGAGAAGTCTGGATCCATTTCTGATCTGTTAGTAGGGCATCTTTTTTCAGCTGCCTCCATATCAGGCCAACGAGTAGCTGAGGGAGGATTAGTAATTGGATATGTAGCCCTTCACATGTAGGTCATTAAACTCAAGCTGGCCATAGTGATGTGCCAGAACTTTCAGCAGCTGTTCAGTTGCCCCTCAGGGATCTGTTTTATGAATAATTATATATTTTTTCAGCGTTAATACCTGATATCCTTAGATATTTAAAACAAAAATGTTAAGTTACTTTAAAAACCCTCATATTTTAACAGTGTGGTCAATGTTTTCTTTTGACATAGCTATTCAACTTTATAATCATAGGGTGTGAAATTTAAAATGATTCTAGTATCAATCCAAACCAAGCACCAGCAAAAAATGGACAGTTTAACCAAAGATATAGAAAGCATTCAGAAAATACAGGAAGGTAAAAATCATGAAATAATCTTATTTTCATTGATTTGTAAAATTCGTGTTTAATTTTTTTTTCTTTTCTTTTTTTTTTTTTTTTTTTTTTTTGCGGTACGCGGGCCTCTCACTGTTGTGGCCTCTCCTGCTGCAGAGCACAGGCTCCGGGCGCGCACGCTCAGCAGCCATGGCTCACGGGCCCAGCCGCTCCGCGGCATGTGGGATCTTCCCGGACCGGGGCACGAACCCGTGTCCCCTGCATCGTCAGGTGGCCTCTCAACCACTGCGCCACCAGGGAAGCCCAGATCTCAATTTTTTTAAACAGCAGCCGGAAATCTGGATTTTTACGTGAAATCTGATTTTTAAGTGTTGGCAACTATTTTGTTTGTTTTTAAGTACTGAGCAGGCTAAACAAAACATGTCTTGGACCACATTCAGACAATTGGCAGCCAGTTTGTTAAATTGGACTGTAGATTGTAGTACAGATAAAAACAGAATTTTAGGACACAAAAATATGGTAATAAATAAAATTATGAGATCCTCTAAGATGCTTGGCCTGAAAACATAGGGCAGTCATCACAAGTTATTTTAAGCCGAGTTCTGATGTTTTATTAAGTCTGAGAGTACTCTTCAGTAGGTTGGGGAGGTCTGGGAATAGAGTTACACTTGTGGGTAATTAATCTGAGGCTAAGAAAGCCAAAAAGAACCTAATTTCTTTTAAATGATGTGAAAGGTATCTAAAATCAACCTATCACCTGTAATCATTTCAACTTGCATTTGGATTGCCCTCAAAAATATAGAAAAAGTTTGAGTGTTTTAAAAAATACCTTATTCCCCCCTCTTAAGTTATTGAAGACTCTAGGAAGATGACTATGGAGACTGTAGTCTGAATCTCTTCATAAAACAGGTAGAACACCTAGGATAGCAGAACGACGCTAATTACAAGAACAAATCATGGCTACAACAAGAAAGAATCCTTATAAAGCTCAAACTATGAACAGGTGGGAGCAAACCACCAACTTAGTATCAGCATCTGTGTAAGAGGAAATAGTGGGAAGACAACAGAGCAGCTGAAGGCCATGAGAATGGGAGGACTTCAAACTGCCAACAGGTATTCACTGAAAAGCAAGGGAGATCGATGTGAGATGAGCAGTAAAACTGACAGACTCTAATTTCAGAGTGAATACAAAAGTATGAACAGGAAGGTCTGGAAGTGCTCATGGGGTGTGAGGGTCCAAGAACTCTCAAAACTTAATGAACCTGAAAAAAAGCCCAACACTAAGAAGAAACTTTGGGGAGTAGAATCCAAATTGAACAGGACAGGGACAACAGAGGCAAAGAAAAAAGGTCCAGATAAAAGTGGGAGAAAAGAAGAGGAGACAGAGCTAAGAAATGACCAGGATTTTATGAAAACATCAGAAAAGGAAGCTCTAGAAGGTAGAAAAGCTATTCTACCCACTTCTGTCTACACATATAGAGTAACTTATTTAGCCTAAAAATACGCCATGAAAAGAATAGTAATTGAACCTATTTAAAGCTGTTATAATAAAAAAGAGAATATGAAGCAGAAAAATAGATGAAAACTATAACCCATTATTTCAAAACGAGAAGTTTTTTAAATGCTAGGAGATAGAACAACATAAAACAGAAAACCTCAGAAATAAACTGATTGGAAAAAAGATTTGAAGAGCAGTAACAACTCAGAAAAGAATATGAAATATAAACAGTACACATATATATTTAACATCATATTGGAAGTGTGAGCTAGTGCAGTAAGAAGAAAAGGAAATAAAAGGAAGAAGTAAAACTGTTCTCAGGTGACATGATTGTCTATGAAAAACATCCCCCCAAAATCAACCAAAAAACCCCTCATGGAATTAATAAGTGATTATAGCAAGGTCACAGGTGACAAGGTTAACATACAAAAGTCAATTGATTTCCTATCTACTAGCAATGTACAATTGGAACTTAAAATTCAAGAAAACATTAGCACCAAAAAGAAAGGTGTAAGTCTAACAAAATATGTACAGTACCTAAATGAGTGAAACTACAAAACTCTGATGAAGGAAATAAAGATCTAAATAAATATAAGATACTCTGTGTTCATGGATTAAAAGACTCAATATTGTAGGGATGAGCACACTTTGTGCTCAGATCTTGGTTTCTAATACCATTCTTCAGTAAAAGGAACCACTTGGAGAAAGGGCTGATTCTAGGATTGGGGTGAAAACATACAAGATGAGCCTGGAGCATCTTGTAGTGCCAGAAATGAAGGAAATGCTTAAACAGACACACACACACGGATGGGGTATGTCAAAGGAAAACAGGAGCCAACTGAAAGAGCTCCCGATGGCTGAAGCTGGAACAATTGTAGATGTAAATTTAAAAGTAGTATTAGATTATAACCCCAAATATAAAATAAATAGTCATGTGCTTATACGGCTAAAAATGATAAATAAATGGGGGAGAAGCGACAAATCTCTCATGCAGAGAAATTCCAAATAATTTATATAGATGCTCCACCTTCAATGAGGAGCAACATAATTCCCTACTCCGTAAGTACGGGCCGCCCCTAGTACTTTCTTCCAAAGAGTACAGTATGGAAAAGAAGGTAAAAAAAAGAGTAAGTTTACAGTGGAGAAATCTGACGACACTTGTCAGCCAGGTGATCAAGGTCAACATCAACAATGATAAATCACATTGATAGTATGTACTTTTGATATAGTGTGATGAAAATGGGACCTCTGCGGTCTTCCTCCAAACCTACACGCCCACTCAAATCATGAGAAAAGCATTCCACAAACTCCAATAAAGGAGCATTCTGCAAAACACCTGACTGGATCCTGCAGAACACTTCAACGCTGTCAATGTCATCAAAAATGAGGAAAATCATTATATGTGGAATCTTAAAAAAAAAAAAAGGAGTACAAATGAACTTATCTACAAAACAGAAGTAGAGTTGCAGATATGGAAAACAAACCTATGGTTTTCGGGGTAAGAGGTGGGGAGGGACAAGCTGGAAGATTGGGATTGACATATACACATGACTATATATAAAATAGATAACTAATAAGGGCCTACTGTATAGCACAGGGAACTCTACTCAGTACTCTGTAATGGCCTATATGGGAAAAGAATCTAAAAAAGAGTGGATATATGTATATGTATAACTGATTCACTTTGCTGTACACCTGAAATTAAAACAACATTGTAAATCAACTATACTCCAATAAAAAAAATTTTTTTAAATGAGGAAAATCAGAGAAACTGTCATGACAACTAATTTTAATGTAACCTGGGTGGGATCTTGGAACAGAAAAAAAAAAGCATTAGATTAAAACTAAGGAAATCTAAATAAAGTAAGGATTTTAGTTAATATGTGAATTATTAATATACCACACTAATGTAAGATATTAATAATGAGGACAACTGGGTGCAGTCTATATGGGAAATCTCTGGAATGTCTTAGTAAATAAAATGATTCTGATCAAAATTTAAGTTTGTTTTCTTTACAATAGTTCATTGAAAGAAAGCCATCAATTTTCTCCTTTAAATGCTAGAAATTTGGTTTTATGCTGCCAAAATTAGTGTAAAGTTAGACTCCTCTTAGGGTGACTATTATTGACCCATAAGGATTTTTTTGGTTGTTGTCAAATACATGTGTGTGGAGGGGTGGGAGGTGGAGGTAAAGTTTGGTTAATAACTCCATTATGGAAAATGACTACCCTTTCTGGAGAGTCTTAGATTCCAAACTTTTCAAACCTAAGTCTTGTTTACTCTTTCTAAGGAAAGGCATTTAGTGCATTTGTATTTTCTCAAAGTGAATTCTTAAAGAATACCTTAAAAAATAGTATATGTATTCTATAATTTTTGCCTTGGCATGAAAGACAGCATCACATCATAAGAATACAGTCCCATAAATTGGGAGATTGGGATTGACATATACACATTATTATATATAAAATAGATAACTAATAAGGACCTACTGCATAGCACAGGGAGCTCTACGCAATATTCTGTAATGACCTATATGGGAAAAGGATCTAAAAAAGAGTGGATATATGTGTATGTGTAACTGATTCACTTTGCTGTACACCTGAAACTAACACAACATTGTAAATCAACTATACTCCAGTGAAAATTTTAAAAAACCAAACAAACAAATAAATTGAGAAAATGTTAACTGACAAAAGGCAAAAAAAAAAATATATACAGTCCTCTCTCAGTATCCATGTGGGACTGGTTCCAGGACCCCCGCTGTTACCAAACTGCGGATGCTCAAGTCCCTTACAGTTGCCCCTCCTGGGTATCCCCTGGTTCCACATCTGCTGATACAGAAAGCTGACTGTATTCTTAACCTACCAAAAATATTTTTTCAGGATTCCTTGAAAATGCTAACTCCCTCATTGAATTGAAAATACTATTAGACTTTATTATGACCGCTTAGGGATAACTTGAAGAGTCCCTCTAAGAATTTGTTTTTTATTAATGTCGTGGTTCTTTCTGGAACAGAGTAAAGTGTTCTGATGTTATAAAGACTTTTTTTTTTGTCTCTAGCTACCATACATTCTGACTTACTGTATATAGTAGGTTAATACCTTTCCTTCCAACCTTTAGTGGGGTGAAGTTCATTAATCTTCTAATCTAGGAAATGAGTTAACTCCTAACAACCTCTGATACTCAACAGAAACACTGTTGTACTTTGGAATCAGTCAGCTGTCTTTATTTCATAGTCTCTTATTATCACTGCAAAATAGTAGTATAGCAAATATTCCACAGTGTCATGTACTTACCAACAGAATTTCATTGCAATAGCATTGTTTTAAAATCTATTATTTGATTTTGACCTGGCTAGCACAGATCAATTTTTTCCCCTGGAACAATTTGTTCAGCCTGGAACATCTAACAACAGCAATCAAGTGCTCTTTTAGCCTCCATACAAAAGTGTGATGAACTTACTAAAAGAGAGCCCCAATTAATAATTCTATGTCATCCATAAGAAATCAATTCTTTCTACCTCCTATCTCTAATATTTTTTAAGGAGAGTATTGGATCTAGGTCTCAAGGCTTGTTTTTCTATGGTCCCTAAATCATTTTACTAAATAAATCTGAATATCATTTTGCTAACGTGTGAAATGATTGTTGTTAGGATATACTACAAAATGTTCAGTGCTTAGCATAGTGTTTTGTACATAGTAATCGTTCCAAAGATGGCAGCTCTTATTTTTGTATCGTGCTGTGCTTCTGTCCTGCTTCACATACCATGTAAATAGCTGATTTACTTGTGATGAGATCTGGAGGTATCTCCCACATATATTGTACAATGTTTGCTCTGCTTGATCAACAGAGCAACAGAGGAGAATGCCTCTCCTTTGGTACCCAGAATTCACTGAATATGAAGACTTTGGCATTCTTATTTCATCTCTGTGAAACAATCTTAAGAAGTCTTTCAAATGTCTTTGTAAAAAGTTACAAGCAAAATATAAAAGGATGATGGTTTTTATTACCAAGAGAAGCAGCCTTATTTGAACACCCTATGTTGAAATGACTACTTAATACAGTGACTCATAGGAGCTTTCTAGTGAAAAGCAAATGCTCAATGAAACAGATTTTGTTAGGCAATAGTGATATGCCTTTTATTGGTTGGATTCTGGTAAACACCTGACAATGAACGATCCTTTACCCGAATAGACATGTATCATGCACCACATAGTCTAACCACAAACATGTAGCTGTGAGCCTCAAATGGAAATACAAAGTTCTCATAAGATTCAAACTAGTCCTTAATTTAAATAAATAAGTATGTAAAGTTTAAGTGACTATAGTGGCTTCATGTCACTATGTATATAATGCAGAAATTGTGGGAATACATAGAAATCTATTCAAATGTAAAGCAATAAAGCACTTTCACATTATCTTGTATTTATAATACCTACTATTCATAAAAACTTATATTCCTTCAACAGTTATTTTTCTAAGAATGGCCTTTTCTATTTACCCCAGGATAATATGTAAAGTGATTGTCATAACCAAATATTTTATTTTTATATAGGTATTTTAGTCATGATTTATATATAAAACATGATAGGAAATGAAGTTCTAATCTCAATAGATGATAAAGACAAACAATTTTTACATTTCAGTTCTTTATACAAAAATATATTTCGAAAGGAAATATGCTTAACTGTGAGATTTTTAAATTTTAGATTTCATTTTGTGGCCCTGTCTATAAAGTTGACTGTCTTTTACCTGGGTTGTCTAGAAGATTTAAGCTTAAGGTTAGGATTCTAGAAAAGGGTTTAGAGAGAGATGAGGGTAGATTTAGGAACCCATTTTATGCTTAAACACGGCCATAAGTATTTTCAAGTTCATTCCAAAAAGCCCTTCACCAGCGCTTTATTCCTTCCTTTGCCAAAACATCCCCACGTGCCCCCCCAAACCACCTCATTTTAGTAGGTTTTATTCATATCAGGTTTCTCTTGCAGAAGTTTACAAGGACAGAGTTAGTTTAGTTAATGTGGCCTTAGCCATACTAGAGTATTCACTTTAGAGAAGTGTCATAATTAATTTTCTGTAGCAAAAGTGTTAAGGGCTGGAATCCCCCCTCTGAGTTTCTTCCTAGAAATGGGATTCAGAAAGCACAGGGGACTCCATCCAGCCAGTCTGGGGACTCAGACAAATGTTTCCTGTCCTAGATATAGCTAGAGGTCTATTATGATAAACTCAATTGCCTGCTAGTGTGTTAATGGTAGACAATGCTGATTCACACATAAGGAGAACCATCTAGGTTTCAGAACTGAATGTTTTAGCTAACATTATTTTGAAGTGATTGGTGGTGGTACAAGTTAAAATTTTTAAATTTAAATTCTAAAATTCAGAGTGATTTTTAAAATAATAGCATACACATGGTATAAAAAAATTCAGATGACCATACAAGACAATAAAATCCAAATTTATCTGAGTTGGCAAATCCTCACCACCCTCCCACATAAAGTGGTAAATGTGAAGACAGGCATTTAATGTTATAGGCGTGATGATAATTATGTACTGAGCAGAAAAGTATCACCACCAGTTTTCCTTGAATGCCCCTCAGTACTTCTAAATTTATAGGACGGTAGACTGGTTTAGTTTAGCTCTCAAAAAGTGAAAATTTTCTTGATTTTTCTTATTGAGTAAAAAATAAATAAAAAGAGTGAGAGACTGAAAACTACAGCCCACCTAAGTTTAATCATTAATAGTGAGCCCTTCTGTGAACTTAGTTCCTGATTTTGGAGTTTGGAATCTGACCTTTCCCCCAAAGATAACCATTATTGTTGCAGGTTCTGAGGAGGGTCACTCCTTCGCTGCCATTGGAAGAGTCCACTTCTCAGTGACTCCTAGCTGGGAACTGGATGCATTAGAGGGTAGCTAGTCAATATGATTCTTCTTGCCGTGCTTTTCCTCTGCTTCATTTCCTCATATTCAGCTTCTGTTAAAGGTAAGTTTTTGTTGCTTTCTGCTAAACTTTAATTTTAATCGTTGAGGGAGAAAAGTGTGTGTGTGTGCGTGTGTGTGTAGTGAAAGAATTCCAAATTAAGCGATCTTCAAAGCCATGTAACTTTGGAATGTTGGTGAAGGCATGACTGGGTTGGAATGAAAAGCAAATTCAAATTCCTACATAAAGAAAACAGAGGTTCCTTTTAGTTTCAGTCCCTCAGACTAGCATGCTTCTTGCTTCATTCTCTCATTCATGGTTTATTTTTAAAAGGGAGAAAAAAAGACACCAACTATTGTTACCTGCTGCTGTTGGTCACTCAATGAATGCAGCTCCTTCATTTGAATTGTAAAAGTAGATTTTAAAAAAAAAGTTCTTAAATTTCCTTCTAGTTGCCTAGCAATGTGATATCAAGAAGAATTAGACCCAATGAAAAAGGCATTTGACTTGCCAAAGGATTATGAATGAAATGGTAAAGGCTGTATTTAATTCCATTACCATTCAGAAGTGATAGGACTATCAGAGTTGGTGAATTACAGAAAATAAAACTACATGACGTAGATTTAAGAAGTAACACTTATCTTTGGAAAAATAGCATTGCTCATTATCGTTTCTATTTTAAGATAAAATTGATTAAAAAACACATGAATTGATAACTTTCAGAGCAAACATTTTGAGTAATGACTTTAAAAAGCTGTATGAAATGTATTAATACGGAATCTTGTTTTAAATCAGCTAGTTTATGCACGCCTTGAATTTCTCAATGTTGCACCTGTAGAATCATCACTTTTTAGAATCTCTTAAGAGGACTCACTGTCAAAGCCAGTTGGCCTAAGAAAAGACTTAGCATGATAGGGTCCAATTTTAATAACTGTGTACTCTTAGTAAGTGATAAAAAGTAATTCACCTGTAAACTTTTAAAAGCCTTTTGAGATAACTATGGCTTTTTTTCATAAGGTAAAGTTTGTCTCAAGATTTTTTTGCACAGAAAATTTCCACATGAGGAAAAGAGACAATCTTTGCTATTGGAGCAATAAAAGGGTGGGGGGGGGTTAAATTATTTCACCTAAGCAAATCACACTTTAGGTTCTTGAACTAAAGATAATATATATATTTTTACCAGATTCTAAAATGTTCAGTATTTAAAGATATAGTCCTTACTTGGATGAAAAGAAATTTTAATGAGAAAAAAGTAAAGGTTTGTAAATTATATCTGACAGAGAATTGCTATATAGAGAGCTTACATTTTATTATCTGTCAAATAAACTGTTGAATATTGGAAATATGAATGATTCGTACACCATGAGATCAAACCAATACCATGATTATTTTGAGAAAAATAATTGAGGTATAGTAGTTATTGTGGGCTTCTCCTTTTTCCCCCCGTCCTACAAATGAGAACATTGGATAACTTGATGTTTTCAAATACATGCGTTTTTAAAGATTTAAACACACACACACACACACACACACAGAGCAATGACATACAGGGAAATATGACTTAGAACATTAACAGATAGCTACAGTTTTTTGTGTGTAACTTCAGTGGCAAATCCAGAATTTTAGAACCTGAAGCTTATGCAATTTAGGCTCCATCTTTGAGAAAAAAATATCTACTTTTTTACAAAAATATCCTACTTTTGCAAATGTTACTGAAAAAAAGATATGGCATGTGTACACAACGCTAGGGTCCCCTTCCAAGATCTTGGAAGAAGGCTGGGTAAGTGAGGGCTCCAATGCTTAAGCACTATTAGCATCATGATATAAGCTGCTTATGCCAAATACCATGAATAAAAAGTACAGGACTTGACAGCTCTCTCTTACCCAGATGGGATAATTTTTTGTATTATAGTACCATGGTTTAATTATAGATTCCTTGCCCTTTGCAATGATTGACATTTAATAAGCGAACTACATGTGAAGAGTTTACTTTAAAATCAGGCCATTATAAATTTTGGGATGTTATGCATCACTTCAAAACTCATCTCAAATTTAGTTCTCAATGCAACTGTTTAGCAAATCCCCAGATCTGGGTGGATGTTGAGAGAGGTTGGACCATAAAGAGGATGGAGGAGGGGTTTAGAATTAGAATGGAAAAGGGTCTGTTTAGAAGAGATATGCTGATATGCTGACTGAATGTTTGGAAGACTCAGGTTTTCCCTACTTTTTCTGAATCACATTTTGTAATGGTGGGTCCATTCTCAGTGCCTTCTTTGGGTTTTCTTTATAGAGCTTTTCCTTTTGAAACCTGCCCATACACTTTCTATTTATTCTTATTACCTGAACTGTTCCTTCACTCCCAGTCTTTCTCTCAGTCCCTGGCCCTACCATGCTTTTCAGTTCATTCACAATAATCATCTTCCATATTTTCTCCCTTATCCTTCATCCTACTCGTTTACTTCCGGCCTTCTAGTCTTCTGTTGGATTCGTAAATCCCATTACCTATCTTCCTTGTCACCAACGTAGGTCTCTTCAAGCCTCACCTTTATTAACTTGTCTCTATTTTGTCTTTTTGCTTAAGTCAATGAACTATTATATTGATCTAAGTTTAATTAAAGAATATTTGAAGATATTTCTTAAAAAGTTCAAAATCAAGAGTTTTGTTCCTTTTACATGACTAAAAGTTTCACTTGAAGGGGCACCTTGAAGAGGTACTGATTCCTTTTGGGGCTAAAATTGATTTCTCGTTCAATCTACCATCAGTTCCAACTGCCATTCTGCATACTCTACAGAGCAACACCTTAAGACAGAAATTTAGTCACCAGTATAAATGGGACATGCCCCCACTGCCCAGTATTGCCAGATCTCTGAATAACAGAAACAGAAATATCAATAATTATCTAAGAGGAAAGGATAAAAGGGACAACACTTCAGCACCGTCAGCACTTATTTAAACCATTTTAGGCTTTATCTCCTGTTGAAAGAGGTAGGAAAAAGTTCTAGGAGAACAAAGCCCAGTCTTTCCTGTGCTTTATCACTTCCAAATCATAGTCAGGAACTGATATATATTGTCGCTTTTCACATTCTTTTGACCAGTCAAGTAAAAGAAAAGAAAAAAAAAAAAGAACAACATGATAGTTTGGAAAGCTTTGGAATTAAAGAGAGGCTACTTTACTGCAAAGTTTTCATAGCTGCTTTAATCAGAAGACACCTTCAGGTAGTCCACAAAACTTGAATTTTAGCATATTCCAACGTCAAATCCTGCATCATATCTGCTATGTTGGATTATATGTGGAGTCAGCTTTTTTCAGCTGCCATATACTGCTTATCTTTCAGACTTGCTGTGAGGATTAGATAAGACAACATGCATTTCCTTTTTGCCCTATGTGGAATTTGATAGGTGTCATAAAAAGAAGGCCTCTTTGACCAAAATATCTTCCTGGTCAGAAAGCCAGTGTTTGACCCTGCAGCAGTGTCCCCAGTTAACATGCAGAAGAGGTGGAGATCAGGGAGGCTAGAGGGAGTCCCAGGCTTCACCTCCTGCAAGGTTTCTCCTGACTCTGTCTGCCTTCTGTATCTCATACCTGAGGTTCTGCCTGACTTGGTGTTCGGACACAGCCTGTTTTTGTGTACACACTTGGAGACCCCCTCCTACACTTCCTTCTCCTGGCTTTTCTTGATTCCTATTAAACGCCCTATTCCCTTTCCTTGAAGGTTTGTCAGATCATGTATAACTTCACCACGCAAAACTCTCCAGTGGCTCCTCGTGTCACTCAACCAAATTCTAAATCTATGCAAATGTCCCCCCAGGTCTCCCAGCCACCCATGGGTACCTATTTGACCTCATCTCCTTCTGCTATGTCTTTCACTTAGCCAATCCCAGCCTCTTTGGCCTCCTTGCTGTTCCTCCATTACACCTGCATGAACTCTCCTCAGGGCCTTTGAACTTGTTACTCCCTCTGTGGAGGGGCGGGGGGTGGGTAGGATTGTGGGGAAGGAGGGAAGGGGGATGCTCTTTCCACAGATATCCATGTGGCTAGCCTAAAGTATTTGCCCAGAATATTACCTTCTCACAAAGCTCTCTCCCTTAACATCCCAGTTCCCTTTCCTGTTTCATTTTTCTTCATTAGCACTTCTAACATACTTTATAATTTGTTTATGTACTTGCTTTTTTAATTTTCCATCCCTTCCTCATTTAAAGGTAAACTCCACAAAGGTAGAAATTTTGTCTGCTTGTTAACTGGTATAGCCCCAGAGCCTAGAAAAGTGCCTACTACCCAGTAGGTGCTCAGTACATCCTTGTTGAATGAAAGAATGAATGAATGAATTCCTAGCTCACTCCCCAGGAATGGAAGAGTTCAACCTAAAGGTTTTATGTGTATAGTATAGGTAAGAGCATGGTCTCTAGATCCAGACAGGGTGTTAGAGGCTCTGCCACTGATTTCCTGGGTGATCTTGGGCAAATTGTATAATCTCTGTGTCCCTCGATTTCTTCATCTATAAAATCAGGCTAATAATAGTACCCACCCCATTAGGTTTCTGTGAAGATTTAATAAGTTAATGTGTATAAAACACTTAGAACAGTTTATTAGAGACAATGTATTTGACCTTTTTTTCATCTGGGCAGTAGGCGCCACAGTAGGTGATAGAGACAGTAAATAGTAAAGACTTTTCAGAGGTTTTCTAATTTCTGGCTTTCCAAGTCATTTCACTTCCTTTCTCAGCTGCCTCACTTCTGTCCTAGTCATCTCAACCTCCTTTCCTGTCCCTCTCCCATGTGCATATGTCCTGAGGGAAAAAAAAAGTATGGTTCCCTATATAGTTAACTAGGCAATGCTACCCTGTTAGCACTGAGGAAAAATGTATACTGAAGTTGTTTTTTTACTATCTTCTGTGAGCTATGGATAGAAAACATACAAAGACTTTGTATGACCATAAACTGCAAGTCATCTCTGGGAAAGACTTGATCCTACTCTTTTACATTTCTTTGGGTTAAGATAAACTGACTTGGAGAGTGTATGAACTCCTCCATATATCAATTTTTTTGGGTCATAATACTGACTTGTATACTATTTGACATTAAATTGTCCCTGCCAGATTAAAGCCTGTGCTAGGATTTTATGTAGGAAAACATCGTTTTATTCAGGAATAGCTAATTTAAATTTATATACATGTAGCCTTGAAATGTACATTCATACTAAAAGTTTACTAATTAAATTAATAGGATAAAGTACATTAGAGGGATATTTAAATACTCAAAATATCCAATGTAAGGGACTGCTTTCTAACTACTAAAATTACTTTGGCTTTGATCTCTTGTATTTAAATGATATGTTAATAACAAATGTTTTTTATTAAATTATAAAGCAATCTCTGGCTGCATCTCTACTTGAAATCATATTCATTATACCTCAGTAAAGCTGGGGTGGGGGGCAGGGAAGAAATCATATTCATATAATTTAAAGCAATACAATGATATTTCTTTAAAAAATATTCTATAGTTCAACCAGGGCAATATTTAGATAATCTGATTACTGATTAAGAATACAAACTAAGGTTTTCTGAAATGGAAGCTTATTTCTTTGTTGTGGTTTTTGTTGTTGTTCAAGCCAATAATTTCAGCAGATGGAGAAGTAGAACCATGTTTCACTTAGCAAAAATTTACTTCCATTAGCAAACATAAGCTCCCACTGTGTACCACTGTGCTAGATAGCACAGACCCTGGCCTAATGGGTGCTTTACAACTAAGACTTGACTCGTGTCACTATCTTTATGCAGGTCACACAACTGGTCTCTCATTAAATAATGACCGACTATACAAACTCACGTACTCCACTGAAGTTTTTCTTGATCGGGGCAAAGGAAACCTCCAAGACAGCGTGGGCTACCGAATTTCATCCAATGTGGATGTTATCTTACTGTGGAGGAGTCCTGATGGTGATGACGACCAACTGATCCAAATTATGGTGGGCATTTTCTACCAGAGAGATGCAAAGATTAGATGTCAGCAGTCTTTGAGAAGTGTACCATTCAACAGCACTTGTCTGTACTCTTGGTCATATAGTCATTGAATTTTTTGTCCATCACTAAAATAAGTAGAGATACAGTTTTGAAGTTTTTGCTAACCAAAAGTGATCTGATCTTTCCAAATTGTTGAAGCAGGCAAATGAAGGTGTATACAAGTGAGTAACTGAAGTATGATGTCCAGTTCTATATGTCATACTAATAGGCACATTAAACTAGAATCCATTTGAAGTGTTCTGAAACTAAGGAGTCTAGAATCCATGTTATGTGTAAAGCAATCGAGACCACTCTAACTGAAGGAGATAAATTGTGACCTTCCAATTTTTCTGAGTTCCTTGATCCAACAGGTAAAATTACCAATGAGGGAGTAAACCTATTCTGCATTCTTCTTGAGGACAGAACGAGGTGCTCCCCTGAATGGCAGTGTTTGGTCAGTTATGATCCTTTAGATTTAATTGTTGACAAAGAGATTCAAATTATATGGCCTCGGGCTTCCCTGGTGGCGCAGTGGTTGAGAGTCCGCCTGCCGATGCACGGGACATGGGTTCGTGCCCCGGTCCGGGAAGATCTCACATGCCACGGAGCGAGCCATGGCCGCTGAGCCCGTGCGCCCGGAGCCTGTGCTCCGCAGTGGGAGAGGCCACAGCAGTAAGAGGCCCACGTACTGCAAAAAAAAAAAAAATTATATGGCCTCTGGGGCCTGTTCCTGTTTCAATATATGGTGAGTCCACATTTGCTTTTCAAGGACCTAAAGGCAATAGTTTCTCTAGTATAGTCAGTTCTCCTTCTACAAGTCAGTGTGAAACAGGTACACAGGACCAAGATTTGCTTCATTGTCACTGATAAGTAGTTACTGATATACTTTATAATGAGGTGTTACTGCAATACATTTATCAAGTGATCTTTGCTTCTTTGGTTGTCTCTAATAGCTGTGTGTGTTTTCCAAGTTGGATCAAAATTTTATCGTCCACCTCACTAAGCCATTTCTCAATAGAACAGTATTTTGCAGAAAACATTCTGTACCTCTTTGTTCAGTAATCAGACTGTTCATTTTAATTTTGTATGTACAAATAAAGTACAGTGGGGCAGGGCTCCTTTCAAACAAATGGTACAGAAAGTGAAGAGAGCAGGCAGACAGCAGCAGTTCAAAATAAATGAAGAGAGTGACAATGACATAAAAGAGCTATCTTCTAGCCACAATTATTGTAGACTTGAAGTCACAGATTTCTTTTTTTTTTAATTTCTAAAAACTTTTATTGGAGTATAGTTGATTTACAATGTTGTATTAGTTTCAGGTGTACAGCAAAGTGAATCAGTTATACATATACATATATCCACTCTTTTAAAAAAATTTTTTTCCCATATAGGCCATTACAGAGTATTAGGTAGAGTTGAAGTCACAGATTTCCTTGATGTCAGTATTTTTACCTAATTCAAAAATCTAATTTTTAATACCTTCTCCATTCTTTTAAAGTTGATAATTAGGTCCTATGAATCATGAATTGAGAATGACAGAAGAAATTATGGCCAACCCTGTTTATTGCTTTACCATTTTATTTTCTAGGAGACTCTGATGGAAACAGACATAGGAAGTTTTTCTAATAGGTTTCTTTCCATGATTCCAGATAAAAGATGTAAACGTCGAAAATGTGAATCAACAGAGAGGAGAGAAGAGCATTTTCAAGGGAAAAAAGCCATCCCAAATCATAAGAAAGGAAAACTTGGAAGCTCTACAAAGACCTGTGCTCCTTCATCTAGTCCATGGAAAGGTAAAAGTGATTCTTGGAGTTTCACATTGTTTTTTCCAACTTCATATTTTTCTCTCCTTCAGTAGATATTATTTTAGGTGATCATGGTGTTGCTACTTTTATGGAAAATGGAATTTTTCAAGAACTAATAAACAGAAGTTGCAAATTAAATGTTTCAGAAGTAAATCAAGGCATTGGATTCACTTATATTTCCTAGCCATTTATGTTCCCTATTTTTATGAAAAATCTTTATATAGGAAGCATATGTTTATTGGTAAGAGGCATAATTAAAAGGTACATTCCTTATTAAATTAGGAAGAATTCAAAAGATATTGTAACACAATAGGTCATCAGAGATGATTGGATAAATTCAGGAAAGTAGAAAATTATGAGAATGAAATGATCTAACTTAGATAAGTGATATTAACTTGTCATAAGAAATCAATAAGTGGATTAAGTACAAAATTGAAGCTTTTGAAGGGGTATGGCATTACTAAGATAGAGTTGATTCTTTAGAAAAGCATTTAGATTATTTTATAGCTACGACTGAAAAGCATTTTATATGTTAAAGTAATGAATGAACGCTATAATATACATTGGAAATTTGCTCTGAAAATTCTGTAACTGTGCATTTCTTACGGTTTGAGTCTAGTCTATTAAAATGGTCTTACTATGTTTGGAATTGAAAAGAAACTTTGATCTGTGAATGATCAAGTATTACATATGTGGGTTTATGAAAAGTACAGATGTTATACTGACATGTATAAAAACATATTAGTATAAGATGAAAGCTTACTTTTAGGAACTAAAGTAGAAAAACAGAAAGGGATCATTATAGTTAAAACTACAAATCTCTAAAATTTCTCTAGATCCAAAATTTCTAGATTCAAACTAAAAGTGAAAACAAATACTTTAAAATATAAATTTCAGACATGAAATATTTTGCTATGCATGATGCTCATTTTTAATAAAGTACTAAAAAGGGACTCACAAGAAGGATTATTATATCATCACTCTCCTGTAACCAAACATGAATCACCATTTCAAGAATCCTTCTCTTCCTTCTCCACTTGTGAAAATACTTACCATGCTTCAGGCTTTGCTTGCAGACCCTTTCTTTTACAAAGTTCCCACCCTTCTAGCCAGCTGGAAATAACCAACCCTCTTCAGAACCCTCTTAGCACTTTATAGCTCACTCATGCCCCTCATTACTTTCCTTTTGGTCATTTGTGTTCATTGCTAGATTATGGGTCTTGGTGGAGAAAATTGCTGTTCCTCTTGATATTCCAGCCCTTCTACTCCCTTCCTCCCCAAAGCACCCAGAACCAAGCCTTGCACTGACCAACTTGGTGTTCTGAAAGCCTTTCCCAAACCCCATACTCCCCTGAGCTTATTTCTATCCAAGCATTTATCACAGTGTATTGTAATTCTCTCTTTACTTGTCTGCCATCCACATTCAGAGTAAGCTTCTCCTGGGTGGCAGTTGTGTCTTTATCTTGTATATTCAGCACCTTGTTCATAGTGGGAACTCAATAAATGTTCGTAAATTAAAGGAATGAACAAATAAGGTTATATGGGGCTAAAATGAGTCAGACTTTGAGGAAGTCTGTGCCTATTGTTTGCTTAATAAAAGCTAAAACATACTTAGTGCTTAATGCCTGCACTGACTGAAGGCATTACATGAATTCTCTCTTTTTCCTCATGACAGCCCTAGGAAGCAGGTGCTACTTTTTGGTCCTCTTGTAATAGATGAGGAAACCAAAGTTAAGAGAAGTAAAGAAACTTGCCTAAGGTCACACAACTGGCAAGTGGTGGAGCTGGGATTTAAAACAGGTTTCTGTGCTGGAAACCTCTATATTTTACTGTCTTTTCGAGCTGGAATGTACTTGGGGAAAAAAAAATGTCTGGCTGCCTTGTAGTCTTCTTTTTATTCTTCACTGTATCTATTAACTCACTTGATTTTCATATGGCACAACTATATTAACAACATGAAATACTGTTATTTTCATCTCTGGCCTTCCAATGTGGCAAGATGCTTGATTTATAAACTATTAATTGCATTTATAATCTTAACGACAAACCAATTATTTTATAGCCCCTTGGGTAGCGGTTGAGTACAAAGTCTTTTGTTACACATACAAAAGCACTCAGTGCCCTCCCTGTTCAAAGGCTGGGATGGAGCTGCCACATCATTATTTCAGTGACTCCAACATGCCATTTCTACAGGAGCTATTACTTGTGATGATTTACTGTAGCTACAGGTCAAAGTACATTGTGATATCTTTCAATTACACAATAAAGTACTTGTTGGAAAAAACATGACCCTGGAGACTACGAAGCCACCTGGACTCTTTTAGCCACATCACTGTCAGAAAGATCATTATTTAAACTATCACTTCATTTTACTATGAGAGAAATTATGAAAGGGAAGACTGTACTGCTGTTTTCTCAAAGAGTATTTTCTATCCCAGGCTCAATTTAAGAAATTTCTGTGATTTCAAGGATACTCATCAGCATGTATTTTTGTCCTCCCAGAGCCCCCTGTTTTAAGCTCCCACATTTACATTGTAAAAGATATCTCATGGAAATACTTACATGCATATTTATTGCACATATTTTTTTTCCATGCCTACTTATCTCCCCTACTTAAGTGTTTGGGTATGACTCTAATTTTATCTACAAATCATAGATGAAGTTGGAAATATGACAGTTTTCTGGTTAAGACTGACATGCAAAAGATGCCTCAAGTTACAGTGTTGAATGCTAATCCAATTAACTAGAATATTACCAGACTTCTATTTCTGGTTTTTGCTCAGTATTGATTACATTAATCATGTGGCTGCCTAGTCTGTCCCTTACTTTGTGTTGTTCCTAGACATTGATTTGCTCTCTGAATCTGGCAGTGTGGCTCCTGTACACACACGGAACCTCCAAAAGATATGTGCCACCTTGAAAACCTTCTAATTCTTTATATATTTCTTCACTTGTCTGTTTTCCAATGTACCATTTCTTAGCTATGCTCTGTCTTAGATACATATGAAAGAGACATAGCTTCTGCTAAGTAGACCAGATAAAATGACTAATCTCTGTTTGCTGAGATCCTTTTTGTTTATTTTTGCTCTTTGACCAGTTAATGAAAATTCGCTTTCTCTTATTCTTAACGAATGTGTAAATTAAGGGAATGTATAGAAGTAATTTTTTCCTAAGGAAAAGAAATGTATAATCCCTACTGATTCCAAGGGGAGATTGGCCCTCAAAATTATCCCAGAAGAGGCACTGAGTCTCCTTTCCCACAACCCACCCTTCTCCCTCTATGTTTAGTTTCCTTGGGTTCAACTCTTAGTTTGTGACTAGTCTACAATGCTGCCGGTCTCTGGCAGTTTGGGAGACTGTGAATTTAGATAAGAGTCCTGTGCTGTTGGATGTTCAGAGCTCATTTCAGAACTGAATGAAGTAATCAGCTTTATGGCCTGAATATAATAAAACTTACTTAGTTCCTGTTGTGAAATAATGAATTTAAGATTATTGTTGTGTCAGCCGTGTGGATTAAACTTCCAAGTTCTGATATTTTATTATTATTTTCTGAATTATCAAAACCCTACTCGATTCTAACAGTTTTGACATTTAGCTAATATGGATACCAGTGCTGTCTTCACTTTGGATCTCATTGCTCTGCACTAAAGGAAGAGAATTTAGGCCCCAAATGTAGCAGGCAGACAAAGGAAAAAGAGACTTGTCCACTTTTCTAGTTCTAGGGAAACAATAAAAGCTAATAGAAGGAATGAAAAAAATTTTTTTCTGTCTCACAGTTTATGTTGCTCAGCCTTCCAGGAAAAAATTCAGCATACCATTTTCTTAGGTATCTAGCAGTCAAGATCAAAAGAAGTAGGAGTAACAGGAGAGCATTTAACCTTATGCATAGTCTAAAGATTAAATTTGAGACCTGGGTTTCCTGAAATTTTAGGTGAAACTTTATAAATAGTTCAGGCATATTTTGTAGCTTGGAAGCAAAGTGAGGATACTGATGATAGTACAAGCATTTTTCCCACTTAATGGCTCCTCTCACTTTCTGAAGTATTTAAGGCTCAGACCAAAAAAGTCACAGGCCTTAGGCATGTGTGTATTGCTACCAGTAAGCCCTTCTGAGTGTGTATGGGCTCAAGCGATCCAGTTGTAAAGCTCTACTAGTCCTGATATTTGCAGATTCCATACTCCCAAATATTTGAAAAGAAATTTACACTATAATTCCTAAAAGGAAAGAAGACCTAGTTTACAAAATAGAACATCAGAAACTCAGCCTTGGTTCTGAGAAATTGCCAGTGATTTGTTTGAGAATATGATGCCATGGATTTTCAGACACTGAGATCACTATTCCAGTTCCTTTTTAAGCTGGACAAACACAATTCCAACATTTATAGGTTCATCCACTGTAATGACTAAAATTGTTTGCCAGATAAAGTACCTAATAAATCTATCACTAGGCAGAGTATATGTAGAAAATAAAAATAGAAAACTTGAGGCACTTGTTAGGATAATTCAGGCAAAGTATTTTCTTCTTCTAAGGGATGAGGGAGTTTTCATGTACACTAAATTGTTCAGATTGGTATTAATTGAATTTATTGCATAATGACTGAGCTTTCAGTTTTACTTGAGAAGTCATGGTTCGTTTTAAAGAGAAATAGGAAGGCATTCAGGATATTTCTGGTAGAAATGCCAGCTATAATTATCATAGACCTTGGGAATTTTTACAGGGAAGCTATGTCCAACCTCTCCATTTCTAAATCATGTGACATGTTTGGAGTCAAAACAGAGTAAAAAATGACAGCCTACTTTCCAGAAAATGCTTTGTATTTTTATCCTTGTTTCCTAAACATGAGCTAAATGTTCAAAATGGTATGAGACATCGTTATTACCTCTGTGCCTATAAATCTCAAGGATGAAACAAAGCTAAGATAAGCCATTTACTAGTGCAGCCAAATCACACTCACCTTCCTCATTCCAACCTCTTTTTCCCACCTTCTGAAGAGAAACTCAAAGCAGCGCGTGGGGCAGGCCATGCAGTGTTAGCACCCTAAACCTCAAGTCTTCCAACCTTGTATGTCTCCTTATACCCAAGGCCAACATGAATGCTATGGAGGGCAGAACATCAATCCTGTGGAATTTTTTTTTTTTTTTTTTTTTTTTTTGCGGTACGCGGGCCTCTCACTGCTGTGGCCTCTCCCATTGCGGAGCACAGGCTCCGGACGCGCAGGCTCAGCAGCCATGGCTCACGGGCCCAGCCGCTCCACAGCATGTGGGATCTTCCCGGACTGGGGCACGAACCTGCGTCGCCTGCATCGGCAGGCGGACTCTCAACCACTGCGCCACCAGGGAAGCCCAATCCTGTGGAATTTTGACCATGGGCATTTTGGCCACGTGTGGGCCCGTATCATAGCCCTTAGAGGCTGTGCTGCCTCAGGAGTCTCAAGCATGGGGATTGCCATTCTCTTCCAAGAATCTATTTCTTTGATGTTATTTTAAACCTTGGTTAGTTTTTGTTGCAAGCAGAATCACAGGTAGAGAATACATTGACATGTTTGAAGAGAATGTTCCTGATTTCTCTTCCTTGGGCAATCCTTGTTTTCACAGAAATCCCACCCCGTGTCGGTGCTCTCTTTCCTTCCCTATGTTACGCTCATCATATTTAGAGCCTTCATTAAAAGTCTCCTGAAATGTCGTATTTGGACAGTCTAGCTTCTTAGAAATGTAAATAGCTTCTTTTCACAAAAAAAAAGAAGTCCCAGCTTTGGACTAACAGATCTCTTTCTCCCAGAATTGATAGGGGGTGAGAATCTAACCTTCCCTGCCATTTATTTAACCAAATCTGGTAAATGATGCATTTTTGCTCTATTTATGTTTGTCCTTTTTTTTTGCCTAGGTCAAAGAGTTCTACTCCTATCAAAATGAACCAATAGCCATAGAAAATCTCAAGAGAGGCCTGGCTAGTCTATTTCAGATGCAGTTAAGCTCTGGAACTACCAATGAGGTACTTACTAATATTATTAAGGATCCAGAAACGTATTTGTCAATAAAGTTACCAAAATTCTTTATATGGGTTTCTATCTGCAGAAATTCAGTAAAAAAAAAAGTTACTGCTATGGTAATGCTTAGAAAAGATGACTTGGGTGGTTATCTCATTTACATACGAAACGAATTGCCGTTTACCCCAATTTGTATTTGAATACAAGGTAGAGGGAATTAGAATAAGTCATACTAAAGAGACCTATAGAATGACGGAATGATAGAGATGCAAAAAACCTTGGAGAATATTCCAGTGGTATCACCGTGCATCACTATCCCACGGGGAGCTTATTAAAAATATAGATTCCCTGGATTCACTGCAGAGATTCTGATTAAGTAGATTAGCATCTGTATTTTAACAGTTTCACAGCTAATGTAGATGCATTGTCAGTTGGAGGAACCACTGGTCTATACAAACCCTCTTCATTTTATAGATGAAGAAACCGAGGTTGAACTAGGGAAGTTGAGTGACTCCTTCAGTACCATACTTGGAGTCAAAAGCAAAGCTGAGTCCAAGTTTTCTTGTCTGAATTCAGCCAGTCCATCAGTGGGTGAGAAAATCTGATGGCAAGGCTGGGCCAAGGGAATGCTGGTTAGCTTTCTAGAATGAAGACTGGGGGTGGTGCTTGTAGAGGCCAGAGGGAAGACTCAGAGATGCTAAACTGAGTCTGTACTGAGATACATTTGCCTACATACAAACTGTTGATGTGACTTATAATGAGTTGAATTAATCCCACAGGTTTTTAAGGATTTCGAATCATACTCAGCTCATCAAAGCATGTGAGCGCACGCCTGCGCACATGCACACATACACACAGCCTACATGCAGCATTAAAAGTCAATTCCCCTTGCCACACAATTACCCACTTACGAGAGGTTTTGATTATGACCAGGCCATTTGTCCAGTTCCTATTAGACATTAGAGAGAAGTAGGAAATCCTTTATTATTCCTGGGGCAATATGAAGGCACTCATAAGACTCAAACAAAGGGAATGGAAAAGAATCCACACGCTGCAGGAAACACTGAATTCTTCTGCCTTCCTAGCTTGTCAGCCTGGGCAGAAAGGCAGTCCCCCATGACATATTAGAACCCCAATTTTCAAGCCACTTCCCACTGGAATTCAAATGGTCCATGTGAGAATCCCAAACATTGTATTTTTGCTTTTCTTTTTAGGTAGATATCTCTGGAGATTGTAAAGTGACCTACCAGGCTCATCAAGATAAGGTGATCAAGATCAAGGCCTTGGATTCATGCAAATCAGAGAGTTCTGGATCTACAACCCTAAATCCGGTATGCTTGCTATCACTTTCTTTGAGGCAACCAAGTAATTACCTTTTGTAGAGATTATTTTAAAATAATAGGTGAATAAGGTAACAATATAATTTGGGAACATTTATAATTTTTAGTTTAGGGTATTAATTTTGTATAATATCAAATGAATAGGTTTATCTTAATATATTGTAGGTTTGGGTGACGGGGAAGTTCTTGTGAAGATGAAAAGATAATTCACTATTTGGCTTGATTCAAAGATAAAAAGCTAATTACTTGTTACAACCACATATATTTATTTATTTAGGTCTTGGGTGTCACTTCGAAAGGCACATCTGTCACTACCTATAAGATAGAAGACAGCTTTGTTGTAGCTGTGCTCGCAGAAGAGATACATGCTTTGAGGCTGAATTTTCTACAAACAATTGCAGGCAAAATATTATCAAAGTAAGATAATGTTAGAATTTAAGTTTTCTTTACTGTTCTTTGATATATTATTATACTTGGTTTAAAAAAATATATGTGTGTATATACACGCACATGTATATGCAGTGCTTCCTCATTTTGACTGAGTTCTTTTAAAACAGTGATTATGTCTGTTCATCTTTATTTTTCATATTATCTACAGTAATATATGGCATGTAATAAATACTTAATGTTTTTAAATAGAATTTCATTAAAAATAAATTGTTAATTGAATAGAATTTAAATTTTGAAAAGGTAAACTACTTGATTCATTCTCATTTATTTTCTAATTTCTCTGTCAAATGATTTTAATGTTAAGTGTTAAAAAATGGTGGCATTGGTGAGTTCTCGCCTCCAGATTATTTTTTGTTATTGTTGTTAATAAGCACAGAAAAGTTCCATACTAAAGTGATGTGACAGAATTTTTGATGTGATTTATAGTACTTACATATTCAAGCCTATTATTTCAATTGGAGAAAATTTCTCTGGTCAGAATAGTTCTCACAGGCTAAAGAACTAGAATTTCAAATCTAAGAGTATGTATTATTTTCAAATTTTAATTCAGAAGAACATCTCTAGCATTAAATGTTAGTTTTATCTTATGTCATTGTTTCTCAAATGTTTCTTCTGAAGTAGCCCTAATGTCAGAGGTACATGGTTGCAAAATCTTGGGAGAAATGCTTCAAACCATAAATGCTTGAAATTTTATTGAAGTCTCCTCTGGATTAGAACCTTGTGTTCTACTTTGTACTATATCCATATTGTTTTCATATATTTTCATATAAAATTAATATTTTTAATTACTTAGGTTTATCAGGTTTCCATTGCTCTATAACACACCACTCCAAACTCAGTGGTATAAAAAAACAACAATCGCTTTATTATTCTCACTCATAATCCTGGCACTTGCCTTGGTCCTGCTAGGCATGCCTCTCTTGGTGTCTGTTGTGCAGTTGCAGACAGTCACTGACCAGAGATGGTTCAAAGGCTGCTCCCTCACCTATCTGGTGTCTGGGCTGGGAGACTCAAACTACTGAGGCACCTTATGCATCTCTGTTTATTTCCACGTGGCCTCTCAACATGGCAGGTTTGGGTAGCCAGACTTCTTACATGGCAGCTCAGTTCTCTCGAGGTATGTGCTGCTAGCATGCCAGATGGAAGCTGAATTCCCTTTTATGACTTAGCCTTACAAGCCACATATTGAAACTTCTACTGTTCTCTGTGAGTCGGGGCCGTCACAGAGTCCTGCCCATGTTCAAGGAGAGGGCTGTAGATTCCACCTCTTAAAGGGAGAGAGGCAAGCTTCTGAAAGAGCATATCAGATAAAAATATTATTGAGGCCAGTTTTGGAAAACAAGATTTCCTAATTGTCTTAGTTAATAAGTGAAACGTGGTTGTACTGAAGACATCATTTTCAGAGAGCTGGGCTAAATCCAAAAGAGGTAACATCACATATCCAGGCAAATTTTCTTTCCTATAGTCTCTTGTCATAGTATTTTTACACTCCAGACTTAAATTTTCGAATCTTTGAGTAAAATTGTTGCTCCAGAAAAATTTCATAATTGTCTTGAGGTTTCTGTTACTGCTGGAGATATCACTGTTTGAAAGACATGGCCTTACAGAATTTGAATAAATTAGTATCTTGTTTGCCAAAAGAATGACAATTAGTAGCTTGTTCACTCAAAAGAATGCTGCTAATGTGACATTTCTCTTCCTTGGTTATGCAGGCAGAAATTAGAGCTGAAGACAACAGAAGCAGGCCCAAGACTGATGGCTGGGAAGCAGGTTGCTGCCATCATTAAAGCAATTGATTCGAAATACACGGCCATTCCCATTGTGGGCCAGGTCTTTGAGAGCGAGTGCAAAGGATGCCCTTCTGTAAGTGTGAGCAGCTGCGTTGTGTGGCCAAATCATGGAATAATCATGGCTTAAAGTTCTGTTTTCCTTTTGTCTCCAATGGAAGCTTCAGTTAATTTGTAAAGAAAGTTTACAAAGAACTACCAGCCACCACTGAGTTATAATGGCAGTAGCCTAATAATATGCACCCAAGGTGATGCATAATACAACAATAATTAACCAATGATTACCATCCACTCATTTCAAATAAAAAATGTTATGACTTAAGGAGAGCTTCCTCAGAGCAGCACTTAGAATGCAGTGGGAATAAGGACCTCATGAAGTTAAGGGGAAGCATGGCATCAAGAGCACAGACAGCGGTCTGAATCCTGAAAGTTCTGCCATTTGGTAGTAATATGTCCACAGGTGAAACGTTTTACTGACCTCAGTGTTCTGAGGATCGCTGTGAGGACTAAAAAAGGATACCAAACTCTTTGCCTAAATTGGGAACACTGATTTACCATGCCCCAACCTCCCCTACAGTTACAGCCAGAAATGAGATAGCACATCCCCAAGGCAAAGTGTAGATCATCTCGTAACATTTGTAATCCAGCAAAGAGAAATTTCATTTATTGCATGAATCATTCGTGATGTATGGCCACAGATATGACTCTGGGTTCCAGCATTTCCTAATACTTCACGTCTTGTCAGGAGAGCAAACCCTTGGCTTCAGGCTCTGTTTGTATCTACCAGAAGATGCTCTACCCTTGGCTATTATTAGTGTTGAGAAAAGTAGACACATCAAGCACTAATACCATAATTTGCTTAAAGTGTGAGGCACTAATTCCTTGCTAGTTTCTCAAATATACCAAAATTGAATTAAGGGAAAAACAAAATGAGACAAAAAAAGTAATTGTTCTCACACTTGGTTTTTTCTTTTGTTTTTCTTCCATAAATCATCTCATGTTCTGGTGTAATTTTCTAATGTCATATGAGATGGAAATTATTTAGAAAGTTGACTAATGAAACTAATCATCTTTTCTTACGCTATTAATTTCTCCCCCCACAGTTATCTGACATTATGAGCCATCTAAGATTTTTCATAACTATTTCTTCATTATTATGGGAAAGGTTTATGTCTTTGAGGAATTTGTTTTCCAACTTCAGTATAATGTCACCAGTGCAACCCTTTAAAGAAAAAAACAAATCTGACTTCACATTGATATGCTCTCTGCCCTCAGAAATGACCCAGTAAATCTTTAGCTAAGTACAACTGGAATTTTGTTTTGGAATATCCTCTTAAGATTAGGTAACCAAAAGGGACTTGAAAAAAGAGAAAAATGTATATCTGTTGCTTATTGGAAGGAATGAGTAATTTAAAAACTGGCAGCATGGACATTATTCAGAGTTAGAGGTCACTGATGAGATTTAATACATTCTTTTACAACTGGGGAAAAGTGGTAAACTACGAAAAATAAGTTTTTAGCTTATTTCTAAGCCAAAGGATGTCATTAATTAGAACTATTTACTATTTTTAAAACCACAGTAGCATAATGATGGTGTATGTGAGAATTACCTTTATCTAAATAATACTCTACTTAACACGGATATATGAAATGAACAGTTCAGACCCCAGCAACATGTTTTACTATTGTTTGCAAACTATTTACTATTGTTTGCATCTCATACAGCAGTAAAATAAAGAGAATAGGGAGCTCAAATTATTACAGAAACTGGTTTTCAGTAAGGTTCCACTGCATAAGAAACCTGATACAATTCTTCAGCAGTTCTGATTTTTTTCCCCTCCAGAATATCCTGTTGTTAATGAAATTTTGGCATCATTTCACTATGGTGGTCAAAGTCTGGCCTCAGATAGAATTCCCTTGTTGTAACCATGGAATGACCCATATGCCCAGAAGCTTGAGGTCCTTTGAGCTAAGTGCTAATAGACAAAGACAGTCCTCCTACAGGGGAATTGTACACAGAGTCAGCAGGCCTCTGGGTTAGCCTCTGAGAGCCACAGGAGTGTGGTATGGACAGGGGGCGATCAGATATATTGAGGTAAGACACAAAAAGCTTCTTTGGCTTGTCAGATACAAAGGAAAGTTTATGTCTGGAAAGAACATCCTTTGTAAGTGTGGATGTTCAGAATTATGAATGTGGTATGGGCCTGCGGCCATGTTTTACAGCTCTCGGAGCACTGGCAGTCCATCAGAAAACACCTGCAGCCTGACAACCTCTCCAAGGCTGAGGCTGTCAGAAGCTTCCTGACCTTTATTAAGCACCTCAGGACTGCAAAGAAAGAAGAGATCCTCCAAATCCTAAAGGCTGAAAACAAGGAAGTACTGTAAGTGCCCTGAACATTGTGTGGGGTTGTCTGTGGGAAAGCATTACTGGGTTATTGTTTATTAAGCAAGTAAGATCTCTTTTTAACCAACTGCCTCACCTTCCAATCAATTGTTTTGTTGTTTTGTGTTTTCATTGAACAGTTATACCTCAGTGGAGTAATGCAGTGGTTAATTGACCAGACATGCAATAACAAGTTTTCAGTAGTGACTCAGAGTGAACATTGTTTTTTGAGTATTCATGAGTTTACATCAGGTCTGGATTGGTACATAGATGGGGGGGGGGGGCAGGGCTTCATTGTGACACCACGGTGCATGTGCTGCCTCACTGTTGTGAAATTGTGTTCCCTAGCTATTCATTTACACTCGAAAAGATTTCAGAGTTGATTATAAAAACAAAAAACGAATATGATTTTTTCAGTTGAAAATGTGCTTTCATTTTTATGTGATCATCCCCATTGAAGCCGTGTTTTAAAAAGAAAATTGAGTACTGAGGTAAACAGCCAAAAGAATCCAGAGAAAAGAAATATGTACATTATTTGAATATTTGATGAGAGAATGCTTTATTTGACATGCATTGTAAAGAGAGTTGACTTAATTACCAAATTTACTTTGTAAATACAAATACACTTTCTAAGTAAAAGTGTTTTGGTCTTGTAATATAAAATTTGTCTGTAACTACAAATTCAACCATATGACACTAATTATCTTAACTGATGATATAGAACATGGCTCAATTAATTTGACAAACAGTGGAAACTAGCCATTAAGATAATAAAAAGTAGAAAGTGGCCAAGTTACACATGCGCATGCACACACACACACACACACACACACACACAGAGCAGCAGTAGTCACTGAGTTCAAGGGACTCAATTACCCAAGAATAAGAGAATTTAGTTTTTTTTCTGAGAAGTCTGTTTATTCTAGATTGTATTTGTTATTTACTCATCTTGAGGACACTAAAAAAATTGATATGAATTCCATATGACAAACCAAAAGTTAGCTGGGTACTATCTTCAAAAATAAATATTTAAACCAGAAGTTAAATATATGCAAAATCATAAATTCTCAGACTCTGTCTTAATCATAGAACTTAGGAAAAATATATTTTAGAGTGACTTATCTTTTTATCAAAAACAAAAATATGACAAGAATAGTGCAAAAATTAGCTATTTAGAACAGAGATTACACTAAGCCTTAGCCTATTTGTATCCTAAAAATTTTAAGGTGGCAATAATTTGTATGATTGCGTGATGTAGTTTCTAAATCAGGTTATTTACGCAATATTGTACCATATCATAGGTAACACACACGTAACGTAGTACAGTAGAAAAGATACTAGGATGCGCTAATATCAGAAGACCTAGTTTTAAATTCTGACTTCCAACAACATACAACCTTTAAGTAGGTCATTTACATTTAGCTTCCCTGAGCCTCACTTTCAACATCTGTAAAATACAGAGAATAATTCCTTCTATTTATTGTAGGATAGTGAAAGTCAGGGTGGTGGAATGTAACATTTCCCGAAGTTTTTATTATGTGTATCTTATAACTTATACAATATTAACAAGTATGCCAAGAGGAAAGGCTTCTGTGAGCAACTGAGTTTGAAAAACACTGGGAGAAACCAAGTTAAACAGTTCTCTGCTACAGAAATATCCAGCATCTTTAATCTGATAATATTATGTATAAGTTTCCTTAAACATGTTCCAAACTTACACGACTTTGAAAATCCCTTTTCTTAAAGCATTTGGTAGGACTAGTATTGCATGAAAAACACTTTAGGGAACACTGTAATTAAAGACCGTGTACTCCAGTCAGAAAAACCTGAGTTCCAATCCTAGCTATATTTTTACCAGCTATGGGACTTTGAACAAATGACTGGATATCTCTGTTTCTTTATATATAAGGGAGAATATTAGCATTAAACTGATAGAGGTGTTCAGTGAGGTGATGGTATTAAAACCAGCATATATTTATTGAACATTTACAATGTGCCAAGCACTATTCTAAGTGTTTTACATAGATCATGTAATTTAATCCTCTCAACAATCCTAAAATAACTACTGTTTTTAGCCCCATGTTACGGATGAAGAAGTTAAAGCGAAAAGAGGTTGCACACCTAAAATTCCTAGTGCAATAATAGACACTTAATAAGTATTACCTCTCTCTCAGTTTGCTTCATTCACTAGGCTTTTTGTTAGGATCAAAATGGTATAGTGCAAGAATATCTTTTTTAAAAAGTATAACATATTAAATACATGTATGGTGTGAATGTGGAATAAAATATATATCAATACATACCTAATATGTTCATTAGTATGGCAACTAGTTTCAGAAATTTTACCATCCCAAGACTCAGCCAACAAAAGATTCTTGATGAGTAGAATATGTAACGAGCACTTTCCTGCAGAAGTTTTGCTCTGCTCACAACTAATCATTGTGGTTGAACTTGAACTATACCATGGTGCTTTTTATTTTTTAAAAAATGAGCAAAAACGTCTCTCTTGGATATAAATGAAAGTTTAAAGAATGTCCCACCTTTCCATTAAATAATACTGCCCTAGTTAAGTTATGTATTTGAGAAATGTATATATTTGCAAAGCTAATTAGAGAAAGAATTGATTTGGGGGACCATAGCTTTTATATATGACCCATACAGAAAAGTTTGAACCTAATTTATAATATTATTTATATGATTTTATTTATAAATCTCCAAATTATATTTGGCTTAGGCTAATACAGTAAAATTAATTTGTATGTTCTGATTATACATTGAGGAGAAAGAAGGGAGTTAAGGGAGAGATTTCAAATAAAAGGGGGAAGGGTCTTTGGTGAAAGTCATTCATTTTTCTTTTGTTTAAAGAAAAAAATTTTCACTTCTTTAGGAAATGTAAACCAATGGGGTCTATGAATGGTAGCGATTCAAAATAATTTCTTAAGCACCCTAAACATTGATATCCATGACCATGCCTTTTTTGTAGACCCCAGCTGGTGGATGCTGTCACCTCTGCTCAGACCCCAGACTCATTAGACGCCATTTTGGACTTTTTGGATTTCAAAAGTGACAGTAGCATTATCCTCCAGGAGAGGTTTCTCTATGCCTGTGGATTTGCCTCCCATCCTGATGAAGAACTCCTGAGAGCCCTCGTTGTAAGTCAAATGGAAACTGCAAAAATAAAGGCTCTGGGCTGCTCTTAGGAATCTAGGCAGTAATTAAATTTGCTAGCATCAGAATACAGGCTGAAATACAGCCTTCTGATTAGTCATATTCAAATTCCTTTGGACTATTTTCTTTCTGTTAATCATTAACTGTACAGTACATTATTTCACGTAGTGTCTTCTTTGTAATTCCTCTAAATAACTTAAACTATACTTTATGGAAATTTAAAGAGTGTGTTCACCTATCATATAATGTAATATAGGACAAAATTTCAGAGGGGAGAAGTTTTGATAATGCTTCAAAATTTGATTTTAAAAGATTTATTTTGACTTCAAAAATCTTCATGGTATTTGATGTACAGTACATTGTATAATGTATAATCTTATACATGTTATATATATATATAAGATATAATTCTTCTGATATTAAAAATTATATTGGAAGCAAAAGCTAGAGTTCTCTTGGATCCAAGGTTTAAAAACAAAAAGTGCACTTATTCACTTATGATTTAGGGGAATAGTTCATAATCTTTTTAGAAAATGGGTTTGTTTGAAAAATCTGATACCCATACATAAAATGACCCACACATAAAATTTTACAGATCAATTTTTGGATTCACTGACCCAATGAACCCAGTCCATAAACCTCTCAGGACTTCACAGACCCATGTTAAAAATACCTGAAAGAACTCTAAGACTTTTCAACCCAAAGCTAGATAGTGAATTTGTAAGTGTCCCCAAAGCAAAATTCAGAGTTTGCAACCTAGGAACATAAAAACAATTTCCTCAGACTTTGGCTACTTTGTTTCTTTACTTAAAATATCCCTTGGAAATGTTTAAATGTTTCGGTAACCTATTTTATCCTTGTTTGGCTAATAGAGTAAGTTCAAAGGTTCCTTTGCGAGCAATGACATCAGAGAATCCGTTATGATCATCATTGGGGCCCTTGTCAGGAAGCTGTGTCAGAATGAAGGCTGCAAACTCAAAGTAAGTGCAAATCCAATCTCATTTATCGTATCTATAGTTCCGGACCAATCTATTTAACATTTACCGTGCTGCCCACCATTGGGGCAGTAATCAAATTTGTATGGTTTTTATGA
Source organism: Orcinus orca (assembly GCF_937001465.1). Classification (NCBI taxonomy): domain Eukaryota; kingdom Metazoa; phylum Chordata; class Mammalia; order Artiodactyla; family Delphinidae; genus Orcinus; species Orcinus orca. The sequence goes on from NC_064562.1 coordinate 19,374,126, forward strand.
CATCAAAGGACTATGACTTCTTATATTTTTCAATTTCCATAATTATTTGAGTTGGCTGGTTTACTTCAGCAACCATATATCAAATATCTTGGCTAAACACAAAACTCACATATAAAAACATCCATTCAGTAGTATTTAATGAGTGTTTACTCTGTGCTAGGCATTATGCTAATGCCTTAATATAAAGATACATAAAACATTCTACCACCCTCAAAGAACTCCTAGTCTGTTTATCAAATGCAAACAGATAAATAATAATATTGAAATATAAAAAGAGCGCTCTGGGGCTTCCCTGGTGGTGCAGTGGTTAAGAATCTGCCTGCCAATGCAGGGGACATGGGTTCGAGCCCTGGTCAGGGAAGATCCCACATGCCCCAGAGCAACTAGGCCCATGCGCCACAACTACTGAGCCTGCGCTCTAGAGCCTGCAAGCCACAACTACTGAGCCCGTGTGCCACAACTACTGAGGCCCACGTGCCTAGAGCCTGTGCTCCGCAACAAGAGAAGCCACTGCAATGAGAAGCACTGCAACGAAGAGTAACCCCCACTAGCCGCAGCTAGAGAAAGCCTACACGCAGCAACAAACACCCAACACAGACAAAAATAAATTAAAAAAAAAAAAAGAGTGCTCTGCAAATACTACAGAAGATGCACCAAACTATTCTGCTTGGGAGTGCTGGGGAAGCTGTCACCAAAATGATAATATCAAATAGCTTAGCCTAGAAGAGGTTTTTAGGAGAAGAGATAGTTTTGTGGAATAAAGGACGTTCTAGGAGAGATACAATAATGTATAAAAAAGCCCAAACTCAAAATGAGCCTTGTATGCTTGAGAACAGTGAGAAATTCTGTGGGGCTAGAGCAAAAAATATGTATGTTTGTGGGGCAGATAGGTGGGAGTGTTGATGAAGGAAAGAAGGGAAGAGAGAAGAGAGGTAGGCTGGATCTCTATTAATGGCAAGCTAAGGAGTCTTGACTTCATTCTGTAGAGAAAAGGGAGAATAATGTGGTTTTTAGGTGGTGAATGACACACGCCGATTTTTTTAACCTAGGAAGAAGCAAAATGGTATATAGACTGGGTGTCAGCTGCATTAGGGCCAGTACGATCTGATCAGAAATGTTTGCAACAACCTGGGCACGAATTAATAAAGGTCTGAATTAACGTAGGTGCTGTACGGTGAGAGAAGGAGACAGATTCAAGAGCCCTTTCGGAGATAGAATCGATAGTATTTAGTGACTGATGGGATGTGGGGAATGAGAAAGAGGTGAGAATCCAGGTGACTGTTAAGCTTCCAGGTTAGGATACTAGATGCATGGTGATGTGAACCACTTAAGCAAAATTTATATAGAACCTGGTTTGGGGGTGGGAGGAGGGTAGAGCTATTAATTTGGCTATGTTTTGGCTATATTTGAATCCTTTGGGACACCAGGTTGAGTTGCCCAATAGGCAGATGGCCACATCCATCTGTAGCTCAGAAAAGGAGTTAGGACCAGGAATAGAGAGTGACTGAAACCTTAGGAGACAATGGGATTACCCAAGGGAGGCATATAGGGTGAGAAGGAAACAAAACAAAGGATTACATTTAAAGTTCTTCTGATAATGGGACAGCCTAGTTATCACATCTTTAAAGTTACCTTATGAGTATAGCTGTAAACTATCCATCACTGTCATTCAGTTTTGTTAATGTTTTTGAGCAACTTTTAAAAAAATGCATCTTTGAAGATAATGAGACTTGGCTACCAAATGGACCATAGCAAATGTTTAGATTTTCTTTTCAACTTTCTGCTGTGGAATACTCATCTATCTTTTGCCCATATCAAAGACATCTAGATAGAAAGAAAACGATGTATTCTAAATACACATTTAAGGCATCTGCTGGTCACACAATCCACAATACCTTACTGTGCAAAAGGTACCTGCGAAGCTATCGAGTGCTATAGCTGTTCAGCATTTACTGGCATGAAAGCTACTGCCCTATGACAGTCTAAATGGCAACTACACAGGTCACAATGAGTACTAAACCTCTATTTCTTTTTTCTATTTGTTTTTCCTTACATTTTGATCTCCCTGTATCCTAATTTCTTTTTTCACCAAATTTATATTTGAAAAAATTCAAACCTATGGAAAAGTTGTAAGAATAGCACAATTCCATTAATATTTGTATACCTGCTTCATCTAGATTTGCCAATTGTTAACGTATTATCGTATTTGCATTACCTCATTCTGTTTTATTTCATTTTATATTATTTTGGTTGAACCCTTTGAGAGTAAGTTGCATGCATCTGACATTTTACCCCTAAAGACTTTTACTTCTTATTATTCGAGTGCCATTGCATCTAGGCTCTTATAATGGACAAAATACATATATTTACATTTATTAAATTGCTAGTTCATACTGCTACCTCCAGTTCTACAGGGTTCTTCCTCTCCTTCCGTCATTCTGTAATTATACCTTCCTTCTCCCACAGTGAGAACCCTGGTTCTCAAGAACATTAATATCCTGATTCATTTGCTCAATCCTAAAACATGTACAAAATAATTTTGGAATTGTTACACCAACGTCATTACAAAAACCAAACTGACTTAAATAAAGTTCAAGACTTCATCACAGTCTTTTTGACCTTAGAATATATTTCACTAAAGGTATACAGTCAGAGGACTATGTTCAAATATTGTTTGGATTAATTCTTTTTTATTCTCTTCTGTTTAGTTATGTTATTACTCTGATATACATTCATGTTCATTTGCTTCTGTTTGAAATCAATTTTAGCCACCTTTCATCCTTGTTGACTTCATTTTATTTCTTGAACATATGGAATAGTAACATGATTCAAAAGTCAGGACTTTATTTGAAAAGTATTCTCAAAGAGGTCTCATTCCCTTTCCTACTCTTCCACCCATTCTCACCTACCTTTTCTATGTAAGCAGTATCATTAGTTTTAGGTTCTCCTTTCTGTTTCTTTTTGCAACAGTAAGCAGATGTACACACACATTTTATTTCTTTTTTCTTGCACAAAATATAGCCTTCTATATACACTCTCTTGCATCTTCTTTTTTCCACTTAACAACATACCTTGGAAATCACCCCATACTGGTTCACAGAGATCTTCCTCCTTCCTTTTACACCTGCCTAGTACTCTATTGTGTGTTAAACTGAGGCACAACAGTTTATTCTCCCATGTATGGTCATTAGGTGGTTTCCACTATTTTTACTATTACAAATAATGCTTAAATGAATAATCTTAGGCACACTTTCTCTTAATTTTGGAGGTATAGCTTCAGGGCCAGGGTATTGGATCAAAATGCAGATTTGTTAGATTTTGCCAAATTATCTTCCATGGGAATTGTAGCATTTTATGCTTCCACCTGAATGCCTATTTCCCTGTAGGCTCAATAACAATGTATGTTGTCAAACTTTTGTATTTTTAAAGATCAATCTGGTAGTTGAGAAATGGTATTTCTTTAATTACATTTGAAGTTTAGCATCTTCATTCTCTTTGGGGGCCTTTTATATCTTCCCTACCCCCCATCTCTCCCATGGTGTGTGTGTGTGTGTGTGTGCACGTGTGTGTGTACCTGCAGCCTGGTTTCAGAGTTTATAAATCCTATAGATGAATTAGATCTTAGGAACCTTTACTTTACAGATGATACTGAAGCCCCTAAAACATACGTAGCAGCAAAGGTAAAATAAGAACCTAGATGTCCCTATTTCTAATTTGCTTTTCCATTAAACTGTTAACTTGCTAGTTCATAGTTTCTAGGCCAGAAAACTAAAAGGCCTTTTCTGATTAAAGAATATGTTTGAAAAGTACCTAGCAAAGTACATGCTACATAAAAGGCATTCAAGGGATGTTTTTTGAACAGTATGTCAGCATTAATCAAATTTGGAATCAAGTGGAAACAAGCACTTTTTAAACATTTAGAACAAGACCTTACAGTTGCGTGCTAAGTGCTTTCACCGAAGTTGTTACTAAGGAAAAGGTGTGTGCCACCGTTTAGGCACCATCTAACCATTATTTTAGAATTTCAGTGAATGGGCAGTTTTAGGAATAATCGATCACAAGGGAATTTTAAAAATGACTTTATGCATTCAGAATGTGTTTAAAAGTAAATATGCCCATTATTAATTATACTCATTGCTTCTTAATATGTTAATGTATGTATTTTTTAAAAAAAACAACACCACCTTTATCAAGCTTTACTTGTTCATTTTCATTGTGTGCCTCAGTCAGGCAACCAGTGTAAAACTTTCTAAAACCTTAGGCTGTTATCCTGGACACAAGAGTGAAGCTGATCTTACCCAAGCTTTGTTTAATATATGGTTATGCATATGTCTGATGTAGAATGTGATTTTTTAGGGAGTGGTAGAAGCCAAGAAGTTAATCTTGGGAGGACTTGAAAAAGCAGAAAAAAAGGAGGACAAAATGATGTACCTGCTGGCTCTGAAGAATGCCCGGCTTCCGGAAGGCATCCCACTCCTTCTGAAGTACGCGGAGACAGGAGAGGGGTCTATCAGCCACCTCGCCACCACCACTCTCCAGAGATATGATGCCCCTTTCATAACTGATGAGGTAAATTCTCCAAGAATGTTTGCAACATTCACAAAAGGAAAAAAGCATGCCTAATCACAAGTCAGATGCAAACTTCTCTGAAGTCACCCTATTTTTTTTTCCAAACTAGCAATCTCTCTTTCCTGTTAGAAATAACCCTTAAATTGGATTTAAGGCTCTTCTGAAGCAGCCTCACATTTTGAATAGATAATGTCCTATATCCTGAAGCATAAATATTGAAGCACATTCTCTTGTTTTATCACCAAAGGTAATAGATAATGCTAAGATATAGGAAGTCAAGAGTGTGAAAGGAAGATAAGGCAAGGGGAGCTGAATCTAAAGCTAAAAGATGAGAAACGGTCAGGCAGAAGAAAGGATATGTGTGTTGGATAGAATACGAGAAAGAAGTGGGAGTCTTTCAAGCAGGGGAAGCATATGGGTGAAGACCCACAAATGGGAAAGAGGGTGGAATATTCCAGGAAAAGAAATAAGTCCAGAATGACTGATACATGAAAAGTTAGGGAAAACATCTCTGCAATATGGTTATGCAGCCTGTACTTGAATGTTTCTGGTGACTAGAAGTTCAATATTTCACAAGACTTCTTCGTTATTGGACAACTCACACTGTCCGATTTTTTTGCTCATATCAAGGTGATATCTTCCTTCCCGTGACTAACACTTATTTGTCTTAGTTTGGCTTCCCCTCTGGCAGGAGAATTCTACAAGTATTCGAATAGAGGCAAAGTCCTCTCTCCTTTTGGGTACCAATGCCAGTTCCTTCAGCAATTCCCTGTTAAATATGATTTCAAAATATCTTCCCCAGGATGAATTCTTACTGTCAAGTGGTCTTCTTAAAATTAATATCAAAATTCAATAAAGTACTCCAAATGATAATTAAAAAAAAAGAAACAAATTCTTTTCTGAAATATCTTTACTTCCACAAGTTTTAAGATGCTCTTAAATTTTTTGACACTGGAATAACCTGGCTTAAGTACTACCATGTTGGTTCCTACAGCTGCATTTTCAGGAAGCCATCCCAGCTATACTTTTTTTTAGGGTAGAGAATGTTTATAAAGTGTAAGATAAACTGCCTGCTGAGAATGATGTTCCCGGTTTGCAACTATGTTTTGTATCACAGTTGATAAGCTGCAAACTGCAAAGTGTGGTAATTAGGGTCATGAGTTTTTGACATAGACAGACCAACATATGGATTCTGGCTCTGTCCCTTCCTAGTTGTTTTTGCTTAGGTGATTCTTAATTCCTATATACCTGACAACAAAGCTCAACATTTGCAGGAGATAGAAAAAGACAGAGGAAAGTAGAACTGAAAGAAATATTTATAAATGCCTAGTACAGAACCCCAAGCACTGCATATTGTTAGGCAATGCTAGTGACCAATGAAATTATTTGTTGCCGCAGAATGTAATTATTTTGGCAAATTTTCTTTTGTGTTACTGTTTTGTTAAAAGAAGAAAATCCTCTAATATGACTTATGGAATTTAGATGATAATGATGTATCAATATAGATTCATCAAATGTAACAAATGTACCACTGAGATGCAGGATGTTATACAGGAGGAGGTTGTATGTTGGGGGGAGAGGGGAGGCATGTGGAGCACGAGGTATATAGGAATTCTATACTTTAAGCTTAATTTTGCTGTGAACCTAAAATTGCTCTAAAAAATAAAAAGTCTATTAATTAAAAAGAAGAAGGGAAAATTCTGAGGTACCTCATTGTAAGGAAATGTAAGTTCATATAGCCATCTCTCTCCAGAGCCCCTTTGCCATGTGGCAGTAGTGTCTTTGAAAATTCTGTGGTTGTTAGGGAATACCATGATATGCTGCAATAACAAACAAGACTCAAAAATCTCAGCTTCTCATCCACTCTATGGCTAAAGTAGGTAAAAGAAAATGTGGCCCTGAGCTCACTACCGTAGTAGAAGAGAGAGAGGAATAAGATACACCAGCTCTTAACTGCGTTGGCCCAGAAGTTACCCACAGTGATTCCGTTCATGGTCCATTAGCCAGAACTATGACCCCAACATAAGTGCAAAAGAATATGGGAAATATTGGAACACATGTCTGTTTTATGAGCGTTAACTCTTCCTGCCCGATATCAATTTAAAAAATCTAGATGTGCACTAACTAAGCTTGAACATCTTACGAACAGGTGAAGAAGACTATGAACAGGATATACCACCAGAATCATAAAGTTCATGAAAAGACTGTGCGCACTACTGCAGCTGCCATCATTTTAAATAACAATCCATCCTACATGGAAGTAAAAAACATCCTCCTCTCTATTGGGGAGCTTCCCAAAGAAATGAATAAATACATGCTCTCCATTGTCCAAGACATCCTACGTTTTGAAACGCCTGCAAGGTATGAAGCAGTGCCCCGTCTCTGCTTATCAAAGCTTATTTGTATATTGATGTGGTACATGTGTGGCTAATAATAATGGTGTGGTCTTTATGCTGGGTTATGTTGCATAAAACCAGAGAGTTTGCCAAAACTATTTGGAGGGCCAGATTAAACAACTTCACTTTGGCACTGTGATTTGGAACTCTGGGTATGATTTTTTTACTCTAGGTCTCCCGTTCGGTCTGGTAACATCATATTGCCAAATGTTAGCAATGTTTTAAAATCCAACTGTATTTTCAGTAGGACTATTTTTATAACTAGCATCATAAAATGAGGTAGGTTCCCACCAAATGGTCTTTCATCTTAACTTTCCAAATGTTAGGAATCTTTGAAGCCTCATTTATCACAGGTTAAATGAATTTACCATTTGAGTTTAAAACCTCAGACAAGACCCATGTTTTAGGACTATTCAAAGTACGAAGTATGAAATCAGCAGACTTCACTGCTCTCAGTTACTCATTGGAATCATCTTCCTTCCAGTTCCCAAGTCTCTTCTCCCAAATTCACTGCTGTCCCTTTTCCTCACTGAAATCGGAGGGCCAGGGAAGGAAGCTCCATTTCCCCTGAGTTACATGCCGAGCACTGCCTTCAGGAAGGATCATGTTTGCGTGTTCCCAGTTGAAAAGGGAAACAGACATGGGGGGAGGGTGGGAAATAGGAGAAAGGAAATGGAAAAAAAGACAGTAAAGATCGAAGGAAAGAAACAAGGAGTAAGACTGAAGGGAAAAGAAACAGGAGGAGTAAGTACAGACAAAGGAGCAGGGCAAGTAAGGAAGCAGGGGGAAGCAGATCAGAGATGCAGAAAAGAAACAAATTCTCTCTGCAGCCATGTGTACCTGGTCAAATGCATTTGATTTCTCCTATTGCTTTGCTTTTGTGAGACTCTGTGGGGGAGGTCCTGGGTGTATTTGCTGCCATTGTCTTGTGAACCTAGTGATTCAGGGGACAGTAAAGAGGAAGCAGCAGAGTAGAGAGCAGCCTGGGAAACATGAGGAAGCCATCGCGAACACGGCAGGTCAGATTCTCAAAACTGAAAGCATCAGAGTTGGAAGGGACTTGAGAGGGCCCCTCGCTTGCTATCTCTCTCCAGTGAGGGGGTCTAGTCTCCTGGTAGGTGGTGTCCAGACTTTGCTTGCACCTCTCCAGTGGTGGGAGGGTCACCACCTCTGAGGGAACTTGTGTCATCATTTAGAGACTCTCTCCATTACTGCTTTGCATAACTGAAATCTTCTATTCGCCCAGATTTTATTCCTGAAGCAAAGTGGAAGAGATCTAATCATTCAGCCACATGCAGGCCCTTTGAATATTTGAGGACTACTCTTCATCTTTCCTTTTTCAGGCTAAAATCTTATAATCTAGTGATACTGGGGGAAAAACCTATAAGATAACCATTCTTCCTCTCAGTGATGTTCTACCTCAGAACTAGGTCCAGATTTCTTTGGCTGGTTATTTTGATTTCGTTTTTGCTGAGTTGTTATAATTTTATTATTACTGATATGATTAGTGTTAAGTAGTCAGGAATGGAAATATCTCAACACTAATTAGTTAAGTAGATAAAATAGAGGCATGGGGTCAGGTTTAAGACTTACTTTAGAGGAGACTATTGGCTTTTACTGAGATGTTTCTTTAAGTGAAACCTACACAAATATAGAAGAAATTCCTGGGAATTTGCTGTTATATATCATTAGCCAGTGATAACATTAGAGGGTGTAGGAAAACATTTAAAGAAATATTGGGCAACCTCTCCAGTTTGGTACAACTTTCCTTAAAAGTACCTACTATTTAACAATAGAACCACGATGATTCAAAGAACATGTGTTTTCCACTCCTGAGGTGTGTCCATCAGTCAGCTTAAGCCATCTCATAGCTGGCTGAACTCGCCTTGCTGTCATTTTGATACCAAACTGAATTTCAAATATCCGAGGAATGGAGGGGAAAGCCCTCATCCTGATGCTGGTACTCCAGCTGGCGCCTCCCCAGTTTTGGAGTGGCATGAGGAAAATTTGGCCCCCTCTTTTTTTCCACTGAGGATTTGGGTTCTTTCCAAATCTGACCTGGGAAACAGCCATTACCATGAATGTGCAGCTTTTTCCTTTTACGTGTTACAGCAAAATGGTCCGTCGAGTTCTGAAGGAAATGTTTGCTCATAATTATGACCGTTTCTCCAAGAGTGGATCCTCTTCTGCCTATACTGGCTACATAGAACGTACGTAACCCAAAAAGGGGTTCTCCCTCCCTGCTCCGTCCCCTGCTCGGTATTGCTGGAACTGTTGTTAAATTACAGGGTTTTTTTTTTTTTTTTTGTCCTTAGGTAGTCCCCATTCGGCATCTACTTACAGTCTTGACATTCTTTACTCTGGTTCTGGCATTCTAAGGAGAAGTAACCTGAACATCTTTCAGTACGTTAGGAAAAATCCTCTTCATAGTATTCAGGTATCTCATGTTTCATTAATTTTGCTTATTAAAGTATGTAAGAGGTTAGTGTGCAGTAAAATAAAATATATACTAATGATAACACTATAGAACGCATAAATTAATGGTGGATCTATCATCATCTGCAAGAGGCTGTATGGTTTACAGTCCCAGAGAGAGTTTCAAACATGAACTTGAAAACTTATGTGTTTTGAGTCACTGGACTTGCCAAACATCCATAGTTTTTTCAAAGGTACACATAGTCACAAAATTGAAGTCATGCCAGTATTTCTCATGTATGTTTTAAAAACTGTTTTTATCCATAGATATATTCCTTGGAGCTCCAGATATTTAGTTATAGAATATATTTCCTTGGTGTTTCTATGAAGAGACTGATTCCCCATAATAAAAGCTTTCATGATAGAATGTGGTTCTCCAAAGAGTCAATCTATATTTTTTCAATATTGCTAAGAGGGAAAAGAATAAAGTGTAGGCATTTGACAACTGGCTGACTTCCATCCCTTTAGTTTTACCCCAAATGTGGTGACAATCTCTAAAGGCTTCCTAATTGTGAAATATACTTTCTTTATAGTTTTTATGCATATCAAACTATAGCCTTCTCAATAAGCTCATTTAAGGTTTAAAAATGATGTAATGTATATAAACTTGAGTTCTTATCAACATTGTATTACTACACCTTTGGTAGGAATCTAGTTAGGATACTATGCTTTCTGTCCTGAGGAATCACCATCTGTTTTCTGATATGCATTCTGAAATGCCAAATGCCCAGTGGCTAAGGTGCTGGGTGTGGAGGACAGAGAATCTGTAGGATTCCTGTGTGTGGCAGAGATCAGGATGTGAGGCTCCTCATAGCATTCATCATCTTTTCTTTTACTGGAGGAAGTTTTATGTGGAAAGGTGTGAGTCATGGCTTAGAGAGTTCCACATCCTCTCGTAGGGCAGACTGTCCCAACACTTCTCCGCCTCTTTTTAGGGGCTCTACAAGATAGTCGATCCACCATGTACGACAGTTCTGCAGAGACTGAGTCTCTAGGATGACGCCATTAAATGGAAAGCTCATGGTCATTGCAGTCAGACAGAAGGGGTTTGAGACTTACCTCTGCCATTTGAGCTTTTTTTTTTGGCCTCATCTGCAAAATGGATACAATCATATGAACCTCAAAGGGTGGCTGTGAGGATTAAATGAAGAAAACGAACTCATATTCAGTCCTGGAGTTGTTTTTGTTTTGTTTTTGCCTAGCAACTGGAAATGTTTGAGTTTTTGACCCCCGGGAAAGTTCTAGTTGTCAGCTCATCATCACGTACAGAACAGGCATGGAGCTAATGTCATGAATGCTATATCCATTTTCTCTAGGTGGTCATTGAAGCCCAAGGACTGGAGACCTTAATTGCAGCCACTCCCGATGAAGGAGAGGAGAACCTTGACTCCTATGCTGGCTTGTCAGCCCTCCTCTTTGATGTTCAGCTCAGACCTGTCACTTTTTTCAACGGATACAGTGATTTGATGGCCAAAATGCTGTCAGCAACTAGCGACCCTATGAGTGTGGTGAAAGGACTTATTCTGCTAATAGATCATTCCCAGGTAATTCATTCTGCAACTGTTTACTGAATGTACCAGGCATGCTTTAAATGTACTCCATGGTTGGAGGATACAAGACAAAGTTCCACCCACCTTGGAACTCACATTCAAAGCATTTGAACCTCTTGGTATTATAGCCCTTTCTCTTTTGCTACAGGTAAATGTGTTTTCTTTTGTCTGTATTATCTGATTAAGTCATCTTTTCACTGTTGAGGCAAAAGAAGAAGTACTCAACATAATATGAGTATAATATAATGTCATTTATATCTCCATAGAACTAAAAGGTGGGGGTGGGTGGTAACCGATGTGAACAGAGACAAGAAATTATGGAGAAAATAACCTAGGATTCAACAGAGAAGAGATGGCCTTATCTCTTCACTTGGCTTTCCTTGGCACAAGGGCTTAGATGATATTTTTTTCTGAAGGCAAGAGCTAAACTACATGGCTTCATAGTTACTGATGACATTTGTCACGACAACAATGGTAAGATCCAAATAGTGCATCATTCCTGCCAAATTCGTAGAGACACAAGCAACCACTGACACCAACCACACATTTAATGGAGACTCTGCCCCAAATTCTCATGTTCACAGAAGCTTACAAAGGTTCACTCATTGTTAAAGAGTAGGATTACTTTCATTCACTTGACCTGCATTCTTCAGAATAGTTTTCAGTTTGCTTCACCCCTAAATCTTACATTACTGTACTAAGGTACGACAATACTATATTCTGTGTGGTAAGATTTAGGTGACCAGGTGACTGTGAGATGGGAGTGGGCTGCCTCATGGAATTTTTTGAGAAACAGAAAAGGGTTAATCTGAATAACCTTTGAGTTTGAGTGTTTGATGCTTAAAATTTTTTTCTTTAATGGCTTGACATTTCCTGCCTTACTAAGCATAGCAATATAAAAATGGAATATTTGCTAAAAAAGGATCTTATGGGAACTCCTTAAAGTGATCACTTGCACTCTGATTTATATTTATTAAATTAAAATTTAAAATTTACAGACTATAGGACTTGCTTGGGAAGTTTGCTTTTGTGGTTTAATAAATTCATAAGTAATAGCCTAGTTTTGACTTTTGCCTTCACTACTTACTTTCTGTGTGTTCTTGGGCGGTTACTTAATAGCTTTAAACCAGGATTTGCTACTCATAAAGTGAGGCATCTGGAACAGATGATTCACAGTTTTTATCAGCTTTGTTCTTTGCCGGATAATTTGAGGATCTTGATTTGTTGGATTCTGGTTATGAAATCATAGATTTTAAGATCTGGGAGTGACCTTAAATATCAGATTTACTAAAACTCCACCAAAACATCATTGGTTGAAACCAAATGCTAATTCCCTATCTTTATTACTCCTCATAACAGTTCGGGATAGCTGTATATAACAAAAGAAGCCAGTTTGGGGTAGCTTAACCAAATCGTTTGATTTTTATCATGTTACAAGTATTCGGAAGTAGGTAATCCAGGATTGATATGGAAACCCTAAGATATTGTTAGGATCCAGACTCGTTTTCCTCAGGTTGGCCATCTTTACTTGTGGTTTTCAACCTCATGCTTGTCACCTCATGATTATCACATGGCTGCTGCACTTCCAACACTAATTCCTCATTCCAGGAAGGAAGAGAGAAGGGTAAGGTGCAGCAGAGTCTGAGACTCTTTTTCAAGAACTGTCCTGCAAGGACTATTTCTACAAAAGATAAGCATCTACAAAAAGAAGTCCTTTTTTATTGACCCAAACTATGCCATATGGATATCTCTAGCTGCAAGAGAAGCTAGTAAATATAGTTTTTCAATGGTTGTATTGACACTCTGAACAAAACTGTGTTTCTGTTAATATGAATGAAAAGAAGGACAACCAGCAATGCGTTTCATGCCCCTTAATCCTCAAAGTCACAGAAGAAAAATTGTTCTCAAATTATATTATAATTTTATACTGCATTTTTCCATTGAAGTATTACCTCTGGAGAGATGTATTCTTAATGAAAGAATCTCTGAAGAAGGCATAAGAGTGCTGAGAAAGTAGTCCACATTTTAAGATGCAGGAATAATAACAGTTCAGTACCACCTGTACGTACTCACCTACCCAACAGCAATGCCTAATAGTCTGAATGGGGGTATAAATCTTGATGCAAAGATAAGTAATAACCTAGGTCAGGGTTGGCAAACTTTTATGTAAAGGGCAGAAAGTAAATAGTTCAGGCTCTGTGAGACATATGGTCTCTGTTGAGCTACTCAACTCTGCCATTGTAGAGTGAAAATAGCCATAAGTGATATATTAACATATGAGCGTGGCAGTGTTCCAATAAAGTTTTATTTACAAAAATAGCCAGTGGGCGAGATTTGCCTGCGGGCCATAGTTTGCCAACCCCTGATCTAGATTTATCTTGCATGATTTTTGTCTTCATTAAGCTAGGGCACTGCAGGCATATTCTAAGAGAAAGATCTTCCCTTAGTTATTGAACATAGCCCAATGCCAGTGTAATTTAGATTGGAGTATTTGGCAGATCTGGGTTTATTATACAAATATGCTGGTTGAGTCTCCCTGGCTCTGCAGAGCACTCCAGTAATGCCATCCTAGCTTCAGGGGCACATACCACTCTAGGTCAAGTGCTGACATTGAAGGAAATGTTGGCAGTGGATGACCGGTCACAAACGCCAGGGCAGATGGAATTACTCTGTGCTTACTCTCTCGCTCTCTTTTTGCAGCTAACTGGATTACTCTTCAGAGGAGGATGTCTGATAAAGTCAGATTAACAGGGGGATCCTCTTTAGCCAGCAAAGAACATATTTTCCTGAATGGGAGCAATGGGATGAGTTGTCAAAATATCAGTGTCTGAGCTGTAAGAAACACCTTTAGGCCCAAAAGTAAAAGATCAAAGGGGTCACATTAGCTACAAATACAAAGCTCCAGTATCTTCTTCTTCTGGTTCATAAACAAGAATTTAAATAAATATGTCCTCTTGGTGACACAAGGACATAAGCCTATGCTTTATCTTGTTTGCAATATTTCTCAGAACAGGCTTCCTTGCACACTAGGAGACAAATGACAGTTATGATTTCCTGCTAGCTATGCATGTATGGTAGTAGAAAAGTCTCCCCATGAGAGACAGTCTGGGTATTCATTCTAGCTCCACATGCAGCCTCCAAGCCTAATTTTTCTTTTCAGTCTTCAGATATAATGCCCACCATGGAAGATTTGTATGAGAATTAAATGAGATAAAAAATGTAGAGCTTTGGGGGCACAGTAGGTGCTCAAAAGCTGTTAGTTCTACTTATTTGACACCCCTCAAAAATTAGAACCACTGCACTATGTGGTTTAGTCCCTTTCATGAAGGAAAGAGTGGTTTGTCCTTCTACAGGGGTCAGTGGTCTGTCCTTCTATTGCAGGCGGGGGGGGGGGGAACAAATTCCTCTGTGACTATGCATAAGAATTCTTCCACAATCCCTTTGCAGGAGAGAAGTGGAATATTCCCGGAAAGCCAAGGCACTCCTCAAAACCCACACTGCAGTGGAAATGCTCTCTCCCCACAAAAGGCACCTTGTTTAATAGCTGTGAAATGTTCTTTTCCATGGCAGTTGGTGTGTTTTGACATCTACGTAACGTATGGCCAGTGGGAAGGCTAAAGTCCACATCACAGACCTCTGCTGAGTTAGGTGGACTAAGAAGATTATAGTTTTCAAATGGGGAATAGAGAATATGATCCAAATAAGGAAGTACTTTTGAGGCAGGGCATACAATAGGGCCAATTTGGAAACAATGACAGTAACAGTGCAAGTGCAGAACTCACATCTTGGTTCTGCAGTTCATGGGCATAGGTTACAATTGGGACATGATTATCGTGGTTTTCTCAGGATAATTTGTCTTCCTTCATATCAGTTATGATGCCTGAGGTAACCCCTGCATCCCACCACCACCACATTTTGTTCTGGACCTAATGTAGCAGTAAGTATCCTTAGGGCTGTCTCCTAATATGGCCCAAGCTCTGTGTTGAGAATCTCATGCTTTCGTCCAAGTGTCTTTCAGACTGAAGGTAGTTTCATGCCACAATCAGACTGTTCTAGTAAACCAAGTTCTACGATTGAGATTTCTCGCCACATTTTTTTGAAAGTTGGAGAAAATTCAGGGAGATCAGTGATCAACACAGTACTTTCTAGGAAGTGAAATTGCGGCATTAATAGTTGGTGAAAGCATGGCTTATTTGGTCTGAATAGGGCAGTTACGTAAAGAAGTGAGTCACGCTGCCAGTTGCTGTGGACCTAAGATCTTTGGAGGAATATCAAAATTAAAGGTACTGAGCCTTTTTCCCAGAACTGTTATCATTTCAAACACTGTCCCAAGGCAATCTGATTCCAATCCAGCTGGTGAATTTTTCAGCCAACATCACCCCATCTAATGTACATAGAATTGCAAGACTTAAAGGGTAAATGCTGGCAAACAGCATAAAACAATGGTTTCCAGACAACTACAAAATTACTGAGGACGGACTATGTTCGTAAACGAGTACTGCCCCTCTGGAATATGCCATGGAGTTCATGTTGGTCCTGTTTGTTATTTTGGTGTCATTCCAAATGTCAAACAATAGTGTGTTATGGCTTAGTTAAGTCGCCTTGCCTTACTTTCCTAGCTTTCCTTTCCTAGGCAATTCCTGGAACTTGTATACTGCACCGGCAGTTTTGATCCTGCCTTTCATTTACCAGCAGGATGCAGTTTACTATATTTGACACAGCACCTAACTACAGAAGTGGTAAAGGACTTCAAGAGATCATCTATCCCAAAGCCTCACCCTCCACTCCAAAGCCACACTAGATTTCTGACGGATATGCTTTCATTTTCCCTGGTCTTATGGTTCTCAAATTTAGGTGCAACAGAAGCACATGAGGGCTTATTAAAACACAGAGTTCTGGGCACCACCCTCAGAGTTTCTAATTCAGTAGGTATGGGGCTTCCGTTCCTAACAAGTTCCCTGGATGCTCATGTTATTTGTCAGGGAACCACACTTTGAGAACCATTGCCCCTCCCAAAGTGAGACAAAGATTGAAAGAAAGCACCCTTGTCAATTGACACTTCACTTCTTTAGTATTGTAATTGACTAAATAATTTAGCAAATCAATAATCTACTTCCGTGATCAAGGTTAGGATGTGTTTCCAAGCCTAGAGAAAGACTTCAGTGTTAACACAACTCAAATGGTATTACCTACAGCCGGAGGTTGAATGTGCCTTTGGAAAGGGGCTGGCTACATTGTGCCCCTCCCCCTCCCCTCCTCCTTCTTCTAATTCTTCTTCTTCTCACTGTTATTCTATATTTTTGTTTCTAGGAGCTTCAGTTGCAATCTGGACTGAAGGCAAATATGGATGTGCAGGGTGGTCTGGCTATTGATATTTCAGGTTCAATGGAGTTTAGCCTGTGGTATCGTGAGTCTAAGACCCGAGTGAAAAATCGGTAAGCATATGTAAAGAACCACAGAGATAAAGTTTTTTTAAATTTTATTGAAATATAGTTGATTTACAATGTTGAGTTAATTTCTGCTGTGCAGCAAAGTGATTCAGTTATACATATATATAGTTCTTTTCCGTATTCTTTTCCATTATGGTTTATCACAAGATATTGAATATACTGTGCTATGCAATAGGACCTTGTTGTTTATCCATTCTCTATATAATCTTTGCATCTGCTAATCCCAGACTCCCAGTCAACCCCTCCCCCACCCCCTCTCCCTCTTGGCAACCACAAGTCTGTTCTCTACATGCAGAGATATGTTTTCGGAATTGTTTAACTTTCCGACTTCTTGAAATCTGTGCTTTCTGTTTGTAATCATTAAATCGTAGAGTAGGGAGTAACCATGGGAAGTCATTCTTTCCATAGCGTCTTATGAGCAGCTAGGTACCTAATATGACTCAGCCAAGGATCTCTTCGCTTTTAAAGACATCCACGGACAGCTTGCACAGTGGATGAGACGTTCATCTTCTCTTGGTAGTTGACAATGCTGTCAGAAGACTTTACTTTTAAGCAATTTTTTTTAGCTTATACCTCTCGTTGGGATTTTAAATCTTTCCTCTTTTGCTGTCTTCAGTGGAGAAAAATAAAAAGATGATCACTTTTGTGAGAATCTAAGTCTTAAACATTGAGTCCTTAAGTGTTTTTATTAGTGTTCATTTTTCTAAACAGAATTTTCTCTGCTCTTTTAGTTTTTCTAATTGACCCATCAGATCAAATGAAAGTGTTTTATTTTGAACTTAAAACAATGTCTTTGAACCAATGTGATAATCAAAAGAATTATTCTTCTGTTTGTTGTAATACTGAAGAAAGGAACACGAAAATGCAATTGATTTTTACTTTTTGGATATTTAAAAATACAGTGGGGCAGAGGTGAGACAGGAGTGCTAAAATTAGATTTTTAGCTTATTTTGAACAATGGATGAAGGAATTGAGAAAAATCAAAAGGTGGCACATTTAACATGAAAGGTGACCCTCAGTGTTACTAAAAGGAACCAAAGAATGAGAAATGGGAGAGGCTTTCAGAGTGATAAGCAATATAATTTAGGGCTTCCCACTGCATCAGTCATCTTGGTCATCTTTTTGATGTATTTTCTAGACAGAAGTTTACCCAAATTAAACTGAACTGAATTATTTTCAGAAGGAAATCAACAACAGCTACAACAAACATTTCTGGCTTTTTAAAAGAGACACGGTATCCCTAAGTATCTGCCAGTGTCTGCATTATAGCCAATTCATCTTCAATTTTCCATTTGTTCATTTAAAAAAATATCTCTTAAGCCTTTGTTGAGTGTAAGATATTAGAAGGTATTCAGGGATTTAATGAATTCAGGGAAAAGGATTCAGGGATTTAAATGATACCACCTCTGACCTACTTTTGCACTGGCAATAGCAGCAGGTGTGCTGTGAGAAGCACAGCAAAAATTAGTAGCCTATTAAAAGAGCACGAACGTACAGCTCTGATTTCATCTAAAGTCTACAATTAAATTAGAGTAGTCCTAGAGGTAAGCCTTCTACTAGGATTGTTTATCCTCTTCATTTTCATCCAAGCCTCTATCCTAGTCAATCCAATCTGTCTAGGTGATCACTGGAGAACCTGTGATATCTGTCCTTTCTGGGGCACCCAATATACATGCTGTAGGAATGGTTCTTTGTGATACTGTATTTTTCAAATATCTTGGCAACCATAGACTTCTGTCATCAGAGACCCTTTGGAGAAAGTAATGAAATGGAATTAAGGTAGCTACATAGAAGCCAACAGAGAGATAGTTACCAAGAAAATTGTTGTAAACATCAACTGTCTTCTGGGTGAGCTTATACTTTGTTTTAAGATAACACAGGTATTTCTGACTTCCTGATAGGACCAGGTCCCAGGCATGTTTTCATCATGGCTCTTGGTATGCCCATACCAAACATTAATGCCTGATAGACATTTCATTCCCACATCTAGAATTGAAGGCTGGGGGAGGACTCAGGGGTAGGGCAAAACTTCACTGCCCAATTGCTGGGACAAACCAGTTCCTGGTTACCAACAGAATTCTAAGCACATTTAGGTCACCTATTAATCCCTTAAGTGTTTCTTTCCAGTTATCAGCATGAGCAATTCAGACCCTGTGGTCTGTTAGTTCAGCTCAGTTAAACGTGATTAACAGCTTATTTTGTTCAATTCTTAGGGTAACTGTGGTAATAACTGGTGACATCACAGTGGACTCCTCTTTTGTGAAAACTGGCCTGGAAGTTGGTGTGGAAACAGAAGCAAGCTTGGAGTTTATCTCCACGGTGCAGTTTTCTCAGTACCCCTTCTTAGTGTGCCTGCAGATGGACAAGGATGGAATTCCGTACAGGTAAGAAGCAGTGCTTATGGAATGTTCCAGGGCCAGCCCCAGTTCACCAGGAACTTGCACCCAGTTTTGAGCATTCCGTTACAGAAATTAAAGGAAAATGGTAAAAACCCAGTGAAACATAACTTTTCTTTAAATGAGTAAAAGAATAATTGATAAGACTAAAAAAAAAAGTTAGTTTCTAGGATACCAAGAAACTGTAATGACTAGTTCATTTGATTCTGGAGATAATATCATATTCTGGCCCAGAAATAATTTATCAAGGCAACAAAGGGATTTGATTTACCGTAAGACTTGCCACACAGTTTCAGCAAAAGCACGAGATGCATATTTACTATCAGCTATCTTCACAGTTGTCTCTTGGACAGAAAGTTCAAGACAGAACATCTGACGATCATTTACCCTGGTTTAAGAGCCCAAATGAATCACAATTTTTAGGTAATCCATACAACAGCAACTTGACCTGGTTTAAGTTTTTGCTCAAGCTTAAGATTTTGGGATTTTGAATTTAAAAAAAAAAAAAGCCTTTTAGTAGAGTACTTAGTGTCCCAGAAACTAAATATATAACGGTCCATGTAGTCTTCCCAACACCTTATCCACTCTAGAGCTTTTCATTTACACTGTGCCCTTTGAATTTTGTAACAATTATTCTAATAATACTATAGTGAGGAAGTAGGATGCTTCGGGTCTAGGGAGCTCTGACTTTTCTGTAGTGGGTGTAGAGGTCGCCTTGACATGCACGCTTAACCATGAAGGGAATCTGTATACTTAAAACAGAGAACCATGTTTTACATTATCTCCTTTGATAAGTAGGGCAGAGTTAAGCACCTTCTTTCTTTATTTTTTTAATTTCATGATCCATGTAAGGAATGCTAGATGATGTAAGTACAAATATGAACAGGTTATGTTTTTACAGAAGAAAAGATTGTAGATTATAGTACATTAAGCTGTTGCTAATTTATTAACCTATGTCTAGAATAAACCTCCATTAATACATTTTAGAAAATCAACCTTCCAATGGTCAAAATGCAGTGACCAGCAGCCCAGGCACAAGGCTAACTGGTTAGGTTCCACATTTCACTTGGGCCAGGGCTCTGGGGATGTTTCCCTGTCAGCATTCTCAGCTTAACTCCAGTTGGATTTGCTCCTTTCTCAAAAGGGGAATGCTCCAGAGGTGGGGCTCCTGGAATGAGGGTGGGGGACATAGCAAGGCCTGCAAAGCTTAGCAGCCTCTGCAGAAAGCTGCGAGACATTTGGTCCTTCATTCCAGAAGAATGAGTAACAGCACTCCCGTATCCCAGGCGTGTGAAGAGAAACGTGAAGAAAAAAATCACACCATTCGTGGGAACGAAAGCTAGTCGTCTTTGGTACTCACATCCTTTCTCAAATGGCTTTGAAACAGAAGCTTCAAGTGTTCACTCAATAACTTGGCTCTGACGGGGGTGGGGTGACTTTAATATGTGTGTAATTTTGTTATTATTGTTATTATGCAGGCAATTTGAGACAAAGTATGAAAGGCTGTCCACAGGCAGAGGTTATGTCTCTCGGAAGAGAAAAGAAAGCCTAGTAGCGGGATCTGAATTCCCGCTGCACCAAGAGAACTCTGAGATGTGCAAGGTGGTGTTTCCTCCTCAACCAGAGAGTACTTCCAGCAGTTGGTTTTGAAACTGATGGGGCTGTTTCACTGGAATCCATCTCCCCGGAAGGGATACGATGTGACGTGCCTAAGTACTTGCTCTCTGAGAGCACAGTGTTTACATATTTACCTGTATTTAAGAGCTTTTGTAAAAAGCAGTGAAAAACCTCACATAATTAAGCTTGGGCCTGAATCATTCAGTACTACCTACAGTGTCATTTTGAGCCAACCTATGTGACACTTTTAGTAGCATTCTTAGTTTTATTGTATCTCTCTCAAATCACATTTAGTACTATGAAAATAGTTCTTCCCTAAGAATAAACTATTGTTTGTAAAAAATAAGACACACAGACACACATTCAGGAGAGCACAATTTTGTTTCAACAATTTTCAATCAATGTATATGAAGCCCTTGGTAGAACCTTACACAGCTTGTTTCTATGAAACATGCCCAATCAGGAAAAAACAGACCTTTTTTTCTTGGAGAGGGGAGCATGGAGGAAAGGGATAAGACTTTTAATGGCCTTTGGCAGCCATCTTCAGGAATTAATATTTATCTCTTCTGTTAGTTTTATTGAGTATTGAGGTAGGAGGCACACAGAATGAACACATACCATCTCTCCTTTCTGCTGGCCATGTAGTCAGATCGCTAGAAGAAAGCTAGTGAGTCCTCTGCCTTCTGCCTTACAAAAATGCCGGACTCAGCATATCAGAATTAGAAATATTAATTTCAGGAACTCCATTAGATTTTTTCTTGTGCTGTATCTCTTTGAGACTATAATGTGGTTCACTGTCCTTTATAAGGGACATCCTCAAATATTCATCATTTTATTTTTCACTCAACTGTTTTGTGGTGGAAGTCCCAGTCTGTTGGACTGCAGTCTACAAAAGCCAGAATGGCCGAGAGAATTTAATAATGCTTTGAGAACCTGATGGATTTGGACTTCTAAAAAATGAAATCAAGAAAAGAGTGTCTCTATTTGTACAAATTAAAAGAGCCACGTTAACCATTTTCAAATATTTACTGACAAAACAGATACATATTTTGATAGCGACAGGCCCAAAACAGATAACAGGTGCTCACTTGTCCATTAAACACACACACACACACACATGCACACACACACACATGCACACACACACGGGAAGTTTAGCTAGCCCACCACTAGTTGTAAATTTAAAATGATGTGTGATGAAATAAATATGTGGAATTCCTATTGAATTGCTTCTGTCTTCCATATTTCTCTGTTCCTGCCACTTTCTGAGCCCAGACACATATGCAGCTAAGCTTCTGAAGCTCTATAGCACAGGCCAGATGCTCTAATAGGTGGTCAGAGCCCTTTGGAAAATACGCTATTGAAAATAGCAGCAGAAGCAGTCAGAAGCTCTTAAGGACCGGCAAGCTTAAAAACAAGCTCTAAGGCCAGTTTTTATAAAGCTCTGGACCTGCACACGTATTGTTATGTTACTGAGAAGAGAAAAAGGAATAAAAACAGGAGGGTTTCGGGGGTACTCTTGGTGGTGGTGGCATTGGCCTTGGAGGAAGTGCTCTGTAGAGATACTCATGCTGCAGCAAAAGCAAGTTGATCCAGGGAACCTCATCCATGTGACACTTAGTAAATCACAGCTGCTTCTGGGATAATAACTTACTTAGTACGTAAAATAAGAGCTTACTTAAGAGTGATGATGACTGCAGGGTCATGGCTATTGCTGTTATGCCATTTCCCAACTGCTTATCTGCCTGGCTGAGTCAAATATGGCCACTTATTTGGAGAATGGATGGTACCTACCAACTCTAACATGCTCCAAAGAAAAAAGAAACCTGAAGCATAGAACAAACATTAACTCCTTTCTAGATAAATGAGACAAATTTAAGAGGAGTAAGGTGATAGTTCACCTTTTATATGACATATTGGAACCAGAAAGACTTACTTGGCATCCTTATTGTTGACCTGTTTCAAACACCAGTGTCCAGACGGCTGACTTTTGCATAGATGGCTGTCTGGGAACTTCACGACCCTCTGGCATGAGCCCCTGTGCCCAGTCAGCCTCTCCTTGCAGACCTGAAGGATTTAGCCTGGCTGTTCTACAAAGCGCTACTGTCACGCCCTGTCTCTCACAGATGTACTGCCCATGGAAAGTTGCTCTCTGCTTCTTTGAACCTGACCACCTTCAAATACATTTTTATTTTTATTTTTTTTGCGGTACGCGGGCCTGTCACTGTTGCAGCCTCTCCTGTTGCGGAGCACAGGCTCCGGACGCGCAGGCCCAGCGGCCATGGCTCACGGGCCCAGCCGCTCCGCGGCATGTGGGATCTTCCCGGACTGGGGCACAAACCTGCGTCCCCTGCATCGGCAGGCGGACTCTCAACCACTGCGCCACCAGGGAAACCCTCAAATACATTTTTAAAGCTAACACTTATTTAGCGCTTGTAAGGGTCAGGTATTTTTAAGCATCTTACGTATATTAAAAATTATTTAATTTTCACAACAACCACATTTAACGGGGAACGTTATTATTTCCATGTTGTAGACTGGCACTGTCCAATAGAAATATAATGTAAACACAGATAATTTTGACTTCTGTTTATAAATATAAACCTGTTTAAAAATAACCATAAATACAAATGTAGACTTGTAATATAAATGTTAATAAATATAAACATAAGCAATTTTAAATTGCTAGTGGCCATATTCAAAAAACAAACAGAAACAGGTGACATGAACTTTAATTATTTATTTATTTATTTTTTTTTTGCAGTACGCGGGACTCTCACTGCTGTGGCCTCTCCCATTGCGGAGCACAGGCTCACAGGCCTAGCCGCTCCGCGGCATGTGGGATCTTCCCGGACCGGGGTACGAACCTGTGTCCCCTGCATCGGCAGGCGGACTCTCAACCACTGTGTCACCAGGGAAGCCCTAGTAATTTATTTTTAACCCACTATATAATTTATTTTTAACCCACTATATAAGTATTATCATATCAAATGGGATATTCTATTTTGGAGGAGAGGATTAGGTCTTGGAAATGTGATATGTAATTTGCACCTATAGCACATCTCAATTTGGATTAGCTCATTTCAAGTGTTCAATAGCCACATGTGGCTAATGGCTACTGAATTGGACAGCACAATTACAGATGGAGAAACCAGGGCACAGAAGACACTTAACTTACCCCACAGGAGACCTTTTCTCAGCTAGGAAATGGTAAAACTAGAATTCAAATATAAGCAGTCTTACCCCAGAAACTGCTCTCTGAATCCACTATATTTCCCAGATTGTTTGGGTTTTTTTAATTTGGTGCTAAAAGAATACAAATAGTTATGAAAACGACAAGCCTGGAACAGTGGCTACAAAGCTTTAAGCTATGCTACAAAGTTCTGAGAGTCATTGCCCTTTCTCTGTAGTTCTAGGTCTCTTTCTCTGACAGCATCAGAAGTCCTTGTACACTCACAGGTCTCGACATTTTTCTTTGCCAAGTGTCCTGAGTCCCTTCCTCCATGAAAGGTGCTTCATCCCTAGAGGCAGGTCTGAATGTGCTACCAACAAATGTTCATTTTTTTGGTAGCAGCTTTACTGAGATGCAACCCACATCACATGCAATTCATCCACTTGTAGTGTAGAATTCAATTTTTTTGTATTATATATAAATATAGTAGAGTCTCAAAGTTGTACAACTATCACTACAATCTATTGGGGAACATTTTCATCATTTCAAAAAGAAATCTGTACCCCTAGCTCCTACCCCCAATCTCTACCTATTGGTTGAATGATTTTGGGTATATGACTCTATCTGTCATCTCTAAAATAGGTATGATAATCCCTATTTCACTGGGTTGGTTTAAGGATTCATTGAGATAATGCATGTATAGTGTTGAGCACACAGTAGCATTTGATAAATGTTATTTTCCACTTTCATCATTTTTTTAAAAAATTTTATTTATTTATTTTTGGCTGCATTGGGTCCTTGTTGCTGCGCGCGGGCTTTCTCTAGTTGTGTTGAGCGGGGGCTACTCTTCGTTGCGGTGTGCAGGCTTCTCATTGCGGTGGCTTCTCTTTGTTGCAGAGCACGGGCTCTAGGTGTGTGGGCTTCAGTAGTTGTGGCGCATGGGCTTAGTTGGTCCGTGGCATGTGGGATCTTCGCGGACCAGGGCTCAAACCCATGTCCCCTGCATTGGCAGGCGGATTCTTAACCACTGTGCCACCAGGGAAGTCCATCAATGTTGTTTTTAATGTTAGAGATGTGGTGCGCAATGTTCTTATTTACCTATGATCGGTTTCAATAAAATGGGGTTTGTTTATGTGTTCTTTCTACCTCTACCTTCCAACTAGTCAGACAGCACAGTGGTCATGCTTCTCTAACTCTCAGGGCTTAGTGCAGTATGGCTGGGATATCTGCACCTCTCACATGCAGCATCCAGGAAAGTGGGAAGCAGGGGAGGACAGTAGTGAGGGCGATTCTGAGTAAGATACTCCTGTATATCTGAAATCTCACCTCTTCCACATAGTCCTGCTATATAAACTATATAAACTGCCAAGGCTTTCACATCTGTGAAATGAGCCTCTCCTCATGGGTTGTTGTGAGGATGAGGTGAGGTTATGCGCCAGCGCCTGGTACACAGCAAGAACTTAATAAGTGTTCACTAATATTCACTTTCAATGTGTGGTCCGATAGAGCTCCTGACAGAAAGCAACGTGTTACGTTATGACTACTCCATGGAGTGAATCTATTTTCTGGACTTTCATCTGTGAGGAAAATGGGTTTTAGGAAGATTACCAGGCTTATTTATTTGCTTATCATGAAAACACTACTTTCACATTGTTAGATTATTCTCATATTTTGTAAAAACATGACTTTCATCCGTTTCTCTACTTGCCTAAATTGACTTCAGATTTCACCAATCCTTTCTTTACCAAATTCCTTTGCCTTTGTTCTCTGTGAATGTGATAATTACCGAGGAAAAAGAATAAGTATTTCCATGAGGAAGCATGGAATGAATCAAAAATTCAGCCTTAAAATAAGCAGGTTCCGGTAGAAAGTTCTTCTAGAAAATAGTAAGAAGGACTCCATATCATAAGTGACAGGTACAACATTTTTGAGAACAAAGAAAATATGGGAAGAAGATTGCATCTCAACTCAGTCATTATCCTTCTTCAGGACTGGAGCAGGATATCATCTCTGTGTCTAAACTTCTGCGTGTTCTTAGTCACCTTCACCCTCACTGTCTCTTTCTTTTTCTCTGTCAGGATCCCTGTAGGAAACAGGGCCACTGCATAAAACTGATGGCACATCCAAACTGGGTAACTTGAGAAGAGCTTAATAAACCTTAGAAAGATAAGGGCAGGGTATAAGGAAACCTCAAGGGTGATACAGCACCTCCAGGCTCATAACAACAGGGAGAAGGAAAGGTCAAGGGAGATCACTGGAACCCAAGGAGGCTAAGCCATGTGGACCTATGGCCTTGGATTAAGGGATACAAGCAGCCCTCACCACCTCCACCGGAGGGGAACCAGGGAAACAAACATCCTGACTTCACTTTCTTTTCTCCCTTGGATCTCCTGCCTATGGTACCCATTGGCTGAGACCAGCCACAAGGCAGGGGGCAAGAGTTTCTATGGACCCAGACTATCCACAAAGATGGAAAGGGTAGAGAGGGGTTTGCAGGAGAAAATGGAAGAAATCTAGCCCCGGTTTATATGATGGGTTCTCCTCTACAATTTATTAATTTCTTTAGTTAATCATCTTACAACGTGGAGAGTCTATTAGGATCAAGAGATATACTAGGTTAAAAAAATTTAGATGGGTTGCCTCAACTCAAGAAACTCAGTGAATTAGGGAAAACAATACAACTACAAATAATTTTAGTACAATGAATAAATGTTGTAAAAGCAACGTGTTCACAATCCTAAGAGAGCATAAAGAGGAGACAGATAAAGAAAAAAGCATCAAGGAGGTGAAATTTGAAGGAGGCCGTATGATTTCTTTACCTCTCTTCATCTACCGTTTCACCAGAATTGGCTTCTTTGTGCATCAGCTTCCTTTACTGTCCAGGGCATCTCAGACCCCCAGAAGGAGTCAGGTCTGTTTGTCGTCAGCTTGAGTGTGCAGACAGTTCACATTCTCAGAGAGCCTACCGCACAACTGCATATGCTATTTGATGAGATTATAGAAGAACATAAATTGATATCAATAAAAAGTCCACCATTGGAGGTACTTTAGGTAACCATTTACCTTCCATCATGGGATTACAGTTAAGCTAGAATGAGTTAGCAATCCTTTGCTACCCTCCTATTAATAAGAGTTTACTTTATTCACAGTTGACTTGGAACAGCACATAAACCTGTATGCTATTTTCATCCTTCTGTTTTTACTAGAAAGATTCCTGCCATAATCTAGGATTACATGTAAACGTTTGGACGTTCTCTTTTCAGAATAGGCTTTAGGTTTAAATTACCTGATTCTTTTGCTGGTGAAAATGAGTCACCTCCATTCTGTTTTGAGGTACCTAGCCCCACTTCTGCATACTTCTTCCACTCAATCTGCCTGAAGATCAACCATGTAAACACAGTCATGAGTAAGATTTCAGTGTGAGATGAATCAAATTATTCAGAAACAAAGAGTTGCTTAAGAGTGGACATGGTCTAATATATTCCCCAATTAGGGAGGAAGACGTCAGCTCTTTAATAAAATCTGAGGGGCCTTGGTGAATACAAAGCACTTACGGGATGAGAAGACAATTCCTAAAAATTAGAATTATTTGTGTTTAACCAAAGTCTTCCACAGTCTCCCTCTACCCTTTTTACTCAACATTTTATATTACACCTGTTAGGCAACATGTACTGCTCTAGGCACTTCATAGGTATCCAATCGTTTCATTCTCAAAACAACCCTAAGGTAGAAATTGTTATTATACACCTTTTGTGTATGGAGAACTGAAGAACAGAGATATTCAGTGACTTGTTTGAGATCGCACAGCTGGTGGAGAGCAGAGTCAGGATTTAACCCTGGAGTCTCCCTCTAGAGTTTAAGCATGTAACCATTGTCCTACACTACCTACCCAGGATCCAGTCTAAGCTCCTAAGCCTGGAAGTCAATTTCTTCTCCCCACTCAAGTTCGACATTTTATTCCAGCCTCATGTGCACTAGTCTTCACAAACAGCACACCTCCTGTTCCTGCCACGTGGACTCTCCAAACACACCAACATTTGGCTGTTCCGGTTCCTTGGCTCTCATCCTTCCACCTGCCCTTCTGCCCAAATGAGTCTTCCCAAGCCCAGCTTCCGCTGCATTTTCTATGCATGGAAGCTGCCAGCTACTGAGCCACCTGCTTCCCAGGTACACTTATTGCATATACCACCACTTGTGAATTAACCATACCAACCTGCCCTTCTCTCTTTCCTTATGTCATTAAAATTTTCTTTTATTATGTAAATATCCTATTTTCCCAAATGAAGGGTGAGCTTCTCAAGCTCAGGGCCACGTATATGTCCTTAGTATCCTCCACGTAGCACAGCCGGTGTTCAGTAACTACTGAGCTATTCCCCAGGGATGTCAGTACATTTGTAACTTTCAGGGTGCTCAGACTGCCTTCAGAGTGGCCAAGGAGACATTTGAAGCAGACAGAGCCTGCTGTCTGTCAGAGCCTTCATAGTGAAGCAATGTCCCTCATGGCCCAGTGCTCTAACGTTTTCCTCAAAAGAAAAAAAATAAAGGAACAAACGATAAGGGCTAGATTAACTTTGCCAAAAAGGAAGAAAAGCAATATTTCTTTTCTTATGATAAGGAATTTAATAAAATAAACATGATTTCACAAAAGCTCCTGGTCAAAACACAATTTTTTTATAAAATATTTTTCTTAATTACAAAATACTTCAGATGGAAAATAGAGGGAGAAACATCTATGCATTTAAGATCCAGGTTTGGCACTTCCCTGGTGGCGCAGTGGTCATGAGCCATGGCCGCTGAGCCTGCGCGTCCGGAGCCTGTGCTCTGCAACGGGAGAGGCCACAACAGTGAGAGGCCCGCGTACCGAAAAAAAAAAAAACAAAAAACTCATCGAGGAAAACGAGGATGGGAGGGGAGGAAAACGAGGGTGGGAGGGGAGGAAAACGAGGGTGGGAGGGGAGGAAAACGAGGGTGGGAGGGGAGGAAAACGAGGGTGGGAGGGGAGGAAAACGAGGGTGGGAGGGGAATATCTCTCTGGGGATGAGGACACTAACGTGATGGGTGCAGAGCATAGTTCTCCACTCAGGACATCAGCCTTTTGGCTTCCCTCCAAGAAAGAGGTCAGCTGGTGGTTGCCAGTGCCCTGTGGTCCAGAGCAGCGGGTCTCAAAATTGTGTGCAGAAGAATCACCTGGAGGGCTTGTTAAAGCACAGATTGCTGCCCCTCCTCCCCATTTTGGATTCAATTGGCCTGAAGTGTGCTGAGGATTTGCATTGAAACAGGTGAGGTTTCCCAAGTAAAGCGCACACTGTTGATGGCGGTCACACTTTGAGAGCCTTGCTCTTGAGAAAAAGGAAGACACTTAAAGTCATAAGAAGACCACCGGTCTCTCCTAAAGTTTGTAAGCGGTGTGTGTGTGTGTGTGTGTGTGTGTGTGTGTATTTGGGGGGATTGTTGGGGGGTTGAAAGTAAGAGTTTGTATTTTGGGCAGGGAAATATGTATTTCAGCAAATCACAAGGAGCTTCTCATCCCTCAATCGTCAGGATAATTTAATAAAAGTGCTAAAATATAAAGTTTCTAAATGAGGTGTTTGCATGTTTCAGGGTGGATGGTGGGGAGACATCTGTGTGAAAAGCTTTAAGAATGTTTATGTCCTTTTATTCAGTAACTCTACCCAGAGGACTTTATCTCAAGGAAATCATCAGAGATGCTTGGAAAGATTTGTGTCCAGATGTTCATTGCAGCATTTATTTTCATAGCCCCAAACCGTAAAAACTAAGTACTTAAAAATATGAGATTGATTAAACATGTTATGATACAGCCATATAAAGAAATTTAAGATATAGCTGTTAAAAATCATTCCTTTAAGAATACTGGAAGATAAGGAGGTAGGTTTATAAATTTATGAAGAAAAAATAGACTACAAAATAGCAGGTAAAGTATCAAATACACTTGCAAGTATTTATTTCTGGAGGCATTTTGTTTAGTGATTAAGAATTTTCCCTACTTTTCAGTTTTTAGAAATTTTAACATTTTCTAAATATTCTTCAAAGAACATTCACTATTTTTATAAACAGGAGATATCCCAATAAATGGTTTGAGTATTTTTAAACACCCTGTGTAAGAATGAACTTGAAGTTTTCAGGAGCAGAAATGTTATAATGGGACAGCCTGGAGGGGTGGGATAGGGAGGGTGGGAGGGAGGGAGACGCAAGAGGGAAGAGATATGGGAACATATGTATATGTATAACTGATTCACTTTGTTATAAAGCAGAAACTAACACACCATTGTAAAGCAATTATACCCCAATAAAGATGTTAAAAAAAAAAAAGAAGAAATAAAAAAAAAAAAAAAAAAGAAATGTTATAATGGAGAGGTATATTGTAGTAGTTAATATTTCTTGACTACAACTACAGGGTAGGGGTAATATATATTATCTCACAATTCTCTCTTTATAATAATATATAGTATGTCACATATTATATATAATAATGTTATTCTGCAATACTGCATCTAATGTGTGTTTGTGTGGAATATACATATGTGTATAATAAAACCTGTTTTCCCTCTCTATCCAGTAGTACTGAAGGTATATAAGCCTTCAGGGAAGATTACACTCAAGGGACAATCTGTTGATTGCATTGTAACTTCAAGGAGCATGAAAAAATATATACGATTTTGCTGTGTCTTGGATGACTGTCTTTTCACACCACTTCTGTTGGATAAACTTGCTGCCAAAGGGTTGAGTCCACACTACTTCTCCATACACTCCTCCCCTTATTGCCCTTCAGCAGCTCCCTGCTCCCTACACAACTAAACAGCTTTTTCTTTTTCAGTCTCTTGCTATTGCGCTGGTTTTCTGGTTCTCTTCACACCTAGCCCTCTTTGCTCCCTGCCTGTCCCATGCTGGGTCGCTGGCATGGATCTCCTCTTTGTGGCTGCTGGCCAGTTTCCTCTTTCAATCTCTGTGCATTTGACAAGGCTTACACTGGAGAGCTTCATCAGCGTATCAGGCATTCTCACCATGTTTAAAGGCTTCCTGAAATCTGAACCTCTTCATGAATCAGAGCACCTGGCATATAGCAGGCATTCATTCATTCCTCAACAACATTGATTCCCTCCATGCTGGAAATACAGCAGTGAAATTCTGCCCTCTGAGATTCCAGCATACTCCTAACACACACAAAAAGCATGCCCAACAAATCTTGTATAGACCATTCTCATTCTAGATTTTTTCTAAAATCTTTGACCAAGACTACACTAATCTAAGAACTAACTTTAAAACTCCTTTATAAAAAAGTATCTGTTTACAAACACCCCTTAATGAGGATGGTGGTTAAAACAAGTTTCCAAATTATTTGACACTCTTTCCATTGAGAGCTGGGACTGTGTTCCTGCCCACTGAATCTGGGTTCTGTGATTGTTTGTCAAACAGAGTATGCTAAAAATGACGCTGTGTCACTTCCTGAACTAGGCCGTGAGAAGTGGGCAGCATCTGCTCCTGTCTCTTGGATACTCATGGTTGGAACCCAGCCACCATGTTCTGAGGAAGCCCAAGCAGCCCAAGGAGAGGCCCAGCTGAAGAGGAACTGAGGCCCTTGGCTGGCTCCAACTGAACTCTCAGCTGATAGCTATCATCATCTCTCTAGTCATGTGAGTAGATTGTCCCTGGAAGTCACGCTGCCTTCTGAAGCAGAGCCAAAACTTCCATGCCGAGCTCTGCCCAATTTGCAGACTCACAAGTCAAACAAATGATTTTTGTGTTTTTTAAGCCATTAAGTTTTGGGGTGGATTGTTACTCAGCAATACATAACTAGAGCAATGGTTCTGGACATAGGGCAGTGGATCTGCTTTAGTAGGGCTTTGTTAGATGGTTAAATTGCTCTATATAAGAAATAATAGGGGGCTTCCCTGGTGGCGCAGTGGTTGAGAGTCCGCCTGCCGATGCAGGGGACACGGGTTTGTGCCCCGGTCTGGGAAGATCCCACATGCCACGGAGCGGCTGGGCCCGTGAGCCATGGCCGCTGAGCCTGTGCGTCCGGAGCCTGTGCTCCACAACGGGAGAGGCCACAACAGTGAGAGGCCCGCGTACCGCAAAAAACAAAAAGCAAACAAAAAAAAAAAAGAAAAGAAAAGAAATAATAGGAAATTAGAGGATTCTGAGCCAGCAAGCTAAGGAGCAGAGGAAGCAGAGGATGAAGAGAGGGAGAGGGTTCTAGCCATAGGCAGGATGGCTAAAGCACAAATGAACTCAACAACCAGCAAAATTACCTAGTGCCAGAGATGGCAGGGGACTGTATAAGGACAGGGATGCCAGTGCTCAGGTTTAAGGTGTTTGCTAATGCAGCTGGCTGCTTCGGGTGAAGCACCTGCTAATCTCCATCCCATGTACCCTAAGCCTTCGGCAAAACCCTGACACACATATACAGTCTCAAGTCTGGAATACTCAGGACGGGATGGGTCTCCTGCAATGAAGCCTGGTGGGGCAATGCAATGCAGAGTAAAGGAATGCACACTTGAGGCAAAATGGAAGAATGGAATTTGAGAATTCACTGGAAACAAGAGCTGGAAGCCAGAGGTGAGTCAGGAAAATACAAGGCCTAGAACAGCCCTCAACTTAATTTCTTGCCCTACAACCCCCACACCCTGGACATATGTAAGGGATTCTGGATCTGTATGTTCTTGTGGAATGTGGTTTCAAGTGTTTTGGGGGCTTCAATCTTAAGGTTTATAGTGACTTCAACTAGTGCTTGACATTTTACAGTACTGATCCTGTGCAGTGGGTCTCCAAATGTGTGCTTCAGATATTTAGGTTTTGAAGGGGGCAGACCACAATTACTCTCCTGGGCCTCAGTGTGGACCCTCAGGGACACTCGTTGTCTGGGTTGCTCTTTGGTGTCAATGGAGCATCTCTCAACTTGGTAGGTGCCCCTCACAATGCTACTTAAAAATGTAAGCAGTTAGATACCTTCGGTTGATCAGGTGAAATACTCCGGGTACAGGGAAAGACCATACCAGACTCTGACCTCCAGAACTGTAAAATAATAAATTTGTGTTGTCTTAAGCCACTAAGTTTGTGGTTCCCACAGCAAGAGAAACTAATACAACCTGGATGTGAAACATTATAATAGAGTATTTTAGTTAAAGGAAGGATTTAAGTTAGAAGACAGATGAAAATGTCCAAAGCTTTTTTCTGAGTTAAAATAAAGAGAAAGAATGCGTGTTTTCTTTGCATTTACTTTTACTGGAAAAAGAACAACAACAACACATTTTTTTTTTTTCAAAAAGAGTCAAAATAAAAGACCATTACACAAGATCGCACAATCACAAATGCTGGCAATTAAAGGTAAGTAAGCTAGTCAGTCTCACAGAGTCCTTGTCTAAGTAGTTTTCTCCACATGCAATCCACTGACAAAGTAATTCTCAGAGCTTTTGGGCTGGATTCACAGTCACAGTGGCCATGCTCACTGCATTCCATAATTGAATCACATCAGACCTCAAGTAGGAACTCTTCCACCAAGATTTCTATCTTGAGAGCAGTTTAAATGTTCATGTTCTTTCCATTTCCCACTGGCTTTTTTCATAGTCAGGGGTATAATTCAGCGTTATCCAATGTCTTTCTCCATTTACCACACAATTTACTCTCCTCTGTTTGGGACCTAACTTCCTCAGTCTTCACATTCTCTTCAACCATCACTGTCTTTACTGTACAATAAGATGACTTCAATGTAAATATAGAAACCTACATCTTCAAAGGGGGAGAAAAAGAAAGGACCACCTGCTAGAAAAAGATACAGGGATGATAAGTAATTTCAGGGAGGCCTGGATAGCACTTTTTGCCATTAATACCAGCTTATAAAAAGCAAGTAGGAAACTTTAAAAAAGAAATCAAATTCGACGTGTTGTGTGTGTGTGTGTGTGTGTGTATGTTTTATTCTGCACCATTATGAATCAAATAGGAAAATAACTAATAATATGCTCTAGCTGCAACATAAAACAAGAATGTTAACAGCTTACAAATGCTACTGTGAACATTTAGTTCTCTTCTGAGACAAGGGGCATACAAATGAGTCCAATTTTCAGAATCCTCCCCTGGGCCTTGTAATGACATGTGACACAGACGGACACCTTTTTTCCCCCCAAGGACCAGAGTCTGCAATTCCAATTAGATTCAAGCTCAAGGTACGATTTAGCAAATGCTACATGCTTTATTAATGATTTTATGCACCTGTGAGGCCTACTTAGGACCCAGAAGTTAGTTAAGAATATAGAAACAGTCTCTTGAAAATATGTATCATATCTATATGTATACTTCCTTAGGAATTATGTAAAAGTCTAACACAATTTGTGAAGTTGATTTTTATAAGTAGTTTTGTAAAACAAACCTACACATAATTTTTCCCCTCAACAGTACTGATAAAATACAGGGCACCTTTTTCTTTCAAGTATTTGGGTAAAACAGCATACCCTGAGAATTTGGGGTGCAAACCTACACCTTGTAAACTGTAGAATGAAACTCCTCAAGCACCACATTGGAAAATGTATACCGTGATAGCTTTTAAACAGAGACTATTACTGAATGTGTTTTTTCATGCACATATAATATATACTTATCATGAGATTATAGTCAATCTACTTAAGAATCAACACTGTCCTGCACTCCATAGTATTATTTCAGGTAGCATGAGCATTCAGTTTGCAGCAAACACTGACTTCCATTTCTATGAAATATGAAAATAATTAAAATGCATTAAATCTCTTTAAGAGGCTAGAATGATGAAGTTAAATCTGAAATTAAGAAACTTATATCGCTAGATATTTTCTAGTGGTATAAGGATGGATTTGAAATGTGTGTTAACATTTAAGATTTATCATAAAGATGTCAAAGTGTCATCTGTTTTAGCTTACTTACTCAATGATATCCAGAGAGCCATACACATACAGACATACGGAGACACAGGCAGACATACAGAGAACCGATACGTTAAGTCACGAACTGCATATCTGGGCTTCATTTCATCCTGAGGGCAATTTCAGTGAGTGCTTTTTAAGAAAAATACATTCTGCTGACTTAGATTTTCGTACGGGTTACAAATTTGTTCAGTTTTCCAAAAACAATTCAAATGGGGCATATTTCAACCTTACCATTTAACCAACAGGGAAAGATAGGAAATGGATCAAGATTTCTACACACAATGCCCTGTGATTCATCTGGAAAACTGAGTCACACATGTAACCCTGAGAGGAAACGGCGAAAGCCAGACTCTGCAATGCTAATTAGATTCAAGCTCCAGGCACTATATAGGAAATGCTACATGCTTTAGTAATGGTTTTGCGTACATGAGCCCTAGAAGAGTAGTTCAGCAGCTAAAAGGACACTGGTAGGGTAATGGTTTTATGGGTCGGAAGGCTTCATAGACTCTTGGTTTTTCCTACTTAACTTGGGTTGAAAAAGGAAGGGCACAACTGTTTTATTCAAATATCAATTCAACCTCAAGAAATAATAAAACAATGAAAATGAGGATTTAGATTTACCTCATGTTTTTAAAAATGTTCCTCCCTGTCACTCGAGGTGGTAAATGGCCCGGCAGGTTTGATTTGCTTTTTTATGGCTTGATGAAATGGAAAGCCATAAAATTAACAGTAGATGATATGGCGTTCATAGAATACTATTTTAAAGTCACATTTTAACCACTTGGACATTTACTACATCCACAGCAGCTTCTCAGAGGACACGGCCTCTCTGATAGAACCGACAAATGACAAGTTCTCCTTTCTTTCCAAGTTTCTGTCCTAGTTTACCTCAATGTGAGAATTTAAGGCTCAGATCTGCTGGTGATAAATCATGATAAATAGCGATAAATAGCTTATGGGCTTCCCAGACCCTTGGTAGGTAAGAACTCTACCACATGTTCTAGGAAAGGAGAGGTCTCTCATTTTGAAGACCTGGCAAGCCGTTGACTACTTGACACGAGCACTGGGTTTTCCTAAAAGTCATGCACATATAATATATACTTATCATGTATATATTATATATACGTGATATTACATGATATTATATATACATGATATTATATATACATGTCATTCTAAAACAGTTTTATCAATTCTGCTTCTACCTGCCAAATCCTATCTGAGTTTCACAAGATGTGTTCAAATACGTGAGATTTCACGGCGCTGCTTTAAGTATTCTAAGCTTAAGATCTCTGATTGAGTCTACTTTCTTGTTTCAATATTAAGTGACCTCTTACCCAGCACATCTCTACTGAAAATGAGGAAGGGCTGATGCTGTAAGAGAAGTTTCCCAGTGGCAAAAAATCAAGCAAGCTCTGGGGTGAATCTGTTGATGTACTTGGGTAAGAAGACCTCTATGACAAAGGAATAACGCTTTCCCCAATATGGCACAAGGGCATCTTTTCCAAACACAGAGACTGTTTCATATTTCATGTTCCATGTCTCAGAGAGGCTATCGCTTCATGTCATAGCTCATCAGCCCAATGACTGATTGAATTGTGACCAGAGCTGACTATTCCTGCCTCAAACCCTTCCTTTTACCCAACAGAACTTCTTTTCAGAGTAAGATCCCTTTAAGGAAGTTCCTGAATGTGAAATTGAGTTGTTTTTTTTTTTTCTAAAAGAGTCCAACTGAGATGGAAAGCATAAATACAAAGTAATGAGATTACACAAATCATACAAAAATCAGTCTCTTAGTTCTTCTACTCACACCTTCAGTTATGAGTAGTATAAAATTCTGTGGTTTCAAGAAGCTGTTTTAAGCAGAAACCAATATTGATGATCATTAAAATCAAAAAAATTACCAGAATGCTTTATCTTTGAACAAATAAGTAAATAAGAGGAGATTCCTTAAAAAAAAAAAAAGTCTGGGAGAACCTTCAAGTTATTGTTTTAAAAAGTAAAGAAATATTCCAACGTAACATTTGTTGAATATATATTGACTCATTATTATGATGAGCTAAATATTTATCTGTTCAATCAACTCTTCAAAACTCACCATGAACACTCATTAAAATAACCTTCAGAGCTGGGCTACAACTGAGGCAGTACTGAATGTCAATGAAAGATTCTGTGATTTAGATTCTCGACATCTCTAAAAACCATAAAAAGCAAATGATATAAACCTAGGTCACTGCTATGGGTGTGGCTAGGGCTGGAGATTATCAGAGCCACCAAATCAGAGTTTACTTTCTACTCCACTGCCCCAAACAGGTCACTCTTCAGACTCCAAATAATCTGTGAGAGACAGGAGTGTGCAACTAAGGAGGGATCATTGAAGAAGAAAAATAATCCTATACACTCATAGCAGAGGTTGGATTCTGAGGGAAGTAGATATTTTATAACTTTCTGAAACTAAGAACTTAACTTTAAATGCAACCACTGGCTCTCTAGTCTTTCAAGCCATTCTATTTTACGGCAACAAATAGTGTCATAGCATTGTACCAATGGGAAAGTTAAAACAAGGCACAAAAGTTAAAACCACCTTTTCACAATCACATTTGAAATCATGCTAAACCCAATAAAAGAACATGTAAAACATAACCAAGAGAATGACTAGGCATGATCCAAAATGCAGACCCATCATATTTAAATCCAAACAAGTGCTACAACTCTGCCAGCCAGCCCTGATATATTCCAAGATTCTGCAGGGAGATTTGTGATGCAAATTACTGATTTGCTCATTCGGTTTACAACAGAACCAATCCTACTCTGTTGTATGTTTTGACTGAACTATGAGAACATGTAAGAGATTGTTTGCCTAGTCACAAATGCAGGAGGGAAAGATGAAGGGAAAGCTTATATTCTGTATTAAAGTATAAAAAGAGATAGTTTTATACAGGAAAAATGCAACCATTCAATCAGCTTTGTAAAACTAAAAGAACACAAGCTGTCTTAACAGGGTTACTCAGAAAAATATAGGAACTTACACACTTGGTTTATAGAAGCAAAAACTAA
Organism: Orcinus orca; assembly: GCF_937001465.1. Taxonomy (NCBI): domain Eukaryota; kingdom Metazoa; phylum Chordata; class Mammalia; order Artiodactyla; family Delphinidae; genus Orcinus; species Orcinus orca. Next base: position 19,411,721 of record NC_064562.1, read on the forward strand.
GAATAACATATGTAGAGGAAGGTTTCCAGATAACTTCTTAGTGCTGTTACAATGCAGCCTTCTGATTCAAGAAGATTCGTCCATCTTTCTGTCTTACTCCTATAAACAAACATAATCAAGGAAAAGATTGTTAGTAAATCTCGCTCTTAAAGAAGGAAGAAAAATGACAAAATACATTTTATTTAACTATTTGGCTAATTTCAGTGTGAATAATGATGAAGTTCACATTTTAAAATGTGTTTGGTGAGTGTGTTTCTGAACCTACTAGACACATCCTACTGACTGTAAGAAATTGCCTCATGGAACCCTTTCTTTGAAACTTGAATTAAATACAGTCAACCATTCAAAAATTATTTTAAAGTTAGTTTTTAATATTTAGTTTTACTGAATATTAATTATTAATTATTATTAATTATATATTAATTATTATTATTAATTATATATTAATTATTATTAATATTTGGTTTTACTGAAACCATCCATAACAGAGATAAAATAGTATAACCGATATGTTCCTAAAATATACAAAAATGATATTTAAACTAAATTGAAACATTTGAAATTTACCATGAGTTATTAATCTAGTTAAATGAATAAACTCTATACTCTAAAGTGAATGGTCACTACTTAAATTATGTGGAACTTCATATTGCGCATTTTGTTTAAAATGAGATATACTGGTTAGAGCCTATAACTTAGTTAAATCCATTCTAAGACAAGCATTGACATGTTCAAAAGCTTACTGAAAATTAGCCCTTTCTGTTAATCTCTTTCTCTCTATATATCTATTAGAACTTTGCCTAAAAAACATTTTTAAATTAACCTTTGGGAGTTGATATTTAAACGTAATATTATGAAGACAGAAACAGAGTGGCCTACAGGTAGTATTTGTTAGGGATTAGAAGACTATCATGTGAAAAGTAACTTCTAAGAAGTATCAAATAACAGCTATCTAATCAATTATATGCAGAGTACTGTGGCAAAGGATATTTTAATCCTGCCCTCTAGAAACTGACCTGTGTTAAGTATATACTTAAGGAAAAAGAAGTCTATAAGAATAATTATGGGTTTAGAGAATAGCTCATGTGTATATATTTCAAGTTTGTTGATTTTACTCTTTTGTGTTTTATACCGAGAAATAACTTTCAAGAGGAAAGAGACAGTTGTGGGTTTGGAAACTTCTCATTTGCTAAAGAAGTTTAAAAGTTTTTTTTACCTTAGGACACACGGAGTAGCAACAGGAAAAAAATATATAATTACAAGGGGGAGGAGAAGAAAATAGACTAAGAAGAAAAGTTTTAATGTGGATGCAAGGATCTAGTGACAACTCGAGCTGAATTCCATCGCGAAGCAAGGTTTGCAAGGACTCTCTGAGCAGAAGGGGGACAGAGAGAGAGAGAGAGAAACAGTGAGAGAGAGAGAGAGAGAGAGGGAGAGAGAGAAAACAGTACAGGATGGGGAGAGCAGTCTGAGGAATGGAGGAGAAATCTGTTTCTACCAGCTGCTGGGGTCATTTTTGGGGATCCACAGTCCAGATACGGCCTTTTCATTCTTTGGCAGGATACTGCTTCCGCTTATATTAACTTTCGAGGAATTTTGTTTGAAACTTTGAAAGTAAGAAAATGCTCCAATTCCTATTAAGGATGAAATAATAAAAATTGCCGGTTCAACCTAGCAGAGGGTCACGAAGAAGTCAGTAAAGGGAGAGGAGTGACTGCACTGTGTCACCGGGCAGTTTGGCCTGGATGACTTCCCATGATTTTAGGACCGGAACACATGACAGAGTTCAGCAGGGATGTTGGGTCAGATTTTCCTTTGCTCCACAGAGGTCTGTGCCCAGACTGAGAGGAAAATCACCACATGCAGCTGGCCAACTATGCCCAGAGTTGTGTAACATGCTGGAAAGCCGTGGGGCATACTAGAGGACCCCGACCACAGCCAACTGGCCTGACCCAGGGGATCAGGCAGCCCAAAGGGGACTGCAGAGCTGTGGGCATGACCTCTGGTTTGGGGAAATATCAAGCAATCCTGGGTACGGGTCCCTGGTGCTGTCCTGAGAGTCTACAGGAATAAAGGCTGACTTTCTGCCTTGGTGGAGGGCCCTGAGGGATGAGGGGCTTCTGAGGCATTGACGAGCTTCTAGTCTCCAAGGGAGATAGAACTCTTACTACATGCCATGGACTTTGTGCCACATCCTTTGCAGTGATTTTACCATTCAATCTTCACGACGTTCCTGACAGGTATCCCCACTTTACAGTTGAGGAAACTGAGGTCCAGAGAGGGCAAGTCACTTGTCCAGAGGAGGAAGATTTGGGGCCAGGGCTGCCTGACTTCATGGTGCAGATACCTGGGTTTTAGTCAAAGCCACACTGTTTCTCTTAGACTGAAAGTCATGAGCCCATCAGTATCCAGTGGGATCCCACGCTCAGGTGACAGACCACACTCACCCGTCCCCACATACACACAAAATTATTACAGACCACACACACACTGGGAGCCACAGCCCCTAGAAGTGCTGGAACTGTTTCTCTTTGGGACATAGGAGAGCTAAACTTTAATCAAAAGAAAAACACATACGGAGGCTTAGTATACGCTAGACATTGCCAGGTTCAGGGTCAATTTCTTACCTTATTCCCTCCCTCTTTTTTCCCAAATAAGGGAAGAAGGACAATTCACAACAAGGAACTGAGACGGGGAGGGCAGAGAGGGAGAAAGTGGGCAAACTAGGGGTCATCAATAAGAGCATGGGCCCCCAAGCTTGAAGGGCCTGGATTTCAGCTGATCTCTTAATCTGGGACAAGTTATTTTTTCATTTGTTAAATAGGGATAAGAATAGTACCCACTCATTTAAAGAATCAAGTAGCACAATGTTAAATCTTAGTAGATAATAAATGATTAATACACATTATTTTCATTTTTTTATTAATTTTGTAGAGAGTTGAGAAGAAAATATAAGGCAATAAAATTGTAGAGAAAGGCACAAAATAATAAGAATGGGGAAAGCTACCATCCAAGAAAAGAGAAAGGGAGAAAAGAAATGGCAAAAAAAAGACACGAGGAAGATAATAAAATAAAACAGCAGCTATATATAATAATCAGGAGAGAAAGCCACAATCAAATTAAGAAAAATATAGATATAAATGAATTGATTCAAGAACGTAATCATGGGATGAGCTGGAAATGAAATGTCGAGCTTGCAGCCTGCAGCCTGCAGCCAGCAGCCTCGTCCGTCACCTGGCCTCGTGCACAAGGCTGCAGAGAATGCAGGTGAAGGAGCCGCAGCTTCAAGCCTGCCCTTGAAGCTGTCCAGTCTGTGGTGACAACAGACTCCAAACAGAAAAGGGAGGAGAAGGGAAAAAGCAAAGTGGGGCTTTAAACTAAATCAACTTCAAGTGAATGGGAAAGGAGAAACCACAATAAGGAATTAAAAAAAAATAGCAAAGAACAGAAAGTAAATTCTCAAATAAAAGGCAAGGGAAGAAAAGAGGGGAAGTAAACTGTGGGCCCGACCCCAAGATGGAGGACCAGAAAGAAGAGTGGCCCTGGGGAGAAAAAGAGAAGGGGACTGGGAAGCAGGAAGAAAGAAGCAAATGGAAAATAGACTCTGGTCTGGGATGATTTAGGTTTTGAGTCCCAACTCTGCCCCAGAGGGACACTGTGACTTAAGAAGGGTCACTTAACTCAGGGGGTAGAAATAACTCTGAGGGGGTGAGAAGAAAAGAAAGACCAACGATGTAGGAACAACATAAAGCACACTCAGAAATGAAGAAACAAATGGGTAAAGTTTTACAGAAAAAAGAATAGACATTCAAAGGAAACAAAATAATTGTAATACCCACTGGGTAGCAGGCATGGTGCAAATTAAAGTTTTCTGTTGTCATTATTACACATTTATCTTTATGCCCTTGTAAACGGTATTTAGTATCAAGTCTCAAATTTTAAAACAAAAATATGGTATCTAAGTGGCTGGGCAGGAGAAAGCATGAAAGTGAATATGTTAGGGAAGGAAAAATACAGCTACATGTCTCGAATGACAGAAAACAAAAAACTCTCATCAGAAAAGGCATCAAAGGTCCTGTGGAGAAGGAACTTTCAAAACTAAAATGAACAAATAACAAAGGCCTAAAACAGAAAAGGCCTAACAAAAACAGAGAGAGTTGTGAAGTTTTGAACTGTTGTGCTCAGCACACTGGTGTGTTATCAATGGGTTCCTGTTGTGACTTTCCGGCCACTGGGCCACCGGCTGGGAACAGCCTGGTCCATTTATCATAATGTGTGATGTCATTACTAAATACAAATAAAATACGTAATATTACTACTTATCTTCTGAAATGGGTTGTGACCTGGCAAAGTTTGAGGAGCACTGCAATTTTCACCACAGGAGGAAGAGAAGTAGGGAAGACCCTACCTATGAAAGCAAAACTAGAGGAAAATTCATAACAGAATAATCCGAGAGTAGCAGCAGCTGGCTATGCTCAAATCTACACAGGGGAGAAAGAAAGGCTCCCTGTTACAACGTGCAGCTAAAAATAGATGATGAAATACTTATTATTTGAGCTGGAAGGAATCTTAAAGGTTAAGACAGGACTTGAACACTGGTTTTGCAGTTCTGCATGTACGGTCTGTGTCCTCCAGCTGGCTCCTGGACTGTGGGACGGTACCAGGTCACGTGTGGCTTTATAGCCTCACTGCAGAGTACACTGTGCCTGGCGGAGTGTAAACATGTAATTCACGTTTGTTGAATGAATGATGGAATTAGTGCTTTTTGTTCAAACATTCATTTCACAAATGTCTGGAGAGGCAGAGCAGATCCATTGCACTTCTCTGCCATCCTTCTTGCGTTTCATGCCTCCTACCAACAAACGAACAGCGCATGGCGTGGTCCAGGAGCTGGGAGCCAGGCCCATCCTGGCTCTCTCACTCTCTGGGGACCTCACCAAAACCATTTCTTTCTAAGCCCCAGTTTTCTTCTCTGTGAAATGCTGTGCTTGGATCAAACCATTTATGTGACTTCTAGTTGAAAGGGGCACATAAAACCCTACCCTACCACAAGGAAAAACTCTGGAGTAAGTCTGGTTTTCAAAGGAAATCTTAAACTGAAAACAGCTTCCAAGCCTTCTCACACTGACCATCCGTATGAACACCAACTGACGGATGGGGGTGTACAATGTAATTTTTGATATATCTGAACCATGTTTAAATTTTTTTCACACAAGGAAAAGAACTATACACTTCTTTTTTATGTATCTGACTTTTCTTTGGAAAGTGGCATAGAACTTTCAGGATGGTGAGTTTTGAAGGATTTTTATAATAATTTCAATTATTATCTGTATTTGGGTAATTAGATTTTTGCCTGTACACAAAAAGCTAATAACTAGCTCCTGACTAGTCTTTTGCTTTCTATCTTTAGGACTGTGGACTAAAATAAAGGTTAAAGAAGGGAAAGCTTTCAAAGAAATCACTGTTCAAATCTCCAACACAGAAAACTCTGATTTGTATTTGTGTCTGATGGAAACAACTCCAGGCCTAATCTCTCCAGGCTCATCAGACAGGAGAAAGGCCAAAGGCAGCTGCTACAGGGACACGATTCAAGCGTGTGCCCGGTTCCTCCCTCCTCTGGGCCCTGTCCTCCCTTCCCCTTGCTCTGCACCTGCACAGCTCACACAAAGGCCTCGCAGGATTAGCTGCTCCCAGAGAGCCGTAGGTAAACATCCCACCTGTCCAGAAGATGAAAATGCTTTTATCTAGAGGCTACTCTTTTCCTTCTACAAAATGAATTCTCTAAATCTGCGCCTCTTCCACATGCATATTTCTTTATTTTCTACACCGAACAATAGATACATTATTTATATTTAATCTTCCCTCCCCTCTGTATTTGTGGTCATTACATAGGGCCCGTTGCAAATTCTTGGAAAGGAAATCATCTGTTTCTAGATTGCAAGTAAAATGAGGCTGTGCTTTCACCTGAATTCTTACAGAAAGACCCAAGGATTTTTGAACAGTGGCCTAAGAAATGTTACTATGCATTACATTTCTTGCAGTCCAAGAAATGTAATGCATAGTAACAATCCCTTAATTCGGAAAGGTTTTATATTTTTCAATACACTATTGTATCATCTGGCATTCAGATATATTTTGAGGAGTAGAAATTACTGACACATGAGTGTCATGTGTGCTAGAGAGTTTGCATGTCTAAGAACACACAGCCAGTGAGAAGACGCTGGGACTCTGATCTAATGATCCTACTTCCTAATTTAAGGCTCTTTCCTTGAAGAAAGAAACAATGTTCCTGTTCTTTTAAGCACAGAAGAGAGAGGAATGGCTTATTTCTTTCATATAAGCATAGAAAGGGCTCCTCTCCTAAAAATAAAGGTTCAGTATGATCTTACCAAGGAGTGAACCTCCTTAGAAGCATTTATGATGTCAACCCTTCCTCATGTGAAGAGGACAGGAGAATGAGAGGGCAAATTTCTCCCCACAGGGCTGGCAGCTTTGTGCTGTATCTGAAGGTTGCCCCTGTCTTATGTTTTTGACCTGAAGTGTCCTGGTTCAGAAAACCCGAGCTCACCTTTCCTATCAAGTTCCATGGACTGTAGTTACAGCCAGGATTCCTGTCGGTGAATCTGAATTAACTTGGGTGTCAGGATCTACATCTGCTTCATCTGATTTCCTTTAGAGGGGGCAAGGGGGAGTTGATTCTTTTCTGAAGGGAGAGGATGCAGATAGGAAAATGAGTGCCTTTTAGGAATCAGCAGCAGAGCCTAGTGGATTCAGTCTGAACGAACTGGATCAAACACAGCAGCTCCATTTCAGGAGTCACTGCAGGCCCGGAATCTCCTCCTCCCCTGGAGGTCAAGCCGAGTGTGTGTGTGTGTGTGTGTGTGTGTGTGTGTATGTAAAATACCTTAAAGACTGGACTCACCTAAGAAAAAGTATTCTGATTGTCTGAAAACAAAAACAAGAGCTTAAAAATACAGCCTTTTTGTATAAGAAACTCCAAGAGGAAGATGTGGTGGAGGGAGAGAAGCCTTTCTGTAGATTTTAGAAAACCTCCTAACAAGAAAATGTCAGTCTTTGACTCTCTTTACTCTGAGGAGTAACCAGAGTAACGGTGTCCCCAAGGATTTTCGTGCCTGTCACTGGGGCTGCTAAGAATAGAGTCAAGCTCGCTCACTCCACAAAATCCAGGCCGGGTTTTTATTGCTTCCCCCTGCCAGTCTTCACCCAAGGCTAACCTGAGAGATCCAGGGTTCACCTCCCTCCCACTCACTGTGGGAAAAACACTCAGGCAATTTGAAAAGGTCAAAGGGGAAAGGCCAGCTGTGGGACTGAGGAGTGGGCAAGAAAATTAGCTCCTTAATAATACGGATGCAGTTTTTGCTCTGTTCTTCCGAAATGCCCATGTCTAGAGACAGCCTCTGCTGCTGTAAGTCTGCCCCTTCAAACACAAAGAAATAGGACTGCTGTTAATCCCTTAAACCTGATTATCGAAGTGATGTCCACTCACCAGCAGCTGCGCCCTTCTGCTTTCTGGTGGCCGCCCATCATCTGTGTTCCACCACGAAGCTCATGGTGGTGCCGTCAAAGGAGGGGGGGGCGATGATCCGCGGCCCCAGGGGCTGCGAAGTGATGCTGATGACAGGCTTGCCATGCAGCTGGGCAAAGCCCTTGGCCCCCACCAGCTGGGATGTGGCCGCTGGGGCAGAGGAGGAGGTGGGAGACTGACCGGAGGACATGAAGTAAGGGGCCTCGGTGAAAGATGCAGCTGCCTCTTTGCTGGGGGGCTCTGCTGCCACGGGGGAGAGCTCGGCGCCCCTTGGAGTGTGAGCAATTGGCGTGGGCTGCAGGGCATTGGCGGGCAGCACCGTGGGCAGAAACCCGGGGTAGATCATGTAGGCGGGGCCGTAGGCCCCCGGACTCAGGGCCAAGGGAGGCCCGGGGAGGGACATGGGAGCCACAGCCTGCTGCTGGGAGGTCATGGGCACGTCCACATACTGCCCCGTCTCGGGGTCAAACAGTCTCCGGGTCATGGGCTGTACTGGTGTGTCCACCAGATAGTACTGGCCGGTTGTCACATCCAGGAGCATCTTGCGCTGGGTCTGCGGAGGCTGCGGCTGCTGGAAGGGGTCTGTGGGGACCGGAGCTGGGCCCACAGGTGCCGGGGCAGGCATGCTTGGTGGGGAGAAGCAGAGGACCTGGGGCTGGGCCCCCTGGAGGGTGAAGGGCAGCAGCTGCTGGTGGTAGATCGTGGTGGGGGGATGCTCGGGGCTCTGTGGCTCTGCGGGGGCAGCTACCGTGCCCCGGGGGTCGTCAGGCTTGGTGCGCCAAGCTGGCCGGCTGGTTCCGCTGACCTGAGAGCCTTTGGGGCTACTGGGGACCTGACTTCGTGCACTCAGCGGGGGCAAGCTGCAGAGAGTGGTGGCTGAGGAGGGAGGGGCCTCCCTCCCCGCCCCAGGCCTGCCTGGAAGCTCCCCAGCTGCAGAGCTCCCTTTAACGGGGATGGTCAGGTAATTCTCACAGTCGCTATGGCTCTTTTCCAGATGGCTGCCATTCTTCCTGTTGGTCACCTCTTCGAGAGATGCCCGAGTGGCCGGAGAGATCTTGAGAGACCGGAGTCCCTGCGATTTGATGCCCTTTGCCGCCGAAGGGCTCTCTGCAGCGGGGCCTTGTGGGAACTTGCCAGCGACACCCCCAGTTTTCTGGGTGCTGCTGGCGCTCACTGTGAGCACGTTCCGGTGGCTGGGGAGCGGGGGCAGGGGCTGGGTTCTGTCCACATCCTTGTGCACCGGGGGGATATAGAGGGACCGGGGCCTCTCCCTGGCCAGGTTCTCAAAGGCGGCCGCGCGGGCGGACACACTCTCGGCGCTCGGGTTGGAGTTCCTCCGCTGCAGACGCTCTATGGGGCCCCCTCGCAGGACCACACCTGCGCCTTTGTGCCCGGCGCCCCGCTCTTCCGCCCCACCCACCCGTTTGGCCAACTTGTCGGGGTCCCGCTCAGCACCCCCGGCCCCTTCTCTCTCCTCACTGGCGATGAGCGACAGGACGTGGCTGTCAGTCATCAGGGGCAAGGGGTCGCTTTTCCGCTTCCACTCGTTCCTGTTGAAGCTGTACAGCTCTTCCATGGACCTCACAGCCGCCGTCAGCTTCTCCAGAGCATTGCGAGATGTCTTGGGGCCTCTTCCTTCCTCCTTGACCTCCTCCTCCTTGGCCTTCTCTGGGGTCTTCTGAGCCTTGGAGACGATCTTGAGCACGGGCAGGTACGAGCCCTGCTCAGGCTTATTGGGGGCGATGGTGGCCACGGGCAGCCTGCCAGATGCCCTGTGAACCAAGACTGTCCCTTCCGGCGAGGAGGAATTCAAGGCCCTGCTGCTGCCCTCCATGCCCACGTTCTCCCTGGGCTCTCGGTCTGTGCCGTCTTCCCTCTGGTTCACCACAGCCTGGCACGTAATCACCATGGGGGACAGGGATTCCGAGCCACCAGCTGCAGGAACCAGCGGCCTGGGTTTGGGCCCGGTCAGCCCCTGCTCTGGGGTAACGCTGCCCTTGTCACTGCTGTCCCCTGACGCTTTGATGAGTTTCCGGACATCTCTTACCTGGTGGAGGGGGCCTTGGGCCTTGGACTTGTCCCTGACATCTCTCACCTGGAACTGGGGCACTTTTTCCAGGTTGTCCCCCCGGAAGAGTTTCTGCTGTGCCCTGCTGTTGTCCTCAGTGGTCTTGAAGAGGTTCGAGGCGCCGCCGCTGGCCAGTTTGGGTGTGAGCAACTTGGCGATGTTGAAGTCCGAGCCCGGCTGCTGCACGCTTCCCAGCCGGATCTTGATCTCGGGAGCCTTGGGCCTGACCACTGCTGTGGAGGTGGCCTGGGCAGCGGGGTGCTTGGTGGCCTGCTTCCCCGGCTGCTTGTCCTTGGGTGTCTGCTGGATGTTGGGGACAAAGAGGCGAGACATGATGGTGGACTTACTGGCAGAGATCTCCCCGAGATCAGCCCTCCAGTCGCCCCCTTTGGGGAGTTTCAGCTTCCCGATGGGGGCCTTTTCTTCCCGCTTGTCCGCCTCCTTCTCCTTCCATGACCGGAATGCACTGTTCTGACTGCGAAGGAAGATGCTCTTGACAGTCTCTGACGCACTCTTTTTGATTTCACACACTTCTACCGGGGGTCCATCGGCGAAATTACGGCCGGAGCCTGCATGGCTCTCCCGAGGGGCACTGGCTTTGAAAACTGGGGATTTAGACCCAGCTACGGACCCCTCCCCACCTGCATCAGACACGCTGACCACCGTGTACTCAGAGCCGGCCTCCGAGTGGCGAGAACTCTGCCTCTGCAGGCCCTTCTCCCGCTGCTTCTCACCCCCGGGGGGAGGGCCCTCCGTCTCCTTCGAGCTGCTGGAGAGGTTATGGTGGGATGTGTCACTGACTTCTCCCCTCTCCATTTTGAACTCATGTTCCCGCTGCATCTTCTTGGAGATGACGTTTTTGAGCAGACTGGAAGCAAACTTGGACTTCTTCTGGGGGCCGTCAGCTCGGGAGGCAAGCCTGCTGCCCTCAGAGGTCTCCGAGCCATCATCCGTGTACACTGACCCGGGGCCCTTGCTGGGGCCTTTGGTGGCCCTGCAGGGCCCCGCGGCGGAGCTGGCTTTGCTCTCACTGCGTAAATTCAGAGGCTCGAGAAGGGTGACCACGTGGGAGCCCGACTGGACCTGCTTCTGGAAACACAGAGGTGTCTCCACGTGTTTGATCTCCCCCTCGACTTTACTGACCACGAACTCCAAGGCCTTGGTCTGGGACTTCTTGGACTGGATGTAGAGCTGGTCTGCGGTCGTCCTGGCCCCACTGCCCTTCCTCAGACCCGCAGCCATAGAGGCGGCGCTGCTCCTGAGGAGACTCTGTTCCACCCTGGCTCCAACGCCTGCGCATTTCAAGTCCAGGAAGGCCGACCAGCGCCCAAAACCGACTTCGGAGAGCGAGGAGGACTCCCGGGAACTGATGTTCAGAGCCTCAAAGTAGGGGTAAGCGAGGCTCCGGAAGGCCCGGGAGGTCAGGTTACGCACCTCTTTGTCGGCGTCGTCCAGCTCGCTCACGGCACTGGACGCCCCGCTGGAGGAGTCCACCAGCTCCTTCGCCCGGACGGCCCCGCACCGCGTTTGCAGGCGAGCAGGGACGGCGATGAATTTCTTCGCATGGTCCTGAGCCACGGCTGCAGCCGGGTCTTGCTTCAGTGAACTTGAATTGTGTTCAGCAGCTGTAGAGACGCGGAGGCTCATGTCGCCTTCATGCTTGGCAGCGTAAATAATGTTTTGCTTTGCACACACGTTGCTAGGCTCATTTATAGCCCGGGAAGTCGGTTTGATTGATAGGAGGATCTGGCCTGCTGCACTCCCGCAGCTGCTTGCGGCGGCTGAGGCTGCCTCCAGCGGCTGCAGCAAGGGCTCACACGGGGTGGCAGTGCCAGGCCCCGTGGCTGGGGGAGTGGGGTTGCTGTCCGAGGGGCCGCTGCCCACTTCCGTGCTGCTGGTGTCGCCACCGCTGCTGCCCGCGCTGGGGCGGGCGGGGTCACTGTCCGTGGGGCTGGGTGTCCGGGTGGCGTCGGTGCTGGGAGCGGTGCTGAGGTAGCAGCTGTTGTCATCGTCCTCTTCGCTCGGCGTGGTGACGTCCTCTGGGGTCTCGTCGCTGCCACCAAAGGAAGCATAGTCCACGAATGAGTAGATCACGTTGTTGTCCTCGAAATCCCAGCGGGAGGCCAGGCCCACGTCGAAATCCGTGTCCTGCTCTACCTCGCTCAGCTGGATCTCGTGGGTGGTGATGTAGTGAGCCTCCTGATTCTGGGGGGGGTCCCTGCTGCCCTGAGACTTGGCAATCATGTCTCTGCACTCGGTTCTCTCTCCTCCTCCTGGTTTTTCCCCTTCTTCTCCTCCCTTGGGCTGGCAGCTCACTGCGTTCTCACCACTGTCACTCTCAAAGTCTAACAGTGAGGACGAGGTGGCCAGAGCCCCCGTGGATGTGGTGGTATCACCCGTCTTGTAAAGGCCACCTTCCTCTGCTTTGTCCACCAGGGCGGAGGAGGGAGACGAGAGGCTGCTGCCCTCATCAGTGCCGGAGAACTGGGGTCCGGAGGCTTCCAGGGAGGCAGGATTCTTCTGGGGGGCTGGAGCCTCACACTCTTGGCTGCCGGCTTCGTCTTGGGCTTTCTCCTTGGGGCTGCTAGAGCCCCTCTGATCCCCCGGGCGCTGCTCCAGAGTAAGTCTCATGGTCCGGGGACTGTCCCTCTGCACTCCAGCTGAAGTGCGCATCTCCACATATTTCTCTTCTCGCTGCGAGGAGGCCGATGGCTTGAGAAGTGGCCGCAGCTGCTGCTTGAGCTCCTGGCGATCTTGAGCTCCGCTCACCCCCTCCCTGACCTCCTTCGGTCTGGCCTGCAGATTCAGCTCAGGAGGGGCGCCTTCCATTCTGAGCCCTCGCCTAGGTTTCAGTGACAGGAGAAGACAATGGGGAGCACCGGGGCGGTCCCGGGCCCCTCCCTGGCCCTGGAGGGGCTGCAGAGTAGCCCGAAGCAGGGTCCCACGTGCCTGGATTGGCCCCAAGGCTATAGGCACCACTGCCGCGGCTGCCACCAGCTTCCGGTTCTTCAGCCCCTGTGGCGGGGCCCGGGCGAGGCTGAGGGAGGAAGGAAGGCTCCTGGATGGGGCGGCAGAGGTGGTCTGTGGCCAGGGGGCTGCGGCTCCGGCCGAGACCGTGGCCAGCTTCCCGTAGCTGAGCTGTTCTGTCCAGTTGTTTGCCTGGCACCATCGGCAGCTAGGAGTCTGAATGCCATCGGCCACGGAAGGAGCAGCATCTGTAGGCCGACCCCGGGACTCCCAGAAATGAAAGGAAAGCATGTGCTGTTTCTTGTGAAGCCTTGTTCCTTTCCTGGATGGGGTAAGAGTGGGTCACGTCATTCCAGAAATATTTTTAGTGTCTATTCCCTAGTCATATGGAAACCACACTTGAGGGTAGAGAGAAGAGGCTCTAAGATGAAGAGAGAGTGTTGGGGGTGGAGGAGGCATGTGGGTTCTAACTGAAATCAACCAAATGTCCTATGTAATCTATTACAGGGATGTCTAGCAAGTATGAAATTGTTCTTTACTGACTGTCATCTTTCACTCCCAAGTCTGATTAGATGTTTTTTTCCCCCTTGTTCTTAAATAAAACCCAAATTCAGCATTGCATTTCAAATCAATTAAGGACAGCTCTGAAAGACTTCAAAATCTCCCTTGAACATATGGTAGCTTTAAGTTTGTCTCAAAATCTATGCATTTCCTTTCTCTTTCATCTCAAATCAATCAAGTTCTGGTAATAAAACTTTTCACAGGAATAAAACACTCTGTCCTTCCTTCCCCAAAGTCCTACTTTACGAAACGTAATCTGTTTGTTTAAAAATAGGAAGAAACCCTTCTAGAATTTTACTGTGCACTCGAAGTGTACAGGGGCAATTTTTAAAGACTTAGAACTTAACACTTCAAATAAACTTTTAATTATAGTCACTAAAAAGGAGCACATGGGTTAAAAGTGACACGACTTCAAATCCCTATCACCTCAAGCAAGTTCCTTAAACTTCTAAAACCGTGGCAAGACAATAAACCTCCACTTAAATATAGCCTGGGCTGCAGCCTCACGGGTCAGTTACACTGGCTGAATTCCAGACCTGCAGGGCACCAAGTCAAAAGGCACAGAAGAACAACGAATACGCTTACCCTTCCTGAGTACAGTGCGGCTTGGAGGGAGGTTCAGAGAGGAAATGTGACCCACTGGCATGCCCCGTGGCAACGAAGCCCAAATCCCAGTTCACTGGCTCTGAGATCCTTCCATTTCAAACAGTTCAGTAGTTGTGTAAATGAATTTGCCAGGCAACCCAAATGGGGGTTCTGTACTGGCCATCCCCAGAGCAGATCCCTTGGCTGCTATCCATGGAGAACCACGACTCTTGGTTTGGTGAGATCTGGCCCTCATCGTCTGCCAGGCCCAATTCCACCACTATACATAGTCTATGTGTCACTTATGCCGATTGAATAAAGCACTATTTTAAACATTCACATTTGTGGGGAACAAAAATAACACCATCAACCATCCCCTTCCAACATGAAGGCAACCCTCACACAGAAAAATGTTCCTTCCTCTGCATGGGCGTGGGAGGAGGCATGGAGTGGGGGCCCCTAGCAACTGAAGCATCGCCTTCTCATCCTTGGGATGTGGACGGCACAGCCCTGCCATTCTCCCCAGGACAACTCCCTTCTGCCCACATCACTGCCATTAAAAACAGGACACAGGGAAGGCTGGCAATATCAAGTATCACAATGTGGATATAAAGCCAGAGCGCTAGATGAAGAGAGTAAAAGAGAAAAGGAAACAGAGAGGGGGAGAGAGGAAGGGAACGAAAGAAAAAGGAGAGAGAGAGAGAGGAATTGCTAAATTTGCAATCAACTGTTTTGATTATGGAGAACCGTGTGCAATGGCACAAAATCGTGGATTTTTTCTTTTTCTTTTTTTTCTGTAGGTGGGCCTCTCACTGTTGCGGCCTCTCCCGTTGCGGAGCACAGGCTCCGGACGCGCAGGCTCAGCGGCCATGGCTCACGGGCCCAGCTGCTCCGCGGCATGTGGGATCTTCCTGGACCGGGGTGCGAACCCGCGTCCCCTGCATCGGCAGGTGGACTCTCAACCACTGTGCCCCCAGGGAAGCGCCCTGGATTCCTAATGATAATAAAAATTTTAAATCATAATAATTACAATATGAGTTACAAAGTGTTTACTATGTGTGAGACGCCATCTGAAGCACTTTTAAATGTGTCTGTATTAATTTATTTAATTCTCATTACAATTTGGTGAGTTAGGTACAATTATTGTAGTGATTTTACAGATGGGAAAGCTGCAACACAGAGATGTTAAGAAATTGTGGAGCAGAATTCAAACCTGGGCTGTTTAAACCGTGACGCTGCAGAGCCTTGCTGACTTCCACGCTCAGATACTCTCTAGGGCACCCAGATGCTCAATTAGACGGGAGCAACGCATCCTAGGCAACTTCACCTGCATGACCACAAGTCAACCACATCACCGTTTCTCGGTTTTGTTTTGTTTTGTTTATATCATCAACCTGTGTACACATTATGTATTCAGGGATTAAGGAACATGAGCATATACATAAAATGAAATAAAATATAATCGGCTCCTCCAGGCAAGTAGAGTGTTCTCAATGCCCCATTTTAATTTTGCTTTGAAGCCTTGGACGAGAAACCCTGAACACTTCCTCAAGCTCTGTGGGCCATGCACACTCCACAGCTGAATAGAAGATGGAGTTTCTGCCCATCAAGGCAATTATAGTCTAAGAAGAAATTTTTCCAGCACTTTCCATATGGCCCTGTCTGTCATGACAACTCAGCAGATTTTAGCAGTTTTGCCTTGCAGTTGGCAAAGTACAAAATTGGAAGGTCAGATGCCCTGGATGTAGGTTAAAGCATAATTTTCTAACGCCCTGAGTTCTGGAAACTTACTTCCAGAGTTTTGCTTCCTCCAGAGAGTGCACCCCTAGCCAAAGCCCCCCAGCAAAGAGAGAGGGTTATCCTAAAAGAGGTACTTACCTCCAAAATATCCGTGTGCCTCCTTTTCTCTTTTCTGTCTAAGTGAATGCCAGTGTAGGAAAAAATCTGTAGAAAAACCTTTTTTAGATAAGGTCAATTTCCGAAAAGTGGGGTTTAATTCAAACCACAAATTCTATTTAAAAATCAAAAAAGCAGAGAATTTGGAGTAGGACAGATTCTATTAAAAGATTTTAAAAAAAGAAACTCATACATGGAAAAACAAAAACAAGTTGTAGGGTAAAGTAAAACAATTAAGAACACCAAACTTCTGCCCTCTGGCATTTTCAGAGCTCTGGATCAGTGTATGTTACTATGCAATACTCTCAATTCTTTTGAAAAAAACTTTTGTCATTCATTAGCCATAGAGCCTTTTATTTCCTCACATGACTACAGTCATCTTTTTTTTTTTGCAGATGAACTCAGTGGTTGCCTACCTGATCTCAGCTCTTGAGCAATTAACAGTGACTAATGCCACCAGCATTAAACCATGTTAAGCAAGCATGCTTGCTAGACCAGGCAAGGTATACTCGGCAGACAGCTTTATATGGGAATTCAAAGAGCAACAGAAAGGAAATGACTCGTGTCATTATTTTTATCTCTGCAGAGAAAGTTTCTTAGCATTCCCTGAAAGTCTTGTGAAATGTATCATAGTAGGGAAAACTTTAACATGATTAAAGAAATGAAGAATGAAGGCCAGGCTATCCACCAACTGGTAAAAGGGTATGGTTATGTTTCAGGTCTCTGACAGTGACATAGTATGATAGACAAACACCTCATTTGAAAGGAAGAACAGTTTATCAGAGGTAGACTGGAAGAGCAGAAATGAAGAGGTAGGTTTAAACTCTGGCTCAAACTAGGAGTTGGACAAAAGATTTTCCAAACAGAAACAGTCTCAGGATTCTCTGGGGAGCAACAGGAGAGAGAAAGGGAGAGAGAGAGAGAGAGAGAGAGAGAGAGAGAGAGAGAGAGAGAGACTGATTATATTTTGTGTAAGGCTTTCCATAAACACCTTCACGCCTATCCACGCACACTGATGAAGGAGCTTTGCTTCAGGCTGCTGCTTAATGCCCAGAGTGTAGCCAGCTGTTCCTCTTCCTGGCCCAGGTTGACACCTGTAAGAATTACATCTGAAGGAACGGCACCATTTTCATTTGTTTGTTTGGTTGGTTTTTTGGCTGGTTGTGCCAGAGTGTCTATTATTTAGTTACTGATATAAATGTTTTACACACTTTAACTCTTTAAATCTTCTCAAAAACACCATGCAAGGGCAATTATTATTCCCATTTTATGGATAAAAAATTGAGTGAAGACATGTAACCTGGATGACTTTTCCCAACTAGTAAGTGCTGGAGCCCTCACTACTGGCTCCGAGTACTCAAGCCCACACTCTGTTGATGGTTGAGTTTTCAGTCCGTGAGGTGGAGGTCACAGGCTCCTTCCCAGTGCTGGCCAGTTAGCTGTTCCACAGCCTCCACCAGCTGCCTGCACATGGGAGAGCTGGTCGCCATGGAGACCAAGGAAACGGAGTGGCAGGATTAGTGTCAAACTATCCCTGTGAATAGAAAACAGCATGTCCCGTGAGGATGAATAAGTAGCACTATCTTCTTGTGCAAAGAAGAGCACGTTATCGTAGAAGCGTGCCGTGCACATTGGAGATGCAACCTCTTAGCTATGCCCTTAAAACTTGGAAGGACAAGAAGGAACAGTTCACCACCAGAAATAAAATGTTCACAGACACAGGGCACGCAGAGGGCAGAGGTGGTGCAAGAAGTCCTTTACTTTTCCCCTTGAGTCAGGATGTGTATTGGGTGTTGCTCCTCTCTGGTCCCTCCCAGCGCACCACCTGTCTCAATGGTCTCCTGCACATTTGCCCTCCCTTTCCCCAGACCCATGCCTCTTCTTCTTCCTCTTTCTCAGTTGTTTCCATCTCGTTCTCTCTTGAGGGAGTAGTGGAGTTTCGGGTGTTCCAGATCCTACTGGATAAAGAAAAATTATCCCTTCCAGACCAACCTCAAAGTGAAACTTGGACAGGACAAATAAGTCTTCTTCTCTGGAATACAGACCACTTTGAAGAGCCTAACTCTCAATGTTTGTCCATCTCACCCAAGGCTGTCTGTTATCCTAGCCTGTAGGAGGCGGGAGCCTGTAGGAGGCGGGAGCCTGAGAGGGCTGTTGCTAAGGTGGCCTCCTTGGTCTGGGAGAGCAGGTCACGGAAGGTGCCTTCTTAGGGTTTCACAAGTTACTGTAAATTTTTTCTGGTTGGTGTTGAAACAGAATTTAAAGCATCAATCAACTCAGCTGTCTGTCTACGGAGTAACATCAATGGCTTATTTCTGAGACTTTAGAAAGGAATTTTTTTTTTTGCCTTTTAATTCTTGATATTGCATTTTGGGGGCTAAAATCATGTTTCTGTTTTGTGTTACTCTGGAAACTATTTCTTCTCCCCACATTTCTGATTTCAGACTGCAGCAATTTCAAACCGGAGCCTTTAAAGATATACTCAGTGTTTTATTTTTCAGCTTTCTATTTTCTATGACTATTTGGAATCATTATAAAAATTAATAGCTCATTTCTTTCCTTGCTTCAAATCTCACATTTAAATCTGCTCAAAATTCAAGTACTGAGATGCAAATTAAACAACTTTTTAGAAAACAATCTGACAGTTTCTATCTATCATACATAATAAGACCATTAGGGTTTAATAACATATGTACAGGAATGCTTATTGCAATGTGTTGTGACAGCAAAAATTAATTGGAAACCATGTGAATATCAACCGGTAGAGGACGGTTGATGGATTACAGAGCATGCATGCTATAGCTCATTGTGCAGACATCCATTCTTCAGACACTAAATGAAGAGAAACATATGTTCCAATCTTGGAAGAATTTCCATGAAAAGAAAATTACAGAATAAAAATGTATTAGTATGATTCTACTTCAAAAACAATAATAAAACTTACTGAACATTACTTACCATGTAGAAGTATAACACCAAACTGACATTGTTTTTGTATATGTAGGAAGGTAAGATTGAACAATTATTATTAAATTTTCCTTTATGCAGCTCAGTGTTGTTTGAACTGTTACAACAAACAAGTTTTTCTTTTATAATAAAAAAAATTTATTTTGGAGAAATTTCATTTCTCTGTAAACTTTCCTTAAGTTAAGCCAATGCAGCTTAGAGTGGAAACAAAGACAACTCACTGCAGAAGACCAAAGAGACTTTTTAAGTTTACTTTCTTATTTCATTAATGTAGGAAATGAAGTTCAGAAACTAAGTGACTCACCCAAGGTCACACAGCGGCAATGAATAGTAGAGGAGGAGTAGAATCCATTTCTCCTGACTCCAAATTCAGTGCTTGTTCCTGTGTTGCTCAAACTTAGTCATCGAAGTGACCAAAGGGAATAGGAGATCAAATTGCATTCTCAAATAATTGGAGTATGAGCCCTAAAAAAGCAAATAATTTTATTGTGGAGTTACGTTTTACCTTAAAAACTAATGTCAATTAAATAAACAAAGTATTGCCACATGCAGCAACATAAATGAATCTCACAAATGTAATGTTAGGAAGAAGCCAGCTGCAAAGAGAACATACTAAATGATTCTATTTATATAAAAATCTGAAACAGGAGGGCTTCCCTGGTGGCGCAGTGGTTGAGAGTCCGCCTGCCAATGCAGGGGACATGGGTTCATGCCCCGGTCCGGGAAGATCCCACATGCTGCGGAGCTGCTGGGCCCATAAGCCATGGCCGCTGAGTCTGCGCGTCCGGAGCCTGTGCTCCGCAACGGGAGAGGCCACAACAGTGAGAGGCCCGCGTGCCGCAAAAAAAAAAAAAAAAAAATCTGAAACAGGACAAACGAATCCCTGGTGTTGGAAGTCTATCAGGATGGTGGTGACCTTAGCGGGTAGGCTCAGAGAACGGCCAGTGGGGCCTCTGGAGTGCTGTAAGTTCTATTTCTCCATCCGGCACTGGTTACATAGATGTGTTTACTTTGTGAAAGTATATTGAGCCATATGCTTACGATTATTCACTTTTCTGTACACACGTTACACAACATGTTCATTAAAATATTAATGTGATGTTTACAACCATAATATACCCATATCTAATTTCATGGTTTTTTTCCAATCTTGAAATAAAGTTGATAGCTTGTTAAAATGTGCAGTATTTGTCACTTCACATTCCGCTTGGCAAACTCCAGGGTGTCTCCAGATGCACCAGTACCCCTGGTATTGATGAGAAGCGAGGAGTCATGGCCATCCTTAGCTGCAGCAGAAGTCAGGATATTTGGGGCCGATCAACAGAGTGTTCCAGAGCTTGGGCACTGGAGTTACACTGCCTGAGTCTGAATAATGACTCCACCTCTCCTAGCCGTACAACTGAGAACAAGTAATTTAACTTCCCTTTACCCCAATAGGGTACATGTCAATAGAGCTGTGAGGATTAAAACTGGATAATCCACTTAAAGCACTTAGCACAGGGCCTGGCCCAGAGAAGGCACGGAATAAATGTTAATTATTGCTAACTCTTGTTATGCTATGTGGAAATTTTAACCCTTCTCTACCTACATGTGTATCTCCCATCTCCACCTCCGAACCAGAACACCACATGTTGCTTTATACGTATCAAATGTTCAATAGTTTTTAATTGAATTGAATCCAATGCTTCCCCGTGGTCTGTAGGAGAAAGTCCAATCTCCTAGTTTTCATTTAAGGTTGTCCCTCGTTTCATCCCCATCTATTTTCCAACTTCAGTTTCTTCGCTCTTCCATACTAATCCCCTGTCCCAATCATGCAAGTCTAAAACAATTGCCAGGCGTGCCTTGCACTTTTGTATCTCAGAATGTTTCATTGCTTATGTCTTGCACTGTCCCCACTTCCCATAATATCCTTCCTCCTTCTCTGTACCTTCTATAATTTAACCAATCTTTTAAAACCGAGATTCAACTGATCTCCTATAGCAATGCTTCTAATCTTTTTTGACTTACAAAACCCTTTGAGAATTTGACAATTGCAATTTAACAATTCTCTTTCTTAGAAAAAATACGTACACACATACAAACCACCCAGTTCTGGAGGTTTCACAGTCCCTCTGAGCCCTGGTCCAGTCCCCCACCTGTGGTCCTTAGACTACTATCACCATTAGAAAGTGACTCTTATTCTCAATGCCCATAGTAATTCCTCTCTGGACTAATACATTGTCCCTTCTTTTGACATTTATTTTCACTTTTTTGTGTTTTTCCTCATACCCAGAATGTAATTTTCTTGAGGATAAAGGCTTTGTCTCACACATCTGTTTGCCCACAATGACTAGGCAGTATGCCTTGAACATAATGTGTTCACTTATCATCTGTCTTCTCTCCTCAGGTGATCTCATCCTGGCCCATGGTTTTAAATGCTTTATGTTTGCTGGTGCCTGCCAATATTATGCCTTCAGCCTAGCCATTGTTCCTCAATTCCAGATTCTTATACCCCATGGGCTACTTGACGTTTTCATGTGAATGTCCAATAGGCATCGCAGATATAACATGTCAAGAAAGGAACTCGTGGTTGTTCGCACCACCCTTCCCCTTCCCCAGACAATCTTATTTCTATCCCAGGCTTTTCCATCTCAACAGTGGTACTTCCATCAGTAGGGAAGCTGGTCCTCCCTTTTACTCTCCTCATCCCCATCCCATTCTGCGGTAAAGTCGTCTTAAATCAATCTCCAAAATATATTCCAAAGCCATCTCCAGAGCTGACACCATGGCCCCCGCCCTCACAGCTCTCACATGGCCCCCAAACTGCTCTCCCTCTTTTCCCCTCAAATTCATTCTTCAGCTGCTAAAATGATTTTTTACAAATACAAAGGAGTGCTACCACTCCCTCTCTTAAAACCCTTTCCATTGCTCTTAGAATAAAGTCCAAACCACGCACAACCTGGCTCCCACCTGTGTTTCCAGGGTGGGCTCCCTCAGTGGTCCTCCAGAAGCCAACCATTCCCTGCCTTGGGCTATCAATCTGTCTGAAAAACCCTTCTTCTTTCCCCCTGGCTCTTGAATACCTGGCTTCTCCTTATCCTTCATATTTTAGCTTAATCTTCATTTCCTCATGAGATCTTCCCTGACCATCATATTTAAAGTGGGCCTGAGAATGACCGTGTATCCCATCACTCTGTATATTCCATTCCAATCCAATTACCTTAATAAAATGTAGGTCTTTATTTACTGCCCATCTTTTCCAGCAGAATTTAAACTCTGTGTAGGCAGGGGACATGTCTGACTTGTATATTACTTCAATCCCAACATCTAGGAAAATATAAGCTCCTCAGGGAAGAGAATTTCTTTTTCTTTTCTTTTCTTTTTCTTTCTTTCTCCCCTCCCTTCCTCCCTTCCTCCATCTCTCCCTCCCTCCCTTCTTTCCTTTCTTTTTCTTTTCTTTTTTGCTCCTTTTGTTCTCTGATATTGTCCCCAGTACCTAAAAAATGTTGTGCCACTACTAGGCACACAACGAACTTTTGTTGCCTGCGGAATGAAGACTAGGGACTCAGTAAATGCTATTTTGTCTACTTTATTGAATCAATCAGTCAATCAATAGTTTAATTATTACTTTTGGGTAACTGGAGAAAAGCTAACAACATTATTTAGGGAAAATCCTCCTTAAATGACTAGCTAAAAAGGATTTATAACTAACGTACCAGAGCACTGTGATCTCTGGGAATTATTAACACATTGTTTATAAACGGTTTCATCCAAAGTCCTTAGAAACACTTAGTACTCCAAAGTCAGCAAACGATTCCCTCATTATCTTGTTTACCTTAAAAATTTGCTTAGTCAAAAACTGTTTTAAATAAAGCAGACATAAACTTCTAAATACACTGTTATCAAATAATACATATTCAGAATGAATGAATCCTAAAGTAATGACTTTTGTATATAATTCAGCTCAACAGTTGATGAGGTAAATTCAGAAGAGGCCTCTTTGGAGCATGTCGTAGCACTTCATCAAACCAGTCACTGCGTCCAACAAAACTCTCTGCTGTCTGTACATCGGCCAATTATATCAAGCAGGAGCTTCCTGGGTCCAAAGAGACCTCTGAATACATAGTCTTTAAAAGGTCATTCATCAAGAACGACTGTTTCCTTTAAGCTCCGAAAGCTGACCATTTTCTGCCAGCAGCCACGGGTGATGAAGGATGCAAGGAGATCTAACTTTCACTGCTGAGCATCTAGGCTTAGTGGGATTACAAAGGAAGGAGAAATCAGCCAGATACATTTCAGACCCACAGACCCTTCTTATATTTATAACAACATGTTTTCCTAGTAACAGTTTATTTTGCTGAAAACATTTAATAAAAACGCTCAGAGCCTCTTAGGAGAAGATGGCTTCACATTCCCTAGTCAAGCACCTGCCTGACTTTAATGTGGTGCTATTTTAGTCCCTGGAAACATATACCGCCTTCCGTAAGACTCAAGTTGGTCTCTGTATAATCACCAAGCTCACAGCCCCTAAGAATAGAAATAGGTGCAGAGGATTTTTCTGGCTAACTCTGGTGAACTGTGCTCTCTCAAGCCCTTAGCAGCCAGGGAAGCAAACTCATGGGAAAGAATACCATTTCTAACTCAACACAACACACTCTAAAAATATATATATTTTATTGAAGTATAGTTGCTTTACAGTGTTGTGTTCATTTCTTGCTGTACAGCAAAGTGATTCGGATATATAAATATATATATATTCTTTTTCGTATTCTTTTCCATTATGGTTTATCACAGGATATTGAATATAGTTCCCTGTGCTATATGGTAGGACCTTGTTTATCCATTCTATATATAATAGTTTGCATCTGCTAATCCCAAACTCCCAATCCATCCCTCCCCAACCCTACCTTAGCAACCACAAGTCTGTTCTCTGTATCTGTGAGTCTGTTTCTGTTCAGTAGATAAGTTCATGTGTCAACACAACACACTTTTTTTTTTTTTCCGGTACGTGGGCCTCTCACTGTTGTGGCCTCTCCCGTTGCGGAGCACAGACTCCGGACGTGCAGGCTCAGCGGCCATGGCTCACGGGCCCAGCCGCTCCGTGGCATGTGGGATCCTCCCGGACCGGGGCACGAACCTGTGTCCCCTGCAACGGCAGGAGGACTCTCAACCACTGCGCCACCAGGGAAGCCCACAACACACTTTTAATATGAGAGCTCACAAAACATTTTTTCACTGACGTTGACACATGTTCTCCTAGTTTTGAAAGTTCTTCTCACCTGAGTTTTCTCCCAACTATCTTAGTGTAACTAAAGTAACCTCTATACAATTCTGGATAAGACCTCACAGACTGATCAAAAACACAAAGAGAGATTTGGATTGGTACTTGGGACCAGGAGACATCCTTCCCTTGGGCCTTTTCACTCACTAAATGGCAATTTTAATTCACAGTGGAGTCACAGGCTGGTTGGGGCCTCTGGGTTTCTAAGACTGTGCTTAAGGTGAAAAAGACAGGTAAGGTCAAAATTACCCTTGGAAATCCCTTAAACTGCCCATAAATTCTGATTTCAGGGTTTTGAGTGTACAACCCTGTATAACGTAATTTGCGAATCTGTATGATTATGTACAATAGGTAATTTATAAGTGCACATGTTTATTCAGTATATAATAAAAAACATATATGCAGAAGAACACTTGATAACCTTTTATTTCCAGCCTCCCAGCCCCCCACAAACAGAGTGGCTGAATTTGCGTAAATCAAATTTACTTGAATTGCAGATGGCCCTCTACTTCAGCAATCAGAGATACCACCTGGGCTCTGAGTTCTATCATGAAACCTTGACTTCCATTCTATGCTTGAAACAAGCCCATTAGAACCAGTTGTGTACCTTAGATATTATTCCCATGGAAAAACTTTAATAAATATCAACAACCTTACTTAGACAAACAAAACATTCACAAGAAACTCATATTTGGGTCATCTGATTATCTAGAAAGGCAGGTAGTTTTTCTTTCTAAGCCAGAGCCCTGATCTTTTCAAATTCGCATCTGTTATTTGCTGCCTTTCTTCCATAAAATGATTCATTTTATTCATTCATCATTTGATTCATTCACTTGATGGACTTTTGATGTTGTACTTGAGGTTTTAAAAAGCCATTACATTTAAAACATGTTCCATTTCTAATATTGTAGTATGTAATCAAATCTAAATTATTTGAAATGGCTGAAGTGAATGCTTTGTGGATGTGTATATTTGTGCATATGTGTGTGTGTGTGTGTACGTGTGTGTGTGTGTGTAAGTGGAGGGTGAAGAGGACTGCATTTCACAACCTCTAAGCACAGTTATAGCTCTCAGAATGGACTCTAGAGCACATGTTTACCCATTTGCTGCGAATGGATGTGTTTTACTCAGTTCTTGCTTTGCAGAGCTGCACCTTTTAAAGTCCAGCTCTCATTGCTACTAGCATAAAAAAGATCATGCTGAGGACTCCACAGAAAAAATAAGAACGCTCTCCTCTCTCTGGTGTCTGATGAGTGTAGAATGTAGAATACTCTCAATGAGAAACCAGGCAGGCAACTCTGAGAACTGGGATAACCATAGCTAACATGTTGAGGGTGAGGATTAAAGTAGGTAAAGCATGAACGTGTGAAGTACTTAAAATATTGCCCAGCATACAAGGAGTCTGCCATGGTTGTTGGTATTGCTTCTGTTGCTGCTCTCATGACAACAGGCATCCTGGGAAGGAGTTCAGATTGTTTTGAACCATCTAGTGAAGGTTTTATAACTCACCGACCCAAGATACGACAAAGATATATAAAAGGCTGGTAGAGTCCGCTTTTAATACTAGATATCCATTTGAAACAAAGACTCAGCAAAGCCTTTCATCTTTTATAGCCTTTGTGGGGGGAAAAAAGTAGGCTGTGATTTCTCTGTTGGAGGATGAGTAGAAATCTGTAGGAAGAGTGACTCTATAGGTTATTTAGTTCAACCTAGTTAGTGTAAAGCTGATAAAATTGAGAATCAGACAGGCACCAAGGCAACAGACACTTGTCACGACCAGTGTCTACACTACAAGTAGGTCTTCTTCCCGCATTTGTCCAATTCTATGGGGAAAGGAAAAGCAAAATCACATTTAACCATGAGATTGAAACACAGCCCAATCTTCTTTAAAGGACGTGAACCCTAACGTGTCTTTTTAAATTAGTCCTACTATGAAGATTTAACTAAACCCAAAAAATTTTCAGACACTTGACCAAAGCTCTAGTTATAAATCTCTATGAAGAGTTGAATAGTTGAACAATTTATGCATTTTCATTAACTATAATAGGTAACCTACCTGTAAAAAGAGTAATCAATCAGAATATAAATAAACACCAAAATTAGATTTATTGTTATAATTTTGCCTTGGTTCAGTAATACGTGCTTCCATCATGAGAATACCTGCAACATACTTGCTATACTGTGAGTTATAGAAAGGAGTGAAGAAACTAGAAAAGTAGGTATGTTGTAAAATAAAATAATGATTATTATAGATGTAATTACATGTGTGCAAGAAATACAGGGTAATAACTGAGACTGCTACAATACAGAAATGAAAATTTTTTATCTTTTACCTTGTAATGAATTTACCTGCAAGTTGAAAACAAGGAGATTTTTGCCTTCTCCATAATCCTCATCATCACATTGTCATCATTATCATCAATACCTTTTAATGAGTAGTTTTTATGAGCCAGCAACATGCTAAGTGTTTTACATATATTATCTAAGTAATCCTTACATCAGTCTTCTGGGTTCGGTTCTTTTTAGAATCGTGAAGCTGACAGGACAACTGAGGCACATCTTTCCTAAGGTCATACTGCTAGCAAGTGGTGGCAGAGCAGTGATTTAACTATTTCCAAAGCCTAACTTCTGAATCACTAAGCTTTATTGCTAAAATTTGGTAAATCTCAATGAAAGGGGTAAAAAATCCAAAACTCTGAAAACATTTTCAAATGGAAATTAAACTGTACACGAGAGACCAGATAAAGTTGATGATTTATTAGCGCTCTAGGATTTGAAGGAGGATCGTACCTTAAAGTTCTATGTGACACTGTATTCATTATCATTTGCTGACAACATAGTCTGCCACAACTTAAGGGCTTAAACCAACATGTGGTTATTATTTCACACGATTTCTGTGGGTCAGGAATTTGGGAGTTGCTTAGCTGAAGTGTTCTGGCTCAGGATCTCTCGTGAGGTTGCCGTGAAGGTGTCAGAGAGGGCTGAACATGCATGAAGGCTTAGCTGGGGCTGGAGCACCCACTTCCAAGATGGCTTACTCACACATCGGCAAGGAAATCCAGTTCCTCACCAGCAGTTGGTAGGAGGCCTTAGTTCCTGACCATGTGGGCCTCTCCATAGGGCTGCTTGAGCGTCTTCCTAACACAACACCTGGCTACCCCAGAGCGAGTGATCCAAGAGTGAGAGAACAAGACAGAATACAGGATGCCTTTTATGATCTAGCTTTGGAAGTCATGTACCATCACTTCTGCCTCATTCTCTTGATCACAATGTGGGAGGGGACTACACAAGGGTGTGAATTCTAGAAGGGAGGGATCACTGAGGACCATCTTGGAGGCAGGCTACCACGAACACTTTCCAAAACTCCCCATCATTGTCAACTGAAGTAAATGGTGATTTTTACACACAGTTTCTATTAGGATGTCTAACCTAATCACCATGGCCATTCTCAGGTATTATTGTGTTCATTTTCAGGAAGTTTTCATAAATTATTTGGACTTAAGAACACGGGCAAAGAGAATTAATTTGAATGTCCTCTCTGGATAGTATCCTTTAGCAGTCATTATCCAACAGTCTTCCATTATTATCCCATCATTCCTTTATTTTTCAGGGATATTTAGATCCTGGGATTACCACCATCATCATCATTACGGTCTTTCTTGGTATTGAATGGAGCTATAACAAACGTAAGGGCCAACATAAGACCCTGAGAAATACTCCTTATGTTTTTTTGGATGACAAGAATATATGAGGGATCCTCTTGACCTTCTTCTCATTTCTGTGTCCCTGACATTACAGCATAGTCTGGCATATAGTGATGCAAATAAGATGAATGTTAGAGCTATTGTTGGTGACAAGAGCTTAGTGAACATTCTTATATGGGACAATCTTTGAAAGAGAAAGTTCTAAAATAGCTTCAAAGAAATTCAGAGGAAGATAGGCTACTAAGGATGTAGAACTCTCCATGGGAGCCAGATGGCCACGAAGAGAAGCTAGGCCTTGTGGACAGTTCAAGCCATGAAGGGTCTCAGCTTCGTGGAAAGGTAGAGCCAACTATGACATCCAGGTTGGTGAGTCTGCCTCAGGAAAAAATGACACTGACTGGGTTGAAAGGAAGAAAGGAACTTGGTATGATCATGTACCAGGATAGCTTTGCCAACAGCCCAGCCTATGGTAAGCTCTTTGACACTTGTATCTGGTCGCCTCTAAAGCTGGGACAAATCCAGTAGTAATAAACCATGAGGATAATGTCAGAGTAGAAAGGTCAGGGTTGGAGAGTTGGGAGAGATTTGTATGTGAGGCATCTAGACACACATACCCAAACAGACACTTTATGAGCTGACCACCCCCCCATTTTTCTGACGTCATCCTTACTTCTCTCCCCCCTTACTCTCTGTTCCAGCCATAATTTTCTCTTTACTGTTTTGAAAAACATGAGGTACTTTTCACTTTTGCGGTTTACATTGGCTGTTCTCTCTGCCTGTAATACTCTTCCCCAATCATCCTCATGGCTAGCTCCCTCCCCTTTTTAAATGTCAATTTCTCAACGAGGTCTACCCTGGCCGCCCTATTTAAAATGTAAACCTGCTCCCAACTTGTCCACTCCCGATGTATGTTCACGGCTCAGATGATTAAACAGTACCTACTACTTTCTAATATACTATAACATTTACTTATTTATACTTATTTATTATGTTTTTCATTGTCTGACTCTCTTCACTGCTAGAAATAAGTTCAACGAGAGCAGGGGTTTCTGTCTGTTTTGTTTACTCACATTTCCAAGCATCTAGCAGAGCACCTGATGTGAAATAGGTGCTCTATAAATATGTGTTAAGGAAATAAACGATTTACATATTAAAGGGATGAATCTTGATGCACTGTGGAGAGAAGACTTCTGGAGAAGAGTGAGAGGTGAAACAGGAAGACCAAGTAGGAGCCTAGCATTCTAGTTCAGGTGAGAGGTGACAGCAGCTGAGTAATCCTGTTTCTGGCCCAGTTGCCTTGTCTGAACAGAGCTGGCCTTCCTGTGAGTGATTGCTGTACAATGTGTCCCCATTTGGTCCTGGCTTTACTCTTAAATCTTGTTGGATAGTATCTCTTTAAAGCCCGGCTTAAATGTTAATATCCATGTGAAGCCACAATGAACTTCTGCCCATCGCAGGCCAAATTCATTACTACCTCGTCTTGTTTTCACAACATCTTGCCCATCCCTTTATATATAACACTCGTTGCACCGTATGAAAATTAGAATACATATCTTAACATAGTCATGAACGTGTGCTTCTCCTGCCAGATCGTGAGGCCCCTGAGAAGAATGAATATGTTTTATTGGTTTTTATCTTTGTAACTAAAACAAGATTAATGCCTGCCTGTGGTAAATGGTCAGGAAATAAATAAAATTAGTTTAGATCCAGCTCGATTAATTTCATTTTAAAGAGGGATATCTTTTTGTCTTAAACTATTAATTTAATCATGTGGTAACAATTGATGTAAAATGATTATTTTTGAAAGAAGTCATGCATTTTTACAATTTTTAAAGTCATTTTTTTAAAGTGAACGAGAGGAGCTACAATTTCTGCAATTGAATTTTTTAAAATGTAGAATAGTTCAAACATAATAGTTTGCATTTTGGTTTTGGTTTTGTTTTTTTACCAGAAGAAGAAAATCAGAATTTGAGGCAATCGCTCATCAGGTCCCAAGTTTCTGGTCTGGAAGGTTAAGCATGTCTTCAGCTCCAAAGGAGCAGATTAAACCAGCTGTGCTGTCAGCTTGAGGCATTTGGAAGCTGGCCAGAACTGCCTAAGAATTTTTTTTTTTTCCTTCTTATTCTCTTCCTTTCTGCCAGGCTGGCTCAGTGAGTCCATTTGCAGAATCAGATGAAAATCAATCCCTTTTATGCAAACCTTCCTGAAGCAGCAGAGCTATGTTTGGTCACAAGAGCAGAGGTTCGTGCAGTGAAAGCCCTTGTGGTGATTTCTCTCCACCCAGGGCTCGCCAAGACCCACTCCACCATGCAGTGATGAAAGGGAGGATCAAACAGCTCTCTCAAAGCTCAGCTCCATCAGACTGCCCTTTTCTAAATATAGTGCACTTCAGTAAACACCACTGTGAATGTGCAGTGTGCTTGCTGGGGAATACATTGCCACCACCATCAAAATTTTATGTATGCATGTACATAGCTAGATCTTATTGGACCCTCTTTCATCAACGAAAATACTAAGCAAATTGTCTTTTTATTTTAAACTTTGACATTCCATCAGTTTCTGCTCAGTGCTTTAGATAAATTAACTTGAAAGAAAGGGCTCTGAATGACGGAAGGTTGAATGAATGAAGTTTAACCACAGACAAGGTTGAGTTCTCCGAAATTCTTGAAAATATTACTGTAGGCCAGGTTACTGAGGTCCACGGCCCTGTGTCCAGGATATGACACTTTGCCAGTCAAATAAGGACTGGGTCCATCAAATGAAGACATTGCATTGCTTTAGACAGATTCTCCTGAGCAGTGTTTCTGATATAATTATAAAAATGTGTTCTGTTTTATTATCTGAAGTCCCCAGTGGTGAAGGTGCTGTCCTTATTTTTGGTTTACATTCACCTTTGATCCTGATGGAAATTATACATCTTTGTTCTGGAGCCAGCACCTGGTCCTTAGGCTTCGGTTCACCCTCCCCTAAAAAAAGATCAGGTGAGAAAGCATACCAAGTGTGCAAAGCTCAACAATGGTTTAGGACATGCACCAAGA
Source organism: Orcinus orca (assembly GCF_937001465.1). NCBI lineage: Eukaryota > Metazoa > Chordata > Mammalia > Artiodactyla > Delphinidae > Orcinus > Orcinus orca. The sequence continues at coordinate 19,442,313 of NC_064562.1, forward strand.
ACGTGATCTCCAATGGGAGCCCTAGGGATCACCATCAGAGGATGTGAAGGTTCAAACTGACTTTGACCCACGAAGCCCCCATGCGGGTGGGAGAGACATGGAAATCTAGGGGTGACGCTTTCTGAGGTCAGCTCCCCTCACCACTGGGTTCAACCACTTTAGTTTTTACATGGAAGAAAGTTTGGAACCTCAGTGATTCATGACTCCCTCCATGTATGGTTTTTAATGCCTGTGATTTGGGGGCTGGTGTGGTTTTTCATTACTCTACACACCAATTTCTACTTCATTCATCTATCAAGTCAACTCAACACGTTAGGATCCCAGTTTTAGAAAACAAATCTTTCAGCCTTGAATCAGACAGAGAAAGAAATAAAACATGAGATAATGCTAGCCAAATGTGAGAGATGTGGATTCTGATAGACAGGACCAAAGAGGGAAAGTTAAGATCCCCAAAAAGACTTACAAAATATACATTAAGGGTGGTTTTCTTCTTTACAAAAGGATTCCTCAGTAGGTTCCTTTAAATCAGAATTATGGAGACCAAAGCTGTCAAGTGGTGGAAAAAAAAAGTCTTAATTAATGTCCCAGCTACACCATTCATTAGCTATGTGACCTTGAGCACTTGTCAGTTAACATTTTTGAGCTTCTGTTTTCTCTTCTATAAATGGAGATAACAGCACCTACTTCACAGACCTGTTAGGATCAAATGAGATAATTTGTGTAGAAGCACTTGGTTAACATAACTCATTTATCTGTGAGTTCAGTGAACGTTCAGGGAGCACGTACTATGTGCCAGGCACCATTAGGCACTGATATTATGATCTGCACAGCATGTGACACTTTCATTTGCAATCTTCGTCTCTTAGAAACTTCCAACTTGGTTTGTATGTAGTATAATCCCAACTTCTCAGAAATATATCAACTGGCGGGAATTTCCTGGCGGTCCAGTAGTTAGGACTCGGAGCTTTCACTGCCGATGGCCTAGGTTCAATCCCTGGTCAGGGAACTAAGATCCCACAAGTCATGCAGCATGGCCAAAAAAAAGGAAAAATAAGAAAAGAAAAGAAAAGAAAAAAGAAATATATCAGCTGGGTAAAGTGAAAGAAAATAACACACATTTATTTACCTTTTGTATATTTCATATGCACCATGAATTATGAACAAAGGGTCTACGTCTAGAAGACTTACCATCCTTATTGAAATGAGAAGTATTGGGACTCTCAGCCTTTCCCAAACACAGAACGGAAACGAAACACCTCTTAGTGTGTGGGTGCAGATGTTACTGAGGGGCTGGCCATTCTGAAGACTCTTCCACGTTCCTCTGCAGTCTGTACCTTGGGCACATAGCAGGGCATCCTTGTTGGGGCTGGTTTCTATATTCCAGAGCCAGGCTGTATTGATGGAAGTTCTGCTTCAGTCTGTTCTGATGTCAAGTGCCTTGTACGACCTCCCTGTGTCCTTCCTCAGCTGCTGAGAGCCCACTGCCACTGGCCCTCCTCTCCTCCCTCAGCCCTGTGTGAAGCAAGGACGGTCTCAGTCTTGCATTAGATCCTGAAAGCGACCATCAGTAATCTTGCCTTACCCTCACCTCTTCTATTTAGTAGGACTTATATGCTGCACATAACATTTCTCAAGCAGCTTTGCGGACTACGTCTAGAAACTTCTGTTTGCACAGTCATAGGGAGAGGGAGGGTAGCATTGCACGACTTCAAGAGATTTTAAACACATTGCGGTCTGTGTCAGCGGCATCTCCCGGAGCTGTGCAGTGCACAGCCTGGCAGCCACACCTGGTAGCCTTGATAGGAAAACTAGAAGCTTGGGAAGATTCCCTGCAATTGAATCTGAAGCTTGATCACATGTGAAATCCACACTCTGTCTGTCCCCCAAAATTGTTTTGACCACTTGAATCTAGCTTTCTAGCCAGCAGTGGAAAGAGTTCTGTCTAAGTACAGGCATGCTTAATGCCTTGCAATCTCTCTCCTCTCCTCTATCCAAATAGTCAGATAGTCACCACCTTAGTGCAGGTCTCTGTCATCTCTCCCCTGAGTTCCTGTAGGCACCTCCTATCTGGTCTCCCTGCTTTCTGTCCCACCTCCCATCACCATCCATTTGCTAGTGTTGACAGGGTGACCCATCTCAATCATAAATCCGCTCATGTCGTGCCTCTGCTTGCAATCCTTTAATACCTTTCCATCGCCTTCAGGATAAAATCCAGACTCCTTAGCATGGATATAGGACCCTTCATGATTCTGGCTCGTGCTCTGGTCTTCTGCTTCTGGAACACCGTACTGGCCCAAGTCAAGCCCAGGCCTTTGTGTCTAACATTTGCTTTGCCTAGAATGCCCTTTCACCCCCTGCCCCGCCCCCTCCTCCTGACCAAACCCAGCTCAGATGTTGAAGACAAAAGCAGGGACCAGGCAGTCAGCAATGAAACTATCTCTTCAGCCCACAAAGTGTGGAATCTTGAAGAAAGGTCAGGAAGAAAGTCATAGCTGGCCCTGCACACGCTGGTTCACAGGGGCTAGATGCTGGTGGCAGGAAGTTCAGAGAGCTCTGCGGAGAGCAAGGCCGTGCTGAGTCTATCTCACTGCTTTTCTTCCTGGCTGCTGGGCCGCCACACAGAGATAACTAGGTGGCAGAAAGACCCCAGAGGCGCAGCCTCAAGTTGCCTGGAAAATAAAAGTCAGAAAATGTAGCAGAAAAATTTAAGTTCAGGAACCAGAAAAACTGAGTTCCGGTCACAGTATCTTTAGATTTCAGCTTATCATTTTATTGTGAAAGGACTGACTCAGTGGGAGACTTTCATATTGTGCTTCATACAGCCCTCGGGGTTTCCAGATGTTTTTCAAGGGCCACATCAGGGGAAGAGATGTCGAGGGGGTGGATGCAGGTCCCCCAGAGCATCCCCACTCTTGTCCGATATTCTGTTCCTCTGTGTAAGATCGCATCTGAAGAAAGGGTTATGTTGCTTAAAATGCATTGGAAAACCCGAAAAAAGATGAATACACAGCAGACATTTCATGAACCGACATACGCTTCATCTTCTCCCAGGGTTAAGGAGGACTTGTTGACCGATGCGGTCAGCGGGAACTGGGCACTGCTTGTGGCTCTTCCCTCAGCAGCTTACCTCCTCTGTTCCCTCCAGCTGGGCTGCATACCGTCTGAGGATCAGTTGGACTTTGTCCCCAAGCCCGTCAGTGCCAGTTGTGCTTATGATTTTGATTGTATTCTTTTAATTACATATTATATATGCCAGTGTAATACAGTGAAATGAGTTTCACGAGTATTTCTATGAATGCTAAGGAGAACGCTTTGGAAAGACAATGAAAACAAGTCACTAAAACTATTGCTATGGAATTACGTGTGAGCAAGTTGATTCTTTGGGGAAAGACTGTAAACACCTAGATGGAATCTACTCTCAGATTGTTTCACAAGTATCTTGGAGTTCTAATTCCACTTTAAAGAAACCCAGCCGGGGAATTGTGCATGGGGCATCAGAAAGTGGGGTTCACCTGTAAGAGGCAACAACACAACTCCAAGCAGTGTGTCCACACTCAAAAGAAGACCTGGGGCTTCCCTGGTGGCGCAGTGGTTGAGTCCGCCTGCCGATGCAGGGGACACGGGTTCGTGCCCCGGTCGGGGAAGATCCCACGTGCCGCGGAGCGGCTGGGCGCGTGAGCCATGGCTGCTGAGCCTGCGCGTCCAGAGCCTGTGCTCCGCAACGGGAGAGGCCACAGCAGTGAGAGGCCCGCGTACCGCAAAAAAAAAAAAGAAGACCTGGCCCTAAATTAGACACTGGAAAATAGACATCTATGTTTTAAGGTAACATAAAATATTTAAATATATATGCATATTATTTTTATCATTTTCCACTTCGATTTTTTCAATTATCTGATAGTCCGACCACCAATGTATGTGTGTGTATATATCTAGAGACAGACTAGAAAATATTCTTTCTGTAAAAACAAACACAAAAACAAACCCAGAGCAACAGCCCAGGATCCGAGTTTCTGTTGGCATTTTTCCTCCAAACAGAGAAGACACTTCTATCGAAGTGGACCTTGACTGGCCTTGCATTTGTGCAGCTGTCAGGCTCAGCGGCCACTATAAGACAGACAACACGGTCGTTTCCAACTTCAACAGGTGTCCCTGATTTTTAGTCTTTCTTAAATTTCAGCAGAGACTGCAGTATGATCATGGAAAAAAAAAATTTTGGACTAGAAGAAGAAAGATAGTCGAGGGTGCAGAATGAATGGTGTGCCCTGGGGGCCTCTCTAACTGGTCGGTACATTTGTGCTGCCAGAGGGCTCTTCTTGGCAAACCCAGTATCAGGAAGATGTACTGATTCTGCTTTCAACTGTGATCAGTCACTGAATGACTTAGCTCGTTTGCGTCAGGTAGTGACAGCACATCTACCACACAAATCCATCTTTGCCCGGTGGTAGTTGTAACTGTTTACAGCAAAATCAGCATTACTAGAGGTCAACAGAAATGTACCAACTGGGTGGGCATTGGCCTAAAAAGAGTAATACATTAGTGAAAGGAAGATGCCCTATCTCAGTTGGTGGAGGTACAGCCATTGTGCAATCTGAGTGTGGATCCCTGGTATGTAAAGCAGTTTTGTGAAAGAATAATAATTTATTTTATTAGGAGTTTCGATGACCTGTAATTAAATTACAACCTTTAGTAAACAAATCAAGAGCTTAGTGCCTTAAATTATAGATCAGGCATGAGCTCCCAGAGTGGCATCTTGGCCCAGGTAGAATTCCACCTGGGAAAGTGGACTAGGTCTCAAAAAACCTCCAAAAAGTAAATCTCTCCTACATCCAGCCACTCTCTGACCTCTGCAGCCCCTCTTCTTTATGATAGCCATTGTCTCAGTTCGACAGATTTTATGTATATTAAAATACATTTTCTTTTTATAACACAGTTGAAATCACATTTTATATACGTTCTGCAACTTGCTTTATGCGTCTTATTTTTTACGCTATACCTTGGTGCAGAGTTCTCTTAATAACCAAAGATTATTTAGCTAGCTAGCTCATGTCATACTTTAACGAGGGAATATGGGCATAGTGGGGAAAAAAAGCATGAAACCAGTACAGAAGGATACAACTTTTTCAAAAACTGCTGACACATGAGAGATACAAGAGATCATGCGAGGGGTGGGGAAGGGGCTGACATCTGAGAGGAAGACATTTTCTTTTTAACATCTTTATTGGAGTATAATTGCTTTACAATGGTGTGTTAGCTTCTGCTGTATAACAAAGTGACTCCGTTATATATATACATATGTTCCCATATCTCTTCCCTCTTGCGTCTCCCTCCCTCCCACCCTCCCTATCCCACCCCTCTAGGTGGTCACAAAGCACCGAGCTGATCTCCCTGTGCTATGCAGCTGCTTCCGACTAGCTATCTGTTTTATATTTGGTAGTGTATATATGTCCATGCCACTCTCTCACTTCGTCCCAGCTTACCCTTCCCCCTCCCCGTGTCCTCAAGTCCATTCTCTAGTAGGTCTGTGGCTTTATTCCCATCTTGCCCTTAGGTTCTTCATGACCCTTTTTTTTCCTTAGATTCCATATATATGTGTTAGCATACAGTATTTGTTTTTCTCTTTCTGACTTACTTCACTCTGTAGGACAGACTCTAGGTCCATCCACCTCACTACAAATAACTCAATTCATTTCTTTTTATGGCTGAGTAATATTCCATTGTATACATGTGCCACATCTTCTTTATCCATTCATCTGTTGATGGACACTTAGGTTGCTTCCATGTCCTGGCTATTGTAAATAGAGCTGCAGTGAACATTGTGGTACATGACTCTTTTTGAATTATGGTTTTCTCAGGGTATATGCCCAGTAGTGGGATTGCTGGGTAGACATGTCTTTTAAGAGCAGGGATAGACCTGCTGTGATGAGCCTTACCACCTTCTGTGAAATGCAGGGCTAACCTCAGTCTCAACGAGGCTTCATTTTCCAGGGAGCAACCTGTAGAACAGAACTTGAGGAATATCAGGAAATGTCTTCCAGCACTGTCATTATCCCCAGCTCATCTCTGCTAGTTTATAGCACCTCAAGTAAGGTACTAATTAAGTAGGAGTCAGAGTTTTTAAATGCCAGGCTTTCTGGTGAAGTGGGAGTCAAGCTATTATGAGGGCTCTTTATTCCCTTGGTTAATATTTTTCCTTTCCTCCAGGACTGTGCTTACTCTTTGTGGGGAAGCTGAGAGAGTTTAATGGAGGCCTCTGTATTAACAGGGCCAACTGGAGCACAGTTCTTAAGGAGATGAAGAGTCTTGGGGGTCTTTACCTTCCATCAGCATGGATGGAGTTGTTGGATTCTACAAAAAGGGCATTGGCTTTGGGGTCAGACCACGGGCTTCGGTTCAAATCCAGGGTCTACTACATACTAGCCATGTGACCAAGGCATGACTTAATCCTTCAAGTGTATATTTACTCATATGTAAGATGAGGGATATTAATAATATAATAATATATAATATATAATATTATATATAATATATATAATATATAATAATATATAATAATAATAAATATAATATAATATTATAATATGATCCCATTATAGGGCTATTGGTAGAAGTCACTCAGATAACATATGTTCTCATGGGTCAGGTCCCTAACCACACTGGGTCAGGCACTGTGCTGGATTTCCAGAGATTAGACACATGTTAAACACGTGGTGGTCAGTCACTAGAGACTTGTTGAGCTGACACGATCTCCTAAAGTAATAGGGAGACTCAAAAATAAAACAAATAAATAAACACTATCGTCGAAAGGGCTTTGGAACTGTGTTATGAGACAGTAGATTAAATAGCTCTTTCCACATAAGTTCCACAGGCCTTCTTCCCCAGAAACAGAAATAGAGAGAAGTAGGGAGAAGAAAAATAAGATATTTCTTGAGACTAAAAAAAAGATTCACAGAAATAATGTATGTAATACGTCTACTGCAGCATGATTATTAATGAAAAATTCCATTGTGAAGGGTCACAGCTTAAACCCTGGCCCTGTTCTCTTTGGATGCAGATACTGAGGACAGTATTTCTCAACCTCGGCACTATCGACATTTTGGGATAGATATGGCTTTGTTGTTGGGGGCTGTCCCATGCTTCTTAATGTGTTTAGCAGCACACCTGGCCTCTACCCACTAGATGCCAGTAGCACCCTCCTCCAAGTTTGACAGCCAAAAACGTCTCCAGACATTGCCAAATATCCCATGGGGGATAAAATTGCTCCTAGCTGAGAACCAGGGCTCTAGGGTCTATTTGACCAAAGAACTTAAGAAAAAATATATCCCCAAGGAAGAGAATCAGTACCCAGGCTTAGCCCAATATCAATACCTCAGTTGCTGGGACACTTCTGAGTGTAGGTGTTTCTGCCACCCAGATCTGACCTCCAGTCCAGCTGCATATTTGTGCCCAAAGGGGGACAGGACTACAAAAATTGGAAAGATCTGCTTTCACTGAAGTCTTTCCGAGACATTGAGAAATATCCCTCCTTGCCATTGCTCCCTCCTGCTAGCTTTCCTCTAGCCACCCCGCCCCTTTGATATTCCTCAAACATACTGTATTAACTGTGTCTTTTATTCTGTACTTTGGCATCTTGGGGCTTGCTGACCCTGGTGGGACTCCCATCCAAGGGCTAGGCAATTTCTAGAGAGAGCAAACAGCTTGTCTGTGAGTGTGCTCTCCTGTGCAAACCAACCAACCCAGAGCCCATACCACCAACTGCCCCCTTGCACACTCAGGGCAACTATCATATTTCCCTGCTCTAACCACCTCAAGACCAGATACCAGACAAGTAGGGACAGCCCCTCTTGCCCAGAGCCTGCTGTAACTATTCAAACTAGCCAGTTCTAAGCTGCATACCCTCCTTGCCCGTTCCTTCCCACAGAAACCATGATAAAGGCTCTTCCACGTGTTTCTCCCTTGCTCCCTCAGCCTCCAACCCTTGTGCTTCTCCATGTGTCCCTTCCTCGTGGGATCTGTGAGCATAAGAAATGATCTTTTCAATGGCAATTGTCTCCTGTTCCATTGGCCTCTCCATACCTGGAAAGTAACGGAACCTACTTTTAAAAACACCATGTTGTAGACGCTCACAGCTCCAGGGCTTTCTCCGGTTCTTCAAGCACACCATGCCGCTCCTACCATGCAGCGTTTGCCCTTGCTATTCCTTCTGCCAGAGATGACCCTCTTTCTTCAGAACCCCTCCCCCCAGACCTAGCGAGCTTCTCCATACCCACATCTCATCTCAACAGCACCTCCCTCACAGAACTTCCCTGAGACCCAGCCTGGGTCAAGTGCCTTTCGCATTGTTCTCAGGGCATGCTACTTTTTCTTTGTGGCACTTAATTTGATTCCCTGGGCGATGGTATGATTCAGGTTTGGTTTCCTCCATAAGACTGGAAACACCAAGAGAGCAGCAGCTCTGCCTATTTTTCCTCACTTTTGCATTCTCAGTGCACTGCCCGGTACATGCTATGTGTTCAATATTTGTTGACTGAATGAATCCCTTGGGGACTCCTAGAATTAAGAGGTGGAGCCTTTGAAGAGAACCTGAAGCCCAGCAAAAAAAAAGTTGGAAGAGAGTCAGAGAAACGTATTTTATTATTGGTAACATGGCTTCATTTTCCCCAGGCAGCTGGATCGTAACAGAAAACAAAGTTGACAACATAAGGTGTTAAATAAATTGTGGTATATACACATGACGGAATATCATACAAGCGTCAGAAATCATCTTTGCAATCTAAGTGTCTCATACTTATGTCATAGTCATAAAGAAACACTATGTAGTTTTTCAAGTTATATTGCAAATTTAATTTTTTTTTTTTTTTGCGGTACACGGGCCTTTCCGTGTCGTGGCCTCTCCCGTTGCGGAGCACAGGCTCCGGACGCGCAGGCTCAGCGGCCATGGCTCACGGGCCCAGCCGCTCCGCGGCATGTGGGATCTTCCCGGACCGGGGCACGAACCCGCGTCCCCTGCATCGGCAGGCGGACTCTCAACCACTGCGCCACCAGGGAAGCCCGCAAATTTAATTGTGTTAACATGTGAAAATGATCCTGACATATTATTCAGTTTAAAAAAAAAGCAGGTTTTAGAACAATTTGTAGAGGTTGATATTGCCTTGTTTAAAATTAGTATGAAATTATAAATATGTGCTTATGATATGCCAGGCACTGTGGAAAACATTTTCCCTTTATATCAAGTATCTTATACTTATATAAGTATCCTTACAAGGAAGATAATATTATTAGTAGAGATTTTAAAGATAAGAAAATGAGGCTTTTAGAGGTAGAACACTTGTCTATGGCTCAGAGATAACTATATTATTAATGATCTTCTCCAGTTAGTTAGGACTATTTGCTTTCTCTATTTGCTAAATTTTCTTCAAATAAACATGGGTTAATTTAATTTTGCAATAAAACATAATAAATTTTAAAATACATTTAAATGTTTTTAATGGCAAAAATGTTCTTTATGCAGTATTTATTGTCAGATAAGACAATAAGATAAATTTTATATACAGGAGACCTTCAATTATGTTTTCTAAAATGCTGAGAGAACGTACTGGAAGGAAATGGGTACAACTGTTATAAATGAGTCTTTTTTTCTCTCTTTATTTAGGCTTGTTAATTCCCCAGATTTCTTACAATGACCTTGTATTTGCCGTCACTATTAAGCAATTTGCCAAAGTTGCCTACTGTGGAGCAGTTAGCCCTGAGATGCTTTAACTTCAGGCCAATTCCCCAAAAAGTATCTGAGGCAATTTCAACTCTCCTCCCACAGTGTCAGGTGTGCAAGAAAGAGATTGAAAATGTTTTCCTATAGCAATATTCATTTTTATTTCAAATCTTCACTTTCCAAGAATGGAAAATCTTGGTCTCAATACATTTCACTCTCCTTCATTTCCAGCCCACCTCTTCCTTCACCTCTGTCTGCACCCCCATCCTAGGGATTAACCGCGGTGTTTTAGCACATCTCAGATATCAGGGAAAGAGTTACATATGTTAGTATTTCAGAAATATTATCCTGCCTCACATCAGCGGTGCTGAAACACTGAAACAAGCAATCTTGATCCCAAACCAGACCAACGTGGATTTACCCGTCTGAGTGATTGGCCTTTGCGGGGCAGGACTAAATTATAAAATCCATCCTCCTGTGACTTAGTCAGCCAGGCCGACAAGAGCGCTCTTTCCTCAGGTTGAGAGTTTACTGTCAAATGGAGATAGAATCCTCTTTACCTAGAAAGGGTGGTCACACCAGGTCATCCTGGAGGGAACTAAAAGAGTACATTGAAACCTAAGCGGACAGCTGCTTTTGCCTAGTAAGTAGTCTTTCTGCTCTAGAGCAGATGGTGTTGGCAGTGCCACGCAAGTCACTCTGGAAAGACACAAACACATTTAAAAGTTGGCTTTGACGTTCCACATTGAATATCCTTTGAGTTTGTACCTACATTTAGAAAATATATCTTTTTGAGTTCACATATATATATTGTATATGTATATATATATCTTTGAGTTTGATACATACATGATATTGTATGCCCATATCACTAGCATTTATGTGATGTTTACTTGGCAGGCGGGTCTGTCCGTGAATTTTCAATGCCTATCTAATCCAGCGCTTGGCACACACTGGGCGCTCAGTATCTCTCTGCTGTATCGATGATAAACAGAATCCACCTTTTCATAAAAGGTGAATGTCCACAGATAATATGCACATAGCTATGACACAATTCAAAAGTATTTTATCTATAAAATGACCCCTGGGGAGTCTTAGGCAAAAGCGTGTAACTAGCTGCTTTTCCCAGAGCTCCAGAGTTGGAGCAGAGTTACCTGGCTGCAGGAGTCCACCTGGAGTAGAAAATACTTAGAGCTGCGCCATGCTGAGTGTGGGGAGGAGGGAGTTCCTCGCGTCATCCTCGGGTATACCAGGTTCAGACCAGAGTGGAGGCATGCCAGGGGACCCGCAGAGAGTCAGCTTCAAGAGCAGCTTATCTCACAACTCAGGAAAGCCTCAGGTAGAAGAGCATCCCTAGATATCCTAGGACCAGCCAGAAGTACACAGGTGGTGACTCCTCATAATGGCTGTGAAGTAGGAGATAGATGGGCCCCTGGGCTGGCAGCTGGCGTTTGTCAGGTGGAGTAAAATGGAAGCTTTGTTCTCCCCCAGATGCTCCAAGGACAAAGCTAGTGGCAGAAGCTGAGCTCTGCTGAAGTAAAGAGGTAAGATGACCACTCCTGAGGTCGAGGAAAGCTTCCCTGTCTGCACATGCGCAGGAAGGCTCCTTGGGGGGGTCAAAAAGGGAGAGGCCACCACCCCATGACATGTGTGGACATGCACCCCCAGGCCTCTGTGGTGGGATCCATCTTAGCAAAAAGTTGCGTACGTGTGTCGGGGAGGGTCCTGGGACCAGTCAGGTGAAAAAAGAAACAAGATAATTGGCCAAATGTAAACAAAGACCCAGAAGGACTGTCCCATATAAGGGATTTTAATCTCCTGCGCCCCTCATTCAGGACTCCCGCACTCCTCTCCGGGTGTGTATTTCTGCTTAGCTAACTTCTGACTTAAATAAGTAAACTTTCTGTGTGCTCTCCCATACGTTGTGCTGTGTCTCTAATAATAAACTTTGTACCTGTTTTTATATTTTTTGCCTCCTTGAAACATTCTTGTTTTCAAAGGGGGGAAAGAGCTAGGGCCCCTTTGCTTCTAGCCTCTAGCCCCTGGTGGTCGGGTGGCTAGGAGTCCTGGTTTTCATCCAGGCTTCCCAGGTTCAATTCCTGGGCAGGGAACTAAGACCTCTCTTAGGACCGCTCACTGCTGTCTCTCCGAGATCAGCTGTAGAGTGTTAGCCTGTACTCTTCAGAACCTGGTATTAGAATCAGACAAAAATCCAAGCTCAAATATAGATCTCATGAAGAGTTTAGGTATTTGGAACTTGGTGCCTGTGGACACCCTCTGTTTTCATTATCATCGTCATGATCATTAACTTTGCAATTACATTTATTTGAACACCTACACACCAGGCACAGTGCCAAGTACTTTGTTTCTAATCATTGCAACCTCTCTGGACGTTTTCATTATCTCCACATTACAAAAGAGAACATGTGCCCCAGAGAGGGCTTACATCTAGGAACGGGCTTGCCTTCTCAGCTCAAAAATCTATTACTGGAATCTAAAAGAAAACAGGTTCTGAAGAACCTAGGGGCGGGACATGAGTAAAGATGCAGACGTAGAGAATGGACTTGAGGACACAGGGAGGGGAAGGGTAAGCTGGGACGAAGTGAGAGAGTGGCATGGACTTATATATACACTACCAAATGTAAGATAGATAGCTAGTGGGAAGCAGCCGCATAGCACAGGGAGATCAGCTCGGTGCTTTGTGACCACCTAGAGGGGTGGGATAGGGAGGGTGGGAGGGAGACGCAAGAGGGAGGGGATATGGGGATTTATGTATACGTATAGCTTCACTTTGTTATAAAGCAGAAACTAACACACCATTGTAAACAATTATACTCCAATAAAGATGTTAAAAAATTAAATTAAAAAAAATCCATTGTTGACTCACCGTTACCTAAAGTTCCCATTTGTATCTATATTTCAAAGAACCCCAGATGGAGCCACGGAGGTACCTCAGGAGTCGTCTCAAGGCAAGTCACAGAGTTCCTCCCTGAAGCACACATTTGATGAAGCTTCCCTGATTTCATCTATTTCCAATAATAGGCAGTCATGTAAGATTTCATTTCATTTCTTCAGGGCTCTGCTCTGATATTTGATAAAAATAACAGAAAGAAAGAAAGGAAGAGATTGAAATAGGAAGGGTGGGAGGGAAAGATGAAAAGCGACTGGCCTAAAGAAGAAAATCTAAACTTCTTAATTTTGGCATTTCCAGACCTTCAGAAACTTTCCCCAGGATATCATCCCTTAAGGAACCACAATCTCTATTCTTTTTTTTTTTTTTTTTGCAGTATGCGGGCCTCTCACTGCTGTGGCCTCTACCGTTGCGGAGCACAGGCTCTGGACGCGCAGGCTCAGCGGCCATGGCTCACGGGCCCAGCCGCTCCGCGGCATGTGGGATCTTCCTGGACTGGGGCACGAACCCGTGTCCCCCGCATTGGCAGGCAGACTCTCAACCACTGCACCACCAGGGAAGCCCGACAATCTCTATTCTTGACCACTTTTACTCCTGCTTTTAAAATTGTAAAAAAAAGTAACTTAGTTTGAAGAAGAGCAGGGGAAGAGAGAGAATTTAAATTCTGTGTCCTGTCTGATCTTCAACAGATCACGTGCCTTTATCTTTGCAATCAGTTTGATTCATTCCATAATGTTTCCTGAGAAGAAAATCCAAATGTTAAACCAAGGTAGGTAGTTATATTTCCAGTAAAACTAAAGGATTATTCTGATGGTATTGCAGAGAAGCTATTATCTGTTGAAGCAGATATAAGAGCACTACTCGTGTAATTTACCTTTAGAAGGCATCCTTTAACCATTTGCATGCCACACATTACCTTTGATTACCACCGTGCTGCACACATGCTCAGGGCCGCCCTTTGACATGAATACTCGTCACAGCTGACACTGCTGGACACAAAATCATTTCTGACTGGCCAACTGGCTATGTTGACTCATCACAATATGGATCTCTAATTTTTCTTTAGACGATAATGTGGCAACACAGAATGTTCTTTGATTAAGACAATTGCAAAAATATAAGCAACCATAGAAATAAATTTTCCAATAGAAAATAAATCTTAGAATTATAGAACATGCTTATGGGTGAATCAAAAACCCTGTACGTTTAATCAATGCAATGTCTAAATGATGCCAACACTGCGTGCCAGAGATCAAATCTATTCTAAAATAACATCTTACTTTTCCTGAATCATTCCTTTTGCTGTTGTAAAACAGTGAGGGTGGGGCTTCCCTCGTGGCGCAGTGGTTGAGAGTCCACCTGCCAATGCAGGGGACACGGGTTCGTGCCCCGGTCCGGGAGGATCCCACATGCCGTGAAGCGGCTAGGCCCGTGAACCATGGCCAATGACCCTGCGCGTCCGGAGCCTGTGCTCCGCAACGGGAGAGGCCACAACAGTGAGAGGCCCGCGTACCGCAAAAACAAAAAACAAACAAAAAAACAGTGAGGGTTACAGGAATTTAGAAAACGACGTCTCAGAGTTTTCTCGTTGGTGAGTCACCTAGCAGAACCCGGGGCAGTGAGTAGAGCTGTTTACATGAGTTTGGTTACTCATTGATAGCCTCTCTCATCTGATGAGCTAAGATCTAAAGGTTTCTTTTAGAGAGGAAATAGGTGAGGAAGATAAGCTTATTTTGAGGTTGAAATGAACCTTAGCATCTCACTATCTAGTGAACGCGTGTCAAGTAAATCATACAAGTTGTACAGAGTGGATGAAGGCTTAAGGCGGAACATCTAGGGGCCCAATGTCACGGAGTCCTCCATGAATGGATTTAATAAAATGATGATGGCTCAAGATAGAAAGCTTGAGTTCCCACAGACACTCTGAGAAATATCTTCCTCCCCAGGGGCCAGTGAAGGGGCAGAACTGAGGACACAGTGATTGAGTGGCCCAGGATCCCCCCAAACCTGGAGATGCTAGTTGGAATCAACTTTGGGAGAGACCATCACCATATTTTTAACAGTGCTCATCCAAATGTGTTTAATTTACTGTAGCAAACTCAGAGTGGGATTAATGACAAAAAAAAAAAAAACCAAGGTGCGGTATCTAGCTAAGAAGCATGGGATTAGGTTTAGTCAGATTAAGGGAAAAAAATCTATGCTTTCTGTGTCAGCCAATTCTATGCTAGAGTCAAAGACGAACGCTGGCTCAGATTAACTAAAAGATGAAATCATTTTTCTGACTTGGTGACAGTGAGGACGAGGGGAGCAGTATAACATGTCCTGAGGATGCTGTGTGCAGATGACAGGGGCCATCCTAGCCAGGAGGCTGGAAAGAGACAGCGGTACAGCAACAGGAAAGGTAAAATACAGGAGGGAAAGAATCAGGACAGCTTAAGGATGTTTAACCTCGTCCAATCTGGAACTTTCCCTGTAGGCACGTTGATGTATTTGATATGGTCATTCAGTAGCTGGTGGGAAGTTTTGAAGCCCCCAGAGGTTACCAGTGGTTACTTCTAACGATGAAAAGAGAATTTACACAAGCAACAGCTTTGTGAACACAGCAGTGGCCCACAGCAATACTCTTCTTAACCCAACAGCAAGACTCAGAAAAGATTTATGATAGAAATCTTGAAATAGGACAATGTCTTGTGCAGAGTGGTGAGTGATACAGAAAGGCCTTCTTAGCCGCCCCAGGCCCACTAGGGCCTCTTTCCTGGGATAGTTTTCTAAACCCAATCTCTGGATTTTGACTTTTCAGTAAGGATCAAATATCATTTTCAGATATAACCCTTGTTAAGGTTATTGCTATTGGCCAGTTTTAGAAATGTACACTTTAAGTGGGGCCATAAGCACAGACACTTTTTTTTTTTTTTTTTTTTTTGCGGTACGCGGGCCTCTCACTGCTGGGGCCTCTCCCGTTGCGGAGCACAGGCTCCGGACGCGCAGGCTCAGCGGCCATGGCTCACGGGCCCAGCTGCTCCACGGCATGTGGGCCTTCCCAGACCGGGGCACAAACCCGTATCCCCTGCCTCGGCAGGTGGACTCTCAACCGCTGCGCCACCAGGGAAGCCCCAGCACAGACACTTTTGAATGAAATAATCCTTTATGCATAAGTTACCAAACTTTGTATCACGTGATGGTGTTACCATGAGTACAGCTAATTGGCCAAGGGCAGGCAGGCCTTTGAGCCAAAGGCAGTCATCTATAGCTTGGCCAGTAGCTTATGAGCTGGGAAGCCATAATGATGCATAATAAGGACGTTCCCTAGGCACTTCACGCATATTGCAGTCAGATGCTCTCTCTCTCTCTCTCTCAGGGAGTTTAACTCAGGGAGACAGAAAAGAAAAGAACCTGAAAGATGCAGAAATAAGGCAGTAAACAGAAGCCTGAGACCGCCAGGTAATAGAGGCTGTTTTCAGTGGCAATAGAGAGGTAAGAGCAGTAGAGGCAAAATGTTCAGTCACCACAATGGTGGAACGCTGGCATAGACAGTGAAAGATGTGGACTGTTGATGGAATGTGGACATAACCAAAGGCCAACCAAATGAGAACAAGAAAAGGCTATTGCTTGTTCTGAGCTTGCTATAGGAAGGGAGTTTGCTACTGTCACCTGAATTTGGGCAGAGGCTCAAAGGCAGGTAGAGGAGTGCGAAAGCTTTGTAGTGGACAAAAGGGGAGGCTTCAGCTGTGCCCTGATTGGAGGCTGTTGGCCTCTACGGGGAAGCCATAGGCAGATTAACTAGAAGTGGGCCATCCTGTGGGGTTGGTTAGGGGTGGGTACTTCTCTTTCTCTAACTGGTTCTAAGTTGGAAGCAGGAACAAAAATTAGGGAAGCTGTCAGTTATTAAGCAGGTCCCAGCCATGTTGGGCTGATTATTACAAAAGTTATTATTTAGCATCCTAAACTGTGCTAGAGATAGCAATCTGGCTTCCTGCAAGTGTGACTTAGAACAGGTGGGCTTCCTGGGTTGTTTATTGCAGACAAAGGGTTGGTTTCTGGGGCAACTTGCTGCAGTGTGGGTCAGAGGTCTGTTTTTATACATGATCTGGCCATTGTCCATTTGTATATTCGATCTCTTAGGAATCTTTAGCATTTGTGTCTGAACTGATAATCCAGTTCTCCATATGACCTGACACTATGGTGCTTGAGACAGTTCCCCTATATTTTCTGCTTCTGAAATGTTTTCTGTTTCCAAAACTGGAACTGTTTTAGGTTTAACACAAAACCTCTATATCCTGGGAAAGCCCTCAGTTCCAGGCAAATCGGGATGGTAGGTCATCCTACTTGTATACATTCTTTCAGTAGCCCTAATTAACTGAGTTAATAAGCAAAGCATTGATGGTTTTTAAAATCTCATCATGCTCAATATTCTCTATCCCTTGAAAAATAAAACAGCCTAGCTAACGCAGGGCAACATGATATCCTCGTTTTGTATAATCAGAGTAGTGAAAAGTACATTTGTCAAATATCATTTGCATATGAGTGCGATAGAATGCTGCCCTGGCAATTAGGAGGCCTGTGTTTGCTGCCAACCAGCTCTGTGACCTTGGATACATTGCAAAAGAGCATAATGGTCACCTGCGCACGTTGTGGACACAGTGTACAGGCTTGGTTTTGACAGTTCCTTCTTTAAAACTTCGGAAAACTGATTTAATTTTTGAGCCCAAATTTTCTCATTTGTAAAAATAGAGATTCTAATAATCTAGATTTTAAGATCATTGTAGAAGCATATGAAATAATAATGTATGTAAAACAGTTATCCCATTGCCTGGCATGTAATATGCTTCAATACATTTACGCACGTTGCAAATATATTTTCTTGCTAATACCTCCTGTTATGGACTGAGTTGTGCCACCCACACCCCCCCAAAAAAAAAAAATTCGTATGTTGAAGTCCTGATCCCCAGTAACTCAGAATGAGAGTATTTGAAGATAGGGCCTTTATAGAGGTGATTAAATTAAAATGAGGTCTTAAAGGTGACACCTCATCCAATATGATTGGTGTCCTTATAGGAAGAAGAAATTAGGACCCATGCAAGTACATAGGGAAGATGATGTGAAGACACAGGGAGACAACGGTCATCTACAAGTCAAGGAGAGAGGAAATCAACTCTGCTGACACTTTGATCTCATAGTTATAGCCTCCAGAATCGTGGGAAAATTTGCTGTTTAAGCCACCTAGTCCATGATACTTTGTTATGGCAATCATAGCAATCTAACGTACCGCTTAAAGATGATACAATGCTAATTTAAATAAATAACTTGAAATAGAGTAGCAATATATTCAATACTATAATCTGCTATTTGGTTGGTTATTATTTGATTTGATCTATATCTGATTCTCATACATAAACAAGAAAATATCGTGCAAAATGTTTCTATTCAAGAGATCGCTATAGTAAGCAAATGTTTGAATGTCTCAGAATCAGTGGGTTTCTAATGATGTCTACTGAAATTACATTACTTTTGTGCTATATAAATCTTAAAATCACCTATTGGAAAGCAGATTTCAATTTTTTCATAAACACCTGAGTCCTAATCTCAACAAATGAGAAAATCTGTGTTTCAAAGAGCAGTCTACAGACTCCATGACAAAATAGAGTGTTTTCATTGCCAGACAGGCAGGAAGATGCCTCTTAGAAGAAATGGCTGTTGTCAGGAGGGATTCCCTCTTCCCCATCAGTCAGGCTCAGTTGCCAGGGCTACAGCCTGGCCTCAGGGTACAGTTGTGAATCTTCAGGTGCTGATGAGCTCTAGTGCGTTAACCACCACACAGCAGGGTACTTCATCCAGGGAACTGCTGGAGAGAGCCAGGGGTGGCCCTTGTCCTGAATCTGTCATCCCTGTGATAGATTAGCTTTTGATAAAGCGCCCAGTTAAGGGAGGGAAGAATATTTCAGTGATTCCAGTTAAAAGGTCAAGGCTGCAACTTCAATGCATTAGACTTTTCAACCCAAAAGACTTCAATCCTTTTCTCTTAATTGTCTGATAACAGACGCAGGTTGTCTGCAAATGCCTGACTGGTTTTCAGAGAGACTAGGGTTGCTCCATTTCCTACATTCCCAGAGGAGAGTGTGAGCTACTCTCACTGAAGAACCAACTATCAGCCTGGCTTTGGTGTCAATTTCCTCCAAAAAGACAGGATCAGTGCAAGAGAATAAAATCAAATTGAATTAAAAATAAAATAAAATAAAATAGGCAATCTTGCCACGCAAAGTTGCAACCACAACTAAAACAAAGTAACACCACAGCAAATATGCTGTGAAGCACAGTAAACTTGCCCTTTCAAGAAAAAGACATGATAATTTGGTGGCTTTCATTTGGAACACACACCGGAGCTTTGAAAAACAAAAAAAACTTGAGACAACCAAGCTCATGGAGGTTTAAAAAGGCCAGCAACATGGAGTATCTAGGAAGGAAGAAAATATCAAACTAGTATATGCAGAGTGCCAAAGCATCGCATCAGTGTGAAGCCCCAATTTAGTCGGTCAGCTACAACTATACCGCATGCTTTGACGGCAGTTTGGGATATTTGGGTCTCCTGTAATATCAGCCTCCACATGCTTCTGAGCTCGATTCTCTTCTGCTCCCCTGATGTTAGCTGGGGGAAAGGGATGAGGGTCAAGGTTGGAGGGGGACATGAATTGCTTCTCAGGCTGTCAGAGAAACAGCTGTTCCCTCCTATCAGGGACTGGATTTCAATCACGGTGCTCTTTACCTCTTTTCCAGTTTTCCAAATTTAAATTCTATAAACATTTGGGTATTATTTATTACTACAGAAAATAGCTACACTGATTTACTTTTTAAATAGCCTTTCAAATATTTTGAAATCATTTAGCACTATAATTTGAGAATCCTTAGTTTGGGGAATGTTTTGTTCTCCAAGGAGACAAATGGCAGTTCCCAACCCACAATTACAAAGTTAAGGGAATGTTGCCTGTGACTCTAAACTCTCAACTTCGTTTTTCCGGTCAAATGAAAAGGAAGGTTAGGGGAAAAGAGGGTTTAAGTCTTTAGTCTTTGGAAAGTTTGCTCAGCCTGCAAAATCCCTACCAGTCTTTCGCCTTTTCCAGGGACTGTGGCAGTGAAATGCCTGATGACTATAACTTAAAACAGTTTTAATAACCTTCTCCAAAGGTATGGTTTTAATTCAAATTTATACTTCTGTTCTCTCAAAAGCTGACTTCTTTCATGCTTGCTTAATTCCTTTCTTGCCTTGTACTACTGTAATTATTTTAATATGAATCAAATGCAAAAGGATAGAATTTTCAACCACATCCCTTTACTTGATAAAGTCCTACTTTACACCACGGCCCAACTCAGAGCCTTCTAACAACCTTGAAGAATCTTCTCCAAATGGATCTAGTTCCATCCTCCTGATTATCCTACAGCATCATGTTTGTCCCACCTATAATAGCACTCAACACGTCAGAAATGTCTCTCAACACTGGATTATAAACTCCTTGAGGAGAGAAATAGTACATGATTCTTCTCTGCATTCTCAGGGTCCAGCACAGTCCCTGGAATACAGGTAAAGTAAATCCTTATTGAATTGAGTTTTCAAGGCTCTGTTGAAGTCAAAGACATCTTTGGACACCTCTGTTTTATGAAAACTCATCCATGATCCAGGTGCTAAAAAATAAAGACAGTCCCAAGACAATGTTTATACATGATAGTCTATCTTTGTGATGATTTTCTATAAAGTTACAGAAACAGTCTCAGACCTGTAACATGATGCTTATCAGGGCCGTTGTCCTCGGGATTCATAAAAATGATTGAGGGAAGAGCTGATGTCAAGATCCTTGCAACTCTGCAGGCCAGAAAAAAGTAGCACAACATATTTTAAGATCCATGCAGCTCTGAGGGCTACAGTTATTAAAAGGGTGGCTAGAGCATGTGAAGGACCTTCTGAGTTCTCTCTCTTTCTATTTCATCAGGAAGGGCAAGAATCAAAAAGAATCAAATCAATCTTTGCCTTGCATGCTTGTCTCCATGACCATTAAATTTTCTCAGTCACATATATTAGTGACACCTGAAAAGGGCTTGTGATTTCAGAATGTGACCATGACTTTTCTTAACATACTAAGGCCTCATTCAATAAAAGTGTATAATTTACTATTTGCTGGGCACAGTGTTAGATGCTGGGATTGTGGCAGTCACTAATGTTTTCCTACTCAGAGTCCAATTGTCTTGCCCCTTAGTTCCTTATTAATTTTGTTCAAGCTAACAATGTGCTGAGATGAAAGTCTCAGCTTCCCGGAGTCTCTCAGAATTGGGGGCGGCAAAGCAACACCGTCATGGACAATAACATATAAACTAAAGGTTTCTGGGAGGTCATCCTTATGCATTTAAGCCATGTGGGGGACAGGTCTCTGATACTTGCAGCTGAGTGAAGACAAGACAGCCAGGCGAACCCAAGTTGGAGTGTGGCAGTTATCTGCCTGAGTAATGACGGGGCTTAAATGTTGACATCTCATATCCTGAGCCTTTTATCTCTCTACCGACCTGAAATCTTCTCCGTGGGTGGATGAATGAGAAGAATTGAGGAAATACACCTTCTCCTGTTTTAGGGAAGGAAGAGGATTATGGGCCCATATGATTACCATTCACGGCGTGGGCGTTTGCTGTAAGGCAGCATGCGTGTGAATGAATCCATTTGGATTTGGGAGTGTGGTCCCGGTGGGTAAAGAAGTGAAGTTCAAAGTGAAGGTCATTTCCCACAGTGCTATGAAACTCCTCCAGGGCAGCACTCTGGCCCTTCCCGGGGAGGAAACTCGATCATTACAGGACACAGAAGGCATTTATCTCCTATTTCTCTAAATCCAGATTTCCTTACAGACACTGCCATTGATGCCCTTGAAGAGAAGGCAGTCCAGGGTGAGAATTTCCTTATTAGCAACCAAATTATGGCTGAAAGCCAAGACCACTGGTAGAGGAGTATTGGGTTTGGGGAGAGGGGGCGATGCTAAATACAGTGAAATGGCATGACTGAGTTTCCTGCCTCTTTTTTGAAGTCACCTCAGTCCTGAGATCATCTTTGTAACCATCATTCGCTTTTGACTGGAGAAGCAAAGTCCCTCCCACTGTCACGGGTAAAGATAGTAAGAAACTGGAAATGCAAGCCTTTGAGGAGCCAGGATCCTCTATAGGGAGCAACCTCATCTCGATAACACAGAGATACTAAAGCGACTCCAGCTGGCCTGATGGGTGTTCTGGAGCTCAAACAGCTGCTTCCGGATGCAGCATTCCCACTTTTCACAGCCTTTTGGCAGAAAGAGTTATTGGCTCACTCATGGGATAGAAAATCTTTCCAATTAAGCAAGTTGTTGTAAAGGCACAAGGAGGGAGCTGGCAAAGTTTCCTGGAGGAGCCCACCTCGAAGGGCAGCCTGACTCCACACCAAGGGCAAGGGTGCTCTGTGCACATCAGATGCTTTAGTCACAGACAGGGGACCAGGGTGCCTAGGATAGGGTCCTGCCCATTTTTTCTGTATTATCTCATTTCTGGTGTTGGAGTCTTTAATTTTTTCAATCATAACCGTAAATCCTTTCTGGACAGCTGTGTGTGTGTGTGTGTGTGTGTGTGTGTGCGCGCACGCACATATG
Source organism: Orcinus orca (assembly GCF_937001465.1). Lineage (NCBI taxonomy): Eukaryota > Metazoa > Chordata > Mammalia > Artiodactyla > Delphinidae > Orcinus > Orcinus orca. Next base: position 19,464,577 of record NC_064562.1, read on the forward strand.
CCTGTATGTTTGGAGAGAAAGTGGGAGGGAAGAAAAAGCCTCCTACTCCCTGGAGAGTGATATATTTGCAGTCATGAGAGATGTTTATAAATAAATATACTTAAAGTACTTTCTGAATGGCTCGAATATGAGAAACATAAAAAAGAAAGGATTGGACTAAAATAAAAAGTGAGTCTTAGGAAAGGGTCTTGCTGTTTAGTTTAAAGCGTAGGCTTTTTTCCCCTCTCCATCACCTGCCTATCCGGTCTGGGCTAATTCATCTCGCCAAGGCCAGTGACTCAGCAGAGCGTACATCCAGCAGCTACTGAGTGACACCCCGGGAGCTGCAACTGTTGGTCTCTCCTCTTCTGAGCGGCAGAGTGACCTACAAGGCATTGTGTCTTTGTTCTCGCCGTTCCTGTCTTGACATACATGCGCGTGGCTGTGTGCATTTTCTGCGCGTTTCCGTGTTGCCTCCTTATCATAAAGTAACCCAGTAAAGGGCTGCTAGATAGGCCTCCTGCAGTCTTCTGTCTCAAGCCTGCAACTTTCTTATCTGACTTGACATTTAGAACAGCTAGATGGCTCCAACCCCTGGCAAACATTGCTTGGAGCTGTGCACCGGGGGTGTGTTGCTTTGTGATATGATTAAGTAAAAGCACACGCTTTCTCTTTTGTTGACTTTCTCTGTGCTCAGAACTGCAATCAACCCAATCAGTAAAATCCTGATGCAGCAGATGAGAAACCCCAAGCCTTCCTACTGTTACTAAGAAAAGCCCATACTCAGCTCCCTTGATCCCCTCAAGGGAGTTTACCCTTTACCTGGAGACCAGTAATTTCCCTCCATGTTGAAAAGCACAGAATTGCCATTAGATGGAGCTCAATGAAAGAAAGAATAGAGGATTGGCTATTTCTGGGTTAGAAAGAAGTTTTAATGTCCGAGAGATGAAACCTCCATGTAAATTCAATAGCCATCTCTCGGACATCAATGTAATCAGTGCAAACTCATAAGCGTGAATATCAGTGAGGAAACTGGTAAGTGTGGAATATAAGGCTCTAGGAAAAGATCTCAAAATCAAATAGAATAATCTAGTTGATATGACAGCGCATAGAGCATACGAGCAAAGCCAGGGTCCTCGTAATGTGTAAAATGAGATCTCTCTAGCTTGTTCCCACTTCCTTGCTGCTCGGGCACCCACACCGCCATCTCACAAATGGAGCAGACTAGAGTCAAAGAGACGTGCAGCCCGAAAAGAGAAAGGTTTACGGTTAGAAGGCAGTTTCCAGTCTCGCTCTATGCGTTGGTGGCACGATGGCCGAGCCAACTGCCCAGCCAGGCAAGATTGTTCTCCTTTGCTTTATGGATTGGGCCAAATTAGGTTGTACACGATCCTATGTGAAATAGGGAAAAATGTATGTGTCGTGGGAAAAGTACAACCCTTCTGAGTGACACAGGGGGAAAAACCCCTGCAGATGTTTGGTAACACCAAGCCAGTAATATAATTTAATGGTATCATCACCATTTATATTCCATTGAGTGACACTGGGAATTTGCGAAGGACATTTCATTTAAGCACTTCTGTGTGGTGAGGTTTTCTACTACTGTAGAGCTCAAAACATCAAGGGAAAGAAAAGAAAAATAAATCATTTCACTGCATTTATTCGTACCCATACTAAACCACAGTATGTGATTTCTGGCTATAAGCATTTAAAAGGTGAATTTGGTTCTATGAACTGATCTGTACTGATCAGTTTTTGAAAGAAGTCATTTTTCTGCTCTTTTCTAATATAGACATATACAATTCTTCCCTTAATGCAGGGATTGACCATTTGTCCTTTCCTTTTCCCCTGTAGACATCACTTGACACATGAGAAGAGATGTGCCTTTAACACATTTGTTTGTAAATCAAAATATGTTTTAAGGGGCTTCCCTGGTGGCGCAGTGGTTGAGAGTCCGCCTGCCGATGCAAGGGACACGGGTTCGCGCCCCGGTCCGGGAAGATCCCACATGCCGCAGAGCGGCTGGGCCTGTGAGCCACGGCCGCTGAGCCTGCGCGTCCGGAGCCTGTGCTCCGCAACGGGAGAAGCCGCAACAGTGAGAGGCCTGCGTACCGCAGAAAAAAAAATATATATATGTTTTAATTGCAGTGGGGCAGTCTTTATTACACCGTTAGGAATAATTTCAGAGGCAAAAAACACATCTTTTAGGAGGTGAATAATTAAACTGTTGTAAATCTTTTCACATAAATAGGAGTTCATACGCTAAGTGTGCATAGTATTAAATACCCCACAGAATGTAGTAAACTGTGGCACTCTCTACACCTATGGTAGGTGTTCCCAGTTTGACCAACTAGCTCTTGCTTTCCAGAAAGACGTCCCAGAGGTCCTCAAAGATTCCAGAGATCTGAGCTCCTCCACCAGAATTCTGGTGACAACCCCACGTGCCTTCACTGACATCCTGATTTCCACTCTGAAAGTGACCTGGTCTTGAGTCTAGTTACATCTAAAAACAGAGGTGGGAAGGTATCAGGAAACAATAACCTTGTTCTTGAGTCTCCAGGAAGATACTTCCTCCCAAAGAATCAGGGAAGAAATCTTGAGATGCAGGAAGGCAAGATGCCAGAAGAGGGAAAGGACAACAAAGCATAATTAAAGGGTCGTGACCTTAGCCTGTGGTTCGACATGAGGCTTACCAGTGAGTGCCTGGGTGGAATATTAATTTGGATTTCTATTCCTGCATTTACCTCCTTTAAAAAAGAAAAAAAAATGTAGGACTTAGTGACTGACTGGAGAGTGAGAGGGAAAAGGAGATCAGGAGGATATTGGCTTCCTGACGTGGATGACCCATGGGTGATGGGCTCTTCACTGTGCTCAGGGTGGACCCTTCTATAAGTTCAGTGCTAGGATAAATGCAGAACATGTCTGTCCGCAAGGGTAAAAGTGTTATAAAGCACGGCAGTACTATGACTTTATATTTATATAATGCCTTGTAGTTCTCCAAGTATTTTCAAAAACACTATCTCTTCTGATACTCATAGCAACCCAATAAAATATGTAGGTTAGTTATCAATAGCCTCATTTTAGAGATAAGAAAACTGAGGCCGCAAAAGCTTAAATGATTTTCCAAAGGTCAAGGGGGAAATAGGTGGCAGGGTGGGGCTTGAACTTTAGTTGGCTGACTCTAAATCTTTAGGCCACTGAATTTAGTATTTAATTATTTTTCATAACTTTATGAGTGTTAGGTTGCTGGTTTGAAATTAGAGTATAAAGTCTCTGAAGCAGAGGAATCATAGCATATATTTAGTTCTGGAGTTTCTTGATCTTAGCACTATTGATCTTTTGAGCTGGAAGTTGTCCTATGCATTGTAGGGTGTTTAGTAGCATCCCTGGCCTCTATCCACTAGACCACTAAAGGCCAATAATATTCCCTGAAGGACAAATCACCTCTGGTCAAAAATCAGTGAATTTAGTCATTTCACAATCCTGGGCACTAAAGAGAAGCCCAGTAAATTCCTGGTGATTGACTGAAAGCTAATATGCATTCTGAAATGTTTTTAATAGAAAGCAATCAAACAGGGAAGTTAAAATGGAGTGTAGTCAAGGCCATTGCCTTTTTAGAGATTGGAATGGTGCCTAAAAAATCAGGAAGGCTGTGATGGTGACTGTCCTTGTGCTGACTAGCAGACTTAGTTTAATAGGGATCAGTTTGGGAACAGAAGAGGGACATTGTTTCTCTCAAACGTAGGTATGTGCACAGCCCTGCATCTCCCTGCACATAGCAACAGTGACTCTTGAGTAGAGGACGCACTCATGTATATTTCATTTGTTTAGAAATCCCAGCCACCATGCAAGAGCTCATCAATGGGCTGTGAGTAGAAGGAACCCAGGACTTGAGTACCTTGGGAGTGGAGTCTATTTCTAACCCTGCTACTAATCAAGGAGTAAGACCTTTGGCAGGTCACTGCCCGGCTCTGAACTCAGAGTCCTCATTCATAAAACGGGGAGGTTGGAATGTATTATCTTGCAGGTACCTTCCAACTTGAACATTTATTTATGATTCTATGATGCAGGTCCTCAATCCTCTATTTGCAAACGTAGATATTGCATGTGTTCCTGAATTCAAACTCTTCCCATTCTTTCAAAAATAGTAAAGTGCATAAGCTAGTTTTTATAACGCTTCCAGTGAGGGCTGAGGCAACACTACCAAATTAAACACATTAGTATTTCTCCAGGAAAATGTATGGCTGTTCACACTCAGTGAAATAAATTAAGGTAATTAACAGCCTTTCATCTGTTCAGGGAAGCTTTTGTTGCCAAATGGGTTTGCCACAAATACAAACAAAAACCCCTTTGGTATTCAGACCACTTTAAACTTCAGAATTGTGGATATGCTATCGTGTATGTGTACTCAATTCTGATTATTGATATTTCACTAATAAATCATGCTATAGGTAAGTAAAGTCTGTTAAATAAGTCTAGGTATACTTTTTTTTAACCCTTTGAGAGGTATAGTTTCATTAAAAAAAAGAAGGTCTTTTCTTAATATTTATTTTCTTGGTTCACCAGTTTCAAAGTTAACACAATAGGCATTTTTTTCAGGCCTCGACTTTTATTCTACTATTTCAGTATGACGCACAAAATTATTATCCCAGGTAATGCGTATGGGAAAAGTACGAATGAAAATGAAATGAATTCCTTCTTTAGCTTAATGTAAAAGCATATAATAAATTTCATGAAAATAGTAACTGAATGAAAACTTATCAAAATAAATGTAACAAAATTAACAAATAAAATATTATTGTTTGTTTGTCTCATGTTATGTTAATTAGGGTCACGTTAACCTGCAGTTTGGCAAAATGAAAAGGGAACAAGATTCAGTAAATATCCTTCCCGGGGCAGTAATACCAGAAAGCTTGGGTCGTTTCCGCCTGGGACGGACGTCAGGCTCTCAGGTCGGACATGAGTCTCACTCCTACGGGGTCTCCGTTTTCCAAATGACTATTAATAGTACTGCCAACCGTGGCACCTTCCTTCACTCACGCAGCCCTTTCTGTCACATATTAATAACACTCCACAACAGAAAAAAACCTCTGAACTAAATATGTTTAAAAGTCTTTACCAAATAGAACGTGCGTGCTCATGGTACTGAAGGGGAAAGTAAGGGAGCTCGTGAGTCGACAGTAAACGTCATGCGATCTTTCCATCAGGAGCCAGGAGCAGAATACAATTGTCTCGCACTTTCTGCGAGCAGCCAAGTGTGAAGCTGCAGCTTTACATATTTCAAGCCGTAGAGAAATGAGAGAGAGAAAGTGTTGGGGGAGGGACAGAGGGAGGAAGGGAAGGAGGGAGGGAAGAGTTTGTGAAATGGTGTCGGTTACAGAAAATTTCCGTGCAACGTCCACCGGTTCAGTTGCCCATTTCGTCTCATTCATGACTCTGCTGCTGATAAATGTCAGTCACGGTGCTAGGGATGGGGACTACAGCGATGAACGAGACGCTTGAAACTTAAAGCTTAGTGATATAAACAGACAGTAAACAAGTTAAGAAAAATATAATTTCAGATAAATGCTGCGCAGGAAAACAATCGTGTCATCAAATGACACGCCACTTGTACGGGATGCTTCCGATGGGATTGTCGGAGAAGGCCTTTCTAGGAGGTGAGAGTTAGACTGAATCCTGAAGGAGGAGAATAAGTCGGCCCCAGGAGGCACTCCCAGTGCCAAAGCCAGCGAGAGGAAAGGGCTTGGAAGAGAAAGGAGGCCCGGGGATGAAGCGGGAGAAGAGGCAGGCTCCAGGGCTGCAGGGCCAGTAAGTCAGGTTGAGGAGGCCGAGATTTAGGCAGGGACAATGAGAAGGTCCTGAAGGGCTTCATTCAGCAAAGGAGAGATGGGCTGGTTTATATTTTAAAATGAACATGTCAGCTGCTTTGTGGAAAAATGGATTGGAGAGGGGCAAAAGTCAGAGCACGTCTGAAGGCTGATGCAGACGAGGATATTGCAATTTAAGAACGTTCTATTAGGGCTTCCCTGGTGGCGCAGTGGTTGAGAGTCCGCCTGCAGATGCAGGAGACACAGCTTCGTGCTCCGGTCCGGGAAGATCCCCTATGCCGCGGAGCGGCTGAACCCGTGAGGCATGGCCGCTGAGCCTGCGCGTTCGGAGCTCTGTGCTCTGCAACAAGAGAGGCCGCAAGAGTGAGAAGCCCGCGTACCGCAAAAAAAAAAAAAAAAAAAAAGAACGTTCTAATACACTAAGACTAAGAGCTAGTTAACGAGAGAACGAGATATTACCTTTTCATATCATTGTCCTCCAAGCCTATAATTTTTATAAGCTTTACGTGTATCTTTTTATATTGTCAAATTGCAACCTCTCTATGATTAACATACAGATGCATTTCTGGGTGTGGATGCTTTTTTATAATCCAAATATAGACAAGACTTTCACGAAGACCATATTGTTAAAGACCTAAGCATTCACACTGTCATCAGATGAACAATTCCTCTTTAACTTGTTCACCTCCTGTAGGATATTAAAGACTTAAATTTTATTTCCTTTCAACCTTTATCTTCCTAGATTGAAAAATATCTGTCTCATATATATGCCCCTTTATTATCGTATCTATTTTCAGTCCTCCTGCCTCTCTTGTTTCTCCAAGTTGACTAGTGGATTTTCTTGAGGTGTGCGATTAGCACGGCATCTGAAAAGCCGAGCGTGAATCCTATGATTTATTTTGTTTCTTTTAGAGCAAATTTTTACCTTGTTTTGGAATTTGTATTATACTTCAATGGGTCAGCAGTTTGTTTCAGCTCAGAACCATGAAAGGTGAGGAGGACATCTGTTGTTGTTGTGTGTGTGTGTGTGTGTGTGTGCTGGCTTTAATGATCCTATTGTTAAACTTCTTAATCAGGATTTCATATGTTGATGTCAACTTTAGTCATCCTGTTAAGACTCAGCTTTCGGCTCATACTCATAATGACTTGCTGTTGAGTTGTTTTTAGTGACAGCTTTTGTTTGCTACACACCTCATTGGCTTGCTTACCAACACCAGTTAGATGTGGTTCCCTCTTTCATATCCAAACCAGAACACATTTGGGTATTCCTGAGACTGTATAGAGCGTGTCTTGTTTGTTATATGAACCTAACCTACCTTGTTGTTTTCTCATATTAAGAAATGTAAATCTACTTTGCTTTAGTGGAGCTATTTTGGTAATGTTCAAGCAATTTTGGTTCTGTTTAGGGAGTGAATTCAAGGTTTCCATCACTTGATTTGGGCTTTGCTAATTTTGTCCCAGTAATACACCATTTTGATTTATCTAAATAAAACATTGCTTCCCCTCCCCTCAACCGAAAGACTCTGCTTTCATGGTTGTCTGAGTAGCCTCAGTGTTCTCACTGGTGAAATGAGGTTAAAGGAGGGATTTAATTAGTTATATGTTGGTTTGTAACCAATTTCCAAACCTTGCAACTTATAACAACAAGAACTATTTACTATCTCACAGTTTCTATAGGTCAGGAATTCAGGGGCAGCTTAGCTGGTTGGCTCTGGCTCAGGATGTCTCAGGCAGTTGCAATGTCTGCCAGGGCTGCTGTCACCTGAAAGCCTGAAGCTAAAAGATCTGCTTCCGAATGTTCACAAACTGAATCTGGCTCTTGGCAGGAGGCCTCAGTTCTTTCACAGGGCTGCTTGAGTGTCCTCCTGACATGGCAGCTGGCTTCCCCTGGAGGTAGGAATCCAAAAGAGAATGAGGCTGAAACCAAAATATCTTTTATGACTCAGCCTTGGAAGTCACATTCCATTATTTCTGCAACATCCCATTGGTTACCTAGGTCAGCTGTATTCAGTGTACACCCAGGCATGAGTACCAGGAGGTGAGAGTCATCGTGGGCCATCTTGGAGACCCCTACCATAGGACGTAAGCTAGAACAGGGAGAGGCATACAGGGGAGGAAGAGGCCGTGGAACCAGACACACACCATGACAAGGAGACCAGCTGTTGTTCTTTTGGGGAAGTCCCACTGGCTAGATGCAGAGGCTGGAAGGTGTGGTAGCAGATGCCACTTCTAGAATGTAGAGAGCTGTGCAGTGTTACACATGTGTGGATCGGGTATCAAAACATGGCATCGGTTCATGTCAGAGCAGGAGGTATTCTGATTCAGATGGGCACTAAGCAGCATCTGGAAAAATATTTATTATTCACTTATATATTAAATATTTACTGAAGAACTATGGGCACTGGGCACTAAGGATACAATGGAAAGATTGACTCCCTGACATCATGAAGTTTTGAATTCAGGAAGGACTGCGTGTAAGTGAAAAGGTCACTATAATGCGATGAGGTCTGTGATAGGAGAAGCACAGGATGGTGGGGATTTCATAAGAGGAACATTTGACCATAATTTGAAAGGTCAAGAGAGGTGAAAAGAAGAAGTGACATTGGAACCAAAGCTTGAAAAGGAGTTGGAGGTGAAAGACAGGAAAACAGAGAGTATTCTAGACTATGAGCATAGCACAGGGAGCAGAGATGACCCTGGAGCAAGAAAGAACAAGTCCCCTATAGCAGATAAAATGTGTCCGGAGCTATGCATGTAACCCTGAGAAGCAAGAGTGAGAAGGGAGTGGCAATCCAGTGCAGGGTTTCAGATGGAGTGACGGGACAGAACCACAACCTTGGGATGGGGGGAAGCTCAAGGGAAGGGAAAGGAATGTCCAGCCCTGGAGGCACAGGGATTCTCTGAAGTCTTCCAGACAGGAACTGTGAGACTGGAACTGACATGGGCGGGAGGTCATAACAACACAGGCAGCATCTAAGGTAGGAGGTCTCTAAACATCTAACCATCTAAGATGGGAGGTCTGATTGTTCATATCAGAAGCCATCACCTTCATGAAAGTGCTGGGATAGGGGGGACCAGGAGAGGCGGGGAGTGACCCTGAGAGGATGAGGCAGTAGATGTGCACAGGAGTCCTCAGACAATAGTGTCCAGAGGATAATGCAGAAGTGAAGATGATGCAAATAAGGGTCAGGAGATAAACCCACAAACTCTGGACAAACATCCCTTCATGCAGGGCCCTAAACTTCTTGCCAGGAGAAGAGTAGCTTCTCAGAAACCCTCCCCAGACTAGACAAGATGAGTAAGGGGAAACTAGTCTGCTTGAAATTAATGTCACAAGAACAAAGCAGAAATGTAACTATTCCTGGAGCCTAACATTAGAGCAGACCTGCGGGAGTCAGACTGGGTCCTGTTGCCTCCATTAAATCAGAGATCTTCAGGATTAGATTGGGAGATTGCATGGGCTGAGCTTCCAGAAAGGGCTCATCAGCGGTCCTGATGGTGGAGAAAATAAGTAGGACCCAACATCCGACGGTTCTTGACCCATGGAAAATGGGAGGCTCTGCATTATTTCATACCGTGGTTCTTAAACTTTAGTCTGCATTAGAATAAGGTGAAATCCTTATGAAAGGCAGATTTCTAGGGCCCACCTCCAGGCACTCCAATTCATCTGATTAGCAGTGGAGTGCAGAAATCTGTGTTTTAAGAAGACTTGCTGGGCAACATTGATGGACCTAGAGATTGTCATACTGAGTGAAGCAAGTCAGTCACTGAAAGACAAATATCATATGATATCGCTTACGTGTGGAATCTAAAAGAAGGGGTACAAATGAACTTATTTACAAAGCAGAAATAGAGTCACGGATGTAGAAAAAAAACTTATGGTTGCCAGGTGATAAGGGGGGGAGGGATAAACTGGGAAATTGGGATTGATGTTATACACACTTCTATATATAAAATAGACAACTAATAAGAACCTGCTGTATAGCACAGGGAACTCTACTCAATATTCTGTAATGGCCTATATGGGAAAAGAATCTAAAAAAGAGTGGATATATATATAACTGATTCACTTTTCTGTACACCTGAAAGTAACACAACATTGTAAATCAACTATATTCCAATAAAAATTAAAAAAAGAAAAAAGACTTGCGGGTAATTCTGAGGCCAAGAAGGTGGCAGATCACACTTTGAAAACAATTATTTGGAACTTAAAATTTAGCCTAGTGGGTAAGAGTGTGGCCTCTGTGTAGATATCAGTGCCCAGCTCTGTCACGTCCCACAGTCTCCCAGAAGGTCAATCTATGCCTCGGTTTTCTCAGCTGTAAAAGGAGGTGATGATACCCACCTGACTGTGAGGTGGCAGAGGTTGGACAAGTTAGGAAATGTAAAGTACAGAGCCTGGCACAGTTTGAATACTTAATGTTAGCAATTAACTGCAAATTCATGCAAATAGTGCTTGAAAAAATGTTACATGTGAAACTCCAAGCCTCATGGATTTTTTCAGGGCTAAAGATTTATGGTAGAAGAAAAAAGAATAAAATTTACATCAAAATCCATTTCTGTCTCAGCTGATCTGTCAAATACTTTATTTCTTTCTGCCTATCCTGAAACTCTTAAGCTCAGTATAATTATTTGAAAATGTTAAAAATAGGCGGAAGTTAGAAACAATATTGGAAACACTGATTAAATGGTATAAAGATGATGATTGTCATTTGTGTGACGTGCTTCTTGCCTGTCCGCATTCAAAGGGTGGTGTGCGTGATGAGCTCTGATGGGGCCCCCTCTGTCCACCCCACCACCCATCATGCTGGTCAGTGGGTGATACCACACACTCGCCAAACTCGCTCGGCACTGATACTTAGATATCAGATAAGATAACTCGGCCCTGACCTCTGATTCGCTACAAGGAAGACAAGATTGCTGGCAGCTTCCACCTCTGTAATTCTCAGCCATTCCCTCTGTAGGGATATAAGGCAAGTCATATTGTCCCCATTTTTATGAATGAGGAAGCTGGAGCCCAAAAAGTATACGTGGCTAATAAAAAAGAAAATCAGTATTCAAACCCAGGCCTTCAAATGCAGTCTAGTCTTTAAAAATATATATATATATATTTAATAAAATGTTCTTTATATATATAAGATATATACATATCTTACTATGCTGTTCTTTTATATAATAAAAAGAGTGACCATTAAAAGTAACATTCTACCTACCATTAAAAATAACATTCTACCTAGGACTCAAAAAAGAGAGAGAGAGAGAAGGAAAGCAATACACTAACTGTGCCCATGAGGAACAGTAAGCTAGTGATATCACAGTCTAAATGTTTAGGTACCCTCACTTGAGGGACCTCAAGTATGACACCTTTGTATGACACATGTAAGAACTATACATATAAAACCTGTACATATAAAATGATTTTGAGCTCTACAGATATGCAGAAATAAACGTCATGGCAGTTGTCGAAATAAGAGTAATATGATACAAGGGGTGTTATTTGATGCTTGTATGGAGATTCTGATAAAGGGTATTTTCACACCTGCTTTTGAGAATATGTAGGAGAACCATACTCAGTACTAGTTATTGCGCACCTACTCTGTACTAGGAATTTTAAAGAGGTGATCTCATGTAGTCTGAACACAACCAGAAGAGCTGGGAGTTGGCGTCCACATTTAGCAGAAGAGTAGCTGAGACTCAGAGTAGTTCGTCCAGTGGGCTGGGACTTGTAATGATGGAGAGAGGTGCTATTTGAAGTCTGGTCTGTCTGACTCCAGTCCACAGGGTCTTGCTCCTACACCAGCTGCTGCAAATTAACGGAACCTAAAGAATTCTCATTTCTTTCTCTTCTGATTCCTTGATGCTGAGTCTGCTAAAAACCCGTTCTCGTTAATTGACGTTTCTCCCAAATCTGCTTCTCCTCCTGTGTTTTCTCTCTGTGACTCCCCCGGCATTCATCCCAATTAGTCAGGCTTGAAGCCTTTCTTTCATTCATCCCCCATCCAATCTGTGGACCAGTTCTGGCAGTTCTAATCCTGTCTTCATTTTCACACCACTCCCCTATCTCTGCCCGACAGAAACCACCTACTGTAATGCCTCACTACCTCTAGCCTACTAGATGGAAATAACCTCTAAAATGGTCCCTGATGATCCCTGCTTGTTGATATTTACACTTTTGAGTAAACTCCTCTCCTTGCGTGTGGCCTGGGTTTGGCAACTCGCTCTGTATGAATGGAATAAGGCACCATAAGTAGAATAAGGCACATGTGGTGGGAAATCACTTCTGAGACGAGACTACAAAAAGACTGGTTTCCACCTTGCTTGCCCTCTTTTGCTCTCTACCACACTGACTTTGATGGACGCTGGCTGCCGTGCTATGAGCTGCCCCTTGGAAAGGCTCACGGTGGCAAGGAAGTGCCTTGACCTATGGCATCGAGGAACTGAGGTTCCCAGTCCAAAAGCCTATGAAGAGTTGAATCCTGCCTATAACTACACCCAGATTTCTGACTTACAGAAACTATAAGAAAATGAATGTTTGCTGTTTTAAGCTGCTGCATTTTGGGATAATTTATCATGCAGCAATAGATAACTAGTATATTTCCTAATGGGTATGCCTAAATCCAGGAATAGCACTGTTCATTTTTCTGCTGCCAAATTAAACTTTTAGAAATACAGTTCTGATTCCATCATTCCCATGTTCAAAACTTTTCAATGAGTCCTCATTTGCCTGCAGAAAGTATCTAAGCCTCTCAGCTTGGCAATGATGATGCTTTATCACCAAGTCCCAGAACACCAGTTAATAATTAATTAGGGATTAGTTGAGTGCAATTGTGTATAATTCAGATATCAGCTGAGGCTGTTCTGTCCCTTAAAGGCTAAATAAGATTGACTCAAACCACTGCTACACATTTTTGTGGAAGATCCAACATCGTTCCCAAGATTCCTACCAATTCCTGGTGGGTTTATGTTCTCACAGTCACCTCTGGCTTCATTTTGCTTCTGCTGAATTGACTCAGGGTATGGATTACCTCTCCATCCCACACCTGTTACGGTTCCACAGCATGTCAACCCAGATATGGAACTCTCTCCCTTCCCTTGACACACACACACACACACACACACACACACACACACACACACACACCCCCCACACATAAATACTTCATACAACACTGTTGTGTGAAACAGACTTTACCAAATTTCAAGAATTTGCCTCACAGCTCAAATAACTTAAGTTGAATACTAGACATCACTATTAAAATATTTTTGGAAGGAAGGCAGAAAATAAAATATAAATTACTTTTGGTTTGTATTTGCACAAATACTGGAAAGAAGCACTAGAAAGTAAAAAGGCAATTACCTGGTGGGGATGGTAGGGGTGAGGGGGAGTGTGCCATGGAGTGAATGGGGCAGAAGTTGAACCACAACATTTCACTGTGTCCTCGATGTTATTTGGATTTATGAATTATGTAAATGGTTTTATTTTTCAGGCAATTAAAATTTAAAAATTAAATTAAATTAAGAAATCATTTAGATGCCCTCCACTGGGAAGTTCTCAGCGGCTGGACTCTGAACGGCCCTCTCTCCTCCCATTTCTTCTCCTTTTACACTCCCTGCAGGGTTGAGTCCTTTATGGCTCTAACCTAGATTTTTCTTACTCTTAATTCAACCAAACACTCTTTCTGAACCTCATTTTCCTCAGACATCAAATAAGCAAACAGAAACAAGCAATCCCAGATTAAGGGCCCTGGCAATGTTGACATTCTATGTATACATGTTTGGCTTCTATACCTTCCTAACTGTATCCCACCACATCCCCACACTTCTTCACACATTCCATGTGTTAATCAAAAAAACAGCCCACAGTTCCAAGGTTCGCTTATTCCCTGCCACCTGCATGTCTTTGCTTTTATCTCAACAGGCCCATGCACATCCAGAATGCCTCTTCCTTCAGCAAGCTCTCTTCGATTTCATCCTGTTGGATACCATCACCCTCTCCTCTGACATCCTGGGATACTTAAAGTATATGTCTCCTGTGACAACATCATTTTCTACCTTATATTTTAATTATTAGTTTACATTTTGTCTATTTCAGACTCTGAGTTCATTTGAGAGAAAGATATTTGCATTGCTGAAATGTACTCTGCCCATCAGAGATGTTTACCAAGAATTTGTTGAACTACTTAATTCATTTAAGAATGTTAATACCGTCAAGGCACAACTTACATCACAAAAGAAATCTTTTAATATTAGAAATTTAATATTAGAATCTAATATTAAAACATCTGAATCAAGTGATCAAGAAGTCATCATTATTTTAGAGGACAATATGTTTCTGCGTCAAGGTTTGTCATGAGACAGCTAAATCAGTTGCGTCTGGTAATTGCTATCCCATAGGCCTTTAATCTGGAGAGAAGGACCATAAATGTCTGTCTGAGAAAGTGTGTGTTCATTTCTGAGACTGAATGGCACTACCTTCCTAAGTAGGGCAGCAGGGAGACAGCAGAAGAGCTGACTCTGTTAGTCTCATGTTGGTCTTTCTCTCTCTGGCCTCCTGGGTGTAACAGATGCAAAAGAAAGGCTTTGCACAGTTATAGCTAAGCCAGGAGAACCAACCCCAGCGAGGGTTCAGTTAAGCTTCATTAGTTGCTAAATATCTTTTGCAGGTTGTTGCTAAATTAAGTTCTGTAGATTAGTGACTTTCAGTCTTTCCATGCACAAAGCCGACTGTTCTTGCTCCTGTGAGTACTCCCTAAGGAAGTCATAGCCGTGATGATCAATGTGGGCTTGAGAGCTAAACTCAAGACCAGAGGGGTTATCAGGGTAATAGGTTTTTTTTTTTAAGTCAGAATATAACATAATGATGTAGAATGCTAGCAGGTATTAAAACACAGGTATCTTTCAAACAAGAACCTTTACAAAAAGATTTACAGAGAAAAGACAGGTGTGTCTGTTGCATCTGCAAGGAAATGATGACATCTGGCAATCAAAAACCAGGGGTAACTGAGAACCTCCTTCCCTGCTTCTCTCAGATTTCACTCTACCTGGAAAGATGTGTCACACTTCTTGTTCCAGGGAGAGTTTCTAAGATTCACAGCAGAACTGTATCTTGCCTTGAATCATAGTTACATTGTCAAGGAAGAAGAATGATGCATACTCAGACATGTTTTGCTGAATTTGTTAAAAAGCATCTCAATTTTGAGTTCAGCACTTACTGGAAAGTAATATGAAAATATGTATTCAAAGTTTTAAAATGTGCCTGTACTTTTTTTTTTTTTTTTTTGCAGTACGCGGGCCTCTCACTGTTGTGGCCTCTCCCGTTGCGGAGCACAGGCTCCGGACGCGCAGGCTCAGCGACCATGGCTCACGGGCCCAGCCGCTCCGCGGCATGTGGGATCCTCCCGGACCGGGGCACGAACCCGTGTCCCCTGCATCGGCAGGCGGACTCTCAACCACTGCGCCACCAGGGAAGCCCAATGTGCCTGTACTTTAACCAAGAAATTGCACTTCTGGAAATTTAACCTAAAGAAACAGTTCCAGATTTGCTCCAAATATGTACTTCTAAGAATATTTGCATGAGAACTGTTTGTAAGAGTGAAGAGTCAGAAATAACCTCAATGCCCAACAATAGAGGATTGGTTACATCAATTATAGCCCAGCCATATGCTTGAGTATTATGCAGCTCTTTAGAGGGATGTTATAGAAAAAGTATCATTGCAATTAAAAGATATTCACTATACATTCTTAACTTGAAACATAATATGTAAGTTACACACTGTTAAAAAAACTCAACAGCTAAAATGTATTCAATATTTACTATGTACTAGCATTTTGGTGCAACTTCATATTTAACTCTAAAACAGTTCTATGAAGTAGATATTACTATTACCTTCATTTTACAAATGATGAGTGTTCTCAAGGTCTTATGATAGTCAACAGCAGAGCCACAGGAAAAAAGAGTGAGAGAGGGAGAGAAAACTCAGAAGGGAGAGATAAATGAGGATACGACATTGAAAATGATCTGCTGCAAGATGTTAAAAGTTGATCTCTCTGATTGTATGGGATTGTGTGAATTTTGTTGTTTTCTTCTTTTTGTGCATATATTCTGTGATTTTTTTCCTCTAAGGGGCCTGAGTTGATTTCATAATTAGAATTGCTTAGTCTCTCAAGTGTCTTTTCTTCTCCTTGATCCTTTTCAGGATGGCCTCACATTTACAGGAAGGAGCTCTGGCTCACGTGACCTCATGGTTGGGGGAATGGTGGGTAAGACATGAATCCACACAGAGTCCTCTAGATCTTGCCACGCTCTGCTGCAGAGTGGCTGGTCTCAGGTGCTCCTTGGACCAGTGAACACTGAGGTGCAATGAGTCTTAGCTGACTTTTTGGATAAAGTCTTCCATTGCCACATGGTCTTTGGCCACTGGGATCCTCATTCTCAGTGACCGCTTCTTCCCAACCCCAGGCTCTACAGATCAATGACGTTCTAAGAACAACTGTGCTCCTATAAGTCAGCACCTGGGCACATCTGCACCACATGAATAATCTGTGTAAACTGGAGTATTACCTCTTCTTTTATTGTGTTGAGAACAGATAACATGAGATCTACCCTCTTAGCAAAATTTTGAGTGCACTTAAACACAATGTTGTACGGCAGATCCCTAAAACTTACTCATCTTGCATTACTGAAACTTTATATCCATTTCCCCCACTCCCTAAGCCCTGGCAACCATCACTCTACTTTCTGCTTCTATAAGTTTGACCATTTTAGATAAGAGGTTTTATCTCTTAAGCTCACTCCTGCTGGTACCCTTCCACCATCTCTCCAAATCTTGTTGGAAGTGGTCCCAAGGTTGGCTTCTCTTAGAGCCTTGTAGCTTTTCTCCAGCACACTCAAGGATGTAGGACTCCTCTGGGTTGTTCTTTCTCCGTCACCCTCTGAAAGCTCCTTTCTTCCCCCTCAGTCCATCCCCCTTAGAAGGAGGAAGACTTTTCTCCCTTCTTCATTCTATCAGATCGGGACTTTCCTTAAAGCCATCTTTATGAACAAGTGCAGCAAGTCTGGTTCTTGATATGCTAAAGGTGAGTATAAAGGAATTTTATAATTTTCTTTCTCCAAAATGCCTAGCTTTCAAAATTATCATTACAAAATCATATTTTGGATGCCAGAAGAGGAATATTAATTCTTTCTTTCTCTTGATATTCCTGATGCTACAATTCGAAACCTTCCTAAGTGAATCAGTCAGAGGTAGCAAATGGATTCCTTTGGAGGATATAGGGGAGCTCGGTTCAGGAAAATTCAAACACATAATATTTGTATTTCCCTAGTACATTGCTATAGAAAAGATTGAAATTTGACATAAAGATTGTGTAATTAGGGAACAGGACAAATTATGAGGACTTTCAAAGTTATAGAAAAAAATCTAAATTAGTGCAGGCTTAAGAAAAATGATCAGATATTTTGTCTTCCTCTAAAGTTCTGGGAAAAATATTCTGAGAACATCCTCTGAGAGTGCTAGGTAGTGGTGTACTCTGAATGTGAGTTAGAACAGAAAGGCAAATTTGGAAATGGCCACACAAAAGTACTAGTGAAATAAGTAGGATACTTCGAAACAAAAGTCCGTGAAGCCAACTCAGAAGTAAGAGGAAATAAAAGAAATGACAGTGGAGAACCACATGTAACCACCTGTCACGAAAGCTGTCAAGAAGGAGGAGCCTGAGCTTTGAGGTCACACAGAACACAAATTAAATTCAGCTTTGCTAGTTACTGATGATATGACAACTGGAAGTGACCAAACTTCTCCCTCACCCTCAGTTACCTCATCTGAAAGATGGAGAGGGTAATACCTAATTCAATGAGATGTACAGAGAATAAAAATTAGATAATGAGTCAATAAGAGTAAATAATGTATGTAAATTTCTCACAGCAGTGTGTGGCATAGAATAGATGTTCAGTAAACAGTGGCTAAGTAAAACGCATCATCACCACCACCATCACCGCCACCATCATTAGAAAAGGTATCGTATGAAAAACTAGAAAAAGACTCCCGGTCCAGGCCTAGAGGAATCTGTTAGAGGTCATGACACAGATGATGAGTGAGAGCTACAAAAGAAAATGGGAGATAAACCAGACACTTAAGGAACTCTGAGAGAAGGTAAAAGGAGAATGGGGGTGCATGTGGGATCCTTATGGATAGGCAGACAGGCGTGGTAGTAAAATCAGACTCCATGCAGCTGAATTCAGAAAGGTCATCTTGCTTCCTCTGCTTTGAGCCACACAACTCTGAAGGAAGAGGGAAGAAGCTGGGAGGAAGAAGAGGAGAAAAAAATAGTGTCCGCTATATTTAGATTTTCCCAATTGCGGTAAGAGCCATGAATCCTGCAAGCATCCTCCACAAAGGTAGCTTCAATATCCAGGCATGAAGCCCCTTCTGAGCACAGGATATGTTGCAGCCTGGGTGTCCTCATGCTGCTTCTGCACAGGGCCTGCTCTTCCCCTTCTTCTCTTCATTTCCTCATCTTCCTGCGCAAGGCAGTTTTAACTATTGAAAAATCTTTACTAATTGCTCTGGCTGGTGCCGTGCTGGGGACAAGGCTCCTGACACACGTGGGTGGGCACAGTGGCTTACCACTCGGGATGGGTGTTTCAAGGAAAGGAGAGATGCCACAGTGAGGCTTCCTCTGGGAATGCCTTCCGTCTGGCACAGGATCTAGGAGCGGTGTTCCAATAGTTGCCCCCGTTTAAGCCTGCGATCTGTTCTTTCACTGCGGTTCTTCGAGTCTGTGGAGCCTGTTTCTAGCCTACAGCGTGGCAGGCCCGGCCCCCGTGATGAGTGTGTGGGTGAATGGCTGCCTCCTTCTTTGTCTCTCTGTGCTTTCCTCTCCAGGAGCCCCACACAACTACGCGACCGAAGAGCAGACCTGTCTGCAGGCTGCTTTGTGGTCTACTTCTCTGCCAGGCAGGACAGCTCTATGTGGGAACATTCTATCCTGGCGTGAGTAAAAGCTTGCTTACCTCTCCCAGCAGACCAATGTATATGTCTGTTCCCACACCACATACAGTTTCACAGCTGGGTGGCTCTAATGATAACAGAGAATTATTTTTGATCTACATTAATATTATTCTTTGCCTACAATCTCTTCTTAGAAGGATATTGTTAGGAAAGGGGGGCTGAATTATCTCATCTTCATCTATGCATTTCTGTATGTACAGAGGTTCAGGAAAAAGCAATGTTGCACATTCAGAGAACTTGGAAATGAATGTTTGCATTATTTATACTATAAAAATGCTTTTCTCCCGTAATACAACTCCAGAAACCTTTACTTAAATCATTTACTATGATATAAATATTGTGGCTAAAAGTACTAGCCTTTGGCTTATTCTGTCCTCCAAGTCTCAAAAGTATCTCTTCATTTAATTAATGCCTCAGTCTCAAAGCACATTTATTAGCATACGAAAATACTGGCCAGGTTCAGATCCCCGAAGTCTTCTGAAACTCAAACACAGCATTAAAATCCAAAGTCAGCTTAATTGATTAGCGATCCTTATTTGTTAAGGGCCTGCTAGTTTTGTTCCATTCCACTCAGTTCAACAAGTGGAATGTGCCTTGCCAGGCAGAGGGGAGACAAAGATGCCCTCAGACACCTGATGGTCTCCTGGGGACAGCTGGAGAACAAACACGTCATTTCAACCCGATGCCGGAGTGCTCCGGCTAGTCCTCCCACCGGTTGCTATGGGAACACAGACAGGGAACAATTTAGCAGTCTGCAGTTTGGAGAGATCTGGAGGAATTCTCCACCAGACCTAAGATGTGAAAGATGTGTAGAAATTGATCAGGCCAGGGGAGAGGATGGACACCTGCATTCCAGCAAAGGAATTTACCCCCTCATGTGACGTATGAGTGAGGAAATGACAGTAGATGAGGCCAGAGAAGTTTTAGGTTACCCATAAAACATTGCTAGAGTCAAGCATTTTGACCTACAGAAATGACAATTTCATATGGTTCCACCACCTATCAGAGGGAGGCAGTTACAGACAACTTTGTATTAATTCCAGGTTGAAGAATTTGCACTTTTTCTTGCTTGGGGTGGGAAAGTAATGAAGAATTGTAACTAGATGAGTTTCAAACTTTACTCTTTTTTGTTTCTGCAGTGTCCCTTCTCTCCTGAGCAAGCACCGTGTTGCTTCACTTAGAATATTTCTGTGAGAAAGAGAGTCCCATGCCTAAAGCCTGCTCAGCTGGCAAGGGCACCTCATCTCCCTAAGGAGCGCTCACACTAATGATAGGTCTTTCTTGCTGCTCAAAATTAAAAGAAAAAAATTGCTGACATTTCTATAATGCTTTTTAGGTTATTTTATGTACATCATTACACAGCTTTAAATATGTAACATGTATTTAAATTTACATTGTATTCAAATTTACATTAAATTACATTGTAATTACATATTTAAATATGTAAATTATAACACAAAAAAATTATTTAATTACAATATCTGTACATTTCCCAATTAACAAGAACTTTCCATAGGTGTATAATAACCACTTCCTATAACTGCAGTATCAAGTTTTCACTATTTTCCTTTCCTTTTTATTTCATCTGGAATGTGTCCTGTCCTTCCAGTTGGCTCTTCTGAATCTTTACAAATCTCTGACTTAGGCATTTCCACTAGATCAATAACCCCATTCATGCAAATGTGATTCTGTGTGTTTCTTTTCCTCCTTCAATTTGCTCACACCTGACCAATTTGTATTCAAAGAATTCAGAGACCCTGCATTGTTCTTTCCTCCAGCCTTCTCCATGTTTTGGTCAGAGTATGCTGTAGGCCCTGAATGCTTCACTGCCTGTAGCCAGCAGAGGGCTATGTGAGTTTTCCATGTATTTCTGCCGTCTAAGCCCCTCTATTTCCTGAGCTCATGCCTCATCCTCAAGTCCACTCCTTCCTAAGGCTCTTCTTTATATAGTATAAAGCAGTTGTTTGGAGCTCCTTTTATCCATTCATCTGACAAATACTGTTTGTTGAGCTTATATTACGTGCCAGGCACAGGTGTGTTATCTCTATGTATCCAATGATGAACAAAATAGACATCATCCCAGATCTCAAGGAGCAATAAGGAAATAAATGTTGTTTCAATTGGGTTAAGTGTCAGGAAGGAAATAACCAAGGATCACTGAAGAGAATAAAAGAGGAGACCTACTTAGAATGGTCAAGAAAGACTTCTTAATGAAATGTCATTATAGCTGGGATCCTAACAATTTTTCTATGATACACTTCCCTGATTTTCTCTTTGGGGACTTTTACCCTTGTCCTTCATTCACCTCCTAGGATTCTTTCATAGAGGTGCCTTTCTCTGTTAGCAAATCTCCTAGATTAACACACCCTTGCCCACACCTTTTTGCAGAACTGGAAAAACTTGCTTTCCTTGTTGTCATCTCTTGCCTTAGAAATAAAAGAGTGCTATCCTCCGGTGGCCTACACATGGGTACACGAGCCACCAACCGTGCTCTACTATGTGGTTAAAAAAGATCCCCTCTATAGATCGCCCCACCACCCAGGCAAACTTGGCCATTGGGAGAGAGATTTGGCATCAGGCACCACGTGACCAATTTTATCCTGTTTTCTGAAAACTTTTCTGATCCAGTCCTAAGATCTTTTTTCCACATTTTGATTTCCGAATTTCTTCTGCTGCCTCATCCCCTCTGAATGGCATATCAAGATTCCCTTTAACCATCCTCCACGTGTCTAATACATCTTTAATGGCTTGAAGCTCCCTTATTCCCTGGACTCTTAGCTTTGGGAAGCAGAAGAGCACAGTGGTTAAGCACACAGCCACGCACTTGAACCCACACTTTACCACTTCTTCCTAAATGACATCTTGGGTGATATTATTAACTTCATCTTCCCCTTTCCACAGTTTACAGCACACTGTAATGTAAAACTTTTTCTGATAGTTTTACTGGTGCTCTTGGGTTGGCCAAAAAGTTCATTCGGGGTTTTCCAGAAGATGTTACAGAAAAACCCGAATGAACTTTTTGGCCAGCCCAATATTAACTTATCACACCAGATTTAACCACAGCATAATACCATTTAAAACCCCTAATCAGTTCTGAAAGAGGATGAGAAGTTTTTTTTTTTTTCCCCTAACTGTCAATGGCTCTTTTTATCATCCCCTTTCCTTGATAAAATAAAGCTAATAAATGTAAAACAAATCTAATTTCTTTGCTGTTCCAATGGGTGTGGGTTCCCCTCACACCCATTCAACAAGATTTGTTCCAGCAATAAAATTCTATTCTTCCACACATCTCTTCTTCCTTCACAGAATTTGAAGTGCTACAACCATTCCTTTGGTTTTATCTCAATGGAATTAATAATCAAAGTACTCAGTGCCTTGCTGTGGCCAATGTATGTTGTCTGCTTTCCTAGTAAATCCAGAGAGTCATGCTTTCTACATAAAAATGAAATTCCAAACAATACTAAAACTGTTATACTTTAGTAGGATGCTAAGGATAAATAGTAATAGATTTCTTAATCTCCAAAGGTTGAACCATATTCTAAACTTGATGAGAGACAGTTAGAAATTCTGTATTTTAAAACATATGTCCTGCAAAAGTTTCAGAAATGATTTTAAGCATCCAGCCTCTTCTGGTTCAAGATGTCCCCAAAAGCCCCTGAGCTCATCCTGCCCCTTTTGAAGGACTTCTCTGGCGGCTACTTTCCTCTCCATCATGTGACTCACAAGAGTGAAAACTGTGCCTTCCTTAAAGTCTCTCCCATTGAGATTCTATGAATGTTACTCCTGCTGGGTAAGGAACCATCCACAAATTATTTAAGCTGTCATTGGTGTGAGAGTTGTTGTTGGAATATTTTTGGTCTTTAAGCAAATATATTTTTAAGCAACAATTCAGTTTTATTTTTGGTTTCTAAAGGATTTTTAGGAATCAGTGTGATCAAGAGACTGTTCTAGCAGTTGAAGCTTCCGACTTGATTTCAATGGCTTCCGAGATGTATTTGCCAAGTGAGACCATGGTGGGAGACAAAAGAGATACATGACCTCAGCCCTAAAAATGCCTGCCTTCTGGCAGCGAAGATCAAACTAACTAGCATCTTTAAGACAGTGAGAGGCTAAGAAATGCAAATTGGGTGGTACTGATGAGAAGTGTAAGAGCAGTTCAGAGAAAAGACAGAAGTGTGGTCTGCAAAATCAGGGAAGGCCTCAGGGAAAGAAACAGTATTTTAGACTGAACTTTAGGAGTGCCTAGGATTAGGGTTGATAGGGTAGGCAGGAAGGCACTGTAGTCAAGAGAAATAGCATAGGCAAAAGCATGGACATCTTTCCTGGAATTCTCAATGGAGGAGAAAAATCTTCAGCCTCCAGCCTTTCCCTCCAAGATGCGTGGGTGCCTGGCCCTCACAGGACTCTGAAAGCACCCCAACACTGAGGCCCATGTGTGTCAAGTGAGAGAAGACGTGGACATCTATCTCCAGAATACTTGTGAGCAGTCTCTTGATTTTTTTTCCATTAGATTTTGAAAAAAATAAATGAGCAAATGTCAGATTCAAATAGATCCCCCAAGAAGGATAATTTTAATTGACTGTTTGGGACTGGAAGCCTGTCTGGGCATGTATAAGCACACAGATATCAGTTACCTTTGCTTACTGAGGAGCAGAACATGTCTAAACAAAGCTTCTGCTAGCCAAACTGATTTAAAATGACACGGTCTTCCTCCGCAGCCTCAGGGATTAGCGAGCGCGACAGGCCCAAGATCACCTTCTCTACAGATGGCTTCTGAGGACATCTGTACTTAATTAACTGTCACAGTCGATGGCTACATCTGAACCTGATATTCTGTCCCAAAAGAAACACGAAGTTATAATAGTACAATGCCGTTGAGCTCAGGACCTGGAGAAAGTGACTCCAGGCTATCTGTCCCGGGTTCAATGACTTTTGGAATGATGCTGGGTCTCTCTGAGCTCCTGTGTAACTCTAAGTAAGTCAGGCAAAGGTACAACTTATTATGCTTTCTTATTGCTGTGTTATTACTTTTTCAATTTGTCAAGCATGTTTACTGAGCATTTATTTAGTCTGTGCAAGGCTCTCTGCAAATGTTTGAGGGAAAAAGGGAAACACAAAGGTGAACGAGGCAACTGATGTCTTCAAACAGTGTAAAATCTTCTCTGGTATCTCAGTAGGGCAGAGTAAGTCTGAGGCCATGAGACAGGTACGGAATATGCCAAGGGAAGCAGGGAGTTGAGTGATTAATTCTGAGGGAAAGTATCAGGGATGACTCCTCATAAGTATCTTTTGACTTGTATTTGGCAGAACAGACAGTATTCTGACTGGGAAGAGAAACATTTGACCATACTGGAAGTGTGTTAACAGAAGTACCAGAATATGCAAATGCAAGGTGTATTTGGAAAGGATTGGGAGCCCGGTGTGGTTGGAGGGGATATAATGTAAAATATGTTTTCCAAGGTAGGTTGAAGTTAGATGACGGGGAAGCCGAATGGCTGGCTAAAGAGATGTAACTTTTTCTATATACAAATAATAAAGAGTGACTCAAAGTTTTGAGGAGGATATAGCATGTAAACATAGTATGTAAATATTAGTACGTGAAGGATGGCAGAATATGCCACCCCAAAATAGGCCACTTGGGCATGTAGATTATTTTGAGCTGAAGGCAACTGAGAAAAAGCAGACACGAGAAAAGCTCCCCACTCTCCTCTTATTTGTCAGTCTAACTTACAGGGCCCCATTCAATAATCCTAAGATGGGTGGAAAGAAAATAACTTTTCCCTCCCCTACATATGCTATCAGGAATGGGAATGCTGGACGGGAGATTTTTAAAAAGGCCAGTTAGGACTAGCATTCACCTTATTCCTAGAGTGAGATGATGGAGGCCTGACCTGGTCCGGAGAGGTTGAGAAGGGCTAAAAAAGAGGCTGATTCAGTACAAGGTACAGAGAAGGAGGAGACCATGGCCCCGAATCTAGCTGGAGTTGATGTTTGAAGGCCATCTTCCACCACACTTTTCGCTAACATCCCATCTCATGGATGGGACCTCAACCCTATTCACAAGTAAAGAAACTTAAATTTACAGACCTTCTAGAACTTTCCAGACCACAACTAGCTATGAGTAGACTAAGGCTGGCCAAGGATCCGACTTCAAATCCAGTAACTGGGAGAATAAAAATAGTTGCAAATGAGGAGGAGGGAAATAACCAGAACCAGGTCATGAAGGGAGACACTGAGAGACACACTTGCTCTTCAGCTGCCTGGTGACCATCAGGGTAGCGGTCACCCAGGGGTGATGAGAGATACTCCCTCGTTCTCTCACAGCACTTGACAGAGGTGACGGCTGCTAGTGCAGATATTTGGGAACACTTAGGGTGATCTTTTGTTTGTTTTCTGTTCCTCTGTTTGGAAAGTTAACAATTGGGGAAATATAAGTTTCAGTTCTGGTGAACCTTCCAAACTAAAAACAAGAAGAAGGAAAATATTCTGAGATCAAATTTCTTCTAGAAAACTTCAGCAGAGTGTAAAGGCAAACGTTATGGGAAATCTCGTAACAGAGATACAAAGGCCACGAGCATTTGTCTTTTAAGCGGGGAGACCAGGTGTTTGGCCTGATGGCATGGGATGAGGTTCATTTATTTTAATTACATCTACTAAGACCCTTATCTACATAAGCAATTGCTTTTGGCCAATTAGAAAGCGTTATGCCTTCCTTGAATGCCATCTTGAAATATGCTCTTTCCCAAAGATTCTGAGGAGGGGGACTTGTGATCTTGGGGAGCTCCAAAGAGGTGGTCCCCCAAGAACACACCTCTGCTCTGAGAAGCCTGTAGGTCTTGCCTCAGGAACAGGACGGGCAGCAGCCCTTTGACCAAAGAGCTCATTCAGGAATGGCGGAAGTAAAGCAATTCAGTGGAATTCGTGCTGAAGAGTTTCAAATTCCTCTGAGAGAAAGTTAATGCGCTCGTGTATTTCCAGAGCAATTATTAAAGATTTTATTGGTTGAAAACTTTTAAAAGATTCAGATTACTGGAATTAATACCTTTAAGTGATCTTGCCCAGCATCTAGATAATCAACTTGAACAACTTCGGTAATAACATTTGCTTTTACTCCTGCGAAAACACTTGTAAAACACGATTTGGAAAATACACTCTCGAATGACAAACACAGAAATATAAAGCAAATTTGGTACCCAGCTGTGGGCATTTTGATATGTTTATTCATAGTTATTATTGAGCAGTGTGTTGATCCAATTGACAATTATGATCATTGTTACCTTCAAAGGAGTATTTACAGCGTAGGATTTCAGAGTAATTGTGTGTGTGTATACGTGAGTTTGTGCGTGTTTGAGGTTTGCCTCAACTTACAGAAGAAGACTTGCATAAATTTGCCTCGTAGGAAACTCTTTGTCCAAAAAGACTTCTTGATTCCTGTACTATATCATTACCTTACAGTTTGAGGATAACGAAAACGTCATCTGAAAGGAAAAACGTGCTTAGGAAATTCGCTACGCCTCTTTTTGATTTTTTAGGTAGTTTCCACAAAGCTGACATGAGGTTTTTTTCTTTGTGACTGTTTCTCTTCCAAAAGAAATGAACAAATATACGACTGAGAAGATGTTTCTAACAAGAGTGAGTTTTACCGCTGTATATGATGCTAAAACCAAACATTCTCAAGACATGAACTTCCCAAGCAAGCGGAAACAAACAGTAACATTCTTTGTAAAAATGTCGTCTTGCCACTAATAAGAATGAGTTTTGGTGATTACAGCTAGCCGTGATGCAAATTCCCATGACACAGGGGCAGTGTGACATTAGGCATGGAAAGTACAGACCCTTTCTCAGAGCCTTGGACACCCTCTCCGGTCAAGTCCTCTCTGCCCCAGGCCTCTTTCTGGCTCATTCCCAGCCCATGGCCTCTCATGTGGAACCTTGTTTAAATCTGCCAGCTCCACCAGGTCCTACACTCGGAGGAAACTTATCATCTGCCCATGCTACTTCCCATCCTCCATGCTGGAAGACGCTGCTGACATGTAATACTCCAGACTTCCAGAGTCATTGCCAGGAATTCACTATGTTTCATGGCAGGCGTCCATGAACCACTCTCCTCTATAGATGGTCAGGCTGAGTCCCAAGGAGTGAATGACTTGCCCTTTGAAAACAGAGCAGAGGCAGAGCCAGGTTCAGAAGGTAGGAGGGCCCCCCTAAAAAATGGGTCACCCCACATGCAAACTCAGGAAGTGAAAATGTGGCCTCAAGCTCTACGGCAGGGGAGGACTTTTAGTCCGGCTAAATATAGTGACCCGAACTGGAGGACAGCCAGCGCTCAGGGTACCAGCCTCACGGGAGCATTCTAGGATCCTTAATTGCCACAGGTGGGCTGCATAGTTCTTTTAAAGCTCGCCTAAAAATAAACCTTCAATGAGTCTAGCTCCAAGGGTTGATTGTATTATCATTATAAAAATCAGGATGAAAAGAGGTAGTGGTGAGGAAGAGAAAGAAGAAGTAGGTTATTCTTTGGAAATTGGAGGAGGTACCTTCCACGAGTTGCTGGGGAATGATGTTGAAAATCGATATTTTTTTTCATCTTCTTTTTAAAAATGTCTTACAGACAACTATTGTGTTTGCTGTTTACAGTATTCTCTTTGTTGTGTAGAAGCCCGAGAAATGTACCTGTCAATCTGTGATTCCTCACTGCCTGAGGTCTGACCATCTCACCTCCGGAGATGTCTATTTGCAGCCTGGGGCACCAGCCCTAAGCAGGGAAAAGTGAACCCACCAATAGGCCGGCAAGGTGCCTTCTCCACTCCCTGGGGAGCCCTAACCTCCTTGGGTGCAACAGGAGAACAGGGTGGGAATGAACAAGAGCTTTGGAGCCAGATAGACCCAGAGTTTGAAGCAGGGTTTCACTCTCACTGCCGTTTCTAGATGCAAGCCTTGGGTTTTTGTTTCTACCTCAGAAATAATAAAATACCCAACCTTCAAACAGAGGTCACGAGATCAGATGAGGGAATGGTACAGGGTGGCTTTCAAAGGGCCTGACACGTGATACCGTCAGTCCACTTTTAGGGGTCCTTGCTTACCATCTAAATAATCACCTTGAACAATTTAGGTAATCGCAGTTACTTTTAGTGCGACTAAAACACTTTTGTTTAACAAGGTTTGGTGCTGGGAATAGAATACTGGGGACAGCATCAGTTTTACAGTGGCTTCCATGGGATAACTTGCAGAGAATAACTTATTTTATGACTATCAGAAATACAGAGGGAAGACCTCTTCTTTTTTTAAAATTTAAAATGTTTTTTATTTCTCTTTTTTTGGGCCGTGGTGTGGCATGCGGGATCTTAGTTTCCCACCAGGGATCAAACCTGTGCCACCTGCAGTGGAAGCACAGTGAAGTCCTAAGCACGGGACCAACAGGGAAGTCCCAAGACCTCTTCTTAATTGGTATTTCACATGTCCTCTGATTTTTTTTATTTGACTACCCACTTAAGGTCAAATGAATTTCCTTCCTGGATAGAAGGTGAGTGAATTACCGGGGCCCAACTATGCCAACCTGGCTCCTTGTTACACGTTTGCTATCGGGCATCCTCCATACTGTCGTGTGCCTTTTCCCTTCCTGAAAAGCAGAAGCCTTCGTAGACACATCTGTTGTTCTCTTCTTCCCCAAGCTAGTGACTCTCTAGTGTTCTGTGAATTCTTCATCCAGTAACATTGGACTCACGTGGGACCATTTTCTGCTGAGAGATTTCTCCAGACACACAACCTGCAAGCTGAGTTTCCCGGTCCCTGAAAGCCACTTTCTCCTCTCAACCGTGTGCATTTAAATATAATCCTCAATAAACAAACAGTTTGTGCCACTACCAGTTGGCCCCTTTTTTTTGTTTGACTGTTTTTATTTCCACCCAAGTCTACTCCTTTGTTTTCTTCCTGTAAACTCTTTTTTAAAACGAGGTTTTACTTGGAGACTTTTAGCTTTCCTGAGGCCAGGGTGGTGAATTTCTATTGGTTGAATTTTGTCAATGTGATTGAAAAATTCTAATTAGAACCCTCTGGGGAGTTTCTCTGCACACGGCTGTATGAAAGAAGAGCTGGAAGGATGACCTGACACACCAGCGAGGATTAAACAGACATGTCACTTTGGGGCTGGGCACAGCTGCCGCAGGTCGTGCCCCAGCCAGTAACCCTGGGACAAAGGTTTGCTGTGATACATTGTTATATTTTCCTGGGTGCTTAGAAGGAGACCTCTTCAAGGAAGGATTCTGTAGCACTGTTGATTCAGGTGAAATTGGCTGCCTCTCCCAGCTGATTTAGGGGCACCAAGGAGTCCCCGGAAATAATCCCCCTACCTTGTTCTCTGAAAATGGTCCAAGCCTTTCATCTTATAATTAAAAGGTCAAGTGTGGAATCTAAACAACCCTGCTAAAGCCACAGTGTGCCACTTTATAAGAGAGTCACCAACTGGTCAGGGAACGGTCACAGGAGACGCCATGACGTCTTAGAGGTCCCCTTAGAAGGAAAAGCTTTGGAGAAGGGAATTTTTGAATATGTGCTGTCCCTGGGCCAGTCCAATGAGAGGAAATAGATTTTCTCATTAAGGACATCCAATGAGGAGTCTCAGGACAGCCACTGCCCCGACCCCCCGACTCTCACGGCCCTTGCTTTACCTTAGAGCCTACAATCCACCATGAACGTCTAGCCCTTTGGGCTAAGAATTGTCTTTTTCCCTGAGTGCCTATTTTTGGTTGCTGTTTGCAGATGTAGGGGCTGGGGGTGCCGGCAAGGAGAACACCAGGTTGCTTACACTTTTGCTTCTCAAAGTTCGGCCCATGGCCCATCACCTGGGTTGATGTTGATGAGAAATGAAATATTAATGAATTGGAATTAAAGTCTGTATTTTAACAAGGTCCATGGATGACAAATACGCATATTAAAGTTTAGGAAGCACTGACTCGCAGCTTAATGTATACTTATTTTTGTTTTTGTTTTTGTTTTTGCGGTACGCGGGCCTCTCACTGTTGTGGCCTCTCCCGTTGCGGAGCACAGGCTCCGGACGCGCAGGCCCAGCGGCCATGGCTCATGGGCCCAGCCGCTCCACAGCATGTGGGATCTTCCCGGACTGGGGCACGAACCCATGTCCCCTGCATCGGCAGGCGGACTCTTAACCACTGCGCCACCAGGGAAGCCCCTAATGTATACTTATTTATTTGGGGTTTGCATGTCGGAAAGACAATGGACCATTTCTGGATGTTGAAAGAGGATATGAGGACACAAGAAAGTGGACCTCATTCTATTCCCTGGTAGATTTACTTGAATGTCTCCAAGGCCCATCAGCTTGGCTGTCCTAGGTAAAGCCCCTTTACTAGTTTGTCCCCGTGCTGACTCGACCCACACCCTCCACCCGCCAGTGGCCCGGTCCAAGTCACTCCCCATTCTTGTGTCTGTCTCGAGGGTCCTGGAAGGGGAAGGGAGTCTCTCACAGACACTCGGGTCTCTACCTACTGCTCCAGCTGCCGCTCAATTCTTGGGCAGTCTCTGCTTCCAGTCTCTGAAGTTTAACGCTGCTACAGACACAGGTCTCCAACCGCACATGGAAAAAGTGGACACGTTCCAGACCTCCAAGCCCAGAGCAGCTGTTCTCTCTCCTACTGTCACCTGGAGCGCATTGCCATCTGCTTCATGGTCTCTGATACTCACCTCTTTTTCAGGTAAGAACATCTCCATCCACGTGGCCACCTCTTTTCTGGAGAGGAGGCCAGGGACAGAGAAGGTTGGGAGAAGAAAGGAGCCTCATGCAAGATGGTGGAGAATGTGATCAGACGGCAAAACTGATCCCCAAGTCATGCTCTGGGGAAGTGCTGAAGAAGACATTCAGCAGAGAGAGACTAGTGTTCAACGTGAAGATTTTCTCTGAGCTGTGCTACAGTATGAGTCTCTCTCCATCTCTCCAAGCAAACCTTCAGTAAAGCTTGCTGTCTCCAACTCTTTGGCAGGAGAACTGAAGTTCGAAGGACCACGTGTGGCCAGAGGTTGGGGGCGCAGTGAGGGGAAGCCTCACCTGACCTAAGAAGGCAGCCGGCTGGCAAAGTGACCCAGATTTCAGTGGAAGCCAGAGTGGAGGAGAGCAGTAACTACGAAAGTGTAATCTTGGGGAGATCCTTGGATTTGCCACAGGATATGGGATGGGGAAGGCTGGAACAAGTACTTTTTAAATTAAAGGAGTGAAAAAGAATAGATACATGTATATGTATAACTGAATCACTTTTCTGTACACCTGAAACTATCACAACATTGTTAATCAACTACACTCCAATATAAAATAAAAAGTTAAATACATAAATTAATTAATTAAAGGAATGAATGCCCCCAAAACGGATGTGGATCAGCTAGGAAACAGTTACACTACTGAGTGTCATCGGGCCCTTTCCTTCCAGGACACGAAGTGCAAGAGGGTGAGAGAGATTAGGTTGAGCTGAGGTCAGGAAAAGCCACTGCTACCTGCCTGCATCGAGCCCTGAGGACCCCCTTCGTCACTCCCCGAAATCCAGCTTCTGCCCCTGTCTGTCAGGCATGTGTGTGTCTGAACCCTAAGTCTGGATAAAGTTCAAATTCCCTTTCATGGGACTCCAGGGCCCCCAAATTACCAGTGATATTGAATAATCCCTGACCCCTAAGAAGGCTTGGAGCACACAGGGAGGATCCTCACGGGGGGCCACCACACCCTGACGCCTGCAGAGAGCTGAGTCTCAGCTGAGCTGCAGCCGGGAGACACGGGCACAAGAGAACTTGGGATCACTTAGCTGCCACCGTGCAAGCAGGAAGAGATCCTGGCCTTGCCTGCTTTTAGAAGTTCTCCTTTCTCCCCATCCCCAGCCCACTGCCAGCCAGCACACACAGATGTTTCAAGGGAATGACTGCGCCTACCTTGGTGAAGAAGGTTGACAGGTGCAAACATGGACAGCGGGCACGCCATGCCCAGCTTCCTCGGCCCAGGCTTACAGCACTCATCCTTTACCCGCAAGCCCCCAAATCTGTCACCATACCACTCTTGGTCTGCAGGCTCTTCCCTAGTCTCCAAGAGTCCTCAGCCTTTGGACGGTATAAGAATTACCTGGGGCGATGGTGAAGGATGCAGATTCCGGGCCCTGGGCACGGCTAGGATTTTGAGGCTGTGGACACCCTGGGAGAAGCCCAGCTCCAGTGCTTGGTCTTGGTTATCCAGTGCGCTAACTCCAAGCTCCCCGCCCTCCAGGGTCTTCTGGAGCCATCCATTTTTCCTTCTACATGGCCTTTGGATCCTTAAATTCCCTTCAGCTTCATCCTTTCTACTTCTGGTATATTGTTGTTTTAATAGTCACCTATTTCATCAATTTAGCCAAGGGCCCTCTTTTTTAGTTTCCCTGATCCCTTCATTTTTCTTTTCTAAAACCCTCTTCTAGTTCCTCATAATTCTGCCCTTCCTCCTGCTTTCTCACTCCACTTAACCTTCTAGAAAAAAAATCACCTTTGTAATAATCCCCTTAATATAGACCAAAAAGACCAAAATAAAACACAATTACATTTTAAGGGAAACTTCTCTTTATTATCATTAGAATGTTTAAAATACCAAAGACCTCACATTTATATAGTTAACCAGAGACCTATAGGCCAGAAAGGAGCAGTGACAAACAATCTACTTCAAAATTCTTGCTGTGGCCAAATCATGTTCTCTGTCAATGAGCGCCACTCTCAATTTGTTGCTGTGTACAAGTTTCCTCTAGTTGTGGCGAGCGGGGGTTACTCTTCATTGCAGTGCGCGGGCTTCTCATTGCGGTGGCCTCTCTTTGTTGCAGAGCACGGGCTCCAGGCGCGCGGGCTTCGGTAGTTGTGGCATGTGGGCTCAGTAGTTGTGGCTCGCCGGCTCTAGGGCGCAGGTTCAGTAGTTGTGGCGCATGGGCTTTAGTTGCTCCGCGGCATGTGGGATCTTCCACGGACCAGGGCTCGAACCCGTGTCCCCTGCATTGGCAGGCGTATTCGTAACCACTGGGCCACTAGGGAAGTCCCTGAAATGAAACTTCATTCAGTGAAAGGATTCTGCTCTAGCCGTTTAATAGTTAACAGTTAATAATAAAAGACTTCTACTTTAGCAGTTTGATAGTCACCCACATGCTTTATTTTACATGAAAAATTAGATGCTTTGAAGATTTATATTTACTAACTGGGGGGGGGAAGTAAGTGCTTAAAATATATTGTAATTGCAGGAACAAAAATCATTTCTAGGTATACAATTGAAGTTTTAGGTTCAAATCTCTTTTTACTCATTCAAATCCTTTTGGTAAGGGTCGGAAAGCTTCAAAGGCAAGGAGGGCAGAATAATGAACGGAACCATTTAAAGCCCGATGAGAGAGGTAATGAATGTTACTTGAATCATTTAATGGTTTGGTTTTTAGTATATCTTCTACAAATGAGGTGTTGGGTAGTAGTGCTTAAATTCGGCTTCTTTAATAAAGAGCTATGCATACTTTTATAGATAAGAGGAAAAAGCAATGGATCTAATCTCCACTCTGGATAAAGCAGCCGCCGCAGAACCCCCTAACCGGTGCGGTATGACTGCCACCTAGTGGCGGCATATCCTCACCACAGGAGTCCTGCCCAGTGGAGGTGAAGGAGAGGGGGGGCCCGAAAGCTCCCCGATGGCAGGGCTGATCTGCAAGTTAAAGCACCCGGTAACTAGAATAAAGTTATATTTTTCTATCATGTCAACTCTTACAGCTTCTATCATAAGGTCTATTTTAAGAAATACATTTATTGATTCAGTTTCAAAAAGAGTTATATAAGGACATGAAACCTTGGTTTTCACTTGAGAGTTTATCTTTATTCCATGCAGGCTCCAAATGGACAAATAATATATATCATATGTGTGTGTGTGTGTGTGTGTGTGTGTGTGTGTTTGCGTATCATATATAAAATATAAATTTGTATGAATTTAATTCTAGCCCAGAAAGCATTTTGTGACTTAAAAACACTGAAGTTTGCTGGCTTTGGAATCACTGGAATCAGTAAGGAAAGAACCGTGAGCTAAGTCAGATTCACTCAGCTCCACCACTGACCAGCTGCCGGACCTCAGACAAGTACTTTATTATGTTCCAACCCATTTGCCCAACGTGTTAAACAGGGGAGTTGAAATAGATTCTCTCTAAGATGCTCTCCATGAAAAGTTCTAAGACCTCTCCTGTGGATTAATGTCCACCCTAAGGGGGACCAAACATTTTGAAATTATAGCTGAGCTACTCCATTCCCTCTGCACTCCCCATTGCCACTCCCACAGCATTATGGGTGATTTCAAGGCTGACCCCTTTTCATAACCTGGTTCTGCCCTGGAGCCTCCAGAGAAGCTAGAATATCTCAGAAATATCTCAGCTGGCCAGCTGGTCAAATAATTTTTGCTCTTTGCTATTTGCCCCTATTAGTTAGTACAGCAATCTTTTCAAATGAACTCAGACCAAGACAAAAAGTATTAAAATAAGGCCCACAAGATCTAAAGGTGTGTAACCTGACATAGTTTCACTTTGTTGAGGTAGCAGCTAATTTTTGCAAGCTGGAAAACAAAAGCTGGTGTGTTTGAGGTTTCACTTCAGTCCGTGCTTTCACTATTCAGCAATCAGTGCAAAGACAGTTAAGCATGACCTTTCCATACAGACGGTGCCACCCTTCACCAGCTCAAAGAGCACCTGTCCCGTTAACCCTCGAAGGCAGATGTTTGCTTATTTTTGAGACCTAGTCTGTTAAAATGGCAGAGAGCGCTGAAGTAAGGACTTTGCGGAAGGGAACATAATATCACTTAATCTGCTTGCACTACTTGAGAACAAAGTCATACTGCCGTTCTAGGAAATTAGTTGGAGACACATAAAACAAAGCACTCTTCTTAAACCACATGTACACGTGCTTTCTTAAAATTATTACAAACACCGCTCTATTTGAAGGCATATTGATCACAGCGATAAGAGGTGTTCTGTTGAATGCAATGGTCCCCAGCTTCAACACAGAGCATAATGCGTACTGCTTGTGGGCAGGAGAGCTTCAGCAACCCTGCAGGATTGTTCCAGAAAGTCCGAATATCTCAAAGTTTAAAGGAATCTTAAAAGCGATTTCCTCCAAATACAAGAATCCTTGTATCAGTAGCTACAAAGGCAGGGTAAATGAGGGGGTGAGAGCAATCCAACCCCAAGGATAGCCAGTAAGGAATGAGAAACAATGATAAACCCCATGAGAAGTCAGCCTGCTTTTGTTATCACCAGCCACCAGCAATTCTGAACGACCTCAGTGATAAGATGCTCCTCTTGGCAGGGGTAGGCCATCCCCACTCCCCAGACCCACCCTACCCCATCCCCTGCTTTCTACCCTATCTGGCCTCTGATTTAATGTTAGGTGACTAAGAGCACGTTCCTTTCTAATTTTTTAAAAAGAGGTTTTCTACTTCATATCTCCTAATTATCGAAGTGATATTTTATATCTTAGAAGATACACAAACAATATTAAGAAGCATTTAAGAAATTGTCGGGCTTCCCTGGTGACGCAGTGGTTGGGAGTCCGCCTGCCGATGCAGGGGACGCGGGTTCGTGTCCCGGTCCGGGAAGATCCCACATGCCACGGAGCGGCTGGGCCCGTGAGCCATGGCCGCTGAGCCTGCGCGTCCGGAGCCTGTGCGCCGCAGCGGGAGAGGCCACAGCAGTGAGAGGCCCCAGTACCAGAAAAAAAAAAAAAAAAAAAAAAGTCATGCAGTGTCACCTCTACCCCAGGCCTAGCTGACACCACCACTTGGCTGCTTTGTATTTCTCAATGACTAAAATTTACCTTTATGAACTATTTCCTGAGCGTCTGAGAGCCTACACCTTGGGTCTGCTGATGCTATGTTTTCAGAACTTTAAATCACCGAGGAAACCATATTTTCTGTAGGAATGCTTAGGAAAGTAAAATCCAACGTGTTTATATCCTTCCTTTCCCCTTCAGAGAAAATCCTTTCATTTGTTTCTGGTTTTCTGCTCTCCTGAGAGAGGAAGGGATTAGAGTGAAGTTTATACCTGGAAGTTGGCGAGTTATAGCCGCATACAGACAGCTTTATCCAATAAAGAAGCTAGGACTGGTTATCTAGACGAGAGAAGAAAACGAAATAGGGTCCCAGTTAATTCAAGACAACCAATTGCCTTGGCCTTTGATACTGTAGTAAGTGATCACATAATTGTGGCAGAGAACACAGAAGTGGCAGCTTGAAATAAAACTCCAGCTGACATACTTTTAAAAGCAATATGGCAGCTGTGAGCTTGCCACAGAATTAGGAGGAGAGCTGGAAGACTTCCCTTTGGAAAGCCGGCCTGCAGCTGAAAAACAATGGTTAGTTCTTTCTTCCTCTGCTGTTCCTCTGTTCCAATTTAATATGAAATGATAATTTCTTCTTTTTCATGGGTGGGGAGAACAGCCAGTGGGAAACAGAGTAAGGGTCCCTCAACCCCAAGCTGTGGTAACCTCAGTCCATGGTAATCCCAAGTCATGGTTTCCCTTTACAGAATGTATCCTTTCTTTCCCACCAGCATCAGTGATGGAGAAGAGATCATGCTTATGTAACAGTTAACAGTTAACCAACCAAAGGAGCTAAAGGACCATTCCCTCTGTGCTGTGAGGAGCATGAGTAGAGCTGCCCTTGCCAGGTAAGCAGGTGTGAAGCAACGCTGTGATATGTGAGCTTTCTGTAGAGACGAATAAATTAGGAAAAGATTTAAAAGCGTCTTCAACCCGGAGGAATGGATAAGGAAGATGAGGTACGTATATACAATGGAGTATTAGCCATAAAAAAGAACAAAATAATGCCATTTGCAGTGACATAGGTGGACCTAGAGTTTGTCATACTGAGTAAAGTAAGTCAGACAGAGAAAGACAAATATCATGTAATATCGCTTATATGTAGCATCTAAAAAAAGGGTACAAATGAACCTATTTACAAAACAGAAATAGAGTCACAGATGTAGAAAACAAACTTATGGTTACCAAGGGGGAAAGAAGGGAAGGGATAAACTGGGAGATTGGGATTGACATATATACATTACTATACATAAAATAGATAACTAATAAGGACCTACTGTATAGCACAGGGAACTCTACTCAATACTCTGTAATGGCCTATATGGGAAAAGAATCTTAAAAAGAGTGGATATATGTATATATATAACTGATTCACTTTGCTGTACACCTGAAACTAGCACAACATTGTAAATCAACTATACTCCAATAAAAATTAATTTAAAAAAATTTTAAAAAGAAAAAGTTTCTTGAACAATTATAAGAAAAAAAACCACATGGAACTATTTCTTTTGAAAAAGTTCTTCTTAGAGTAGTCCCAAATGTTAGAAATTCAAATCTGGGGAATTCCCTGGCAGTCCAGTGGTTAGGACTTGGTGCTTTCACTGCTGGGGCCCAGGTTCAATCCCTGGTCAGGGAACTAAGATCCTGAAAGCTGCGTGGTATGGCCAAAAAGAAAAGAAAATTCAAATCTGGACAAAATAGCTCTCCCTGAAGCCTCTTTACGAGAAAATGGATGATTTGAGTGTGATAGTCATCCCGACGATGACTATCTTGATAACATTTATAACATTTCTTGAAAAAAAATATTTTTCCAACAAAAAATAAGATGTTCCAAAATTGTTAAAACGCTTGATTGTTTGTGCCCATTTCTATGTGCAATACAGTGTGGAAAGAATTCAGTTCCATGAACAAGCATCACTGAAAATAGAATAATGAAATAAATAAGAAGTGAACTATGTGCTTTTAAAAAATATTCTTTGTGCTTGTTTGCAAAGTGTTTGAAAGCAAAAGTAGCAGTTTCTTTAATTAAAAGAAATAATGTAGCATGTGACCAATCTAATATAAAAAATATTACCAAATATTTTATGACTGTCCAGCATTTTACTGAAACCATCTAGTAATTCTGCGGCAACTGGTTCCCCTATGACGCTGAAAGCATGCGGACTTAGTGGAGCAGAGGGGTGGGAGGGGTCCTGGGGAACACGGAATAAGTGACAAAAAGAAAGAATGACGTCAAAGGAAAGGACAACAGATGGGATAGCAAAATGAGAAAGGGAGGGGACAGGAAGATTGAAAAGGGGATGAGGGTCATACAGAGTGAAGTAAGTCAGAAAGAGAAAAACAAATACCGTATGCTAACACATATATATGGAATCTAAAAAAAAAAAAAAAGGTTCTGAAGAACCTAGGGGCAGGACAGGAATAAAGATGCAGACGTAGAGAATGGACTTGAGGACATGGGGAGGGGAAGGGTAAGCTGGGATGAAGTGAGAGAGTGGCATGGACATATATACACTACCAAATGTAAAATAGGTAGCTAGTGGGAAGCAGCCACATAGAACAGGGAGGTCAGCTTGGTGCTTTGTGACCACCTAGAGGGGTGGGATGGGGAGGGTGGGAGGGAGACGCAAGAGGGAGGAGATATGGGGATATATGTATGCATATGGCTGATTCACTTTGTTAAACAGCAGGAACTAACACAACATTGTAAAGCAACTATAAAGATGTTTAAAAAAGTAAAAAATAAAAATATGTTTTTTAAAAAAAGAAAAGGGGATGAGGGTTGTCTTAGTAAATTCTGCTACTTTCCTAAAAAAAAAAGTTAAGCAAAAGAACAACCAGAATTTGCTTAAACAGGAACGGAATAGATACTAAAACCCTGAACAAAGAGTTGTAGAAAGGAAACAAGAACTCTGCCCGGCTCTCCCCCTATCTCTGCTGTGTTCACATTCAGCACCTCCCTGGCCAGGACTGGCCTCTGCTGCAAGTGGACACTGTGCTTCTCTCCGAACAAACTGTAGCCAAGAGAATTTTAAACGTTGATGTACCATAATCAGAGCTCAGTCTCCACTCAGGAATCTCTCCCTGGCAGTCAGAGTAAGCCAGGGTCTCACACATCACTGACAAACAGATCATAGGGAAGGACTGTAAGAAAAGCTGGAATAATGCCGGGTGCCGACCAGCCTGTCCTCTTGGAACAGCTCTGCTATCTTGGTTTCCTCTAAAGCGGTCTCCTCAAACTTTAACTCGCACAGGGGTCAACTTGGGGATCTTGTTTAAATGCAAATACTGGTTCAGAGGCGCTGGGATGAACCCAAATTCTGCATTCTAACAAGCTCCTGGGGACCCTGCTGGTCCTCAAGACGCACTGGGAGAAGTGAGTTATAGAGCACCCAGGTGAACCTTGAGTGAGTCAGGTGTGACAAGAGGGAGAGACAGAGAGAGAACAGGCGAGAGAGAGAAGCATACTCTCTCCTGCAGGCTACATACACAGAACACAGGAAGCAACATATGTTCTTTGTTCATTCATTACGGTACTTTGTCCAATTCCCCAGCATTCAGAGTGATGACAGTTTCCCTTCTGGACTTTTCGGCAGCTGGCATTCTCTACACATGAGTCTGGACCCAGAGCAATACCAGCTGTGAATAAGCCCAGGGAAGGAAGTGGAACTCGAAGACTCTAGGAGTTCTAACCTGCCCTGTTAGCTGGGCACCCGGCTGGCCCCCTGCAGCTTTTCCTACCTTCTTCTCACCCAATCCTTCTTCCACGGAGGAACGATAATTGTCTCTGAATCGTGCTCAACCTGAACGTCAAGGGTATGCTGGAAAGCTTAGGTGATTGAAGCAGAACTATTGAGAAAGTGCTAAAAACCAGACTTCCTGATGGAAGCTAGTGGCTTGAGTCTGATTTCTTTACCCCTTTGAAAGATGTTCCAGATCCAGAAGCTTCCTCGACGTTCCTTATGTTTGTGTGTGAGACGGAAGGTGTAGGTGATGGAGTGCCTCCTGGACAAACCGGAGGCAAATAGCACTAAGGAAAAACTATGCTTTGGCCTCACGAAGAGAGTTGGAATTAAGAGTCACTCTCAGTTGGAGCAGTTTGATCTTTATTTCCTTTGCCAGAAGCTGCGTGCGGCACGATGCCGTGTGGGTGTCCTCAGAGGTGCTACCTAGCTTTGCATGTTTCCTGATGGAGGCAGCACTCCTGCCAGCACCTAAGTGGGGAGTGTCGGTGGGAGGAGTAAGCAGGTTTCACTTCCTTGCTGGTTGGAGACTCAGCTACAGCTGTCTTCTCTCTCAGCGGGGAGGGGAGGGCGTGAGGGGCAGCAGAACGTGTCTCTCTCTGCCTCTCACCCAGAGCACCTCGCAGGGGCTTAGCGGACGCGAGGGGAGCGAATGGGCAGAGCAGAATCTCCAGAAGGGAAAATGAGCATCCAGGATCCTTCAGATCTGTGCAGCAGGTCGGACGGAGAAGCTGAGCTGCTCCAGGACTTGGGGTAAGTGGGCAGGTCCCCTTTTCCAGGCGTTTATTGGGTGAACCTTAACTCCTCACCCCTACGCAAATGCTCATCTTGATGAACGATTCTCTTTAGCACTCCTCTCTGACACCCCAATCTTCTATCCTTTCCACTTTGCTCATCTGTGTCTGTGGGGGCCCAATTCCATTGTGAAAGTATGGATTACCTTTCCACATGTGAAAACAAGTAGGTGGAGAAAATGGGACAAAAAAATCAAATGCTGGACGTTCTTTGAGATTTTAGGGACAGAATTGGGCTGTCGTCGCGGTTGTTGCTGGGTTTCCTTGTTATTGATCTGGTCTATGAATAAATGTGCTATAAAAAGTGCTGAGCTCCAAGCTACTGACAGTAAGAGGGCTGCGCTGCTGGTGAGATAAACAGAAAGCCTAGACCCTACAGTAAGGGAGAGGGACTTTTTCAAAAGAGAACGAACGAGGAAGTGTCTACAGCAGTGTCCCATGTGTGTTTCTTTCTCCTGACACTGCATTTGTGAGCTCTTGTATGCATGTATGTCTTTTAGGGCAACTTTGAGCCTTTTAAGTACTAACAAGTCAGGAAGAGGATAAACACTCTGCCCCAGACAGGTTACACATTTAGGTAGGAAGAGGCACTGTAGTCCTGTCTTTAAGAAGGGACCAGATGAGACAACTCATCAGGATACTTAATAAAAGAAGCAAATGTTACACAAGAGAGGCAGGGGATTTCCTACAGAAACTGCTCCTTTCCCCTGAAGCACCAGGAATAGCCTGGTGAGGCTGATTTTGACACCTGTGATTCCTAAGAGGCGAGACCTGCACCTGCTGTCTCACTAAATAGCTCTAATCTTCACAAACACTCAAGAGCTGTGATCATCTCCATCTCACAAAGGAAGAAAACAAGCACCAAAGGGATTGAATAACTTGCCTGCGGTCACACATCAGTTACCAATCAGGATTCCAATCTGCCAAGTCTACGTCCTTATCCAGAGAAAAACTAAAATAGGGATGAAATCTCTCTGCGTCAAGAATGCAGAGATTGTATTTTGGGGTGTTGTAAGCGTTCTCAATAAGTCCTGTCTTTAGATTTTAAACTTGAGGTCTCAGAATTGAACTTTACCTTCATAAGGTAAATCAAACGTAACAGCTAGACTTTTCAGTAAAGTAAACTCCCCTTATGGGGAGTCAGAGCTCCAGGACACCTCTAGCCTTCTAGACCAAATCCCCAAACTGCAGAGGTAAAATGTTCCCTGAGCATCCAAAGCGGTGTCACAGAGTCCAGGCACTAGAGCTGGACCCTGGGCTCTCACTTAGATCCGTATGAAATTATTAAACTATCATTCTTTATGTGTTTGGTTATGTGGATTCCCAGCCCACGATCGGTAGGAAACCACAGAGGAGAAGAGAGACAAAGGAAATATTCAGCTCTGGTCCTTTAATTCAACAATCTTTGAGCCTAGGCTCTGTGCTTGAGTACCCTTGGCACTCACTTGGATGACAAAGATGAGCTAAACACTGTCTCTTCTCCCCACCTTAGTGCCCGTAGCAGGAAGCAACCTTAGGTAAAACCCACTAGGAAACAGAACTGTGTCTTCCCTCCATGTGCAGAGATGGACATTCAATTCAACCCAGAAACACCCCAAAAAGGTGCTTTTATGTCCATACTTCACTATTTCATAAAGTCTGGAAATGTCTTAAACATTGGAAGATGGTTTCTGTAACAGGCAAGTTACAGTGGTCTAGGGAAATTGCTCTACGTTTGCGGTTCTTAACCTTGGCTGTGCACTAGAATTACCCAAGGAGTTTTTTAAAATTCCTGCCCAGGCCACACACCAGACAAATGACATCAGTATCTTGGGGGTGAGCGTTTTCTTTTTTAAACTTTCCAAATGATTTCAGAGCAAGACCAAGGTTGAGAATCACTGCATAGAATAGAAATCCAACAGAAGCACTGAGTAAATGTGCCCTTATTTGTTGGATACGTACCTGAATCTTAAAGCCATTAATAAACGTTGACATTTCATCTGTGGGTTTGGGAGCATTTTGTTTAACAATTTTATTGAGGTATATTTTATAGATCATAGAGCTCACTCATTTCCAGTGTACAATTCAGTAACCTGTAGTGCCTTTAAAGAGTAGTACAGCCATCACCATAAATCAATTTTAGAACATTTTCATCCCCCCAGTAAGAAACCTCAGAAGCATTTTTTAAAATATACTCAGTGCTGTGTTAGTTAAACCACCTGGGTGAGGGATAGCCCTGATTCAAGAGTCTGCCTGTTTCCCTGGTATAAATACTCCAATCACAGGCATTTTCAAGCTGCCAAGGGTTTGACTACAAAATTCCTGAGAATTTAATAATGGACTTGAGTTAGTACCTGTGCCTCTAGGACAATCCTGATATACCTCTCATAGGTCATAAGATCTGAGCAAACTTGAAAATGACCTGTTGCCTCTGGCAGAATTCTGAATAAAATGAAACTTCTTCTTTGAACCTCTAGGCTACTGGTTAGGTATAATCTACCCCCAAACTTCTAATTAATTCCGTTTTTAAAACGCTCCTTAAAAACAAAATGATTTAAAGCAGTTGATAGATAAAAAGTGGCTGGTTTTAATGCCTTCATTTTGAAATCGTTTTTAATAGGTTATCTGAGTAGTTAGGTAGGTTCTTACCTTTGTATTTTTGATAG
This sequence comes from Orcinus orca, assembly GCF_937001465.1. Lineage (NCBI taxonomy): Eukaryota > Metazoa > Chordata > Mammalia > Artiodactyla > Delphinidae > Orcinus > Orcinus orca. Next base: position 19,507,409 of record NC_064562.1, read on the forward strand.
ATACAGACAGACAAGGTGGTGGTTAAATTAAAGAGATGGGATCTTTGTTCTTTGGTCCCATTTTTCTTCAGGTTCTGGCATCTGTAAGCTCTGCAGATTAAACCCTGCATTGCAGCAAATCCATCCCCTGCCTTTCTAGGACACACACGACTTGCTCAGAAGACATTCTTTCTAAAGTACCTAAATCAAGCAACTCAGATGCATTTCTGTGTCTCACATGCAGAGTATCAGTTTAAAGACACTTAGTTTCCTTCATCCTAAACATATTAATGCTTCCAGAAGCAAAGGGGAAATAACACAATTTGCAATGGTTGCTCAGCTTCACGTACACGTTGGCCGAATGGGATGGGGGAGGGAGGGGCAAAGGCTGTGGAGAACGGTCGGTGAGAAGCAGGAGGTGTACTGGGAACAGAAGGCAGGCTGTGTGTGGCTTCCAAAATGAAGCGACGGGGCTGTGAAACAAATAGTGAATATCCGAGGCACCCCCTAAGGAACAAACTAGGATAGAATTGCTAATCAGTTAATAATTGATGATTCCAGCAATTCTTTGATTCTAACAAAGGTTCCTACAAAACCATGTAGTTTTGTATGTAACTACAAACTACATAAGTACAGACACAAAAGGGATACTGTGAAATAAAAATATTTTAGCATATCTTTAAATATTCAAATTATCTACTCAGACATATTCCTTCAAGCAAGAAATGTAATAAATGTTCCCTTTTTTATATATTTTCCCGTCTCAAATTTTATAAGGAAGTGTCTGTGTTTGGCTGTGCTGTCAGAGTCAAGAAAGTAGACTCGAAGCTCTGGATATTTAAGTAAATTAATTAAAAACTAATTTCTCTGCTGCTTTCCATATAAGAGAAGGTTGGAGCAGATCAGGGATCAGCAAACTTTTTTTGTCAGAAGCCAGGTAATAAATATTTTAGGCTTCGCAGGCTGTATGATTTCTGCTTCAGCTACTCACATCTGTCATTGTCATGCAAAAACAGCCATAGATAACACAGAAACAGATGACCGTGACGATGTTCAAACAAAATATTATTTAAGGACGCTGAAATTTGAATTTCATACAATTGTCACACAAGAGTCATAAAATATTCTTCTTTTTTTCCCCTAACCACTTAAAAACGTAAAACCATGCTCGGCTCACAGTCTACACCAAAACGTGTACTCTGGTAGGAACTGGCCCTCACATGGTGGTTTGCTGACGACCCAGGGGATAAGTAACAATCACCAAAGCGCGGTCTTATGAAGAGGCAGACATTTTGCATTCAGGAGCTCTGGCCTTCAAAAGGTATCTACATTCCAGCTTTACACATGAGGAGACTCATTAGCAGAGAAATCAAGCTGCCTGGAGTCCCAGAGAATCTGGGTCCCAAGGCCATGCTTATTCCACCAAACCAGGTTGACCTCCTGTTGTGAGGGTCAGTGGCCGGCACCAGGTCGTTCACAGAGTTTGGCCTTCACAATAACACCATCAATACAGTATGATTATACTCATCTTATAGAGGCAGAAGGCGACTTCAGATCGGTCAAGTGAACTGTCCAGGTCACAGACCTCATAGGTGGTGCCCCGAGAGTGCCTAGGCGCGTACTCCAGAGCTGACTCTCTCTCCACCGATGGAAGAAGGTACACCTTCTAAGAACGGCAATTTAGTAAGGGTTGGATGCTCACCATGTGCCAGGCACTATTTTAAGCCTTTTGCTTGTATGACTTATTAAATTCACACATCACTGCCAGGGAGTTACTACCACTAGTGACATTTCTGCTCACAAATGAGAAAAATGAAGGACAGAGCTTTTATCACATGCTAAAGATGACACATTCATAAACCTTCAAATCCAGGAGTTTGGCCCCAGAGCCCACATGCTTCTCCACTAACACAACTTCCTGCTTATTATAGCAACACTGTTAGTGCTAGTGAGAACTGAGAGAAAAAGTAGTTCTCTGATCGCTATCACCAACGCATTTTTTTACTAAAAGACATTATTCTTTCACATTCTTCACATAACAGACATGCATATACAAAGCCAGATCAATATCCTAATTCATCAGAACTTTTTTGAATCGTGTGTAGATTCCTTTCTTCGGGGCTAGGCAAATCGAATAGGCTCAGAAAAGCATAGTAAATTCAAAGCTTTAAAGGCAGCTGTTTACAGAGCTGATACCAAGTAGAGCAAAAAAGCTTGTTCCTCTTCTGGGCACAATTCCGTAATCTTGGACTCTAAAAATGGAAGGTGATTCTCTTGTGGCCGAGCGAGAGTATGTAACTAGTGTACAGTTTGATCTTGCTTGGACTCAAACGAATTTCCTCTTTAGTTGTTGTGTTTCTGTTCCTCTATGGGTAACGGTGACTTCCTTCTACTTACATGTGGAAATCCAGCCACACACGTTCTCCACATCGAGTGGGGTCACTTTGTTTCATTCATTCTCTTTTCCATTTATTCATAGACCTATCTGTTGAATGATGACATTATGCAAGGCAGTGTGGGAGTTACTGACAGTAAGAAGTGGTTGTCCCCTCAAGGAGTTTACAGTGTAGAGGACAGAGAATGCATGAGTGGGTAGAGTTAGAACGCAGGATAGAGGGACTGAGGGTCATTGCAGTGTCTACCTAAAGAACACAGCAGATGGCAAGAAAGGAGGAGATCATTGGATGTGGAGAAGATGGCCTTGGAACCCGTAGGATTTTTGTCAGTTGAAGGCAGAGAAGAAGACATTTTCTAAAGAGAAAATGGCATGAATAAAGCAGTAAAAGTGGCAAAACATATGAATATTCAGAAAATAAAAAGTGTCCACATGGACTCAGACCCTCCCAGTCCCTGGGACCCAGCAGTTACTCATCGTTCAGTCTTGCTCTGGTCTTTACCTCTCAGAGTGCCCACCTTCAGCTACATTCTATGAGAAAGCTTCCACCTGGCTTTCCTCTTCTAGTTTCTAGTGTCATAACCATACACTTAGCCTGTTTTTTTTGTTTTTTTTTTTTTAAGCCTGGGTTAATTTCTTGCTCCCACCAACTCCTCTCAATGATCCTGTCAACTAGGATAAATTCCTAGTCTGAGCCCCCATGCTCTGGCTACTCCTCCCTGAGGTGGACCTGTCTGAACCCAACCACAGCTCACGTAGCCAAGTCTTGGCTGTCACTCGGTCACCTACAGATTCCCTGTGGTCTTGCTTCCCCAACTACTAGTGCCTGCTCCTGTTATCTGTTGTTAGACTTTCTTTGCTCAAAAATATTTAAGTTTGGGCTTCCCTGGTGGCGCAGTGGTTGAGAGTCCACCTGCCGATGCAGGGGACGCGGGTTCGTGCCCCGGTCCGGGAAGATCCCACATGCTGCGGAGCGGCTGGGCCCGTGAGCCATGGCCGCTGAGCCTGCGCGTCCGGAGCCTGTGCTCCGCAACGGGAGAGGCCACAACAGTGAGAGGCCCGCGTACCGCAAAAAAAAAAAAAAAAATTTAAAAAGCCTAAAGGCAACAACTTAATTTGTTTTGATAAAAGTATAGCTGTGTAAGAGAATGTTGCTTTTTAGAGACACATGCTGAATTACTTAAGATTAAAGTGCTATGATATCTGTAACTTACTTTTAAAACATTTATCCAAAAATATACGAAGGAAATCTGGCAAAAAGTTAAAAATTATTCCACCTAAAATATGGGTATTATTTAAATGTGGGTATTATTTATACTCAGTTTTCTACTTTCTTGTATATTTGGAATTATTTATAATAAACACTTTAAAATAATAATAAAATGTATTAATTATTGAAAATCTGGTGAATAAAGAAAAGCACCAAAAATGTCAGCCCTGTACCACCACCCAAAATGACATATTGCTCAACTTCTCTCCAGTCTTTAAAAAATATTTTTCTGTAAACACATACACACACACACACACACACACACACACACACACACACACACACGCACGTGCACGTAGATTGAATTGCGCTCATACCATGCATATAATTTTGCTCTCACTTTCTGGTAGCATACATTTTCATCATCTGCTTCTTGTTCGTTCTCAAAGCAGGTTCTGGATCTGGTCTTTCCCAGGCTATCCTGTTGCCCTGTATTAAAATTTGAATATTTAGATTGATCCAAATTCCGGAAGGCCTTAAATAGATTGAGTTTGGTCAAACATCATTTGACAATATGTAATCATTGAATGTTTATAGGAACGTGGAACTACATGGTCATCGTGGGGTTTTTTTAAGGTAGATTAATCTGGTAGTTGAGCATGATCAATAGTAATGAGTCCAGAGACAATAAAACTAATGAGTGAGAGAGTTTACAGATTGGTGTATAAGAAACTAGAGTGAGGACCTGGGCATAGTAAGGAAGGAACAGGGGTGGAAGCCAGTAATTCTACTGAGCTAAAAACATAAGTGATTCACAATCAAATAAGAATGAGTTCTGCTTTTGTATAGTTTTTCAAAATGGCATCAAAGCAGTTTTGAAAATCTTAATGGCATGAAATTCTTCTAATTCATCCATGGTTTGCTTTCTCACTGTAAATATCTAAAGTTGCCTGGGTCTCATGTGATTGCTCGTGTGATTCTGACCCCCCACCAGTTGAGTCTGTACTTTGGGTTAATTCTCTACATAATCTTAGAATCATTTTCTAGATGTCAGTCCTAAAGCCCTAAGAGGTTTGGCCACCTGATCTAGGCTGAGCACAGCACACTCTTTTTGACAGTGATCTCCTTAGGGGCAGGGCAGTAGGTTACGTGTATTTGTCTATTCCATCCAAGCTCGGCACTTGACAAAGAGCAGATGTCTAAATATCTGAATTGTCCCAAGTTGGGTCAAAGCCAAGACCAGAACTCAAGGTCGCTGACTTCAGCCCACCACACCAACACTGGTGACGTACTTGTATTTATTACCCTCAGACTCACTCAGTCCTCTTAACAAAAGTTTTTACTGCTGGGACAAATTGACATTGGTTAGAGGCAGCATCTGAGCAATGGAATAGACAGGAAATAACTAATGAAACAAAGATCTTTTTTTTACATCCCCCAAAGTTTGGGACTTTTTCCTAGAGTTATAGCTTCCTGAAAGTGACCTTCTCTGTCTCCTGTCCCAACCCACAATGGTAGGTTGTCAATGGCAACTACAGTCCAAAGACAATTACCCTGAAGCAGCATTTTGTGATGTATAGAGGATGCAAGAGTAACCACAGTAAGTGCAGAGTCAAGCTTGATTCCACTCCGAGATGAGCCCTCCTGAGAGAGCCTCTGGTTTGGAATCTCTGCCCAGGCGTTCAAGTCCCCCTCAAGCTCTTATCCATGAAATAGTTTTTCTAGTCAGTCTCTGAGCTTTGGTTCCCAGTCCAAATCAAACATTCCCTAAGCCCCAACCACTGGAGGAGCAATGATGCTCTTTCGGTTTTACAGCCATTTGTGTACTGTGCTGACCTGGGGACTGGAGAGGACCTCTGCTGGAATGAGACGCAATTTGCCTCCCAGCCCCCATCTCCCCATCCGTGACTCTGCCCTCGGGTCTCTCACGTCTCTGACAGCCCTGGGTGCATTGACCCATGTCATGTTCTGTGGGTCTGTATCTTTCTCTCACTGGTTTCTCTGCCTCTGTCTCTGGACCACTCTGATTGGGTCTCTATTTGTGTTCCCTAGGTCACTGTCCCTAGGTGCCTCTGGCTATCTACATGAGCCGCTGTGCCTTTCTCTTGTCTCTAGGTCTGTATACCTCTCTTTCTACAGCTTTTGACTTATGTATCTCTCACTCTTTGTGCCCATCTGTGTCTCTGGATCTCTGAGTCTCTCTCTTTCTGTGTTTCCATCTCTCAGAACTCCTTGCCTCATTCATCAGCCTCCTTCAAGAACAAGTTTATCCTGGTTTCCAACTCCCACAGAATTATCATACCCCTTCAGTCTTGTTTCCCTGTAGCTGAACCTTGACTCCCACAAAAAAACACTTGGGGCCCCACCTTTAGTTCATTGTTTGATCAAATACATACTCTGCCTCTGTCATCACTCAGGTATGCTTCCTAAAGCCTGGGGCAGCTGGCCTCACCATTTAGCTCTGCTATTAGCATTTGTAAATGTGGACATTTAGAATGGTAATGTGGAAAGCCTCAGACAAGCTGGTTCCATCACAGAAACCTCCTGATTGGAAAGACTATGGTCTTTCTCCAGCCTCCCCTATGTATCACACTACGATACATAGAACTTTCAAAGTTTTTGCAAAGCCTCTCCTTGGTTCTCTCCTTGGTCAGGGTCCATTTGCTATGATCAATGGAAAGGTAAGCCCACATCTGTGAACAGGGGACTTAACATGTTTATGTGGTCAACACCACGTTGTCACATAATATACGCCACGGCCTGACTATAATACAAATTGCCGCACTGATAGTTTTTGAGCTAAATAAGACATTTCCTTTTCCTTAATCCATGATTTCTGATGGCGTAAAGAGTCAAGGGCTTCATGTTTTCATGAAGTCAAAGTGTCTAGCACCCACGCTGTGAACAAATGTACACAAAGGCGAGCAGCAGTCAGGCAGATCCCATGGAGTGACTCAAGTGCTGAGGACACATGAGCCCAAGTTAAAATTGTTTCGATTGAGATTGCCTAATAGATTCATTTTTTATTCTATCATCCTTGTGTTAGCAGGATTCGGAGGCCAAGCACAGACCTAGCAAGCAAGAAGACAGATCAATGAGCTATGTTATCCATGGCCTTAAGAGAAGCTCTGTTATCCATGGCATCATAGGTTACGCATTTACCATCTTTGGTCTAGAGAGTTCAGAAAGTGTGTCAGCATCATTCAAAAGTGAGACTAAGTTTGAAAATGAAAAAAAAAAGTGAAAATTCTCCAAAGAGAGCTTTCATTGGCTGTTCAACTCCAACGCCTGTTAGCCCTTTTTACACAATTAGGAATTTCTATTATTGCTTTGGGTTGAAATGTATGTCTTCTTTATAAGCCTGAAGGGACAGAATCTAGGTTCTATGTCACTTCTCTTTGCCAGGAAGGGGAAAAATATGTCATTAAATATATGAATAATCTGTAAACATGGGTTACTAAGAAATTTTCTCCCCAAGATGTATGTAATGTAAACGGATGTATGGCTCATGTTTTAACATGCAAGACTGATTTCTGTGCCCACTTGTTCTTCCAGTCTTGTTTTGCATTACTCCTCAACATAGACCCTCTGTTCCAGGTAGGCATTGTGTTTCCTGTATACACCATGCATATGTCAACCTCAGTGCCTTTGCTTATGCTACTGCTCCGGTTGGAATGTTTTTTTCTCTCACACTTGATGAATTCTATATCTATGTTCAAGTTCCAACTCATGGTATTCTTCCTCCATGAAGTTTTCCCTGATCATTTCATCTCCTCACGGGCTCCTCCTTCTATACCATTTACTGCCCCCATCACTAAGATGGCAGCTATTGGGGGATTTTTTGATGAAATTTGCCACAGATCCTTCTCTTTTCCTCTAAGTACTTATTTCCTAAGTACTGTAAAGCTCCTTAGTACACTCTTTGCTCTCTCTGTCCCGCTTTTAGATACCACACTCTGTACACTCAAACCATCAAGGTTATTGAAATGAGTTAAAGTTTTTAGGACCAAGAGTTCTTCAGCTCCATGCTTCTCAAATGCTAAACTGCATAGCAATCATGTGGGGCTCTTGATAAAAACAGATGATAATTCAACAGGTCTAGGAAGGCTGCAAATGTGAATTCCTAACAAAATCTCAGGGTATTGAGTGGAAAGGCTTCGCATTGTTTTTCAAACACCAGGTACAACCCAAGAGTGTTCTTAAAGTGTATTTAGTGGGTCACAATCAATATTTGTTTAAAAAAAATAGAAAAGAATATAGTAAATAGTGTTTAGAAGAATAGTGTTGTTTCCTATAACACTTTTTGGGTTTTTTTGTACGTTTATAACGTAAGTGTGTGTGTGTATGTATGTGTGTGTGTGTGTGTGTGTATAGAGAGACAAAAGAGAGGGAGGCCAAATGCATTTTATACTGTGGACTAATTCGAAAAGTTTGAAAGCCTCTCCTTTAAAGGACAGAGCAGAATGAGATATAAACTTGTATCAGCAAATTAAGACAATGAAACCGATTGGGATAAGAAACTGTGAAGGCTCCAACAGGCAGGGGCAATTTCCCAGAAGGTTCTACCACAAAGGGCACGGGAATGAGAGAAGAGGCAGAACTGAGGACCAGCTTTCTGGATCAAGCCCGACTGCCTTCTCTGTGGTTGATCTTATTTCCTGTATCTTACCGAGAGGCAGCTATGAAAATTCTTTCGTGAGTGGGTGTTTCCTGATTTGTTACTGTATCATGGGAGGGATAAGGCCACTGCTTCCTTCAAGGCCAGCTGTGGGTTTGATAATCTCATAAACCCAGTACAAATATTCTCTGGAAGCTTGGTGAGCCTCTGCTCACTATTAGCCCTGAGACTTATTTATGACGATGTGTGGACCTTGGGGGAAAAGGAAAATACAACATTGCTTCGAAAGTGCTGTTATAAAGAGTAATTTCTTGCTCTCTTTTACTTCTTCAGAGAAAATGAGACAAAAAGGCTTTTTTTTTTTTTTTAAGTTTCAGGAGAATGAACCCTATCCCAAATAGCAGAGAAGTCGTATTCCCAGCACGCAGCACAGTGCCCAGCATATTCATAATACGTTGTATAAATAGCAAAGTGTTTACCTTGTTCTCTTCTGCAAAAGTTAAAGACTCATATAAGAAGTTTATTAAAGAAGTCAGTGTTCCAACATGAAAATAAGAGAGTTTTCCTACCAGGTGTTATTATTAGTCACCTTGGCAGATGAGAAAGACAGAGGTTGCTACTCGTGTGGTGTCACATAACGAACGCGTCAGAAGTCATTGGAGCAGAAGGGCTCATTGCTAAGGAAAAGAGTGGAGACAAAGGCCAGCTCTCATCTCACAAAATTTTCACTGATACTGCATGGGTGTTTGTGACCCAAGTTAGCTGCTTATTAGCATTCCTTTTCGCTTGGCAGTTCCCAGGAGCAAAAAGGTTTCTTATTGCACTTAATTCTAAAAACATCATCTTTCTAATGCAGCTGTGGGAGAAGTGGCAGAGCCGCAGAGGAAGATGACTTGCTTGGGGGTTTTAACCAACAGCAGGTCTAGCGTGAATCAGCAGCATGATGCAACTGTCAAGAAACGAATGCAATCTTGGGTTGCCTTACAGTGTACCTGGCAGCCAGGATGGGGAGATCTTGTGGGGCTTTGTTTTGCACGTCAGGTCTTACTTTGAAGATAGATTTTGAAAATTTAGAAGGTATTCAGAGGAGATAAGTTCTCTGGGTGATCAAGGGACTGAAAATCTATTGTGAAAGGAGAAGTTGAAGACGATGGAAGCAAAAGAGAGAACATTCTAAATGCTTCTAACTATTTGTATAAGTATCATCTATATAACTCCAAGAAGTAGCTCTGAGACCATCTGTTGAAAGCCGTACAGCAAGAAACGGTAATTTGATATATAGGCAAGAGTTTTCTGGCCATCAATCATGGAAGTATGGAATGGGCTTGCCTATACAAGTAGTGAGTTCCGCATCATTAGTAATATGTAAACAAAGATTGAATAAGGGTCTTATTAGGGTTTAGACTTTGCACAAAATTTAGAAATATAAACCAGGCTGCTGGTTGTGATTTTCTCTGCAATGAGGGATTATATGTGGCTTTTATTTACTAAGTTAAACATTTTTAATTATTTAATTTTAAAAAAAATAAAAAGCAGACATGGCTTTTATGATCACCAGAAGTGAGAGAGTGAAGCCAATGAAGCTTCAGCTTCAGGTCCTCTGCCTTGCACAGACCCTAGTGATGTAGTTAAAATAAATGTAGTCAACTCAAAGTCCCTGAACATTACAATTTTAAACACCCTGAAATCTTACAGCTCATTTATGAAAGAAATTTGATAGAGGTTCTCAAATTTTCCAACGGTCCTAAAAACTTCATTAGCAATATCACATCATGAAGTTGAAAATAACTTTTCTATGCTATCAATAATTTTAAAAAGCATTATAGGTAAAAGACTGGCTTCTTATTCTATCCTCTATATAGAAAATTGTAGTATACAATTGTTTTTAGATGAAGAAATAACCAGAGATGACATGGCCAAAAGTATAGAGAAAAAAAGGTATAGGGGTATGTAAACACTTAATTAATGAATATAAGTTGTTTTCTCAGTTTTGAAATGTTTGTGGTATTTGTCAGTTTTTTATTTTTATTTTTTTAATTTGTGATATAATTGACATATAACATTATATTCATTTCAGAAGTAAAATAAATATAATGATTTGATAATGTATATATAGCAAAATGATCACTGCAATCAGTCCAGTTAACATCTATCACCACACATGGTTAACAAAACTTTTTTTTTCCTGTGATGAGAGCTTTCAAGACCCACTTTTCTAGCAACTTTCAAATAAGCAATACAGTATTATTAACTGTAGTCACCAAGCTGTACATTACATCCCCATGACTTAGTCATTTTATAACTGGAAATTTGTACCTTTTGGTACCCTTTACCCATCTCACTATCCCTTCCTCCGCCACCTCTGGCAACCAGCAATCTGTTCTCTATATCCATGAACTTGGTTTTTCATTTGTTTTTTGTTGTTTTATTTTTACTTATTTATTATCTTTTCATAGTTAAAGCTTGGTGAATTTTTATTCTTTTTTTTAATCAAAATATAGTTGACATACAATATTATGTTAGTCTCAGGTGTACTATCTAGTAACTTGACACTTGTGTGCATTATGAAATGATTGCCATGCTAAGTCTAGTAAACATCTGTGCCCTACAAAGCTATTACAATATTATTGACCATATTCCTTATGCCGTATATTGCATCCCTGTGGCTTATTTATTTTATATCTGGCCGTTAGTACCCCTTAATCTCCTATACATAGTTCACACACAACCCCCTCCCTTACGGCAACTATACATTTGTTTCCTGTATCTCTGAGTCTGTTTTAGTTTAGTTTGGTTTGGTTGGTTGTTTTGTTTTCTGGATTTCTCATATAAGTGAGATCATACGGTATCTATCTTTTTCTGTCTGACATTTCGTTTAGCATAATGCACTCAAGGTCCACCCATGTTGTCAAAAATGGCCAGATTTCACTCTTTTTATGGCTGAATATATATATATATATATATATATATATATATATAAAACATTTTCCTTATCCATTCATCCATCAATGGACATTTCCATGTCTTAGCTATCGTAAACAATGCTGCAATGAATATCGGGGTGCATATATCTTTTCTAATTAGTGTTTTAATTTTCCTCAGATAAATACCCGGGACTGGTATTGCTGGGTCAATATAGTAGCTCTATTTTTAATTTTTTGAGAAACCCCCCTACTGTTTTCTATAGTGGTTGTACCAATTTACATGCCCACCAACATTTTCTCCACATCCACACCAACACTTGCTAGTTCTTGTCTGTTTGACGATGGCCATTCTAACAGGTGCGAGGTGGTAGCTCACTGTGGTTTTCATTTGCATTTCCCCAATGATTAGTGATGTTGAGCATCTTTTCATATATCTGTTGGCCATCTGTGTGTCTGCTTTGGAAAATGTCCATTCAGATCTTCTGCCCATTTTTAAATCGGATTGCTTTGGATTATTTGTTTTTTTTGCTATTGAGCTGTATGAGTTCTTTATCTATTTAGAATATTAACCCATTATCAGATATATGATTTGCAAATATTTATTCCCATTCAGTAGGCTGCCTTTTCATTTTGTTGATGTCAGCTTTTAAAATTTGTAATCTATTGTGATTTCTCTTTCTAAATAATTATTCTTTTCTTTTTTTGGTAATTTTACATCAATTTTCATAAAGAGACTTTCAAATTTCGTAAGTTTCAAGCCCCTTAAAATTGGACTCTTCCATCTAATAATCAGAAGAACAAAATAAATAAATGTTAAACACAGTCTCAATTACAGGAACTTGAGGCCCGTGCAATTAGGACTCTATGTAATGAGCTATTGTATATGCGTATTAATCCATAAAAAGCCCTGTAGACATCAGCCAGGGAACTGTCAGCATCCAGGGCCCAGTATAAGACAGCATCAGTCTCCCCCCAGCTTCGTCTCGCCATGCCTGACTGCTGCCCTTTGGCACTCACCTGAATTACTCACCCCACCCCACCATGCAGGGCTCTGACCCTGTACATACCTGGCATTCTCTTGCTTCTTGGCCTTTGTTCCTGTTATTCCCTTTGCACAAAATAGCTCCCTGAACGATTGTCACTCCATATCCCACCAGACTTTAAATAGAGAAAAAGTCTCTCTCTCCCTCCCCGCAAATGCTAGGTCATTTCCGGTGTTCAATAAACAATAGTTGAATAAGTAAATTAAGTAAATAAAGCCAACATTAACAGGGCCCTGGAGGTTGGATCAAGGTAGACATACAATTTTCTCTTTTTCAAATTTTAGTTACCCAATTAATATATGCATGTATTTTATTTTATTTTTCATTAGAACAAGCTAAATTAGGAAAATTTGATTGCGCTAAAGTCCCCTTTAACAACACCCTCAACGCTGGTTCCTTCTTTTAAGGACCAAACTTATGAGTTCGGTGTGTATTTTATCAGACTTCTATTTTGTGCTTTTATATATTATTGTATGTGTTGTAGTGTTTGGAGGGAAGGAGAGAGATTTTTCAAAATGAAGTGGTTTCAGACTATACCTGCCACCAGTTCCTCTAACCTAACAATATGTTTTGGGATCTGTCAACTTTGATGTGCGCGGACACAAATATTCACTCCATGTTTCTCCGTGGGAGAGTGATTAGCATTCTGAGCGGGACAATTCTCAGTTGTTCAGGACTGCATCGGCCATCAGAGGGTGGTAATCATTCCTGGTGCCCCCTCACAATGTGTTGGTAGCACCCAACCCCCTGCCTTTAGCATTTGGCAACCAACAATGCTCTTAGCTTTTCAAACTCTTTCGGTTAACTTCTAACATAATCTCATCCTATGAGCACTCACTGCACTGCACTTATCTGTCATCTCACAGTTGGTAGATATTTAGGATGGCTCCTAAATTTTATTCTCACAAACGCTCTTCAGTAGACACCTTAATTCACACTTCCTTCTGTGTACGTGTGAGTGTTTCACTAATAAGCCACCAGAAGTGGAGTCGCTGGTCATGTGTGCATGTCCAGTTACACTAGATGTGCTAAGTTCCCCTCCAACTTAAACACCTGCCAACAGTAGATGATAATATCCAGGGCCCCCAGATTCTCCAGTACTTAATGCTATTCCTTCAATTTTAGCAGATCTGGTGGATTACAAAAGTACTGCATTGTTGTTTTAATTTGCATTTTTCTGATTAATAGTGAGACTGTTTATTTGAAATACATATTTCCTCTTCTGTGAAAGACTTTCATTTTCTCTTCTGTATGTGTACATATTTTAATTTTTACTACATATGCTTTATAATCAGAAAAAAATAATGCACACTTTAAAAAATAACTTACATATTCTTCAAGGCCTACTTAGATGTTGGGTCATTCAAAAAATGGCCTTGATCTTTCTTCCTATAACCCCTGCTGGATACTTTACTCTCTCTTGGATGTAGTTTGCAAAGTACTTGTCTTACCCTCTTGACTAGATTAATGGTTTCTTGAGGCTCGGCCTGGGTTTGTGTTTCCTTTGACCTGCCTAATACAATGCCTTGCACAGATTTGAGCTTAATAGATAAAGATTTATAAAGTTAAATGATAGAAGGTAGAGAAGGTTAACTGTGGGAAAACTACCAGCTGAATAAGACTGTATTTTCAACCTTTCACTCTTTATGTACACAGTCTTGAACCATCCTTACCAAAGGTGGACATATTCCTGCAAAGGGTATGTAATGTTATTTGGCTTTATAGTCACTTCCCTGGAAGATATGCTAATCGGAAGTTCCTAGGAAAGGATGCTTAACTCAATTAAGACAGGGAGTTTAGGTATTTGTGGAAGAGTTGTTTGGGGAATGAGGGTCCTCATTGCCCTGCAGACATCATGAAGAGTAGGTGGCTGCCTGGCAGCCTCTGTCTTAGGTTTGCCCAGGCCCAGGACTCCACGAAAACTGTGACAGTGATGTTGACTCAACCAAGTGATGTTTCTCACCCAGAAATTAACACTCCCTGAGATGTTCCAAATTAGAGCACAGTGTGATCCTTCTTGCTTTATATTCAAGGATTTCTTATGTGTTTATGATATATAGCTACTGTTTAAAAGATTACCATAAAAAAGTTCTCAGTAAAAACTGCCAAGCTGGAATGATCAGAATTCTGTAAATGGTTTAGATAGACATCAGATCTTGTTGAAAAGAATCCCAAGGAATGTTCAAATTCTTTACATTTTAGAATTTTGTTGATCAAATTTTGTTGCTTCAAGGGACTTCCCTGGTGGTCCAGTGGTTAAGACTCTGTGCTTCCAATGCAGGGGGCGCGGGTTTGATCCCTGGTTGGGGAACTAAGATCCCACACACTGCGCGGCCAAAATAAATAAATAAATAAACAAATAAAAAATTTTTGTTGCTTCAAATAAGTAATCTATTGGCTCAAACTAAATGGTTTGCTGAAATGTTCATTCAAAAAATAATTACAGGCAAAATGTATTTAAGAACTTGTGACCTTGTAGAGATTTCACTTATCAAAAGGAATTAGAATTTTGTCCGTAAACAAACCTGACGTTTTTGATAGCCTCACTTTTAGCTCCTCCAATTGTCCTTTTTTTTTAAAAAAAAAAAAGAGAGGTATAATTGACATACAACATACTAGTTTTAGGTTCCAATTGTCTTTTATAGTAATTTCATTCCGTGAAGATTTGAGCATGTCTGGGAATTAGTCGAATGAATGGGTAAATAAGTCAATGGGATTTCTTATAAAATGCTTCACCTTGCCATTGCTTTCAGCTAGCAAGCACATTTCTAACACAGGGTGGAGGCATCTCTGCCCCAAAAAGGAAATGTGCTAAAGAAGCAGATATTAGCAAATGCAGATTTAGAAAACAGATAGCTCGGAGACCTATGTAGAAACTTCCTTCTACATTTAGTCTTACGTTTAATTTTTATTATCAGGTGAAAATATCGTGCCACAGGGACATCCCAGTAGGATCCCTCACCCCCAGAGCAGGGGTCTTCCTTGTACACCATGCACATTTCTTTAACAGTACTTAGTTCACTGACATTACCAATATTTGTGTAATTGCTTGTGTCCCCTTCCCCTCCACTGCCCTGGACTGTGGGTCCCTTGCAGCAGCTACTGTCCCCAGGACCTAGCTTTCTGTTATCTGCAGTAAGTTGAAAGTAATCAACAATTATATTTGAGCAACAAGAAAATCACGTCCCAGAAGATACATTGCAAGTTATGGCTTTGTGGATCTCAATGGCTTCGTGACAACTCCTAATGTGTTTTGAGCCCTGCTGTTTGCCAAGCCTGTTTTGACCATTTCATATGTGTTAATGTGAACAGAACTTACAACTGGCCCACAGGGTACAACTGTTACTAATTCTATTTTAGAGGTGAGAAGACGGAGACTCGGATTGGTTAGGTAACTTGCCCACAGTGGTACAGCTAATAAGAGGTGCCACCCAGATCGGGACTAAGGCAGATTGACTGCAGAGCCCACGGTCCTCATCACCACACTGAACTCTCTCTACCGCTCATTAAAAAGAACAGGAAAAAACTGTCATTAGGAAGAAGGAGTGAGGTGCACAACAGTGTGCCTGGAATGCTCTTATTTCCATAGAACTGCGGTAGCGGACAGGCCTGAATGCGTCTAAATGCATGGGATACCTCTCAGGAGGAAGCACAAAAAATGGTTAACGTTGGGGTCCTCTGGGGAAAGGAATGGGGGACTGAGGATTAAGGGAGAGGAAAAAGCTTTATGTTCATTATGTTTTCTTTTGAACTACGTAGATTTTTTTTTTCCTACTGTGAATATATGTTACCTTTTCTGATGTGTTTCTGTTTTCTGGTTTTTATTTTTATTTTTTAATTTTTTTTTTTGGCTACATTGGGTCTTCGTTGCTGCACATGGGCTTTCTCTAGTTGTGGCAAGTGGGGGCTTCTCTTGCTGCAGAGCATGGGTTCTAGGCGTGCGGGCTTCAGTAGTTGTGGCACGTTGGCTCAGTAGTTGTGGCTCGTGGTCTCTAGAGCGCAGGCTCAGTAGTGGTGGCTCACGGGCTTAGTTGCTCCGTGGCATGTGGGATCTTCCCAGACCAGGGCTCGAACCCGTGTCCCTTGTATTGGCAGGCGGATTTTTAACCACTGCACCACCAGGGAAGCCCTGTATTTTGTTTTTTAAAACACACACATCAGTTTGAATGTCCTTGGGACTTCCCCAGCTGTGCAGATATTTGTCAGTTTGAAACACTATTGGATGGGGCTTGCATCTCAGTATAAAACATCTGAATTCCTTGTGCTCAACTTCATTTCCCTCATGACAACGGACTCTGGTATAACAGCTCAGTGGTGTTCTACACTGCAAAAGGTGGTACCACACTTTCGAAAGAGAGTGTGAAAGAGAGACCAAAAGAAAGAGAGAAAATTGGCCAAAATCTATTCTTATGGTTATTTTTGACTTGGATTTTTAAAAAACTTTCTGTCTACAAAGTAAAGTGTGTGTTTGTTTGCTAGGACTGCAACGACGAGGTACCACGAAACGGGTGGCTTAAACAGCGGAAACTGATTATCTCACAGTTCTGGAGGCTAGATGCCCGAAATCAAGGTGTCAGAAGGGTGGGTTCCTTTGGAGGGCTGTGAAGGAGGATCTGCTCCAGCCCACCCTCCTTGACTTGCAGGTGGCCTTCTTCATGTTCACATGGCATTCTCCCTGTGTGCAAGTGTGTCTCCAGAAGTCCCCTTTTCACGAGAGGACGCCAGTCCTATTGCATTAGGGCCCACCTTAATAACCTCATTATAACTCACTGAAGACCCTATCTCCAAATAAGGCCCCATTCTGAGGTACTGGGGCTTAGCACCTCAACAGGATACAATTCAACCCATAACACTCTGCGATTAGCCAACTCTCTCCTTTCCCCTTCAGCCTCATCCAGCAATTTCCTTTTCTTGATGTTTTGGCTCAGAGTTTGGTCTCGGGCCTCCCAGAGTGGAGAATATGGCTGAGAGGAAAAGCCGGTGCAGGAAGAGTCCCCCTGTGGTTCACCCTGAGTGAAAGCGCTGCTCTCTCCTCCGCAGGTGGTACCATGGTAACCTCACCCGACATGCAGCCGAGGCTCTTCTCCTCTCCAATGGATGCGACGGGAGCTACCTTCTGCGGAACAGCAATGAAAGGACAGGGCTGTACTCTCTCTCTGTGAGGTAGGATGCCTAAGAACTCTATAAATTCAGTGAGGTCCCACCTCTTATTTATAGGGGCACTGACTCCATGGTCACACTCAGATGGCCAGAGAACCGAATTCTCTTGATTCCTGCTAGACCAGCGGGTCCCAGGATGCCAAGCTCTGAGTGGTGAGCCTGCAAAAAACATTCTTGCCCCTTCCATTGGTGGAGAAAAAATGTTAGAGCTGAAGGAGATTTTATGAATTGTTTAACCCAGAACTCTTGCTTGACTGATGAAGAAACTGAAACCTGAAGTGGTAAAGTGTCTTCCACCCAATAAATCAGTGATAGAAACAGCACCAGAATCACATCCCTGAAACCTGGCCCGGTGCCCCTTTCACTATTCCTTGCTTCCTCTGGAAAATCAGAATGACTTGTGGCTGTGCAGTTTTCATAATCACAAACTCAAGCAGGCAGTATGCAACTTTTAGTTTTTTTCTATAAATGGACTGACCTTCTTTCTTGAATTTCCATTTCACCTATTAAGAAAGTTAATCTAGGGCTTCCCTGGTGGCACAGTGATTGAGAGTCCGCCTGCCAATGCGGGGGACACGGGTTCGTGCCCCGGGAAGATCCCACATGCCGCAGAGCGGCTGGGTCCGTGAGCCATGGCCGCTGAGCCTGCGCGTCCGGAGCCTGTGCTCCGCAACGGGAGAGGCCACAGCAGTGAGAGGCCCGCGTACCGCAAAAAAAAAAAAAAAAAGAAAGAAAAAGAAAGTTAATCTAGTGCCCACCATGTATGCCCTGCTCAAAACAGTGATTGTCCTTCCAGGGTTTCTCTCCCATCCCCTTCCTCCTGGTTGGCCTCCCTTTCAGAGAAGGTGACCTAGTCACGTGATAATCGGGGGGAGTCATTTGTTATCTGTCAGCATCTGTCACCTTGGCGTCCACTGACATGTAGCAAGTCTTTCTGGGTTCACAGGGAGTTGCCCCTGGGTCAGAATGGTGATGTGAGGACTCCATGTAATTGCCCTCGGCCACCCAGCCAATAACCTCAAACCATTCTTGTTTTATTTTATTTACAAATTTTCTAAAAAACATTTTTGGGAAAAATATTCACCAAAAATAGAATTCTGCTTTGGGGGAAACAGGAATTGTGCTTTCTCAGATCAACAGCAAACGTTAAAATTGCATTAAAGTGGTTAGATGGTTGATCCTTTATCGCATGGATCTCCCCCAGATCTCAAACAAATCTGTGCAATTGTTGGCTAAAAGAAGGTTAACTTTTCACTTTTGTATGTCTTGCCTGAACAATTATAAGCTCCTTACAAAGAGATGATATATATATATTACATCTATATACAAAGTTAAAATATAAAATATTAATTTCCATTACAAGCACTTAGAAATGCTTTAAAAAATAATAACCACCAGCAAAAGTAAGAGGAATCACAGACCAGCTCAGGAGAATGATTGTTTTTATTCATTTGGTCATTCGCTTCCTTAATAATAAATATTTCAAAGCATCCGCTCTGTGCCTACCACTTTGGTAAGTGCTGTAGAAGATTCAGAGACCTTGACATCAGGAAGTATAGCCTCACAGGGGCAATAAGACCATATCCAAATACCTTACTACAAAGTAGAGCGCTGCAAATGCCGTGAAAGAAAACAAGGTAAGTGCTTGGGTTGTTGAGAAGAGAAAAGTCAAGTGACTCAAGTCGGAAGTAGCAAGCAATATTTGATAGAGTAAGTGGCATTTGAACTGAAACTTGATCAGGAACAAAGTGGAAGAAGTCACAGGTGAAGGGAGCTGTACGAGCTAAGGGACAAAGGCAGAAACTCCTAGGAGAACAGTAGGCATGGCGGCACTGCAGCAGTTCCCAAGGTGTGGTCCCCAGACCAGTAGCATCACCAGAGAGCAGGTTAGGAATACAGATCTCAGGCCCCACCCCAGACCTACTGAATCAGGAACTCGGGGGGTAGCGTCCAGAAACCTGGGCGCTGCAGGTGATTCTGATGCTTGCTAAAGTTGCAGCATGCCCTGCAAGAGAGGAATAGTGGAAGTGAGGCTTGAAAGATAGGATTGGGTCAAATCAAGTATATATAAATTTTTAAAAATTTAATTCTCTGCCTTATTCCAAAAATGAAGTGGAGAAAGACAACGTAGGAAATCTGATATTTTATTCAGCAGGCAGTGGACTAGGCATGGGAGGCAAAGGGCTGGGCTCACATAACTGATTAAGTGACAGAAGCAGAATTTGGATTGACTCCCAAACAAGTAAGGGAGGAGGGCCAGGCACAGAGAAGAATACGGGGAGGGAGTGACTTGTCATTTCTATCATCTCTCTTCCTGCCCTTCTTAAACTCATGCCCCTTAAGAGGTTAATGTTCAAAGACTCGTTCGGCAAGTCAGAGAATTCACAGGGACCACCGGCTCTTGTCTTTCATTAGAATGAAAATTTGAGAGCATGATCTGCCTGAAGAAACCAGCGCTGTTCTTTAAGTGCCAGTGGTTTCAGTGATGGTGTCATAACTCTCAGCTTTTAGAAGGTTTAATGGTAATGCTAATGCCTAAGGTTACATTCCCCTTCGAAAAAGATACTCGTTTCTTAAATAATGTTAAACATTTTTTTCCCTTTTAGAGCCAAAGACTCCGTCAAACACTTTCACGTTGAATATACTGGATATTCATTTAAATTTGGCTTTAATGAATTCTCATCTTTGAAAGATTTTGTCAAGCATTTTGCAAATCAGCCTTTGATTGGAAGTGAGACAGGTAAGCTATGAACAGACACTTGACCTGTGAGATATCGTTTCAGGATGGAGGCGGGACAAAGCGGATTTCAATTAAATAGTTGTCACTTCTATTGAATTATGTGCATACTATAGGCAACTGGATATGTTTAGAAACTTTTTTTCCAATTACAGTGCCATATGCTACATTAAAAAATATATATATATATTTCAGTATATAATATACTTCAGTATATAATATACTTCAGTATATTATATTTCAGTATATATATACTTCAGTATATATATATATATGTGTCAGTATGTTAGTATTATTTTTAGGAGAAAACAATGTGCCTTGTGCAAAATAGGTATTTTTCTCAGAATGTGTTATTTAATGGATTGATTAAAAGCACACATTTCTTTAAAATGACCTATTTGTTTTATAATGATATATACAGTAAACAAAGAAAGAACAAAGGAAAGAACAACTTTTTGATTCCTCAGAAGTTTAGGTATGAGAAGTTTGCTTACTGGGGAGACCCAAAAATGATCATTTTGAGCAGTTTTTGAGCATTTTAAAATGAAATGCAATTTCCCAAAGATCATTGAATATTAAAAATACTGACTAGAAATTACTCTCCTGAACAATTTCTTAATTTCATCCTAAAATTCTGTTTCTCTTGTCTTGGTTTCTGATAAGTTTTTACATGGCACTTAAGTATGGCTGGAAATAGTTTAAAATTTCCTTTCTGGGTGGTTAGAGTCAAACCAGAAAATTCAAGTTAAAAAACAAACACACTCGCTTGGTATTTAAATTATCTAACTCATTTGTCTATACTATTTAAATAAAGTAAAGGATTTCCTCTGTATTTGTGACATAGAATCACAATTTTATATGTCCTAAATTGTTGATGATTCTCAGTTAATCAAAAGTTGGACAGTTCCAAGAACCAAGCACAAGAGGAATTCAAACCTTAATAGCAGAGTCAGTTGCTGCGAATTTGTACATACTCATTTTCGTGGTAAACTTGGTTAGTGGGCTTTTTGTTGATCACACTGGGAGAGATGCCACCAGTGCCTTTTCCTTTTCTGCTATTTCTGTGGCCTGAATAGACCCTGATATGACTCACACAGAGTCAAGGAAAGACAGAAAGCACAGTGGAAACCACAAAATAGTTGACTTACTTTATACTGACCATACAAGGTCTTTGATAGATTATTTCAAACCATAAAATTGAAGCAATCATCTTTTTTGTTTCTGGTGGAAATTCTCCTAATCAACCCTGAAAATTACTTTATCATTTAACCAGCAATAATTCTCATAAACAAAGGGCGAGTGGTAATGATTTTATTTCCTTTGCTACTTCGGTCTTGGCAAGCATTTCAATTTCAAATCCCTTCCCTTCAGACTTATTCCTTACTTGTGTCCCAATCTACCCTCATTTTCGTTCAATTCTTGGTCACTGGCAATGGAGAGGAGATGTTGAAGCCAAGGACTCTGTTTTGTCTACTTCAATTTTTGTCCTTCTCTGTGTCTCCCAGGTCCTGGTACAGTGCGTGGTGCTTTGGGTGAGTGAATGAATAAATGAATGAATGATGACTGTAAGTTGCAACTCTTTGTACCCTTCAAAGCCATTACCATCGTTACTTTCCAGCCTCCTCTTCTCTCGCCAAGCAAAATCAGCTCCCTTCTTTTAAACTCTCCCTCTAGACTCTATTTTCAGTATCTTTGGTCATTCTCCATACTCCTTTCCAGACTTTCTCCAAGATAGGAAAAAGTACATATTCTGCCTACTAGCAAGTTTCAAAACCCCCCCTTTTTTTAAAAAAAAAGTTTTTTTGTTTTATTTTAAATTCTTTTTAATTGAAGTATAATTGAAGTACAATACTATATGTTACAGGTGTGCAATATAGTGATTCACAATTTTTTAAAATTTTACTCCATTTATGGTCATTATAAAATATTGGCTATATTCCCTGTGCTATAGAATATATCTATGTAGCATTTTTTAAGCACAATAATTTGTACCTCTTAACCCCCTACCCCTATACTGTCCCTCCCCTCTTTCCTCACCCCACTGGTAACCGTTAGTTTGTTCTCTATGTCTGTGAGTCTGCTTCTTTTTTATTATATTCACTAGTTTGTTGTATTTTTTAGATTCCACATATAAGTGATATACAGTATTTGTCTTTCTCTGTCTGACGTATTTCACTTAGTATAATGCCCTCCAAATTCATCCATGTTGCTGCAAATGGCAAAATTTCTTTTTTTTATGGCTGAGTAGTATTTCATTGTGTGTGTCTATGTATATACCACATCTCTGAGATCAAAGTGAATACAGTACTTTCCGGTTGAGCTTTTCTGGCACTGATCCAATCACTAGGTGAAAGGATCACCTAAGACTGCACCAAAGTAAAGGCTCCTCAGATTACATTTGGGTCAATATTAAGCTTCCCAGCAAACAGATTCATCTGACTAAAGAAGGTTTGTGATTAATGCAATAGGAATTATAAAGATTTGTAATCCAGACACCTATGGGAGTTTTCTTCAAAGTGACGGAGGGCGGGTGGTGGTGGTGTGATGAATTCGGAGATTGGGATTCACATATATACACTAATATGTATAAAATGGATGACTAATAAGAACCTGCTGTACAAAAGAATGAATACAATAAAATTCAAAACTTAAAAAAAAAGCTGAAACTTGCTGTAGCCTTATCATCGCTATAATTGTTATTTTATTTATTGCAAACTTAGGAAACTGAGATTTTTGCTCTCCATTGCCTCTCCTCTGTTCTATTCATTACCCAGTTGGGAATTTGTTGCTATTTAAACCCCTGCTACAGACCCTGGGTGCCAATAGATATGTACTTGACAAACTGGCTTCCGGCTCTTGAGTTAGATCCCAGTAACTCTGAAATATTCCTCTTATCTGTCCCTGCCAGCTGAAGGCAAAGCCACCAAAGCTGGGAACAAGGGGCAAAACCCATGACATAGGAGCTTCCGTTATGCCCCCTGAGAGTAATAGACCTCAGGAAACAAGATAACCTGCTGAAGCTATGATGGCTTTTAAGCCCAGATGGTCCTTGGAAGTCACGGAGTCAGCAGTGTGACCTATGAATAACAGTGAATGGAAACTGGGATTCCATCTTCTAGAAACAGGTCTCTTCTTGTTCATTTAAGAATTGGTTCCTGGGGACTTCCCTGGTGGCACAGTGGTTAAGAATCCGCTTGCCAATGCAGGGGACATGGGTTAGATCCTTGGTCCAGGAAGATCCCACGTGCTGCGGAGCAACTAAGCCCTTGCACCACAACTACTGAGCCTGAGCTCTACAGCCCGCGAGCCACAACTACTGAAGCCTGTGTGCCTAGAGCCCGTGCTCTGCAACAAGAAAAGCCACTGCAATGAGAAGCTGTTGCACAGCAATGAAGACCCAACGCAGCAAAAAAGAATGGAAGGAAGGAAGGAAGGAAGGAAGGAAGGAGAAAAGAAAGAAAGAAAGAAAGAAAGAAAGAAAGAAAGAAAGAAAGAAAGAAAGAAAGAGAAAGAAGAAAGAAAGAAAGAAAGAAAGAGAAAGAAAAAGAAAGAAAGAATTGGCTCCTAAAGAAAAGGGGAACCCTCCCACACTGTTGGTGGGAATGTAAACTGGTACGGCCACTATGGAAAACAGTATGGAGATTCCTTAAAAAACTAAAAATAGAACTACCATATGACCCAGCAGTCCTACTCCTAGGTATATAGCCAGACAAAACTATAATTCAAAAAGATACGTGCACTTCTACGTTCATAGCAGCACTAGTCACAACAGCCAAGACATGGAAACAGCCTAAATGTCCATCAACAGATGAATGGATAAAGAAGATGTGGTCCATATATACAATGGAATACTACTCAGACGTAAGAAAGAACAAAATAATGCCATTTTGCAGCAACATGGTTGGACCTAGAGATTATCATACTAAGTGAAGTAAGTCAGAAAGAGAAAGACCAATACCATATGATATCACTTATGTGTGGAATTGAAAATATGGCATAAATGAACTTATCTATGAAATAGAAACAGACTCATAGACATAGAGAAATGACTTGTGGTTGCCAAGAGGAAGGGAGAGGGATGAACTGGGAGTTTGGGGTTGGTAGATACAAACTATTACATTTAGAGTGGATAAACAACAAGGTCCTACAGTATAGCACAGGGAACTATATCCAGTCTCCTGGGATAAACCATAATGGAAAAGAATATTTTAAAAAAGAGTGTGTATATATATGTATGGCTGAATCACTTTGCTGTGCAGCAAAAATTAACACAACTTTGTAAATCAACTGTACTTCAATTAAAAATTTAAAAAGAATTGGCTTCCAGTGATCAGGAGACCTCCAGGCTGATGATTCCTTCTTCACCATCAGATGAAGTGTAAATTCTTATTAAAAATTTTGGTCGGTTAAGGATCACCAGGGGAAGCATTTGTCTGCACGATGGATGAGGCCCTGCCAGGGTTCTGACCTCCAGATCCCCAGAATGGGAAGGACTAGAACTGGGTATTTCAGGCCACTCTGCAGACCAGCCCAGACCCACTCAGGCCAGCCTCACCCTCCAGGGCCTGGGGAGTGAGTTTATTTAAGAGAGACTTTCCCACACTCATTCACCGGCAGGAATGGCATCACCTTTGAGGGCAACAGGGAAGATGTCCAAATAAACAACAACCGTACACTTTTGCCTCACAATTTTATATCTATTTAATGTCTTCAGTAGAGTGAAACCAGAATTCTTGGTCCTGGGTCATAAGAAAATATTTGCTCTCAGGATAGGTAAAAGTGTTAACCTAAAGGGATGAATACTCTTTTAAGATTTCTTTTTCCTATTTTATTCCTATTATTTAAACTCCCAGGATTTCTGCCTCCTAAGCTAAAGAATGAAGATCTTGTAAGCAAGGTCTAACCCTCCTGACAACTTTAAGATTCTATTATTATAATTTTCCCTTTCCCTTGTTGTAATCTACATTTAATCTCTCTAATCTGCATTAAAGTTTCCGTTCACTCTAATTTCTCCTTATGAATACCCACAAACACTCTTAAGATATTTCTCATTCTCAAAACCCAATCATCTCCCAAGTATATCATAGAGATATATACAGTGTACCCACTTGCTTTACTCTCTTCAGTGGCCCATTTACCTTCTAACATATTTTTAATTCACTTATTTTTTTAAAACCTTCACACTCATATGTAAGCTCTATGTGAAGAGGGATTTTTGTCAGTTCTTTTTCCCTGTTATGTCCCAGCACTAAAAGAAGAAACACTAATCATTATCCACAACATTCTGTGGTGGGTATCCCATTACCAAAGCCCGCATTGCAGCTTTCATGGCAGCATCGCAACTAGTAAGCTACTGACAATTAATGTTTACTTCCAAAGTGTATACAAAGCATAATTTGAAAATGATGATTTGCGTTGTATGTACGCTCAGTAATGATCAAATTCAGACTCTGCCTTTCATTTGTAATAGTAAGATGTCATGTAAAACTTCTATTCATATTTGTACAAGGCTTCTAAATTCAACTCAAATAGACTTAGAAATTTGAGATTTTTTTTAGTATGAATATGTTTGGTCCATTATTAATTTTTACTGTTTCCTCTTGTAACTGACTGAGTGTCATCTTGGAAAACGTAGACACCATTTCTCTTTACGCTTAAATGTCCAAATAGTATTAAAACAAAAATCGCCTTTCCCATTACCTTTTATTTATATTGCAATACTTTTGTACATGAAATTGTCTTGTACAATTTATTATAGGAATTACTGTGTTGTTACTTTAATCACCTAACTAGCATGAAAAAATATGGTATAAGTCAAGTGTGCTGTGTTTGTGCTTTACCCTTTATAGTAATTGGTTCTCAATTTTGAAGATCCTATCTGGTTCTTTCTTAAATGTCAAATTTCCACTTCTCTTTTTGTTTTGATGTGGGGATTCCCAACCTTTTAATAACTGCTATAGTTACTATTTTATTTTGCAACACCAGCCATTTTACCCAGCCAGCATTTTAAAATAATTAATTTAAAATTAATTTAAATTTGAGAATTATGTGACACTTCTGAAAATAATTGGTGACAACTTGGAACGTTGCCAAACCACAACCAAGAGTCACTTCTTTAGTTTATGTTTGCCAAAAATATAAATCTTCTTAGTTTGTAGAGGAGGTGTGTTTGAAAAAGGAAAAAGTAGGCAAGGAAGAGAATGAAACAAATCTTTGTGGAGTTTTACTAAGTTTGAGGTATGCTACTAGATATTTTCACATATACCAAGTTATTTAATCTTCTGAACTACCCACTATAATGTGTAAAGTGGTCCCATTTTCAGATGAGGAAATAAAAACTCAAAGATTTTAATTTATTTGCCCAAGCTGCACACATAGAAAGCATCAGAGCTGAGACTGGAATCCGGGCTAACTGGTTCTAAAGTGTGTGTGCTTTCCACTCATTTTGCTGTCTCCTGAAACTGGTGTCACAGTGACACCGAAATACAGTATCGCCACATCACAGCATGGCCTTGAACGGATTTGAATGGGAAGAATCCCTGCCACATGATGTAACAGAATGCTTGCAGGATACGGCAGGCCTACAATACATGTTTTAGTCCTCAGTCTCTTTAAAACCTTTAATATTTTTGGTATGTGATATAAAGCCACTGTTCTAAAGAATGTGGCTCAATTTGAACTTCTGCCTTCGTGTTTATTGCTCTTCTTAATTTATTTACATAAATTGCCATTGGAGAAACTATACTAGGAAATCATAAAACAAAAGAAGGCTGACTAGGAAACATCCCCCAAATACTTAGCCCCATCTCCTTCATGCCTCTCCAGAAAGGATATAAAATAGCCTACATAATGACAGTAAAGTAAAATAAAATTTAAAGTTTGAAGAGAAGGTGGAGGAAAAGAAAAATGAGAGGCAAAAATAAAATGACATCAGGACTAAAGTATATCAAGTGAATATTGTACATTTGCAGAAACAGGATAAACATTTTGTTACTAAGCATCGTAATATTTCTTGCCCTTCAGTTGGGCCTGTGCTTTTAACTAGATTTACAGAATGTTGGATTTGGAAGGGAGCTCAGAGACCATTTCATTTCTCCTTTACAAATGAAGAAACTGAGGCCTGGTGAGAAATATTGAAGCAAAAACTCTCCTCTTCTTTCCTCAAGCTTCCTCTTAAAGAAACCACTTCTTCGAATTTTGATTTGTACATGCGATCTCTGGCCCAAAATAGCCAAGAACAACATTTCACAGGCCGTAGAGAGTTTCCATGGTGGTCATTATCACCAAGGCTGAGAAAAACGTATGGTATAATGAGTAAATATGTGAACTCCCAGTTCTAACTCCAGCCTTTGCCATGTATCAGCTAACTGTGTGTCCTCGGGCAAGTTATGTGACCTCTCTGAGCTTCAGTTTCATCATCTTATAAAACTGAGCTGATGGTAATAGTTGATATCTTAATGACTTGCTGTGAAGATTGAATGAGATTAGGCATGTAAGATATTTAGAATCATTCTTAGCGTTACTTACTCATTATTACTGTTATTTAACAAAGCCCTTTTATGGTAATTCATTCCAATAATTATATGCGAGAGCTGTATATTCTTTGGCATATCATAAAGAGTTGGTTTAGGGGCAATTGGATTAGTGTTTATCAAATCTTTGTAATGTCCTCTTCAGATTTTAAGCCAGCTCCATAGTGCATTCATCTGAAAGGTAGAACCAAGTGCTCCAAAAGAAGTGACCTGATTTGACTTGGATGTTTAAGACTCTTCTTTTTCTCTGGCTAACTGGTCTGCTTTTCCTACTTCAGTATATTTCTCTTCTCTTACTATTTTTAATATTAAAACCAATATTAAAACCCCTTCATCTATAAATGAATGTGGTTTTAATAGCCCCCTTTTATGATGAGTTCAAGTTTATTTGCAGAAAAGGTAGCAAAGAGAAAGATCTTAAATATTCTTATAAACCCCCTTAGAAAGTCACTTCCCATTGGTGGGAGGAGATAGAGGAACCCACCATGCATATGCCAGTTGGAAAGTTTGCTTTCTGAACCTGAGGGCAATAATAAAACATGGATGGATATAATCTTAGTTTAATTTAATTCATAATTAACAAATACGTATTGAGTGCCAGCTATGAGCTGGGCATTGCTGGCCACTGATAACACAGTGATAAAACAGGTGTCATCCTTGCCCTCAAACATCTTACAGTCTAGGTGGGCAAACTGGCTGAGTAAGTATTGAATACTAGCTTTAGTGCATAAAAGAAATATTCTAAACAAAAGTGGTTTTTTTTAGGAGCTATATGTGCCCTGCCCTACTCTCTATTTTAGATATCAAACCAATGCCTAAGGCTTGAGCCTGCCCTTACACTTTTTCTGAATTCCTGCTGGGATACAAGATAAGGAGTCCTTCAATGCAATCTCAAAGTATTACACACTGAGTAGGTGTCCTATAAGTTACAGTACAGCCAAAGCAAATTTAAATATGTGCCTCAATCCTGCTGTGATCACTTCAAAAATATACCTCCGCCAAGCATTTCTGATACCAGGTTTCATGTCAAAGGCAGGAAACAGCAGTCTCCTCCTTCATGTAGTTTAGAAACTGAAGTGAAACTTACAGCGAGCATTCCAACCTGTGCTTGCAGATCTGTGTCTCTTCTCCCTCTACCAGCCCTTGTCTCCTGTTGCCTTTTATCTGAATCTTCAAACCAAGTCCTGGGGTTAATTTTGTCTGAATATCACTAACCCAGAGTTCTCTCTTATGGAGCCAACGTGCTGTCTTGAACCTTGGGTGGAACTTATATAATGAGTCTGTGGTGGCAACATTAGATAAGTTTCGTTTGACTGCAAATGACAGAAAGTAACCCTGGCTAGCTGAATTTTAAAAAAAAAAAAAAAAAAAGGAAAAGAAGGATACAGGGAGAAAAGTGGAATTTTTTGGAAGGATATTCATATATCTGCTCAGAATTTAAGGGCAAGCTAAACCACGAGAGACAGTAAGTAATCAGCCCAGCGATCATGGCAACTCTGTAGCTTTCAGCAAATTGAAATGCCTGTCTTCCTCCAGCTCTGATCATCTCAAAAACGTACCTCCACTGAGCGTTTCTGAAACCAGCTTTCATGTCAAAGGCAGGAAACAAGTCTTCTTCATGAACTTAGAAACTGAAGTTAGTGGACCTTTTTCCCAGAGAAGTGACTAAGCAGATCCCTGGGTTGGTCCAACGAGTGTGTCCAGGTTAGGTGTTTGTGGAGGAGGGCCAGGGTCTTTGGGGTCTACTTCTGTGTAAGGGGATGGAACGATTTCTACAAAAGGGGAAATCATTGTAAGGCTAGCAGCCATGCCAAGAAGTCCATATATTGGCCCTTCCTTGGGCAGAATAGCTGGCTAAGGAGACCTGTTTCTCAAGAGGCCATAGTTTTATCGGTGGAAGTTATTTTATTCATTTATTTATTTTTGGCTGCACCATGCAAAACTTCCCCGCCCTGGGATCGAGCCCATGTCCCCTGCATTGGAAGCGCAGAGTCTTAACCACTGGACCACCAGGGAAGTCCTGGAGTTATCATTTTATAAGTAGTTTGTCATTTTCTTCATTCCACCATTCAATCTAGCCTCATTCCTGGTCTTACTAGTTAATATCTATCTATGGTCAATTCTGCTTTCCTGGTTGACTCAATAGCATTTACCTTAGCTTAGCTCTTCCTTGGTTAAACTTCAGAGGAAGTTTCAAAATGGAATTTGGGTCCCCACAATGGAGATTTGGAGAGCCGAATGTGGAGTTGTTGTCCTGTCCTGTCCTTGCCCCAGACCAGGGTAATCATGGACCTGGAAGAGCTTGGTTCATCTCAGACTCTTCCCTGCCTTAAACCTGAATTACTGCAGCATTCATTCATCCATTCACTCATCAAGCCTTCCCTATGTCAGAAACTCTATCAGGAGGTAGGGCTACAAAGATAAATTTGGCACCATACCTGCTCTGAAGGGACTCACAGGGCTTGGAAATGCACGTGTTGGAAAGGCAATGGCTTTACAGTACCAAGTGATTACGGCACTGCAGGCTCAGGCAGCAACCCTGGCCCAGAGATCCTTACACTGCAGCACAACGGGCCCCTATGGCTATGCTTACCTCCCAGAAACTGATACCGTGGTAAGCAGGGTAATGACCCCCCCAAAAGCATTCACCTCCGTCCCCGGAAATGTGAATGTTACATTACATGGCAAGAGGGAATTAAGTTTGCTGATAGAATTAAGGCTACTAATTAGCTGACTTTGAGATGGGGAGATTATCCTGAATAATCAGGAGTAATCACAAGGGTCCTTATAAGATGGAGGTAGAAGAGGGAGAACTGGAGAGATAGCAGCATCAGAAGGACTTGACCCACCGTTGCTGGCTTTAAAGATGGAGGAATGGGGCCACCAGTCAAGGAATGCAGGCAGCCTCCAGACGCTAGAAAAGGCAAGGGAATGGACTGTCCCTTAGAGCCTCCAAGAGGAAAGCAGCCCTGCTGATACTTTCACTTTAGTGAGACCCATTTCAGACTTCTGACCTCCAGAACTATAGGATAATAAATTTGAGTTATTTTAAGTCACTACGCTTGTGACGATTTGTTACAGCTGCAGTAGGAAACCTGTATAGGTAAGCATATACCTGGGGTATGCTTGGTTCTATGCAAAAGGACAGAGGATTGACCAGGTGCATCTTTCTTGGGCATCATTTTAAATATTATTTTCATATTAAGCATATGGAAAAGGATGATAATTTAGCATCAACTTTGAAGATGAAGCACAAGATTTCTCATTTTTTTCTTATTTGTGAGCTGCTTTGAGCCCTGAGCTCCCGTCCCCCTCTCCTCCACTGTCAGATGAAATGGTTAAGAGGCACCTGTTTGTCTTAGTGCTATGTTGTCAGTGCCTACTAAACTACTGCCATTTTTATTCTTAGCACATTGTTACACTTAGATCTTTCTCATTTTAAAATCCACACCCAAAAATGGCACTCATTGGAATTTCACTCAAGGATTCAAAAATACTCTATATCAAAGCATAACAACATCGAACATTGTTATAATCCTTTCACAAACACTTCTTTATTTGGTGCTTAAAGCAGCTTCATGAAGAAAGCGTAATTATGCTCACTTGTCAGAGGAAGAAACAGAAGCTTGTGATAGACTGTCCAAAGTCCACGGGTGCTGAGTGGCCATGGTTGCTCCTTCCATGATGCCAGGAGGTGTTTCTCTGGGGTAGGTCACTTAGAAGCCAGCCCCCAATTCACCAAGCATCTGCCGTGTCACAGGTGCATCCACGATGCCCCTGAGCCTGCATAACGGCTGCTCTTGATTTAGGTGTTGCTGCTCTTATTATGACTGTAAACCTGTAACTGGCCCCTTGTCCTGATATGACTGGATCTGTTCTCATGAAAGAATCACAGTAACAAAAGGGAGTACAGACAAGGTGCATGAACAGTACTGGAGCTTCTCGTAACTGCAAGAGCCATTCTTCACTGTGTTCCCAGGGTTCCTGAGGTGAATTGGGTACAGAGAGATATCAGAAGGCACGGCTCTGGTTTTGCAGTCAGTACATTGTATGTACTCAAGCCTCATAGAAAGGTTTTGCTTTGTTTGTAGGTTTATCGTTATTATTAAGGGCTTTTTAACTGCAGAGGAGGTATTTTCCTTTCCTCCTTGTCTCTTTCTTACTGCAATTCAAGGTCTATACTTTCTATGAGCTTTCTGTCACCCTGTCAAAGAAGGCTTCCCTGACCTGATATAAATACCACCCTCCCCAAACCCTCTTTTCGCTCTCTGTTCCTTTGCATTGCTCTGTTAGGGTTTTCATAACGATTCTCTCACTTGACATATTCTTTTGTTCAAATATTTTTCTGTCTCCCCTGCCATGAGAGCAGACGCTGCATCTCCTTTGTCTGTTGCTGTATCTCCAGGGCCTAGACAAGTGCCTGGCACTTAGTAGAGCTCAGTAAATATTTGTTGAATGAATTACTGAATTCTTTGCATCTCCCCCAGTGTCTGGGTCTGCCTATAAAAGACCTGAGTGAAATTTAAAAAGCAAGAAGCCATAGCAAAGGGGAGAAAACCCTTAACTTAGTCTTTTTGTAGTCAGTTTCTAATTTCTGACTGACCGATTGGGGAAAGGGAAGGATGCAGAAGGGGGAAATATCAATGTTGAGCTGAAAGCGCTCAGCCCTCTGAATGACTCGCCGAAGCCCCCAGTGCCTGGCGCCTGGGGGGACCCTTTTTCTGCCGGGACCCCCCTCCTCCAGATGGAAGTGAAGGTAATCACACAGGAGCCCCAGCCTATTTACTTCACGTTCACTAAAGAAAAGCAAAGATTTCATTTCCTCCAGTGTTTATTGGGTGGTAGGAGATACTACGGAAAATGCTACGAGTTCATATTTTTCAGGTCCACTGATTTGTTGCAAGTTGTTCTGAAACCAGTGAGAAGTAGGGCAATGGAATAAATCCTCCTATACCCAGAGTATTTGATTCGTTTTGTTTGCATGGCTTTTGTAAAGCCCACCTGGAAAACCTCCAGTTACAGCTTTAAGGTCTAGAACGGTGTTGCCTCCCCTAGGAAAGAGTTTCTGAAGCATTCCATAGAAAGGCTCTTCTTATGCATGATCTTTTTGTCTCTGTGGTACTTTTTCTACCCTGCCACCAGTGACATCTCACCTAAAAAGCACAGTTACCACATAGGCTCCCAGCATGCTTGGTTCACGTGGCCAACGTTGGTCTTATCACCCCGTTCAGTTAAATGACTATGTTCATTGCTGGCTCCGTCCCAGCACGAGGAGGCCAGATATCGTCTCATCCCGCTTTGTATCTCCAGCAACTGACTTAAGTGCCTGTCATGTAGTTCGTACTAGATACATGTTGAGAACATGAGTAAGTGAATCCATGAAAAAACAAGAGACTACAATTCAGCCACAGTTATCCAGTTGTTAGCGTTTGGACCTTATTTCTGGGGATTCTACTTATGGTTTTTTGTCTTCATTCAGGCACTCTGATTGTTCTGAAACATCCCTATCCAAGAAAAGTGGAAGAACCATCCATTTATGAATCCGTCCGGGTTCACACAGCAATGCAGACGGGAAGAACAGAAAACGACCTCGTGCCCACTGCCCCTTCTGTAAGTGGTCGTCAATCTACCCACAGGGCTCACTGTCTAAAAGCGGTAACAGTTACACACTTTTAAAAATACATTTGTTCACATAAGAGTTCTAACTTGGGATATAAAAGCTGGAAACGTTCGAAGGAAGGGAAAGGAAAGGTTCCTTCGAAAGGAAAGGTTCGAAGCCTATGACTCAGTTCATCTGGTCCAGGGTAAATTGTAAAAAATTACAATGCGATAGTGATAGGATTTTTTTTTTAACATCTTTATTGGAGTATAATTGCTTTACAATGGTGTGTTTCTGATTTATAACAAAGTGAATCAGCTATACGTATACATATATCCCCATATCCCCTCCCTCTTGCGTCTCCCTCCCACCTTCCTTATCCCACCCCTTTAGGTGGTCACAAAGCACCGAACTGATCTCCCTGTGTTATGCAGCTGCTTCCCACTAGCTATTTTACATTTGCTAGTGTATATATGTCCATGCCACTCTTTCACTTCGTCCCAGCTTACCCTTCGCCCTCCCCGTGCCCTCAAGACCATTCTCTACGTCTGTGTCTTTATTCCTGTCCTGACCCTAGGTTTTCATAACCACTTTTTTTTTTTTGGACTCCATATATATGTGTTAGCGTACATTATTTGTTTTTCTCTTTCTGACTTACTTCACTCTGTATGACAGACTCTAGGTCCATCCACCTCACTACAAATAACTCAGTTTTGTTTCTTTTATGGCTGAGTAATATTCCATTGCATATATGTGCCAAATCTTCTTTATCCATTCATCTGTCGATGGACACTTAAGTTGCTTCCATGTCCTGGCTAATAGTAAATAGAGCTGCAATGAACATAGTGGTACATGACTCTTTTTGAATTATGGTTTTCTCAGGGTACATGCCCAGTAGTGCGATTGCTAGGTCATATGGTAGTTCTATTTTTAGTTTTTTAAGGAACCTCCATACTGTTCTCCATAGTGGCTGTATCAATTTACATTCCCACCAACAATGCAAGAGGGTTCCCTTTTCTCCACACCCTCTCCAGAATTTACTGTTTGTAGATTTTTTGATGATGGCCATTCTGACTGGTGTGAGGTGATACCTCATTGTAGGTTGTTTTTTTGTTTTTTTTCTTTTTGCGGTATGCGGGCCTCTCACTGCCGCGGCCTCTCCTGCTGCGGAGCACAGGCTCCGGACGCGCAGGCTCAGCGGCCATGGCTCACGGGCCCAGCCGCTCCGTGGCATGTGGGATCCTCCCGGACCGGGGCACGAACCCGTGTCCCCTGCATCAGCAGGC
This sequence comes from Orcinus orca, assembly GCF_937001465.1. Classification (NCBI taxonomy): domain Eukaryota; kingdom Metazoa; phylum Chordata; class Mammalia; order Artiodactyla; family Delphinidae; genus Orcinus; species Orcinus orca. The sequence continues at coordinate 19,541,892 of NC_064562.1, forward strand.
GGACTCTCAATCACTGCGCCACAAGGGAAGCCAATAGGTCTTTAATCCATTTTGACTTTATTTTTGTGCATGGTGTTAGGGAGTGTTCTAATTTCATTCTTTTACATGTAGCTGTCCAGTTTTCCCAGCACCACTTATTGAAGAGGCTGTCTTTTCTCCATTGTATATTCTTGCCTCCTTTATCAAAGATAAGGTGACCATATGTGCGTGGGTTTATCTCTGGGCTTTCTATCCTGTTCTATTGATCTATCTTTCTGTTTTTGTGCCAGTACCATACTGTCTTGATTACTGTAGCTTATAGTAGACTCTGAAGTCAGGGAGCCTGATTCCTGCAGCTCTGTTTTTCTTTCTCAAGGTTGCTTTGGCTATTCAGGGTCTCTTGTGTTTCCATACAAATTGTGAAATTTTTTGTTCTAATTCTGTGAAAAATGCCATTGGTAGTTTGATAGGGATTGCATTGAATCTGTAGATTGCTTTGGGTAGTATAGTCATTTCCACAATGTTGATTCTTCCAATCCAAGAATATGGTATATCTCTCCATCTGTTTGTATCATCTTTAATTTCTTTCAACAGTGTCTTATAATTTTCTGCATACAGGTCTTTTGTCTCCTTAGCTAGGTTTATTCCTAGGTATTTTATTCTTTTTGTTGCAGTGGTAAAAGGGACTGTTTCCTTAATTTCTCTTTCAGATTTTTCATCATTAGTATATAGGAGTGCCAGAGATTTCTGTGCATTAATTTTGTATCCTGCTACTTTACTGAATTCATTGATTAGTTCTAGTGGTTTCCTGGTAGCATCTTTAGGATTCTCTATATATAGTATCATGTCATCTGCAAACAGTGACAGCTTTACTTCTTCTTTTCTGATTTGGATTCCTTTTATTTCTTTTTCTTCTCTGCTGTGGCTAAAACTTCCAAAACTCTGTTGAATAAGAGTGGTGAGAGTGGGAAGCCTTGTTTTGTTCCTGATCTTACTGGAAATGGTTTCAGTTTTTCACCATTGAGAAAGATGTTGGCTGTGGGTTTGTCATATATGGCCTTTATTATGTTGAGGTAAGTGCCCTCTATGCCTACTTTCAGGAGGGTTTTGATCATAAATGGGTGTTGAATTTTGTCAAAAGCTTTCTCTGCATCTATTGAGGTGATCATATGGTTTTGTCCTTCAATTTGTTAATATGGTGTATCACATTGATTGATTTGTGTATATTGAAGAATCCTTGCATTCCTGGAATAAACCCCACTTGATCATGGTGTATGATCCTTTTAATGTGCTGTTGGATTCTGTTTGCTAGTATTTTGTTGAGGATTTTTGCATCTATGTTCATCAGTGATATTGGCCTGTAGTTTTCTTTCTTTCGACATCTTTGTCTGGTTTTGGTATCAGGGTGATGGTGGCCTCGTAGAATGAGTTTAGGAGTGTTCTTCCCTCTGCTATATTTTGTAAGAGTTTGAGAAGGAAAGGTGTTACCTCTTCTCTAACTGTTTGATAGAATTCGCCTGAGAAGCCATCTGGTCCTAGGCTTTTGTTTGTAGGAAGATTTTAAATCACAGTTTCAATTTCAGTACTTGTGATTGGTTTGTTCATATTTGCTATTTCTTCCTGGTTCAGTCTTGAAAGGTTGTGCTTTTCTAAGTTTTCCATTTCTTCCACATTGTCCATTTTATTGGCATACAGTAGTAATCTCTCATGATCCTTTGTGTTTCTGCAGTTTCAGTTGTTACTTCTCCTTTTTCATTTCTAATTCTATTGATTTGAGTCTTCTCCCTTTTTTTCTTCATGAGTCTGGCTAGTGGTTTATCAATTTTGTTTATCTTCTCAAAGAACCAGCTTTTAGTTTTATTGATCTCTGCTGTTGTTTCCTTCATTTCTTTTTCATTTAGTTCTGATCTGATCTTTATGATTTCTTTCTTTCTGCTAACTGTGGGGGTTTTTTGTTCTTGTTTCTCTAATTGCTTTAGGTGTAAGGTTACATCGTTTATTTGAGATGTTTCTTGTTTCTTGAGGTAGGATTGTATTGCTATAAACTTCCCTCTTAGAACTGGTTTTGCTGCATCCCATAGGTTTTGGGTCATCGTGTCTCCATTGTCATTTGTTTCTAGGTATTTTTTGATTTCCTCTTTGATTTCTTCAGTGATCTCTAACTCTTATTAAGTAGTGTACTGTTTAGCCTCCATGTGGTTGTATTTTTACACATTTTTTTCCTGTAACTGATATCTAGTCTCTTAGCATTGTGGTTGGAAAAGATACTTGATGCGATTTCAATTTTCTTAAATTTACAAAGGCTTGATTTGTAACCCAAAATCTGATGTATCCTGGAGAATGTTCCATGAACACTTGAGAAGAATGTGTATTCTGTTGTTTTTGGATGGAATGTCCTATAAATATCAATTAAGTCCATCTTGTTTAATGTATCATTTAAAGCTTGTTTTTCCTTATTTATTTTCATTTTGGATGATCTGTCCATTGGTGAAAGTGGGGTGTTAAAGTCCCTACTATGATTGTGTTATTGTCGATTTCCCCTCTTATGGCTGTTAACATTAGCCTTAAGTACTGAGGTACTCCTATGTTGGGTGCATAAATATTTACAATGGTTATATCTTCTTCTTGGATTGATCCCTTGATCATTATGTAGTGTCCTTCTTTGTCTCTTTTAATAGTCTTTATTTTAAAGTCTATTTTGTGTGACTTTATGAGAATAGCTACTCCAGCTTTCTTTTGATTTCCATTTGCATGTAATATCTTTTTCCATGCCCTCACTTTCAGTCTGTTTGAGTCCCTTGGTCTGAAGTGGGTCTCTTGTAGATAGCATATATATGGATCTTGTTTTTGTATCCATTCAGCCAGTGTATGTCTTTTGGTTGGAGCATTTAATCCATTTACATTTAAGGTAATTATTGATATGTATGTTTCTATTACCATTTTCTTAATTGTTTTGGGTTTGTTATTGTAGGTCCTTTCTCTCTCCTGTGTTTCCTGCCTGGAGAAGTTCCTTTAGCATTTGTTGTAAAGCTAGTTTGGTGGTGCTGAATTCTCTTAGCTTTTGCTTGTCTGTAAAGGTTTTAATTTCTCTGTCGAATTTGAATGAAATCCTTGCTGGGTATAGTAATATTGGTTTTAGGTTTTTCCCTTTCATCCCTTTAAATATGTCCTGCCACTACCTTCTGGCTTGCAGAGTTTCTGCTGAAAGATCAGCTGTTAACCTTATGGGGATTCCCTTGTACGTTATTTGTTGTTTTTCCCTTTTTGCTTTTAATATTTTTTCCTTGTATTTAATTTTTGATAGTTTGACTAATATGTATCTTGGCGTGTTTCTCCTCAGATTTATCCTGTATGGACTCTGTGCTTCCTAGACTTGATTGACTATTTCCTTCCCCATATTAGGGAAGTTTTCAACTATAGTCTCTTCAAATATTTTCTCAGTCCCTTTCTTTTTCTCTTCTTCTTCTGGGACCCCTATAATTCGAATGTTGGTGCATTTAATGTTGTCCCAGAGGTCTCTGAGACTGTCCTCAATTCTTTTCATTCTTTTTTCTTTATTCTTCTCCGCAGTAGTTATTTCCACTATTTTATGTTCCAGGTCACTTATCCGTTCTTCTGCCTCAGTTATTCTGCTATTGAGTCCTTCTTGAGAATTTTTAATCTCATTTATTGTGTTGTTCATCATTGTTTGTTTGCTCTTTAGTTCTTCTAGGTCCTTGTTAAATGTTTCTTGTATTTTCTCCATTCTATTTCTAAGATTTTGGATCATCTTTACTATCATTACTCTGAATTCTTTTTCAGGTAGACTGCCTATTTCCTCTTCATTTGTTTGGTTTGGTGGGTTTTTATCTTGCTCCTTCATCTGCTGTGTGTTCCTCTGTCTTCTCATTTTGCTTAAGTTACTGTGTTTGGCATGTCCTTTTCGCAGGCTGCAGGTTCGTAGTTCCTGTTGTTTTTGGTGTCTGCCCCCAGTGGCTAAGATTGGTTCAGTTGGTTGTGTAGGCTTCCTGGTAGAGGGGATTGGTGCCTGTGTTCTGGTGGATGAGGCTGGATCTTGTCTTTCTGGTTGGCAGGTCCATGTCCGGTGGTGTGTTTTGGGGTATCTGTGACGTTTTTATGATTTTAGGCAGCCTCTCTGCTAATGGGTGGTGTTGTGTTCCTGTCTTGCTAGTTGTTCAGCATAGGGTGTCCAGCACTGTAGCTTGCTGGTTGTTGAGTGGAGCTGGGTCTTGGCATTGAGATGGAGATCTCTGGGAGAGCTTTCATCATTTGATATTATGTGGACCTGGGAGGTCTATGGTGGACCAATGTCCTGAACTCCACTCTCCCACCTCAGAGGCACAGGCCTGACAACCGGCTGGAGCCCCAAGACCCTGTCAGCCACATGGCTCAGAAGAAAAGGGGTGAGAAAAAGAGATAAAGAAAGAAAAAACAATAAAATACAGTTATTAAAATAAAAAATAATTATTAAAAAGAAAAAAGAAAGAGAGAAGAGAGCAACCAAACAAAAAAACAAATGATAACAACGATAACACCAATGATAACAAGTGCTAAGAACTATACTAAAAAAAACCAAAAACAAAAAAACAGACAGACAGAACTCTAGGACAAATGGTGAAAGCAAAGCTATACAGACAAAAATCACACACAGAAGCATACACATACACACTCACAAAAAGAGAAAAAAGGAAAAAAAAATATATATATATATGCTTGCTCCCCAAATCCCCAGCCTCAATTTGGGATGATTCGTTGTCTATTCAGGTATTCCACTGATGCAGGGTACATCAAGGTGATTGTGGAGCTCTAATCCGCTGCTTCTGAGGCTGCTGGGAGAGATTTCTCTTTCTCTTCTTTGTTCTCACAGCTCCCAGGGGCTCAGCTTTGGATTTGGCCCCGCCTCTGCATGTAGGTCGCCGGAGGGCGTCTGTTCTTCGCTCAGACAGGACGGGGTTAAAGGAGCCGCTGATTCGGGGGCTCCGGCTCACTCAGGCTGGGGGTAGGGAGGGGCACGGAGTGCGGGGCGGGCCTGCGGCGGCAGAGGCCGGCGTGACGTTGCATCCGCCTGAGGCGCGCCGTGCGTTGTCCCGGGTGAGTTGTCCCTGGATGCCGGGACCCTGGCAGTGCGGGCTGCACAGGCTCCCAGAACGGGGGTGTGGAGAGTGACCTGTGCTCGCACACAGGCTTCTTGGTGGCGGCAGCAGCAGCCTTAGCGTCTCATGCCCATTTCTGGGGTCTGCGCTTTTAGCCGCGGCTCGCGCCCACCTCTGGAGCTTGTTTAGGCGAAGCTCTTAATCCCCTCTCCTCGCGCACCTGAAACAATGGTCTCTTGCCTCTTCGGCAGCTCCAGACTTTTCCCCGGACTCCCTCCCGGCTAGCTGTGGCGCACTAGCCCCCTTCAGGCTGTGTTAACGCCGCCAACCCCAGTCCTCTCCCTGCGCTCCGACCGAAGCCCGAGCCTCAGCTCCCAGCCCCGCCCGCCCCAGTGGGTGAGCAGACAAGCCTCTCGGGTTGGTGAGTGCTGGTCGGCACCAATCCTCTGTGCGGGAATCTCTCCGCTTTGCCCTCCACACCCCTGTTGCCGCGCTCTCCTCCGTGGCTTTGAAGCTTTCCCCCTCCGCCACCCGCAGTCTCCGCCCGCGAAGGGGCTTCTAGTGCGTGGAAACCTTTCCTCCTTCACAGCTCCCTCCCACTGGTGCAGGTCCCGTCCCTATCCTTTTGTCTCTGTTTATTCTTTTTTCTTTTGCCCTACCCAGGTACGTGGGGAGTTTCTTGCCTTTTGGGAGGTCTGAGGTCTTCTGCCAGCGTTCAGTAGGTGTTCTGTAGGAGTTGTTCCACGTGTAGATGTATTTCTGATGTATTTGTGGGGAGGAAGGTGATCTCCACATCTTACCTTTTCACCATCTTGAAGGTCTCCCTTCAGTGATAGGATTTTAAAGACTTCGGAAGTGGCACTTAAATCCCGGCCTTACTTCACCAAAGAAGTTCGCGGTAGAATGGGCCAGAGATCTTTATGGTCACACAGTTGGCTAAACTGTTATTCTACAAATTTCTTAAATTAAGAATAGAAAAATCTTCTTTTACATTTCAACCTTCTATGGAAGAAAAAGATTCTCCACCTTGGCCGCAATCTCTCAGGATGTTATTTTTTCCTGGCCTTTTCTTCCTTCACTGAATGAAGGGTACGGACAGAAGACACTTGCATTTCTTTGCAACGTGTGAGCCACTGTTCAGTTTCAGTGTAACTGGGACTTTCATTGTTCTCCTCAGTCCGTTTACGTTTGTTCTGGGAGCTGTGACCCTGCAAAGATTCTTCTCCAGCACCCTTTTCCCTTCATCATGCGCAGCGCTCCCCTATTCTTTCCCTCTTCCTCGTTGGCTACATGCTCTGGTATAAGACATCTGGATGTGTGCCGATGATAAAGGGGACAACACCCAAATGAAATCTCAAGACCTAGTTCTAGACAGCAACCATGATGCTTGAAGATGTTCAGTTACAAATTATGTTAAAACACGCGTGACCTTTTTGTCTTTGCGGTACTTTCTCAACCCCGCCAGCAGAGACATCTCTCCTAAGAAGTAGATTTACCATGTGACCTCCCTGCTTAACATCCTTCGGTGGTGCCCACTGTCTTCATCCGCCTGGAACCTGCTCACCCCTCTGGCCTGACCTCATGCTCCTCCTACACTCACGCTATGGACCCCACCTCTCTCCACAACTGTTCTCCTCTTCCCCTCCCTGCATCAGAAATGCTGCCAACACTGCTACTGTCCCCTCATCCTTACAGACTTGCATCCGGGATCAGCCTCTTCCAGGAAGCCTTCTTGGATCCCTCTTAGCTTCCTCTAAAATGCCCCTCCTCTGTGCACCCTGGGCTCACCTTTATCCTGGAATCATCATACTAGGGCCTGACTACCTGCACGCTGTCTGCCCTCTCCAGGAGCCTGACACTTCCCGGGACAGGAATCATCGCCTGTCTTCATAGCTTTATAGCCTAGCCAGGTTCACGACATATTACATTGTTACTATGCTATATCTACTCAAAAATAAAAATTCTGGAAATTGGTTGAGAAAGATGTTTTAGCTTTGTTAGAGTTAGAAGGGCAAGTATAAGACCTCAGAACTAGAGAAATTTAGGAAAGCAAGACAATAAATAGTCTTACGTCAAAACAGACCAAAGAACACATTAAGATCTACCCTCTAACCAATTCTTTGTTTTCCCGTCGACAGGACTCTTCCTAACCTTCCTCTTTACGATCCTTACCCCACCACCGATCACTTTAACAGTGTTTTCATTTGTACTCTCAGTTAAAGTTTACATTCTCATCTGTTACCTTCCCCTAAAGATCTCCACTCAAGGTCAATCGAACCATACCCTACTACGTGCATCATTTTTCAACAGTAAAATGCAGATAAGACCTAATTTGTGGAGCTGGTGTAAGCATGAAACAGCATACTTAGGTAGATACAGCCCTCTTGAGATCAAATTCTGCAAGCCTTATTGCTTACCTTCTTTGCTCGCTCCAGGTATCAGATGGATTCACCTGCCCAAGTATTCACATATGAATATACACAAAAGGTTCTGTATAATGGAGTTTTTAAAACAGTGATGAGTGGATAGTTGAAAATGTCTGCACTCACACTGTATAATGAGAGGTCCATGAATTTATTGTGTATTGATATAGACAGCAAACTCTAAAGGTTTTCTAGTGGATTTTGCAGTCACACTATTCCTCACTAAGGAATGATTGAGAACTGCACCAGCCTGCTGGGGAACCAGTTCTAATCTGATTAGAAGCTCTTGTCCCTTGCTGAGCACAAGAGTTCACAGCCTTGATTGATTACTCCCATGCACATACGATACTGCCCCTCCACCCCAACCTGAGAGCTCTGAGGGCTTCTAGACATCTGCCTTCTCCTTTGGGGATGGGGTTCTTGCACAAGCTCTGGCAGTGGAGGAAGAGGATTAAGTGCTATTTACAGGAAAAAGAACTTGCTTGAAGTGAAAATGAAACTAGGTGTCTTATTGCCCAGAAATGTAGATGTTTCTGCAAAACTGTTTACCATCCTTTGGCAACTACATTTGGGGAAATTACAATTTATATATTTTATACACAACATAGGATCGGGCTTCTGAGATAGGATGAAATTTAACTGATTCATTTATTTTACAAACTTTTTAAAAAGTGCCTACAGTGCACCCAGGACTGTTTTAAGCACTGGAGAGTTGGGAATAAATTAGGCAAAGGTTCTGCCCTCACTGAGCTCACACTGTAGTAGGGGGAACACAGACAATCATCAACAGAATATTATAAACCCAGATACTAATAGGTCATAAAAAGAAAAAGTAGGATAAGGGTAGGAGAGGGAAGCAAGGGAGGCCTCTAGGAGGAGGTGACATTAGAGCAGAGCCTTCATAGAAGGGAAGGAATGACTCAGGTCAGGATGTAGAAGAGCGTTGCAGGCAGAGATCAGGACAAAAGCCTCGAGGTGGGAACTAAATTGAGGCCGTTTAAAGACTAGTAAGAAGATCTAGCAACTGGCATGGAGTGAGCTAGAGGGAAAGTGGTAGGAGATGAGATTATTGGGGTGATGAGGGGTCAGATCATGTAGCCAATGGAGTTCTCAAAACGCAGTGCCACCCAGCTGAGTGTTTGGAAATTTATGAGCATTTCAGTTGTCACAATGCTCTGGAGCACTGCCAACATTAGTGGGTGTCTGGAGCTGTGAAGGGTCTGGGACTTTACCCTTCTTGCCAGCTAACAAGTTCGCCTGCCACAGTTTCACAGGTGTTGAAAGACACAAAAGGCTTCTGCATGTCTGTCTTTTCCTCTGAAGGGAGCGCTATTTCTACCTTTTCAGGCTGTCTGCTATACAAATATGCTTTAAAAATTGGTGTGGGACAAAGGGCTATCGGTGCCTTGCTCGTAAGACATGGAGAAACACAAGAGACCCCTGGAGAATTGTCCAACAATGGGCAGGGGTCATGGAGGCTAAATATCCCACAACACATGATGAAGAATTACCCAAAATGCTAATTGTCCTTTCCTTACACAACACGAAAGGCCTTGTAGGATAAAGTAGAGAATTAATTTTTTTTCTAAGCGTTGATAAAATAAATCATGGGAGTTTGAGTTACAAAATTTGTTTAAGTTTTAAAATTTTTAAAAAGATAATTTTCACTACTAAGTTGAAAATGGAGTCGGGGAAAAGTTGGAGGCAAGGAGACCAGTTAGGAGGCTGTGACAACCGTCCCGGTGAGAGACCGTGGTAGTTGAAACCAGAGAGGGGAATAAGAATAGTAGTTAGAACAGGAGGAAGCCATAAGAACTGGTCAGCTTCACGATGTGTTTCAAATGTAGAAGAAACAAGACTTACTGATGGATTGAATGTAGTGTGTGAAGGAAAGAGCAACGGAGTAAATACTGCTGTTTACTGAGATGGCTGAGATTGTGGAGGAATGGGGGATGGGAAAGAGGTGTAGTTTTGGACCTGGGGACTGCAAACCACCAGTTAGTTTTGTTAGTAGAGTTTACGGGAGATAATATACGTCAAGTGCTTGACATAGACCAGAGCCTATCTCAAACGTTAGCTCATTAGCTTCCTTAGCTTCCCTTTTGTGGTATTTGACATTTTTAAGAACTCTCTTCCTCTAAAAATTCTGTTTCCTTTGCTCCTGCAACCTCTTTCTGTCTTTATTATGTTATCTTTTCAGCACATTTTACAGTTCCTCTTCTTAGACACCTCCCTTGCATGCTGGCCTTTCCAGTATTCTGTCTTTGAAGCTCTTCTCACAGTTTTGGTGTCTATCCTAGTCTTTTTCTTGAATAAATATATATATTTTGTTAACTGCACAAAGTCATGTTTGGTTTTGTCCATTTAAACATTATCACCCAATCCTATTCTAAAAGACAAATGCTCATTAAAAACAAACAAAAATAAAAACTCAGAACCTTAATAACCTAGAAGATTTGTCATTTAAAGAAGGTTTAAAAGGAAAAAAAGGGGGTGGCAGAAGAGAGGTTTTCTTACAAGCTTTTCAGCAAGTGTCACATTTTCTCCTTAAATGGGAAGGATTTCAAAACAAAGGTGAAATGGCTTAAATAGAAGTATTCATAAAAAGGAACTTTACAGAATTGTCAACAATATTAAGACAACATTGACTAACCAGTTTCATTATGGCGTCTTCCCCCACTCTTCACTGTAGAGTTATAATATGCTTGTTTAATTAATTATATATTGTGAACATCTTCCACGTCACTACATAGTCTTCTAAAACATCATTAAAACAAATTCCTTAACATTTCATTATTTGGATATATCGTAATTTATTTTGTTAATTCTCTATTATATTTTACATGCTATTTTTTATTTTCAATAACTGCAAAGTTATAGAAAAATTGAAAGAACAATACAAAGAAAGTAAATTGCCTGCATGATGCCATCACCCCAGTACTTCAGTGTGTATTCCCTACACACAAGGACATTTGCCTCATGACCACACGGAGCCATTCAAATGAGGAAACTCACATTGATACAGCACCATGGTCCCATCCACAGATCTCATTTAGGCGTCACCAGTTTTCCCAGTAAGGCCCTTTAGAGCAAAAGGATCCAATCCAAGATCACAAGTTGCTTTTATTTGTCCTGCCTCTTGAGTATTCTTCACTCTGGAACGCTTCCTCAGGTTTTCCTTGATATTGTGACTTTGACACTTCTGAATATTAAAGGCTAATTATTTTGAGAACTGTTCCCCAACTTTAACTTATCAGCTGTAACCTTGTGATTAGATTCGGGTTTTGCATTTCTTGGTAGAAATACCACAAAAGTGATGCTCTGCATGTCTCACTGCATCCTGTCAAGTGGAACACGATTTCAATTTGTCTTATTCCAGTGTGTTTGATGACTTGATTAATCGGTGTCTGCCAGGTTTCTTCACTCTGAAGTCACCTTATTCCCTTTGTCATTAATAAATATTTTGGGGGGAGATTATTTGAGACTAAGTAGGTATCCTGTTCCTCATTAAACTTGCATCCACCAATTTTATCATCCATCGATGTTTCTTGGCTGCTTTAATTATTTCTGTGATTGTTGCCAAGGGGTGATTCTGTGGTTGTCTTATTTCTTTTACATTTATTGATTGTCATTCTACTGAAAACAAAAGCTTTTTATTCTTTGAATTTATCCAATTGTTTTTATATTATGGGTTCTAATCATGACTGTTATTATTTATTTTCATCCCTCAAATTTCCCCAGTTTTGGCCAATAAGAGCTATTTCCACATGACTTTTTGTATCCATACAACCTCATAGTTCTTTGAGAATTTTCTTAATTTCTGGTACAGCAAAGTGTTCCAGGCTTATCTTGTACTTTTCTTGTATCCAGCTCTACAATTAGCTATTTCTGGAGAGTAGTACTTTAGAAATCCAGATCTGGTTGCTACAATTGCATTATTAGCAGAATGTCACTCTCCCAGCCCACTCTGCGAACAGAGCTAGGGAAAATATGTCTATACATGTGTACACTTATCTATATTGCTGTCTGTATTTCTTTCTAGTTCTATCTATCTAAATTTCTATCTATCTATCTATTTATCTATCTATCTATCATCTAACCATGGGTTTGCACCCATACCTCCAATCCTACTCCAGTTCCACAAGGCTTTTTTTTTTTTTTTTGCGGTACGCAGGCCTCTCACCACTGTGGCCTCCCCCATTGCGGAGCGCAGGCTCCGGATGCGCAGGCCCAGTGGCCATGGCTCATGGGCCCAGCCGCTCCGCGGCATGTGGGATCTTCCCGGACGGGGGCACGAACCCGCGTCCCCCTGCATCGGCAGGCGGACTCTAAACCACTGCGCCACCAGGGAAGCCCCACAAGGCTTATTTTAATTTCTTCACTTTTCGTAGTCGTAAGTCTCTTTCCCCACAGTGAGGAACATGGATTCCATTATCTTCAATACATTCACTTATTTGTTGATCAGTCAAATGTAATCAATCTCCAATTGCAGCCAGGCAGGAACCCCGCTGCCTGTCAACTTTCACTCCCTCCCCTACCGCAGATGCCCACATAGCCTGACTTGGCTCTGAAACTGTGCCCTGGCCGGCACCTCCACGCATCTGGGGTGGAAGCCCTCCTCACCCTGCCAGGCTTCAACGCCTGGCACCGAGCTGCCACCCCTGCCATTGTCCCCACAGATGCCCTCTGCTCCCTGATTTGACTCCACCCTGTGCTAAGGTGCACCAGTGCCCTGCACACACTCACCCTAATGCCTGCCTTGCTTCATCCCACCTGATGGTTTTGGACTAAATTTAAGGCAGGTAGGGAGGCAGGTAGAAAGAAGGGTAGGCAGGCTAATGCTTTATTTTTAAAATATTTAGGTTGTTTCCAATTTGGGGCTATTATAAACATCTTTCTTATTACAGATCATATATTTTTAAAAACATAAATCTGCTGTATAGTTGTTTCCTTTCTTACCTCCTGAGGCCATGAATAAAGTTGGTATTCTCAGCTTCTTTCTCTGCAAACTTCTATTTATCTATCAAAACCTTAGAAAGATACTAGACTTATAATATATTGTTTGGATGGAGGTAAGATGGAGTGAATAGCATATCCCTTAGTAAGATTTTAGTAAATAATTCTATCAGACTCTTCTATGAAACAATTTACCCTTAATTATTTTGCCTCTGCAGACTCAATAATCCAAAATGTTAACTTTTTTCTATTTCCATAATATAATACCCAAACTCAATTCAGTCAGTTCAATTTTGTTTAGTGTCAAAATAAATCAAGCTGATTATTTGATATCAAATTCTCCAATATTATTTAGCATTATTTAAATGAACGCCTGGGAAGTTCATCCTTACTTAAATGCCATAGAACTGTAGAGGAAGTGGTCATATATTATTTCTAGTTTTCACTCTCTTTGTTGCTCCTCTTTTTATTTGGTAGGGAGAATTCCCCTCAGGGAAACTCCCAGGAAAAAAACATTGACATCAACAAGTCATTTCCCAGTTTTTATTCATTTTTTTCTTACTAATATAAGACATATTATGACATTATATTAGAACATAACATCTTACCAGGAATTTAATTTCTTTGGAAATTTATGAACTTAGAATATTTTTCATCTGAGGGTCCTGGTTTTATGCAAATTTCTATTCACACAGTTCCCCACCATTCCTTACATTTTGTAGGTGCCAGCTAAGTGTGTAATGTTGTTACTCTGGAATTAATGATGAGTGAGTTAAAAGGAATGACTCATTCTCACTTCAAATCCCTTTTGGATGAATCCCGTGTAAATAAGTCTGCACTCATGAAAATCTGTTCCATGGACTATAGGTCTCAAGAGGCTGTCTGCAAAAAAATAAAAGGGGGTTTAAAGGAGAATTACATGATAAAATAAATGTTGAAAATGCTATTTCTAATGTTCCTTCTTTACAATTCATGAAGCACATTAGCATAAAACAGACTCCGGGAAGTACAGAAATCCTTCTTTGAAGGATTAAAACCCTTCTTAATCCAGAGTTTCCCAGATACTGACCCCATGTCAGTGTGTGTGGACATATTTATGTGCATAACACCCCACCAACAATGCAAGCAGCTGGGATACACACACACACTTTGCCCGATGCCAACTTTTATGAGTGGTATGATGTGGCTGACTGTTTGCAAACTGCGAACTCGTGTTAGAGGAGAATCTGTCCATTGTTGCCTGTTGCTACAGAATCACACCAGATGATCTGGTCTGAAAACAGTCTCTCACAACACAGGGAGGATTTTCAAGGGCCTAGATGAAAACTGAGAGGCAATTACTTAAAGATCAAAGGCAAACTTGTGTTTCATTTTAAAATAGGACAGAAATAGAAAAATAAAGTTGTGATAGCTCTGGGCTTCACTTGTTTCGTTCTTTTTTCAGCTGGGCACCAAAGAAGGTTACCTCACCAAACAGGGGGGGCTCGTCAAGGTAAGGAAGCACGTTGCTGCCAGCCACAAAGAAAGAGAGCACGTCATGGGGGCTCAACCCTCATTTTGACTTTTTAAAAAGCAGAACCTACTTATTTTGACCCAGTTATAGTATTTACCTGTTTCCAGAGTTCATCTTTATGGCCAATATTAGTCAAAATTCTGGAAAATGACTTGACTATTCTTTGGCAAAGCCGAATGTATGAGAATAGCCTACATTTAATACCCAAGAAAACATATAATCCTTTTGATGCAATGATTGAGGATGAATGTAGCAAGTTAACTCTAGCACATATCTTGGCCTTTTAAGATTTTTTAACAAAAAAGAAGTCAAAATTGGATGAAATGTTTACCTAACAGTAGGCCCCAAAAGACCCGTCACCAACATGAATGTAACTATATTATAAAATCCCAAAGAAAACAAAATTTAGGACTTTACTAGTTGGGAGGGTATCCTCTATTTATGTGATTATACCTTTAAAGTTACTCTATTCCATTTTCACATGCCAAGAAGACCTTCATGGAATGTGTCTGTTCTTTCCCATTTTAAGAGTCAGGACACTTAACCTCTCAAGGATACTGGCCTGCTTGAATTTAACCTAAGTATTTAGTTATTTGTGTCCCTACTGGACTGGATGCTCCCTAAGGAGAGGAAGTATTCATGTTCACAGCATTATGTTTAAATCCAGTTACTTCTTTTAACCGGGAACATTGCCACCCAACATCATTAGTGTTCTGTTAGTACATAAGAAAGAGGCAGTGGGTAACTGCTGTTTTTCCACCAATGTCATGGAGTTCTTAGGCAAGGTTTAGAATAGCATGTGGTTGAGCTTCCTAAACGTCAATCTGCTTATTTGTAAAACAAGAATAATAATATTGGGTTGGCCAAAAAGTTCGTTCGGGCTTTTCCATAGGCTAGTAGAAAACCCCGAACGAACTTTTCGGCCAACCCAATACTTGGCAATGTTTGGGGATTGGCTATAATGTATATAAACCTCCAAGGACAGTGTGTAGCCTCAGTAGGTGCTGAACAATGATATCTGTTTTTATTATGGAGTTTTATTAAGATTATTAAGTCTTATTAAGATGGAAATTTCAGCAGTTTGTTATAAATCACCTTGAATGTTTATGATAGGTTATTTCTTTTCACTTGTTTAAAAATGTTGGTATCTTTGCCTTCGTTGTGAGCTTAATGCATGGAATCATTTTAATATTTGAAACTTTAAAATTTTAAGTTTTATTTTGGAAGTTTTTCCCTCAGAAACAACACCACAAGAATATCTTATTGTATCTAATCTTTTAGGTATTTTTACAACAAAAGGAAATTATCTAGTTCAAATATTGTGGTCCTGTATTCAAAACCTACATGTTTTAATTTTTTTTTTCAGACCTGGAAAACGAGGTGGTTCACTTTGCACAGAAATGAACTGAAATACTTCAAAGACCAGATGGTAAGAAACATGGTCATATATTTTCCCTTTAAAAATGAACCCTGTACCACTATGGAGAACACTACAGAGGTTCCTTAAAAAACTACAGATAGAATTACCATACGACCCAGCAATCCCACTGCTGGGCATATACCCTGAGAAAACCATAATTCAAAAAGAGTCATGTACCACAATGTTCATTGCAGCTCTATTTACAATAGCCAGGACATGGAAGCAACCTAAGTGTCCATCGACAGATGAATGGATAAAGATGTGGCACATATATACAATGGAATATTACTCAGCCATAGAAAGAAATGAAATTCAGTTACTTGTAGTGAGGTGGATGGACCTAGAGTCTGTCATACAGAGTGAAGTAAGTCAGAGAGAGAAAAACAGATCCCATATGCTAACACATGCATATGGAATGTAAAAAGAAAAAAGTGGTTCTGAAGAACCTAGGGGCAGGACAGGAATAAAGAGGCAGATGTAGAGAATGGACTTGAGGACATGGGGAGGGGGAAGGGTAAGCTGGGACGAAGTGAGAGAGTGGCATGGACTTATATATACACTACCAAACGTAAAATAGATAGCTAGTGGGAAGCAGCCGCATAGCACAGGTAGATCAGCTCGGTGCTTTGTGTCCACCTAGAGAGCTGGGATAGGGAGGGTGGGAGGGAGACGCAAGAGGGAGGAGAAATGGGGATAAATGTATATGTATAGCTGATTCACTTTGTTATACAGCAGAAAATAACACAACACTGTAAAGCAATTATACTCCAATAAAGATGTTAAAAAAAAAAAGAGCCCTGTAGATGAAATGTCTGCCTTCAAAATCCCTGAAATTTTATGAGCACCTGAAACATCCTATAAACGATTGGAGATGTGAATTCTTGATTCCTGATATGAGCAGTGTTCTTTTGCAAAGACGAGATGTGTATCCCAGACACGGCTCTCTCAGGCTGGCTAACCTCTAGCTCCCTGAGGACATCATTCCCTCCGTCTAAGGCAATGGAATTGTTTTCTTGCCACAGTATTAACTGTCTCTTGCAGCAGTGTCCCCCTTTATTAAAAATATGTCCATTTCTCATGCCGATTTCATTAAACAAATTTAAAATTATTTCATCTCTTATCTCTCCTACACAAAATTTCTGAGTAAGTGGATGTTTAAAAACATGGGAGACAAATATGACTCCCTTCCACGTGTTAAAAATCCATCTCCACCAAATTTAAATTGACAAAGAAAATCTCTTCCTAATGTCCAGTTTCATGAAAAGCCAATCCCCAGATGAGCATGTGACTTCCCTTAGGAAGGTTTTCTATAATCAGTCCCCGTAGTGGAAGGAAAGTTGACAGTCGCTCATAGTGGAGACCTGTTAGGGGAACAAGTGATGTACAGATTTGTATGTGTGTTCTTATGATGACACAGTTTGCCCTTTTATTTTTTTAAGTCACCAGAACCAATTCGGAGCCTAGATTTAACAGAATGTTCGGCTGTACAATTTGATTATTCACAGGAAAGGGTGAACTGTTTTTGGTAAGTTGTTTTATAAAGTAAATGTTTTTAAAATCTTCTTGCCAGACAGTTTAGCAGAAGAATAAAAAATTGTATGTCTTAATGTGTACAAGTGTTCTGATCTGAGGCAAGTGGGTTTAACCGTCACACAGGGCATGTATGTCAGAAGTGCTTTCAGCCGAGTGTGACATAATACCTCATTTAAAGTGACTTAAACAAGTAGGAAAATCTCCTGGGTATAATTGTTTAGGTTGTACACTGCACAAGTATGATGCACTGCACAAGTAGGATGCCATTAACATCTTAGACAGCTTTTATTCCTTTGAGGTGTTTTATTCAATTTCAATTACAACCTTGTTGACTCCAACAATGAGTGATTTGTATAATGATGACAATTCTGGCAGATGGCACAAAAGTGTTTTGTTCTGTCACAATCAGTATATCATGACAATTTTCTAACTGGGAGAAGTAAAGTATCTTGAGAAAAGAGTGTCTTATTTCTCACCCTGAACTAGTTGAAGGTACGTTGCAGACATCATGGCACTTTATCCCTGAATACTTAAATTTGCATCTCCTAAGAAAAAAAAATCACCTATAGAACTACAATACCATTGTCACACCTAAGAAAATTAACATTAACTACTATTAATTAATGATTGTATAGTATCAACCAATAATGGAAATCTTTTTAAAATTCACATAAAGGTACCATATGAATTAACAGGGGGTTATATTTCTCATATAACAAGCAATTGGGAGATAGGCAGCTACCTTGACAAGGTCAGGTCCAATGTCTATAATTCTCTTGGTCTTTTTCTCATGGTTACTACTTCAGGGTCCAAGAGAGCTACTCTAACTGTAGGCCTCACATTTTCATGTAAGCCATAAAGAAAGATGCTGGGATGGTATTAGCCAGGTCTGCCCTTTGTATCAGGAAAGCAGACATTTTCCCAGAAACTCTTCTATCGGATTGTTCCTCATCTCATTGGCCAAGACTGAGTCCCATGGCCATCACTAGCAGCAGAGGAAGCTAGAAAACAGTATAGTACGATCATAAGTGGCTCTGACTAATTATAATTTATCACCTGGGGTTCTGTTAGCAAGAAGAGAGGAAAAATTATCTGTATTAACAGGCAATTAATCATGTCTCTCTCAGGGAGGACCAAACAATGACAATTCCAGCAACTGGTTCTGTACACAATATCACACCTTCCCCCCAGCTCCCCCTCTCTCTACTCACTGCCCAACCGGACCTCACATCAGGGTTTACCTTTTATACACAGGGACTTACCTCTTGTCTATTCAACATTAATTACTGGTATAACCAGATGTGCTGCTTTGGTTTTAGGCTATAGAAACCCTTCTGATTTCACTTTAAGGCTTTTTTTTAAATTAATTTTTTATTTTTGGCTGCATTGGGTCTTTGTTGCTGCGCGCGGGCTGTTCTCTAGTTGCGTCGAGCAGAGGCTGCTCTTCGTTGCGGTGTGCGGGCTTCTCACTGCGGTGGCTTCTCTTGCGGGGCACAGGCTCTAGGTGCTCGGGCTTCAGTAGCTGTGGCACGTAGGCTCAGTAGTTGTGGCTCGCGGGCTCAGTAGTTATGGCTCACGGGCTCTAGAGCGCAGGCTCAGTAGTTGTAATGCATGGGCTTAGTTGCTCCGCGGCATGTGGGATCTTCCCCTACCAAGGATCAAACCGGTGTCCCCTGCATTGGCAGGCGGATTCTTAACCACTGCGCCACCAGGGAAGTCCAAGCCTTTTTTTTGTTCCTTTTTCACAAAAAGGACAAAAAGATTTTTAGTGTTTGGCATCTCAACTGTAAGGACAGGAGGTGTGGGTGAGATATAAGTCTGACGATTTTGACTCTATAGCCAAAGAGACAAAGAAGGAGTTAACTCTATTCCTAGAACAGTCTTTCATGCCAGTAGGCAAGTTTGTCTTCCCTTCAGCAAAGATTAACTCATGGCCAGAAGTGGGCAAAATAAATAGTTGAAGAGATTTATTGTCTCTTTTTCCTGCCCTGAAAAGTTAAAACTGTCTTCATCCACAGAGGGCAGTGTCGTCCTCGCTGAAGTCAGCTAACACAAATGAGCTCCTTCAATAAACTCTTATCTGTCTTGCTTGTTCTTTGAATCATAGCACAAGTTCTGAGTCATTTAACAGATCAGCTGAATAAACCCATATGTGTATTCAGTCTAAGACATGAACAATAAAGTGATCTGGGGGTGACCTGGACCTTTTTTTTCCTTTGGGCTCTCATTAGAAAATACAAATCTGGCCTGTAATACTAATATGAATCTGCAGCCTCAACATTTCTGCGTTTGCTGGCAGGACTAGCTCCATATATACCAACTCCTCAAGTTCTCACCCAGGTTCTTTGTCAATTCTTTTTCCCCTTGGAATACTCTAATTAGTGCTCAACTAATAGATGTTCAACCAACAATCTGGAGTGTCTTACATTCTTTCTTTTGTCTTATCAGCTTAGTATTTCCATTCAGGACATTTTATCTCTGTGCAAAGACAGGAGTAGAAGCTGACGAGTGGATCAAGATATTACGCTGGAAGTTGGTGAGTTATTCATGTCTCTGGATACCTAGCACTCAGAAATCACATGTTGATGATTTCAAACATATTTCTATTGAAAGAGTCAGACAACCCCCGAGAACGGACGGGAGGTCTACTTGCAGACTTATGGAAGAGTCTGTTCATTCTTCTGGGATGTGGAAGGGATGGAGAAAGGAGTAAAAGAAAAAGAACGAAAATGCACTGGGGTCTCAGCCCCAGAGCCTAGCCTCGCACCCTGGTGTCTATCAGGCTTCCTTTAAGTGTGTGGGCTGGCCCAAGTTTGCCTGGAGGAGGACATGTGGGACCAGAGGCCAGACAGAGGAAAGCAGACATATTTCTATAGTAGAAAATCCTTTTATTTTGTCAGAGAAGGAGGCTTGCCAGAGAGACTTAGCTTAATGTCCAGTGTAAGCGTTACTTTGTGCCAGTCAAGGACCAAAGGTGTGTTAATTTATCTGCTTTCTATGTACCTCCCAGGAGGAAGACAAAGGGCTTACAAGAATTTACTAGTGTCATGCATTTTTTGTGTTAGTTTTGCAAGTTAGTGAGTTGTTAGCCAAGAACTTGTCCTTAAAGCTTTCTCAAATTTCCTATAAATACCATCTTGAAACACTTCATGTTTTCAACTACAATTATTCCTAATTTTTTAAATGAAATTAGCTGATATATACAATCTTATTGAATATTCCTTTCCAAATATTGGGATTTTTGCTTTTGGTTATCTTTTCAGTTTGAGATCCAAAGCAATATACTACTCATTCTGAGACAGTTCCAATGTATTTGATATTCAATGGGGAAATACTCTGCCATATGAAGCTTTTGCTCAAATACAAATCATTTTTTATTTCTTCTATTTTGTAACTATGCAAGTGACACAATCATTATAGAAAATTTAAAGTAAAAATATATCAAATGCACATCCTTTCAGACTTCTCCCTCTGCAAATAAATATTAGAAACAAAATTTCATCATTCTGCAGTGTTCTTTACTTGCTAACTCCACTTAACAATATATCATGAACATTTTTCCAAATCAATAAAGTTAGATCTATATCTTCATTTTGATTCGTTGAATAGTATTGCATTTTATGGATTACTAAAAGTATTAGGCCAGTTCCCAATTTGTGCATGTTTTAGCAACCACTTTACAGTATAGTCTCCTGAGAAAAATACAGAAAACCAGAATAAAACTTGGGGAGGAGGGGACATGATAATTAATTTGTAGTTGCACGGTTTTCTTACTAGTCAGCATTTCTTATTTAATATTTGTTAAAAGCCAAAGTTTGTTATCTTAAAGTTGCTCAATAATAAATACACGTGGGTGTGCTTTCTTGCAGTCTCAAATAAGAAAACAGCTTGATCAAGGGGAAGGCACAATCCGATCTCGGTCATTCATCTTTAAATAGACAGACCTTCCTCGATGAGGGATGCCCTGACCCAGGAGCAGGGTGGAATGTTCCTGATGTTGTGATCCACAGCAGGTTTCAGATGAAAGCTAAGGATTTTTCTGTAGAAACAAATCAAAAGCAGATGCGGATTTGGACCTCTCAGAAGACACCACATTTGCTGACTCACAGAAGACTGCTGCCCTTCAAGATCCTGCCATGTCCCTAAGAATACCGAAGGCTCCTTGTTCTGATGGAGACGGATGAACCACTGCTACCAGGTGTGCTCGATCTTAGAACACGTGATGGGAGATGGTTTTTGTTTTCCCTCATTGTTGTCCCCAAGCTGGTTGACATTAGTTACCCAAAGTCCCACTCTGCACCAGGGTCAACTCATCTGACTTCCAAGTTGTGCTATTATCCAGGAAGGAAACAGCTATATATGTAGCCCGAGGTTTAGACTACTTTTCAGAAAGTGTATTGGGATAGTAAATGTCCAAGATTGGGGCAGAGGAGCAGTGTTGTTTTTACTTTCTTTCCCCTTTATACAAAAAACAATTTCCAAAACTAAAATGGAAAATGTTTGTAGTATTTATTTTCTCTTTGTAAAAGGCTCAGATATCTACCGGGTCCTTTCTTCCCCTCTAATGATAAACCTGTGAGAACTAAATCTCCTATGGGCTATTGGGTAAGATGATAAGGATAATGGAAGGTACAATCTTAAAAAAGCATCTCTTTTAGTCATTTTGGGGGAAATGCTTTAAAGAGTGAGAAAACATAAATTGAGGAAGAATGATAAAGTAGTAACTTGTAGTTTAATAATAATTATCACGATAATTATTATAACAATAGAGCACTTGTAAGCACTAAGTTATCTTCATCCAACACTTCTCAAACAGACTGAAAGAAACTTTCAAAGTAGAGTGTGTTATAACAATCCCTTCCCCAGAGTGAGAGGGAGGTATTTGCCCAAGAGAAGAAAGATGTACCTTGCACTGC
The DNA here is from genome assembly GCF_937001465.1 of Orcinus orca. NCBI lineage: Eukaryota > Metazoa > Chordata > Mammalia > Artiodactyla > Delphinidae > Orcinus > Orcinus orca. Next base: position 19,563,725 of record NC_064562.1, read on the forward strand.
ACGGAGCACCCTACACCTTATTCAAGAGGAACTTCTTTTGTCTATTGAGGGAGTAACACTAAATCCACATGCAAAGGGTAATGCTGTGTTTGTTACACAGCATTTTCAAGCCAGAACAAGGGGATTGAAATAGGGGGATGAGATACTGGCATCCAGAGCTCCTAAATAGATTTTAACCCCTTCTATTATCTTTATTAATACTGCTTTTTTAGACTGAAGTTTGAAAGGAGACAAAAGTGGAGGAAGAGCCCAAAAAAAAAGGTTGTGGAGCAAAGCTATGATATGACGCTGCTCTTGCAGTCCAAAGGGCTACCTTGTTGAATACGTTTCTTGTTATTTAAACATCTAGGACTCAGAAATTACATTAAATTTTTGTATGTTTCAACAAGGTTTTTAATGTATTTTGTAATGTTTGTATCATACGGAATATAGCAAATGTCAAGTTAAAATGTATTGTGTTGGGCTTCCCTGGTGGCGCAGTGGTTGAGAGTCCGCCTGCCGATGCAGGGGACACGGGTTCGTGCCCCAGTCCGGGAAGATCCCACATGCCATGGAGTGGCTGGGCCCGTGAGCCATGGCCGCTGGGCCTGCGCGTCCGGAGCCTGTGCTCCGCAGCGGGAGAGGCCACAGCAGTGAGAGCCCCGCGTACCGCAAAAAAAAAAAAAAAAAAAAGTATTGTGTCAAGTTTGCAAAGTAAGGAGTTAGACATAAATCTTCACTGAAACGTACAGTTTTGTTTTCTTAGATCCAAGGGTGTTGTGTAGGTAACATTGTTTTCATTTTTTGTAAAATATGTCATGTTTATTTACATTCTTTGGTTATGTTTATTAAAAACAGCATGATTTTGCTGTGCCTGTAATATTTTGCTACTAAAGTGTTTTTAATAACTGTAATTTAAAAGAAATATAACCAATTAATATCATAAATAGCAATGAAGAGTCCACTTTGGTTAGACTATGAGCTACAAAGGATTGAAAGATTCAGAGCTGAAGAAATAGTCCCCGTCCTCAAGGAGTTTTCAGTTGAATATGGAAAAGATAAGAAATACATCCATGACGACGTACAGAAGTAAATACGATAAATACTTCACGTGAGGCACACAAAGCTGTATGATGGAGTGGGCTTCAGCTGAGATAAAGCCATTGTTTGGAGGGTTTTGACATGAAAAGGGCGATCTAACATACACCATGCAATTAGTACTACCCCAGATGCTTTACCTGCTCTCTTTACCTGTCTCAGCCCTGAAAAGTGATCATGATTTCACCCCGAGGGATCTCAGGGAAGGGCCCTAGGACGAGGGAGGATGATTCGTGCCAAATCGGAGTGGGGCTGTTTGGGAGAATAGCTGTCTGTGTCAAGCTCTGTCGCTAACAGTATGTGCTCATCATAAAGTACCTCAAGACACAGCCGAAGGATTAGCAGTTATTCTCAGAATCCCCCCAACCCCGGGAAAATCTCGCCCTGCAGAAGCACTGCTGCCTCTGGACCAGGAGCGCGCCCCGCTCAACGGTAAGATGGCTGTTACTGCCTCGGAGGGAAACCCGTCCCTATTCCTGGGCCACTGGACAGGAGGACACTCAGCAAGCCACAGGCCTCTCTCTCCAGCCCAAGGCACTCGGGAGACTGGGCTCTTTGGTCCTTCCCTCTCACTCACGCTCGGGGTGCAGGTCAGGGAGTTACACTGAGTCCCTGTTTCAGGCAGAGAGCAAGAGAATTCTTACAGGATGAATATAAACTCTACTTCCCTCCTCTACTGCTACTTCAGGTCAACTGCAGCAAACTTGTAGTTTTGCCAAAGTCTTCCCAGCCACGTTGAGCCTACACTCTGCTCACCACGATTCAGGCTGTCTGGGCATGACGTCGAGCAGAGCTTCTTAAATTATCTGTGGAAAAGGGCCAGATTTATTTTCTTTTAAAATTTATTTTCTATCACAGACTGGGAATTTGTAAAATCCAGTAAGTTATTAGAACACTGAAGTAAAAATACAACTATCACAATCCCAGTTTTTAAATCAAAGTCAATAGACATAGTATGTCTGCTGTTTTTTAAACCCTTAACCCTCAACTTCTGTAACTTATTTTATACTAACAAACAGAACAGCCCAGTCTGTGGACATTTCAAGTAGGTCTGGCTAGTGGACAGCCACGTAAAATAAAGCAAGAGCCTTCTTGAGAAAGAATTCATCCTGATGCTGCTATGAAGGTATTTCATAGATGTGCTTAATAACATCTACAATCCCCTGAATTTATATAAAAGAGGTTATGCTCCATAACATGGGTGGGGCTCATTCAAGCAGTTGAAAGGCCTCAAGAGCAAAACTGGGGTTTCCATGGGGAAGAAATGCTCCCTGTAGACTGCAGCCTCAGCTCCTGCCCGAGATTTTCCAGGCTTCTGGCCTGCCCTGCAGATTTTGGGGCTTGCCAATTTCCAAAATCAGGTAACCAGTCCCTTGAATTAAGTCTAATTCATGTATATATCCTACTGGTTGTTTTTTGGTGAACCCCAAGTGATACAACTTTCTTTCCCAAATACCTCATCACCATTTTATTATAAATTTTGTTGTTTGCTGAAATATTTTATTTAGTTAATTTTATCACTTTTGGATAGTTAACAATTCAGTAAGTAAAGTTTACAGTGAAAAGGGTCACTCCTGGGAACCCTGTCCCCCAATTACCTAGTTCCACTCCACGGAGGCTACCCATGTTACCACATTCTGTGCATCTTCAGAGATACCTATCATATACAAGCAAATATGAATATACATCTACATTTTTTCTTCCTATACATAAGTTGTAACATAGCACACAGTTTCACACCATGCTTTTTCTTCTGAACATTATGTTTTGGAGATCATTCCATCTCAGTACCCAAAGTCGTCTTTGTTCTTTTTTCCATTGGGCAAATGTAGAAATTTCTTTAACCAACCCTCTATGATTAGGGTGAACATATAATCTATCTAAAGTGGGACCCTTCAGAGTTGAAAGGAGCACTAATAATTACACCGAGAACAGCAGGTATAAAATGGCATTGTTACAAAAAAAAAAAAACAGGTCACCTCATCTATGATGGATACTTGTTTCCAATCCTTTAATGTTACTAAATTGCAATGACTATAAGTATGTACTTTTCACACATCCATATGCATCAGTAACATGAATATCTAGAAGTGGAATTGTGGGCTTTTGTGTCAATTTGACTCAACATGGGGTGCCCAAATTAAATATTTTGTCTCTGTGGGTTCTCTTTCTCTGGAGAATCCTAATACATTGGGTAAAAGGTTATGTGCACTTGAGTTTGGCAGAGATTGCCAAGTTGTCCTATTTAGAAGGATATAACAATTCACACTTCCATCAGTAGGGCATAAAGAATGTCTGTGCTAATTTTTTTTTTTTTTTTGCAGTACGCGGGCCTCTCACTGTTGTGGCGCACAGGCTCCGGACGCACAGGCTTAGCAGCCATGGCTCACGGGCCCAGCCGCTCCGCGGCATGTGGGATCTTCCCAGACCGGGGCGCGAACCAGTGTCCCCTGCATCGGCAGGCGGACTCTCAACCACTGCGCCACCAGGGAAGCCCTGTGCTGATTTTTTAATAAATCTTTCCCAATTGACTTATGATGTCATCTTCACAATGTTTTAACTCCTCATATGTATGTACTAAAGTCTGTTTCTGGGTTGTTCTGTTCTACTGATCTGTCTAGTTGTGCACCTGATGTAGTTTTACACTATCCTTTAAAAATAATCTATTTTTATATTACCTTTTCAAAAATTCCTTAGAAAGTTTCAACTTATTTTTCTGGATGAACTAAAGAATAATTTAACTATTATACCCCTTAAAATAGAAATTTTAATAGTAGCAGTGTTCACCATGCAAAGGTTAAATATCTCCATTTATTAGTTCTCTTTCCTGTGGTGGGTATGAATGTATGTAGGTATACATATAAAATTACCAGTAATTACAATTTTGGTCACCTCATTTATAAAAGACTTTCTTGCTTCATGCATCACTGCATTGGCAAAAACTTCCTGGACACTATTAAATAATAATCTGGATACTGGGAATTCTAGATTTTAATGGATGTGTCTAATGCTTCATTAGGTTATAACAATTAACTATTTATAGCATGCTGCAGGTAAAACATATCTCCTGCCTCTATTTCTTTGTAAAGGCTGTTGTTCTTGCCCAATTTAAATGCCCCATTCTGTGTTTTCTATAGCATCCTGTGCACAGCTTCATCACAGCACTTCCTATACCTGTTCCGTTTACTAAGCTGTACATTCTTTAAAGATAGGTACCACAATTTAGTCTCATATTTGTAGAGGATGGGAGAAGAGAGGGAAGGAGGGAGGAAGAAAGGAAGGCAAGAAGGAGGAGGCAGGCACAGTGCCTGGCTGATCTTACTGCACAAATTGAGAGACTGCATTCATACACATGTCATGTAAAATGCACTCCTGGAGCACAGAAATATGATGTACACTGTGCTCCTTAGAATTCTGCAATGTGGTAGCACTAGTGAATGGCGCTCAGTAGGTGCTCAATGCCAGGTACCAGTGACAAACTCTGATTGTCAAAGATCCTAGGAGGAAATTAACAACCTTGAATGGACTGCATTCCTGAAAATGAAAAGCACATGCTAGAACTGTGATACCAATTTCAGAGATTAAATTAGGCTCATGGATGAGGTTTATTTTCCAACTCACAGTTTATGTTAGGTAAAACGGTCTCCAAACCAGATGTGAAACAGTCACTTATTCGTGTGGCTGAAAGAGTGAATTAAGTTAATTATAGTCTTTAAACGTTTGAAAACAGTCTGCGGGAAAAAAACCTACATAGTGCTCAAACTGTACTTCTAAAAATACTATTTTATTTATACTCATGTATGAAAAAAAAGGGCTATACTACCATGTTTACATACATACCAATATTGGAAACAATTCAATAATGAATCACATCTAAATTTTATAAAGAATACACAAACATTAAAAAACACTGATTGGTTACAGAAAGCAGAGTGGAAGAAAAGAACATTAGCTATCATTTTCATTTCCATTAAAGAGCAGCACCCTCTGAGAAGAATCAAATCAGTTAGTAATACTCACCTATACTGCAAAATAATATATACAAAGGAAAGTTAGTGATTGTACTGATTCTATTACTTTTACTAAGCCATTTTATCTTCCTCTCAATGCAAATAAAATAATATGAAGAAAAATATGTCCTCACTATTCACAATAAAAAGAGTCTGCTTCATTCTGCAGGCCTGGCATATTGTACAATAGGGAGCACTTCATGGCTCAAGTGGATCAAAGTATCATTTTGATTCTGAGCCACCGAATAGAATCTCATGCATATTTGGTGACTGGACTAACTCCATAGGAGCTGTGATAGATTGAACCATTTCTGTGGAATCCCCAGATCTCACAAATAAGAAAAGGCCCTACACAAGAAAAGATAAGAATCAATCTGTCCGTAAATTCTATCTATAGGCTCTTTCTCTAGTGTAAGGTGGAAAAAGGGGCCCTTTCTTGAGTACATGGATACAAGTGTTGTTGTGGTCTAAAGATTGCTGGATTGATACTGTCTGATATAATGAAGATAAGGTATACACAGAAACCACTGCCAGATTAAGAAACTTCCACAACTTGTCTCAATTCTTCAAATAATGGAGCAAGTTCCTTTTCTAGGCTGACAATTAGTCCTAAAACAAAGGGATTAAGAAAATTTGAACATTAGAAAAATGTTTATCAAAATGTATAATACTAAAAAAGTGAGACATAGTTCATTCTCCATTACTAAAACATACTTAAAACAAAATATTGTAATTCTAAATAAAGTAATCAAAAACCCATATTCATTATGAAGTTTATTTTTATCATCTATTAACATAAATAAATGAAAATATTTATATGTATTAGAAGATGTAAAATGAATTACATATGTGCTATAATTTTGTTAGTTTTGAAAGGAAAACTTTAATTTATACCTTATTATTTCAAAATCTGCACTGATTCAGGAATAATACACATGATTTTTACTAAAAAAAGGTATACTTTTTTCCTGAGCCAATTTTAATGAACTTTATCAAGATAGGTAGATAGCAAAGGAATAATCAAATATTTATTATATAAATTCAATAAAGCTAAGATATAAATGGGTATTTCAAATGAAAACAATAATTTTAAAGATGCTTGGTAGGAGTACAAAACATACACTGAAAGAAACAAACTAGTCTAGAAATTAGCTTCTCCTTAGTTTACCAGCGTAGAAGGCTATATATATCTTAAATACTGCTTGTTTTATGCTCAAATAAAGATCTTCCTCTGTCTCACAGAGCATTAAAAGCATCTGGGATTCTCAAGGAAATGTTCTAAGTATCAATACTAAAATACAGTTCTGCACATTATCATAATTTATAACAACTGATGATTTTATCACATGACTGATTTATCAGAACTGAGGTTTAATATACTTAAAATATTGACACCACTACCATCCTATACAATTTATAAAGTGTTTTCACATATGATATTTTATAGCTTCAAAACATTTAGAAATGGAAGAGACCCAATAGATCATCAAATCTAAACCCCTCATTTTAAAGATGAGGAATCTAAATACAGGCTTCAGTGACATAGCTGGAAACAAAGCGGGCTCAAAGAGCTTGGAAAGAGAAAAAACAGAAAAGGAATGCATAACAGTTCTAACAGTGGTGAAAGCTGAAGGAGACAGGCCTTAAAAAAATTCCACTTTAACCAAAAGAGGAAAAAAAATACAATTCAACTGAATACTGTCATTATTTTACATGAAAATAGACAGTGAAGGCTACTGGATACAATGAGATCTTACTATCCTCTTTAGAAAGTACAGCTTCCCAGTGTTCGTCCTCAAATTCTTCCACCCTAAAGAAGAATGAGTATATTCATCCTAGTCACACTCTTTAAATTCTCAATCACATTCATCTTGCCCACTACTGTTCAACATTTTATAGATTGTTCTATATGGAACTGAACTCATCCTTGATCGTTTTTACGTGTTCTGTTTGGTTATCTTCTCTACTCTTCTTTGTTTTCTTAAACTGTTGTAACGTGAGCAAGATATAGCATTCAAGAGGTGAAGATAACATTTAATTTTCCTTTCTATCTTAAACGATCACTTACCTATACATTGTCTCATTTGAACTAAAAAATAAGCGCACAAGATCGAGAAAGCAGACATTAGCTCCATTACACAGATATGAAAAACACAGTTCAGAGAAGTTACACTTCCAGAGATCAAGGAACAGACGGTAGACTGGGCCATGAATTTAGGTTTTCTTACTCTAAATCTGCTATTCCTATCATATTAGACTGCTCAGATATGGTATTATAAAGAATTAAAAGCCGTATTAAAACACACCTGTATTAGCATTGCTGCTGGCTATGAAACTCACCACCAAAGGTAAACGATTGAATTGAACCACCTAAAAAGAAAACAAGATCTAAATAATATGTTACATAGTGAAAAGGTAGTGTAATTCAGATGAAATATCTTAATCTTCCAAAAAACTTTAAATGGTCAATGTGTAAGATACTAGCCTAACATCATGGTATTACATCATGAAAACATGCAACAGTGAAAATAAGTATTTCCATAAAACAGGCATACTGATTATCTCCTAGAGACATTAATACCACTTAGCCTGGAAAGTTTTAAGGTGGGGCTGTGTCTTCTTCATCTTTTTTTATCTTCTAAAGCCCTGCAGAGTGTCAATTACATAATAGGGGCTCAATAAATATTTGATAAGCAAATAGGTCAAAGCAGTATTTCTCAGTCATTCAAGTGGTTATAACTTAATGATCTTCTGCCTCCTCTGAACCACTATAATTTAAATTAATTTAAATTTAAATTAACTTTGAATCAACTATCTTTTTAAAAAATTTAGCTTCAACCTAACCCTTACTGGCTAAATTAAAGGTCAGATGGGCTGGTTATCTCTTGCCTAAAAGACATTAAAATATATAACTTTTAAAATAAAAAATGTCACTTATGTAGCATCAGTAGTACATGACATACTCTGGGAAACATTGTTCTAAAGTAGAAGTGATTAATTTATTCTAAAGAAGAAAATCCAGCTGGAGGTCAAGAGATATGTAGCAACTAATTTCTTTCCCACAAATAATAACCTCACTTATTTTATATATTTCAAACCAAATGAAGGAATTAGTAGTGATAACAAATTTAAATAACTTATCATTTGACTTTCAAGGAAAATTCTGTATCTGTCACCACCACAATTAAAAAAGTGTGGGGCTTCCCTGGTGGCGCAGTGGTTGAGAGTCCGCCTGCCGATGCAGGGGACACAGGTTCAGGCCCTGGTCTGGGAAGATCCCACATGCCGCGGAGCAACTGGGCCCGTGGGCCACAACTACTGAGCCTGCGCGTCTGGAGCTTGTGCTCTGCAACGGGAGAGGTCTCAACAGTGAGAGGCCCGCGCACCGCCATGAAGAGTGGCCCCTGCTCGCCGCAACTAGAGAAAGCCCACGTGCAGAAACGAGGACCCAACACAGCCAAAAATAAATAAATAAATAAATAATTAAAAAAAAAAAAAGTGTGTCATTTGAGAAATCACAGTTGTTAAATAAGCTAAGGGCACCATCTACTGGAGGTAATAGTGACCTGACTTACCCTTTTTAGGATAACATATACTTTGCTACTAAATCTTTTAATCTAATTTTCTATATTAATTAATTCCTGAAATGTGAAAAAAATTACTACAGTTTAACATAACCAATTTGAAGGTTAAGATTTTATAATTCCATCCCCTTCGAAACTAAAATTTAGAATTATAAAACAAACTACTTTATACAGAAGACATAATAATAGTTGAAATCATCAGCAAACCATTTGATAATTATGAACTTACCTGGTAGGTGTTATAGTAACAGATGATACTTTTATTTTTTGAAAGTCCAAGTTTGCTCCCTTGGTCTGTCGCAAGGGCAAAAGTAGACAAGAAACCAGGTCTCAAAGCATGCTCTGGAGCGTTATCATTGGCCACTGGAAATATAAATGATTTAAGTAAAAATTATGCAGGAAATATGGTAGGGAAAAGATCTAGAGCACTTTTTTTTAAACATAAACCTGTCAAAAATGGAGCACAATGGTTATACTTCACAATACTGAAAATCATATTACTAACTGGGTCTCATCAATTTAGGTGGGAAAAACCACTCAGCCAGAAGTTAAGTGATCATAACTAAGGGAAGAAATGCTGGTTCTCATAATTTTTTAAAATTTTCAAATGAATACTAATTGTTTCCATTTTCTTAATATCTAACTTAAAACACAGATTATGATTATCAGTACAATTAATAAATTGAATGTTTTGGTTAACTGAGAGCAAAGCTAGAATAGTAAAAAAAAAAAAAAGCTTCAAAAACCTTTGCTCTTATAAAACCCACAGAAGTATCTTTTGTAGATGATAATAATTCTACAACTGGCCATGTGTTTTAAGTTTCTTTCACTCATTAAAAGGTCTAAGTGGAGTTAGTTGTACCAGTAAGTGCTGAGCTTAAGGCTTTTAACACAGCGATCCTCAGAAAGAACATGAGAACTGGAAAATCTCTGAGATTACTTTCTTCAAAGCCCTCATTACAGAACTGAGAAAAGGTAAGTGACTTGCCCATGGCTACCTATGTTCTATGCTGGGTTAGAAAGCACACTGGATCACACATCAGGAGATGATGGGTTCTTTGCCTATCTTGTCACTGACGCATGTGCAACTTTGGACTGACAATGTATTCTTTGTGCTTGACCATTTTCATTTATAAAATGAAAGAACTAAATTAGCTAATTTCTAAACTTTCTTTCAATTCTAAAGTCTGAAATTATCTGACATATATGATAACCCCAGGTGGAAAATAAATTGTAAACAAAATATGCAGAACATTATTTACTCTTTCTGTGACATATATACTTTAAAAAAAAAGGTAAAACTCAGGCAAAAAGAAATCTTTTTCTTTCTTTTTTTTTTTCCCTTAGGTTAACCAGTTCTTCTTTAAGCAAAAATTATTGTTAGATTCTGGTAAACTAAAGTAATTATGAAGTTAAAAGTTTTTCAAAATCTTACTTCCAGTAAGGAAGCAGAACAAGAAAGAGTAAACAAAACAATAAATTTATGTTAATTCAAATGTATGGATGTTTATCCTAAAACTACTAGCAATACTGATAAAAAAACATATATTGAGGGAGTCTGTGTGTATAATATATCTAGCTGCATATATGCCCACTCTCATCACTTAGATTTACTAATCGTTTACATAAAATGTCTTTAATGGGAAACTGGGTTTGTGATGAATCCATGCTTAAACTCTGGACGATATCGTGATACATTTGATATATAATAAGTTACTTAAGATTCCAACCCAGCCTTCAACACACAAAAGCAAACATTTCCTCCCAAACTAAGACCATCTCCTGAATGTATTGAAATGGGTTATTTTATGCTTGCCTTCTATATTACTCAGATATAAATACATTTTTATTCAAAAGCAAACAGGACACTGGCATGTAATTGCTCCATTTTACCTTTAATGACAGGCACCCCATCTCTATCTGACACAACAATAGCATGGAGCCCCTCAACACTAGAAAGAAAACAAAAAGTTAAAATATTATAAAACATTTTCTCCAAATATGTACCTTCAAAGTCATAATGGTAATTTTCATGTATTATTTCTGAAAAACCATGGGAACTCAATTATTGATATAAGCTCCTATAACATGTTTGCCAAAACTCTTCCACCATAACAAGCAAAAAGAGACACAGTTGCCTTCACACAACTTATAATCTAAAAGGAGAGCAGCTATCATTCAGATCACCTCATGCAAATATAAAACTACAACTTGGGAAGTGCCATTAAGAGATATGTGGGGATACGTGAGCCTAAAAGGGGGGTTGATTCAGACAGGTGGGTCAGGGAAGGCTTCCTTGAGGAAGTGGTATCTCAGCTGAGATGCTATGGTACTAAGAAAAGAGGGGCAGAAAGATCATTGTAAGCTGAGGGAACAGGACAGAAAGAATGGAGGTCATACAGCAATCCTTTCAGCCACGCCTACACAAAAAGTAAGCAGAATGGTTAAGTCTACAGCTGTGAAGTTAGAAAGACCTGGTTTCCAGTTCAGAGTCTGGTGCTTACTGTTTAAGCTACCTTGCGTCAGTTACAAAACCTCTATCTAAGTCTCAGTTAATCTGAAAATGGGGATACGTGTACTTATTTGGCTACTGTGAAATTTAAAAAATAATGCATGTAAAGCAGAGGGTGGTTGGTACATAATTAACATTCAAAAATATTAATTAACATCAATGTTGTCACCTGTGCACACTGAGAATGACATAATTTATCCATGCAGTTTAAATACTAAATTATTAGTGAGAATCCCTAGAGCACAAAAATGTTAAAAATTATAATGGGGAAACATCCTCAAACTTTCATCATTTACAAAGGACCTATAGCCCCTTAAGTATAACACAAAGCCTACAGTCCTGTAACTACAGGCACACCTCATTTTACTGGGCTGCACTTTACTGAGCTTTGATAACCCTGCACCGAGCAGGTCTATGGGCACCATTTTCCCAACAGTATGTGCTCACTTTGTGCTTCTGTGTCACATTTTGATAATTCTCACAGTATTTCAAACTTTTTCATTATTACCATATTTGCTATGGTTATCTGTGATAAATGATCTTTGATGTTACTATTGTAATTATTTTGGGGTGCCACAAACCATGTCCATACAAGATGGCGAACTTATCTGATGAATGTTGTGTATTCTGACTGCTCCACTGACTGGCGGCTTCCCCACCTCTCTCCCTATTCCCTGTGACATAACAATATCGAAATTAGGCCAGTTAGTAACCCTACAATAGCCTCTAAGTGTTATAGTGAAAGGAAGAGTCACACATCTCTCATTTAAGTCAAAATCTAGAAATTTGACAATTAAAACTGCTTTGGACAGTTCCAGCTTGGATGGTCATTTTTATGGCCCTGCCCTACTGTGCAAAGCTGAGGCTACTGGTACTGCTGATCATTAGGTTGAGAACAGAATCGGCAGCTTGTCTTTACAGTTGCCAGTACTAGGAGGGAGACAGTAAAAATGAATCTAAGTATCATATTAACATAAAGTCAATGGTAACAAATAACACTTCAGTAGTGATTTCTTTCTGAGTAGAGAAGAATATAGATAAATCAAAACTAGAAGATAATACTAATTTCAAGTGCTCTGTAATCAGAGTAAAGGCACAAGCCTAGGCAAACCACACAAACCAATTTAGGCAAAATTCCAAACAAGTGTTTTTTTTTTTCTTTCCCCACCTATGTAAATTGACATCTAAAACCTTTTTAACATCAAACAGATTCGGAGAATAAGAAATAAAATTTAAAAAAAGGATCTCACTACATATTCTGCTATACTAATTCAAAGGTTATTCAATTCTTCTGGAATGTGAGAATGGATGTCTCAATATATTCCTCTCTTTCAAGCCCTTAACTCTAAGGTATCATTTTACATTAAACTAAATGTGAATTTTAATTCAACTAAAGTGACAAAGTCCTTTGAATCAGTAAAATACCTAAAAGGAAGTCACTGTCCTCAACACAAGAGCCTAATTTACAAAATGGTACATCAAATGGACTGTGGGCAGGTGGAAGAAAGCCTTGTGATTTTTCCAAGTATGAGCTGCTACGTCTAGCATTTTCCGGTTATGTAGACTCAGCAATTAGGTCTTACAAGCAATGTGAAAAATAAAGGCAAATTCTTAGGTTTCTTCCCCTTGAAATTACTCCAACTACGTCAAAGTATAATCCAGTAAATCGCTATGAAAGAACTCTAAAGTGGCAAGAAATCTGGGTTCTAGCCCTCTGGCATTCACTAGCTGTTTAACCTCAGACAAGTCATGTAACTTCTCTAAGGGCTCATGTTGTTTATCTGCAAACTCAAAGCATATCACTTGTGCTACATAAGGTTATGTTAGGTATTTGAAAGTGCTGAATAATAGCATAATACACATATGTTAGTCTAAGATAAACAGAAACAAAATACTACATAAAATTAACATATGTTAAGCAGAATTTATTTACTAACAAATTAGTAATTTTTTACCTTGGTAATTTTTTGTACAGGAATCGTTTTAGGTCCTGAAAGAGAATATAAAAAATCGTATTATAATAATAATGCCTTGTACTGGTTCTCTAGACACCGCCCTATCCACATCTCAGGTAACTTAAGTATTCATTCATAACCATTCTTGCTTATGTTCTTTCTCTTTCTGATTTTGATGCTTTAACTAGCTGTGTGATTTCCAACAAGTTAACTAACCTTTTTCTCTAAGCCTCAGTTTCATTATTTGTTGAGTAGGGATAATTATAGAACCTACATCATAAGACTGTTATTGAACTTTATTGATACGATTCATGTAAAGCGATTAGCATATCCAGAAGTGGAAACACAAATACATATTAGCAGTAATATTAGATCATACTTTTCATACTATTGTACATCTTCTTGTTGCTAACTTTGTGTTCACTTGAGAATATATTATGAACATCTTTCCATATCCACAGACTTTCTAACATCACTTTAACAGTCTTGGGTAAGTTGACAAGCTTCTCTGAAACTCAGTTTCCTCGCATGGCTAAAGACAAACCACAATGTGTGTCAAGTGTTTAGCATGGAACACAATTACGACTAAAGAAACAGAAGACTACATTGTCTCATTACACTCTCTCATCTGGGGAGTTTCATTGACAATCCCGGCATCAATCATGAGCTCTACATAGGTAAATCAGACTGTTTTGGCCCTTTAATCCCTACTATTCTCCAAACCTGGACGTTCACTTTATTTCATGTTATCACCATCAGCTTACCTTTGCACACACTATCACAAAGCTCAACTCATCACTTTTCATCCGAAATCCAGATTTCCCCAACCTCTTCTTGTTTCCACTAATGGCACTACCAATCCCTGTTACTTACTCAGCTTTGAAACATAAAGTAATATTTAACCCAAAACTCACATGTATCACTTTAAAAATCACTTGTGAAGCCAAATGTTTTTAAACTGATGTTCTTCTCTCCTTTCCAAATGATGTTACAGTTTAGGTTCAGTTTACTGTTTATGACTTACACTGGCCTCCCAATTGGTATGACGGTCTACCATTTCTACACAATGCCAATAATCGTATTATTCTCCTTCTCTAAATCTATAGTTGCAGTGATTCTCAACCCTGGCTATGGAAAACACCTGGAGAGCATAAAAATAACTCTGATGCCTGGTTTGGAGGGGCTCCCCACATGATTCCCTGTGCAGCCAAGATCAAGAATCAATGTTTGAATGGCTCTCCACTGTTTACCAAATTATGTACAAATTCTGTAGACATCTGAGGCTCCCTACAATATGGTCTACAACTAATTTTACAGTCCTGCTTCCTACCACTCCCTCATACACTTCCTCAGCCGCAGCTGAAATGGATTATTCACAGCTCCTCCACATACATCTTTTCCTTTCCTATCTCTAACTTTGCTCATGCTATTCATTCTACTAGTAATACCTTCTCGGCCTTTAAAAAAAAAAATTGCTACTCATCATTTAGAGCTAATCTCAACCACCAAATACTCCAAACCAGCTTTCCTGATAAAGACAAACCGAGGCAATCCCTCTCTCCTTTGAATTTTTACACAATAATGTATGCACATGTATGATCACTTGCTTACTATACTTTTTTTTTTTAACTTTAGAACCCCTTAAGGAAAGAAATCATACCTTAGTCATCTTTATTTGTCTCACAGCCCTTACTACAGCAATCTTTTCAAGGGAGATGCTGAAAAGAATTTAGTGATTTGATTATGCCTGGAGAATAAGGCCTCAAAAATATAATGGAAGACACCCAAAAATGGAGTGATAAAGGCATAAAAAGTTGCTAACTGTTGAAAAACATAATCTTGCAACCTAAACAGAAAAATCCGATTCATATTGCTGTTGAATGACCATTTAGTGTGCTGGTTAAGAGCACCGGCTCTGGAGCCAGTCGGCCTGGGTTGCTATCTTGACTCCACAACTTCCTAGTTGTGTAACCTGAGGAAGTCACTTGATCTTTCTGTGCCTTAGCACCCTCATCTATAACACAGGGATAATAATAATAGTGCCTACCTCATAAAAGTTACTGTAAGAATTAAATGAGTGTATGTTCAAGGTTCCAAAGAATGTTTAGCATGTATGTCAGCAAAATAACAGTATGTAAACTATAAACAAACACAGACGTTAACAGTATTAATTACCTGCTGTTTCTAGGAGTGAAGTTCTCTAAATTTAGAATTTTGCTTGTATTGCTGTGCTAAAGAGGTGTTGGTTATAAATCATCTGCAATTGCTACAATAAGCTCAGAGAGACGTAACACTTACTGGAAAAAGATTCAGAGCAACAAACCATCATTTAGAAATCGAAATGGTAGACATGCAGAGCTTCTCTCATGCCCGCAGAACTGGGGCGTGGGAAAAAAAAATCTTCTCAACCTCAGGCACCTTAGAGTCCTCCAAGCCCATGCCAGGCAGAAACTCGGGACCCCGCAAACTACTCAAATTAATCTCTCACTTCGGATCCTAGAGAAAATAATGAAGTGGAGGGAAGCGCTAAAACGAAACAAATTTGTACTTGGGAAGCGCTACCTCTCCCCGCCCACTCTCTCCTTCCTCTTGTGTAAACTCACATCCGCCATGATGAACCCCTTCCTCTCGCAGGATCAGTCTCCACGCCTGAAAAAGAAACTCCTGATGACTCTCCTCTCATCACTTCCTCGCCCTCCCCACCTCCAACCCAATACGCGGGGTCAGCTTTCCTCAGGGTCAGACAAGGATCCGCGACTCCAGGGCTCGTGACAGGGAGGCTGAAGGCACTCGGAGTTTCCACATACCCAGACGGGTAACCGAGATGCCTGACCTCAGCCCACTTCACCCTCTCACACCCAAAACTCAGGCCTAAAGGGGAGGCGAAAGGGGCGTCCTCTCTTCCGTCTCACCGCCCGCGCCACCTGCGGGCCCAAGCCTAACACCGGGCAAACTGGCTCCAGTTACCTGGGTTTCTGGGCTGCCCGGTTCCCTGAGCTGTCACTTCAGACGACAGCTACTGACACAGGTTCCTCTAAAAGCCGCTGTCACGTGATTTGTAACCGCCTCCGTGCTCCAGGAAGCACTTCCCAGACCTCCGACCCCGGGGACGCCGGATTTCCGGGGAGGTGCTTCGGCAAAAGGGAGCGCGCAGCCGCGCGACGCGCCCAGCCCGATCCCTGCCCCCCAACCCGGGGGCTGCTTCCTGCGCCTGCACAGAGACCTGGACGTCGCAACCTCGGCTGTCGGATCAAGATTCCTAAGAGATCGCTGAGCCGTGAAGACCCCCGGAAAACGCAAGCAAGAAGACGTTTTTGTTTGGAGAGGGTGGAAAAATCTCATTAGTTTTTTTAGGGCCCGTTATCTTAAAACCTCTTCTTGTAGATGGAGAAATTTGAAGGGGTGGTGTTACACGCTGAACAGCAAACACCAGATTGCCCGTGATTAGAAGTCCCAGGTCCATAGGTTTCTGACCCCAATTTACTAGTCTCTTTTGGCTTTCCCATGGGTGCTACCGACGTACTGTGACCCAAGGCCCTGTCTAGATTGAATCGAGGATCCATGAACTTTGTGGAGATGAGTTATGTGTGTACCTCAAGCCTCTACATATGCAGACATTGAACAACTTTCTTTCATTGGCTCTTGACTTAGAAGGCTATACCTTTAAGGACTGCCTACATTACTTTTTGTTTGGTGCATTGCTTGTGTGCACATTTAAGGAAAACCTACAGTAGGTGGTAGGAAAATGAGGTCTATGGGAACTTGTATTCGACTGATTGTCAACTCCAATCCCAAAAAGTAGAAGTGCAAAAGGAACCATAGTCCAAGACGTGGTGAAAAGATACTTATTTCCTAGTTATCCTTAGGAGGATGAAATGGTAAACTACAAAGCTCCCAGCTGTTACAAATGACCTCCTTGTCATTACAAGTGAACTTGACAGTTCCATAGCAACTGACGTCATTGAAGATCACTTCCTTTTCCTTCATTTCTTAGCTTCTAGGACACTGCACTTATTTTAGCTCCTCACCCACTCTAGCCTCCTCTTAAATGAAGGCTTGTCTTTAAAGCTTGTCTTTCATTCCTCTGCTGTTTTTCCCTTTCCACAGTGTCCTGAGAATGTGAGTCCTAAATCTGCACTTTTCATCTGAGTTCTACGTTCACATTTTCAGCTGCTTGTTGGATGTTGAATATTTGTACACATATGTCTGTCAGTTCTAACTCAAAGGCTCTAAAAACGCCAGTAAACCTGTTTCCTGATCTATGTCCATGTTGGTTCCAAGATTCCATCAGGTATCATGTTTGCTCTCTTTCCTTCCTCATGTTCTTTTCTTCCTTAACAATGCTTTTTTACATCTAGGTTTTTTCAGTTCTTCAAACCATTATTCCATTCTGCAAGACTGTATCAATAGCCACTTAACAATGGCCAGTTAAACCTTTCTAAAATAACGTACATTATTGCTGATCAAAAAATCTTTAGTGATATACCACTGCAGACAATAGTTGATGTAGTCTTTAATCTGGCACTAACATGTCATTTTATTTTACTTCTAAATGCACTCTATTGTGAATCCTATACTCCCAGCCGAATTGATTACCTCACCCTTCCATCCAAATGACTCTTATTTTCCCATGCTAGTTATGGAGGTTCCCAAATCTGAAATGCTCATTTCTCTCGTAGAAGAGGCAAATCTTCCTTTTACCTTCTTTGATTTTGTGGCTGGGCCTAACAATGAAATTAACAGACAGATTAACAGGAGGAAAATCATACAAATCCATTGAATATTTTTACATGTACATGGGAGTCTTCAGAAGGAAAATGAAGACCCAAAGCCGTTAGGCCCAAAGTTTATATACCTTTTTACACAAAGAACAAATTGTGGGGGTGAGACAGACAAGGGGGCTTGGGCTAGGGGCAGTAGATTGTACAACAGTGACTATTAAACGTATGGGATAAACTAATGGAAGATAAGGGTTATTTTAGTAGGTTTGTTTGCACAGGTCCATTTCAGTGTCAGTTCCATCTCTGGTGATAAGAACGTTCTCTTCCTGGTAGAGGGAGGGCACCTTTCTCATGGGAAGTTTTATGACAGGCCTTTAAGTAGAAAGTAGGAGGTCAGAGAGCCCTTCCTGCATTTGCTGTTTCCTAGTGCCTTCAGATCAAAATAATCAATATGCTAAAGTGGCATATTTCAGGGTGGCATGTTCTAAACCCCTTCATTTTCTGCCTTAGTTATTTAAATCTTGTTTCCTTATAACACCTTCTCATCCATCGCATTCTCTTGAATGCTCCTATATACTACCAAGAATGGTTGATATTTATTTGTGCATAATTATGTGTCATAGTTTTAGTTTGTTTACCCAGTGAGACCATAAGGTCTAGAAAGAAGGGTCACGGTTTAGATTTTTTCCAGTTTCCTACAATGCCTCTGTTTCTTGCATTCTGTAGGTACTCATTTCAACATTTGTAGAATGAAAGTGATTACAAGAAACCATTAGTCCTGGCCCTGACTAAAACTAAAACGCCTTATTTCCCCCGTACCTCCCCACCATCTGCCCCCAAGTTTGGAGGCAAATAAAAATATGAACTCTAGCAAGAACTTATAATTTCTGGAAGCACTACTTTTCATTTTAACATAATTATCCATTTTAATGACATTATTATATGGTAGTTGATCTGGAAAATATTGCTGATTTTTTTCTTCCTCTTGAGTGGCAAAAAGGGAGAGCACAGCTTTCCAAGATCTCCAAATACCACGATGTCTACAAATTGAAAAATCTAGTAAGATTTTTAATTTCCAAGTGTGGTGGTTTCCAAATTACGGCATGTCAATAGGAGAGTTCCTTATGTACTCAGATTGATCTGTTTGCATTTACCCATCAATAACACTGCTGTTGGTACAGGACTAAGGGAAATATTTACTGACCTAAAAGATTATCAGCACCGTGTGCCAGTTCTCCAAAGTGGGATTTAACAGATGATCTCTGAGGTTCAGAAGGAAACAGATAGTATACACATACATGCATATGCACACAAAATTTTTATCTCATTATACAAATTCGCTATTTTGTTCTACTATGTACACAGCATACTAGTACATTATATAGTCAACAAACATACACATGTTAAAGTTCTGAGTTTATTATATCAGAGCCTTTGTTTCTGCTTCTCTTTAGCTTAAATTTCTCTTAGCTGTTGTATAGAGCAGAGCTCTCAATTTTTTTGTTTTTGTTTTTAGATTCTGGTTTCCTATCAAAAAATCAACAATCAATCATCTGGATTTAGGCTGGCTCTGCTGTCTGTGTGAAAATTCTATTGGTATTCAAACTCGTATGGGGAGGACAGTCTTGCTGATTCTCCAACATACAAAAATGAAAATTTTATCACTTACACTGGCCAAGTTGGAAAATGTCTTACAAATTTTGATTTTGGCTCTGGTTTGGGATTTGGCCCACTGAAAATACAATTATAAGGTCTATACAATAACTTTCTCTAGTCAATTATAAGGTCTATACAATAACTTTCTCTAGACTTAGGCAGTCACCTCAGGAATCACTAATTCCCTCGATCTCTGGCTTACATCTAATAGTCAGTGAAACCACTCACTTGTCAACATCTTAAATGCCCCTACCATCTTTCCTGCCTACCGGAACCTCAAATTTGGAAGAGTTAAATGAGTTGTATTCTACATGTCTATGCCAAGGCTGCTGGACTAAGTTGGAAAAAATACACAAAATTTAACAGATTGTAAATTCTGTCACCACTGTGGGATTCAAAGAAATCCTACTTTTCACTAGTCAGATGACTCAGTGAAAATGATTCCTTCAAATTGTCTTCATTCTTTTTGAAGTGTCTGCTTATCATCCTCTCCACCCCCTAATTTTCCATAAACTGCTTATCTTATTAAGAAAATACAAGCCATAACCCATATATTCCTTTCTGAAAGAATGCTGGTGGTGTCTCTTACCTAAAGTAATTATTCCATCTTTGCAGTGGCTCCAACATCCTCTGGAATATCAGGTACTTAATGCTATTATCCTTCTTTTTCTCTATTCTTTCACTTTCTACTTGCCCCTTTCCACCAGAATAAAAAGAATTAGTAAGGTCTCCCATGTAATAAGTAGTAAGGTTTCATGTAATAAATAATAATTGAAAAAACAAAAGCCTTCTTAGAAACCACATCTTCCAGCTACCACCCCTTTTCTCTACTTCTTTTCATAGACAAATTTTTGGAAAGTTTTTAATTGCTGCCTCCATTTATCCCAAATCCAATCAATCAAATAATTCTCTTGATTCTACATCCTGACTGTATCTCAAAATCAATCACTATATTCCTACTCTGGTCCAAGCCATGATCATCTCTCCTTTGACAATACTTCCTATCATTTCCTACATTCACTTTTGCCCTCCAGTCTTCTTTGCACAACAACTAAAATGTTATTTTAAAAACTCAAGTCTCATCATGTTAACTCCTTCATTAAAAATCTCAAAGTTTTTCTTTGAACATAAATCATCACGGTTTATATATAGCCTCATGGGATCTGGCCCTTATTTTAATTCTCTAACTTAGCCTGGCTTCCTATGTCATAATCATACAAGTTTGTTTTCTCTTCTGTAAAGTTTCTATGACTTTATCAACTTAGCACACTCTGCCTGAAATATTTATCTAGCATTCACCTCACTCCTACTTATCTCATCTTTTAATCCTCCCAGAGTAGGTTAAGCCTTCCAGATATATGCTTTTGTTGTACCTTGTAATTTTCTTTGTAGCATTCATCATAATTATAAGTAGTTATTTACTTGACATTTATTTCCCTTGCTAGATGTAAACTTCATAAGGATTTTTGCCTTGTTCAGTGATTAATTTCCATATTACTGCCTGGGTTATAGCAAACATTCATACATTTGTTTAATGGTTGAATGAATGAAGGAAAGGCCATATTAAGAATATAAAACATGATAAAAACAAATCCTTTACAGTGAGAACAGACCTTCTTTTTATTCATATATTGAGATAAACTGCAGAGACTGAAAGACAAAAATTCATCATAAATCATTCAGCAGAACACTCATTAAAAATCAAATGCATTTTCTTTAACAGAGTTCTCACACAGAAAATTTTATTTTATATAAGTCTGATATAACATTAAATATTTTACAAATCAGACATTTCATTGACATTTCATTTTGAAATCTAATTGTATAATCTTGAATGCACTATAGACAAATAAAGTAAGATCTCCTTTACCAATTTCACTTCATTTAACTTACACAAGGCTTCCAATAAAATTCCATCACACCTTGAAAATTACCTGCAGCTTTTAAAAAACATGATCTAAACTTCATATGGAAAGAAAGTCTTATGTAGCAACCCAAAAATTAAACAAAAAAGGTAAGAAGCATTTCTTAATACAAATAAATTATAAAAATATTATTTATGTGTGAGTTTCTTTCTTCTCATTGATATAGTCATCCATCCATATACAGTCCAAAGCAGTTCATTTTTAAATTGATGCTTAAAATACTCCGATGTCATTGAAAAATCTCTATTATTTTAGTGGTGCTTTTAAATGGCAAAGTAGAATATCAGATTAGAATGTCCCAACTCATGGACTGAAGTGAATGAGACATTCACATTCATGCCAGATGTCATCTGTTATGCAGTTACCAGACAGCTTGGCAACGAGTAATTCCAATTTTTTATGGTAACTTACTAAAACATTCCAAGAAACACTTCTTACCCCTGTATACTTCCAGATTGCTATAGAAAGATACAATTATATTTGAAGTATGGGCCTTATAATAGGAATCTCTGTTAAAATATGGGAAAGATCAACAGAAAGAATCCACACCAATGAAATTCTGTGGACTGATTTTCAAAGTTAGAAATAAGAAAATCCACTGCTAATGGAAGCCCTGCTCTGTGCAAATATAATGTGGTATATATTAAACAATCACATATTTGAGGTATTAGCTGGAAAAAATATATATATATACGTGTGTATATATATATATACACACACACACACACACACACACGTATACATGGACACATCCACAGGATATTCACAAATCTATTGGCCCCAAAACCAGCAGATAATAAAATTAAATAAATGAAAAGGAATCACATATCAACAGGAAAGTTACATACAGGAAGTTACAAAAAATGTGGTTACATAATCCTTAATATAAGGAATATGTTTTGAACTAGTGTTTTGAGGGAAAATGTTTCCATTTATACGAAACTGTCTATTTAATAGTAATAAAACAAAGAGGAAGCCTGAATTCGAGGACTGTATTGTCTGCCAGATTATTAAAGGAATGTGCAAGAATTATTGAAGATCATCATTCTACCCACTTCTTTGAACTTAAAAATTAGAATTAAAAAAACTTTGAAGTTATTGTGAGACTACTCTCTTTTCTTTTTCATGGCTTTATGGAGAATTTTATGGACTTTGGGCAGTAGTCCAATATGGCCAAGAGACAAGGTTTTTCAGCTATCTAGTACAGATTAAAATTAAGATTTATTGTTCATTTTCAGAAGATTTTCTGTTCAGTTAAGAAAAAAGATTATGGGGCTTCCATGGTGGTGCAGTGGTTAAGAGTCCACCTGACGATGCAGGGGACATGGGTTCATGCCCCGGTCCGGGAGG
This sequence comes from Orcinus orca, assembly GCF_937001465.1. NCBI lineage: Eukaryota > Metazoa > Chordata > Mammalia > Artiodactyla > Delphinidae > Orcinus > Orcinus orca. Next base: position 19,586,515 of record NC_064562.1, read on the forward strand.
ATCCCACATGCCGCGGAGCGGCTGGGCCCGTGAGCCATGGCCGCTGAGCCTGCGCGTCCGGAGCCTGTGCTCCACAACGGGAGAGGCCACAACAGTGGGAGGCCCGTGTACCACATAAAAAAAAAAAAAAAGAAAAAAGATTATGAATGCCTTTTCAGTTGGTTCACTCAGTATGAAAACAGATAATAGTAAGAGTAATACTGAACACAAGCTTCATATGGGAAAGCTAAATAAGTGCACAAATTCTCCTTTTGAATCATTTGGTCTTTTGACATAATTCTTACTTAACTAAAAAGACGGCTCATTTGGTCCTCAGGCCAACATCTAGAAATATTTCACTGCCTTAACACAGGTGGGATATTTTTTAAATGAAATACGTTAGAATGCATTATTAAGTAATACTAACACGTCACATCTGTTAAATAACAGCTGCATTTAAAAATATTACAAGTCAACAAAGGGAAATCAAGAGGTTAACCATTTCTCTCAGTAACAATTTTACATACTAGTATAACTAAAGATTTAACAGGAAGAACACTTAAGCATGAAAGTGCAATTAAAGCAAAGGGCTGGAATTCTATCTTCCTGTTCCTAATAACACCTGAGCTGACATAAAAGCAAAGTGGTTTAATGCACTGGCATATATATACCTTAAGGGCTTACTCTTCTCTACCAAATCTTTGTAATTATCATATATAAGAATGTAATGATTATGAAACAAATACTTATTTAAGCATTCAAATGCAGTCTGTTCCCAAAACATATTGTTTTCACTTATTATTTCTCATTGTTAAGAATTAAATTCTCAGATTTGATCACAATAAATTCCAAACTTACAAATGACTAGCACCTATTTGGAAACAAAGGAATTAAAAGAGGAGGAGAAAAGGTACTATTTACTTTCCCCCAAATCCTCGCAAAGACAATGATGTTTGTGTATGTGTTTAAAAAGGGATAAAAATGTAAAGCACTAATAAATATAACTGCTGCCAAACTTCTAAAATACCAGTTAGAAAAGCTAGTAAATCAATACTCAAAGATTGAGGGCTTTTAGGCAATGATTAAAATGAAGAGGACAAGTTATCAAATTAAATTGGAAAGCTCAGGTAGCTAAAAATAAGATGGCAAAATGGAATTTTTGTTAGAAGAGCAGCAAATGTGAAAATCTTACATCTCAAGATAGCTGACACTGTAAATCATACACTTTGATTAAAAACAAAAAGATAGTAGAAGTCTTTTTACTTTGTAGAATTAACCCAAAATTCTAAGACACTTAGACGGGCCTTTACACCATGATATAGGTGACATTAAGGACTTACTTTTTACTTGCATACTTTACATGTGGCTTAAATTGTCAGGCACTCGATCAGTCATTTCCCACAGTTGTTTGAAAATTTTATCAAATGCATTTTATGAAATGAAATGTAATGCAACTGAAATATAGTACTGTCCAAAAGCCATGTATGACTTCACAATATATAACTTCACTTAACTTGATAACTTCACCTATCCCCTTAAAGTCAGGATTAAGGGAAAAAGAATCAGTCAACAAGAGTTCAATTCACATAAGCATCAATCACAATAGTGTAAATATCCCATTAAAACTGGAAAAATAATGGATGAAATTTTTTCATTTATATTTGTATAAGTTTTCTGATGCATATAAACTTTCAAAGTTAGTTAGAATGCTATGACCTTGTTTTTAAGAAACTAATTCTATAGGCTGAAGAAAATATTTTAAATTGTATTTTCTTTTAAGCATGATATTTTTTCTTTTTAAGGTTGCATTTCTAAAGAAAGTTGGTTAAGCTGTCCAGTTTTCCTAGGATAGTATGCTGTTTAGTTAAACAACTAATTCAATCAAGCATTTCTATTGATTTACCTGGAAAAGGGGATACAAGAGAACATTTAAAAAAGAATGGTCATTTCAGAAGTTCTATTCAACAGATGGTATATAAATTACATTCAGAAAAAAATCTTTAAATAAAAGAACACTGCACTCTAACTAGCATTCTCTCACACACAAAAAAACCTAACCAAAGATGTGCTCATGTTCTGTTAAATGAGTATGAAAGCAAAATCATTAAAATACAACTGTTAAACATAGAAGAAAGAAAAAAAACATAGAAGACTAGAAATCAAATAGTTTCACATCCAACATACAGGCACCAAAAACTTCAATTTCCAGCTGATTTTTCCAATTTATATTACGGATTTAATTATAAGGAGCTTATTCCTATAGGATTAATTGAATTACTCAATGGTGAATAGATTTTAGCTCAAATTTTTGTAAGGATAACTTGCTATAAATCACTATTCTACCTACTGCTATGTTTCTGCTCACTGCTGTATATGGCCAAACAGATCATGCTCTGATCAAGTAAGTCTCATGTTAATCTACCTATATGTTTACGAGTTGGCAATCAGGTTAAAAGGCACAAAGCTTCATTTCAGTAGTAATTTTTCCTATTACTTAGACAATATTAAGAACTCATTTAGTTTCGGATCCTGTTTACTAAGGATCCTGATCACTAAGAAGAAACTGCAAATTTCCATGGGGGGTAAAACAGGTAGGCCCTTTTCTTCATAAATTTTAGCAGCCTTCAAAGATGTATATATATGAGCATTTGGGGGCCTGTTAGTTACTGGAATTGCAAATGACATAACTGCAATTTACTGTTGAAGACCCTTTTTGGTTAATGTTTATAGAGCCATTTCCTCATATTTTCTTTAAAATCTATCAGTATAGCATTTCATTTCTATGCATGGCTTAGCAATTCATAAAACTAAATAAATAGCAAACTGATACTTTACACCAGTTCATTTATCTCAATATATAATTTAGAATATAATGGCAATATTAAAAATATCGATTCCCTCTACGCTGATAATGCTACAAGATTTTACATGAAGTTAAACAACTTTTGTTTTTTCTTTTCTTTTTGATAAAGTTTCATTGCAACCTCCACACACTGGACATCTGACAAGGAAAATGTAATTTCGTCATAAAACATTTATTCCATCACTTTAAACTAAAGTGTCTCATGGAGCTAAACACCAAAAGAATTTAAATAAAAAGGCAATAACCTGTATATACAGAAAATGATCATTCCATAAATATTTACATGACAAGGGAAAAAAATTGAGAATCTAAAACCAGAAATGGCTACAGGTGTGATAATCCTTTCTCAAGACATTTTTAGTTAGGAATCATATAAGCTTTTAAAGTGAAAAAATTGCAGGAGCATAACTAAAATATTAATTTTAGTTTTCAGTTTCTTACTATTTAAAGGAGCCAGTAGGTCATAAACAGTCCAAGATTTCAGGGACCAACTGTTCAGTTTAGTTTTCAACATCAAATCTTTTTCTTTAGCTCTCATGATGAAACTAAACTTACTTACAGAAAAAATAGAGAGTACTCTAAAAGGTATAAATAAAATTCCAGTTCATCCTCCTTTATAAATACTGGTCAGCCGCTCCAATTCTTTACAGTTGTCCATGCTCAAGGCATCTGCCTTCCTTCGGAGTCGTTCATCATGGTATACTTTTGCTGCATACTGCATATCTGTTTCTGTTAACAACAACCAAAAAATTTTCTAAGTAAATAGTAATTAGATCAACTAGTTGTTTAAACTCAAAGATGTTTTCATATAAGTCCTTCAATATATTTCTATTAACTGTTTGTTTGTTTTAAAGAAATCCAAGTACTAGACCTAAAAGCCATTTGGAATCCTACCATGTGAAACAAACACAGAGGGACTTCCCTGGTGGTGCAGTGGTTAAGAATCCGCCTGCCAATGCAGGGTTCACAAGTTTGAGCCCTGGTCTGGGAAGATCCCATGTGCTGCAGAGCAACTAAGCCTGTGTGCCACAACTACAGAGCCCGTGTGCCACAACTACTGAAGCCCTCGTGCGCTAGGGCCCACGTGCCGCAACTACTAAGCCCAAGTGCTGCAACTACTGAAGCCAGCATGCCTGGAGCCGGTGCTCCGCAACAAGAAGCCCGCGCACTGCAACAAAAGAGTAAGCCCCGCTCCACTGAATTTGTTGAACTGTATATTGAAAATTTTAAACATACACAAGTTGAGTACCACAATAAACACCCTAAAACCCCTCACCTTGATTGACCAATTCTTCACATTTTGTGAAACTATTGATATTGATCTTGTTGGATTGTTAAAAGATTAAACTAAATTATGCCAGAAAAACTACTTGGCTTATGCTAGGGATGGAGTAAAAAATAATAATAATAAAAAATAATAATATAGAATACTTATGTACTTATGGGTACAAGACATTACGCTAAGTGTTACCATATATTATCTGTTATGGTCCATATTTTACTGACAAGATAACTAAGATTTAGAGAGGTTAAGTAACTAGGTAATGCGTTGGTGAAGACAGGATCTTGCAAGGCAGTCCCAGAGCCGGCACTTTAAACATAACATTACACTCCTTCATAAACATGAATATCTTTCCTTCTTTCTTTCTGTTTATGCAGTCAATTCCCAATTTTTATTTAAGGTAATAGAATGTAAGTATGCATAACCCCCAAATCACCCGTATTTGGCTGGGGACTAGGACTTGTATTTGAAAATGAGATATCTAATGTGCTCATCATTCTTTTAGCACAAAATAAGCAGGTCTTTCATACATTCATTCATATGAATTCATTAATCATTCATCCAACTGTTCATATATCCATCAAAAATTTACTCTGCCTATGTTGTACCAACAATTGTGCAAGGTGCTACAGATCAAAAAATTAGGTGAAATAAAATTAAATAAGTAAAATTTGGGAAATACTTCCCTTAAGACCTTTGGCTAATGCACGGTTTCCCAACCTCAGCAATACTGACATTTGGGGCTAGATAATTCTTGGTGTGGAGGTTGTCCTGTGCATCCTAGAATGTTAGGCAGCATCCCTGGCCTTAACCCATCAGATGCCAGTAGCAATCCCTTCCAAACCCCAACCCCGTGTTGACGCTCACAGTTTCCAGACATTACCAAATGTCCCCTGGGAGGCAGGGGCAAATCATTCCCAGCTGAAAAACCACTGGTCTTATGTAACCTTCTCCACTTTGAGAACATACTGATTCACAGACTCAGAGACTTAGAAACCAAGGAGGTTTCTCCTCTAACTATCAGTATATAGATGAAGAAACCAATGCCAGAGATAAGAACTCTCTTAGAAGTATACAATGGTTATGTTTTACCAAATTTTCTCTAGTGGATAAGAGGTGATAATTGCTCCCATTTTCTGAGTATTTACTACATGTGAAACACTTCAACTATTGCCTGATTTAATTTTCACAACAAGCCCATAAAGTTAGGTATTAGAGAGAAGACTGTGAAGCACAGTGCCTAGATTATGAAAGCAAATTGGTTTTGAATCACAGATCACCTCAATGACCTTGGGCAAGTTACTAATTAATCTCTCTATGCCTCAGTTTCCTCATATGTAGAGTGGGTATAATCGCCTCACAGTGTCATTGTGGAGCTTAAATGAGTTAATATATATAAAGGGCTTGGGACAATGACTGAAGAAATAGGCATTATATAAATTATAGTTACTTCCTGTACCCACTCATCATCATCATCATCCATTTTATACACGAGGGAATAAATTCATAGAGGTTAGAATATTCGGCCTTAATCACTCAGCTAAAAATTTCAGACCTAGGATTCAACTTTAGCCTGTTTAATTCCAATGTCTACACTATATGGTCTATATTATTATCTGGAACAGTAAGAAAAACAAAAAACTATAATAACAGTTCACATGGAGCATCTCAGCAGATTCTTATGGTCAATAGTCAATCTTTTTATAGATATAACTGCTTAAATTAAGGAAGCTGAGGCTGGAAGAGGCTAAACAAATTAAGTGTTCACAAGAACTTCTCTACCTACAAAATAACTAAAGGAAAGTGGAATGTCAACAAAACTCATTGTACATTAAGTGTTACCTGTTGAAGCTAAATTGATGAAGAGTTTCAAATTTAATTCTGAAACAGGATACATATTAAAACTGATGACATAGTTTATACCAGGATTTTTTTCTTTCTTAGTGGTACATAAAATAATGTTGCATGTTACAACTGACAACATCTTAAATACAATGAAATTTGATATTATCTACTTATTCCATCAAATATTTATTAAGAACAATAACATAAATACCATTTATTAAGTTCTTGCCATGTGCCAAATATTGTTATAAGACCACATGTACATTAAAACATATTGTCTCATTTAAGTACTGGGCTCCGAGTATGTGCCAGGCAATTCTAGAACATTCCTTGAGTAGGGAAATCTACAGTAATCAATTCCAAAGACTCTGAATAAGTTTTTAAATGTTAAATATTTGATAAACTTACTTTGTTGTCTTTCTTTCCAGCAATTATTTCGAATATTAGTCACATAATCTTCTTCCACACTCTTTTCTACCTTTTGTAATAACATTCCTTTATATTCATTTTTAAAGTCTTTGTTGACATAATAAACGACACCCAAGTTTTCTGTCTGCATTTTAATCGTTTGCCCTGATCCACTGTAAAAGAAATGCTTGATCATTATTTTTTTAATTAAAATTGTACATTCTGATCTGCTTCTACAAATCAAGCTAATAAAAATAATTAAAAAGTCAATACTGGTAATCAAATATTTAATATCTCAAATTACCTAAAACCACCATTTATGTCATAAAAAAGTAATCATATTTTAATACATTATGTTCCTATAAGTTCTCTCAATTTTTAGTTAATAAAAAACTTATTTGGAAAAAATAAATCACTTCTTATTTTTAGACCAATCTGTTTTTAATACTATATAATCACTAGCAATATGATTTTACAAAGTTTACATTATATTCATTGTATTACACTAAAGTTTTTTGGAAGGTATGCTGCATTAAATTTGCTATATGTCCTGATCGCTTATATATAAAGTATATTGTGGAAAAATACCTCACATAACAAAAAAGTAATATTTGCTTTTATTTAATCAATATTTTATAAACAGAAGAGTGAAGTCATATCCTCTTTAACGACACAAATCCTATGTGAGATCAATCACAACTCTACTTTTGTCTTTGAAGTCGTTTTGTCTTCTAAAGCTTTTTGTCTTTGATGTCAACACATTACCTATTACATTAAATTGCCATCAAGTTCGACAGATGTAACACTTCTGTGTTTTGTCTGTTCAACAAAGTAACACTTCTGTCATTATCCACAATAGAACAGAAATGTAAACTAACATAATACAAACTTATTGCATAAGTAAACTACCTTTAAAACGAGACATTTTAAAATCAGGTACACATGTAGTAATAGAATATTTGGCACTTAAAAGTTTAAAAGAGCACAAGGCCCTTTAAAGTTAGTTAGGTAAGAAACAAGAGTTCTTTTTTTGTAAAACTTCACTGAGCTACTTACGATCTGGGATATAAGGAATAAGGAGGATTAGAGACCATCAATTGGCTTAATAATGACACGAGGATCAATACAATAATGGGCATCAGCTGGATAAACACAGAAAAACCTCCCTACAAAAAAATCATCAAAGAATAACAAATTGTAATATAACTTTAGTTGTCAATAATCCAACAATTGTCAAACATTTTTAGAGGAAGAAAGGACATTTGAGATAATCGGTTCAGTGCTTCCAAATCTGCCTGATCATACCAACGTCCTGGGGTGATTCTTAAAAATACAACTTTTTAGGTGCTTCACCTAGAGATCCTGATCATGATTTGGAAAACATTGGTATAACCTGATCTCATTTTACAGATGAGGAAGTTCTCTGTCTCCCTCTTTTTCTTCGTACAGAGACTCTATCAATACGCAGCAGGTTGCAAAACTATTTTTATCATGGATTTGAGGGTGGAACATGGACACTGATGAGAGTGGCACAGCTGGGGACCAGACCTTTTAATTTCTGGTCCAGTGCCCTTTCCATTTACCTTTCTCCCTCACGTAATTTAACAGCTATATGCAATTAGGTATAACTGCATTAGAATAAGGCAAGTTACTTCTAATTTAATTTTTTCAGTATTAATTCTAAATTATTTAGAACCAACAATAAGAATTTACGTTCAGAACATGCACACTGCAAGTTTACCTTCATTAGAATCATAGAATACCAAATGTGAAGGTGTCATATTGCCCAACCACCCCTCACCTTGACTTCTACCCCTGCTCCCCCAATATCCCTAAGGATTCTCTAGTCTCTATTGAACACCTCTGGTAAAAGAAAACTCATCACTTCCTTTTAAAACAACTTGCCCTATTTTCAGACAACTCTATGCTTTTCCTGAGCTGAAATTTGCCATTTTCTGATTTCTAATCATATCATAAACATACATCTCCTCTTTCTTCTTCTCTTTCATGTCCACTATGTTGATGCTGATGTTGACTGCTATAGCCAGCTCGTCCATTTGAAAATGAATGTACACTACCTAGAAAATTAAAAGCAAGGTTAAATTAGGGAGAACAATTATCATCAGAAAAATATTTTCCTTTATATTTTTATTTATTTTTAATTACTAAAACAATGCATGTTTGAGTAATGAATGCTTATTGCCCTCTCCTCTTGTGAGTGAAGGGTGGACAAAACCAGGAATGATTCTTCTTTGCTTCCCTTAAACTAAGGAGAAGCTCTTTCTTGATGAAAACTTGAATGAGAGGTCCTTCCTAATACTGCATACAGAGAGGACTTTTGCTGTGGTTGGTTGATTTTACAAACCTTGGATCATTAATCTGAAACTCTGCTTTCTGCATTTATCAATGAATCACAAGTACTTCTAGAAATCAAAAGCTCGTGCTCTAATTCATTTTTTAAAAAACAGCTGTATAATATACTATGGTACAGGTGGACCACAATTTTCAAACATTTTCTTGTTGATGGATATTCAAGTTGTTTTCAAAAAAGGTGACCAGGGGCTTCCCTGGTGGCGCAGTGGTTGAGAGTCCGCCTGCCGATGCAGGGGACACGGGTTCGTGCCCCGGTCCGGGAGGATCCCACGTGCCGCGGAGCGGCTGGGCCCGTGAGCCATGGCCGCTGAGCCTGCGCGTCCGGAGCCTGTGCTCTGCAGCGGGAGAGGCCACAACAGTGAGAGGCCCGTGTACCGCAAAAAAAAAAAAAAGGTGACCAACCAGAAATGGCTATCACTGATAAAGTAAACTATGTTATAACAAGCAAAAGAACTGCAAATCAACTATCAGAAAAATTCACTATTGTCTGAAAGATTTCTAATTGTTCCCAGCATATTTTTAGTCAAAATTATTAGTCTGAATAATTTTTTTGTGAGAGGTAATTATGTATCCTAGTATGTCAAAATGCAGGTTATATTTTCAGTCATTAATTTGTATTTACACATCCTCTTTCTTTCAAGGATGCTTTACAAAATGCCTTATCAATGATCACAATCTTTCTCAATAATATCCAGACAGGACTACCAGGCCAAATTATATTGCTACATTCATAAAGACTATCCTAATTTTGAATGGGATGTTTAACTTAGCACCTTTTGTTACTGCTGTAAACAAGACTGGAGCTATAATTTTAAACACCTTAGAGAAGCTACTCTTAAAGAAAATTAATTTCCACACAAGCAACTTACAGTAAATGTAAGTAAAACACAGTACTACTTATGCTGGTACTAAAAATCTATTCATTTAGTAGTACTTCTACAGTATTTTACTTTGATAGCGTAGTTCAGGAAATTATTTCTATCTTAATGTAATTTTTTAAAACCCACTTACTTTATATGTAACTTATGATTCAGACATTTCAATGGACAGTACCTCCACATACATCCATATTAACAATCTACAATATTATTAATGAAATCTACAAAGATCTTCAAAGAACCAATGTCAAATAGTCTTTCAAGGTACAGATTACTTCCTACAATTGTATTGGCACTTAACTAATGCATTGCCACTGGATTTCCTACTTACAGATCCTTTCTTCAGCTCTATGTAAAATACACAACATCTTTTAAAAAATAACGTATGTTCTAGGAAAAAGACAGACTTACAATAAAGGTAATAAGTCTAACAATTTTCTCCTATCTTCATGATAAACCATCACAGGATCATACTACTATAAGAAAATGTCAGGGAGAAGGTACATAAATCTCTAAATAGCCTAACTGGAGGTGATGATCTCTAGCTTCATAAAGTACAAATATTTATAACTAACATTAAAATACCTGAAGGAAATCCACCACCAAAGAATATATTAAACAAGTCTTCTGGAGTTATATCAGCTTCACAACCTCTATGGAAATTAAATCTACCATTGTTCTGCTGATTACATGCTTGTTCTTCATTGCCTGTGAGGTCATACTGCTTTCGTTTTTCTGGATTGCTTAAAACCGCATAAGCATTTCCAATCTCTGAAAAAGTAATGAGCAAAAGTTGATAAGCAAAGCTTTTATATTATAAAAGCCTGCCCCATATAAAGGCTACTTGTCAAACAACAACAAAAAATGACTTGAGGTTAATCAAAAAAATAATAAGACAGTAACAATTTCTTTTAAAGGTATTATACATTGCTTACAATTACACATATTACCTCCCAATACAATTTTTTATATTATCCAGGCAAGTCTCCCTACTGCCTTGAACATAAAGGAATGCTCATCTTGCTTTCTTACCATTGTGCTCCCCTAACTTCCTGCTTCTTTTCTTGAGTATCCCAATCTAGTCATTCATTACTGCCCTTCAAACCAATAATAATAGCAGTAGCCACCAACTACCAGGCTCTGACCCCAATATCTTATTACTTTATCCATTAGTATCTCAACTTTACAGATGAGCCCCCTGAGGTTCAAAAAGGTTAGGAAACTTGTTCAAGATCAAATTTATTTTAGGATAGTAAGTAAACTCTATGCAACCTACACCATAAACCTTTTTTTGCACACTCCAGCCCAGAGTAAGCTATTCTTCATTTTATTCCTGAACAATTTTATTTCTCTTAAACTGTCAACTCCATGAGGGTAGGGACTGTATCTAAGTTTTCACTGCAATATCCCCACGGTAGAGCATAGAGACTGAATTTGTTTTGAATGAATCCATATATCCATATCTCTAGTCCTCCTATCTCACTTTGCTACTTTCATGATATTCATAAAGAATTCTATTGCCTACCTCATACTCCCATGTCCAAAAGAGCACATTAATTACCAAAATGTCTTCTCGAGGTAATTTACAAAAGCTGTAATGCTTTAATCTAAATGCAAGAATTACTCTATTCACATTCTGAAACATCTAATAATTAATCATTTTATAAGAACAGCTTACTTCTTAAACTGGATCATAAACCTCTTGCATATGGGATTATTTTAAAAATATGTTTGAGATCCCATGTGGTGGCTGCCATAGGCACTGTGCAAGCAAATACATGCTCATTAGGTAGCTGTTTCTGGAGGACTACATAGCACACTGAAATTAATCATATACAGATACTCTAGACCCTTTCGTCTGAATGAGAGATAGCTTTCAGGTGGTCTGTGAACCCTATGGTATGGTGGTTGTTTTTGGATGACTACATATCACACTGAAATTAATCATATACAGATACTCTAGACCCTTTCTTCTGAATGAGAGATAGCTTCCAGGTGGTCTGTGAACCCTATGGTATGGTGGTTGTTTTTGGATGACTACATATCACACTGAAATTAATCATATACAGATACTCTGGACCCATTCTTCTGATTCAGAGATAGCTTTCAGGTGGTCTGTGAACCCTATGGTATGAAAAATTAGGTGGATGGTCCATTTATCTCAGGAGATGGTCCAAAACCTTCTTCAGATTTGCAAATAGATCTGTGACTCAGAAATATAGCAATCATTTATAATGCTGCTCCAATGGAGAAGCATAATCAGAGACCCCAGCAATGTACTTACAAACACCATCAAGGTATTAACACATACCTAAAAAAGAAGTATATCTTTCAATATCTGCCAAAGTTGTACTTCTAGTAATAATATCAGTTTTAGGATTTAACCTCTATGCACTAAAAGGACTATTTCAGGTTCACAATGCTATTACTTTTTATATTAATAATATATTGGCAACCCAATTCTATCTTTAAAGCTTTGCTTTTTAAAAAAATGACTTCCAAACATTATGATGTTTTAGAAAATATTTGTGAAAGATTGTCATAATTCATAATTGTATATGTAAGACAATTTATTCTATCTACTGTGACTAATTTTCTATTCACTTACTTTGTGCTATACCTATAATCAAGATTTTTTTTTCAGGTCCTTATTATCTTACAAATTAAAACCAAAATTTATTTTGGTATTCAAAAGCCTCACAAGATACATTTCCATCTCAGTGTTATTTACTTCACTAAAAGATACCTTCTGCTTTATTCATTTTTCCTTAATCACACTTTTTATATCTTGAGGTTAACTTTAGATTCACATGAAGTTGTAAAAAATATTACAAAGAGACTCCTTCTACCTGTTACCTAATTTCCCCAATGATAATATCTTATAAAATTATATATAAAATATCACAGATAGGATACTGACATTGATATAATCAGGATATAGAACATTTCCATCACCGTCTCAGGTTGCCTTTTAAACCACACCCACTTCCTTCCCCTCCATCCCCTCTTCAAATCCCCACAATAACTAACCACTCTATTCTCTATTTCTAAAATCTTGGCATTTCAAGAATGTTATATCAATGGAATAATACAGTATATAAATAGAATGACACCTCCCAGATTGGCTTTTTTCAATCAGCATAATTCTTTGGAGATGGATCCAAGCTGTTATGTAAGCCATTCATTCCTTTTTTATTGTTTTCCATGGTATGGATGTTTGTTTCACTAATAACCCAGTGAACATCATCTGGGCTGTTTCTAGTTTTGGGTTATTACAAATAAAACTGCTACATAGGGACTTCCCTGGTGGTGCAGTGGTTAAGAATCCGCCTGCCAATGCAGGGGACTCGGGTTCAAGCCCTGGTCCGGGAAGATCCCACATGCCGTGAAGCAACTAAGCCCGTGTGCCACAGCTACTGAGCCTGCGCTCTAGAGCCCGTGAGCCACAACTATTGAGCCCATGTGCTGCAACTACTGAAGCCCACACACCTAGAGCCCATGCTCCGCAACAAAAGAAGCCACCGCAATGAAGAGTAGCCCCCGCTCGCCACAACTAGAGAACGCCTGCGCACAACAACGAGGACCCAACGCAGCCAAAAATAAATAAATTAAAAAAAACAAACAAAACTGCGGGCCTCCCTGGTGGCGCAGTGGTTGAGAGTCCGCCTGCCGATGCAGGGGACACAGGTTCGTGCCCCGGTCCGGGAAAATCCCACATGCCGCGGAGCGGCTGGGCCCGTGAGCCATGGCCACTGAGCCTGCGTGTCCGGAGCCTATGCTCCACAACGGGAGAAGCCACAACAGTGAGAGGCCCACATACCGCAAAAAACAACAACAACAACAACAAACTGCTATGTACATTCATGTACGTGTAAACATAAATTTTTATTTCTGGGATAAATTCCCAGAAATGCAATTGCTGGGCTGTCTATTAGTTGAATACTTAGTTTTGTGAGAAACTGCTAAACTGTTTTACAGAGTGACTGTGTCATTTCATATCCCATCAACAACGTATAAGTGATCCAGTTACTCTGCATCCATACCAGTATTTGGTGTTCTTACTAATTTTTACTTTAACCATTCTGATAGGTGTGTAGTGATATCTCATTTTGGTTTTACTTTGCATTATCCCTAATGGCTAATGAATGTATTAAAAAACCTTTTCACATGCTTATTTACCATGTGTATATAATCTTTTGTGGAATGTCTCTTCATGTCTCTTAACCAATTTCTAATTGGGTTGTCTGCTTTTTTAATTGGGGGTTTGGGGAGTTCTTTATATAACCTAGACACTAGTCCTTTGTCAGATATGTGCTTGGCAAATATTTTCTCCTATCTTGTTGCTTGTCTTTTCTGTTACTTCATAGCATCTTTGTGGAGCAAACAAAAAATTTTTTGATGAAGTCCAACTTATCCACTTTTTGTTTTATAAACTGTCTAGGTTAAGTCTAAGAAGTCACTGCATAGCCTAAGATTCTAAAGTTTTGCTTCCATGATTTTTTGCTAAAAGTTAAAGTGTTGTTTTATATTTATATTCAAGATTCATGTCAAATTCATTCTTATATAAAGCATGAGATTTAGGTCAAGGTTAAATTTTGTTGTTGTTGTTTTACCTATGAATGTCCAATTGCTCCAAAACCATTTGCTGAAAAGGCTATCTCTTCTCCACTGAATTATTTTGCACCTTTGTCATACTGTATGGGTTCCCTGCCCTGTTCCATTGATCTATGTGTCTATCCCTCTCCCAATATTACACTGTTTTGCTAACTGTAGCTATAAAGTAAGTCCTAAAATCAGGTACACTAATTACTCCTACTCCTTACCTTTAATGAACCATTTTTATTTATTCAGGTTCTTTGTATTTCCATAAGAGTTTTAGAATAAACTTGCTCTTATCTACAAAGAAGTCTTGTTAGGATTTTGACAGGAACTGTATTAAATGTGTTTATCAACTTGGGGAGTCTTGACATCTTTACTACCATGTCCTTCAATCCATGAACATGATATATCGTTCCATTTATTTAGATACTCTGATTTCTTTCATTAGTATTGTATAGCTTTCAACATACAAATCTTATACAAGTTTTGTTAAATTTACAGCTAAGTATTTCTTGTGTGTGTGTGATTGTAAACAGTAATGTATTTTTAATTTCAGTGTCTACATGTTCACTACTAGTATATAGAAATATGCTAAATAGAAATTAATTTTTGTATGTTTATCTTGTACCCTGAAATCTTGCAGGATTCACTTATTAGTTCTAGGAGTTTTTTTTTTTTTGGTACATTCCATGGGTATTTTATACATGATCATGTTATTTGCAAATAGGGACAGTTTGATCTCTTCCTTTCCAATCTGTGTGCCTTTTATTTCCTTCTCTCACCTTAATGCACTGACTAGAATTTCCAACACTATGTTGATTAAGAGTGGTGAAAGAGGACATTCTTGTTTGTTCCCAGTGTTAGGGGGAAAGAATTAAGTCTTTCACTGTTAAGTATACTGTTAACTGTAGGTTTTCCATAGTTGCTCTTTTATCAATTTGAGGCAGTTTCCTTTGGAATTACTATTTTTCTATCAGTGTTTTATTTCCTGTCAGTTTTACCACGAATGAGTGGAGAAATTTTTCAAATGCTTTTACTGCACTGACTGATAAAATAAGATTTTTCTTATTTAGCCTATTAACACAGTGGATCACACTGATTGATATTCAAATAGTGAACCAGCTTTGCATCCTTGGAATAAACTCTACTTGGTCAGGATGTATAATTTTTTTAAAAGATTGTTTGTTTTGTTTTTTTAATAAATTTATTTATTTTTGGCTGCATTGGGTCTTTGTTGCTGTGCGCTGTCTTTCTCTAGTTGCAGCAAGCGGGGGCTACTCTTCGTTGCGGTGCGCGGGCTTCTCACTGCGGTGGCTTCTCTTGTTGTGCAGCACGGGCTCTAGGCGCGCAGGCTCAGTAGTTGTGGCTCGCGGGCTCTAGAGCACAGGCTCGGTAGTTGTGGCGCACAGGCTTAGTTGCTCCGTGGCATGTGGGATCTTCCCAGACCAGGGTTTGAACCCGTGTCCCCTGCATTGGCAGGCAGATTCTTACCCACTGCACCACCAGGGAAGCCCTTAAAAGATTGTTGAATTCTAATATTTTATTAAGGATATTTGGGTTTATTCCATGAAGGATATTAGCCTGTAGTTTTCTTTTTTTGCAGTGCCTTTGACTGGTTTTGATAGCAGCGTAATAATAATTTTGTGAAATGGACTGGGAAATATTTCCTTCTCTTCTATTTTCAGGAAGAGACTGTAGAACTGGTTTTAACTCTTCTTGAAAAGTTTCATAGAATTCTCCAATAAAGACATCTGAGCCTGGAGATTTCCTTTTGGGAGTTTCCTAATTACAAGTTTACTTAACAGTTATAGGGCTGTTCATATTACCTACTTCAAAGTGAGTGAGTTCTGATCATTTTCAATTTTCAAAAAATTGGTTGTAAATTTATGTGTGTGGAGCTGTTCATAGTATTCTCTTACCCTTTTGATGTTTGCAGAGTTTGTATCCTTGTTTCTGATACTATTTTTGATAATAGTAAATTGTCTTCTTTTTTCCCTTTGTCTGTCTGTCAATTTTATTGACTTTTCAAACAACTAGTTCTTTTGTTTCACTGTTTTCAATTTTACTGATTTTCACTATTGTTTTTCTGTTTTCAATTTTACAGATCTCCACTCTCACCTTTATTTCCTTCCTTCTTCTTGCTTTAGGTTTACTTTGCTTTTCTTTTTCTAGTTTCATGAGGAGAAGCCTAGATGACTAAGGCTGTTCCTCTCTTCTAACACGTGCACTAAGTGTTATGTTTCCTCTTAGTGTTGCTTTAGCTGGTTCCCTCGAATTTTTGATATGTTGAATTTTTATTCAGTTTAATGTATTTTTTAAAAATTCTCTTTGAGATTTCTTTTACCCATAGATTATTTGGAAGTGTGGTGTTCAGTTTCCAAGTGATTGAACATTTTCCAATTATCTTTCTGTTACTGACTCTATTTTGATTTCATTGTGGTCAAAGAACACACTCTGTATGATTTCAGTTTTTTAACTTGGTAGAAATTTATTTTATGATCCAGGACATGGTCTAACTTGGAGTATGTTCTGAGCACTTGAAAAGATTTTAGAGTCTGCTGTTGGGTGCAGTGTTCTATAAATGTTGATTAAATCTTCTTGGGTAATAGTGGTGTTTAATTCTTTTATATTCTTGCTGATTTTCTGTCTTTTTGTTCTATCAAGTGTTGAGAGAGAGCTGCTAAAGTTTCCAACTATAATTGTGAATTTACCTATTTCTCTTTCCAGTCATATTAGTTTTTGACTTACATATTTTGCATCTGTTTTTTGGTGCATACACATTTATATTGTTATATCCCCTTGAAGGATTGTCCCTTTATCATAACATAATATCTGTGGTAATTTTTTTAGTCTAAATTCTACTTTTTCTAGTATTAATACAGCTATTCCACTTTCTTTTGATTAATGTTTACATGATATATCATTTTTCATTTCTTTACTTTCAGCCTGTCTATATTGTTATAAATGCAGTGAGTTTCTTATAGGTAACATATAGTCGAGTCATATATTTTTAATTCACTTGGCCGATCTGTCTTTTAATTGATATATTCAGATCATTTACATTTATATGTAACTACTGATAAGTTAGAGCTTATGTCTACCATTTTATTTTTTGTTTTCTGTTCTGTTTTCTTTTCCCTAACTTCCTGGGAGTTATGTGAACATGCTTTTTGGAATTCCATTTTGATTTATCTAGTGTTTTCTCACTCTATCTCTTTGTACAGTTTTTCAGTGGTTGTTCTAGATATTACATTATATATACATAACTTACCACAGCCTACTAATATCATCACTTTGCTAGTTCAAGTGTACTGTGAAATCCTTACTTCTACTTCTCTTTACTTTCCTTTGTTCTTCCCCATTTATAATGTAACTGCCTTATGTATTTTCTCTACATACATTGAGAACCACATCAGATAATATTAAAATTTTTGCTTCAAATGTCAAACATAATTTAGAAATTCAAGAGAAGCAAAGTATATTGCATTTACCCATATTTTTGCTTATGCTGTCCTTTCTTCCTTCTTGATATTTCAGATTCCTTTTTTTAATTATTTCCTTTTGTTTAGAAATTTTCCTTTAGCTGTTCTTTTAGGGTATGTCTGCTAATGACAAATTCTATTACTTTTCCTTCATCTGAAAATATCTTGATTTCCCCTTCATTCCTGAAAGATATTTTTGCTGGGTATAGAATTCTGGGTTGATAGTTTCTTTTCTTTCAGTATTGAAAACTGTGCCACTTCTTCCTCGCCTGCATGATTTCAGATGTGAAATTCACTGTCATTTGAATTGCTTTGCCCCTATAGGTAAGGTGTCACTTCTCTTTTGCTGCTTTCAAGGTTTTTTCTTTATCTTCAGTTTTCAGAAGTTTGACTATGATGTGTCTTGGTGTGGATTTCACTGGGCTTATCTTTTTGGAGTTCACTCAACTTCTTAAATTATGGAAGTTTATATCTTTTGTCAAGTATTTGAAGTTTTCAACCTTTATTTTTTTTTTAGTACTTTTTCAGCTATGCCCTCTTTCTCCTCTTCTTCTAGGAAACATAGAAGAATGTGAAATCTTTTGTTATAGTCTCACTTGTACATGAGGTTATGTTCCTTTTTTCTCTTTCAGTCTATTTTCTCCACTGTTCAGACTGAATAATGTCCATTTTTCTATTTTCCAGTTCACTGATTTTTTTTTCCTCTGTTATTCTGCTGTTTATGCTATTCATTGCTAGTTTCATTTTGGTTTTGCACTTTTAATTTACAGAATTTCTATTTGATTCTTTATACCTTTTGTTTATTTGCTCTGACTTTCTATTTCTTTGCTGAGACTTTTATTCTAAATGTTTCAAGCATATCTGTAATTGCTCATTGAAGCATTTTTATGATGGATGCTTTAAAGCCTTTGTTAGGCAATTCTAACTCTTCTGTCATCTTCATGTGCATTTCTATTGATTGACTTTTAAAATTTGATTTGAAGTGTTCCTAATGTTTAGTATGGTAAGTGATTTTCAATTGATTTGTGATCATTTGAGGTATTATCTTATAAAGCTGTCGACCTTTCTAAAGCTTCTGTTTTAATTGTCCTGTTTGGTACAGGAAGTGAGGATACCATCTTGTTACTCCAAGGTGGGAGCAGAAGTTGAGGTTTCCCCCTTGGCCTCTGATGACATCTGAAAGAAGAGGCTCCTCATCACTGATGGGCAGGGATGGGATTTCCAGTCCCCAATCAAGCCTCCACTGATATCTCTTTGGCTGGAAAGAGGAAGGGTGCCTCATTATTGCTCCCCAGGTGGCTTTAATGACACCACAATGATAAGGCTTTGCTTACCTCTGGATGGCAGTGAAATTCCAGGCCACTTATAACACTACCCCGGGTGGTGGGGGAGAGGAAGGGATACCTTGTTACTGCTGGTAGCAGTGGAAGTAACAGCTCCCTACTCAATCTTCTCTGTTACCACCCCAGTTGGGAGGGTAGGGCATCTCATTACAGCCTGGAGAGGGTGACAGTATAGGTTCTCAGCCTCTGCTGGTGTGGGTGTGGGTGGGGCCACAGTTTTTTCTGTGGTATTTGGCTGCGGTAGAACGGCTACTGCTTAAAAGTTTTCTGTCTTGCTATGTTGCCCCTTTCCGGGTTGTCTGGCTAGAGACAGCAGGCCTTTCTTGGGAATTGTTTGTCTGTGCTCATTGGTGTTTCTGGGTTATCTGCTTCTCCAGCACCCAGTCTAAGACATAAAAGGCAAAATGCAACCCAAGCAACACACTGCCATGTTGTTCTTTGGGCCCCAAGGTCCTTAGCTGGTCTACCTTCTTCCCTCTATGTTTCAGTTTTCTTATGTTTGTTTTATTTTATAACTAATATCCAGTTGCACTTTAGTGTGAGGAAGAGGGAAAAGTATATCTCTTCCATCTTCCTGAAAGTGTATGTTGTCACTGACTTTTTTTTTTTTTTTTTTTGGCGGTACACGGGCCTCTCACTGCTGTGGCCTCTCCCATTGCGGAGCACAGGCTCCAGACGCACAGGCTCAGTGGCCATGGCTCATGGGCCCAGCCGCTCCACGGCATGTGGGATCTTCCCGGACCGGGGCATGAACCCATGTCCCCTGCATCGGCAGGCGGACTCTCAACCACTGCGCCACCAGGGAAGCCCGTCACTGACTTTTAAATCACTTCCCTCATTCTCATATCCAAGTTTCTGCCATCTTCTCTCTTCACTAACCACAGAAATCATACACACCTTGTGTAAACTCTTAATTCTCACCAATTATATGACGGCTTCTCCAATTACTCATTATAATTCTACTTTATCTTTCTGACTTTTCTTCAGACATCTTTATTCTATGTTTTGAATTTAATTACATTCAGTCTTCTGGGAGATCCTGGGTAAATCAGTTAATCTCTCTGAGCCTCAATTTTCTTATTTGTGAAAGAATGACACTGGTTCCCATCTATTTCAGAAGATTGTTAATAAGCATTAAATTTTTAAAATTGGAATGAAAAAACTATAAAATGCTTGTCAAATGTTAGGTATTACCATTATTCCAAATGTTCTGTGTGAGTCTTGTCTCCTCTTCAAAAATTACAAATTCTTTGAGTAAGAGGATATCTCATATTTTCTTACTGTATATCTCTCAGAATTAGCCCATAGGGTAGAACTGATATCTCTGTTCTTATAGATTCACTCTAGATGTTAAGAATATTGAACTACCAAACCTAACACAGGCAGTAGCATCTGATCCATTATTATTTATCAAGCAAACATATAAACAGCTAATCAATGCCCTTGTCATTATATTCAAGTATATGTAAACAGGCACATGTACTATTCAAATAGACTCTGAAATACTTGGGAGTCTTTGAAGGTCAAGGTAGACTGGGCATGTTTTGAAGATATCCACATCAGACAGAAGAAAAGGGATCCATTTGATTCAAATATTTTTTTAAGGTACGTTTATCTATACTATGCAAGTCACTGTCTAGATGTAAATAAAATATTCTCTGCTTTGAGAAACTCACAAACCTAACTAAAGAACAAAGAAAGAGCTACATGAAGTTAAGAGTTCATTTAGTCTACTCTCTTTTTTTTTTTTTTTTTTTTTTGTGGTACACGGGCCTCTCACTGCTGTGGCCTCTCCCACTGCGGAGCACAGGCTCCGGACGCGCAGGCTCAGCAGCCATGGCTCACGGGCCCAGCCGCTCCGCAGCATGTGGGATCCTCCCGGACCGGGGCACGAACCCGTGTTCCCCACATTGGCAGGCGGACTCTCAACCACTGCACCACCAGGGAAGCCCCTAGTCTACTCTCTTTGATAGTAAACTTTTATTTTTAAAGTTTTACAAAACACACAAATGAAAATATCTCTTCTATCTAATTTAATTCCGTAACCAATTATCTCCTCTTTTTCTATTCTTGAAAGATATAAAAAACAAGTGGTTTCCATTTTCTGTAAAAAGTATTTTGGCAATTACAGAGCAATAAATCTATACTTACCTCTCATATAAACAAAAAACTATAGTCTTTACTTAGAATAAACAGCTTGGTATCCCAAACACAGAAATTTAGATCAAATGCTTAAAAATAAAATAAGACGATTCAGAAGGTAATGAAAAGGTCCTATGTGCTGAATGACTGAAACCTGCCATTTCTGTGTGCTGACACACTAGCAGTAATATTTTCTAATTAACTACCTTTGCTCACCAAGCATCTCTGGCTTACAATCTGGGTTTTCTTTTCTTTATTTTTTTTAGCCATGCCACACGGCACGTGGAATTCACAGACCAGGGATCGAACCCGGGCCCCCTGCAGTGGAAGCGTGGAGTCTTAACCACTGGACTGCCAGGGAAGTCCCAACAATCTTGGTTTTCTATGTAGTTTCCACTCAATGATATATGGGTTCATCAGCCACCACCCTATTATGATCCTCTTTGGAGTTAATAAATTGGCATTCTGACTTACAAATAACCCCCTATGTATTGAATAATGTGCGCCCTTCCTCTAGAGATGAATCACCGCCAAGCATGTTGATAAACATTAAGTTTCTAGTTTTGCAAAGTGTAGTATTAGACTCTGAAATGTACCACACCAAAGAACAATCACCTTTGTTAAACTCCTCTAAGTGTCTGTGTGGGGTGACATATATGTTGCTCACCTCTTCAAAACACAACACAGGCTGTAAAATATTGGTAGGTTCACTTACTGTTATTCTAAGACCGATAATGCTAACATGACTTCAATACAGAAATGGGAGAAAGAAGCAGTTAAATGTCCTTAACATTAATGAAGAATTAATACTGAAATCATCTAACAGATCACAAACATGCAAATAACTCACTGCCAAATGTGTTTAGACATCTTAAAAACACAAAAAATTTTAAATTAAATGATTTTAATTCAGAAAGTGAAAAAAAGGTTTTTAACTTTGGGGGGGAATATGTGCTAAAGTTAGTGTTTTTGAGTAAAGCAGCTTTTCCTATGCTTTCAACACACCACTTCTAATCTGAGGAGACAGAGAAGGCTCTCACTGTCACAGAGACGGTCTACTTTCACCAGCACCACTTTGGCAGCTGCTTTTGCTGGAAAATATTAATAATCCCCAAATGTATTTTGCTTGCCAACTTCTTTTAAAAAATGAAACTGTTTTGCAAACAATGTTAACAGTATTTTTATGAATGACAATTGAGTCGTCTATCTTTTAGGAACATTTAAAATGATTATCTCCTTCCTGTTATTCCAAGACCCCAGCATTTCACTGTAAACATCATACATTGGTTTTATGAATGCCAAATTCACGAGAACAAATAATCGCAAAAAAAAAAAAAAAACTTAAACAAAAAACCAAAAGGGCTTCCCTGGTGGTGCAGTGGTTGAGAGTCCGCCTGCCGATGCAGGGGACACGGGTTCGTGCCCCGGTCCGGGAAGATCCCACATGCCGCGGAGTGGGTAGGCCCGTGAGCCATGGCCGCTGAGCCTGCGCGTCCGGAGCCTGTGCTCCGCAACGGGAGAGGCCACAACAGTGAGAGGCCCGCGTAATGCAAAAAAAAAAAAAAAAAAAAAAACTTAAACAAATAATCGCAAATTTAAGCATTTTCCTATGAATCAGAAATTAACTATTATGAATAAATTGTAATAAACATGAATTATAAAATCAGTTCTCTCACACTTATTTACTAAATTGGCAAAAAAACTGAAATAATAAGAAAGAAAATGAAGAAAATATTAGCCAAGAGAAAAGAAACATTCTTGAAAAAAAAATCACAGTAGTTAGAACTACATATAAAATATGCAAATATTGGCCAGAGTTAACAGAAATAGAAGAATACTGGACAAATAGTGATTCCAAGTAATTTCTCAATTCTAGACAGTCTCTAATATCTTAAAAACTCATAAAAAATATATTGCTTTTAGTTCTTTTAGAACCAGCTGGCAACATGCTAGAAGCTCATGCATAATCATCACACTACTTGTCTGTAGTAAACTAGAAGGCATGCATGGGTATCTAGAAAAGTTACTTAGAACTTTGCCAAAACTGACATGTTGCTTTTGTGAAGCCAAACAGCATTTGTTTGGCTCTTGGTATAACAAGTTAACAGTGAAGTTTTAAAGGATTTTGAGGAGGCTTGCTTATGCTGGCCTCTAAATGCACCAGTCTAAAGGCAGAATTTAATATTCTAAAACACTGTAAAACGGATTCTGAAAAGGGCTTAGAAAATTGCTTTAAAAGGTTTACTTTACTTTTAAAAGCATCTGTTGCTCCAGGTGCATGGTTTTTGTCTGGATGAAACTTCAAAGCAAGCTTTCTATAAGCTTTTTTCAAATCTTCATCACCAGCATCTTTGGTAACTCCAAGTACTTCATAGTAATTTTTACATTTGTTTATGCTGTGAACAAGAGAATGTGTTACATTGTAAGTAAACTTCAACGAAGAGCTTCGAGTAATACCTCTATTTTTTAATTTACTAGAATAGTATAAAGAACTGTCTGTGGACTGTTTTCTCGACATCAAGTTATAGTTTATCCATTAAGGGTTATTGCTCCATTCTCTTTTTCAATCACAGACCATTTTTCCAACCTCTCCCAATCT
Organism: Orcinus orca; assembly: GCF_937001465.1. Taxonomy (NCBI): domain Eukaryota; kingdom Metazoa; phylum Chordata; class Mammalia; order Artiodactyla; family Delphinidae; genus Orcinus; species Orcinus orca. The sequence goes on from NC_064562.1 coordinate 19,610,308, forward strand.
AAGAAGAATTGACCATAAGAATGTCCTTGGTGCAATTTATCACAACTACAGAGAAGTAAAGCAAAGCTCATAACAAATGTGGATGAAGGACAGAGCACACACTGTAACTAAAAGGAGAGAGTAAGAACAATTTTATAGTACTCTTAAGTGCATAAATAAATTCCAAAACTCCTCGCAAGTATGTCACAGCTAAAGATTAATGTGCATTGCATTCCAAGAGTTTTATTGTTGCATAATGTAACCTAACCAAATATCAAAGCAACAGTTTAGTGCATGTAGGCAATTACAGTACCCTATGGCTTCAATGTCAAGGCAAGTTAATTCAGCTAGGCAATGATAAAGAAAATTCATTTGTGTCAGTCTCTATGAAAGATAAAATCTCATAATAAAATACATCATGGACTCAAAAATATTTGTTACACCTGATTTTCATTATGATGAACATACTCTTAATGATTACTTACATGTTTATAACCCTAAATATGGGTTTATAACCCTAAAAACATGTTTATAATCCTAAATATATTTAAGCCCAGAGTCTTTGAAGTATGTTAGGAAAAGAAATACTCTGAATGGAGCAGAGAATACTAATCCTTTTGTATGCTAACATTGTCCCATGGCCTAAAAATTTTTCTTCACTAAAATACAGCTACATTTTAAATATTTTTTGTTGAGTACTATATAACTTTAAATGTGTTCCATGTATGAGAGCCCTGATGACAGAAGTAGTAAGAAGTAAAAGGATCTGAGGCACAATTGTTCCCTGACAGCTAAAGAACTGCAAAGGCTGACTTGAAATTTTCAGAGAAAAGAGACAAGATTGATCTTATTTCGCTACTAAACCTATTAGCCATCACAGTGCTTGGTACATGATGGGTTCTCAGTAAATATTTATGGAATAAATGAACCTTAGCTCTCCTTTCATAATGAAAGCATTCATCATTTGTTATATGAACAAGGGGAAAAAAAGAACACACTGAAAATATTATAGAATTTTTTAATAATCACAACAAAAATCTGTTAGGCAGTCTTCTTCAGAGTAATAATTAAAATTAGATTTTTCTACTTTAGATACTTAATAAATATGAACACAAGTCAATATTATTTCATAAACATGACATTTCCTTTATTTAGTCAATAATATTTATTGAGCATGAACTACGTCCCAGGGCACTTGAGATCTGTTAGAGAACAAAACAGAGAACGATCACTGCCTGTGTAGAGACTCATTCTCCTAGATATGTTAAGAAACTATGTGATAGAAAAAAAGAGAAGAACGACATGTACAGAACACCTACTGTGTGTCAGGCACATATCCACAACCCCATATCCATGTTCCAACATCCATAAAGTTCTGAAAAATGGAAGTTATTCTATAACTAACTTGACTGCAAAAACCTGACTTGGAAACTGTCAGAAGCAAAATTTCAAAGGCAAAACTGAACTGATGTGAAGCTGCTATAGAGTCTTCATTTATCACATTCAAGTGTAATATTTGTACCTTTTGCTGCAGGAATGGCACTATTAGGTTAGGGCTGCTTACCAGACCCTGCTAAGACATTATGTAATCTATAACATATGCTCCTTATTACTTTTCGAAAATATGAAGATCTCGAGTTCCAAACTACATCTGGTCCACAAAAATTTCACGTAAAGAATCGTAGAATCTTATTATGCTGATTATTTTATACAAATTATCTCATTTACTCATTAGATAGATACTATTCCTATTTAACCAATGAGGAAATCAAGGCTTCGTGTGGTTATGTAAATTGCCAAATGTCATATAACCAAGTAACAGATGGAAACCAGAATTTATTTCTTCAACAAAAATTTACTGAATATCCACTTTCTGCTAGATGCTGTTTTAGACACTATAGTGGTAAATAAAGCAGTCAAAAATTCCCTCCTCACATTAAATTTACAATTGGGAGAGAGACAAGCAATTAACAAATATAGAAGTAAAATACGAAGTACATCATATGACATCATATGGTGATAATATATTTAGAGAAAAATGAAGTGGCAAAGGGAAAGAGTGAATGGAAAGAGAGGCCTGCTATTTTAAATAGGGCGATTAGGAAAGGCCTCACAAGTGAAGCTTCAATCCTCAGTTTGTCTGACTTGAAAATCCTGCTGTCTCAGAATCAGAATAAAGAAGAAAAGGAGCCCATTCAGACTCCAGACCAACCACTTCCTTCTATTTGCTCTTCTAATCAGTGTTTAAACAGATTCTCTGTTGGTTTTGGTGCCCCAAACATGCCTTCTCTGCCTCTCTTCTTGTTTAGTTAGTTTCTACAATGTCTTCAGACCTCAGCTGAGCTCTTCCGTTTCTCAAGAACTCAGATTCCTCAAGACTAAGTTTGGTGACCCTCTTATATTCTCCCAAAGCTCTCTGAACTTAGCCCTATCCCAGCAATTATCTTAAATGTACCACAGCTATCAGTTTACAGGTTCGCCTACTTTTCCACACTATTAGGCCCCTTGAAGGCAGGGATTGTGTCTTGTTCACTGTATGTGTTAAATGGATGGATGACTAGTACAATTTGAGGGCAGAAATGGTGAAGATCTAAAAGTCATTTTTGGACCAAAGATAGTAAGTGCTGTAAGAAAAATATAGTTGGCACCAAAAAATCAATTTGGAATAGAAGACTGTGGGACAAGGACCAGAGCTAAAAATATGACAGACACTATCTGAACACAAAAGACAAAAGGCAGTGATAAACAAAACACTGAACAATCCTAAAGTCATTACTACTTGCTTTGAATGCGTAAGATGTTTCCTTATGTACCAGATTAATCCTATAAAATTATTTTGTTGATTATTTCCTGAGCACAAAAGGCTAGGCAATAGAAAAAGGCAGTCTAGGAGAGGGCTGCTGGATAGTATAGGGAAATTAGGTTGGAATTCACCTTCTAGAGATTCACCAGTCTTCTAGAGATGGGTCATAAAGCTAAGTACTAAGTACAAAGAGAAAAAAGGTAGGAAAAACAATTATTTCACTAACTCTTAGCTGTATCTAGCTCTACCATATCTTCCTTGCACTGAATTTTTCATCTGTAATTTTCATCTGTAATTTTCAACTGTAATTAAAATAATATTAGAGAAGAAATTCTTTGAGAACCTAGCAGAGAGGTATAAAGTCAACATTACCAATGGACAAGCTGTAGAGTATGTATCTCAAGTAACGCTACAAATATACTCATTTACTTAATTTTTCACACCTAAATGAGAAATTACCATTCACAAATTAATTTTATTCTATATATTGTTCATTATACTCCTGTTCACCAACTAACTGCTTTGTCACATTTTTTTATAGTTCGCTCCTTACTGAAAGATTCAAACCTTCTTCACCATCCTCACCAAAGAATAAAAAAAGAAGGAAGGAAGGAAGGAAGGAAGGAAAGAAGGAAGGAAGGAAGGAAGAAAGAAAAAAGAAAAGAAAAAAGAGGTAATCTATTACCTGCCCTGGAAGAAAATATTGTGTAAAAAGGCCAGAAAGATATGTCTGGGAGCTCAACAGGGGAGATGTATGCATGGCTCAACTTTTATGTCTTCCTTTATGTGTGAGAAAGCATTCTGGCCGTGGAAGGAGGGGTCCTTTCTATTCTTTTTTTCATATATTATAGATGATTTTTAAATAAACTTCAAATTTAATTGGTGTTTAGGAAAATAATTCTTTACTCCTGAGACAAAGGATTATTTATTTTATAAATTTAGCACAATGGTTTATTTTCTTTTCATTTAAAGAACTACAGCTTAAATCCAATCCTAATGAAATCCCCATAATTCAAATAATTTTAACAGTTATACAGAAGTGTTCCTAATTGATAAATATAATGATGGCCAGTTAATGATTTCTCACTGATCTTGTAAATTTTTAAAATAAAAGATGGGCTTTTTTTCTATGAGATATTAAAAGTCTCTTTAAATTAGATCCAGGACACCTTTTGCTCTGTAATTTTTCAATATATTTCAATGTAAAGACAACAAACAGTGCTTAGTTTCACAGAATATGAGTTTTTACAAAGTTACACACTTTTTCTTCAGTCTTACTGTAACCTAGCTCTTACTTATGCAATGGATGCAGTATTATTGCATGGCTTCTCCCATTGAGCCAAACTGTCACTGGGCAACTTGTTTGCATAATCGTGCTAACCAAGATAACATGGCTTTCTTCAGAAAAATCCCCTGTGTATAGGTAAAACAAAAACAAAAACATACAGCATGTAAGTGTTTGCTGGTGATCTGTTACCTCACTAAAGTGACAGTTACAAAGGCTAATATAACGAGTAAGTGTTACATGATTAGCTAAGCAACTCTTATTCAGTATAAGGTACCAAGAGAAATACTTTGAATAACTTAGGGGTTCTATTAAAGAATGTTCTGATCATATTTATCCCCAAAGGACAAAAATTTCATTTATTTAATTTAAAAAAGGTATGCTAAAATTATTGATAAGAGAAACAATCTCTAATACAGGTATACTACTAAGCTAATACTTGTACTCCATAAAAATTCAGTATCAAACTTGGCTGGGTCCACAGTGCTAGCCAGCAATCCTCCCATTCCATCTGCCTTTCCCCTCTGCAAATATTCTATACCTTTACCACTCTTCTCAAGCTTTCAATCTCATCTCTTTTCTTCTAACTGTCAGAGGATAACTTCAACTCCAATTTCATAGAGAACACAGACCCAAAAGACAGGAACTCCCTCAACATTTTATTTCCATCTGTCCAATTCTGGCCATATACAAAGGGGATCTGCACCCACTATCATCTTTCATCTTTCACACAATTCACTCTATTTAGGTCTTTTACTGAGAACAAGTTCTCCCAGTAAAAAGTAATTTCTACAAGAAAATAAAATTTGTTTTTGGAGAGATGTGGTTTCCTGAAACACATTTCAGCACACTGTTTAATTAAAGGTTTTTCTTAAAGAAATTCAAAAGCAAGTCTCTCATTTATTCACTTATTCAGCCACCTCTGACACAATACTACTGTTATAAAAGTCATTAGCAAGATTATTTATAATTCTCAAAGTACTTCACTACCATTCAGACTAACCAAATATCCTTTACCATGATTATGGAGTCTTTGTTTCTTATTGTGGTCACACAGATAAAATGTTACATTCAAGCTTTAGCATCTGAATATATATGAAGAAAAGCAAAATATAAATACATTGATATTTGATTTAAAAATAACTTCAATTCCAAATTATGGTGAGTAAAAAAGAATTAACTAAAAATAAGAATGGGAAAAAAAGGGTGAAAAAAGAAAGAAAATAAGATTAAAAGAGAAATAGGTAAGAAAGGGCAAAAGAGAAAGAAAACTAGCTTTACCTACTTTTCACTTAAGCTAGTTCACTGTACTATTCACTCTCTATGTTGAATTATCCGATTAATCACTGTTCAGAGTCCTTCATCCTTATACTTTAGTTTCCTTAGACAGCAATTTCAGTACAACATCAATACAGTTTCCTTAAGCTACAGCAGGAGACCATAACAGTATTTTCTCTAGTGTTTCATATTCAGAAGTTCATTTTCTTTCCAGAAAATCTTTTCTTAATTATAAAATTAATAAAGTCAATCTCCAAAACCCAGTTCATAATTTTCCAATTCTACCTAATTCTTCTGCTTTAAGTAGAAGTGTATCATGAAGTAAAACTAAAACACTGAGACAGAATGATCAGAGTAAGAAAAATATTAAAAGGAGAGGACGTTATAGTGTTTGCATATGTATAAAGATAGCCTTAAAGAAAGAATATAAACAGAAAAAAAAACTATCCTTCATTAATATAAGTAGGAAATTGAAAATGCTGCTGCAGTTGCCCTCAATCTTCTTCTCATATGAAATTCTCCTGCTTTCATATATATACATATATATATGACAAAACAATTCTTTATCCTCTTTCAATATTGTTATCTAAACACTGTACTGTGTCAAAAATTGAAACAATTTGCCTCAAAAATTTTCTTTCTGTAAGTAGCTTTGTGGCTTATAGTTACTTTAAAAGATGGAAACTTCCAGGGCTTCCCTGGTGGCGCAGTGGTTGGGAGTCCGCCTGCCGATGCAGGGGACGCGGGTTCGTGCCCCGGTCTGGGAAGATCCCGCATGCCGCGGAGCGGCTGGGCCCGTGAGCCATGGCCGCTGAGCCTGCGCGTCCGGAGCCTGTGCTTCGCAACGGGAAAGGCCGCAGCAGCGAGAGGCCCGCGTAATGCAAAAAAAAAAAAAAAAAAAAAAAAAAAAAGATGGAAACTTCCGGAGTTGGTAATTTACAGACTGATTTTATACAGAATATAAAGCATAAGACACCCAGAGTTCAATTCCTCAATGTCTGTTCTGCTACTGAATTATAATCCAAACCCATTTTTTAGGTGTTACGACATTAAACTTATATTAGTATCAGTTATAATGGACACATAAGTTATTTATTCCTACCTGAGAACTCCATCTACTTGGTCTTTGGTGTAGCCTTTTCCACTTTCACCACTACCAGAGTAGCTGTCCTTTGTGCAGTTAGGCTTGCTTTGATCACTACTACCTGACGGTTTTCGGCAATGAGGGCTATTTCCAGCAGTGCTTCCATTTTTCATAATTATTTCCAATAGCGCTGTGGAAAGATACAGAAAGCATACTATCTCTATCTCTGTTTACATACACATGGTCTTGAGAAAAAAGTTTTAAAGCTGACAAATTGTGTACTTCAGAAAGATACACCATAGGGTCTTTTAAAATAAATAGCAAGCATTCCCTTATGTACTTAGCTGTTGACAGACTACTGATCACCATTTAGAAGTAGAATATTAAGAAGTTTAATGTTAGTAACTCAAAATTACTATCATCCAATAACTTATGACATACTTTTATTTGTCACATCATGGTGAAACTGCAGAATACCAAAGAAAAAGATAGTCCTTAAAGTAGCCAATGAGATTACCTAAAAAGAAACAGAAATTAGACTTCCTATTTATTTCTCAGCAGCAACAATGGCAGCTAAGTGAGTAATATCTTCAAAATACTTAGGGAGAATAACTATCAACTTGAGTTCTGCATTAATTTTCTGAAAATTAGATAAGATTAAAATAAAAACATTTTCAAACAAACAAAAACTGAGAAAATTTACCACTAAGATTTCACTAGAAGATACTTAAAATACTAAATACTAAAATATTTTGAACAAAAGGAAAATGCTTGCAGACAGGCTGAGATGTAAAAGGGAATGGACATCATGAGGTCCAAATACTGTGGAGCAAACACTGTGGTAATGTGTGAGTAAATCTAAACTGAGTCCATAAAGCAACAGTATATGTCTAGGATCTCCTAGAAAATACTGGAGAGGCACAGAAGAGGGTAGAGAGAATATATGAAATAAGAATGGCCATGTATATTCATAATGATTAAAGATGGGAGGGTGGGAGGGATTGATTGAACTATTTTCTCTCCTTTTGGGTATGCTTGAAACTTCCCACAATGAGTTAAAACTAAACATTGAAAAAATAAAATCAACAGAACTAAAAGGAAAAAACAGAGAAACCCACCTTGACAGTAAAAGATTTTAACACACTTTTAATCCAAAACTGACACTGGGTCGATTAAATAATTACTAAGGATACAAATGACATAAACTTCTAATTTATCAAGTTTGATCTAAGAAACATAAAGTAATTATATACAACAAATGTGAATATTCATTTTTTACAGGCACACAAGGAATGAAAATTGACTACATTATAACTAGACCATAATATTATCCTCTTCAAATCTCAAATAATTAGTATTATAATATACTACAATCTCTGAGCAAAATGCATTTAAGTGAGAAATCAATTACAAAAATGTAACTAGATCACAAATGGGTTGGAAAGGAGAAGAGTCTAGAAAAACTCATGTATCAGAGAAACAATCATAATATAAACAAGAAAGTGGAATTGAAGAAAAATGAACATACTACATATCAGATTTTGTGGGTCATCAAATGGTGCTGGCACAACTGGAGAGCTAAATGAAAAACAATGAATCTGGACCCCTTCTTCACACCATACACAAAAATTAACTCAAAATAGATCACACACCTATATGTAAGAGCTAAAACTATAAAACTCTTAGAAGAAACTATAGGAGTAGATCTTTGTGACTTTGATTTAGTCCAAAATTCTTAGATTTGACAAATTAAGTAAAGTGGCAAAAGAAAAAACAGAGAAACTGGACCTTATCAAAATTGAAAACTTTTGCCCCTCAGAGAATATCATCAATAAAGTAAAAAGACAATCCACAGAATGTGAAAAAATATTTACAAAATCATATATCTGAAAGAGACATATATCTAGAATATATAAAGGATTCTTAGAATTCAATAGTAAAAGGACCAAAAACTCAATTAAAAATGGGTAAAGGATCTGAATAGACATTCTCCAAAATAGATATACAAGTGATTAATAAGTACATGAAAAGTTGCACAACAATATCCACTAGGCAAATGAAAATTAAAACTACAACGAGATACCACTTTACATCCACTAGGATGACTATCATCAACAAGATGGACAATAACAAGTGTTGACAAGAATATGGAAAAATGGGAACCCTTATACATTGCTGGTGGTAATGTAAAATGCTATGTCCACTTTGAAAAATCACCTGGTAGTTCTTTAAAAGATTAAACATATAGTTACTATTTGACCCAACAATCTTATCCCTGGGTGTATACCCAAGAGAAATGAAAACATACATGTATACAAAAACTGGTTCACAAATGTTCATAAGAGTATTGCTAATAATAGAAAAAAGTTGAAACAATTGAAATGTCCATCAAATTATGAACAGATAAATAAAATGTGATATGTCCATATAATGGAATATTATTTGACAATTTAAAAAATGAACTATTGATATATGCTACAACATGGATGAACCTTGAAAACATGCTAAGTGAAAAAAGCCAGTCACAAAAGACCACATATTGTATGATTCCATTTATATGGAATGTATAGAATAGGCAAATCTACAGAGACAGAAAGATCAGTTGTTGTCAAGGGTTACTGGGGAGGGAAGGATAGAATTGGGGAGAAATGAGGAGTCATTGCTAGTGAGTATGAGGTTTCTTTCTGTGATGAAGAAAATGTTCTAAAATTAATTGCTGTTATGGTTGCACAACTCTGTGAACCCACTGAATGGTATACTTTAATTGAATGAATTGTAAGGTATGTGAGTTACATCTCAGTAAAGCTGTTATATATATATATTTTAAAATCCAGCATTGTCATTGCCACACGGCTTGTGGGATCTCAGTTCCCCAACAAAGGACTAAACCCAGGCCACAGCAGTGAAACTGCTGAATCCTAACCACTAGACCACCAGGGAACTCCCGATAATTATTCTTAATATTTTACATATGAGAAATTTCTTCCATATCTTTTTCCTAGCTAACGCATTCAAGAGGTCACCAAAGACATACGATATTCAGTTTTTATAACAATCTAGCTGTAGATGGTACAGAAAGGCTCTTAATTAGACACCAATCTAGTAGTTATTAACAATATAAGAATAACATATAGTTAACTTTTAACTATAGTTTAGATCATATTTAATGCAATCACATTAACCTTGAGAGCAGAAGCCAGCACGGTCTAGTGGGTAGTAGTTCACAACTTTTTAATATGAAAAATTTTGTGGAAATTCTGGGAAGACAACAGCTTACTTTTTTTTTTTTTTTTAGCGGTACGTGGGCCTCTCACTATTGCGGCCTTTCCCGTTGCGGAGTACAGGCTCCGGACGCACAGGCTCAGCGGCCATGGCTCACGGGCCCAGCCGCTCCGCGGCATGTGGGATCTTCCCGGACCGGGGCACGAACCCGCGTCCCCTGCATCGGCAGGCGGACTCTCAACCACTGCGCCACCAGGGAAGCCCCAGCTTACATTTTAAACCTCATAAATTAGAGCAATTAGACAGCAAAATCAAAACCTCATGTACAAAATCCCAAAATACAAGAAGGTGGGGACAAGCCACCAATAGTTACAAGATCTATGTGGGTAGTATCATCTGTGCAGGAAAAAGCAGAGGACAGTAACAGGGCATTTTACCAGTCCACAGAACAAAATAACTGCAAAATAGCCAACAGGGACTCTCTATGAAGCAGAGCAGGCGAAAATGAGAAAAGTGAATAAAAAGGAATGGGTTTTGCTCACTACAATAGCATATGATTGAAAGGGTTCACAATAAACTCTTAAGGGCATCCAGTCACTACAATTCTCAAAACTAATCAGTCAAAGTTCTCCTCCAGAACAAAGTCACACCAAGGAGAAACTGCTGGGAACAGGATCCAAACTGAAGAGACGAGAGGCAATAGAAAAAAAAGAAAAGCGAAATTCTAGATAAAGTGGGGAAGGAGAAAGGAGTGAGGAGATCTTATATAGCAAGGTGACATACTTTCAAACATTACACAGAAACTGGAGAAGATCTCTGTGTATTTAGAAAGGCTAACTAACTTCACATAAAAATGAATAAAAGAAAATGATAGAAGTGAAATCTGATACAAAGTTACATTAAAAAAAAAAAGAACAGGATAAATCTCTGAACACAATGAAAGCACACCACAAAGACTTGCCAACAAAATAGGTAAACACTATAACCTACTATTTCTAAACAAGCTGAAAAGACTTTTAAAAATTATTCACAATACAAAAGAACAACATAAATTAGAATTAACCCCCCCCCAAATTATCTACCCATAGCTTAGGTGATAAAACTCAGGAGACAAAAAGAAATGGAAAAATCAATTCAAAAAAGAAGAATTAAACTAGAACAAAGAGTTAATAAACACAACAGAACTGCTGTGTAAATGAAAGAGAACATAAAAAGTACAATTTTTTAACTAAAACAAATGAAAAAGGCAAAAAATTAGAAAGAAAATGGCAAATATCAACAATAGTTAAAGAAGATCCAACATACATATAATGAATGAGTCCTGAAGAAGAAAAATAAAGGAAATTAAACCAATATAACAATAATTGGAGAAAACTTTTCTGATATAAAAATAAAAACATCTGAAACCACATAAAGAAAGGGCCAATCATGTACCTAAGAATACTGACCCAGAAAAACCAACATTAAGATATACTCTACTAAAATTAATTGAGCATCTAGTCAAAAAGATCAAATGGCTTATTCTCTTATAAAGAAAATCAGATTGTCATCAGACTTTGCTCATCAGTAGTACTTGCATAAAACAATAGAAATATATATTTAGATACCCAAAGAAAGAAAATTTGAATCAAGGATTTTGTATCCCTCACTAACTTCAAGCATTAAGACCCACAGCTGAACTGTTTTCCACATTCCAGAACTTGTAGCATAGTTCCCACAAGGCCTTCCTAGAAATCTACTAGAGAACAGGCTTTAGAAATCCAAAATTAGACATACAATGACATAAGGACTGATGGTGAACATTAAATGTACAGTGACCTATTGAGTTAAAACTGAACTACAATTAAAAGAGAGCACATAGTATGTAGTAATAATATGCTCTGACACTGTAGATAGGTTCAAATATTTTTTAAATGGTAGGATTCCTCTGTCTTTCCTTTTACTTGTAAAAAAAAAGATCATTTGTCTTCTCTTCCTTTCATTTTCATTTGGCAGCTGAAGCCTGGACCAAAGGAACTTATTGGGACCAAGGAAGCACTCATAGCCAAAAGCATGGCTAAGCTTGGTAGGCCTGCACCAATGGGATCAAAAATGCAACTCATTACATACGGGGGGAAAAATGAACAAATGAGTAAATTGGTAATAATGGGAGCCACATTTCTTACTCTCAGAAAATGGAATTACAGGGGGCTTCCTTAGTGGCACAGTGGTTGGGAGTCCGCCAGCCTATGCAGGGGACGTGGGTTCGAGCCCTTGTCCACGAGGATCCCACATGCCATGGAGCTGCTAGGCCCATGCACCACAACTACTGAGGCTGCACTCTGGAGCCTGCAAGCCACAACTACTGAGCCCGTGCACCACAACTGCTGAAGCCTGTGTGCCTATAGTTCGTGCTCTGCAGCAGGAGAGGCCACCGCAGTGAGAGGCATGCACGCCACAGCGAGCAGTGGCCCCCGCTCGCCACAGCTGGAGAGGGCCCACACACAGAAGCGAAGACCCAACACAGCCAAAAATAAATAAATAAAATAAAATTTTAAAAAAACAAAGAAAATGGAATTACAAATATGAAAACACAGAAGGTTAGAATGAACCCTGTGGACTTCAAACGGAGGTGTGTGAATCTTTGCACAGACTGCAAAATTAATATAGATTAAATTACTACAGGCATGCGTATACCCACAAACACATATAACACAGAGATACACATACATACATGCAACATACACACACATACATGCATTCATACATACATATATTTCTTTTTTTAAGATTTATTTATTATTATTATTATTTTTGGCAGCATTGGGTCTTCATTGCTGCACGCCGGCTTTCTCTAGTTGTGGCGAGAGGGGGCTACTCTTTGTTGTGGAGCGCAGACTTGTCACTGCAGTGGCTTCTCTTGTTGCAGAGCACAGGTTCTAGGCGCGTGGGCTCAGTAATTGTGGCTCACAGGCTCTAGAGTGCAGGCTCAGTCGTTGTGGTGCATGGGTTTAGTTGCTCCATGGCATGTGGGATCTTCCCAGATCAGGGATCAAACCCGTGTCCCCTGCATTGGCAGGTGGATTCTTAACCACTGTGCCACCAGGAAGTCCCCATACGTATATTTCTTAGCTCTACCAAGAGGACCTAGAGACAATGACATACCTGTAGCAACGAGCTTATCAAGTGTCTATATTTTAGTTTCTAAGTACCATTATCCTCTAAAAAGAATCAGGACTCCTGGGGAGAGAACTGATTCCCAGGGCAGAGAAAGTAAAACAAAACGTAAGCCTGAAAACTTTTTTGTGCCAGAAAGTAAGGAAGTTCAAAGAATGATGAGGACATGTCAAAAAGACATAGCAGCCAGCCTGAAGGGGCTCCTACTGACTAAATCTGAGGCAATCTGAGCATCAAAATGAATAACGATAATAATGGATTAAATAGGAATCCATGAATCCATACTAATAAATAAAGTTAAGTGCCAACTAATAAACTGCAGAAGAAATAATGGAATAAAAAACCAACATGTGGCAACCATCAGAAATTTATTCTGAAAAGAATCATCAATGGATGCTACAAGGAGTTAGTGAAAGTTTGTTGTGGAACAGGACATTTACAGTTTCAAAGTATTTTCCCACAAAATATTTATTAATTACAAGAGGGGGGAATAAAAGTAAGTTTAGAGTGGAGAAACCTGGTAATCACCAACTTCACCAAGTGATCAAAGTTAATTAACCTCACCAGTAAGGACGAAATCAACATAACATGTCTCCTGATAAGTTACACTAAGAACATGGTATGCCTGCCAAAGATTCATAAGAGGAAATGTCAGCCAAACCCAAATTGAGGGAAATTCTATTAAATATCTGGTCTGCACTCATCAAAAATGCCAAGATCAAGAAAGAAAAGAGAGGGGATGTAAATTGGTACAGCTGCTATGGAGAACGGTATGGAGGTTCCTCAAGAAACTAATAATAGAGCTACCGTATGATCCAGCAATCCCACTCCCACTCCTGGGCATATATCCAGAGAAAAACATGGTTCAAAAGGATACATGCACCCCAATGTTCATTGCAGCACTGTTTACAATAGCCAAGACACGGAAGCAACCTAAATGTACATTGCTAGATGAATGGATAAAGAAGATGTGGTACATATATACAATGGAATATTACTCAGCCATTAAAAAAGAATGAAGTAATGTCATTTGCAGCAACATGGATGGACCTGGAGATTATCATACTAAGTGAAGTAAGTCAGACAGAGAAAGACAAATATAATGTGATATCGCTTACATGCGAAATCTAAAAAAGATGATACAAATGAGCTTATTTACAAAACAGAAACAAACTCACAGACTTAGAGAATGAACTTATGGTTTGGTTACGAGGGGCTGGGGTTGGGGAGGGATGGATTGAGAGTTTGGGATTGACATGTACACATGCCTATATTTAGAATAGATCACCAACAAGGACCTACTGCATAGCACAGGGAACTCTGCTCAATACTCTGTAATAACCTAAATGGGAAAAGAATTTGAAAAAAGAATAGATACACGTATATGTATAAATAAATCACTTTGCTCTACACCTGAAACACAATGTTGTTAACTGTTTGATTAAACAAGCAATTCTTAGTCAACTATACTCCAATATAAAAAAAAAAGAAAAAAGATATCTAGAGAACAAAATATGCCAAATAAATGCAACATATGTCCTTTTTGCTATCAAAAACATAACTGGGAGAACTGGCAGAATTTGAATGAGGTACATGCATTAATTTCATGAATCTGATGGTTATACTGTTGTTATGTAAGAGTGTCCTTGTCTTAAAAAACATACACTGAATTATTTAGGGGTAACAGGACATCGTGTCTACAACTTACTCTTAATTGGTTCAGGAAAAAATATAATAAGAACAAATTGTGTATGTGTGTGGGTGGGGGAGAGATAGCAGGGAGAGAGAGGGAGGGCACGATAAAGCAAATGCAGTAAAATTTTATCAAATAGGAAGCCTGAGTGAAATGTACATAGGGAAGTCTACACTACTTTTAAGACTTTTCTATAAATTGGAAAGTATTTCAGAATTTTTAAAAAGCTAAAATATGGAGGGAAAATAGAGAGAGTATATGAAAAGAAAATATAACTGTTTTCAGTAATTTTTATCAGTGAGGTAGTATTGGTAATATTACACTGAAACTATTATGTATATGATGTGGCATAAAGCAAATAAATAATCATGACACAGTCTATCATTTGCCATGGCCTTGAAAACCAGGATTACTACTGTGGAAGGAAAAAAACAGAAACAGAAGTGAGAAAAGTTTAAACATCCCAAAGTGCTTAACTTGAATTGGACTTACTAGTATAAACTTATTAAGCTGTTTTAACTTAAAAAAAAAAAATTCCCTAGTCTGTACACTGAAAAGGCCCAGAAACAATGAACAATCTATTAGCCACAGCATCCTTAGTACCAGATTGTGATACTGAAACACCATTTTCCACTAAAAGAAACCAGGGCTTACTGGAGATATGGTTGATTCCAGGTCTAGTATAGGGAATATATAAGAGGAACCTGAAACTTTCTGTTATACCAGAGAAAGGAAACTATTAAAGACTATTGTGAATGTGTCTATAGGACTCAGGAGCTAACCTAAAGGTGTTCCCACTGGCCAGATCTAAAAAATAATATTATCTGCCTTTGGAAAAGGGGAGCCAACTCCTTTTCTTGAAAACTGATAAAAGCAGTCAAGCACTTATCATATCCTGCCTTTCCTATATGAACTGCAACACTGTGTAACCCTAAGACAGGTGAGGGGAAAGTGTCTCTTTATAGAAGTATTTCAGCCAATAAAAGAAAAATTATTTTTTAAAAATGGTTAAAGCCAGATGTGAAAGTGGTTATATGTGTTTATATTTGCAGGTGGCCACAAAGTCCCTATGCATGCTAATTAGGAGTTATCTGTACATTCCCTTTCATTCTTAGCACGAACACATTCTCATGGACATCTTCCATGTTAAAAGCTAGATGCTAGATATTGTTAAAGCAGGATCATACAGTTGCTTTAAATTTTCAAGTTATTATGATACTGAAAATCTTTCTACAATTTCATGCATAGGAGCTGTGCTTAACAATGGCTGTGTGTATACATGCACTCACGCCAAGCACTCTTTGGCTCCAGAAGAGTGAAAATTTGGACAAGTTCCATTACCTCTGGGTCTCACTATCCAGTTTTATCATCTTAAAAATGGAATCAGCAAGGTTTTCTGGATTAACAATCACTGGAACCAATGCCTGAGAAGGTAATGGATTCAGTTTCAAATACTGCCAGAATTTAGAACACACTGGCCTTTTCTGATTTATTAAATGTCTTAGCTATCATAGGAGATCTCAGTTACCACAATAATGTGCAGTATTACAAATATTAATTGGGCAGATACAGTACTTATAAACCAGAGTACATTTACTTTTGGTTTTAAAACTATGCAACCTTATTTTATGTGTTCACTTTCCAGACAAACAGCCTTGCTTGTGGTTTTAATGTAATTTGTACTTACTTTAAGTATACTCCGTATTAAGGACCAGTGGAAAAGTAAATATAGTATTAAAAATGGTTATGTGGATAATCCAAAAGTGAAAAACCAAGATGTTTTTATTTCATAAGGTTCTGCTGCACACCTGTTATATATAATGTCCATCACTAACAAAACCTAAAATAAGAACACATGATTTGAAAAAAGGATTTTTTTCCTTCCTCCTCACAAACTGGAAATAGCTTTTATTTGTGTGATTATAAAAGTAATGTTGTTCAGCTCATTAAAAAAGACATAACAAAGTGAAGATCACTTATAAATCCTACACAAGAAAAAAAATCACTCAACCATTTTGGTATATTTAACTCTAGTTACTCTAGTTGGCTAGCTGTCTAGCTTCTTATATATTCTGAAACAAAATGAGAATAATCTACATATGATTGTAGCCTACCTTTATTAAGTTCATAATTCAATGTATATATCACTTAAGAGCAATAAATCTAGGTCCACATCATCTTTATTTTTTAAGACCTTGTTCAGAACTATTGCAATAGGGGAGAGAGAGCAGGCTGAACTCTGAATTCATTAAGACAGCTGGGAATTTGTAGCCAATAACCAGGGTGAGGTGGGTCAGTGGATGGAAAATTACTGAGGCACATCATCGTTTTTAATAGGTGCATAGTGTATGAATGCAATGCAATTTATTTAATCAATTCCCACTGATGGACTCTTTCCAAATTTTTGCTACAGTGACAACCCTTATACATACATTTTTGCACACTTGTCCAATCATGGAAAAACTTCACTTGTGAATATATTACCATGAAAAGGCTTACAGCTATAACTTTTTCATTTATTTATTTAACAAATTGTCTTCATTGATAAGGGAATAAAATTATATAAACAAGTATTATTCCAGAAAATCTAGGCTTTACAGATGCCACAAGTATATGCAAAACACTGTTAGACACCCTATGAGTAGAAAAGATGATTAACATTAAAATAGTTCCTGACAACAGGAGAGGAACAGCTATACACATAAATAATACAAGGAATAAGTGCAAGGCAAGGAGAACTACATGTTAACTAAGAAGGGAATGAGTAGTTGAATCCAAACAGAGATTAATCCTAATTTAAGGTAATTATTTTATGCTTAAATAGGTAATTAAAAAATGACAGAAAAGAGACGAACACTATATTGTTAACTCCAAGGCACCATCCAAATACTTTTACCATAGTATTCAATAGTAATACATGAAATTCTTATAGCTCTTAATAAAATAAGCTTATAATAATCCTGTGAAGACTACAGATAAAACTGCGGCCCAGGAAAGGAAAGGGGAATGACAGGAATTGAGCCATTTCTGTGTCCAGCAGATACTTCCTATTTCATTCTTCTAGAATGTAAGTTCCCAGAGAAGAAGAACTGTCTTATTGTTCACTGACTCCCTAGTTCCTAGAGCAGTGCCTGCCACAAAGAAGTATGGATTCAGTAAATATTTGTTGAATAAATATATCCCCATTTTATAGATGAGGAAATTGAGGATCAGAAAGACAGTTATGGATGTAGGGGCACAAAACCATTAAATTAAGGCTCAAACCAAATTCAGTATTCTTTCTTCAACTATAATGTCTGAAATAGTTTGGTTATTAGCTGAAATTTGGAGATCATTTTATAACACTTGGTGCTATCAAAATAACTGTTCTGAATGTATAATTTACACTTGTCACTAAATTTTGATTAAGTCAGAAACAGAAGAAAACGGAATTGTCTTGAAAGGAATAGGCTGGATACTACTACAGATGTGAAATGACAGTTTTAAAAGCTTTATTTTACCAATTTAAGTGTGACAAAGGAGGAGAGAACTTTGAATTTTTTATCAGATTTAAATTTAAAAATAATGCAGCCAAAAAAAAAGAAGAAAAATCTACAAACATATGTCTCATCTGAGGGGAAAAATAAAAAGAGGACTATTTTTATTGCTATTGTGCTGATAGATGCTGCAAATTATACGTGAGTTATCCATTCAATAAAGTAGACACAGGATGGCCTTTTTTGAAGCTGGAGGCTGCCATTTGGTTCAAATTACTATGAACTTCTTGAAAACAATTAAAATGCTTTTCTCTGAAAAAAAAATCTATACTTCAAACTGCCTGCCAATTAGTATGAAACACTAAAGTATTAAAATACCAATGTAAAGAATTAAAACAGTGAGACTGTATCTCTGTAAAAATCCAAAACATATCAATAATCCAATAAATATACAGTTTAAGAAACTAAAATGCAATTTACTTTCGCATGCTGACATTACTTTTCCAGAATATTTATATGTCCTATGTAAGTAGACATATACATATATCAATCCTTTCAAACATAAACCAAACTCACAGTATGAAAATATTTGAAAGCTGTAAAGTTCAATTTGCTTAGAAGTCCACTGCAATAAATAAACTGTAAAATAATATTCTCAACTAAATACTTAGAAAGCAACAATGTCCTAGACTCATTTGAAGATGCTTTTCCTCAAGGGAAACTCCTGCCAGCTTTTTAAAGTGGTTTATCAATCAGACTTCTCACCTGGCAAGAATAAAACGTAAAGAGGACAAAAATTCTAGAATTTAGCTAGAACTTAGTCTTACATCTTCTCATTCACTATATAAGAGAAATCAAAATGCAATGTTTTATTTTGCCTATCTTAGCATGAAAACACATTCATCAAAACTCTTTGTTACAAGGATTTGAGGGTAGTCTAGAATAGGTGAAATTCAGGTATAAAAATTTTAAATTCCATTTTAACCAACAGCTTCAATTCCCTTCTACATGAAATATTTTATCAGAAACTTATACAAATGTTCTAGATCTTTCCCTCCCCTGAATTCTTAAATTATTCCAATAAACATCTTCTGAGAACATTCTATGTAAAATACACTGTAAGTATTTGCATGTGACTTAGCTAATGTTCACATGGGCCCTGTGATGAAAATCTTCCTTTTACTCGTAACTAAACAAGGCTTGGCAACGTTAAGCAACTCATCCCTGGTTACAAAGCTGTCAGAGGCAAAGTCTGCACCTGAATAAGGTCTTCAGACTACACCACAACTGTAATCAACCACTTTATTTGGTAATCACATATTGCCATACAATACACTGTACTATTAACTTGCACTGTTATTTTCTTAATTTTCCCTATGTTCATGACTTTAAGAGCAATGTGCTGTGCTTTGATATCTTACAGTATCTTTAGTATTAGCAGATTGATTCAAGTTGCTTGTATGATAGAATTACAGACTACAAGTTTAAAAATTCTCAAAGCCTCACACTTGTTAAATGGAAATGATACCAAAATAATTGAGTGCTGTTAAATGCCTTCCATGTATTAACTCATCTAATTCTCATAATAGCCCTATAAAATCGGTACCTTATTGTCCCATTTTGCAGACAAAAATGCTAAAAGCTAGAAAGGTTATCTAACTTGCCCAAGATTAAGGTTACAAGTTAGTTTTGGGCAAGGCTTCAAAAGCCAAGGTATCATCTCGAGTGGTTACATGCTCAATGTTAAAACTGTCCCTCTAAGACTAGACAATGACTAAATGAAATCATGTGGTCATACAGTTGAGAAATTCAAAAAATTTTAACTCTGGGCAATGATTTCTTGGATATGAAACCAAAAAGCACAGGCAATAAAAGCAAAAATAGACAAATGGCCCTATATCAAACTTAAAAAACTCCTGTACATCAAAGGAAACAACAGAATGAAAGACAACCTACAAAATGGGAGAAAAAAATCTGCAAATCACATATCTGATAAGGAGTTAATATCCAGAATATATAAAGAACTCCTACAACTCGACAACAAAAAAATAACCTAATTTAAAAATGAGCAAAGGACTTGAATAGATATTTCTCAAAAGATGATATAAAAATGGCCAAAAAGCAAATAGAAAGCTACTCAACATCACTAATTGTTAGAGAAATGCAAATCAAACCCACAATGAGATATCACCACACATTTGCCAGGATGGCTACTATCAAAAACCAAAATGCAAACAAACAGAAAATAACAAGTGTTGGTGAGGATGTGGAGAAACTGGAACTCTTGTGCACTGTTGGCAGGAATGTAAAATGGCATTAACTGCTATGGAAAACAGTATGGCAGTTCCTCAAAAAAAGTGAAAACAGAATTACCAATATGATCCAGCAATTCCATTTCTGGGTATATATCCAAAAGAAGTGAAAGCAGGATCACAAAGAGGTATTTGCACACCCATGTTCATAGCAGCATTATTCACAGTAGCTAAGATATGGAAACTACAATCTATTATTCATAGATGAAGAATGGATGCCGAAAATGTGGTGCATATATATGCAACGGAATATTACACAGCCTTCAAAAAGGAACTCCTGGTACATTTATGCTACAACATGGATGAACTTCAGGGACACTATGCTAAGTTAAATAAGCCAGTCAAAAAAGGCAAGTACTATATAATTCCACTTATATAAGTTATCTATAGTAGCCAAATTTTTAAATGAAATTACAGTGGTGGTTGCCAGGGGCTGGGTGGGTAGGGAAATGGGGAATCGTTTAATTGGCATAGAGTTTTAGTTTTGTAAGACAAAATTTTGGAGATCTGTTGTACCACAATGTGAAAATGGTTAACACGACTGAACTATACACTTAAAAATGGTTAAGTTGGTAAATTTTGTTGTGTTTTTGCCACACTAAAAACAAAAAATCACTTTCTTTTCTTTCATTGCCCTCTCCTGTCCTTCCTGGTACAGTACTTAGCAGCAGTGTAATGAAAAGGATAGAGAAAAGTACGGAATGCAAGGGCTTTAACAATGTAGAAAAGAATTAAAAAAACAACAACAAAATGAAACAGGTCTCCCCACATTCTTACTGACTTACTGATAATTTTTTTCTTAACCTGGAAATATCTTGAACCTCAAGTGAAAACAGTATCCTATCGGCCAGACAATGGAGTGTAGTGGTGAAGGGCCTTTTGGAGCTAGAGAGCTCAAGTAGTATTCTGACTTTGTTACTAATTACTGTCTGACCTTGGGTAAGTTATTTTCATTCATTTACTCATTCATTCATTCATCAAAAAGTCTGTTTCCCTATGAGTAAACCTGGTCAAATGAATCCTAGGATTATTCTGGGGAGTAAATGAAACAATTCATGTAAAACACTAGACACTCTGTAAGCACTCAATACATGCTGGCTATAATTACTTTATAGCCTAGAAAGCAGGACAAGAACAGGACTTCGACTAAAGGAAGTCCAGTACTCTATTCCTAAACATGTGCCTCATTTGCCGATAATTATGGTGCTATCGAATCGGATACTATTTAGCAAATCATTCCTGACTCTTATCATTCTTGTGCTCCTCTCTTCTAAAGAACTCTCTCTCGGAAAAACAATGTCATCTCAGGTGTTCGAAAACGTTTGCTTTGGCAACAGTGTTTCCTACCCCAGAGGCGGTGGAACCAGGGACCTGTACATTAACCACCAAGAGTTCCCCGCTCCTCTCACTTCATTAGGGGCCTAGACCTTATTTGGGGGTGAAGATGAGGAGGGAGGGGGCCACACACCCACACACCCAGATATAAAGCCCCACTCTGGTAAGACAGGACCAGACGAATCTCCTGGAAGAATGACAGCTGGACATTTACGAAAACCGACCAGGGAACCGGCAACTCTTGCCTGCCGGCTGAGAGCCGGCATCTCGCAGGCAAGCTGGCGCGGAAGGAGTCTCGGGCGGTCCACAGCGGGCCCGGCTGGGTCGGTCAGGGCCGGGGCGGGGGTGTGTCGGGGAGGACCGTCCGGGGGGCCGGGCGGGCGGGGTCGTGGGGCCCAGGGGCCCTGCGGCTCCCAGAGGGGCGATGGTGGGGCGGGGGCGGGTTGCGCGGCGGCCCGGGGACCGGCCGGGGAAGAAGGGGACCGAGGGCCTCACCGCGGGCCGAGGGCAGTGGGTAGAGCTTCTCGGCCTTCTGCAGGAAGCGCTGGGCCTTCTCGCGGTTGCCGGCGTTCAGGGCCTCCCGGGCGATCTCGACACATTTCTCCGCCTCATCCCGGTTCCCCTCCATGGCTTGCGCCTTCTTCCGTTTCCTGCGGGAGCGCAGCGACGAGAGGCGGAAGCCGCCGTCGCCGAGGAGGCGAGGCTGGCCGGGGTTGGGGGCGTGCGGAGGCGAGCGGGGAGGAGCGCAGGCGACCGCGGCGGCGGGGCCCCGGCGCGCTGGCGGGCTTGCGGCTCCGCCTCCTCTCGGCGGCCTCCCCGCCCCCCGTGGGCCGCTACGGCTCGAGCCGCATCCCTCCCGGCCCCCGGACTGACCTCCCGGGTCCGACCGCCCGAGCCGACTCGGCGGTCCCTGCCTGGCGCGGCCCGGCTCGGGGCCGACCGACCTGGGGGCCGGGGGTGCGGGCGATACCGGGCCGGCTGACCGCCGGGGGGTTCCGCCGAGGCGGGGACCCGGCCGCCTGCAGCGGCAGTGACGTGCCCCCTGACCTCCCGGGGAGGCCCGCTCGGGCGGCAGCCCGCCTTCCTATAGCGGCCAGGCGACGGGTCGGGGTGGGGACGTCCGTTTTCAGGAAGATTCCCAGGGATCGAAGGCCCCGCCTCTGGGCCCCCAGCCTCGGGAGGATTCTGTCAGGTGAGGACCGCGCTTCCGGCACAGGTGTTCAGGAAGCCCAGGAGAGCTTAGTTTGACCCTCACTCCTGTTTCATTGCCGTATTTCAGCGATACACCATTTTTCTGACCCAGATGCCATTAAACTTAGTACATCCAAGAGGTACAAAGCAAACGCTTACATAATTTGTAGTTTGCACTTATTCTGGTGAAAACCACAACCATAATAAGGCTTCATGACCGAAACAGGACGGAAATCAGCTCTTTGAGAGCGTATTACCATCACATAAGTAAACTTGTTGGGTTTTCTCCCTTCTTCCATTTTAACATCACCCCTTGTGAAATGATGTACCATGTCATGTTGGTCTCCTCGGTGAAGGGAAAGGGCCCACTTTTTGCTTGGTAATGTCCTCTTCCAAATTTCAAAAATTAAGAACTTGCCAGGAACCAAGTGTCGAAATGATCCGTACTACAAAATAACCATTTTCACACAATGCTCAGTAGAGATATTAGCCATGCCAGCAAATATGAACTCAGGACTTGCATAAAAATCCTGATTCCTCTCTGTAAAACGGGAATAGCACGTCCCCCAAAGATGTTACCGTGTATTGAACAATTTAATTCAAGTAGCCTTCAAAACAGCCTGCAGCACAGAGGAAACACTATTCTCAGTCTAAACTGGAAGTTCCTTCCGTGGAGGGAGCTACGTACAGGACTCCCCTACCTGCTCCCCACCTCTCCCACCCAACTCCACCACAGTGCTCTGGCGTAGGGCTGCTGTCACTAACAGCAAACACAGCTAACAAACGGAGATGGTCAAACTTAACCTAGAAAACAGCAACCTGTCCCATGTTCCGGCTCCTGCTGAAGTTTTAACAGTTCATTACATAGTAAAAATAAATTATACTTGTGCCTTCTGACTCTGATGTACAGAATTAAGAGTTTAATTTCAAGGAAAGAAATGTGCTTAGGTTATTGCTGGATAAGATACCTATTCAAAACAAAGCTGTTCCTATTACAATCAAGCAGATTTTATACACAACTAGTTTGGGATATGACCTTTATTGAGCTTATCCACCGGAGTGGAAATAATGTCTGTACAAAACCAAATGTTTGTTACTATAACTTCTGCATCACAATTAAAATCCAAACAGTTTTTTAAAAACAGTCAACTCAATCAAAACCCACTACTTCAGAATCAATAGCTTCTTTGAAGCCACAGTAACACTTAAATATGGTTAAGACTCGAATGCAGAAATTTGGTTGGTTGGAAAGCTAATTAAACTTCCAACTTGCTCAAATAGAATTACAAAAAGGCAAAATTGTGTTTTTCACAGAGATACAGTCCACTGGAATCACCAACACTGGACAGCTGTTAAGAGTATTTAGAGTCCTGAGATAATAAGGAATCCAGGCATCCTTTAGACAGTCTTCTGTTGTCCTTTCTTCCCAATCAGAGATTTGTGGATGTGTGGAATGACACCTGGAAGAAGGATAAAATAACATAGTACTTTAAAACCAAGATAGTTTAATGTTCAACTTGGAAGACGTCTTTAAATGTGAGTAAAAATTCAGAAATACATACAGATATCAAATTTCATGATGCAACCATACTACAGATCACTGAAACTATACTGTGTCCTCTTCTAGACTGAAAATTACTAGTAGGAATTAAAGCAAAGAATTCTTTTCTCTAAAGCAATTAAAATTTTAGTATTTACATACCACCACCAGCAATTGTAGCCTTGATGAGAGAGTCCAATTCCTCATCTCCACGAATAGCAAGTTGCAAGTGACGAGGGGTAATACGTTTTACCTTCAAGTCTTTTGATGCATTTCCTGCCAATTCAAGTACCTAGAAGACAGAATGTAATCAATCTCCTTCCCGCTTTCCTTATCTTCAAGATCCTGACAAGAATCAAAGCCTCATGAACGTGTATCTACCAAGTGTCATCTCCCCCACTACCTGAATGGCAAGATACGCAAAACCTATAAAGGGGGAACGCAATTTTATTTCCTGAAGCCGCAAACTCAAGCCCAGCGGGAACCCATCGTGAACACCAGCCCCCTCTAGCGTTGTCAGAAGCTTCTCGCCGCGTTTAGAGCCTGGGAGTTTTCTTGCATCACTTTCCTCCTTCCCTCCCGCCGCCTCCCCCCACCCCACCCCCCCAATCTTTCCCAGATTATAGGCGTACACCCATTTACCTCTGCGGTGAGGTACTCCAGGATGGCTGCGCTGTACACAGCGGCAGTCGCGCCCACACGTCCATGGCTGGTCGTCCTAGATTTCAGGTGTCGATGAATACGGCCCACCGGGAACTTTATTTTTAGCATACACAAACATAAATGCACAAAGGTAGACGGGCCAAAGACGGTAAAATTATACGCGCGCCAAAGCAAGGGGAACGGACGCTGGTGCAGCAACGCGCCCCAGCACCCACACACGTGATCGCCCCCCTCCCTGATATTTATTGTATCGGTAAACCAAGTCGCGACACCATCACCCACGCAAAGACGAAACGCTCATCTAGAGTGATGATAAACAAGAGAGGAAAAGGAAAGAAAAACGCCACGATTCCCAGACTGCACGAACCACCACTGACTGACCTGCAAACCGGCTCTCTGCGAGCGGGAAACCGCCTTTGTCTTGGCCTTTCCGGAGTCCTTCCCAGCCTTACCGCCAGCCTGCGGCGCGCACACGCCCGCGAGCGAAGAAGGAACGCAGAATATAGGATTACCAGGGCGGCGCGCCCCTCCCCCACCGCGGCGCGGCCCGGGCGCGAGCGCGGCCCCGTGCCCAGCCGGGGTCTTCGGCCCGCCGCGCGCCGCAAGGGCGACCCCGCCCGCCCGACCCGCGCTGCGCGCCCGCCGCGGCCGCGCGCCGCCGTCCACCCGCTCGCCGCCCGCCGGCCCCCAGCGGCGCTGCGCGCGCCACCCAACCGTCGCCGCCCGCCGCGAGATCGGAGGCTGCTCCGCTCGCCGCCGACAAAACACCTCCCCCCGCTCTTCCAAATCCTGTCTCCGCGCGTTCCCAGCCGTTGCCGCTTCAAACCCATCTCCGTTTGTAACGGGTTTTTCTCCCGCCGGCAAAAACCCGCGGAGTCTTCGAGCGCCTCCACCAAGTTTACCATTTCAAATTCTGCTGAAGCTCAAACAAGCAAGGCAGAGAGAGGACTAGTCAAACACCCAGCGAGAACCTGCCGCCTACTCCTTCGTCGCACCGCGATTCAAACTGCGCTGTCTCCCGCCTTCCCCGCTCCCTTTATACTGCAGAATGTTCCCTCATCCGGGAACTCGGATTGCTCATCCCACCAATGGCTGCTACCCGCCCTCGGGACGCGTCCTTGAAGCCCCAGCCAATGAGCAAGCGAAGAAAAGGGCGGAGGGGCGGGCGCTTCGCAGCTCGAGCCGCTATTGGGGCGTGGGGAAGGTGGTGGGGGAGGGCAGAGGGATGGGAACTGGGGAGAAGAAGGGCACGGCGGCGGGAGGGAAGAAACAGAGCGAGCTACGCTGCGGGAGCAAGGGGACCCGCCGGCTGTGGTCACGTGCTTGGGAGGAGGGGCTGAGAGGCTTAGGGGAGGGGCATGCAGTACCGAGCACCGCCCCCCTCCCCCCCAACTCACGTCACCCGCTCAGCCTTCTCCTAGCCTGGTTCCAGAGACCACGTGAAGTCTCCGCGGGGTCTAGCGCGCCCTCCTTCCCGCCCTGCCTACCCCCGCAAGAGTACCTCGCAGGCGGAGACCCACCAGTCCTCATCCTTCTTCCGGGGCCCGGGGTACCCTCCTCCCCGGTCCCCTCTGCATCGCTGCGGCTCCTCCGGTCTGACAGGTAGCGCGAACGCGTACAGTGAGAGGAGCCCCGAGT
Organism: Orcinus orca; assembly: GCF_937001465.1. Taxonomy (NCBI): domain Eukaryota; kingdom Metazoa; phylum Chordata; class Mammalia; order Artiodactyla; family Delphinidae; genus Orcinus; species Orcinus orca. The sequence goes on from NC_064562.1 coordinate 19,636,963, forward strand.
TCATCGCGAACCACAGCCTTGATAGTGATGCCGCGTTCCTTCCCCCTAGGCGAGTCCCGAGCCACCGACTGATCACGACCCACTGTTGCAACTTCATTTTCAGCTGAATGTCCCTACTCTTCTTTCCTCACGACTTGTGACTCCCCTACCTCCCCTACCCCACCCCAACGGGATAGTTTCACAGGAAATTCAGTGAGGCAAAGTCACCTCGTTGGTCACAAAAGACGTTTTGGTCTACCCATAGAGGGCTTGGGGTGAGGCGGTTATCTTTTCTTAAATCATAAGCCATGTTTTTCTGGAAATTACATGTCAATGGGTTGTACCTATAGCCTGGTGTCTAAAGTTGATTTAGTGAAACCTTAAAGCTATTATGTGTCAACTTGTATGCTAAACAGTTTGCTACATGACAAATGTTCGGTAAATGTCAGTGGGGTAACTCCCAGCATGATTCACAGACAGTTACAGATGGTCCGTGTAATCAATTGCAAATGGTGGGCTTAAAAAATAGTACTGTACACACACAGTACGATCCTAATGCCAGCTACCTAGTCTTCCAACTAATAGATTAATAACACCTGTATACATGTCCAGCTGCTTGAAGAAAGTAGTGATCTAAATCTTTAACATTTATAGTATTTAATAGTGTATTACATTTTAAACATATTTCAGTATTTCTGACGTCAAGAAATTTTGAAATACATACTTTTAAATACTGTAGTTCGGGTTTCAATTTGAAAGATTTTATCAAATTAGAGGACCTCTCTATTTCTAGGAGTTAAGTTCCAAGATTCCCAACAATTTGACACGAAGGCTTCTTATTTTCTTCCCCTTGCAACTGAGATTTCTTAGGATGTAATCAATAGCAAGAGTTAATCAGTTCTCCCACTGAATTGATATAATGACATTAAAAGCTATGAAACCTGATGTAATAGTTAACCTGAGCTCCACTGAGGCTTCCTGATATATAACTCACAAACCTACATTAATACCTTTTCTAGTTTGGAGACTATATATGTACTCTTTGCCATGAGGCCCAGCTAAAGGAATTCCCTGTTGCCTCACTGAATAGTGGTTAAGAGAATGAGTCAGGAGCAGGTAGACAAGAATTCTGCTCTGCTTCCTTCTCAATGTGTCACCTTAGTTACTTTTTGGAGCTTCAAGTTCCTCTTCTATGAAAATGGTATGGGAACACCTATTTTCACATGGTTGTTGAAAGATTAAAGGAAAAGGTATGTGATGTATGCGCTAACGTGTTTATCACACAGCAAGCCCTTGATGATAACTATGGTATCTTCTACACTGGATGTTGGGGAGGGATGAAATAAGGTATCTTTGATTCCTAAATCTTTTTCCCTGTCTAGTGCATTGTTGTCCTTTGACATGAAAGCAGCAAGCCTGAAACCTACCCGAAGTATATGCAACCAAGTCATCCAACATCCAGACTAAAATCCAAAATTGGTTTAATGCTTTCAATAGTTTTCCTCATCCTTTGGAGAATAGGAGAATATCAGTTTCAACACTTTTCACAGCAGTTTTGTGAAGGTTTCCTACTCGCTTTGCTGCCCTGGAAACAGCATGGTAAAAATGTGTTAATATTCTTGGTTTCTCCTCAACTTGGGTTTATACTAATACATGTAATACACGTGTGTATATATATAGCCAGAGCTATATAATTCTTTTTGTTCAATGCCGTACCCAGTCAGCTACTTAGTAAGTGCTCTCTTATCGTAGGAAACTAAACTAATATGAGGTAGATGGCTCCGCTGTTATTGACTTTCTCCTTAGTAGTCTTTTCCTAACTCAGCCACACTTTCTATGACCAATTATTATCCCCTCTCAAACACTAGTATGAATGTTAACTTCTATTCTTGACTTTTTGAGAGATGGTCTCACACTGGGGAATCTCAAATTTCTCGAGTATATCTTACTTTGAACACCTGTTTTTTAAGCAAATGCAAACAGACTTCCCAGTTATTTCAAAGGATATCAGCCTACCACTGGTAGTGGTCTCTGGCCTGTTAGGAACCCGGGCCGCACAGCAGGAGGTAAGCAGCGGGGGAGCGAGCAAAGCTTCATCAGTACTTATAGCCGCTCCCATCACTCGCATTACTGCCTGAGCTCCGTCTCCTGTCAGCATTATGGTGAGTTGTATAATTATTTCACTATATATTTGAATGTAATAATAATAGAAATAAAGTGCACAATAAATGTAATGTGCTTGAATCATCCCCAAACCACCCCCCTGCCCCCGGTCTGTGGAAAAATTGTCTTCCCAGAACCCGGTCCCTGGTGCCAAAAAGGTTGGGGACCACTGGCCTAGATAGATAATGGCAGAATTCTTTTGGTTGGATAATCCATATTAGAATCTTGGCATCCACCTAGGGCATCCGGGAAAGAAAGTACCCTCAAGGGCTCACTCAGTTGTCGATAACTGAGTCCCGCTGCAGTATAATACAAAATATTGAGCTAGAGTAAAAGAACTGGGAATGATTCTGGGCAGCCAGCCACTTACTAACTATATGGCCCTGAGTAGGTTGAACTCTAAGCCACAGTTTCTTCATTTTTTATAGAGGGATTCACAGCACTAGATAAGCCAATCTCATAGAATTGTGAAAGGATTTCATGAAGTGTGAGGAATATACTCCATATATTCTAATATGATGTACTAATATTTGTGGCACAAAGGCCATAGTTCTCCCTGAATTCTTCACGTAAGTGTGATTATGTTAAGAGAAGCCTATGTGTTTAACTCAGTGTTGATGAAACAAAGACCATGGATTTAAATTCCAAATTTCCCAGTTATACACCTCCCATGACCACAGATTTCACACACTTAATTCACAAATACAGGGCATAAGTAAAAAGGATCAGCTGAATCTACTCTACCTGATCCATTGCCATTTCAGGAAAAACAATTCAAAGATAATGGGACCCAATATCTCTTTTAATACAGCACTAAGTTATTTTTTCTGTATGTTAACAGTCCTCAAAATTTTTGGAAATTTGCTGTTAATTTTAAAATTAAAAAATTGAGGGTCTTTTCTTCTCATATTATCCTTTCATTGTCTATTATTGATCTTTAGGATTTGCTGGGTAGAGAGAGGGAGTCTATGTGTTGATATTGTTTTCCTAAATAATATTTCACCTATATTGGTATTTAATAACTTATCCCTCCAGCTAAATTGTACATTCACTTGCATAATAATGTCCCTATCATACGTTTTTAACATAATTTCAAGGAGATTGTTATTGACAGTTAACACATTTTTATTATTGTATTGTCTTCTTTGTCTTTATATATACAACTGAAATGGAATACAATACTGTACACCACAACATATGATATATAATCCCTCCCTAATAAAGGAATAGATGTGATATATTCCAGTTTGGTGCTCTCAGCCTGTTAGATAAACTAGAACACAACCATTAAATTGTACCAGGCAACAGGCCAAGCAATAGCAGTTGGGAGATGGGATGTATAAGGCTCAGGTTCTTCCCTCCATCTAGCTGAGAGGATTAGACAAGGAAGAAAATTTAAACAATGCTCTAATCATTAAGGCCACATTTCTAAGGCTGTTACAAAATAAGTACCTGATTGGCTGCCAAATTGACAGTTCCTCTAGCTTGAAGGACAGAAAAAAACATGGGCTGAAGTGTCTTGAAGAATTTCTGTTTAAATGGACAAGGGGAGAGATTGACTAGAATGACAGGTTAACGTAAGGAAGTAGCAGTTAGAAGGTAAGTGTGGCAGTGATTCCTGGTTATAACCCTGTGTCTATTTTCCCATCTTCCTCAGTACTGGAACTTCAAATTTTTAGTGGGACACTTGGTCATGAGAATATAAGTACATTTGGCCGTGGAAATAAGTTTTGACCAAAGGGTGTAAGCAGCAATGGTAGGCACAAAAAAGATCTAGGAAATTTCCTTAAAAGAGACAAGCCCTTTTCTTTTCCATTTCTTCTTCTCACTGACTGGAATAAAGACAAAGTTGGAAAGCCATTTTGGACCATGAAATAAACTTGGGAATGCAGGCCACATGTAAAGGAAATCAGATAGAATGAGCAAGAGTCTTTGATACTATGGAGTTTCAAACCTGCCCTGGATCTCTTTGAACTTTTACATCTATTTTGTTTGAGCCACTTTTATTCTGGATTGTCTATCACTTGCTGAACCTGATCTTAACCATTACAGTAAGTCAACACCCTAAATCTTAAGGAAAGATAGCACCGTTTACCCTGAGGCACTAAGAAACCAATCAATATTTCTGCGAAGGGGTTCCTTGATTTTAGGATCTAGCATGATCCTTGATTTTAGGATCTAGCATGGGGTACAAGGCAAATGACAAAAGGGAAAATTTTTGTACGAAGGCTGGTAAAGCTGATGTATGTCATTTAGGTATAAACCCTAAAACCAGTATAACACTGAAACCAAGACAAGGATGTAAAACATCTTGAAGGAAGACTCAATAAGATTTAGTAGCTAGGTGTGACATTTAGGAAGGTATAGGAAGTGGACATGGATAAATGAGAGAGGGCGTGAAGGAAGATACTCAGGTTTTTAGATTGGTGGTCTAAGATATGAAGTGGCGTCTATAGAAATGGGGATGCCAAAAGGGTAGACACGGATGGGCAGAGGAGAGAAAAAAGAGGAAAGTCAGGAAAGTTCTGAAATATTTACGTTGACATTTGGGGAATTCAAGTGGAATTTTCTAGTAAGTATGTTGGCAATAAGGGCAGGAGCTTCTGAAAGAAGAAGTTTCAAAGATATATCCCAAGAAGGATTCCCAACAAAAACATTAGGCGATGATGTCAGAACTGTTGAAAGATAAACTGAGGCATATTTAAAAGTTTTAAGAGTTTATTTGAGCAAAAATCAGTTGGAATCAGGCAGCGCCAAGTTGGAAGTGGTTAGGAGCATTCCGCCAACAGGAGGTGGGGGGTGGGGGGCGGGGAGACTTCTGCAGAGAAGGTCTGGAAGAAAAGAAAGGAAATAATTTGACTGGCTATAGCTTAAAGCAATTGGTTGTCTTTAGGTTTTGATTTCATAACCCTGAGGCATTTACAGGCTTAGATTTTAGGCTGCCATAGCATTAAAGCCACCTTAATTTAATAACCTGGTTCTTTAATTAATTTGACATCACAGATGACAATAGCAAGGAAAAGAGTGGATACAATTGAAAGCTGAAGAGCAGCCAAAGAAAAAGATCCAGAGAAGTAAAGCGTAGTGTCTCAGTAGACATAACGATTCCGTACTAAACTAGAAATCTCCTGTAGTTACAACATCTGGCAAGATGTTCATCACGTGTGTATTGTTGCTCTGGGTAAAGAATAATCTGTTTGATCTTTACTACTCTCTTCTGTTTACCAAAGATGATGAGGTTGCCACAAATTCTGAGACTAAATCTCGTTTTATCAAAACTCTTGGTTATTAAGTAAATCATTTATGCCCAGTGTTATAAGGCAATGAGAAAAGCCCACTGGCTAAATTCTGTAAATTTGAAATTCCACATTACTATCTTAGTACTAGTGGGAATCCAAATACCACCTTCATCCTGAGGAGGAAAGGGAGCATCACAAAAAAAAAGGCAAGAGTCTAAAACCATGCAATGTATACTTCACACCCCTCTGCAGACTTTGGCCCCAGGGCCAAAACCATATAAACGTTGTGGTCATCACACCTATTGTTTTTTTTTTACATCTTTATTGGAGTATAATTGCTTTACAATGGTGTGTTAGTTTCTGCTTTATAACAAAGTGAATCAGTTATACATATACATATGTTCCCATATCTCCTCCCTCTTGCATCTCCCTCCCTCCGACCCTCCCTATCCCACCCCTCCAGGCGGTCACAAAGCACCGAGCTGATCTCCCTGTGCTATGCGGCTGCTTCCCACTAGCTATCTACCTTATGTTTGGTAGTGTATATATATCCATGCCTCTCTCTCGCTTTGTCACAGCTTACCCTTCCCCCTCCCCATATCCTCAAGTCCATTCTCTAGTAGGTCTGTGTCTTTATTCCTGTCTTACCCCTAGGTTCTTCATGACATTTTTTTTCTTAAATTCCATATATATGTGTTAGTATACGGTATTTGTCTTTCTCTTTCTGACTTACTTCACTCTGTATGACAGACTCTAGGTCTATCCACCTCACTACAAATAGCTCAATTTCGTTTCTTTTTATGGCTGAGTAATATTCCATTGTATATATGTGCCACATCTTCTTTATCCATTCATCCGATGATGGACACTTAGGTTGTTTCCATCTCTGGGCTATTGTAAATAGAGCTGCAATGAACATTTTGGTACATGACTCTTTTTGAATTATGGTTTCCTCAGGGAATATGCCCAGTAGTGGGATTGCTGGGTCATATGGTAGTTCTATTTGTAGTTTTTTAAGGAACCTCTATACTGTTCTCCATAGTGGCTGTACCAATTCACATTCCCACCAACCAGTAGTGCAAGAGTGTTCCCTTTTCTCCACACCCTCTCCAGCATTTATTGTTTCTAGATTTTTTGATGATGGCCATTCTGAGATAAAAGTGACTCCCTAGTCCTCTCAATTGGATGGACATAGCTCAGAGAAGAATCTAAAGGTTTTTCCACAACCTTACACTTTCCCAACTTCATTTTGTGTGTGTGGTATGTATGTTTCTGTGTGTATGTAGGAGTGGGAGTGGTTGTTTGGAATTATGTTTTAGCACAGAATAACCTGGTGAAAGCTAACTAATCCAGCTAACAATCTATCTGAAAATCACCTTGTTAACTATTGTAACTGCTTTAAGGAGTTTTTCCCAGTTTGCTATAGAATTATTCTCATCGAGATTTCATACCGTCTGGACCCAGGCAGAGAAAGAAAGAGCAATGCTTTTGCTTATAGGAGTAGATAAGGCTTTCAGAACATGATTAATGAGTCACTAGGTTTAGGATACTTGAGACATGATATTAAGCAAGATCAATTGCTCAAAATACTTCCTAATGATTCTGTACATTTACAAGGTGCTTTATGAGTTTTCTATGGAATTTGACCTAGAGGTCAAATTCCCACCTAAAAATGTCTGAGGTAGACATGATCATGGCTTATCTTCATTTTAAAAGATAAAGAAGTAGACTTAGGGGGACATTCAGGGATAAAAGGACCTGATGTAAGTTCCCTATGCTCTTTCTATAGCTTCGTACTTCCGAGTTTAAAACCTTCTTGGAAGAGGATTTGATTAGTGCCCATGACCATACATACCTGTGATCTTCTCTGTCTTAAACGAAATAGATACAATCTCTAACTGAACAACTTTTAAGACATCAGTGTTTGTAGATGAATACTGTTTGTAGATGAATACTGTAGATGAATACTAAAAACAGTATTTTATACGAAACAGTATGTTTTATACGAAACAGTATGTTTCGTGAAATAGTCATTAATTTCTTCAATAAGCCTTCTCTACTGCTCAGAATCTCAACAGGAAACAGGCTGAGATGAACTCTTTCTCCATTAACAGGTTAGTCTAACAAGTCTAGGCAAGAGCTGGCCAGGTCATTTATCATATTTCACCACAGTATATGGAAATTTACATGCTGGCTCTTTGTTTAGATTTTTATTTCCTGTTTTAAAATTAAAACAGTGTACTCATCTTAATTCTCAAAAATGAAACAAGTCATTTTTTTTCTCACAACTAAGCTGACAATTCAGGAATTTTACAAAAATCTGTAGGGAGAGGAAAAAGTGTTACTGTATATTATTATAATGTAGAACCTGTTTCACATCACTGATTTTGTAATGCAGTAAAACTTTGCTAATTTTACAGAAAGGACTTTTGCAAATTAATGAATATTATGAATTATAGAGCGCTTGAAAATAAATACACATATGATATGTATAAAAATAAACATGTAGAAAATTTATAATACTTTTACATGTGGACATATAACACTCCAAGTGACAAGGAAATAGTTTTGCCAAGAACAAATACTAGTAGATTTGCTTTAAAAAAGAATTTGTAATAGCATTATTTATTTGTAAATGTATCAAAGCTCAAGAACTTTTAAAATATATATTAGAAATTTTCTATACTTTCTGTTCTCTATTAAGTTGGTTTACAAACTTTCTCTATGGATGATTTAAACTATAGTTCAATTCCATTTCCAATGACAAATTCTCAGTGAATAGGATCTGGAATATTGAGGCTCTACTCTTGGTTGCCTGTGGCAATCTGATTGCCTCAAGGACTGGGAGATGAGACTTGAAACTGCATTTACAAAGCATCACATTTTTATTCAGACTGCATATTTTGGGGGTGGTCAAATCTCCTCAAGGCACTCCTAGGTGCTGAAACTTTGTCTTGAATGATAGCTCATGTAAAAATACAGACATTTATAAGATTGCACCTGTCATAGGCTCCTTCGTTCCATTTGCTTCACACAGAACCAAAGGCTATTTTGCAAGTGGGACACAGTGCCTTTTCACTGACATGATCTTTATTTATCTGGGCTACAGATTCGTATATAAACATTGGAACAAATATATTGAAGAATATGAAGCCGATAACCAGAGCCCTGAAAGACCGATATTGACTCACTATTCACCAAAACCATTTTTTCTTCCTGAACATCCCACCAGAACTCCTGCTCCCTTGCAGGGAGGGGTGGGTCCTTGTCAAGGTGTGTGGAAGTGGCATGTGTCATTTTCATATCAAGGCTTTTAAAAAGTGTGTCTTCTCCACCCTCTTTTTCTCTGTTTGAGAGTTGTACACAAAGCAGGAGACTCCAAAGTAAGATAGGAGGTTAGAGCCTCAAGATCAGTCACACAAAAGCCACCCACCAACCAGGAACACCAGACCAATACTTTTACTGTGTTAAGTCACCACAGTTCTGTTGTTTATTACAGCAGTTCTCCTTCCCTAACTAATCACCTAGTTTACAGACACAAAACAGTGAAGGTGAAGGTGTTTTTGAGAGACCTATATCTATTATTATTAGGATGCTGGATTCATTTGCTAATACTATACAATAGAAGGAGAAGTTTTGGCAAACGTTCCCTAATAAAGAATCCTTGTTTTCATTGTTCCCTACTTTTAAAACCATTGTGCTTTGCAAAACTACAAAGGAACTTATGCACAGGTTACTTATTGTGGCAGTATTTGTAATAACAAAAGATTGGAAATAACCCAGAAAATCATGAATAGAGAACTTATTAATAAACTACGGCACATCAACATAATGAACTCAGATGGAGCTGTAAAAGGGAATGATACGTACACATTGGTAGATGGTGATCTTCAGGATATAGTATTCTGAAGTGAAAGAAAGAAAGTACAGAATAGGTTCTCTAACGTGTTATGTTTTGTGTAAGTTGTATATTTGCTCATATTTGCAGAAAGAAATAATAGTAGATTGATAAACCAAAAATTAATAAAAATTATAGTCAGAGGAAGGGTAGAGAGAACAGGGATGGAAGTAAAACTTCTTGTTTTATAGTTTTCACTTTGGTGTGTTGTAAGTGGTTTTTTTCGGTACGCGGGCCTCTCACTGCCGTGGCCTCTCCCGTTGCGGAGCACAGGCTCCGGACGCGCAGGCTCAGCGGCCATGGCTCACCGGCCCAGCCGCTCCGCGGCGTGTGGGATCTACCCGCACCGGGCCACGAACCCGTGCCCCCTGCATCGGCAGGCGGACTCTCAACCACTGCGCCACCAGGGAAGCCCGTAAGTGTTTTTATATAATTAAAAAAACAAAAGTTTAATAAGCAATCTGTAAATTTTAAAAGCAAATTGAATAAATTCAACCGGATTTATTCTAACAGAGGAAAGAAATTGTTCCAAGTAAACTTAGAAATAGTATTACCCTCAATCTTCAGTGGAATATACTATAAAGACACACACACAAAAAATACCAAGAAGTCTTACACTTTATTCAATAGTCAATGTTGGTAATAATATCAGTATTGTTATTTTTTAAATTATTACATGTATATAATAGGATAAAGCAAATTATTATGTTAATTTTCTTAAGTATCAGTAAGTTAGCATAAGAAAAAGAGATATGAATATAAAATCAAAAATTTAAGACCCTTTAATTTTATATTTGAACAGAAATATCAGTGAGAACATATGACTTTGCCCCTCCTCTTAAAAAAACGTGTTTCTTAGCTCTGTCCAAGGAAAAGCCTTAGAAGCAATGACAAGCTACTATCAGTAAATACTCCTAGTGGCAAGATCCTGGTCTCTAAATATCATTTCCTACTAAATGGAATCTATTGAGAAATGGCTGACTCCAGGGATGGGGCAGAAAATGTTCATGATGAGCTTGTGATATTATATTGTCCCAGAAAGTGACACTATCAAAGGTTGTGGAGTCTTGCAAAAAGGACGCAGAAAAAAGTTTGAAGATTCTCCCAGTGGCTAAAATGGGGTAATTTGAACATCGAAATAATGCCTCTAAGTTTAAGTCCAACACATTGAATTTAGAAAAAGCAATGAGTTCAAATTGAAAAGAAAAGAGAGGAGGAAAGAGGACAGGGGAGAGGAGGGGGGAGGGAGAAAGGAAGGAGTAGGAGGAGGAAGGAGAGAGAGAAACAGAGAGAAAAGAAAATCTATTGGATGCCATTGAAGTGTCCGCAACACCAACTCACTACTCTAAAGATTGATAATTAAAGGGGAAGACGTGAACATTGATCTTGTCTCTCTGCAACGAATTATATTTCAGTTTATACTGAACTAACTGATGAGGAAAAATTCTTCTAAACAAAAGATTTCTGGCTAATAAATACAGAAGAAATAAGGGAATTAGAAAAAAATCCCATTATGCAACCTTCACATGAATCATTTAAAGGTCATTAACTCTATGGTAAAACTATTTTTCTTTCTTCATAATATATTCCACTGAAGATTGAAAGTAATAATATTTCTAAGTTTACATGGAATAATCTTTTTAAAAGACTATTTTATAGATGGGGCTGTGTAGTTCATTTCATATCTATTCAAGTCTTTAGAACTAACTTCTTAGCCACTGGAAATCAAAGGACACCATACAGACAATGCAAGGGAGCATTATTAGCCACATGTAGAATGGGCAAATTGACCTGGTGTGCCCAAAAAGGAAATAGCACTGAGAAGAGAGGAAGGGGAAGAGAGAGGGAGAGACTGAGAGAGAGAGAAGAACACTGTTTTAGATTGAAAGATTTTAAAAAAGCATTAAGAGACATTATAACCCAATAATGTGTGTGAACCTCCTATGGAAGCTGATGTTCCGTCCTTAGTTTTTTGTGGGTTTTTTTTTTTTTAAGTTTAGATAAGTGGGGAAATTTGAATATGAACTTAGCATTAGGTAATATTAAGGAATTATTGTTAATGTTATTAGATAAAATAATAACATTTAGTGATGTAAAGAAATGTCCCTTATTTTATTATTTGCAAAGAAATGTCCCTTATTTTTATTATTTGTCCCTTATTTTATTATTTGTAAAGATGCACACTGAAATATTTAGGGGAAAGATGAAAAAATGTTTGGAATTTGCTTTAAAACGTTCCAACCAAAATAAGAATTTTTTTTTTCAATGCAGGAGAGATAAACATGGCAAAACATTGATGATTGTTGCAACTGGGTATTTGTTCTGCAAATTTCAGGCAAAGTTCAAAAAACATTTTTTTTTTTTTTTTTGCCCTGCTGCAGGGCATGTGGGATCCTAGTTCTCAAACCAGGGATGGAACTAGTGCCCCCTGCAGTAGAAGCATGGAGTCTTAACCACTGGACCGCTAGGGGAGTCCCCCCAATTTTTTTTTTGAATGTGATGAAACTGCTACAAATGGTATCTTCATGTAGGGAAGGAAAAAAATTGTAAACTTTGTAGTCATGAAAAGTTCAAGTCCAATGCATTTGTGGCCCCCACTTTTTCAGGGGCTAAAACTATGTTTTGCATCATGGTTTGCCCTTAAAAATGTTTTTTTATAAAGGGCAACCCCAATATCTGATTTGAACGGACCAGGATGGCTTCTCAGCCACTCTGGTTTCACCACGTAAAGGATACTTTATTGTTTGATGTTGTGCTCAGCTGTCTTTAGCAGACAAGTTTATCTACATAAATGTTTTTGTTGTTAATTTTGTTTTGCTTTGTCTATACTAAAATAACATGCGGGGAATTTGTATAAGAGTTCACAGCGTACCAATGTGGACCACAAATTATAAGGAGCAATCAGGCAGGAATAGAAAAAAAGAGGAAAATTGAATTCAGGCAATGTGGATTTGACACTGATACTTCCCAGCCAAGAGACATTGGTCAAATCAACCTCTGTGAATACTACGCTTCTCTTGGGCAAAATGGGAATGGTAACGTGGTTATTATAAAGATTGCGTGAGCTATGTGAGGTATTTTTTCAGCTCTAAAGCATCATAACATTATTAGTACGAAGAATGAATACTGGCAATATTTCATATGAATATTTACTTTTACTTTCCAAAAGTGAAAAATTTTCTCAATTATCTTATTTAAAATAAAGCAAATAGGGCTTCCCTGGTGGCGCAGTGGTTGAGAGTCTGCCTGCCGATGCAGGGGACACGGGTTTGTGCCCCGGTCCGGGAAGATCCCACATGCCGCGGAGCGGCTGGACCCGTGAGCCATGGCCGCTGAGCCTGCGCGTCTGGAGCCTGTGCTCCGCAACGGGAAAGGCCACAACAGTGAGAGGCCCGGGTACCGCAAAAAAATTTAAAAAATAAAGCAAATAAACACACCAAAATTTTCCATTAAAGGATACCTGAGTAAAGAAATGATAACTTCATAATACAGAATATTACCCATTTTACTGTTTCATGCCTTATCTTTAATATATCAAGTTTGTGTGTTTGCTTTACTTCGGCACCTATTCAATAACATAGGTAAATTTTGTACCATACTGAGGGGCAACAGGCAACATTAACTGTGACTTAGCTTGTTTTCAGTAATTTATAATTTCAATTTGCTGTCAATACTCAGTGTTGTTATGCCCTTGAACACAGCTTTTCTCTAAATTGTTTAAGGCACTTAAACATCTCGCATTAATGAAAAGTTGTTTTACAATATAATTGTGAATCATGAAAAGAGAATTGAAGAAAACGAAACCTTTTTCCCTATCATCTCTTCAGCAAAAGAGGCCACATGAAAGAACATGAATACCTCTTTAAAGTAATTAATGACTTAAGGGCTACAAAGTACTTTAAAACAAAGAAACACAAAAGTATTTTTTTCCTAATGAACAGCAGTAAGAAACATTTCATCTGATTTTCTATCAGTAGAAGGATTAGATCAGCTCAGCAGACACAGAGCTCCACGTTAGCTTTTTACTTTGTGCCTGCCAAGACTCATTTCACTACAGTGATGTTAGACCTTATGTAGTTAAACTAATATCCTGTTTCTTCAAGAGAAATGATAGAGAAAACAGACTGTATTCCTGTGGTTACTTTAGTACTTCTAATACCTTTATCAGCTGGCTCTTCCATGTTTCATGACCCTCACTTTTTACTATTCTTGTCTTTCAATCCAGATTGATCTTTTTAGATAAAAATTATCTATTTTTGAAAGGTTAAATGTTTACGTGTTTCAACAGTTTAAAAGGCTTTTAAAAAAAAGGTACATAGTGAAAATTCTCTCTCCCATCCCTGTCCTTCAGTTACCCAGAAGTATGTTTTCCCCATACTTTCCTTGATGACGTGCTTTTATTCACATTACATCTTTTATCTGAAATTATTTCTTTTATCCTTTAAACATCTTTCAGTTTTTGCCCTTCACTTCTTCAGAATGTAGGTCACTACTTTCCTATAACGAGCTTTCCCTGAACCATTGTCTCTAAAACTGATCTCTTATTTCCCTTATTCTGCATAATTGAATATGGTTTGTGCCTTGCTTTCTTTAATATATTTAAAATTGCTAATATTCCTAAATTATTTTCATATTTCCTGAGCAGAAGATTTCTGAACAGCTTATGAATTTGTAGGCTCCTCGAAAGTAAGAAATGATTCCTCTTTTGTTTTCCACGTAGCAGGTAGTCTGGACTTCAGCAAGTGGTTGATGCCTAATACCTTCTCTAGCCTCAAAACTCTTACCTGGTGGTTCTGAAAATTTGCTGCTATTAGAATCAGCTGGGCAGATGTGGCAACACATAATCCTCTGGCTTCACCCCATACAGATCATATCAGAATCTCTGGGGGTGGATTCTACGCATAAGGACTATTTAAAACTTGCCATATGACTGACTGCAACGTGCAGCTAAGGTTTTTTTTTTATTTTCTTATTTTATACAGCAGATTCTTATTAGTTATCCATTTGCAGCTAAGTTTAAGAATCAGTAACCCTAACCCACCTGCTCACCCTCTGTCTCAATCCTTGAGCTCATTTCAGGAAACCATGCTCTTCCTACCAAGGTCGAGCGCAAGCCCTTGCCTCACCCACACCCATCTTTCCTGCTTTTCTCTGCTTGCCTGTAGGAAAGAGTTCCTCTTCCTCCCTCAGGCCTCCTTCCAGCAGACACGTTGTCTAGGCTCCCTTTCCTGGCAAACCTTCTCGAAAGGCTTTGCTATGCAGATGGCTGTCATTGTTTCCCTCTCCATCTCTCTCTTCAGCCCACTTATATCTGGCTTTCATTCCCATCAGCCATCCAGAAATGTCCTTGTCTGTGTTACTTGTCATGCTGCCAAACCCAAGGGTCAGTTTTCGGCCTCCGTCTCAGCTCTCAGCAGCATGACCACTCTGGGCTCCAAACACCGTCTTTCTTGATTTGCAGGATCCACGTGGTTGCTCCTTCTCTCCCTCCGTTTCCCCTTTCACTGCCTCTTCACTACCTGACTGCAGGACGGCAGTTTCCCAGGGCTTCATCCAAAGCCCTCTGCTCTCTCCACACATTCCCATGCACAACTTGTGTGTAGAGATGATTTCAGATAGCAGATGATTTGAAAAAAATGTTACCTTAATAGATAAGTATTTCTTTTCAATGATATTAGAAAAACTACAGCCTACAAATCAAACTCACTTTAAGGCTATAAAATGAAGGAGGTAAGTTTAAATAGTGAAGCACATGACACACTTCATAAAACACCCTTTACACGCCTCTTTTCTTTCCCTAAATTTCTCCAGATCGCAGCTACCTTTGTTTTTTCTAAAATCCTCCATCAACTGCTAGGTCTCCCTTTTTCTTTAACCTTCCCCCCAGCCATCCTTTCCATTCTTCCCCATTCATCTCTAGTGGAAACATCTTGTTGATGAGCTTCTGTACGCTGATTTGAAACTGCCTGTATTATTCAGAAGGTAGGGTTCACCTAACAGGGAAGTCTTCAAAATAGGGAATATATACATTGCCAGGAAGCCATAGAAAATTTACTTGATATAGAAGAGATACTCTGGGGAAGAAAGAGGTGCGGCAATAAAACAATATATACATATATTTTAATAATAAAATCTGTCTCAAATATGTTTTTATTATCTAAGAGTCTGGAATTATTCACATTTAGGAATGTTGGTACACTTTAGAAACAGGGAGTCTCAAAAACACCTGGGTTAAGATCAAAGCTGTCATTTTCATCACTAATTTATTTAAATATTTAATGGGGCTAAGCATTGTCTGCATATAACTCTTATTAGATTTACATCCCTAAGATTTTGATAGAATACTTATAATAAATCTTTTTTCTAATAGTTCTGTTAGAATCTTTTAAGCTCATAATAATGTCTGACATCATATAATATATGTAGTAATTCTGTTAGTATCTATAGGTTACATTTATTAGTTTATAATAAAGCACCAGGAAGTATACTGTCTCTGTAGGACAGGAAATAAAACAATACAGATGTCAAAATCTTAATGAGTAACCAATTTCTATTATTATCCTATTGCATTCTGCCTTTGTTTTGTAATCTTCAGTGGGGTTCTTTAATATGGGGAGTCATCTCTTTTCAGCATCACAAACTAGAACAGCTGATAAACTGTAAATGAGGCAAGTAAATAAGATATAAATCCTCAATTCCTTGGGAATGAAACAATACTTTATACATTTATATAATGACTTTTAATAAATCAGACCTAGCATTTGTGTGGACTCATATACTATATTCCTGAATGTTTGCTTGTTACAAATTAAGCTAACATTGTTAAATAAAATATCTTTTATCTCCCTACATTGAAAAAACTTCATTTATAATGACAAAAATTTTTAAATGAAGAGCTATGTTATTGTTATATAACTCCAAGTTAGAAAATGTAAAGGATGACTGATTTTAATTATGGTTGGCATGTCTGGCCTTTTGTTGATGAACCAGTGATATTTGGATAGTATATAGTAAAGGGATATGGAACTAATAAATTATTATATATTTATTCCATAATAATTGTTATTCTTCCTTTCATTTTAGAAATGTCACTAATTATGTTATGATCAAGATTTTCATTTAATATATGTTAACAGTATGTCAAATTAGACAATGTTTCTTGATTCATTAAAACTTTTTGATAGTTTTTAAAATTAATTTAGATTGGGCTGGGACTGCCCTGGTGGTGGTTAAGAATCTGCCTGCCAATGCAGGGGACACGAGTTCGAGCCCTGGTCTGGGAAGATCCCACATGCTGCGGAGCAGCTAAGCCCGTGCGCCACAGCTACTGAGCCTGTGCTCTAGAGCCCGCAAGCCACAACTACTGAAACCCGCTCACCTAGAGCCCATGCTCCTCAACAAGAGAAGCCACTGCAATAAGAAGCCTGCGCACCGCAACGAAGAGTAGCTCCCGATCAATGCAACTAGAGAAAGCCCACGTGCAGCAACAAAGACCCAATGCAGCCATAAATAAATAAATTTATTTAAAAAAATAATTTTAATTGGGCAAAACTGCTGATGTAATAACATTTGGATTTTTAATATAATTATTAATGCAGTACTTAGATTTGGTAGTGAATTATGCATTTTACATATCAAGTGTTGTGGTGGGTTTGCATGTGATAAATTATTGTACCCTATAAGATTTTACAAAATATTTAAAATTTTATTGCCATCACCTTTATTGCAATTTGTGCTATCTCTTAAGGCAATATCTAAAACTGTAGAGTAATGTAAAGAATTGACAGCACACTTGACTGATGCTATATCTAGTCTTACATATTCAATTATAATATGAATTGCATAATATTGAAAACTGTTCTTCAGCTACCATGTGGAATTGTTGTGATTATTATACTAGTTTATGAGCATTTCTGGAACCACAAATGGAACTTAACACCAAAAAAGCAAAAAAGTGTACACTAAGCACTACTGGGAAAAAATATTTTGTTACACAAGAAGCTATTGCATTGCCCTGATTTCAGAATTGCCTTGTAGATAGGCGATGTTGTCAACAAGTAGCCCTATTTCTAAACTAAGATGCCTATTTCCAGGGCATAAAAAGTCAAATCTCTATTTTGTTAGAGTTATGTGATAGGGGGGAGTTGCAGATGTTTCACAATGTCACCGATATTTGAAAAAGTGAATTAAAAATACATATCTACTTACCAATAAGGTTTAAAGTTGCCATAAATTATTGATGTTAATTTGTAATTAAGTGACAATTTTTAGACCAACTTTACTCAAAATAGGCTTAAATATGCATAATGCTGCTAAATTTCTGAGACTCAATATAATACACAACAGCCATTTCAATACAAGTGAAATCCATAAATATTAAAAAGGCAAAATTTTGATTTAATGAAGACTGGTCTGTGGACTACTAAGAAATAATTAACATTCAGGAAGTAGTATATATCAACAACTGTGTGACAAAAATCTGAATATAAGCAAGTATGTATTTTTTTTTAACATTTTAATTTTATTTTATGATGGTAAGAACTCTTAACATGAGATCTACTCTCTTAACATATTTTTAAGTGTGCAATACAATATCGTTAACTGTAAGCACATGTCGTACACCAGATCTCTAGATATTCATCTTGCATAACTGAAACTCTAAACCCGTTGATTAGCAACTCCTCGTTTCTCCCTGCCCCCTCCCCCTGGTGACCAGTGCTCTGATCTCTGCATCTATGAGTTTGACTATGTTAGACACTGTCTGTAAGTGAATCGTGCAATATTTGTCCTCTGTGACTGGCTTATTTCACTCAGCGTAACGTCCTTCAGGTTCATGCATGTTGTTGCAGATGAAAGAATTTCCTTCCTTTTCAAGGCTAATGTTCCATTCTATGTATATACCACATTTTCTTTATCCATTCATCCATCCATGTACAAGATATGGATGATTTTAAATGAACCACATGTTAATATGTGAAATAGGGCAATGATTTTTTTTTTTTTTTTTTTTTTTTTGCGGTACGCGGGCCTCTCACTGTTGTGGCCTGTCCCGTCGCGGAGCACAGGCTCCGGACGCGCAGGCTCAGCGGCCGTGGCTCACGGGCCCAGCCGCTCCGTGGCATGTGGGATCCTCCCAGACCGGGGCACGAACCCGTGTCCCCTGCATCGGCAGGCGGACTCTTATCCACTGTGCCACCAGGGAAGCCCGGGCAATGAATTTTATTACAAACTTTTGAGATCTATTTTATTGCTTCATTGATATCTACTCATATGTTTACTTCTGGAATTTTATTTTTAATTAGAAGCTGGGATGAGGAAATTATTTGAGTTCTAAGGACCCTTAATCCCCCCCTTATTTAAGATACTCAGACCATTTCATTAATGGAATGAAATGCCTACTGGGTTTTTGATGACCAAAGAAGTCATCAATTTATAGAGCAAAAATGGAATCTGTTTCTAAACAACAAACTATATTCAGTAACTTAATAAATATTTATTAAATACACACTATATACTAGCTATTGTTCTGGACACTGGTTTATAACAATGAACAAAAAGAGTCCTGATTTCAAGGAACATACATTCTAGTAATGGGATGGAGTGGGGTAATGACACAGATAGAGAACAAATAGGTAAATTATATAAAATGTTTGAGGATAAGTACTGTGAAGAAAACAAGTCAACATAGGGATATGGGGAGTGCTGAGCAGAGGTTGCAGTTTTAAAGGGATTGTCATGAAAGACCTCACTGAGAAGGTGACTTCTGAGTCAGGAGGAGGTAAGTATTAAAATATACACACACATTTAAAAAAATAATCTCAAACTTACAGAAAAATTACAAGTACAAAACAAAGAACTCTTTTTCCCCTAAACCATTAAGACAGTAAGTAGCTGACCTGATACCCATCGCCCCAAAATACTTTGGGGTTTTTTTTTTTTTTTTTTTTTTTTGCGGTACGCGGGCCTCTCACTGCTGTGGCCTCTCCCGTTGCGGAGGAGCACAGGCTCCGGACGCGCAGGCTCAGCAGCCATGGCTCACGGGCCCAGCCGCTCCACGGCATGTGGGATTCTCCCGGACCGGGGCACGAACCCGTGTCCCCTTGCATCGGCAGGCGGACTCTCAACCACTGCGCCACCAGGGAAGCCCTGGGGTGTAATTTTTACAAACAAGGACATGCTCCTACATGACAATCAAAGCATAACCATGAAAATCAAGACATTACCCTTCCTACAGTACTACCGTTGAATCCATATCAAGTCCACAGACCCCATTCATGTTCCTCCATTTGCCTCAAAAATACCCTTTATTGTAAAAGGATACAGTTCAGAACGTTGGATTGCATTTAGTTGCCATGTGTTTCTCATGCTCAGTCTGTAATAATCCATCAGCCTTTCTTTGAATTTCATGACCTTAACCCTTTTTAAGATTATAGATCACTTATTTTATAAATTGCCTCTCAGTTTGAATTTGTCTGTTGTTTCATCATGATTACATTCCGATTTTGCATCTTTAACAGGAATATCATAGAAATGATGCTCTGTTCTTCTCATTGCATTCTTTCCAGGGGCTCGTGATTTCAATCTATCCCATTATTGATGCCATTAACTTGGATCACATGATTAAGTTATAGTCGGCCAGGTTTCTCCACTGAAATTATCACTTTTCTTTTCATAATAAGTATTTAGTGGAGAGGTACTTTGAAATGTTGTTCCTCATCCTACTTCTCATCAAACTTTTTATCTCTCAATCGATCTATCTCATTGAATCCATGATTTCCTATTTTATTCAATGCATTATAATTTTTACTACCATTATTTACTGCCATGCCTAATGGTCCCACATTTGGCTGGTAGGAACCCTTTTTAGCTGATGCCAGTGTGTTTTTGACATGCCCCTATCTTTCTGGAGCATTTCCTTGTTTGGGGGGCACAAGATACTCAGGCTCACCTTGTACTTTGTCAATCCTATCCCAGTCATTTCTTCAAGGAGCCCTTGTTCCTTTCATTGGAGACTGATGTATAAGCCATGATTTGGGTGTTTGGTGTGCTCATTGCTGTTGGGGGTGGGGATGGGAGTGGGGTGATCTCTGCCCCAAGGTCTTATCAGTGGTTATAGGTAGGGAATATAGTGTGCGTACACGTACATATGTATGTGAGTACACATACATATGTACACACACTTACATACGCACTTGTATATAAACACACATACATTGACAACTGCATTAGTTTTCCACATCCATCTATAAGTGTCTAAATCTATGAGTATAATTGATACTTTTGATTCCTATCAAACAACACAGAACTCATTTTAGTTTTCTCCCTTTTCATGTTTATTTGATCAGTCTGCTGCAGCCCCTCGCCCATGTGAAGCTCCCCCATGCCACTCCCATGCTTAGGCTTTGATCCCCTCCACTGGGCTATCTTCATCCCCACTGCATAAGCACCTTCCTCACTCAGGCTCTTCTACACCAGGCTGGGTCACTTTCCCTACACAGACAATCTGTTCACCTCTCCTGGGCTCTAACACCATGCACTGGGCCTTTCTTGCATGGATGGCTTCTTTATCCTTCTTGAACTCTGACACCTCATGCTGGGCCTTCTTCCTCTGTGGACTCCCTCCTCAACGCCCTCAGGCCCTGCAACCCTGTACCAGGCTGTCCCCATGCATGGACGCCCTCCTCAGGCTGTGACTCCTTGCCTGGGCCTCCTCCCAAGGTTGATGCCCTCCTTGCTGGGCTCAGGCTCCACCCCACATATTTCCCTTGTGCAATACCTTCCGTACCTTGCTCGGGCTCTAACATCCTCCCTCCATCCCACCCCATTTGGAAGCCCTCCTCGCCCAGTTTCTGGCTTCGACACCTGATGCCAGGTTGCTCTCACTCAAGCGTGGCATCCTTACTCTTTTGGGCTCCAAAGCCCCATGCCGGAGACCCGTCCTTGTGTGGAGGCCTTCCTCACTTCACTTGGGAGCTGACATCTCCCTCCAGGCTCCTTTCCCTGGGTGGATGCCCTTATTCCTCGTGGACTCTGACACCTCATGCAAGTCGGCTCCTTTCTGTTGATCTCGATCTGCTCACCTAGTGTCTTTAAGACTAAATTGTTCAGAAAGAGCAAGAGGATTGGAAGGGAAAGGGCAAGTAAAAGGAAGAGGATGGAGAGGAGAAAGGTGAACAATTTTTTTTATAAACAAAAATAATATGTGTATGTCATGGTACCATGCTTAGTCCATTTGGGCTACTATAACAAAATAACACAGACTAGGTAGCTCATAAACAACAAACATTTATCTTACAGGTGTGGAGGCTAGAAGTCTGAGATAAGGGTGCCCATGGGTCAGGTTCTGGTGAAGACCCTCTTCCAGGTTGCAGACTGCTGACTTTTTGCTGTGTACTCCCCACCTGGTAAAAGGGCGAGGGGGTCTCTTTGGAGTTTCTTTTATAAGGGCACTACTCCCATTCATCAGGACTCTGTCTTCGCGATCTAATCATCTCCCAAATTCTCTACCTCCTGATAACATCATCTTGAGGATTAAGATTTCACCATAAGAATTTTGGAAGGGCACAAACATTCACGCCAATCTGGAATTAGCCTTCAATTTAAACCAGACTCCAACTCTTGTTTTAAAGCCCCTGAAAAAAACAGTTGCCATGAACTTCAATTCCCTGCTCTAAAAAATAGGATTGAAGTCACCCTCAGGCCACAGGAGATAACATTTCCATGCACAATCAAGCTTAGTGACTAGGAAGCCCTAGACTACACATCTGAAGAAATAAGGGTGGGAGGGAGGATGAGGAAAAGTTGAACCATTGAAAAATAATGTTTACTAACAAGTAAAAAATATGATAGCCAAAGTGCAGAACCAATCCACTAACAAATATTTATAGAGTTTCTACTAAGACACAGAGAATCACTATTGACCAAGCTTTTCATACTTCAATAGTCTCAAGATTTCCATTTACAATAATCCAGGAATTAATGTTCATGATGCTGAATGAGTCATCTATGAAAGGCAAAGTGAAGTTCCATTTACTTTGTCTTTAAAGGCCGGAAAGTATAAAATATACACATTAGGACAGATTTCAAAAAATGGCTGACAATTATTTAGTGCTTAAGTTTCAGTTATCTGGAAAATGTATGTGTGGAAAACACTCCATTTTATTTATAAGGATCATTGGAAAATAGAGTGCTATTGTTTGTATTAGAGCCAAGCCAAACTCAAGGTCCTACACTCGTTGCCTTCAGCTACTGCTGGGTCTTGGAGAACTCATTGAATCTCTTAGGACCTTCTGCTTCTCAGCTATAAAATAGGAAGTTGGTCCAAATTAACTCAAAGGTAATTGCCAACTCTAAAATTCTGTATCTTAAGGCAGAATAATAAATGAGTTTTTATCTCCTAAAAAGAGATTATAGTATATACAAGTCATTAAAGGATAAACTATTTTGTGTTGGGACTTGCCCAATGGGGCAAACGAGACTGATTAGAAATGAAATATTCACTCACAAAACACCCGCACAAGTCTAAGAATAAGATCTTGTTTTCTCTCAACTGGTGGAAAATTTGAATAATGGCATACGGAATCCATAAGTAACTAATTTACCATTCATGACTTACATTAGAGATCAGCTGTTGGAATTTCCCAGAAGGTAATTTCCCACTGCGGCTTGTTGTTCCCAATGTATGGACCAATAGAAGCCACCTAGACTACAAATCAGAACAATAACTAATATTTGATTTGTATGGTGCTTCCACTATAAGTACTTCTAACTCCCATTTCTCCTTCTTTCTTAGTGTCCACTTCCTCAGTCTGGCTGTTCAAGGGCATAGCTTTAAGGACTTTGAGTGTATTTTTTGCTAACTTAGACAAATCATATTTCCTCACTTGGGATGCTGATCTAGAAAATATCAATACTGATTTAGATACAAGGGGAATTGAAAAAGAAAGACTTAAACCGGGACATCCCAAGAGGTAGAGCTGGAAAGTGACAGACCACCTGTCTGCTCAGATTATTGGGTACAGATAAATTGAAAAGGTTAAGGAGAGAGGAGAAAGGAAATGAGCATGGAAGAGCAAGGACACCTTCATTATCTTAAGTTACTTTCACAGCTCCTGTGAGGTAGTGTCATATTCTTACTACCAACTGCAATTTACAAATTAAAAGACTAATACTCAGAAGGGTAAATGACTTAATTTCCAAAGGTCACATGACTAATTACTATACAGGTATTTTGGAACCTCACTCTTTTGACCTCTAAACTGGTTCTCTTTCTACTACACTGTTCTAACAGTACTGGCTCTGCCATTGGTCTTGTGACCTTGGAAAAGTCAATTAATCTCTCCGAGTCTCAGTTTCCAGGTCTGTAAAGTGGAGTTAAAGCACAAGCCCTGCCCTACTTCATAGGGTTGTTTTAATACTCCATAAATAAATATTTTATTTCTTATCATGTTTTAGAGTTTATA
The DNA here is from genome assembly GCF_937001465.1 of Orcinus orca. Taxonomy (NCBI): domain Eukaryota; kingdom Metazoa; phylum Chordata; class Mammalia; order Artiodactyla; family Delphinidae; genus Orcinus; species Orcinus orca. The sequence goes on from NC_064562.1 coordinate 19,660,704, forward strand.
AAGGGACAATGATGCATGATTTCATACAGTTTAATTCTTACAAAAATGCTGTAAAAATCAAATAAGAATGTATGCAAAAGCAGTTGCATGTAATTACTGCATGCTTGTACTTCCATATACTACTTCCCATCTCTGAAGCTGTCGAAATTCTTGAGATACAGTTATGATTTAAAGGTTGTCCAGTGAGACATTTCAAACAGATGCCATAGCCTGTTTGATAATGCTTAGAATAAAATAAATGCATAATGAGAATTTTATAACCTGTGATATCCAACTTCTTCAAACAGACTATCAGGGCCATTAATAATCTGTCCACCACAACTTATAACATTAATGTAAATATCCTCCAACTTTATTATCCCCAACGCTAAGTGAATTCTTTCTCCATGTAGACCTCTTTGGGGTTCTACTAATGGTCAGCTCTATGCCTGTGTCTTACCCACGTTCAGTTTTCCCTGCCTAGAAGACACTTTATCCATTTCCTACCCTTCCTGGTAGAGTCTACATATATGGGTTTTGTTCTTCAATTGCTATTAGTTCTATTGTCTATAGCAGGGCTCAGCAAACTGTGACCCACTCTCTATTTACATAACTAAAGTTTTACTTGAGCTCAGCCTATGACAGGCTACAGAGGCAGAGTTGAGTAGTTACAACAGACACTATATGTCACCTTAAATGTTTACTATCTATCCATTACCTATTTACTGTTTATCTAGTACTAAAGGGTACTATCTGGCCCTTTATAGAATGTTTTTGACAACCCCTATCTATAGCAAAAATTTCACTTACCCATGGAAAAACCTGGATCTGGCATGATAAAAAGAGCACTTTTGTTCCCTAAAATTATTATTTACAGTAAGTTTAAAACTGTAAACATTAAGATCACAATAGTATGTTGAGTGAACATTTTGTTTCTACATCTTTAAAACACAGTTTAGAAATTCTGTTAAAAAATGAAAATAATAAATATATTTTAGGGCTGTGGCAATGATAGAGCACCAAAACCAAATAATATTATATAAATACTATGAAATATAATGACAATAGGAGGCTAAGGTAATGGGGGAGAGTTAGGTAGCAAAAGATAATCCCTAGCAGGAAGCTTAGGCTGGGAGGGACGCACCAAAGATACCTGCTGGACAGAAATGGCTAGGGTCATGGCAATAACAAATTTCGTCTTCCATCTTTTCTGTCTTTTGTGGTTTCAAATGAGCATTTTATGATTCTATTTTCTCTCCTTTTTTTGCATATCAGTTGTACTTGTTTTTTTAACTTTTTAGAATGGTTACCCTAGAGTTTGCAGTATACATTTACAACTGATCTCAGTTCACTTTTGAACAACCCTATGCTGCTTTTTGTGTATGTGAACCTTATAATAGCAGAATAATCCTAATTCCTCCCTCCCAACCCTTGTGTCATTGCTGTCATTTCACTCATATATAAACATATATATATATAATACATTGTTGCTATTATTATTTTAAATAAACTTTTATCCATTAGATCATGTTAGAATAAGAAAAATAAAAGTTTTTATTTATCTTTTTGGCCACGCTGCACGGCATGTGGGATCTTATTTCCCCGAACTGGGATTGAACCCACACATCCTGCAGTGGAAGCACCGAGTCATAACCACTGGACCGCCAGGGAAGTCTAAAAGTTTTTATCTTGACTTATTCCTTCTGTGATGCTCCTCTTTTCCTCATGTAAATAAGAGTTTCTAACCTATATCATTTTCCTTCTCTCTAAAGAACTTCTATTAAAATTTCTTGCAATGCAATTTTAATGGCAACAAATTCCCTCAATTTTTATTTGTCTGAGAAGTTTTTATTTCTTCTTCACTTTGAAGAATAATTATGCAAGGTACAGAATTTTTGCTTGGTGGGATTTTTTTTTTCTCTTCCCTTTAAATGTTTCACTCCATGCTCTTCTTGCTTGCATGGTTGCTGGGGAAAGTTAAATGTAATTCTCATATTTTCTCCTCTATCAGTAAGTGTTTTTTTCCCTCTGGCTTCTGTCAGGATTTTGCCTTTATCTTTGATTTTCTGTAGTTTGAAGGTGATATGCCTAAATGCCTTTTTCGGGGTGGGGGTGTGGATTTATCCCCCTTAGTGCTCTCTGAGGTTTCTGGATCTGTGGTTTGGTATCTGACATCAACTTAGGGAAATTCTCAGTCATTGCTGTTTCTTCTTTTCCTTTCTCTCTTCCTTCTCTGTTTGGTATTCTTATTACATATACATTACACATTTTGTAGTTGTTCTTGGATATCCTGTTCTTTTTTTTTTTAATTGAAGTATAATTGATTTACAATGTTGTGTCCTGTTCTGTTTCCCAGTACTTTTTTCTCTTTGCTTTCCAGTTTTGGAGATTTGTGTTGAGATATCTTCAAGCTCAGAGTTTCTTTCCTCAGCCAGGTCCAGTCTACTAACAAGCCCATTTGAGGCATTCTTCATTTCTTTTATAGTGTTTTTTATCTTTAGTATTTATTTTCAGTTCTTTCTTTAAATTTCCATTTCTCTACTTACATTGCCCATCTGTTCTTGCATGCTGCCTATTTTATCTATTAGAGTCCTTAGCATATTAATTATAGTTATTAATTCTGATAATTCCAATATCTATGCCATATCTTTGTCTGGTTCTGATGCTTGCTCTGTCTCTTCAAACAGTGTCTTTTGCCATTTAGTATGCCTTTTCTTTTTAGCTGGACATGATATATTGGGCAAAAGGAATTGCTATAAAAGACCTTTAGTAATACGGCGGCAAGGTGTTGGGGTAGGGGGTGTGTTCTATAGCCCTATGATTGAGTCTCAGTCTTTTAGTGAACCTGTGTCTCATTTAATGACCCATCTTGATCATTTAAGTTTGCATTGAATGGAAAGAACTAAGTATTGCTTGAACATTATCCTCATTTGCTAGGATGTCTGGCAAGTCATTTTGTCTCTCTAAGCCTGTTTCCTGGTGATAGTAATATTTACCTTGCAGAGATGTTTTCAAAATAAAATAATTCATGTAAGGGCATTTTGTGAACTCAAGCACTATACCAGTGTCCAGGGTTAAAAATTTGCAAACATATTTTGCAAACATGTCTATCTATTAACATGTTAATGCCTATAAGGAAGTGTCAAAATTTCCCAACATTCTGCTGTTTGTTAAGGAATGTAATCTAAGTTGTAAAAAAATTTCCCCAGTGGAATTCAAGAAAGTTACTTTGAGATTTAAAATAAAAATATACCCAATGATTTTTTTCCCTTGTATTGGGCAATGTGCTAAAAGGACTCAATAAAGCATATGGCTATCCATCCCAGCTTGCACATAACCCCTCTGTGACACTGAATGACACCCACCAGAGACTTTTCTATTTTCACAGTTTCCACTAATCCATCCTAGTCTGTCAAAGCCTCACAGAATATTCCTAACTAACTGCTCCTCAAATATCTGAAGGGAGCAGTGAATTCCTCTTGCTAGGTTTTCAAAAGTTTTTCCAGTTTGACCACTGCTCACTGGATATTTTTAGTTTTTTTATTTTTCTCATGGTGTCTAGAACAGAACAGAGTATTCCAGATATGGTATGAATAATACAGAAAAAAATCACTTTCCTTATTCTAGGCCCTGTACTTCTATTAATATGTCCTTAGTTCATATTAAAGTTTTAGTTAAAATCTTGACTCTCTTCTTTTTTTTACAATAGCTGGTTTCCCCATTCTGTTTTCCTATAATTGCTTTTTAAGTTTCAACTGCAGGAATTTAATCTATTCCTTGTAGATTTTGTCCTGTCAGTTGCAAAAGTGAAAGTATAGAAAACATTTCTGTTTCCCAACCTTCCATTTCGTATGAAACCTGTCCTAACTTCTTCGCTGTCCTCAGACTATATAAAATCCAAGAACAGTGCTCCTGTATCCCCAGTACTGTATTGGCTTTTCTTGTGCTTGAACTAATGTGAGCGGGTTTCTGGCCTTTGCACTCAAAACAGCCTTTGGCTAGAACACAGCATCAACCCAACTAGGGCTTACTTTACTCTTCCTTAGTCTGCAGGACTGGAGGCCAGCCTCTGGAGCTGTCTCAAACTGAAAGATCAAGAATTGTGGAAGGCTTGACTACACAACAGCCAGAATAGAAGAAAATACTCCTTTATATTTTCTCTTTCTTGTACTGAAAATGGAAGAAGCAACTATGTAAAAGGATCATTTATGGGGAGGCAGGGAATGAATGAAGGCGGGGAGGCAGGGAAACAATTCCACTGGACTTGGAGTCAGGGGACATTGATTATTATCCTAATTCCGCTGCATTCAGGGTGTGTGACTTTGGGCTAGTCACAGCCTTCTCAGGCTTCAGTTTCTTCATGTGTAAAAATTAAATGGTTATGCAGATTATATATGATATCTAATGTCTCTTTCTGCTTGAAATGTCAGCTCTCGGTGTAGCTCTGGCAATGCACACCCAGCACCACTTTGCCATGGCCTGTAGCAGCCCTCCTTATCCTTGCTTTGGTTTCTGTGTTTGGAAGACATTTCTCCCCAAGTCCTGGAGACAGCCAGGACTGTCACAGTGTGTAACCATGGTTCGTGGATTCAAGACCTTTCCTCTTCCTCTCTAACCTGTATCCAATCTCTTTTTCTTCACTGAACACATACAGGCCTTCTTCATCTTTGTTCTTTGACTTTGGATGAGTCCATTTCTGCTTTAACAAATATTCCCAGTCCTAAGGTGAAATCTAGGGTCAGAGGGAAAGATGCATGGAGGGAACTTTACCTGCCACATTATATCAGCAAAAACAACAGACTTGGGTTTTTCAACCAGAAACATGCTTATGGATATCTATTGCATGAATCCAATTCTTGATAAAGTACTTAATTTTAGTATTTTTTTGTTTATTTTTTTGGTTTTGATAGATCTTTTTATACTTACTTTAGAGCTAAATAAAAATGATGTACTAACTTTTATATACATATTCATGTGTATGCTTTAGTATTTTTACATAGTTTTAAATAGATAATACAGAAACGTAATATAAAATTCAAAAGGTACAAAAATGCATACATACAATTTCATCTACTGTCCACCCTGTTTCCTGGATATTTATTTTCCCTTTTAAGAAGGAATCGCTATTTACATTAGCAGTTTTTTTAAAATGAGAACTTCTAGAGATACTTTTATCCATACACAAGCATATACACACAAATATAGTCATAAATATATTGTTATAATTATTGTCTTTTCCCCTAATGGTAACATGCTATGTAATAAAGCATTTTCCCCCACTTACCAGTAAGTCTTGGCTCTGATTGCCATAGCAGCATTTGGAGAGCTTCCTGGTTTATTTAACCAGCTTTACAGTATTTCATTGTTTGGGTGTATCAGAATTGACTTAATTAGTTCTCTATTGCAGTTGCAAGTCATATCATTTTACCTTTGTTGTTTTGTGCATGTATGCATCCATCCACAGGACTGAGTTCTAGAGACTGACTTGCTGCGTCAAAGGGCAGGTGTATGTGTGATCTTGATGGATGCGTCTAAATTTCACCCTGCAAAAAATGGTTGTCTCAATTTATATTCCCACGGGCAATATGAAAGGGCCTGTTTCCCTACACTCATTCCAACACAGTGAATTAGCAAACTTTTTGGGTGTTTCTAATTTGACAGATGAAAGACAGTATCTCATTGTTGTTTTAAACTGCATTCTTTTACTGTGAGTGAGGTTGGCTATCTTTTCATGTGTTTAAGGACTATTTGTCTTTCCATTTTTATTGATTGTCTGTTAATATCATTTGCCAATCAATATTTCTATATAGGTATCATAAAGACAAAGGTTTTTTGAATTATGTAAGAGAAAGACCAAGTAATGGTCTGAAGTCAAGACAGAAGGTTTTTAATCTTAAAATAATTAAAAAGAAAAATTTGAAGAATTTTTTTTTTTTTTTTGCCATACGCGGGCCTCTCACCGTTGTGGCCTCTCCCGCTGTGGATCACAGGCTCCGGATGCGCAGGCTCAGCGGCCATGGCTCACCGGCCCAGCCACTCCGCGGCATGTGGGATCTTCCCGGACCGGGGCACGAACTCGTGTCCCCTGCATCGGCAGGCGGACTCTCAATCACTGAGCCACAAGGGAAGCCCTGAAGAAATTTTTAATGATCATCTTCCCTTCTGCATTTTATTCTCTATCTTCCTTTTCCTATTTACCTCTGTCCCTTCTCTCTCTTAAATATTCATAAGAATTTAAATATACATTTAGTATATCTATTTACTGAGTTCAGTTTTGTGGTGCCTTATTGTGTAAAAAGAAAAATAATTAGATGATTCTAATTATTTTAAAAATACAAATGTCAAAATTAAAAATTCAAATGGTCTTTGTGTCAGAGATTTTAGTTGGAAGCAACAGAAACTATGGATGGTTTAAACACAGGTGGAGTAGCTCTAGAACATGTGGCAGGCATTTAACTAGGCTACTCATCTGTGAATAGTGGTTAGAGTCATGTTATAGAATCATGACTCTATCACAGTTGTTGTGTGCTATCCTTTGTGGCTTGATCACTACGGATAATAGACCCCGTGGGCTGCTGCTAGTACAGCTGCTCCTTTACCGCAGAAAACGGAAGTGGCTGATATTGGCTTCTCTAGCATGAATGTAGAGCAATCCCTGTATCTTTGGAACCATAGCATCTGATTTAGTTCGTCTAGGCTCTGTGTGGTCTGTGGCCCGGGTGTGGTGTCTATGCCTTACCTGAAGGGAGGCTATGGAAGCCAGTATCAGGTATGTTCATCCTCTGTAGCCAGAGGCAAGCTCCTAAGATGGTGAGGCTCCATAACTGGAAGGGTGTCTAGATTCCGGATGGCCAAAACAATTGACAGTGGTCATCAGCAGTTCTCAACTAATTTTCTCCTTTTTCGGGCAGAGGTCTTTATTTTTTAATTTTTTATTGTTTTGGCCATGCCGTGCAGCTTGTGGGATCTTAGTTCCCGGACCAGGGATTGTACCGGCGCCCCTGCAGTGGAAGCGCGGAGTCTTAACCACTGGACCTCCAGGGAAGTCCCACGGGCAGAGGTCTTTAAAAGACTGCCACTTGAGAATCCAGACTAATACTCTGTTTCTTCTCTTGGCCTGAAATATTGAGGGCTAAAGAGGAAAATAATTGGTCCTCTCTTCACAGAGCCTCATCAGAGTTCGGCTGGGACAGGAAATAGGAGGACACAGGTGAAGAAAGAGCTGCCAAAGCCAAACTTTATGCCTGAAAGTACCAATTTTTAATCCTTTACAATACTTTGATTTTAAAATTATACAGTCTCTTTCTATCTGCTTACTGTTTCTCAAAATGATTTTTAAAAAATTTTTATTTATTTTTTGGCCGCGTTGGGTCTTCGTTGCTGTGAGCAGGCTTTCTCTAGTAGCAGCAGCAAGCAGGGGCTACTCTTCACTGTGGTGCGCGGGCTTCCCATCGTGGTGGCTTCGTTGTTGCAGAGCACGGGCTCTAGGCGCACAGGCTTCGATAGATGCAACGCAGTGGGCTCAGTAGTTGTGGCTCAAGGGCTTACTTGCTCCGCGGCATATGGGATCTTCCCAGACCAGGGATCGAACCCGTGTGCCCTGCATTGGCAGGCAGATTCTTAACCACTGCGCCACCAGGGAAGTTCCTCAAAAATGATTTAACACACTAACATTGTCTTGATGAAAATAACGATTTATTGTTTTTCTATTTTCTAGAATTACAACAATCAAGTTAGAGCTAGCCATGAAGATACACATGGCCTAAAAAAAAGTTAATATAATTCCTTTCCCCCAGGTTACTTGCATTAGTTTGTTAGAGCTTCTGTAACCAAGTACCACAAACCAGGTGGCTTAAACAACAGAAATTGAATGTCTCACACTCCAGGAGACTGGAAGTCCAAGGTCAAGGTGTAGCAGGGTTGGTTCCTTCTGCGGGCTGTGAGGGAAGGATCTGTTCCAGGCTTCTCTCCTTGGCTTGTAGATGGCTGTCATCTCCTGGTGTCTACACATTATCTTTCCTCTGTACGTGTCTCTGCATCCAAATTTATCATTTTTACAAGGACAACAGTCATATTGGATTAGGGCCCATCAGGATGATCTCGTTTTAACGTATTTATGTCTATAAAGATCCTATCTCCAAATAAGGTCACATTCAGAGGTACTACAGATGAGGACTGCAACATAAGAATTTTGAGAGGGATACAACCAATAGCAATCTTGTTGCTAATCTTAGTAAAAATGTGTGTTTAGGAGAGGAGGAAAGGAGACTGTAAAAGACTCCTTTGGCTGTGTTAGCTTCTAATTTGGGGAGAAAGTAGTGCCAAGGGTCATGGGTCTGAGATAATGGCACGTCCAAATGTGGACAGGCCTGAGAGACCTCTCAGTATACAATCCATTGCAGTGATATTTTAAAAGAATAATTCGCGGGCATGATCTAGGCAATTAAATATACAGCACTAGGAACATTTTTTGTGTGTGTGACTTAAAAAAGCACAACTTCTCTAATTCGCTTTAGGTGCTAAAACTTATTCTGGAAACAATTTGACAACATTGCAATAGAACTTAATCTTACTAATTTTACTGAATTTTCCTTTGATTATAGGAAATCATATACAAAATCTCAAAACTCACGAGTATTTTCATATGGATTCATCCAATCAAATGAGACCAACTTTTTCTGAGCACCTGTATTTAAAGCAAAAGGCAGTAAAGAAATGTACTAGAGTCAGAAAGTAGTTTAAGGGAACCTCCTCTAATCCTTCTGTCTTATCTATCTCACAGGACTAAAAAACAATACTGTAGTATAAACTGCGTAAAGCTCTACAAGTCCAAGGTATTTTTATACCAAACTATGAGCACAGCCTAACTTTTGCTTTTAGGTTACTGAGACATATGGCAAGTCCTTTGTGGGTCTCAAGCACCTCAGAATTAAAATAGAGATGATTGCTGCGATGTTGCAAGGAATTAATAGTATAAACAATTACTGTCAACTTTTATGAAATAGCTTTATTAAAATACAGGCTTAAGGTTTTTAAAATAGACTGTAGTCTAAGACAGTTGACTCTCGCCTGAGTCTCCTTTGCACTTAGTCTGTCTTTCTAGGTTCCTACCATATTCCATCCTGTATTTTGGCAAACTACATGTATATTACACAACTCTGGCAAATTATACCTATCTTATGCCGTACTCTGCACTAAGCTCATGGGAAGAATGTATTCTACTCGCTTGGGGCTTCCTCCTTTGCATGCCGCTGAATAACAACAAACATTGTTATCTTTGAAACATTTGAATGTAAATGAGCAAAGCAACCACATGGTGGCAGCATGTTAAAAGAATAGAGTCCTTCACTTGACGCCATCCTTTTAATTTAAAACAATCTGTGTGAACAAAGAGGAAAATCTCAAATCTACCTACTTAGTGAACCTCTTATTCTAGCTGATTTTTACAGCTGCAGGAACTGAGGGTAAATGATGGTTTCCAGATCTCAAGAATGCAAGGTGCAAGAGAACAGAGAGCTCTGAGTTCTGAGATTTTAAACTAGAACCAGACAACCAGGTTGTGACTCATTCTTCAAACTGAATGGTTTTTGGTAACAAGTAAGGGAATTATTTGGTGAATTGTACAAAGAAGAATGATAATTTATAGACTGTGCCTAATTTTACGGTCTAGTAGTTATACAAGATGTTTGGAGTTGCTCTGCTGATTAAATTGAAAAAACTCTCAGTCATTATATACATGTTATGTGTTACTTGTTTTTGAATGAATCGCCAAAACATTGTAATGATAAATTTGAACAACCTCCTTGCCTTGTCATCTGTGACTAAGGATTTTTATTTCATTAGAAAACAAATTGGTCAACATTTGTCGAAAACCTCCAACTGTAAGATAATTGCCTAGGAATGAGAGAGTGAGGGAGAGCCTCTTGTACTGGAAACAGTCTAGGTGTAATTAAAAATGTCATCAGACATGTCTTTCTCTTTCAAACTCTTGACTCTGTTTTCTTTTGCATGGGTTTCATTTTCAGCCAGGCTTTCTTTCGTGATGGTGAACATCGCTCCAGGTTGTGTTTAGCTGGAGGTATTAGCAGCTTCAAAAAGAGAACGGTCTTTCCCAATGGTTTCAGCAGAAGTTCTGGGGCTGGGACCCATTGGCCGGGCATGGATCGCTTACAAATTCCTGAACCAATCACAGTGGCAGGGAGGAATGGGATGCTGTGACTTGCTAGGTGGGTCACAGGTACTCAGCCGGACCCCGACTTGAGCCACTTTCCTCCCCACTAACAACATGGACTGAGAATGCAAGAACAGAGGTTTCCCAAAGGAAAATCAGGATTCTGTTACCAAAATAAGGGTAAGGAATGTTAGGCAGGCAGAAGCAATAGCTGACCATTAAAAGAAAATAAAAGATGCAGTTCCTGCCCTCAAGAACTTTATAAACTTGAAAAGGATCATGAGCTGAAGAAATATGGTCTTCAACCTTTTGTTTAATGTGGCTCTTACCACATAAAGACGAGTGTCAGGACTTCCCTGGTGGTGCAGTGGTTGAGAGTCCGCCTGCCGATGCAGGGGACACGGGTTCGTGCCCCGGTCCAGGAGGATGCCACATGCCGCGGAGCGGCTGGGCCAGTGAGCCATGGCTGCTGAGCCTGAGCGTCCGGAGCCTGTGCTCCGCAACGGGAGAGGCCACAACAGTGAGAGGACCGCGTAAAAAAAAAAAAAAAAAAAAAAGGAGTGTCAGGTCAGTCCTATTTTGTAATTAAGGACAAAGAGAAGCATAAACATTAAATTATTTTTAACTGCTGCTTATCATGCCCAATATAGAACTTACATCAAAGTTGAAACTCATATTTATATTTCCCAGATGACAGTAGTTCTACCTATTACAACAGCGTGGAATGCTTATGAGTATTTATTTGTGAGTGAGTAAAAAATAAGTTTATATTATATGATCTAATATGCAATAATCAAGCTGTGTTTTGACATAAGAAATATCATCTAGCACAGTGTTTCTCAAATTGTGATCTACCCACAGAGTAATTTCCTGGGGTGTTTGTTATAAATACAAATTCTAGGGCTTCATCCTTCAGACTTCCTGAATCTGAGTCTCCAGAGATGGGGTGCTAGAAATCAGTATTTTTATACAAGAGGCTCACATGGTTTTTATGCACCATGATGTTTTAGAATCTCTGACTTATATTTAATTGCATGCAGCCTTAGAGATCTTGTATGTATAGAAATGGAATCAGAGATCTACAGGATTCCGCTCAGTCCCTCCTTTAGGTTTTGCCTCTTAATCTGGTCATACTTGCCTTTTTGTTCTTTTCTCTTCCCTCTAAGTTAAAATACTCATAAATTAGAAAGGCTAAAATTATGCCATCATGCCATCTAATTTGTGACATTCCAAATTAATCAGTGAATAAGAGTATCAGTTTTCATAGTAAATACCATAAAATAAAAATTTAGAATTAGAAAGGAACTTAGCTGAACGGCTCTTAGGCTCAGATAAGGAAACCGATTTCCAGAAAATTAAAGTCAGTTGCTTAGCTAGGCAATTAGTACGATGGCCCTTTTGAAATTACTCATTTTAAAATGACTATTTCATTTGGGGAAATCGTCATAAAAGTCAGTTAGCATTTAGAATTAAAACCCAGCTTTAGTTACATTTACTTGTGCGCGCACTAGAGCATAGAATTCAATTTCAGAATCCTGAACCATATTTTATGACTTGTCTTTATTAATAGTTATTGGACATTTGCTATTCCTATGCATGTATTCCTCATTGTATGTCCACAGTGGTAGGAGTAAGTACTAGTATTCCCATTTTATAAATGAGGAAGCTGGGGCATGCATAGATTAAAAGAAGCAACTGGGAAACAGGAGGTCAGGGGTTTCCTGGTAAGGCCAGCGGGTCCTGTTTTCTAAGGTGAGCTAGTTAAGCTGAGTTGGGAGATGGTGATTGGCATTATGTTAGGTTTTCTTGACAGAGGTTTTCCGTTAAGTGCAATCTGGCTTAGGTTTAGATTTGTGATGTTGGCCTGGCCCCTGCGGTGGCCTCCACTTTGTGGGTCCGGATGTACAGGTTAACTTTACCAATATAATATGACCATGTATTACATTTGCTTCATGATTTCTAACTTAACCTTACTTTGCTTTCCATTTTCCTTGGAGTTCCTACGGTTCATTTTCTTCTGATTCGTCTTTTCATCCTACAGTTTCTTTTTGAGCAAAACCACTTCCTTTTTACTATACTGCTATAATTTTAACAGTTACTAAAAATGAAGAAGATTCAAGTTAGTCACCTTTTATATTGTATTACTTTGGTAAAAACAGCCTTTTCTCTGTTTTATTTTTCTTCAGGTGAGGTAGTTCGATTGACTTGGTTTGTTCAGACAGAGGGACCAGAGGAAAGAAATCTGGCTGCTCAGCATAAAAAAGGGCTAATGACAAAGCTATTTTTAGGGAAAGAGACTTTTTGTCTTTCCTAGCTTATTCTTCATGTCTGTTTGATATCTCTGTTCTCCGCTTCTTATCTTTAAAAGACAGCTGCTTTACCCCAGGCGTAAATCAGAAGAGAAAAACCAGCTACCCAGTGAAGCTGGGCCGATGGGAGGATGAAAGGGAATAGGCATCGAGAGAAGGAGGACGGAAGAATAAAGGACCCCTGGAGAGTCCACTGGGCCAAACACAACAAACAGAAGGCCTCTAACCAACCATTCCGGTGAACACAGACAGAACAGAGGCGCCAACTAGGGAAGAAAAAGATGAAGCCTTTGATGCCTCAAAAGCAGAAAAGAAGATCCCAGGCAAGTGACATACATGCCTTGGGAGCCAATCTGCCCCAGAAGTACAAGGCGCACACTCTGGATTCATGGAATACATGGGAGGTAAGGGCTCAATTCCAGGACATGAGACCCAACAGGAAAAAAGGGCGAAATGCTGTTAATTGTAAATCATAGTTGCATCAAATAGGGACCACACTGTGTTTTTCCGCAATGCTCCAGAGTTAAGAGTTTATAGAGGAAATACTTGTTTTCTTGGAAACTATATTGAAGATAGATTGATTCAAGATTACATGCATCAAAACAATTTCAAAATTGAAATGTGCACACAAATTTGGACTTCCTGACTTAACCAGTTAATTTATTTAAAAACCAGTAAACAAATAAAGAACCACCCCCCCCCCCACACACACACACAAACTCATTAAAATTTAGTCAATTATTTGATACCGGCTAGCTAGCTTTGCTTTTTTCCATTTTTTAGTTAGCTGCTAGAAATCATATAAACACAGTTTAATTGATACAAACTTAGCTGGAAAATTGGAGGATTAGTATCAATTTCTGTTAATGTTCTTATCTTTTAAAAATTTATTTGGTATCAAACATTTAGAGCTTTTAAAAAATTGGAAGTCTGTGTAAGAAGAATAAAAATCTACTATGAAACTTGCTTGCTATTGGTGTTCTCAGCTTATTCATATTTTAACATACTCTTACCCTAAGGTATTAGAAAGTAGATTATTTAAATGCAGGTAAATAAAGGTGATGGGGGCTGCAGAGGTGGTGGAAGAGGGAAATGCCAGCAGTTTTGCGATGGCAAACTAAAGAAAATGTACTTATGAATAGATGAAAACATGCAAATTTTTAGACATCTATTGCAGCTAGAAATCCAACTTCAGGCCCATTAATGTGCTGGTCTCCATTTGTATCACTCCTTACAGCTCCCTTTAAGTCTACCACTCTATCTCTCTGCATTTTTTTTCTCTTAGTTGATGGCTAATAGACATTGCACACCTGATATTCCCCCAAAGAAATGAAACTAGAAGACCTTTAGGGAGCATAAAAATTCAGCTCTGAGCTGTGAGCGCACACACACACACACACACACACACACACACCAGAAACCAAAGGACGTTAGGGAGAAGCTGTGATGTATTCATAAGAAAAAAAGTGTTGGAATATATTAATGTAGAACTCAGTTTTACAGAATATTCTTGAACAGAAACTACTGTAATTGCTATGTTATTAGGCAATACTGATATCTGAGTAAGAGCAATTATATGAATATTATAAGACTATAGATACCCCCTTACATATAGCATTTTAAAAAATCAGCTTAAAAAAACTTTTGCACCTTATGAATATGTACAAAATTCAAGAATTATGTAGTAAGAAGAAGCCCCCTAACCCATTATCACAAGTTCCTACCCCATCACTCCTAACCTCCACCCACCAAAGTCTCCTCCCTAGAGGCTACCACTGTTAAAATATCTTGTGTATTGTCCAGAGACATTACGTGGAAGATTTTAAAATCTCTTTTCTGTCCCTTAGTTGAAACTTAAGAAGCTGAGTTTTTCACTGACTTGAAACAACAAAACTCAAGTCTTTGATTCTGACCTGAAAACGAATTCTGTTATCAGTCCAGATAACTGAGAACTTGCCTGATATGCCAGGGGTAGTCCTGATTCTGCCTCAGGAGAGAGTTCTTTCCTCTGGCAATGAGATAAACAGGTGACTCTTAGGAAACAGTCCTCCTTTACTGGGCCCTATTTCATTATTTCATTGCTGAGAAATTACAGCCGAATCCAAATGAAAATGTAAAACGAATGTGATTTACTTGTATAGGTTGAATGATATGGGTGGCCTGGACTTGAAAAGAAACAGATTACTCTGTTTTTTGTTGTTATATCCAAGCTTTCTTATCTGCTTTGGGTGAGTTATTACCAGCCACCTGAAAATACACTGATAAAAAAAGACAGGGCTTCCCTGGTGGCACAGTGGTTGAGGGTCCGCCTGCCGATGCAGGGGACATGGGTTCCTGCCCCAGTCCGGGAAGATCCCACGTGCCACGGGGCGGCTGGGCCCTTGAGCCATGGCCGCTGAGCCTGCGCGTCCGGAGCCTGTGCTCCGCAATGGGAGAGGCCACGACAGTGAGAGGCCCGCGTACCGCAAAAAAAAAAAAAAAAAAAGAAGACAAGGAGAATCTACACATCTTCCTCTTTGTAGAGTGCTGATAAATTTATATGACTATGTTGTCTGTATAAAATACCAATTATTAATGATTCAGCAATAGTTCTTTTGAGTTCTAAGCTCTTCAAAATTGATGATGTCGCCAAAATATCTATAATTTGCAACCATTTAAAACTTCCCAGGATGGTACAGCAGAAAGTCCTCATCAAAATATCCATGGTTCTTATAATACCAAAGTTTTGTTTTGATATTTATAGCATAGTAAACGAAATCGCAGCAGTGTTAGTTGTCATTGCTATAAGTGTGAGATTAAATTGGAATGATTGTGTCAAACAAGCTATGATGACAATAAATGATGGAAACACTTTCTTTTATTCCCTGCTTCCATCTAAACTGGGCCACACAGCAGCACGACAGGTGGGCTGCTGGGTATAAACAGGACTCTGTAGCAACATCATTCAAATTTGAAGGAACAGTTACATAGTGATGGTGTTCAAGATGAGAATGTCATATCTCAGAAAGTATTCTAATGGTATTGCTTGTTATGAACCATTACGCCCTTAGTATGTGCCAGCAGGAAGTCACAAGTGTCTGAACTTGCTCAATACTTATTTTCCTAGGTTGAAGAAATGTTCAATTGCCATTACTTATAAATTAAATTTGAGTCTCTGAAGATAAAACATTTTTTTCTACCTTTTAAATTAATTTTATTTTTAAAGCTATAAACAGGAGTAATTTAAAAAGTCAAGTATTTCACAAGGTGTATCATTTAAACTTTTTTTTTTTTTTTTTCTTCCGTACGCGGGCCTTTCACTGCTGTGGCCTCTCCCGTTGCGGAGCACAGGCTCCGGACGTGCAGGCTCAGAGGCCATGGCTCACGGGCCCAGCTGCTCCGTGGCATGTGCGATCTTCCCGGACCGGGGCAGGAACCCATGTCCCCTGCATCGGCAGGCGGACTCTCAACCACTGCGCCACCAGGGAAGCCCATGTATGATCCTTTTAATATGCTGTTGGATTCTGTGTGCTAGTATTTTGTTGAGGATTTTTGCATGTATGTTCATCAGTGATATTTGCCTGTAGTTTTCTTTCTTTGTGACATCTTTGTCTGGTTTTGGTATCAGGGTGATGGTGGCCTCATAGAATCAGTTTGGGAGTGTTCCTCCATCTGCTATATTTTGGAAGAGTTTGAGAAGGGTAGGTGTTAGCTCTTCTCTAAATGTTTGCTAGAATTCGCCTGTGAAGCCATCTGGTCCTGGGCTTTTGTTTGTCGGAAGATTTTAAATCACAGTTTCAATTTCAGTGCTTGTGATTGGTCTGTTCATATTTTCTATTTCTTCCTGATTCAGTCTTGGCAGGTTGTGCATTTCTAAGAATTTGTCCATTTCTTCCAGGTTGTCCATTTTATTGGCATAGAGTTGCTTGTAGTAATCTTTCATGATCTTTTGTATTTCTGCAGTGTCAGTTGTTACTTCTACTTTTTCATTTCTAATTCTATTGATTTGGGTCTTCTCCCTCTTTTTCTTGATGAGTCTGGCTAATGGTTTATCAATTTTGTTTATCTTCTCAAAGAACCAGCTTTTAGTTTTTATTGATCTTTCCTATCATTTCTTTTTCATTTATTTCTGATCTGATTTTTATGATTTCTTTCCTTCTGCTAACTTTGGGGTTTTTTTGTTCTTCTTTCTCTAATTGCTTTAGGTGCAAGGTTAGGTTGTTTATTCAAGATGTTTCCTGTTTCTTAAGGTAGGATTGTATTGCTATAAACTTCCCTCTTAGAACTGGTTTTGCTGCATCCCATAGGTTTTGGGTCATCGTGTCTCCATTGTCATTTGTTTCTAGGTATTTTTTAATTTCCTCTTTGATTTCTTCAGTGATCACTTCGTTATTAAGTAGTGTATTGTTTAGCCTCCATGTGTTTGTATTTTTTACAGATCTTTTCCTGTAATTGATATCTAGTCTCATAGCATTGTGGTCGGAAAAAATACTTGATACAATTTCAATTTTCTTAAATTTACCAAGGCTTGATTTGTGACCCAAGATATGATCTATCCTGGAGAATGTTCCATGAGCACTAGAGAAAAATGTGTATTCTGTTGTTTTTGGATGGAATGTCCTATAAATATCAATTAGTTCCATCTTGTTTAATGTATCATTTAAAGCTTGTGTTTCCTTATTTATTTTCATTTTGGATGATCTGTCCATTGGTAAAAGTGGAGTGTTAAAGTCCCCTACTATGAATGTGTTACTGTCGATTTCCCCTTTTATGGCTGTTAGTATTTGCCTTATGTATTGAGGTGCTCCTATGTTGGGTACATAAATATTTATAATTGTTATATCTTCTTCTTGGATCGATCCCTTGATCATTATGTAGTGTCCTTCTTTGTCTCGTGTAATAGTCTTTATTTTAAAGTCTATTTTGTCTGATATGAGAATTGCTACTCCAGCTTTCTTTTGGTTTCCATTTGCATGAAATATCTTTTTCCATCCCCTTACTTTCAGTCTGTATGTGTCTCTAGGTCTGAAGTGGGTCTCTTGTAGACAGCAAATATATGGGTCTTGTTTTTGTATCCTTTCAGCCAATCTGTGTCTTTTGGTGGGAGCATTTAGTCCATTTACATTTAAGGTAATTATCGACATGTATGTTCCTATTCCCATTTTCTTAATTGTTTTGGGTTCGTTATTGTAGGTCTTTTCCTTCTCTTGTGTTTCTTGCTTAGAGCAGTTCCTTTAGCAGTTGTTGTAAAGCTGGTTTAGTGGTGCTGAACTCTTTCAGCTTTTGCTTGTCTGTAAAGGTTTCAATTTCTCATCAAATCTGAATGAGATCCTTGCTGGGTAGAGTAATCTTGGTTGCAGGTTTTTCTCCTTCATCACTTTAAATATGTCCTGCCACTCCCTTCTGGCTTGCAGAGTTTCTGCTGAAAGATCAGCTGTTAACCTTATGGGGATTCCCTTGTGTGTTATTTGTTGTTATTCCCTTGCTGTTTTTAATATGTTTTCTTTGTATTTAATTTTTGACAGTTTGATTTATATGTGTCTTGGCATATTTCTCCTTGGATTTATCCTGTATGGGAATCTCTGTGCTTCCTGGACTTGATTAACTATTTCCTTTCCCATATTAGGTAAGTTTTCAACTATAATCTCTAATCTCTAACTAAAACTATTTTCCCAGTCCCTTTCTTTTTCTCTTCTTCTTCTGGAACCCCTATAATTCAAATGTTGGTGCATTTAATGTTGTCCCAGAGGTCTCTGAGACTGTCCTCAGTTCTTTTCATTCTTTTTTCTTTATTCTGCTCTGCAGTAGTTATTTCCACTATTTTATCTTCCAGGTCACTTATCAGTTCTTCTGCCTCAGTTATTCTGCTATTGATCCCATCTAGAGTATTTTTACTTTCATTTATTGTGTTGTTCATCGTTGCTTGTTTCATCTTTAGTTCTTCTAGGTCCTTATTAAATGTTTCTTGCATTTTGTCTATTCTATTTCCAAGATTTTGGATCATCTTTACTATCATTATTCTGAATTCTTTTTCAGGTAGACTGCCTATTTCCTCTTCATTTGTTAGGTCTGGTGGGTTTTTATCTTGCTCCTTCATCTGCTGTGTGTTTTTCTGTCTTCTCATTTTGCTTATCTTACTGTGTTTGGGGTCTCCTTTTTGCAGGCTGCAGGTTCGTAGTTCCCGTTGTTTTCGGTATCTGTCCCCAGTGGCTAAGGTTGGTTCAGTGGGTTGTGTAGGCTTCCTGGTGGGGGGGACTAGTGCCTGTGTTCTGGTGGATGAGGCTGGATCTTGTCTTTCTGGTGGGCAGGTCCACATCTGGTGGTGTGTTCTGGGGTGTCTGTGGATTAATTATGATTTTAGGCAGCCTCTCTGCTAATGGATGGGGTTGTGTTCCTGTCTTGCTAGTTGTTTGGCATAGGATGTCCAGCACTGTAGCTTGCTGGTCGTTGAGTGAAGCTGGGTGCTGGTGTTGAGATGGAGATCTCTGGGAGGTTTTCACCATTTGATATTATGTGGAGCTGGGAGGTCTCTTGTGGACCAGTGTCCTGAAGTTGGTTCTCCCACCTCAGAGGCCCAGCACTGACTCCTGGCTGCAGCACCAAGAGCCTTTCGTCCACACGGCTCAGAATAAAAGGGAGAAAAAGTAGAAAGAAAGAATTAGTAGAAGTAGAAAGAAAGAAAGAAAGGAGGGAGGGAGGGATGGAAGGAGGAAGGAAGGAAGGAAGGAGTGAAGGAAGGAAAAAAGAAAGAAGATAAAGTAAAATAAAATAAAGTAAGATAAAATATAATAAAGTTACTAAAATAAAAAAAAATTATTAAGAGGAAAAAAATTTTAAAAAAAACGTATGGATACAACCCTAGGACAAATGGTGGAAGCAAAGCTATACAACAAAATCTCACACAGGAGCATAAACATACACACTCAGAAAAAGAGGAAAAGGGGAAAAAATCATAAATCTTGCTCTCAAAGTCCACCTCCTCAATTTGGGATGATTCGTTGTCTATTCATGTATTCCACAGATGCAGGGTACTTCATGTTGATTGTGAAGCTTTAATCCGCTGCTCCTGAGGCTTTTGGGAGAGATTTCCCTTTCTCTTCTTTGTTCTCACAGCTCCCAGGGGCTCAGCTTTGGATTTGGCCCCGCCTCTGTGTGCAGGTCGCCGGAGGGCGTCTGTTCTTCGCTCAGACAGGACGGGGTTAAAGGAGGCGCTGATTGGGGGCTCTGGCGCACTCAGGCCGGGGGAGGGAGGGGCACGGCGTGCGCGGGGCGGGCCTGCAGCGGCAGAGGCTGGCGTGACGTTGCACCAGCCTGAGGCGCGCCGTGCGTTCTCCCGGGTGAGTTGTCCCTGGATCCCGAGACCCTGGCAGTGGCGGGCTGCACAGGCTCCCCGGAAGGGGGCTGTGGAGAGTGACCTGTGCTCGCACACAGGCTTCTTGGTGGCGGCAGCAGCAGCCTTAGCGTCTCATGCCCGTCTCTGGGGTCCGCGCTTTTAGCCGCGGCTCGCGCCTATCTCTGGAGCGCCTTTAAGCGGCGCTCTTAATCCCCTCTCCTCGCGCACCAGGAAACAAAGAGGGAAGAAAAAGTCTCTTGCCTCTTCGGCAGCTCCAGACTTTTTCCCGGACTCCCTCCCGGCTAGCCGTGGCGCACTAACCCCCTGCAGGCTGTGTTCACGCCGCCAACCCCAGTCCTCTCCCTGCGCTCCGACCGAAGCCCGAGCCTCAACTCCCAGCCCCGCCTGCGCCGGCGGGTGAGCAGACAAGCCTCTCGGGCTGGTGAGTGCCGGTCGGCCCTGATCCTCTGTGCGGGAATCTCTCCCCGCTTTGCCCTCCGCGGCTCCGAAGCTTCCCCCCTCCGCCACCCGCAGTCTCCACCCGCGAAGGGGCTCCTAGTGTGTGGAAAGCTTTTCTCCTTCACAGCTCCCTCCCACTGGTGCAGGTCCCGTCCCTATCCTTTTGTCTCTGTTTATTCTTTTTTCTTTTGCCCTACCCAGGTATGTGGGGGGGTTCTTGCCTTTTGGGAGGTCTGAGGTCTTCTGCCAGCGTTCAGTAGGTGTTCTGTAGGAGTTGTTCCACGTGTAGATATATTTCTGGTGTATCTGTGGGGAGGAAGGTGATCTCCGCGTCTTACTCTTCCGCCATCTTCCCGGAAGCCTCCCCTGGCTCATTTTTTTTAACGAACAAATGGTCCAGAAGAGAAAGAAGATAAAGCATTCTCTCAGAAGATTGATATTTACATAGTGCCTCTGCCTGTGAACACAGATAAAAGAAGGGCATGTGAAAAATTTAAGCATCAATCAGTAAAGGGCAAATATAAGAAAATAACATTAATGTGCCTAGAAGAAGAAAATGGAGGCTCCTTAAAATTGGAAAGGAATAAAGATGGTTGTAGGTTTATTTGGGGGAAAGGCATAGACTCACTGCTTTGAGCTGATGGCATAACATTACAGATGACAGTGATAAATTTGAATTTTATTTCTTTATCAGTATTGCCATTTGGGTATGCGGATTATGGGAAATGGTCTAGATGTTCTTAATAGGTTAGCCTATATATCTTTTGGGTCCAAATGAATTACACACCTAATAACAGAAAAAGCTTACAGATGAGATTAATAAACTATATATATATATGTAGTTTATTAATATATAAACCATATATATATATATATGAAGAGTCGTGATACTGTTTTTATGTTAAAAATATTTTTTGAACTAGTTTCAGATCTACAGAAATGTCAGGATAGACTGAAAACTCTTGTATTCTCATCATCTGGGTGGGTGATCAGTTAACTTTTCACTACATTTGTTCTCTTTCTTTCTCCCCCCTTGAATTGATGCCCCCTAAATTCATCACCCCCTAAATACTCCAGTTATACCTCCCCCAAACTGGAATATTCTGCTACTGTAACAACAGAAGCAGCCAGTGAGAAAATCAGCATTGATAGAACATGACCAGGGAGTCCACAGACTTCATTCACATTTTGCCAACCATCCCAGCAATGTTTCTTTTCACTTTCTGGTCTAGTATTTTTTCCTGGATATTGCATTATATTTAGTGGTCAGGTCTCTTCAGATTCCTTCAATCTAGGGATAGTTTTAGTCTTGCACTATCTCTCAAGACCCTGAGTTGTAAAGAATATGTGACTTTTATTCTACAGGATGACCCTAAACCTGAGTATGTCTGATGTTCCTTCATAACCAGACACAAGACATGCTTTCTCGTCAGGAATATCACAGAAATGATGATGTGTTCTTACTGCCTCGTATCAAGGGTCACACAATGTTGATCTGTTCCACCTTTGGATCTTATGTTTGTGTCTACCAGATTTCCATTGTAATGTCCTCAATTTCCCTTTAATAACCAATTTACACTTGTATGCAGGGATTCTAAGATTTTACACTAATACCCTGTTCCTCATCAAGTTTCCCACATCAGCCTTAGTATTCATCCATAACTCCTACCTCAATCAGCCATCATACTGAGGGCTGCCAAATGGTGATTCCTTATTTGCATCATTCCTTTTACATTTATTAGTTGACATTCTACTGTAAGGAAGAGCTTTCCTTTCTGCCTTTTGTTTGTTTCTTTCAGTATGGATTCCAATTTTATTTAGTTGTTTCACATCTGATAATCTCATTATTTATTATGATGCAGAAATTGTCCCAGATTTGGCCAGTGGAAGCTCCCTCAAGCTGTCTTCTCTATCCTTTTGACATGTCCCCATCATTTGCTGAACATTACTTTTAGGGATGACAGTATGCTCCAGCCACGTTTTGTTCATTCCATATTTCAGCCCTGGAATTAGCCATTTCTTAAAGGACCTCTGGTTTCTTTTGGACAATAATATTTAGAAATAAAAATTTGGGTGCTCAGTGTGATCGTTGCTACTGAGGTGTCATTGCATCCAGGCCTTTTCAGTGAAGAGAGCTAGAAGTTTATGTGTATATATGCATACACATGTGTGTATACACATGCATACAATTATAACTAACTGTGTGTGTGTGTTTAAACTTGAATTCAAGTTGAAATTTTCAGTTTAATCCTATGCCTTGGAATTCTTCCAGCAGGCTCTTTATATGTTTTAAATTCCTTCTTGGAAAGTAAGAAATGTAGTTTTCATTATCTTTAATATATTTCCCTATATGCTCAATGCTACAGTGTTTTCTCATTGTAATCAATTTTCCAACCAGTGAGTAGCCTCCTTCTATCTGCCCCCTTACCCCTGGACCTGCTTGGACTCTGGACTCACTGACTTCTCCATGGTGGGAAAGGATGGGAAGGCAGGGAAGAAAAGGTGGGAAGATGAAGGAAAGGTGAGAACGGGAAAGGGAGATCCCAACAAGGTATTTGAAAATTCACAGAATTCCTACAGCTGGAGTCTTAATAGCCCAGTTTTTGAATGTAACATGATCTGTCTTTACTGGATCTCAAACCAGCACAACTCATTGGCAGCTAACAACCCTGAAGAAGGTAAAAAAGCCAAAGCCACTTGCCCACAGCAACTTTAAGTGAATTTCTGATTTATTGATTGTGATATTTAGTGATCAGAAAGAGGGGTATTAAGACATGAGTTGTGAATGCTTAGGACAAGGAATCAGTGATCATTATGAGCCAGCAATGCTCCCGAAAATTACAGCTGACAAACCTTGTTTTTTTAAATGGAATTAATAGCTTTGATGTAGCTATTAATCAGTATAATGTAGATAAATTGTTATTGAATTTTAACAAACAAATGTCCAAACATGATGTTTGGAAGACAAAATAAAGAAATGTAAGCTGAGTGTTAGAACAGGTAAGTGAACTAATTTAACTGGTGCTGATTTAACTATATGGAGGTTTCAGTAAGTTCAGGGTATAATCAGGACACAGAATACAATGAATGAAGTGCATCTTTCCTTCACAGTCTGTCCCATCTCAGGAAATAGAACTACTATTCACCCTTTGGCTCAGGTCATGAGCCTTGAGGTTATCCTTGATTCTTCTGTTTATCTCACTCTTCGTGTCCAATTCATTGGTAAGTTCTATCAGCCTTGTTGAGAACTATAGAGTCTGAGATTTTACCTGCATACAAGCTAACAAATCAGCCTGCCACAGTTTCATGGGTGCTGGCCAGAGCCTCTAGACTGCTGGGTCAGAGATAAAGGACCGTTTATTACAGAAACAGCAGTAGCCAGCGTATCAGTATTTGCACCAGTTTATGGAGTCCCAATTCCCAGAGGGTGAGGTCAGGAGAGTCAGGTGACACCGCCGCACGCAGCAGGTTGAATTACAGCTGAGGATTTGGAGGAATTCAGATTTGGGGGAATTCAGAGTTTTTATAACAGACAGTAAGCCTGCCTAACCTTTGCTTTGGAGGGAGTATTTATTTCCTACGTAACAAAGTACCACAAACAGAGTGACTGAAAACAACAGAAACTTACTCTGTCAACAGCTCTGGAGGCCAGAGGTCTGAGATCAAGTTATCGGCAGGTTTGGTTATTTCTGGAGGCTCTGAAGGAGAATCCATTCCATGCTTTTCTCCCAGCTTCCAGCGGCTCTGGAAATCCTAGGTGTGAATGAGGCTCTCTACATACTGCTCCTCAAGTACAACTCCCTAAATATAGTTTCTCTCTACCTGTGCGCGACAAGTCAGCTGACTCCATACACCCAACATGCAATGGTGGGACCGGCACAGGAAAACTGCCGTGGACATTTCAGTTCAAAAAGGGGGGAAAATGGGAGTCACAAAGGAGTTCTCAGTCCACAGCAGGTCTGAGGTGCAGCCAGGCAAAATGGGAAGTTCCTTGATTGGGTTCCAAGGTCTGCTTGGAACCACCCTCTGAGGCTTCTGGCTCCACCCTCTGAGGCTTCTGGCTCCACCCTCTGAGGCTTTTGGCTCCACCCTCTGAGACTTTTGGCTCCACCCTCTGAGGCTTCTGGCTCCACCCTCTTAGCTCTTGGTTTCACTCTCTGATTCATCCTTCCTTTCTTCATGACAGGTAGCATGTATTTGCAGATGAGTAGTTTTCTTAGCCTGCTCCTGAAAGTAGAAAATTGGGGGGCCAATGACCTCTTTTCATTTTGTACCATCTCTGTCCCTGGGAGTGTTTTTGCTGATACAGCTCTCTCAGATCTTCCCAGGCATCCTGTGACGGTCACTGGGCTTCACTTCATTAAACAGAGCCACAGCCACACATTCCTTTTCTACTTTTCTTTGCCTGCCATTTTCATCCACCCTTTTGAAATTTGTAGCCCTTGCCTCATCATTTCCTATCCTCCTTCTGTTCTTTCTCTATTGCACTTATTACCTTCCAACACATCATGTTTTACTTATTTAGTTTATTGTCTGTTCCCTCATTTTCCACCCCAATTATAATTTAAGCTACAATAGGCCAGTAAATTTTGCTTGTTTTGTTCACTATTTTATCCACAGTGATTAGAGCAGTGTCAGACACATTCAAATAAATACTGAATAAATGAAATAATTTCAAAAAGGATTGGAGGAGTTTCAATACAGACATTCATCTTCTGTGAAAACTTGTAACATATAGAAATATGTGAAAGATCATCTGTTCACAAAGCAGAATCAATAGAGATGATTTTGAATGCCCTAAAAAAAGGATAAATAATTAAAATATCTCCCAACATACACGCCAACTCCCCCCAAATTTTCAGTAACAAAGAACACCACTACCATCACACACACATACACATTCACACACACTTGCACAAAGATTGAAACAAACTTTGCCATACATTGCTATGAATAACCAACAACTCCCTAATGAGGGAAGAGATATGTTGTCAAAGCTGAAATCAGATTATGGAATGTTTTTTTTTTTTTTTTGTGGTAGGCGGACCTCTCACTGTTGTGGCCTCTCCTGTTGCGGAGCTCAGGCTCTGGACGCGCAGGCTCAGCGGCCATGGCTCACGGGCCCAGCCGCTCTGCGGCATGTGGGATCTTCCCGGACCGGGGCACGAACCCGTGTCCCCTGCACCGACAGGCGGACTCTCAACCACTGCGCCACCTGGGAAGCCCTGGAAATTTTTTAGAATAATGTATGACTTATAAGTATGTTTATAAGTATAGTTATAACTTACAGTTTTCTCTATATTGGATTATGCTAAGATAATTATTTTCTTCTCTCTTGTATCTTCAATATGGCCATTAAAAATATTTAATGATCTTTGTTTTGTGCTTATAATGATTCTGAATGAAAGTCTGCAAAACCCCTTCTCTTGTTCTCCAAGTTTTCAATCCCCGACTGATTTGTCTAAAACACTTGAATTTCAAAGTCTATTTTGTTTTTTACCAATTTATTTTATTTATTTATTTTTGGCTGCATTGGGTCTTCGCTGCTGTGCGTGGGCTTTCTCTACTTGCAGCAAGCAGGGGCTACTATTCGTTGCGGTGCGTGGGCTTCTCATTGTGGTGGCTTCTCTTGTTGCAAAACACAGGCTCTAGGCGTGTGGTCTTCAGTAGTTGTGGCGCACGGGCTCAGTAGTTGTGGCACACGGGCTTAGTTGCTCTGTAGCATGTGGGATCTTCCCGAACCAGGCCTTGAACCCGTGTACCCCTGTATTGGCAGGCGGATTCTTAACCACTGCGCCACCAGGGAAGCCCTCAAAATCTACTCTTTTTGTGTGTGTATGCGGGCCTCTCACTGTTGTGGCCTTTCCCGTTGCGGAGCACAGGCTCCAGACGTGCAGGCTCAGTGGCCATGGCTCATGAGACTAGCCGCTCCACGGCATGTGGGATCTTTTTGGACCAGGGCATGAACCCGTGTCCCCTGCATTGGCAGGCAGACTCTCAACCACTGCACCACCAGGGAAGCCCTCAAAGTCTACTTTTAAGTGCAGTTCTTGGTCTTGGAATAAGTAATAGATCTTTACCTTTCATGGCAGCACTTGAGAATAGGGTTTTTAGGTTTGAAGCTGCATTTTTATCTTCTCCTAGAAGTAGAATCACACCTGAAGGGGAAGATGTCAGTCCCACTGTATTTTTTGCAGAGTCTGAGCTCCTCCTTAGAAGCCAGCTGAGTGTGGCCAAGAGATGAGCCTGGGGCCCCTGAGCTGACCGTGCTTGTGGAGCATTTTGTGGTCTTGCTGCATTTCAAGGCTGCCACACATGACTGAGTTCCCTCTGTGCCACTGACACCTGCATGAACTGACATCTCAGAAGGTGTTTGCCATATTTCTGGAAACAGTAATGGCCATTCTGATTCGGTTGTTGGACAACGTAAACTTGTTTGGGCATCAACGCATTGCTGAAGTACAAGCTTCTGATGGGAAAGGACCTCACTTAGAAGGGCTTCTTGAAGAGAACTGAGCAGCATGTTCAAGCTGCTAGAGAAGATGGATGTTGGGAGTTCCCTGGTGGCCTAGTTGTTAGGATTCCGGGCTTTCACTGCCGTGGCCTGGGTTCAATCCCTGGTTGGGGAACTACTGAGATCCCGTAAGAAGCGCAGTGGAAAAAAAAAAAGAAAGATTGATGTCAAAGCTCCTGCTAATCCACCAGCTCTTTTAGGAAGTATCCTCTGACTGTCAGCCTAGGGTACTGGTATGGGCTAGATTTTGCTCCCCATCAAATTCATATGTTAATGTCTTAACCCCCAGCACCTCAGAATGTGACTATTTGGAGTCAGGGTCTTAACAGAGGTAATTAAGTTAAAATAAGGTCATTAAGATGGGCCTGAATCCAATATGACTCGTGTCCTTATAAGAAGAGGAAATTTGGACACAGAGATGTACAAAGGAAAGATGATGTGAAGTTACAGGGAGAAGACAGTTATTTATAAGTCAAGGAGAAAGGCCTAGAAAAAACCAACCCTGCTGACACCTTGATCTGGAAAATCTAGCTGTAGGTTGTGAGGAAATTAATTTCTGTTGTGTAAGCCATCCAGGTTGTCATATTTTGCTGTGGCAGCCCTAGCAAACTGTGAGTTCTCATCTTCCTTCATCTTCTGGAGGCCCACCGGCTCCCCTGGACCTCTTCAGAGGGGAAGCTGAAAGTGCCATCCGTAGGTCTTTTACTCCTGTAGAAGCAGCTGAAAGTGTCCGAAGAACAGACCAGGGCTGTGGGTTCTCCAGACTGTGGCAGAGCCGGGCAGGAACCTCCCTCTTATCTTAGCCACCTCCACGATATTTCTGCCCAGATAGCACACATACTAATTTTCTTTTCTACTTCCTCTTTTGTTTTTGCCTCCATTTTTTTCCCTTTTATAAACAGCAAGATCCTATTGGTCAGCATCTAATCCTAGTTAATTAATCTAGTTATATTACATCACCCAGAAAAAGTACATTTCAGAATGACTAAAAACAAAAGACTAGTGACAGTAAATTACATCTCATTCCGAAATGCCTTTCTCATAGAATATACTCATTCCTCCCACATACGAACCATATCTGAAGTATATCCCCACACTTCTTTTCTTGTTTCTTTTTTTTTTTCCAGCTCCTGGTCATAATGGGAAGCATGATCTCTCTGCTTTACATCTGGCTGTATTCCCAGAGCTTCCATTCCCACGTGGCACATCTTTACGCTCACTTTGGGTACCCCAGTGCTCAGCATTTGTTGGCCAGAGATACCTGAAAGGTAACGTCTTTGTTCCTCTGATGCTTATTCTACTGGGGGATGGGGTTGGAGAGGGGTTTGCTGTGTCTCTAGGTACATAGAAGATTTTAGCATCAAGCAGTTAACTGAGTCCCTTTTTTTCTGTGCTACCTTTTGGATTTACCCAGGAGCTGGTGTGGTGAAGGATGAAGAGATGGCAATGCATTGGTTTAGGTAAGAAAGACAACACCTACCAAAAGCAAAACTCTAGACCTGTCATTTCAGGAAGTATGGAAATACAAAACCTTATGATTTGGGTGCTTTTTCCCTAGAATAAAAATAAGGTAAACTCTCTTAAAAGTCTTGGTACCGTCTCTTCCTTTTCAGCTTGGTGGTGAAGTAAGAGTAGTGATGGAGGTGATGTGTTTGATACATTTAAAAACAGTCTACACAATGTAAGCAGACAATAGATTAGCTTTAAAAGAGCTAACTTGGAGAATATGTACCATTCTAGGTCAAGATTCAGAACATCAATAATTTTATTAACAGTACTCTGTATTAGCATTACCTGTTTATTAAAAATTTGAGCTCTTGATCATAAGAGACACATTCATTTGAAATTTAAAAGTAGAAATACATCTTACCTATTGTTTATTCCATTTTTGGCCTAAATTTCATTCAACTTGTTCATATCCAGTGTGCAAATTTTTCCACAGGCAGCTTTCATAATTCTGATTATATAACATTGGCCTGATGAGTTCTCAAAGAAAAATATTTCATATTATATTTACAGTTTGAGAAAGTAAGAATAACTTTGGAAACATAGACTTGAACACTCCACCTGACACTCTAAAGGTTAGAGAATGGAAATAAATAGGCTCTGAGATGTTAGAAACTCCATTCTACATGGAGATGGTGGGAGAAAATCAGGACAAGTTAGGTCCAAAGTCTCTTAGTACAGAGAACTGGCTTTGGGTTCATGTAGTCTCAATTTATTTAAAAGTAGAATTTTGCCATAGTACTCTTTAAAGGGATATTGTCCAATATGGCAATGACTAACCACATAGGCCACTGAGCACTTGAAATGTGGTTAGTCTGAATGGAGGTGTGCTGTACTTGAAAAATACACACTGGATTTCCAAGATTTCATATGAAGAAAGGAATGTAAGATATCTCACTAACAATTCTTTATATTGATTACACATTGAATGATAATGTGTTGGATATATAGAGTTAAATAAAATATATTATTTAAGTTAATTTTACTTATTTCTTTGAAAACTTTCAATGTGGCTATCAGGACATTTAAAATTACACATGGCTTGCACTGTGTTTCTATAGGGTAATGCTAAAGTACTGAGTTTCTTATGATCGTGAGAAGTGTTTGGTTGTCTGAGAGAGAAGTGAACACAGCTATGGATTTGCCATTGCCCGTGTATTGATGAGATCATCCTTCTTAGATGCTTTCTTTCTTCCCACTAGAATAGTGAGTGAAAACTTGGCTACGTATTTAAGTCCCCTGGGGAGCTTTTGAAACATACTAATGCCTAGCTCCAGATCCACTGAACTGTGCAGAAAAGCTCCCTAGGTAGCTGTAAGGTGTAGCCAGGTCAAACCGCTACGCTAGAAGTCTGCATTGGGTTTTTTTTTTTTTTTAACATCTTTATTGGAGTATAATTGCTTTACAATGGTGTGTTATTTTCTGCTTTATAACAGAGTGAATCAGCTATACCTATACATATGTTCCCATATCTCTTCCCTCTTGCGTCTCCCTCCCTCCCACCCTCCCCATCCAACCCCTCATTAAACATGAACCAGTAGAGGAAGCCATTTCAGTAACACATTTCAACACGAAGTTTGAGGTGGATATTCTGACCAAGTTCACCTGCCAACGGAAGAAATACTTTGGAGAATCAGGAAGGGGATGACATGGTTCTAGAGTGGCTAAGCGTGGTTGGTGCTTAACTGTATCTGGCTGAAACCCTTGCTACTGAAACTAAGACCTCACACACACACCACTGGCATCACTAGGTGGGCACTTGTTAGAAATGCAGCATCTGACGTCATAACCCAGCCCTACTGAAGCAGAGTCTTCATTATAACAAGACTCTGGGGTGACTAGTATGTGCATTAAAGTTTTAGAAGTGTTGTCCTAAACAGCGTTTTGTAAGCCAGACCTTCCTTACATGGGACCATACAATTAAAAGCCAATTGGAAAAATCTTTACATTTTTCAGTGATGGAGTCCACTGTCAGGAATGGGATGGGAAAAGCATTACAAAGGCAAGATTTCCCCCAGCATATTTTAAAAATATATTTTATGGTTTACGACTTACAAAATGATTTAGGCCTAATGAGGAAAACATTGAAAAAACCCCAAATCACCTGTATCCCATAGCACAGTAAAAACTACTTTTGACATTTTGGTGAGCATTCTTCTAGACTTTTTTCCAATTAATATGTGCACAATATACCTCAATTTACTTGGATATTTCACTATTTTATGTTTAGTCCTTTTTTCTCTTTCCTTACTATCATTAACTGCTGTTGGGAAGAGCCTTTCATGTACATCTTTTTGTGCATCTGACTAGTGATTTTTCTCTTTTTTTTTTGGTAAAGAAATAAAAATGGAATTAGCAGGTCAGACAATCCTCATTTCTAAAGTTTTTGATATGTATTACCAAAC
Source organism: Orcinus orca (assembly GCF_937001465.1). Taxonomy (NCBI): domain Eukaryota; kingdom Metazoa; phylum Chordata; class Mammalia; order Artiodactyla; family Delphinidae; genus Orcinus; species Orcinus orca. The sequence goes on from NC_064562.1 coordinate 19,691,359, forward strand.
TATCCTGAAAAATCGTCTGGGTTCCCTCTAGTATAAGTGCTCATCAGCTTATGAATATTGTTTTTAATCATCTGTTAATCTTTGCCAACTTGAATAACAACATAAAGTGTATCATTACATTTTTCTTTTTTGTCAGTTGTGAAGCTTTCCTTTCTAAATGTCTATTGTAATTTTAATATTTTTTTCCAGCAAAAGGCCTATTCATGTAGTCTGCCCACTTTTCCACTGGATTTTGTTATTTTCCTGCTCATCTTTCAAAATTTTTATGCATTAAAGATAGCAAACTTTTGTACATTTCCCTTGTATTTTGGACTTTTTTTCCTAATTTTAATTAACATGAAAAGAACTGCAAAGTAACAAGACAGTTATATAATTTATACTGTCCAATGTGATGGCCACTAGCCACATGTGGTCATTTAAATTTAAATGAATTAAAAATAAAAATTCAGTTCCTCAGTTGTACTATCTACATTTCAAGTGTTCAATAGCCACATATGGCTAATGGCTACTGTAGTCAATGGTGCAGACATAGAACATTTCCATCTTTGTAGAAAGTTCTATTGGAAAGTACCGGCATATTACATTTATATTTCGGCAATTGGAAATAGTGCTTAAGGATCAGGTCACATGTTACTGAATTCCTAACATTCCCAGATAGTCCCTTCCTATATTTTGATTTCCTATATATTTTGGAGAGAAGATTGTAATTATTCTAATATTTCGAAAAGCTGATGAATGGGTTTGGAACAAATAAGTGATTTAAATATTCTTACATCATCTGTGCTTTAAAAAGTGCTGTACTTGTTTCAAATAAGAGACATTTTTTTTTTAATGAAAGAGGCTTATTAACATTTGTCCAGATGTATAAGACGGAAGTAATGGTTTCCGGTAATGGTTACATATGTGTGTTGGCACTGCCTTTGGTTTGATCAAAGGGATGCATTTTCACAGGATTGTTGCCTTGTTTTTTGTTGCACACTCCTCCGCAACCCCATCTCCACTCCCCTTTTCTTTTCCTTTCTTTTTCAGACGAGCCTCCCAGCAGGACCATCCTCAGGCTTCCTTTAACCTTGCAGTAGGAAAAGTGAAAAACATGACTGGATCCATGGCAGTAGGGTAATGAAATTAGCTATCTTTTCTCTTCCAGCTGAGATGTCATTCCTTCTAAACCTGCCCCCATATATTACCTGCAATTGACAGACAAAAGCATTTTATATATAGTTCACTTCCCACTCTTGCCTTTTTATCTATTATACTTACATGGCTATGAGTTATGATAAAAGTCACAAAGTAAAGGAATCTAAGATTCATACACGTGCATAGAGCCCACGGAATAAGTTCTTAAGGTAGCCCATGAGTCCAAGATGAAAGACCAGGTTATTTCATGATCCTAAGAGTCTCCTGTGAATTTCTAAGGCTCCTTGGCACACCATCTTTACAGCCTTATAGCATTTTCTTATAAACAGAATGGAACATATATGAATATAAGGTGGAAAGCTCTTTTGGGGCACAAATTCTCCTTGTGTTTATTGGACTAATCCTCTTTTGATTACTCACAGTCATCAAGAGAAATACTACTATTTTCTCTGGAGAAGTTTTTCTTAATGTTTTTGAATAGTTCATAGTCTGTGACATTTTTATGCAGCGATTTGGAGTCAGACATTTTGATAGGGCCCCCCAAATAAACCGTTGAACTTTCAGCTTGTTTTAAGTAATGTAACTGACATATATTCCATTATCAATTCATGTGTATAACCTCTCCCCCCAACTCTGGCCCTTAATCCACTTCAGGCTGAGGAGTTGACAAGGTTCAGAAAGGGGGAGTCTCAGTGAGAGGCTGAAGGATGGGGTGAGTCTTGGGAATTGGTATAACGCTCAGGGATATTTGTTGCACGCGTTACTTGGTAACGAAATTTGAAATGACCAGTTGGAAGCAGCCGAGTCAAAATGGTGCAGTCAACATGTTCTCTTTTACAACGGCTCGTTGGCAGTTTTACAACTGACTTATGAGCAGGTTGAATGGAGCCTCACTCCAGTTACCACTCCCAGACCAAAATATAGAATTTGCTTGCAAGAGAGGGGTGTCTCAGACATTACCTAAGAGCCTTGGCTAGAAAAACTTTTCTAAATAGGGCAAAAGTATCCAGCTGGATTCTGATGTTGTAAGACTGCTTCTTTGGGTAGCTTTGACTTTATTATGAAGACACTCATGATGAAACCCAGATGAAACGGCATGTGTTTCCCTCGGTTTCTTAGAATGAGTCTAAACAGGTGTTAACCTGGCCCTTAGCCTAAATACTTGGACATGCAGGTTCTTTCGGCTTACTCTTTCTTTATGCTAAGTAACTGCCTCTCCTAGGGATATAGAGATGCTCCTTCATGTTGCTGTGAGACAGGGGATACAAGAAGCCCAGGAACTTCTGGAGAATGTTATTTGGACTAAAAGCAAGCCCCTGCCAGCTAAACGAATGGGAGGTTTTTTTATAAACATTAATGCATGTCCTGCATGTTCTTTCTGGAACAGGGAATGTGAATCTCATTCACTGTAGCTTTGCAGTGCTTTGTCAGTAGAGTCGGCTTTTAGTTACAGTTTTGTATGCTGCTGCAGCTTCAATCTGCTGTTCCAAGTCCTTTAAAGCAAAGTGTTGCTTATATGTTTTCCTGGGATGTGAGTTTGATCTCTTCTGGATGGACGAGTAATTTCTTTGGATTGCATGACTGCTCACCTCAGCTACGTTTCAAGTCAGTGAGCATTGTATGCAGTGGTGGGAGGGAAAGAAGGAAGCAACCTGTCACACTAGCGATTTGGCTTCTTGGATGTGTGAGTTGGCACCTACAGATCCACTGTGATGGAGCTAAACTCATCATCAGCCTAATCTATGACATGTGGTATTCTGCTTAAAATAAACTTGTTTTCATCTCTCTACATTTCAATTTTCTGCTCTATTAGGTTTCTGTGGTATTTTATTGTGTCCACTTTTTATATTACAAAAAGTCCTTTATGGGGAAAAATAAAAAGGCTGTGAATATTGTCAACGGGAGGGAAAAGGTTAAAGTATAAGAGCTCACAGTTATTGAGCTCCTGTCACGTGTACGGTATTTTCCTAACTGCTTTACAAGTATGTTAGCATTCACTTGTGATAAAAGCCTTGAGATGGGTAGTATTATGATTCCCATTTTACAGATGTGGAAACAGATGTAGAGAAGTAATATGTGCAGTCATAGAATGAATGGTAAAATAGGTTTAAACTTCTTAACTAGTTTAACTAACATTTCTCCCCCGAATTATCTCCTTCCTAAGAAATTCAAAGATGCTCTGAGAGCAGGTACATGGGTTTATTACTAGTACACAGTGAGAACTTACCTTACCCAATAACTCAGCCACATTTTCTAACTGTATTATTATTTGAGCACAAGCCACATATTCCTAGTCTTTTAAAGTGGTATTTTTAATCTTAAATATAGTTACCTGTATTTATTGCATTTAGCTTAAAGCACAATTTTTCCTGGGACTATAAATTCAGAAACATGATGTGAGGATGACAAAAGGGTGAAACTAGAATTCAATAAAATGACTAAGCTGTGTATAAGATACTTGTTTCACTTCTAAGTTCAAGTGTCAAGTTTACACTATATGCACTTGCAAGATGACTGCCTGAGATTCAATCTCTTTGTCCAAACTTGAACACATAAGCTTTTAAAGGATGTGGGTAAAATTGGTCAAAGGTTTTTTTTCCTGATTCATTATTTTATGAAGCACTTTAAAACTCTTCAATGTAGAATATCCAAAATCCATAAACTAAATTCTTCACTTGAACCTTTGGTAAGGATTTCTGTCATCCCTAGAACCACTTCAAGTTTTCCTTACATTTTCCCAGAGGACAGAGTCTTCATTTCAATCTATGTTGTTTGAGATATAACTCTGAAAATTTTATCCTGAGCCATGAATACTTATTTGGATAATACTAGGACAATAATTTCAACCATCATGTAAATGTGCATTTTTTACCTTCACAATGATACCCACTCTACTTTTAAAGTAGTATTTCAAAGCCTTCTTATAGTGACAACTGAACCTGGCCACTGTGAAGATAAACCGTAGAAATAATCGCTAAGTGGTGTTAAATTTATTTATTATTAAAAATTCTTTCAGGTGACTCCTATAAGCATCTCCAAATGATACTGATTTTGTTTGCGTTAGGGTGCAGGTAATGTCTTTATTTTATTTATTTATTTTTTTTTTGCAGTACGCGGGCTTCTCACTGTTGCGGCCTCTCCCGTTGCAGAGCACCGGCTCCGGACGTGCAGGCTCAGCGGCCATGGCTCACGGGCCCAGCCGCTCCGCGGCATGTGGGATCCTCCCAGACCGGGGCACGAACCCGTGTCCCCTGCATTGGCAGGCGGACTCCCGACCACTGCGCCACCAGGGAAGCCCAGGTAATGTCTTTTTATAGTCCATTGCTGCTGAAATAAAGTAATGAACAAATTGAAAAGGTGTAACAATTAGAAAGGCTATATAAGGACTCACTATAAAACCCCTTTAATTTTGACTTTAATTCTAGAGTGTTAAATAGGGCATGACCTGCAAATCCATTAGGGTTGAAGCTGAACCCTTCATGCAAAACCAGAGAGTGAGAAGGGTCAGGTACCCCGGGAAGCCAAAGCAATGCCTCTACCTTTCCTTACTGTAGTTGGAGAAAGAGTCAAGTGGGAAATGCAAGAGATAAAGAGGAAGAGAAAGAGAGAGAACCTCTACCTGTTTGTTTGCTCAGAGATACCCCAGATTTTGCTGGCCTCCTTCCTTCTTCCTCTATGCTCCTTCCAAATCACAGCGGTTGAGACTCTTTGCTGCCTTCTAGATGTTCCCAGGTTCCTGTTTAGTTGTTTTGATATCTCGATCGTTTTTCTTTTCAAGGCAGGTCTTGTTACAGTGCAAGAGTTTGTTGCCCAATGAGCATAGAAGCCAATACTATGTCACCAGCTTTTGAGAAAAGAAAGAGCTTTTGTGAGATTGACCGGCAAGGAGACAGGAGGCAAAACTCTCAAATCTGTCTCCCTGATCCAGGGTTGGGGTGAAATTTAAGGTGTTAGGGGAATTTCAAACTTGGAAGCTGATTGGCTAGTCTTGAATCAGTCCATATAAGCTACTTGTGCTGCAGGCAGCCAGATTTTCCTTACTGAAGGGCTTCTCACTTTGTAAAGAGTGGCCACATTTCTTTAAGTTCCGTAGACTTGAAGATTCTTGGTTCCAGGATCATCCTGGAGACGTGGGAACCTGTCTTGCACGTGCATCGTGCTGTCTATGTAAAATAATTGAGTCTGATTAACCTATCAGCCTATTTAAGGAGGCAAAACCAGTTTAAGCTGGTCAGTGTTTTTCATGCTGTTTCAGTCTGCCTTGATGTCAATATAAAAAATATTTTAAAGTATATATTTATGGTACAAATCCTAAGTCTACAATCAGTGAATTTTACATGTATATCACCTGCATAGCTACCACTCAGATGAAGATGTAGTTTTCCAATATTCCTTCCTAGTCAATACCCCTAGGTAACTACTATCCTGTTAGCTACCACTACAGATTAGTTTTGCCTACTTGTGAATGCTGTCATATTTGTTTGGAAACTTAGTTGTAAATATTATACTACACGGTGTGTTATGTCAGCATTCTTTCATCACGCTTGTTTGTGAGATTTACCCTGTTTTGCCTGCAGTTAGTTCATTCTCATTTCTATATAGTATTCTATTGTGTAATTATACCACAATATACCCTTTCTACTTTCGATGGGCATTTAGGTTCTTTTCAGTTTCTGACTATTATGAAAAAAGTGCCCATGAACATTCTTGTACATGTCTTTTATGGATATAAACACTCATTTCTTTTGGATATATAGCCAGGAATGGAATTGCTGGGTTATAGAGAATACATACATTTAGCGTTAGTGAGTTCTGCCAAATACTTCTGTAAAGTTGTGCCATTTTACATTCTCACCATCAATTTTTGAGAGTTCCAACTTCTCCACGTCCTTGCCAACACTTGGTTTTGTCAGTTTAAAAATTTAAGCTCTTCTAGTCATCGTTAGAGTGGTATCTTATTGTAGTTTTGCTTTGCATTTCTCTGATGAGTAATAATGGGGAGCACATCTGTTTGGAAGTGTTTGTGAAAGGGGGTTGGGTACATAATGCAGCATGTAGTGCATTTAAGATGCCCAAAAGAGCCTGGCTATGATTTCCTGGAGGTGAACTTCCCCATGTGGCCACATTCTCAGAGGGATTTAGGATAGACAAATAGCACAAACCTAAACAGTAAATTGGTGACTTTCAATGATCTGAACAGAGCTAGGGTTTTGGTGGTAAGTTGTCACCCTGCAAATTTTTCTGGTAATAATGGATATAAACTTAGCCAGGAAACCAAAGAAAATTATATTAGTAGTTCCTTGGATTCAAATGGAATAATTTCAATATACTCATGCTTTATTACACAGACTCTTCTAGGGTACAATCTGGACATACTATTCTAGTAAGAAATATCAAATCAAGCCCTATATATGTTATTTAGTAAGCCCCATTGAATTTTTTTTAAATTATTTTTATTTATTTTTAAATTTTTATTTATTTATTTTTGGCTGTGTTGGGTCTTCGTTTCTGTGCGAGGGCTTTCTCCAGTTGCGGCGAGCGGGGGCCACTCTTCATCGCGGTGCGCAGGCCTCTCACTGTCGCGGCCTCTCCTGTTGCAGAGCACAGGCTCCAGAGCGCAGGCTCAGTAGTTGTGGCTCACGGGCCCAGCTGCTCCGCGACATGTGGGATCTTCCCGGACCGGGGCACGAACCCGTGTCCCCTGCATTTGCAGGCGGATTCTTAACCACTGCGCCACCAGGGAAGCCCTGAATCTTTTTTTTTTTTAACATCTTTATTGGAGTATAATTGCTTTACAATGGAGTGTTAGTTTCTGCTTTATAACAAAGTGAATCAGCTATACATATACACATATCCCCATATCTCCTCCCTCAAGGTCCATTGAATCTTGATTTAAAAATGGAAACAATATATTTTTAATTTTATTAGAAAATGTTATTTGGCATATCTTAAAAACTGAGTTAAACTGTTGGTGAAGGCTCATCCAAGTAATGCAAAGGCAGTACTAATATCTGAGTAAACTTTTTAGGCTAGGATCCAACTTACTGGTAAGAGGTATTGATGCATTTTTTTTTTTTTTTATTAAAAAAAAATATTTACGTGGTGAGAGAATTGGGGAAGTCTGCTTATTTATTTGGCTGCGCTGGGTCTTAGTTGCGGCATGTGGACTCTTAGTTGTGGCATGCATATGGGATCTAGGTCCCCGACCAGAGATTGAACCTGGGCCCCCTATATTGGGAACGTGGAGTCTTACCCACTGGACCACCAGGGAGGTCCCTATTAATGCATTTAAAATTCTTAAAAAGACGTTGATATCTATGCATGTTATTTTTGTGCCGAAGTATGCATAGTAAGCTCTTCTCTTGTTCTTTTTCCACCCTAAATTCATTCTACTCTCTCAAGGAAGCGGGAGACCAAACTTGTGTGTGTGCCGGCTTTGGAAACAATTGCACTAGTTTTGCAATCTTGAACATGTAGCTTTACCTTTGAAAGTCAATGTTTCCTCAGCTGTGCAGTAATAACTACTCCATAGTGTCATTGTGAGGATTAAATGAGCTAATGTTTAAAAACCACAAAGCACAATGCTTTGCATGAAGCAATCAGTAGAATGGAAGATGGGTATAAAATTGTCTGGTATGAGACAGTGAGAGAGTAGTCATTTTCTGTCAGAGGTGTTCTCACAATGAAGCAAATGAAGCTAAGCCTCAGGGCCTCACTAGCAGGAACCCCTCACAAATGTACTCAGAAAAGGTATTTTAACCACTGTTGGCTGGGGTCACTTTCTCTTCTCATTTTGACTTCCTCTCTCTCACGTTTGCCTTTGCATAAACCGGCATTGGAGGGATGCAGGCATTTCTGGGTTTCAGTTGTAGGAAAGTTGAGCTGGGAATATGTTTAGTTTGGGTTTTTTGGGATATATGTGACTCACACTTCCACGTATAGTTGAGTTACTGCTAGACGTCTTGGTGTTGGAATGGCTTCTAGAAAACCTCCAGCTGCCCACTGTGATTTGTGCGGGTGCAAGACCAGAGGTGTGGTCAAGCTGTTAAGTGTGTGTACAGTATCTGGCCTCAGAAATATGTGAGTGGTGGAGGAGGACATGGTTTGATATGTACTAAACTAGATGCAACTGATAGAAAATTCTTCTAAACCCTAGAGTTCACATTATAGAAACTTGGTAAAAGCCTTCCCAATATTGACCATAACCCTAAAAATTCATAGGAAGTTACCAATAATGAGTTGTGAAGCTGACAGTTTTTCTAAATTATCAATAAAATAAAATTTGAAAACTCTGCTTACAGAGATACTGAAGTTCTTCTGTTCTCTCTATAGAAATTATGAAGTAATTGTCATATGAAAAGGTGCTCCAAGAGCATGAAGTCTAAAAAATAGGGGAAAAAGGCTAATAGAAGTATGTCAGGAAGTTAATACCATTATTATTTTTTTCTGGATGTTTATAGTATATGTCAGTTTTTAGTTTGTTATTCATTGTGATTTCTTTTTTTATTCCCTGATATATTTGTACTCGTTTTTGTATTTGCAAGTTTGTAATTCTTTTTCTAAAGGGAGGCCTCAAATTGTACAAGCTTCTGGGGCACACTACTTGAATCTGACCCTCTTTGTGATTGTCTACCCAGTGGCCCAAAAGGACCTTGATAAACACACCTCAGTTTGTGGCTTTCCTTGTCTGTGAGTCCTGAAGCACCATGAAACTGAGAAACCTGAATATAATAGTCAGCACTCTGCATCCGCGGCTTCTGCATCCACGGGTTCTGTATCCGTGGGTTCTGCATCCTTTGATAAGGAGGGCCGACTGGGCCATTCTATATAAGGAACGTGAGCATCCATGGATTGTGCTATCTGCTGGGCTGGGAGTCCTTGGACCAATCCCCAGTGGATACTGGAGGGGCAACTGTATTTGTAGGGATGAGATTTTTAAAAAATTCCATTCTGCTCTCATTGCTTCAATTCCTTTTGGCAAGCCAAGTGTTGGCTTTGCATTGCTGAGGGAGAAATTGGGGGTTCTTAGTCCCCTTCTTTCCCTGTGTAATCACACGGAAGACTTTGAAGCTATAGATTCCTGACCGTACATAACAAAATGGCAAACTATGCATTAAATAAAGGGACCATGCCCCAGAATTAAATTGGAGAAAATACATCAAGATAATTACAGTTGCCTTATGGGTAAAGAAACTGAGACCTAAGGAGGTCCACCTGATTAACCACGGACACAGTGATCGGGATTAAACCCAATTAACGGTTGGATTAACTAAGCTCTATAACTCCTTGCTACCGTTGCTAAACGATTCACTTCAAAAACAGGAGGAGGAAAGATTTACCTTGAATGTACTTAGGTATTGACGTTTCCTTGGCAACAGATTCTAAGTTAAAAGCAAAATAGTGATTGAACATATGCACTTTTGTTAAAAAATTGTGGGCTCTGAAGCAACAGTCTCAGCAGCTCTTTCCCATCCTTTGTTAATTGAAAGAGAAGTTCTTTTTTTTGGATGTTGTTATGTAGCAGTTATTTTCGAAAAATCTGTCTTCTAGGCATAATAATAGGAGGCCGTTTCCCTTTCCCCCTGATTCTCCCTCTGCTTTGGCCTTTTTAACTTTCTTGCAGTCAGTTAGAGCCATGTGTGTAATTAGCACTTACCACAACCTCATTGAGATCTTGTCATCAGTACCTGTCTCTAGCTGAAGTGATTAGTTACAATTTTGTTGCAGTTAAAGAAAACTAGTATGAACATGTATATTATTAGTAGAATACCTATTTTTTTCTCTAGATACTTTAAATTCCTGCATTAGGATAAACCACTCCACTGCTACATTCCTTGTATAGCTTTGTTTTTAGAAAGAGATGCTCTTACCGAAATGCTTTGTTTTAGGCCATCCCCTTCCTTAAAGGGATTGTGTAAAATAGAACCTCTCTAAATTGTTGGGATATTGTGCCCTACAGCTATGCTAGTCACAGTGTGGTCTGGGCCAGCAGCGTGAATATCTCCTGGGAGCTGGGGGGATCTACTGAATCAGAATCTGCATTTTAAGAACCCCAGGTGGTCTATATGCACGTTGACGTTTGAAATGCACTGTTCTTCAATGCTTGGTCTATTTTCTTGAGAACTTACGGGGAAAATTTATTTCAGATATAATCTAGTGGTTAACTTCCTGGGCTTGAGGAAGGCAAGGAGTTTACCTGATTGGAGCTTGCCAGCCCTTACTGGTGAGGTGCTTTTAGGAAATCCACTTAACTTCTTTAAGACCCGGTTTCCTTCTCTGTAAAATGGAGACTATAATAGTCCTCATCTCATGGGCTTAGTGTGACCACCAAACAAATAAATTTATAAATTAATCAAGCCCCATATTATGGTAGTACATGATAACCAATAAATGCTAGCCATCGTTACTGTTACTCCTACTATCAGAAGTTAATTTTTATTTTTTTAATTGAATGGTTTATTTTGTCTTATGGGACCATATAACTGATTTTTTTTTTTTTTTGATGGGGTGAGGGTTTGACTGCTAGGAAGTATAGAGCCAAATTTACAGCCCTTCCCAGCAGGTATTTGACTTTTTGATTGACCTCACCCCAGCTTCATCTTATTTTTTATATTTATTTTTCTTTCCTCCAATTTCCTCAGATTTTTACATTTTATTCTGTTCACCATGGCATCTTTGTAAGCCACTTCAAAATCATTTTAAATTGAGGTATGACATAAAAATAATCATCACAATTACAAATTTATTAGTCCACAACTTCCACTCCAAATTATGTTGACAGCCTTGTCTTACATTTTTTTCTCTACCAACTTCTTGCTATCGTTACACTGGTTAACCTGGTAACCTTGTAAGGCAGGGATGCTTAAAACAATTTTCAAAGAATATTTCCCTCGCATTACCTTTTTGTTCACCACTGTATCTCCAGCATGGTACCTTACACATAGTAGGTGTATAAGACAGATATTGAGTGGATAATTATGTACAAATTTACATCTTACATCACTTACAGACTTAATCTCTTCACGTTTGCTATTAAACTCAAACCTGGAATGGGCTTTCTTCATCTTTTGACTTGTCCAGTACACAAGACACAGATCAAGTGCCACCCTTGCTGGGAGGACTTCCTTGACCCTTCAGCCTGCACAGGGGAGCTCTCTCTTCCCAAGACTATGGAATGGACTGCCTGTCTTACCCGGCTGGCACTTGCCACTCCTCCTTGTGTTGGTCACTCTCCTTGACTGACAGCACAAGTTTTGGAATCAAGAAGTCACAGGTTCAATCCTATCTGGGCCACTTAGCAGCTGTGTGACTTTAGAAACATTACTCAGTTTCTCTAGGACTGTCATCTCATCTGTAAAATGGGGAAAATTGGGTGTTATATTGCTACGACAGATAATGTATTGGTCGATTGGTATATTACCTGGATATACTGTCATAATTGTGCCTATTTTCTCCCCCAACTTAAATTCAGTAATCTTCTCTTGTGGAATCAGCAGGAAGTTATTATGGGGTTATGAGTGAAGCCCTATTCCTATAACTCTTGAGGATTCTTTTTGCCTCAGGCTCCCACAGATGACAGAAGCTGCTGGAGTTGTGTTTGGTGATGATTTGTCATGAATGTAGCTGTGATTCAGTATGGTCTAGCTTTCACGTCTAAGTTTCATGATTTGTCAGGGGTGGTGCAGGAGGAAGGTAGGAAATATCTACTATTACCCACGGATTGCTTCAAAACACAATTTCAAACTCTCCTTGGATTCCCTTTTGTTGTTTTTCTTTATTTCCCCTCTTTTTATTCTGTAGTGTTATTTCTCTTTTTTGCATTTCTCTTCCTAAGAATACGTTATAGATATCAGAGCTAATTTATTTCCAAGGGAGTACTGAGTTTTTTGTTTTCCTTTAAAACAATCTCCAGCCTCCTTGAGCTCTATGCAGGGGCATATTTTCAAGGTTCTGAAATGCAAAATGCATGAGAGTCAAACAAACAAATCTTTGAGTCTCAGAATTCTGAAAAAGAGATTAATTAAAACCATTCTCTTATAAGAAACTATACAAAGTTACATGAGATGCTTTTTCTATCCAGAAAATGCTTGGGGATATGGATATATTCTACTATGAAGTTGATCTGTATATTTTCAGAATTTTTTCTTACGAATATATAACGAATAAAAGAAGAGTTCTTTGATCAACAAGAAGGCTGGTGCATCAGAATAGTGTGCTCATTATACATTTGCTATAGGCCTCTGACTATTCTAGTTCATTCTCCATATGACAGTTGAGGAGACCTTCTGATCATCTTGCTTTCTGATTAAAGTCCCACTGGCTCCCTATTGCCTACAGTATTAAATCCAGGATGAAAGCCTTTGCTTATTCTGGCTCCAAATCACCTCCCTGCCCTAGCTTCTGCCCCTGGAGCTTGTGCTCCGGGAGCTCCAGCTACAAAGGCCTTCTTACGCTCACTGCCTATAGGTGGTGGGGCTCTTTCCCAGATGGGCCTCTGCACAGGCTCTGTCTTCCTGTTTATTGTCAAGAACCAGCCCAAATGCCCTTTCCACCCGGATGCTTCCTTGGAATTCCCCAAACAATTATTCTTTCCTCTTGGGTCCCATAACAATTCATAGATGACATTTACATAGCACTTATTATGCTGGCTAATAATTTTTCCATTTATAAATCTCTGATTAGCTTATGGGCTATTTGAAGGTGGGGATGTTGCCTCTTTTATTTGTATCACCCACAACAGTCCACACAATGGCTGTCATGTAGGAAATATCCAATACAAGGTAGCTATTCATGGACACATTCGTGCACACATATGTTTTACGGAACACCATGCATTTTGCTTCTATAGGGTTCAATTTAATTTTGTTGATCTTATATACATGTAATGAATATTAATGCAATGAATGCTTGTATCTTCTAATTACTTTTCAAAATAAGCCCAAGTTCACATTGCTTTTTACAATTATGAGTATTGGAAAACGCATTAAACATTTTTTTTTCCTTGTGTGGACCTGTTATTTGAAGGCATATGTCAGCTCCCAAATGCCTCAGGTTGCCTGAGTTCCTCTGCTGTGATCAGCGTGTCAGTGCCACTGTAGTTCAGATTCCCTGTTGGTCACTCAGCTGATCTTTTTGGTCGGTAAGGGACCAAGACTACCCACAGAACTCTGTAACCATGGTGATAAGATGCCCTATTTTAACTTTTCAACAGAAGAGTTGAGATACTCTAGCACTTCTGTGCCTGTGGTTCCCAGTGGAATTTTTGGAAGCCATTCAAGCATTTAAGCTATAGGATCAGGCCTTGAACTGATAATTACTTTTTCCTCTATACTAGGTACCTTTTAAATTAGGGGTGGTGATGGATAGCACATACAGTCCATGACCTGGTAAATGTGAGGTCTAGGGCAGACCTGGGAGGCTTGTCATTCTTACAATACACCAGTTGGGAAAAACCTCCTTTAAGCCAAGGGATGTACTTTTTAAACAGAATTGGAGCACTTACCAAAATAATGACTGTGTGCTCTTCTACGTGTGATGAAATAAAACTATTATGGAAGATGGATGTGATGCTTGTATAAAATCAGCGTGTCTAATTAGACTATGTTATCCAACAAGATTAGTCTTAGACCTTGCTAGAATGGGCAGCTGCATGCATCTGAGATGTAGGGGCCACCAGGAAGGTACAGTGTTCAATCTCCTCCTTTGTCTTTAGTCTGAAAATCTAACTTGCCAGCATATTTCCCTTTAAAGGTTTACAAGCCATTATAATATAAGTATTTCTGGGAAAGGCATCACAGTAAGGGAGAAGCTGAAATTTAGTGGTCTGTGACATAAAACTGGTTTGTAGCCATATTTGCTTGGCCTGAAGAGTGTTTCATATATTGTTTTGAATCAACATTTAATCAGAAAGGGACTTCACAGAAAAAAACTATATTACCGTTAAACAACAGGAGATGTGGCAAAACTAAATTCTAAGGATGTTGGAGTCCAATAGCTGTTGTCCTATTTAAGGAAACCAGATTTTCTCTACGTTGTCACAGCCTTCACTCCTCCCAACTTATATTCGATACAATTCTTTAGGCCTTCCTCACTCATTTCCTTACACTCCTGGCTCCTGTTGGTAAAGAATACAGAGTAGCCTCAGTAACTGTGACAATTTTGGGGTTGACAATAAAGCATCTGCTTCATGGTTGGCCCAGGATTGCCTTCATCTCTAAGAGATCTGTAAGACTTTTTCATGTCTCTTCTCTTGTGTTGTTCCTGCTTGCTATGGACTAAGTGTTGTGTCCCTCCCAAATTCATAAGTTGAAATCCTAACCGCTAACTGTGATGGTGTTAGGAGATAGGGATCTTTGGGAGGTAATTAGGTGGAGATGAGGGTGAGGCCCTCTTATGGGATTAGTGTCCTTGTAAGAAGAGACCAGAGAGCTCTTTCCCTCTCTCTTTCATATGAGGATACAGCAAGAAGGTGGCTGTGTCTATAAACCAAGAAGAAGGCCCTCACCAAGAACTCTACCCTGATCTCAGGCTCCCAGCTTCCAGAACTGTGAGAAATCAGTGTTTATCGTTTAAGCCGTCCAGTCTATGGTATTCTGTTACCGAAGCCCTAATTGATTAACACACTGCCCCCATTCTCCCCTTGGGATGTTATCAGAAAACAAACAAACCAAAGAAACATAAAATATGTATTTCTAATACATTTCCCTTCAAGCATTCATTCAAAGACTTCTTATTTACATTTGTAGCACAAATACATACATACATACCACACACATACATAAATGTGCCAGAGAAATTCTGCTTTTACTTGAGGCTGACTTGGATTGACCGAGTTTTCTCAAGTTGTTGAGTATCACCTCAGTTGGGAAGGTATTTTAGTTGTAGCTGAGCAATGCAGCAAATCTGAGTTGAGGAATGGAACTTATTCTATAAATTTAATTGGTGTGAAGAAAAGTTGAATAATCTATTCCCAAACCCCATCCTCCACAGGAGAGACACTGTTTAGGCAAGAGGTTTACTTGGCCCTGTTGCATGACGAGGAGTGTGAGAAGAGTGAAAGCACTGGGCAAAGTCTGGTGATGCTTCAGGACTGGGAGGGGAAATATGGAGAATGCATTCTTTCTTCCTTGAAAGACTGTAGAGTCTTAGGAGTTGATCAAAGCCCTCTAATTTTCTCTGTCCAAATTTCTTACATGTTCAATGATTTCTGAAATACAATTGTTATTTTATAATTTGCAATAAAGCTGAAAGTGCAGACATTTGTGCAGGAGTTTATATGCAAACATCCTTGGAAGCATTAACAGTTTGAGTTATATTCATTCACATTAAGCTCTGTGTGGTGGCCATGGAGGTGCACCACTCTAATATCCCTTTAAGGGAAGCTACAGTGGGGAACATAGTGAACTGACAGCCCAGTTGTTGCACCTTTGGATCCACCATGGCTACACTTTCCCCAGGCTGCTGCTCACCAATCACCGATCGCGGTGTGGGGACCAGAGCCGGCTCAGATTCAGCGTGGGGACACCCCATTGGCTAGCTGTGACTATCTGAGGCTCTTCCTGCCCCATCCCTCCTTCCCTTTCTCTATGCAAATGTCAGACCTATGTCAGAGTCTGAAGGCTCTCCCTGCCTTCTCTTGCTTTTTTCTCTTCCGAGCCATTTCCTCCAATAAATCCCTTGCACTTGTATCTTGTTTCCACATCTGCTTCTCAGAGGATCCAAAATGACACATTGTACATGACTAATTATTATTGGCATAGTCAAGAGGAATTATAGTGCAATGTCACATGAGGACCTGAGAAGGACCGTGTGGGTGCCTTAATAAAGGGCACAAAATGATCAAAAAGGACAGAGTTTCCTATCAATCGGCATGGGTAATATGTCTCTAGATACTGTGAGGATCTAGAGATCCTCTAAAATACATTTTAGAACAAGATGCTGGTTACCGCTCTTTGGAAGTGGTAGCAGAGATCAAATCTAGTACAGGCTTGGCATTAACTCATTAAATAATAACAATAGATAATACAATAAACAGAAAAAGTTTCAATGATGTATTGCCAGTTGTTACGGTCAATAAATGTTCTGAGTTCAGAGAGAGGAAGGAGAGACACCTGGGACTTTAGAACTTTGGGGGAACATTTTAGGATAAACCTTCTTTCTAAAAGCTGGATATCACAACTGGATAAGGGTTGGTTACTTTCACCTCAATGTAATGGAGGAGACTGAAAGAGAGGGGTTATATGAATATTAGGGCAGGTAGTTACCAAGCATTATTTTAGAGCTGTATTTCCATGAGGAATCATAAGATTGAAAAATACTATGTTTTCATTTTGATGCTGAAACAACAGGGAAGGGGGCAGGGACAACCTTTAAAAGAATGACATCGCCTGAGAACAGGATATAAACTGATTAGAACCAAATAGGTCCAAGATGGCAGACGAGTCGACTTCCTCTGGACCCTGAGCCTCAGTATATGCTCATCATATAACACATCAGCAAGCTAAAGGACACACCCACAGGTGCCATGACAGTTCCAAGGCTGACCATAAAGGTCAGAAAGTGGGCGGTGGCCCAATTCCCGGAAATCCCCACCCCTTCTCCAAAATAGCTGGAATACTCTTTCCACTCATTAGCTTATGAAATTACCCACACCTATAAAAACTGACAACCCCCGTACCCTGCAGCCATTCTTGCCTCTGAGATGGCCCACGCTCTGTCTGTGGAGTGTGTTTCTCGCTAAATGAATCCACTTTTTACCTATCACTTTGTCTCTCACTGAATTCTTTCTGCGACGAGAAATAAAGAACCTGAGCTTCATTAAGTCCTGAGACCAGGTGTGTGATCTCAGTTAAAAGACTGTGTTCAAGTCCGAATCTGGGTTTTGGCTGGGTTCAAGTCCCAGTCTGAATTACAGTTTCAGTGCGAGTATAAAAATATGGTATTTGCACACTTGGGATCCCCTGAATCATCTTCTAGTTGAGGGCTACCTCTCAATTTCTTTGCCTCCTTTTGTATTTATGTTCATAATTATGTTGGCCCCAAATAGTACCACTTTTCTCATCACAAGGTGATGAGAAAAAAACAGAAGCAGTCTTAATACGTAAAAGAAGAATTCTTGTCAAGTGAAGGCCAAGTCAGCATCATTTGTGTACTGCAGAAATAATTATTTTGCAGAACAGTAGTTTGATTAGAGAATAGTCATGACAAAATTGAATCATCACCTAGTACAGGATTATATATATCACAAATTCAAAGCCATCGTGTACTGATAGGTGTGACATGGCAGATTCAGCAAAACAATTTTAATTTTCACATTAAATGAATGTGGTAAATTTGGACATATTGCTTTTTAGTGTTTAAAATAGAATTTGTAAGTTTGATTTGGCTTGATTTATAAGTTTGATTTGCTAATTTGCATAAATCTAAAAGCGTAAGGAGTCTATACTCAGTTTTATGTACAATACGATTCACGTGTGAGTATTCTCAGCCGTTCTCCTGTCCCAGTCCCCAAAAGGGAGAACTGTTTCCTCACCTAGCTTACCTCTGCTCCCTCCCACTCCAGAGGAGGGGCTGCTTCTGAGCAGATAATTGGGAAAGAACCCCATGGTAGGTGAAGCCCAGCTGACTTGGGGGACACCAGCAGGCACATGGGTGTGAGTGAAGCCCAAGTTTGAAATCAGTGCCTGCTTTAGCCCTTGAGCTGGTGCTTTTGTGTAGTGTACAGACTCCTCAGCCACGCTGGGGACCTTCAACAGGACCCCCGAATTACAAAGAGAGGGGTCAGATTCTTAGCGAGAGAAGCAAAGTATATCAAAGAGCAGAGAAAGAAAAAAAAAAGTCACCAAGTTTAAGGGAGTTGAGAGTTTTGGGGAATTTGGGTAAGAATGATGCTGAAAGCTCAGCTTCTCTGTACACCAGTGCTGAATCAAATCTCGGAGACAGTTTTGGGTGCAGTGGAAAGGGATAGCTTTATTACTTTTCCAGGCAAAGGGGGACACGATGGTCTCCTGCCTCGAAAAACTATGTGTCCCAACTTGGAGAGGATAGTGAGAAGTTTTATAGTAATGGTTCAATGAGGGCGTGATCAGCTCGTGGACATTCTTCTGATAGGTTGGTGGTAAGCAGGCGTCAGTATCATCAATCTGCAGGTTCCAGCTGGTCTGGGGTCCACATGCTGTGGGAAGCATATCATTGTTAATCATTAACTTCTCCTACCTGGAAGGGGTTTCCCTATCTGCAAAACAGCTCAAAGATATTGTTGTGTGTATCCTTTGATGGGGAACCAGGATCCTGCCCCCAGGGCTTACACTGCACTATTGTTTCTCTTGACTTTCTCCCTGGCCCTGCATCCCCTCCCTTCCCTAATTAACAACTGCTTGAATCTGAGCCTTGGAACTCTGGCAAGGTCATGGAGGCTGAATGAAGGCTATTTCCTGTAATCAAAGAAACGGGGTGGGGTGGGGTGGGGTGGGGGGGGGGTGGACAGAAGGTCTTTGTGCCCAGGAGCGCCACAGGGCCCTCTCAGTGTCAAGAAAGGAAGTGTAGAGCATTTAAGGAGGCTGGAGAGTTTGGGAGCAAAGCCAACCTGAGAAACATTTCTGGGGGTTACAAATACGATGCTCTTAGTGTCTTTCCTGGAGTCACAGGTAAAGGCTGGAATTCCTTTATCAGAACTGTGAGGAAGTAGACCTGTAGAAGCTTAAAGACAGGAGGGAATCCTCAGGGTTGGTTCTTTGGATATTCCCATCGCTGTAGACTGCTGATATGCTGGTTCCTCTAACGGTGAACCAATTAAGTTAAGAAGGAAATTTCTGAAGGACAGACATTCCATTTCAAGGGAGGTATTGAGAGAGGAAACAGCCTCTCCTGTAAAAAGGCACCCAGCCCCAATCCAGAGTCTGAGCTGCTATTATTTTCTGAAGTAGGGGAATTAGCATTTGATTTCTTTCCTGCTTTGCCTGGGGGGCTTACCAGAATAATAAGGAGGGATACAGCTGTCTTGAGTAGCTCCAGGTTCATAAATTCTTTAGGGTCACAGTTCTCCCACTGCATTAGCTAAATGGAGTTTTACGGTAGTGCTTATCTGTAGCAAGAAACCTACGTCAGAGAAGGCAACTAAGGGCCAGGTAAAATGCAGGTAGCTCAGCATATAAAATGTAATTAGCATCCTGTCAGCTGTACATCCCGAACAGCTCTTGCAGCTGCCCATTCCTCTCCATCTGCACTCTCTCCGATCGCATCTGCATTGTTGCAGGAGTTTTTAATAGGAACCCGTGTTTCCAGGAGGTGTGTTTTCCTCCACGTGTTTGTGTCCACTCTTGGAACATGCTGTATCTCAGCAACATCCCTATGGACTACTCATGTGTTAGATGCTGCAGTGAGGCCCCTCAGACAGCCTCTGCCTCTGCAGGTTACGACCTAGCGGGGACAGAGACCTTAAATGAGAAATAATTTCAAATGCTGAGCGTGAGAGGGCTTCCGGGATCTCATTACAGGGGAAGGGAAAGTGGGAGCTCAGAGGAAGACAGCCTGAGATGTCCAGAGAGGGCCAGCCCAGAGCAGTGGGACAAGAACGTTCCCAGCACCACCCCGGGAGAGACTGAACAGTACCCAGGAGAAAGCAGAGGACCTGCATTTCGGGGCTGAGTTAGCTGGGGATCAGCCCCACTGAGGAGGTCTGGCCTCTGTCTCAGATCTAGAATAGCCCTGTAATCCAGGGAAAGATTTGGTTTTTTATTCTAAGGGCTGTGGGAAGGCAATTAAGGTTTTTAACCTGGCAGTGATAAGATTGGCCGCAGAGTGGGGACTTCATTCCAAATGGCAGCTAATCTTTTTTGAGTGCAATCTGATTATGCCACTCTTGTTTTAAAAATGTCAGTGACTCCTCGGGCTTCCCTGGTGACGCAGTGGTTGAGAGTCTGCCTGCCGATGCAGGGGACGTGGGTTCGTGCCCCGGTCCGGGAAGATCCCATGAGCCATGGCCGCGGAGCCTGTGCTCCGCAACGGGAGAGGCCACAGCAGTGAGAGGCCCGCGTACTGCAAAAAAAAAAAAAAAAAAAAAAGTGAGTCCTTAATGACATCTAAATTTTCAGTGAGGTGTGCAAGGCCCCGCTTGAACTAATCCCTGCTACCTTTCCAGGCTAGATTCCCTGCCCCCAGCTCTGCTCTCGGCACTCCTGCTTACCCCACACTTCTCCCCTGCTCCAGCCTAGGGCCTTTCATGCCTTCGGGACCTTAACCCAGTAAATCGTTTTCAGCTTTTTACACTGTGATCCATTATGGAGACATGCACACATACACAGAATAGAACAGAGAAAAGTTTTATTATGGAAAAAATGGAAGATACATACTAATATTTCCCCTCCTTTTTTCTTTTCTTCCTTAACAATGTGGGTTAATACCCAGTTAATTTTATGACCCAGGTTCTCCCTCTTCTTATGGGACTTCACACCTGTGCTTTCCCGCCTACTCTGTTCCCTGGGCAAGTCCTACTTGACCTTCCCATCTCAACCTAACTAGAAGGGCTCAGAGAATCTTGGCTGACTGAGCAAGTCCAGCTCAGGAACTATTTCTTTTTAAATATTTATTTATTTATCTATTGTTTGCGTCAGGTCTTTGTTGCGGCACAGGGGATCTTTTGTTGCGGCGGGCGGGCTTCTCTCTAGTTGTAGCACATGGGCTCCAGAGCGCGTGTTCTCTGTAGTTGTGGGGCATGGGCTTAGCTGCCCTGCGGCATGTGGGATCTTAGTTCCCTGACCAGGGATCAAACAGGCATCCCCGGCGTGGCAAGATGGATTCTTAACCACTGGACCACCAGGAAAGTCCCCAGGGACTCTTTCTTAGACCCCTCATGGCACCCTGTCTGCCTGTTCTTCTTTCCTCCTTTCCTTCCCTTCTTTCGTTTCACAGATATTTAATGAAAGCCTACTGGATGCCAGGCACT
This sequence comes from Orcinus orca, assembly GCF_937001465.1. Taxonomy (NCBI): domain Eukaryota; kingdom Metazoa; phylum Chordata; class Mammalia; order Artiodactyla; family Delphinidae; genus Orcinus; species Orcinus orca. The sequence continues at coordinate 19,712,438 of NC_064562.1, forward strand.
GTTTTAGGCACAGGGCAGGGCGGCTTCACAAGCTCTGAGCTCAGTAGAGTCCCACATTTGGCTGGATGCCCTGCTGTTGCTGTTTGAAATTCTTAACAATTTTTAATTTTTTTTTTTAAATAAGGAGCCCCACATTTTCATTTTGTACTGGCTCTCATAAATTACGTTGCCGTTCCTGCACTGAGGTAATGGACAAAATGGACCCAAAGCCTTACCTTCATAGAGCTCACATTCTAGTGCTTACTATGTACTGACTTCCTACCTTAAGTTGTCACCTGCATAGTATTTGCCTATTTGCCTGTCTATTGCCCCAAATAGATTGTAAGCTCCTTGAGGGCAAATACTACTTGCCGCTATGATCTCCAGCACACATTATACTGCCTGCTACCTTGCATACACGAACAAATTTATGTAGAACAAATTAATGAACATGCATGATGCCCCCAACATTTGTCCCATAATGCATGGTTCTCCTGATCAAAGTTATCCTTGATATGCCTTTAAAAATTTTTTAAATAATGTTTTTATTTAATCTGGTATATATAAAATATAATTTCTATTTCAATTTGCAAAACATCAAGACACTTTACATTCATTTTTTCCATACTAAACCTTCGAAATCCAGTGTGCGGGTTTACACATATAGCGTATACTTGATATTCCTTTGATAAGATTTTACTTGTATTAAAGCTCCTTCACTGGCTATTTGCCCATCAACTCTGAAGTGATCGTTTCAGAGGAGTTAAAATTGGAAGTACATTAGTGAGTTTCATTTACATTTATGAGTGTGAAGAATTCACCAAGCAGGTCATTGAAAACAAGATTTTGAATCCAAGGATCATTTTCAAAGTGAACATTTAAAAATGTTATGATTAATGAAATGGATGAGGGCAGAGAAGGAGCATCAAGCACTGAGAACTCAAGGGAAATCGAGATGGAAAGCTTGCCTTATGCTTCTGAATGTCCTCTAAACTACAACTGAGTTATTTTATAAGTTACTTATAATAATATTGGTTCAAACTTGAAGATAGAGGTATAGGAAGCACAGAATCTGTAAGATGTCATGATCATAAATTGGGCAAATTGGGCTTCCCTGGTGGTGCAGTGGTTCAGAGTCTGCCTGCCGATGCAGGGGACACGGGTTCGTGCCCCGGTCCGGGAGGATCCCACATGCCGCAGAGCGGCTGGGCCTGTGAACCATGGCCGCTTGGCCTGTGCGTCCAGAGCCTGTGCTCTGCAATGGGAGAGGCCACAGCAGTGAGAGGCCCGCGTACCGCAAAAAAAAATTAATAATAAAATAAAATAAAATAAATAAATTGGGCAAATAAAATGTTACTTGAGGAAACCAATTTTAGTCAAAAGACTCCAGTATTCAGGATTTTTTGTTTGTTTCTATATCTAATTTTAAGAATAGTTTACAGGTTATATTCAGACACTTGAAGTTTTGTATATCTTTAAAACACTTTAAAGGGCTTTTAAGGGTTAGTAAAATACATGGCCTAACCTTATCTCTTACTTTTTACTGCCATCATGTGGCCATTTCATTTTCTAGGTAAAAATCCATTTGCAAAACCTTATTTTCCATCTTTATCACGGATTATGGTTTCAGATTTTATCAGTCCTCAATTAACAGAGGTAAACTGCAATACACATATTTAGTAGCATTTTGCTATTTTAAGATGTTACATCACACAGTAGTATAATATACAATCATTACGTTATTTTAATACCGAGTGAGCGTCCGTGCAATATTTTTCAAAAGGGCTCTTTTCAAACATCTCCTTGTTTCTTTTCATCCCCCCTCCCTCCCTGGATGCCTAGGCAGTAGCAGTTTATTGTAGTCTGAAGGACACACTCCCTGGGTTGTCTCTCTCTATTTGAAATGCAGATACATTCTTTGGGAATCCGGGTTTGGATTTCTTTTCTTGGATGTCCCATCTTCTGATCTTCTAGGATTGTACTAAGTCCCAGTGCCCTGAATCAATTTGCTCAAAGTCATATAGTTTGAGTCAGGATTTAGCAGAAGCAGCATATAGGTGATAAATATTAATTGCCTTCTGAGTCTCTCATCTCATCTTCCAGGTCTCTGGACCTGATCGTCTTTTCTGCCTCTCTCTGCACAGAGATCCTGTCCCAGGAGCTAACACCACCTTTCTCTTTGAGCCATGAGATTCATTTTCTCCTTTAGAGCACCTCGACTTTCCCTAAAGATTTGGACTCTCTGGCATGAAACCTCTCACTGTAATTTTTTTGTTTATTTCTTTTTTTTTTTTTTTTTCCGGTACACGGGCCTCTCACTGTTGTGGCCTCTCCCGTTGCGGAGCACAGGCTCTGGACGCGCAGGCCAAGCGGCCATGGTTCACGGGCCCAGCCGCTCCGCGGCATGTGGGATCTTCCTGGACCGGGGCACGAACCCGTATCCCCTGCATCGGCAGGCGGACTCCCAACCACTGCGCCACCAGGGAAGCCCTTTTTTGTTTATTTCTAACTTTGAATTATACAATTTATCACATAGAGAAGTATGTATTTTGTACAATTTAATAATATTTAAAAAATGACTACTTGTGTACCCACCACCCATCTTGAGAAAACGAACATTCCAGTGCCTCAGAAGTCCCCTGTGTGCCCCTCCTTAATGCTGTCCTCCCCCCACCCACCAGAGGACACCAGTATCTTGAATTTTGTGTAAGACATCCCCTTGCTTGTCTGTATAGTTTTGTTGCTCTATCAGGGTTTAATCAGGAAAGCAGAGCCACTGTGAGTGATGTGGGATAAGGGATTTCTTATAGGAATCACACCTTAGACCTTTCAGTGAAGATCTGCAAAGGGCCAAGGGAGAAATGGAGGGAAAACCATTAAGCAGCCTCCTGAGGCACGGTGGGCTTGGGCAAGCCAGACCTCCAGGAAAATCTAAGGATCCAAGCACATCCTCCAGCCAAGGAGTGGGGCCGTAAAGAGGGAGCTGGAGCCGACCGTGGACGTGATTGCCTCTGCACAGCTGCCCCTCTGCAGGACCGCTGCCGACTGTCTGCCCTTGGTCCAGCGCCAGCTGCGGGAAAGAAGGGCTGGGGGCTGAGCGGAGGGGAGGAAGTTCAACTGGGACTGCTTAGCACCTCCGCTCTGTCCACCACTGCATTTGATGGCCCACACCTTTCAAGAAAATGGGCTGCTGCTTCCCTTCTGCCTCCAGTATTTTGCTCAAGTTCCTCAAGTCTAACCTCAAACCATTAAAAAAAAAAAAAAAAGGGAATTCTGAGATTTATAGTTTCTAGCTTAGTCAAGTTGGCAACAGAATAAACCAGCACTGTCCCCTATGAGTGACTCCTAAGACAATATGCTGTTTAGTTTATCATCATAGAAGTCATGCCATATATTTTCTATGACCTGCTTCGTTGTTTTTGGTGTTATTGTGTTAATATCATTTTTTGAGATTCCTTTCTGATGAGTCATTCACCTTTAACTACTGTATATAGAATTCCAAAGTATAATTTATCCACTTAAATATCATTAGATATTTATTTCTTTCCTCAGATTTTGCTCTTCTGAGCAATATTTCTATAAATATTATGTATGTCTCCTCATGACTTTCTCTAGTGTATACACCTAGAGGGAAATTGCTGGGGTAGAGAATGTACCATGTGCAACTTTATTATATTTTGCTAAATTGTTTTCCACAAGGGTTGTGCTCCCACTGATAGTGTATAACTGTTTCTGATGCTACATATCTCCATTATGAAGACATTTGGCATGTCAGATACTTTAATATTTGCAAAATCAGGGAGGCATAAAATGCCATCTGATTCTGATTTCAGTTATTTCCCCTAATTATAAATGAGTCTGGACATCTTTTTATATATTTATTCATCACAAGTATTTCCTCTTCTCTGAAATGCTTGTTTATGTCTTGTCATTTTTTTCTTTACAGAGGTTGTTCATGAATTCTAGATACCAATTTTTTATTAGTTATTTGTATTGCAAAAATGCTATTCCAGTTTGTGGCTCGTGACCAGTTTGAGCCACTTCTGCCTTGCTGTTCTATTCCAGTCATCTATTTCCTGATCCCTCTCCCATTTCCATGCTGTCTCGCCTTTATGTGCTCTTTATAGTGTCTTTTGACGAACAGAAGGCCCACATTTTAGTATAGTCAAATGTGGCCTCTTTTCTCCCCTTATGGTAACTTTGGGTCTTACGTAAGGGATCTTTCTTTTCTTCCAGATCATAAGGATATTCTCTGTTGCCTTCTAGAATTGTTTTGCTTTTGCCTTTCACAGTGAAGTCTTTAGTCCTTAATTTTCCGCAGATAATATAATACATACTCATTTATAATTGAGTTTCAGTATGTCTGTAGGTTTGTTTCTGGCTTCTAGTCTCTTCCGTTGGTCTTGACACCTGCAAGGGCAAGTGTCCCCAGCTTGTTTTTCTTTAGCATTGTCTTACTCTTCTTATATAGAAAAGCCACTTTTTTTTGGCATATATTTTAGAATCAAATTGTCAAGTTCCCCCCAAAACTCTGTAGTGATTTTGACGAGAAGTGGGGGACAATTGAAATCTTTACAGATTTGCTAATTTGTTCCTACTCAATCTGTTCTTCCTACTCATAAGCTTATGGCTGCAATTTGAAGACTCTCACCCTTCTCATCTGCTAGTTTTAGCCACGTGTGGTAGAGTTCTTACAAACTGGCTGCAAGTATTCCCTTTGCTGTATCCATAGTCTTTGCAATGTGACTTTGCTGCTTCTCCTTTCAATAGGTACAGTCGATTTCTTTACCCTTTGAATATGAGCTGGCCTTATGACTTGCTTTGCCTAATGCAGTGAGTATGCTATTGTATCAGGTCAGAGCCTAGGTCTCAGTAGGTCCTCACTCTGTCTTAGAATTTTGCTGCTCTCTGTGAACAAGCCTGGGCTAGCCTGCTGGATGGTGAGAGACACATGGTTAGTCACCTCTTTTCTTCATTTGGCAGTCAGCCAATCCTCAGTAGCAAAACTGTCTGGCTGACCTGAAACTGACCAAAGATGCATGAGAAATTCCAACAGAGACCAGAAGAGCTACCCAACTGAGAACTAGTCTAAATTGTCAACGCATGGAATAATGAGCTGGATAAAACAGCTTTTGCTTTAAGCCAGTGAGTTTTGGGGGTAGATTGTTACTCAGAAATAACCAGTGAATACCAGGTGACCAAGTTCTCACCAGTATGATATGAGCAGAAGTGACACCTACATGTTTGCTTTCACTAGCTTTTCCCCTTATGGAGGCACCTAACCTGGACCATGCAGATGTGGACAGGACTCCAGGGCAGCTGATCTTAAAGTGTGGTCTACAGACTCCTGCAAGTCTCCAAGACACTCTTGAGGGTCTGAGAGGTCAAAACGATTTTAATTGTAGTATTAAGTTGTCATTTGTCTTTTTCACTATGTTGACATTGACACTGATGGTGCAAAGCCAACAGTGGATAAAGCTGCTGTTACTTTAGCATAGATTTAGGCAGTTCACTATACTGGTAGGGCAGGAGAAACAGATCAGACTTGGCTAGTTTGAATGACTTTGGGGAGGTTGAGTCTACAGGGGTGGCCCCTCATTGGCCGGCACCTGGCCCTGGGATTTTTAAGATAAAGGAATATTGCCTCCTGGGATGCACAGATGCTTCACATCTAGGCCGGCATTTGGTGTCGTCAGTGTTTTGGATTTTCATGGGTTCTCGGTAATTTTTAAGAGTATGAAGGGATTCTGAGACAACAGGTTTGAGAACCACTACCCTGGACAGTCCCAAGCATGAAGATGGCAGGAACTTTAGTCCTAAACTAGTTAATCAAGCAAAGTAGCCTCTCCAGTCTAGAAAAGTCAAGCTTCAGTCTTACTTAATCTGTTCTGTTTTAGGCGTCTCTGTTACAGACGCTTAGCCTTCAGCTAATTATAACAGTCATACTAGAACGGGACTCTTCATGCTTCAGCTTCAGCTGAGGCACAAATATAATAGGTACTGATAGAAAAATTGGGTGTGTGGCAAATCTGTAAATGAAGAGTTTGAGAACCTGACTTAGTGGAGCAAGGACATCAAAAGTATTGAGAGTATGGAGAGAAAGAAGAGTGCCAAAGAAATGTATTTAGAGAGAAGTATTTTCATGGTCTGAGGCTGCATCACCTGCCTTTGAAAGAAGGTGGCAGGGGATTTTCCATCCTAATCCAAGCTTAATGAAAGAGGGGGTGCCTGGAAGACTTTGAAATGGGTTGCCTTAAGTTGTGAGACGCAGAGGAAGGTGCCTCTCTCCTATCCTAGAAGCTGGAGGGAACTGTGCCCAGGGGTCTGATTCTTGTCCATAAAGTCTCGAGGGAGAGATACTTTGGTGGGGATTGGCCTGCCTTCAAGACATTGTTGGGTTGGAGGTGCCTGAGTGTCTCCCCAGGTGTGGGCTGCACGGGAGCAATCCAATGGGAGCTCCACATCTGTCTGAAAGGCCTCCTGGTGTGTGGAGGAGTCCTCGGCAGAAGGAGCCTGGAGGTGAGCCTGAGAAAGGAGTCGTGACCCCCCGGAGGAGAAGTGCAGCCTTCTGGGTCAAGGGGACAGGAGGGAGGGGCACGATGGTAAAGCACTGAGCAACCCACTGCAGCCCCACCACCAGAGACAGGGGTCCTCTCGGTCGCCCACCGGGACCAGGGAGTATGAGGCTGTCTCATGGCTAAATAGTCCCTTCTTTCCCCTCTCCCTTCATCCCTCCTCTGAACCAACCCCAGAGGACCAGGAGCCCGTTGCGCTGGCGGCGGGTGGAAACTACAGGAGCAAATTGAAATGAAGCGACCACACGCACCTTGCTCTCTGCAGACGTCCAGTCTGAAGCCAGAGCTGGGGGTGGGCGGGGGGGAGAGCAGGAGCCAGAAGGCCAGTTTGGAGTTTTAATTATTATGTGAGACTGTGGACATTTAACATCTGTATTGAGTCTTTTTTGGTGTGATTTAAACTCATTGTACGTTACTGAAGAGTGAATTAAAAAGGGCCTTGGGGCTTCCCTGGTGGTGCAGTGGTTGAGAGTCCGCCTGCCGCGATGCAGGGGACACGGGTTCGTGTCCCGGTCCGGGAAGATCCCACATGCGGCGGAGCGGCTGGGCCCGTGAGCCGTGGCTGCTGAGCCTGCGCGTCCGGAGTCTGTGCTCCGCAATGGGAGAGGCCACAACAGAGGCCCGCATACAGCAAAAAAAAAAAAAAAAAAAAAAAAAAAGGCCTTGAACCTGCCACAGTTTTCCTCCTGGTGTGGAGATTGCCCAACTGTATGTATTTAAAGAGAGGATGGGGAACCAAAAGTAAAGTTGCATTTTAATTATGTCATGTTTCATGCTTGCATTTTCGACATACCCCGTATTAAAATAATCCATCTGCATTTCCATATTTTGATTTTTTCAGGTTTTCTTAAAGAGGGTACATTTATAACAGTAAATAATAGTTAAGAACATGCGCTAAGGAATTGCAGGTTTGTGGGAACGGCAGTGAGGTTAGTTTGGAAATGTTGGCTTTGTATTATCTGACCAGGGGATGGATGGATTGGATGATTTTTATATAAAGTCTTATAACAGTGTTGAACAGATGGTAAAGATTGTATAATTTTTAGCTACGCTAAGAATATTATTTTGGATTTAAATATCTGATGTAAACCTATTCACGTCTCCATCCTTAGACATGACGGTCATATCCAATGATTTAAAAGAGGAAGCAAAGTAAGCAAACCAAAAAACACCAGTTTTCCTAACTTCGGTAGAGTATGTTTTCTCATTCTCTTCGCACCTGGATTTGAAGCGTTAGAGTATAGATTCTCTGAGGCTGTAAATCCTGACCGTATTTCTGAGCGCTGCAGATGTCAATCGCTGTTCAGAACACTACTCTGGCAACTAGTAGAGTTTTCTTCCCAGTTAATTATAATCTAGTTCAGTTTATATTAAGTATACTTTAGTGACAATGTCATTATGTAAATCGTAACTTTATTAACTTAATATATTATGACTGTGGTCATACTGCAAATTAGAGATGATTTAAATGTTTAAAAATTTTATTATGCTCTACTTTTGCTGAGTACTAAAAGCATGCAAAATGCATTTGAAGCACATCAGTGAATAAAAGTGTAGCTATCTCCATTTCGTTTATGTTAATTGAAGTTTATTTTCTGGAAAACATATTTTGATTGAACTCTTTAAAAACAGGTTTAGCAAAAATAAAAGGCAATTCATTCTGATGGAATATCATTTTTATTCACAAATTTTATGTATAGTAATTTAAAGCACTCAGTAATTCTTGAGTAACTATGTAATAAAACAATCCGGAGAGTTGAAGTTCCAAATCTTAAAAAAAAATAGCATTTACTTTTGGCTTAATTGATCCATACTATTTGATAAAATCACCATATACTTATCCATTATTAATCTTCCACTGTAAACTATCAATAGGGGAAAAAAGGGTCTTTTCTTTTCTCTTTCGTTAAGCAGGTTCCAGGAAGCAGTACAATATTAGGTTAGTTTGTTAAGTCATTCATTTATTTATGCAAAATAGCTTATAAAGTACGGATCGTGGGCTAGGTGCTTGTCAAGATACTGGACTTATTAAAAACAACGATGACAAACAAACCACCTTCATGGACATTATATTCTTGCAGGGTAAACAGATAAAAACCATGTAAATGAACAAATCAATAATATGATTTCTAGAGAGTGGTAGTGCTATAAAGAAAATAAAATATGGCAATGGGACAGAGAAGAATTCTTCCATTTTTAAGGTAACTAGTTTTCTTTTATTTCAGTTGGAAAGACTTATATCTCATATTGTTATCGCCTGTCTTGATGTTCAATAATGATTTGATAATGTCTATTGAGCATGCAATTTGCGCTAGGCACTCTGTTAAGCAGTTACATGAATTATCTCAGTTAATCCTCAACACTCCCCAAAGAGTGGGTGTTATTAATATCTGCATTTTCTACATGAAGACTGAAAGCTTAGAAAGCTTAGAAAGATTTCTTGTTTTCTCTCAGGTTACATGGATTATAAAAGGCACAACTGGGATTTAAGTATAAGTCAACATGACTCTGGAGTCAGGTGTCCAACATGGTAGCCACTAGGCACATGTGGCTGTTTAAACTTAAATTAATTAAAATTTAAAATCAGTTTATTAATCAAAATAGCCACATTTCAAGTGCCCAATAGCCATGTGTGGCTAGCGGCTAGCATACTGGATTGCACAGATATATGATATAATCCATAACCTTCTGTAATCGCAGAAAGCTGTATTGGGTAACACTGCCTAGAGCCTGGTTCTTAACCATGTGACTATACAGCCTCCGTCTCACTGTATTTTCCTTAAATATAAGGAAAGGGTCTAAGCTTTTAGACTTTGACTCTCAGAAGAATGATAGAAATACTTCTTTAGGGTTTTGCATAGGTACCAAACATTTATTGAATAAATGCCTCATGGGATTTTTCTACACCCCACCTTTCCCTCTCAGGGGGCGGTGTTTTCCTTTCCTTTGGGGAAATCCGAAATCTTGGTATCACTCGATTGTTTAGACATCTGCCTTAGAATGCTCCTCCTGTGTTATGGGTCATGTGCTTCCCAAGCTTTGCTCCCAGACACCCCTTGATACTACCCAAGGTGCAGCACCGCGTAGTAAACTTACCCCTTCTCCGCTGGAGCCCGGTGTCGAGGAGGACAAGCTCATTTCCCCTAACAACTCTCTTCGCTTGGCATTCTTAAAGCACGACCTGAGACTGGGAATTTCATTTTTTTTTCTTTCTATTCCTGTTAAACTTGGAGGTTAGTTAGTTTATATTTAGATATCAGAATTTGAGGCTAAAAAGCCTTCTAAAAACCATCACATCCAATCTCTTTTTTAAAAAACAGTTTGTCATATTATTTACTTATTTATTTTATTTTTATATCAGCTTCATTGAGGTTTAATTGATACATAAAATTGTAAGATACCTAAAGTGTACCTCAAGGTCATTTGAAATACATGTATATACTGTGAAAGGATTCCCCCCCATCCAGTGAATTAACACATCCATCACCACACATATTTATCTTTTTTTTTTGGTGAGAACATTTAAGTTTTATTCTCTTAGCAAATTTCAGTTATACAATACAGTGTTATCAACCTCAGTCACCCTGCTTTCCATTAGATCTTCAGGCCTTATTCATCTTATAGTTGAGTTTGTACTCTTTTACCAACCTCTCTCTATTTTTCCCTCCTCCCTCCCACCACCAGTCCCTGGCAACTACTCTTCTACTTTCTGTTTTATGAGTTTAACTTATTTATTTATTTTATTTTTTAAATTAAAAAAATGTTTTTAAAAAATTTTCTTATTTTTCTTTTTTTGGCTGCACCAAAAAAATAAAGGCTTGTGGGATGAGGCTTGTAGGATATTACTCCTTTCACCAGGGATAAAACCCTGGGCCCCCAGCAGTGGAAGCACCAAGTCCTAACCACTGGACCGCCAGGGAATTCCAATTTATTTTAGATTCCACATATAAGTGATACCATGCAATATCTGTCTTTCTCTGTCTGACCTGTTTCACTTAGCATAAGGCCCTCAAGTTCCATCCATGTTGTCTCAAATGGAAAGATTTCCTCATTTTTTATGGCTGAATAATATTCCATTGCATATATACACACCACATCTTCTTTATCCATTCATCTGTCGATGGACACTGAGGTTATTTCCATGTCTTGACTATTGTGAATAATGCTGCATTGGAGGTGGGAGTGCCATGAGATTGGGAATTTCTGTATCAGAGGGTGAAGGCAGAGGGAATTACAAAGTAAAAGAGACAGTTTAGCCCGTCGTGCTTTGCCTTGACTCTCAGAAGGAAGGCACCCAACAGGCCAGCACTCCCTGGGCAACCTTAGCTGCCAGAGGCTGGCTCCCCTACCCTCAAAGTGTTTTACTTTTTATCTTTTGGTCATTGCGCCACAAAAACTACCCTTTTTAAAACAAGCTTCTCAGTCTGAAAAATCTGCAATCCACTCCCCCCGTGGCCCCTGCCGGTGCAAAATCTCAGGGAAAGCTTACCCTTTGGGGGAAGGTGGTGAGTGTGGGTGTGGGGAGAGGTGGGGCTCCAGTTCCCTGGTGGGGAACAGCCTAGCAACCTGAGTTTCCTTTTTAACATTCCCAGGGAAACTACAGGCCTGCTGGTTCCTTTACTGGCCAACCTGCAAAGTCAACAACACCTTTCAAGGACAGACATTAATTTTGTTCTCAGGGACAGTAAAGTTTGGAAGGATATTGAGGGAAGAACATTTGTCCATTAGTGAGAAGCGTGCCCTGACTGGCCCTGGGAGTCCATAACCGACAGAGGGATGCCGAATGGCAACTTTTTTGTCTCTGAGGGATGGCGGCATCAGCAGCGGGATTTCCTCTGATTGGGGGCTGCGGTGTGGGGAGAGGGAGACTGACAATGCCTCCAGCCACATAGAAATGAAGGACATGGTCCCCAGTCCCAGCCTAAAGAGAAGTCAAGCATCAACCATCCACACAATGAGATGAGCTCTGTAACAGTCAGGCAGGAGTGCCCTGGGGGTTCAGAAGAAAAGATCTTAATCATACCTAGGGTTGTTAGATGGGGAGCTTCAGGGAAAACTTTGCTAGGAAGTGACATTTCTACTTAGTCCTGAAGAAGGAGTACCTGTTTGCTTGAAAGGCTGAGGGGTGAGTGGGGAGGAAATGGCACTGAGTCATGGAGAAATAGTCTTAGAGAGTTTTCTCAGTTTATTCGATTTTCTTTTACCTAGACACATGTCTTCCTTGGCTTTGAACATGATCTTAAAAAAGAGAAATATAAAATATCACAGGATAACCCATATGTCACTTACTTTTTTTCATTGATTGCCTCTTTCTCCTTCCAATTTCCGAAAATATGTGTTAAATGTCTAGTATGAACAAAACTACCAAGTACATGGCCTGGGGTTAAGGCATCGTTGCTAGGCTTTGCTGCCTACTAACTGTTCAACCTTGAGCAAGGTGCGTCAACTTCCTCACTCTAACACGGGGATCATAATAACATCCACCCAATAGTGTAGTTGTGAGGATTAAACGGGTTAACACATGCAAAGCACTTAGGAGAGGGCCTAGCACATAATAAAGACTTTCTGAGGATTCGGTATTCTCATCATGACCCAAAAGATTGCACATAGTGGGCTAATACGGAAAATAACAACCTGACCTGCCTAGCGTATAGAATGTGGATGAGTGGGAAGAAAGGGCTGGGAAGGTAGGAGAGAGCTATCTCAAGGAGAGATAGCCTTGAATGCCAGTCTCAGACACACGGATTCTTACAGATTTATTCTTACAGATATTAGGGCACCACTGAAAGTTTTGAGCAGTTAAGCGTGATTAATCTATCCACAGCTTTAGATAGATTCTCACATTAAAAAGTCTACCGTAATTTTACCAACCTCTCCACAAGTTACTCACTGAAGATGCACTTGATGGAAAGGAATCTTGACGTGTTAATTTATTTGGGGATTTGCGTACGTGAATGGGTTTGTTTATATTCACTTGCTTGTTTGGGGAGCTGTTGTTTTTGCAACAAAAGCTGAAGAATCTGTGATGCAGTTTATGTTTGAGAATTGGGCAACTTATAGCTGGTCATTAAGCTGTGTTGTAGACATACCTCCTTGGTCATTGCCTGGAGCTGTGATAAATAGTCAGTGTGTTTATTTAAAATATATACAGGGCTTCCCTGGTGGCGCAGTGGTTGAGAGTCCGCCTGCCAATGCAGGGGACACGGGTTCGTGCCCCGGTCCGGGAAGGTCCCACATGCCACGGAGCGGCTGGGCCCATGAGCCATGGCCGCTGAGCCTGCGCGTCCGGAGCCTGTGCTCCGTGACGGGAGAGGCCCCAGTAGTGAAAGGCCCGTGTACCGCAAAAAAAAAAAAAAAAAAAAATCAAAGCAGTAAAAATTATTCATTTAAAAAATAAATAAATAAAATAAAATATATACATATATATATTCAACAGATACTTATTTTATTTGCATTTTATGCAAAAAAATAAAACAAATAGAAGACTGATCCTTACTGATTTGAAGCTTGTAGTCCATTGGGCAATACAGACAAATGAATTGCACTTTTATAATGTAGTATGATTAATGCTATACAATAGGAGCACCTATTGGATACCTGGATTTAGAGAGATGTGAAAACTGAGATCTGATGGATTGTTCAGAATTTTCTAGGCAGAAGGAGGCTATGGGTTTCCTCTGACAGAAGAAACAGACTGTGCAGGGGCCTGGGGGCAAGAGAAAACATGGGGAGGGTTTTACTAATATGTATATATTTGTGGGAATATCATTTATCAATACTAATATTTTCACTTTTATTCCTGAAATTATATTACGGACAGCGTCACAAAGCCAGGCAGGCTGCATAAAGCTAGTGGCTGTGGGTTGCTTACCAATGTATTAGATTCTTACCTAATCAACCTTTGGTAGGGGAAATACACTTAAGAAATAAATTACCGAAAAGCTAAGGAGGTAGCTTAGTTAATAATCTGAAAACTAAGTGAGGAGAGAGGATATCAGTGATGATACATGTCAAGATTTGAATGTTGAAGGAAAGAGCTCAAGCAAAAGGCTTATGAGTGGAATCCTCAACCGATTCGTGGGCAGAGGATTCTGTATACTGTTTATATACACACATATACTGCCAGACACAGTGAATTTCAAACACAGGGTGCCCTAGTGTATTTGGTTTTATGTTACTAGATTAACCTACTGTTCCCTACTGCTTTATTGTGATGGCTTTGCCTGCCATACAGTAAACACTCAATAAATATTAGGTACCATTATCATTTCATCATTATAAGAATAATATAAAATTCAAAGTAATTTAACAATGGAGCCATGTAGAGGGTGACAGTTGGAAAACACTGCAAATATAGTTGACTCTTGATTATTCTCTCTCTCTCCCATAGCCATTTTTATTATTCATGGCTGTTTCTATACAAAGGGGATACAGAAAGATGTGACTGAATTCTAGTGACAGATCAGTGTTGGGAGTTGTGCAATTTTGATTCCCTGAACCAATTTCACCCTGACCCTTAAGCAGTGAGTGTTGGTGGATTGCACACCAGGGGATTTTTCAGTAAAGCTGCAGATAGGTGACTGTTCAAGGTGGAGGACCAAAACTATTGTCTATATTGTTAGAATTAGATTCGATTGGCTCAAATATTAAAGCAAGGCTGCTATGCTGATAGGAGCATATTCAAGAAATATATTCAAGTATGAATCAATGTGAAAATGTAAAGCTAGCTACGCATGAGCTTAGGAGTGACTGAGAAAACACCTGGGCCTTGAGCTGTTAGGAAGACTGAAAGACAGAAATAAAACAATCCCCTCACTCTCCTACCCCTAAATTCACCAATACAAACACTACCACCACCACACCCTCTGCAAATAATTTGGACTTTCCCAATTATGCAGAAAGAAAAATTTATGTTTTATTTTCATTTGGTATGAAACCATCATTTAGGCAGGTGTAATGGAGGAAAAAATTTGTAATTAGTCATATATGTTGTATTTAGCATAAACAGAATTTTTTCAAGGTAACTTGCACCATGTTTGTAAAGCAGAAAATTTAAATGGCATTAATTCATATTTATTGGGCATCTTCTAAGTACCAGATATTAAGCAAGAGACACGGGGGATGCTGGGGATGCAGCAGTGAACAACAGACAAGCTGACTTACTGTCTAAAGGAGGAGGTTAGTCACGAGTCAAATAGCCACAGAACTAAATGTCAGAATGTAACTGTGGTAAGTGCTACAAATGAGATCATGTAGTGGGACATTCGACTCTGCTTGGGACTGGGAGTGTTGGTTCAAGTCAGACCCGAAGGATAAATGATAATTGAATAGTTAGGAAGGGTGGGCTGTGCAGGTGGAGAGTGATCCAGAGGAGAAGAGCGCATGCAAAGACCTTCTGCTGGAAGGGACTGGAATCTGTTCAAGGACCAGGAGCAGGTCTGTGTGGCAGAGCTTGGCGGGGGGTGGGGTGTGTGTGTGTGGTAGTGAGCACAGAGCAAGGGGAGGCTACAGAGATAGGAAAAGGGCAGTAATAAAGCCCCACGTTGTAAGCTGGTACATCGCTACTTGGGAAAAAGACTATATTTCTCAGCTCTCTTGTGGCTAAGTTTGGCCAGGTGGCTAAGTTTTGGCCAAGGGGATATAAGTAGAAGTACTGACTGCAACTTCTAAGAAGTTTCTTTAAAATGAAAAGACATGTTCTTTCCACCCATTTTGTCCTTCCTGTGGATGGAAATTTGGATAAAGTAGCCATTTTGAGACATGAAGTGACCTTGCGATAGTAGTCCCATGTACAGCAGAGCAACAATATGGAAGGAACCTGGGTCCCTAACACTTTTGAGTGTCATACTAGACTCAGCTTGATTACCTAGACTTCTTGGAGAGAGAAATAAAAATATGCTTTTCTCTTGTGTAAGCCACTGTTATTCAGATTTTTCCTGTTATTCACAGATGATCTAATCCTAAAGATAACTACAGGGTTTCAGAAGTCTAGAACTGGCATAGCTAAATCCATAGAGTTCTTCAATTTTAGTGTACTCTACTGCCACTCACTTCTCTGTGAATAGTTAGAGAGGGAAGAGATTTCTAGCTAACAGGAAATTCATCTGGTTGGTTGCCCTTGGCTTTATTTTAGCACTACTGTGAAGCAACTGAAGCATCTCACCAGGGTAAGATCCTTAGAAAATATTTAGGCAAAGTGTGAAAACTGAACCATGGTATGATGATGTTTAAAAATATTTCACATAATTGATGTATGTCTTTCAGTTAAGTGAAGCCTCCTTTCCTGAGAAGGAAACAGGATATTTTGGAGGAGTGGATGTCAATCAAAGGGGAGACAGAACCGGAAGAAAGCATAGAAAGTTCCATGCCCTTTGCTAAGTGTAGATAGATCCTGGTGAACTACTGAGTGTACTTTAAAAGGTAGAAATCCCTGGACAAAACATATGCTACACAGCATAATTTCATGTTCTCTAGGCTATACCAACTTGAGGCAGTGTTTTTCCTGTAAGCCATGGAACACTTTATTATTATTATTATTTTTTTATTGAATTATAGTTGATTTACAATGATTCAGGTGTACAGCAAAGTTATACATATATATGTATATTCAGTTATACATATATATGTATATTCTTTTTCAGATTCTTTTCCATTATAGTTTATTACAAAGTATTGAATATAGTTTCCTGTGCTATACAGTAGGACCTTGTTGTTTACCTATTTATCTATAGTAGTCTGTATCTGTTAATCCCTAACTCCCAATTTATCCCTCCCCTTCCCCCCTTTGATAACTATGTTTGTTTTCCATGTCTGTGAGTCTGTTTCTATTTTGTAAATAAGTTCACTTGTATCATTTTCTTAGACTCCACCTATAAGTGGTATCCTATGATATTTGTCTTTCTGTTACTTCACTTAGTCTGATAATCTCCAGGTCCACCCATGTTGCTACAGATGGCCTTATTTCATTCTTTTTTTAATGGCTGAGTAATATTCCATTGTATATATGGACCACATCTTCTTTATCCAGTCCTTTGTGGAACACTTTATTAAATAAAAGCTTACTTGGAAGTCATATGTATATCAAGCTGGCCTCACACAGCTGTTCTGATTGGCAGGGACATCAGGGATATGGAATCCTTCCTGAATCCCCTCCAATATCCCTCCAGTAGTGGCTCCAAGAGGGGTTTTAACAGAACACCTTAGGACTCCAAGGAACGATGTTTAAAGAGCAATTTTGGGGAAAAAGTGGCACAGTAACTGTTACAAAATAGCATTTTTCTGGCTCCACCTGACTTTCTCTGGAAAAAGTCCAGCCCCATTCTGATTCTTTCTAATTTTTTCTGGGCATTTCTGAATGTTATCAGCTAAAATGTCACCTCCTCAAAGAGGCCTTCCCTGATTACGCAGTCTGGTAAAGAATAGCACCCCTCAATCACTCTTTACCACATCACCATGTTTGACATTTATCTGTATGGCTTTTCACTCTCACAAATTTTCTTGTTTTATTCACCAGTGTATTATCTCTTTCTTCCTTGTAAGCTAAACTCTGTGAGAGTGATGTCTGTCTTCTTTACTGCTATTACATATTCCCAGTACCTGGCATGGTGTTTGGCATAGCGAATGTGCTCAGTAAATATATTTTTTGCAAATGTATTAATTCCTGGAATTGCCTTTAAAAATTACCACAAATTGGGTAATTTGTGGCAGAAATGTATTCTTTCACAGTTCTGGAGGCCACAAGTCTGAAATAAAACGTTTGCAGAGTTGTGCTCCCTCAGAATGGTCTGGGGGAGGATCCTTCCTTACCTCCTACAGCCTCTGGCAGCCCTAGGCATTCCTTGCCTCGTGGTTGCATAACTCCAATCTCTGTCTCTGTCTTCACATGGCCTTCTCCTCTCTCTCTGTGTTTTTCCTGGGTCTCTTATAAGGATACTTGTCATTGGATTTAGGGCCTACTCAGATAATCCAGGATGATCTCATTTTAAGATCTTTAATTTAATTACACCTGCAAAGACCTTTTCCCAAATAAGGTCACGTTCACAGGTTCAGGGGGTTGGACACCGACAAGTATTTTGGGGGCCACCATTCAACCCGCTTCAAGCGCACTTGAAAGAGGCGTGAATGAACAAATTAACTAGCCCTGTGGCTGCCAGTGTTGTCTGCCATTTTCCTCTTCTGCTCTGGCTGTCTGGGGTCATGTTTCCTGTCACCGTTGATGCCCAAAGTGACAGTTCTAACTCCAGTGATTAGGTCAGGGATGTCGGCAGGGCAGCCAGAGACACTCAGGTTACACGTTTCTAAAGACGTGGCCCTTAGCAGCTGTGCCCAGCCTGCTGTCTCCAGGCGCCACTGAAGATGTGGTGACTTGTCTCCTAGCAGATGCCACACCTGGTGACTCTTTATCTCCTCTAACTGCTGCGGGAGGAGTTACTTTGGGGCCTCTTTGTTGCCTCATTCCATATATACAATGGAATATTACTCAGCCATAAAAAGGAACGAAACTGGGTCATTTGTAGAGATCATGGATGGATCTAGAGACTGTCATACAGAGTGAAGTAAGTCAGAAAGAGAAAAACAAATACCGTATATTAACGCATATACGAGGAACCTAGAAAAATGGTACAGATGAACCGGCATGCAGGGCAGAAGTTGAGACACAGATTTAGAGAACAAACGTATGGACACCAAGGGGGGAAAGCCGTGGGGGAGGGGGTGGTGGTGGGATGAATTGGGCGATTGGGATTGACATATATACATTAATATGTATAAAATGGATAACTAATAAGAACCTGCTGTATAAAAAATAAATAAAATAAAATTCGAAAATTCAAAAAAGTAAGTAAATAAAATAAAATCACCCCTCCCACCCCTCTTTGAAACAGGCTTGTATTTATTTCCCCAGTCTTTCCCCAAAAGGAGAAGTTCCTACCCAGGAGTGTCTTGGTACTTCGTGTAAATAAATCCCTGTTGGTCCATCTTTGTTCTCCAGACACCCCTGGAGTGTAGGCTGAATCATTTATTATTTATTCCCCAGCATTATAAAGCTTTACTGCTTATTTGCACCAGAGCTAGAGGAATAAAGATTCAGGAAGCAGAAATGCACGAGCTACAGCAGTTTGTTTACGAGCAGGACAGTTCGACCTTTGTCTGTTTCTTCCCCGGTGTCTGCGGGAACGTCTCTAAGGAGGGGCCTGGCCTGCGGTCCCAGCGATGCGGTCCTCAGGAAAGGAGGGCTGAGACAGGACACGCTCTGCTCTGCTGGCTTCCTTCATCCCGCACCTGCTTGCCTTGCCTCCTGCTTTCCGGGCTGAGGATAACAAAGAATGGTTTAGATCTCTCTCCCGATTCGAAGCCACCTTTTTTGATGCCCATGCCACATAGCACTCCAATTTCTAAACCTAAGGCCTGTTCAGGAGGTTACAAAGCGGTTGCTCTCTCACCACTAATTTCCCCGGAAAAAAACCCTGATCATTGGGAGGAGAAGACGAATACAACTGAATCTCAGGTATTTTCCCCAAGGCCACAAGCTTTATTTTTTAACGGAGAAACCTATGACTCCTGATGACCACTGGGGGTCCCCAGCGGGCTTTTCCAAGGCACCAGAGGCATCTCATCCCTCACCCCTCCCGTCCGTTTCCACGGATGCCCGGACGCCCGGCGGCAAAAACAACGTTAAGCGGTGACGTCAGCCAGCCGGGGAGCCGCGCTGTGGTTGTGTCCATAGGTACAGCTAAGCCTCCGAGTACTGGGGCCTTGTGCTTTCCCTGCCAGCCCAGTTTTCAGCTTAAATCATTGCCCTAATGTTATTTTAATGTGCTTTGGGGCCCTGGTGGGTAGAGGGGCTGGCAGGGGAACAGCGTTTAATTTGCTTTGGAGTTTGCAGTGTGCCTGACACTTCTTGAATACTTGGGGGAATGAGAAAGAGTCCATAATCCTCGCCGTGACAAGCAACTTCGGGCTTCTTTTTTTTCATGGCAAAGTTAAATTTTTGCGAGGGGAGAAGAAAAAGGGAAGCAAACATTTATGAAATGTCTAACATGTATCATGCAGTTTACATTCATTATATTAGTTCACCTTCAAAATAACCTTATGAGGTTGGAGTTACTGTTCCAAATGTCCGGATTAGGGAGGAAACATTCAGAGATTAACTTGTCTACTTGTCTACAGTGACCTAGTAGAGCTGTCCTCCTGGTCCATCTGGATGCACAGTGTGGGCTATGCTCTTTGTACCATATCCCTCAGCCTTCTGGTTTTACTGGGAGGGCTTTTGCAAAGGCCTCTATTCAGAGTTCTACCTGAAGCCTTCAAAGTACATAACCAAATCCAAAAGGTGAAGTAGCACTTTTTTGGATAATAAAATTCAAGTCTAAATTTAATCAAGCAAATGCTGATTAAGTACTGTTTATCCACCGGGTGTTATGTCTGCTGCGGGTTCAGTTGAGGGCCTCCTGTGCTACATCAGGATGAGAAAAAAAGCACTACTCTTGGGGGAAACGTGTTATTTTGACCGGAATGACATAGATTGGCTGTGTTTGCATGAAATCAGTAAAGGGAAGAGGACAACGTTCTGATGAATTGCTGCAGAAGAGAAACACGTGATTCTTTACTACACCATCAAACGAAGGGTAACTTGACAAATAAAGAAGAATGACCAGCCTCAGAGCACCGAGAGAAGCGCCAGTCGATACTCAGAAAATTTAGCAACAGGGAAAAAACATAAGGGTCTCTTTTAATCAGCTCTGTCACAGGACCCAGCCCAGGGCCTGCTGAAATGCGGACCCAGTGTTCAATGACGCTTTTAAAAGTGTTGATGGGCCCGCAGTGTGCGTCCACACTCCCTTCAGCAGACGTCACACTCATATGTACTCCATTCAGCCTGCCCTCCAAAGGAAAGCTTAAAATGAGAAACCAAACCTAAACACTTCAAACACCACAGCACCCTCTTCTCAGATTCCTCCCAAGTTATTCACAGAGGAATGTATTTGGCTACTAATAGCCACCCAGCGCTTATATATTTACAGGAAATATGCCTCATCCCCAAGTATTACACTCGCTACATCCTCTAGTTTTATCATGCAGAAACCCCAAAGATTTGTGGAGGTGAAATGACTCCAAAGTCCGTCAGATGAGGCATCTTAAATAGCCCATCTGTTCTGGAATTTGAAGGAGCTGAACTAGAGCAGGAAGCGCTGATGGCCAAAATACATGCTATATAATTTTTAGTCACTTGCACATGATTGAAAACTGAATCACTGTCATCTTAAGAGAAAATGGTCACGATGAAATTTATTTGTGCTTATGCTACCATCTCCCCACCAAAGGCCTTAAAACTAACTTTCCATTGTGTCTACAGGGACTTCCCTGGCAGTCCAGTTAAGACTCTGAGCTTCCACTGCAGGGGGCGCGGGTTTGATCCCTGTTTGGGGAACTAAGATCCCGTACCCTGCAAGGCGCGGCCAAAAAAAAAAAATAGTGCCTATAAAATAGATAAGCCAGTAGAAGTCTTTGTAGAAACATTGGTACCTCCTTTTTGAAAGAAAACAAAGTGCAGAAAGGAAAAAGAAGATCTGGAGAGGAAAATTCAAAGTCAGGGTCTTAATTTCATCTGGGCTCATGGGTGATAGGAAGTGAGCATTTGGTAAATAAGATGCTTGGAAATTCAGAATCTTAAAAATAATAATTAGGGTTGACATATATACACTACCGTGTGTAAAATAGATAGCTAGTGGGAACCTGCTATAATGCACAGGAAGCTCAGCTAGGTGCTCTGTGATGACCTAGATGAGTAGGATGGTGGGGGGTAGGAGGGACGGGGGATATAGGTGTACATACAGCTGATTCACTTCACTGTACAGCAGAAACTAAAGCAACAACAT
The DNA here is from genome assembly GCF_937001465.1 of Orcinus orca. Lineage (NCBI taxonomy): Eukaryota > Metazoa > Chordata > Mammalia > Artiodactyla > Delphinidae > Orcinus > Orcinus orca. The sequence continues at coordinate 19,733,868 of NC_064562.1, forward strand.
AAAGCAATTATACTCCAATAAAAAATATATAAAGCAATTAAAAAAATAAAGCATGACAAAAATTTAAAAAAACAACAATCTTTTCAATTTATAAAAGGGGAATAACAGTAAAACGTTCACCATTTATTGGGTGCTTACTATGTGCCAGGCACTGATCTGACCTAAACGCTAAAATAACAATTTCTCTTAATCCTTAGAAGTATTAACCCCATGAGTTTGAGGAACAAATTTAGAGCAGTCAAGTATCTTCGCCTATCATCTGACAGCCAGCAAGGTTTGATGGTTCCTTGAGCTGTTGGGAAGATTTGCTAACCCAGGTGGTCTCACTATGCTTTTTCATTAGGATACACGGTTATGTTAAATAAAGGTGACCTTGGCCTAGTGTTGACAAAAATAACAGCTACAATTTATTGAAAGTCTACTGTGAATCAGTCTCTTCACCTATATCATCTGTTAATTTTCACCAAAATATCTGCCAGAAAGGTTCTATCTTTTCCTTTTCACAGCGGGGGAAACTGAGGCTTATACTGCCAGAAAGTGCTGGAACCAGGAGTCAAACCTAGCTTTGTCAGGCCTCAAAACCTTTTCCTTCCACGTTCCAGGGCCAAGTTCCTCATGAGAATCATCCCTAACACTGACCTGTTTGCACGGGACAAACTCCCCCTGGTGGAAGTGAGAGGTACACCATCAATGCCGTTGTATGAAACCGAAGCCTTCTTCCTGGTTTCAAGAGAGAGCCCTCAGTCCTACTTCTTACTATTTTATTTTTGTCATCATCCGATCCTTAGCCAGAGACCCTAAATTTGCATCTCCTATTTGGGACGCACTCTGTTTTTCTGTTTTGCTCATTATTAATAAAAATAGCTGACAAAACAAACAGTAGGACAACCCACAAAATATGAATGAACAACACATCCTCACAGCCTTTCCTTTTTTTGTTTTGTTTCCCATTTTAGACACACTGGGTGGTTGACAGAATCTACCAGAATATATCTTACTGGTTTCAGGATCTGTCAGAAAATTGTTATGTTGTCCTGGATCTCGAGCCTGCTTTTTAGCCCACACCCTTGTTTGGCATGAGGTGAGCCCAGGAATAAGAGAATAAACAGTTGCTTGTACGATATTTCCATAGAGAGGAAGTTTTTATATGTCACCCGAATGGAGAAGCTCTCCTTTTTTTTTTTTTTTTTTTTTTTTTTTTCGATACGCGGGCCTCTCACTGTTGTGGCCTCTTCCGTTGCGGAGCACAGGCTCCGGACGTGCAGGCTCAGCGGCCATGGCTCACGGGCCCAGCCGCTCCATGGCATGTGGGATCTTCCCGGACCGGGACACGAACCCGTGTCCCCTGCATCGGCAGGCAGACTCTCAACCACTGCGCCACCAGGGAAGCCCGAGAAGCTCTCCTTCTTAATCCAGGATGACTGAGGGTACCAACGCTCTCTCCTCAGCTCTGCAGCCACAAGCTTGCCTTCTCTCACTGCCTTTAGCACCCTGCTTCTTCCCTTTACATATGAGTTTATTTATTGAGTGTTTTCCTCGCCCATGACACAGTAAACTTTATGATAATGGGGACCAAGATTCCTGTTTTAATTCTTTCTAGAAATAATTGGTTTTCAGTCAAAAGTAGTGGGGAAAATATTAAGAGGATAAATAAGTTGGGTATGAGTTCAAGGACCTGACAAGGAATTTGGACTTTATCTTATAGTCTGATGGTTCTCAACTTCGGCCCCTACACTAGCACGTAAAGGATGTGATCCACTCCTACCAGTAATTCTTATTCTCTTCTTGAGTGCATGTGGGTGGGCTAAGGAGGCAAGCAGAGAGCAGTCATGTAGTTAGAATCTCCCAAGAGAGGCATTTGGGGAAAAAAATCTCTTAGCGAATAGCGAAAACCATTTTCCCAGCCCCCACCAGAGGCAGTGAAGAGAGCGAAGAGTCAATGAAATATTTGAATGGGAACAGGGATAGATGAAGAAGCATTTTTGGAATGACATTGTTTAAGTGTCCTGGGTCGGGGTGGGCGTGAAATCAGAGACAGAAGGAAATTATAGTCAGCTTGTTTTAATGCTATACAAATCTGGGCTATATTGTGGATAGAGGCCTAAAGCGGAAGGGTGAAAGTGAGAAATACTTTGAAGGAAGAATTGATAGGAGGAAGAAAGAAAAAGTTACCACTGTACTTAGAGAATCTGACCTTCACTGATAGAGGAAGAGTGATTCTAGTAACAGAAATAGGGTAGGAGAACAAAGACACTCATTTAGGGCAAAGAAATGATGAGTTTTCACTTACCTTCCTAATTTGGCATCAGTTAGTATTAACTGTTGTTTAATTTTCATTTCTGCAAATAGTTTTGGAATCAAGGATTCCCCCTTACAAATATTTAGTTTGGGGGTTGTTTAGTTTGCTAGGTACAGACAGTTTGATGGCATCAAAACCCATCTTTGCACATGTTTCTTCCTCTGTGAACCAAGACCATTTTATTTCCCATGTAATCTTTCTTTGTTGATATTAACATGTGAGAGCTTATACCTAATAGAAATACCTGAGAGTAATGACAGTTTGAACAGGCGGAATTGGTCAAATTCCCTTAGGGTCGATTCATGTCTATAGATCAGTTTTTATAACTCAGATCACTGTCCTTTCCTCTATGGGAAAAATATTCCATGGCTTAATTGGCAGGTATTCTTCAAAGACAGCTGTCAGTAAATCTTCCCCTTTATCTGTGCACATGCCACTTTTTCCATCAAGAGGTGGATTCTATTTCCCTTCCCCTGAATCTTGACTGGTTTTGTGGCAGGCTTCAACCAATAGGTTTAGTGGCAGAAGCGATGCACTGCCAGTTCTGGGCCTAACCCTCACAGCCAGGCAACTTCTGGTTTTGCTGTAAGGAACTCTAGGCTATCCTGCTAAAGAGGAAGGTCCTGAGGAAAGGCCGCTGATGATCAGAAACCATGTAGAAAGAAAAGACATGTGAAGGAGGACCAAAATGCCCCAGCTAAGAGCCAGCACCACAGCCCCTAGATACAAGAGTAAGGTCTTCTTGGATCTTCTTGGAGCCCAGCCTCTCCACCTGCTGGTACAGCTTCATGAGAGACTCCAGCTAGTACCACAGGGAGCAGAGGGACTTCCTAGTAAACTGACAAAATTGAGAGCGAGAATAAATCATCGTTTAAGCCACTAAGTGTTTGCATGATTTGTTACACAGTGATTGATAGCTTATGTATTTACACGCTTGAAATTCCTTTTTATCATGTAACATAAATAGATAAAGATAAACATAAAAATATAGGTCATAATGCGTAGGGGAGGGAAAGATTCTCCTCTACATGCTTTGGGTTTCTGGCTGGGTCTGACATAAGACATATTAACAGGAGAAAAGCATACACATTTTATAACATTTTATGTGTACATGGAGTCCCCACAGGAAAATGAAGACTCAGAAGAAGCGGCTAGTGCTTATATACTAGGTTGAACAAAGGGTGGCAATTGTGGAAAAGTAAATACAAAATATGGGGAGACTAAAAGAAGGTAAGAGTTATTTTAACAAGGTCTGTTTGTACCAACTTCTCTTGGCCTTGATTCCTCATCTCTGGTGATAAGAAGTTTTCTTTCCTTCTGGTTTAGGGAAGGCATCCTTCACATGGGAATTTCATCTTCTGCTACCAGAAGGGAAAAAGGAAGGTCAGAGCGCCCTTCTGGCATATGCTGTTTTTTCAAGTGCCTTTAACTCAAAATAATCAATATGCCAAAGCAGCATATTTTGGGGTGTGTGTTTTGAACCCCTTCAAATGCACAATAATAAAACAAGCACTTATGTGAACCTGCCACATAACAGCTAGAATATTTTCAAAATCATTGAAACTAAATCTGTGACCCAGTGAGAAGTAATCACTATCCTCAATTCTGTATTGATTATCTCTTTGCTTTAAAGAAATAGCATTATTGGGCTTCCCTGGTGGCGCAGTGGTTGAGAGTCCGCCTGCCGATGCAGGGGACACGGGTTCGTGCCCCAGTCCCGGAAGATCCCACATGCCGCGGAGCGGCTGGGCCCATGAACCATGGCCGCTGAGCCTGCGTGTCCAGAGCCTGTGCTCCGCAACGGGAGAGGCCGCAACAGTGAGAGGCCCGCGTACAGCAAAAAAAAAAAAAAAAAAAATAGCATTATCATTTATCTGTTATCAAATAACATAACATTTTGGTGAGATGGGCATATTTGGAGAAAGCTGTGTTCTGAGCCCTATCTCTTTTCTAACCTCTGAAAGGGAGGGTGGATGGAGATTATATCTCCTTAACTTCAAGACCAGAGAGGGAGACTTTAAGTAGAAGACTCAGAAAGCTCAGCATGTGACCCCTGCTGCTGGGGTTTTAGTGGACAGAAGTCTGTCTCTCACTAGGGAGATCTAGAGGATGAGAGATAAGCTAACTAACTCAGCTCATCTCAGATGTGCTTTGGTGGCACAGACAGGGAAGTGTCTGTTGCTTTGGAATCAGCCTGCAATCCCAAGATTTATCAAGGCAGAGGTTGTACAAGGGTTTTCCATGCACCAGGGACACTGAGAGACAGAGAGTGAGAGTAAGAGACATAGACACACACAGAGAGATAGGTGCAGAGAGAGGTAGAGAGAGAGAGAGAGAGAGAGGGAGAGAGAGGGAGAGAGAGAGAGAGAGAGGGAGAGAGAGAGAGAGGGGGAGAGAGAGAGAGAGAGAGGGAGAGGGGGGGGAGAGAGAGAGAGAGAGAGAGGGGAGAGAGAGAGAGAGAGAGAGAGAGAGAGAGAGAGAGAGAGAGATAGCGATAGAGAGAGAGATAGATCTTTTTAGTCTTGGCCAGTAGGGCATCCAGAGAGCCAAAGAGAGCCTAGCAGCAAGAAAATAGAGGTAGATCTAGATTCCTAAGGGCTGGTGAAGAAAGAGCAAGTGAGAATCCAGAAGAGAGATTTATAAACCAGGTCAAGATCACTGCAAGTTGGAGACCCCCAGGGATACAAATCTCTGGGGAGCTCCTGAGCACCCCCATAAGATAGTTTGCTTTAAACATCTGCCAGCCCCAGGAGGCCCAAAGCCAACTCAAGATCGTGCTGATCCCAGTAACAAATTTCTTATCTTTGTTCATCTGCTCTCTCTGTCCTCCAGCCCCTTGCTGCTCAGAGGTGGTCCTGGGACCAGTAGCATCGGCATCACTTGGGAGCTTGTTAGAAGTGATAAAACTCAGACCCCACCCTGACCTACTGAATGACCCACATTTTAACAAGATCTCTGATGTGCAGACACATTGGAGTTTGAGAAGCAGGGTAAGCCAGGCTGGGTTTCACAAATCTGTAGGTGTGTGTGTGCGTGAGTGTGTGTGTGTGTGTGTGTGTGTGTGTGTGTGTGTGTGTGTGTAAGCTTTCTGGGAAATAAGAAACATGAACCATCAAGTGGTTCATTTTCACTGAGGAAAGGCTTCTTCACTGAACACATAGTAGAGGCAAAGTTGGAGATAAAAGTAAAACAGAAATTTATTTACAGCCCTCATGCTGTGAGAGAGTTCATGTTGCGCTTGTGCAGAATACTAGGCACCAGGCATTTACATAAGGCTGGTTTATTTCCTTCCTTTCTATATTTAGAATAGCTGTTTCTCAAAGCGTGGTCTGCTTCAAAATCACCTGGGCTGCTTGCTCTCCAGAGCTGATGAATTGGACCCTACCTGGGAGTGCACTTTTAACAAGCACCCTAGGGGACCCCTTTGGACAGTAACACTTAAGATGACTGGCCTAGCATTTCCTGGGCCCCCAAACTTTGCCCAGATGCTGCTACTCCTTTCTCACCCTACTATTTCCTTATCATTATCCACAAGCTGATCGCATCAGAGACCAGGAGAGAGGGCAAGACTGACGTGGGTGGAAGGGGAGGGTAAATTCTATGCTGTTGCTGAATAAGACCATTCCCCTCAACCAAGCCCCTGTCTTCCCACTCTTCCCATCTCTTGCTCTGTGCACACGTTATCCCATTTTCAGCGCAGCCCGCTTGAGCTCCCTACCTCTTAACCCTCTGGTGTTCTTAACCCAGATTAGGGGAGCTCATCTTGGAAATGGAGTGAACCCACTCTCCTTGCCTCAGAGTTTTGTGGGGTGGTGAGAGTGGGGTTGGTGGTCAGCTCCCCCTGCCAGGTCAGAGGCAGTAGGGATGAGATGTATTTTCAAGTTCCAGCTGAGTCTCTGAATGACCTTGGTTATAGAAACAAACGTTACACTTTGTATCAATTCCGTGGGCTGGTCTGAGAAAAAGACTGACATTGGCAATGGCTTTTAGTAGAAAATCCATTAGAGTTTGACTTACTAATCTGGAGTCCAACCCATTTGTACACTGGGGACTGCTTCTGTCACTGTCTAAGCTTGCAAATGGTAAGAATGCCTTCACGTGTAGACTCCTTGGCAGGTGATAACTGCCTTTCTGGACAAAAGAAGCGTACAGACATCTCAGTAACACCCGAAGATGACTTAGTCACCAGCATATGGCTACCCCGAATATTATATCTATTACATTAGGTTCATCAGGAAGATCGGCTTGTTGTCAAAAGCGTCTTTTAGGTTTCAGGTGCAATTCTGATTTTTAAATAGGATTCCAAAATCAAATGCCTTTCAATAATCTGTTTTTGTGTAAGATAAGCTTTGTGATATTTCTTAGGCTATAGAGGAGCTGAGAAGAGGAAGGAAAGTAATAAGCATATGGAGAGCCCTTTCGGGCTGGTGCCTGAGCTCCTCCTGGGACTAGTTTAGCTAGAGAATTAGACTCCACAGGCTGCATGTTTCCGAGGGATTACTGCAAACCTGGTTGCTGTCAGGGACAAAGCAAGAGGCAGAGTGGTGTCGAAGCCCTGTTGCCCAGCATGTCTTGCTGCAGACATGAAACAGAAATCACAAAGGAGGAAAATGTCATTTTTACAAACTTACAACAGGTCTTGAGAGGGTTCCTTCGTGTCTTTTTAAATTTTTTCTATAAGCAACTCACGTTCACAGAGAGAGGAGGCTATTTTCTCTAAAGACATTAGAAAAATAATTGTTTGCCAAGGAAGGTTTATTCACATATCCCACAGACAGACTTGTATGGGATTTGGGAAGAAGCAATTCGGAAATCTTGGTTTTGGAAACTGTGATGATTCTCACATGTAATAGAATCATGGATACTGAATCTTAACAAAACAGTGTATTACGTAGATAAATGTCACATACTGTGCTTGTATATTTATAATTTTTTTTTTTTCACTAAAGCGATGTGGTTTAGTGGAAGAAATATGCATTTTAGAATCAGACAGAGATAGGTACAAATTCTAATTTTCCCACTTCAGTGTTCCTGGGCAAAGCATTGGGAATCTATCAGGGTTTCTCATTTAAACAATGGAAATAGAAATAGCTACCTCTCAGGGCTACTGTGAGGATGAAATGATGTAACAACATCGAGAACATTCCTGAACGCAGTGGGCTCAATAACGTTTGTTCAATAAATTCGATATTTCACTTTCTATTCTGATACCATTTTCACGTATATAGTAAGTTAAAAGTACTTTTAAAAATCAAAATCAATTAATTGTGATAAAAACGTTATGAATGCTTAAAGTAAGCATAGAATTTAATTTATGATGGTGACCCACTTCGATGCGTTAAGGAAGTATATTTATCTGGTATTTCCTACTAACTGCCTTTCTTGCTTGACTACACAACATGGAATGAAAAGTCATGAAAGAATAAGTAAAAATTTATCTGCCACAAATTGTACGTAAATCCAAAAATAAAATGTGATGAAAAGGAATAAGAAATACTAGATTGAATGAAAGATTGATCAGTTTGTTGATTGATGGCTCCCAGCCCTCTTTTCCTTCTTCAAATAAAGCCAATTGCATTGTTTTCATTTTGAGGAATTTACTGCTAATCTGTACAGAAAGAGAGGAAGAAGTAAACAATAACAGCATGGGGGAGTTGATGAAACTTGGGACATGGTAGAGTTCTTTACACCAGGATCTTTATACCCAGGTCTATACATGTCAACTCCCTGCTAAGACAGTAAATGGAAACCCTCTTTGCCCTCTATTTCTAGTTTGGGCAGTATTTTGAAACTTACCAAAGCTCCCATCGTCTCCATTCTGTGTCCATCTGACCATCTTTGCCAACTGCCACACAGACTTAATTCCTCCTCAGTGGCTCTTCTCTCCAGTCCAGAAGATGCCAGCAAGGCAGAATAACAGGAAAAGGCTCCTGGTCTCAGGGGCAGAATCTCTAGCGCTGGTTACAACTGTACCATTGTCTTGAGCTTCTGCTCCAGATATCTGGATGAATCTCATGCATATTCATTTTTCACTTTAAAATAGCTATGCTTATATGTTGAAATATATTAATTTATTTAAGAGGAAGTTATTAAGTGCCTACGTGGTGGCTTGGTACTATGTCAGCTTTACTAAACTGAAACTGGTTTCCAGAATTCTCTTGCATGTGTGTTTCAGGGTTAGACGTGTCCACAGGAGGAATTTGCATGGTATTTGGAAGACAAAAAAGCACAGCCATTTTTTCATGCTCGGAAATTTGGTGCAAGGTGCCAGGCACTGCGGCGGCCTGTGAATGTTGTCACTGATCTGCTGGCTTACCTTGGCGGCCAGGTGGGCCACACCTGGGCCTGCAGCTTCTCCGGCTTTTGCTGGATCGTCTGCTGCAGCTTCTCTGTTCCCTAGGTGGGCGCACGTGTTGCTCTGTGTCAACGGCATTAGCTTTTCCTGCAGATCACTTGCGTCATTGAGGCTGGAGGTGGTGAGGGACAGATGTGGGTTCCTGTTTCTCCTTACTCTCCCCTGCTTTCTATCCAGTTGTCCTTCTCAAGTACTGTTCCAGCTTACCTATTGCGGCTTCAGGCCGCACATCAGAGGCAGACAACAAGCTCCTTTATTTTACAACACTCATCATGGTTCTGCTTCTCTGGTCGACCCATGACCAATACAACCTGCATATACCAGACACTGTGCTGGGCTTTAGGGATAAAAATGGTGAGCCAGGGCTTCCCTGGTGGCACAGTGGTTGAGAGTCCGCCTGCCGATGCAGGGGACACGGGTTCGTACCCTGGTCTGGGGGGATTCCACATGCCGCGGAGCGGCTGGGCCCGTGAGCCATGGCCGCTGAGCCTGCGCGTCCGGAGCCTGTGCTCCGCAACTGGAGAGGCCACAACAGGGAGAGGCCCGCGTACCGCAAAAAAAAAAAAAAAAAAAAAAAAAAAAAAAATTGGTGAGCCAGAGAAGTACTGACCTTCTTTACAGACCTTAAAGTCTAGTTGAGGATATTATTATTATAATACAGAAGGAGTAACACATGGTGTTTTTAATTTTCAATCAGCCTGAGGATTGGTAATAATATATTTTTATAGCATTTTAAAATTTTCAAAGATTTTTCTTGTTATTTAATCACTGTCACAACATATTTACAGATGCAAAGAAGACTAAGGGGAGATTGAAGGCTTCCCTTAAGGCTAAGCAGGGGTTTCAGGTGACTCCTGTCCAAAGGTCATACAGTTTGTAAGTGGCAGGTATTTACTCTTCAGGTTCATATTCCAGCACTTGTTTCAATGCAATAGTTGTGAAAATAAACCAATTTCTTAGTTCCACAGAGCAACTATTTTACTATCAGTTGTGTCTCTACATGACCAAAATGCTTATCAATACAGAAAAATACATAAATCCAAAAGGATACCAATCTAATCGGCACTATGCCAAAAACCACATGGGCTTTTTCAACTTTCAGATAGTTATCTTGATGTTCAGTAGATATGACCATAGAAATATGAACAAATAAAATGTCAGTCATCTTGGCGACCTTTCTTTTAATGCTAAACTTCACATAATAGGCACCTACAGGTTTTACATTTACATCGTGTCTTCCCATGGAGCACAGGGGAGGGTTTTTATGGGCGTAGCTTGGGAGTAGAGCACCACACCTCCGTTCACATTTCATTGGCTAGAACTCTATTGACCTCAGCACACCATTTACTACCTGTATGACCTTGGGAAACTTACTTAACATCTCTGTGCCTCAGGTTCCTCATGCATAAAATGCAGGTAATGAGTATCTGCTCCTAGGGCTGTTGTGTTAACTAAATTGTATAATACATATAAAGCCTTTTGAACAGCTCCAGGAAGAAGTGAATAAGCATTTTCGTGAGAAGTTAGCTGTTCCTGCTTAACAGGTCTAACCTTTTTCCTTTATACAAACAGGATTCAATTTTAACTACTCTTCTGAAACATGTTTTAAATTTAATATGTCTCAAATATTCTTCCATGTTAGAACTGTAAGTCTACCTAACATTTTAACAGCTCTTCAGTATTTGCCTCCATCCTCTGTGGACATACCATAATATATTTAACTCTTTGATGAATATCCTTGCTCACCAGTAGTGTTGCATATCCATGCTGTGCGCTGTAAATCCTTGGCAGTGAAATTCCTAACCTGTACTGTCATCTTCCATGTACATGGAAACATTCAGCCATCAAACACAGGAAAATCACTCTAGTCTTTTGTGGGGTCGTCTCATGGTTTTGAATTACAAGTCCAGCCTTATCATTATTACACTGCCTATTCTAAGCCAAAATGGGGGAAATATTAACATTGTCTTAAAAGCTTTTTTTAAAGAGAAAAATAGTCATTTTATAAGGAAATAATATTAACAATAGCTAGCATTTATTGCATCTGTTTTATTTCTAATTCCTATAATGATCTTCTAAAAAATATCACTATGTCCATTCAACAGATGAAGAAACTAAGAATCAAAGAATTTAAGTAAATTGTCTCCAGTCAATTTTGTGGGAGAAGTTTATGGGAGAGCTGCCACTTGGACTTAATTGAGCCTAATTCCAAAATCCCTCTTCTATGTGAGTCAGCCTTCAAAAGAGGACAACCATTATTCCTTGGGACTCACTCTGCCAGTAAATGGGATTAGAGCTTGAAACTGACAGGCTGGGTTTTAGCTGCAGCCTCAAGTCCTTTGTTCATCTTACCTTCGCCCCAGCTGGGCCGGAAGCCCTGCTCTGAGCTAGGCCAGCATTCAGCGCGCTGGGACTTATTCTCATTGTAGCATCTTTCCCACTCTCCTCAGATGGCCTCTTCCTTTGTCTCATTCACCAGAGCTGGGCTTCTCTATGTCTGGTCTGCAGGGAACCTGTATGGAAAGCACTTGGGATACTGGTTTAAAAGGTGCTTTCTTGGCTTTGGGGGTTGGACCCAGTAATCTGCATTTTAAACAAGTTCCCTAGGTATTTTTATGCACAGTAAGATTTAAGACCCACTTTATTTAGCTTTTTGCAGGGAAGGACTGTCTTATTCATTGCTATTTCTAGGGGACCTGATATTCATTAAGCACTCTATTTCTTAAGAAAACTAATGAACCAGGCTGTAATTCCTAAACAAATACAGGTCCTTGGTGTTCATCTCTGTAGCCTTGGCACCTAGCGTGTGTTTGGAACATTGTAGGAACTCAATCAATGTTACAAATGAAGTCTAATTATAATTGGTTATGTGTTGATTCTGTGACTTTGGGCAATTCACAAAACCTCTTTTAACCTGAATTTCCACATAAATCAGGTCATGATATTCATCTATATATCTCACAGCTCATTGTGGATACCAAATCTGTAAGTGAAATTTCATATATAAACCAGTAACATGATGTCTGGCACCGAGCAACTGCTGAATAAAATGGTGTTCACTGTAATGATAATAACAATAACAATACCTGTAAAAATGCTCTATAAAGCACCGTGCAGTTATTAAGTCCTGTGATTATATTCATTGTGAACTTAATCAAGCAGGCTGTGTAGACCATTGAACTTTGCTTTGCCCATAAAATAGGAACAGCAGGGCTTCCCTGGTGGCGCAGTGGTTGAGAGTCTGCCTGCCGATGCAGGGGACACGGGTTCGTGCCCCGGTCTGGGAGGATCCCACATGCCGCGGAGTGGCTGGGCCTCTGGGCCATGGCCGCTTGGCCTGCGCGTCTGGAGCCTGTGCTCCGCAACGGGAGAGGCCACAACAGTGAGAGGCCCGCGTACCGCAAAAAAAAAAAAAAAAAAAAAAGGAACGGCAGCAGGAGGTGTTTGATGTGTAGAGGAGTCCAGAGAAAGACAGGAGGTGAGTTGCAGCCTCCAACTACGTGCTTCCTGTGTGGTCCAGAGGAGAAGGCTGTGCTCCAAGACAATATCTGACCCAACTGATCCTGCGTTAGCATCTTTCCTTGAGGGAGAAGCAGCCTTTTCAGGTGCTGCTGCTGAGGTCCGGAAGGGAAGGGCTGATGAGAGCACACAAGACCCGACAAGTAATATCCATCAGCTTCTTGCCCTAAGGTGAAAATAAAACACAAATGTTACATGCAAAGAATGTTACAGTCAATTTCAGGCCTTGCTTTTTGATATTTTTCCAGTTTAGGGGTTTTATCATCCTTCCGCTGACAAATCATATTTTGATCCACTTCAAAGGGATTTTCCATTAAAGTAACAATAACCAGGGCTTAGGGTAAGCCTTGTGTCTGCTACACACTTGCAAGGCTGCCGTGTGGGTCTGCACGGAAGATGTCAAGTCTAATGGATTTCATTTCTTGAAGTAAGATACGTGTTTCGAGGGTAGTATTTAGAGGTTTGGGAAGATGACAAAATTGTCTGAAGGAAGGAAACGGCAGTGGACAGATTTCAGCTATAAGTGGAGTCCTATAGCTGAGCAGATGCTTTCCAATCAAAATTCATGGGGAAAATGACCATCTACCGGGAAAAAATCAGCCATCAAAAAAGGTAAGCAAATTCCCGTAATCATGCAATGTGACTGTCAAAAAAGCAAATATTAATATTTTGAAGTACTAACTACATTTCAGGGTACCCACTAACCTGCACAGTTGTCTGGGGAAATTTACCCTGTATAAACCCTGCAGTTTATGATCATGTCTTATGGTAGGCCACTGTCCCAAAGGTCAAGTCTAATGGGAGGAGGAATCGCACCTTGTCCCAGTAAGATCTTCGTGTAGGCTGGCCAGTGAGCTACTACAGGTATGGCCTGTCCCCAGGACATGAGCTAGCCAATTGATTCTTAATATTGAGTGAACAGAAGGAAGTTGGTGTTGAGCATAGCAGGTAAATCTACGTGCAGTGTGGCCATAATGGCCATATGTAAATTGTGCATGCAAAGCCTGGCTGCTAGGAGGAAAACTTGAAGCTGGTGTACAGGGAGGTCATAGTGGTCTCCCCAGAAACCGACAGAGAGAGTAGCCTCAGTTCCTTATGGTTTCCCAGTTCTAGATCCCAGGAGGCTTGACTGTTCTTTGGTCTTGTTCTTAGTTTGCTCCAAGATTCCACTCTGTATAATATCTCCCCTCTTGAACTGGAGCTTGCTTGGATAAGCCTTTCTTCCTTCTAACCAGTAGAAGTTCAATTAGAGTGGTCAAAGAGATTAGTCTCAGTTGCATTATAGTGTAATGGTTAAGAACATAGGCTCTGGAAGTAGACCTGTGTCCACCTCTAGAAGCAAGTGGTGGGGAGTGGAGGATAGAAAAAGGTTAGCTGGAGGGCATGTCACCCATGAGGAAATGGTGAAGTGCAGAGCTCAGCCCTGACTATCCACTGGGACCAGAAAGCACCAGCATTAGATTATAATGGAACTACTCAAGCAGGACCTGTTTCTTTTTTTCTCACCTCCTTGTCATCTGATGGGGTGGGGACACTGGAGTGAAGGTTGCATGGGATGAAGGATTTAGGAATTATGATAAGGGAGCTGGGAGGAGAAGAACTAGTTTTGTGGAAATAGAGAAGGTTGACCAGGTGTTTCATCCCTTCCCTGCTACAGGTTTCTGCCTGAAGTAGACCTGAGCTAACGGGGAGAAGTTAGAATGTTACATTAAACTGGACTGCTGTTACGTTTAGCAGCAACTGAGGATACTATATGACCTGCTCACGTTTTTATCCAGGGGCAAGGAGAAGGGTGAGAGAGTTTGCAGGGGGGGATGTTTGTGATAAAGAATAGACTTCTTGGAGTTTTCACCCTTTTGAGTTCTACTTGTTCACACATTACCAATTATATACAGCATAATAGTTACCTACACAATATAAGCAATTATATATATAATATATATAGTTTTATAATATGTATTTTTAGCATATAAGACATTATTTCTCATTTTGAAGTTTAAGGGGTTCAAAAATTTGGTTGATGAATGTAGCACAAACATTTTTTCCAAAGAGGCAGTATCGAACTTACATTACGTACCTTAGGTCATTTAAATTGAGCCAAAACATTCTAACAAGAATTCACTGAAAGTGGGTAAAGCCACACAGAAAATTTGGTGTTCTGTCTCCCCACCTCTGTCTCTAGAATTCATCTAGGGTAGCAGTTCTCAAACGTTATCACGCATCAGAATTATCTAGAAGTTTGGTTAAAACACAGCTTGCTGGGCCCTTCCCTCAGGGTGGATCCTGGTGAATTTGTATTTCGAACAAATGTCCAGGTGATGCTGACGTTTCTGGCTCAGGGACCACACTTGGAAACTCACTCATCTAGACCACAGTCTGATTGTTGATTGCTGGTCCATGGACTCTATTTGTCTCCAAACCTGGGCTCTGGGAATTCACTTACCGTGTCATTTGTTTTGAAGATTTTTTCTGTTTGTGTTACTCATAGTCAACCTTAGCATTTCCTTTGATATTAGTCCTATGGCATCATGAGTATCTGTGTGTTTTGAATGCTTACCTAACTTGGCAAGAAAGATGGAACAGTTTTCAGTTGAATTTTTCTTTTAAGCTAAGGAGAGCATTACGGTGTTGGCGACCAATAATGACTGAAGACTTTCCCATTAATAAAACAAAGCAAAGCAAAACAAAACAAAGACCCGTCCTCTGTTTAACCCAGGGCTCCCCAACCCCCGAGCTGTGGACCAGTACCAGTCCGCGGCCTGTTGGGAACCGGGCCGCACAGCAGGAGGTGAGCGACAGGCAAGTGAGCGAAGCTTCATGTGCCGCGCTCACATTACCGCCTGAACCATCATTCCCCCCCGGGAGAAAAATTGTCTCCACGAAACCAGTCCCTGTGCCAAAAAGGTTGGGGACCGCTGGTTTAACCTCTCAGATTACCTTCCAGAAGTTACCTTGTAGCAAAAGAATCACGTGGTAGCATCTGGAACCACCACTTTCCATGGAGAAATAAATATATATATTTAACATTTAATTTTCTCTGCTAATTATGGATAGTTCTTTTGGAAGGAAAAGGATACCTTTTAATAAATTTTTCTTCCATACGAGCATAGGCACACACATTAAAGATTTATTGTTCACATAGGACTCCATAGACTCAAACTTCACTTAGGTTTCAAAGCATTCCAGATTGTACAACTTCTAAGTCAATTTCCTTCATATCACAAGGTCACGTCTCTCATTTTGCTCTACTCACTGATCCATCACTCCAAGTGTGCACTCCAGATGGTGCACACTTGTGCAGCCGCATGCTTTCTAACAGGTAAGAGTCCTTGCTCTGTTTAAGGCTTGCCTAACGTTGGTGCATGTTATTGAAATGTAGAAGTTATATACAGATGACAGGTTATAGCAGTATTGGAAATATATTTCTACAGTCATTTTTTTTTTTTTTTTTTGTGCATTACGCGGGCCTCTCACTGTTGTGGCCTCTCCCGTTGCGGAGCACAGGCTCCGGACGCGCAGGCTCAGCGGCCATGGCTCACGGGCCCAGCCGCTCCGCGACATGTGGGATCTTCCCGGACCGGGGTACGAACCCGTGTCGCCTGCATCGGCAGGCGGACTCTCAACCACTGCGCCACCAGGGAAGCCCTCTACAATCATTTTTACAGATGAAACATGCTGTAACAAAAGAGGAGAGGATTGGTTTCTAAAGCATAGGAGATACGTTCAAACAGCTATCTTCCCCAAAACGTAAACTTGACCAACTTTGTCGTCAGATCTTGCCATGTACTCTTTTATTCTCCCTTCAAGGCAGGATTTGATTTTTAAGTTTTCCATGTCTCTTTCCATGCCCACTACATTTCTTTTCTGATTTTGGCAATTCTCCTTAGGTATTTCAATGACTAGTCAAGAAATCACACAAATAGAAACTTCCCTAATGAACTGCTTATGAGAATTAACGTGAAGATGCTTCAACTGCTTGTAGCCAATGCTTGCCTGTTCCACATGCTTCTTTTTCCCTCTTTTCTCTCCTGATACAATTAGCCATCAAGGTTCTAAGTGTAGCCACCTTGGAAGATTCTCAGACTTTCCTATATAAGAAAATGCTTACCCAGCATTTTAAGAATCCTGTTTTAAGATTTTATCCATTTGCCTCCTGTGGTTTGCTCTGTTAAATAAAGTACCTTAAAAAATAATGAAGATAAGATTCACTAGAAGCTGATTCCATTTATTCTCCCTTCTACCTTTCCTAAGTCTTTCTTGCTAAAATAAAATATTGCTACTATATTTGTTATAGGTTGAATTTTTAGAGAAAGTTCTGGCATGATCTCCATTAAGTACAAATCCCATCAATTTCATAAAACAGCAAAAATAATTTTATCACAAACACTACCCAGTAAGAAGTTATGCAAATTCTAAGAAAATTTTCTTCTAGAAACTTTATTTCCTTTTCACTTCATCTAAATCAGTTATCCTTGCTTTCAAGTTACTTCTCAAATAACAGAAACCCTGTCAAGTATACTTTTACAGAGGCCCCAAATACAACCATGAAAAGCTTTTTTTTTTTTAAATTCTCTTTTATTTTTACTTCTTTGGCTGCGCTGCACAGCTTGTGGGATCCTAGTTCCCTGCCCGACCAGGAATGGAACCCGTGCCCTCGGCAGTGACAGAGCAGAGTCCTAACCACTGGACAGCCAGGGAACTCCCATGAAAGGCTTTTTGAGAGCCCTTGCTCTCAGGCTGAGTCAATACGAAATAATATTTTACAGTCACCTGAGAGCCTCCTAGCCTCCCCTAACTCCCCCGATGCCTCCTCTCTCATCCTCCAGTGACATCCTGACAGTTGCCGCTCTTCCAGGCCATCCAGCTAATATCTTTGTGCAGAAAGTATTACTCAAGGGAAAAATAAATATCCTTACCTCTAATCTCTAAGAAGGAATCTATAATAAGATAGTAAACATATTTACATATATATTACCTTCCTCTTAGATATTCCAACACTAGAAGACACTGGCAGATAGAAATAATGTGGATAGATTCATGACCTAGGAAACTTGCAGAACTGCAGCTGGGTCAGTCAAAGGTAGTTTCCTCCACAGCCTTGGATAAGAGCAGTTTTTTCTGAATAAGACTCATTTATTCTTCTTTTTACTTTTAGCATGCGGTATCTGTAATACCTTTTCTTCTATAATCAGAAAATGTTAAGAGATGTGTTTCAGGATGCGTGCCATAGCAATAGTTTATGGGACTAGAAATGGATAAATGACCTAAAAGCCATTAAACCACAAACTGGTCAGCATTCTGTGAGGTCTAGCTCTAACACAGGAGCCCTACCAGGCAGGGTCTCCCTGGTGAGACTTCTGTGCTAAGAAACTCGGTGACAACAGAAACCAGCTACAGGGTTTGAGCTGAAAAGTCACATAGAGTCGGGGTTAGGGAAGTTGTTTTGAGGCTACGTGCAAGATGCTTAAAGGAAGCAGAGAGAGAATGGTGCAGATTCACAGAAAGAGGCAGAAGAGAGAAACCACAAGTTCTGGAGAGTGAAAGCAGAGCACAGAGAGAGTGAGCTTGGACCTTGAGTTTTTTTGGTGTTGGTGTTTCCAGAAGCTCAGCTTTCTTTTGCTTCTTGATATTGAAGTCTATGAAATCCCTGTACCCTAAAAGTAAGCCTCCTTTTTCCCCCGTTTTACTTGTAAATTTGAGTTGGTTTTTGTGCTTGTGTAGCCGAGTAATATTTTGACATAGTCACTGAAGTGCTGTTTTCGCTCAGGACGTCCTGTACTTTCTCCCTATTTGGGCAGCAGGGAGGGCCTTCCACCTTCCATATCCCTACACAAGGGTTTTCACTTGAAAAAACGTTCAAGTCTTAGCATTTGAGCTTTTCAAGTAGACTTTCGCAAATGCTTGGAAGAGATAATCACTGCCACACATTGAGAAAAGACTTCTCAGGGATCAAGGGCCAAGATCCCTTGATGCCTGGGCCACAGAGAGGAACAGGAGGAAGGAGGAAACCTTGAAGGACTAAGATTTGCCAAGACCTCTGTTTGACTAAGACATCAATGAATTTGTCTGAGTTTTATCCAGAAGTGAGTGAATTAATTTTCTGCCATTGGGGGAAAATTGGGGACTGAGAAAGAAATAAAGTCCACCTATAGAAAAATTTAAAGTCAATGTAAAAGGAAGAGCTCCATTTTCCTCTCTGAGTTTATAACCTATGAAAATCGTATCCAGACTACCAAGCCATAAGAAAACATAGCAATTCGGAAGGGAGGTACAAAGAAATAAAAATAACATATTTCCTTTTTCAACATACACACGTAACAGCCTGGAATGGGCACTCTCACATAAAACCCTGCAGGGAGCAGAGGCAGTCTCCGTATGTCAAAGAATAGAATAATAGCTAACATTTACTGAATGCTTGTCACTACTGAACTATGAAATAAGAATTCTACTCCAATTATCTCATTTAATCTACAACTACCACATGGCAACAGACTTATTATTATCCCTGTTTTGTAGATGAGGAAACTGAGGCCTAAAGAGATCAGCGTCTGTGGTTTCAAAGCTGTCAAGCCAAGCTCCATTCTAATTACATATTTGCCAGCTCCACTAGGGCAATAAACTCCTTGAGCAGGGTCTGAGTACCAGCAGGGCTATTCAAGAACTGTTTGACTTCATAGTCTCTGGGAAGCGTTTTGGTACCATGAAATGATCACGGACTTTGGAATCAAACTTGGGTTTTAAGTCTGTGTTAAATTAATTAAACATCCTGGTCATTAGAATGAGGTGACTCTAATGCTGTGGCAGCCTGTGTAAGCAGCCCAAAATCTAAGCCCGTAAATGCCTCAAGGTTATAAAATTGAAATCTAAGGACAATCGATCACAAACAGTCAACTAGGCTTTAAGCTATAGCAAATCGTATAATTTCCTTTCTTTGCTTCCACAACTTCTCTAGAGAAGCCTCTCCCCAAGCTCATGTTGGTGGAGCACACCTAACCACTTCCAGTCTGGGGCTGCCCTGTTAAAATCAGTTTTTACTCAAATAAACACTTACAATTTTTAATATGCCTCATTTTATCTTTTAACCCCTGGCTCCGTTAAACATAAGCATGAGAACGTGAAGAAGTTAAACCTCTCTGAGCCTCACTTTTCTCATCTATAAACAGGAGCTGTTATGTCTCACTTGCAAGCTGTCATAATAATTAAATAATGTAATGAATATAATGAGTGCATAGCATGTGTTTATTTGATGGGACCTTTATTTACCCAATGCCTGGCTCATCAGGGATACTCAGCAAATGACTGTTGGGTAAATGAGTGCATAAGAACCACCCATATCTAAGCATTAAGGATTATTATTCAGAAAATATATTATTTATTCCACAAAATATAGATTTTGATCTGAGGAAATAATATTTTTGAATAGAGAATGTTCTTTTAACTGAATTGGGAGAAAAATGAATATTTCAACCATTTCTTGTCTGTTGATTCCTACCCATGTTTTATTTGGAAAATATGCCCATACAGAGGATATCCCTGTGGTAAAGCATTAACAAAGCAAGCCAAATGTCATTAAGTCTGTCTCATTTCTCATTCATGTGGAACTGTAGTAGATCACAGAAGTGGGCATACTAATTCTCTATGCTCTATATTTTTCCATTTTGCAATTGCTCTTTATTTTATCCTGCTTATTTAATTAAGGATTGCCTACTTACCAGGCTGCAGAAGAATCCTTTTTGGCTGCCTTCCATTTTGCAAAGTTTAAGGAGAGAGGTGTCTCATTTGGATTGTTCAGACACCTCTGACTTTGCTCATTCATATTCATAAGCCGCCCCTCCCCCCCAGTTGTGTTTTCTCTGTGTGAATTTCTCTTAACAGATCATTCTCCCTCAAAACCACAGGAAGGTTAGCAGCAGGTGAAATCTCCATTACTGGTGGGTAGACAGGAATGCTAATTGATTTCAAATATTAACCATTATTTCCTCTAAACTTATCTTTTAAATATTTCACTTACAGCTATTTGAATTTAGGACTTTCTAAAGACAAGACTGCTTCAATGTGAATAGAAGCTTTACAGTAGTAGGTGAAGCAAAGACAACCGTGACAGTTTAACAAGCCTTAAAATTACCTCCAGATTACTCTAGGGTCGGTGCAGGCATGACTGGAGAAGAAACTTTTAAAATTTTCTCCCTCACTCTTTTTTTTTTTTTTAAAATAAATAAATTTATTTATTTTTGGCTGCGTTGGGTCTTCGTTTCTGTGCGGGTTTTCTCTAGTTGCGGTGAGCAGGGACTGCTCTTGGTTGCGGTGCGCAGGCTTCTCATCGTGGTGGCTTCTCTTGTTGTGGAGTATGGGCTCTAGGCTTGTGGGCTTCAGTAGTTGTGGCGTGTGAGCTCAGTAGTTGTGGCTCTCGAGATCTAGAGCTCAGACTCGGTAGTTGCGGTACATGGACTTTGTTGCTCCCCAGCATGTGAGATCTTCCCCGACCAGGGCTCAAACCCGTGTCCCCTGCATTGGCAGGTGGATTCTTAACCACTGCACCACCAGTGAAGTTCCCTCCCTCACTCTTAATTTTACTAGTTCATCCTGTGCTTGTGGTTTATGTTTCCTGGATCTTAGCAGTGCCAGTGAAAAAGGTGACTAGAATTAAAAGCCTTTTAGAATAGGTCTTAGAACCTAAATAGACATTTCTCCAAAGAAGACATACAGATGGCCACTAGGCACTTGAAAAGATGCTCAACGTTGCTAACTATTTGAGAAATGCAAATCAAAACTATAATGAGGTACCACCTCACAAATACTGGAAAGGATGTGTAGAAAAGGGAACCCTCCTACACCGTTGGTGGGAATGTCAACTGGATCAGTCACTATGGAGAACAGTATGGAGGTTCTTCAAAAAAACTAAAAATAGAGTTACCATATGATCCAGCAATCCCACTCCTGGGTATATATCCAGAGAAAACTATAATTCAAAAAGATACATGCAGCCCAATGTTCATAGCAGCACTATTCACAATAGCCAGGACATGGAAACAACCTAAATGTCTATCGACAGATGAGTAAAGAATATATGGTATGTGTATATATATATATATATATATATATATATATATATATGCATATATATATAATGGAATATTACTCAGCTGTACAAAAGAATAAAATAATGCCATTTGCAGTTACATGGATGGACCTAGAGAATATCATACTAAGTGAAATAAGCCAGACAGAGAAAGATAAATGCCATATGATATCACTTGTATGTGGAATCCAAAATATGACACAAACGAATTTATCTACGAAACAGAAACAGACTCACAGACATAGAGAACAGACTAGTGGTTGCCAAGGGGAAGGTGGGGTGGGGAAGTGTTGGATTGGGAGTTTGGGATTAGCAGATGCAAACTATTATATATAGAATGGATCGACAACAAGGTACTACTGTATAGAACAGGGAACTATCGATATATTCAATATCCTGTAATAAACCATAATGGAAAAGAATATGAAAAAAGAATATATATATATATGTATAACTGAGTCACTTTGCTATATACCAGAAACTAACACAACATTGTAAATCAACTATACTTCAGTTAAAGAAAAAAAAAAAGAATAGGTCTTAGAAATCATTATCTTGTCCAAACGTCCTCTATTTAAGTGGAGACTCAAAGAAGAGAATTGACCAACAGTACACTCTAGCGAGTGTCAGAGCTGGGCCAAACACTCAGGGTCCTTGCGTTCTCTACTAGCTACAGCATGGAGTATAATCTTCATGAAGTCAGGGGCCAGTCTAACTGGAACCATTCAGTAGACCTAAAGGGTATTTAATACCACGGTGTCTAACTTAAGTTCACCAATGGGGTGAAGTTTCCTTTTGAATGGACATCTGGGAGGGCTCCTGGCTGCAGTTGGGCCTGTCTTGGCAGTCTCTTTGGGGTTTCCCTCCTGGCAGCGTGAGACGCTTCTCTCCTCTTTGCGCTTTTCCCTCTCATTTCCCCCCAAATTAATGGGCTCAGAACAGAGGAATAGCCATTTGTTTTACTCAGTAGGGAACTGGCTGGGCACAGGTAGAATCCACATTCTGCTTTAGGGCTGCAGAGGTGTTGGGTTCTTGGTGTCTCCAGTTGGAACTCAGGATACGTTGTCTTAGAAACATGAGATGCAGTGGGTAGGTTGGAGGCAGTACTGAATAGTGGTTAAAGTGATGGGTTTCTGCAACTGAAAGACCTGTCTTGAGAACTTTTGCTAGCAATTAGTAGCTCAAGCTTCAGTCTTCCCACCTATTCGAGCTGCTGCTGCTAATAATAATAATAACAACAATAATAATAATAAAAAACACCTAACTCATCGTATTGTGGTAAAGATTAAATGGGGGTAATAACTGGCATATGTTACGCGTTTAAAACATGTTTGCTATTAGTTTCAGTTTTAGGATACACTCCCCACCCATCCAAGTTCCAAATAGGCTAAAATAAAAGCCTTTTTATTTGCCTAGATTTGGATTTGCCTTTGGATTTGCCTAGAAATCAATGTGTATTATATAAGGTTGTATATATGGGAAAACATTCTGATTTCTGAATGAATTTGGAACGTCATCTGTTTGTAAATTAGATCTGCCCCTTCTCTCTCTCTCTTTCTTTCCTCCTTAATATCTCTTTAATTGGCTATAATGACTGAAATATCCTGAATCATTTTGCAGATTTTACTACCCACGTGAATCTGCTTTCAGAAGGGTACTCTGTACTTCTGTACGTATACACTAAGCAGATTATTTGGTTTGTCTCTTTATGTAGATCAGAAGGATAGGGTGACCAATCTCTTATTCATTTGCCCTGTAGCTGTAACCCAAGTGCATTCTCTCCATGTGTGTGTGTACTTGGCATCCGCTGGCTTGGCCATGAGGGGTGTGGACTGATGCCTTGAAGGAATCAAGGAAGGGGCCCTGATGAGTGTGCTGAAAACCCAAAACACACCTGAATAGCCCTGAGCAGTTTTGGAGACTCTTTTTGAGAAGGTACTTTTGAATGATAGACTGTTTTAATAGTAACATCTTAAAGAAAGGAAAAGAAGAGGCCCAGTGATTATGGCCGTTTTTCGTCATCTTGTTTCACTGGATGGATGTTCCCTATTGGGACATAATTTTGCCCAGAAAGCATGATTTGCTCTACATATACGTCCAAAGATATAAAGATCCATAGGATCAACCGAGATGTTTCTTTTTCTGACACACAGAAAAGTGTTAGAATCCACATCTGTGTGTGTGGCAACTAGCCTGGGGATAGGATGGCAAGCAGGTTCCTGGAAGAGAAGTGAAAGCATAATTCACAGAGAACCCCTTTGCTCACTGTGCTGGGAGAGAAAATCAGGTGTGACTCAGTGCAGATTCCATAAAGGTTTGGTGTTGGAAGCAATACAGTTAAGTAGAACCAGATGGAATTATCTGAACTCTTTCTGTTTTTTAAAGGTTTGATTAAAGCTGGAAATTATTCAGAATTCAGAAAAGTGTTTAAAAAACAAGATACTTAAGAAAAGGTAGGAAGGCAGAAATTGAATTGCACTTCCTAGGGCCTGAGAGAAATAGTTACTTCTAGTAAAAGTGAGTAGAGGAAAAGTGAGTAGAGGAAAGAAGCAGCTGACTGTACTGGCACCCCATTGCCCCACCCTCAGACAGGGCCTAGTGCAGGCTGAGAACACAGTAGAGACTTAGATGATACCTGAGTGATTGAGGACTGAAAAAGGGCTCAGTGGTGGTTTAATGAGAAGAAAAATTGACCTGTCAATTTTATTTCACATTTGAGCAGCGTTAATCATTCGGCATCTCCTCCTAATATTGAAATAAAACCTGCCTTTGTGAACCTTTATTCACTGCTTCTAGTTCTGCCTTCTGATGTGATAGAGAAGAAATCATATGCTTCCTCTGAATGACAACTCTTCAAATATTTAAAGACAGCCAAGTTATATCCCTGTAGCTTCCAGTCCATGCTTACCCATCCCAAGCCATCTTTAATTTTATTTATTGGGTTAAATATTACTGATTTCTTCAACTATTCTTTGTATGATCTGTTTTATAGATACTTTATTCTCCTGGCTTCTGGAGGCATTACAGTTAGTCAATAGACTTTTTTATTTTTTAACATTCATCTATTGTTTTTATTATATTTTATTAGTTTTCTTTTAACCCAGAACAATCCTTCCACCTTTTCTTCCCCCATGACATTATTTTTTTTGTTTTGGAAGAATCCAGGCCAGTTGTCTTGTACCACATTTGGATTCCTGTAACTTTTTTTTTTTTCCTTCTTTTCTTTTTTTTTTTAAATCTTTATTAGATTATAATTGCTTTACAATGTTGTGTTAGTTTCTGCTGTACAGCAAAGTGAATCAGCTACATGTATACATATATGCCCATATCCCCTCCCTCTTGAGCCTCCCTCCCACCCTCCCTATCCCACCCCTCTAGGTCGTCACAGAGCATCTAGCTGATCTCCCTGTGCTATGCAGCAGCTTCCCACTAGCTATCTAGTGGGAAATGTTGCCCTGAACAAAATATTACAGGCTTAGGGTAGCCATTTCAGAACAGTGAGAGACCAACCTTGTCTTGGATGCTATGCTTCTAATGAATGGAAACTAACTTTCCCTTAAAGTCTCTGGTGGCCTCATCTCATCATCGGCTCAGTCTGAACTTTCATTCAGTTAAATACCTAGGTCTTTTTCATGCTGACTTTGTTAAGAAAATCTCCTTCATCCTATTCTTCTGTGGTTAATTGAAAAGTATTACCTTGAAACCTTATTCTGACCCCTATTAAAACTCATTTTATTTGTTCAGCTTACTGTTCCAGCATGGTCTAAGCTTTTTGAATCTTAATTTTTGCCATCAAAAGCATATTTTCTTTCTTACAATTGGGGCATAGGCTGATATGATAAACATGCCTTCTGTGCTAAATAGAAATGTCAGTTGAAGTAATGAGGTTGCATTTTACACGTTAAGTTAGAAAAGAAGTAAAAGAATGAGACAGGTATGGGGGGAAGAGCCACTTTCATAAAATATTAGTAGGAGTATAGACTGATGCAAATATCCTGGAAAACAATTTGACAATAGGTAGCAAAATGTCAAAGAATGCACATTATTTTGGAAGTATAATTTCTCAGAAAGAATGCAAAGGAATTAATCTGATCAGAGAGAATAGGACATTTATTTCAACATAATTTAGAATTCTGAAAAATTAGGGAAATCTAAATGTGTCAGTAGAACATTGAGTTAAATTCTATGTAAACCATAAAATGGAATATTAAACAGCCAGTAAAAATGATATTTTTATTTGGTTAAATGAGAAAACAACTATATATATATATGTGTGTATATATATATATATTTTTTTTTTTTGTAAAAAGATAAACATGCATGTGTGTGATGAGTCCATAGTGAAATATCTGGAAGGCCAGTTTAATAACAATTATATATTGGTGGTAGAATTGCAGGTAATTTTGACATTCTTGGTTATACTTTTCTCTATTATGTAAATTTTCTAAAATGAACAAGCCTTAGTTTTATAATTAGAAGAAATTCAATTTTGGATTTTGGGGGGAAAAGTTCGAGTGAATCACAGTTATCCTCGTGGCATTACACAGGAAGTTCCTCTCTAGTTTGACACAAATGTTTTAACAAATCGTCAGATCTGCATCAGAGTTACTACTTGCAATAACTGTATTGTTCTAGCCAAAGCCTCTCTATGTTTTGTAAGGTGGAGTCAATACCTCTTCCTCTTTATTTTTTACCCCATTGATTGTGTCTGAGGTTGGGTTCCCTGGAAACAGACTCTGAAATGGAGTTTGGTTGCCAAGGTTGACTGAGGAGTGCTCTCCCTTCTATACCCTTGTATGGAGTGAAGGGAGCAGGGCTGAGCAGAGGCAGAGGTTGAACTGCAATGCAGTTGCCACAGAGGCCTCCGTCAATCCTCTGAGGAGCTCGGAAGGTGAGATAGCCATTCAGATACGTCCTGTATTGAGACAAGGGCAA
The DNA here is from genome assembly GCF_937001465.1 of Orcinus orca. Classification (NCBI taxonomy): domain Eukaryota; kingdom Metazoa; phylum Chordata; class Mammalia; order Artiodactyla; family Delphinidae; genus Orcinus; species Orcinus orca. The sequence continues at coordinate 19,760,055 of NC_064562.1, forward strand.
GGCTGTGTTCTCTGGTCTTCTTTTTTAACTTTATATTTTATTTTTAAATTTTTTATACAGTTTTAAAGGTTACTTTCCATTTACAGTTATTACAAAATATTGGCTCTATTCCCCGTGTTGTACAATACATCCTTGTAACCTTTCACCCAATAGTGTGTGCTTCCCAGTCCCCCACTCTTATTATCCACCCCCCACCACCACTGGTAACCACTAGTTTGTCCTCTATATCTGTGATGTACTCTGGTCCTGACTAGTCATTGGATGGGGGCTGCCCCACCGGGAACATAACCTTGTGCGAGACACCTCCCTTTGACTGAGGGCAATTCTCAAGGAAGGATTCCTCTGTAAGTCACCAGCAAACATTCTCAGCAGTTGGAGGGGTGAGTACCTTATCCTGAAGGATGCACCTGGGTGATGCACCACAGGATCTACCACAGAAGGGTACTAGCGCACTCCTGCCCTTTGCCCTAATTATCTTATGTTTTTTTTTAATGAAAATAATTCTGTTTCCCCTCACAATCCTTTCCTTCTCCATCCGTCCACTTACAGATTCCCACAGTTAAAGCACCATGATTCAAATATGATTCTATGAAGAGATGGACTGAGGGCTCATTCATTAATTCATTATTTATATTTAATGAGTGTCTTCTATTGCAACAGGCATTGTTCTAGGTGCTGAAAGCACTACAGGGAACAAAAATCCCTTTCTCATAGGTCTTATATTCTAAGTGGCTGCCTCTTGGCCATACTTAAATTTTTATGTCTCCCGTCATCACTGAGGCTTTGTCATTGGGCCAGGTTGACTGACTCTGCTTGTACGGCGAGTCTGCTCCCTTTAAGAAGTGCCTTAGTTGCATGTGGATATAGATTTCTGACTGCTTTCTTTAAGAATTAGTCTTTCAGACGTGCCCAGAAAAGTTTGCATCCTATCTGTGGGCTCCACTTTTGGTAAAACTAAACAAGAAATAATAAGTAAACAAGCTAAAAGTAATTGCTTAGCATTGTGCAGGTGAAATAGGCAATTGTCTGATGACTTCCCTTCTCCAGGAAGGGAATCCACTTTCTATCACCATTTAGATACAATCTAAATACTTCCAGGGGTGTTTTTCCTGAATGAACACAGACTTTAAAATAGCTTTCTTGACTCCTATTTGCTTGGCATCTCTCCTAGATAAATATGATTTGCTTTCGGATCTCAGTTATAAAATGAAATTGAGCAAGTAACTTTGTGCTAAGATCAGTCTTAAAAAGTGTGTGTGTGTGTGGGGGGGGGCTTCCCTGGTGGCGCAGTGGTTGAGAGTCCGCCTGCCGATGCAGGGGACACGGGTTCGTGCCCCGGTCCGGGAAGATCCCACATGCCGTGGAGCGGCTGGGCCTGTAAATGGGGGAAGATTAAGAAAATTGGTAAGATGATTTCTCTCAGTGATACAATTCCCACATTTTGAGAAGTAAGGCCACATTATTTCAGATGTGCTGAAGAAATAACTTCCCTGGCTATTTAAAAAAAAAAAAAGATCTAATGGGAAAGAAATGAATGAAACCAAGTGGATAGAATAGGAATGCTACATTTTTTCCCAGATTTTTCTCCTCAAGACTTAGTGAGTAGTTAACCATAGAAACTAAATTACATTTTTTTTAAACTAATGGACCTCCTCAGCAGTATATATTTTTTAATTAATTAATTAATTTTGGGCTGTGTTGGGTCTTTGTTTCTGTGCGAGGGCTTTCTCTAGTTGTGGCAAACGGTGGCCACTCTTCATCGCGGTGCGCGGGCCTCTCACTATCGCAGCCTCTCTTGTCGCGGAGCACGGGCTCCAGATGCGCAGGCTCAGTAGTTGTGGCTCACGGGCCTAGTTGCTCTGCGGCATGTGGGATCTTCCCAGACCAGGGCTCGAACCCGTGTCCCCTGCATTGGCAGGCAGATTCTCAACCACTGTTCCACCAGGGAAGCCCCCTAAATTACGTTTTTTAAGCTTGTAATTATTTCTTTGTGGGTTTTCTTTCGTTGTTGTTAAATAAAAGTTTGGTGATTGAATTCAGTTTTTAAAAACTAACCTGCAGTGTTTATTCTTTCATATGAAAGTGGGAAAGGATAATTGGTGTAACTAATAGACATAATTTTGTTGACCATTATCTCTACATTCAGGGTTAGAATCTCATTAAGCTCCTGTGAATCTTCTGAAAATGACTGAGATACTTAACAAAATGTTCATGCATTCATAGCAATTTTCTCCTTAAAAACAAAGCAAAAGGTAATTATGCAGATTTATATTCTGACCCACTCTTGCTGATTCAGATTAAAGGCTCTACATGAAACAAAGCACAGTCACAAATCAGGTACTGTTTCTTCTTTTCAGTGGACAATTGTATTTCCACACTGGTAAAAACCTAAGGCTGGGAATCTTGCCATGAAATATTAAAATAATCGACAATAAAAATTACACAGCCAATTATACAGATTTATCAAGCTAAATCCCCTAACTAATCCTTACCTGAAGTGAGAGTTCAAGTTAAATTCACTGACCAACATTTTACAAAATCAGTCATATTCCATGCAAGAATATTTTGTATAAAACTAATAATGGGGTCATTCTTACTTAGGTTTATTTATTTTATTCATTCTTTAGCTTATCAGCCCTTTTTTTTTTTCAGATACTAATAAGCAATATCTCAAGAAAAAAACACCATAGTTAAATTTTTAGCCACCCACATCAGCATCATCCTTATCACCATCATCATTATCAATTCCACCAAAGCACTGCATAATTCTTCAATAAAAGTGACCTTTTGAGAACTTCCTACTAAAAATAAGTGCTTTTTTTTTTTTTTTTTTGCTGTACGCGGGCCTCTCACTGTTGTGGCCTCTCCCGTTGCGGAGCACAGGCTCCGGACGCGCAGACTCAGCGGCCATGGCTCACGGGCCCAGCTGCTCTGCGGCATGTGGGATCTTCCCGGACCGGGGCACGAACCCGCGTCCCCTGCATCGGCAGGCGGACTCTCAACCACTGCACCACCAGGGAAGCCCATAAGTGCTTTTTTGATTTGTGTTACACTAATCAGTTTCAAATCACTTAGACTGAAAGTAGGTTTTTATTAAGTATCTTCTTTTTACATTTATTACATTATTTCAAAAGAGTTTGTGACTAAGATATTAAAAGGAAGAAGAGTGTTCTTATTAGTGTGGATGAAAACTAATATTAACTGGAAGAATGCCCCTGCAAACTTTTACTTAAGAGTTGGTTCACTCAAGTTCCTGGGTATTAGTTAGGGTTCTCTAGAGAAACAGACACAGAAGGGTATCTATCTCTCTGTGTATGTACGTATGAATCACCTATCTATCTAACCAATAGGATTCATTTATTTTTTTAATTGTAATATATATTTATTTATTGTAAGGAATTGGCTCATGTGATTAAGGTGGCTAGCAACTTTAAAATCAGCAGAGCTGATGTCCCAGTTTAAGTCTGAAGGCTGGCAGGCTCCTGTGGAACCAGGAAGTACTGATCCCCCAGTTTGAAGGCCGTCAAGCCAGAGACTTCTCTTTACCTGGGGTAGGGGCAGGCATTCAACTGATCGGATAAAGCCTACCCACATTAGAAAGAGCAACCTGCTTTGCTCAGTCTACTGATTTAAGTGTTAATCTCATCCAAAATTCACCCTTACAGAAACTTATCCAGAATAATATTTGATCAAATATCTGGGCACTGTGTAGCACCATCAAGGCTTTTGTCTCAGTGATGAGTCAGGGGAGAAGGACTCAGATTGCCTTTTGTGCCTTTCCTGCAGCCCCTGCTTCTTCCTCTCCCAGGTATGCACCCAAGGGAGGATTTCACAGATCTCTCTCTTTCTGCCACCCATCTTTCTGGTGAGCAAACAGTTAAGTCTGTGAGAAAAGCCAGTAATTTTTCATACGTCTGCAGCTCCCAGGGTTATATTATTCTCGCCCTAGCCTATACTTGGCCTTAAGTAGTTAAATAAAAAATGTAGCTGAATTCTTCTTACTGTCCCTTATGGTGGCTTCTTCTCATGCTCTGCCACTGTGACTTGTACTGGTTTCCCATCTGTCCTTGGAGTCAATGTCCTACTTTAGATTTCAGGTTATTTGGTTGCCATGTGACTTTAGTTGTTTGGTAAGTTCAAGAAAAGTTGTGGTTTTGCAGATTATCTGGTAAGTTTTTTGATGTAAAGTTGGGAGTGATGCTCTTTCCAGCTTTCTACATCTTAAGTGGAAGCTAGAAATGTAGTAATTAGTTCTTAAAGGTAAGGTAAGGATCAGCTGTTTTCCGGTTATGATTAAGGTGACGAAGAGGAACTAATCACCTTGAGAGATGAATAAAAGCTATTAAAAATTGGTAATTGCCTCAGCCCATTGGGGCTTGTATAACAAAATACCGTAGACTGATGACTTTATTTCTCACAGTCTGGAGGCTGGAAATTCAAGATTAAGGTGTCCACATGGTAGGGTTTTTGTGAAAGCCCTCTTCTGGGCTGCAGACTGCCAACTTCTCATGTCCTCACATGGTAGGGGAGCTAGCGAGTTCTGTGGGGCCTCTATTATAAGAGCACTAATCCCAGTCATGAGTGGCCCACCCTCATGGCTTAATCACCACCCAAAGGCACCACCTCTTAATACCATCATATTGAAGATGAGGGTTTCACTATGTGAATTTTGAGGGGACACAAACATTTAGACCATAGCAGTAATCTTCCAGGACTAAAAAATAGCTTAACCTTTGGACTGGTAGCTTGATAAGAAACTCATGCTGGAGGTAACCTCATATAAATCAGAACTAATTTAAGCATCCAGTTACTTACCACTTGTCAGTGTAAAGTAGCGTGGAAAACTGGAATGGATCTAGCGCCAGGATATAGATGGAGGCTGGATGTCTTTTAGTCTAGGGAGAAATGTAGAAGAAATCTAAGATCAGGTAACAAGATAAATCTTTACATTTTTCTCCTCTTTGACCAGATGTCTTCTGAGAGCTCTTCAGTATAAGTTATTTTAGGCTCATAGTGTGCCTGTCTTGCTTTGTATCTGGAATCTGCTATTTCTCAAAACAGCCCTGGAACATGTTTTTTCCATATCACTCCCTTTACTAGTTGTACTATTTTCGCATTTTCAGATCATATGGCCATTGCATCCAATATTCTCTCTCTGTTTACCTTCATTTTTGCCTTAATTCTATAAATAGTTATGTTTAACCTTATCCACTAGTTCTTATGTTGATATCTCTATAGTTATTTTAGTTTTTTGAAGACTGTTCTCTAGTAGATTCCTCAGGAAAGACCCATGAGAATAATAGTCTCTGAGTTCTTGAATGTTGATAATTCCTCTGTGTCCTTTTTTAAAAAATCCATTTTCCCTGGATATAAGATCTGTACCTTACATTTTCTTTCCTTGATAATCTTAAATATGTTCTTCCATTTTTTTCTGGCATAAAGTGTTGCTTTTGAAAGAAACCCCTATTTTTCTTCTGCTAATAAGTCATTTGTTCTTTCTGCCTAGATTCTCAAAGGATTATCTCTTTATTTTTAAAAATTCTTTTCTATTACTATTATTTTTTTAAATTACTTAGTTTATTTTTGGCTGAGTTGGGTCTTCTTTGCCGTGCGTGGGCTTTTCTCTGGTTGCGGTGAGCGGGGGCTACTCTTCGTTGCGGTGCGGGCTTCTCATTGTGGTGGCTTCTCTTGTTGTGGAGCACGGGCTCTAGAGTGCAGGCTCAGTAGTTGTGGATCACGGGTGCTAGGGTGCAGGCTCAGTAGTTGTGGCGCCCGGGCTTAGTTGCTCTGCAGCATGTGGGATCTTCCCAGACCAGGGCTCGAACCCGTGTCCCCTGCATTGGCAGGCGGATTCTTAACCACTGCACCACCAGGGAAGTCCTCCCTTAGTCTTTAGGGAAATCTTTCCCTCCCTCCAAATGTTTTCTTTCTCTTATGTTTTAGTAGGCTCCATTGTTTATTTCCTGGATGAGCTCACTGACTCAGGGAAGAGCTATCCAGGATGGCGTTTTTCAACCAAGTTCAGTTTCCTTTGTCTCCTTTATTGTTCACTTGAGCTCAGGCAACTTTTCTCAATCTAAACCTGAAGGTCAGAATGTAGCGTTTTACTCTTATTCTGTTTGTAATGCCTGATGGGTATTCATCACAAATGACCATGCTAGGACTGAAGTGAAGCTTGTGCTCTGGCTGTGCTGGGGAACCAGCTGAAGTTCTTTGAACCATGTCATGTACGAAGCAGTACACCCATCTCAGCACTCCCAGCTCTTTTGTCTCGTTTAATTTGTGTGTGTGTGTGTGTGTGTGTGTGTGTGTGTGTTTTAAATACAAAACATGCTTGGAGACTATCTTAATGCTTCTCTCTATTCCTACTAATAGAATGGAAAAATAAAAAGAGAAGAGAGCTGATGGAAGTGACAGAAAAGGAGGACAGCACATAGTCACTTCTGAAAATAATTACTTGCTTGTTTTCCTACAAAATCTAGCCATTATATTCTGGAGTTTGTTATACCAAGGGGAAATGAGTCAGAGGTTTTTCCTTTTCTCTTCTTTGGTGAGCAGCTTTTGCTTTTGGGTTAGATGATTATGATACAGAGTCCAATAATTTGCTTTTCAATCTATCCTTACTGACAAAGTATTTAGGGGAAATTGCATGGAAAATTTGCTACATTTTTTTTTTCTTTTGCTATTGTCAGTTTTTGTCTTCTTTTATCTTCATGAATGTTTTAATGGGAGACAGAAGACCAGAAACATCTAATCTGTATTCATATTCCTTATTGAATCTCATTTGATTTGGGGAAATTGTACTAGTGTTTATGAAGACGAAACTCTATTAGTAAATTTAACAGGAGCTTGTTTATATTTTTATTGCAAAATACAATAAAACAGAGATAGCCTCTGTTTCTGGGGCGCAGAATCTCTACAGTACAGTGAGTAACAGCATGGACTTTGAATCAGATAGATATGGGTCTAAATTTAGGCATCACAACTTTCTGTGACTTTGGGCTACTTACTCAACCATTCTGAACCTCTTTGCTGAAGTTTTCTCACGTGTGAAATGGGTATAATAGTACTCACTTTATAGGGTTGCTGTGAGGAATGTACTTAGCATTGTGTTTGGCATATCATAAATACCCAGTAGTTGGTAGCCATGATTGATTATTACAAATATGATAAAAGATATTATCTTTGAATTTCATGAGTGCCTGTGAAGTTCATAAGCCTTGTAAGCAAGATTATCTTATTCAATACTTTTAGAAAATAATCTTTATGATAGACCTAAGCCATTATATAAGATAACATATAATTATTTTAACAATACGCCACAAATAATTTTCCTGTGCTACGCACCTTGCCCATGTATGTTAGCATGCAAATATATCCCTAGGCAATTGGTGTAGGAAGTGATTATTTAGTTACTCAATTAGGAAAGTGGCAATCGATTCACACAGAGTATATGTCTAAAATAAAATTGGTAACTTGATTTCCCTACAGGCATAATGGTCTCTTTTAAGAAAACAACAATTTCCCACATGAGAAAGAAAACAAAAGGTTCTTGATAAAAATAGGAAGACAAGTTTGCACTAGTCATGTAGAGTTTTGTCAGAGTCCAGCAGAGGAAGGTCTGTCAAAACACCACGTGAGCGCCTCCAAAAGCAGACGAGCAGAGGCCCAGCTCATAGTCAGTGGGTCTCAAGGTCACAGAGCTTTGTCCTGCTGTACCAGGATAGGCATTATGGATCAGAGAACACGATTTGCATCCAAACTGGCATAATTCTGAAAACAGAATATACACATGTTCTTGTTAATTTCACTAAACCATTTCATATGCCAAGAAAGTTACTAAATAAAGTATCCACCTAAAGCCGATTCTTGATTACACTGGAATGAATTGCATAGTTTATCCCTTATCTGGCTATATTGTTGTTTATTCTCGTTTTCTTCTTTCTCTGCTACATAATCCTTTTACAATCTCACTGCTTGGTAAATTCTTCATCCACGGAGTTAGTCCCCTTCTACAACCGAAGTTTCACTATTTCACCTCTGATAGCCACTCATATAAAATATTTAAAAGAGGAGAAATTTGAAACTACAATTTTTAACAGCGTATTTAAATATGTGAATTTCATTTATTTGAGACTATTATCCTTAAAAATAGCAGAGTGTATTTTTATTTTAAAACATATCCAGCTTCATGCAGTGTATTGAAAAAGAGTAAAAGAAAAAGTTTAGCAAATGCTAGGTTGTAAGATAGAAATGACCATCCATTAGGGAGGAGCTGTTCGTTCAGAGAAAAGCTGACTTATAAGGGCATTCACTGCCTTGGATACAGTGGAAGGAGAACTGTGCAATTAATGCACGGTTTGATATAGATTCATGTCTTCAAGAAATTCAAAATGCCATCTGCTAAGTGCATGACTTTGAACAAGTCCCTTTTAAATATCTTTGACTCTCAGCATGGTTAACTGTGAGGTGTGGTTCAAATATAAACTCTATCATGTTTATATAGATTCTTCTAATGAGGAGTCTGAGAAAATGCAGGGGTTGAAAGTTCAAAACAGCACAGTAAATGAGACCTTTGCTTGGAGAAATTAAGCATAGTCTCGCAGAATAGAGAAAATTCTGAATGAAGGGGACAAGGCAGCATAATGTAATGGATAAGAGCCTAAACCCTGGGCCCAGAATGTCTGGGTTTGAATCTCAGGTCTGCCACTTACCTGGTGTGTTACATTTCTGTTCCCCGGTCTCATCATCTGTGAAACAGGGATGATAATAATGGGGCTTACCTAGTGTGGTTTTAAGGATAAAATATGTGTAAAATGCTTCGTATCCAGCCTAAAATGCATTCTATGGAAATACTTATTAAGTAGATTTTGAGAAGAGAAGAATCAATTTTTAAACAAATAGCCTTGACAGTTTGGTATTAAGAGCATATACTTTATACATGGGCACTTACTATGTGAATATTTATTACTCTAACTTGGATATTATGTGGTCTGAAGAAGAAATGAAAATTAATTAAAAAATCTATGTTTTAATTTGCATATAGGATTAAACAATGAAGTGGCTTGAAAGTAATGTATGCTTGGGTCTTGGTGCTGTTGACTCTTTGTACCAGTCATAGGAGATCTATAGGATGTCACAACAATCCATCTGAATTTGAATAGCACAAGCTTCCCTAAAGTCCCTAAGAAAACCAATAAGAAGGATATTCGGAGGAAGGAGATCTGAGTTTCCCACAGTAGGACCAAAACACAAAGTATTATAAATAGCTGCACACAATTCTATAAGAGGAAGCTGTAGGAAAGTGTAATATCTAGCTTTAGCTCCTATGGTGTGAAGAATTGGAGTGGTGGATGGGAGATATCACTGCAGCATAGTGTTGTGACAGGTGGGATTATTCTCAGTTGTTTGCTCTCTGTCATGTGCTTTGGTCAATGAGATGCGAGTGGGTATGATAGTTGTCTCACCCAATAGAAGCTTAAATGCAGTTGGATGCTTTGTCTTGAGCCCTTTCCTCCTGCCCTTTACTGTGAGAATAGCGGTATCAGATAGTGGCATCTGGATTTGGGAATGGGAAGACACATGAGGCCTGCTGAGTCCAGCTGAGCTCAGCAGGGGCCAGCCTTCAAGTAACGGGAGGAAGAAGCAGGTGCTTGTTGTAAGCTGCTGAGTGATTGGGGCTGTTTTTACCTGCAACAAAAGTTGACACATACAGTATAGCTTGGTACAGTTTCCTCTTTCTACTCCTTAAGGACCTGGTCTAAGTGGTCTAGGGAAATTTGTGGTGCCAGAAAAGCACTTTGGTACATTAGTCAAACTTAAATGTCCTTCTTATCATAGTCAGGATGCCTATATGATGTAAAGTCAGTAAATATCAGAATTGGTAAATTGATATTCTAAATTTGGGGCCCTTTTGGTTTATATCTTCGAGGGATTCGTAATAGAGGACCCTTGGGGGACAAGGGTCTGTTGTCTTTCTCTACTGCTGTTGCAAAGTACAACATATATTTGTGGCACTTGAACTGTAATAATTTATTTGGAGTAGGTGAAATGATAACACTCTGACTTTTCATATCTATAGCTTCTTCAGTCTAAGGCAGTCAAAGAACTCTTTAGACAGTGTCTCACTGGTTGCTACAATTCTTCCACAAGGAGTGAGGTACCTATAATTATTGCACAGTGTTTGCAAGGTGGAAATATAGAAGCTAGTGAAAGATGGTTCTGGGCAATAAAATACCTGGGTATTTGAAATTACATAGGCAAAGTATCAGTGACCAACTACATTTAAAATAATTTCTATTATAAATTATAATATATAGTATACTATTTGGGGACAATAAAATGTTCAACTTTATAGTGGAACAGAGCAGGTAAGTGATGTCAGATATAAGATGAAGCATCTGTTTTCAACCCTACTTTGAATATTCTGACAAATGTCCTTACCTTCCTTGTAATTTCCTTACATTCTCTGTAAAAGTGATATAATTTTTTTCTCCTTTCATTAAATGGAATTTTAAAAAATTTTGTGGTTAAGTACATGATTCAGTTATAAACATTTAATAGATTCAATATAACAATATATATTCTTGGTTAAGATGGTACATGATTATAGACATTTCTATCAAAGTAGGCTTATTCATTGTGAATTCATTTCTTTAGAGCCTTAATTATGTTTTCTCTGCTTGATTTATTAAGCTCTGAAAGAGACATATTAAAATCCTTCACTATGATCATGATTGTTGTCAAAATTAGTTATCAATATTCTGTTCAATCCTATTCCTTCATTGAAGATTTCAGCACAGTTCACTACTCCAGTCCTTTTTCTTGATGATTTCAGCATTCCTGTAGATGAACCAACCATTCAACACTCTTTTCTCTTATTATCAATTATTTTTTATTCCACCTTTCCTCAGCTACCCTCTCAGCCATTATCAATAATTTTCAAAATTGTCATTACCAGTAACCAAAATGGTTTCAATTTCAAGCATTCCACATTCTGTCCATCATCTTTTCCCAGCCCATTTCCCATTGTCACAGTTCTTCAACTACCATATCCAACCTGTTAATCCCACCATTCTTTTATTGCCCATCATCTACCTCACGTTTTATTTTTTTCTACTTACCCAGCTTAAAGTTCGTGGTCCCTCACTGTAATCAGTCCTTTGTATAAACCTTCAATTCCTTTGCTCGACTCTACCCCCATTATATGCTGCTTGAAAACTCTGGTTACATCCAACTTTACCTACTCCACGCTTACCAGTGAGCACTGAAACATGGCTGGAGAAAATAAGTCAGGTTGGCTGGTTTCACTTTTCATTTATCACCACGAAAGGAACACTGTCACCTTTACTACATTCCTCACTCACCTAGGAAACTATTTTGCAATTCCTCTTTGTTGTTTCCCGTTCGTAGTATCTTTATTCTTCCTTCCCACTTCCTTGTTCTCAGCTAATAATATCACTTTTATTTCACTGAGAAAATAGAAGCTCTCAGAAGACAGCTCCCAGCTCTTCTTACCACCAGATCTACCCACTCACCAGCACTGTATCTATGTACTCTTTCTCACCTTTTCTTATGATGATGGATCCCTGCTTCTTTTGGGACCAACCTCTCCCTTTTGCCTACTTTTGTCTACTTTTCTACTCATGGATTTTTTTGCTCTATTCCAGCAATTATTCTTTCTCTTTCCTTCCCTCCAGCATCACTAATCTTCTACTTTCTATCAATCATTCCCATCAGCATATAGACAGACTGTAAAACACCCATAAAAACACAAAACTTTTTCAGATCCCATACCTTCTCCCCAGATACTGCACCATTTCTCTTCTTTCTTGAACTATTCATCGTGTCCAGTTCTCACTCTACATTCACTCTAGAACCCACTCCTCTCAGGCTTTGTCTTTCCAGTTCACCAGAACTATTCTTTTAAAATTACTGATGACCTCCGTGTTGCCAAATCCAGCGATCAGTCCTTAGTCCCCACCTTCAACTCCCTGGCAGCATTTTTATACAAAGAATTGTTCCTTCCTTGAAATACTTCACTTAGCTTCTGGGACACCTCACTCCCTTTGTTTTCCTTTGCTTCCCTCTCTGTTCCTATTTGTCTCCTTCAGAGCTCCCCTCCTCTTTGTCATGTCCAAATGATGGAGCGCCCCAGGGCTTAGGACTATTTCTCATCTCCATATACAAGATTTTTCTGATTTTCTCAACCAAGAGTATTATAATGCTTTATATATTGAAGGCTCCTAAATTAGCCTCTCCAGTCTCAGCTTCTCCCCTGAGCTGTAGGCTTGTAAATCCAACTTCCTACCCTTTAGATGCCTAATAGGCATTTCAAACAGAACTCTTGGTTTTTTCTGTTCACATCTGCTGCTCTCTTAGTCCTTCCATCTCTGTGACACTATCACAACTAGTTATCTATGCCAAAAATCTAGGGGTTACCTTTGATTCCTCTCTTTGCCTCATACCACACATCAATCTATCATCTTTTTTTTCATTTTCAATCTGCTCTTAAAATTTTTTAAATTTTGTATACAATTTTTAAAGGTTACTTTCCCTTTACAATTATTACAAAATGTTGGCTATATTCCCCGTGTTGTACAAAATATCCTTGAGCCTATCTTACTTCCAGTAGTTTGTGCCTCTCACTCTCCCACTCCTACACTCCCCTACTCCTACACTCCCCTCCCCTCTTCCCTCTCCCACTAGTTTGGTCTCTGTATCTGTGAGTTTGCTTCTTTTTTGTTATATTCACTAGTTTGTTGTATTTTTTTAGATTCCACATATAAGTGATCTCATACAGTATTTGTCTTTCTCTGTCTGACTTATTTCATTTAGCATGATGCCCTCCAAGTCCATCCATGTTGCTGCAAATGGCAAATCAATCTATCATCTTTAAAATATAACCCAGATTCAGTCATTTCTCAGCACATTCACTGCTATCACCCTGGTCCAAGACACCACCATCTCTCTTTTTGATTCCTACCAACCTCTTAACTTCTCTTCCTTGCTTTACCTTGTGTCTCCCTTCAGTCAGTTCTCTAGGACAGCAATGGGAGTGATGTTTTACCAATGAAAACTGCTTAAAATCTTCCAGTAATATTCAATTTTTTTAATAAAATAAAACTTCCCTGCAGTGGCTCACAAGGCCTACGTGACCTGGCCCTGACTGCCCCTCCGGGTATCTCCTGCTCGGCCTTTGCTCCATCAGCTCCAGCCACGCCACTTTTCTCACTGCTCTTTTTTTTTTGTTTTTTTTTCTGTACGCGGGCCTCTCACTGCTGTGGCCTCTCCCGTTGCAGAGCACAGACTCCAGACGCGCAGGCTCAGCGGCCATGGCTCACGGGCCCAGCCGCTCCGCGGCATGTGGGATCTTCCCGGACCGGGGCACGAACCCGCGTCCCCTGCATGGGCAGGCGGACTCTCAACCACTGTGCTACCAGGGAAGCTCTCGCTGCTCTTTGAACACTGCAGGCTCTCCTCACGTTGCTCCATTCAGCACGCACGGCTGAATGGGGAATGTCAGGCAGCTGCAAACAATAAAAGTCTGCAGTGTATTCACACTCAGTTGGTGACATGTCCAATATGATGATCTTTCAGAATTGCCTCACATGCATAAAATCATGGAGTATTTTCTCATGTCATCAACCCCAAGCCAGTTGCTGATAATCTAACACCAGTTCCTCACATTTCCTCCAGTGTGCTTCCTCCAGAGCCCCGTGTTGCTTTCTAGCTTCATTCAGCTCTTTGCTTAAATAGCACATTTTAAGAGAGACCCTCCTTGATAATCATTTCCTAAATAATCTTCAGTACCTTCCTCTAGTCTCTTATTCTGCTTTGTTATATATTTCTTTGTTTGTGGGCTTAGCAGATTGTTCAATAGACATTTGTTGAATGACTATATGCATGAATTACTTTTGACACTGGCATAGGAACATTGTTGTATCCTCTTGGTGGACTGTAAATTTTATAATTTACAAATATTCTTCGTTCCAATTAATGTGCCGCTTATCTGATTTCCATATTATGCTGCCTGTTTTCTTTTCTTTACAGTAGACAACTCTGTCTTCATGCCTCTTTTTATTTATTAACTTTTATGCGTAGTGCTATCTCCTGTTTCATTGCTGATTTGCCGAATTCAGATCGAATTGTTCCATGGGAACAGTGGTTTAGCAGTGGCTAAGCTACACAGAAACATCAACAGCTGCAATTCTTTAGACCAGGTATTTTTCTTGAAGTTAGCCTCTTGAATAAGAGTCTTCTCCTGGGGCCTGGCCAGCTGTGGGGTAAAGGAAAAGGCTGTAATCTGTGGGCTGTCCTCATTTGCTTTTGTCAAGTTCAAATATCATTTGTGTACAAGGAGCCAGGATGGGCAGAGATGGGAGCCTTATGTCAAGTTGCTAGTAGATGAGCATATGGCAGCCCTAAAGGGTTGATCCGAGTGGAGCACTCTTCACTCAGCTCATTTTGAATGGATCCTGGTATTGAATGACAGTACAAGGTAGAATTCTGGGGGTAACTCACCCATTCACTATGAGTCATATTATAGTTGAACTCCTCTCTTAAAATCATTTTCACAGCAGTTTTCCTAAGCTGGGACCAAGACTGTCATTTCTCCCTCATTGTAATCCTTAACATTGCTGTCCAAGGACCATCTGCACTCACGGCTGAATGGGGAATGTCAGGCAGCTGCAAACAATAAAAGTCTGCAGTGCATTCATACTCAGTTGGTGACATGTCCAATATGATGATCTTTCAAAATTGCCTCACATGCATAAAATCATGGAGTATTTTCTCATGTCATCAACCCCAAGCCAGTTGCTGATAATCTAAAACCAGTTCCTCACTTTTCTAGACAAATGTGTCACTCACCTAAATATCTTGACAAAGGCATCTAAGCACCAAATAATCGCTGGTCAGATTAATAAAGCAATAAAAGAAATAAAAATCAGAAGAGGCCAACCGGGGTGGTTTATTTTATCCCATTTAAATCTTATTATAAACTTATTACCTTGAAAAAGCTCAAGTGTAATACATCAGCATGGAAAGGTCCAAGTTTGGCCATCAGATCCAATAAGGAGAGCAGATTCTGAGATGTAGTTACTGAGAGCATTCATTTAATGAGGAAGGCTATGTAAACTCAAGCCTACTACACACTGAAGCTTGTTTAACTGACTTCTACAAAACCAGTTCAATTTTTTTGAATTTTTATATTTTAGGGAACTTGCTGATTGGGTTAGTAATTCTCTTGTATATCAGGAATAAAAAAAAATAACAAAAAACCCTCAGATTAAATGAAAGACCTGGGGAGGATTTCCTGCCCCTGCTTGGATAGGTAGGTTCTCTTCCTCGCCAATTTGTCAACTTTTTTGAGCACTTCCTAAATATTCACTCACTTGTTTATCCACTTATTCATTCATTATTTGCTGGGTAACTTCTATGTGTTAAGAACTGTTCTAAGATCTGAGGATAGGTCAGCAAACAAAATAGACACATTCTTGCACTATGGAGTGTTCATTTTATTAAGGGGAACCAATATTTTAAAAATAAGCAAATAGACATATAAAATAATGTCAGTTTGTGAAAACTGCTATAGGGAAAAATAAAACTAAGAACTTGGTGGGTAACTGACCTCATTATTAAAGAGAGACAAACTTTTGCTCTTCAGCTGTGTGAGTACCAGTGTGACATTCCACTTAAAAGGTGTTCCAGCCATCATGTTGATCAACTGAAAGCCTTGTCTTCTTTTTTCTTCAGGATAATGGTTCTATGAGAGATTACCCAGCATGGCAGCATTGGAATTTCTTGGAGGCCCTTATTTAAAATACAGATTCCTGGGTCCCACCCAAGGTTCCTTAAACCTTAATCTTGAGGGATCATGCCTGAGCTTGTGTGCCTTTGAGTGAGCACCCTGGATAACTGGTTGTGCTGCCAGGATGGGAATCACTGAAGCTACATAAGGTATAAAAAGGGCATTAGGCACGGTCATTCTCTCTATTATCAGCACATGGAGAAATCTGTTAGGAGCAAGCATAAGATAGTTTGTAGCTTTTATTGACCTTTCCTCATCCTTAGTCTCTGCAGGAAGGAAAAGGTGAGAAGCAGTTTCATGACCTCAGTATAAAGCCTGAGTTACCAAGGCTCCTGCAGTACTTCAGTATTACGTTGAGGTCAAATCAGGCAGGTGTTTTGATGGATCGGGTAGCAATTTATCGTTGGGCACGACTGTGATGTGATTTGTTCTTCTAACTCTCTGCACTGGATACACAATGATTCGTCTCTTAGATGAGCTGTATGTGAACCCATGAAATAGAGAATAAAAGGTGATCACCCATATATGTGACATGGCTTTATTGTCACAACTGTAGTGCCTTAGTAGACAAGAAATGGACGAAAATTTCAAAAAGGACAGGAGATAATAATTTTTGACTGACGTTCCTCAATTTTTAGTAGGACTTGGACAGTAATCCAGCATATAGCAAGTAACTTCGTTAATTACCTAGTGTATTATTTGTAATCAGTAAACCTCAGAGGGCACATCAGGAAGTTATGTTGCTTGAGGTTAAAGATGAGCTGGGGGTTTAATGATTGCGGGTATGTTCTGTGGTGGTGTTTTACAAACCTACCTTCATATTGCTAAGTCACCTGAGGAGCTTAAAAAAGTCTGCCCCACCTCCACATGTTCTGAATTGGTCTGAGGTGGAGCCTAGGCAATTAATTTTTTTTCAAAAAGGCTTCCTGAGTGATTCCAGTGTGTGGCCCAAGTAGAGGATTACTGTTCTGTGGCTTACACATGGGGTGCCTTGACCTTCGAGTATCTTCACACAGGAGCAGACCCCATGTGTTCTTATCTGTCCCATCTCTTTTCCCAATTTTCACATTTAACCAGAAACAAAAGCACACATTAGTCACACCTAGGTACTTGTTAGGGAATGGACCCTTGAACTCATGACCAATCAGTACCCATCAGAAGTTGACCTAGAAAAACATTACTAAAAATCATTCAATAAAACCTCATTGGGTTTCAGATAAGAACCCCCCCACACAAGTATTACTATAAAACTAATAACCACTAGTACCTACTTTTTAACCACTAGCAGAAGAACTTATTATACACTCTCTTGTCTTTTTTATTCGATTCTATGTATTAACTTGCACTATTAAAATTTTTTTGACATATAAAAATCCCCTATAAATGTACTCAGATGACAAGCTTTTAAAAGCAGGGACTATATCTTTTATGATTACTTTTACCTTTTATATTCCCTCAGAATACAGATGGTGCCAGGAAGCTAGTAGGTGTTTGAGAAATATTTTTAAAAGAATGAATAAATCAATGAATGAACAATTGATCCTTGTATCTCAGGTGACAATATTAATTGTATCTCCATAGAATTGTAAATGTCTTAGGAAAGTTAAGTTAAAATTCTTAGGAAAGTTAAGTTAAAATTCTTAAGTTTTGTACTTAAGAATTTTAAGTACAAAAATAAAAGAAAGTACCATAAGCTGTATTAAAAAGCAAAATAAATCCTGTTAATGACATCCTTCCCTAGGTGGGTTTAGGCCTTCGTCTTCTTTCTGCTGAGTATTCTGTATTGCATACTTTTAGTAAGTCCATAGCTAAGTGAGAACCTGTATGCATGCTTAGCAGGAGTGATGGATGGCAATTTATCAGTTCCTTTCTATATTGGTGGCTGAAACTTAGGGTTCTCAGCACTTCCCAGTTGCTGGTGATTGATGGGTTTGTTTACTACTTCTTCCTTTGGTCTGGAGGGAGATACTGAGTGGGGTTTCTGCCAGCATTCTGGAAGGTTTGGCTCAGTCCCAGAGCCAAGAGCTCTGCGGCCCAAGCTGTGTTTATACCACAGAAGCCCTTGAGCTTTCTTGGATTTTAATCACTTTCCGAACAGATGCATTTCTGTTAGGATGGACAAGGTATTGAAACTTGCACTTGGCTCATTAAAACCTTAACTCTGTTTGGTTATGAAGCAGTGTTTGTTTTTCCCTTCCAACAAAGAAATTAAGTGGAAAATGTTGTTTCTTTCAATCTGATTGCTATTTCCACTGTTGTATTTCTAACCAAAATTAAAGAGACTACTGAACTGTAATCTCAAATTGTTAGTAACCCCTTTTTGGTTGAATAAGAGAGTTAAATGGAAACAAATATGTAAGATATCAGCAAACTCCCTGTGCACAGTAAGCATATATAAATTAGCATGCTGTTCACTGTGAGAAAGGAAAATGTGTGTGTGTGCATGAATAATTATGCTTTACACACACAAACAACATGTCTTTACTTTTCGTTATCTGACAAGGTCCATAGTGTGTTACTTAGTTGCAAGCATTGGCTTTCACACAAAAATAGGAGTTACTTTTAATTTCATAGAACTGTCCTTGAAAAAGGAGGGTGAGAAATCAAGCCAAAATTAATAAAACAATGTTTTGTACTTTCTTACTGTCAGAAAACATCGTATATGCAGTCTGATAATCGACTCGTATTGCTTTGTATACCTGGCAGCCTCTCTCTCTTTTATTTCTCCTGTTTTGTTTACTGCCTTCTCTGAAAAGCCCATGGAAACCAGATCTGGTATTTTTACTGTGTTGAAACGATTCTGGTAAAAACAGGTTCTAAATAAACACGACAGGTGTCAAGAAAAGCAGCTGGATCTGGTTTAGAGGTCTAAGAGATGGGAAAACATTAAACTGGAAATGGAGAGAAAGAACCCTTGATTGTCTGATACAGACACCATTGTGGTTGTGGGTTGTTGACCATTTCCAAGAGCTTCTAGCCACCAGCCTTCATCAAATTGTGACATTGAGTTGGAAGTGAAAAATGACAAGAGAATTAAACTGGAGAGAGACGTCCCTTAGAGGATGGGAAGAGGGAAGATGAGGCTATCTAGTTGACTCAAAATTTTGGTTAGAAAAATACAGTGCTTTTCTGAATGGCTCTTTGGTGAATAAAGATTCTTTATAATAAAACTGTATGTGCTATAATAAGTAACAAATAGAAATTTCATAAATTGTATAAATCAATGTTGCTATGTTTCCTACCCTTGTAACTTCTGATTCTTCAGGCCATATGAGTCAGGAGCTAAACCTTGAATATTGGCAACAATAACAGATTATTTCTCTAGCTCAGGTCTTTGCAGAATCTCCCTGCATCCCAGTGTTTCTGGAAACGTCCAAGGTATACTTTGTCTAAGTTCACCAAGACAGCCCTTTTTAGCTTTAACATTTCTTCCTTTTTTGCTCTTTCTCTTAATTTCCTGCGGTTCCTTCAGTTCTTAAGTCTTATGAGAGTGCCTTTCAATTGCTGCCACCATTTACCGTGTGTGTGTGGGTCAATATACTGGGACTTTTTTCGTTGCAAGTGGCGGAAACCCAGTCTAGTTTTACCTTGATTAGCTGATGAAATCCAATGGCAGGATTGCAGCCGTCTCAGGAGCAAGGGGAGTCTCCCTCTAGCTTTTCACAGTTTTCCCTTTGCTTTATTCTTACCTTCAGGCTAGCTTTCTATTCTTCTCCACGTCACATGCTTATAGTTTCTAATCTTTGTATTTTGTAATCCAGGCACCCCAAAGAGTCTGCCAACCCTCTCAGTTCTGGAAATACCAAACGAGGGCCTTGCTGGCTCAGTGTGGGTCGGGGGCTGTCCTCTGGATCGATCAACTGTGGCTGTGAAGGAATAACGCGATAATGGGCTCAGCATGGGTCAGGGCCCCACTCGTGGGTCATCACTGGTGGTCAGGGAGCGAGCTGTCGTGGTAACGCGGCTGCCGAGCGACATGTGCTCAGAAGTCACGTCAGCCTTCCTCACGCCAAATCCAGGGCGCTTAGCATAGACCTCCTTCCTGGTAGGTATTTTAAAAATTGCAGAATGAACGGATTATGTGTGTGCACACGTGCGTGCATGCATGAGCGGTGTGTGCCCGTGTAGCAAGGGGTGGTGGGCAGTAGGGAAAAGAAAGGGTTTCCCTGACAGGAGATCAGCCCAGACGGAAGAGTAGAGAAACCCTGAGCTTACTCCTCTTACAAGCACACCAAAATCACAACTATCAGCAGAACAACCATGGACGAAAAGGCTGAAACCTGCCAGAAAAGCTCTTCTACAATGAAAGACCTAAGGAAGAAATCACAACCAGCGGGGTAGGAGGGGCGGAGTTGCTATACAGTCAAGTCCCACGCCCCTGGGGGTGGGGGGAGGTGGGACGGGGGGCTGGGGAGGCTGACCCACAAACTGGAGAATAATTACACAGGAGAGTAATTATTGAGAGTACTGAGAGTACTCAGAGGCCCACGTCGGGCTCCCCAGCCCAAGGATCCTGCACCAGGAAGATGAGCCCACAGAGAATTTGGTTTTGAAGGCCAGTAGGGCTTACTTTCAAGGAGTCCTGGGCTTAGAAATAGAAACTCACACTTAAAGGGCGCATACAAAATCTCACATGCTCCAGGACCTAGGGCAAAAGCAGTAATCTGATAGGAGTCTGGGCCAGACATCCCTGCCGGTCTTGGAGAGTCTCCTGGAGAAGCAGGGGGCAGCTGCAGCTCACACTGGGGACATAGACACTGGTGGCAGCCATTCCTGGGAGCTCGTTCCACAGCGTGGACACTGGCAGGTGGCAGAGTGGGGACCTCCCTCTAGTTCATTAGCGCCAAGATCTGGCCCCATCCACCAGTGCTGGGACGCCTCAGGCCAAGTGCTGGGACGCAGGCCCGCCCATCACCAGAGAGGCTGCCTAGATATCTCGTAAGCCCGCAGCCGTTTCTAGACACGGCGCCACCCACCAGAGGGCCAGGACCCAGCTCCACCCACCAGTGGGCAGGCACCACCCCCAGAATCCCCTACTGCCCGCCTTGCCCTCAAGAAGCTGCCTCTAGCCCCTGGACCAGCCTCACCCACCAGGGGCTAGACACCGGACTCAAGAACACCACAATCCTGCAGCCTGCGGACCCTGCCCTAGGACCAGCTGGGCCTTGGCCCTGCCCGCTAGCAGGTCAACACAAGCTTCGAGACACCCGGGACCCCATATCCAACTGTGTCAGGAGCCAGCCTTCACAACCCACCCCACCCCAGTGATCTGACAACAGCTCTGGGATAGGCCAGTACTAACCACAGGACCTGGCTCCACCCACCAGTGGGCAGGAAGTAACCCCGGAGCTTTCTGGACCCTGACTCCACCCACTAGTGATCCACCTTAAGCCCCGGGATGCCCTGGGGTTCTGCAGTCAGCCCCTTGGTGAACTGGTCCTGCCAAGTAGTGGCCAGCAGCCTCCACACAAGGCAGGGCCTGGTGACCCATAGGACTAAGGGCCAGTGACACCAGACCACCCACAGTAGTCAGCCCTCATAGGGGGCACCCCTAGAGCATGTAAGTCCAGTAGTGAGAGAGGAGTGCCCTGCTGGAACTCACAGGAAGTCTCTTGCAAAAGGCTGCTTCTCCAAGGTTGAGAAATGTGACCAACCTACCAGATACGTAAAAATAAAAACAGCAACTTAGGCAAAATGAGGCAGCAGAGGAACATGTTCCAGACAAAGGTACAAGATAAAACCCCAGAAGAAGAACTAAGTGAAGTGGAGATAGGCCACCTACCCGAGTTCAGGGTAGTGATGGTCAAGATGATCAAAAACTCGGGAGAAGAATGGGTGCAAAGAAAGGGTTTCCTACGCACTCCCATCACTGTCATTTCCCACTGATGCCTGGAGCGACCACACTGACCCAAACTGAAGGTATTCCACTCTTCCAATGTCAGGCTGCTCTCTAACGCTGAAGGACCTTGAGGTAGTCTCTTCTGTGTTCTGTGCTTCAATGAGGTAAAGAGAATTCCTTTCCTATGGCTGATGCTGTGGTCTCTGTGCTGGGGCTACTCTTCCATGGTAGTCACTGGCACCTGGAGAATAACGGTGTGTGACAGGTGGTTGTGCTGTTATTCACGTAGACCACGTGGCATCATCTGTTTAAAAGAGGAGAAGCAGCTTTTCCCAGCAAGCTACAGGCTGTCTGCATCTCAGGAGAAAATCGAAAGGTGCTCAAGAATTATGCAAGCGTGCCGGGCCCTGCATGGAGGTGCTCCTAGAAGGTGTTGTTGCTGGAGCATCGGAGGTTCGTTCTTACCTCAGATCCGGGGCGGGTCAGGTTGCAGGTTCGTGATCTTCCCCTGAGATCTCCCTCATCTCCCTTAGCTTCAGGAAAATGGCTGAAGCGATGGACTCCAAGATGGAGGAAAGTTTCAAAACTGTTACTTTCTGGAGGAAGAAGAAGGAACAAGAAGAATTCCATAAACTCTTTATTGGTGGCTTGAGCTCTGAAACCACAGAAGAAAATCTGAGGAACTACTACCAGCAATGGGGAAAACTTACAGGCTGTGTGGTCATAAGGGATCCTGCCAGGAAAAGATCAAGAGGATTCGGTTTTGTAACTTTCTCATCCACGGCTGAGGTGGAGGCTGCCACACCTCATTCCACTGATAGGAAACGGTTGCCCCCAAACGTGCTGTCCCAAGAGAGGATTCTGGACAGCGGGGCGCTTTCCTAACTGTGAAGAAGCTGTTTTGTTGGTGGAATTGAAGAAGCTACTGAGAAGCTACTGAGAAGCTACTAAGGTACATCTTAGAGGTTACTTTGAGAAATATGGAAAAATCGATGTCATTGAGAGAATTACTGATAGGGAGTCTGGAAAGAAAAGAGGCTTTGGGTTTGTCACTTTTGATGGCTGTGATCCGGTGGATAAGCTTGTGCTGCAGAAATACCATACCGTCAATGGTCATCATGCAGAAGAAAGAAAGGCCCTGTCTCGACCTCAAAGGCAGGAAATCCACAGTTCTAGAGGTGGAAGAGGAGGCAACGTCGGTGCTGGAGATTCTCCTGGCGGTGGTGGAAATGTTGGAGCAGGACGAGGAAGGAAACTTGGAGGACGATCTGATGGATTCAGGAGTGGTCGGTGGACTTGGTCATGGCTCTAGTAGGTGTAGGGGAGTACCTGGATCTGGCCACCAGGGTGGGAGCCCCGGGGGTGGTATGGCATCTATGGAGGAGGAAAGTGTGCAAGTGGAAATGACAATGATTTTCAGAAATCGTAACCAGCAACCTTCTAACTAAGCTTAGCGAAAAGTGGAAACGTCGGTAGCAGGCACGAGAATTATACGGTGGAGGAAACTATGGTCCAGGTGTCAGTGGAGGAAGTGGGGGTTATGAAGGGACCAGCCAATACTGAGTTTCTTTCTGTTGGCCATGGGCAAGTAGGAGAGGATATATGAATAGGAGAGAATAGAGCCCAGAGGTAACAGAACATCTTCAGGTCGTGGAAACTCTCAGTCATACAGAAATAGGCAGAGCAGAAGACATCAGAGCAGATGCAGAGAGCCATTTGTGAATGGATTGAATTATTTAAGAATATTACCTTACTATGGAGGAAAGATTGTGAAAAAAAATGCTTTTGAGACAGTTTCTTAGCTTTCTGTTTCTTTCTAGTGGTCTTTGTAAGAGTGTAGAAACATACCTTCTTTGATAATGTTAAAATGTGTAAGTGTCGGGTGACATGTGAAACCTTTTTCAAGATTTTTCTCACAAAGTTTTGAAAAGCTGTTGTCCAGGTTCATGGTGTAATGAGACATCATAATGTTACATGTATTCCTTTTAAAAACTGAAGTGCCTGTGTAGACTTCAGAAGCTGTTGTACATTTATGATCTAATAAAGACTTCTAAAGGAAAAAATAAATAAATAAAAATAAAAAGGGAGAAGCTTCCCCTGCTCCCAGGTCAAAGGCCCTACAGCAGAGCTGCCCTGTGCTCTTAGAGGGTTCTTTTCTGTTGTTGTTGTTTTGTTCTTTTGGAGGTTTTATATATTTCAGCGTCACCTGAAGTTCCTTTTCCCCAGGACTCAAATCATGAGTTCATTGCTACAGGGCAAGCAGTCTCAGACCCCAATATCATGTTCTGCTGCTAATAATTCCTTTTCCTTCTGAGATTACGGCATCCAGACTGGGTCTAGTTTGTGTTCCAGAACAACTCTTCCTTTAGGATGAGTTCTTTCCATTTGTTCCTGTGTGCTTCATGCAAATCCTGCTGTGGTGTGTCCTCTAGACATGCCTGGAAATGTCTGAATCTTAAAATACACGTAATTTAGCCTTGGACTGCCCCGTTGTGGATGTCTGGCTGAACAGGGCTAGCCAGAATGGCCGCAGCACGCAACTTCCATTCAAACACCCTACACAAGTGGGGGAATGGGACTGCCCTCAGGTATAATTGTGAATGCTGGGAAAATTGTCTTTATAGGCTCCACCTTTCCCTTCTTGTATCCACCTATTTCCCCTCTGGATGGTGCCACATTGTAACATAAACTGTCTGTTGATGGTTCCAGTTAGTGGAAAGAGAGACAGTGGTTAATGTTGGCAGAGGCTGCGTAGGATTGAAATCAGTCCCAGGGACATCCCGAGTTCAGGCTTTTAAAAGGTGAGGTTTCGGTATGAGTGGTGACCCCTGTCCCTTTTTCTCTCCAAAGATTCCTTGGGTCCTTGGATAGAATGAATCAGGAGGCACCCAAACAGAGTCCAAGGGAGGGTTGTTTCCAGGAGCTTCAAGGATGGAGGAGTAAGGGGTCATTGTCACCTGCTTCTTTGAGACCTGGAGTTCAACCCAGAGCTGCTCTGTCTCTGCCACCACCAGCTACTGTCCTGACAGATGCCCTTTTCCTTCTTCCCTGACCTAAATGCAGGTCAATCTTATCTCTTAACCTCAATAACTCTTATTCCAAAGGCATATTTTTTCAGACTTATTGCAATTACTTTTTTAAAATTTGAAACTAATACCAACACAATAACAAAAAACTTGAAAAACAGAGAAAAGATTTTAAAAAAGATGTTCACCATCCTAATTAAAAAAATGTTTGTTTTGTGTATATAGTAATTCCTTTCTGAAACTGATTATTTTCTATTCTGCTTATTAAATATTTTACCAATTTATTAATTATTAACAAATGTCTGGTAAAGGATTACTGTCCTTATTATATAAAATTCTTGTGCAGAGTAATTAAAAAGTAAAGATAAATGCTCAAAAAAAAATAATTCCTTTCTGTTTTTTCCCTAAGCATAGTTTTAAAAAATGTCAACAAATATAAAATAATTTTAATTTATTTTTAGTCTTGCTTGTTTTACTTATTCTTGTTTATGCTTTTTATACAACCTGGCATGGTCTTCCTAACCAGTTGATATGTTTTTAACATAAATTAAATTAGTATTTAATTATGTTTGCACCCCATGATCCAGAATGCTTCTTTGATTTTAACTTCTGGTAACAAAGCTTCTAACAATGGAATCTTTTTAGAAAAATCCTCTTTAATAATAGATGTAATGCCGCAGTCAGTTTGGAGCTTAGAGCTCCCCTGATAACTGAATTGGGTCATCAGACTGAACAGTTTTGCTGTTTGAGATAGCCCCAAACACCCAACCATCACAAAGTTCAGTTGGCTAGTTATGTAACCTAATGTAAGGGAAAGGGAGAGGGAACATTTATGTTGTATTTCATTTAAGGTGGCTTTAACACTTTATAAACTAAATGAGAGAGAATCTGTGGCTAAATGAGAGAGAATCTGCTGCTCAGAAGCTGCTGAGGCTTCTTTTCATCTCTCACTCTATTTTTTTATGGTTCTCCCCCAAATCTCAAAAAATTTTGATAATTTCCCTTTCATTGATCATCTGGGTAGAAAGGACAGCATCTCACAATCTCAGAAAAAAAATCACAGAATTAGGCCACTTTCTAGATGTTTCAAGTTATCTCCCAATCCTAGTTCCCCAAACAAATAAAACCCCTAGAACAATTCCCTACTGTCTCAATTATCTGACTATTTCAGGTGCATATGGATTATTTTGGCCTGGATTGTTTTGCAATTGCACTATAGGTGCACATCTATTTACCTAAGAGAGGGAAGTATACGTATCACTGCAAAGGTCTGAAATGATTACTTTAGAAATATATTCTGGCCTGCAGTAAAAGACTGGTTTTCCAAGTTGTCTGTTTTGAAAGAATGCCAGAAAACACCACTGCCTAATTATTGTGGCTTAATTCTGGAGCTCGGCTTGCTGCAGCTTTAGGTGTGACACGCATTAGCTCTGCAGCGCAGAAGGCCATCCTCCGAAGCTGGGGAGGGCCTGAGAATGAACTGCAGGAATTTGCTGAGTCCTTTGGGATCAATCATCTCTGGGTGGCCAGTGTTTCCAGAGATCAAGGGACAGGCTGTGGAGGGAAGCTCTTTGCTTCCTTTCTTTTTCAATGTGGATACAACTTCCAGTATATTAGACTGCAAGTTATTATATTGTATTTGTATCCATAAATAATTTTAAGGAGAATTTATGTGAAGCAAATTAATTTGAGAGACCCACTATTTTGGCTTGTGAGTTTGATTTCTCCTTTTTCTTCAGTCTACCTCCCAAATTTACTTCTATTTCTAATTTTGTATGGTAGAGAATGTTGAGGTGACGTGATGTGTTTTGAAGGGTCTTTGTAGTCCTGACAGTTGTAATTGTGCCTTTAGAGGAGGATCACAGCAAAAGGACCGAAAGAGCCTCTTGGCGTGGGAGGAACTCCATCAAGGATCAGTGAAGGGAGTGTGCAAATTTCAAACGTGGCCACTTTATGTATCTGGAGTGAATAGTTTATTTTGTGAATATTTTATATTTAAATATCTGAATATTTGGTGACACCTAGGTGAGTAGTTTCAAACTTTTTGGTCTCAGGGCTACTTTACTCTTCTAAAAATTATTCAGATTTTTGAAGAGTTGTTGCTTACATGGCTTATATCTATCAGTATTACCATTTAGAAATCAAAGCTGAGAAACTGGACTCATTTAAGATTCTAAAATAATAAACCAGTTACGTGTAATGTAAATAACATTTTTACTGAAATTATTCATCTTTTTTATTAAAAAAAAATTTTTTTTTAATTCAATTTTTTTTTTTGCGGTACGCGGGCCTCTCACTGTTGTGGCCTCTCCCGTTGCGGAGCACAGGCTCCGGACGCGCAGGCTCAGTGGCCATGGCTCACGGGCCCAGCCGTTCCGAGGCATGTGGGATCTTCCCGGACCGGGGCACGAACCCGTGTCCCCTGCATCGGCAGGCGGACTCTCAACCACTGCGCCACCAGGGAAGCCCTATTCATCTTTTTTAAAATAAAAAAATCAGTGAGAAAAGGGGCATTGTTTCACATTTTTGAAATTTCTTGTACTTAGTACATGACAGTTGGGTTTTCATATCTCCTCAATTCAATCTGTTGCAATATGTTACTTTGGTTGAAGTATGTATGGATATTTGTTTGGGAAGGCTGTTTTAACAGCCTTAAAAAGGTCATTATGAGTAATCTTTTTTGATATTACACCACAACTAGGCAAGTGGTAATTCTTAAAGGTTAGTTGCAATGTGGAATCTGAAGCTGTATCACTGAACTTTCTGTGTGCTATTGCATTTGAATCCTTTTGTCTATCTTGCAATGTGACAATGTTTTAAACATGTTTGGTTTTATAACATCATGCATTGGTTAGTTGGAAAATATTGGTTCACTGAGCTATGCATATTTTCCAAATGTTAACATATTTTATTATTCAATATGATGAAATCACATTCATTAATATCACCACAGATCCCATAAAAAAGCCTTTCAGTGTTTTGAAACTGTCAACCTCAGTGCTGGGTATGAGTTTTCCAACTGCTAATTTTTGTTGAAAGCTTAAAATCAGTCACTGGCAACAGATACAATTAGTTGTTTTCCTTAAAGTAAGAGGCTTACATTGTTCGTTTTGGGGAAAGTATCTGCCAACACCCAAGTCTGAATAATCACAATCAGGATTGTTAGTTGGTCTTTCAAGTAAAAAAGATTTCCATGCAAAGAGCAGCTATTTCAGATCACAACTCAAACAATGGCCCAAGAGCTTTCCCTTGAGATCAACATTGTACTTCTATATGCAGCAGAAGTGCTTTAAAAGTTGGTAAGAGAGTAGATCTTAAAAGTCTCGTCATAAGAAAAAAAAATTGTAGCTCTGTGTGGTGATGGATGTTATGACTTATCGTGGTGCTCATTTAGCAATATATAAAAGTATTAAATCATTACTATGTTGTACATCTGAAACTAATATATGTCACTTATATCTCAACAACAACAACAATCACAAAAAGAAAAGCTTTAAGTGTAGGTCCCATTTCTTCACACATATTAAAAATACATGACTTAAGGCTTGAATTTTTTTTTTTTACATCTTTATTGGAGTATAATTGCTTTACAATGGTGTGTTAGTTTCTGCTTTATAACAAAGTGAATCAGTTATACATATACATATGTTCCCATATCTCTTCCCTCTTGCGTCTCGCTCCCTCCCACCCTCCCTATCCCACCCCTCCAGGCGGTCACAAAGCACCGAGCTGATCTCCCTGTGCTATGCGGCTGCTTCCCACTAGCTATCTACGTTACGTTTGGTAGTGTATATATGTCCATGCCTCTCTCTCGCTTTGTCACAGCTCACCCTTCCCCCTCCCCATAGCCTCAAGTCCGTTCTCCAGTAGGTCTGTGTCTCTATTCCTGTCTTACCCCTAGGTTCTTCATGACATTTTTTTTTCTTAAATTCCATATATATGTGTTAGCATACGGTATTTGTCTTTCTCTTTCTGACTTACTTCACTCTGTATGACAGACTCTAGGTCCATCCACCTCATTACAAATAGCTCAATTTCGTTTCTTTTTATGGCTGAGTAATATTCCATTGTATATATGTGCCACATCTTCTTTATCCATTCATCGAATAATGGACACTTAGGTTGTTTCCATCTCCGGGCTATTGTAAATAGAGCTGCAACGAACATTTTGGTACATGACTCTTTTTGAATTATGGTTTTCTCAGGGTATATGCCCAGTAGTGGGATTGCTCGGTCATATGGTAGTTCTATTTGTAGTTTTTTTTTTTTTGCGGTACGCGGGCCTCTCACTGTTGTGGCCTCTCCCGCTGCGGAGCGCAGGCTCAGCGGCCATGGCTCACGGGCCCAGCCGCTCCGCGGCACGTGGGATCTTCCCGGACCCGGCCACGAACCCGTGTCCCCTGCATTGGCAGGCGGACTCTCAACCACTGCGCCACCAGGGAAGCCCCTATTTGTAGTTTTTTAAGGACCTCCATACTGTTCTCTACAGTGGCTGTATCAATTTACATTCCCACCAACAGTGCAAGAGGGTTCCCTTTTCTCCACACCCTCTCCAGCATTTATTGTTTGTAGATTTTTTGATGATGGCCATTCTGACTGGTGTGAGACGATATCTTATTGTAGTTTTGATTTGCATTTCTCTAATGATTAATGAAGTTGAGCATTCTTTCATGTGTTTGTTGGCAGTCTGTATATCTTCTTTGGAGAAATGTCTATTTAGGTCTTCAGCCCATTTTTGGATTGGGTTGTTTGTTTTTTTGTTATTGAGCTGCATGACATTCTTATAAATTTTGGAGATTAATCCTTTGTCAGTTGCTTCATTTGCAAATATTTTATCCCATTCTGAGGGTTGTCTTTTGGTCTTGTTAATGGTTTCCTTTGCTGTGCAAAGCTTTGAAGTTTCATTAGGTCCCATTTGTTTATTTTTGTTTTTATTTCCATTTCTCTAGGAGGTGGGTCAAAAAGGATCTTGCTGTGATTTATGTCATAGAGTGTTCTGCCTATGTTTTCCTCTAAGAGTTTGATAGTTTCTGGCCTTAGATCTTAATCCCTATTAAGATCTTAATAAAGATCTTAATAAAGACCTTAATTTAGATCTTTAATCCATTTTGAGCTTATTTTTGTGTATGGTGTTAGGGGGTGATCTAATCTCATACTTTTACATGTACCTGTCCAGTTTTCCCAGCACCATTTATTGAAGAGGCTGTCCTTTCTCCACTGTACCTTCCTGCCCCCTTTATCAAAGATAAGGTGACCATATGTGCGTGGGCTTATCTCTGGGCTTTCTATCCTGTTCCATTGATCTATCTTTCTGTTTTTGTGCCAGCACCATACTGTCTTGATTACTGTAGCTTTGTAGTATAGTCTGAAGTCAGGGAGCCTGATTCCTCCAGCTCCGTTTTTCACTCTCAAGATTGCTTTGGCTATTCGGGGTGTTTTGTGTTTCCATACAAATTGTGAAATATTTTGTTCTAGTTCTGTGAAAAATACCAGTGATAGTTTGATAGGGATTGCATTGAATCTGTAGATTGCTTTGGGTAGTAGAGTCATTTTCACAATGTTGATTCTTCCAATCCAAGAACATGTTATATCTCTCCATCTATTTGTATCATCTTTAATTTATTTCATCAGTGTCTTATAATTTCCTGCATACAGGTCTTCTGTCTCCTTAGGTAGGTTTATTCCTACATATTTTATTCTTTTTGTTGCAATGGTAAATGGGAGTGTTTCCTTGATATCACTTTCAGATTTTTCATCATTACTGTATAGGAATGCCAGAGATTTCTGTGCATCAATTTTGTATCCTGCTACTTTACCAAATTCATTGATTAGCTCTAGTAGTTTTCTGGTAGCACCTTTAGGATTCCCTATGTATAGTATCATGTCATCTGCAAACAGTGACAGCTTTACTTCTTCTTTTCTGATTTGGATTCCTTTTATTTCCTTTTCTTCTCAGATTGCTGTGGCTAAAACTTCCAAAACTATGTTGAATAAGAGTGGTGAGAGTGGGAAACCTTGTCTTCTTCCTGATCTTAGTGGAAATGCTTTTAGTTTTTCACCATTGAGGACAATGTTGGCTGTGGGTTTGTCATATATGGCCTTTATTATGTTGAGGATAGTTCCCTCTATGCCTACTTTCTGCAGGGTTTTTATCATAAATGGGTGTTGAATTTTGTCAAAAGCTTTCTCTGCCTCTATTGAAATGATCATATGGTTTTTCTCCTTCAGTTTGTTAATATGGTATATCACATTGATTGTTTTGCATATACAGAAGCATCCTTGCATTCTTGGAATAAACCCCACTTGATCATGGTGTATGAGCCTTTTAATGTGCTGTTGGATTCTGTTTGCTAGTATTTTGTTGAGGATTTTTGCATCTATGTTCATCAGTGATATTGGCCTGTAGTTTTCTTTCTTTGTGACATGCTTGTCTGGTTTTGGTATCAAGGTGATGGTGGCCTCATAAAATGAGTTTGGGAGTGTTCCTCCATCTGCTATATCTTGGAAGAGTTTGAGAAGGATAGGTGTTAGCTCTACCCTAAATGTTTGATAGAATTCGCCTGTGAAGCCATCTGGTCCTGGGCTTTTGTTTGTTGGAAGATTTTTAATCACAGTTTCAATTTCAGTGCTTGTGATTGGTCTGTTCATATTTTCTATTTCTTCCTGATTCAGTCTTGGCATGTTGTGCATTTCTAAGAATTTGTCCGTTTCTTCCAGGTTGTCCATTTTATTGGCATAGAGTTGCTTGTAGTAATCTCTGATGATCCTTTGTATTTCTGCAGTGTCAGTTGTTACTTCTCCTTTTTCATTTCTAATTCTATTGATTTGAGTCTTCTCCCTTTTTTTCTTGATGAGTCTGGCTAATGGTTTATCAATTTTGTTTATCTTCTCAAACAACCAGCTTTTAGTTTTTATTGATCTTTGCTCTCGTTTCCTTCTTTTTCATTTATTTCTGATCTGATTTTTATGATTTCTTTCCTTCTGCTAACTTTGGGGTTTTTTTGTTCTTCTATCTCTAATTGCTTTAGGTGCAAGGTTAGGTTGTTTATTCGAGATGTTTCCTGTTCCTTAAGGTAGGATTGTATTGCTATAAACTTCCCTCTTAGAACTGCTTTTGTTGCATCCCATAGATTTCGGGTCGTTGTGTCTCCATTGTCATTTGTTTCTAGGTATTTTTTTATTTCCTCTTTGATTTCTTCAGTGATCACTTCGTTATTAAGTAGTGTATTGTTTAGCCTCCATGTGTTTGTATTTTTTACAGATCGTTTCCTGTAATTGATATCTAGTCTCATAGCGTTGTGGTCAGAAAAGATACTTGAAACAATTTCAATTTTTTAAAATTTACCAAGGCTTGACTTGTGACCCAGGATATGATCTATCCTGGAGAATGTTCCATGAGCACTTGAGAAAAATGTGTATTCTGTTGTTTTTGGATGGAATGTCCTATAAATATCAATTAAGTCCATCTTGTTTAATGTGTCATTTAAAGCTTGTGTTTCCTTATTTATTTTTATTTTGGATGATCTTTCCATTGGTGAAAGTGGGGTGTTAAAGTCCCCTACTATGAAGGCTTCCCTGGTGGCGCAGTGGTTGAGAGTCCGCGGGTGGTTGGACGCGGGTTCGTGCCAGGTCTGGGAGGATCCCACATGCTCTGGAGCCATGAGCCATGAGCCATGAGCCATGGCCGCTGAGCCTGCGTGTCTGGAGCCTGTGCTCCACAACGGGAGAGGCCACAACAGTGAGAGGCCCGCGTACCGCCAAAAAAAAAAAAAAAAAAGTCCCCTATTATGAATGTGTTACTGTCGATTTCCCCTTTTATGGCTGTTAGTATTTGCCTTATGTATTGAGGTGCTCCTATGTTGGGTGCATAAATATTTACAATTGTTATATCTTCTTGGATTGGTCCCTTGATCATTATGTAGTGTCCTTCTTTGTCTCTTCTAATAGTCTTTGTTTTAAAGTCTATTTTGTCTGATATGAGAATTGCTACTCCAGCTTTCTTTTGGTTTCCATTTGCATGAAATATCTTTTTCCATCCCCTTACTTTCAGTCTGTATGTGTCTCTAGGTCTGAAGTGGGTCTCTTGTAGACAGCAAATATATGGGTCTTGTTTTTGTATCCATTCAGCCAATCTGTGTCTTTTGGTGGGAGCATTTAGTCCATTTACATTTAAGGTAATTATCGATATGTATGTTCCTATTCCCATTTTCTTAATTGTTTTGGGTTCGTTATTGTAGGTCTTTTCCTTCTCTTGTGTTTCTTGCCTAGAGAAGTTCCTTTAGCAGTTGTCGTAAAGCTGGTTTAGTGGTGCTGAACTCTCTCAGCTTTTGCTTGTCTGTAAAGGTTTTAATTTCTCCATCAAATCTGAATGAGGTCCTTGCTGGGTGGAGTAATCTTGGTTGCAGGTTTTCCTCCTTCATCACTTTAAATATGTCCTGCCACTCCCTTCTGGCTTGCAGAGTTTCTGCTGAAAGATCAGCTGTTAACCTTATGGGGATTCCCTTGTGTGTTATTTGTTGTTTTCCCTTGCTGCTTTTAATATGTTTTCTTTGTATTTAATTTTTGACAGTTTGATTAATATGTGTCTTGGCATATTTCTCCTTGGATTTATCCTGTATGGGACTCTCTGTGCTTCCTGGACTTGATTAACTATTTCCTTTCCCATATTAGGGACGTTTTCAACTATAATCTCTTCAAATATTTTCTCAGTCCCTTTCTTTTTCTCTTCTTCTTCTGGAACCCCTATAATTCGAATGTTGGTGCGTTTAATGTTGTCCCAGAGGTCTCTGAGACTGTCCTCAGTTCTTTTTATTCTTTTTTCTTTACTCTGCTCTGCAGTAGTTATTTCCACTATTTTATCTTCCAGGTCACTTATCCGTTCTTCTGCCTCAGTTATTCTGCTATTGATCCCATCTAGAGTATTTTTACTTTCATTTATTGTGTTGTTCATCGTTGTTTGTTTCATCTTTAGTTCTTCTAGGTCCTTGTTAAATGTTTCTTGAATTTTGTCCATTCTATTTCCAAGATTTTGGATCATCTTTACTATCATTATTCTAAATTCTTTTTCAGGTAGACTGCCTATTTCCTCTTCATTTGTTAGGTCTGGTGGGTTTTTATCTTGCTCCTTCATCTGCTGTGTGTTTTTCTGTCTTTTCATTTTGCTTATCTTACTGTGTTTGGGGTCTCCTTTTTGCAGGCTGCAGGTTCGTAGTTCCCGTTGTTTTTGGTGTCTGTCCCCAGTGGCTAAGGTTGGTTCAGTGGGTTGTGTAGGCTTCCTGGTGGAGGGGACTAGTGCCTGTGTTCTGATGGATGAGGCTGGATCTTGCCTCTCTGGTGGGCAGGTCCACGTCTGGTGGTGTGTTCTGGGGTGTCTGTGGACTTATTATGATTTTAGGCAGCCTTTGTGCTAATGGGTGGGGCTGTGTTCCTGTCTTGCTAGTTGTTTGTCATAGGATGTCCAACACTGTAGCTTGCTGGTCGTTGAGTGAAGCTGGGTGCTGGTGTTGAGATGGAGATCTCTGGGAGATTTTCGTCGTTTGATATTATGTGGAGCTGGGAGGTCTCTTGTGGACCAGTGTTCTGAAGTTGGCTCTCCCACCTCAGAGGCACAGCACTGACTCCTGCCTGCAGCACCAAGAGCCTTTCATCCACACAGCTCAGAATAAAAGGGAGAAAAAGTAGAAAGAAAGAATTAGTAGAAGTAGAAAGAAAGAAAGGAGGGAGGGAGGGAGGGAGGAAGGAGGGAGGGAAGGAAGGAAAAGAAGAAAGAAGATAAAGTAAAATAAAATAAAGTAAGATAAAATATAATAAAGTTATTAAAATAAAAAAAATTATTAAGAAAATAACAACAAAAAAACCCAGACGGATAGAACCCTAGGACAAATGGTGGAAGCAAAGCTATACAGACAAAATCACACACAGAAGCATACACATACACACTCACCAAAAGAGGAAAAGGGGAAAAAATCATAAATCTTGCTCTCAAAGTCCACCTCCTCAATTTAGGATGATTCGTTGTCTATTCATGTATTCCACAGCTGCAGGGTACATCAAGTTGATTGTGGAGCTTTAATCCGCTGCTTCTTAGGCTGCTGGGAGAGATTTCCCTTTCTCTTCTTTGTTCTCACAGCTCCCAGGGGCTCAGCTTTGGATTTGGCCCCGCCTCTGAGTGTAGGTCGCTGGAGGGCGTCTGTTCTTCGCTCAGACAGGACAGGGTTAAAGGAGCCGCTGATTCGGAGGCTCTGGCTCACTGAGGCCGGGGGGGGGGGGGGGGGGGGGGGGGGGGGAGGGAGGGGCACGGAGTGCGGGGCGGGCCTGCGGCGGCAGAGGCCGGCGTGACGTCGCGCCAGCGTGACGTTGCACCAGCCTGAGGCGCGCCGTGCGTTTTCCCGGGGGAGTTGTCCCTGGATCCCGGGATCCTGGCCGTGGCGGGCTGCACAGGCTCCCCGGAAGGGGGGTGTGGATAGTGACCTGTGCTCGCACACAGGTCCCTTGGTGGCGGCAGCAGCAGCCTTAGCGTCTCATGGCCGTCTCTGGGGTCCGCGCTTTTAGCCGCGGCTCGCGCCCGTCTCTGGAGCTCCTTTAAGCGGCGCTTTTAATCCCCTCTCCTCGCGCAGCAGGAAACAAAGAGGGAAGAAAAAGCCTCTTGCCTCTTCGGCTGGTCCAGACTTTTCCCCGGACTCCCTCCCGGCTAGCCGTGGCGCACTAACCCCCTGCAGGCTGTGTTCACGCCGCCAACCCCAGTCCTCTCCCTGCGCTCCGACCGAAGCCCGAGCCTCAGCTCCCAGCCCCGCCCGCCCCGGCGGGTGAGCAGACAAGCCTCTTGGCCTGGTGAGTGCTGGTCGGCCCTGATCCTCTGTGCGGGAATCTCTCCGCTTTGCCCTCCGCACCCCTGTTGCTGTGCTGTCCTCCGTGGCCCCGAAGCTTTCCCCCTCCGCTACCCACAGTCTCCGCCCGCGAAGGGGCTTCCTAGTGTGTGGAAAGCTTTTCTCCTTCACAGCTCCCTCCCACTGGTGCAGGTCCCGTCCCTATCCTTTTGTCTCTGTTTATTCTCTTTTCTTTTGCGCTACCCAGGTACGTGGGGCGGGGGGTGCTTTCTTGCTTTTTGGGAGGTCTGAGGTCTTCTGCCAGCGTTCAGTAGGTGTTCTGTAGGAGTTGTTCCACGTGTAGATGTATTTTTGGTGTATCTGTGGAGAGGAAGGTGATCTCCGCGTCTTACTCTTCCGCCATGTTTCTGGAAGCCTCAAGGCTTTAATTTTTTTTGTTTTAGCGGTACGCGGGCCTCTCCCTGCTGTGGCCTCTCCCGTTGCGGAGCACAGGCTCCAGACGCGCAGGCTCAGCGGCCATAGCTCACGGGCCCAGCTGCTCGGCGGCATGTGGGATCTTCCCGGACCGGGGCACGAACCCTTGTCCCCCGCATCGGGAGGCGGACTCTCAACCACTGCGTCACCAGGGAATCCCAAGGCTCGAATTTTTTTAAATTAACATATCTTTTGCTTCATGAAAAGCATCAGTGAGTGAAACTGGCATTCGTATTACTATTATCATCATTAGTATTTTTATTTCAAGTACACTATAAGCACATTGGGCGTCATTACCTTGATTTGTGCTTAAGTACTGTTTCTCCTGCTATAGCTTTGCACCATCAATGTAAATGCCAACACTGGAAAAGACACTAACATCATAGTATTGTTATGAAAATATCTTTGACCTCATAGACTCCCTGAAAGTATCTCAGGGGTTCCCAGGGGTATGGATATCACACTTTTAGAAACACTGATCTAGATCCTCAACTGACTTTTTTTTTTGGTTTACATTTTTGACATATTATAGAAGCAGACTAAGTGAAAAAAATTGCAGGACATGAAAGTTTAATTATTTTACAGATTATAAGTTTTTACAAGAGTTTTTATAAAAGAAATAACAATATATTTCACACTGTACAAAAAGAATTTCTAAAAGTCCAAAACTATTTGTTCTCAAATTTATGTTGGAAATGAGGATGAAAAAGAGAATTCAAGCTTTCTGGTACTTGCTTGTTCAACAAATATTTTAAAATACTGTTATTAAGTTATCCAGAAATGAGAAATGAGAAAATTTAGAATTGATAAATATATATTGATATACTTTTGTTGTTGTTGTTTTTAATTTTCTATTTAATGAATTTATATGCCCTTTGCCCATTTATCCTGATACAATTTTATTAAACATTTTTAATAACTTAAAATCTATTATTTATGTGTATGCTTCATAGAGCAAATTTCATTTGTCTATTTAAACGAATGTTTATTTTTATTTTAGGTAGAAGAATCCTGGTATTAAATCAATTCTGTGAGCATGGCCAGTGCTGCTACAAAGTAAGTAGAAAGGTTATATGAAATCCAGAGTCCTTGCTGCACAAAGTTCTCTGTCTTTTTCCCCCTCTTTCTTCCTTCCTCCCTCCTTTTCCTTTTTTCCTGTCTTCCATTCGTTTTGGAAAGTTTGTTTTTTTAAAAAATTATCCACAGCAAACTTTCTTCAGTATGAAAAAAAAACAGGTATTACCTATGTTTCTATTTTCTTTTTAAAAGAAACAATCTAATCTTGCTAAAATGTGTCTCTTGGAATGAATCTGAAATAATTATCACACATCACTCTGTCCTTCCTTTTCAAGTATCTCTGTGAATCCCTTTCCACATAGAGGAAGGTTATTGTCAGGTCTATTCCGTATAGCAGTACTAATACCAACGTAATGGACAGGTCACTCTGCTCTTGTATTCTAGGAGTGGGTAGCAGTTAAGAGCTCAGGCTCTGGAGTAAAGTGGCCTTGGGTCTCAATCCTGTATCTATTGACCTTGGTGAAGTTACTTAACCTCAAAAGCTTTGGTTTCTTCGTCTGTAAAAATGGACCAACATTAGTACCTACTACATGAAGTTTAATTGAGATAATACATGCATCGTACTTAGCACAGTGACTGGCACATAGTTTAAGGTATGCTTGTTATTACTTCTGAGTCTCCATGTCCTCAGCATTCATGTTACATGACATACAAGGGTTCTGACAATAAATGCAAATTCCTTTCTGTTTGGTTGACTTTTGTGCTGATAAAATTTCTGAAAACTATTGGTCCTTGTCAAAAAGAAAATCTATTGGTAGAAGGAGGATCACAAATTTATACACATGGATATAAAATGAACATATGCAGTTTATGTTCTCTCTCATGTATTTGATCTTTCTTTCAAGGGTCTAATCTACAGAGTAGCAAAGTGGAACAATTTTTTCTAATCCAATAATTTTAGTCTAATCCAATTTAAGTCTTTAGGCAACCTAATATGTTTTTGGTCTAAATCCCGGTATTTTGGTCTCCTCCTTCTCAGCCTCCTTCTCTCCAACATGGTGTCTGTGTATACTGAAGGGGGTATCCTGTGGTGAAGGGAAAGAGATGGTCTCCAAGATGTTTTTTCAAGGCTGTGTACTGTCCTTTTGTCCCTATGGAAATGCCTCTTGTTTACCTGTGACTACTGCTTGCCCTGTTAGAGGCTGAGGTTGTTGTCTATTCTCTAGAAATCCAGGGTCAGGGCCAAGGGCTCTTTGGTAATTAGCCTTAAGATCTCTGTGACATCCACTCAGTCCCTGGAACACTTTGCCCTTGCCACACTTGACTTCGAGCCAAGTCAGACTATGAGCTGACTTCTGTGTGCTATGTTGGGGTCAGGTGGGAACATCCATTTTAGGAGAACTCAGCAAAGACCCTTCTTCTGCCTAATCACACGATGCTAGAGCTTTTACTTGGTTGCCACCACCCACTCCTTCCCTACGTAAAGTAGGACAAAAGTGCTTGTGTTTTAGGCATTTCCCTAAATTGAATACTCTGAGATAGGAGAGCAGGACACATATATCTCACCTACCTTTGCCCGCTTTTGTTCAACCAGGCTGGAAGGGTGGGCTTCCCACCTCCTTTATGCCACATCCTGGATTCTGTGATCTGGTGCACCAACCCTGCATCTCCACGTGCTTAAAGTGGGCTTAAAGTGGTGTTTTGTGAGGTAGACAACTTTTTCTCTCTTTGTCCTGACAGCCTGGCTTTCAAGTCCACTTTCTTCCTTAAAGAGTTCAAAAAGTTAGCTCTGAGAATCAAAGTTGAGCAATACTGCCTTTGTTCTAGGCTCTTTCCTTCCCTAGAGCAGTAAACCTCAGGCTCAAATTGGTGAAGAAAAGCTGAAAGGGGGAAATTAAGAACACTGTTTTAATATTCACAACATAAGATCCGCTGTTATGTTAATTTACCAATGTTTGTCTAACTACAAAACCCATGCTTTTTCCAATGCACACTTTTGGCAATGGGTAAGTCCATGGTCTTTTAGGGCAAGATAGAAGAAAATCAGAAATCAGAGGATATAAAGAGACTTGAAGTAGTTGGAGTTTGGAAACAAGCAGCGAGGAAGGAGAGAGAGAGACATATTTAAGATTCTCTGAGAGCGCTCATGCCAAGTATTACTGCTGTAGAAATGGAAGTGCGCCTGATGATTTTATGATGCTGCCTTCAACTTACATGCCCTCATTTTAAAGAGCTATTAGTGAAATGATTACTTGGAGTCCAACACAGATTGTTCTCATCGAATTGTATATTCAAAATAATTAGGTTATAATCTAAAATATTGTTGTTATTAGGTAGCATTTCTTTAACACTTCAATGTTTGTTTTGAGATCACCTAAAATGAATGAAGACACTGGAGTCAGTCTGTCCGGGTTTGAGTCCTGGACCACACTCACAGGGCATGTGAGAATTTCAGTTTTCTCATTTATAAAATGAGGATTATTATAGTCAACATTTATTGAGTGTTTTTGTACACCAGGCTCTCTTCTAAGCACTTGTATATTAACTTATGTAATCGATAAAAAACCTCAGGATGTATTACTGTCATCTGTTTGGAGATAACACAACTGTGTCTCTGAGAATTAAGTTATTTGTTCGTGATCCTATAGTTAGTTAGAGGTGAAAGTGGGATTAGAACCTAGGCAGTGTGGCTCTAGATCTGAATGATAACAGCTAACACTTTTTTTTTTTTTTTTTGCGGTACGCGGGCCTCTCACTGCTGCGGCCTCTCCCGCTGCGGAGCACAGGCTCCGGACGCGCAGGCTCGGCGGCCATGGCTCACGGGCTTAGCCGCTCCGCGGCATGTGGGATCTTCCCGGACCGGGGCACGAACCTGTGTCCCCTGCATCGGCAGGTGGACTCTCAACCACTGCGCCACCAGGGAAGCCTGCTAACACTTTTTAATATATTCTATGCCAGGGCTGAACTAAGCACTCTATGTCCTATAAGAGGGAAACTCTTTTAATCTCATTTTATAGATTAGAAAACTGAGCATGGTGAGGTTAAGTATTTTGCTCAAGCTGACACTACTAGTAAATGTGGAGCCAGATCCACATAGTCTGGCTCCAGAGTTTGTGCTGTCTACCTTCCTGCTAAACTGTCTCAAAGGAATTTCATGAGCAATAACTGAGCAAATCCATGTGCAATACTTAGCACAGCACTTGGCACAGAGAAAATGCTAGCTAAATACTAATTAATTATTAGTAACCAGGAAACCCTATTAACTGGCAAATACCATGGAGATCCCTTAAGAATGGAGTGTTCTGTACAGGTAAACCTTTTGTTATATGTGTTATTCTTGTACCTATCCCCATTATTTGGTTTTATATAATTTCATTCATTCATTCATTCAGTCAGTCAGTCTTGCCTCATGTTACTTTTAATGTGCCAACACTGTGCAAGGTGTTCTGGTATGTGATGGGCAGATACCTTTGAAAAAAGGCTCATAGACTTGTTGTACTGAAGTTAAAGATGCACTAAACAACTTTTGTAAAAATTCCATACTAGCAGTAGGGCTTCTGTAACTAGCTAATTTCAGTTGTTTGGAAGAAATGTCTCCTGGACTTGGGTGATACCTACCAACACTGTGCCATTTAGCTCCTTCAAGCTAAGTTTTTGCACCTGTCTTGTAACATTTTCACATGCATAACTTTGATGTGCTTTATCTCTTAATCTGGAAGCTGTGTGCCAAAACTTTATAGCTTTTCACTTAATGTCTTACTCTGTGTTATTTCCTTAAATATTTTAAAAACACAGCCTCTGTTCTAAATGCCATCTTGCTTCTGCTAAGGGGAGAGAGTCTGGATAGCCTAAAAACACAGGTTTCAGAATCAGAGCATTAGTTCAAAGCCAGTTCTTTTGGCTCTTTGAGCTCTAGCATGTTATTTAACCACGTTGAACCTCAGCTTCCTCATTTATGACTGGGGATAATAATTTCTATCCTGCAGGATTTCTGGGTGATTAAGTAATGAAGGCAAAACCTTCAAAACCTCCTTGTTCCTCTAAGACACTCTATTTGTGCATTATATTTCTATATTTCTACTGCATTATTATTATTCTAATGTTAAGAAAGTATAATTTCATCTTTTTGTAGTTTGGAGTCATAAACAGTTGGTCATTACTTTTCTAAAATCCATTTGCTTTTTTTTGTATGAGTAAATCCTGTTTTTTCTTTTTCTTCCAGTTTTTCCATAGTGATGATAGTGATAGAAATGGAGTGATGCAATGCAATTTTAGGCTGTTGCAAATATGTTAGGGGGAATAAATTCTTATCATTATGGGTACCAACATAGTAGATTAGATAGGGTGACGAGGAAAGAAAGTGACCCAAGTAGAATTTTAACTCAATAAAAAGAGGAAAGTTAAGGAAAAAAAAACGATTTCAAAATTGATTTGAATAAAGAGAAGAATCAAAACAATGAGATCTACCTTGACTTTTGCAAGCCAACATTTGAAATGATAAAACAATTGAATCTTAGAATTTGAGAGGCTCTTAAAAGCCACAGGGGGTCTAGTATCTGCCACAGGAATCCCATCCACAGCATCTCTGCTGGATGGTCATCAGCCTTGCTTTCTAGAGAGAAGGGGCTTTTGTCTTTGTGAAGAATTATAAGGCCGTTCTTATGGCTACAAAGTGCTCTGTTAGTCTGATTGAGATGCCCTTTCACAAAAAATACCATTCTCGGAAAGATCACGTAATTATCTCTTATAGGAAAGTCCTTCAAATATTCAAAGATAGTACTTTCTTCAAATTAAACAACCTCTTCTCTCTTAATTGTTCTCTACTGGTTGCCAGTGTTTCCCTTAGAATGTAGAGCACAGAACAGGCATGATTAACAAGTATTTTTTCATACAAATTGTTTTTAAGCCAGATCTATCCCCTACTGCCATGTGGATTATTTTTATCACCTGAAAGAAGATTTTAGTAATACCTGAATCAGGATTTAAACTGACACCCAAATGGTTTCAAAGGTATGGTTTTACTAGTACCATATTACTCTATTATAGCCTCCATTCTAGGCACAAGAAACTGATTTTTTCCAAATACCCCACGTTCCTCCCATTACCATAATTCTCCACAAGCTGTCACTTCCGCCTGTAATGCTTCTTCTCGTTTCAGTTCTTGTAAATTTTCACTCAGCTCTCCATAATCAGAAGAACTTCACCTTTTGATCCTCAGGCCTGACCCTGCCACCTAAGACAGACAGTTCTTTCTTCATGATCTCACACAACAGACTTCTTCTATGTTTATTGAGAAGAAAATGGAGGC
This sequence comes from Orcinus orca, assembly GCF_937001465.1. Classification (NCBI taxonomy): domain Eukaryota; kingdom Metazoa; phylum Chordata; class Mammalia; order Artiodactyla; family Delphinidae; genus Orcinus; species Orcinus orca. The sequence goes on from NC_064562.1 coordinate 19,802,356, forward strand.
AGGGATCCAGGTGGTTGTCATTTTAAAATCAGCTTGATTAAAAAATTTTTTTATTGTTTTTAATTTTTATTGAAATGTAGTTGATTTACAATGTGTTAGTTTCAGGTATACAGCAAAGTGATTCAGTTTCTTATATATATACATATATATTCTTATTTAGATTCTTTTCAATTATAGGTTGTTACAAGATATGGAGTATAATTCCCTGTGCTATACAGGAGGTGCTTGTTGTTTACCTGTTTTATATTTAGTCGTGTGTATCTGTTAATCCCAAACTCCTAATTTATCCCTCTCCCACTTTTCCCTTTGGTAACCATAAGTTTTTCTTCTATGACTGTGAGTCTATTTCTGTTTTATAAATAAGTTCATTTGTATTATTTTTTTAGACTCCACATATAAGTGATATTATATGATAGTTGTCTTTGTCTGACTTAGTATGATAATCTCTAGATCCATCCACGTTGCTACAAATGGCATTATTTCCTTCTTTTTATGGCTGAGTAATATTCCACTGTGTATATAGAACACATTTTCTTTATCCATTCATCTGTCAATGGACACTTATGTTGCTTCTATGTCTTGGCTATTGTAAGTAGTGCTGCTGTGAACATTGGGGTGCATGTATCTTTTCGAATTACAGTTTTCTCTGAATATATTCCCAAGAGTGGGATCCCTGGATCATATGGTAATCCTGTTTTTAGTTTTTTAAGGAACCTCCATACTGTTCTCCATAGTGGCTGCACCAATGTACGTTCCCACCAACAGTGTAAGAGGGTTCCCTTTTCTCCACACCCTCTCCAGCATTTATTATTTGTAGACTTTTTAATGATGGTCATTCTGACTGAGCTTGATTTTATTCAAAATAAACTCACAGAGGATTAACTATGTCTGCAATGCCTTTGAAACAAGAATATTTGAATCAAATATTTTTTCAGAATTTACTTATTTAAGATAGAGCTGGAAATATTTCAGGAACAGATATTTAGAGGTCTTTAATCAAGAAATCCTATAAATCTCCCAAAACATTGTAGTTTTCTAAAAGTTTTCAGTAAAATTCAAATCTATCTTTTAAATAATAGAAGTAAAGAAAATAGGTTACTTTTAGTGTTACGTGCTTCTGAACAATTTTAAGAGAATATTTTTAAGTAAGGAAACATTTTAGAAATGGATTTTTCACTTTTAAAACATCAGGTAGCTTGCTTTCCATCAAGTCATATTTTATTTTATATTTTCTTATTGTATATTAATCACAGAAATGAGTATTTTACTTAATATTATTTAACAGACACATTTATAAAAACTAACTAATATCTTATTTCTACTGAGAATTTCCCTGAGGATTTTCTTGTTTCTGAGTTTTAAGGATAGTAAGATTGCCTGATACCTAATGACTAAGGGGATTAATTTACATTATATTTAGAAACAACTTCCCACATGTTACTACATCCAAGTGTTAGCCAACAGTTTTAGCTTGAGCAAAAAGAGCTTTATTTTCTTTACCTGATACCCACAAACCCTGCCTAGGTTTTTTATTTTTGTTTTTAATCACCATTTGATTTTGAACAATGCTGCTGTGAGTCTATTTTTCTCATTTATGTTAATAGCATGATCTACCTTAACACATTAATGAAACTCTGTTCCTTTCAAGATTTTTACTTTCTGAAGAATATAAATCAATAAAGTCTGCAGAGTTCAAGGAGGAGGTCTTGATGTAGTTGAATATAAAAAAATCCAATATATTTAATCGCAGCATGTATTGAAGTAATGGGACGGAAGTCATTTAAAAATAGATAGCTGTTATAGTAATTTACCCTTCAGCATGGATTTATCAGCCACAGGAGAGAATCAAAAAGTTCTTTTGAAGCACTTGAATTTCCTGTCCTTATTCTTAAAGTTACTTTGAAATTTGAGAGAGAGAAGCATTGCAGCTGTTGGCCAAAGAGCTACCAAATAGGACATATGTTTAAAGCAGAGAATGGTGCTAGATTCTTATTGAAAAGGACACACAGAGCCTGATAGTGTCATAAATAACTAACAACAACAAAAAATGGAGATTGTTGAGTGACTTTTAGACTCGGGAAATTAAAGAATCAGAGAATCTTTTTAATGAGGGAAGGGGAACTTTCTTTGCATTTATTAAGATTATCTGAGATATCAAATGCATTTCAGACAGATGGTATAAAGTAGTGTCTGGGTCAGGCAGGGACAATGGCCTTCTGGAATGCATATACCCAGCCACAGAGGGGGCTTCCATTCAGTACCAGTGTCTTGTTACTCTAAGGGAATGCAGGCCTTGCACACATCGTGGGATTTCTTGAGAGAAGACAGTAATCTGGATTTTAATGTGAAAGTTTCCGGGTCACTTTGCACAACTGCACAAATTGTGAACACACAGTATGCACAGTGTATGTAGTATGCCTATTTGTGAACCAAACAAAAGATTGCACAAAGGATAAATTGGCAGGCAGTTTGCAGCGTCTAGCTCAGACTGTTAGAAAAGCCTTTTATTGAACTGAGATCTATTTTTCAGTAGCTTCGGTTCCTTGGGTCTTAGGGTCTTGCAAACAAATGTAATCTTTACACATGCACACAAAAGTATTTAAAATATTTGAAGCCAGTTGTCATATTTCTTTACCTAAATTTAGGGGCTGGTAAGCCAAAGAGATAAATTGTTTGTTATGAATGAATGACGGTGAGTGTAGGCTGGTCCCTACTTTTCTCTTCTCCCTCATCTGAGTGCTAACCATCACTTTAATAATGCATCTGGAATCCTGCCTTAAATCAAATCAACATGACTGGTCTATTGTTTGGAGCCTCTGTCAATCTCTGGCCTACCCAGTGAAGAGTTCTAAGGTCTGCCACCTGTGGGGTCCTACCTGCCAAGTCCCTGAACCCATGAGAGCATGGCCGGCAGGGGATTTGGTGAGTGGGATCCTAAAATAGTCCATTGTGTCCACACCTGATGTTGAGGGAATTTAGCCCCTTGGTGACTTTATGAGCTTTAGACTATATCTTCTCTCACTAATTCCCTCTGTGTGAGGCTGGTCTCTTTTAGACTAAAAAGATCATGCTTAAAAGCCAGTGGTACAGACTATGTACTGAGCTTGCACTGTGTACAGTTCCAAGCACTGCTTTGTGTATATTGTCATTACATGCTCGCAGCCACTCTGTGAAGTATTAGCTTTCTTTATTAGAGACAAGGAAGGAAACTGAGCACAAGAAACCCAACCATGACTACACAATTAATCAGTAGTGAAGTAGGAATGCAAACCCAGGAGTGTGGCGTCAGGATGTTTACATCTTCCTTCCTATGGCTCAGCCTAGGTCCCTGGGTCTTCACTACCAGTTACAATGCCTTCACAGACTGGAATTGGACTGTGAATAATACCCACTTTTATAGAGACCGTGATCTACTCTCTGCCCTGTGTCTGGCCCGCAGGCAGCGTGACCCCGCCGTGTGCTTCATACTGTCTCTATAGCAACCTGCAAAGACAGTGGCAAGTGCTCTTGGGTGTCCATGTAATGGCCAAGGAAGTCTCGTTGCTTGTTGCTAACCTACCTTGCTCTCCTCCTCTTTTCATCCCATGTTACCTCTAGGCTCTGAAATCACCTTCTACCCTGACTGTACAGCTTGGTGTTTGTACTTGGTCTTCTCTACATTTGAACCTTGACCTGCTTTGACTTGACTTTCTAGCATTTAATGCCTCATGCTGTCCTGGCCCTGCTAAACTTCAAACCGACATGGGTTTGCATTTGGATTCTACAACTTCGTGGCTGTAAGATTTTGAGCAAGTTAAATATCTCTCTGAGGTTTACCTTTAGCAAAATGGAGAAATTATACCTTACTTATTGAGTTATGAGAATTAACAAGCAACATATATAAAATGTCTAGCACAGTATATAACACAAAAGTGTTCAAATGATACTTATTATGACAGTCATCATTGGGAAGTAGGAACTGAGTAATTCCTAAGCAGGCCTTTAAAATCTCAACTAAGCCTCAGATAGTTGCCCAGGATAAGATGAAAGTACGTGTTGCAATCTTTGAATAGTTGGCAGCTCCAAGTTTAAAAAACTAGGACCTAAGATATCCTTATCTATGATAAGATATGAATTTATCAAGAGTGATCAATCACAATGATCTTTTATAGTATATGCAATGAACGAAACATGTAATAATTTTATTATGCATTCATTTAATTAAGCTACTATTTTATTAAAAAATCTGACAGGATTATGTTTATGATTATCTGATTTTTTTTTTTTTAGCTTTGTTCTACAATCCATCCTCTGTTAGGTACTATCTTTTGGGGGTTCAAACGAACTCCACTTAATAAAAAGTAACCCATTTATTGCTTTTTGATCATTAAGAAATATTTGGAAAATATAGAAAGGTATAGAAAAGAAAATTAAAATTACCCATAATTTTTTTTATAAACCAGAAATAAATGCAGATAACACTTTGGTGTGTATCCTTCTAGTCTTTCTACTTTGTAAATATATAGTAAATAGAGATATAGTAATAAGAAATAAAGATAAGAATTTCCCAAGTCATTAAATCATCCTTGAAAAGCAGATTTCAAGTGCTGGTATATGAATACCATCCTGTGGGTATATGGCTGTATGATAACAGTTAACAAGTTATCTGATAAAATTACAATTTTTACTGCTATAAAATTAATACCTTTAAAGGATATGGCTTTCTATTTTTCCTTTCAGCATCTGAATCCTCTTTCTATGTTCAAGACTCATCCCCACTCCCAACTATAGAAGCTGAAAGAGATGCCAGACACTTGATTTGCCAGCCTCCCTTGCAGTTAGAGTGTGGGCTCTCCTAGACCTTGCTTAGAAGGGTAGAGGGTTGAAGAAGTGGGGCTGTGCAGAAGAGTGCGCAGTGGTGCCAGGAGCAGCCTCAGGGATGCTTGCAAGGAAGTCACTGAGTTTAAAAGTATGAACATTTCAAGTCTCTTTATTTAAATATCCTCTTAGAAAGCTAATTTAACTTACATTCCTGTAGCCATGAACATAACCGTTCTCAGTCTTCTACTTCTAAAACGTGTGTTTGCATTACACACATTACCTCAAAAGTTATTGTTAAATAGGGTGAAGATGTCAGTATAATGTGGAATTTGGTTTGGGCATAAGCAATTTCACCGCAGTTGCCAACAAGTAACAAAAACTGAGTGCAAGTTGTATTAACACAGGAGAGACAGCAAGCAACAGAAGAATATAATGCTGTGTGTGGGACCCCTTCACCTCCTGGGTAGAATCGTTTTGGCCACTTGCTCGGTCTTGGAGGTGCGTGATGCTTGATTCTCCCGTATTGTTTTACAGTTTTTGTCCTTGTCTCCATGATTTGACAGTCTAATCCTTCCTTACATACTTTTCATTAAGCCAGCTTTCACTTTTTTTAATGAGAAAATCCTGTATTTACTGTAGTACAATATTTCTTTAGTGTTGTAGCTTTTTGTTTGTTTTAATTAGGATTGCTATTGTTTCTGTTAGTGCTCTGGTTACAACATTACACAGGTTTTGCGTGGCCTTCCCTAGCCCTGTTTTTTTCTGTGAACTGTTATTTTTAGAGTGCAGTTCAGCAAAAGGAATTTTCTTAGGAATGCTGCATAGCATTCTGGGCTGTAGCAGAAGCAAGGGCAGTTCCTTCTCTTGCCCCGTCATATCAAACCCAGAGAGACTTGTTAAACATACAGATTTCAGAATCCACCTCAGATGTGATTCAGAATCTCCAGGGGGGATGGCTCTGGCAGTCTGTTAATATGTGACCCAAGTGATTCTTATGTTATGCAAGTTAGGGAAAACTCTGTGCCCTAAGGTGGCACCAAACAGTCATGCTTCCCCCTCCCCAACGTTAACGCAGTATTGCCTTTGAAAAATAATTAATTACAACTATACCACCTTTGTGACTTAAAGTGTTCTGGTCCATAGGATCCTCCACTCTGTCTGGTTTTATTTGCAATGGTCCTGTTAAGGCAAGCCTTCTCAGACTTCATTTCATCCACTCACACCAACGATGAACCCAAGTAGCCTGCACAAAGGACCTGCTCTATTTCTATTATAATACATGAACTATCAAGCATGACGTAATAACAAAAGTTTTCTCTTTAAATGATACAGACAGGCTAAGTGAATTTTTTTTTTTTTTTTTTTTGCGGTACGCGGGCCTCTCACTGTTGTGGCCTCTCCCGTTGCGGAGCACAGGCTTTGGACGCACAGGCTCAGTGGCCGTGGCTCACGGGCCCAGCTGCTCCGCGGCATGTGGGATCTTCCCGGACCGGGGCACGAACCCGTGTCCCCTGCATCGGCAGGCGGACTCTCAACCGCTGCGCCACCAGGGAAGCCCTAAGTGAATTTTTATACAGCTTTACAAATACTAAGTGCAAATCTTGTGAAGATGGGGCTGAGATGAAGGGCAGGATAAAGATGGTGGGGAAAGGGTGCTTTGTCAACAGAAACTTTACATGAGTTTAAACAGAACAGAAACTTTACATGAGTTTAAACAGTTAAACAGCTTTACATTTAGAGGCTGTTTCTGTTGGTTGGTTTGTTTTAACAGTTTTGGATTTGCTTTCTTGGTCTAGTCTTAAATATTTTAAAGAGGGAACTTTATTTTGTTTACTTTTCCTGTTTGAGCTAAAGTGTAGAAAAGACACATTGTAAGACTGTCGTAAAAGATTTGTTGTAAACTGTGTAATTTGTTGTAATACTCTGTAAACTCAGAGTAATAAAGATAAACCAACTCATAATGGCAATGCTTAAATTCCAGAAATTTTCTTCCATAACAGCCTTGTTCATTATTCTTCTAGTTACACCTCTGAAGCCAGAAATCCCATAGTTTACATGAACATTCAATTGGACTTGTTACTTTCTCTGCTTATTAAAGAGAAACCCAATATATACCAGCCTATAAGCAATAAGAAATAGTTGTTTTATATTAATAACATTCCACTCCTTCCAATTATTTCCATGTGGTTAGGTAGGAGGATTTGAATGCACAGCAGTCAGTTTGGGTTGATTATCATGAAGAACCGAAGCAATAATTTTCAGGGCTTTGCATCAAGAGCAGCTTTGAATTTGGGCTCTCGTAGTGCACACCAATACGTTTGTAACTCCAGCAGTAAAGTACTCTTCGTCCCCATGTGAACTGGAAGAGGCCATCTGGGAGGGTGCTGTACACAATATTATGTTATTTGGGGCCTTTACTTAAACTGGGCCCCTTCACACTGGAAAACTGATTACAAAAAAGCAGTTTTCTCGTGGTCTGGTTGTTTTTCATCATATCTAAAATCCTAGTGTGGAAGTCTAGGGCATGCAAAAGTTTCGAGCGCTAGCACTGCCATTTAGGGAGTTCTCTTATGCCATTTTTAGTGAGTCAGGTCAGAATTTTCCAGCTGTCCTCTCCACCTACTGCAAATACATGAAACCCTAGCAAAGCCCTTTTCACTGGTAAACACTTTCTTTGTTTAATTATAGATACATAATATATTAGTTCAGTTTCTTAATTAATTTATTTATTTTTGCTGTGTTGGGTCTTCGTTTCTGTGCGAGGGCTTTCTCTAGTTCTCTAGTTTCTCAAGCGGGGGCCACTCTTCATCGCGGTGCGTGGGCCTCTCGCTATCGCGGCCTCTCTTGTTGCGGAGCACAGGCTCCAGACGCGCAGGCTCAGTAGTTGTGGCTCACGGGCCCAGTTGCTCCGCGGCATGTGGGATCCTCCCAGACCAGGGCTCGAGCCCTTGTCCCCTGCATTAGCAGGCAGACTCTCAACCACTGCACCACCAGGAAAGCCCCTGTTAGTTCAATTTCTGTTTGGTATATCAAAATAATTCCACATAAGTCTGATAACACTATATGGTAAGTTACCCTCAGAGATTGAGGCAGAGTTAAGATCAACAGGAAATTTGATCATTTAGAGTTTAAAAGAGTCTTAGATTTCTCTCTTTTCTATCACTTCAACCGAACTTTTATTTCTTAGTTCCACCTTTCTACATACACCCTAAAAGTATTAGTTGTTGTAATGGATGCCATACCATAGCGTACCATCCAGGTCTGGGATGCTCATTCCCCTGGCTGCTGGGAGTGTTGGTGGCTGACAGCTTTCAGCTGACCCCTCTCCATGCATTGCCCTCACCCAAAGCCATGCACCTTCTTGGAGGCAGCCATTCCAAAAAAAGTCACAGTCCTAAATTCAGTTTTCAGAACAAAGGCAATTTCCAATCTAGAACCCATTTACTGAATGAGAGTTCAAAATTCCTGGAGAAAAAAATGCCAGTAATTCCATGCCAAGTATATACAATAATGATGACCCCCCATCCTCCCTTATTCTTTCCCTAAAATGACCTACAGCCATTTACTTGGATATTTGTACAACAGAAAATGGAGAATACATCATTTCAAGGTGTGTCAGATGTGAGGTCTGAGTTGACATTGATGACCCGGAACTTAAGCATCATCATGACTTCCAAGTAATAAATGGGGTCCTGGTCCAGATCCAGCTCACAGTGTACCTCTTGGACTCATGGATGTAGCCAGTGGTCATTTCCTTGGTCCCCAAATGTCTAATTCCAGTGGACCCATTTGGTAGTTGGCAGAATATATTGGTGCTTTGGCCTATAAGGTAAGAACTACCATTGTGCGAACAGCCAGGAGTAAATGGACAAGTGTAACAACTAAGGCCTAAGGACATGGTGACCAGGGGCTTAGACCTCTTAACCATGGGGGTCTGGGTCACCCCTCTAGCAAGTCAGCTGACCAGCAGAGGTGATAACAGAGAAAGCGGGGAATCTAGAATGGTGGCAGACAAGGAAATGATACTCCACTGTGGCTTTGAGACCACCTGCAGTGGTAGGGCTGTAGTTTTGTTCCACTCACCTTTGTCAGTTTCCCTAGGAAAACAGACCAAACAGAATCCTGCAAGAGCTGGACCCAGAATTTATTATACGACACACATGAATCTGAGTGGCATGAGGGCAGGTGGTAGATGCTGCAATGTGCCACTCAGATCCCCTCTTCACATCTGAGGCCGGCATCTTCCAAACCACTGGGAACGTTACCACGTCAAGAATTGCCTCAGCTGACTAGTGCTGCCTGGTCCAAAGTCACACACACCTGTCCTCAGCAGCCTGTTTCTAAGGCCTGGTCAGTGAGGGTGAGGATACAGGCAAACCCTGTTGCCTCCAGGGAAATAACTCTGAAGGGCATCCTAACTCTGGAGCTCCCTGACAGGTCAGGTGAGGCCTTTTTGTGCGACTGCATCAATGGTTCAACCATCTCCTTTGCTCAGTCAGTTTTACTTCCTTCTCTCTGCCAGGGGGCGTTAATCAAAGGGCATCAACTTCCTGCTTGCAGGTCTCCATCTCAGAGTCTATTCCAGGGAACTCCACCTAAAGCAGTTATTAAAGCAGAAATGATGCCAGATGTAAGATGTGTGGTCATCTTATCTCATGGAAGCTTCTCTAAGTTCTCTCATTACCCCTCCTGGGTGAACTTCTGCATTAAACAAGCAGCAGAAACCCCTGAATATCCGAAGTTTACTGATGCCCTTCTTTCTTCTTCCTTATCTCAGCCACCAAAACCTGTTCATTTTTCTTGGTAATGGCTCTTGAGCTAATTATCATCATCATTATTACTATATTTAATGTACATAAGTTGTTTCTTATCTAGTTTAGACTCTTCTCCCCTCCCATGTAGGTATTTCAATTGGTTCTTCACTGATCTCTTGCCTCCTGCCTCTTCATCACTCCTAAACCATTCATTATATACAATGTTTTCTGGTTGATTTCCCCCAAATTCTACATTATAATAGTACCTCACTGCTTATAAAGATGAACTAGCTCAATTACGTAGAAACTGTACTTCTTCGTGTGACGTCCCACAGGCCTCTGCCTTGGGCCATACTGACCTTTTCCTAATCTGTTTTATAAACAGTTACTGAATATTGACAAAGATAAACATGCAAGTCTGCCTTAAAGTTGCTCGGAATGATTTCAGAACTTCTGCTGCTGCCACATTCTATGTGCAACACTATCCCTTGAGTAAATCCTCTCACAAATACTGATTCTTTTAAGAATATAAAATATTCAAGCACAGTGAAAAATACAGAGAATTATAAAGTAACTGGGTACTAGGATTTAACAGTTTTCAAGCTTATTTAATTTATCTTTAGTTTTTTGATCAATAATTCATTTGAGATGTTCCTGTATAGCTTTTTAAGATCTCATTCATTTCCAAAAATGTTTTTTCATTTTTTTTCCTTTCCTCATATAAATATTTAAGGCTATACATTTCTTTTTATGTACTGTCTTAACTGCATCCTAGATGTTTTACTATGTAACAATTTCCTTATCATTAAATTTTAAGTTTTAAAAATTATTTTGACCTATGAATTATATTTGTACTTAAATTTCCAAATATATGGAAGTTTTGTGGTTGTTTTCACGTTTTTATTATTTATTTAGAATAGTCTTTGTTAATTTAATGTTTTCTATGTGTTATAAAATGTGATAAATTTAGGGATATGTTTACTGTAGATATTGAAGTAATATGTATTTATAAGTTGGGGGTTTATAGTTCTATGCATGGTTACTAAATACAGTATGTATGGTGTCATTCAATCTTTCACTTCTTTAATTCTCTTTTGGATTGATCTCTCAATTATTGAGAGAAGTATAATAACATCATTCACTATGATTATAAATCGCTCAACTTTCTAATTTTATGAATTTGCACTTAATATTTTGAGGCTCTGTCATTGGGTACATATTTTGTAATCAGGGAAGGAAAGCCATTTGTTTATCGTGCTTGATTTTTAACAACAAATGGCAGGCTGAGGTCTTAACACTGGCTGTTGGGAGGCAATTCTCTGTGAGTTGCTCATGTCTCTGCATCTCTTACAAGTGAGGCAGTGATTGCCCTTTGGTCTGAACTATCTTTTCAAGGATGTTTGTATAGTGATCAACAGTGGAAGATAGGTAGTATATTCCTCTGGAGCAAAGGGCAGGCATACCCATTATAAAAGACTGGGGTTCCCTAAGCTCAGGGTTCCACGCCTGTAACACAACCCATAGGCATCCATTGGGTCCAACACCATTGCTCCTATGGGCCTTGGCAGGGATGAGGGGACTGATGCAAACATGCTGATGCTCATGCTTCTTGAGTAATAAAATCCTTTGTCTCTTTCCCAGAAGGCTTCTACAAGTATCCATGAAACTGTGGCCGGCTAGCATGATAAAATTCTTTGTCTTTATCCCAGGGGTTTTCTACAAGTATCCATGAAACTGTGGCCGGCTAGTATGATAAAATTCTTTGTCTTTATCCCAGGGGTTTTCTACAAGTATCCATGAAACTGTGGCAGGCTAATATGATAAAATCCTTTGTCTTTATCCCAGGGGTCTTCTACGAGTATCCATGAAACTGTGGCAGGCTAATATGATAAAATCCTTTGTCTTTATCCCAGGGCTTTTCTACAAGTATCCATGAAACTGTGGCAGGCTAATATGATAAAATCCTTTGTCTTTATCCCAGGGGTCTTCTACAAGTATCCATGAAACTGTGGCAGGCTAATATGATAAAATCCTTTGTCTTTATCCCAGGGGTCTTCTACAAGTATCCATGAAACTGTGGCAGGCTAGTATGTTACCTCTAAAGTAGGGTAAATCTTAGACCCTTTAGAGTTCTTCACTTCATTTTACAACTTGTCTGTATTGCTGCTGCTATTACTTCCTTCACACTCCACAGTGCCTATTATAGCAAGTTCTATTTGATTTATGTGGTAGCTGCCTAGAGAATTCTCTGAAACACAGTAACAGTTGTTTATGCTGTTGCTGATAGAACATTGCAAAATGGTGTTTTAACTCCCTCCAAATGGTTTTAGTCTGGATTTTAGCCCTGAAAAAGGTTGAAAAAACTTCCTTCATTCTTTCCCAGCAAAGTCAAACTTGAGCTATAATTTGGGTTTTGATTTGAGATCTGATCTGTCTGCCTTTGCATTTCCTTCAGCACGATTTGAGTGGATTAAAGACTTTTTTGATATTTGCAAATCATTAACTAATATTATTACGTAAATAACTTGACCTAGTTATCAGTTCTGGAAATAAGATCAAAACTTACTTATCCAGATGGTCAGGTTCCTCAGCAGCCTCTTTCAAATAGTCTGCATTCTTCGGCATGCTCTGTCATAATTTTTCACATGTTGTGTGTTCAAGCAATAAACATCATTTTATATTATTCTCTGCAAAAGTAAATGTGTTGCAAGATTAATAATATGTAGCCCATGGCCAAATGGTAATGTTTTTTGCATTTTATGCTGTTTTTCATGAATTACTCCATGGTTGCCCTCTGTGGTGAGAATAATTGAATGCTGGCTGTGATAATTGTTGCAGTTTGCTCAAATTAGGAAAAATTAATGGCCCAGATAAATCCTCAGATTCTCCTGTCTCTTAGAGCTGATTTAGTGAATATTTACTTGTTGTAAGTATAGGAAGTTCTTAAGTAGAGATATAGTTTGAACTTTGCTTAAATTTTTAAACTGCCCCATAGCCTTTTAAAATTTTAAGAAATTTTATTTACTATTAAGTAAGTACAAAAAGAGATGTATGAAATGCATGTAAAGCGTAAGGAGCCAGGATTCAACAATATATGCATGCCTACCTCCAAATTTAAAAGATAAAGATCGCTACTATCACCTTTGATGTTTTTTGTGAGTGCCTCATTATTTCCACCTATTTTCTTGTCCCTTCAGATGTATCCACTCGCTTGAAATTTGTGCTTATAAATCCCTGGATTTTTTAAATAGATAAGCCACATATATTTGTATCTGTAAATATTTCAGTTTTCTGTTTTTAATCATTACATAAATGTAAAAAATAGCTTATTTATTCTTTTATGACTTCTTTTTGCATTCTGTATTGTATCCTAAAGATTCATCCAGGTCTTTTATAATTTAGATTCCATTCATTTTCATTGTTGTTTAGCATTCCATTTATGGCCATAGCACAATTCATTTATCCATTCTACAGCTGATGGACATTTGTGTTGTTTCCACACCAGTCTTCTAAACAGTGTGATGCTGAGCTGTCCGTCTCCTGGCACATGGGTGCAAGAATCCAAGGCAGTAGTCTTAAAACTGGGAAATTAGTACAGGGGTAAACAAATGTTTTCCCTGAGGTATGTGCAGCACACAGTTTTAGGGGGACCAATTTCCAAACCCTTTGCTTCTATGTATACTCTTTCCTAAAATTGATCTCCCTGAGAACTTACCTGAAATGCAGGTCTAACTTGCTCACTTCCCCTGTAACAGTCCTTTTCCCTCACTTCACGAAGGACATGCCTTTCACTATTGGCCCATCTTACTATAATGCTTTATTCAGGGGTATAATAACCTCTAGGGTACCAAACAACAGGACTGTTTGAACTATTGCTCTAGGATAGTGTTGAGAAAGCTCATTATTTGAACGTCTGCCATTACGAGTGAAATTGTGTACCCCCCAGATCCATATGTTGAAGTCCTGATGCCCTGTACCTCAGCATAAGTAGCTCAAATATTGATTACAATTTGGTTTTGTAATAGGCAAATTTTCTGTATTCCCATCTACTTATTGATGCTAATATATTTTCTCAGAGCTTACATTTATAGAGACAAAACATAGGAAATGATGCTTAATCCTCTAATTCTAGCAAAAACAATACCTATAAATTAATTCACGACTTTAAAAGAATCATTTCACTTGTAAATCAAAACCACAATGGGATACCACCTCACACCCGTCAGAATGGCCATCTTCAAAAAGAACACAAATAATGAATGTTGGTGAGGATGCAGTAACAAGTGTTCCCAGTTCGTGCACCGTTGGTGGGAATGTAAATTGGTGTATCCACTGTGGAAAACAGTATGGAAGTTTCTCAAAAAACTTAAAACTACCATATGACCTAGTAGTTCCACTTCTGGGTAGATATCCAAACAAAACAAAAACATTGATTCAAAAAGATACAAGGTACATGCACCCCAGTGTTCATAGCAGCATTATTTACAATAGCCAAGACGTGAAAGCAACCTAAGTGTCCATCAACAGATGAATGGATAAGAAAGATGTAATATATATATATCTAGAAATCCAACAATAGGGAACGATTAGGCTAATTATGGTAACTCAACTAGATGGAATATTACTTAGTCATCAAAAATGGTCATTATACAATGATCATTCATTCTAACAAGGAAAATGTTTATAATAAAAGACTCAGTACCAAAACAATAAAAATTCCAAGTTCAAGGTAAAAAAAAAGAATTATTTCACTGAGAGAGATTACTTTTTGCTTATTAGTATTTAGATAATTCAAAAATATATTTAATGTTGCTTTGATTATTGTGTCCTATTATTTATAAGTTTAACTCAATAAAAAATTAACAAAGACATGATCACAGGAAATTTAAAAAATTGTCATTTAAATTTACAATCTTGTTTTTACTATGAGAAGAAATATTAATAAAAGACTTTTAAGTCTAAAATATATGAAGGTAAAATTCAGTTTAAAAAGTAGACTTTAAGAAGATACAGGAAAAAAGAAAAAGTAACACTGAAAAATTTTATTCTGTTGATGTACCTAATTTAGCGTTTTCTAAGTAGTTGGTGAGTTTTAAATTACCATGCTATTTACATTCCATTGGAAACATTTAACGAGATGATGTAATCATTTCATTTAAAAAGATCATATTCACCACATGCTGAACAGATATTATTTTCAACTTTTTAAACTTAGGCTGAAAATTTTGGATGGCAATTTAAAAAATATGGCAGAGGGTGTGCTTTTACAAAATTCTCCTAGATGTGCAACAAGCAAGAAAGTTTGAAGAACACTGGTCTAATTTCATAAAATATGCTTATCTTCAACTTCACAAAATAATGCCAGGCTGCATAGACACACATATCGGCATGTTGGAATAATTCTTTCTTTCCTGTATCCTCACCAGGTTTTGGAATTTTCAGATTTTAACACGCCCCCCCTTCATTTTCTTAAACCCATGTGGATGTGTATACACTGGTTTCTCATGGTGCTTTTAATTTGGATTTCCCTGGTTAATAAACAGACTGAGCATCTTTTCGTATGTTTATCACCATATGGGTTTCCTTTTCTGTAGGTGCCTATTCAAGCTTTTGCCCATTTTTTTTCCTTTGAGTAGTTTGTGTTTTTCTAATTGCTTTGAAATAATTCTTAACATATTCTGGTTGCTAACTCTTTTTCAGTTATATGTATAGAAGATACTTTCAGTTCATGAGTTGTATTTTTATTCTTTATAGTGTTATGTGATAGACAAAAAGTTTGAGTGATTTCTTTGTATCTTAAGAAATTTTTCTACTTCAAAATCATAAAAATTATATTGTCAGCTAAAACTTTCCCTTTCACATTTAATTCTTTAATCAATCTGGAATTGTATGCATTCAATTTCATTTTTTTATGTAGATAATTATTATAGCTCCAATTATTGGAAAACACCATCATTTATTTATTTTTTATTTATTTATTTTTTGGCTGCATTGGGTCTTCGTTGCTGCGCGGGCTTTCTCTAGTTGTGGTGAGCGGGAGCTACTCTTCTTTGCGGTGCACGGGCTTCTCATTGCGGTGGCTTCTCTTGCTGTGGAGCACGAACTCTAGGCATGCGGGCTTCAGTAGTTGTGGCATGTGGACTCAGTGGTTGTGGCTCATGTGCTCTAGACCGCACACTCAGTAGTTGTGGCGCATGGGCTTAGTTGCTCTGCAGCATGTGGGATCTTCCTGGACCAGGGATAGAACCCATGTCCCCTGCATTGGCAGGTGAATTCTTAACCACTGCACCACCAGGGAAGTCCCCGCCATGATTTATTTGCTCATTGCTCTAAAGTGCCAACTCTGCTATAAATCAACTTTCCATTTACATATGTATAGGCCTGTGTCTGTGTCTGGGCTGTCTATTGTTTTATAGAATAACTTGTCACTCCCCGTGTAGCAGAAACTATGTTTTCAGTTCATCAAGCCCATTTACTTCTGGGCACACTGTGCTACCATATTTCCCAGCCCCTCTTACAATTGAATGCGACCATGCGACTGAGTTCTACAGGGGATGTAGACAGAAGTTATGTACATCACTTCCACAACTAGCCCCCAAGTTTCCCATGAGATCCTTCATAGTCTTTCTCATCTCTTGCCTGTGGCAGGTGTGGAGGACCCAATGGAGTATTGCGAGTCTATAATCAATGGCAGAGTCTAGGCAGGAGTCCGGGGTTCTGAAAATCTGCATGATCCTCCTCCCAGCTTGTCACCGTGTATCTGTCCCTCCTCATCTGCCACCGATGTGCCTTGGACTTTTGTTTTTATTCTCACTTGTTTAAACTGATATAGGTAGTTGAGACCTGAGTGCAATAGACTTAAGATTTTTATACTTGTACATCCTTCCGGTATGCACGTGGGAAAACTGTGAATAGTGCGACATGATGCTGACTCCATGAGGATATAGATCACATCACTGGCAAAATAGAATCAGGATATTGAATCCATTTCCATAAAATTATACTATCTATTAATAAGAGGAAAATAAGACATCTGATCTTTCAGGAGGCCATCAGACACTCTAGCTAACAGTTTATTCCCCATTGAAATAGATAAGGGAGAGATCACACCTTTTTTTGAAGGTACATGAGAAAGTAACTAGGTCAACTACAAAAGATAGGTGTGAAGGTGCCAGGATTGAAATGCATATTTTTTAAATATTTGGAAACTTTTAAAATTCTAAGCACAGCTCTGCTCCAATGAATGGTGAATACTGTCAATAGTTGCCTACTTTTTTTCTACCTGGAAAGAAATCACATTAAGAATTTTTTCTTTGAATTTAAGGGCGAATGTTTGACATCATTTTTACAGTCCTTTGGTGATGTGGGTAAGATGTCTGTGCTGCCTTCATGCATTTGGAGAACGCATAGTGAGCACAGCTCCTGGAGCTGGCTCTGTTTTATGCTCTGGATCTCCTGCATAACTTAGTGACTTTGGGCAAGTTACTTAACCTCTCTGCGTCTGATCATTTATCCATAAAATGGAGATGACAGTGGTCTCATTGCATAGGACTGTTATGAGGGGTACATGAGATGGTTTATGTAAAGCACCTAGAACAGTGCCTAGACGTAATAAGTCTCATTAAATGTGGGTTAGGTAGTGTGAGAAATCTGAGCTAATGACAAATTTGAGGAGACAGAAAAGATAGGTGGACAAGGTTAAAAATTCAAATTGATGAATGATTGTGGAATTAT
Organism: Orcinus orca; assembly: GCF_937001465.1. Taxonomy (NCBI): domain Eukaryota; kingdom Metazoa; phylum Chordata; class Mammalia; order Artiodactyla; family Delphinidae; genus Orcinus; species Orcinus orca. The sequence continues at coordinate 19,819,644 of NC_064562.1, forward strand.
AAAGATATGTTGCTCTAATAGAATATTCTGGTAAAAATTAAAATGTATACTGATCTTACAATCTGATATATCTGCATTTGGCCATTAGGAAAACTACAGAAAAAGCCTTTTCACAATGAGTAATTTTTTCAAAGGCAGTTGCTAAAGGAGCTCAAATTATTGTCTTCCAGTGAAAAATATTATTGTATTTGAAAAATTATGAAGCAAATGACTCTTTATTGATACATAAGCACATGCAATATACAATTGGAATATTATAATGAAGGGTACAAATAGCCTTTGTCAAAAAGGAGCTAAATAATTGTTCTGTCACCTTCCCTCAAATATTGTCAAATATATTTTAGGGTGATCATTGCATAAACTCAGAAAAGACAAAGAGGACGAGAGAATTAAAAATATATGATGCTTTATTGTCAAAAATAGACAAACTTTAATTTCCTTTAACAGGAATATTAACTTAAGAGTCTCTATAAGTCACCACTATTTTGTGAGTGTAAAAGACAAGAGAGTCAAAGACAACTGTTAGTAGAAAAAGGACAACAGTTTTACATCCATGCCAGAGACTCCTCGCCCACAGAATTACAGTGACCTTCAGAGCCCTGGACAATAATAGACATGCAAAACAAGCTCGACTTATCCTGTAAGATTGGCTTTGTGGTATCTTTCCAAGCATTTGAAGAGTTCAATTTGCTAGAACACTTACTGATTTGAATAGTGAAATTTTAGGGCATTTATGGGAATAGGATCACACCTGCTTTTGAATTACACCAGGATGAAGCCATGGTCTCTACAACCCTGGCCTCAGGTATGTAAAGTGGTGCTAAGGAGACCTGAACAAGCTCCTTATCCAGGACCTACAGCAAGGATGTGAAGGTCTTCCTGGATGAACATTATAATGTGTTGGCTATGTTCTCTCATTAACATAAAAAAAGATAAAGATCTAGCTAGTTGAAACAAGAGAAAAATAAGGCCTTTATTGTTCCCTAGGGACAGGTATCCAAGGATGAAGAAAGCTGGGTGTGTGCACTGGTTATCTAGATCATGACTTTCATTCTCTAGTCTGTACTATAAACCAGATACCCATGGTCAAAGGAGACTTTGTAAATAGACCCATCTTAATAATTAAAAGTGGTAGTGTGCAGCTATCTCCTTTGAAGATTCAGGTTAAGGCGAGTTACATTAGTTTTCAGGAAAGGCCAAAGATGAGATGACACTGACATGATGAGATGGTCCATCTGAGATCAAGTGTAAAAGCAGAAAGAAGCTAGATTATCAAGTGAATGAGAAAGGAACTGGAACTCACTTCCCGTCCTTATACACATTCACCATTCACTCAATGGAAAAGTAATGAACTTCATGCAAAAAAATCAGCATTTTCCATTTTTCTAGTTTAAAGGTAAAATTCAATACTTAAGAACTAGAAAAACTGAGCTTATATTGTACCATAAAGTTATTTAAAACAATACTGTGGTTACTGAAATGGTAGCTCAAGCTTTTGCCACTTCTTTGAAACAGAAGAGCGGAGAGGATGCAGAGAGACAGAGAAGTACATAACTCTGTTCTTACTGTGACATTCCTTATTCACATTTGCGTGGGGTTAAGTTTTAATTAAGCTCACCTACTTAATTCTATCCTCCTGTATAAGAACATGTGAGTAGGGGCAGGAAATGGGTGGTATGAGCTTTTGCAAGTTTTGATGGGCTAAGCATCATTCAGTTAAGATTCTGTGATTGAAAGGATCACTCTGAAAACTTACAGAAAAAAAGCCATATGAAAATCAGACTAGGCAAAGTGGGTTCAGACAGTCTAGTAGCAAGACTACCTGGAAAACTTGTGGAGTCAAATAAAGAACTAAAGTGGATTGCTTCTTTTTTTTCCTTATTCCATTCCACTCCATTTTGTAAAAACTGTGATAAATGTAGACAATGTACTCTCTTGTGGGTCATTTTTCAAAAGTCCCCAGATAAGCCCTAGAGTTGGGGTGGCCATGAATATGAAATAGAAAGAAGATGAACTCAGTTTGGGGTTTCCTACCAAGAGCAGGCACGGCAAACTACAATGACTTTAATGGAGCGCTGCGGAAGTTTTATTACCCAGTCATAAAAAGGACCCTTTCCAGTGCTTCCCTTTCAGCACTCTTCAATGACTGTTGTACCAATCAAGGAGTAAAGCTTTTTCTTAACAAGTCGGAATCCTGAGCTCAGGATCAGAGTTCGCCTGAGGCCAGAAGAGAAGCGACCTCGACTAAAGAAAAAATCCCTGAAGCTCGTCCATGAGCAGTTCTCCTGCTTAAACACCAGGGTAAGCTCAAAGGTGGGCACCACGCTAGAATCACACACAATCCTATCCAGCTTTTTACATACATTTTCAATTTCCAAGTTCACGTGCATAACGCAGCCCCGCAGGCCGCAGGGCTCGGTGGAGGAAAGCCGCAGGACGTCTTGAGCAATCCTCTGGGTCAGTTTCTCAGGAACAAGGACTTTCGAGCAACCGAGTTTGGTGTGCTTTGATTTGGACAGACAGTTCTCCAGCATTTTAACCAAGCTCTGGCAAGTCGTCTCCTCAAATACCACCTCGTTGAGGTTGGGTTCAGGAACAACATAATCCCAGTAGTCAAAATCTGTGGAAAATGGAAGTTTAAGATTAAAAAAAAAAAAAATCCAGGAGCAGAAAAAAACACACTGAGATATAGCAACATTGTTTATTTCTTCTATCTGTTACAGCTACTTGTTCTAATATTTGTTTGGAAGTCAGCTGATCTCACTCTGCTGTTAACTCGCTGGGTAATAAAGCAAATCATTTAACCTGAGACTGAAAGTTCACCTATGAAATAAAGGTTTTGATAAATAAGGTGGGTAGGCTATAACCATTTTTTAAAATATTTATATGTGTACACACACACACAATCTGACTACGCATCACAAATCTATTTATGGTTATCTTAGAATACTAGTGATTTTCTTTTCTTTCTTGCTCCCTGATTTGCTTATGGGGGTTTTCTTATTTTCTTTTACAGAGACTATGCATTAGTTCTGGAATAAAAATGTTAATTTTTTTCTTGACTAAGGATTATTACCTTCTAACTCTAAGAATACATTCATTTATTATTGTAAAAAACAGATTTTTTGGTATTGTCCTTTAGTGATGAACTTAAAATGAACTTTGATGAGTTATATTAAACATCAATTAAATTTGTGTTTTCTTTGTAAGTCTTTACTGGAATGACCTGTAGATCCCAATTTTAGCTTCAACCTCTTTGATTAAAAATTGCTCAAAGAGAAGACCTCTGAGGTTCACATGGATATTTATAACTGGCTGGGTAGTTTTTTGTAGCCAAACAAAACAAAATACTCCTAGGAAAACAAAATTAGATTTGCTCAAAGGAAAGGAGATAGCTCTGCATTTGGTCACCTACGTTCCAAATTAATCCTACCACTTGGCAGGATGCCTCACCACACACAGTCAACTAAGCAGGCACAGGCAGATGCCCTGTGGGCTCCCCACCCTAAGCATACTGCACTTCATTGGCTACTGCATTTTCCTCTCTCCACATCACGTATAAACTTAGATCATTGCTTTTTTTTAAACTAATTGAAACAAATGCACTCCAAATTATAAGGCTCCATATTTTATCTGCGTTGAAAATAGAGAATTTTAGAGCTTTGGCCTATAAAATTAGATCATCAACCACTTTGCCTTCTAAATGAGGAAGGCCCAAAGATCTTAAGCAATTGGTCTATGCCCACAGCTCCTGAGTGGCAGAGCAGTGTGTTACTTTAGAAACTCCTGTTTAAAATTGCAAATGACAATATGTCCAGCATCACTGCTGTTTTAAAGTTTCCTTTTGGCCTTAAAAAATGAAATAATGGGTATATCCACAAATAGAATACTACTCAGAAACAAAAAGGAACACATACTGATAGAAGCAACAGCGTGGATCTCAAAATCAGGCTGTGGGAAAGGAACCAGATACAAAAGAGTACATATTACATGCTCCATCTGCATGCAGCCCTAGAGGTGAAAGTAATCTATAGGGACAAAAAGCAGATCAGTGTTTCCCTGGGGACGGGAGAGGTAGAGTGGGGAATTGATGGCAAAGGGGTACATGGGACTTTGGGGGCAGAAGGTGATGGTAGTGGTTACACAGGTGAATACATTTGTTAAAACACACATAATTGTACACTTAAAATTCACCATAACTTCACAACCATGTAGGGTAGGGACCTGTACAGTTTTTAGCCCCAAAGAGTCTATTAGCCGCAGACTAGATGGATGCAGCCCTTGGGGTTTTATCTTTTGCTTCTTTTGTTTCTCACCATCATGGACAGAAGATGCTAAAAGTTTGGAAAGGAGTCTCTCTCAGATGGATTTTGTGGCACTTCCAACATTCAAGGAGGGGGTCGACACTGCACGCCCGCCAATCCCATCTATCCAGGGACTGCGACCTTTGGAAGGAAGAGAGGTAGGCGGTTGAGAAACTCACCATTTAGTAGGTTCCCCGGGTGGAAGCCACGGTCCAGCAACTCCGAAATGCTAGCCGGGTTCTTACTGCTCAAACTGCCCGTTGCAACCATGGTCAACGGCTCTGTTTCCCTCGCGGGGCGGAACGGCCTTTCCGGGGCGCTAGAAAAAGGAGGCAAGAAGGACAGATTTGCAAAAGCAAGCAAGACGTGCAGAGGCTCCTAAAATGCCCAGAGTCCCCGGAGCGAACAAGCCGAAGCATTCCTTTTCCAAAGGGGAGGAACTCAGGTTCACAAAACTCCGGGAGCGGAGACGCCTACAGTCACAACCTGAAACTAATTCAAAGTTAGCAAAACTTGGAGCCGGCTTGCCCCGCGGAGCTCACCACTGCGCCCGGAGCCCCGGAGCCCCCAGGCCCCGCTCCTCCCACCCAGGCTCACTTGCTGGGAGTTCGCCGGGGCCGACGCGCTCGCTGGCCAAAAAGCTGCGGGTAAACCGAGGCAGGCACCGTCTTCAGGAGGCCCCTCCCTCGGGGGCTTAGGGACCTGCGGACCCAAGCGGCAATCGGCACCCCGCTCGCCCCCAGCCCACCCCGCCCCAGCTCCACTAAGCGGCCTCGCCTCTGGGGCGGCGGGCGTTTTATAGGCCCAGCCTCCTCACCCTGCCCCGGCCCGCCCACCTGCGCCGCCCCGCCCCGGCCCCGGGCCCCGCCTCTCCAGGGTCCGGTTGCAACCCAACCCCGATAGTTCCAGCAACCCTAGGCTAGCCGCTGGGAGTTTAGGCTAAGTTTGCGGTAGGGTTGACACCTGCTGTTTCCTGGGTGGGCCGCGGGTCCCCGTGAGTGCAATTCCGGGTGCACGACTCGCCCAAAACTGACCGCTCCCCTCCGCCACCAACCAGGATTCTTTGGTGCGACCCCTCCCCTAGCGTGCGCGCTCACACACTCACACTCCTGATGCCCTTGTTGACTTTCTGTCCCGGGCAGCGGGAAGCTTTCGGCCTTTTGTCTATTACCGTGACCTGAGGCTTTGCTCTGTCAGACTGACCACTTTGCTTAAATCTGTGTAGATGTTCAATGGGCATCATTTCTGCGCTTAGTTCTGGCCTCTTACCGAGTCAACTCTACTCCGTGTCCCGTCCCAGCGTCTCTGTATTCTCCTCTCCCGCACGCGGTCAGCTCTAGCTTGCCTTCCCGCATCCGAGGCTCTCCAGCCTCGGGTCTTCACTGCACCCCCAGCACCCTTCGTACTGCTTCATCTATGACTAATGCGTTTTCACCGCGAGAAAGGGTGAGCCTGGTACTCTTCTAATTAGACCTGGCTCCAGAGCGCCGGCAGCTTGAATGAAGGGGAGTTTGCCAAGAAACTAAACAAAACCATTAGTGGGATTTTAGCTGCTTCCACCACCCTCCGGGGCTCTGGGAGCAGTTGTCATTCGCAAAGGCAGCAGTTCCTGGCAAGCCCCGTTAGCGGGAGGAACTTGGTCTTGGGCGGTCTTGAAGGGGCTCGGGGCAATGAAGATACAAGTACAGTGTTTTATGTCCTGCTAGGGATATAATCCCTGTGAGGCTTGATGCGCAGTCATGAACCTGAGCCCACAGAGGGACAGAGGAGCGGCTCAGGGTCAACAGGCTCGCCCAACCCATGTCTGGCAAGAAGCCAAACATTATGTGTTCATCCACGGTGCCTAAGCCACCCTGCTCCCGCTTTGGTGTGCCAGTAGAGGTGATCTGGTCAGAGTGAGCTTTCCCAAAGACGGTGGTGGGTCAGCAGAGGAGAGGAAGGGGATGCCTGGAGGGAGAAGAGTTTCTACAAGCAGGAGGTTCTGGTGTTGGCTCCCAATCCTTTAGGATTCTGTGTACAAGGATCTGTCGGTTAGGGCCTTGAGAAGCAGTTTCAGCTGTCCAGGCTAAAAACTCTTAGTAAGAAAAACAACAACAGAAGGGGTAAGGAAGCTGTGATAAACAGATCAGTGGGAGGACACTGGGAGGCAGAGCAGCAGAAATTAAAAGCAGCTTGACAGTCCATTTTTAACTCAACTCAGGCAGCTGCGCTGCCTGAAGGTCAGGGGAGCCAAAGAAGGAGATGTGATAGGCTAGTCTTTGAAAGCAGATTTCCACCTCTAGTTCAACAATAGAAAAGGGGAAAAGAAGCCCTTTTAAGCCAATTAAAAAGCAATTTCAGTGGCAAATGTGTTCAGGACCAGTGGATGGTCAGTCGGGTATGGCAGGGGGCGGGGGACAGGCCACAGAGCATCCTTATTTGGGTGGCAGTGCTAGTGAGGCTGCCTCTTACCTGCATCCAAGGAGAGTTATTAGGATTAATATAGTAAGTGACCTGAACCTATACCAGTGAGGGAATTACCCATTTCAATTTCCTTAGGGTATTTAGGCATAACTCATAAACTAAGTACTCCCAAAGGGCCAGAAAGATTATTGTAACTTCTAGAAAGTAGCAGTTTCTCTCGGCTCACCTGAGTAACTGAAATTTTGCAAAGCCCTTGGGGATTTTACTGCAGAAAATAATTTACTTATTATGAAAGACTTTGAATAATATCATTCTTTTTGACTGAATGGGCCTTGCTCTGAGGAATTACAGGGCATAAGTAATGACTGATATAGAAAATGTACCTGGGATAATTAGCGGAGATTGTCCTTTTTTATCTTCTTAAAAGGGTTACAAAATCCTTTCTGTCATTGGTTTGCATCTTTGCAGGGTTAAATAAACAGAGCTGATTTTTCAAAAGGAGCTATAGGACAGAATTAGGAAAAACTAAGTGCCATAATAGTCTTGTCAAAAGATGACACACTTAGTCTATTAGAGTTTTTTTTGTTTGTTTGTTTGTTTTTTTTGCGGTACGCGGGCCTCTCACTGTTGTGGCCTCTCCCTTTGCGGAGCACAGGCTCCGGACGCGCAGGCTCAGCAGCCATGGCTCACGGGCCCAGCCGCTCCAGACCGGGGCACGAACCCGTGTCCCCTGCATCGGCAGGCGGACTCTCAACCACTGCGCCACCAGGGAAGCCCCTAGAGTTTTTAATGTTGTGGATACAGTTAATTATTTGTAACCGAAAGTTCATCACATTGGTGTACCCCAGGTGTTTATCAGGTGCAGGGATGAAGTATGTTTCATTGTTGTACCCCTCTAATTATCCTCTCTAATTAATACTGTAAAGATAGTTTGTAAGGCTGCTTACTGGAAATAATAGTTGTATATGAAAAGAAAATCTAATTGATTAAATAATTTTATTGCCTTTCATACACCAATGTACTATAACAAACTACCAAAACCATGAGCAAGGACTTTAACTTAAGCATGCTTGCTTTTCTATACTATGATTTACTCATCCACCTTCATACAAAAAAGGGGAATAGCAGTAACAAATGGCAACAGTATGTTCATCTGATGTACACACAAATAAGTTCCATGCTCCCTCATGTATAAATATAGTGTTTATAATATCATTGCTTACATAAGTGCAAATTCAGAATACCAGGGATTTTGCAAAAAACAAAAGACAGTATGATGCTTTGGTATACTGTTATAAGAAATACTTGTGTCTTCTGCATTTGTGATTTAGAGTGTTGAATATTTATTACATGTTTTGCCAGCCATTTTTCTCTCTTTATCCAGTACGTGCTATTGTTCCTGAGCTCTTATTAATACATTTACATTCAGTGCATTGCTTATTTCATTTCATAAACTATGACACCAGAGGAAAAAAATGACTGGGTTTCTTAATCTGTACAGTGGATTCAGGGAGGATTTACAGGATATGGAAGTTGATCTGTACAATATCCAAGTTCCCTTAGCAAGCTTATAGGGTTGTTGTGAGGATTAAAAGAGAAACCCTTATAATCAATGCTAAATATTACCTCTTTTTTAATAAACAAATCTGAGATCTTTGAGTGCACACTGTCTTTGGCTTTCCTTGGTTGTGCGAAATTTGTAAATCTAATACTCATGTGAGTCTTAGAACAGGGCCTGGTACCTAGCAAATACTTAATGAGTGATAATTGTTCTGATATTGTAGTTTTCTGGTTCAATGAAAGCTAGAGGGGCTACATGGAGTTAGAGAAGTATTGCTAAAGTAGAACACAATTAATGGTCTTTCCTGTTTGCAGGAAATCTGGAAACTATTTGCCACTGGTTAGGAAAGACGTTTTTATTAGAATATGCGTAAGTGTGTTGGGAGCAGGAAGGAGAGCTCCCAATTATATGTAAGAAAATAATGTGGGTAAAAAGTTATCTTGGTTAATCTTTGTTAATCTAGAAAATGGTTTTCTGGAAAAAAGTAAAATTTACAGACATGTAAAATCATTGACTGTAGAACCACCCAATTGTGTCAAGATAGGTATGACATTCTGGATGAGATACTTCATCATTATTTTTATTTGTCTTTGAAGATGTTCCACCCAATACAATTTCCATTTAGTCATTAAGTATGCAATACGAGTTATTCTATGGAGTGTTAAGGGATTTTCCATTACATAAAGAACGTGGAGACTTATTTAGTATAAGACCAAAAAAAGTCTAGTATAAAATAATATGTAATATCTGCTGCTGGCTAAAAACTGAGAGAATTTTCCAGTAGCAGAAGGCATTGCCTCTCTAAATTCAAGCAGAGAAATGGTTACCATAGTGACTTATCTCTTAAAATAGTTGTATGATGTTTTCTCTTTATAAACAATGCTATGTGTTATCTCCTTTTAAATAAAGAAAGCTGATAAGTGTAAATGCACACAGCCTGCTTTTCCTTAATTACGCAAAGGTTTCTAATTCAGGTGCCTGCATAAGAGAGTGTCAGCCAAGAACGTGGAGTAGGCCCTTAACACTTTTCTAGGGATCCATTTTGCAAGCCCCAAATTTGAGAATACCATAATGACACACCATTTCTCTGGAATTCTTATGTGCATGAAGATAAGAGGAAAATAAAGCTATGTGTTCATATAGGTGCTGCTCCTTCATTGTTCCCCCTTCCTGTGGCAGCCTGGTGTCTTATTCTGGTGGAGGAGCTTTGCACAGCTTTTGTCATTCACACTTGTGTCCCAGAAAAATTACAGCTTGCTTCACGACATAAATTTGTGGGGTGGTGCCAGAAGAGAATTAAATCCAAGCATGCCCACTGTGGACTAGATGGGGGATTCTGCAGCGTAGTCTTTAGAATGGGTCTGATCCCCATTCTGCAGATGTCAAGCATATTAAGGTTGAAAAGCTTGACAAAGTCACAGAGAGATTCCATTTTTTAATCTTTATGGGGTAGTAGTTAGATCTGTGGACTGTGGAGCCTAGGTGCATACCCCAGCAATGACACGAACTAGCTGTATAGACTTTGATAAGGTCCTTAATATCTCTGTGAATCCATTTCTGTCTTTAAAATGGGAATTGTAGTAACTTTACCTTATGAAGGTCTTTTTTGGGGATTAAATGAGTTAATACACAATGTACTCAATAAATATCAGCTGTGATTATAATGGTGAATTTTGCTCTGATTTTTTTTTTTGGAATGATGATAAAGGATTTTATTTTTGCTCTGATATTGAAAAATCCCAACGCCCTGGTGATAGTGTTATGAAAAAGTAGCTTGGGGAGCGTTACGTGCATTCAAGGTGTGTATAAAAGTGTATCTTTGGTACACATTCATTCATTGGTTAGTTGACATCAGAAGTATTTATTGTATATTAATTATCTGCTAGGCGTGGGAAATGCATCAGAGTCTCTGTACCCAGAGAGTTTGTAGTTTAGAAAGAAACGTAGACAAATAAATACAAGATTACAATTAGTAAGCTAAGTTAGGGGAGCTACATGGTGCTATGGTGGCACAATGATATAAGCACTAATACATTCTGAAGGAGGATTTACAGCCTTGCTACTCACGGTGTTTCAAGGACCAGTAGCATGAACATCATTTAGGAGATTGTAAGAAATTCAGAACTTCAGTCCTCAATCCAACTGAAACAGAATCTGCTTTTTAAAAAGATTCCTAGGTGATTCAAGGGGGAAAGTGGGGGTGGGAGGAATTGGGAGATTGGGATTGACATATATACACTATTGATACTATGTATAAAATAGATAACTAATGAGAACATACTGTATAGCACAGGAACTCTACTTAATGCACTGTGGTGACCTAAATAGGAAGGAAATCCAAAAAAGAGGAGATAAGAAAACCATAATTCAAAAAACACGTTCACCCCAGTGTTCATTGCAGCACTATTTACAATAGCCAGGACATGGAAGCAACCTATATGTCCAACAAAAGAGGAATGGGTAAAGAAGATGTGGTACATATATACAATGGAATATTACTCAGCCATAAAAAGGAATGAAATTGGGTCATTTGTAGAGATGTGGATGGACCTAGAGGGTGTCATACAGAGTGAAGTAAATCAGAAAGAGAAAAGCAAATATAGTAGAGTAACACATATATGTGGAATCTAGAAAAATGGTATAGATGACCTTATTTGCAAAGCAGAAATAGAGACACAGATATAGAGAATAAATGTATGGATACCAAGGGGGAAAGGGGTGGAGTGGGAGGAATTAGGAGACTGGGATTGACATATATACATTATTGATACTACGTATAAAATGGAAAACTGATGGGAACATGCTGTATAGCACACGGAACTCTACCTAATGCACTGTGGTAGCCTCGGTGGGAAGGGAGTCCAAAAGGGAGGGGATATCTGTGTATATGGCTGATTCATTTTGTTGTACAGTGAAGGCTAACACAACATTGTAAAGCAACCATACTCCAATAAAAATTAATTAAAAAAAAGAGGGGATATATATATATGTATAGATGATTCATTTTGCTGTACAGTAGAAACTAACACAACATTGTAAAGCAACTATACCCCAATAAAAATTAATTTAAAAAAGTAAAAAAAAAAAGAAAAGATCCCTAGGTGATTCATATTGTATGAGAAGCCCTGCTTTTAATTAAAGAGAATAAACAAAGCAATAAGACCATTTAGGCATTTGTAAAACCTTTTCTGGGCCAATTAATAAAAAATATTTATTGAGTTCCTACTATATATAGGGCCTAGTCTTGATGAAAGTTGGTTCCCAGCTGGGCAAGTGTCTGTGGATTCTCCATAGCTCCCATCAGCCATCATGGCCTTGGGCTTGGCTCATAAAACCATGCAGAGCTATGTGAAAACAGTCTGGCTTCCTGAGAAGACTATTATAGAAAAATAAAATCGTGTTTAATAAACTTGAGACACTATCAAACTGTAAGTTGTTTTTAACCTTGATGAAATGGAAGCCAGTTAATGTAACATAAAGAATGGGCTTACATTGCAAAATGTATTTAAAATGATTGGTCTGTGGAATGTTGTATTTGGAAACAAAAAATTTGGAAGGAAGGGAGTAGTACAGAAAGATATATGTCTTATTACTTCCGAATGTACTGGAGAGGATAAATACAATTATGCAAGAAGTCATCTCTTGTTTTATAATCATATCATAAAATATATTTTAAAACATTGACTTGGCTTTCTGAAATATTGTGCTGTGATTGAGAACTATTTTAATAAGTGATATATAGTAATAGAGGCTCCAAATCATAAATTGCTGAAGCAGCCTTTCAGGAGATGTCAATATAGCTGTATACACACTGAAGTGCATTCAGTTGTGTGACATTACTGATGCATCGTATCTAGTTGAGCAACAAATGGCACTTAGCAAATTATTTATAGCAATACATAATTACCTTGGAAGTAGGTTTAGATGTCCATATGCTAAAGGCAAAACAGTGCTTACCTCCGTATACAGAGTGGAGAAGAATACCTAAATGATTTGACTAAAGGCTGTGACTCAATCAGACTAGCCTTCAAATTCTGGCTCTGCCCCAAGTAGGCATCGTGAATTTAACTTAAATCCTTTGAATCTCAGCTTCCTCACCTGTAGTATAGAAGATTCAATGAAACAACGTATGTTAAGTTTCTGGCAACACAACTTGTACATATGAAGAGCTCAGTCAAAGGTGGCCATTTTAAACACACATGGTTTATACAAGTTTGTTCATCTAAATGCACATTCTATTGCAGTAAATAATTTGTCACGTGCTGTGTTGGGTTTTTCAGGATGTAGATTTTACTTTGCACGTAGTGGATAATAAAGAGTACACTAGCTAGAGAATTAGGAGACCTGCCCCACATACAGCTTTTACACTGCCTTGGTCTCTGACTTGGGGACAGGATGAGTCAGCAGAATCTCCTGGAAGTATTGAGAAACTAAAAAGACATTCACCCAGGCTGGAGGAGGAGAGACTTATCTATGGATTTCAGAGCAATAGAAACTAAGGTCTGGCTTTTTGGCAGTGTCTAGGAGGTAGCAAGACGAATGTGGGAAAGATTAAGATAAATTCTCAGAGGAGGGACTTCTGAAGCCAAGGACAAATGTGCAAAGTATAGTTTTGAAAGATCTTGATCATCCTTGTCAGGGGTCGTAGAGGTTTGGGTACCCACCAATAAAGTATGAGAGTTCCTGTTTCCTCATAGTCTCTGCAACATTTGTTCATTCATTTCATAACTATTTTAAGCATTTAGTATGCCTTTTTATACAGTTTTAACATGCTCTGGAAACCTATTGGCTAGGAGTTGTAATATCTCTCATTCAAGGTAGGAAAGATATTATCCTAATTTTGAAACAGGAGAAACTGTAAATGGAAAGTATTAATCATAATTCTCAGGAAAAACTAGAGGTATATCATAGTTTTCCTGATTCCCACTTCTGGAAAAAGCATTGGGGCTATATCTACAATGATTATTATAACTTCACTAATTGATCAGTTCACTCAACAAAAGTATTATTTTTTTTTCCACAACTCTATTTGTATTAAATTGTCAATCAGATGTTTTTTGGTTATGTGAGGACATTGCTGTGTTTATTGAGGCCAAAGGCCCTTTATTTCTCTTAAGGAGAGAATCTGCATCAGAGAAGAGAAAAACATCTTTTTAAACATAAAACTTACAAATCACCTGTAACTTTACTTTAATGTTCAAATAATTCAATAAAATTTCCCTTTTAACCACTGCAAAGTCATAACTTTATTACAGCTCGTAGCAGAATATTCAGTTAAATACAATTCAGTACATCAGATGTCTGTGGATGTTACTATTAAGTACAGAAGAGAACACGGGTTCAAGTGCAGCTTTGAGAAGGTTCTAGGTCCGCTTGTCTAATTTGATAGCCACTACACGTATGTTGCTGTCGAGCACTTTAAAATGTGACTAGTTCAAAGGGAGACGTATAAAATACACATCAGATTTCAAAGACTTAATAGAATGTAAAGAATGCAAAACATCTCGTTAATAATTATATTGGTTACACGTTGAAATGGTAAGATTTTGATATATTGGGTTAAAGAAAATATAGTACTAAAATTAATTTCACCTACTTCTTCCTAGAATTTTTTTAACATGGCTACTAGAAAATTTAAAATGTTGTATGTAGCTTGCCGTCTTGGCTCACCTTAAGTAATATAGGATGATGCTATTCTAAATCTTTGTCACTTCACCTTAAAAAAGGAAGCCTAGTAGCTTCTTTGCCTATAAATGAGGCTTTGAAAATTCTTTTTTAAATTGAAGTATAGTTGATTTACAATATTGTGTTAGTTTCAGGTGTACAGCAAAGTGATTCGGTTATACATATGTTTATGTTTATATTCTTTTTTATGAGGGTTTAAAAATTCTTAAAAGTGTACTAAGTAAATGGTAACTATTAATTTTGGGGGTCAGGTTTATTGAGGTATACTTTAAATACATTAAGATCCACACTTTTTAGTGTAGAGTTCTTTGAATTTTAAACAGCTCTTACAGTCATGTAACTACTATTACCACCACAGTCAACACGCACAGCAGTTACAGCACCACAGAATATTACCTTGTGCGTATTTGTAATCAGCCTCTTCCCTTAGCCCCAGCCCTAGGCGAACATGTTATACAAAAGGGGTCACACAGTCTGTAGACTTTTGAGTCTTGTTTCTTTCACTTAGCATAATGCATTTGCGATTCATCCAAGTTGTTGTATTGGTAGTTCTTTCCTTTTCATTTCTGAGTACTATCCTGTAGCATAGATATACCATACTTTGTCTACCCAATTGCCAGGTGAAGAACATTTGGGTTGTTTCCAGTTTTTGATGATTATGAATAAACCCAGTGTGTATATTTGCTTTACCGATTTGTGTATGAACATACATTCATACACAGATGGATAAGTACCAAGAGAATGGAATCGCTGAGCCATATGGTAACTGTTTGTTTAATTTTATAAGAAGTTGCCAAAATGTTTCCCCAAATGGTTCCATTGTGCATTTCGCCCCCAGCAGTGTATGAGTGTTCCATATGTGCCACATCTTTGCCAGAATGTGATACTGTCATCCCTCTGCTTTTTTTTTTTTTTAATTTTAGTCCTTCTAATAGGAGTGTAATAGTATCTCATTGTGGTGTTAATTTTTATTTCCTCCATGACTCATTTTGTTCAACATCTTTTCATAATCTTATTTGCCATCTGTATATCTTATTTGGTGAAATATATATTTAAATCTTTTGCCCATGTATTTTTATTGGATTTTTTCAGGCTTGAGAGTTCTTTATTATTATTGAGAACTTGAGTGTTCTTATTATTGAGAATTGAGAGTTCTTTCTGAATTCCAGATACAAGTCCACCATCAGATAGATGTTTTACAAACATTTTCTACCAGTCTGAGGTCTGTGTTTTTATTTTCTTAACAGTGTGTTTTGAAGAAAAGTTTTAAATTATGATAATGTCCAATTTGTCAATATTTTTATGAGTCATGTTTTTTGTGTCATATCTAAAAATTTCTGCATAACTCAAGATTACAAATATTTTTCTCATGTTTTCTTCTAGAAATTTTATAGTTTTACATTTACATATATGATCTACTTCGAGCTACTTTTTGTATATGATATAAGGTGTGGGTTGAAATTCTTTCTTACTTTTTTGCATTTAGATGTCCAGTTGTTCTAATGCCATTTGTTGAAAAATTACAGTTTCTCAACGGTTTGCCTTTGCATCTTTATGAAAAATCAATTGACAATATACATGTCACTTTATTTTTGGTATTTATTGTATTCTATTAATCTGTATGTCTGTCCTTTCACCAATATCAGAAGTCTCAAAATCAGGTAGTGTGAATGTTCTAAATTTGTTCTCTTTCAAAATTATTTTGGCTTTCTAGTTCCTTTCTGTCTTCATATGAATTTAGAATCAGCTTATTAATTTCAAAAGAAACTGTCTTCTGGGATTTGATTAGAAGTACATTGAATCCAGCTCAGTTTGGAGAAATTTGTATCTCAACTTTATTGAGTTTTCCAATAATAAACATAATATAAACTCTCCATTTAATTAGGTTTTTGATTTCTTTTTTTTAGACGTTTGTAGTTTTCAGCGTATAGAAACTACATATATTTTGTTAGATTTATACCTATTACATTTTTTATGCTATTTAAAAATTTCAAGTTCCAGTTGTTCTTTGCTAACATATAGAAATACAGAAATGCTATAAAAAATACAGAAATACGAGATACGAGAAAATTGATCTGTTCTTTAACTGTTGCTGAAATTACTTATTAGTTCTACTAACTTTTAAATAAATTCTTTGGGATTTTCTCCACAGGCAGTCATGCTGTCTGCAAATAAAGACAGTTTTATTGCATTCATTCCAATCTATATGCTTTTATTTTATTTCTTTATTTTTCCTTTATTGCACTGACAAGAACCGCAGGTAAGATGTTGAATGTGAGTGGTGAGAGAGGATATCCTTGCCTTCCTCTCACTCTCAGAGGGAAGCATTCAGTCTTTCATTTTTAACTGTGAGGTTAGCTGTAGACATTTCAGAGCTGCTCTCTATCAGACTGAGGAAATTCTCTACTATTCCTTGTTTGTTAAAAGCTTTTATCATGAATGGATGTTAAATTTTGTCAAATATCTTTTCTATGTCTTTTGGGATGGTTATATGATTTGCTGCTTTCATCAGTTGATATGGTGAATTATGTCTATGTATTTCAGAATGTTGAGCCAGTCTTAACCTTTCCTTATGATGTATTATCGTTCTCCTGTTCTTGGATTCAATTTGCTAGTATTTTACTAAGATTTTGCTTCAATTTCATGAGGGATGTTTTCTGGAGTTTTCTTTTTTTCTTTTTTGTACTATCTTTGTCCAGTTTGAGTATCAGGATAATATTGGCCTTATTAAATGATTCATGTAGTGCTTTCTCCTCTTGTATTTTCTGGAAGCGTTTGTGTAGAATTGGTGTTCTTTTTTAGTTTTATTTTAAATATCACATCCTTGGAGAAGACTTTCCTAACACTTGAATCTAAATTAGGTCCCCCTCTGTTATTAACTCCGTTGGTGTCTTTTTTCTTTATAGATTTTATCATAATTTATAATTATACATTTATTGGAGGTTTATTTCTTTAATGCCAGCATTCTCTTCTAAGAGGCCAGGCTCATGTCTGTGTGCTGTTCACTGTTACATGCCCATTGTTTAGCATGGTGCCTGACACCTAATAGATATTTAATAAATATTGGCTGAATAAACACATGGATCCCTAGGATTTAATGAATGTCATTATTCATTATTCATCATACAGTTGTGAGCATTATACCTATAATCACTTACTATGTGTTTGTGCAAATTTCCTACAATGAACAGGAAAACACTTCAGACACCTCTTAATGGGTATTAAAAAACATAGTACTTAACAGAGTTAGATAATTGCAAACATAATGACTTACAATGTGGAGTTAATATTTCCATAAATAACCTTATAATGTGAATGAACAAACTAAAATTTTGAGAAAAGTTAGAACTTACCTAGCCTTAGCATGAAACAAAGAGATTTTAGTAAAAATAAAATGGTATTTTACTTAGCTTTTACAGATTAAATATAATAAATTTAAATAAAGAATTCAATGTTATATATTTTCCTTTTTTTTTAAAGTAAAATCAGCTAAATATACTTTGGTAAGCAAATAGGAAGTTAGAGCAGGAAGCTACATGCAGAGCATATGGTCCAGATACTGGGGTATAGAAGCAGCCTTATCTGCTGAGGTTTACAGAGGAAGAAGTTCAAGGAAGCGTTTACAATTCTAGTGGCTTCCATTTTAACTAATTTTTCAATTTGTTCCCAGTTAAACAACTGCTATAAATCTATTTCTTCCAGCAGCAATAGTAGTTTTGGGGGGTGGAAGAGAAGTGATGCCTCTGAGCAGCCGATTAAACATGTAGAAGAAACCATAAATATGTTCAAAATAAAACCAAAAACACAATTTAAATTCAAGCAGCTGTGAGTTTCCCTTGCCAGTCCACTTTCATTCATTAATTCTTTCTTTGCTTGATGGGGGATGGGGGTAATATGGGGAGCAGCGTAGACATAGAACTTTTCATGGAGCTTACAGTTTAGTGGGAGAATCCAGACAGTACATAGGAAATAGCAGCAGGTGATGTGAAGTCCTTTGATAAGGGACACGGTACAAACAGGAGGAATATTAACCTAGTTAGGGATGCAGTTATTTGATTTCCTGTTTGAACTGATATTTGAAAGATATGTAGGAACTAAGTATATGAAAGGGAACGAGGAGTGGAATAAGTGTTCTAGGCAGAGGAATTAATACTATTGAAAACAACCAGTATTTAGTGGGCACTTCCTGAGTGTTCCACATGAACAATTTCTTGTGATCTTTACAATGACTCTATGAATTGGGTTGTGTTATTCCCAATTTAGGGCTAAGGATGAGGAATGAGGGACACAGAGAGTCTAGAAACTTGCCTTAAGTTACACAGGTAGTAAGTGATAGAGCTAGGATTTGTACAGTGTTACTCTGTGTATGACTGGTTGCAAGAATAACTGGAATATGTAACACTGATGGAGGGAGGTTGTAGATGGGGGAAGTGGGAGAATAAGTGGTGTCAGGAGTGAGACTGGGAAGGATGGAGGTAAGGATCTGGTTCTGAGGAAGGGTCTTGCAAGCCACGTAAAGGAACAAATTGAGTATCACTTCAGTGTTAGCCGTTTTCTCCCACAATTTACATTCCTACCTGAGCTCTTTCACCTTACTTGGTGTAGTGAAGAATATGGTCCTGACTCAGGTGACATGACTTAAACATGACAAAGACTATATTCTAGTGGAAAATCATTTTGCTTGAGGAGGATTTTTCCACCCCTGAGCCAAATAATCAGGGAAAGCTTCCTTACGTGAATTTACAGCTTCCTAACAAACTGTTCATTGTCTATAGTTTTTTTTTGTGTTTTTTTTTTTTTTTACTGAAATACATTTATTTTTGTCTTTGGGTCAGAATAATTTATTAAGAATTATTACTTTATATGCTGCTATGACACAGTGAAGTGCCCTATTCTATTGTAAGGGTATATCACAAATGATTTGTTATGAAATCTCAAGTATTACATTTTATGAACATTTTAATTAAATAATACCTAAGGAGACAAAAGACCTGTATGCAGAAAATTATAAGACACTGATGAAAGAAATTAAAGATGATACAAATAGATGGAGAGATATACCGTGTTCTTGGATTGGAAGAATCAACATTGTGAAAATGACTCTACTACCCAAAGCAATCTATAGATTCAATGCAATCCCTATCAAACTACCACTGGCATTTTTCACAGAACTAGAACAAAAAATTTCACAATTTGTATGGAAACACAAAAGACCCTGAATAGCCAAAGCAATCTTGAGAATGAAAAAAGGAGCTGGAGGAATCAGGCTCCCTGACTTCAGACCATACTACAAAGCTACAGTAATCAAGACAGTATGGTACTGGCACAAAAAAAGAAAGATCAGTGGAACAGGATAGAAAGCCCAGAGATAAACCCACGCACATATGGACACCTTATCTTTGATAAAGGTGGCAGGAATGTACAGTGGAGAAAGGACAGCCTCTTCAATAAGTGGTGCTGGGAAAACTGGACAGGTACATGTAAAAGTATGAGATTAGATCACTCCCTAACACCATACACAAAAATAAGCTCAAAATGGATTAAAGACCTAAATGTAAGGCCAGAAACTATCAAACTCTTAGAGGAAAACATAGGCAGAACATTCTATGACATAAATCACAGCAAGATCCTTTCTGACCCACCTCCTAGAGTAATGGAAATAAAAACAAAAATAAACAAATGGGACCTAATGAAACTTAAAAGCTTTTTCACAGCAAAGGAAACCATAAACAAGACCAAAAGACAACCCTCAGAATGGGAGAAAATATTTGCAAATGAAGCAACCGACAAAGGATTAATCTCCAAAATTTACAAGCAGCTCATGCAGCTCAATAACAAAAAAACAAACAACCCAATCCAAAACTGGGCAGAAGATCTAAATAGACATTTCTCCAAAGAAGATGTACAGACTGCCAACAAACACATGAAAGAATGCTCAACATCATTAATCATTAGAGAAATGCAAATCAAAACTACAATTAGATATCATCTCACACCAGTCAGAATGGCCATCCTCAAAAAATCTAGAAACAATAAATGCTGGAGAGGGTGTGGAGAAAAGGGAACACTCTTGCACTGCTGGTGGGAATGTGAATTGGTTCAGCCACTATGGAGAACAGTATGGAGGTTCCTTAAAAAACTACAAATAGAACTACCATATGACCCAGCAGTCCCACTACTGGGCATATACCCTGAGAAAACCAAAATTCAAAAAGAGGCATGTACCAAAATGTTCATTGCAGCTCTATTTACAATAGCCCAGAGATGGAAACAACCTAAGTGCCCATCATCGGATGAATGGATAAAGAAGATGTGGCACATATATACAATGGAATATTACTCAGCCATAAAAAGAAACGAAATTGAGCTATTTGTAATGAGGTGGATAGACCTAGAGTCTGTCATACAGAGTGAAGTAAGTCAGAAAGAAAAAGACAAATACCGTATGCTAACACATATATATGGAATTTAAGAAAAAAAAATGTCATGAAGAACCTAGGGGTAAGACAGGAATAAAGACACAGACCTACTGGAGAACGGACTTGAGGATATGGGGAGGGGGAAGGGTGAGCTGTGACAGGGCGAGAGAGAGTCATGGACATATACACACTAACAAACGTAAGGTAGATAGCTAGTGGGAAGCAGCCGCATGGCACAGGGATATTGGCTCGGTGCTTTGTGACAGCCTGGAGGGGTGGGATAGGGAGGGTGGGAGGGAGGGAGACGCAAGAGGGAAGACATATGGGAACATATGTATATGTATAACTGATTCACTTTGTTATAAAGCAGAAACTAACACACCATTGTAAAGCAATTACACCCCAATAAAGATGTTAAAAAAAAATCAGTTAACTCAGATTCAAAATTTTTCTTACATATAACCATACATTACAATTCTTCTTTATGAGTGGGAGAGGAAGGAGGGTTATTTTTATCATGCATCCATTGTGTAAGGAGGGGTTTTGTGTATGTAAATGACATCTGTTGAGCATATCAATGTGGATAATCAATTGGCAGGAAGCATGGCAGTCTTCGGAGTCTCTCCTTTAACTCAGGCATGAGCTAGTGGCCATGGGATGCTGTGTTCTTAATCCTAGCCAACCATCTTACACCAAAGGAGCCAGGAAAGACAGTAGAGTTGCTCAACATCAATATATGACTGCTGTAGGGGAAACAGAGTAAGCACACGTGTCTTCAATGGTGGGTCAATTGTGAACTCTTTAAAAACATTAGAAAGGCATGTAGATAAAGACTTAGAGCTCCTTATTAGGAAGATCTTGCTCCGAATTTATTTCTACATCAACATATTTTCAGAACATTGGGCTCATAGCTCAACATTTTTCTGAGTGGAACTGGGAATGTTTACTGACCAGCAGGATAACCTAAACTCCAATCCTTTTCTTGCTTTTGCAGCAGCAGATCAGAGATTTTATAGACCTGCATGATTATTAGATTTGCATGACTCTACTGCCTCTCATTAATAACATTTTAGATTATGCATTGCTTATAAAATGTGTCTTAAAAGATGACTTTGTATATCTACCTTTTAAAAAATAAACATACTTCAGATGGAGATTTTTCATGGAATGAAAGCTTCTTTAGACTACTTCAAAGAATTATTGCAGTAGGCCCCTCTGGAAGGAAATGGAATTCTTGTCTTTGTGTTGGCTTGAGTCCCTGCTCTGAAGTCCTGACCTTTGTCCTGGGAATGCAGTAAATTCTAATTTTTGGTTTGCTGATTCAGGGGTAAGAAAAAAAAAATCTCCTATAGTCCCATTGTAATTGTCAACCCCCTTAAATCTGGAAAAAAAGGAGAAGAAAATGTACTTTATGGAATCCTGTAAAGTGACTTCACTTTGGACAAGGAGAAAAAGAAGGAAGCCTCCTTTTATGCATTAGGCTTTCATTTAGTTCCAGGGCTTGTGAAGGGGCCGCAAAAGTCAAGGCAGCATGATACCAATTGAGCTGACACATGCATTCCCTTATGCACTACAGTTGCCATTTAAAAACATTAAAAGCAAAAAGTCAAAAAAAAAATCAATGATTGACAGTCTAACAGGACTAGTTGACTCAGCAACTAGGTCACCAATTTGCCTCATTTCTGGAAGAAATCCAGTGCTTGATAATTAGAGTTTTTCTAGAAATTGAATTGGTAAAAGTAGGTCAGTCCCCTTGGACTTTGGTTCCTCTTCTAGCAGGGGAGCCTTGGTCTGACATAGCACGACTGGTCTCCTCACACATACCTTGAAGTCCATGAGAAGCGGAAGAGTTGGCCAATACTATTGGCTGGTACTTCTTTATTGTGGGATAAAGAGACCTGGCCAATCATATCTTTGCATATGGTGACATTCTCAAACAAATACCTTGTATCTGGACAAGGAGAGCCCTTGGTAAGACTGTAAAGTAGGGGATTTTATCTTCAGTGACCCTTCCTCTCCATGCAACCTGACCACATTTTATTCATTTCCACCCAGCTCCCACAGCACAGTTGGGCTTTCCTAGATGCTTAGCCGAAAGCCCTGGCTTCTTCATTGTAGGTCAGATTTGCCCTCCTCTGTGATGCCTCATGCTCCAGGCCTTTCCCATGTCCTTTAATCCCCCTTCAAAAACCACCTGGATTAGTTCTAATCACTAAGCGCTCTGATTTTTAGGCAATAATGGATGGTCACCACCCATGGGATATTCTGTAATTCCTTTTAATACATTAGATTGCTTATATTTTTATCTCTCTTGGATAATAGAATGTCTCAGTCTAGTTAAAAAGGTAAAAAATTAGAACATTTCAGCAGACGAGTGGGAAGGGCCTTTACAGGCCATTTATTCCACATTCTTTCAATAATTGCTTACTCCACAAATGCCTAGAATTCATTTTGTGGATATGTTTATGTTTCTTTTTTCTTCAGGACAGTTTTCAGCAGCTATAACTTAAGCAGTCTGGAAGTGTTCAAAATACAGAATAAAGGAAAAAAATGTATTACCTTTACATGTATTCCAAATAAGTCTTCAGGACTGGAAGAGTCCCAGAAACTACATACATTTTGTCTATTCATCTTAGCAGCCATTAAGACATAATCTAGTCTAATTGTCCGACTTGAAAAGCTGGGAACAGAGATAAAGGGAAAGGAAGTATTTATAAGGTCACAGAGATTGATTCCTGGCAGAATGGGAACCAGAACCCAAGTTTTTTATTGTTGTTGTTGTTTTGCGGTACACGGCCCTCTCACTGTTGCGGCCTCTCCCGCTGTGGAGCACAGGCTCCAGACGCGCAGGCTCAGTGGCATGTGGGATCCTCCCGGACCGGGGCACGAACCCGTGTCCCCTGCATCGGCAGGTGGACTCTCAACCACTGCGCCACCAGGGAAGCCCAGAACCCAAGTTTTAGTATAATCGATATGATATATTTTATTTCAATAAAGATCAATAGCTTTAAATATTTATTATAAACATTGGGACTTTATATGTCCTATATTATAAAGATAATTTTTTTCAACATCATTCCCTCCCATTCCTCCTCCTAAGCTACATCTCTAATTTCCTTTTAAATCTAACTCAAATTCACCTTCCTGGAAAAAAAATGCATGTGATTATCTTACTCCAAACTTATTGTACTTGACATTTCATCAGCCTTTAGGAAAATATTTTCAGTATGTTTAACTTTAGCATGCATTCATTTATTTAAAAAGAAAGCTACTGTGTCTAGTTTGTTTGTTTGATTTTCCCCATAAATAAGCATTTTCTTTTTTCACTCCATAGCACCCAAAGAATGCTCTGAAATGCTGATGCCAGTACTTTTGATTTCTCTCCTTTTCCCATCCTGTTTCCTCTGCCTTCTTTCTTCTGGGCCACTGTAGTCTGGAAGCAGAAGGTGTAGTGGAGATTAAGCCAAACATTCTCAGGGCTGACTGCAATTGAAAGCAACTTCAGCTGGTCTTTTGGAGGATGTGGCCTAAGGGAGACTGGTATCTTTTTACTTATAGCATATTCAAAGCCAAAAATCTGTAAGCAAATAGTCTGGAGGTATGGAAAGCTGGTTGTAAGGGGGAAAAAAGCACAAGATTTTTAAAAGTATGGAGGAAACAGTATCCAATTTAGATCAGCCTCCTGTCTCTGCTTTTTGTATCCTTGATGTGAATTCAGGAAAATGAGCTCCCGGTTTAATTGTGCTGTGGGTGTGAGCCTGTGGAGCTGAGTGTTTAGAGATCTCATAAATTTTTGCACTTTAAATGATCCCTATAATGCCCTGAAAGAATGAAGCCTTCCTGGAAAATCTCAAACTTGCTCCTTGGGAGTTTATTTCTCCCTGGTGGAATCTGATTCACCACGATATTTATAGTGGATGTTTTGATTTTGCGCTGGTGCCTTGAGCTCACAGTGCATTTTTTCTAGACAGTGTTGTCATGAAATGTGACTTGAAAAACTATTTAAAGGCTACAGCAGCCTTTTAAAAAACATTCTTTTAGGCACGAATCAAGATTGAAGGCTAAACCATTTCTTAATACCTCTCTCTACCCCTCCTTGTTTCTGCTGGACTCTGACAGAGAATTTTGATGCCTATGAACTATTTGAAAAAACATCAGAACGAATGGGATACAGCATCTCACTCCCATATCACTAGCTCAGGGTGTAAATTTTAGCCTCTTTCTTAGAGTGATCGGAAGTGAAAGTGGGTCTGATTTAAATCTATTATTGAAGGATTGTATAGTTTTCGGGTGCTCGTCATTGGGGAGCCCCTTTACCCTCACTTCTGAGATAAACAGGGCGTGAGAATGGTTGGGTAACAAAGGAGCTTCTCTGTTCTTTTTCCTCCTCTTTCCTTCAATTTCCTCCGGTGGAGGTATAATAGTGCTTTTGCTAACAGTGCTCAGAAATTATGTTCTGAAAGGTGATCAATGTTAGCAAGATGAACTTGTTTCCTTTCTTTACATCTGTTTTTTGTAGATGCTTTGTTATGAAGAATGACGATCTAAACTTCTGCAATGGCCAGTAAAGATCACCAGGTTTTCAGGACAAATCCAGGAATGGTGGCCAGTGTGAAATTGAGAAGCATCCAGGATGAAGCTGAGACCTTGGGGAGAGATCAGGGGTTGAAGAGGCTGATGTGGAATAAGGAGGGAGAAAAGAAGAGGGAGGGAGACCAGAGAGGAGAGCACTGTAGGACTTACCCCACTGCTTTAGAATGGGCAGTTTTACCCTACTTTCATTTGGTAAACATTCGGCCATTTCTGGAGTCACATTTGGCTACTGCAGCTTGGGGCTAGGTAATACTGGTGTCTAGTGAGTAAAACCAGATGCTGCTAACCACCCTATGACATATGGGACAGGCCCCCAGCAGAGACTCATCCAGCCCAAAATAGTGCTGTGGCTGAGAAACCTGCCCTAAACCATGAGGAGGGACTCAGTGGGAAGAGTGCCGTTTTGCAGCACCCCCTGCACATCCGTGCATGACTGTCTGACAGCAGGTTGCTTCTTCCTGATGACATATTGTGGGCATAGCTGAGGGTTCACATTAGGGTTCCTCCCCCACCATTCCTTACCTAACCGAGACTCTATCTGTTAGCATATACATATATTCCCTTCTCCCCTCGGCATGTTAAATCTCTTCAGTCTTCCTTTGTTACATTGTACCTTCAGCACTTCCACCTCTGGCCCTTTGCCTATCTCATCAGCAGAGAAATACTCGTTAGGAGGTTCTCCTTTAATCACTTATTTGTTCATTTCTCCAACG
Organism: Orcinus orca; assembly: GCF_937001465.1. Classification (NCBI taxonomy): domain Eukaryota; kingdom Metazoa; phylum Chordata; class Mammalia; order Artiodactyla; family Delphinidae; genus Orcinus; species Orcinus orca. Next base: position 19,845,322 of record NC_064562.1, read on the forward strand.
AATTTATTGAGGGCCTGCTGTGTACAAAGCATCCTTATAGATTCTTTGCATACATCTGCACATCCGTGAACAAACCAAAACTGCTTGTGGAGGTTACCTTCTAGCAAGGAAGACAGACAATAAACAGTCAGTAAGTAATAGAGAAGAGATAATATGTTAAAAATTGTTAAGCACTTTGTTAAAAGAAAGAAAAGAAGAAGGTAAGGCGATGAAGGTAGGGCCAGCTGTGTGTGGTATTGGCCGGCAGAGGGAGGGAAGACCTCATCGGCAAAGTGCCAGTGGGTGCAGAGGGTAGGCAGGGAGGGACTGTTCACGGGCATTCTTGTTTTCCTTCCAAATGCTCACCTTTGGTAAAAGGAGCTCCAAATGCAGTGACAAGTCCAATAATCCTGAGTGCAACCAGCAAAGTGTCTTCCAAGGAAGACTGAATCCAGGAGCAAGTTTTTAGAAATTTTGCCAATCCAATTTATGAACTGGTTCAGTGGCCTTAAGCTTAAAATGTAGGTCATCTGGAAGCCCAGGAGTTGAGTTATGGTTCAATAATTTCTTGAGGCCTCCACGATGTTACTGATAGTGAATGCAGGCTGCTTTCCAAAAAAAGACGGTTATTCGCCAGCACAGGATCTGCTATCACTCTTGCTATGCAGTCATAAATAGCACACTTTGTAACTGTAAGCCATGTATCCTTCGTTAAGTCACTCAGTTCAGAGAGATTTTCAGATACCTATAAAGGGTAGTGCACTGTGTACAAAGATGTGGAAGGCGGAGTCCTGAAACTTAGAGATCTCACATCTAGAAGAGGTGGACTTGGGTCACACTTCTTTCTAGTGTGTAGTTAGGTGTGATCAAGACAATAATCAAATGTCATAGATATACAGATGACCAAGAAAAAGAAATCACAACCAAAGGTGCAGAGGGGGCTCCCAGAAGACAGCATTTGAGTAAGTCTTACTGGTCGAGTATGATTGACATAGACAGAAAGTGGAAAGGTGGGGACGGGCATCCCCAGAACTAGGATGAGTAAGAACAAACCAGTAGGGCTGGGAGGCTGACAAAAAGTGTTTAGGAAGCTATAGAGTAAGTGTGCATTCTTTGATCACAAGCAGGTCTTTGCAAAAAGGATTGCTTAAAGCTGTTAAGAGCTAAATGTATTCGGACCATAGATCCCGAACAACTAAGTTCTCTCACCCTCGTCTCAGTTCTGAAATGTGGGGCAGCACATCGATAAGGTGATGGCACTACTTTGGAAGGGCTAGATTTTCTTCATAATATTTTTCTAATTTGTATTTAAAATTTTCACTTGAAAATCCTTGTCCAATTGAAAGACTTCACCAGCCTGAAGCCCCCATTCCAAGGCACTCGTGTTTATTATGAAGTCAGTAAAGCTGTATTTCAGTGAACCGTCCCCATTTAAAAATTTTCTGCTCAAAATTTCTCCTCCTGGGTATTGTTCATTATCAATATCATCACTATTCTACCATACAACTGTGTTGATCTTGTCTATCTTTTCAGTGTTAAGATTTACAGTAACTGTTGAAAGAGGAAATTATATATCAACTTAAAAGACCATGAACTAAGGTCCAATCAGGCAATATTTTGAAAGTTTGGTAACCTAATTTTGGCAATGTAGTATTCAAGACACTATACATGAAGCAACATATTTGCCCCCCGATCCAAATGGAATCCATTACCCTGCCTGCCCCATAGCTGTAAATAAGCCTTTTGGGAAGTCAGGCGTATCACAATAGACCTCATCTTCAGGGATTGAGTTATTTAATCAGAGTGACTATTTATTGAGATTTCAGGCACTTTACTTGCCCCCCCCCTTTTTTAAAGCATTGCTACCTTATTTAATTCTGGCAGCAACTATGTGAGGTAGGGATTACAATTGTGACCATGTTACAGATGGAGAAACTGAGGCTCAGAATGGTTAAGTAACCTGTCTATGGGCGTAGTGAAGGAATGGATGCAGGCTCTTTGAAGCCCTGTTTCTTGGAAAAGATACTTTGGAAGAATACGACCTTCTTGCTTACCCTGTGGGAAGCTGAGACAATGTTAGCAAAGAATCGTATTCTTGCATCCCTACATAGAAGTGGGATGCTCCGGTTTGCAGAGAGGTGGCTTCTTTCTTTTAAGTGAAAAGCTTTGCTTTTCATGTTGGTTGGTGTTTTTCAGAATACCCAGGATTACATTTAGGTCATCCTTGAGGGGTGATGGATGAGAGAAGAATTTTGAAGGTTTTGATGTAAGGAGGCGAAAAAAAAGAAGCAGAATTAGGTTTCTGGACATCTAGATCTTACCAGCACTTACTCCACACTTTTTTTTAATAGCACTTGCCATGTTGTATTGTAAGTTTTCAGTTTATGTGGGACTCCTTCCCCTTACCTCTAGGCAGTGAGTTTCTTAAGGATAGGGACTATGTCTTCCTCAGTTTTGTGTCACCAGACTCCACGTGGTCCAAACAATGTCTGGGAAGTCATAAGCGTTCAATAAACACCCCAAGAACTGATGGTTGACCTGATTGGTTGTGTGCTTTGTTTTTTTAGAAAGAACAGATTGGGGGACTTCCCTGGTGGTCCAGTGGTTAAGACTTCGCCTTCCAATGCAGGGGGTGTGGGTTTGATCCCTGGTCGGGGAGCTAAGATCCCACATCTCGTGGCCAAAAAACCAAAACACAGAACAGAAGCAATATTGTAACAAATTCAATAAAGACTTAAAAAAAAATAAAATCTTAAAATAAAAAGAACAGATTTCCCAGGCCTCCCAAATTTGCGAATTTTTTGGCAGTTGAATTACTAGCGAACTTTACATTTTACAGTCCTAGCCTCACCTAAAGTCATGGACAGAGATTCCTTCTCCTTCTGTTGCTCCATGCTGACCTGTGTAATTTTAGGTCAGTATGAAGGATTAATGGTGAGAGCACCTTTTAAATAAGTTATTTTTTTTCTAAAGGTAGGTGGAAATGAGGGTTTTTTAAAAAGTGGCATCATTACTGTAAAATATTCATTTCCCAATCTATACTTAGATTGTCTATACAGTAATTTTGTACTTGACTAAGCACTTTCATAGAAAATAAGAAGGACATTTTCCCTCAGAGTGTAAATTTGCTGAAGTATGATAAGCCGCTGCTTCATCTTTTCCCTTAAAATCTTTTTTTTTCCTGTTTCTAGTCAAGCATTTATTAAAACATTGGGAAGAAAATTTAGGTCATCCTTTTAACGTGCACTGACCTAGTTACTTTTTCTTTCTAAGCAACTGTTTAAACTAGATTTATTGAGGAAAGTGGTTGGTTCAGTCTTGCATTAAATCATATAGCACACAACAATGAGGAAAATTTGCAAAGTCCAGCTTATGCTATGCTGCCTCTTTCTCCCCTTTGGTGTCTTTGATTCTGCCCTTTTCCTTTGGATACCAAGGTCTTATTGGACCAGGGCTGTATGTGATTCACTTTTTTTCATATAGGAGTGTCTTTCATTGAAAGCCCCTTAATTCATATTACATGGTGATGATTCTAAAATCGTCATGTTAGTTGGCTCCTTCCCCAAATTAAAGGACACATTAACAAATAACTGGTTAGTGAGTAATGAACATAAACAACAGTCGCGCATGTTATTCATTGGGCAGTTTGAAACTGCAGGTCTAATGCCTTCAATTGTCTCTTTGGAAGTTGCCTTTTCAGAGACATAAAATAGGATAGTACTGTGAGTGCAGTCTTGATAGAGAAAATTCTATATTGTTCCCTTTTTTTGGCAGAAAATTTTCTTTTGCTTTCTCATTCATCACAAACTGACTTCTGATGATTATACAAGCAATTCTCCAAATTTCTTAGAATAATCCTGTTAGAAGTTTTATTAGTCAAAGAATATCTCTGTCCTAGATGGAATAGTTTGGTCCCTTATTCTGCTGCTGGCCTTACTGCAAAATTATGGCTGAAATATACAGAGATCTTACGAAAATTTGACTTTGTTAAGGGTCTTCCACTGTTTTTGTTTTTATCCAGTCAATTTGAGTTTCAGGGAAAACTCAGCTGAATAAAACATTTCATGTAAATTTTGTTTGATCTGGTTTACGTTTTTACTTCTAATGAGGCACCGATTCTTAAATCAGCCAGCTGGAATTAATAATCCAGCAGAAAGGCGATGCTGCTAACACAGTCAGCTTTTCCTGTTCTAGGGGATTATGCTCTTAAATAGCCTACTTTATTGTTTGTTGAACAAACCTATCTCCCTTAGTTGTTCTGTCTTTGAAAATGGTTCTGATTTCCTGACAGCGCCTTGGGAGTCTGGAGCGGGGCTTGGAGGGAAGGCTAAGAATCTCCTGCCTTTCCTCCTCTTATGCAGAATCTTCTCTTTCTTCTCTAGGTGGCTGTTCTTTCCACTGCTTTCCTGGCCCCATTTCTGCGATTTTGGTCACCTCTATGCCATGGATAGACCTATGGGTTCTCTCTCCCTACATTTTAATCTTACTATCTACCCTTAAAAGCCACAGTTCTCATGTCTACCTTGGGAAATCATACCCATACTTCAAGGCTCAACTAGAAAGCCATCTTCTACTTCCCAGACACCTCAGTCTCTTTCTCACTCTGCACTTCGCTATCATTATGGTTGGTACTGTTTCTACTGCAGTCATTCCCTCTTCCTTACTAGGATAATTTGTGTACATCTTATCTCCCCTACTAGACTGTGCACTCCTGGAAAGTGGAGACTGCATCCTTGTTCACTCTAGAGAACACAGTTCAGTACCTGGTATAAAATAGGATGATTTCTGAAGTGCAGAGAGTCTTAGAGAATCTGCGCTCACATTAGCCAATCGCATTCCTTCCGTTTGCATCACTTTCTTTCACCCCAGGTTCCAGAGGTGACAGGCGTGGCACAGAGGTGCAAGTTCTGAGCTCTCTCTCCTGTGTCTAGGTTAGGCTGGCCAGAGGCTTGCCAACAAGGCCCTGATGAAAGGAAGCCACGTGCAGGGCATGAGACAAGAAAACACAGACAGTTCATTTTGATCGCCATAATGTGCTGTTTATTGGTTTCAGTGCCCATCTCATGGAAATGAAATATTTAGCTTCCTATTCTCCATTTAATACTTGGATTTTAAAAATGTATTATATATGAGCAGAACAGAAAGGAAGCTGCTCCTTCTATTTTTTATGACAATCTGACTGCATTAGAGAGAGATTATAGTTTGATTTCGCAGAGGAATACAGATTTTAATTATTAGACTCTGAAATGTCCCCAAGCAAAATTTCTTTACAATCTCATTAATATAACTTCTTTAAGTTCTAAACTGCAATTTGACTAACCAAAGGCAATGTACTCATGTAACAAAAAGTTTAAGACATTCAGAAGAAGAGTAGTAAAATAAGACTAAAAAATCCAAGCAATTCATTCAAAGCAGCAAGTGACAAATGCAAAAACTACTGCTGTCAAAAATGTAATTGTAAATCCAGAGGAAAAATGTGCAGTAACGTTGCGATGTCTAAGATACCTTTTAACAGTAAAATCTATATGCTACTGGGTATGGGCTGTTTAATGATGTTGCAGAGGAATTCTAATAGCATCCTTGGGCTGAACTCTGGGGAGAGCTGTTTTCAGTAACTCTTGAAGATGTTCCTCATGCCTAATTCATTCATGCAGAGGGTAGGGCAGAGAGCATTATTGCTAGAAAGAGAACTTCAGGGCTTGGCAAGTGACACAAGGCAAACCCAGGATTATAAAGCAGGAAGGCAGGGTGTGGTGGTACATATTTGAACCTCTGTAGAGACTTCATTAAACAGTGCACCCACGGGGGTACTTAGAGCAAATATGTTAGCAGAAACAATAACAAAGGGCCCTGATAAAAGAAAGCAATACCTAGGACATGAGACAAGAAAACCTGGATCGTGCAGAGGAGAAGCTCAGACAACGTATAAAGAAGTAAGACTAGAGAAGAGAGACAAGCCCAGGAGCTGCAACTAAAGGTTTTTCCCTGCTTCCTTTGGAGGAGAAAGTAAAGTGTGAGAACTTGAATTTGTATTCTTTGTAGATGTTTATATACATTTACACCTAAGGCAATTCCGTGGTTCTTTTTGCAGTGTATGGATTTACTCTTTTTCAGCATTTCTTAGGTTGTAACCACAAAATCCCAATGTAAAGAATCATTGTAGAGATGGAACTTGCTGACAATTTGAATTAAGATTTTCATGAGTGGGCAGAACTAGAGGTGGCAGATTCACACATATAATTTATCTCACAATTAGAATGTACAATAAAATGCAATTTCTTTATTATATTCATAAATAATTGACCTTCCTCCAAAATCCCTATTTACTAATTACCAAGAAAAACATTCAAATGTTCTATGTGGTTTAAAGCTGAATTGGATCTAGTAATTTGAGTGGTTCATTTAGAAAATAGTCTTTCTTGGCCAGAAATGCCCAGTTAATAACAGAGGCATTCTCTTCTCCTCTCTCTCTCTGCTTTGTTTCCTGAGGTTTGTGGAGAAGGAGTGTGACTTCCATGGTCTTGTGGAGCTGGGGAAGATTCAGGAAGCTCACACTAGATGTTCCTGGTTTACCCACTGTCATACACAACCGGAGTTTGTGGCCAGTGTAACTCTCACTTTGGGTTGGGCTCCTGCAGCCTTGGAGATGACGCTGGCTTGATATCACCAAGGTCCTTACTGGAGCTACAGTACCTCTCAGATCTGGTGGGAAATCACATTCAGCCTTGACTTTGGGGGTCTGCTCTATAGCTCTTTCTACAGAATCCTTTGTGAGGAGTCTACTGCCGAGCACCTCCCATTCCCCTCACCCCAGACTCTCAACTACTCCATGTGCCCCCTGGTCACCAAGGGTGATATGGGAAAGGCTAATTCTCAAGTCTCTCCGTTCCCACTGTCTACACTTTCCTCATGGTTTGAAGTGGCCCCACACCAGACAGATGTTGGAGAGGTCATCTCTTACCTGGATCCTAACAGGGATCAGGGACAATAGCCTGTCTCTGACCTCAGTTTACCTCAATGTTATGATGCTGTTCTCCCCCATCTGGGACAAATCCCCCATGGGGAATATCAGGACCTGCCTTAGGCTACTTTACTTTCCCTTGCTTTCTTCTTTCCAGCATTCCTGGGCCTGGAAGGGGTGTATTTTTCCTTTACTTCCTCTGTATTTTATTTTCCTCCTTGATTCTAGCCAAGGCTTATTGGAGGACAGATCTCTTCTCTATACTTTAGTCTAAAGACTGTGGGTGCTGATTCCCCTTGGCTTGGTGACTGATTTGTCAGAGGAGGTTGGAATTATTAAGAAAACCATCTCTTAAGACAAGAGCTGAATCTTGCTGCCGAATCCCAGTTGGAACACCAGAATTGACCTTTCTCTCTGCATTTCCAATCAGTAGCCACACCTTCCCTCCCGCTTAACAACAAAAAATCAAATGCTTTAGGAAACATGCTTAGAAAGACAAAGTTGAAAGCAAATTGATTTTTAGAATATTACATATATTGCACGGCACTGACCCTCCCATCAGGTCCAATGTAAAGTTACTTCCATAAATTTATTTCAGTCTGTGTGTGCCTCAGGTTAAAATAGAACAGCACTGAGGTACAACCAAGGCAGCTGTAATAGTTCCTACCTAGAGACAGACATGCATTTCAGGTTAAAAGTATATTTCTTGGGAAAAAATTCTGTGGCCTAATATACTCTGCCAAAAACACAAAACAAAAGAACATAAACTCTGCATGTGTGTATATACATATACATATAAATGGACACACACTCGTATATTTAGTTTTTTAATTATTTATTTTAAAAGTTTTTTTAGTTGTTTTATACTTGATTGATGAAAAAAAGAACGTGGATACCATATTCCATTTACAGCCCTGAGAACTGTAAGAAATAATCAATTTAAAAGCAACTTCATGAATATAACGTATTAACTTATATTGTTTAAACAGTATAAGGTGTTTCCCCATAACATGAGTTAAATTATCTTTACACTTATCTTGGTACCTTTCAAAAATTCAATTCTTGCTTGTCATTTAATTCTAAGGAAACAGTACAGGAGTGATCATAATACATTGACTTATATGGAAAATCATGATAATTCTTTGAGTGGAAAAGAAGTTTGACTTACCCTTCTGGATGAAACTCAGAACATGATCTGAATTTCTTTACTTCTAAGCAAATATTCTGAAAAATGAAATCAGTGATATGTATTTAAACAATCTGTGATTTTAGAAATTTGAGAAACAAGAATGACTGTTGATGAAATGCTTTTAAAAGTTATATCATTTAATATTGGCCCTCTGGGTCTAAGGTTTTTGTTTCAGCTGTAGGTAGCAATGTCATTCTTTACAAATTCATGTCCTATTATAGGTACACATATCCGCATTCCTAGTATAATGTTTCCAGTCTTTTGACATCAAAAACACTATTCCATGAAAAGTTGCCTCTTAGTTATGAAACTTACAAGAAGCTTTTTGGATATGAAATCATACGCCTGGTGGTATTTATCCAAAACTCCAGCAGTCTGCTGAAAAGTGAACATCCCTAAAACCCTTCTGTTTGAGTTGCAAGGGACTTAAGTGATCCATCTACACTTTCTAATGGAAAGACCATTCTCCTCTCCTTGGGGAAAAAGAGTGTAAAAGAGAGACTTCTGTCTTCATACAAACATCTGTTAACATAGCACCATCTTCTACAATCAGGGATATTTTGTCCTCCTGATTTTACCTGCTTTAAATCTAACTTAAAATGTCCCTTTTGTTTGATTTAGTTCTTTTGACTTTAGAATTTTAGCTTTTCTGACATTATTTTACTTCCATTATTTTTTACATTGTATTTTTCACTGGGTACACATCTCTCCTTTTGTCATTTTAAAAACTGGAATTTACCCTAAAGCTTCTTTTGCAACAAACTGGTTTAATTGGGCACATCCTTTTTCCTTTCTTCAGAACCCATCAGCTATTCAATAACTAGAATTCTACTCTCAGGTTAACCTTATGATTCTTCTATTTAAACACAAAGGGAAGACTAAAATGGGTTTGCCTGATTTCTACATGGTTATACTTATTATAGTTGTGTCTGGAAACATCTGGACAAAATTTCTTTTTTTTTTTTTTTCTAGGTCAATGACATGATGCAATTATTAGGAGAAATTAAGTAAAAAGGTACAGGAATCTATGTTTAGTGTTCCAGCTACTAGATTCTAGAGGTGACTTTTCTGCTGTGTCTGTACTTCCTCACTGATGGTCAGAAGAGGCTAGACTTATAAGATTCAGTTTTTCAAAATACTCCCTTTGAAAATGGTATAAAAAATGCTTTAAATACACAGTTTTCAAATAGTGATTATCTCTGGTGTAGCATTACGGGAAACTTTTTCATGTTCTTCTGCCTCCCTGTGTTTTCTAATTTTCCTGCCAAAAAAAAAAAAATTAAAAATTCAATAGTCTCAGTTCTACAAAAAACCAGTGCATATATTTCACTCAACTTATGTATCACTAATGTTTATCCTAATCAAACTGTCATGCTTTTAGCCTTGCTGTTTTCTACTGTGGTTTCTTATTGCCGAAACTCAAGAACCTCATGAATTTCTCTTCCCCGAGAGCTATATCTATAGAATGCAAAAAGAACCCATGGACATATTCATTCATTTGGCTATTTGGTCACCTGTTGTTATTGAAACTTTTTTTTTTCTAAAATTGAACTGAACTCAATTCAACCTGATTATTTTTCCAAAGACAGCCAGGAATTCTTCTTTAAACTGATTTCCTCTGACACCCAAATAAATGCAGAGTCCAGTTGTCGTCAGCACTGCTGTCTAGTCTGTAACTGCTCCATCTTGGATACCCCAAATCTTATTTTCAGGGTTATTTTGGCATCTGGATGCAACCTAAATTGCTAGAATTGGACCCCCAAAAGAGATGCTGACAGTTTTTATCATTCCTTTTCCCTTCTACCTTCATGCACTGCCATTTTCCCCTTTGGGCTGTAAGGAGAGATCCTTTGGAATGAAAAGCATACTCCAGCATTTTGTTTACTTGTAGTTTTGTTCAGTGCTAGACCTGGATAGTTGCAGAGGATGATGTGGCTCTGTAGTCTTAGTTGAATTTGATACCTTTTAAAAAAATATAATTAATTAATTAATTTATTTTTGGCCACATTGGATCTTTGTTGCTGGGTGTGGGCTTTCTCTAGTTGCGGTGAGTGGGGGCTACTCTTCGTTGTGGTGCGCGGGCTTCTCATTGCAGTGGCTTCTCTTGTTGTGGAGCACAGGTTATAGGCGTGTGGGCTTCAGTAACTGTGGCACGTGTGGGCTCAGTAGTTGTGGCACACGGGCTTAGTTGCTCGGCGGCATGTGGGAGCTTCCCGGGCCAGGACTCGAGCCCGTGTCCCCTGTGTTGGCAGGAGGAGTGAGTAAACAAATGAGAGAAACCTGCCAATCATGAAAGCTGTGCCCAGTGGTCCAAGAGTATGACACTGCTCAGTGTTGGCTGGGTCCTATTCGTAATGGTCTGTTGAGACTTAGGCGACTCTGTCCCTTTACAGAGAATAGACAAATCACAACACACGCATGCTGGACCACTACAGTGGTAATATAGCATTTCTTGAGACCTACTATGTTTTAGGCACCTTGATCAGACTTTACCTATATTATGACATTAAGAGATAAGTATTGTTCTTGACATTTTTTGTGGATTAGGAGACTGAGGCTTAGACACTTTACTTGGTCAAAGTCATATACACACAGGATAGATGCAAGATTAAAACCCTGGTTTTTCTGAGTCTCATGCCCCTGATCAAAGCCGCACGTGATACTGCTCTACACAGTACCCGCCCGGTAAAAGGAATTAGGGCTGCGGTCTATGAGAAAAGGCTGTAGAAACTGTTGGGAGAGCTGTGGCAGAAAGGGTAGAGGGAAGAAAACTTGTGGTGGGAGGAATGGAAACTGATGTCAAATATTTTAAGGGTTATAATGTGGAAAAGAAGTTTGATTCTTTTCTTCTTTTTTATGACTCCAAAGGAATACAAGGATTGTGGAGTAGCAGTCACTGAACCATAGATTGAAGAAAGATCTTCCTAGCTGTCAGTTGTATACAGAATAGAGCTGCTTTTGGAAGAAGCGAGATCCCAACTCTAGAGGTATCGCATAATTGGCAGAGATGGAGTGGGAAATATGCATGATGGGCTATCTTTTAAAAATTCCTTTCAACAGTGAAATATGTGTATAAACACATATTTGTGTAAACACATGTGTAAAATATGTGTATAAACACTTTGTAGATTAGAGAAAATTGATCTGGAAACTCATGTATTTTAACAGGATTTACACTAAGAGCTGTTTTACTAGTAACAATGAGAGTAAACCACATGCATTGTCTTCTCAGTTTCCTGAGTGTTCAGAGGTGTGAACTTTTGAGATGTTTGCCATGGTGGTTGGGGGTCTGTTGTTGGAGAAACCTAAGCGATTCCTCCTAAAATAAAGTCTGTTACTCTGATTTCATTTGTTACTTGCCCAAGACCAGTATCTATTGTGGCTTTTGGATGGACAGAGTGGGCAAAAGCTGTGTTCCTACTAAGAGACGCACTCTGAATGCTTGCTCTTACTTATCCTCTCTGAGGTGGACATAATGCATCAGATTGGCAAAGGTGGAAGGAGAAAGTGTTGGCGCATCTATGGTGCATTCAAACCTTGAGTAGACAGTAGTGACTCAGGACATTTCCTTTTAGCAACCCACTGCCTCGGGGATACTCCGCCTTTTCTATGTATCTCCAGTCAGGATTTCCTGACTGGTATGCCATTGTGCTTTTCCTTTAGAGTGCCTAAATCCAGAAGTTGTGTGACTCACCAGGTAACATAACAGTGTAACCACGAGTGATGGCTTTTGAAAGCACTGACCACGTTGAACTTGAGAAGACAAAATCAGGGCTTCCCACAACTTGATCTTGATCAACAACGTTGCAGTAACATTGCATTGAATCATTTACTCAAAATGATACTTGAAACACAGTGATAATATCTTTTCCCCAGAAGCTTCCATGTTACTTCTTAATCACAACTAAAGACAAATAAGAAGACCCTGAAGCAGTTTTAGTTTCAGTACTTTCTGGAATGTACCATGGGGTTGAGAAAAATGTTATGCCAAGATGACCTTGGGTGGAGGCGGAGCTTCCTCGGAATAGGAAGAAGAGAGCAGAGGCAGCACTTAACTCCTCTAGAGCGAGGCAGATGTGACTGTTGTCTATTTTATAGTCTCCTTTATTATCTTGTTAATGTTTAATTTTTATTGAGGTATTTTTTGTACATAATTTTAAAACTCAAATAATATTAAAGCGTGCTGTCCCTCTCACCGTCTCATTTTCCACTCCCCAGGTATAATCATTCTCAACTCCTTCAGGTATTGCTTCCATTAATCACCTATATATTTCTAATGGCATGATTCTATTACTACTTTATCATATTTTATGTCTTAGCTGTTACCCATTGACTGTAGAAGATGAAGATTTTGCTTTCTTATACCCCTCTTCATGCAGACATATTTGTTCTTCCTGAAAACTTGAAGAATAGCTTTATGGTTAAGTCCATATTCAGGGTTTTCATTATTTTGTACTTGTAAATATTCACTGCTAAGTGTATTTCTTATGCAAACTTTTATTTTTGCTACGAATTTGTTGCTTTTTTTTTCTTTTGCTCGGCTCTCTTCAAGTTTCTGGTTAAGATTTCCTTTATCCTTTAACAGCTCTGTAAAATAACTTTCAATTCTCTTTCCACGCATTTTCATCCCTCTTTAGCTATAGTCCTGTGACTTATCTTTGCTGTCATTCAGTGAGATCTCTTGCATTACAGTTTCTACTTCTTGGATATCATGTCTTGATCTTTTTGGTTTAATTCTTTGTTTTGATGGAGCATAACCTCCAGCAATCTCCTAAAATAAAGGGTGCATAGAAACAACATCTTTGGAGAGCTTGGATGTCTGAAAATGTGTTTATTCCATTCTAATGTGTGATTAGTATTGATTTGGATTTGCAAAAGTTGTGCTCTCTACAGGGGAGGAATCATGGTAAGAATCCATGGTCTTTGACAAAACCGTCCAGTCTAGTGTGCATGTAGCAGGAAAGTGGCCTGAGGACAAATTCAGAGTCTACTGGCAGCAGCTTCTCTGGATGTCACCAGGACAAAGTGAATTCATTTTTATTACTTAGAATCGTTGGCATTATTTGAAAAGATGCTGGTGTGCTGTTATCTCACTGGGTAATAGTGACGCATATCCATTGGTAGGTAATGGTCCATCCTAGGTAACTATCCATCTGTTATTAGAAGGAAATGGGTCACATCAGACCACATTGGTTTCATGTATGATCCAAATAGAATATGTGCCTTCCCTTTAAGAAAAGAATGTATAGGTAGAAAGATTGTATGCTCTAATTCTGAGACTCTTCACCTGAAGTCTTCTATAGATCGTTTATGTGGGTCCTTGAATTCCTTAGACTTAGATACAAATTTTACTTGTGTTATTATGTACTCTAAGCTTCAGTGACCTAATAATAAGGTGAAGATAATATTAATACCACCTCATATGATGGTTGTGATTTTCAGTATTTAGATATTAGAGTATATAAAATATATAAAAATACTTAAAGAGACCTATGACACACAAAAAGGTGAGGAACTACTGAACTCTAATCCCCCTCTTTCCTCCACTTAACTGAAGGAAAAACAGATTACATAGAGGTTTGTGTCCTGTTGATACGACATTTGCTTTTAGCACTGAGTACAGCCCGCCAGTTTTCTGTCTCCTTGACCAAATTCTTCCCACGTTAGGTTCAGCCAACTTTATATTTGAGCCTTATCTATCATTATTACTCACTTATTTTTCAAGGGAAGGTGAGGTGAAAGTTCTTTGTTCTGAGATTCATTGCCTACAATTAAATGTGGCTGAAAGATGCCTCTGAAACCAGAAAGTGTCAAGGAAGCAGCATTTAATTTTGTCGTTATTCATTCTTCTTACCTGGCCAGAAGAAATATGTAAATAAAGATAAATCAATGTAGAGGCAAAATCTTGACAGTATTACATGACTGAAGTGTACATTGGAATCTTAAGGCAATTACAACCATGTTAGAACAAGAAACACTCTGCTACAGTGCTTTTGACCAAGGAGATCAGGGTCTTTGTTTAATTGATCTCTTTTACGAAGTCAGTTAATGTAACTATGTGGAAGTAGGCTAATTAGTTGACATCCTGTGATCAGAAAATATTAAATTTTGATTATTAATGACATATAATTTTTACATGTATATTATTTACAAAATGCTTTCACATATTATTTTATTTAAAAACAACCTGGTATAGTAAACTGTCATTGCCCATATTTACAAAGGAGAAACTGAGGACAGAGATCGGAAGAGATTTGCCTTAAGTTGTGTAGCTAATAAGGGTTAGCACTGAAACAAGAGTACTTGCCTTCTGATTCCAAGTTCAGTTTTTTTTTCCATCACACCACGTGGCCTCTTAATCACCATTAGTCATGCTGCTCTTATTCTCCAGCGATGGATACATTACAGAGGTAAGGGTGAAACTGGAGTTGGCCATGCTGTCCTTGAGGGTTTGCAGCTATGCCCTGTGCAAAAGAAATATGCTCTGTTAGCCTGCCAGGTATGACCAGGCTGAGGGTATGTGACCTCAAGGACCAGCCAGATATAGAATCCCAGGGAATTGGGGCCAATGCAGTCATTCACCAAGAGATCAACTTTACTTCTTCTATTTCAGGTAGGTGTTAATAGTACAAAGGACATGAGGCAAGTGTGCCAACAAAGATTTATGAAGTTACCACACTCCTCGAAGGACCCAGCATAATGTAATTCATGTCCATTTTTTTGTCAACTGTATGAATCAATAACAATACTATTTAAAATGATGTTGAGTCAAGGTTTTCATCCCATGGTTTAACCTAAGAGGTAAATCACATAAAAATGTTGCTCATGTAAACAATTGCTTTTCATTAACCTCATCTTTTTTACTTTAATTTTTTTTTATAAAAAGGAAAAAATACTCAAAATTTTACTTTGTGAATAAATCTGCCACATGCAGGAGTTGAAGTGATATTACTAATGCAGTGAGCATTTCTGGCTTGCTTGAGATGGGGAAGAAAGTGTTAAATCTTTCCCCTGCTCTAGATTTAACACAGGTGGGACCTCAAAAGGTCTTGAACATGATTAGTGGTATTTTTTTTAAAGTGTCCTGATGGACAAAGGGTTTGAATCTCATTCCCATTTGGTCATGGTCATGGCCAGGACTGCAGAAGCCAACACTGCTCTGCACACACTAGAGACGTTGGCTTCACCAAACATGGTCTCATTTTCTCATAAATAGAGAAATGCCTCTTTAGCAAAGAGCTTATAATTTTTTATGTGAAATAAAAATTATCCTTTTTGGACAATATTTCTGCTGGAGTCCCTGGATAACTTACCTCCTTTCCTTTTGCACGGCTGTAATTGTTTTGAACACTATATACATCTAGATTGAAGAAACTCTTTCAAGGAGACGTCTTAGGAAACACTTAAGAATAATACTCAGCTTCATGTCCTGCATTCTTCAGATACTTAACAACTGAGTTTTACCCAACCCCCAATTTCTCTCATTCCATTTTCACAATTTTCTTCAAAAACAGCCTCTCAAACTTCTCTATTTTATATCTACATTTAAGCACAGTTTTCTCCACCTTTGCTTTAGTAATTTGAAGAAGGCCCCTTGGGGAGCACCTCCAAACTCCATCTGGTCCTTAGTTTTATACCGCCTCTGCTCACCAACGAATCTTTGTGGTCTCTTGGAAGGAGCCCAGGCATAATGCGGGGGTCACTGGAGAGGCTATGTATAAGCCATAAAAAATTACTAATTTAATAATTAATTGAACAATTTAAAATTAACTTCCATTCAACCACTACTTCATTGATATTGGTGTCTTCCAGTTGTCTATATCTGAAAAGTCCAGGTATATTTCCTTAGTATTCTACTTGCTGGAGAGATGGGGGGAGGGCAGGCAGTGTCGGTAAACAGCTAAGCAACTGCTGGACTACCTTGATGGTACGCTGTCAATCTGCTTTGCTACCTTCCCCTAGTTCTGATTGTGGTTCTGAATTCTTTGAAGACTAAAAAGAAATTCCTGTACTTAACAATTGAACTAACAGCTTGACTAGGGGAAAAAATACTGCTGAAATCTGTCAATGAATGTCGCTAACTTACGCTGCATTTATAGACAGGGAGAAAACTAAACCTAGCAAGTTCTTGGAAAGATGTGCAAGCTGGCTGACAGGTGTGACATCTCAGCAAAATAAGTTAAGGCGACACTGAGCAGTGAGTTTTGTCCAGTGAGACTTGATTGGTCACAGATGACAATTCCAGCTCCCTGAGGTGTTTTTCCAGTGTCTATGATTAATATCAAATGTCAAGTAAGGCTCACTTCCAACAATAAGGTCTAAGACATACTCAGTTAAAGCAACATAGGATTTTCATTTCCCATAACCCAGTGAAGCTATCCAGACATTTCCTGGGGGATTATCCCCAGGATGAATTACATAAAAGGGGAGCTACAAGGTCTTTCTTCCTTAAGTAAGACTTCAAGCAGTGCACAACAGAAGCAGATACGTATCACTTGCATGAGGAATGGTAGGACAGGCTTTTTTTTTTTTTGCCAAAGGTGTTGGATAGGTTAAGATAGAAGATTCTGAGATAGACTCAGATGAAACCTGGATAACACGTAATCATGGAACAAATGATTTCAACCAAAACCAAAGTTTGGTTATGTATTTTCAGAGTAGAAAAAGAAGAGGTGTTCTTTGGCTTTTTCACTATTGATGCATACATTCTACAGTATAATTGATGATAAATGTGGTGCGTCTATACATGTGTGTATATTTTCTTGTTTTTGATGCCTATAATAGCCAAGGGTCTTAGCATCAGCAATAAGAAAATGTATATATTTATTTTGCAAAAATATTTTTATAGGAGATGTTTAAAATCAGAAGTATTAACATAGTTTATGTAGAAGACCTAGATGGTTTTCCACCTTTTGTCCCCAGAAAGGGGTTATTTGCAAGCCCTAAATTGTGGGTGTGTCCCTGCTTCAGATGAATCACACTTTTGGGAGAGGTCATAAGTTGGTAACAAGATTATATTTATCATTTAATATTTAATTCCTTCGGTTAGTGTCTCAGAAGAAATCAAAAAAGTTCGAATTAAACCCATTTTCTTTTTTGCCCCCTACATCTTACTTATCACTTCTATCTTTATGCCTCTCTCTTTACATATTTATTTGTCAATAATTCCACAAGGATTTGAAGTTGCTTAAAACAAGAGTGTGAATAATAAAATAATATTATAGAAATACAAAGTCAAGATTGAATAAATCCTTATTATACATAAAGGGAAAATGGATTTTAGGGAATGGTTTAACAAGCATACATGACGAGGAATCTGAATTTGAGAGTGCCTAGTAGAGGGATCTGTACTGCTATTGCTTTATCAGACCAAATCTTTATGTACTGTCAGTGAAATGCCGATTTTGGGGGATCTTTGTGGTTAGACAACAAGTCAATAAATGCTATATGCCTAGAAGTGACATTGAGAGTTAGGTTGGTTTGAAACTAAGTTTATATGACACCAACATTAGCGATTACAAAGTAAAAAAACCAAAAAAAACAGAGCGTTGAAGATGGAGGCAGATCCTGACCTCACCTTTCCGCAGACACAATAAATCTACAATTACACATGGAATAATTCCTTTGGAAAGGGACCTGAAATCCGGATGAACAGAGCCTCCACAATTTAATGTTTTGCTTATTTGATAAGCAAAATTTTTCATTTTTCATTTTCATGTCTTGTGTATTTATTAGTAAGTTTGAGAATTTTTGTTTTCTGAGAAAATTACATATTTATATTCTTTACCTTTGTCTTTTCCTTATAGATTTAAAGAAAGTCTGCATATATTAGGGAAATTAGCTTTTTGTCTATTTCAGTTTTAAAATATTTTCTTCAGTTTGATTTTTTTCCTTTAACTGTATTTATGGCAACTTTGTCATAGAGAATTAGGAGTTATATAGTCTTGCTTGCAGTTTTTTTCTTTAATGCCTTCCTTAATGGTTTCTTGTCTTGTTTGGAAAGACATTTTACTTGGAAAGTCCTCTAGTTGTAATTTTTTCCGTATTTTTTTCTAGTGTTATTTCAGTTTTTTTTTTTTTTAACATTTAGAACTTTAAGTGATATGAAATTTATCTGAATATTTGGAGTGAGGTGAGCATCTAATTTTATTTTCTTCCATTTGGATATTTTTCCTATTATCATTAAATATCATTGAATAGTCCATTCTTTTCCCACTAATTTGAAATTCTGCTTTTATCATATACTAAATATCCATGTATTTATGGATCAGTTTCAGTACTGTATTTTCTTCCTTGAATCTCCTTGTTAATTTCTGCATCGGGACTATGCATCAATAAGTACTGTAACCTTTATGCATCTTTTGTTATTGTAGGGAAGTGCCTTTTTATTATTCTTATTTTTCATAACATTCAAGTCTTTTCGGTCGTGATTACTTTTCAAGCAAGGGGCATTTATTTAGAACATCTGTTTAGGTCATCTTTTACGTTCGTTAAAGTTTTATAGTTTTCTTCTTATAAATTTACACATGTCCTCGTATTTACTTTTATGTAGCTATTTTATACATTTTGTTCCTCTTATTATTGAGATTTTTTTTACTGGATATTCTTGGTATAAAGGGAAGCTTTGGGTTTTTAAAAAATATTAATTTAGCTTCTTATTAAATTCTATTAGTTCCAATTGTTTCCCATTGATCCATATCCTTTTGAAGATTTCTTCTAGCACATGACAGTTTATGGCTGCCTCAAGTTCTGATTCAACCCACAAGACTTGGCTCAAGTGTCTGCTCCTCCAAGATCTCCCTCCCTTGTGCAAGGGACACCTGTGGCATAATAGAATGAGCGTGGAAGGTACACTGAGAACACAGGAGCTGAACACTGCTTTATATACCACATTAGCTAGGATTGGGTTCAGCTCCACATATCAGAAAACATGAAAAGAAGAGCGGTTTAAACACAAGATTTTTTTTTTTATTGGAGTATAGTTGATTTACAATATTGTGTTAGTTTCAGAGGTACAGCAAAGTGATTCAGTTTTACATATATATATATATATATATATATATATATATATATATTCTTTTTCAGATTCTTTTCCCTTATAAATTATCATAAAATAATGAGTATAGTTCCCAGTGCTATATAGTAGGTCCCTTTTGGTTATCTACTATATATATAGTAGTGTGTATATGTTAATCCCAGACTCCTGGTTTTTTTCTTGCTATGAAAGAAGTCTGAAGGTGGGAGTCAAGCACTCGTTGGGTGGTTTACAAAGTTGTCTGTGACATCCCTAGGACAAGACCCTTGTCCTTAACGTTCTAAGGAAGCGTTTCTATACCAAAGGTTATGTCTGATTCCAGGCCGGCAGCAGGAGGAAGAGCTGAAGAAGCCCATCATGGCCCTTCCTTTAAGGCCACTTCTTTAGCATCACCCATACTCCTTTT
This sequence comes from Orcinus orca, assembly GCF_937001465.1. Taxonomy (NCBI): domain Eukaryota; kingdom Metazoa; phylum Chordata; class Mammalia; order Artiodactyla; family Delphinidae; genus Orcinus; species Orcinus orca. Next base: position 19,864,892 of record NC_064562.1, read on the forward strand.
ATTTACAGTCCATAGGGTAAACCTACCCATGTGGCCACGGCTAGCCGGGAAAGAGTCTGGAGAAAATGGTTGTTGCTGAAGTAGTTGTTAATGAGCCCTGAAATTGGGATGTTTATTACTTAGGAAAAGTGGGTAGAGAGGGATTTAGCCATCTCTTCTGAGTCACTAAATTCAAGAGTGAATGTACGCCAATTCAGTTTTTTTCCAAAAAGAAAAAAGAAACCATTTTTTTTCTGTTGACAAAATAATATACTTCCATTGGAAACCATTCACACAAATCAAAACATGTGAAGGTGAATAACTGACATTCTACCACTCAGATAAATCTCCCTTGCTATCTCGGTGAATATTTTTTCATATATCTCCTTGAATATACACCACACAATTTTGCAGAAATGGCATCTTTTCATCCATTCCTTGCTTTCTCTAAATCTGCTGGGTGGCATGCTTTGCCTTACAGTGTTTACACTTATGGTTGTCTTGGTCTGCAGTGCCCTTTCTTCAGCTGTGAGTAAGAATCACATCCTCACTACCCCCCTCCCTTTCTCAGCATAGCCATCTCTTTGCTTCCTCACTGTGGCGAGGTGCCTCATTTCCTTCAGGGTTTTGCTCAAATGTCTTTTTCTCAGTGAAGCCTCCTGATATCCGCTCCATTTATAATTGTACTCATCACCCTCCTTTTCATATTTTATTTTAATTTTCTCCATAGAACTTATCACCTTTTAATATGTTATTTAAATTCAGTTATTTTCCTATTTTCTGTTTCTTCCCAAGACCATGGAAATTCCTTGAAAGTAGGGGTTTTTGTCTTGTCCGCTGCTTATCCAGTGCATAGAATAGTGCTCAGCCCAAAGTAAGTACTCAATAAATCCTTGTTGAATGAATAAAGTCACAGCACCTCCTAAAACGCGATCACATCATTAGTTGTGAGGATTAAATGAGATAACATGGATGACAGCACTTAGCACAGGGACAGATGGCAGAGGCTCAAAAGAGGGATGGTGAAGCTCCTTTTACGTCTAAATCTGCTTTCCATGCTTCTACCAGAACACCTGCCATCGTATCTTTAAAGTTTTATTTAAATGTTTATTTCGCCCGTAAGCCCCATGGACTCTTTGAAGGTTTAAACTGTTCTTATTTGTTTTTGCATCACTGGCATTGACCATAGCCTAGTATACAGTAGGTGCTCTAAAAGTCTGAGTTGACATGAATCCTTTGTGGCTATTCCTAAATCTGCAGACACTGCCGTACTTTCTAATTTCTAAATGCTTTCCCCTGCTCTCTGTACTGAAATATTTATGAAGCTATTTGGTACTCAGAGGAAATCAAGTTTTAGCACAGCTGAGGCTCTCTTCTCTCTCTAGTCAATGGTTTTGTTGAAAGCTCATTTTAATAAATGCACTAGAGAGGCATTTTTGAATAGGAAAGAATCATTCAGCTTTGTGAAATGTCCAGGTGGAATAAGTATTAGATGCTTTTGTTATTTCTGCCACTTTGGTTAATGAAGCTGTCCCCTTTATAATATAATTAGATCAAGAACAATCCTCTCACCAAATATAAAGTGACACACATAGGGTCTTGTTATTAGAGCATTCCCTCGGAAGGGTAACAGGAAACCATTCAAATACAGGACTTGAAATACTAGGGTGAATACAGCCAGTTAAGAAAATGGTAAGTGATTTCATGAGAGAAATTCTAATCTTACTAAAGATTAGAATTCAGTGTCCCTTTTGTATCAAATAATCTTTTATTTTTTAGGATCCAGAGGAAGCTGTTGCATAGACATGTTTTTATTTTCCCTGGATGGGACATTTCTTTAAGGCTGTGGTAACATTTGTACTTCTAAATACAAAGTCAGAATTCAAGGAGAAAAAAAAGGTGTGCCTATAGTGATCTCCTGGAGACTGAAGACAAAATTGGTCTTTTAAATTCAGTAGTCTAGCTCCTTTGAGCGCAAGATAAGTCAACAAAAAGCAAAGAGTCCCCAGAGGTACAATTCAGCTCCTCTTCATGGTCTATTAGGCCCGATACTTGTCTCTCAGAGAGGACTTTCTTTCATCTAAGTCGTAGAAATCAGTGTTATACATAAAGCGGCAGCTCCACTGCACTAATTTGCACTTTGGTTGCCTGACTTTTCCTTCCATTCATCCGGCCCATCCCCCCTAAATACCCCTGTACACATTTTCCAGAACAAGTATTGCTTTTCTTCAGGGTTTGATAAACATATACATCTTTCTTATCCAAAAATGTCTACATACAGTCAAGAAAATGGACTCTGTAGAACTGAAACATCTTGGGCTTTAACTGAGATGCACCGAGTTCATCCACTAGACTAAATGGCTTGAGCTCTATATCGATCATTTACCGCTGCTGTAGTTGAAGTAGGATAACTTTTTTGTAAATCATGCACCCCATATTTTTGGGTGTGGCACAGATGCACCCTAAATCTTTACACAGCAAATTACTAAAGCAGTGTGAACACATAGGTTAAATCATGTTTGAATTTGTAAAGTTGTAAGGTTTCAGGACTTTGCTGTAGGATTTCATGTGGTTTATAAGGAAGAGGTAGATATCCTAATGTCCTTTCTCCTTTAAAACTTCCTCTTCTTCTGTTTGAAGATGCCAGACACCTTTTGGAAGTAGTGAGCTTAGTTGGAAAAGCCTGAGCTTTAGCATCTGGAAGAACCAGGTTCACATCTCCTTTCTGTCATTTCCTAGCTTTGTGGCCTTTTGAACACCTCTTAATCTATCTGCATCTTATAAAACACAGACAGTAGCACCTGTTTTATAGGATGAATGTAAGGGGAAAACATAACGTTATGTTGCTTGGTTTTTATATAAAGCAGGAGCTAAATAAATGGTAGCTGCTTATTTACCACATTGTTTTGTAAAATTTTAGTATTTTTTTGGGGAATTCTCTATAACAGATGATGTTTTAGTTGACTAAAACAAAAAGCATATTGTAACTTATAGCAGTCCATACAGATAAAAATTTTAGAGCCATTTCAATAGTTCTTAAAGCATTGTTATTAGTAATATTTACCCTGTCACTAAATAAAGGTTATTTAACTTACACATTATGATTTTGTGTTCTATATCCATAGATGAACATGGCTGTTCTTTCTAGGGCCATTCAGAGTGGCTGTCACATATGGTAATACCATTTGTGTATTTTTTGGAATAACCTTGAGTTATTAGTTTGGGGAAGGGGTGAGATGAGAGAGAAGATGTGCTGGGGAATCACTTAGAAATGAACAGAGTGTGGATAACTTAGGATGCCTAGAGGACAGAATGACTGAATTGTTTTAAAGGTTGATATGTAGGATGTAGAGGGACATTTAGCAAGACAAGAACCAATGTGAGGTTCATTGCACAGAGAAGGAAAATGGTAGGGGTGGGAGTGGTAAAAACATGCTGGGTTTTTTTAGACTTTAGTTGGTCAGGCTGTGGGAGGGTAAACAGATTGAAAACCCAGTTTGCTTATCGACAGAATAGCTGAGAGAAATTACATGAAAATGAGAAAAAACACTTCAGGTCATTTTGTTCTATTGGAAGTGAAAACTTTACAGACCCAATGCTGGCAAACAATGAACTTTAATTAAGCCTGGATTGTTTGTGTGAATCTGTGTGTGTTATTTTCCCCCTAGGCATTCCTCTTTAGAGGCGTGACGGTCCATCTGAGTTATTATTTTATTGGCTTTGATGAAATTTCCCCCACTCACTTCAGCAATGGTGTTATTGATGCAGTGATATTGGTTTCTAAAAGTCCTTTCTGGCTTATATCATGATCTCATTGGCATTTAATTCAAACCCAGGAAGCGAGGAGAGAACTCCTATTTTATAGGCAAGATGTCTGCAAAGTCGAGGGTGCCCGGCAGTGAGCACAATGGCTAATACTTTGAATTTTCTGGCATGAAAGTATCAAATGTGTCCAGTATTTTTGTTGAAACCGTGTGGCAAAACTAAAGCCTCATATTTGGCTTTGTTCAGTTACAAGTATTTTAACAGGAAGCCAAGAGGAGCATGACAATGTCGGGGCCACAGAGGAAGGGTCCTGTGTTGGAAGGGTCCTCGTGCTTCTGGAACAGAGGCCTTTTGGGACCGTGGGGGGATGGGGGCGTATGGCTCTGACACACTGCTGCAGTGTGCACGGTGGTGGGCCAGATGGAGAAAAAGAGAACAGTCGCATCCTGGAAGGGATGCAAAGGCCCCGATGAGAGAGCATCCTTAGGAAACTGGGAGGTGAGGGAAGGAAAAAAGCTAGGTTAAGGAGGCTCGGGGGGCCAGCCAGCTGAATTGGTCTGGAAGGATTCTGGAGACGGAGTGCTAAATCCTTTGGTGGCTCTTATGCTTTCAGCACATTGGCAAGGACAAATTATCCTTTTTGAAAGAGCTGGGAGGGGTGATCAGGATCACTTAGTGAACCCCAGGTCTGGTTTTGGGTATGTCACCAACAAACTCACTAGATGACTCAGGACTTGTAATTTATCTTGAAAAGGAGTTTAGTGGAATGATCAATGAAGACCTCAGGCATTTTGGTTGTTGTTAATATTTATTCTAATTAGTGGATGACACAGAACTGGTGTGACTTGAAAGAAAAATTAGGAACTTCGGTGGAAAACTGTCAAAGGCAAAATTTGCATATACAGTCCTCAGATATTCAGATTCAGAACGTGAAGGAGAACACCAGACAGAAGGCTTCCTCTTTACTCTGAAGTGCTGCTTGTTTAGAATCTCCTTTGACAGAATGTCCACAGCTTGACTTTCTGTCTTCCCAATTCCACTTCTGAAAATTCAGTTTAGGGAAGGTCACTTTTGAAAATTCAGTTTCCAGAAGGTCAGAATTTGTACTTATAACGCAAGGGAGATAAGAAGTAGGTGACTCTTTCTTCTTAGGAGCTGGGATCATGGATAGTACGGAATTCTTCATTTTTAAAAGCAGCAAGCAATCTTGGCAGTAGAGCTTCTTAATTCTGGTCCAGGAAACGTATAAGGCCTTCCATTTAGGAGGCTGCACTGAACCAATGAACTCTGGATTCTTTGTAATTAGTTTGTAGAAAGATAAGTGCTAGTTTAAAAAAAAAAAAAACCCACAACTTTGGACATTTGGTATTTACTGAGAGGACCTTTCTGTTGGGGGAAATATGGCCTTAGGAGCAATTAGCTAGCATTTATTGCTGTAGGTAACATACCTTGCTTTTCAATCTTGATTTACAGAGAAACTTGGAGTAACATTCCACTAAGCAAGGAGTTTCCTTTTTGCCTATTCAGTTTCTCATCTTTATTTTCACAAATAATTTTAATATCTAGAACATTTTTCCTTAGGTCTCTTTTCATCTGTATGAAATTATTAAATTCTAATTAAAAATTAATTAAGGAGTTAAATCCAAATTCTAAGCATGGTTTATTACTGTTTTTCACCTCTGAATAGCCATCTTGCCTTAGGTAATTACTTCACTGAATGTGGCCTCAAGATGTGTTTTTACAAATCCAGATTCAATGTTTGCTAATGAAAAATGCAATCAAACAGCTGGTTGGTTGTTCTGCAAAATTGCAAACCAGCAGAATACTTTCTCTTAATTAACTGAATATAGAGAAGACCATGTGGTCATTTCTTCAGTGTGTCCATTATTAAGAATCCGACTATTAAAAAGGCAAATGACAACTATTTCTTACACTGTGCATGTGTGTGGTGGGGAAAAGGAGGGAATAGGAAAGGAATTAGATGATTTGAACCTTTAAAAGCAGGTTGCCTTGGACTTCCCTAGGGGTCCAGCGGGTAGGACTCCATGCTTCCTATTCAGGGGGCCCGGGGTTCGATCACTTGTTGGGGAACTAGATTGCATATGCATGCCGCAAGTTAAGAGTTCACATGCCGCAACTAAGAGCCCGCATGACACACTGAAGATCCCGTGTGCTGCAACGAAGACCCAGAGCAGCCTATATAGATAAATAAATATTAAAAAAAAAAAAAAAAAAAAGAAAAGCAGGTTGCCTTATCTTGCACAAAGTTTTTTTTTTTTTTCTTTCCTCTGTTTTAAGATCTGCCTTTAGAATCCTGGTGGGAACGAAAGAGACATCTTTTGTTCTTGATATTTATTATAGTAGCAAAAAAAAGTTATTTGAACAGTCATTCTCCTTTGTAGGAATTCAAGTATTATTTTTCTAGGTAAATTATAATAAAAACACAATCTGGATTTTAAATACTTAATCCAGTAAGGTAAATTATTTGTCAAAATTTAGTTATTCATTGATTCTTCATTCATTCAACAAGTTATGAAATACTATCAACTCTGAGCCCCCCAGTCCTTAAAGCACCAAGTAATTTCATACAATTCTTACAACTGGGTTCATCGATTATTATTCTGGATGGCTCACCACGGCTGCTTTACCAGTTTTTAAAAAGACTTCATTTTTCATTTACTTTGATTCAAGTTGGTAGGTTAGGGAAATGTGATGTACGTTAACTTTCAACCCACCCTAGGCCTTAATTGATTTGGTAATGCATGAGCCAGGATTTGATTTGGTGGTATTTAAACCCAGAAAAATTTCTGAAGGTTGAAAATGATTCAGAAGTTAAGATATAGAGACACTGAAATCATATCATGTTTTTGTTTTAAACAGGAAATCATTCAAAATTATCTGAAAGAAGCCTGGTTTCACTCAAAGGCCGAGAGGACTCCAGGTATGTTGATATGTTGTGCCGGAGAGGTTTGGCTAACTAGAATATCCTGAGGCCAAAGCCAAGGCAGCCAAGGGGGAATTCAAATCCCAGTAATGGGGAAAATACTGCTGTACAATGGGGTGCTGCAAATGGGAAAAGGAGTAATGATGTTAGGAGCTGAAGTATCTGCACTGTGTAAAGTAGGTAAGGGCAAGTGATTCAAGACTAGTATTCAAAGGTGAAAGCCTGGAGGTTTAAAAACATGTTATAAGACAAAGCAAAAGTCCCTTGCAAACCCTATGTATGAGTTTCCTGTGGCTGCTGTAACAAATTACCGTAAACTTGGAGACTTAAAACAACAGAAATTTATTCTCTCACAATACTGAAGGCCAGAAGTGCAAAGTCAGTTTCACTGGGCTGAAATCAAGGTGTCAGTAGGGCTATGCTCCCTTTGGAGGCTCAGAGTGGCCTCTGGTTGTTGCCGGCAGTCCTTGGCTTGTGGCTACATCATTCCACTCTGCCTTTGGGTCACATTGCTGCCTTCTCTGTGTGTGTAAAATCTCCCTCTGCCTCCCTCTTATAAGGGTACATGTGATTACATTAAAGGTCCACCCAAATAGTCCAGAATAATCTTCCTACCTCAAGAACCCTAGCTTATTCACATCTGCAGGACACTCTCCTCCCCACTTTTAAAACTACATAAGGGAGGAGACCTTCAAGATGGCGGAAGAGTAAGACGTGGAGATCACCTTCCTCCCCACAGATACATCACAAATACATCTACATGTGGAACAGCTCCTACAGAACACCTATTGAACGCTGGCAGAAGACCTCAGACCTCCCAAAAGGCAAGAAACTGCCCACGTACCTGGGTAGGGAAAAAGAAAAAAGAAAAAAACAGAGACAAAAGAATAGGGACGGGACCTGCGCCAGTGGGAGGGAGCTGTGAAGGAGAAAAGGTTTCCACACACTAGAAGCCCCTTCGCGGGCGGAGACTGCGGGTGGAGACTGCGGGTGGTGGGGGCGGGGAGCTTTGGAGCCACGAAGGAGAACGCAGCAACAGGGGTGCAGAGGGCAAAGCGGAGAGATTCCCACACGGAGGATCGGTGCCGACCAGCACTCACCAGCCCGAGAGGCTTGTCTGCTCACCCGCCGGGGCGGGCGGGGCTGGGAGCTGAGGCTCGGGCTTCGGAGGTCGGATCCCAGGGAGAGGACTGGGGTTGGCGGCGTGAACACAACCTGAAGGGGCTAGTGCACCACAACTAGCCGGGAGGGAGTCCGGGGAAAAGTCTGGAGCTGCCAAAGAGTCAAGAGACCATTGTTTTGGGGTGCGCGAGGAGAGGGGATTCAGAGCGCCGCTTAAAAGAGCTCCAGGGACGGGCACGAGCCGCAGCTAAAAGAGCGGACCGCAAAGACGGGCATGAGACGCTAAGGCTGCTGCTGCCGCCACCAAGAAGCCTGTGTGCAAGCCCAGGTCACTATCCACACCTCCCCTCCCGGAAGCCTGTGCAGCCCGCCACCGCCAGGGTCCCGTGATCCAGGGACAACTTCCCCGGGAGAACGCACGGCGCGCCTCAGGCCGGTGCAACATCACGCTGGTCTCAGCCGCCGCAGGCTCGCCCGGCACTCCATAACCCTCCCTCCCCCCAGCCTGAGTGAGCCAGAGCCCCCGAATCAGCGGCTCCTTTAACCCCGTCCTGTCTGGGCGGGAACAGACGCCCTCAGGCGAACTACAGGCAGAGGCGGGGCCAAATCCAAAGCTGAACCCCAGAAGCTGTGCGAACAAAGAAGAGAAAGGGAAATCTCTCCCAGCAGCCTCAGGAGCAGCGGATTAAATGTCCACAATCAACTTGATGTACCCTGCATCTGTGGAATACCTGAATAGACACAGAATCATCCCAAAATTGAGGCAGTGGACTTTGGGAGCAACTGTAGACTTGGGGTTTGCTTTCTGCATCTAATTTGTTTATGGTTTTATGTTTATCTTAGTTTGGTATTTAGAGTTGGGAGATTTGTTTATTGATTTGGTTGCTCTCTTCTTTTTCTTCTTTTCTATGTTTATATATATTTCAGTCTTCTCTTTTTGTGAGTGTGTATGTGTATGCTTCTTTGTGTGATATTTTTCTGTATAGCTTTGCTTTCACATTTGTCCTAGGGTTCTGTCTCTCCGTTTTTTGTTGTTGTTGTTTTATTTAGTACAGTTTTTAGCGCTTGTTATAATTGCTGGATTTGATTTCTGGTTTGGATGCTCTCTTCTTTTTTTATCCCCTTTTTTTAATAACTTAAAATTTTTTTTAATCTTAATAATTTTTTTATTTTAATAACTTTTTAATTTAATTTAATTTCTTTCTGTCATTCGTTCTTTCTTTCTCTTTCTTTCTTTCTTTCTTTTCTTTCTTTCTTCCGCCTTTTCTTCTAGCCATGTGGCTGACAGGGTCTTGGTGCTCTGGCCAGGTGTCAGACCTGTGTCTCTGAGGTGGGAGAGCCGAGTTCAGGACATTGGTCCACCAGAGACCTCCCAGCTCCATGTAATATCAAATGGCAAAAGGTGTCCCAGAGATCTCCATCTCAATGCTAAGACTCAGCTCCACTCAACGACCAGCAAGGTACAGTGTTGGATATCCCATGCAAAACAACTAGCAAGACGGGAACACAACCCCACACATTAGCAGAGAGGCTGCCTAAAATCATAAAACGTCCACAGACACCCCAAAACACACCACTGGACGCGGTGCTACCTACCAGAAAGACAAGATCTAGCCTCATCCACCAGAACACAGGTACCGGTCCCCTCCACCAGGAAGCCTACACAACCCACTGAACCAACCTTAGCCACTGGGGGCGGACACCAAAAACAATGGGAACAACAAACCTGCAGCCTGTGAAAAGGAGACCCCAAACACAGTAAGTTAAGCAAAATGAGAAGACATAGAAACACACAGCAGATGAAGGAGCAAGGTAAAAACCCACCAGACCAAAAAAATGAAGAGAAAATAGGCAGTCTAGCTGAAAAAGAATTCAGAGTAATGATAGTAAAGATGATCCAAAATCTTGGAAATACAGTGGAGAAAATACAAGAAATATTTAACAAGGACCTAGAAGAACTAAAGAGCAAACAATGATGAACAACACAATAAAAGAAATTAAAAATTCACTAGAAGGAATCAGTAGCAGAATAACTGAGGCAGAAGAACGAATAAGTGACCTGGAAGATAAAATAGTGGAAATAACTACCGCAGAACAGAATAAAGAAAAAAGAATGAAAAAAATGAAGACAGTCTCAGAGACCTTTGAGACAACATTAAACACACCAACATTCGAATTATAGGGGTCCCAGAAGAAGAGAAAAGAAAAGGGACTGAGAAAATAATTGAAGAGATTATAGTTGAAAACTTCCCTAATGTGGGAAAGGAAACAGTCAATCAAGTCCAGGAAGCACAGAGAGTCCCATACAGGATAAATCCAGGAGAAACACACCAAGACACATATTAATCTATCAAAAATTAAATACAAAGAAAAAATATTCAAAGCAGCAAGGGAATAACAACAAATAACATACAAGGGAATCCCCATAAGGTTAACTGCTGAACTTTCAGCAGAAACTCTGCAAGCCAGGAGGGTGTGGCAGGACATATTTAAAGTGATGAAAGGGAAAAACCTACAACCAAGATTACTCTACCCAGCAAGGATCTCATTCAGATTCGACAGAGAAATTAAAACCTTTACAGACAAGCAAAAGCTAAGCGAATTCAGCACCACCAAACCAGCTTTACAACAAATGCTAAAGGAACTTCTCTAAGTGGGAAACACAAGTAAAGGAAAAGACCTACAATAACAAACCCAAAACAATTAAGAAAATAGTAATAAGAACATACATATCGATAATTACCTTAAATGTAAAAGGATAAAATGCTCCAACCAAAAGACAGACTGGCTGAATGGATACAAAAACAAGACCCATATATATGCTGTCTACAAGAGACCCACTTCAGACCTAGGGACACATACAGACTGAAAGTGAGGGATGGAAAAAGATATTCCACACAAAAGGAAATGAAAAGAAAGCTGGAGTAACAATTCTCATATCAGACAAAATAGACTTTACAATAAAGACTGTCACAAGAGACAAAGAAGGACACTACATAATGATCAAGGAATCAATCCAAGAAGAAGATATAACAATTGTAAATATTTATGCACCCAACATAGTAGCACCTCAATATATAAGGCAAATGCTAATAGCCATAAAAGGGGAAATCGACAGTAACACAATCACAGTAGGGGACTTTAACACCCCACTTTCACCCATGGACAGATCATCCAAAATGAAAATAAATAAGGAAACACAAGCTTTAAATGATACATTAAACAAGATGGACTTAATTGATATTTATAGGACATTCCATCCCAAAACAACAGAATATATTTTCTTCTCAAGTGCTCATGGAACATTCTCCAGGATAGATCATATTTGGGCCACAAATCAAGCCTTGGTAAATTTAAGAAAATTGAAATCATATCAAGTATCTTTTCTGACCACAACATTATGAGACTAGATCAACTACAGGAAAAAATCTGTAAAAAATACAAACACATGGAGGCTAAACAATACACTACTAAATAACCAAGAGATCACTGAAGAAATCAAAGAGGAAATCAAAAAATACCTAGAAACAAATGACAATGAAAACATGATGACCCCAAACCTATGGGATTAGCCAGATTCATCAAGAAAAAAATGGAGAAGACTCAAATCAATAGAATTAGAAATGAAAAAGGAGAAGTAACAACTGACACTGCAGAAATACAAAGGATCATGAAAGATTACTACAAGCAATTATATGCCAATAAAACGGACAACCTGGAAGAAATGGACAAATTCTTACAAAAGCACCACCTTCCAAGACTGAACCAGGAAGAAACAGAAGATATAAACAGACCAATCACAAGCACTGAAATTGAGACTGTGATTTAAAATCTTCCAACAAACAAAACCCCAGGACCAGATGGCTTCACAGGCGAATTCTATCAAACATTTAGAGAAGAGCTAACACGTGTCCTTCTCAAACTCTTCCAAAATATAGCAGAGGGAGGAACACTCCCAAACTCATTCTATGAGGCCACCATCACCCTGATACCAAAAGCAGACAAAGGTGTCTCAAAGAAAACTACAGGCCAATATCGCTGATGAACATAGATGCAAAAATCCTCAACAAAATACTAGCAAACAGAATCCAACAGCACATTAAAAGGATCATACACCATGATCAAGTGGGGTTTATCCCAGGAATGCAAGGATTCTTCAATATATGCCCATCAGTCAATGTGATATACCATATTAACAAATTGAAGGAGAAAAACCATACGACCATCTCAATAGATGCAGAAAGAGCTTTCTACAAAAGTCAACACCCATTTAGATAAAAACCCTCCAGAAAGCAGGCATAGAGGGAACTTACCTCAACATAATAAAGGCCATATATGGCAAACTCACAGCCAACATCGTTCTCAATGGTGAAAAACAAACCGTTTCCTCTAAAATCAGGAACAAGACAAGGATGCCCCCTCACACCACTATTAGTCAACATGGTTTTGGAAGTTTTAGCCACAGTAGTCAGATAAGAAAAAGAAATAAAAGGAATCCAAATCAGAAAAGAAGGAGTAAAGCTGTCACTGTTTGCAGATGACATGATACTATACATAGAGAATCCTAAAGATGCTACCAGACAACTACTAGAGCTAATCAATGAATGTGGTAAAGTAGCAGGATACAAAATTAATGCACAGAAATCTCTTGCATTCCTATACACTAATGATGAAGAATCTTAAGGAGAAATTAAGGAAACACTCCCATTTACCATTGCAACAAAAAGAATAAAACACCTAGGAATAAACCTACCTAAGGAGACAAAAGACCTGTATGCAGAAAACTGTAAGACACTGATGAAAGAAATTAAAAGATGATACAAACAGATGGGGAGATATACCATGTTCTTGGATTGGAATAATCAACATTGTGAAAATGACTATACTGCCCAAAGCAATCTACAGATTCAATGCAATCCCTATCAAACTACCAATGGCATTTTTCACAGAACTAGAACAAAAAATTTCACAATTTGTATGGAAACACAAAACACCCCGAATAGCCAAAGCAATCTTGAGAAAGAAAAATGGAGCTGGAGGAATCAGGCTCCCAGACTTCAGACTCTACTGCAAACCTGCAGTAATCAAGACAGTATGGTACTGGCACAAAAACAGAAATATAGATCATTGGAACAGGATAGAAAGCCCAGAGATAAGCCCACGCACATTCACTTTATTTTGATAAAGGAGGCAAGAATATACAATGGAGAGAAGACAGCCTCTTTTCAATAAGTGGGGCTGGGAAAACTGGACAGCTACATGTAAAAGAATGATATTAGAACACTCCCTAACACCATACACAGAAATAAACTCAAAATGGATTAAAGACCTAAATGTAAAGCCAGACACTATAAAACTCTTAGAGGAAAACAAAGGCAGAACACTCTATGACATAGATCACAGCAAGATCCTTTTGGACCCACCTCCTAGAGAAATGGAAATAAAACCAAAAATAAACAAATGGGACCTAATGAAACTTAAAAGCGTTTGCACAGCAAGGGAAACCATAAACAAGAAGACAAGACAACCCTCAGAATGGGAGAAAATGTTTGAAATAAAGCAACTGACAAAGGATTAATCTCCAAAATATACAAGCAGCTCATGCAGCTCAATATCAAAAAAACAAGCAACCCAATCTAAAAATGGGCAGAAGACCTAAATAGACATTTCTCCAAAGAAGATATACAGATTGCCAACAAACACATGAAAGGATGCTGAACATCACTTATCATTAGAGAAATGCACATCACAACTACAATGAGATATCACCTCACACCAGTCAGAATGGCAATCATCAAAATATCTACAAACATAAATTCTGGAGAGAGTATGGAGAAAAGGGAACCCTCTTGCACTGTTGGTGGGAATGTAAATTGGTACAACCACTATGGAGAACAGTATGGAGGTTCCTTAAAAAACTAAAAATAGAACTACCATATGACCCAGAAATCCCACTCCTGGGCATATACCCTGAGAAAACCATAATTCAAAAAGAGTCATGTACCACAATGTTCATTGCAGCTCTATTTACAATAGCCAAGACATGGAAGCAACCTATTGACAGATGAATGGATAAAGAAGATGTGGCACATATATACAATGGAATATTACTCAGCCGTAAAAAGGAGTGAAGCTGAGTTATTTTAGTGAGGTGGATGGACCTAGAGTCTGTTATGCAGAGTGAAGTAAGTCAGAAAGAGAAAAACAAATACCGTATGCTAATGCATATATATGGAATTTAAAAAAAAAGGTTCTGAAGAACCTAGGGGCAGGACAGGAATAAAGACGCAGATGTAGATAATGGACTTGGGGACATGGGGAGGGGGAAGGGTAAGCTGGGACGAAGTGAGAGAGTGGCATGGACATATATACACTACCAAATGTAAAATAGATAGCTAGTGGGAAGGAGCCGCATAGCACAGGGAGATCAGCTCGGTGCTCTGTGACCACCTAGAGGAGTAGGATAGGGAGGGTGGGAGGGAGACGCAAGAGGGAGGAGATATGGGGATATATGTATATGTGTAGCTGATTCACTTTGTTATAAAGCAGAAACCAACACACCATTGTAATGCAATTATACTCCAATAAAGATGTTAAAAAAAAAGAAAAAACTATATGAGGTAATATGCACAGGTTCTAGAAATTCAAAGATTACGACATGGATTTCTTTGAGGAGAGGGAGGGCATGTGTTTAGCTTACCACATCCTACAATTCTCAAGTGATGAGAAAAGCCAGATTTGATCGGCTCAGTGGTAGGAGAGAACGCCATAAAATTTGACCCATTAAAGATACTTCATTTTAATCCCATTCTATCTCCTCTCTGTCTTCCAAGAATGAAACATGGAAGCCAGACAAGCAATTACAGCTCTCTGCTGCAGCAGCTTCTTATGACTGTCTTTGTGGGAGACATCTTGAATAAAATCAGAGAGCCATGCCGAAGAATCTAAGTTGGAAATGGTCCTATGGAGGAGGAAAGAGGGTAGGGAGGGGAAAAGGGAGAGAATAGTGAGAAGAGGGAAAGAGGACAGGAAGGAGTAAGACCTATTAGAGGAAAGAGAAAATGTAGAAGGTACTTCGGATTTCAGTACTTAAACCAGGGTTTTAACCGTTTTGACTGAACTGACCATATGTTTATAATTAAACATAATTAAGTATTATAATACTTTATAGAAACATTAGATAAATATTATTTCTATGGAATTACGTGTGTGGACACGGCTTGAGAAGAAGAATCAAATGCCACCTCTTCTCTGAAAGTTTTTCTGAGTTGCTGTGTAGAATGACTCATTCTCTTTTGTTTGCTCCCAGAGTACATTGCTCACTTACCTAGAGCATTGCATCGTGAATGTGCATTGCATATTTTTCTCTCCAGTAGATTATGCACTTTATGAGAAGAACTCTATCCATATAACTAACACTTATTGCTAACTTGCTATGTACCAGGCATTTCGCAAAGCACTTTGCATGTATTTAATCCTCTAAACAGTCCTACAAGATGCATATTTTTATTCCCTTTTTTTTTTTTTTTTTTTTTGCGGTACGCAGGCCTCTCACTGTTGTGGCCTCTCCCGTTGCGGAGCGCAGGCTCCGGACGCGCAGGCCCAGTGGCCATGGCTCACGGGCCCAGCCGCTCCGCGGCATGTGGGATCCTCCCGGACCGGGGCACGAACCCGTGTCCCCTGCATCGGCAGGCGGACTCTCAACCACTGCGCCACCAGGGAAGCCCTATTCCCATTTTAAAGATGATAAAGTCAAAGCATGGAAAGTTGAGTATTGTCAAGGTCATACAGCAAGAAAGAGGTAGAGCTGGAATTTGAAAGTAGGCAGTCTGGTTCCTAAACCTTCACTCGTAAGTAATGTAATCTGTTATGCTACCCTGCACCAAACATATAATAAGATAGTTCAGTTACTTCAATTATTAGTAGTCAGATTCTTTCAAAGGCTAATAAATAAACAATTTCTGTAACCTGGCTTTACTGCAGATTTTTTTAAAGATTTATTTTAAAGGAAGGCTCTTGCCTTACTCTTCAGGTTACATTTTTTTGCCAACTCAGGAAAAGTATGAAATGCCTCTAATTAGATGCATCAAAGAATGTAAGATGTTGTGATAACCTCAAACTTCAAACAGGTTCCATTGATGTTAGAGCGAGGAGAGAAAAGTTAAAGATATCACGTTAAGTTTTTGTTTCCTAATAGATATAATTTATTTTGCAGAACTCAAAAATGGTCTCATAGGGCCAAGATGTAAATGCAATCTACACACTGAATAAAAGGAAGTGGACAAAGTAGAATTTGTGGAAGGACTGAGCCACCATATTTCATTCATTGCCACATTCAGTAAACATTTATTGGGTACCAATCTGTTTAGAGTTCTCCAAGGAGAAACTCCAAATGTAAGTTGCTAAATAGTATATCTATTTACCTTTGTACCATCAGGAAATCTGGGAGTGTCACCCTGTAGTTTGAACTTTGGTGATTTCTTAGATGACTTATCTTTTTTTCTTAGAGATGCTAACAGCAACTTGAGGGTAAGGATTGTGGCTCATACAATTCCTGCTTTCTGATGATACCTACAAGGGCTATTCTCATAATGGTTGGTCAATAAATATTTACTGAATGGATGAATGAGTGGATCAATCAGTTCATTGAGAGAGTTTGACTATTCGCAGTAAAAAATAGCAAAGCACATTAAATCTTACTAAGTTAGAACATTGGTTTGATTCAATGATTTTTAGATACTGTCAAGGAAGTCATCATTTTCCTCTCTTCTACTTCACATTTGCTTTTCCTCCTTTTCTTTTCTCAGTCTTTTTTCCATTTATCTACTTTTCACTTTTTTTTTCTCTCTTCCAACTGCTAAGAAGTGTGTCCCCATGATTTCTGTCATTAACCAAATAGATATCTGTGTTTATGGGGAAAGAAATGGAATAAAAAATGTGATTTTAATTTTAGATTACTTGGGTTTGAGATGGCAATGAAGTGTCAGGTACTTATCATGTGGAAATATAAATTAGGAGAGAAGTTGAGGCTCGAACATAGATTTGGAATTTATCTAGCATGAAGGTAATATTCTAAGGTGTGTGAATAGATGTGACCACAGTGCCTTAACCATGGCAGCAGAGTTTACTCTGAACAGTAGCTCTGCTACTCGAATCAACACCACCAACAGCAAGGCCCTTACTAGCACTTACTATGTCCCAGGATTTTATCTTCCAAATACACAGTTAATTCTCACAGCAATGTCAGTACTAGTATCTGATTTTGCAGAATGCCTGTGATTATCAGTATTATTCATCAAATTGCTATTCATCTAATTTCCTTTCTTTTTCTGATTGTGTGATTCAAGATAAATTACTTAACTCTCTCTCTCGCTATATATATATGTATACATATATAACACACACACACACACACACACACACACACACATATATATATATATAGTAATTTTCTGTTTCTATGATCTTACCTTTGTGTTTTCATTATTACCATTACCAAAACTCAGATGCTTTTTTACTGTTACTTAATTTCATGCATAACATAATTTTATTTATAAATATATAAGAATGTACATTTATCTAAACCTCATAACACCCATATGAGGTAGATTCTGTTATTAGTCCCATTTTACATATGAAGAAAACTGAGGCTTTGTGAGGATTATTAACCTGGCCAAAATGGCAGAGCTAGTCAGGTGAAAGTAAAAATGGTGTGTTTCTGATCACAGCAAGTAGTAACATCTATCCACTTATCCAGACCAGAAACCTGGAGTCACTCAAGATCCTTTCCTCCAACAATCTCTGCATTTCACTGCCTAAATGCATCTTGTGTCCATTCTATCCTCTACGTTTCTGTTTGTATTGTTCAAATTCCTCTCCCTAGTGTCCAGTTTTGCCCTTATCAAACCTATCAGTCATGCCGTTGGCAGAGTAATTTATCTGACAAAAATCTTTGCCCTTTATTTGCTTTTTTTGTTTGTATAGTATGTTTAGTAACCCCAGTTTACCACATTGATGCTATAGCGCCCTCTTAGAATCAAGCCACACAGGTACCCAGGCAGCACAACCATAATTACTTCACTTAACTTCTTAAGATGATTTAATGGATTCCTATGGCAGTTAAGATGAAAATTGAAATCTTTCCATGGCCTTCAAGCCCCTGCTGGTGCCCTCTGCTTGTTTCTCAGCCTCATTTTGAACCACTTGCCCTCTTGTCCTCGCTCCAGCCACAAGGGCCTTCCAGTTTGTGGCAGCTGCTACACTGCTTTCTGCCTCAGGGCCCTTGAACATGCTACTCCCACATTTGGAATCTCACATCTCTTTCTCCCTACTTGGGACACATGTACATTCAAATGAAAGACCGATTGAAATAAAATCAGTTTTATTATTGTTGTAATTCTAGGATCTCACAGAACTGTGTCTCTTTCAGAGTACTTAATTCAGCTTATAATCATAAATATGGTAATTTGTTTAGTGGCTTCTTCCTTATTTCTCTGTTGGGCAAAGGCCATGACAGTTTTGCTTATCACAACAACTGCACAGCTGTACTGTGCATATATGAGGCACTTAATAAATGTTAATTGAATGAATATTCTCTCTAGTATTCCTGATGTTTTGGGTGACTTTATTCTTTTTTCCTTAGAGAATCATTTTCAACAGACCATGTAGAATAAATGGCAAACTGAGTTTTCTGATTGTAAAGAAACTTTGATCTCTCTTAAAATACACACACACACACACACACACACACACACACAGACTCTACAAGGAGGAAAATGCATGGGGAGAAGGCAGATGTTTTCATAGTTCCTCCAGTTTTCATTAAATTTGGGATTTTCTCACTGAAGGAATCCTATTTCCTCTACCATACTTGGTTCTGAGGCATTAACTACCCCCTCTCCTTCTTTGTATTCTGTGCCAAGAGGGAAAAATTCCCTTCCTTTATTTACTCTTAGCCTTTTGATATTTTCCACCTAAAAAGAATTGTCTAAGGAATAAGGAAGAACTGAAATAATTACTGGAGTTCCCAAGGAACAGCCAGGTTGCTGAGCCCAGGTTCCCTCCAGCTTGAGGAGGGCAGATTTTTTCCCCCTCTCATCACATCTCTGATCCATTGGTAGTGGCTGCCTGGAGACATGTGTAAGAGGGATTCTGAGGGCACCGCCAGCCTCAGTGGGAAAGTGTACCATGATTAATTCATTGAACACATACTTACTGAGTGCGTGCTATGTAATTAGCAGGGCTGGCTAGGGGCGTGGGAGTACAGAGAGTTGGCAACCTTGTTAGCCTTTCTCTACACATGGAGGGCAGATACAGTTTTGTAAGCATCTTGATTATTCTCTCTCAGCTCAAAGCTTATCCCTCTGTTACATGGCTTTCCATCACCACTGTGACTTCCTGACCCCAGAAGCAGGTCTAATAGTGAATTTTGTTTTGTTGCTAGACAAACAAAATTTGTTTGTCTAGCAAAAAAACAAAGGGGATCAAAAGCCCTTTCTTCACTAAAACCCCCTAATTTTCATGACTTGAGACAACTGTAAACCATCATTCCTCTTCCCTTTTTTTTTTTTTTCTGCTTTCTCTTTTGAGAGACAGACTTTGCTCCCATCTAATTTGTACTGACAGAATCATGACCCTTATTGAGGGCCAGTGAATAATCTGGACCTTAATTCTTGAGCTGTGGTAGAGACTTTTAACTGCTTATTCAATATCCATTTCCCTTTCTTTCTTATCAGGGATGACCAGTAAGTAGCCATTGGGTGGGGATTTTCACACATTTTGCACTTTCAGTCTTTCTTGCTAGAAAGTGGATGTGATGGCTGGTATTTCAGGAATCATCTTGTGACTTTGAGGCTGGAAGTCATGATGGCAAAGCTGGAAGATAGTTGGAGCCTGGGTCCCTGCTGAACCTGATGGGGCTACTCTTCGAGCTCTGGACTACTTACTTTCGGGCATCATTTTACGTGAAAGAATAAAACCCTAACATGTCAAATCTGCTGTAGTCTGGTTTCTATTATTTACAGCTGAATGCAATTCCTAGCAATATGGGTTCTTCAGCTCTGATTTCTCCCTGATTCTTTTATTGTATGCTTATTCAGGTGAGACCTCACTCTTCACCCAGGAAGGACTATTACATTCATGTTACTCTCAGATTGGAAGTTCCATGAGGACAGGGAATGTGACTATTTTGCTCACCAGGGTTTCCTCAGTGTCTAGCACATTGACTGACACTTAGACGTTGGCTCAAAAAATATGATGTGTGAGTGAATGAATAATAACATACTTTCTTCAAATACAAGTCATAAAATATTAAAAAGAATTAGCAATCATACAATTACTAGAGAGCCAATCTCTCAATGATTAACTGAATGTTCTTCTTACCTGAGGGCCAACAAAACTATATGTGGTTATAGGTTTTGTGGAATAAGAAAAAAATAATGCTTGACATTAAAACACAGTGTTTGACATTTGATAATTTGTAAGAAATTTGGTGTTGGCATCTGTATACTTTAGTTATAATAATAATGTTTCTTTAATGTGTCATAGTTTAAGAACATTTCACACACTCCCTGGCTTAGAGAATAGAAAGTATATTTAAAGTTTTCCACAAGGTGCTCCTGCACTTTATAACTTTAATATTTGCTGAGTGCTTCCTACATGATCAACTGAGTTATCATTGTTTTATATGCACTAACAAATTTAATCTAACTGATGGTCGAGAGCCATGTTATTCCCGTCGTATACTTGAAGAGACTGGGTTACAGAAAGCTTAAGTAACTTGTTCGTCTTAAAGCTAAACAAGCTATATGATATTTTATTTGATATTTTTTGGTGATGTGTACCTTTACTAATTTGTTTATCCATTCATCAAACAAAAATTATTGTTTGTTGATTGCTTGCTTGATTAATTGAATAGTTACTCAGTGTCAGGCACTTGGCTAAGCTCTGGGAAAGTAAAAGTATTCCGTTCCCCACATTAAGGTGCATAATGGTCCAATGTAGCATGATGAGTGCTTGATACAGAGGTTGGATAGAGAGGAAAGGGCAGATTCCAGAGGCTTCCAGGAGAAAATGTCACCTTACAAGACAATCAAAGTTGGCCAGATAAAGAATGGGAAGAATGGTGTTCCAGAGAGGAACCTCCAGAGAGAGACAAATATCATATGATATCACTTATTTGTGGAATCTAAAAAAATGATACAAGTGAACTTATTTACAAAACAGAAACAGACTCACAGACATAGAAAACAGTCTTATGGTTACCAAAGGGAAGGGTGGAGGGAGGGATAAATTAGGAGCTTGGGATTAACATACACACACTATTATATATAAAATATTTAAATAACCAACAAGTATCTACTGTATAGCACAGGGAACTACACTCAATATCTTGTAATAACCTGTAATGGAAAAGAATCTGAAAAAGAATACATATATATATATATATTTTTTTTTATATACATATACAACTGAATCACTTTGCTATACACTTGGAACTAAAACATTGTTAATTAACTGTACTTCAATTAAAAAATGTTTTTTTAAAAAAAGAGAGGAGGGCTTCCCTGGTGGCGCAGTGGTTGAGAGTCCGCCTGCCGATGCAGGGGACGCGGGTTCGTGCCCCGGTCCGGGAGGATCCCACATGCTGCGGAGCGGCTGGGCCCGTGAGCCATGGCCGCTGAGCCTGCGCGTCCGGAGCCTGTGCTCCGCAACGGGAGAGGCCACAACAGTGAGAGGCCAGCGTACCGCAAAAAAAATAAAAATAAAAAAAATAATTTAAAAAAAAGGGAGGAACATGTGCAAAAGCATAAGAGTGAGGAAGTGTGGCTTATTCGGGAAACGAGAAGTCCTTAATGTGGTAGAGGCAGAGCCTGGAATGAGCAGCACAGAGAGATGGGGCTCTTGACTGTGATCCACTGCGGCCAGGTCATCAAGGGCTTCTGCTTTCACCCTAAGCGAGCTCAGACACTATTCTGTAAGTGGCAAGGGCCCCCAAAAAGAGCACTGTAGTTACCTTTATATTTCCACAGAATAATTTTGACCGAAGTATGGAGGCTGGCACAGAGAAGAGTAACACCTGAAGTCTCAGGTAAAGGTGAATGAATTAGGTTCCTACCATATTGTTGGAGTTCCAATTTAACTGGAATGAACTCCACTGCAAATTTTGAACACCTATCATTATTTAATGCTGAAAAGCTTCATACCTATGAAACATCTGCATGTGGTCAAATATTTTAGATAGGGTCAAATCTCTCTTTTCCACTCTAGGGGGAAGGAACACAGAAATGTATAACACAAAGTGATAGATAATGTCAACTAGTTAATTCTATATGTATGCATATTGATTATATATATGTTTTTTATTAGTTTTGAATTTAGGAACTTCTGAAGTCTTAAAGATTTATTCCCAAACAGCAAAGTGGGCTAAAGAGAAACCCTGGGACAGGCGCAGGAACACCCCACTCTTCTATGCTGATCTTGGCTTTGCATCGTAGCCTCCGGCCATCATATTCAATTCGGGGAATTGCTGGCTGCCTTCTCAAAAGCATGCACCACAATAGTGTTTCTCAAACCTTCTGTGATTGAAGTATTATATTCAAAATGGCAGTCGCCCCAATTCTTCTCTGTAGAATATGAAATGAGGAAGGGAAACGGGAGCTATTAAACAGATTAGTCAGTGGTATCCATCCTCGCCTTCCTCCTTGTGACCAGAGTAGGACTTGGATTTATAATTCTTTATCTGTAGCTCCAAATCCAAAAAGCTGAAAAACTAAAGTGTTTTCATGGCCAATTTGGTAGCAATACCTGACTAAACCTGAACTCATGTGGTCATAAAACCTGACCCAAGCCGACGGAAGTCTATTTATAATCTGCATTTCACTTGGTGCGAAGAGTCACACGCTTTGCTGCAGAAATATTCACGTTTGATATTGTTTGCAGTGTTACCTAATATCCTGAATATGCACTTTATTGCCTTTTTAATGTTTCCTTAATTTGTTTTTATTTTGAGACTTGTAGATCTGTGTGCAGTTGTAAGAAATAATACATGTAGCAGACGCTGCACCTAATTCACCCCCATGGTAACATTTTGCATAACTATAGTACAGCACCACAACGAGGAGATTGACGTTGATACAATCCATGGACTTTCTTTGGATTTCACCAGTTTTACATGCACTCAATTTCGTTCCTTGCAATTTTGTCACATAGAGATTCGTGTGGCCACTACCACAGTCAGATGCAAAATAGATCCTTGTTCATCACAAGGATCTCTCCTGCTACCACATTACAGCCGCAGCCACCTCCCTCATCATCCCTCTCCCTAAACCCTGCAACCACTTTTACGTTCTTCATCTCTACAGTTTTGTCATTTCTACAATGCTAAATAGAGTTATACATTGTGTGATCTTTTGTGATTGGCTTTATTCACTCAGCATAATTCCTTTGGAGATCCATGCAAGTTGTTGCATGCTTTGTAATATCTGAAAATTCTGAACTCCAAAACACATTTAGCCCAAAGGTTTTAGATAAGAGGCTGTGGAGCTGCACTGAGAGTCTGCTGCTGCAGTTAGAGCCTTGCCTGCTCTTTGAACCACTGAGGAGCTAGGCTGGCAGGACCTGAGGGGCTGCGTTCTCATCAGTGAGTGGGGTCTGGAGATAGTTTGAAACTGACGTTTCTGGTGTTCGGTTTGAATGCAGCTCCCGCCGCCCATATGACATTTGTCTCCTGTTGCACCCTAATTATTCAGTGTTCACAGTCATCTGCCTTACTTGCCTTTGCCTGGGTTTCTCACTCATCGCACTTCCCTTCTGGGCCTAAATTCTAACCCTAATTTGCAATCTGCTTTCCTTAGTCTTGTTTCTATCAGTCCCTTTCCCTAGCACTGCACCTGGCTTCCTATATCACTTACATTGACTCCACTCAGCATGCAGATCTGTGACTCAGAGCTCAGATTTCAGCCCTTGCCTGTCTCAGGGCTGTGTTGTGTTCTCTCTGCCACTCAGATTTCAAGAGTTGGATACAGGGTCTTCCTTGGAGAGCTTCCCACTGTGGATTCTCATCATCGTTAGAGTGAGTTTTGATGTCCATAAAATTAAGCCTTAAAAGTATAGTTACTGTTTATATTCTAAAGTAAAATTTGCCCCATTTAAGCTGATATTCAGTTCAAAAGATAGTTTGGTAAATTCTATAGTGGAAAGTGTTAGGATTCCTTGGTGGCACAGTGGTTAAGGATCCGCCTGCCAATGCAGGGGACATGGGTTTGAACCCTGGTCCAGGAAGAGCCCACATGCTGCGGAGCAACTAACCCTGTGCTCCACAACTACTGAGCCTGTGCTGTAGAGCCCGCGAGGCACAACTACTGAAGCCCACGCTCTTAGAGCCCATGCTCTGCAACAAGAGAAGCCACCGCAATGAGAAGCCCGTGCACTGCAACGAAGAGTAGCTCCCGCTCGCCACAAGAGAAAGCCCGCACAGCAACTAAGATCCAACACAGCCAAAAATAAATAAATAAAATTAATTAATTAAAAAAAAGAAATTGTCACTAAATGTAATAAGGTAATATTCTGTTCTTGACAATTGACTTATGCACATCTCTGAGAAGTGTGGGTGTGTGTTTGTGTGTGTAAGTCTAAAATGGCTAATGATATTTAGGGAAGAGGAACCATGGAAGAATGGCCCAAAGAAGGGAACTGATCACGTTTGTCTATGCATCCCACTTCTCTTTCCAGCCTGCTGCAGTGGAAGACATCAAAATAGTCAATGTTATGATGTCATTGTCCCAGTCAACCTTGATTTATTTATGTCTTCCTTTTGGAGAAAGCTAAACTGAAGAAGTCATTTTAGGATCACCAAGATTTTATTTCTAGCCCTACAACTATTATAAAAACACACTTTCTGGTTAAAAGCAAAAAATCATTTCTAATAATTCATAGAATTTTTTCAGGTGGTACAATTATTTGGGAAATTTCTAGATGTTTGAGTGTTTCACGTTTCCATCTGGTGTCTGCCATTGTGCGGAACAGCCTAGCATTGTTCTGTGATACTTTTGGTTAGCTTTTGGTTAGCACTGACTTGCCAAAGTTTCCTGTTGGGAATATCAATAGGGTCCACTAATTTCCTGATGAAATCAATTAAGAATTAAGAAGAGAAGAAGAAATGGTAATATCTAATTCTGACTTACTTTCTCACCTAAGATATTGTTAGTCCTTTTCCCAAAGAGAACAAGCAACATGGATTTGGAAACTAAAAAAGAAAATAAGGGTAATTTGAGCAATCTTTTAAACATTCGTACAAAATAAATGGGAAAACTAAATAAGAAAGCTATGTATTTTTTAGGGTGAATGAAGAAAGGAGAAAAAAGAATAAACCAGTTTTTCCCTCTTTAGAAATGTTTTCTTTAAGTCTTTTTGTCTCAATATCCACCTGCCAAAATTTTTTGACAACTGAAAATCATCCCATTCTCCTTCAAAATCTTCCAGAATAGCATTGCAATGAATTCCTGTCAATGATTTTTACTTTCAGTTAAAACCATTTTTCCTTTTGCAAGTGCATCATTAGCACTGAAGAAAGAGCCACATTGATAGGCCTTTGCTTTTACTTTTATGTCAAAACTACTTCCTGAAAAATAATTTTCATGTACTTTGCAAATCTGTCCACAGTTGAAAGAGTCATCAAATATGTAAAATGAAATGCACACAAGGCAGTGCATTGTGTGGCTGGTGACCCATAATGGAATGGTGAGGTCAAGTTAAATGAACATGGAAAATAAAGGCTGAAGGGTTTCTATTTTTTTTTTTTTAGCTTAAGCTATAGACATAAATGTTTGTTGTGGTTATGATTAGTTTATCTCAAATATTTAAATCACTTAAAGGAGACCTTAGAAGCTCATCACTCTTGGGTGCTCAGAACAGTGGCGGCACAGAGTGGGTGCTGAATAAATATTTACTGACCAAATGCACGCATGAATGAAGATCTCCGTATTTATTCTCTCTCAATCCTTTAAAAAAATTTGTTATGACAGTCCCAGAACCTTGACCAAAGCAAGTATTTAATTTCTGAGTTTGTAACTAAACGTCGATTTATTTTGAAAAGTGTTTGGGAACGCTTTGCTTGTGGAGTGTTAGTTGCACATAATGTAACATCAGCCTACGTTTCATAGCTGCAAAAGTAAAGATTTTTGCTATCTGCTTTAATTATCTAATTAGAATTCAACAAGCTATGTAGAGGTTGCCCTTTGGGGCTCATTAAACCAGCAGCGTTACGAGTGTTGCAACTGAAGAAAACACATTTTCGAACGGAGCCCCTTGCTGCCGAAAAGTCCTTTGCTTACTACAACGCTGCTCGCGAGGAGAGAGCGGCCTTGGGCCAGATGGCGGGCAGGTACCCCAGGCGAGCAGGAGGTGCGGGGCCGGCGCGGCGGGCGGCCAGGCGGGATCCGCTTACAGCTCGCTGGGACGCCGCGCCCCGCGGCCGCAGCAGCGCGGGCGGTTCGGCGTGTTGATGTACAGGGTCAAAACAGGCTTAATCTTCTGAGCTGGCTGACCCCAGCTTCACTGAAGAAACAGGGTGAATCACAACAGTCTCTGGATTGAAATCTTAGCTCCGATGGAACAGGGGCTTTTACTGTTGATGCTGCTGCAGTGTTTGCTCCTAAAGCTGGGAATTCAAGTGTTTTAAGCCTCCAGGGACTTCGGTTGAAATCCTTCTACCAGCTTGAAAGTCTCACGGTTGTTAAAAGAAAAAGAAAAATCAAACACGCAAAGCCACAAGCCCTTCACATTTCCTTTCGCTGGCCATGGAATCATACTCATTTGAAAATAGAACACCCAGCTTATCTTTTATAAACTGAGACTTTTGTGTTTTTTTTTTTCCTGTATTTTAAACTCGCCCTGATTGCCGTGCCATGCATTCATCTCTTAACCAGAAAACAAAAGAGATATTTTGCACCTTGATATAAAATGCCAAGTTTTGATAACATCACAATATGCTACTTTATTACAAAAGGCCAGTTCTTCTATGCTGAGTTACACTTACTATCCACAAAACCACTAGTTGTCAACATGTCTTGTTCCAAAAGGTTGGATTTTTAAAACATCCAGAAGACATTTGTCATTTTGAAGCTCCTGACTGTATGATGTGCAGCTGTATGAAGGTTCTTTTCAGCATTTGAAATGGTTCTGTGTAGTCAGGCCCTTACTAAGATGAAATGCATTTCCATGTGAATTTATTGGGGTTTGCAGCCACATACTCCTGCCTGCCTCCTTGATTTTGGCTCTACTCACAGCTCCTTTTATTGGTTTTTGGCCGGTTGCTGAGGGCATATGTTTTGGACTTCTCTTGCCTGATTTGTGAGAGTCTGTTGACATCCAGGAAAGTGCCGCAAAAAACCTGTTGCTCATACCAAGCTTATGTGTTTCATGGCAGAGCCACTAGCCCTGAGCTCAAGTTTCTTGACAACAAGTCTTATTTATGGAGAAACAAACATAGGCAGTATTTTGTGGGACTATGCTGTTCTCTTTCTGGGAGTAACATTTGGCGTTTCTCTGCAAAAGGGCAAATAGTTTTTTAGACATCTCATGTTCAAGGGTGTGACAGAGGAAGGGACATTGCTGCTGATGGTGATGATAGCTGCCATTTACCGAGCAGACACCAAAACCCAAGCAATTTGCATTGACTCATCACCGCAGAATTGCAAGGGAAATGCTGCTGTTCCCATTTTGAAGATGACGAAACTGAGGGTAAGCAGCATTCCCAGAATCTTACGGAGTGTTGAAGGCAGGATTGAAACGTCGGTCTTTTTGTTTTTAAAGTTTATGTTTTTTCCCCCAAAGAAACCTGAGAGGCAAATACTGCCTTTGATTTTTTAATAAAGAAAATTTTGTTCTGAAGTTGCCATTCTATTTGATGACAATGTTTAAACGTACACTATTTATAGGAGTTGGTGCCATGAGGATGCAGTAACGGCTAAGGTACTGTTCCTGTTCTTTAAGGACTCAGACTGGAGCAGTGGCTGCCGACTCGCAGTGATCTTACCCCTCCAAGGGACATTTCTGAAGGTCTGGAGCCGCTGTTGATTGGCAAGGTGGGTGAGCATGTTTGGAACTATTGGTATCTAGTAGGCTGAGGCCGGGCATGCTGCTAAAATCCTACAATGAATCCAAATTTGTTTTTGAGATACCGCTATTGAGATACAGCGGTCTAGAAGAAGAAAGTCACTGAAAATATGGTAAGATTTATGCTGTACCATTAATGATGGTGTGGTAGATTGTATTATTTGTCCAAAACATTTGCTGACACTCTCTATTGGGACCTTCTGTGTGGGAGAATGATACCTCTTGCCCCATTCATACCAGGCATGGCCATTTGACTTGCTTTGACCCATGAAATATGGGTAGAAATGTAAAGAGCCGTTGTGTAGTTTTGCCCTCTCTCTTTTCCCTCTGTCATAAGACCATCAGGTTCCAGGCAGGGGCTCCTTCAGCTGGGACCTCAAATGAAGGCAACATGGAATAAGATGCAGTCTACTCCAAAGACTGGAATCATAAGCAAGACATAAACCTTTGGGGAAAGCCTGTGAGGTTTTGAGATCGTTTGTTACTGTAGCATAACTTAGCCCTTGCTGACTAATGTGGATGTAGTTATTATTTCAACAGGTCAGGATGAGGTGGGATTATAGTAGGAGAATAACCTAGAAGAAAAGACTGGAGCCAAGGTATGCTAGACAGAAAAGGGTGGATTTTAATTTTATGTGTGGGAAGTTTAGTAGGGGTGAGAAAGGAAATTAATTACAAGAGCAGAGGGAAAGATGATTCAGATACAGGGGGCAGGAAATCAGTTAGGCTATGATAATAGTAGTCCCGGTGGGAGGAGCCAGAGTCTGAACATGGGCAGAGTCCATGTACATGAAAAGTTGGAGGCTTATGAAAGAGTGATTGGGAAAGAAAAAAAATTAGTGGGCATGAAAATTTATTTAGTATGGACAATGAGAAGATGATTCAAAGATGATATCAAGATTTTGAGAGTGGTTATCTTGGAAAAAGGTATCACACAAGAACACATTTTGGAATGGATAGGATAAATTTCTTCCAGAGCTTATTGAGCTTGGGATAAAGATGGACTTGTCCAGTGGGAGCTGTTCAGAGGCGTTGGCTATGAGGGTCTGGACAGTGGGAATCGTGGTGAGATTTACATAGTTGGGCATCATCCTTGCATAAAGGTGCAAGTTGGACAATATTATCTAGGGATAGTGGCTGGAACTGAACGTGGAACTTAAGGAAAAGGGGGTTGGGGGTTTGGAAAAAATAAACCTGATGGGAGGAATGTCAGACATTTAAGTAGAAAATGCTGCCATGGCTGGCTGGTAAGGAGCTATGCTTGGAGCTGGCAGAGGTGTAAGGAGGCAAATTAATGCCTTAATGCCTACTCCTTGGTTAACTGCGAAGTGCTTAAAGGCCTTTGCTATTATTCTGAAGCAGTTAAGCTTTGGATAAAAAAAAAGTAGTCCAAAGTTATAAGGTAAGGAATTTATAAACACTCATAACAAAAATGTAAGTCTGAAGTTTTCCTCGTGTAAAAATGAAAACCAGAATAACAGTAGCACTTACTTGAAAAACATTCTTAACTTATACTTGGAAGTTTATAAAGTTTTGAGCTTTATTATGTCTTTGCTATGCCTACCAGTTAGAAATGAGTTTACTGCATTTTTTTTTTTGTTTATTTACTGGTTGTATTCTTAAGTAAAAATGTTCTCTATTCGATTATGACACATTTATCTTCCTTCTCCGTTTCCACATCTCAGGGCAACCTAACTAGCAGATGTTCACAGCCATAACTGAAGGTCTGAACTTCTTGTCCATGCCCTTCTCCACCCCCTCCAGGGTTCACAGGCAATGCATCCTTTAGTTTTGAAGTTTTGCCGAGGCAGCTCGATAGATGAAATAGGTTGGTGATATGCTACATTTCTTAAGTCAGACCACCATCCGTTTCTCTTCCTCTGGCTTCACACTTCAGTGTGTTAGGATCTTGGGACATCATGGCAGAGAAATGCTCACTTAATGGTCCATCATCAACCTGCTGGTGGCTGCAGGAATTACAGGCAGAGTGCTTAAGAGGAGTCACCGGGATGCGTGAGATTGCCTAGGGAGAGAAAGCATTAAGCACGCTGGTGTTAAATACCTCGCATCTCTGAGAAGATAGCACTGCTTTCTTCTGAAAGCAGCACTAACCTGAGTGATTTCATCCGGAATAATAATTTCCTTTCATTTCTCAGCCTAATCAGTCTGTCATTTTGTATTTACTGTAAGAAAAAGTTCAGGGCCTTTCTCAGATATGGAGAATTTAGGACATAGTCCTCTTCAGGCGTTTATCAAAGTATTAAATCAGGCTAGTCTTTTGGAGAGCTTGCAATTTACACTAGAGAAGGCTGTTTAATCTTTTATTTCCTATGCTTAAGCCATCTTATAGCCATCAGTAAAACATCCTCTCTCATGGCACAGTAAATTGGAACTGTGGAATTAAGTTATGGAGCCTCACGTTTCCAGGTCCTCGAGATGCAACCTTTATCAGGAGTTCAGCATCCTCGCGTGCCTGCTGCAGCAACCCATATTTTGCTTCATGCTTCTGACCTTTCCTTTACATCCCTTTGAAAATTTTGTACACATTGTAACGTACGTGGCAGTTCCTTGGCATTAGCAGCAGGCTGCTAATTCGGTCAGTTAATTCCTGGAAGAGATTACTGAGAGATGCCATCTTAATGTGCTTTATTCTAGGGATGTGCATTTTCCTGTTAATACAGACCTTCTGGAGACATAGAACGTTAACACAAGTAGCTTTCATTAGCAGAATAATGTTCAGGAAAATGAAGGAGATATTTTTTGAGAAACCTTATAACTGCTTTTAATTATACCACTTTAGGGATCAGCAACTTTGCCTCTCCACTCCGTATGTGTAAAGAATAATAACTGAATGCCATTTTCATGTGGGTTGAGCAGAGATAAAACCAGAACCCGTGATTCACATTGTTGCATTTTTAAAATTTTATTTTATTTATTTGTTTTTGGCTGTGTCAGGTCTTAGTTGCGGCACGCGGGATCTTTCGTTGCAGCACGCGGACTTCTCTCTAGTTGTGGCATGCGGGCTCCAAAGCACGTGGGCTCTGTAGTTGTGGCATGTGGGCTCAGTAGTTGTGATGCGTGGGCTTAGTTCCCCCGCAGCACGTCGGATCTTAGTTCCCCGACCAGGGATCGAACCAGCGTCCCCTGCATGGCAAAATGGATTCTTAACCACTGGACCACCAGGGACATCCCAACGTTGTTGCATTTTAATTATTGATTAGGGGTAATCAGATGATTTAGCTTTAAGCAGTTTTCCAGATTCAAATTTGTCCATGATCATTCACAGTATAAACACTTTCTGAAGAAAGTGAATAATTCATAAGACTCAATCAAGACAGACAGGGAGAAGCATGAGGGCAGGTCCTGGTGAGGAGGGTGGAGTCTCTAATCTTGTGATTTGCATAGTGATCATCACTGCTTCTACTTCTCCGCCTTGGCAGAACAGTAGGGATGATTTGGCAGGTCTGTGGGTGGTGGCGGAGTGATGTACCACTCTTGCGCTTAGAATGAAACTAGGGAAAACTCGGGGAGATGAGGAAGAGAAAAATGAAAGGGCTATGCCCCTCCTGAAACAGTTCAAGAATGGGGCTTGGGCCAGGAAATAGCTGGAGCCAAGGACTGGGGAAAGGGCAACGGTGAAAATATCCAACAAATGCCAGGAGCAGGGGCTGGACAGGAGTCCGGAGTGACTCTCCGTGGCTGGCTGCTTCACTACTGGAGGAGATCTGCCCTTTGCCTGTGCTTTGAGACCACGTGAGATTCCCCCACGAGCACGCATCCTTTCAATACCCAGGCCCTGTGCATCTTTGGACATCTAATGGGCTAGGAGAGGGGCTCAAATCTCCACATTTTGGAGGCCCGAAGGGACAGATGGGAGTGTTTACTTCTACTATCTGCAGATGAAAAAAGGGGATTGGATGGGTTAACTTACTCACTGAAATTCTCACAGAAAGAAGGAAGAGTTAGTATTTGAGCAGTGCATTTTTTAACTTCACAGCTGGGGCTTTCTACATGTAATCTGTTTTGTTATAATTGCAGAAAATACCAATGCAGCAAATACTAGAATATAGCTAGAGGTTCTCCTTATGTGTCTTCTCTGTTCTCGGCTGTACATATGTTCTGGGTCCCCCTTGTGGTGGCTGGAGTGGACTAGGCAAGGGTGTTGCACGGATGGGTCCACATGGAGGCCAAAGGGTCCACATGGAGGCCAAAGGGTCCACATGGAGGCCTTAAGTTCTCAGGGAAGCTGGATGAGTGAGGTGTTTTCTTATGACGCTGACAGCATTCAGGTTGAGAGAACTTATGTCATGGTCTAAGAGTAAGGTAGAGCTGTCTGAGGAAAATTGAAATAATCAGAAGAGAATTTTCTCAGACTCCCACCACCCCATCTAACCATGAATAGCAACTGTACCATAGGCTGCCATCCCACCTCTTCCATAGATACACTTCTGTGCCCTCAATCTCTCCACTTTTTCACAAGATCCCATTAACTATCTACCAAAGGACATCACTCCAGCCATTCGTTCTTCTCTCTCTGATCAAGTTTTTACTGTCTCCTGATTCCTAGCAAAAATCACACTTTCTGTTATTGCTCCCATCTTTAAAAATAATCTTCCCTTGACTCCACTTCCTCTTTTAGCTACTGCCCCTTTGTAGCAAACATTTTAACTTCCTTTCTTCCTATTCCTTTTTCAACCCACTCCACTTTGACTTTGTCCCAGACCACGCTACTGAAACTGCTCTTGCCAAGATCGTTAATGCTAAAGCCCAGGATGGATTCTCAGTTCTCATCTTAACCTGTCAGCAGCAGCTGATACAGTTGATGCCACTCATCTCTCTGAAACACCTTCTTCACTGGGCTTCTAAGGCACCACACCCTCCTAGTGGGTTTTATAACATGCTAGACTCTCCTTTTCTGCTTTGTTGCTTCTTTCTCTTGTCCTTGACCTCCCACAGTCAGAGAGCCCCAGGGTTCAACCTTGATCCTCTTCTCTGTCTATGTTCACTTCCTAGATGCTATAATTCAGTCTCATAGCTTAAAATGTCACCGACCATCCAAAGACTTCTGCATTTCTCTGTGACATCCAGCTCTCCTTTATTAAATTCTCTAGTGGAAATCTCCATTTGAAGGTCTAATAGACATCTCCACCTTTATACATCCAAAAACTGAACTTTTCATCTTTCTCCTAAAATTTGTCCCACCTGCACCTTCCCCCAGTTCAGTCCATGGCAGCTTCATCCTTCAAGGTGCTCAGGCTGAAAACCATAGTTAGTCTCAACTCCTCCCTTTTGTTCATATCTCGCATCTAAACATTCAAGAGGTCTTGTTTGCTCTACCTTCTCACCCCCTACACTGCCACAACACTGGTGTGACTGAATCATTGCTCGTCTGGATGACTGCAGTAACTTTCTAACTGGTATTTCAGCTCCCATCTTTTCCCTCTAGAATCTATCCTCCACATGGCAGCTAGAACAGTGCTTTAGAAACATAAATCAGATAATGTTGCTTCTCTGCTTGAAACCTCCAATGGATTCCCATCTTAACTGGAGTAAAAACTGAAGTCCTTACCAGGCACCATTACCCTCAGAGCTCATTTCCTGCTACCCTTCCTTGTCTTACTCCCTTCTAGGCAAACAGTCCTTAGGGCTTTTGCACTAGAACACTTTTCTCCCGTATAGCCCTGTAGCTAACTCCTTCACTACTCCTTCACTCTTTCAAGATTTATTCAAATGCCACCTTCCCAAGGAGGCCCGCTTGACAACACCACTTACAATTGTAGCTGCTTCCCCCTTATTCTCAGTACCCTTGAATCCCTTTACACCGTTCTATCCATTCTTTTTTTTCCCCATAGTACTTAGCACCTTTCAACGTACCTTATAATTTACTCATTTATGATATTGTCTGTCCCTTTCTAGCATGTTAGCCCCACACAGGGCACGGATTATTGTCTGTTTGGTTCACTGATGCTTAAAGTGCTTAGAAAAGGTGCTCGGTATATAGTAGATAATCAATAAATGTTAAATAAATGAATGCATAAGCAATTTACGTTGCCAGGGACAAGAGCTATCATGAGGTCAGAAGCTGGGAAAATTAGGAAATGGAGGAGGGAAACTGGAGAAACAGGATGAGGACCACGGACAAACCTAAGATGGCAGGTTTTGTCTTGTATTGTGGCAGTTGGGTGTGACACATGTAAGTTACCATGCAGCGCCGAAAACCTAGTTTCTTCACAATTCTGCATAGGCTGTGGCTTCCAGAATGTCTACTATTTTGACTTTCCCCTTTGCATACATTTTAGTTTGTTGGAATCCCTTTTAAAAATATGATGCCACAATGAAACACAATATTCCAGATATACTCAGACCAGCATCCCATTTATATCATGGGTCATCATCTCCCTTTGTCTGAACCTGCATGTTCAGTAATGTAGTCAAAGAGATCATTAACTTCCCAGGGTTAAATGACACATGACTCAGAATGAGCCTGCTTTCAACCAAACCCACAAGTTACTTTTGTTTATTTTTTCACACAAACCACACTTCAACAAAATCTGCTTAACTCTATTCTTTTAACCTATGTGTATGACTTTTATATTTTTTCTATTTATTTTCTCTTTTCAGTTTAGATCCATTATTCTTACCTGTCAAGATCACAGTTCAGTTTTTTAGTAAATGCTCACAACTTTTCATTTTTGGAAATCTGACAATTAAAAAAAAATAAAGATTGTTAAGTATTGATAAAATGTTGGCCTGGACAGAGTCCTTGAGAAAACGTACACCAAACTATTACAAACCTTTATTTCCATAACAACAGGATCTATTTAATACTCAGGATATATAGGTTTAAGCCAGCTATTTCTTAAGCTTACCCACAAAACTGTTACTGAATAATTTTTCAGATGCTTTGCTGAAATTTAAATGTACTATGCCTATAGGATTCTGTTGATTTTCCAGTCTAGCATTTTGACCAAAAGATAAAATGAGGCCAGTTTGGAATACTTTTGTTAGATAAGCCTGTGTAGCCTTTTAGGGAGCCCCTTATATGAGCTCACAAACCATCTTTTGTTAATTCTGTCTTACAGTCAGGCTTACTATCTCCTATTTGAAGATTTGATCTTCTCCATCACAGTGACATTTTACCTTTGTTTATTTTGTGACATATTTGGTAGGAACAATTCATATACTCCTTCTGGATGATAGGTCCTTGTCATTTAAATTTTAATATATTATTTTCTATAAACGCACATATGAAAGCTTATCATACAGATCATAGTGTCATTTTTCTTTTCCTGTTTTGCCTGGCTCTCTTCTCTCCTTATCCCTCTTCCTCCATTCACACTGTCCATTTGCTCCTGCTGCAAATACTCCATATTGATGCCTAGTGTACATATTACATATTTCCATATATTTTGCACTCATATAATCACAGATGACTTCCTTGATGAACTCTTAGGTAGCCTATTTCAAAGAGAATCAGTTTAATTATCCTTCCCTGAGAGATAATATTACCCATAAAACTGTCCTAGAAGCATCTGTTTACTTTGAGACCCCAATCTAAAAGTAATAGAATAATTCATTTATCCTTTCACTCAATAAGATTCATGGAGCTCCTCCCGTGTCCCAGGAACTGTGCTAGGTTGTGCAGCAATTCTGAGACTTGCCAAGATATTGTGTTTAATCCACCTCTGTATCTTTTCTTTCACCTCTGAGGAAAAAAAATCTCTCCTGCTTAGTAGGCCTCCATTTTGAACTGATTGTTTGTATCCTCTCCAAATTCACCTGTTGAAGCCCTAACCCCCAACGTGGCTATATTTGGAGAGATGGCCTCTAAGGAAGTAATTAAAGTTAAATGATGTCATAAGGGTGAGGCCCTGATCTGGTAAGATTAGTGTCATAAGAAGAGACACCATAGAGCTCTCCCCAGAGGGACATAGAACCTACTGGCTAAGAAACACAGATTTATACCACAGATTTTTGTGAGAGGGAGAAGGGGAGAGAGGTGGTGAACAAAAGTATACTCTGTGGTATACGAGGGAAAATATCTTCATTTAATAACATCAATAAAATTATAGTTATTCATTAGATGAATACTGTTACCTATGTGTCCCAATTTCTTTCAAGACTCAAACATGCAGATTTCTGCTACAATATTCAGCAGGGTTAAATATTAGTGTATTATGAGCCAAGTTGTGTTCCCTTTCCCCCATCACCCCCCATCACCTTGGAGTGTGACTGTACTTGGACGTAAGACCTTTAAAGATGTGATTGAGAGGGCTTCCCTGGTGGTGCAGTGGTTGAGAGTCCGCCTGCTCATGCAGGGAACACGGGTTTGTGCCCCGGTCCGGGAAGATCCCACATGCCGCGGAGCGGCTGGGCCCGTGAGCCATGGCCGCTGAGCCTGCGCGTCCGGAGCCTGTGCTCCGCAACGGGAGAGGCCACAGCAGTGAGAGGCCCGAGTACCGCCAAAAAAAAAAAAAAAAAGATGTGATTAAGTTAAAGTTGGGTCATTGGAGTGGGCCTTAACCCAATCTGATTGGTGTCCTTATAGGAAGAGGAGATTCTGATACAAAAAGACACACCAGCAATGTGTATACAGACAAAAGCCTGAGTGAGGGCACGGGGAGAAGGAGGTCCTCTTCAAGTCAAGGAGAGAGGCCCCAGGAGAAACCAAGCCTGTAGACACCTTGATCTTGGACTTCTAGTCTTCACAACTGTGAGAAAATAAATTTCTGTTATTTAAGCCACTCAGGCTGTGGTATTGTGTTATGGCAGCCCAGGCGGACTAATACAGACAGGATATAAGGATTGCATTTGTTTTGTTTTTCTAACCCTCCCTTCTCCTAACGTTTTGCAGGTACTGCAGTTACCTTCTGGTCCCTTTGCTATTTAGGGAAATTGTTCTGGTCTGCTCTCAGGTACCCTGAGCACAGTATTATTTCTATGAGTATTAAGTACTGGCAAATCCATGTGAAGAATGTGATTCTCCTATGTTAACCAAAAAGCTGGCTATCATGGCATTAACCGGTCATTTTGAAAAACATGTAGAGTACAACATTCTATCTATTAAAAATCTGTTCTTCCGAAACAATGCACAAGCTTGCCTAGGACACACTCTGAAAGCACTTTTCATTTATTATCATTTATCATTCTGTTTACTTGAATTTTCCTTCCAGGTTCTGCCTGTAATATTCTCCATCTCCTTTTTATAAGGACAGAATTACAGTGTACCCCTCCTGATGGTGGGAGGGTGGTAGAAACAGATCCTAGAATGAGCCTTAACTCTTAAACCCACACTCAGTCTTCAAGGCCAAGGTGACTCAATGTAGCATGCAGAAAGTGAAGCCAGTGTCCAGGATTGGGGCATGTGGTATTATAAATAAATAAATAGATAGATAAATAGATAGATAAATAAATAAATAAATAGAGATGGGAAACAGCTGGAGTGACTCAGAACTTATTCTCTGGAGCCCAAATCTTCTTGGGGTTCCTTAGCTAAATTCCCACACTTAGTGTATTTTTTTGAGCCAGCTTCTAATCTGTTCCCTGCTTTACCATGGAAGCCTTTGCCCCACAGCTGGGGCTCATTTGGTTTGGATATTCATCTATAAATTGCTGTCAGCAAGGAACTTTAGGAGCTAATTGGTGAAAGTAACCTAAAAAGGGAACCCCAGAAGGGAACCAGAGAGACTCTGAATTTTCATCCTTTCTCTTCCCCTAAGCATTGTGTTACCCCTTGCCAAGAAACAACTAGCTTTGAAGCTTGAGCAATCTCTCTTATTTAAAAGCTAAAAGCCAACTTAGATGAGATGCCATCAAATGAAAGTATGTTTCTCAGTCTTGTAGTTGAAGAGTATGGAGTGGATAGTGTTTGCGATTCAAAGTCCCACTTGGACGCACTTCAAAGAGGGACTCCAGGCAGGACTGCTAAAAGCTCCACCAGCACCAGGACATACAGATTTCTAGTCACTGAGGCCCGAGCTCAGTTTCTGCATCTGAGGAGGATCATAATTGCTTTCCTTTTAATCTTCTTTGCTGCTTATCAAATGGAGGTCACTTCACAGCAGGACATAGGTTCAAAATAATAAGAGAAAAATTTGTAGTGATTTGATTTTCCTTAAAAAAAAATCTTTGCAGTGATACTGAAGCTTAACAAAAGTGCAGGAATTTAAATTGGAATAAGTGAGTTCAGGAACAACTCAGATGATGGAAAAGCTATTCTGGCATCTAAGAACTGGTAGTGAAACAGACAT
This sequence comes from Orcinus orca, assembly GCF_937001465.1. NCBI lineage: Eukaryota > Metazoa > Chordata > Mammalia > Artiodactyla > Delphinidae > Orcinus > Orcinus orca. The sequence goes on from NC_064562.1 coordinate 19,903,067, forward strand.
AGTAGATGTGAATGTCAGTTCACAAGCTAAGGTGTACAAATGTAAAACTTTCCATTTTTATACAGCAGCTAATTTTTATCTCTAGATTCCACTCCATGAAGGTCATGTAACTTGATCTCAGTCTATTCAAGGTCTTCAATGCCCAAATGGCTGCTCAAGGTCACCTTTATACATCCCTCAAATAGGCAGTTTTGTGGTATCCATTATCCAGTAAGGATGCGGTCATTTGCTCGTATGTCTTGCCATCTTGATGCCTCTTGTGCCTATGCCTAACCTATTAGCTCCAGCAGCTCTGTTTACTCCTTCCATGTAGAGTCTGGAGCACAAGGACTCTCAGGCCACTTGACATGGCACACGAGAAATCCTCCCCCAGGTATTTAATCATACCATAGAGACGTACCTGTGTTTTGCCCACTTTCTTCTTTCTCCTAAATACTAGACCTGCATTTAAACACTGCATTCATTCCATTTTTAGGGTCTTTTTCAAAATATGAGTACAGGTTAAGTATGAGTAGAGCGCCTACTCTATGCAAAAAAAACCAAAAGCCAAAAACCAAAAACAAAACAACTAAGCAGAATAAAACTTCTTTAAAAAAGAACATATTTCTATTATAGTGGCTTATATTGTCAAATGTAAGAAACGTGACAATATAAATAATTAGTATGAGAAAAACGTGATGGATTTTGTGACTTTAAAAAAGTGCATCGGGGCAGGGTGTGAGGACACTAGGAGGATTCTTGGGGGAGAGGAGTCTTGGTCTGGGCCTTAAATGAGGTATAAATTTCTGCAGGCAGATAAAAGGGGATTGCAGGGATAATGGGCATTCCAAGAAAATCTAGTGGTTTACCCTGGCTCTAGATCTCCAATTTAGATGACTTCCAAGAAGCACAGGCAGACTTAGGGTCAACTTACAAGTTGGAATATAACACATGGGGTTTGAGTTTCTTTGAGGTTTGAGGGTGTCAAGGCCAGCTTAGGTGTACCTCAAACAGAGCCAAAACTCTAGATTAGTTTCAGAGCTCTCCTGATCTCCTGGAAATGCTCCTGACCACAAGACCAGTCTCTGGGTCAGAGCAGATGAGGAGATCAGGAAGCCCTCCCCACCAAACCTCCCACCCACTCCAGATGGAGTTTATAATTGCCCCTGTCCCAGCCACCTCTTCAGCCCTTGCTCATCTCCCTCATTGGAGTCATCCCATTGCTCACTTTGTTTACAGGGTCATCTTTCCTCCATGCTCTGGTCTCTTTGAGAACAAGATTCTGTTTTATTCTCAGTGCCCCTTGGTGCCTTCAGCATCTAGTACTTTCCTAGAACCTAGCCTAGGAGGAACTCAATTAATTGAGTGGAAATGAAGAGACACCACTGCCAACTCAACTCCCTGCTAGTCTTTACGGAGCTCTGTATTTTTATATAGGTTGTTATGAATCTCATCTAGCTCTTGTGGTAGAAAGTGGGTTGAATTAGATATTCTCTTTTTTTCCCATTTATTTATTTCATTAAAAACTTTTATTTGTATACACTTTTTACAGGTTACTTTCCATTTACAGTTATTACAAAATATTGGCTGTATTCCCCGTGTTGTACAATACATCCTTGAGCCTATCTTACATCCAATAGTATGTACCTTCCACTTCCCCATCCCTTTATTGTCCCTCCCCCACTCCCCACTGGTTACCACTAGTTTGTTCTCTATATCTGTGAGTCTGCTTCTTTTACATTATATTCACTAGTTTGTTGTATTTTTTAGATTCTACATATAAGCAATATTATGCACCATTTATCATTCTCTGTCTGACTTCTTTCCCTTAGCATAATGCCCTCCAAGTCCATCCATGTTGCTGCAAATGGCAAAATTTCATTCTTTATTATGGCTGAGTAGTATTCCATTGTATATATATATACCACAGCTTCTTCATTCATTCATCTGTTGATGGACACTTAGGTTGTTTCCATGTCTTGGCAATTGTAAATAATGCTGCTATGAACATTGTGGTGCATGTATCTTCTCGAATCAATGTTCTTCTTTTGTTTGGATATATACCCAGGAGTGGAACTACTGGGTCATATGGTAGTTCTATTTTTAGTTTTTTGAGAAAACTCCATACTGTTTTTCACAGTGTCTGCACCAATTTACATTCCCACCAACAGTATACAAGGATTCCCTTTTCTCCACATCCTCGCCAACGTTTGTTATTTGTAGACATTTTGATGACAACGATTCTGACAGGTGTGAGGTGATATCTCATTGTGGTTTTTGTTTGTTTGTTTGTTTTTTGTTTTTTTTGCGGTACGTGGGCCTCTCACTGCTGTGGCCTCTCCCGTTGCGGAGCACAGGCTCCGGACGTGCAGGCTCAGCGGCCATGGCTCACGGGCCCAGCCGCTCCGCGGCATGTGGGATCTTCCCAGACCGGGGCACGAACCCGCGTCCCCTGCATCAGCAGGGGAGTCCTCTCAACCACTGTGCCACCAGGGAAGCCTCACTGTGGTTTTGATTTGCATTTCCCTAACTTAGATATTCTTATATTACTATCAGACAGATGAAAGAATGGAATGATTAAATGACCAAGGTTCCATAGTTAATAAATGCATATTTCTGGACTTTGCATATTTCTGGACTTTGAATTCCACTTTTTTATCGTGCTCTACCTTGTAGAGTTAGTTTCAGACCTATGCTTATAAAGAGGAAAAAGTTCTGAAGAAGATTTTGATAGGACTCACAAAACTCTCTTATAACATTTATCTCACCCACCATTTGCCATGAATTCAGAAACACCCTTCTTTAAAATTTCATTGTTTGTTAAAACATGATTTTTCAGAAGATTACTCTTAAACTTCATGTTTTCTGATAATAATTACTTGACAATTGAGCTTACATGACATGGGTCAGTTGTTTTTCCAGTAAAAATTAATAATAGTAATAAACACCTGATTAGTGCTTTATCTATTTTAATTAGTCCTTGCAATAACCTAAGGAGAGAGATACCATTGTTTTCCCAAACCAGTAGCCACCCAATGTCATCAAACATTTATTAAGGGTCTACCATCTCTACTGCTGTGTGCTAGGAGATAGAGCAATGCATGAATCAGAACAGTTTCTGTCTTCATGGAGCTTTTATTCTAGAAGTGGATAACAGGCCAACAAATGAATATTATAAATCAGACAATGATAAAAGCAATAAAGCAAACAGCTATGGTAATGTAATGAAGACTGACTAGGACAAGGGAGGCGTGTGACTACTTTAGTTAATATGGCTGGGAAGTCTGAAACTTAAAGAATGAGAAGGCACCACCAGCAAAAGTTCTGTGGAGACCCCTACAGAGGACATGGAATCTCTGCCCCCTTTTCCCATACCTTGCCCTATGCTTCTCTTCCATCTGGCTGATTCTGATTTAGATACTTTTATAATAAACTTGTAAGTAAAAAAAAAAAGTCCTATGGGCAGGAAATGGAGAAGACCTTGTTCCTTATGGCTGGAGCTTGGGAAAGAGTTGAACAAGGGAAAGAGAAGAGGCAAGGCCATTCTTTATATGTAACAGTAAGAGTTTGAATTTATTCTAAGTGCCATGGGAAGAATTTTCCCCAGGGGAGCTTTATAAACATCTCTCTATTTTAATAAGGATGATTTGTAGTTGTTGTAGGTATAGGAGTAGGGAAAACCGTCAGGAGGCCATAGCACAGTGCTGGTCAGAGGTGAAAGCTGCTGGAACCAAGATGGTGGCTGGGCATATGGAAAGAAGAGATTAGGGTGGGAAATATTTTGGAGGTGGAGCCTACAACTCTTATTGTTGGATTGGATGTGGCAAATGGGAAGAAAGGAAACCAGGATGACTCCTACATTTTTTACCTTAGTCACTGAACGTTTGTGTCATTTTACTGAGATGGGGAAGGACTGAGGCAGGAATCAGTCTTGATAAATGAGATGAAATTCAAGAAGTTTTGTTTGAACTGTGATTTTGAGTTTCTTTTAAATATCCATCTGACGTCTTAAGGAGGCAATTGTATATGGAGTCAGGAGCTCAGGGGTCACCGATGTTAAACAGAAGCTTCTAGACAGTGAGTTTTGATAACATCATAATAGAAGTTTTATGGTTTCAACATTTCTGGTCCAGAGGAGAATCCACTTTTTCAAAAATATGCCTTGACATACTTGAAAGTTTCAATTTTTATCAAAACAAGTACGCTGTAATTCCCACCACCACCTCAGGGTGTCAGTAATGTTAATCAGGAAGATCACAGAGGAAGCAAGCTGTGTGCAGTTGGGAAATAAAATGTGCAAATGTGTGTGCACGCGCTATAAATAAACATACACCACTCCTGGGAAAAGTAGGTAACAGCAAGGATTGTATATTGGAAGTCAACAAAGATGCTTAAGAAGACTGCTTAAGATATTGCTATTACAATCTGAACTTTGATAAACCATAATGGAAAAGAATATGAAAAAGAATATGTATTTATATGTGTATAACTGAGTCACTTTGCTGTACAGCAGAAATTAATACAACATTGTAAATCAACTATATGTCAATAAAATTTTTAAAAATGAAAAAAACAAAACGAAATCTGAACTTTGAGCAAATATAGAGACTATGTCTGGTAATACTGATATCCAAATGCACCCCATTCCATAGCAGAGTGGTACAGAACAGGAACAGACAGGCTTGGCCAGAGGATTTACAGGATGTGACAACACAAGGTGAAGATAAATTTAGACCAAATCAGAACAGAAACCATTCTCTCAGCTATATCTACCAAAGAATTTTCACCAAATTGTGGTGAGGAGTAACTACAAATTTACATCACAAGGTAAAGAGAATCCCCAGATTTTATTAGTGCCCTGCTGGCTGTCACAGTTAAGATTCTGCTGACTCCAAGGTGGACAGACCAGTTGGTGGAAGCTCTCACATGATGCTGTCTTAGCCAGGTTAATTCCCTCCCGGATATGCTACAACTAACACCTTAAAACATGAACACAGATAAATTGGCCGTATTTCTTGTCTGAAAGCTAGCAGAGAACAGCCCTAAGCAAGCGGACCTGGCCTAGGTGGATTTTGCACTTGAGAAGAGGGGATGTACAAAGGTATAGAGCACTTGTAAAGGAAAATGGGCCCAGGAGGGTGGTCTCAGCTTCTGGGAAAGGAGACCTCCACCTCTGCTGCTCGACTCGAATCCATCTATGCTCTAATTGGAGAACCCAACTCTTCCCCCTTTAGGCCTTGTCCAAGTCACTAAAATGCTCAGGAAGTCAACCAGAATTATTCATGCTTGTCAGTTAATGTTTACGGCTCACTCACTGTATGCTGGTCATTTTAATGACGAGGCAACTTGCTATGAACCCTGCTCCTCAGGACGTGGAGAACTAAATGGAGCAAAACAGAGGATTTGGCAAAAATTTGGCACCCAGTGGGCTGGATATTCTTCTGCATTTCCCAGGATATGGAGAACGGCTGGGATAATGACTAAGCCAGAAGCTCATTTTCCATAGAGTTCTACGTGGTTTTCATTATTTTATACCACTAGTTTGTGCTCTGCATTATGCCCATAAACAAATATAAAAAAATATATCATAAAGCCCATGCGACAAAGGAACAAAACTGGAACCCATGTCAGGCCTTATCAAATACATTCGTGAAAGCATGTGGACCCATTTTATGGGGCATGTTTGGATATGAATGAGAAAAACGCTATTTAAATGATACAGACAGAGAGATACTAAGGATTGGTAGCACGTGAAAGCTAAAGAAACGTCACAGGTGATACAGTCAGATGTTCCTGAAATGGTGTTTAAACTGTAGGACATTTTCTTTCACTGAAAGTTTATGCAGAAGCCCAATATACAGAGTAAAGCTTTCCTGTGCGAGGGCAGGGTAAGGGCTTTTCCTTCTTAACTGCCGGAGAACTGGAGAGCGTCAACGGGATCATTCTCCAAAACTAGCTTCCTGGCCCACAGGAGCCCTGGGGTGATTAGCCCCAGGTCACATTGTAAATAAGTAATCACAGTTAGAACTTGGTTCTACTGACACCAGGTCCATTGAATCACATAGTAGGAGTCAGTTTTTCCCACCCCCAAATTACATGGAATCAGTGAAGAAAGGACTGTATGCTTATTGCTATTGCTTTTGTTTATATCTTTCTCACTTTTGAGAAGCAGTTGAATGGCCAGAAGGAACCACATGCTTTTATAACTTGGCCTTTTCTTCTGGTTTGGGGGGAAAGTCCAGCTTACTTAGCTAAGAACTAGAGTTCTTCCAGTCTGTTCCTAGGTTGTCTATTCGGCCCTATTGACGACTCCACAATTTGCCCATCTGACACGCCAACTTCTCAGCATCCTGTGCTGGCCTCTTCCCTCTCCCTGGACCCCATGTGTCTTCTCTGGGGCTGACTTGTCTTTTTCAGATGCCCTCCTCCCGTGTCTCTTGTCACTGATATCTTAACATCTCAAATCTCAACCTTCCCCAAAGCTTTTCAGATGCCCTTCTCAGCTCTCACAGTTCTCCAGACTAGCACTTATCAGAGACTGCCTCTTATTAGAGTTATTTAGTGCATATGTATCTCCTGCCTTCTCAGTTGTGAACTGCTAAGAGAGCTCTGGAAACATGTCATATTCATAATATATTCATAACATCAGGCAAAATGCCTGCCCATCCTAGAGGTCCCCAAACTCTTAGTCAAATAGAATTGCACAAAATATATAGAATATGGTCTTTTTGTGTTGTTTTGATTACAAGTGACAATGGAGTTACAAAATGGAGAATAGAGACAACCCAATTATGGGATTGTTATAAAAAATGAGATTTTGGAATTTTATATTTACAAATAAATATAGGGATATTCAATATTCAAGGAATTGGGAACCTATAAAATATGTTACCTGAGGTTTTGAGTATTTAGGACTTGAGTTGGTCAGCCTGTTTCTTCAGTTCTCTATTGAATTCCTCCCAGTTTTTTTTTTTTTAAATTATTTTTGGAGCATTGCACCTCCAGTTGATCTATAATTTCTTGCTTAGAAAAAATTTTCTCCATTTTTATTTTAAAAATTTTCTCAAAATTTACTGTTTTTCTGACCTTGTTTTTCGAGGAATTATGAAGGTATTGACAGTTAATTTATTTTATGTATCTAACTATATACATTATAAATTCTATCATCTATCTTTCTATCTCTATCAGTCAGGAGCAGGTTTAAAAAGCCGTCGTTTTGGTTCTTGCTTGATGATAGACGTTGGTAGAAGGATAGTCACTCACATTGTTGGGCCTTCTGGAATCATCTTTCAAAATATGTTCGGTTGTAACAAAAAAAAACAAATGACATTATAATTAAGACCATGAACTTTGGAGTTAGGCTACCTAGGTTTGAATCACAATTTCACTACTTCTCAATTGTGTGAACGAGGGCAAGTTACTTTAACTCTCTGTTTCCTTGACTGTAAAATTGGGATAATAATAGTACTTACCTCCTAGGGTTGCTGTAAAGACTAAATGAGGTAAAATTTTAAGTGCTTAGAACAGCACCTGGCACTAGTTATATAAGTGCTACTCGTTACTATTCTAGAACCCTCTTTTTGATTTCCCCCTCCCACCTCCCTCCCCCTGACATGCTCTTTGGGATGTTTTGAGCACTAGTTATATGGTTGAGATGAGCATGAGTAAATATAGGCCTCTGCACCTCAAAGAACTCTGCCTATACACTTCTCTAGGGCAGGTGTTAATGCAGATGAGAAAGTTCTTGTACCAAGAGTATTGTAAAAGGGTTAATGGCCCTGCTCATAACTGAGAGTAGAATATGTGGAGAAGTGATTAGGAATGCAGTCACCGCATTAAGGACATGTTCAGATAATATAGTATGGGCTTTACCATAGGTAACGTTTGGTGTATTATTAAGGTACGAGCAGAGCTGCATATCTCGAAAAGCCATTCTCGACTGAGAGGTTTGCTGATGTTAAAGAAGTGCAAATTAATGGCGGAATGATGGGGGGAAGGGTTTGTTGACTCAGCCCAATATTGAGTTGCAGCTGATTGATATTATTTGCAGCTCTTTGGGAAACAACAAGCCTCCTGCATGCCCTGAGAGGGTTTTAATGATCCCTTTGCTTGCCATCGGTCTGCATAATAAGACTAAACTTCATGGACTTTTTTCCTGAGTTTTGAAACACTGCAGGTTTTCTTTTTCCCTTACCCTTTTCATATTTCTAAAGTATATGTGTTTAGTAGAGAAAGGCTCCAAGTTGTGCTCACCGTGCTTAATTGGACACGTAGTTTTTCCACTTTGGGTTTTAAATAGATTTGCAGCTTTAGGAATCTGCAGAGGTGAAGCTGCTCTATGCCTTCCTGAATTGACTATCTACTGCCCTTAACCAGATAATTCAGCACCCACCGAAACTTTCCAGTTATGTTTTCCATGCTTATTCATAGATACAAGTCCAAATCTATGTTTACTTTTATTTTTAATATTAATATTTACAGAAACAAAATGATGGATCCTTCATTCATAGGAGCTGTCAAAGCAAGAGAAGAGGAAGAGGAAATGGAATGTATATGTGTAATTTTATTTATTTATTTATTTTTTGCTCCATAAAATCATGGCTTGACTAAGGAGCCTGGCAAGTAGTCCTAGGGAAGAGTATAGGCTAATGCCAAATACCTAAATAAAAACCAAAGACCTCACGTAAACATTCAGGCATCCTGTCTCCATAATATCAGATAGTCAGATGCTTGAAAATATCTGCATAATGGACTGCATTTTCTAGATTTTATCTGACGTGTGATGTTATTTAGAGGTAAACCTGACTCTAAATGATTAAATTAGCTCTTGGAAGTCTCGAGTGCTGTCTTCTGTGTGAGACCCAAGAAGTGATTGGAAGGTTAGCGGCTGACCTAATAGCATTTAGCACCAGATGGTCTCTACTTAGCTACTTACTTTGGCATGATACCACCTTGAAGAATGGATCTTAGTGATCTACTAAGTTAATTTCATCTCAAAAGATAAACAATTGTTCCCAGAGAATAATTGGTAACAGTGCTTCTGGAAATGATATGAAAACATCTGGAGAAATTTGGTTTTGTTTCTAGAAGAAATCAAGGAAAATCTTTGTTGTATTACCTGGAATTACTCTTAAGCTTGACCATGAATGTTTCTTTACCAGTCTGAGCCTGGGTTCCTTCCTAAGTAATGTAGGTATAACCATACCAATTTTGGAGCTGTTCTGAAGTTAAATAAGAAAATCTGTGTTAAAATGCCTAGTCCAGGATCTGACACATAATAAGTGTTCAATAATGGTAGCCGGGGGGTGCTATCACATACCTAGGCTATTGACAAAGCTTTGCGGTAGTGTAGGGTAACTGCACCCAATCCTGCCATAGCTGTGGCATGAGTGTTTAATGCTGTTCTCTCCAATTACTGAGTAAAGTACGTTTTATTTTTAGTACCTAGGACTTGAGGATGCTCCATTTTGCAGAGTCTTCAGTTGAGAATGCTTGACTAAAGGGCTCTCTCCTGGAGGGAGCTCAAGTTAATAGTTGATAGCCCTTCTGTTAGTCTCTGCTGCCCAAAGGAATTTCTGTCTCTGCCCCTAGAAGAGGTAAGAGAGACAGATGCAATGTTTTATCAGATTGGGAAATGATTATTGAAGGTAATGCTTACTACTGCATGATTTGATTTTCAACTTGCCAAGGACTTTGAGGAATTTAAACTTCTAAGTAGTTTCCATGTATTATTTGTTTTTCTATTTAAATTAACGATTGGGGGAGTAAGTGTCATACGTAGATAGGTTACTTGCGCCTGTGTGTACTACCATGTTTCAGGGACTCTGAATGTTCAGAACATTGGTGGTTATATTGCTAGGAAGCAGACATGAATGAAATGTGTCAGGATGGTTTGAACCATGTACTTCTGAACACTGTCCCCGAGAACCCCAAGATGAGGGCTGGAACTTGAATTCTGAATGTCTTTCCTGTTAGGAGGGAGTGCAGAAAAAGAGGCCTTACTGTCACTCCGGAGACATACTCTCATCACTCTTTCACCACGAAGGGCAGAAGAATAGGATCTTAGCTAGGATCCAGTTTCAAGACAAAAAACTAAACTGCTCATTTTAACAGAGAAAGTGCAGTGAAGAATTGCTAATTTGGTATTAATGAACTAAAAATGCCCCAAATGAACATTAATGTATCACAGAGAGGTGGTCCCTGTCCACAAGAGTGGCTTCATGTGTTTGTGACCCCTGCATTTCCACAAGGTCTTGCATTTGGAAGGGCCCCATGCTTGGTTTAATGCTCTGCTGTTGCCATCTTGAAATTCTTAGTAATTTTTGAACAGGGATATAATGTTTTCACTTTTCACTGGAACTGCAAATTATGTGGTTCGTCCCACCTGCAGGAAGAGGCATGGGGGAACAAAGGGAAGAGGTTGAGATTATCAAACAGAAAATCTTTGAGATATGGGTGCCATGTGGTGCTGGTGTCTCTGAGTCCAGAGGAGGGACCCTGTGGGTCTGGGGCATAGACCTCTGAGAGTGAGTGCTGGCTGCCTGGTGCTGGAATCTTGGAAGGAGCACGCCAAGACCGGTTCTGGAATCTCTGAGGTGGCACCATGAGGCTGGTTCTGTGAATGTTAGAACTCCAGACTTCCTACTACTGGAAGGGATTGCTATTGATGGTTTGATGAAGTATTGCTCAGTGATGCTCATAAAGCCAAAGTCCAAGAGATTCAGGAAGCAGAAAAAAGGAGCCAATCCCCTCTCCCTCTCCCAGCCTTCCCATCTTCCCCTTGTGTCCTACGGGCAGCGTTTAACCAGCAGCCAGCTGGCAAAGCACCACTGTGGCCTGTAGAGTCCTAGTTCCAGAGTCACACATGACATCCAGAAAGGTGTATGTGGAGAGAGAGCTTAGTAGCTTTCATGAGCACTAAGACACTAGGAGAGAAGGACGAAATATCTCAAGTCTCTGTCCTCCCAGCAGCGTTTGCAGTAGCCCCGCCAGGACCAGTTTAGGCAGACCTTCTGATCGTCACATGAACCCTCAGAAGACTCAGCTAACATGACCTTTCCGAGTAGACCTTACAATACTTGTGGCTCCATTTTGCCCCGAGAACCTTATGATACTTCATGTGATACATAATTCTGGTTCAGACGGGTGGTGAAATGTTCCAACGCACACGTTAGAAAAGGGGAGGGGATACCTCACTGTGCAGAATATGGACTTTCCCTGAGTGCTTCCTGGAGGGAAACGTTTTATTTGAAGTAAGCATCAGATGTCAGACTTCTCCCTTTGTCTTTTCTCAAGTTTGGAGTTGTATTTGTGCCAGTGCTTGGGTAAAATTTGATAAACATGAAGTTTACATCTAGTACAGTTTTTTAAGAAAATTCTTTACTCGGTTAAGGTAAAGATTATTATTTCATTTTAAATGAAAAACTTTTACATTGAAGGATTCCAAGTTCCCTGTAAAGATGGCCACCCTCCAGATGAGTGGGTGTTCATTTTTCCTTGCCCCATCTCACTGAGCTGTTCCACGCCCCCCAAATTGCTCTGGCAACCAAAGCTGTAGCAATAAGGAGTTCAGCTCTAGAGGTCTGGTGGCATGAAAAAAATTAGGTTCTGTGATAGCACTTTATAAGAGTGGCATCCTCACCATACATCCCTTTCCCTATAGCTTTTTTTTTTTTAAGCAACATCTGTATGTATTAAGGAAAAAGGGTTTCATCATAATGATGATGTCAAGCAAGGTAACTATATGAATTGAAACTTAAGCTTACCTTCACAAGGCTCGTTTCTCCACCTCTAGTGCTGCCTTCTCAACAACACCTTTGAAAGCCAGATAGGTCTATGGTTGCTGAAGGGCCAGAGGTATAGGGGAGAGAGACAAAGCCTGGGACAGAATTATTTTGTCAGAGCTGTTTGCAAATGAAGACCAAGTATAGTAATAGTTCATATACGTGTCATCCATCATCCACCCCCGCCTTCATCAAAGAGGAGTGGAAGGCACCTTATAATAGAATATCAAACCTCTGCCTTGAGCAGTTCAGCCAGGCCCAGCTGACATGCTCAGCTTAGAGCTGTCATTAAGGGGACAAGCAGGCAGGCTGACAGGTGAACTTGATACGCTTGATTTCAACATCATTGTTGGATCAAGGGCAGACACAGCAAGGGTGCCGAATTCAGTGAAGTTATTGCTTACAAAATGCCAAAGGTAGGGTCTCAACAAAAATACCTAAGAGAAATCCATCTGTGAAATGCATTTTCTTCATAAAGTGCACAATCTACCGCAAAGCACAAAAGAATAAAGCTACCCTTCCTGCTGCTCCGCTCGGCTCTCTTTTTCATTTACCAGCGAGGATTCCCAAATTATATAAACATGTAAAGGCTTTGGTGCTCTTCTGGAGAAGGGAAGAAAGAGACCCAGCTGAATCAGCTTCCTAAACGACTGCGTTATTTTACCCTGATGGCTTTAATTAGAGAAAAAATAACTGCATTGAGACCATCTGCATATTCATAATGTAGAACATATGGCTGGTTTTCAGGATTTTGAAAAAGAAAATGCATTAATACCATGCTTCTTTCCGTTCATTTCTCGTATTCCAGACTGTTTCTTTGAAAAATAATATACTTGAAAAACCTGTTTACTCTTTACACAGGCCAAATGTTCTCATTCCTTTAGGCTTTTTGTGTTGTGTCTGCTACTATTGTATATTTCAGCAACAAATGCTAAAACAGAATACGGTTGTTTATGATGAAGAATGCCCTGTAAGTGAGTTCATAACACTTTGTAGTTGTGTATTTACATCAACACATTGTCTTTTTTTTTTTTTTTTTTTTGCGATACGCGGGCCTCGCACTGCCGTGGCCTCTCCCGTTGCAGAGCACAGACTCCGGACGCGCAGGCTCAGCGGAGCACAGACTCCGGACGCGCAGGCTCCGGACGCGCAGGCTCCGGACGCGCAGGCTCAGCGGAGCACAGACTCCGGACGCGCAGGCTCCGGACGCGCAGGCTCCGGCCATGGCTCACGGGCCCGGCCGCTCCGCGGCATGTAGGATCCTCCCGGACCGGGGCACGAACCAGCGTCCTCTGCATCGGCAGGCGGACTCAACCACTGCGCCACCAGGAAAGCCGAACACATTGTCTTTTGATAGGCATAAATTATCGTAGTTTTATTTATGGGAAAGTCTTGCTAGAATTTCCTGAGAGCGTGATGAGGACTCAAGCCAAGATGGGTATGTAGTGTGTGTGCACAGGAACGTGTGTGTGATTGTGTGGATGAGGGTGTGTGTATCTTAGACAGGACATAACAACATACATCTAGTTTTGACCAAGTGAAATAATTTGCAATTGTAAAAAGTAAAATGATTAAATTCATAGAAATTATTTCAGACTTAATGTTATACTGGTAAGATAATAAATAAATGAAATAATTTTTGAATTTTAAATTCTTAATGAAAGATAAAGCAATCTCTAGTTATATTAGAAGAAAATGGAAAAGCAATAAAACTTTCAGGTTTTTTGTCGGGCTTTTGGGTAGTCACTGGATCAATAAATCCAATTCCCAGTGTAAGGCAACAAACAAGAAAACAAACCAATCACTAGAATTGGCATAACTGTTTTCAAAACAAAGCAGAAAAAGGTGTGAACAGGGGGAAAAAGATTAGGAAAGAAATGAAATTTTGCTCCTCTGAGACCAAGCTGCCATGTTTGTAAAGCAACAGTGAAAAGAAACAAGTGAAATGAAAATTAGATGGCAGAGTCGTGTATGTTGTAAAGAATTGGAGGAAATCCACCTTCTTCCCAGGAGGCTGTGTGTCTGGTGGACATGGTGCATCTTAGTTATTCTTGGTTCTCCAAGTTTCTCTAAGGCCCCCAAGGGCTCAGAGATGCAATTTCTTTCTTCTGTTTTGCCACACTCTTTCGAATTTAGCAAGAGGCCTTAGGAGCTTGCTAGCTCAGATGAAACCACTTGTAACTTGTTGTCCAGTTTGCAGATTAAAAAAATGGAGGTATTTGGAGAAGGTATTGTCTATTAGAAAGAAAATACTTCAAGGCAGTAATGGACATTAAAATAAACATACTGCTTACATCAAAATTATGCCAGAGTCTCTGTTTTGCAAGAGGAAATGATCTGACACTTTCATTTATTAGCAAAAGCATTGGAAATTTCCAGTATTTCACAAAATCTACTGGGATGACTGTCAAATTGGAAATGATCTTGCTTTTATGGACATAGTAAATGAGTGACTTCCTTTCAAGCAATTGACTTAATTAAAATGAATTTTGTCTTTTTTTTTCCTTCTAGTTAGAACATCACAACTGTGATTTCACAAGTATCCTGTTTTGAAATAGATTGTATTAACTCAGTTCAGTTGCTATAGCTCTTTGAAAGTAGAAAGGATGTCTTCTCTGTTTTTATCTGTCTTCTGATTGCTCGTAAAGATGATACAAAGTTAATCACTTTCATATGGTTTTGAAATTTCCTGTCCTTATATCTACCTAAAAATTCCTTTTGCTTTCCTTTTTACTGTGAATATAAAACTTTTTTGCAATGAATTCAGTCTGGTGTTTCTTGTGTATATATTTATCTTGGTTGTAAGCCGTGAAATATAAGTATTCTTTTTGCTCTGGGTCCCATATTGTTTTATTCATCCTATTCATGACTTTTTTTCTCTGAATTTTATAGTATTTGGAACTCAATTATAGCTGATAAAGTTGTCCCCATTCTTTTTCAGGGGACAGGGTGTACTTAGATGTAGCAATGCCATGTTTTAGTAAAATATGGACAATTCAATCAGTGTGACACTCCAGCTTTCTTTTTTAAAATTTGCTTTGGCTTCATGCCAATCCAGAAGTGAACATGGAAGATCTCCTAATAACTGTTTTCCTTTCCTTACTGACTTGTGATAGAACGTGATATACATCTTTTGGTTCCATGCATTTAACAATGCCTCAAAAATCTCAATGTATGTAACATAAAAGTTACCATTTTAACCATTTTAAATGTACAGTTCCGTGGTATTAATTAGTACATTCCCATTGTTGTGCAATCATTACTACCATTCATCTCCAGAACTTTCCTATCACTCCAAACTGAAACTGTGTACCCATTAAACAATAATTCCCCATCTGCCCAGCCCCTGGTAACCATTATTTTACTTTCTATCCCTATGAATTTGACTCTTCTGGGTACATCATATAAGTGGAATCATAAGGTATTTGTCCTTTGATGTAAATTTTCCCTTTTAAAATGGATTTTACAGCTTTACGGAGATGACTTGGACTCCCCAGATTGCTTCTCCACTTACCTTCAGTTTCCAGTTCCGTCACCAGCCCATGGAGTATGGCGGGAGAGCCACTACCCATTAGCCCTGGTAAGGCCGCACCTCAATTCACTTCATCAAAGACGTTCATTTTGCATCTTATCAGGCCGATAGAATATATCACACTCATATAAAGAATAGTTTTAAGTTATGTAAGTTAAGGAAAGCAAAATATATTGAAATAATGAATTAACTGAAATGATTCCCTCTGTATCTTGCGTGTGTACGTGTGTGCGTGTGTGCGTGTACTCAGAAAGGAAATGATTTTGCTTGGTAACATTAATAACTAATCTCCATAAGTCATAGTATGGTTCACAAAGGACTTTTGTGCAGACACTTTCCTATCAAACATGGTTAATGTTTACTAGTTAACTTAGTAATGTTTATCCCCACATTTAGATGCTATAATTCAGGCTCAGTGAGATTCACTCCCTCACATTCACGAGGCAAGTGAGTGGTGCTGCTGGGCCCCAGTGCAGTCCCATTGTGTTGACTGCCACCTCCCTAATTACCCCCCAGTGGCACAGGAAGCCCCGTCTGGGCTGCGTGGAGTCCCAGTCTGGTGCGCTAATCAGCAGATGCAGTGCTGGCCTTCTTTTAATTTGACCTTCCAAGAGACCTTCCCCTGTGTCCAACACCCTGCTACTCACTCTAAGGACCAGACACTTGACCTGCACATTGTGAGGCTCCGTGAGGGTCAGAAACTTCCCATGTCTGGCAAACAGCTTCCCTCAAGCTGCAGTAATTAAGGATCAGGAACTCTTTTCTCTCACCAAAAGTGGGTCACATTACAGATAGTGGGGAGAGATAGTGTGGAACTCGTTCGGAGTGGCAGCTGACCAAGTTCTGCTGCTGGCAACAAACGTGGAAAACAGCCTTATGTTAAAGTCCAACATGAAATTGCAAACGATTAAAATAATAATAAAAAATGCTGCCAACGGTATTTAGAAAAAACCTTTCAAAATGCAAGGAACAACGTGTAAAGCATATTGGTTTACTCTGTGATCTCTCAGCTGTATCTCTGTGCCTGGTCTGTACAGGAAACAGTGAAGACAAGAAGGTATGAAGCAGAAACCTCAGCTCTGTGCTTTCTTGACTCTTGGAGCCTCGCGTTCCCAAGAGTATTGTCAGAGTGGTTTAAAAAAAATTTTTTTTTAAATGTAGCTTGGCAGAGCTGTAGAAGTGTTTTATTTCTTGAACCCTTTCTGGACAAGTCTGTTGACAGAACCGTGTTCTGCTGGTCCGGCAGAGCTGCCAGGCAGGGAGACATGTCATGCTGAGTGGATTCATCCCTCAGTCCCTCCTCATTCGCTCCTATTTTCCATGGCACTTTGATCCTTTCTCATTTCCACTCCAAATTGATCCCTGTGTATCCTGTGTCAACCGGCACACTAATATTAGAGAAATATTTTGCTAATAATATCCTAGCTGTTCTGAATTCTCCGCAGCCTCTTTTATCCTATCTGCGTATAACGCTGATTGTTCTAAATCCCACTGTTTAACCTTGCTAATACACGCTCGACCGCTTAGCTTTCTGTTCAACCTGTTGATCGAGAGATTCACCAAACACCCTGACTCCAAAGAGTTCACATGTTTGCAAAAAGTTGTTTTTATTGAATGACATTTTATTTTAACAATTTGAAAGGTAATTATTTTTAAAAATCTATAGTGGTTTGCTAATTTGTTAATGTTGCCCAATGTGCTTAGGCGAGTTGAAATCGTTTTTAATAGTTTTAATAGTTTTTAATTATCAAAAGATACTTACCTTCGTGGAATGGCTCAAAAGACTCTCTTTCTAACTAGCTGTGCTCCACTGCATGAGTTGCTAGACCTTTCCAGACATGTATTCTGCATCAAAAATAAGGAGTGGAGACTTTCACTTGCCCCTGGGCATTAAAATGCAACAGTTTTATGAATTTATAAGGTAAAAAAGTAAACTTGGCCTGTTGCCTGAGGACTCCTATAGCAGTTACATTTCAGATGCTCTTGGCTGTGTATTTCTAGAAATCAACTTCCTCATTAGTCCTCTTTCAAGTTGTTTTGAAATTCAGTCTCTGTATTTCTTCTGTCTCCTTTCCACTGCAGTCCAGCTCAAGTTGTTTATTTCTAGAAGCCAGAAGCTTCTCTATGTGTTTTGAAACCAAGCTCTATCAGCTACTGAGAGCTACATGTGGAATTTCAGTAAGGGGATTTCATAAAACAGTAACTGTTAAGGCAGTGAGCTTCTGTCCTTTGTTTTCCTTTTTAGACCATTGAACCATTGTCAGACGTGATTTCTGTGTTTTGTTTGAATTGGGGGACTTGGTTGATGTGAATATTTTGTTATTATACATTAACTTGATCTGGAGCATGATTTTTTAAAGAGTTCTGTTTGAGTAAGGATGTTTCTATTATGCCCGAGACCTCGTTTTTCTATGGAAATGTGCTTTCAAATGTTATAATGGAAGTCTATTGGCAAACAGGATTAAAATGAAAGCATTTCGTTCTGAAAGCAACTTTTCAATAATACTACGTCTAAGATCTTGATACGGTTTTTAGGCTTTTTCTATTTCATGAGGTGGTTTATAAGTTTGAGAGAAAAGTCTATATTCCTTAGAGACAGAATACTTCTACATATTTCATGAAGGAAGATGTCTAGACTTTAAATTTGGTAGCTTTGGACTTTAATCTCATCCCGCCCTTAGCTGAATGACCTTAGACAAGTCATTTGGCCTCTTTGAGCCTCAGTTTTTTACCTGTAAATTGAGGACAGTAATAATTACTTCCTAAGATTAGAGCTAAATACAATCTAGCCCACAGGACACACTTAAGAAATGGGATGAATGGGATGAATGATTTTCTATTAAGCGATGGGAGAGTTTTTAGTTCTCCTAGGCTTGGGGTACTATTTATTTTTTTCCTTTGGACTTGAAGTAAGAATTCACTGGGTACAACTGTGCAATTTAACGATCACTTAATAAATTTGGCTTTAAATGATATCTACCAATGGTTTCCTTCATACTTTTTATCACAGCCTCAGCCTTCTTAAAAATTAACTGTCAGCAAAGCAAGTGAACGGTGTATCAGAGGCTTTCTTTTTCTTTTTTTTTTTTAACCCAAACAATACTACCAGTATATAATTTGAGTTCCCCTTATATACTTCATTTCCTTCTCTGCTGGTTTTCTGATCTGAATAAAAAACACTTCTCTCTTTTCCTCTCACTCTCTCCTCCATGTTTTTCTTTTTTCCTCTCATTCACCATGTATTTATTGAGTGTAGTTACTGGCCAGACACTGTTCTAGGTCTTGTGGTAGAGCAGTGAACAAACTAGGAGGCTTCCTTTAAATGAGAAGGTCAGAGAGGGTAGCATTTAGGCTGAGCAATCTTTATAATATAACATTTAATATGACATACATTTCTGAGGAAGCCCATCATTTTTCTGAAACATAGAGAAAGTTTGCAATATGAAGCAAAGTACATACATAACGCACATATGTAATCTCTTTTTCTCTCTCTCTGTCTCTCTGACTAGATACCTAAACAAATTCTGATGAGTAGGGGCATTTCAGGAAGCCATAGAGAGAAGGGAAATTTAGAGATTATATTCTAGGCTGATGAGGAAAAATGAAGTGCAGAAGGTCTAAATACATGCCTATGTTGACGGCGCCAGAGTCGAAATTTAAACCAGGGCTTGTGATTCTTACTTTGGTGTTACTTCTTACAAACTCCACTGCCCCTGAATCTTTCAGAGGTCCACCAGATTTGACTGAGTTGGCAGGAGAGGTAGAAAGCACTTACCATATTCTGGGAGCCATGCTCAGTGTTGCAAGCAAAAGATGATCCCTGATATCATGGTGTTTATAGTCAAGTGGAGAAGACAAACCATTAAATTAGTCCCGGTGCCTGTTATGTTTCAGGTATTACCTGGGCCCAGAATGGGATCTAGTGCTTAACACGATTTAATACTTAAGTTTACAAAAGTCAGTGATTCTGTTCATTTTTTCATTCTTGAAGGAGGATGTGATAATATTGCAGGACACCAGGATATGGTTGAACCAATATTCACCGACAGCCTATTATGTACCAGGTATTATACTGAAAAGTAGGGTATAATGCTTACGATATTGAACTTGAGTCCTGCTCTCATGTAGATTACATTCTTGCAGAAAGGTAGAGATTAAGCTTCTAAACACGTGATTATTTATATAAGTATATAAATAATTAAAGTGCTTATGTTTTATTTGCATATGTTATAACAATCCTGTGCGCTAGTTACTGGTTATGGCCCATCACTTAGGACGCCCCCCTTCACCACAGGATCATAAGGCTTTTACAGCATCATCTTATTCTCCATCAGCATTCCAGTAGGAGTCCAGCAAAACTTGCATGGCTGCCGTTTTCTGTTGTTATCCTGATATCTACATGAACAGGGGCAGTGCGGCCTTCTTACCCTTTTAACAAGGATTTCTGACACCTCCCGTCAGATGATCACACTGCTGCCCTTAGTAACTCTAACTTGGGTCTAAACCAATCCTTTTCCCTTATGGGCCAGCTGTTAGGCTGCAGAAAAGGAGACGCTCATAAAATTTATGGACTTCACACTTGTGTAGCACATTTCTATTGAGGAATTCAAGGCACTCGATTTTTTATTGCCTTTCATTTAAAATAACCCTGAGATTTAAGGTGAAAATGGTATTTTTCTTGCCTACAACATGGAGAAGCCTGAGCACAGGGTCCCATCCTCCATGCTCCAGTTCTGTTCCTACAAAATGGCACCTAAGCTGATGCTTGCAAATCAAGCAGGTGACAGTGGTGATACAGTTTGCAAGGTAAAGAAATCCTATAGTGAAAGTGCTCGTGAAACATACAAATTCTCCTGTTTTTTTTTAATGAAAAATTCAGCTTTATGTATGCTTGGCCTGAGGAAGTAAGATGTGCCTAAACTACATTTCTTGGACTAGAATTGTTAGTAGACTCTTCAGTCCAGGGCCCTTTGTTCTGGATTTTGTTGAAACGTCGGTGGCAAATGAACTTCCATTTGCCTATGGAAAAGATAATCTAAGCTCCTAAGGCCCGTCAACAAGACTTTTTAGAATCTGCATATCACCTGTATTTCCAATCTTATTTTTCTGCTCTTGGCTATATTTCTTTACCCAATTAAAGTATATTTATGGTTAGTTCTGGTGGCCGCAGTTCAGCAGATTGGCTGGTAGTACTGAAAGCTGTAGGCTCACCCTGCACCAATAAGGACAAAGTTTGGCAGGGGTATAAGGAAATTTCTTCTTCTGAAACAGAAAATATTCTGCTCCTCTGAGCCTTAAGTGCCTGGGATGGGTCCTTGGGTGCCCCTGTGTCCACAGGCATCTGCCTCTCCTTTGCCCCCCAGGAATCTGCCCTGCAGTTTCCTGTTGGACTTGAGCCAAATCAGAATCTGTCCTTTTCCAGTCAATTGGTACAGACACCAATAGTCTCTTCTTGACCTTCCACAATTTTCAAGTTCCTCAGAACAATCATTTTAGAATAAAATTTGCTCAGGGACTGATTCATATTTCAGATTTATGGTGCTGTTCTTTATTGATATTCACTCCTAAGGTGATCTCATCTAGTATCGAGACTTTAAGTACCATCTATGTGCTGACACTCCCATATTTATATCTCTGGCCTGGACCTTTCCTCTGAACTCCAGATTGGATTTCCAATCACCTACTTCACACCTCCACTTGGTGTCTAAAAACATCTCACACCTAACATGTCCAAACAGAAATTCCTGTTTTTCCCACCAAACCTGTTTTTTTCGAAGTCATCTCCAACTCCATGAATGGCAACTTCATTCTTAAGTTACTCAGTCCAAAAACTTGGGATTATTCTTTTTTCCTTCTTTCACAACCCTTATTCAACTCCTCAGCAATTCCTATCAGATTTACTTTAAAAAATGTTTCCAAAATCTGATCCCTTTGTGCCAAAACCACTACTGAGCTGGTCCAGGACAACATTGTCCTTCATCTGAATTATTGTAATAATATTCTAACTGGTCTCCATGTCTGTTGTCACCATGGAGTTTCCTGTGTGATCCTTTAAAAATGTAAATCAGAAGCAAACCTTCTGGAATCTTCCCAACATATGGAGGTTAAAACAAAACCCTTAAATAACCTACAAAACCCTATGATACATACAACCTTCCTACCTCTCTGTCCTCATTTTCTAATAGTCTTTCTCTTGCTCTGTTCCAGGTACTGGGCTACTTGCTCTTCCTCCACAATGCTAGGCACACTGTAGTTTCAAGGTCTCTGTATTTTTTGTTCCCTTTTCCTGAAATGCTCCTTCACCAGATTGTCACAAGGTGACCTTCTATATTTGTCTTTCAACTTTCAGATTCTGCTAACTGCTTCCTCCTTTCATTGCCACCTTTGGACTAGGGGTGGTAGCAAAGAGTCTGGAATAATACATTATCACTTGTGGTTCTTCCTAAATCTCATTTTAGTAAATTGTCCTTTTGTTATACGCCTCCTTTGAATTATTCTAATTTGAATGTGCTCTTTCCTGTTGTGACCCTGAGTGATGCAATAATTAGTATTACATTTTGTATTTATTAATACTGGAAGTGGCCACAGGAAATAGGCCTTCCAAATGGGATTGTGATATTGAGTTTCTCCTAAATTCATGGAACACAGAGATAATCATCCTGCTAGGGGAAAGTGGGGACAGAGGTATTTCTATTACCCAATTTATCATCACTGATGGTGGTAGAGAATGATGTGCAGTTGGAGGGGATAGAAGTGGGAGATCACTATGGCAACAATAGAGATTATAAAGCATGTGGAATAAGCTGACTTCATTTTTCACTCAAGGGCTTACTTAGGGGAAAAAGAAATTAGGAGATACAAATTTATATAACACATATGGAGAACAAGAAACTTTGAAGGAGTTCTTCATCTTCTACTGTTGCAGGACCTATTTGTCTAAGGCACAAGCCCAGGATGTGATTGTAAGAAGTGGGAGACTGCAGCGTCACTCAAATTCTCCAGTATGTCGTTTCTCAATTAAAAAAAAAAGCTGGTAGAAAATGCGTTGTACTCTGAGGCAGGGGATTTGGACATTTGAGCAGACATTGGGATGAGAACTTTGATCCTCCAAATTCTCTTGAAATTCTCTTGCCTGGGGAGGTAGTCTCTGCTCCATCCCCTCCCTCTGAATAGTCTTCTTCTGCATAAAGGGTTTTCAATGATTGAACCTAAGGCAGTTACCTCGTAACCTGGTGCTGATTTCCCTTAGGACCCAACATCATCAACTCTTATTCTTTCTAGACCTATAATGATAGTTATTTTCTAACCTAGCACAGTTTAAGAAATTCAAGACCTGACTCCATGAGGAAAGAGCATATAGAAAAGGAAAGAAGAATCAACCAATCTCTATCAGCAGATGCCTGTTTAGTCAAAACCTTTGGGAGGACCCAAAGGGCGCACCATTCACCAAAGGATTAAGAAATGTATTGGTGTGGGGACAGCTGCATGCCTGAAAAGTTCTGTGATGGCTCCTTTTAGGAAAGAGATGATGGAGGGGATGATGCAGTGTAATGGGTTCACTGACCTCAATGAGAATAGTGGAAACCTTAGATTTGTAGAGGATGTTTAGTAGCAATTAACTGTCAGAGACAAGGTGGGTGCTATAATAAGCCACAGGGTTTGAATGATAATCATAAATTTGGATCTGAGGGGTCTGTGACAATGCTGATTTGATGAGGAAGTCCCTAGTAATGAAATAGATGGCAGCCTACTAATGGGCTGTTTGACATATGTAAGTGGAAAAATTATTGGCCCACAGTACAGAAACCTAACTTGAATCTTTGAGGTGAACTTCATGCCTTCTATCCATTTTCTAAATCCAAATTGATTCATATACCTGAAGTCTCTTTAACTGAGGGGTAGTCCACATCCCTTTGAGGAAAGACATTGTAATATGGACTTATCAATCCTGTAAATCTCGTCCCAAGACTTCCCTGGGAGCTCTGAAATAATTTATTATGGTGACTGTGCACTGAGAAAATGATGAATGCCCACACTTCCTGGGGGTTATTTTTGTCTATGAACTGAAGTGAATCCCCTAAGACTAAAAATTCCTTTTGTCCTAATAAGCAGGGGCTCACAGAAACCAAGAAGAGATGAAATCTTGGCTCACATCTAATAGCAGTTCTCAGAAGACTGGGGATAAATACTACAATTAATTCCTTATCTAGAAAGTTTAGGAGAATTAATTTGTTTAAGAAGAGACAAAGTTCCCATATTGGTACACTGACCTATGAAGTGGGGGACGTTATGATAGAAAAGATCAATAGAAACCCCTGAAATGGGCTCCCCTGCTCCACCAATAAGATGATGAACCAAAACAATATCTCATTTCTGAGGATATTCTAAAGATTAGTGTCACTGTCAAAATTTTAAGAAATGAAATCGTGGCTATGCTTACCACATATTACTGAACATGCCTATTTGGTTGGTACAAAAGCCGGATGTATCATGGAGAATAATAGTAAACTATAGCAAACTTAGTCATGTGGTGATTATATTTGCAGCTGTATTATCATTCCATTTCAATCAGTGAGGAAAATCAGAAGCAGTTCGCATTTACATGGCAGGGACTACAGTATACAGTTACTGTTTGGTCCAGGTGCTATGACAACTCCCCTACTCTACGTTATAATATAATCCAGATGGACCTTGATCACCTTATTTCACTAAACATCTTACTCGCCTACTACATAAAGGTGACATTGCTAACTGTGTCTGGTAAGTAGGAAGCAGCAAGCACTCTAGATATCTTAATAAGACATATGCATTGTAGAAAGCAGGAATGAAAACTATCAAATTTCAGGATCTGAAACACGAGTGGTCCAGTAGGCATAATGTGACCTCCTTTCTGAAGTAAGGGGCAAGTTGCTACACCTTACACAAAACTCATCACTTAGAAAAAGGTATATACCTAGGACCAGTTAGGATTTTGCAGGCAATACATGTATTTGAGTATGATCCTACTACCTATGTATTGGTAATTTATAAGGTTACAGGTTTTGAGAGGGAAAACTATAGCAAGAATGGGCTCTGTAGCAAGTCTAGATTGCAAATACAGGCTGTTCTGATATCTGGGCCTCTTGATACAGGACACATGAATAAAGGAAGTATTTGTGGCAGACAGAGATGCTCTTTGAGCCTCTGGCAAATTCAATAGGAAAATCAACAGCATAGATACCCAGGTTTCTGGAATAAGGCCATGTCCTTCTTTACTGACAACTATTTTCCATTTGAAAAGCAGCTCCTGGCTTGTTACCAGACACTAAATACTTGACCATGGAAAGTAAAATGACTATGCAATCTGAACTTCCCATTATATCTGAAGTACTGTTTGAGCCACAGAAATTAACACTGGACACAAACAACAATTTTATACTATAATTGAAGTAGCGTACACAAGTCCAGTCCTAAGCATATTCAATCAACCGCAGGAGCTCAGACTCAGTATTGTACCTGCTTCTACTGCTTTGCCATCTTTCCCTCATTCACATCTATGGCTTCACGGAGAGTTCAAAATGACTAGTTAATTGTGGAAGCAAAAGCATGGACCTGATTTAGGGATAGATCTGCGTGCTCTGCTGGCACCGGCTGAAGAAGGACGGACTTTGCAAAACAATCACACTCAGTGGTGACCCTGAAAGACAGTAGGATGGAGTTATTACCACTCCATGATAATACAACAGCTGATGGGACTTCATGTGTCTCCTGAGATAAGAATATGTATTTTTCAACTAATGAAGGACAAGAATGAGTGGTGAGGGACAAAGCACATAGGCTGTGCTGAATATCTCTCATATGCAACTGCAGATCAACTCTTCCCCTTCTGAATTTCCATCTCTGCCCAGGGAGACTGATTAGTGTGGTTATGTCACAAGCTTCTCCAACATTCAGCTGAGTAAGGCCAGTAGGGACCACAGGCAGATCAGAACTAGAGGGAGGTCAATGTGTTGATTCCCATGGCTCTTTTCTTGTGAGTTCACGTTAAACTAGCTGTGTCTCTTGACTCAACATCACTCTTTATTTCAAGGTAACTATTTCTACATGATTCTCCCCTTTCATGATCTGGTTACTAGTCCCTCCCTTGTCCTTTTAGGCCTATGGGTGATTACAGTACTGTTCTACCCAACTCTGAGTTAACACACCACCCTCGTGTTCCGATCCATCCTACCTACACCTTTGTAAATAGAATCTTAGTTTTAAAAAATCCTCTAAAATTTTCCAATTTGAGAGTACCATCTGTTTCCTATTGGGAAATACACCTCATGCAGTCATCTTTCCTCTCAGCTACACACTGTTTACTATTTAGAGCTCATGCGTTTGCAAGTGACAAAAATATTCCAGCTAACCTTGCTTAAGCTAAAAAGCATAGGAAGTTATTAGCTTGCATCACTAGAAAGCCCAAGGGATAGCAGTTCTGTCTCCAGGCGTGGTTGACTCCAAGAGCTCACATGATGTTGACAGGGCTCGCTCCTCTTGGCTCTACCTTTTGTTCCTTTTTAAGCAAGTCCTTTCCACAAGGTGACAGATATGGACACTGGCAGTTCTGGTTTATAGTGGCTTCACAGGTTGCGATCCCAGGAAAAAGAGCATGAGAGATAGTGCAAGTGTCCTAACGCCTGTCATGACGTGATTCCAATGGTGAACTGCTGGGTGTAGCTGAGGTTGCTTCCCTGGCTGTCTCATTGGCAGTCACATATGAATAAATGAACAAATCCACTGCAGTTTGACCGACGAGTGGCTGTGAATAGAAAAGAACATTGCCTGACTCAGAGGAGTACCATCTCTCAATCCTCAATTAGAACTCATTCTCTTTGAAGTAGTATAGACTTGAAAACAAGGAAGGATGCTGATAATAGAGTGACTAGGGCAAACTAAAGGCCAGCTTCTGTTTTGACTGGAATGCTCTTCTTGCTAGAATGTGGCATCACTTGTCTGCCTCAGAAGAAAAGCTGATTCAGCAAATCCATTTGGAATGACCTCTCAGCCTCCATCTGATTGCCAAGTTCAACAGTATTGTAAAGAGGGATTCCCTTGGGTAAACAGTGAAGTAGATTTGTTCTAAGGACTTTATAAAAGGCAAAAAAGCCTTTCGGCAATGTTGCGTTTCTTCTTTCTGCAGATATGACTTGGAGCAGTTTGTGTGAGCTCTTGGGGTGAAGGGAACTGGAAGGGAGCAAACCTTGTCAGGATGGAGCGTGTACTCCACCCTCTGTAATACAGAATAGATAACACAGCTGGATTATAGCAACAAAGGGAACAGACAGGTAGGATGGAGTGAGCTCCTGAAGGGAAGAGTCCCCATTAACGTAATTAGTAGAGCCATGGAAAACCTTGGGGGTTTCTTATTAAAGTACAACGTGAGAGTGGCAAGCATGGAAAATAGCTTTGGCCATGGTGTTAAGAGACTGGCAGGAAAGAGGTTATTACTGTCCAAGAAAGGAGTGCTGGGGGGTCTAGAAATGGGAATAAACAGTTTATTGGAGAGAAAGTAAGACAGAGAGGTAAAGAAACTGCTCTCTGCTGCAAACAAAATAATATGTGCTAAGAAATAGTAGACAGAACTCATTTGCCTCTTCAATTCTTGTTTGCACACATCAAGCCAGGAATCAAAGTCCTATAGAAAGACACATTGCATCTTTCGTAGAACATATAACATTTTGTGACTGGAGCTTTTAGCATCCTTTACTCAACAGATTTTTGTTAAATTCTTTATTGACTACTATGTATTTAGTACCTACTAGGACAGGTAGTGTAATAATACAATAGAAAAATATGGGTTTTGGTGTCTGGTAGGATGGGTTTTAAATACTTATTCTGTCACTTACTAGCTTTGTGCTTTTGGCCAAATATCTGAACTTCCTGTGTTAAAGGCAGAACACAATTGCTACCTCATAGGATTGCTGTGAATATTAAATTAGATAGTGCATACCAAGTGGTTGGTACAATAATCACTCAACAAATGGTTGTTGATAGTATTACTGATTCCTTAATGAAAAAGGAACTGTTAGAACCAGAATGGCATCATAGTTAGTTGCCATGTATATCAATGTTTATTCCCACTTCTCTTTCCCCACAACCATAAATTATTTGAACAAACTGAGCCTGTTAAGGTTCAACACTTTTTACTTTCGTAGCCTTGTTGGGAAAGGAGTTTGTGGCTTCTCCGTGGTGTAGCTTAATCCCCCATTGGGATCAAAAGGTGGTATATACTTTGTCTGTCAATCTGGCTCACAGCCTTCACCAGAGGAGACATAGACTACCTCTGCTAAGAAAAATAGCTGTAGTGTGAAATTTCTGGTTGCCAGCATGGGTGTGTTCCTATTCATCCCAATAGCTCAATATTTTCATTGTGTATTTAAATGTCAGTGTAGCTTAACCTCTTGGATCTCCCCTCATTTTGCCACCAGATAAGCCACTGGTGCAGAACTTGTTGTTTACTGCTGTTGCTGTTGTTACATTAGCAGATGAGAGGGGCACATTTAAATGGCATATTTGTGCCCTTATTTTAATGGAGTGAGTTAGCTAGGAGGATGGTGCTATAGCAACTGGTTACACAAGTGTGCCGGCAGGAGAAAACTTCTGAGTTAGGGGAAAGTGTCTCTTTTTTTAACTTTCATGTACACTATTTAAAACATGGTTACAGCAAATTGTTTCCCCCTTTGCTATTGGTATCTCAAGATAGTTTTTCAGTTTAAAATTTGACTTACTGAAATCACATTTTGAAAGTTGGAACTTAGAATCGAATATAAGAAAACGCTTTTCTTGGTCATTTTTTAATCAGAGAAAGTATATGGTGGCTGCTGTTCATGGATTATCCATTTCGGAAATTATCTGTTTGCTTTTTGCTCTTTCTAATTCAGAACTATGTATCCTGCTTTCATTTTCTTCTCAGTTACTTTGTACTTACAACTTCTTTCTGATTTTCCTAGGTACATAAAAGAGAAATCTTGAGATGTGCATAAGAGCAACACCAAACAGGGACACAGTTATGTAGAGCAGAAGGGCCTCATTAAAATTATATTGTTGTTTTTTAAGTTACTTAAAAATGAATAATGACCTTTTAAAACTCAGAACATTTTTTGGTTTTAATTAATACTTTTATGTCTTTGTTTAAAACCTCCATGCTGGACATTTTCAGGTTGCAGGGAAGAGAGGCATGCTCAGGGTATCAAAGGTCACAGTGTTTATGGGGAAAAGATGTCGAAGCGAATGCAAAATCACTAGAGTTCTTGTGACCTGATTCTTGGTCAGATTTCAGGAACTGGTGCCTGTAAATCTTCCATCACTATGGTGTCTCAGATACTCCACCTCTATTTCTATTACTTCTCCTTCTCCTGCCATTAAGGACCAACTGACCCTGTGAAACTCAAACTTTGTGAGTTTAATCCTGTGAAGACAGACTGTGGGATGGAAACTGCAAGAGGAGATATGGTTTGATGCCCTTTGTGAACACCTCTTCTGCATCAAAAAACCTGGTTCACCTGTGGCTCAGGTACCATTCTTTGGTCCAGTCAGCTGTGGCCAGAAGAGCAGGATTACGTACATAAGGCATGAGATCACATGCCTGAAGGGCCATCTGGTACAACTTATGGTGTCTTATGCCTATTACCTCTTTCTTAGCAAAGGACACGGTCATGGCAAATGTTCAAAGCAAGATAAAGTCCTCTTCAGTGTATGTCGTAACTCAAAATGCAGAATCTAGAAATTCCAAGAACTTAAAACACATACCCTTCTTCACACCCATTAGATGACTGCTATTAAAAAACCAGAAAATAACAAGTGTTGGCAAGGATGTGGAGAAACTGGAACCATTGTGCACTGTTGTTGGGAATGTAAAATGGTGCAGCTCCTGTGGAAAACAATGTGGTGGTTCCTCAAAAAATTAAAACTAGAACTGCCATACAATTCAGCAATTCCACTTCTGGGTATATATACAAGAGAACTGAAAACAGAAGCTCAGAGATATCTGTGCACTCATGTTCATAGCAGCACTATTAAACTATGCACTTCCACTAAAAGGTGGAAGAAACCCAAGTGTTCATCAATGGCTGAGTAGATAAGCAATAGAATATTATTCAGCCTCAAAACTAAAGGAAGTTCTGACACATGCTACAACATGGATGAAACTTGAGGATATTATGCTAAGTGAAATAAGCCAGTCGCAAAAGGACAGTACTGTACCATTGCACTTCTGTGAGCTACCTACAGTAGTCAGATTCATAGACAGAGATAGTAGGATGGTGGCTTCCAGGGTCTGGTGGAAGGGGAGAAGAATGAAGAGCTATTATTTAACAGATGCAGAATTTCACCTTCACAAGATGAAAAGATTTCTGGAGATGGATGGTGGTGATGGTTGAACAACAATGTGAATGTAGTTAATGCCACTGAACTATGCGCCTGAAAATAGTTAAGATGATAAATTTTATGTAAAAAATTTTTGAAATGGCAAAATACCCCACACACATCCAAAAGACACTGGAGTCACACATGTGCACATGCACGTGTGCGTGTGCGCGCGCGCGCGCGCGCACACACACACACACACACACACACACACACACACACACACACACACACACACACACACACACACACACACACACACACACACTATCACACCTATGGAAGAGTTAGCTCTGAGTAGTGGTAACGTGGGCAGACCAGTCTATAATCAGGCTGCCTGGGCTCAAATACTGCCTCTAGCATCTGACAGCTGTATGTCCCTAGACGACTTAACCTCTCTGGGCTTCAGTTTCTTCATCTGTGAAACAAGGATAACACGATTTAACTCATGAGGAAAATCATGAGGATTACTTGAATTAATACAGCATTTAGAATAACCTCAGAAACATGCCATGTGCTCAGGAAATGATAGCTGTTCTTACTATTTGGGTATGCATAAAATGCGATACTTTATTGAGTATATCAAAGATGGGTGACTTTGGCAAGCGCAAATTCTTTTACAATCTGAAATAAGGAATTTCTAATAGAAGGTACTAATATCCTAAATGTGAAAGAACAAAAGCTCTTTGTTTTGGGAACATAATGGTTTTGTTTCTTTAGGTCAGAGATGTCCACGAATAAACCCACATATTGTATTCTAAGTAAACATTGTCTTTTGCTTGTAATTATTTTCAGTCTTGCCATTCTCTTAAAGAAAATGTATTTCTACATTGGATATTTTGCTTTCTCAGTTTCAGACAATAGAATTTTTGCTAGCTTTTCTCTCTCTGTTTTTCTGGGTTTGTATTTATTGTAGAATGATTTAGTGAGCTTCTGAAACATGGCTGGGCATATCTAATTTTGCAAACCAGACTAGGCTAGACACAGAGGGATCATATTTGCATAATGGCCACAGTACAGCTAAACTTAAAGCATTTTCCTTTGTATAACAATGACATTCAAATCATTATGCTGCTCAGAAAATAGCAGTAAACTAACCCAGTCAGGTGTCCTAGTTTAATATAACACACTGTGGTCCTTTTCTCCCTCAACATACCTAATGAGTATTCTGTTTTTCCAGTTTTTCATGTCACAGTCCACATAGGGCATTTCAAATGATTATGTGTGTGTGTGTGCTAGTTTGTGTATAGGAGAGTCTTGTTTGAAACAGAATACTTTGTTTTCCTGATTTGTTTTTATTTCTATTGCAATTATTTTCTCAATCTGTATTCTTTTTGAAAATTTTAATTTAATTAATTTATTTTTATACAGCAGGTTCTTATTAGTTATCTATTTTATACATATTAGTGTATACATGTCAATCCCAATCTCCCAATTCATCCCACCACCACCCCCTCCCCCCGATGCTTTCCCCCCTTGGTGTCCATACGTTTGTTCTCTACATCTGTGTCCCTATTTCTGTCTTGCAAACTGGTTCATCTGTACCATTTTTCTAGGTTCCACATATATACGTTAATATATGATATTTGTTTTTTTCTTTCTGACTTACTTCACTCTGTATGACAGTCTCTAGGTCCATCCACCTCTCTACAAATTACCCAGTTTCGTTCCTTTTTATGGCTGAGTAATATTGCATTGTATATATGTATCACATCTTCTTTACCCATTCATCTGTTGATGGGCATTTAGGTTGCTTCCATGACCTGGCTATTGTAAATAGTGCTGCAATGAACATTGGGGTGCATGTGTCTTTTTGAATTATGGTTTTTCTCAGGGTATATGCCCAGTAGTGGGATTGCTGGGTCATATGGTAATTCTGTTTTGAGTTTTTTAAGGAACCTCCATACAGTTCTCCATAGTGGCTGTATCAATTTACATTCCCAACAACAGTGCAGGAGGGTTCCCTTTTCTCCACACCCTCTCCAGCATTTGTTGTTTGTAGATTTTCTGATGATGCCCATTCTAATTGGTGTGAGGTGACACCTCACTGTAGTTTTGTCTCAATCTGTATTCTTATTGATGCATTTAAATGATTTTTAAAAGCTTAGTAAATATGCATATATGACCAGTAACAACAGCAATTTGTGTCAGTGTATACAATGGTTTTAGAATAAGTGTCATGTGATTTCAAAATTTTCATTTTAATTAGATATATTGAGAATACAGATATTGTCCTGGCTACCACAATGTCGTGTTTTTCAATGGTATATGGAAAAATCTAAAATTATAGATTTTTGTTGTATTCTTTTTTTCTCTTGAATGATAGTTATGAGCATGAAATTTGGCATCATATAGACCCAGGCCACTTGCTTTGCTATCTGCTATTTGTTTGAATTTGGGGAAATGAGTCTTTCTAACCCTCAGTTTTCCTATTTATAAAGTAGGGTAATAATACCTATCTCTTAGTGCGGTTATTAGGATTAAATGTGAGATCATAGAATATGGCTTCCTTCTCAGGCTGGCTACTCATCATAGTGGCGAGATGGCTAGAAGCAGCTCCAGACTTACATCTGACTGGTTAAATAACTATAAAAAAGAGGGCTACAAAAGGCAAAGGGCCAATATTCATTTGATTGTCTCAGATAACAGGTTAAAGTCCAATCTCTATGGCCAGAAGAAAGGCATATATGAAATGGTGAGTCTCAGGCCAACTATTTTTTTTTCAGTTTTTTTTTCTTTTAAGCTGCACTGAAGTATAATCTACATGTGATAAAATTCACCCATTCTATCATACCATTTGATGAGTTTTGATAAATGTATACTATTGTGGAACTGCCCACCACCAGATCAAGGTATAAAACATTTTCATCATCTCAACAAGTTCCTCTGTGCCTCTTATAGTCAAGTCCCTAGCCCCAGCTCCTGTCCATCAATGATGTATTTTTTGTCACTATTGTTTTGTCATTTTCTAGAATTTCATGAATTAGATAATTTCATGAATTCGATTATTTCGTGATTTCTGATGAATTGAATCAAACAGTTTTTTATGTCTCCTTTCTTTCATTTAGCATTCTAAATGCTTTTCAGGTTAATCCATACTGCTGCCTATTTAAGTCATTTCTTTCTTTTCACATCTGGGTGGTAATCCATTCTATGGATATGGCACTATTTGCTTTTCCATCACTATTTGACCAATTTGGGTTGTTTCCAGTGTTTAGCTACTATGAATAAAGCTGGTATGAATGTCTATGACAAGTCTTGATATAGATGTATGGGTTTTTTTTTTGGCAGGCGGGGAAAACCTAGGAGTGGGACGACTTTTTTTTTGTTTTTTCATTTTAACATCTTTATTGGAGTATAATTGCTTTACAATGGTATGTTAGTTTCAGCTTCACAACAAAATGAATCAGTTATACATATATATATGTTCCCATATCTCTTCCCGCTTGTGTCTCCCTCCCTCCCACCCTCCCTATCCCACCCCTCCAGGTGGTCATAAAGCACCGAGCTGATCTCCCTGTGCTATGCGGCTGCTTCCCACTAGCTATCTACCTTACGTTTGGTAGTGTATATATGTCCATGCCTCTCTCTCGCTTTGTCACAGTTTACCCTTCCCCCTCCCCATAGCCTCAAGTCCATTCTCTAGTAGGGCTGTGTCTTTATTCCTGTTTCACCCCTAGGTTCTTCATGACATTTTTTTTCTTAAATTCCATATATATGTGTTAGCATACGGTATTTGTCTCTCTCTTTCTGACTTACTTCACTCTGTATGACAGACTCTAGGTCTATCCACCTCATTACAAATAGCTCAATTTCGTTTCCTTTTATGGCTGAGTAATATTCCATTGTATATATGTGCCACATCTTCTTTATCCATTCATCCGATGATGGGCACTTAGGTTGTTTCCATCTCTGGGCTATTGTAAATAGAGCTGCAATGAACATTTTGGTACATTACTCTTTTTGAATTATGGTTTTCTCAGGGTATATGCCCAGTGGTGGGATTGCTGGGTCATATGGTAGTTCTATTTGTGGTTTTTTAAGGAACCTCCATACTGTTCTCCACAGTGGCTGTATCAATTTACATTCCCACCAACAGTATAAGAGGGTTCCCTTTTCTAGGAGTGGGACTTCTGGGTCATGTAATATGTACTTAATTTTATGTGAAACTGCTGGACTGTTTTCCAAAGTTGTACTATTTTTTTCCTTCTAACGAGTGATATATGAGAATTTCAGTTGCTGCACATCTTTGCCCATAGTACTTGGTATTGTCAATCTTTTAAATTTCAGCTATTGTACTGTGTGTTCTATATCTAGCTGTGGTTCTCATCGCATTTCCCTAATGACTAGTGATGCTAAGCACCTTATAATGTATTTATTTGGTGAAATTTCCTTTTAAATCTTTTCTTCTTTTAAAGATTGTGTCATATGTCTTTCAGTTATTAACTTTTAAGTATTCTCTCTATATTCAGAATGCAAACTCTTTATCAGATACAGGTTTTGCACATATTTTCTCCAAATCTGTGGTTTGTCTTTTCATCTTAATGATACTTCTTGAAGAGGAAAAATATTTAATTTAATGATATAAGTTATCATTTAAAAAAAATTTCATACTTTTTATACTCTATCAAATCTTTTCCTACTTCCAGGTCACAAAGATTTGTTTTCTATATTTTATTTTGGAAGTTTAAAAATTTTATCCATTATGTTTACATCTGTAACCCATTTTGAGTTATATGTATATGATGTATGATAAAGATACACGTTCATCGTTTTGCTTATAGCAATCTAGTGTTCCAACACCATCCAACTCCAGCTTTCTTTTGATTAGTATAAATATGTACATCTTATTATGTCTTTTTCTTATTTGTAAGTGTGTTTCCTGTAGGAAGCATATAGTTGGTTTTGTTTATGTATAATTTGACAATCTCTATCTTTTAATTGTTGCTTTTATATCATTTATATTTGGTCTAATTCTTCCCCTCTTCTTGGCAGTATATCACCTATCATATTTTGAAGGCAGCAATTATTAAAACTTCACATTATGATTATTTCTCCTTACTCTGATTCTAGGCTACAGAGGCAAATTTATACTTAGAATTTTTCATTCTATTGGTTTTCTGCAGGACTATAATGCAACCAGTAAGAACCACTGTAGTCTGCCTAAGAGTTATATTTCTAATTGTCAATCCATTCATTGATATTCCTGGTTACACAGCTGTCTTTGTAACCAGGGTTGGCCCCAGGAAACTATTCCTTTTGAGTGTGCTGATATCCTTTCAGAACTGAGGTTCATGCCTTTAAACATGATGATCCCACTGAGGTCCTACCACCCTTCGAGGCCCTGAATGGGTGTTCTGCCTTTCCAGATCCATCTGGATAAGATTAGTGATTTTACTTCAGTGCAGCTTAAAGTAAGTATTTTTAAAGGTTCCTACATCATCCCAATGTGCAAAAGGTTGAAGATGATGCTGTTAGAGCAATGCTTCTTAAACTTTAGCATGCATGGGAATCACCTGGAGAGCTTGCTAAAGTATGAATTCTTTGGCTCTACTTGCAGATAGGTCTAGGTGGGGCTGATTTTTGTGTTTTTAACAAGCTCCCAGGTGAAGCTGATGTCATTGGTCCGTGGGCTACACTCAGTTAAACTGTATTATGGTGATGGTACAGCCTCTCTAAACTTTCAGACAGGTCTTCACCTCTGATAATATCACCTAATTTTAGTAATTAAAAACTTAGATTCAGGGCTTCCCTGGTGGTGCAGTGGTTGAGAGTCCGCCTGCCGATGCAGGGGACATGGGTTCGTGCCCCGGTCCGTGGAAGATCCCACATGCCGCGGAGCGGCTAGGCCCGTGAGCCATGGCCACTGAGCCTGCGCGTCCGGAGCCTGTGCTCTGCAACGGGAGAGGCCACAACAGTGAGAGGCCCACGTACAGCAAAAAAACCCAAAAAACTTAGATTCATCCTATGCCTACATTAATGAATTGTTCTTTTGAGAAGAAAATATTACTTAAAAACAGTTTAATCATAGGCTCTATCTTACATATTTGAGAAAGACCAATTATCACTAACTGTATACTAGGTCATCCTCACCATATATTCTGTGACCTAAATTAGCATCATGGCCATATCATCTTGGCCATATGATGACCAGGACATATCAACAAGTTTATTAGCCTACCTTTCCTCCTTTACTGAAATTTTTGTTTAATATCATATATTCTTGATATAAATGGGGCCTGATTCCTATGATTAAAGGTCCTTCGTTTTTCTGGATTTAGTCTTTCTGGACTTCATTGTACCATTTCTCAGATTGCAAAAATAGTCATAGAGGGGAAATAGGAGTGAGGAGACTTAGTTCTAGTCTCACTTTGCCATTAATTCTCTGTGTAAATCTAAAAAATCTCATTTTAAACTTATTGAGCCTCATTTTCTTCATCTATAAAATAAGGAGTTGGACAAAATGAATATTTCTAAGTTCTTTTCCAGTTCTAAAATTGTCTTCTCTATAATTTTGTGATATACCAGACCCAGAGCAAAAAGATATTTATTCTGTGATTATATGTTGGTTCAATAATTCAGTACATTAAAAAAAAAGTAGTTAAAATGCCTAGCTTTCTGGAGTTTTAGCTTTTCAGCTTTTAGGGCAGAACAAATGCAATTAAAATGGGTATAGTTCCATAGTGGCTTTGCTTGATCCAGCTGTGGCTAGGAAACCTCTCCACAGAATCTACTTGAAATGATAAAAATCATGAGTTTCAGACTTCCTTGGCAAAACAAAAGGACTCTGTTGTGCTGGTAGAAATTTTGTTCTTCTGTAAAATAGTCTATGTGACAAATAAAGTAACTTGATAACATTATTGCCAGATTCAAAAAAATAAGATTAGTGATTTTTAATAAGGGTACAAACTGGAACTTCTAATCTGTTAGCTCCATATGGCTGTTGGGTATTTGACAGTAACTTATGGCAAGGGAGAATTAAAAAGGTGGGATTTAGTTTATCACTGATTTTAAGGATTAACAACCTAGTAACACAGTGATTGGAGAAAAATTAGAAACATTTTAGATTTTTTTTAAAAAGTAGATTATAGAACTCACTCTTAATTACTCAATAATTCCACATCTGGATATATTTCCTAAGGAAATCATTAGAAGCATGGTAAAAACTGCATTCATGAAGACATTGAAGTAGGTTTATATACACATACAATAGGAAAATACTGGATGCAGCCTGATGTCCAATAATAGAGCAGTTAAGTGAATTATTTCATCCATAGGATTGAATAATATGAAGACGTAAACCAAATTGTAATAATTATACAAAAACATGGAAAAATAGTTTTAATATGTTAACTGATGAAACCCAAGTTCAGAATAGGTACTATAATAATCATGATACAAAATCATGACGTAGAATAGAAAGAGACTATACAATTTACAATAGTTATATAAGGATTATGGGTGCCTTTTCCCTTTACTATTCTTACTTTCCATAATGTTTATGTGTTACCTTTATATCACAGGGGCTAAGAGTACAAACTTTGCAGCCATATGCCTGTGTTCAAACCTGGCTCCGCTTCTCAACACCTGGGTGAATTTGAAAAAGTTATTAACCCCTCCTGTCAGTTTGCTCATTTATAAAATGGGTATAATTTTAGCGACTTCTTCATAGGTTGTCAAGATTTAATGAATTACATATAAAATCTCTTAGATCAGAGGATATGGCATCTGGCAAGCTTTATGTAAGTGTTTGCCATTTATCATTGTTGAAAATAATGTGTCTTGTTTCATCTATAATATTGATATCTATTGATAGAAATATCCAGATTTTCTTTCTAAATTTAATGAGTATAAAAGTTCATTTCTTGGGGAGACCTTCAAGATGTCGGGGGAGCAAGACGTGGCGATCATTTTCCTCCCCACAAATACATCAGAAGTACATCTATATGTGGAACAACCCCTACAGAACACCTACTGAACGCTGGCAGAAGACCTCAGACCTCCCAAAAGGCAAGAAACTCCTCACGTACCTGGGTAGGGCAAAAGAAAAAAGAATAAACAGAGACAAAGGAATAGGGACGGGCCATCGCCAGTGGGAGGGAGTGGGGAAGGAGGAAAGGTCTCCACACACTAGGAAGCCCCTTCGCGGGCGGAGACTGCGGGTGGCAGAGGGGGAAAGCTTCGGAGCCGCGGAGGAGAGCGCAGTAACAGGGGTGCTGAGGGCAAAGCGGAGAGATTCCCGCACAGAGGATCGGTGCCGACCGGCGCTCACCAGGCCGAGAGGCTTGTCTGCTCACCCGCCGGAGCGGGTGGGGCTGGGAGCTGAGGCTCAGGCTTCGGTCGGATCCAGGGGAGACGACTGGGGTTGGCGGCGTGAACACAGCCTGAAGGGGTTAGTGCACCGCCGCCAGCCGGGACGGAGTCCGGGGAAAAGTCTGGACCTGACGAAGAGACAAGAGACTTTTTCTTTCCTCTTTGTTTCCTGGTGCGCGAGGAGAGGGGATTAAGAGCGATGCTTAAAAGAGCTCCAGAGACGGGCGCGAGCCGCGGCTAAAAGCGCGGACCCCAGAGACGGGCATGAGACGCTAAGGCTGCTGCTGCCGCCACCAAGGGGCCTGTGTGCGAGCACAGGTCACTATCCACACCCCGCTTCCGGGGAGCCTGTGCAGCCCACCACTGCCAGGGCCCCGGGATCCAGGGACAACTCCCCCGGGAGAACGCACGGCGCGCCTCAGGCCTGTGCAACGTCATGCCGGCCTCTGCCGCCGCAGGCTCGCCCCGCACTCTGTGCCCCTCCCTCCCCCCCCCGGCCTGAGAGAGCCAGAGCCCCCGAATCAGCGGCTCCTTTAACCCCGTCCTGTCTGAGCGAAGAACACACGCCCTCCGGCGACCTACACTCAGAGGCGGGGCCAAATCCAAAGCTGAGCCCGTGGGAGCTGTGAGAACAAAGAATAGAAAAGGAAATCTCTCCCAGCAGCCTCAAAAGCAGCGGATTAAATCTCCACAGTCAACTTGATGTGCCCTGTATCTCTGGAATACATGAATAGACAACGAATCATCCCAAAATTGAGATGGTGGACTTTGGGAGCAACTGTAGACTTGGGGTTTGCTTTCAGTATCTAATTTGTCTCTGGTTTTATGTTTATCTTAGTTTTTAGTATTTAGAGTTTATTATCATTGGTAGATTTGCTTATTGATTTGGTTGCTGTCTTCCTTTATATATATATATATGTTTTTCCTTTTTCTCTTTTTGTGAGTATGTATGTGTATGCTTCTTTGTGTGATTTTTGTCTGTATAGCTTTGCTTTTACCATTCGTCCTAGGGTTCTGTCTGTCTGTTTGTTTTTGTTTCTTGTTTTTATATACTTTTTAGAGCTTGTTATCATTGGTAGATTTTCTTGGTTTGGTTGCTCTCTTCTTTCTTTCTTTCTTTTTTCTTTTTTTATTACTTTTAATTTTTTTTCTTTTTAATAAATTAAAAAATTTTTTATTTTAATAACTTTATTTTCCTTTTTTCTTTCTTCCTTCCTTCCTTCCTTCCTTTCTCTCTCTCTCTCTCTTTCCTCCCTCCCTCCCTCCCTCCCTCCCTTCTTTCTTTCTCCTTCCTTCCTTCCTTCCTTCCTTTCTTTCTTTCTTTTCTTCTTTCTTTTTTTCTCCCTTTCCTTCTGAGCTGTGTGGCTGACAGGGTCTTGGTGCCCCAGTCAGGAGTCAGGCCTGTGCCCTGAGGTGGGAGAGCAGAGGTCAGGACATTGGTTCACCAGAGACCTCCTGGCTCCACGTAATATCAAACAGCAAAAGCTCTCCTGGAGATCTCCATCTCAACACTAAGACTCAGCTCCACTCAAGGATCAGCAAGCTACAGTGCTGGACACCCTATGCCAAGCAACTAGCAAGACAGGAACACAACCCCACCCATTAGCAGAGAGGCTGCCTGAAGTCATAATAAGGTCACAGGCACCCCAAAACACACCACCAGATGTGGTCCTGCATACCAGAAAGACAAGATCCAGCCTCACCACCAGAACACAGGAACCAGTCCCCTCCACCAGGAAACCTACACAACTCACTGAACCACCCTTAGCCCCTGTGGGCAGACACCAAAAACAGTGAGAATTATGAACCTGCAGCCTGTGAAAAGGAGACCCCAAACACAGTAAGTTAAGCAAAATGAGAAGAGAAACACACAGCAGATGGAGGAGCAAGGTAAAAACCCATCAAACCAAACAAATGAGGAGGAAATAGGCAGCCTACCTGAAAAAGAATTCAGAGTAATGATAGTAGAGATGATGCAAAATCTTGGAAATAGAATGGAGAAGCTACAAGAAACGTTTAACAAGGACCTAGAAGAACTAAAGAGCAAACAAACAATGATGAACAACACAATAAATGAAATTAAGAATTCTCTAAAAGGAATCAATAGCAGAATAACTGAGGCAGAAGAATGGACAAGTGACCTGGAAAATAAAATATTGGAAATAACTACCACAGAGCAGAATAAAGATAAAAGAATGAAAAGAATTGAGGACAGTCTCAGAGACCTCTGGGACAACATTACACGCACCAACATTTGAATTATAGGGGTCCCAGAAGAAGAAGAGAAAAAGAAAGGGTCTGAGAAAATATTTGAAGAGATTATAGTTGAAAAATTCCCTAATATGGGAAAGGAAATAGTCAATCAAGTCCAAGAAGCACAGAGGGTCCCATACAGGATAAACCCAAGGAGAAACATGCCAAGACACATATTAATCAAACTATCAAAAATTAATACAAAGAAAAACATAAAAAGCAGCAAGGGAAAAACAACAAATAACACACAAGGGAATCCCCATAAGGTTAACAGCTGATCTTTCAGCAGAAACTCTGCAAGCTAGAAGGGAGTGGCAGGACATATTTAAAGTGATGAAAAGGAAAAACCTACAAACAAGATTACTCTACCCAGCAAGGATCTCATTCAGATTCCACAGAGAAATCAAAAACTTTACAGATAAGCAAAAGTTAATAGAATTCAGCCCCACCAGTACAGCTTTACAACAAATGCTAAAGGAACTTCTCTAGGCAGGAAACACAAGAGAAGGAAAAGACCTACAAAAACAAACTCAAAACAATTAATAAAACGGTAATAGGAACATACATATCAATAATTACCTTAAATGTAAATGAGTTAAGTGCTCCAACCAAAAGACATAGACTGGCTGAATGGATGCAAAAACAAGACCCATACATATGCTGTCTACAAGAGACCCACTTCAGACCTAGGGACACATACAGACTGAAAGTGAGGGGATGGAAAAAGATATTGCATGCAAATGGAAATCAAAAGAAAGCTGGAGTAGCAATTCTGATATCAGACAAAATAGACTTTAAAATAAAGACTATTACAGGAGACAAAGAAGGACCCTACATAATGATCAAAGGATCAATCCAAGAAGAAGGTACAATTGTAAATATTTATGCCCCCAACATAGAAGCACCTCAATACATAAGGAAAATGCTAACAGCCACAAAAGGGGATATCAACAGTAATACAATCACAGTAGGGGACTTTAACACCCCACTTTCACCAATGGACAGATCATCCAAAATGAAAATAAATAATGAAATGCAAGATTTAAATTATACATTAAGCAAGATTGACTTAATTGATATTTATAAGACATTCCATCCAAAAACAACAGAATACACTTTCTTCTCAAGTACTCATGGAACATTCTCCATAGATAGATCATATCTTGGGTCACAAATCAAGCCTTGGTAAATTTAATAAAATTGAAATCATATCAAGTAACTTTTCTCACCACAACGCTATGAGACTAGATATGAATTACAGGAAAAATATCTGTAAAAAATACAAACACATGGAGGCTAAACAATGCATTGCTTAGTAACCAAGAGATCACAACAGAAATCAAAGAGGAAACCTAAAAATACCTAGAAACAAATGACATGAAAACACGATGACCTAAAACCTATGGGATGAAGCAAAAGCAGTTCTAAGGGGGAAGTTTATAGCAATACAATCCTACCTCAAGAAACAAGAAACATCTCAAATAAACAACCTAACGTTACACCTAAAGCAATTAGAGAAAGAAGAACAAAAAATCCCAAAGTTAGCAGAAGGGAAGAAATCATAAAGATCAGATCAGTAATAAATGAAAAAGAAATGAAGGAAACAATAGCAAAGATCAATAAAACTCAAGCTGTTTCTTTGAGAAGATAAACTGAATTGATAAAGCATTAGCCAGACTCATCAAGAAAAAAAGGGAGAAGACTCAAATCAATAGATTTAGAAATGAAAAAGAAGGAACAGCTGACACTGCAGAAATACAAAGGATCATGAAAGATTACTACAAGCAACTGTATGCCAATAAAATGGACAACCTGGAAGAAAAGGACAAATTCTTAAGAGAAGCACAACCTTCTGAGACTGAACCAGGAAGAAATAGAAAATTTAAACGGACCAATCACAACCACTGAAATTGAGACTGTGATTTAAAATCTTCCAACAAACAAAAGCCGAGGACCAGATGACTTCACAAGTGAATTCTATCAAACATTTAGCGAAGAGCTAACACCTATCCTTCTCAAACTCTTCCAAAATATAGCAGAGGGAGGAACACTCCCAAACTCATTCTATGAGGTCACCATCACCCTGATACCAAAACCAGACAAAGATGTCACAAAGAAAGAAAACTACAGGCCAATATCATTGATGAACATAGATGCAAAAATCCTCAACAAAATACCAGCAAACAGAATCCAACAGCACATTAAAAGGATCCTACACCATAATTAAGCGGGGTTTATCCCAGGAATGCAGGGACTCTTCAGTACATGCAAATCAATCAATGTGATTAATCATATTAACAAATTGAATGTGTAAAACCATATGATCATCTCAATAGATGCAGGAAAAGCTTTTGACAAAATTCAAGACCCATTTATGATAAAAGCCCTCCAGAAAGTAGACATAAAGGGAACTTTCCTCAACATAATAAAGGCCATATATGACAAACCCACAGTCAACATTATTCTCAATGGTGAAAAACTGAAACGATTTCCTCCTAGATCAGGAACAAGACAAGGTTATCCACTCTCACCACTATTATTCAACATAGTTTTGGAAGTTTTAGCCACAGCAATCAGAGAAGAAAAAGAAAAGAATTCAAATAGGAAAAGAAGGAGTAAAACTGTCACTGTTTGCAGATGACATGATACTATACATAGAGAATCCTAATGATGCTACCAGAAAAGTACTAGAGCTAATCAATGAATTTGGTAAAGTAGCAGGATACACAGTTAATGCACAGAAATCTCTTGCATTCCTATACACTAATGATGAAAAATCTTAAAGAGAAATTAAGGAAACACTCCCATTTACCATTGCAACAAAAAGAATAAAATACCTAGGAATAAACCTACCTAAGAAGACAAAAGACCTGTATGCAGAAAACTATAAGACACTGTTGAAGGAAATTAAAGATGATCCAAATAGCTGGAGAGGTATACCATGTTCTTGGATTAGAAGAATTAACATTGTGGAAATGACTCTACTACCCAAAGCAATCTACAGATTCAATGCAATCCCTATCAAACTACCAATGGCATTTTTCACAGAACTAGAACAAAAAATTTCACAATTTGTATGGAAACACAAAAGACCCTGAATAGCCAAAGCAATCTTGAGAAAGAAAAACGGAGCTGGAGGAATGAGGCTCCCAGACTTCAGACTCTACTACAAAGCTACAGTAATCAAGGCAGTATGGTACTGGCACAAAAACAGAAATACAAATCAATGGAATAGGATAGAAAACCCAGAGATAAACCCACGCACATATGGTCACCTTATTTTTGATAAAAGAGGCAAGAATATACAATGGAGAAAAGACAGCCTCTTCAATAAGTGGTGCTGGGAAAACTGGACAGCTACATGTAAAAGAATGATATTAGAACACTCCCTAACACCATACACAGAAATAAACTCAAAACGGATTAAAGACCTAAATGTAAGGCCAGACACTATAAAACTCTTAGAGGAAAATATAGGCAGAACATTCTATGACATAAATCACAGTAAGATCCTTTTTGACCCACCTCCTAGAGAAATGGAAATAAAAACAGAGATAAAAAAATGGGACCTAATGAAACTTAAAAGCTTTTGCACAGCAAAGGAAATCATAAACAAGATGAAAAGACAACCCTCAGCATGAGAGAAAATATTTTCAAATGAAGCAACTGACAGAGGATTAATCTCCAAAATTTACAAGCAGCTCATGCAGCTCAAAAAACAAAACACCCAGTCCAAAAATGAGCAGAAGACCTAAATAGAGATTTCTCCAAAGAAGATGTACAGATTGCCAACAAACACTTGAAAGGATGCTCAGCATCACTAATCATTAGAGAAATGCAAATCAAAACTACAATGAGGTATCACCTCACACCAGTCAGAATGGCCATCATCAAAAAAATCTACAAACAATAAATGCTGGAGAGGGTGTGGAGAAAAGGGAACCCTCTTACACTGTTGTTGGGAATGTAAAGTGATACAGCCACTATGGAGAACCGTATGAAGGTTCCTTAAAAAACTCAAAATAAGGGCTTCCCTGGTGGCACAGTGGTTGAGAGTCCGCCTGCTGATGC
Organism: Orcinus orca; assembly: GCF_937001465.1. Classification (NCBI taxonomy): domain Eukaryota; kingdom Metazoa; phylum Chordata; class Mammalia; order Artiodactyla; family Delphinidae; genus Orcinus; species Orcinus orca. The sequence goes on from NC_064562.1 coordinate 19,947,383, forward strand.
AGGGGACACGAGTTCGTGCCCTAGTCCGGGAGGATCCCACGTGCCACGGAGTGGTTGGGCCCGTGAGCCATGGCCGCTGGGCCTATGCGTCAGGAGCCTGTGCTCCGCAACGGGAGGGACCACAGTGGTGAGAGGCCCGCATACTGCAAAAAAAAATAATAATAATAATGAGAAAAAAAAAAGAAGACAAATAAAAACGTTTAAGCATCTTTTAAAATGAAAAAATATTTGGAATACCTGGAAGTAGATGATACCTAAGTATTGGTAAAGAATAGTATTGATATATAGCTATTTCTAAACATTTTGTAAAAAAATTTAAATTGGAAGGCAATTCCTTGCTCCACTGCTCCTTAGTCCCTGCTCAGAAGCAACAACTAGTATTGCTTTTATTTTCAGTTCTTATTGTTATTCTATATACTTAAATAATGTGCTGGTACTACTATTTCTTTATTTATCAGTGTTTCTAATCTGACAGACTCTCTATTTTACCTGGCAAATTAGTGCTTTTGTATATGGAATGATTACTGGTGTATTTGAAATGATTTCCACAATCTTACTTTGTGTTTCTTTTAGTCCAATGCTTATCCCTTACTCCGTCCTTTTCTGTCATCTTCAGTTTATCAAGATTTTAAAAATTCTCTTATTTGCTTTAGCTAGTTTAGAAGTTATGAATTGTATCTTTGCTGGTTACTTATCTTAACAAACTTACATTGACTGATTTTCCAATGTTAAACCAAATTTAGGATTAACATAAATCCACTTTTGTCATGATGTAGTATTCTTTTCATATATTGCAGTTTCTGAGTTGTGAAAACTTTAGGATTTTTTGTATCATTGTTTATGAGTGAGATTGCCTGTCACTTTCTTCTCTTTTACTGACATTACTGGGATTTGCTATTCAGACAATGCTAATTCTTAAAATCAGTTGAGAATTGAAACCTATTTTTAATCCTTTGGAAGAGTCTGTGTACATTAGAATTATTCACCCTTAATGTTTAGTAGAACTCAGCAGTGAAACAATCTGGACCTGGAGTTTTTTAGGTAGAAAATTTTAAATTATTGACCTGAGTAATTCAATATTAAAATGTTTTAAGAATTTATTTATCTCTTACAAATGAAAGCATTTTTGTCTGTAAAATCTGTAATGATATCAGCTTTTTCACGACTAAACTGGTTATTTCTCTCTCTCTCCATCAGCCTATTAATTTTAATAATCTTTTTTGAACTTTTTATTTTTTAAAAATTCTTAGCTGCGCCACGCAGTATGTGGGATCTTTGTTCCCCATCCAGAGATCGAACCTGTGCCCCCTGCAGTGGAAGTGCAGAGTCTTAACCACTGGACCGCCAGCAAAGTCCTAATGGTCTTTTCAGCCAATTGTGACTTTGTCGAATCTCTCCATTGTGTATTTGTTTTCCATTTTTCTGATTAACTTCTCTTCACTCCTCTTTCTTTGATATTATTTGTCTTCCAAATTCTTGTCCTGTATTCTTATCTCATTTATTTAAGACTATATAGTTTTCTCTACTTGGTGGTTTAGTTGCATCCCATGAATTTTGGTATGAAGTATTTTCATTTAAAGAAGTGGATCTGAGTGGAGCGCGAGGAGGTGTGTGTTGAGTGCTGCGATGTGCTTCCTTATCACCCTTCATAAGGGAATAGCGGATCCCATCAATTACTGAGAATCCTCCAGGCAGAAAGCCTTCCGCTCTAGGCACCATTCACGTACTGCCTTGACTGATGAGAGCTGCCTCACTCAAGGTTATGCCTCCTGCCTCGGGTACTCTGCACCCAGTGCCTGGATGATCTGGGCTACAAACTCCCCACCCTGTCTCCCAACTTAGGACAGCACTTAAGGGTCAGCTTCAAAACTCCCTCTGGAGTCAGCTCAGGTTTCTTCTGATATTTCAACACAGCTATACTTCCCCTTCTGTCCAGTCTTGTTTTCTTCCCTTTCTTCCATCAGATATTGATCCTAAGAGAACTCTTTAAAAATCTTCTGGCAGAGTAACCTCTGTGTTATTCTTCTTCTCAGAGAATGAAACCTATGAGATAAGGCTTTCTGGAGGAAAGGACATTCAGCCTGGAACTAAAGTAATTCTGTTTAAGAATATATACAGAGGGTACCAACAGCTCACAAGGTTGGAGAGTAGGTGTTTGCACATGTCCGTGTGCTAAAGTAGAGGGATGCTGGGGAAGCATGTGTTATGAGAGATAGAACTGGAAAGGCAAACTTTACCTAAATTACACAGGGTCTTATAATCCACCTTGAGATGTTTGGGACCTTAGATCCCACTACTAGTACTATAGCTGTGGGTGCTAGGCACAGCTCACTAATTAGAAGAGCGAGGTGGGAACTCTTTACTGGATAGAATTCAAGAGTATAAAGGGAGCCAGATTTCCTTCAAATAATAAAGATAGTATCATTTTTTGAAGTGTGAGAGCACTTAGCCAACCACAAATGTTTGCAGATCAAATGATCACTAAATGATAACAGAATTTCTAACTACCCAATTTCTCATTAGAAGTCCATTTCACTGTTGACTTACCCAGCAGGATTTTGGAAAATGTTTTTACCCTATGGGGACCACGCAGCCTTCTCCTCGTATGGCTTGTGGGCAAATAGCACCCACTGGGAAAATTCTACTGCACAATGTCAGTGTTCATCTATGCAACCAGATCACTGCTGTGCTTTATTAAAGGCATAAATCTGAACGTGTGCTGAATATGTGCAAAGTAAATTTGATTTGTACATCTTTATAACATAAAAGACTCCAGTTTCCAAAGGCGGCCTACTTACTGTCTCATTAAAGGATTAGCACCACCGTAATATTTTCCAACAGGTGATATCGTTGACAGGTCTGCCTTTCCTTATTTCAAATTCAGTGGAGAATTCAACATAGTCGTAAGTAAAATCCAAGCAAATATCTACTTCTTCAATTGTTAATTATTCATCAGGTATGGAAAATAATGATTTTATGATTATAAAAAATGCAGTTAAAATTAGGCCTTTTGATTAGAAAAAGAAATTTGTGTATTTAGCGAATCTAAGTAGGCGTGGGTGACAGAAGGAGAATGAAAGAGGAGGAAGAGAAGAAAGTGAGGAAATATCTACCTGTGCTTGATTGAAGGGAAAAATGATGATGATTTCCTAATGATTGGAATAAGCTCCTCAAAAATCTGCCACCAGCAGAAAAGTCAGCGGAGTCGCTTTGATAATGAATTCAGCTGAAAGTAGCAAATCCTGTTGCATAATACAGTACTTCAAAAGCAGTGTCGCAACTCCTGAATGACATACTGTTAACCTCACCAGCTCACCAGCATCCAGGAGAAAACGATATTTGTGTATAAAGTTTCATAAAAGGGACTGGTAGGCATAGGGATATTTTGTGGTTTCTATTAGGTTCAGAGTAGCTGCTGCAATAATTGAAAGCACCAAAATTCAGTCGCTCAACACAAGGGAAGTTATTTCTCACACGTACAGAAATCCAGTGAGGATTAATCATATGCTCCCACCTACCTGCAGCGGAGGCTGGGAAATGTAAGCCGTGCCTATGAAGCCACTTCTCAATGTCACCTTTGTACTCTGGCAGATTTTAGTGGGCAGTTAACTCTCCTCCATGTGTGCCATCAGAAAATAGCAACAGATCCCCTTTTGATGTGTTTTTTCTGATCATTTCTGCATTGGAATGCACACATCTGATCTAGTCTAGTTCTCTGCCTTCATTTAGAAATAAAAAGGATTCTATTCAGTTCAATGTAACACAAATTTTTGTACTAAATACTATAGGGATCTAAGATTGTTGCAGGGCAACTGTAGAGTCTGTGAATATTAATAGTAAATAAGATATTGTTAGGCTCTTCAGGGAATACATAGAGAAGATGTTCTAATAAAACCCAATTTCAGTACAATGCAGTAAGTGCTAGCCTCCTTTAAGAGTATCAGAGGTTTACCCTTTTTTTTATTTTAATGAAGCATCATTCATTGGAGGATTAATTGTCACAAATTATCACAATTGTGCTGACATTTGAATTAAGTTGATTTATGTCACATGCCAAAAAATGAAATAAACTTTATAAGATTTTAGTAAATTTCTAAAATGTAACCATATCGAGAACTTGGCATTGCATCAAAAATGTCTGAGATTTTAAAGAAAATTCTTCTCAATTCTGTCTTTCCAAAGTGGAGGAAGAACGTCAGGCAGACTCAGAGTGGCCAATGTCATTTTTCATTCCGTAACATAACACATGGAGTCAGTCTTTTATTGACAACTAATAATTGATATTTTGTTTTAATGAGATTTAGTTCAACAAGTTCTCCCAGACTGAGGAGTCTGAGAAGTCACACAATAGCACAACCACAGCGCATACAATAAATAGTTCATCTCGACTATATCATTACTTTCTATGTTATTCAGTGTTCTCCACAGCCCAGATTTACTACTCCTAATTCCACTCTTATACTTTTTGATCAAAAATCAAATGCATTTTGGAACTTCATGTGTAATTAGATATTGTAATGCAAAAAATCAAACCCAAACGGTCTGGATCTGCCATTGCATGACCCGAAATATGCATGTAAACATGCAGTGTCTTAGCAGTTTCCTCCTGTGTGAAATCAGAGTTTCAGATTAATGAAGCTTCAGTGCCCTATGTATCCTGTTTGGTGAGTCTATTATTCTAATACATTTCTGTATAACTATGTTGTCTATGCGGGGAATTTCAATGTAAACAAAAATGTCCAGTGGACATAGGATATTTCAGTAATAGCCCTTTTGTTATTTAGATGTAAACTTACCTACTTGTTCAATTTGGAAGTCAGTTTGTTTATGCTACCTTCTCTTTATGTCTTTAGCTTCTTCTGTGCTATATCTCTCTTATCCCCATCCCCATGAATGCAAAGTGTTGACTACCTGAAACTTAATTCATAAGCTACAAGCTTAAAACCTTGCACAATTCTTATGTTTGTCAAAACTCTGCTGAGAAAGATAATATATTGAAAAGAAATAGGCTCGGTTTTGGGCATACTTCCACTTGTGAGTCCTTGGCAGGTTTAGACTTCCACTGGAGAATAAAAGTAGCCAAAGCTCTAGTTCAAAATCTTTTGAAAGATAAAGCTATGGGGATTACTCTAATGTATTCAAGGTGTGCATGGACTGTGAGTACAGCTAATAATAAGCTCCCTGGAAAATATGATGAAGACATTGGCAGATTATCAAAGTTCAACAGAATCAACTTCATGCACATCCGAGACTACCGTTTCCAAAATAGAGTGCTGGATTGCAGGTTTACCGTTTCATTTGGAATGTTAACTTCGGGAGCACGGGAGGCATTTTTCATAATCACAGGGAAGGGGACAAGAGCTTTGCCCCCCACCTTCAGTATGTGTCCTGATGCTGTTGTCTCTTAGCATCTGAAGTTCAAAGTAGCTTCCTCCAAAGCAGAAGGCCACCCAGGAGCTGGAATGAGAGGAGCGTGTGGAGGAATTTGTGGTGAAATTTGGCTGCAGTCCCCGAAAGCCCCCTTTCCTGTGTTTTTAAAAGAGTGTTGAGTAATATGTGAGTGCTTATAATGGGGTAGATGTTCTACGCACCAAACTCGGCCTCTAGGGATTCTGCAGCTGCACTGTTATCTTCTCAGAGTGATCAGTCTTCAGGAGTGACAAAAGATATTACTTCCCGGTTCGAAAACACAGAGAAACTAATAAAAGTATTTCAGATCATGAGAATTTCCCCAGTAATCTAGCTACATCCAGGTTTCATAGAAAAGGGTTTAATTTTCATAACTGAATATACAAATGCCCTTTCTATTGAGGAAATACATCACTTCTAGAAGTCGTTTTCAGCTAAGGAGGGGACGTGAAGTTGTATCAGAGTCACTTGTGACACTCTTTCAACTCATATATTCTCTCCTCTCGACAGACTCCATTTCTCCCTGAGATTCTAGGGAATCCCTACCCCTGGGCAGCATGGCTGTAATCTGTCACTGTGATCAATAGTTACTTGTAAGAGTGGGCTGTGGCTTCTGGATATTGGAGTGGGACAAATGTTGAGAAGAAGCTCTTCTGTCTTGGGACAATGCTTAACGACAGTGTCCCAAGCTCTTTGGGGATTTACGAAGTTAGTAACGGAGACCTGCGGGCAGTGTTCATTATTTTTTAAAACAACCTTGTGGAAACTGTGAACGTACTGACAATAAAGCTGCTTCAGCTGCTGGATAAAACCTTGTCTCTCCTCTATGGGCTAAAATTATATCAACTCATGGTGATAAGCGAAATATCCCAAGCTCTGTGCAAGCTCTGATGAATACTTACATATTCCTTGGTGAATAGAAATGGAAAAAATTAATTAATTTCTATTTAAGTCTGGTCATTTGATCGGTAGACTGTTTCAAAACATGGAACACATAGAAGAAAAATAATTCCAAGGGCCTGTGGCAACTCAACGTTTTGGCAACCATTGACCTCAAATGAGATAGAATTCAGCACAGGAGAAGTGTCTGTTGATTTCCCTTTAATCAGTAACTTATTAATAGCAGCATCTATATGTATATATGGGCACAGATATGTATATTGTTCTAAAATAGGACAGAAGAAGGAACATCAAACCTATTAATTAAGGAGAGAGTTCTCTATATATTGACAGCTGTAACCATTATTAATTTTAATTATGATCTTCTAAAATTATTCATGTTTTATTACCTTCAGTAAATTTGAATTCCACACCCTTACTCTGCCCGGGATGGGTGATGTGGGTGATAAGACTGTGGGGACCCAAATTTAGAATGCATTTTTACCAAATTACTCTCATCAGTAAGTTCTGGGTCTTAAGGTATGAGTGATTGACCTTAAAAATATATCTGCTAATATGAATCTCATTAAAGTAGTTCTTACTACTTTTTGTATAATGGTTGATAAACTAGAGTCTGGACACTTAGGTCTCTTCCTTTCTATTACAGAATTAGCATGAATTTCTACCAGCAACTTATTATTAGGAAAGTTGTTGTCAAGGCAAGAAAATCATAAAGCAGAGATAGGAGCCTTTGAAAGCTACCAGGCTTTTAACTTTCAGGGAACAGAAAGCTCTCTGTCCTTTTCTCTATTTTCTTCCTTATCCCAATTAGAATTGGAGGGAGAAGGATGAAAGGTGACAGGGCTCTGTGAAATGGCAGTGAGAAGGGTGACAGAGGTTTGAGATGAACAAATATCTGTGTCTGTTGGCTTGATTTCCAAGGTATCGGTAAGAAAACAATGAAAGAAGGCTGACTTGCCGACTTTCCTTCATGGAAGAAAGGTGTCATTTAATTCTGAAACTAAAGTGCATTCTAGAAGGATTCTGCTTTTTTTTTTTTTTTTTTTTTGTGGTACGCGGGCCTCTCACTGCTGTGGCCTCTCCCGTTGCGGAGCACAGGCTCCGGACGCGCAGGCTCAGCGGCCATGGCTCACGGGCCCAGCCGCTCCGCGGCATGTGGGATCTTCCCGGACCGGGGCACGAACCCATGTCCCCTACATCGGCAGGCGGACTCTCAACCACTGCGCCACCAGGGAAGCCCGGATTCTGCTTTTTAAAACAATAGTTAACAAGTTCTTGAGACTCCAGGTCATCCTTTTAAGTTGCTTGAAGAGAGAGCAATAATACACTGTAACTATCAATCCCAGTCCACTAATATATTTATTTAACAATAGTTTGGCACTCTTGGAGTGATTCCGGACTGCATCATTTTCAGTGTTCAACTGGTGGTCATAGCGACTATTCAGTCAGATTTTGACAAAAGGAGGTTGGGCAGAGAAAGCAAGAAAAGACATGAAGACTGCCAAGCATTTGCCTTGTGAAATAACATTACAGGGATTCATCTTTTTGAAATCCCTTTCTCATCTCTGCTTGTTTCCATTGTAAAGCAGGAATAATAATCGGGAACTTGAAAGCAGTTTGACATCTGTTCCACTTCATGTGTCTAATATCTCTCCTCCACCAGCATGCACTCTATCTAGACAACAGAGAAGAGAAGCCCAGAGCACAGCCATCAGAGAATCAGCATAATACAGACCCTTTGTTCTGTGGTCCAGAGTGTCAGAGGGCTCGGAACAAAGTCAGGAAGAGAGTTTTTCAGATGCTCTGAGAACCTAACAAACAACTGCCAGGGAAAGTCAGAGATCATTGCCTTGTCCAGCAGTTCTGAAGTGATCTTTCCGCTGCTCAGAGCTTAGTGAATTTTTTTATCCTTTGTATTCTTCTTCCCCATCACAATACTTAATGTAGTGCTCTGTATGCACATCGGCCTCTCAACAATTGTGGGCAGGTTGGAAATATGATAAATTTGAAATAATAGGATGGGGCAGGGTGAGGGCCATGAAAATGCTCCACTTGGATCTAACGTGGGGAACGTAATTGATGGGTGGTCCCAATGATGCCTTCCAAGTCCTCCCTTGTGTTTGTATGGGGCTTGCTTTGGGCAGGGCTGCTCCTGTGAGGGCAGGACTCACATACTTGCTCCAATGAATCTCTTGCAGGTCTAATACTGTGTAGGCAACTGCTCCTCAAAGGACCTGAGCTGAAACAAAAGGGAAAGAGATTTTCTCCCACACTTTAGAGCTCTAAATTTGATGTGAATAATGTATTAGGGAAAAACTAAGGGACAAAAGGCAGATATTCTAATGAAATTCCAAACTGTACTTGGTCACCCTCTCTCTCCTTTAACTGTTTTGCTTCTTCCCAGCCCATAGCAGGGGTTGGTCAACATTTCGGTAAAGGGCAAGATAGTAAATGTTTTATGCTTATGGGTGACATGGTGTCTGCTGCAACTACAAAACTCTGCTATTGTAGAGTAAAAGTACCCAGAGGCAACACATAAAAGAGTGGACATGGCTGTGTTCCAGTAAAACTTTATTTAAAAATAAAACAGGTGGTAGGGCATGTTTGGCCTGTGGGCCATAGTTTGTGGACCCCTGGTCTTTCAAGTTCATATTGGAAATTACCTTTGGCTGAATTATTCAATCACTTATTTAGGCCCCTAGAAACTGAGAAGACCATTTAAAGCTAAAAAGAACAGGAGGCTCTGTGTTTTGCATTGGTATCTTCTCCCTTAGAGATACCTCACCCTGTAGTCAGCATTCAAGGCCCTCTTTCCTGGGTATCCGGTGTCTTATGTGCTCCCAGATCTCTGTCATTTGCTTATAACTTGCTAAACACTCCACTTCCTATTCTAACAAAGGAAACTTCATTTTTCTTGTTGCTGGAAATTTTAAAACTGAAATATAACAAGACGCTGACTGCGTCTTACAAAAGCTTCTAGCAACTACAATAGGAGTCACCATGGCAACACAAATGTTTTTGGATTAAGGCATTTTGGAGTGGGAGCTGATGAGGAAAAGAAAATGTTGCATGCAGCCAACTGAGGTTTTGACTTTAGCTAGAAAAAATACCTTGAAGTCTCCCCAGATGTGTAGGGATTGGGGAAAAGGAAGTAGAGCTGAGGAAGGTCCCATGGCTGAGCACAAAGCCAGGTAGGAGGTGAGTCAGTCAAGTGGCCAGGTATTCTGCAGCTGCAAGTGAGATGGGAAGGTTTTACTTCCCTGATTATGCTTCATCGGTGGTGAATTTTGGTATTTTGTGATTCATATTTTGTATGCTTGAAGTCACTTTATTCATATCCTTGCTCAGATATTATACTTGGAATTTACTATTCTCGAAGAAAGGATGTAGCAAAGGGCACTGGAACCATTTGGATTGTCTTTGGCACTTGTTGTTCCAAACTTCAAGACAGAATGGCAGAAAATGGCCTCAATACTTGGAAAAAGAACTGGGATGGTGGCAATATAAACATTGACTCTCCCTCTTGAGAGAGATCCGTGACTCAGAATGGGTTTCCAAGCCATATCCTTTTGTGTCTTGGCACTTCACCCTGATCCCGTTGTCTTTCCCTCCCTCTTTGTTCTTGTTGAGGACTGAGACAGAGCCCAGCCAGCAATAAGTAATAGACGATAAAACTTCATTTACACAGAGCCTCTTAAAAATGGTAACAGTCTGGGGCTTCCCTGGTGGTGCAGAGGTTGACAGTCCGCCTGCCAATGCAGGGGTCACGGGTTTGTGCCCCGGTCCGGGAAGATCCCACGTGCCGCGGAGCGGCTGGGCCCGTGAGCCGTGGCCGCTGAGCCTGCGCGTCCGGAGCCTGTGCTCCGCAACAGGAAAAGCCACAACAGTGAGAGGCCCGCGTACCGCAAAAAAAAAAAAAAAAAAAAGGTAACAGTCTGCAATACTTGTAATGAAGCACCCATAGTTGTGAGGATTAATCATTTAATTAATGATAACATATAATTAATATAAATCATTAGTGACAATAATAATAGTTATAAAGTGATAGACTAAGCAGGATCACAATGACTACTAAAATCATAATGAAATGTGTATCATCTCAGTTGATGTATACATCATCTCGTGTAGTTGGCATTTTAAAGATTAGAAAATTTAGGCTCAGAGTTTAATTCTGATTAAACGATTCTACCCAAGGGCATAAAGCTGGTAATTCATAAAGTGGACATCTTTGGCTAGTCTGGCCTCTAACGACTGAGAAAATGGTTAGGCTCAGAACTTTGAAGTCAGATGATCTGGGTTTGAATCCTGGTTCTACTGGTTCATAGTAAGTTACTCAACCTCTGTGTCTGCCCCGCAAGGCTGTTAGGAGGATTAACTGAGTAGTGTTTGGATAATACTTAGAACCACGTTCAGCATACTTACTATTATTAGTGTTTGTAAAATAAATAATGATACCACACTGGTTCTGAGACTTTGAATAAGTTAGCTGACATTAGGAGATCTACCTGACCTCTCTAAGCCTCAATTTCTATTTATCTGCAAAATGGAGATAATAATGGTTTCTACCTTACAGTTATTTACAAGCCTAATTGGACTTAACGTAAGTACCTCATTACAGTATCTGGGACTATTAAGGGCTCTATTTTTGTTAGCTATTGAACTAGTCTGAGTTCTCTAGAGAAACAGAACAAATTATATAAATATATAATATAATATATTTTAAACTATAAGGAGTTGCCTTATACAGCTGTGGAGGCTGAGAAGTAAGTCCATGATCTACAGTCAGCCACCTGGATACCCAGGGGAGACAATGGTGTGAATCTCAATCTGAATCTGAGTCTAAAGGCAGAAGATCAAGGTCCCAGCTCAAAGACAGTCAAGCAGAAAGCATTTGTTCTTTATCAGCCTTTTATGCTATTCAGGTCTTCAATGAACCCCATCCAAATTGGGGAGGGTGATCTGTTTTATTCAGGCTACCAGTTCAAGTGTTAATCTCATTCAGAAACACCCTCCCAGACACACTCAGAAATAATGTTTGTAATGGACTGAATGTTTATGTCCCTCTAAAATTTATACGTTGAAATCCCAAACCTCTAGGAAATAGTATTAGGAGGTGGGAGTCTTTGAAATGTGATAGGGTCGTGAGGGTAAAGCCCTTATGGAAGAGTTTAGTGCCCTTTATAAGGGAGACCCTAGAAAGATCCCTTCCTCCTTTGACCATGTGAGGTAACAGGGAAAAGACAGCTGTCTGGGAAGTGGGCCCCCAACAGACACTGAATCTACTGGTGTCTTTATCTTGGACTGCAGCCTCCAGAACTGTGAGAAGTACATTTCTGTTGTCCATAAGCCGCTCAGTTTATGCTATTTTGTTATAACAGCCCAAATGGACGAAGACAATGTTTAACCAGATATCTGGGCACCCAGTGGCCCAGTCAAGTTGCTGCATACAATTAACCATCCAAGCTAATATGGTTATTTTTATTGTTATTGTATTAGCTTCTTTTGTGGGGCTGAAATCTATGCAGAATGATCAACCACGTCGACATTGAAATATAGACAAGTATACATGGCTAATGTGGGTGATGTGCATAATATTTTAAATTTCGTAGGAGCACACACACGTTACTCAAAGATTAATCTGCTTGGCTGGCAAAATAATTTCAACTACATTTTAAGGACATTTCTTCTTATAGAGAAACATCTTGTTCAGGCATCAGACAACTTAAGAATAATGGGCTGATTTTAAAGACAGTAGACTCAAAACTGACCACTGTATAAAAATAATTAGGACCTTCCTTAAGTGTTGGAATTTTAAGGCATCGATTGGACAGCAGACTTTTAAAACTGCGAAATTAAGGCAGAGTTCTTGCCAGACAAGGCACCTTTGCCTGTGAGGGGAATTTGTGAAATGTCACAGATGGTTTACTAAAAAAGACCCAGAGGAAATTCTTACAACCTATGAGCAAAGCGGCAGGTGCAGAACATAACTCCCCTCAAGCTGCCCCTATGAACACGTAGAGCCTCAGCCTGTGTAACCCGGGAAGACCTGGGCCTGTGTGTGATACAGCCCCTGCCTACCTCTCCAGCTCTATCTATGTCTCCTCCCCCTTTCTCTCCTTCACTTACGTTCGACTTTTCTTAGTTCCATAGTTAGCTGTGCTTGTGCTCGCTTTCAGGACTTTGCACCTGCTACTCCTTTCTGTGAAGAATATTATGTCCTCACTCCTGCCTAACTCCTTCTCATTTTTCTGTCCTAGTTTAGCTATCATTTTTCCAAGGGGGTTTCCACGATCCCCCAGGCAAGATTAAACCTCTCTGATGTACGCTCCAAGAGCACTATTTTCCAGTGTTATAGCACCCATCTCCCTTAATTATTTTTCTTACGTCATATTTTAGTGACTATATGTACTGAGACCATGTAAACTCCTGAAGGGCAGGGCCTGCGTTCATTCCATATTCTCCATTCTTACCACAGTGCCTGACACATAGTAGGACGTCATTAAATACTATCTTTGGTTGAATCTAAGATGCATTGATTGTAAGACACACCAGTATTTCATCTACCTATAGGAAGAAAACAACTTCCAATTGAACTATGACATCATACTTTTTTTACCATTTAGCATTTTTTTAAAGATTTGTTTTTGATGTGAACCATTTTTAAAGTCTTTATTGAATTTGTTACAATATTTCTTCTGTTTTTTGGCCGCGAGGCATGTGGGATCTTAGCTTCCCGACCAGGGATCGAACCTGCACTCCCTGTATTGGAAGGTGAAGTCTTAACCACTGGACCACCAGGGAAGTCCCACCATTTAGCATTTTTATTCTGTATTTAATAGAAGACATTGTTTAGTCTTGTGTGGGTATAGATTTTTATCACTTATCACTCGTACTTATATGAAAGGAAAGAGGGGAATAAATTTGTAAGCGCGTGTCCTAAACATCTTCATATTCGGAACCTGACTCTTCCGATCATTTTATTTTTTATTGCGGTTAACTACACATCACATAAAATTTAACATCTTAACCATTTTAAATGCGCAGTTCAGAGGCATTAAGTACGTCCCCATTGTTGTGAGATTTATTTTTTAACACCTCGTTTAGGTGTTCTTTTCTCCTCTGCCCCATCCCCCCACCCTCAAAATATCCTCTGTGTCATCAAGCACGTTGGCGATCACACATCTTAAAAAGATGACCAACTATTGTCTCTGAGAATTTCTTGTAAATTTCACACCCATACCTCAAGAATTCATATACACATGTCCAGGCAATGACACCTCCGTCATGACTGCTGCTAGGCCAAAGTGATTTTAAGATGCATCCTATTTCTGGAGTTGTTGAAAGTGAAAAAAAAGTGAAACAACAAACATGGCATTTGCCAAATAAATACTGTAAAGTCTACAAACATATGTAAGAAGTTCTATGCACGTATATGTGTAGGTTGGTAGGTAGCAATGACATTTTGTGCTCAGTATGTCTGTAAAAAATGAGGAGGCCACATCTGATTGGGTATAGACAGGCCTCCTTGAGAGGTTTAGAGGTCAAGGCAGGAGAGTTGCTCCCTCGTCTTTCTCCTGCTTCCTGCCTCTGTAGGGCTGGAGGGAGGAGAGGGCTGGAGCTTTCACTCACAAGGAGGAAACTTGGCTATATCTTTCTTTTGAGCTTTGGTCCTTTTCCCACCAGCCTCTTGCCTTCTCATTCTCTGACTGAATTTATACACAGTGACTTAGGATCCTGATTTTGTTAAGGTTTGAGGACACCATAAATTGTATCTGGTCAAATCCCTTTATTTTATAGAAGAGGAAATCTGATATCCATAGGGGTAAGAGGAAAATTGTTCATACTTACGTGTGGACAAATATAGATCAGAGAAAATTGAGTAGATGCTCCAGTGAAAGGTCATAGGCTAAGTGCCTGCGAAGCCTAAACTCATAATACTTACATTGTTTGAAAGCATCTGTTATGGGCTAAGTTGTGTTCCTTCAAAATTCATATGTTGAAGTCCTAACACCTAGTACCTCAGAATGTAACTGTATTTGGAGATAGGGTCTTTAAAGAGGTAATTATGGTTAAAATGAGGCTGTTAGGTGGACCCTAGTTTAATCTGATGGGTGCCTTTTTAAATTTATTTATTATTATTATTTTACAGTAGGTCCTTGTTGGTTATCTATTTAAAAAACAGCAGTGTGGTGTCTTTATAAGGCAGAGGTTAAGACATACAGAAAGAGACACCAGGGATGCAGCAAGAAGGCAACCATCTACAAGCCAAGTAGAGAAGCTTCAGAGGAAACTAACCCTGCTGACAACTTCATCTTAGACGTCTAGCCTCCAGAACTGTGAGAAAAGAAACTCCTGTTGTTTAAACCTTCCTGTGTATGGTATTTTGTTATGACAGCCCTAGCAAACTAATACAACATCTTAATGAGGGAAGAGAAGAGGGGATTCAGAAAGATTATTACAAATGAGGGAGGAGTGCACGCAAATGTTTTAATAACTTACAGCAAGATTGGGCTATTAGAGAGTGTTGTCCAGGGAGTCCCAGGAGAAACTAAATCTTCCATCATATCACAGCACTCTTCTTCCCAAGGCACTCAAGGAAAATATGGAGGACGTGGATCAAAGGCAAGACTGCCGCACTTTGTGGTGAGCAAGGGTAGGTGTCGAATTCCATTAGAGAGCTCTGGTTTGCTGGGCTGGGGAACAGAAGGTGGCCTTCTCTCTGTACCCTGACTTCACACCAGTTTTAGCCTCCAGTTGGTTATGCAGGAGGAATGTACACAGAAGAGAAGAAAATGCCGTTCTCGGCAGTTTCAGCTTTTTAAATTTATTGTTGAGTAAATCTGTGCTATTTATATTTCCCCATAAAGTCATCAATTTCATTAAAATTTTTAAATGTATTAGTATAAAATTGTACAGATTTTTCTTTTCTAATAAAAAATACCTTTTCTGTATTTATTACAGACCTTTTCTCATTCCTTGTTTTGTTTGTCTTTTCCCTCCTTTTTCTTCCCTACTCTTTATTGCCTCAAAAGAGAATTTTTTTTTAAACATCGTTATTGGAGTATAATTGCTTTACAACAGTGTGTTAGTTTCTGCTTTATAACAAAGTGAATCAGCTATACATATACATATATCCCCATATCTCTTCCCTCTTGCATCTCCCTCCCTCCCACCCTCCCTATCCCACCCCTCTAGGTGGTCACAAAACACTGAGCTGATCTCCCTGTGCTATGCAGCTTCTTCCCACTAGCTATCTATTTTACATTTGGTAGTGTATATATGTCCATGCCACTCTCTCACTTTGTCCCAGCTTACCATTCCCCCTCCCCGTGTCTTCAAGTCCATTCTGTACATCTGCATCTTTATTCCTGTCCTGCCCCTAGGTTCTTCAGAACATTTTCGTTTCTTTTTTTTTTAGATTCCATATATATATGTTAGCATAGGGTATTTGTTTTTCTCTTTCTGACTTACTTCACACTGTAGGACAGACTCTAGGTCCATCCACCTCACTACAAATAACTCAATTTTGTTTCTTTTTATGACTGAGTAATATTCCATTGTATATATGTGCCACATCTTCTTTATCCATTCATCTGTTGACGCACACTTAGGTTGCTTCCATGTCCTGGCTATTGTAAATAGAGCTGCAATGAACATTGTGGTACATGACTCTTTTTGAATTCTGGTTTTCTCAGGGTATATGCCCAGTAGTGGGATTGCTGGGTCATATGGTAGTTCTATTTTTAGTTTCAAAAGAGAATTTTAATTCTACTGTATCTGGTTCCCTTGGAATCTTCAAAACACTTGTGCTCACATGCTGCCATTGCCTCTTAACCTGTACTCTTAATGTTGGTTTCTTTGTGTCATAGGGGTCACGCTCTTTTCCAAGCTTATGCGACGATTCTCATGATAAATTGGTTTCAGACCTATGCTCTCCTTCTGAGTCTTCCTTATCTTGTTCTGTTCTCCTGTACTGCAGCTTTTCTTCATAGGCTGTATTTTACTAGCTTGTTTACTCTTCCTTGAAGGAAATGGATCTAGACCTGGTGTTTATAAACACACACTATATAGATTGCCTTGATCTCACTCACCATCCACTTGAGTGTTTGTTCAATATCATATGCATGACAAGAGAACAAATTGCTACACAGTTTCCATTTCCATTTCTGGAGTTTGGCAGCCTTTCACCTGATAAACCCTGTTGAGATTCAATCATGTGACACCCCTCCTTCAGCTCCCCGTCCCCGACTTCCTTCTGTAACAATTCGAATCAGCACGCTAGATGAAAAAGAAGAATACTCCGAATATTCTATTCCTAGGACTCTTTTTGTGCATGCGCTTAAGACCTGTTCCTATTTTCTAGCCTGTTGTTTTCTGAGTGTTGCAGTCTCTACATGGAGAATAGAGAGGTATTGTAGAAAGAGAGGTAGGGTGTCTTGGGGATGAAGAAGCATGAGAATATCATCTTGCTCTCCTCAAAAAATAGAATCACCGCAGCCACAGGATTCATGCTCAATGTTTTAGTTAGGTCATATCCTCTTTTTGAGTGGGCAAACAGTGAGGAAATAAAAAGACATGTTCCTTTCCATTATCTTGCTTTTCAGAGAAGCAGGTTTGCTCTCTTTTCAGAAGCAAAGTATTTGTGGGGCCTTTTCCAGTTGCATTTCATCATTTTAATTTTAGTTTTAGGCAAATGTATGAGTTTTCATCTTTTTCTCTGACCTCTAAGTGGGCAATAGCTATGTCTGTCTTGCCATTTTACTTCTGACATAGTGACAGTGTTTGGAACAACCTAGGTTCCCAATAAATAATTCATCTAATAAATTGATGTATGTCACCATTGTTATATTACTAGGGTATTAGGAAAAAATGTATCAAGGACAATTAGCCAGAAGAAATTTTAAACTAGGCTTTCCTATTAAGGTAGGTTTTGTTAAAATTTCGGGGCCAATTTTATTTCCTTCCCACCTAGTAATGTGGCTATAGCTATAACATAGGCTAATGACTTGATTTGGAAACTTTGATATGCCAGAAATTGTACTAAGATCACTCGTTCATTCCACATGCATGCACTGAGTGCCTATTAAGGTTGGCTCTATGCCGTGGTAGAATTCTTTCCAGCCCCATGGGAATGAGGATTTGGAAGTGGCTATGTAAATACAAAGAACACAGGTTAAATATACAAATATATTTTTATATTAAAATCATTGCAATCAATTGTGAGATATAATAGAGTTATATAAAATGTACAATGAGACACAGAAGGAGTGACAGTGAATTCTGTTGTGGGTCTTTAGAGAAAGCTATAAAGTCTAAGAGTTATGGAGGATGGCGGTCTAAGAGGAAGAGCATTTCTGGGGAAGGTAGTAATACCTAGAGTCTGGAATAGTCAGGGATTTGCGTGTAGTTAATTGTGATCGAAATAAGAGGGTGGAAAATAACTGGAAGGGTTTTGAAAATGCAGTTACCCATGGATCACTGAGGATAACTTTCACCTAGAATTCATGGACAGTACTAGATTCAGAAGGGTGGTGGACCATAAACCAAAGTGATAATGACTGGGGAAGATTTTTTGCTTTGCCTAATCGTGTTTATGTCCTGACAAAAGAGTCACAGATTCACGGTAGATACAACTAATCGAATACAGAATACGCAGATGAGTGAATGCCTCAAGGAAACATTATAGTGTAAGAGATAGAGAATGATAAGCCCCTGTTGGTTCACAGGTGGTTCCTGTTTACCAATTTGCAACATGCTGAGTGGTTGATAAAATTGAAAATGATCTTACCTTATCTCTAACTATATTCCTAATAGTTATCTCACTATTGATACCAAGCGGAAATATCTGCTGGGTCCACGTGCAATATATTAGATTTAAAAACCTAGTTGTAGTCTTTTTTGAGAAGAAAACTGGAGAATGGGAGTATCTAGTAGGACAACTGATTTATAATTTAACACAGTTTTCCTTTATAAAAATCATATAGACAACACTTTATTTTGAAGAATTAATTGTATAGCTTGACAAGTATTTGATTCTATCACTAAGCACTGGTTCTGAACTATTTGATATTTTAAAGTATTTTTCTGTCTTCCTGCTCCCTCTTTTTAGTTTTGGGTATTAGAGTTACTAGATATCAGGATTGGGGGTCCTAGACTCCGTGGACGTATGCTGTCCAATATGGTAGTCTTGAAACATGGTAGCTATTGAACATTTGAAATGTGGGCAAGTCTGAATTGAGATGGGCTGTAAGTGTAAAATGCACAACTGATTTCAAAGACTTAGTTTTGAAAAAAGAACGTATTTCTTTCATAGTTAATGTATACATATACTGAAATAATTAATTTCATCTGTTTCTATTTTTGATGTGACTACTAGAAAATTTTAAATTACATATGTGGCTCACATTACATTTCTATTGAATAGCATTGCTTTAGACTATAGAAAAGTTGTCATAGGATTGTGAGTCTAGTGATATAATTTGCTTAGATATCAGTGAATATGTAAGCTTTAATCATTCTGGTAGCCCAAAACATTCTGATAATAAGTGTCTCCAAATAAGTACCTA
This sequence comes from Orcinus orca, assembly GCF_937001465.1. NCBI lineage: Eukaryota > Metazoa > Chordata > Mammalia > Artiodactyla > Delphinidae > Orcinus > Orcinus orca. Next base: position 19,966,258 of record NC_064562.1, read on the forward strand.
TTAAATTCTTTTTTTTCTTCATGAAGCTAAGGTGTTAAGAGAATTTTCTTTTTAAGTCTTTGGCTGAATAACTTCTTGTTGACAATAATGACAGTTTTGGTAATCTAGCAGTCACGATTACATTCCGGGCAAGGTCAGTAGGCTAACTGATCTTTCAAGTCTAGGGAAAGATAAATTTCAGCTTCTCTGATGGAAATGGCTTTGAACTAGAAGTCAGAAGACCTGGATTATAGCCAAAGCTTTCTTGGCCACTTATAAACAGTCTGCATATTCGTTAGTAATAAATTATTTTGCTGGGAGCCAACCATATGTTTCCGTATATATAAAAAGGGGAAAATTGATAATAGCAACCCAACCCACCCACAAGGTTATTATGGCAAGTTTATGTATAAGATGACACAGTACAAGATGTGCTTAAGTTGTCATAGCTTGCACTTTCATGAGGATTTTTGCCTACATGAAACTTTGCAATGTCTTTTACAGAATAATGGAAACCTGCTTCCCAATGCCCATAATTGGACAGTATAAATTGTAATTGGTTATTATTGCTGTTCATCATCTTGGGATAAAAGAAGCTGGCAGGTTACCTCAAAGGACAGATCCAGTGATCTGTCGACCTTGATCCTGGATGAATCAATTTTTAAAAATCCATGCCTTTTAAAATGGGGATAGAGTGGGGTGAGTCACAGAAAATCTCAGGCCTTTGAAACAATTCAGGAGAGAGACTCTTGTGGCTGAAGTCTGAAAATCCAGTGTGGGTAATTGTTGATTATTAATTAATACTGAGTTGAGTAGCAAATAAAGGGATCTTTTCTGGAAATCTTTAGATGAATGTTTGTATCTTAAGAGTGTGACCCTTTCACTGCTTTAGTAAAGTACCTTATTAATTAATTGGGTTCAGCAAGGAGAAAGGAGTCTTTCTTGATCTTTGGCCCAAACTATCCCCTAAAATAGACTGAGAGAAGGAAATATAATCCCGTGGCATTAAATTGTGCCACTCAAAGGAGCTATTCTCAGCATCAAAATCACACATATTCTTTTGGAAATATTTTTGACTCTGCCCTTTTCCTTCCTTTCTGCATTAACATTAATTTAAAAGCAAAACAAAAAAGATCTGCTGCGGCATCATCCTTTAACTATTTCTTGCCTCCATAAGCTTCTACTTGGCTGAAATACATGTAGAGTTTCTTTAGCACCTATAGAAAGAGAGGCAGAACTTTTCCAGGATGTGGCTTCTATTTATGCTCGAAACTTGTATACTTAACTGTCTGTATCAGCCCTCTGCTACATTTAATTTGGTTTTGTTTTGAAGTCATTGTTTTTCATGCTTGGTTTATATGCTAGTCATTGTGCTAAATGATTTGCATGCATTATTTTACTTAATCTTCTCAAAACCTTAATATCACCATCTCAGAATTGAGAGGAAAACTGATGGAACCTAGCTCATCGCTAACTCAGAGCTCATCGTTTATTCCATGCCTGTGCTCTGTGCCCAGTGCACACAGCTTGGAGAACAAGCAATGCCCTATAACATTTAGTTTTCCATTTAATCACTTCACCTCACTTGCCCATGTTAGCAGTAAGTCACAAAGAGCCCTCCTCTTAAACTATATGTATTATCTTCTATATAATAAGCTCCTAGAGGGAATTATCACTTATGGTGTCTTTTGGTTACTGCTCTGTCTAAAACAATACCCTGGGCTAGTAGGAGGTAATAAAACTTTATTGAGAATGATGATGATGATGTTGCTAACTATTAGAATGTGGTATTAATAGATGATTTCAATTTCTATTCCCTTCCCACACACATTTTTAAAAACTTCAACCTTTGAAAACTTCCCACATTTCTCTATCCAGACAGTTCAACTTCATTTCTATACTCCACATTCTGAACCTCCACAGAGTGGGAAGCTCAGCTAGCAGGATTTTAGAGGAACTAGTCTTCTTTTGAAATAAAAATTCATGGCAATCCCAGGGAGTGGCCATATCCCAACAACAAGACAGAGTTGAGACTGGGCTCATCTGTCACGGATGTCAAAGTGAAGTTCAGTACTTTTCTGAATCATGGTTCTTAACTAATAGAACTAATTATTAAAACTAATTAGTTAAAACCTGCCTCTTGTAGCACACATATCACAAACAGTGGTACCGCACTCAGCAAATAAGTGGGTTTCACTGCAAATCCCGCGAAAACCTCATCTGTGCCTCCTCCAATCTATCAACTCATGTAAGCTCTTTGAGATCATTAAATGGCAATCCAATGGGAACAGCAATGTAGTGGCTGACAGTTTTTGTTTTAAATGCTTTCATTTGCTTTAGTTTTAGTTCCAAGCAAAATGCTATAAATAATGTACTGTACTTACATTTATAATTTAAATGCACACAGCATTATTATACTGTACTGTAACAGCAGCAGGAGAAGCTCTCTAATAATATGTTGCCAGCATGCCAAAGACACTCTGTCCTTTATCAGAGTTTATCACACACACACACACACACACACACACACACACACACACACACGCTTGGTTTATGTTTGTGAGCAAGGGCATACACAGATATCACAAACACCTGATACTAGAGAAGGGTGCTCAAAATCTAATCAAACGTAAAAGCTTTTGCACAGCAAAGGAAATCATAAACAACTCACAGAATGGGAGAAAATATTTGCAAACGATGCAACTGACAATGGGCTAATCTCCAAAATATACAAACAGGTCATGCAGCTCAATATCAAAAAAAACAAAAACAACCCAATCTATAAATGGGCAGAAGATCTAAACAGACATTTCTCCAAAGAAGACATACAGATGGCCAAAAAGCACATGAAAAGATGCTCAACATCACTAATTATTAAAAATACCTTTAAAGTCAATTTTATTAAGGTATATTTTACATATAAAAGTATACCCATTTTAAGTCTACAGCATGAGTTTTGGCAAATATGTACACCTCTGTAATCAATGCCATAATCAAACTACAGAAATTTCTATCAACTCAAAAAATTCCCTCTCTCTTGGCATTCCCCTTATATCCTGGCTCAAGACAGCCACTGGGCTGATTTCTTTCCTAGTGCTTCATATAAATGAAGTCATAAAATATGCATTCCACTATGTGTGGCTTCTTTTTTGCAGCATAATGCGTAATGTTTTTTAGATTCATTTTGTTGGGTGTATTAGTAGTTTTTTTCTATTTTATTTCTGAGTGGTATTCCATTGTGTGACTATACCACAATTTGTTTAGTAACATTTGGCTATTATGAATAAAGCTAATATGAACCTTTGGTTACAGGTCTTTGTATAGCCATGACATGTGTTTTCATTTGTCTTGGGTAAATACATATGAGTGGAGATGGTGTGCCATATAAGAAGTATATATTTAACTTTTTAAATTTTATCCCAGGAAGAATCTGCTAAATTGTTTTTCAAATCGTTGAATGATTTTACATTCCCACTAGCAATGTATGAGAGTTCTAGTTTCTCCATATTTCCATCAACACTTGGCATTGTTGGCCTTTATAATTTTAGCCACTCCTGTGGATATGTAGTGGTATCTCACTGTAGTTTTAAATTTGCATTTTCCTGATGAATAACTGATATTGAGTGTCTTTTCATGTGCTTATCAGAAAATCATATATCCCCTTTAGTGAATTGTCTTTTCTAATTTTTTTCTGTTTTTCAGTGGATTGACTTCTTATTTTTAAGCTTTTTGAGCTCCTTATATGTCCTAGATCTAAGCGATGTCAGATATATATAATGTAAATATTTTCTCCTATCCTTTGGCTTTGCATTTTCAGTTTATTAACGCTCATTTGGAGAGCAGAATTTTTAGTTTAAAGTTCGACTGATGTTGTCTTTAATTTTGGCCTTTGGGGCCTTATCTAGGAAATCTTTACTGACATTAAAGAAGGAAAATGTTATAGATCTGGATTTAACGTTAAAGGTTATGACACTTTAGAGTCAGTTTTGTGTGTGGTATGAGGTAAGTGTTGAGCTTTGCTTTTTCATCACGTGAGTTCCAGAACAATTTGTTGAGAGGACTGTCCTTTCCCCATTGAATTATTGTGGCACCCTTGTCAAAAATCAGTTGACCATATATTCATGTGTATATAGGAGAAAAGCATACATTTGATTCTTTCTGTAATCTCTATTTTATTTCATTGATTAAATTCTATTCTTAGGTCAGTTCTGAACTGTCTTGATTTAAAGTAAGTTTTTAAATCCAGTATTGTGAGTCCTCCAAATTTAGGCTTTTAAGAAAATGTTTTAGCTATTCTAAGTCCATTTTATTTCCATATAAACATTGGAATCATCTTAACAATTTCTACAAAGAAGAAAATTAAATTTGGCCTGAAACTGTAATAAATCTGTAGATCAATTCGAATAGAACTGACATCTTAATAATACTGAGTCTTTTAATGCATGATTTAGTATTCTTTAATTTCTCTTAGAAGTTTGACAGTTTTTAAGTGTACAGGGAGTGAACATATCTTGTAAAATTTATCCCTCAGAATTTTATATATACTGGCATAATTGTAAATGGTATATATATATTTTTAATTTTCATTTTTTGGTTACTAAATAAAAGAAACCAGTTGATTCTGTATATTGATCTTATATTCTTCAACTATTACAAATTAATTTATTAATTTTGGTAGGTTTTTTGGAGATTTCATAGGATTAATGCGTAACTTTGTCACCTTTGTTTATAATGGGATGGTAAAGTGGTCCTTTTACCACTAACTATAGCCAGGAGCATAATTGTTAACCCATTTTTATATATAGGTAAACTGAGATTAGAAAGACTAAGTAATATAGTGATGAAGAGCAGGGATTTGGGGTTTAGGTTGGAATCCAAATTTTTACTGCTTACTAGTTGTACCACCTTGGGTAAGTTATTTAATTTTCTGTCTTGGTTTCCATATATCTAAAATGAATATGCTGCTGCTGAGAAAAATAATAAAACAAATATAATGTAATATTAGAAGTTGTATCTTATCATTGTTTTCTTATTAACTGAGATGACAGATGTGAAGGTTTTAGCACAGTGCCTGGAAACAGTGCCTCAGACACAGTGTCACTAACCAATGATATTATCCGTAATCACTTTGGTAGAATTCTGACTTTAAGTTCAGGAATGTAATATTGATGAACAAGATAGAGGTTTTTTCATTATTTATCAAAAACTGTTTTTCCTTTAAAAAGTATCCAGAACAAGAAAAAGGTGTTCAGGCCCATAGGATAAATCCCCTTGAAGAAAAGGCAAAGTATACTCATTTAAAGGAACATGAGAAGTCTTGTTTGTGTTTGTGGGGAAATTTTGACTAGAAGTTCTGTAGATAATCCATGACATATTCTCAGTTCAAGGTACTTATTAGTTAATTAATCACAATGACGGATATCTTCAATATTAGGCAATAATTAACAAATTCACAGTCTTGAGACTACCACTCAAAAAACAGCTTTTAAAGGACTTTTCTTTTTAGAACCCCATAAATTCTCGATGGAGAAAAATCAGGCGGAAGAGCTAGCCTGCTCATTGTTGAAGGTTTGTCGGTGTCCTAAGTTGATCCTCAAGAACTTAAGTTTGGCAGGTAGACAAGAAATAAGATACAGATTTGTCAGATATGTAAGGGAATATTTCAGCTCAGCAAGGGGAATTTAGAAGTCTTTCTCTGCTGACTGATCACAGCCAGTGTGTCAGACAACAACATCCGCTTATTCTTAGATGACAACAGTTAATTAGCTCTTGTTTATGTTTTGACTATTGATAGACTTAAATTATATTCATATTGTCATGCAGAACAAACACACAGAAAGGTTTGCCTTTGATCTAAATACATTTTTTCCTTGGCTGCAGTGACATTTGAGCTGTATATCAGAATAAAAAACTTACAAGAAATCAGGCATAAAAATAGTAGGGGCGGGGGTGGGGGGGGCTGCAAAAAAAAGTAAATCATCTAAATCAGATAATTAAAAAAACATCTGATTAATGATAATTTTGGCTTGAAAACCAAGTGCCTTATTTCAACATTCAAGTTGACTTATAAAAATGCAGACATTACCTTTGAGATTGACTTTACAAAACGCCATGAATATCTCTGCAAATATCTCAATCCTCTTATCACTTTGACTTTTTAAAGATTTAATGCTATAGTTGTAAGTATAAAGCATATTCCTTATGTATAATTCTTGAACTAGAGTGAATTTCATTCTTTCATTATGTTTAAAAAGCTTTCCTTCTTCCTGATCCTTAAAAACTCCCTTCAAACAATATTTATTAAAGGTCAAGAAAATGGTTTTTCTAGAAGTCAAAATAGCATATCACTTGTAGTAATTTAAATTGCAGAAGAGTTTGTATCTTTACTACATTCTGTGTAACAATGCTTTTGCTCTGTAAAGCATTCTGGGGGTGTTGCAATATTTTTCTTTTGAAGACAAATGCTCCATGGTTGGCATGCTCTAGCCACTGCTGCACCCATTTAAAGACTTCTAGGTTAGAGTTAAGCATGGGCAAAGCATCCCTCAAGGGAAAGTGTAGGTACTGGAGATCCTAGCCTTTTTCTATACCCTATTGTTGTTCTTTTTCTTTTTTATTCCCCATTTTTCTTCTCAAAGAAACATAAAGAGGCACCAGTAAAAAATATAAGTATTCTTGTTTGGTGTCCTTGATTAGAAGTCGTGCAGACATCAGGGAGCAAAAACCAAAGTGATTATCCACATAATCCTCAACGCTGAACATTTTAAAATACGCTGCAACAAAATAAATTGTAAAAGGTAGTTTTAAATGTACCCTCTGTCTCTACTACATTGTCCTCGTATCACTAAGATAATTTAGCACCGAAATCAGCTTAGGCAATCATAAAAGTTAAAGAGCTGCCCCTGGCAGCGTTTTCGTTCCAGAACTTTCCACAGAACTTCAGCCATCATGATGTCTTGATCCCTTGTGTCCAAGGAGTGGTCAAGGTTTATCATTCAGCCTTCAACAGAAGAATTTGACCCTGATGGAGCGGCAGCTATAATCATATGGTATTTTTAGGAAAGTGATACACTGAAAAATAATATCACAATTATGTATTTATGAAATGTTGGTTTCTACAAACTGGAGATTTAAGAATGATTGCTAGAACAAATCAGTACATTTCTAAAAGAAAATAAAAATGCACAGAGATAGTGTCAATCAAATCGATTATGAAAAATCACAGTCCTGTTATCTTCATAATGAATGCAGTACAGTGTCATAAATGCCCTTACATCCTTGTCACATAGTGTGAATTACAAAGAGAAAGACCAAAGAAATGGTAAATTGACTTCCCTTGAACAGGGTCTGATACGTGAATCCTTTGTCCCTTTCTCACTTATTAGATGCCTTTCATTAGTGAGTTCTCATAGTCCTATAATCAATCCAAAAATACTCATAATTATGGGAAGACAATATCATTGCCATTTTCACAGTCATATTATCATATTTTTAGTGTGTTGAGTACAGCAATTATTCATGAAAAGTAACACATGTAAGTATGAATAAAATATCTTTATGTACAAAGTGGCATGGCAGGATTTTGACCCAATATTTAATAATACACTTGCAAATTTTCCCTGCATTAACATAGTAGAAAACAATAAATACAAACGTTAGGTAATAAAAGAACACTGAGAAAGTAGGAAAGTCTCCGTGGATAAGAAATGTTAGTTCTGAAAACTTTAAACTCAAGGGACAGTCATTTCATCAGTGAAGGCACCTGCCTGGGCTGTCAGGTTACCTGCTCACAGATGCCCCTCCTAAAATTCCCTCCCCTAGGAATGTTCCTATAAAATGTGGTAATGTGTTTTTTCACATCTTAAAGGACAGGAGAGGCCCAGGATGGTTTCCGATTCTCTTAGATTATTGCGTGTCATCTGGACATCACTTTATTGGGACAGGTGCACACTGGCGAGCAGGATTGGAGGTCAGGATTGAATCCACAGGGCTTTCTCCCTTTCTAACCGTGGAGCACAGAAGCTGAAGAGTAAGCCTGTGGGGTGGGAAAGGGGGAAACAAAAAAGGTCAGATTCTAAGAAAGTGAAGACGTAGAGATGCTGGGGGACACCATCTCTTGGTAAGAAATGTTAGCGACCAGCTGAATTTTTCCACCCAGTAGAGTCACTGGAATGTCTCATAAGCACTTCAACCTCAACAAGTCTGAAAGGAAACCCACTAGACTGCCTCCCAAACCTATTCCCTCTCGCTCCGTAATTCCAATCTTTGCTCTTACCTTCATGATCCATCCAGGCACTCATGCTAGATGTGTGGGCATAATCTATACCCCTAATAGTTCTCCTTCCCCAATGCCTACATTCACACAATCCCTACCTCTGGAGAATGTCACCTTCCAGACAATTCTTTATTCTATTCTGCCTCTTCCTCTGTATCCCTACTGTATCTGCAGACCTGGTGAAGCCCTTGTTCTTTTCCTGGGGAATACTGAAATAGCCCTCTGACCTCTCCGCTTCCAGTCTTACTCCTGTTGAATTAATCTTCCACACTGAACACTCAGTGATGTGTCTCAAGCACAAATCTCATCGTATTCCTCTTCTGATTAAAGCACTTCACCGCACCATATCACTCACGCGACATCGTTCGAGGTCTGTTGCTTGGGGTAACAATGTGAGTAATTAAGAAGTTGATTGGCAACTTTCATGCTTTGCTTCCGTGTGCTTATCAGGGAGAAGAGTGAACAGGCAACTCTGCACTTCTCCTTCACAGAAAGGAGAGTCAGGGCTTTGGTTTATTACTTTGGGTGTTCTTGTTTGCGGTACAGAAAGAACTTTCTGTATTGGCGCCCCAAAACAGCAGGAGATGGAAGCTTCTGTGCTTTAATTGGGAAAGGGGCACATGCCCGGCATGGCAGGCTAGGTGCTGTCGTGCTGCTGATGGCAGTGCTGGTGGTTTGCTGGAGTCTGGGAGGAGGATGATATGGTGGGGGTGAGGATGGGCAGTGGACCAGCGTGGAGACCTGCATCTTGCTCCCTCATGGCATGAGCGGTGAGGCAGGACCTTTGCTAGGGATGGTTGCATTGCTGCCTTGCAGTGCGGGAGCCGGACACTGGTTACTGTGTCTTGCGGGACAGTTGGAAGACCAGAGAGTGGACACAGGATCCAGGTCAAGTCTTAGTCTGTGGAAAGGACTGTAAAACAGGGCATTTCTTTTTTTTTTTTTTTTTTTGGTACGCTGGCCTCTCACTGCTGTGGTCTCTCGCATTGCGGAGCACAGGCTCCGGACGCGCAGGCTCAGCGGCCATGGCTCACGGGCCCAGCCGCTCCGCGGCATGTGGCATCTTCCCGGACCGGGGCACAAACCCGTGTCCCCTGCATCGGCAGGCGGGCTCTCAACCACTGCGCCACCAGGGAAGCCCCCATGATAGATTCTTTAATCATTATTGACAACACTTTATAAGCAAAGAAGCACAATGGTTCTAGGAGAAAAGGTCATTCTATCCTGGTTTTATAGATGTGGAACCTACTGCAAAGCATTATAAAGAAATTTGTTGAAGGCCATAGACTAGGATCAGAAAATAAATCTTGCTTTACTTGTGATGTTTTCTTTTTAGCCCTCATTCTTCATTTTAAAATGTAAGAAAAATAATTGAAGAACATGTTAAGCTTTTCTGGAAGTTCACAAAGATGCTTTTAGATTATCAAGGATATCATTTAGAAAATTACAGAAGTACAGTGAATTGCATCTGCAAGAAAAATAGAAATGGGTAACATTCCACTTTGTTGAGGATCTGTGGGATGAGACTTTCATACAAGTTATTGGTCTTGCTGCCGCTTGGTTCTTCGTTGATCTGAAACTCCCCTCACTTCTTAAACTGGCAGGTGGCTTGGAACAGAACGGACAGGAGACCTACTGGAGAGGGAGCGGCCAGGTGGCAGTAGGTCTCCTCCCTTCTAAAGCACAGGATTGCTCTCAGAACAATCAAAAGACTTTCTTTTCAGTTCTAAAATTGTTTTTCCCCTCATTTAAGATATATCTTGGACATGTCTACATGCAATTTAAAAATTGTCTTGATAATCACTTTTGCTAGTTGTATAATGTCATTGATTGGATCATACCTAATTTATCTGAAATTTCCATACCACTGGACATGCTGTTTCTAAATGTTTGCTACCATTCTTTGTATATTAATCTTTAATCACATTTCAAATAATTTCCTTTTGAAAATTTCCTAAAAGTGAAGTTACTAGGTGACAAATGTGAATATTTTAAGTCTCTTAGTGAATATTACCAAACTGCTCTTTGGAAAGATTAATCCAGTTAATCCAATTTATACTGTCAAATGCAGCATATGATACTATTTGCTTCACCACTATGATTTTTAAAAATTAGGAAAAGAAAAACTCAAGTAATTGAAGGTTATAATTTTTTTGGTCTTAATTCCATTTTTGATTAGTAATAGTACAGGAACTCTTCTATAATTTTATATTACCATTTTTATTTCCTCCTCTGTGAATTGCCTGTTCCTGGCCTTTGCTCATTTAAAAAATTTATGATTTGTATAACTTTGTATATTTAAAATATTAATGAATTGGTCTCATATTTATGACAAACATATTCCTGATTTATAATTTATAGTTTTCTTTATGATAATTTTTATGTTTGGAAATTTTAAGTCATGATGTAGTAGAATTCCTATTATTTCCATTGTGTTATATTGTTTCCTGGTCTGAAAATTCTTAATCAGGCACATAATACAACCTAACAAATTTTTCTTCTACTGTTTATTTACATTTAGTTTTTTTATATATTTTCCCCATATAGATAATATTAGCTAATGTCCCTTCACACTCGTTATTAACCAATTTGTTCAGACCATTTGTTGGCATCAGTAAGAAAAGGATGTGCTTTCCTGCTCTACATTTTGGCATAAAAATTCTGGCCTTAGCGGAAGTCCTATGTAACAGCAAATCAATTCCTTGTCACTTTGTCATAAAAGAATTAATCTCTTGTCATAAACGAATTAATCTCAGAAGAAGATAACAGAGCATATTTGCATTACCAGTGAGCACAAATATGTGTAGAAGTGCATACAGCTAATGTATCTCTAATCTTTGATTCCAGCGGCCTTCAAGACTTACCACAAGTTACTTTGGCACTAACAGCCATTTTGAGGGAGGTATCAGCTAGTAGCTGGGAGGAAAATGAATTATACAGGGAAAGCTTAAACTAAAATAATCATTTTCTTATTCTAAATAAATTATGGTCCCTAAATATAGCAATAAATCTGCAGTGAAGGATAATATTTTTTGAAACTCCTATCAACCTTTCTCTTGTTGACATAAAAGTCTTAAGAGATTTTAGAACTAGATTGAATTGATCAGTTGTATCAATCATGCCCATATAGCTTTTTAACTTTTTTCTCTATTTTCTTATTTCTTATGTGCGATTTCATGTTCTCACTAGACAAAGCTTTGCAGAGAGGGCAAGGGTCATAGATTAAAGGTATTTTGGAATTCCATTAAATGTAACATTCAGCACAAAATAGATGATCGTTATACGAAGCAGCAGGCATTAAATACATCTAGAAATTTATCCTGAGGTGAAAAATTTTAACATGAGTGAATGTGTCCGTATCAGTGTTTGCGGTTGCATACCAATCCAAAGACTTCTCAATTTCTTTTCTCAACTTCTAGCTCTGATAAATGCATTCCTATTTATCCTGGATTTCTGAGTTGATATCTTATTTCTAGGTGATATCTGATTTCTAGGAGGAAGCAATTACTCAGCGGTTACTACATTTAAAGTACAATGGTTGCTAATAGAAATATATTGAAAAAGAGTAAGACAAATAGACAATAGAACTGACCAATTTCAAATATGTTTCTTCCCATTACTTTCATCTTTACTCTTCAGAACATTGTTATGTAATTCCACAATTACTCAGAAAGGCAACAGAAGCTATTTACCTCTGCAAATCAAAAGACATGAGATTAGAGGCTAGGAATATTTTTTCAAGTACAAAAATTGAAAGGAATGGGAGTTAGATAATAATTCATTTTGTTGAGCTTATTTGGGTCAGTACTCTTCCTTTTCTTCCGTATAGAGACTGTCTCCTGCATAGAGACTTTTCTTTCTTTCTCTTCCCAACTGAACAGAAGACTTCTTCTTCCTCCAAACTGGGCAATTAGTCACTAAGATTTGAGCATTTTAACAATCTGGAAGGCATCCTTTTACTAGCCACAGGATTGCAAAGAAACCATAGCTTGTACGGAAGGAAGCTTGCCATATACTAGAGAGGGCTGGACCACGTCTCCACAAATTTCTCACACTTCTCAGGTTCTTGAATCTTGCATCTGAAAGAGTGCATTGCAAAAGGATAGGCAAAGGCCCAGATTCCTCTCATCCTAACCCACCCCTTGCTGGCTAGAGAAGGATGAAATTCTGACACTGATGCATGTCTGGATGACACTCCTTTGTTTACGTCTCCTGCTCCTGGCCAGAGAAGCATGGCTGGCATCATTTATTCAATAAACACTGGCTGAGTATCCATAACAGCACTGTCTTTGTGCTGGGAAGTAGACATAGGTAGTGGGCATAACAATGATATTCCCCCCCGGACGCTACCCAGAGTGACTACCATTGTGTTTAGGCCAATTCTGGGCATACACCTATTTATCTGTTCTTTTGCTTTTTTACTATTAGTTGCTAAAGGGTAAATTTCTCTGCAGGTTCTAAAAATGATCAAACCCTAATTGTGAGGGCACTTAATCAATGCTGCTTGTGAAAAATAAGTCAAAAGAAACTTTTCTTACCCAATTCTAGAAAAGCAAAAGACGGTCCCATGCTAAGCTGGAAAGGTTAATTCCAGCAGGCCTGAAATCGGGCTGAGTTGTTTTACTGAAATAAGACATGTACCTGCATTGCACTGACTCCTGGTCAAAGAATGGAACGCACAGAATAGCAGTTGCTTGTAATCATAGTTTTGAGAGGCTTCAATTATTCATTGATTAACAATTAATGTAATGAGATTGATCACCTTGCATCTGGTCTCATTGAGACACATGGAGGGCTCTGTCGCTCATCTAGTTATACAGCAAGAATGTGCCTACATGACCATCTGGGTTCTGTAAGTTCCCTATATACTAACGAGTTCTGTTCCAAGAGTGTGTTCGTAAGTCCAATTTGTTCATAAGTCCAACAAAGTTAGCCTAGGTACCCAACTAACACAATCAGCTGTATAGTACTGTACTGTCATAGGTTTATAATACTTTTCACACAAATAATACATTAAAAAAAACAAAAAATGAAGGAAACATTTTTACTCTTACAGTATGGTACTTTGAAAAGTACAGTAGTACAACAGCTGGCATACAGGGGCTGGCATCGAGTCAACAGGCAAGAAGAGTTACTGACAGGAGGAGGGAGAGGAGGTTGGGGATGGTAGAGCTGAAGGGTCGTTAGCAATAGGAGACAGAGTGCAATTTCACTCATGCCTGACGTTGATGGAATGCATGTTCGCATCTTTGAAAGTTCGCAACTTGAAGGTTCATATGTAGGGGACTTACTGTATAAGAAACCCCAGCTGAGAGTGCATTTTGGATCACCTTGTTTGAGGTACTTTGTGCACACATCCATGGTTCCTGGCTCCAGAGAGAAAGTACATCTGGGTATGGTTCTTACTGAGAGAGGACAATTGGACCTCCCACCTGGCATCTCTGGACCCCTCTCCCCGAGCCAACCTTTGGCTGTGATGCGCATTCTTACCTTAATGCAGCTCCTATGTCATATACTATTTTTTTTTTTTACTGTCATTTTGGGTCCTGCAAATCTTCCTTAGCAATAGAACCCTGTCTAACTGCCACTGATTAGTATATATATGCTGACCCAGGCAGAGGCAAACTGCATCTATGAGGAAACATTACCAAGAGGCAGAAAGGAGGAATTGTATCATTCCTGAGGTAGGCAGGGCAACTGGAAGAATCTTCTACAGCCCCCAAGACATTTATTTCTCTGGCAAATGTTCTTAGAGTTTGTTTTTAGACAAATAGAAAATGATGGTTTAACTGACACAAGCTATTAACTTTTCAGGTTATAAAAGTCTTTAAAAATAATCTGAGCTGCAGCAGGCTAACAAAACAGATATTAATGAGGATCTCAGTGAGTGGAATTAGGGAACTTACATATTTATTGCCCAGGTGTGGAGAGGATTCATCAAGCTGTCAGTTCTTGGTTTTTCCTTGTGCAGAGTGCTCACCTAAAAGCAGAAGATATGCTTTGATCTATAAGCTCAGAGAGTGAATAACGATGAAAATACAAGTTTCTTGGCTTGTTTTCTGTTTTTCAAGGAAAGTCCAATTTCCCTTCAAGAACGTCATTAGAGCCACAACTTACCTCTTGGTATTGCCTGAAAATTGTTCACCAAGATTTATGAGCTTTATTCGGGCATTGTTTACTTTTACCCTAGAGGAGGAATGCTAACTCACTCCCTGCAGATAGGAGGTGTGAGTTGGGAGGTGATAGCAAGAGAGGCGCCCTAGGGAATAAGTTATTGAATTTTGCTTGTTCCATAAGCTGGCTGTGCCTGAGCAAAACTACATCATATGTTTAAAATGCCATTTTATCAGGAAAACATTCTAGGGTCCTTTGTTTAAATAATTCAGTGAGAGTTTTGTGAAAATGAATTTATAGGCCAACATGAATACTTTGGTGACGTACAAAGCAGCACAGGGAACATTGCTCAAAATAACCATGTTATTCCATCATCAATATAAAGATAAATATTAACTTAGGATGATGGGGAGCTGAGAGGCTCCAAGCATTTTTTTTAAAAATTTATTTATTTAATTTATTTTTGGCTGCATTGGGTCTTCGTTGCTGCACGGGGGCTTTCTCTAGTTGCGGCGAGCAGGGGCTACTCTTCATTGTGGTGCTCAGGCTTCTCACTGCGGTGGCTTCTCTTGTTGCAGAGCACGGGCTCTAGGTGCGCGGGCTCAGTAGTTGTGGCACATGGGCTTAGTTGCTCCGCGGCATGTGGGATCTTCCCGGCCCAGGGCTCGAACCCGTGTCCCCTGCATTGGCAGGCGGATTCTTAACCACTGCGTCACCAGGGAAGCCCCCAAGCATTTTTACTTGCTCTTGGATTTGTGTTCAAAGCATTTCACATTACCTGTGTCTTTCATGTAGATTCAAGTAACAACAGCAGTCATATTATATAAAAGCAGTATGGGTCCAAGCGTCCAGCTTTGAGAACAAATGTCATTGTTTTGCTCCGGCTTTTATCTGCCAGCTAGGAAACCAGTCTTCTGGGGACTCCATTGATGTCACCCGTTACCTGCACTGTCATGGCGATAGTAAATAGTACCAGAGACCTAAGAAGAACAAACCTGGGGCTCCCCTTCAAGAGATCCTTAAGTCTTCTGCTTCCAAAAATGTCAGGCTCAGAGCAACAGCCCTCACAGCCCCTTCCCCACTACAGCCCTTTGCTCACTATTGTTTATTTAACAAAAAGCACAGCATGTCCTGGAATCCATGGCTATAAAGTACAGGAATAAGAAGTAAACAAAAGAAACATTTATTGAACCCCTACTGTCTGCCAGAGTCATGTAAAACAAATCATATGAAAAACTTCAATTCTTAATACCTCCCAAAGTCTAACTGGGAATAGAAAGTGTGGAAAGATTCAATAACCATATGATTCAAATAACAGTTACAATAATGATATATACGGTAAAAGCAAACAAAGTACATATACACCTAGAAAAAAACAACTGGAAAGAAATACATCAAATGCCAATACTGATCATATCAAGGTTTTCTCTCATAAGTAATTTTTAATTCTTTTCTATTCTCCATTTTCCCCCATTCTCCATTATGCATCACGTGGTCAGATATTAAAATGGCAGTTTAAGCCACGGAGAGATATTCAAGGCAGTAGTGCATGCTGACTTGCCAATCAACAGTTAGAGGAGAGAAAGACCACGTACAGTTGGGACAGTCAAGGAAGCCTTGGTGTAAATGCAGAGATTGACGCAACAACTATTGAAGGGCTGTGAAGACAGATGCCGAATCTCTGTATGGTTTTATACATCTATGAATCTTTCCCTCATCTTTACAGTTGTTCATTTCCAGTTGTTAATGAACGCTTGTAAAACATAAATAAACAGAAAAGTAACTGTACATTTAATGAGTAATTACCATAACATACTAATTAGTATACTAATAATATATGAATAATATGTAATTACCACAATTCGTAGGAGGGGAGGTGGGAGTGGCAAAGGAGACCAAGGTGCTGTCTCCTCCTTCAAAAGAGCTTGAGCTCAGTGAGGAACACAGAGGATAGGAGATGAGTGACATCTGGGAAGTACATGTTATTAAGTGGTTCAAAATTTGAGCAAGTGAAATCTGGCACATCATGAAAGGCCTTGTAGACGTGCTAAAGTGTTGGAACTTAATCTTAAGTAATTAAAACTTATCAGAGTTTTCTAAGCAAAGGAAAATTATAAATGGATTCAGATCTGCTTTTTCTTCCTCCAAATAGTTCAAAACCAAGTGATGCTTTGAAATTAAATTCAGTGATACAGTATTTTCTTTCTTTTGTAGAATCATGTATTCCTTAATTTAGGCAATTTTCTTCATATTTGTATAGCCTTACATGTTAAAAATGAGATAATGTACATTAACTTTCTGAGGAGTGGTGTAAGTGGGAATCATCTTTAAAATGCATCATGTCACATGTATATTTTGTAGTAAATCATGAGGATGTTTAACTTGGCAAGACTTCTTACTAAACCTGAGTGGCATCTTATATGTTCTCATAAAGGACTCCGTGATCTGCTATGTTTGGTGCTCGTTTTTTTCTGAAAGCACGTTCTTGTGTATACCCTAGTAGGCTTTCTCTTTTACATTAAAGAAAGCTCCCAATTGAAATAATCAAATGTTAAACATTATGGGCCACATTTTCAACGGAAGAACCCTGCTTGAGAAAGAACGTATTTAGAAGCAGCAGGAAGTGTGGATGGATGAACACCATGGCCAATTAGAGGAGGAGGACTTGAGGCAAGGAACTGGCTTATCCAGAGAAAATACTCAGAACAATAACCATTACACATAGAGGCTTGTAGAAACCCAGAAATTTAGCATCCACTGGCATTCCCCTGAAGGTGAGTTGCTGCAGAGCTCTGTTTCCTTGGAAACATGATATATTGACCTCTAAGATGGCAAAATTGAGATATAAGACCAGAGTTTATAAATTGACATACTGACCAATCCAATGAATTCTTAAGACCATTGAATCTCAAATTTCATGTTGTTACCCACATTGGTGCATTAATTAATACTATGTCCCTTAGGCCATGTAGCACATAATATGAAATATATAACAATCATCAGTTCTGAGTGGTGAATAGTCACATATTCTATCAAATTCTTTTTCTGTATTTTTTAACTATTTAAAAATTTTTATATAGGAGATAGTGGAAATTTAGGCTAAACCTGTGAACTTATATAAAACCTAATCATTTCAGACTATTCTAGTTATATTTTAGAATGATGTCACTATTAGGGAAGAGATATTTAAGTGAAAATAATTATAATAATGTAATTTCTATTGAGTGTGGTGAGCATAATTTTATAACGAAAGCATATTTGAATAAGTTTTGAAAGAAGGTAGAAAGATTTGTTTGCAGGTGTTTCAGGAACCATCAAATCCTGTTAATGGTGGACAGACTTTCATAAAAACTGTGGTAGTACAAAGAGAATTTGGAGGGCATTGTTTTAGATTATCAGTTCTAGGCTATTGAAATCAACTCAGAGTCACCCATTTTAGTTTTCCCCTATTACCAAATATTTTCTATAATCAGCTAGGTTGACTTTTGAGAGATTATTTTCTTAAAAGAAGTGTGCTTCCTAACTTGAGGTTGGCAGAAATAAAAGTACCAGAGACTAGATCTTATTATTTCCATAGTAATATTTCCTCCTTAGACCTATGACCTGAAAAGCTACTTATGAAGAAAAGGAACTTTGGGTAGTTCAGGGTCTTCTTAACTATCCCACCGTGATCTACCCACTTATTATTGCAGTTAGTATGAGGGTGGGAGAGAGTAGCTTACACAGAATTATCCTTGGGCCTTGAAGAAGAATCAGAAAGCAAATTTGCAACCAAGAAACACAAGGTTTCTCTGTGGATTTCCCCTCCTGAAAGCCGCGATTCTGGTGTCAATTGTCATTTCCCTGGTAGACACAGGTAGCAGAGCAGGTGGTCCTGATCTCAGGCCCCGCCTCTCCAGGAGAGCCAAGGGCTCCTATACGGAGGCTTCTGGTCCACAGCTTGGAGACCCCCAGAAGCTGCCAAGTGTTCGGTTTAAATCCCGAGGGGATAAAGGAGCGTGCATGAAATTACAGGTTGTCATGCTGCTCACAAGTCACAGGCAGATTCTGAGAACTTTTCTTGATAAATGTGTAGTCGCACTCCGGGTCCTTCATAACCTTACTCAGGACTGGTCCACGTTTAGTCTCCTTGCCTGGAGGTTTTCCTTGACCAAGTAGAATAGGCTCAGCTACTTAGTCAAGGCTGGTAAACAGCCAGGAGAAACTGGTGAGTGGTTTCCAATTATCCTGTGGAGGAATTTTACTCTTTCATTCATTCATATGGTTACCTTCAAGAGAACAGTGTGGGAATAAAGAAATGTGTAAGAGATACAAGAATGAAAGTCTCTCTTAAGAGAAAATGGCTCCCATGAGGGATTTGGCCATGTCGCTGCAGATTTTGGGTGCCCTTGCTTTTCAACCTCTTTTGTTTATCTGTTGTAATTTGTTCTAGTTAGAATCTCCTACCTGAAATGGGGACCTTATTCAGCCTTTGATATCTTGCTCTTCAATTGGGACTATATTTATAGCCTTTTGTTTTACAAAATCGTTTTTTGCAACATATTTATAATGTTTATCATCTGATAGCTCTCACTTCACATAACATATGTATTGTGGGAGTATTTTGTATAGGTAAAATTGGGGGGACTGAATATAGTAAATGTCTTGATGTAACTTGATATTTAAATTAGAGCCACATAGATTGTTTCATAAAACTCATAATTACTTTTTATTTATATACTTTTTATTTTTTTGGTCATATTGATGTTTTAAATATTTTGTTTACTCAAAACAAAAATGTAATCTGTGTTTTTTTAATTTTTAAAAACTATCTAGCATCTCATTTTTCATTGCTTTCGATACAAATATAATTCATACAAATCATATCTGTATTTTGAAAATCTTTTTAGATTGCAAACCAAACAAAATCAAAACCTAAGAGACTAGAAAAAAGAAATGTAAATTTTATCAGTAGGAAACTGTGTTTTGTCCGTACTGAGAAGCTCCATTAAAGTATTTGAAGTGATATAAAATATGATATACATTTTAACTGATGAATCCTAGTTCCAGTTGACTGTACACAGCCATTACCAAAAATGAAACAAAACAACAGCAATACTTTAAAAAAAACCCTGCAGCATACTTAGTGTTTTTTCTGCCACTACTGAAGAATAGGAAATGCCTCTAGTCACCACCCATTCTTTAGAACACATCTGCATGCAACCTCCAAAAGCCAGAGAGTCTAATAATCTTACCAAAAATGATATTTCTAGGGCTCATCTTTTCTTCATAGGAGAATTTTGTATTTCTTGGGAGTTAATGATTGAGTTTTTCTAGAGAAGTTATGCTTTTTGATTATGTTCACATGAACAAAATCCAAGTTAGATTTTGAAATAGCCATTTTTCATCTAATCGACAATCTGGGAGCTTACCAGACTCATGAGAAATTGTCTTAACAGTGAGAAGCTTCACACTCTCTTTATCGGACTGAGGTCTATTTGGAAACAGAAAACATTAAATTAGCGCCACAGTAATTAGCATTACATATCTGTGAAGGAAAGTAAACATGATACAAACAGAAAGAAGAATATACACGTGCATATATATTTTTGTGTGTTTCTATGGCAAAACTTGTGTTTCTTCATGTACAGACACATACACTTTTATAGCACTTTCATTTCTGGAATCAAGCCAATAAATCTCTGTTATTCTGTTATGGTGATGATCATCAGCTAAATTAAACATCAAGATGGGTCACGTAGGGACTTCCCTGGCAGTCCAGTGGTTAAGACTCTGCGATCCCAATGCAGGGGGCACAGGTTCGATCCCTGGTGGGAGAACTAACATCCCTCATGCCGAACGGCACAGCCGAAAAAAAAAAAAAAAAATCCCACCTGTCATGAGGTCCATGTTGCACATGCTTCCACTTCCTAATTGTGAGGGGAAGACATAGAAATGTTTCCAAACCTTTTGGACTGATCTGAGTTCTGGGTAATTCCTTTTCATGAGGTCGTGGATACTGTAGTATAGTGTCTGAACTGTCTATTTCAACAAGAGTTCCCACCTATCCCTTCTCAGACTCAAAATAGTTTCAAACCCCAATTCCTCTCCTTGGACATCTCAAGAACCTCTACTTTTAATTAAGAATGGTAGGTGGTGTAGGGACATTATTCTTTTTTTTTTTTTTCAGTACGCGGGCCTCTCACTGTTGTGGCCTCTCCCGTTGCGGAGCACAGGCTCCGGACGCGCAGGCTCAGCGGCCATGGCTCACGGGCCCAGCCACTCCGCGGCATGTGGGATCTTCCCAGACCGGGGCACGAACCCGTGTCCCCATCGGCAGGCGGACTCTCAACCGCTGCGCCACCAGGGAAGCCTGGGACATTATTCTTAAAGTTCACATCCCAATGAATATACAAAAACACCCACAAAAAGGGCTACAAAGTCAGGTCAACACAGAAAACTTAACCACAGAATTTGGTTTTGACATTAAAATAGTTTGTCTCTTTGCAGCACCTTGATTGTAACAGTTGGTAGGATTGCTAACAACTGCTTTGTTTGTTTTAGTAAAGTCGAAGCAAAATAACCATCTGTTGTTAAAGTAAAGCCACTCAGAGCTGTCTCAAGGTGCAGGCATGATTTTTCCCTAATTGTGAGAAGCATATTGAAAATTTCAATGGGAAAACTATTTTAAAACTCTAGCTATGTTTTTCTATGATTTTTTTGGCAACTTTTGATTTCTGATTTTACCACTTTACCCAAGCTTAAGAGCCAGTTGTTGGAATTTCTCATACTTGAGAGCTCTCTGACAAATAGGTAGCCAAACCGCATATACTATGCCTTCTGCAAAATGCTTGAAAAACCCGAAGAAGTATGAGTAGAGGATCAATACTTTCCTCTATATAAATGACAGGGTCAGAGCTTCTAGAAGAAAACAATGATGCAGCGTTACTTACTGGTCATTTCCATTTTCAGGTGTGCCTAGGAGAGGAGGGAATTGTTATTAGAGCTGTGAGGAGCTTAGCTGCAAAAAACCTGAGACCCCTGCCACTTTCTGCTCAAAGATGTCTCTAAAGCCGATTTTTAACTTTTCAGTCTCTCGCCCCATTCCCCGCCCCACTGACCATTTCCTCAGACGTGGTGACTACTCATTCCTCAGTCACAGCTAATCCATTCATGGTATAGTCTCAACTAGGCCAACTCCACTGAACTTAGCTCTGGACTAATTTTAATCTTATAGTTTCGTATCACTGTGTGGAACTATTATCCATTATTGTACATCCCACAGACACCAAAAAAGGTCTCAGTATCTCTGGAAACAAATTCTTCTCAGAGTATTGAATTACCTTCTTAAAACAAAGAATTGAATTTTTGGCTTTTCTTTATATGTTGCTCTCTCTGGGGACCTAAATCTCTGTATTTGTGGTGAGCCGCGATGCTGCTATTGCTTCTAATTGCATCTGAAGCCCACGGATTCAGCTTCTCAGAAGTGCCCTACAAAACGTCACTGAGCCTACTAACTGTAACTAATCTTCTGTCCGCTTTGCCGGGTTGTTCCACGAGGGTCGGTAGAAAGCAAGCCGGGCTCGTGAGAACGCAGAGTGATTCATGCTGCACAAGAGCATGGCCTCTCGGGAGCAGATCATGCTGGTCAAACCTTGCATTGGTCTGTGGCCTATTAGGCAGAATATTTAATGTAATCACTTAAGGGCCTTGCTTTATTCCGGATTTTGCTGTGATTTTATTCCATGGCTCGGCTCCCATCTCTTGGATTTCTTTTCCTCTCTAAGGTAGCTCATATCAGGATATGCCTTTTGAATATCATTCTCTTGACTTTGACCATCATTGTTTTATAAAGACGTTGATTTCCACGAAAATTTTGGCTACTGCTATTTCTGTCACCTTGGCTAAGTTACTCCAACATGAATCTTAATCCCTAGAATTTAATTCATGGCACGGTATGCTATTCACCAACTAGCTCTAACTTCATCTTCCCTACCATCAGTAGGGTTTTAACAACAATCCAGTTCACCTATAAAGTCCCCTTTAATAGAAAGTGTCAACTTTTCAAATAACTTATATGCAAATCTTCCTATGCAAAGCAGTTTTTCACTACAGGGTATTTTTACTGATGGATTTAGCCCACAGTTTTTTCCCCTATCCTGTATACTCAACACCCACTGGCTTCAACTAGATTGGCTGAGTTCCCATAAAAGATAGGATTGGTGGTTTAGAAACTTAGAGAAATTAAACTGATTTATAAAAATGCTATTTCCCCTCTGGAAGCTGAGTGAGGAAACATATTTCAGACTTTATTAAGAAGTTTATTCACTAACTCCCAGAGGGAAAGCCGTTGATTTGTTTTCTTCTTATTTTACAGCAAGAGCTAAAATGAACACTGCTGTTTTCATATCATTACTTTCCCTTGCACTGTCTTGCTCAGGCGCCAAACTGTCCGCGCCCTGCACAGTCAGCGATTGGCCTCAGGAACAGCATTCATTAGTGTCCTGGGGGCACATTGTCCATGGGGTAAACAAAGAAGAGCGTGGCTCATAAAAATGATTCATTTTTACTTTTTAACAGTATATGAGACTTAGGTAGAGTTCTGTTAGTGAACTGTTTAGAATTAAAGTGAGGAAAGGAAAGGTTCTATTTTACTGAAAATGACAAAATTTAACTCAACAAGCGTATCATAAGGCTCTCTCTGCTATTTATTATGCACAATGCCATGTGAGTCATACGTAGTTTGTGACTTGGAGGGGTTGCCTGACGTTATGGACTGAATGTTTGTGTCCCCTCAAAATTCATATGTTAAATCTTAATGCCCAATGTGATGGTATTAGGATGCTGGGCCTTTGGAAAGTGATTAGGTCATGAGGGCAGAGTCCTTAGGAATGGCTTAGTGCCCTTATAAAAGAGACCCCAGAGAATTCTCTTGTCCCCTCTGCCACAAGAAGACACAGGCAGATCTGAAAACCAGGAAGAGTGCGCTCATCAGACGTCAAATCTGATGGTGTGTTGGTTGGACGTGTCAGCCTCGGGAGCTGTGAGAAATAGATGTTTGTTGTTTAAGCCACCCAATCTATGGCATTTTTGTTACAGCAGCCTAGACAGAATAAGATGTTTGACTTTCAGGGGAAGCAGGCTTATAGAGAAGTAACTATATTATAGTGTGATGAATGCTATCATTAAATTCTGTGGAATTAGAAGTAATAGAACACTCCACTCTGCTTAAAGAGATGGGGTGTCGAAAAAATATGGATTAAGTTTGTTTTTAAGCTAGATTCTAATGGATAAGATGGAGATTAGGTGTGTTATAAAAGTTAAGGTGTGTTATAAAAGTTAAGCAGTGGGCTGAACATTCCAAGAGAAGGAATAACATGGATGAAGCAGAATACATGGCACTACATTATACAACCAGGAAGGTGTCTGAAATGGAAAGACAGATTGAAGTTTAAGATAACATAGGCGAGTTCCCAGGAACTGGAGGGGGATTCAGAGGAAGCATGAAATAAAAAGAGACCTCAAGTTCCTGGAACAGAAAAAAGACTGAATAAAGACCAAAAGAAATCTCAGTAAAATCGGGACTTTAGTTAATAATGTATCAATTTTGGTCAATTAATTGTGACAAATACACCATACTAACGTAAGATATTAATCATAAGGGTAGATGGGAACTCTCTACCTATCTTCACAACTTTTCTGTAAATCTAAATCTATCCTAAGGTTTAAAAGTTTATTTAAAAAAAGACTTTAAAATGTAATGCCATTATGGGAATCATAAATATTCAAGAGGCAGGGAGAAGAAGATGAAGCAGCAAAAAGAAGAAAAAGAGTGAGGATGTGAAAGAAGGCAGCGTCATTTTCAATGAAAGAAGAAAGACTTTCCAAAGCTAATGGAGAGATTAAGGAGGATAATAAAGAATTGTTGGGCTAGAATCCCTCTAAAAATTGCAATAGTGTCCAATCCTGAGGAACTGATTCAATTAGCAGAACACACAGTTGTGGAAGACACCTTCATAGGAAGGCAGCTGTGCCTCCCAGGAGGGAAGTAAGTCACAAAACACTCTTCTTGAAATTATGGGTCCCGAAGTGAAATTCTTAGCGATACTTCTCTTTATTCTCTGTTATACGGAAATGGAACAAATCTTCGCTATAGTTAACGCATATCACTTTATGCCTTCTTTACTACCGTATTCCCCTGACCACCCACAAAACCAGGGCTTTTTCATTTTAAAAAAATGTGTCCATATTCGATATTATCTGCCATTAGTAGCTAATTTCTACTCCTTACCTTCACCGGCATTCAGTGGATTTCTCTGCCCCTTTCCCTCTACCTCTGTGATCAAGCAATACAGCAGGTCGTTTCTGTATATAATGCCTCTCTCCTCTTAAGAGTTTAAATTCAAGTTTAGACTAAGCATGTTTATTCTCCTTTTAGGAAAACAAAATGAAACAAAACACGGTTACCTACCTGGGTCTGTCTTCCAGCACATTCGATACAAACCCACCAAAGCAAAGACTGAAAGTGTTATTGCAATCAAAGCAATAACCACAGGCAAAATGATACCTAAAAGGTATTGGAGACATTGTCAGTTAGAGTGGCTATTGAATTTCGCAACAAATCATTCATGAACTGAGGAAAAGCATGTATGCTTCCTTTCTTCTTTAAACATCATTTTATTTAAAAGAAGATTTTTTTTTTAAGCAAAGAAGATAATTATCTGATTCCTGGGTTTTGCCCTAGTTGTCATTTCTGATGTATCCACTTGATGTCAGTCTTGTAGCCTTTCTGAAATAAAACTCCAAACCTAAGGAAGACAGTTCCCACTTTCCTGGTGACTGAAGGAATGAGGAGGTGGGAGACTGGCCAGGAAGAAGCTGTCCCCTATGGTCAGAACCATATTCACACTTTATATTCTTTACTAGTTTATAGTGAAGTTACTAATACATAGCTTGGATGAAGGCATTCAGAAGGCACAAACTTCCAATTATAAGATAAATAAGCACTAGGGTTTTAATGTATAACATGATAAATAGAATTAACTCTGTTGTATGTTACATATGAAAGTTGTTAAGAGAGCAAGTCCCCAGAGTTCTCATCACAAGAAAAAACATTTTCCTATTTCTTTAATTTTGTATCCATATGAGGTGATGGATGTTCACTAACTTATTGTGATAAGTTTCATGATGTATGTAAGTCAAATCATTACGCTGTACACCTAAAACTTATGCAGTGCTGTATGTCAATTATATCTCAATAAAACTGGAAGAAAAAGAAATATATATCCTCTACTGGTTCTAGTGGAAATGCTCTAGTCATAAAGCTGGCTTCTTAAAAAAAAAAATCACTAATATCTTTCTGTAAAAATACATTAGGACTAAAAAGGCATACAATAACATAAGTGGATATAGATGGATATCATGGTGGAACAATATGGTCCAAGAAAGATATGCATGTGTGTATTTGTGAATGTCTGCTTGGGGGAGTGGTGTTGCTACAGTAAACTAGGGTGAGTTTTTGCTGTTCTCATTAAAAGAAGGTTTTTGCTGTTTGTTTTAGCATCTGCCTTCTTTTCTGACAGTCATTTCCCAGGTTAAAACAAGAGTGAAGAAAGGAAAAAGCTGTCATAGGGATATAAGTAGAGATATAGATGTTATAGTTACTATTTAGTTAGGTGTTCTCATCTGCTGGCATATGTACTCCTTATATTTACCGGGGGATTGAGAATAGCTAGGAGATTCATTTGTAGGGTGGGTTACACTTCACTGTTATGGTTAAATATTTGTTTTAAGTAAGTTCTGCTGGGTTCATATTAGACCTTACATGAGATCATTAGGGCCTCCCAAAATGAAGATGGCATGAATCAGCAGCTCAATAAATGCAGTACTGACTTATTGAATGGAATGACTTTACCTAAACCTAAGATAATCTTTTATTATCACAGCTTCATATATATTCATCTTATTCTTAATTTTCAGGGAAATTAATGAATATTCTCTATTCAGTCCTAGCATAAACAGTGGCTGACATATATATGTTTTTGCTAAAATGGAACTTTTCTTAAAAGGCCATTTTTAACATTAAGATAAAGTTTTGTAAAGGTGAAAATTCATTTTTATGGAATCTCTGCCCATGCACTTTGGCTTATCAGAGATTAGTCCCATCAATTCACCTTGACCCCTGGTGGTAGCTGCTTAGCACTAAGGTAAGAAAAAAAAAAAAATCCCCAAAGTGTATTTATTAAAACCAGACTCAGGGGCTTCCCTGGTGGCGCAGTCGTTGGGAGTCCGCCTGCTGATGCAGGGGACGTGGGTTCGTGCCCCGGTCCGGGAAGATCCCACATGCCGCGGAGCGGCTGGGCCCGTGAGCCATGGCCGCTGAGCCTGCGCGTCCGGAGCCTGTGCTCCGCAACGGGAGAGGCCACAACAGTGAGAGGCCCGCGTACCGCAAAAAAAAAAAAAAAAAAAAAAACCAGACTCAATGGGAGGAAACTTTCAAAGCAGGTAGCAATTATATAGGATTATAATGGGATTGCAGGTTCAGTAAAGTTGAGAAAAGGCTGTCTATAGTTGAATCCCTTCCCTTATTGGTAACATTCAAACTTTCTGCAGTTCTACTGCCTTGAATGAAGATGCACGTATTACTCACTGGAATAAGAGGGGCTGGTTGAAGAAGAGCTTGCATTTTTTGCGTTCTCAGTGCCTATTATTTTAAGAAAGGAAAAAAGTCACCTTTGGTTAATGTGTGCCAATTCTCACAATCCTCCCCCCACCTCCCCCACTCCCCGTTTAGGTAAGCCTCTGTGATTTATAGGTATGAGTCTTGGAGTGAAAACATTTTATCTCATTCTGAAAGAGTTCTGTTTCATGACTCAAGATTGGTAGGGAGTTAATGTATACAATCTGATGAGTTTGGACACATGCATATACCCATGAAACCATCCCCACAATCAAGGTACTAGACAGAGTCATCACCTCCAAAAGTTTCCTCGTGTCCCCTCCCTTGTTTGAGGATGTGTAGTTTTGTTGTGTATAAATTATACCTCAATAAGCTGTTTTTTAAATGGGTGAGGTTTTCTCGGTGAGGAGGGGTCAGGCGAAGCAAGCTTCCACTCATACACACAGAAGTCATACCTTGAGACTGGGAGATGTTTTCCAGAATTGTTACTGATATTGAGGATAATGTAGGGATTCTGGTAGGTGACGCATCTGGTTGTAGAGTGTTAACTGTAGGAAAATGATAAATGTAGCGTCAGATGATACTATTTGCTCTTCTTACTGGATTTCTTTGCAGATTCAAACAATTTGCATTTCTGATGATCTGTAAAAAACTGCTTATTGTTGAATAATGGGATACATACAGTTATACATTAAATCATGAGTTCATTCTATCTCCTCCTGTAGAGATGATTAAATTTGGAATGAGAAAACTTGGGTGTTAGTAGTATACCTTCAAGAACTGGCCAAAAAAACGTGAGCAAGTTTCTCCTCTTAGGCTACAGACTGTATCACCTACTGCATGAAGTTCTGCATCCCATAAGAATGCAAATCAATGCAGAAGCATTAATCACAGTCTAGATATTACAACTTTGAGTGATAGTGATTCTTTTCACTATAAATACTTAAAATGGACATAAATGCACAGGACTTCAGATTTTATAATGTTTCTTAGTGGTCAAAGAGAAAGATTGCAATTGAGACTTTGGTTGGAAGAACTGGGGAAAAAAATAATAGAAGATCCCTTCATTTTTATCTCAGCAGTGGTTTACAGTTGTAGGCCTTTTCTAGAGTAACTGCTGCTTGGATGCATTTCGACCACTGTCCATGCTCTTTTTACCACGGCAAATGTTAATTTTAAATTGATTATTATTATTTGTTTGCATAAGTCAACATTTGCCATCTTTAGTCAGAAGGACTAAAACAAAAAAATAATAAATAAAAATTTATTATTCAAAACTCATAAATCTCAATAAATTTCAAGGAAACATAGATAATTATGTTTTATAAGTGTACGTTTATTCTTGTGAATCTGTAATAAAATGTAATTTGTATTTTGAACATTTTTTGAAAAATAATTCTCTTTTTCTTGAAATATGAAGTAATATCTTTTAATCACACCTGTTTGCCTTGTCTCTACACTGAATTGCAAGCTCCTGGAGTGTGAGGGCTGTAATTCCCACCATCCACCACACGAAGCTCTGACCACAGTGGGTATGCAGTAAGATGTAGCTGACTGCTTGGATAAACTAAGAGGCACCTCTTACAATTATGGCCCCCTTAGGAGTGTGAAGGCCATGCATAACTGCATGAAGGAAACTGATATTGCCTATGACTGCCTTGTATCTTTCTCTCTTTGTCACCCACAGCCCAGCACGCACTGCATGCTTATGCATTTTTGACATTTGTGGGGGGGAGAATAATGTTAAGACTCTGTTCTTGCCAGGCAAGAGATCTGTGGGAGGAAGCTAGATATATGCCCATAAGAACAAAGAAAAATGTCAGGCTCGTGCACTGAGCAGGCAGAAAAAGGAATCTTAAATACAAGAGTGGGAACTAGCTCAAACCTCGGTACTTAGTTGCTTTTTCCAGTGTCAGTGAGGATGAATGGTCTTTTGGTTGTGTTGGTAGAGAATGAGATGGCTGATTAAATAACCAATGGCATTAATTCCCCTGGGATTTCCCAAGGGTTAATTTTCAAGACTCCATGTTCTACCTTATTACCTTCTCATAGACAGGCTAAGTGGCGGCTACAGTTCTGAGTATAATCTATCTGGTTCAGATGAAACTCCAAGCTTTCCTCCTTAAAAGGTTAAAACGTGTTGACTGTCCAGTGCCATTATTGCTAATGATCCACAGGGAGGCAATAGAATTAACCCTTCTTAAAAGAGGATTTGTTGGCTCCTTGAACAAAGACTTATTTTTTTTCTTTTAACCGCAAACTTTAGTTAATAAATCATTTCTGAAACCAGCACACACACACACGCATACACACATACACACACTTCACCTCTATTACATTGAATGATTTCTGGTGTTTTCTAGTCTCTTTTACTTCATTTTAAAAAATAGTAGTCATGACCCGCTAATGGGAATTAACTTACAGTTTGGGAAAGCCTGTCCATTAGCATGATCATATTGATGAAATTACGGGTCTTGGCTGAATTCCTAAATTGTGAGTTTAATGTAATCCTTCCTGCAATTAAGATGGAGCCATGGTATGTTCAGAGCTTATGATTTCTGTGGATTTCACTGAGACTGTATTATGCCACGTTCTACTAAAGCGGCATCGGCAGAGGAGGTACAGGAGAGGTACAGTGGATGGTTGAGAGCATGATTCTGAAGGCTGAGTACGCGGGCTCAAATCTGACTCTAGCACTTATTTGCTGTGGAATCTTAGGCAAGGCACTTAAACTCTTTGTGTCTGAGTTTCCACATCTACAAATGGTGATTATAATTTTTCTACATCATAGTGTTGTGAAAATTAAATGAGTAAAAATAAATTTAAATTGCTTAGAAGTGTTGATACTGATATGTTTATAATATATATAATTACTATAAAATTATGTTAATTTATATTATATTAATATATTATTTTATAATAATATCCTATTGTTATATTGTGATAGGCACCTACAGAGTTATGTCTTTCACCAAAGTCAATTTATCTAATTTTCTCAGGTATTCTAAGTGTAAAGCTATATGACTCTTCAGACACTTACATGTTTTCAGAAGCTTCCTTGCTCTAGTCAGGAACTGGAGAAACTGGAGTATATGGTGTTCTTAGATGACATCAGTTTGCTCTTAGACCTTGACTTCTGGTGATTGTAATGACTATTGAATTGCAGATATGGTATGTTATGACTTAAATTTAGTTTGCAAACTTCAGGCCAGAAATTGGAGCAGGCTGTTTGAGGCCGAGACCTCAGAATAAAGTCTGTTGTAATAAAGAGACTTGAAGAACCAAGTCTATTGTAATAATGTGTACCCAATGGATTAGTCTCCAAAATTTACAAACAGCTCATGAGGCTTAATATCCTCAAAACAAACAACCCAATCAAAAAGTGGGCAGACCTAAACAGACAGTTCTCCAAAGAAGACATACAGATGGCCAAAAGGCACATGAAAAGATGGTCAACACCACTAATTATTAGAGAAATGCAAATCAAAACTACAATGAGGTATCACTTCACACCAGTTAGAATGACTATCATCAAAAATCCACAAACAATAAATGCTGAAGAGGATGTGGAGAGAAGGGAACCCTCCTACACTGATGGTGGGAATGTAAATTGGTACAGCCACTATGGAGAACAGTATGGAGGTTTCTTAAAAAACTAAAAATAGAGCTACTATGTGACCATGCAATCCCACTCTTGGGCATAAATCTGGAGAAAAACATGGTCCAAAAGGATACATGCACCCCAATGTTCATTGCAGCACTGTTTACAATAGCCAAGACATGGAAGCAACCTAAATCCCCCTCGATAGAGGAATACATAAAGAAGATGTGGTATACACACACACACACACACACACACACACACACACACACACACACACACACACACACACACACACACACACACGAATATTACTCAGCCATTAAAAAGAATGAAAACAACGCCATTCACAGCAACATGGAGGGACCTAGAGATTCTCATACTGAGTGAAGTAAGTCAGACAGAGAGAGAAATATCGTGATATCCCTTATATGCGGAATCTAAAAAGAAATGATACAAATGAACTTATTTACAAAACAGAAACAGACTCACAGACTTAGAGAACGAACTTATGGTTACCAGGGGGAAAATGGGGGAAAGGGATAGTCAGTGAGTTTGGGATTGACATGTACACACTGCTATATTTAAAATGGATAACCAGCAAGGGCCTACTGTATGGCACAGGGAACTCTGCTCAATGTTATGTGGCAGCCTGGATGGGAGGGGAGTTTGGGAGAGAATGGATACATGTATATGTATGGCTGAGTCCCTTTGCTGTGCACCTGAAACTATCACATTGTTAATTGGCTATACTCCAATATAAAGTAAAAAGTTAAAAAAAAAAACAAATTTACCCTATTGCCATGTGACAGTGGAACACATTTGGCTCTTGCTGTAAACCAATTACTAGGTAAATCATTGGAAGTTTTAAAGACAGAAGACCTTATTGATGTCCCAGGGTACCTCTGGTGGTTATGAGAATGCACCTCATGGAAGGCGAACTACAGTGTAATTGACCGAGGTTCCCCACCTGCTCTCTGAATTCCATCACTGTGTTTGTGCTGATGCCATACCTCCTGCGGGCTGCTCCCAGCCAGTGATTGAGCCTGGCAAGTATATGAAAGCAGGTCTGCTCCTGGGAACCATGGGTTTCCCTGAGGAGGGACTTGAGCTGGAGGAGTCCCTGATGGCCTTCTCAAACCTTCCTTAAAGGATGGCATACCATACACAGATATTAACAGGAGAAAAAGTGTGAGAGGCAGTAGAGGATAAAATATTCTAGTGTGAGAAAGAAAATAAAACTGTGTGCTCTGTTTTCATTTCACCATGTTTCCTATTCTTCTTTTTGATATGTACGCATTTGATATGTGTTTGAGGGACTAAATTCAATTGAACGGAATGCTTATTCATTTTTCTCATTATTTATAAATAATTGGAACTGGTCTCTAACTGCAATTTGATGGATTCATGTCTCACTTTTAAAAAGAACTTTCCAGCACTTGTCACAATAACTCGTTCCCTCCTCCTTAACACATTTTCTCCATGTGGCTCCAGCAGAGCACACACTGCTGGTTTTTCTCCTGCCTTATGTCTTATTCTTCTCAGTCTCCTTGGCTGGTTTTGTCTCTTCTTTCTGACTCAGTCTTGGAGGGCCCCAGAATGCAGTCCTTTGTCCTCATGTCTAACTACACTAGTTTCATTGGTGATTTCAGTCAATTTCAAGGTTTAAATAGAATATCAGTGCAAATGATCTCCTAATTTATGCTTCCAGCCTAGACCTCTTTCCTAAATTTCAGATTCATAATCATGGCAAATAATAAAAATCTGAAACTCAACATGTCCAAACTTGAATTTCTGCTCTATCTGCAGCCTTTCTATCTTAGCTGATGGCAGATATTCCTTCCAGTTGCTCAGGCCAAAAGCCTCAGAGTTATTTTTGATTCATCTCTTTCTATACTCTTCCAAATGCAATCATCAAGAATATCTATAGGCTCCACCTCCAAAATATATTTGGAATTTGGAGATTGCATGCCACCCTATGACCCTATGACCACACTGGTCCAAGCTACCATCATTTCTCTCCTCGAAAATTTGCAAAAGATAATCTTGCTTCATTTGACAGTCTCTCCTCAGCAATCAGAGTTATACTTATAAAACATGAGTCAGATCATGTCACCCCTCTGTTTAAAATCCTCAGTGTTTTTCCATTCCACTTACAGAAAAAATCACAGTCCTTGAAATAACCCACCAAATCTTAGGTAATCTGCCTGGTATATCCCCTGCCTTTCTCCCTGCCCTGTTTATTTAACACACCAGTCCTCTCCTCAAGTTGTAGCTCTGTTTAGATGCTCTTCCCCCACGTATTAGGTGGCTCACTTCCTTCTTGTATTTTCTCAAACTTTTGTATGACTTATCTTGACCACTTTTTCAATACTGAAAATGGTCCCCACCTCTCTGGCACTCATAATCCCTCCCTTCTACACTGTTCTACATCTTCTCTTTCTCATAGCACTTATCACCTCCCACCTTGCTTTATAATTTGGTTAATTAATACGTGTATTGATTATAGTTTGTCTATACTTATACTAGAATATAAGATCCTCGAGGGCAAGAATCTTTATTTTGCTCACTGATATTTCCCAAGCGCTAGAGCAGTGTGTACAAGTAGCGACCATAAGTTTTGCTGAATGGACAAACAAATTTTTTGGCAGCAGACGCGACTATTGTTGAGGAGGAAGTGAATTCATGTGTTTTCCTTTTTTGCCTTAATATTAGGATGGGTACTTATTTAAAATCATTCTCATTAATTTTTTTCATTCATTCTGAAGTAATAGAAAAAAATAGACACCTACTCTGGGTCCAACAGTAGATGCTGAAGGAAATACAACAGAGTACATGAGATAGTTATTTCATTTAAGGAGCTCCCACAGGGAAGATGAACAGCACAAAGTTGATTGATGTGAAAAAAACAAACAGTACGTCAAGGATTAAAATAAGAGATACCATGTTATTGTTAATTGAATTTTACTTATAAATTAATTCTCAACAGAAAGAATTAGAGGTGCTTAAGCAATGATATAGGCCATAAGATGAATAAAATAAAAATGAGAAATCAGAACAAAGGAAACTGGAAGAAACAAATAAGCTCCTTCTAAGAGTTAATACCAAGCATCAATACGGCTGCTGGCGTTGGCCATAAGAATTGGTTCTGAGCATCCTGACACTCAGGGAAAGGGAGCATGGTTTACTCTAGGCTTTCATTATCAGAGTGGAAAATGGTCTATTATATAAGTAAGTGGCACATCAGCGGCCCAGTCAGTAAATGCTATGAGTATGGTTGGTCCCATTCTCTGTTTTGGGAGGGGAATATGCTGGTATGATCCCTGAGGTCTCTTCTAGCTTTAAGATTTAGATTCTTGTCAGGGTTCCTTTCAATTCAGATTTTGTCATAGCTAGTCTGCATTTTCACTTTTAACGGGATCCCCTCATCTACTTAATGAGCAAACTGACAAAAGGAAACTTTTCCGCCTTCACATGATAAAAATTAATTTCTGCTCTCATCAGACCTGAACTTTCTGACCTAGTTGTACACTTCAAGCTATGCAAAAACAATTTTTATCTCAAAGTTCTTTCACTTTGCTTTGGGCCATCAGCATAACTAACCAGAAGTAATAGCATCCTCTAACCCAGTAATAACTGTGACTAGAGATTTGTTTACTTTAGGTAACTCTAGAAATATACGTTGAAGAAGGAGGGCATATTTTTCTTTTGTGACTTAATATAAATAGTTATTAATTTCCAGAAAATTATATACAATGCACAAAGAATGAATGGGGCACTGCTAATTACTTCCATATGTGCTAACTCACCATATTCTTAAACATTTTTATTATGTGCTTTAAAGATGAGAGATACTGTGGCTCAGAGAGATAAGGTAACATGTCTGGCAATAAGTAGAAGGGCTAAGACATAAGCCAAGTATGACTCAAAACCCTATCTGTTTCCATTATGCCGTGCAACCAACAGGTTTCAAGTGAGTTGAGTTCATCTTACTTGTTAATGGTATCATTATCAATGAGACCAGTGAAATTTTTTTCTCAGCATTCTGAAAGTTTTAGAATGTTCTCATCTCTCTCCCAAAATATATACATCATCTTACCTGAAATTCACAATTTGGATAGTACGACCTGAAAACACTGAGAAGCTTTTCAACGTGTAACTCTTCCTGTGCCATATGCTTTCTGAGAATGTGAGCGTAAGCAATCCAAAACACGGACGTGAAAGTGTTAAAAAGGACTTTATTTTCAAGTTATGGGACACTACGTGCCAGGCATTGTTCTAAGAGTTTTACACTCACTATTGCATTAATAATATTTTCATTTCATAAAGTGGAAACTGAAGCCCAGAGAGTGTAAATAATTTGCTCAAAGTCACACAGAGCTGGGGTTTGAATGCAAACTCTAGACTCTGTTCTGTCAACCACAATTCTGTGCTGCCTAAGCTTCTGCTCCTCAGTCGGAATGAGTTATAAGTGCATGCCTCTTATTTTTGTTACATGAAATATTATCTATTTCAATTTCGGCTCCAATTGAGAAGGTATTCTTCCTACCAAGGTAAACTAAACACCTCCTTTCTTCAATAGGCCAAACCAGACTCTGCATATGCATACAAGCAGACAGAATTATTCCTAGTGTATTAAATAAAGCACATTGTAGAGCTCATTGGAAGAGCTCACACCCTTAGCAATATCATTGAAATGTGTTGGTTCTTAAAGTGAGTGTTGGCTAGCTAATCAGTTGAGACTGTGAGTTTTTATGACCTTTCAGTGTAGACTAGAGAGCCACAAGAACAGGGCCGAGCACTTCTTAGAGAGTTATCAGATCCCTGAACTAGAGAAGAACCCACATAGCCATACCTAGATTTATAGATTCATACAATTTCCTAAGTGGAAGTTTATGCCAGACCCTATCACATAAATATTGATATATTTTTCATTCCATAACTGAGTTATTTTATTCTCAACTAATTTTCAAACAGCATAAAATTTCCAAGTTAATAAAAACAACCCTGGATATCACTTTGCTATGGGTATATTTCTAGTTTGAGTGCGTTCTACCTGAACAATAGTATCTGTCAATAGTTCTACCCGAACAAAGGTCTACCTGAACAAAGATTCTGTCATTCAAAGTTCAAACATTCAAGTAAGTAATCCTCTGTATAAAAATAATTCATGCTTCACATTATATGAATTCTGAGAGATGAGTAACCAATCCCAGGCATTACGTAAGATGTCAAGCATAATGAATGAACCAAGACAGAGCATCCTCCTTTCCAAAGGCCAGTAGTCAGTTTTGATGGGACTTTTGCCTGTACTGGCTTCTGATTTTCCATCAAAATTAATGTCTACAATACAATTGAGGTCCTGAAACACAGTTGAGAAAGTCAAGAAGATGGGTACAATGAGAACTTTCACAAGCTGTGCTGGTGACTATGAGAATGTTGTTGTGGTGAGTAGTTTTATGTGTCAACTAGACTTGGCCATGGGGTTCTCAGATATTTGGTCAAGCATTATTCTGGGTGTGCCTGTGAATGTGTTTTTGGATGAGATTAACATTCAGATCAGTAGACTGAGTGAAATAGATTACCCTCCATTAGGGTGGCTCTGATCCAATCAGTTGAAGGTCTGTATAGAACAGAAAGGCTCCATGGAGTAAGAAGAACTCTTTCTGCCGGATTGCCTTGAGCTGGGATATCAGTGTTTCCTTTGCCTTTGAACTGAGATATCGACTCTTCTTGGGTCTTGAGCTTGCCAGCTTTCAGACTGGAACTTACACCATTTGCTCTCCTGGCCCTCAGCCCTTTGGACGGACTAGAACTATACCATCCATTCTCCTACCTTTCCAGGCCTCTAGTTTGCCAACTGAGATCTTAGGACTTCTCAGACTCTGTAATGCATGAGCCAATTCTTCATAATCAACCTCTTTAGAGATTTCCATGCATATATACAAATACATACATATATATATATATATATATATATATATATATATATTCTTTTTGTTCTGTTTCTCTGGAAAACCCTGACAAATATAGTTATATTTTCAGAAAGTTAAGGGCAGATGGTTTATTCCTTTCCCAATACTCTGAGGCATATTGTTCCATTTTTCTCTGGAGCTGAGGTCTCTTATCAAAGAAATCAAGAGGTTCATTTTCAAGGACAAATTATTAGCTCTGCCTGTCTGTGAGAAAATGATAAGGCTAAAGAAAAGTGAATTCTATCATTGCTTTAAATTGTTGTAATGGCCGCATGATGGCTGCATCTTTCTCTGGGGAATAAACAGTTTTTCATCACTTTTTAGTGGGTCTTTCTATCTCCTCATTAGCTCTGAATTCAGAGCTAAAAAAATGAGTAGGTAGAAAAATCTGGCAGCTAGAAGGTCGCTTTTTTCATGAACCCCTTCCTCATCTTTCTTAGACTGCTTTTTCCCACCCAATGTATACCACAACAACAGCTAAAGGAAAAAAACTCTCTTCCTTCTCTGATCTTAGCATAAGATTATCTGAGGCTCATCTATGACACATCACTTTATACCTACATGACTGCTGGAGTGATTATAGTTATTTATAATATTGACTAGTCTTTAGTAACCCTTAATGGCAGGCTCCATGTAACACTCAAACTCTTAGCTAGTGCTATGTGTGATGGAACAGAACAAATATTTATTGAATGCCTCAGTTAGTGGTGATTGGTTGAATATACCATTCTGTATATTTGACAGGGGATTATACAAAATTTGGAGTCTCTCCAGGTATGTTTCAGTGGTCAGGTGAAGTTTGACTTTCCCACATGCTTTAGATATTGGGCATGAATTCCTCATGCTTAGCATTGTTAAACTCAGTTGTCCATTCATACTACCTTTGCTCTGTTGAGTGGAATGAATGGACATGTCTTCTGACTTTGACTGATCATTTCCATCTAACTATGACTATCTTTCTTTAATCTTTATTACATAAAATTGAATGTCATATCTATGTATAGTTGCTTATAATTCACATTTTATATATAGTTGCCTTACTTATCCTGAATTCCAAAAAAAGATCCTACATAAAACAATCAACAATTTCTAGATCCTTAAAAATAGTTTTTGAAGAGAGTGGTAAAAACATAATTTTTCAAGAAAATTAAAGTCAGATGCATAATCTGAAAGAAAATATCAAACATGAGAACTCAGTATGTTCTAGTCAAAAATTAAATGTATATTTAACTCATATTTATGGAAGGAAGCAGTACTAATAATTCTGTGGCCAAGAAGTCTACCTCAACTTTACCTAAAAGAGAAATGCTAATTATTTTAAGGAAGATGCCTCTCCTTGATCATATGGGTGAATATCTGTGAATTTTTTGAGTGTATCTGGATTTAGTCTTCAGCCCAAACATACATCTGAAGTTTGAGACTGACTTTTCTACAGCTGATAGAATCAGCCTCATTTCCTTCTAGTCTGCTATTCAAATCAGTGGTTTGTCTATTAATTGTTTTAGGAGCATTAGTTTCTATAATTCAAAATTAAAGTCTAAATGGGCTTTTTATTACATTTAAAAATCAATTATAGCTAAAGTTGGCATTGTGTTGATACCATTATTTTAAACAAAATAAAAGATGCTTCAGTCTCCCCTTAAAACGAGCTGACACTTTGTCAGCTTCCCAATTGTCTTTCATCTGTAACTTCTCCTTGATAACCAATCCATGAAGCGGGCGGACAGGACTTCTCCAGAACAGTGCAAAGCATCAGCCGATGTAAAGCTACCCTCTTTGCCTGGATGTACTACATTTATGCTTTGTTTTGCTTTGTTTTTCCCAATGTTTTTTCTGTTGCATTTCTAGACTATGTAGATGGAAATAAGAATAAAAAAATATGGCAATAAGGTGAAATAGAGTTAACAATATAAAAATAACTTCTTTATTCATTTGATGTATTATGTAGAAGATAAATGATGAAAAGTTAAAAGCATAATAATTTTCATTTCTAATTCTTTGAAGGTAAACTATGATGATTATTTAGGACATTTGCTGTGAAAATGTTATCAGAGTCACTCATAATTTTCAAGCCTTTATTTTTCCAATTTTTTAAAAAGTTACATGATCTTACAAGTTTACTTCATGTATTTCTCATTTTATATATACCAAAGGTGGCTATTATTGAGAACCTAAGAGATTTGTCATGTATATAAGTACCAGGTAGGATGTAGGAAGGTAAAAATCCCCCAAACAATTATAATTTCAAAACAATAGGAAGATTCAACATTATCATTTTCCTCTGCCCAATAATCTTTTTCAATTTCTGTTGCTCCATCATCCAGAATTTATTCAGTTTAAAACTAAGGATGGCAAAGCATGAGCACTTCTTTAAGTGATAACATTTTAGGCTGTTAACTGTGGTTTATAACATCATCTCTTCGGATGCCAGGACCAGGCTTTGTTAGAAAGTAGAGAAGACAGCAAACACACACTCTATACTTCTGAGAGAGGGCAAGCTGACCACAGAAACAGACCAGGAACAGTAGGTTCTGAGCAGAGGAAAATTCCACAGGCTTTATGCATTTACCAGAACTGGTTCCACTCATCCCAGCCCCAGAGCACTGAGGCACATCATTGTATATTCTCCGGGACTGCATTTTTTTAACACAAGATTTCCTAAATATTTTAGTTGCCATGTAATGTTTTCCTTTGTGCTATTTCACTCTGTCCTCAGATCGATTGATCTACTTTGTCTCTTTCTTGGGATTTTACCCGGGAATATTTTCAGAGAAAGAAAATTAACTTACCTGTTGTTTCTGTGGCTTTGATTGAACTCTGAATCTCAGCTTTAGAGGAAAGAAAAGAAAATTGCTAAAATTAAATGTTGAATATCAAATGTACTCTCACAATTATTTCAGGTGGTAAATAGATATAGATCTTAGCTCATTTCCGATTTACTTTCATCAAATCATAAAATCAAGAGGCTTCCTGAGTAGAAGAAACTTCAGAGCAGGGGTCAGCCAACTTTTTCTTAAAGGGCCAAATAGTATTTTAAGCTTTGTGGGTCATAAGTCTCTAGTGACTATTCAGCCTTGCCATTGTAGTGTGAATGCAGCTATACATAATACCTAAAGAATATGTATGGCTGTATTCCCATTAAACTTTATTTACAAAAACAGGTGTGGGTCTGGATTGGCCTGCGAGCTGTATTTTGCTGAATCCTCTTTTGGAGCACCTAGTACAACCCCACATCTTGAATATGCCTAGATAACCCAGACAACTACAAAACTTTGGTAGGTACTTCATGAGTGGCACTGCCATGTGTCGTATTCCTACTAAGATATTGTGCATCTCCTGACCTGAGGAAGATTCAGAATGGTTCATACAGATCCCTCTGGAACTTAGGGAATTCCTCTAAAGTAAATATAGCTCAGAAGAGCTTCTACAAATAAAATCACCTGAGAGAATTATAATCAAAGATCACTTCAACAACTTGGAGTGTTTGCACCGTGAACCAAGATTTGCCAAATGAAAAAATATAGAAAAAAATTGAAACAAATAGAAGCCCAATAATGACAGTTTAAAAATATTCACTTGCTTCCTTTGTATTTTCACTTGACTGTCTCACCAGCATCTCAAATTTAACATGCCTGAAACAGAACTCTTTTTTACTGAAGTATAGTTGATTTATAATGTTGTGTTAGTATCAGATGTACAGCACAGTGATAGTAATTCAGTTTATATATATATATATATATTATATATATATATATATATTCTTTTTATTCTTTTTCAGATTTTTTCCCTTATATGTTATTACAAAATATTGAGTATAATTCCCTGTGCTATATAGTAAGTCCCTGTTGGTTGTCTATTTTACATACAGTAATATGTATATGTTAATCCCAAGCTCCTAATTTATCTCCCTCACTTCCCCTTTGGTAGCCATAAGTTTGTTCTCTATGTCTGTGGGTCTATTCCTGTAAATAAGTTCATCTGTATCTTTTTGTTTTAGATTCCACATATAAGCAATAGTATAATATTAGACTTTCCCTGTCTCACTTACTTCACTTAGCATGATAATCTCTAGGTCCATCCATGTTGCTGCAAATGGCATTATTTCATTCTTTTTTATGGCTGAGTAATATTCCATCGTATCTATATACCACATCTTCTTTATGCATTCATAACTCTTGACTAGCATCCTCAAACCCACCTCCGCCCTCACCATCTTAGATCAAAGCATGGTACAATTGTCTCCCAGGGGCGCAAGCCTCATTTCCCTCCACTCTAGTCCACCACTCTGCCTCATCTGCTCAACAGTACTTTTATCACTCCAGGGACATTGATTCTTTAAAAATATGCT
Organism: Orcinus orca; assembly: GCF_937001465.1. Lineage (NCBI taxonomy): Eukaryota > Metazoa > Chordata > Mammalia > Artiodactyla > Delphinidae > Orcinus > Orcinus orca. The sequence goes on from NC_064562.1 coordinate 20,007,208, forward strand.
TGTTGTTAGTTAGAATGTAACTCCAGGAGGAAAAAGATTTCTTGTTTTACTCAGAGCCGTAATTACAGAGCCTACTACCAGGTCTCTGGTAAAAATATAAGGAATGAACGAATAACAGTAGAAAGTAATAATAATAAACCTAATTCTACCTCTTTGAATTCAATTTTTAAGAGAAAATGAATGCCTTACTTAATATTCCTGCTTGGATAATTATAGCTACTATTTTTCAAGCAACTCTTATGATCAGTTCCATATATTAATTTCTGATGTCTACAAGAAAGACGTTATTATTTCCATTTTGCAGATCTGCAAATATTAGTTGAAAGCAGTGAAACTGCTTTCTCAAAGGGAGGACCGTGATTATAATTCAGGTCTGTTGGCTCTAAGGTCCATTCTCCTTTACTCAAAGAGACAGCTTTTCCTTCCACTAAACCGTTCTGAGTGGAAAGCTTATGTAATTAATTCCTACTTTTGATACCTAGTTAAAATACTTTTGAACATGGCATAATGTTGTATTTGAAAGTTGCAGTTAAAATATTTATCAGCTGCCAGAGGATTAGAATACAAATGAAATCCAAACCTTTTGTTCCTCCTGCTTTTAATATCAGGTCATAACCTTCTTGCTGGTAGACTTTACAGAGAATGAAAAATTTTTAAACTCATATCAGACAAAACCTTCTGACTATCCTTTTTTGCATTTTTTTCATCCTTCAAAAATGCATAATGAGAGAATGGACTTGGGGACACAGGGAGGGGGAATGGTAAGCTGGGACCAAGTGAGAGAGTGGCATGGACATATATACAGTACTAGTTGTAAAATAGATAGCTAATGGGAAGCAGCTGCATAGCACAGGGAGATCAGTTCAGTGCTTTGTGACCACCTAGAGGGGTGGGATAGGAAGGCTGGGAGGGAGACGCAAGAGGGAGGGGATATGGGGATATATGTATACGTATAGCTGATTCACTTTGTTATACAGTAGAAACTAACTCACCATTGTAAAGCAATTATACTCCAATAAAGATGTTTTAAAAAATGCATAATGATTTTAGAGGGACATATTACACAAAAGAAAAATAACTATGCCTTAAAGATGTGGCTGAATATTAAAAAAATAACATATAACAATTCAAAATCCGGGCTTCCCTGGTGGTGCAGTGGTTAAGAATCCGCCTGCCAATGCAGGGGACACGGGTTCAAACCCTGGTCCAGGAAGATCCCACATGCTGCAGAGTAACTAAGCCGGTGCACCACTGAGCCTGCGCTCTAGAGCCTGCGAGCCACAACTACTGAGCCTGTGTGCCACAACTACTGAAGCCCACACACCTAGAGCCGGTGCTCCGCAACAAGAGAAGCCCACTCCCAGCAACGAAGAGTAGACCCTGCTCGCTGCAAACAGAGAAAAGCCCGCGTGCAGCAACAAAGACCCAAACGCGGCCAAAGAGAAAATAAATAAATTTATTTAAAAAAAATTCAAAATCCTTTTACTGAATCTTAAGAGGTCCAGAATTTTATATATGAATGAATATGTTATTATTCGGAGGACAAAATTCTGTAAATCTTAAATATTTAATCAATACTGGGATATATATACCTTTTTATCCTAAAATCAAGGATGTATTATTCTGAAGATAATAAAGTGTTTTCATATGGCATACTATTTTCAAATTTGGATTCAGTTCTGTGGATATAAAATCGTAATAGAGAGGAATGCTATGGAATATGGCTAAAGTATTATTCTTGTTTTTTTTTTATTTATAAATTTCATAATGCAAATGTGTTTTTAAGAAAAGGAAGTAGGTGAAGTCAAATAGCAAATAAGTGTGTAACCTAGTCTCAAACTTAGATGTTTAGTAAAAACCAAATCCTTAATCAGGGTGGCTGGCAACTTAAAATTTCTTGGTTGAGTTTGTCTCTAATATGAAGCTGAAGTCTTATGAAATGCAAATGAACTTTGAAATGCTAAACTTTAATCCACAATTTAATCCAAAGCTAAACTTTGCTTAAACTATCAGCTTTTAAAACAGAAATAATAAGCAATACTACAACAAGTAACTTTGCTAAATATTCTTATCTTATGAAGGCCATTATATTTACAGCTATATATAGCTGTATATAATTACACACAGAACATGATTTATCATTAACAGGCCCAGGAGAAAAAATATATACAGCCATTCCCATATATAATTCTTTTCTGATTTGCTTAAAAATAATTTACTAGGACCAATTCAGATTTTCCTTCTTATTTCCACGCCGCCCTTCCAAACAAAGTATTGACTGAGCCACTGTACATGAGATGAGTTCTGGTTTGGCTAATCTGTGACTTGTGACTAAGACCTTGTTATCCTGAGTATTCCTCCTTTATCAGCCCACATGAAATGATACAAACTTATTAAATATCATATAAGAAACATTGTAATTAAGTTCCCAAATAAATGTCATAGATAAATGGTGACATTCACAAGAGAACTAATGAGGATAGGTGATCAGATAAATTAGTGTTTTCCAAAGCATGAGATGCATAGCATTGTAAGAGAGATTCTATGAGGCAGTACTGGAAAGTGGCATTAAATAAGATTGAAACACTAAATGAGAAAGTTATTTTCTTTTCAGCTTTTTTGTTTGTTTCAATGACGAAGTTTCAAAATTTCAATTTGATGCAAATATGTCATTAATACGTAGCATGTGCTTATATCATTTTTTTTTCACCCCACAGCGGGAAGAATGCAGTCCCCAACAATCACAAATTATTCAGTGGAGTTTTCCACGTTTGGAAAAATCACAGGGGTCAGCACAGCACATCCAGAGTGCTATGGATAAGCCTCGACAGGGGAAAACCACCTTCATGATCCTGGTATCTCCCCTTCCAGGTAAGGATTTGATTTATTTTCTTAAACAAGGACAAGCAAGCCTCAAACTCAGAGCCTTTGGCAAGCAACAAAATCTAACTAGAATTTTGTTTTACTTTGCTTACATCATAGTGACTTTCTAGCTTCTGTTTATGCCAAGTCAAACTGGTTTTTCATTTATGATGGTTTACTTTTCAAACAGATTTAAGAATAAAAAGTGCATCCATTGAAAGAAAGTACTAAATAAATAATAGTGCAGATGGTACGCATATCTGGCAACACTCATTAAGTTGTGGGAAGTATTGAGGTAGCATCTTGCAGAGGCTCTTGATAGTTGTGTAGAATTTGAATAAGCAAGTGGAGGAAGGACAAGGGGATGAAAGAAGGACCATACAGATGAGGAGGGCAGCATGAACAAATACCACAGTCAGGAATAAATCTGGTGACAGCAAGAGAACCACCCTGGTGAGAATCACAGGTTTATATTCAACCAGCCTATCAGTCCGTCAGTCTCTCCTATTGATTGAACTTCTACTTGTCAAGCATATGATGCACCCAATTAAAAGCTCGTTGTTGTCTCATTCCTTTAGATACCTTATGCGAAACAGGTGTAATGAGAACAAGTGTGGTATAGTGACTTTTATGGGATTTGAGGCGAGAAAAACAGGGTCTGAATTTTCATCTTTTAATTTAACCTTGGCCAAGTCATTTAGTCTTTCTGAACCTGCTTCCTTATTTGTGAAACTGGTATCATAAATACCAACTTTGCCTGACTTTTATAAGGATTATCATTAATAAAAGAATAGCTAAAATGTATTATTTACTTTCCAGACACTGTTTTAAGCTTTATATAATTTTACCTCTTTTAATCTTCACATGAATCCTGTAAGGGTGTAGTCTTATTACAACCACTTTACAGATGAGGAAACTGAGAAGTTAAGGAGCTTACCAAAGGCCACAGTCCAAATAAATGGTTGTGCTATTATTGGAACCTAAGCTATCTGATTTCAGAATCATTGTTTGTAACCAATAAGCTAACTTCCTCTTGGCATGATTGTAGATCCCTTTTTTTTTTTATTTTAAGAAGGTTGTGGTGCCTTGAAAAGCACAGGCTTGGGCAGAGGCCATCCTCATGTTCAACCAGTAGTATATCTGAAGTGGCTACTTGATTACTACAATTATATATGATTTTTGTGTTAAACAAACTCCATACTAAACTAGGATAAATTATGCAAAAAGGAAACATATACGATAAACTATTTGTTACATATAAATGTTATTAACTCTGACTAAATAACCTACTGATTACTTATAAATGTTACTCGTTTTTACTTAACAAAAGTCAGATTTTTCCCTTCAGACTTCCAGTCTGTAATATTGTATATGCTGTGGTAGCAGAAGCTCTAAGTGGCAAAAGCCTGAGAAGTATTTTTATCCACGCACTTGCCTTAGTAGAGTTATGTCCTGACATTCGCCCATCTCAATTTGTCTTCTACCTATAACCTTATTCCACATTCTCTCCTCAGCTAAGATAAAATCCACCAAAGGGAGAAGGAGCAATGGTCTCTCCTTCCCTGTCAATCTCTTACAGTGTGAACTATACCTGCTTTCAGATCTGGTTATAGATATCTGAATGACTCTAAGTTTCCAGCAAGAAAAGCATCTATTTTGCTTTCTCCCCTCCATCCTCCTTCTACTTTTCTCTTCTCTCTTCAGAAACCATCAGGTATGCAAAGGAAATGAAAAGAGTCAGAGAGGATGCCACATTTTTAAGCCACTGGCAGAAACAGGGAACTCAGGAAGAGAAGATTTGTAATTTTACAACAGAGTTTTACGTCCAATTTTCCCACAGTTTAGATACTGGAGGATGGGGACTCCTGTGATTGACATTTCTTTGAATCACTCCTCAGTGCCCAGTGAGGTAGCCCTACCAATGGACAGTGACAAATGCATTGATGTTGAAATCTAGGCGTAACAAAGGTAAATTCAGGACATGGTCTGGAGTAGGTTAAATGGTGACATCCCCCTCCCCCTGACTTCCTTGGAAAGATATGTGTACCTAGAACCGGTGAATACAGCCGTATTAGAAAAAGGATCTTTGCCAGTGTAATTATGGATCTTGAGATGAAATCATTCCAGATTGGGGTGGGCCCAAAATCCCAAGAAATTGTCTCTATAAAAAAAGAAGACACAGACAGAAGAGGAGACACAGAAGGGAAGGCCGTATGTAGACACACAGGGAAAAAGACAATGTGAAGACAGAGGCAGAGATTAGAGTGATGTATCTCTAAGCCAAGGAATGCAGAGAATTACTGGCAATTTCCAGAAGCTAGGGGGCATGTCAGGTCACCGATGCTCTCCAAAAGATTTTTAGTGAATAAATTAATTTACTAATTAATCCAAAGGGCCTGCGTTTCTTTATAAAGTCAGGTCACTGAATTAATGAGGATTTCTATCTTAAAAATCCTAGTAGTCTAGAAATTTGTCTTCTACAGGCAGAATAAAAGAATAAAACAGGAGAAATACACACAACTTTAAGAGAATGGGAAACGATTAGAAATGTTTGGAGAACATGCTTTTTTGATCTACATTCCACCTTTCTAGGGGGTAAAGCAACAGACCTCAATAGCTCTTCTCTACTCTAAAACAAGCCTGCATTTGAGATAATGTACTCACAGTGCCTTTATCTGAGAGTCACTCTGCGAGGACCCATTGCCCATATGTTTAAGAGGTGTTCAACCTTCCCGTGCCTATAGATTGTTTTGTTCTCCTTCTGTTTCTCTGTCTTGGTTCCACTAATTTTGAATGCTTGTGTGTGTGAGGGGTGGAGATGGAAAGGGAGCATTGCCCTGCTAACCAGGAATCTGGGCAGACTCCTGGTCTCGTCAGGCGCCAATGGAAATGTGTGCAAACTCATTATATCAAGTGGAGTCCATGCTTAGCAGGAAGCACCTTGAGGAATGAGAGAGATCTAGGGAGGATGGCTGCCCAAAGAATGAGTTTTATAACAAAATTTCTAAAGGACTTAGCATAGAACTGGTTAATCAAATGGCAAATGCAACGGGAAGCAGTAAGTACCCTTCTTTCATTACCTTGCTTTCCAGGGTGTTTCATTTTTCAAGAAATGATTTTGTGGGTGTATTTTTTAAACTACTTGGAAGAAGGCCACTTCAGACTGTGTTTAGAAGCTAAGTAAATACAGGAGTCTCCAGAACTGAGATGCAGAGGGCATTTTATTGCATGAATCAAGGCAGAATTAGGAACCTCAAGTGACCCATGGGATTGACCACAGACTTCTAAGTGCTAATTTTAATAAACCATGGTTCTTGAATGACATTTTCCACATCAGGCACTGCCTGGGTGGGTGTCAGGGCAAAGTACAAATTATTTGAGTTTAATCCTCAACTGCTACACATTTTGCAGATGTGTATTCACTTTTATTCTTGTTTGTCTTGGGTGCAGTCATATTATGAGATGGATGAGGTTTTGGTTTGCCAAAGGTACTTTTCAGACATATATTGCCTACAAAATAGGTTCTACTCATCAGAGCCCAAAACACTACCACAAAAAAATGTTCTTCTTATGAAGGAAAAATTACCCTCTTCTTTAAGTTCCTTTATGTGGTGACTAATTAAATAGAATGATTAGTTTACAATTATGGTGTGCAATTCAACTTTTTCTAGATAACCTTTTTTATGTCGTGCCTAAGATGATTACAATAAAAAAGGGGGGAAATGGAGGTTCTCGATGTGTTTCTAGACAACAGTGGGCCTTGGGCGTCCACAGTCTCCACTTGCTGTGTCATTCTACCCTAGAGGTCTCCCGAGAAGAGACTTGGAGACTGTGAGTCACCTGTAGCTGCTTTTTCTTAAGGACTATGGGTATGCCAACAGTACATCCTGTGTTTATAATGAACGGGATCTGATAAGGCTCTTACAAAAGATTGCTAGCTTTTCTACTCAGGATAGTTTGACTAAAAGTACAGATTACTTCCAGTCACAGAGGCCAGAGTAAGGGAAGTCCTTGTTGTGAAGGTACATGTGGACTGGCACTGGAAAACTGTCAGGAATCAGGGGATCTCTCAGAACTGCTACTCTCTCTGTCTCGCCTGAACAACTTAATCTTGCTTGCGGGGTCTCTCTATTTCCGCACATAGTCTCTCTCCATTCTTCTTCTACCAACTCTGCTTACTCATAATACCTGCTTCCTTATGCCGCAGGCATACACACCAATCACCGTGGCTGTCTCAGACTCACTCTACTAAAACCTTGCTACTACAGTTCCTCTGACTTTTTGGTTTCTTTGGGTTTTCTAGTTCAGATTACCCAGAAGGGAATTTTATTGGCCTAGATTAACATTCTCTTTCTTTTTGTTTTTAAACAAATCTTTATTTGGAAACTCACCACTTAATGCACTCATTTTAAGTACACAACCCAATAATATTTAGTAAATGTATAGAGTTGTGTGACCATCACTGTACTACAGTTTTAGAACCTTTTCTTCAACACAAAAAACTTCCTTGGGTCTTTCTGCAGTCAATCCCCAGGCCCATCTCCAGGTGTAGACAGCCACTTATCTGCTTTCTGTCCCTATAAAAATATCCTTTCTGGATATTTCACAGAAACGGAATCATATACGTTGTATTTTGAGAAAGACTTCTTTCACTGTATGATGTTTTTCAGATTCATGCTATTACAGAATGTATCAGGATTTTGTTCCTTTAAATTGCTGAATAGTGTTCTATTATATGGATATCCCATGTTTTGGAATATTACAGATGAATTCCAAATGGAAAATCAAATGAGATATTCTATTTCGCCACTTAATGGACATTTGGATTATTTTCAGTGTTTGACCATTATGAATCATGCTATTCTTAACACATTAATCACACCCTGTTTTGATTACTATAGCTTTAGAGTAAATTTTGAAATTGGCTGTGTTCGAGTCTTCCAATCTTGTTGTTCTTTTTCAAAAGTGTTTTGACTATTCAAGGTTCTTTTCATTTCCATATATATTTTAGGATTGATTTATCAATTTCTATGCAAAAAACCTGCTGGTATTCTAATAGGGATTGCACTGACTAATTTATCAATTATTGATCAACTTGGAAGCAACCGCCATCTTAAAATATCAAGTCTTCCAATCCATAAACATGTAATGTTTGTTTGTTTATTTATTTATTTATTCTTTGCAATGTTAAATACGTATTTGAATTTTAATCGTGAGGTTATGCTGATGCCTTTGGTTTCAATGATAATGCAGTGTTTTTTTTCCTTCCCCCATTCTGTATTTTATCTCCCCTTTTCACATTGAGAACACATCTATATGTTTTTTCAATCTTGTAGTACCAAGTATTTAGATTCGCTATATTCATTTCAATAAAACAAACTCATCAAGTGAATTTCAGGATTTCTCTGCAGTGTTTTCCTTTTCTCTCCCCCTCTTTATCTGTTCTACTGAGGAGGGTATGCAGCTAAGACTATGTTGTTTAAAGTACTTGGATTCTTTTTGTGTGCTTTTTTAACAATTTTATATATGGTTAGGTAAAGTATTTCTGTTTGCATTTAATTTTTTCTATTTCTGTCTTTGTTGATGGTTATATACTTAGAAACAAATATATTTGTTACGAAAATTGACGGTAGGTTATTACAGTATAAAACCTAAGGAAGCAAATGTTCAAAACATTCATCATTGGCTTTAAAAAAATTTTAAACATACAGAAGCAACACACTCACATTCTACTTTTCTTTCCCCCGCGATTCCATCTTTCTTGTGAACCCCTGAAATGGCTTTGTGTGGCTAAAGTCAGAATCAAAATGATGTCATTTTTGCATCTCACTAGCACTTTCCCACCGGCAGTAATGTTTTAAAATCTGATTTCTTTGCTCAAGTACCAGATGTAATTGTACTAATGAAAAATTTTCTTTTTTGATCCTTAGTGGGCTTGTCTGAATTACTAAAACTAACAAGTGGTCTTTTCACATAATACTAAAATAAATGTATTATTTAATTGTGTGTGCATTACATTAAAAATGCATATATTGCCTTTTGCTCCCTGCTCTGCTGTGTCTGGCCTGCTGGCTCACACCTGCCACATCTCCCATATGTGCTCTGATACCAGGCTCCACAATGTGAATGTCCAGAGCATGTGATCAGAATAGGCTCAGCTCTGCTTTGGCTTTGGGGGTCCCTTAGTTCTTTTGCTCCTCTTGCCTGGAAACTGACCCCATGATGTGTCCTTTTTTGAGTCCCAGACACCCACTAGAGCCCCTCCAGCTGATGTGCCAGGTACCACTGACTAGTCTTACTTAGTTCAGTTATACTCATATGACTATCTGCCTTAAGACAAAAAACTCAGGGAGGTGGCAGTGTGCAATAAAGAAGAGAACACAGGGCAAGGAATCAGATATGCCCAGTTGTTAATTCTGGTACTCACTAGCCCTACTGATGGGGACAAATCTTTCTTGATAATTCACTCCATTACCTCATTAGATCACTGGCTTATGATAAAAGGATATAACTCAGGGACAGCCAGATGGAAGAGATGCACAGGACAAGGTATGGAGAAAGGATGTGGAGCTTCCATGTCCTCTCCTAGTGCACCACTCTCCTCAAATCTTCACATGTTCACCAAATCAGAAATTTCCATTTATATATTTAATTTCTCACAGAAGTGTTTTATAGTTCAGTGTACAAATCTTGCATTTCTATCGTTAAATTTACTCTTAAATACTTTATTCTTTCTGATGCTATTATGAATGGAATTGTTTCCTTATTTTTTGGATTGCCATTGCTAACGTAAAGAAATATGATTTATTTGTGCATATCTTGGATCCTCTGGTATAGAATACTCTTTATTAGTTCTAGTAGCTTTACTGTGAAATCTTTGGGTTTTCTACATAGATAATGATGCAGTCTACTGAGAGAAACACATTTATTTCCTCCTTTCCAATCTGGATGAATGATTCTATCTGTCCCTTTCTATCTATCTATCTATCTATCTATCTATCTATCTATCTATCTATCTACCTATCTATCAGCTTATTGCACTGTCTAGAACCTCTAGTTATAATTTTGAATAGAATTGGGGAGAGTGGAATCTTTGTTTTGTTCCAGATCTTAAGAGTAAAGTATTAAGTCTTTCGCTATTAAGTATGATGTTTGCTGTATATTTTTCATAGATATCCTTTACCAGTTTGAGGAAGTTCCATTTTATTTATATTTAATTGAGTTTTAATTATGAGTGGGTGTTATATTTTGTCAAATACTTTTTCTGCATTTACTGAGTCTACTAATATGGTGTATTACATTACTTGATTTTCATATGTTAAACCAACCTTGCATTCCTGGATAAATTCCATTTGTTCATTCTTTATATCACTTTTCATATGTTGCAGATTTTTTTGTAATATTTTATTAAGGATATTTGTATCTGTGTTCATGATGGATATTGGTCTGTAGCTTTCTTTATTTGTGTTTTCTTTTCATTCTTTTCTATCTTTGGTGTTAGGGTAATACTGGTCTCAGATAATTATCTGTGCGATGTTTCCTCTACATCATAAAAGAGTTTGAGAAGAATTAGTATTACTTCTTTTGTGAATATTTTGATAGAATCCACACTTGATGCCATCCTGCTTGGAGTTTTCTCCATGGGCCCATTTTAAATTTCTAATGCAGAATCTTAAATTGCTTTAGGTCTTTTCAGTCTTCCTATCTTCTTGAGGCAGTTTTAGCAATTTGTTTCTAAGAATTTTTCCATTTCATCAGAGTTGTCTAATTTTTTGGCCAAGCTCACCTTTTTGTGCCAGGTGATATCATAGATTATTGCTCAGGCTTGGACTGATCCTCCTTGGCATCCACTCATTTGTGGCTATGGAGGGATAGAGTATCACTGTACAAAGCAAAGTCGCTAAATGGTTGTCCCATTTGGTAGAGACTAGGAGAGAATATGAGTAAGGCATTGTTCTTTGGTAGCTGTGGGCTGGAAAACATTCTGAGTTTAGTTCTATCCAATATACTAGTTTAACATTTCAGCACAAATTCTTGTACTTACTCTTGGATTGGGGACTTTGTAATGTTGAAGTAGCATTTGGAAGTGGAAGATTTATCACTGTTGTTCTTGTAGTGATGAACGCAGTCTTCGTGACACCTTTGGCTGTAGATCCTAATTATGTAAAAAAGAATGAGTAGCCATCAGGGGTGTAAACAATCACTAGATCATATCATTAATATTAATATAAACATCCAGTTACAACTTGAAGATTAGTTACTTAAAGTCTTCTGATCAAGATATAGAAATCCAGTGTTTTGATGTCTGTATTTTGGTGAGTCAGTTAATTACATTTTTAAAAGTGGAGGGACATTAGACTCTCCTACATGTCTGATATAGGTTATTTCACTTGATCATAACAGTAATTCTTTGAATTAAGTAGTAATTATGATCATAATTTTACATATGATTCTGAAAAGTTATATAATTTTCCCACAGTCACAGAGAGCCAAACGTTTCTGATGTAAAACTTAGTTGCTCAGCTACCCTAGAAAGGGGGTGGTAAGGCAGCAGTAGTAGTTGAAAGTGGTAGTAGGATTCCCATGCTGTCTAGGAGAGAATTTTCAGGTAGGTGGAATAGCAGGGAGGAGAGAGATAACAAGAAGTAAACAGAATAAACTTTTAATTATATTTAGTTCATTTTGGGGATCAAAAAGGAAATTCAGCAACAAAGAAAAAATAAGCTGAGTTTTCAAAAATAGCATTGGAATAAGATTACTTTAAATAGTCTATATTTGCACAAATATTATAAAACAAAATGATTGATGACCTTCAGTCTTTTCAAAGTCTAGCATGGGAAACATTGAGTTAGTAAAGAAAAGATAGGCATGCTGGTTAGTGCATGCTTAGTGTTAGCTAGATATGATGTTGGCTGGAGATGGGGGGAAGACAGTTTAATAGACTCCTCCCACAAAGAGGTCTGGAAGCCTGAACTGCTGGTGCCTTCCAGAAGTGCCAATCAGCTTTCATTCTATGGCAATAAGCATCTATAGTGCAATGCAAATTCTTAGTGCACTTGAGAGATTCATGCTGGAGAAGTTTATAGTTTGCAGGAAGACCTCATAGACAGTGGGTAAATATGTCTTCAGGCAAAAAGGCTTTAGAAATTGATATGCTAAAGAAAGTGAATAAATTTGAATAGAGGCTATAGGATTAACACTGCATATGAGAAAGAATGAGTGAAAATGGTCACCAACTTCAGAGGAATCTTGATTAAATTGAGAGGGAAATACTTGAGGAAGAAAAGAAATGTCTTATTATGTAAGGAAAGCAGAAATTGATCTTTGTAATAGTATGGAAGTGGGAAAGTTACAGAAACTCAACACTTGAGGATGAAGGAACGTGGGGATAAAGATCTTGCTTCTCACTGGAACTCCAAGAACATATGCTTTGAAAACATCAGAACAGGAGTTCTTCTTCAGAAATCTTCAGAGAAGAATTCTTCTGAGCTAAAATTGGAAACCATGAAAAAGCTATCCTGATGGGCTAAAGAATTCCCTTGTATAAAGCAGACTCAACAGTCTCGGTGATGGGAAAAAATAGGATGTATAGCTAAGGAAGATGTGAGGAGCTGCCAGTTTACGAAAATACAAAGAGAAAAGGAGAATAATGGAGTAGCTGGGGGTACAACCCCCGAAATTTTATTTAGCGAATTGCTTATTATTAATGTGGAATATACTTCACAAATGAGAATAGAATTAGAGCCCACACTCGATTCAGGACAGGTTGTCAATTACACATGTCAATTAGGCCATGGAAGGAGACAGGAATGTTTTGAAAGTGATCCAAATATTTAGAAATATTCACGGTGGACTATGAAAATAGAATAGAATGAAAGATGTATTGAATGAAAAGTGAAAAGAATGAAAAATGTGGAGACTAATGCTGCCACAGGCATAAACTTTCAAACTTTACTGGTGTACTAAATATTTCAAATCCTAATCTCAGAAGAAAAGAAAATGAGTAACCTACATTTATTAAAATATGAGAATCATAGTCTTATACTAACATCTTCTTGGGAAAATGTTCCCAATTGCACTTCAGGTTCACAGGTAGTAGATTCAGGGCTTCTGCCAAGAAGTGATTGACACCTCAGAGCAAAAGGAAACCAATCTCAAAGCTGTTCTTTAAACTTATACGGTTTGCTCTCTTTCAGTTTTTCTGTCTGGCCATTTTCCCCCAGAAAACACTATATATCAGCAGTGGTCTACAGGTGTGACTCACACTGTTAAGTCTAGGTAATAATATATGTATTAGATTTGACAAACATTATTTTGCTTGAGCAATACTAATTTAAATCACAGCATCAAGATAATAGTGGCTTTACCTTTAGGACTTGTGTTTTTGAAATTTATGTTCTTTTAAGTCTTAGAATTTGATACAGGTGGAATGTATGAAAGACAAAATATGAGGAATTTTTAAACCATATTGAACTTGAAATAAAGAATCAAACACAAGAGATGCTTGAGAAAGTCTCATCGATACCAGAGTGTAAATGCAGAGAAGAGACTTTGACTCCAACCAGAGCCCTAAGTTAGAACCATTGGCTAGAACTAAGCAGAATGAGGAATATGGGCTGTTTTATAATTTGTCTTGGTATTATCAATGTGAGATTCATGTTGTATGTTTTGGGAGGTTAAATTTTTGGGAGTAAGCAACAAATGTGAACTTTAATTATATTAGGAATTTAAGGTGTGTTTACAACGGACTGACTTGGAAGGGAGGATTTATGGAGTTAAATTGCGAAGCAAAGGGGATTAAGCAGCTTTATTCCTTTGAAATTACATAATTTGACTTACAGTATTGTTTTGTCCAATATGCGTAACAAAAGCTTCTTGTGTGGTCACTTTGTCTTCAGAAACAGAATATGGGATAAGTGACTTTTTGACGAAATCAACATTTACTAAAACATATGCTATAGAATACTAGTACTTTGGTATGTTACTTTGTTTATGTTAAAAAACACTTTTATAGTCAAATTATTTGGAGCCGCATAGTTTCTGAAAAAACATCAAATGAATGTCTTTGTGTTAGGATTACTGAGAATTTTTACAGATGTTATTGTGCCTTGTAAAACCCTCTGAGGGTAGTATTTTCTAAAACAATTGCCCAAGTAGCTCCGTTTTCAGGCATCATTTTATGGGCTAGTGCTTCATAGAAATTATGTACCCATAGCAATGAGGGTAGTCTGGGGTAAAATTATTTAATATCCTGATTCATTTAAGTGACTTCTGAGGTAATATTAAAGAGCCCATAGAAAGACTGTGAAGGGCCGAAATGTTTATACCAATGATGCTAGGAAGATGTGTCAAAGCAGTGGCAAAGAACGGAAAAGAAGCTGCTTGAGGTTTTGCTCAGATTCTTCTGAACGCCTCCATTGGAGTGAAAGCAATACCTCAGAATGTAAATAAGTTAAAATGCTAAACCCAAGGGAAAAAGATGTGAAGGAATGTCGGCCAAATACCTGAACAATTCAAAGAGAACGTAAGACGTCGTTCTCTCCAGTACTCACTCCTGAGGAAGAGGAGCTCAGATCATGCAACCAGACTATCCCGGTGTCCCCAGAGATTCTGGAGAAGCACAAAATGCTGCTGGTGAAGGAATGTACGTAAAGTAGGACTATAGCTTTCAGTGGGAGACAAGAAGAGGGGAAAGTTTTATTTCTATATAGATTTAAATTTCCTTTTTCTTTTCCATATTATTTAGAGGGTAGATTAAGGTAGGCATTAAGGGTCCCTTGGAATTGGGTGTTTAGCAATATCCTACCTCTTGCAAAACCATCAAGTACCGTGTAGTATGACCCCAGGAAAGTAGGCCCCAGCAGACTGCTGAGAGCTCCCTGCTGTTGAGGCCTGGCCTAATAAGGTGTTTAGATGTCTCCAGATTTATCAATTCTCTAACCCAATTTACCAAAGTAAGCTCATATAGGAACTTGGGACTGATCCTAGGTCATGAATAAACTTACATCTGTACTTAGAGTGGCTTTTTGCATTATATATCCCCCAAATCAAGTGGGTTGAGGTATTGGGTGCCCTCGGAGCAATGCAGTAATGTTTTAATCCCTTCGTTCTTTCTTAGAGACTTCACTAACCAATAGATGTTGACTTTCTATTTCCTTAAAATCTATTTTAACAGTGTTTCTTGGAGCCAGAGCAAATATTGGTAGGAGCTTCTTCTTTATTTTCTCATATCAATTGATCCTATTTACCCATAAATTCTTACATAGGAAAAATCAGCAACAGTGCTTATGGGGACATTAAAAGCTTCTCAAACATTTGAGCTGCCCCTTTGGAAAAACTGTAATTAACCATTACAGATGAGGTTATTCCCAGCTTAGATGGAGGGTGCAAAAGAATTGCTTTGTTTGTTTTCCAGTTGTCGAACACATTCATTACTTATTTTACTATGAATAGAATTTAACTAAACAGAATAATGACTTATTTCAGTAAATTTTAACTGTACTATTAAAGTCCTAAGGGTCCAGTAGGGAAGCCTCACAGGCTTGGCGGTAAGAGAGAGAAATGGCTGGCAGTCTACCCTGCACATACCACCACACTGCTTCAAACTGGGCGGTTCAACTTCTGTTTGTCTGATATATTCACATTTTGGACTTTGGCAAAAGATTTTATGAGAAACGTTTCTGCTAATTACAAACAATTTTAGACAACAACTAATTGCATTAATTATGAGGGTCCTAAAATCAGACATTGTCTGACCACACTGAAAGTAAGATGAACAACACAGTAGGCAGAAATAACAAGATCTTGTGTTATTGTGAAATTCATGTGCTAATAATGTTTCTATACTATGCTCAAGAATATCACCTTTCACTTGGACTTATTTACTCTTTTTAAAACACAATGCTAACAAGTTGGTTGTGTGTGTTTATGTATGTGTGTATGTGTTTTCCACTTAAAGGAGCAACCTAAAAGAAATAACCATTCATAGCAGGCTGGCAGTCTCACCCAAAATATAGCCTAAAAGCAGGGAAAGAACCAGAACATGCACCGAAAAGGGAAAAGAAAGGCAAAAAGTTACAGAATTCTGTGACTATTTTGTGTAGGAAAGAAAAGTGCTATATAAGCACTGTTAAAACCTGAGGGGCTCACTATTAAATAGTGAAGTCTAAATAGTTGAGATTAAAATAGTAATACTCATTAAGTAATAGTTGATTATGAATTAGTTCAATAGAGAGAAAAATTTAAAATTAAAGAGCCAACTTTCAAATTCCAAATTGTTATTATGAATTTTGTGCTTTTTTTGTTAAGTCATGTAAGCTCTCTGAAACTCAGTTTTTCGGTTTTTAAACAATTTTAAAATAATCTTTAAAAAATGATAATATATCCTGAGGTGTGGGCAAGATGATGGGGTAGGAAGACGCTGAGCTAACTCTGCCCCCAGGTACAGCAAAATTACAACTATTTACAGGAAAACTGTCTATGAAAGTCACCTGAAGACTAGCAGAAAAGATTTTCCACAACTAAAGATACAAAGAAGGAACCACAACAGGACAGGTAGGAGGGGTAGAGATGAAGTATCGTGAAGACCCACACCCACAGATAGGTGACACACAAACGGGAGGATTATCACAATTCCAGAGGCTCTCCCCAAGGAGCGAAGGGTCTGAATTCTACATTGGGACCCGCTACCTGCATGTCCTACACTCCCAGGAAAATGAGTGCCCAGAACACCTGGCTTTGAAGGCCTGCAGGGCTTGTGTAATGGGAGAGCCAGAGGGCTATAGGAAACAGAGACCCCACTCTTAAAGGGCTCATGCAAAGTTTCACATGCTCCGAGTTCCAGTACAGAGGCAGTAATTTGAAAGGAGCCTGCGTCAGGTTCATTTGCTGATCTTGGAGAGCCTCACAGAGAGAGAGGAAGCAACGCGGATTCCCCTTGGGAACATAGATGCTGGCAGCAAACATTCTGGGGAGCTTGTTCTACCGTGAGGATGCTGGCGATGACAAGCACAATTTTGGAAACCTCCCTCCAGCCTTGAAGCGCCAGGGACTTACCCACCCACCAGCAGGCAGGCACCAGTCCCTAGAGATCTGGGGCTCTGCAACCAGCTGCTCCGGGTCCCAACCCCACCTGCCAACAGGCTGTCACCAGCCCTAGGACTCCCCAGGTTGCACAGCAGCCACACTGGGACCTGGTCCTATCTACCAGCAGGAAGGCACCAGCTCCGGGACCTGCTGGGTCACACAGCCAGCCATTACAGATCCTGGCCCTACCTACCCGTGGGCTGGCAGTCACCATATGAGTCACAGCTTGGCAGCCAACTGGCCTGGGGCCAGCCCTGCCTACCAGTGTGCCCGCAGTAGTTGGTTCCACCACAACAGAAGGGCCCACACAGTCACCACAGGGGGCACCCCTAGAGCATACAGCTCTGGTGACCAGAAAGATGTGGGCTGCTGAGCCCCATAGGATGTCTCCTACATAAGGCCACTTCTCAAAGATTGGAAAACATAACCAACCTACCTAAGACATAGAAATAAATGTATAGAGATAGGCAAAATGAAGAGACAAAAGAATATTTTCCAAATGAAGGAACAAGACAAAACCCAAGAAGAAGAACTAAGTGAAGTGGAGATAAGTAATCTACATGATAAAGAGGTCAAGGTAATGATCATGAAAATGCTCAGTGAACTTGGGAGAAGAATGAATGATCACGTTGAGAAGTTAATAAAGAGTTAGAAAATATAAAAAGAATCAAATGGAGCTGAAGAATACAATAACTGAAATAAAAAATACAGTAGAAGGAATCAACAGGAGATTAGATGATACAGAGGAACGATCAGTGAACTGGAGACTGAGGAGTGAAAAATCACCCAAGCTGAACAAAAAAGAAAAAAAGAATTTTAAAAGATGGGGACAGTTTAAGAGACCTCTGGGATAAGATCAAGCATACTAACATTCACATTATAAGGGGTCCTAGAAGGAGAAGAAAGAGAGAAAGAAGCAGAGAACATATTTGAAGAAATAATAGCTGAAAACTCCCCGAAGCTGGGAAAGGAAACATGCATCTATTTCTGGAAAGTACAGAGAGTTCCAGACAAGATGAACCTAAAGTGGTTTACAGCAAGAAACATAATTAAAATGACAAATATTAAAGATAAGAAGAGAATCTTAAAAGCACCAAGAGAAAAGCAACTAGTTACATACAAGAGAACTCCCATAAGACTATGAGCTGCATTTTCAGCAGAATCTTTGTAAGCCGGAAGGGAGTGGCATGATATATTCAAGGTAATGAAAGGAAAAAACCTACAACCAAGAATAATCTAACTGGAAAACATATCATTCAGATTTGAAGAAGAGATAAAGAGTTGTACAGGCAAGCAAAGGCTAAAAGAGTTCAGCACCACTAAACCAGCTCTACAAGAAATGTTAAAGGGATTTCCCTAAGTGAAGTAGAAAAGACCACAACTAGAAATATGAAAATTATGAAAGTAGAAATCTCATTGGTAAAAGCAAACATACAGTAAATGTAGTAGATCAACCTCATAAAGCTAGTAGGAAAGTTAAAAGACAAGGCAGTAAAATCATCCAGATCAACAATAAGTATTTAAGGGATACCTAAAACAAAAAGATGTAAAAGTTGATGTCAAAAACATTAAACATATATAGAGAGAGAGAAAGAGAGAGAGAATTATATATAAATCTCATGATAATCACAAACCAAAAATCTATAATAGAGACACACAAAAAAGAGAAAGAAATCCAAACATAACACTAAAGATTGTCATCAAATCATAAGGGAATAGAGCAAAAGAAGAAAGGAACAGAAAAGAAGTACAAAACAACCAGAAAACAATTAACAAAATGAAAATAAATACATACCTATCAATAATTACCTTAAATGTAAGTGGATTAACTGTTCCAGTCAAAAGACATAGAGTGGCTGAACGGATTAAAAAAACAAAACAAAACGAAAAACAAGACCCATATATACACTGCCTACAGGAGACTCACTTCAGATCTAAAGACACACATAGACTGAATGTGAGAGGATGGAAAAAGGTATTCCATGCAAATGAAAATGAAAAGAAAGCTGGGGTAGCAGTACTCATAACAGACAATTTAGACTTTTTTTTTAATTTATTTTTAAAAAACCACTTTATTGGGGTATGATTGCTCAAAGTGCATTAAACACTTCATACCTTAGACACATTTTTATGATGGTATATTTTAGAGCTACTTACTTCTTTTTAAATCCATGTATTATAATTTATTTAACCAAACCCCTGTAGGTGGGCTGTTGAGCTTAATTGAATTAACAAACAAATCAAGCTGAGCAATGTGCAATATTGCCCATTCAGGCTGGAGTTGCAAAATCGAAATATTTTCCTCCCTTTTAGCTAAGTCTACACAGCTCTGGCCCCCACATTTTAGCAATTGAAAAAGTAATTAATTCTGACTGTTGGTCAGAAAAATGCACCGTCCAGAGCATTCTAGGAAGTCAGGCAGAGGGCAGCTTGCCAGGACACAGCCCTTCCAGTGGGAGTAGGATTCTGAACTCTTGAACGTAAACTTCTGGCAGTATTTACTCCACTTTGAGTTACTTAAAATAGACTTTAAAATAAGACTGCAACAAGAGATGAAGAAAGACATTATCTAATGATCAAGGGATCAACCCACAAGATCAAATAATTGTAAATATACATGCATCCAACATAGCAGCACCTACATATATAAGGCAGATATTAACAAAAATAAAGGGAGAATTGACAATAACACAATAATAATAGAAGACTTTAACACCCCAGTTGCATCAACTACCAAAACTGAGTCAAGAAGAAATAGAAAATCTGAAAAGGCCTATACCAAGTAAAGAGATTGAATTAGTAATCAAAAGCTTTCCACAAAGAAAATCCCAGATTTTCACTGGTACCTTCTACCAAACATTTAAAGAATATTTACCATCAATTGTTTACAAATTTTTCCAAAAATTAGTAGAGACGAAAACACTTCACAGTGCATCCTATGGGGCTATTATTAACCCGATACCAAAATCAGACGAAGACAACAGAAGAAAACTACAAACTTATATCTCTTATGAATACAGACATGAAAATTCTTAACAAAATAATTGATAACAAATCTAGCAACATATAAAAGGCATGATATACCATCACCAGGTGGGATTTACCACAGGAATGCAAGATTGGCCCCACATATGAAAATCAATGTCATATACCATATTAATAAAATAAGGGATTAAAAACCACAGAATAATCTTAATACACTAAGAACGGCATTTAACAAAATCTAACACTTTTGCATGATGAAAACACTCAGCAAACTAGTAATATAAGAGGACTTCCTCAACCTGATTAAGGGCATCTCTGAAAAACCTACAATAATATCATACTTAATGGTGACATACTGAAAGCATTCCCCTAAGATTGGGAATAAGAAAAGGAGCCCTCTCTCACCACTTCTATTCAATATTGAACTGGAAGTTCTAGTCAGGGCAAATAGGCAAGAAAATAAAAGACATCCATATTGGAAAGGAGGAAGTAAAACTATCTCCACTTGCAGATGAATCTTATATATAGAAAATACTAAGGAATACACACACCACACACACACACAACTTGAACCAATAAATGAGTTCAACAAGGTGGAAGGATATAATATCAGTATATGAAAATAAATTGTATTTCTATACAGTAGCAATGAACAATCCAAAAACAAAATTGAGGAAAATGATTCCATTTACAGTAGCAATAAAATGAATAAAATATTAGGAATAAATTGAACAAAAGAAGTGAATGTCTTCTGCACTGAAAACTATAAACATTATCAAAGGATATTAAAGAAGACCTAAATAAAGGCATCCTGTATTCATGATTTGGAAGACTTACAGCTATGAAGATGGCAGTACTTCCCAACCTGATCTATAGATTCAATGCAATCCCTATCACAATCCCAGCTGACTTTTTGCAGAAAGTTAGGACAAGTTTATCCTAAAATTCACATGGAAATTCAAGTGACCCAGAATAGTCAAAACAATCTAGAAAAAGAAGAAAAAGTTGGAGGATTCACATTTCCCAATTTCAAAACTTAATGCAAAGCTATGATAACCAAGACTGTATGATTCTGGCATAAGCATAGATATATAGATAAATGGATTAGAATTGAAAGTCCAGGAGTAAAAACATACCTTTATGGCCAGCTGACTTTTATCAAGGGTTCTACCATAATTCAAATGGGAAAAGAATAGTCTTTTCAACACATGGTGTTAGGACAACTGGATGACTACATGCAAAAGAATGAAGCTGGACATCTAACTCACACTATATCAAAGACTTTAAAAGCTGAAAGTATCAACTTCTTAGAAGAAAACGTTGGTCTAAATCTTTGTGATCTTGAGTTGAGCAAGTATTTCTCTGATTTGATCCACAGCATAAACTACTAAAGGAAACCAGAATATGTCACCCCAAAATATGCATCTTTGATATAAAATTATTTTAACCTGAATGCAATTAAGAAGTAGCAAATGCATAAAAATGCCTCCCTTATCTGCCTAAAGGCAGGATATAAATTTTCCTTTTACTGGAGACAGACTCATCAGTGCAGAGAAGGTACCCTTATACCTTTCTGGTGGGAATGTAATATAGTGAAGCTGCTTTGGAAATCAGTTCCTCAAAAAGTTAAACATAGAGTTACCATGTGACTCCACAATTCCACTTCAAGGTATTCACTGTTGACCTGAAGCCAACGGACTGACAGATATTTCTCCAGCCAAGATGCACTTACTTGGGATCAGAAGAGAATTGCAATTCAGGGTCTGCAACCATGGCAAGTCATGTGTAAGTTCCCACATGGCAAGGGAAGAAGAAATTTTTATAGAGGGGAAAAGGAAGTGGGGAGGGAGATAGTAAACAAAGAGTCCCTGACTTTTCATTGATTGAGTCCTTGCCAGCAAAGAAGAGAGTCTCTGCTTCCTGTTGGGCTCTGCTATTGTCTCAGGGTGTGAGAGCTCCCTCTTCTGGCCCATCAACTCTATTTAAAATACTGAGGTTTCTGTTCATTAATTTTTGAGAATACCCAAGAGAAATGAAAACACATGGCCACACAAAAACATGCACATAATTGTTCTTAGCATCATTATTTACAATAGGCAAAAAAGTAGAAACAACCCAAATGTCCATCAACTAATAAACAGATAAACAAAATGTGGTCTGTCTACACAATGAAATATCATTCAGTAATAGAAAAAAATAAACTACAGATACATGTTATAGCATGGATGAATCTAAGAACATTATGCTAAGTGAAAGAAGCCAGACACAAAAGATCATATATCATATGATTCCATTTATATGAAATTTCTAGAATAGGTAAATTTATAGAAACAGAAAGTAGTGGTTGCCAGGGGTTAGAGGAAGGGTGGGGGAGTGATTGGTAATAGATGTAGGGTTTCTTTTGGGGGTGATGAAAATGTCCCAGATGTGTGCAGAAGCTTGTGAATATGCTAAAGCCCACTTAATTGAATACTTTAGAAGGGTGACTATTATGGTATGGTATGTGATGATATACATAAAAGAAAAATGGTGGCAAAGCAGATACATTACTCACCATTAACTGCTGTGGTTACTGAAGACAGTGTTGACAGCAGAGATGTTTCTAAGGGTTCCTTGCTGGTAGCTCCTAGATAGATGACATTATTATTAATTACAATTTCATCTCACCTGTCATGGAGTAAAGAAAAGTATGTCAAATCTGAAGGTGAATTAAAATCCTTCTATAGGTACTGGGTAAACCTTTGTCTATCTTTATTTTTCCATTTTCCAGCTTCTTTTGTCCAAGGTGAGGAATGTAAGTACTGAATGCTTGGGTGGCCCGATAAATAAACACACACACACACACACACACACACACACACACACACACACACTTTTGTATGAGAGGTCCCAAAAGCAAATTTCTACTGCAGATTCTTACTTAGTTCTCTTTAAAAGTGAATTATTTAAAATCATTTTATTATTCCCAGTGGGAAAAATTACCTGGTCAATAGGACCTAGGAGTAATGTGCCTTTTTTTCCCAAAATAAGATTTCATTTTGTTGATTTAGTTGTGGCTTTGAAACTTCCAATAAACATAAATAATAAAGGAACTTGCAAACTCCTGTAATTAATTAATTTTTTTCATTTATGAAACAATTCATTGATTTCCCACTCTGTACAAAGCCCTCTCCTAGGCTTCTGAGGGCAGTACCTAACCCTTAGTCACCTCTTTTTTTCCCATGCCCCTCCCCCCACTCCCCACAGCTGCCGCATGCTCCCGACTGGCCCTTAGTCATCTTTTTAATCTTCGTCGTATGAAGAATAATTCCTGGCATAGAGTGAGCACGTAGTAAATGTTGTTTCAGATAAGATGGCACTCATACAGGACAGGGGGACCAACAAAAGGATAAAGATCTGCTTTAAGTAGTGAACACAACTTACTGATTTGCTACTCATGGTAGCATTCCCTTTTCTCTTAAAACATGTTAGAATGTCCTTTTGTGATTAGGGCAAGGGTTCTATTTTTACTATGTGACATTCATAAAATCTTGGTTCTTATATATACACATGCTGTGTTTGGGGGAGGAGATATTTGGCTCTGCACAGTTTACCTAGTACTTTATTTTTTTATATCTTTATTGGAGTATAATTGATTTACAATGTTGTGTTTAGTTTCTGCTGTACAACAAAGTGAATCAGCTATATGTATACATACATCCCCATATCCTCTCCCTCGTGAGCCTCCCTCCCACCCTCGCTATCCCACCCCTCTAAATTGTCACAAAGCATCCAGCTGATCTCCCTGTGCTATGCAAACAAAGCAACTGACAAAGGATTAATCTCCAAAATATACAAGCAGCTCTGTTACTAATACAGTTTCACCTTGTGAGCTGTGCTGCTTAAGTGGGGAACTGGAATATTTAGGAAGATATTTTTATGACTGAGAAATGACAATTTTTTCTTCTCTAAAAATAAACTTTGTATATGTAACCATCACAATAGGATCATTCCCAAACAGGAAGTGACCCAAAGCGATATCATCGAAGAAGCCCACTGTGATCTCACGGTTCTGTATTCAACCCAAAATAACACATGAGTTTCAAAATAGTGAAATAACCTAGACCTTCATAACACAGATATGAGATTCCCAAATTATTTTCCTATGATTAATTTATATGGGTGCTACTAATTTAATTTGTTAAAGTAAGTGTCATGAAGAGTTAATCCTACCTTTAGCAGATATTTCAACTGTTGATTTCTCTGCAACATTTGGTGATGACGTTGTGTTTGATGTTGGTACAGATGTTTTTGTTGCAGAAGTTGATGATAATACAGGAGTGGCTGTATCTTTGACTTCGGAAAAAAGTAAATTGTGTTAAAGCAGTTGCATTAAAATTTACATTTATTTTGCCAATCAACAGCCTAGTATATTTAAACAAAGTAAACTGTATGTATACTACTGCATCGGGTATGGTTTTGGAATTAATTTTCTAATTGTAATGAATTCAGCCTTGATTTCTGTATTCATTCACTAACTCCATCTGCTTCTCACCAATGGCGTGAATTTTTAAGATGGTTGGCAGAATCAGTCTGTGGTTCTGAAACAAAATAATATCTGACAAAACTAGTGAGGAATAAATGTATGAGTTTGAAGCTTAACAATATTTTTAATCCAACTAAACTAACATTGTCCGATGAAATAATTAAATAGGCACTCTCTGGGCAGTGGGCATTTTACTGAATGTTTTAGAGCATGTTAAAGTTACTAAATACTAAAATCTCAGTATTAGTGCATCTCTTTTTGGTACATAGCATTTCTCTCTCTCTCTCTCTCCATATACTACATATATATTCTAAAGAGAAAATAAATTTTAAAGAAATTCAACAATTGCAACAAGCCTACATTCTTGGGAATAGAGCCACCATAAATCTGCCTTTTCAAATGACTTATTTCTCTCAAAGGCACAGAAGTGAAGACAATACATTGTTATGTATATTTTATATATATATATATACACACATACATATATATATGTGTGTGTATATATATATATATATATTTTTTTTTTTTTTCAGTACGCGGGCCTGTCACTGTTGTGGCGTCTCCCGTTGCGGAGCACAGGCTCCGGACGCACAGGCTCAGCGGCCATGGCTCATGGGCCCAGCCGCTCCGCGGCATGTGGGATCTTCCCGGACCGGGGTACGAACCCGTGTCCCCTGCATCGGCAGGTGGATTCTCAACCACTGTGCCACCAGGGAAGCCCTATGTTTATTTTTAATAATTATTTTTTGGCAATAGAAAGCCAATATCTTACAATAATTCTTAAAACTTCCATTGCAATATTATTTTTTAAAAGTGAAGTATGTAGGATTTAATTCTCAGTGATCTATGGAAAGATTTGTTTCATATAATATTATTGTAACTTATTGGCATTTATATACTTTTTTAATCCTGCATTTGTTGGACTTGTCTCTGTATACTTACTGTTATGTTGCAGATCAAAAAACAGCAAACAAATGTTTACAAAGGATGTGGAAAAAATATTCCTGTTTTCCTCTTTGAATCTGAGAAAAAAACCCCAAAATCTTTCAAGTCATTGAAAAGCAATATTTGAGATGTCATGAGATAGAGTGTACTTCCTGTTTTATTTTATAGACTTGAGGGCCTTGGGAGTGTTTATGCTTAGCGCTGACTTTGTTTACAGACAGCTCACAGAAATTGCTTGATGTATGCAGCACATACCGATGTGTTCCGCACATACAGGAATGACAGAACAGCTTTTTCAAGGGCTTTACCGAAATCAAGTCAAAAGCTTTTTTCACCTCTGGAGAAACACTTCACACCCTTGGTCTTACTCCCATCCTCTCCTTCCCCTCAATACTCAGCAGAGAAAAGGAGCACAGCGTGTATGAGGTTACCTTTTCTCTATTAGTCATTTTGTTCTCACTATTTTTCTTTCTGTCCTAGAGTCCATGAGGTAACATTAATTTCTAAGTTTAAACTGAGATTGAAGAAGTTATTTGAAGAGGCATATACCCCATGGACTGGAAATTTCACCAGTAAATAACTTGAATGATCTCTCTCTGTTGACTTGCTAAATAGCAACAACCTTAATTTCTGAGCATAATCAACAACTCCAGAGATATTTTTCATATTTCTTTCTTCCCTCCCTTACTTTTTTCTTTCCTTTTTTGCTTCCACACATACTTATTGGGGAACTAATATGAAAAGCATGATTAGATACTGCAAAAGACTCTATGTTGCACAACATAGTATCACCCTTGAGTAGCTTTTAATCTGGTAGGGAACATAATGCCTATACACAATAAATAATAAAGAATATTCTGTATGAGTTGTGTAGACCAGTGTTTTTCAAACTTCAGGTTATGATACAATTAAAGAGTAATTTAAGTCTATTTAATACATTGCAGCCAGAGCTTTTTTTTCCCAAATGAAAGAGAAAAGAGGCAATATTAGATTAATACTGCAAATAATGAGGGTAAGTTTTCTTTCATGAAGCTTTTGTTTAGCATTGTGTGTGTGTGTGTGTGTGTGTGTTTGAGAATGAAATGTGTGTTAATGCAAAATGTATCTCTTACTGTGATTCCAGCTAAAAATGTGAAAACTGTGGGACAAGAAAAAGTTAGGGCAAGAATTTATAAGATAAAAAATGATCACCCTGGGCTTCCCTGGTGGCGCAGTGGTTGAGAGTCCGCCTGCCGATGCGGGGGACACGGGTTCGTGCCCTGGTCTGGAAAGATCCCACATGTCGCGGAGCGGCTGGGCCCGTGAGCCATGGCCGCTGAGCCTGCGCGTCCGGAGCCTGTGCTCTGCAACAGGAGAGGCCACAACAGTGAGAGGCCCACGTACCGCAAAATTAAAAAAAAAAAAAAAATGACCACCCTGCTGGCATGAGCAAGGGATACTTCATGAGAGAGTTGACATAGGAGCTGGAGCTTGAAGAGTGAGTAATATGGTGACACAGGAAGAGGAAAGAGCATGAGTAAAGGTCTGAAGTGGGAGAGTGAGACATATCTGAGGGCACTGCAAAGAGCTCTGTTTGGCTGGATTGCTGTGTACTACGACAGGACATGGTGGATGTGTCTGGTAAAATTCTGGAGACCAGATTGTAAAGGACTTTGAACACCAAGCCAGAGACTTAGGACTTTATCTACGAGTCTGTGGGGCGCCATAGGAAGTGACCAAATGGAAATTCAACCGTAGGAAACACAATGGGGAAATAAGTGGGGCAGAGAATGAGAAGATACCAGTGGAACAGAATTGAAAGCCGCCATTTTTATGTTTACCAATGTGGTCGGCCCTCTTGAAGTCATCATGTGAGATCAGTGAGTTCTCATCCATACAATGACTTGAGGCAAAGTACAACAAGACACATTTCTAGCTACTTATGTGGTCAGGTTGAAATGTGCTGTAAGGCTTCTCCTTCTCTTACCGCCCTTCTACACATTTGGCCACGGATTTCCCTGAGTAAAACCTTAATCCATTAGCACTCATCAATGTCTCCATTACTAGTTCTTCAGATTGTTCAACAGAGAGTATTCCCTCTTTTGGCAAGGACTGACAAACAACCCCTAAGAATACTGAGCGTCACTATGCGCCAGGTAGTATGGGAATACTTTCCATGGATTATATCATTTAATTCTAAGACCCTACAATGTTTCTACTCTTAGATCACCATTTTACAGAAGAGGATCAAAAATGGTAAGCAACTTGTCCATATTATAGGAAGTAATACAGTTGGAATTTGAATCCAGACACCTTTGACTCCGGAGAAGATACCCTGAAGCGTCACACATCTGGCCATGGGAAGGTGGCTCCATGCCAAGCCACATACCCCCGCCCCACCTGCTTTCTGCCTTTGACGGAGTGTGATATCAAAAATGTGGAAGTGACTAGATGCACCGATGTTTTACCTCTACGTGCCTAGGATGAGGAAACAGACAAAACACCTCACTGTTTTTTTTCTTTTTTAATAACAAGCATTCATACTGTTGTGTACCTATACATAAACACACATATAAAATTTTTCCATAGTAGACTGAAAGCTTTAAAATATTTCCAATCTTTTAAAACTATTTATAATTGAAAAATAAAAATAGAGATTTACTGAGTTTAAAAAAATTCTGCAAATAGAAACTTTCTCTCCTCATACGGTGGAAAAGAATTATTCCCTGTAACTACCACTGTTGAAGGTTTTATTGACCAGGATTCAAGTAACCATCAATTATGCTTTTACTGTATTATCTGTAAATCTCTTCTAGGTCTGATTTGATCTCATAATAAACCATTGAGGAAAATGGTTAATTCTGAAGTGTTTTCATAGGACACTGTGAGGTAGCATTTCCCCTCTCTTTATCTCCAAAGTGATTAAAGAATAATTTAACAAGGAGACCTGTGCTTCACAGCTTTGCTTGTGCCAAACCAGATAGTGCTGCTTTGGGGAGAAACAGATGGCATTTCATCCTGACTCTACCCTATATCCATACACTCCAACTGAGAGAGCACAAGGGATGCCATAGCACCAGTTTCCTACGCTATGAAAGGATGAAGCATTATTGGGATTTTAATAAAATAACTATTTTAATTATAAAAATCATAAGAACTTTGAGAATTCAGTTTATGGCTAGAAACCAAGATTCATACTTTCTCGTGTTTTCAAATGATCAAGTCATCGACTCCAATCTTCTCAGACATGCTTTGTAATTACATTTAGAGGTAACTCACGAATAGTCTCTAAGAGTTAGAATTTCATCCATCCTCATAAGGAGCAATTGCTTCTCTAGCTTTCTTTTTCCCTACCAATTCTGTTTCTAAGTCCACTGAAAATCCACTACTAAAGAAGATTGATCTTGCTTCTTCTAGATCAACACAAACACTGAATGACAGTAACTTAGAATTCTAGAACTTGAGATCTGGAAAGAACTTTTCAAAAACATCTTAATGTAATAGAAGTCCTACATTTTATAGCTTAGAAAATGTATGAGTTTAAGGTAGTTTCAAAAGATCATAGCACCAATTAGTAAAAAGTTGATTTTTTTTTTCTAATTCTACCATTTGGGTACGTGGAATGCAATTGTGGCAGAGACAGTGCTGAAGTTTCCCTTTGAAAATATTTACTTTGCTAGTTTTAACCATAAACACAATTTCAGAAGAAGGTTTTAAGTTCTTTAAGGAAACAGAAGAACAGTTTCTTTAGAAATATATAATTACAGTAAATTCAAAATGCTAACTACTAAATGGTCTTATAAACCTTCAAAGTACCATTATTAGGTAATAATCTCATCACCTAGATCAACTGCTCTATGGAATTGATGGTAAAGTAGCTAATTTTATATTTCAATAGCTTACAACATACTATTTCTACTATTTCATATTGTCTTCATGCAGTGCCATCTCCCATATATGCCACCCCTTAGGCTTTTAGGAACTTTATACAGATTTTATCTTGAAATAAAGTAATTGTCAATTTTCAGTTGTCATTTGTGGTTGCTTCTCCCCTATGTATCATGGCTTATAGTGAATAGAGATCCAGTTCTTAACGTTTGTATGTGATGGCAGTGCACAAATTGGGGTATTATAAATAGTGAGAAGGTCCTTTTTCGTAGTACTTTGTCAGTAGTTGCTAGCATTATAATTTTTGTTCAACATATACCCTATATCTTCTTTGTCAGAAAAGAAGTAGCAAAGAATTAGCAAAGTTTAAGTGGAAAATTTCAATTTTCCCTCACCCATTAAAAATATATTAAAATGTTAATTACATAGTATAATATACAAAATTTATATATAAGTAAAATATATTTCTATAGTAATATAATAAAAATAAATGAAGGAAATATGATACCCTTTCTATATCCCATCAAAAGAGAGCCTTTGTGAAAGACCAGGCACCAACTCCTTTTGACTATCAGTGTCATAGCAACACTTTTTTCCATTAATGGTGATCTTTGCTCTTTTATACAGCACAGGTCACTTTGGTTCATTGCCAACCAGATTAAATGAAGTTAATTTTTTTCCTCAGTTCAAAGAAAACAACAATTATTACGTGATGATGTATTCCTGATGACTTCTACTTGCATTGATCTAAAAATTTCATGATATCTTATATGAAATGTATAAGTAAACTACTAGCCAATGAGTAACCTACCTCAATAAACGTTTACTAAGCATCTATTTCAATAAGACCTAAGCAAAAATTAAAAATATGTTTTTCCTAGAGGATCTTAGACTTTATTTTGATACTCAAGCTCTACATTCATGAAACACCTATAAGGTTATGCTAAGGTGCCATATGAAAATGGTGCTGTATAATTAATGCTATGCATAGCTCATCCTATACGAGTGAAATCAAAGTAAGGTGATGTCTCTCTATGTATCTAGGATAATGAGAATCATTTTCTCTGTGGAACAGATTTCAAAAGGAATCAGATAAATGAGCACAAGAAGGAAAGAAAAATCATGCTTCATGGTAGAAAAAGAAGAAAGGATATTCAAAGAGAAGGGCAAAGACAATAGTGCCAAATAAAACAGAGGCTATATAACATAAGGCCTGAAATGGGGCCTTGGGGATATTAGACACTTAAAAATAGAATCTTTGGGGAGAGGAAAACAGAAAAATTTAATTTTCAATGAAAACATCAGAGCTAGTGGCAACTCAAAAAAAAAAAAGGATTTGAAGTTTACTTTTTCGATTAAGGCTAACAAAATACTGTAGTGAGCACAAAAGGTTTTAGAATGCTTACCTTTCCTAGGTGGAATGAATTTGAGGGATAAGTTAGAATAAAGACGAAGATGTAGAGAATGGACTTGAGGACACGGGGAGGGGGAAGGGTAAGCTGGGACGAAGTGAGAGAGTGGCATGGACATATATACACTACCAAATGTAAAATAGATAGCTAGTGGGAAGCAGCCGCATAGCACAGGGAGATCAGCTTGGTGTTTTGTGACCACCTAGAGGGGTGGGATAGGGAGGGTGGGAGGGAGATGCAAGAGGGAAGGGATATGGGGATATATGTATACGTATAGCTGATTCACTTTGTTATACAGCAGAAACTAATGCAACATTGTAAAGCAATTATACTCCAATAAAGATGTTAAAAAAATAAAAATAAAAAGAAGAAGATCTCATCTCTCACAGAGAGGAAAATATGCAGGTAAGTGGGAGAGAGCTATGCCTTAAAGACGAATCTCCTCGGGTTGCCAGCCATCTGTGAGGTGGGGAAGGAGTGCCAGGCCTGGCAGGCTCAAGCATGGACAGGTGTCTCAGCCACCTGGCCCCTCTGGGGAGAATGGGAAGGCAGCAGTACATTGGCGAGTTTCTTAAACAGAAAACAACAATATCTGCAAAATGGACCTGAGAATCCAAGGTGTTCTGGCTGACACACAGGTAGAGCCTCCCAAGGCAAGTTTCCTCCACTCACCCACGTGTCAGGTTTGAAATTATGGGGCAATGCAGGTATTTTTCCTTCACAAAATAATTGTGATTCTTTAAAACTCAGGTTGCATAATAACAAGATATTTGAGATTGTGGACTCTATTATAAGGGGACTTTTTGTATACTGTATCAGGTTTGGAAAGTTTCAGCTCTTTGAGGTATAAAAAAGCAAAGGTTATATTTAATATTTATAGGAGTGAGAGTATTAGGGGAAAGGAGTGACCTGGCCATACTCCTGGGCTCTTAGATCAACCATCCCCAGACCCCTCCTACCATGCTCTGCTCTGACCCCAGAGAGGAGCTGTGATTCTGTGGCTCAAAAAGCATCTTCCCAGGAAACAAGATGCTTAGGCTTTGCAGGTTCTTGTCGGCACCAGCAAAGCTTACAAGCAAGTCTCTTGGGCTTGTCTCAGGAAGGGGATCAATCAAGGGCCCTCTCAGTCCTGGGAGGAACAGCACTGCTCTGTCCCTTGTCTGGGCTCCACACAGGGGCAGTGATAACGGAGGAGGAGGTGGTCCTCTCCTCTCTCTAATGGCGCCCCCAGCTTTCCTCTGAGCTTAGAATGTCGCCACTTGAAATCCTGGGTCTTCACTACAGGCTCTCCTGGCATTTCTTCAGGAACAGGGAAGGTCTCACTAGACACTTTCCACCAGCAGTGACATTAGAAGAGTGATTGACACACATGAAATGACACCACGGGAGGTGGAAGGACACACAGCCTTGGCAATTGTGACATCAACTAATTATGTAACTGTGTGAGCCACTTCACCACTTTGGGCCTCAGTTTCCTCTCTATGAAAAGTGTCTGTTGAACAAAATCTCTTCAACTGTAAAATTATATTACCTGTCAGATTAAATTACAATGTAAATATCCATTATGGCAAATAATTGAGCATAAGTTGCATTTCTACATACCAAGAAGGAGGCTTGTACTTTAGCAGTTATATACAAAGGCTTTATAGAGTTATAAACTCATCACCTGGGAGAAATCTAAGCCCCAAAAGGCATTCTGTATTACAAGGGAGAAAATGATTATGTTTATTTGCAATCTGATAATGTTACCTGGACAAAATGTATTTCCCTTTAGGGTGTTAGTCTACCCAGAAATAGAGAAAATGTGAAAGACAAAGTTTGGAATAGGTATTTGGAATACTTTGTGTTGAAACTTTTTTTTTTTGCGGTATGCGGGCCTCTCACTGTTGTGGCCTCTCCTGCTGCGGAGCACAGGCTCCGGATGCGTAGGCTCAGCGGCCATGGCTCACGGGCCCAGCCGCTCCGCGGCATGTGGGATCCTCCTGGACCGGGGCACGAACCCGTGTCCCTTGCATTGGCAGGCGGACTCTCAACCACTGCGCCACCAGGGAAGCCCGAAACTTTTCTTTTACATAGCAGAACAAATGATGA
The DNA here is from genome assembly GCF_937001465.1 of Orcinus orca. NCBI lineage: Eukaryota > Metazoa > Chordata > Mammalia > Artiodactyla > Delphinidae > Orcinus > Orcinus orca. The sequence goes on from NC_064562.1 coordinate 20,039,980, forward strand.
AATATTTTATTATAGGTAAACTAGCATCTACGTGAATGAATAGAGCTCATATACAATAAGCTAGACAGCTCCTTCTCAGCAATGTGTATGTCTGTGTGTGTGTGTGTGTGTGTGTGTTCATGTCTACACTTAATGAGTGACAGCTGAGTTTGTAAAAAAGTCTACAGTATTGCATTTGAAGCTAGAAAATGATATTTGGCTGACTTTGAGATGTCATATTTATCACCTCATCTACTCTATTTTTGTCTTCTCTAAGTGTAAAGAAAAACTCTCTGATTTTAAATGCTTTTTAATTTGTATCTGTTGAAAGATGGTAATTTCAGTTATTAAGGGGTAAAATAAAAGGACAAAATGTTATTTCTATCTTCTGAAAAGTCAAAGACAATCTTTTCTTGCCCTAAAAAGAATTATTTGAAGTGACAAAAAACTTTATAAATGACAGACATTCCAAGAATGCAAACATGTGTAACAATAATTGCTTTCACTGACATTATTTGATTTTAACAATTTCATAGAACAGTAGAACAGACAATACTGTTATCTTCATTTCATAGATGAAGAAACTGAGGTCTGATTGTGACTTGCCAAGAGTCACAGTTACAATTACCTTCTGCAGCAGCGGAAGATGTTAGAGCCTTGTTTACACTCAGATGTTCTAATCCCATCTTTCATGTGATTTTCCTCTACATTGGCTAGTCTTAGAACTGCAGTGTCACGTTTGTGGTTGCAGTATTTCTGTGCTACTATTCGGTATTATTTAGAGTACTTTAGAGCACAATTGTTTTTCTCATATTGTTGCTAATAATTATGAAAACAAATGAAACTAATTAAGGTAAATTACTGAAAGTAAAAAGCATTTGTCATCAGTAGTACCTCCGTTTTTTTTGTTTTTGTTGACCAGTCACATCATCCATCAGGGATTATTAAATAAAACAGAGCAAAATCTCTTCACTCAAAGTTATATCTTATCTTGTTCATCAATAGAATATTAGTGCGAAACAACTTTATTAAAACATTTTAAAGTAAGAAAGTCAACTTTTATTGTAATATCATATGACTCAGAAAATTTATGAAGGGCTTTCTAAGACATGATTTTTTTCAGTGTCCTTTATTTTTTAGTTCTGGATTTAGGGAAATGATAAAAAAATTTTTTTTTCCTTTCTTGTTTTGGGATAAAGCAACAGTGATATAGTGAATATATTAATGTTCAGTCTCACTTTTACAGCAAAATCACCAATTAATTTACATTGATCACACCAAAGAACTATTTTGCCTTCTTTATTTCATTTGCATCAAATTATTTTTAGCATATATATTCAGGGTCTCCTATGAATGCAAGAAAAGACACTAAATAAATGAAAAAAATATCTTAGCACAGAATAAAACAAGGGGCAGTGTAGCGTAGGAAGTAGGTGACTGCAGGTCTCCACAATTTACCAGCTATGTGACCTTATGCAAATTACTTAATCTCTTTAGCCTCTGTTTTTAAAATTATAGAAACATAGGGTTTCTGTGCAGAGCAAAACATTAATATATATAACAGCTTGAGAGATGCAGCTAACATCTAGGTTACACTTGAATTTATCCTGATTAAAAAGTCGATGACGGGCTTCCCTGGTGGTGCAGTGGTTGAGAGTCCGCCTGCCGATGCAGGGGACATGGGTTTGGGCCCCAGTCCAGGAAGATCCCACATACCGCAGAGCGGCTGGGCCCGTGAGCCATGGCCGCTGAGCCTGCGCGTCCGGAGCCTGTGCTCCTCAATGGGAGAGGCCACAACAGTGAGAGTCCCGTGTACCAAAAAAAAAAAAAAAAAAAAGTCGATGACATGAGATACATTTTAGAGCTCTACCAACAGGTCAGACAAATTGATGTTTCTTGCTTATACTGTCCCTAAATATTTGATTAACTATTTACAGAGCCATGTCCAACACAGTCAGTAAGTTCAAGCTAGTAAAGTCTTTCTAAATAAAACGTAAGCTCCTCCCTAAATCATAACCTGATTCTTCCAATTACATCCTAAATTTGACAACAACTTTGCCAGATTTTATAAATTATTTTTAGTATTATCTTTTTCTGATATCCTTATACCATTTCTTTTAAGAAACTGTGATTATAATAATGGAACAGAAAGATTCCAGGATAGAATAAAGAAAACATGAAAGTCAGTTTCATGTAGTAGAAGAAAGAGGTTTTCCATGTTGCTGTTCCATAGGTCCATGGTTGCTACCATGTGGTGGGCATGGTACAATTGGGATCTACAGAGTTTCAACCAGGGATCGCTGAACTATATTCAAAGTAAATATTGTCTGCATATTGAAAAAAAATGATTCACACATATACGCTACCATTTTAAAATTTATATAGTTTCTATTGTGATTAATGAAATGCAAATGTTTAAAAATTTCTAAATATTTAGCAGCATTCTGTCTTCTCAATTAGTGGGTGCAATTATTATCTTACTGGGAAGGGGTTCACAATTTCCATGTAAATGAGGTACTTATCTTCAAAACATTGGGGGACCACTCCTTTGTGGATCTTAGTATGTCAATAACAGTACAATTTTGTTTATTTGACTGATGACTTTATATAGCATCACAAACTGAGCCGGAATTTGATATCTTGTCTTATCCATTCCCTGCAAATAATTAGGGTCAGTCTTTAAACACCCATGACTCATGCTTTTTAATTAGAAACAAACAAGCAGCGACTTACAGAGAAGGGGATTTATAGCTCTTTGTTTCCAATATGTGCCGGCTCTAAGTGCTAGAATAAAAGCATACTTTTTCTTTCTGTGAATCGGTTTCTCCACACTGGAGATGGAAAAACTGCTCAGTTTTGCTCAGATGGAACCACATGCCCAGTAGAAGCCTATCATGTATTTATATAAGAACAGAGAAGAAGTCATGGTGTCTACTTTCTGATTTTGGAGACTAGCTTTTATATGGTATATTTTCCAAATTAAAAATATTTGGAACATACCTTTAGGATGCCATCGAAGAGTCACTTGTGATGGGTTAATTAAATCTAACACATTTAAAAATAACTCTGCGTGTTGTGGGACAGATGCAGCCTTTGTAAAAAGAAAGAGCTTACACTGAACATTGCAACAGATTTTTGTTATTTAATAGTAGGCAACAGACATGTTTACAGAATATGTTTTCAAAGCCTGGTTGGAAAGTATCTTTCTGATACATTCAGCTCTGCTGACAATGGAAGAAATCAGGAAATCCATAGTTAAAGAGAAGGATGACTGTATACTTTTATTTCTCAATCAACTCAAATTTGCCTCATCATTTAAAAGTAGTGCCCTCTCGCATAATATCATTCAAATTTAACTAGAAGAAAGAACCATTCCAAAATCCCTTCCCAAATGCCAAGATGATGACTAGGATGGAAAATTTGTTCTTATCTAAGAGCAAACAGTCAGGTGTACACTTGTCAGAGTGATTTTGGAAATTCAAAAGGATGTCCAAAACTTTAAGAAATGTAAGAGAAAGAGCTAGAGAGAACTGAGTTGTTCTGCCCAAGAAAATGGAAATGATCTGTTATTTTTTACCCTTGAGGGTAAGAGAGGAGAAGATATGGGGGAGGAGGAGAGAGAATAGACCAAGAAAGAAGGTAAAGCATCCAAAAGACTTTCAAGAACGGAGATATCTAAAACACATTCTTAACTTTGCACCACTCTGTTGTAAAACCTCCCTTCCTTCAGTAAAGTCACCTATTCCACATGCAGTCCGCAAATACCCAGCAAGACTTTAGTTAAGTGGATCTTTCTGGGCATGCAGGAAAGAAAGGAGAACTATATTTTGGTTGTTGCCAGTGCAAAGTTAAAGAAAATGTCACAAGAAACCAAGTGGAGTACAAAATTTGAAGGATGCAAGAAGGTGGAAAGAAAGGTGAACATGAGAACTCAATCCTCCCTCCACCACGAAAGATTTGAAGAAATGGGCTGCATTGGGCTTTTTCCCAGAGCAGCAAGTAAGTCTATAATCTGAACATGTTTTTACATTAAAGTTGGAGGTACCCAGGAGCTATCTGAATTATATAAAATTATTTTTATTTTATTAAATGCTGTTTACCAGACTCAGAATCAAATTGGCTGAGTCACAGTTATGTGCTTGCTGCAGAAGATAATTGTAAATTTGCTCTATAGCAAATTATTCCAGAGTTGGCTATAAATTGTTTGCTTCACAAATATGGCAGGATGGATAATCAGAACAAACAGACTACGGATCTATAGGACAAGCACTTCAATGCAGCAGCGATAATTACTTAAATCTGAGATACCACCATTATTAAGTAATAAAGTGTTTTCTAAGCGTGAAGGTTACCATTAGATCGCAGTTGACATTTATTTGTAAACTGATTTTTCTGGTTTTGAAGATGAATTCATGCCAGAACAATTAAATTTACTTTCCTAACAGCAATATTAATGAGAGAAAACCAATAGATGAAATCTCGCATTATTATTGATACATACTTAGTTTCTTTTATCCAGTATGCCTAAGAAGCATGGTGCTCTGTGTAACTAAACATTTTCTAACGTCTTTATTGGAGTATAATTGCTTTACAATGGTGTGTTAGTTTCTGCTTTATAACAAAGTGAATCAGCTATACATATATATATATCCTCATAACCCCTCCCTCTTGCGTATCCTCCCACCCTCCCTATCCCACCCCTCTAGGTGGTCACAAAGCACTGAGCTGACCTCCCTGTGCTATGCGGCTGCTTCCCACTAGCTATCTATTTTACATTTGGTAGTGTATATATGTCAATGCTACTCTCTCATTTCATCCCAGCTTACCCTTTCCCCTTCCCATGGCCTCAAGTCCATTCTCTATGTCTGGGTCTTTATTCCTTTCCCGCCCCTAGGTTCATGAGGACCTTTTTTATAATCCATATATATGTGTTAGCATAGGGTATTTGTTTTTCTCTTTCTGACTTACTTCACTCTGTAGGACAGACTCTAGGTCCATCCACCTCACTACAAATAACTCAATTTCATTTCCGTTTATGACTGAGTAATATTCCATTGTATACATGTGCCACATCTTTATCCATTCATCTGTCGATGGACACTTAGGCTGCTTCCATGTCCTGGCTATTGTAAATAGTGCTTCAATGATCATTGTGGTACATGACTCTTTTTGAATTATGGTTTTCTCAGGGTATATGCCCAATAGTGGGATTGCTGGGTCGTGTGGTAGTTCTATTTTTAGTTTTTTTTGTTGTTGTTGTTGTTTTTTGCGGTACGTGGGCCTCTCACTGTTGTGGCCTCTCCCGTTGCGGGACACAGGGTCCGGATGCGCAGGCTCAGTGGCCATGGCTCACGGGTCCAGCCGCTCCGCGGCATGTGGGATCTTCCCAGACCGGGGCACGAACCCATGTCCCCTGCATCGGCAGGCGGACTCTCAACCACTGCGCCACCAGGGAAGCCCCTATTTTTAGTTTTTTAAGGAACCTCCATACTGTTCTCCATAGTGGCTGTATCAATTTACATTCCTACCAACAGTGCAAGAGGGTTCCCTTTTCTCCACACGCCCTCTCCAGCATTTATTGTTTGTAGATTTTTTACGATGGCCATTCTGACTGGTGTGAGGTGATAACTCATTGTAGTTTTGGTTTGCATTTCTCTACTGATTAGTGATAACTAAACATTTTTATTAGTTTAGAATCATTATGTAAAATATACCAGAATCATCAATTTTCAAGCAATTCTAATAGCATTAACATTTATCTGTGTATCTCCCATTACTAGTGCTTGACAATAGGTGTTTATTAACTGTTTATTATATGCTAAATATAAGTTTTACCGGAATAGCCAGAATCTTCAAACTATTTTAATTAATCTATCACTTTAAACTAAAAATAGAAAATACAAACTTGGGTTGAATTTATATTGAACGTATGATCTACTATTGAAACTTCATACTGAAATAAAATTTCCGAGTTTAAATTTGTTGCTGAATCATTATTCCTTTATGCTTTACTACTATTTGTAAACATTTCTCTGCTTTTTTTGTGAACTCAACAGTGTTGAATGCTGCATAAACTTGGATTTATGATTTTTTTCTGATATATGGGTCATTTTAAAATCTGGGAAGAATTTATGGGGAATTTTCTATGTTTTGGGCATTTTTCTTATTTCTAGTGAGACTTCTGTAACATTTGAAAGCATTACACTTCCTATTCTCCTGGGTGATAAAGGTTGAAGTGAAATATGTTTGTTAAAATTCAGAAGAGTCACTTACCAACTATAAAAGTGTCTTTAAAACTCTTGTGCATTTTAGCAACTTCCTAGTGAGAAAAGAAAAGCTGGCAAAAGGAAACGCCATATTTGGTTATAGCAGCCTCCTAAGGTTTAATCTCTAGTAAAGTGTGTCCAAAATTTCATTCACTCCTGTACAAGTTTTATGAGCTTATTCATATTCTCTATCTGCTATTGGTTCCTTACTCTTTCTCTTAAAATCAACTCACTTAAAAAATTAACTGTAAAAATAAATACTATGGGGGCTTCCCTGGTGGCGCAGTGGTTGAGAGTCCGCCTGCCGATGCAGGGGACATGGGTTCATGCCCCGGTCTGGGAAGATCCCACATGCTGCGGAGCGGCTGGGCCCGTGAGCCATGGCCGCTGAGCCTGCCCGTCGAGAGCCTGTGCTCCGCAACTGGAGAGGCCACAACAGTGAGAGGCCCGCGTACCGCAAATAAATAAATACTACGACAAAATTCATATTCTATAAAGATATCATTGACTATGATGGTTCCATGCTTGAGTCCTGCTTTCCCTATGTTGAAAAGTGAAATTAATGAGTGTTACAGCACAGTAAGACATAACACCAAACATACACTTGTATAACTGTAAGAATCATAGAGATTTGAGTCAATGTTGTTTAATTCCATTTATGCCTAAAATTATCTCAAGTACAACCAGTTGTACCCATTACACACCCTGGAAATACTGCTTTAGGTGAGAGCCTTTTAAGGCCACTCAGTAAGTCTTTTTTTTTAAAAAAATATTTATTTATTTTTGGCTGTGTTGGGTCTTCGTTGCTGCGCATGGGCTTTCTCTAGTTGTGGCGAGCAGGGGCTACTCTTCATTGCAGTCTGCGGGCTTCTCATTGCAGTGGCTTCTCTTGTTGCAGTGGCTTCTCTTCTCATGGAGCTCTAGGTGCGTGGGCTTCAGTTGTTGTGGCTTGTGGGCTCAGTAGTTGTGGCTCACAGGCTCTAGGGCACAGGCTAGGTAGTTGTGGCACATGGGTTTAGTTACTCCGTGGCATGTGGGATCTTCCTGGACCAGGGCTTGAACCCGTTTCCCCTGCATTGGCTGGCGGATTCTTAACCACTACACCACCAGGGAAGTCCCCACTCAGTAAGTTTTAAAGTACCTTGTAATGTCCTAAATTTTAGCTTCTCCGTATGACAGAACGTCAGCCCAAACTCCATTTTTATCCTTCCCTTTTCATCTCATACCACTATGCGTTATTCCCATCTTTCTTCAACAATCAGGGTCAAAGCAGCCCAAAGCTTAGTATGGTTTAAGGGACTGATAATACAGGTAGAAACTAAGGGCTGAATAGGTGATCAATAATTACCTAATGTCTCAAATACCTATGTGGAGAAAATGTTATACAGTTGATCCTTGAACAACATGGGGGCTAGGGGTGCTGACCCTCTGTGCAGTCTACACATAATTTATAGTCTGCCCTCCTTCTCCACAATTCTTCCTTATCCTCTGTATTTGAGGTTTTGCATCCATGAATTCAACCAACCTCCAATTGCATAGTACTGTAGTATTTACTATTTAAAAAAATCCACATATAAGTGGACCCACACAGTTCAAACCCATGTTGTTCAAGGATCAACTGTATAAAAAAAAGGGGCCATATGACCTACAATAATCCAGTTAGAATCTAAATCAGGTTTTTAAAGGAGAGTGTGTTGAGCTGCATTTTTAATATCTTGGATAATAGTAAGGAAATTTGCAATATAAAAATAATTATTATTCATTTACAGGACGAAGTTTAGTAGGAATAAATATAAACAACAAAAGAGCAAATGCAAAAAATGTGCAAATTTAGTAAAACAGGGTAAAAATAAATACATCAGAAAAAGGTGTAAAGGCAAAGGAAACCCCAAGCAAGAAATGAATAATTAATATATTTATCTTATTATAAAATATATTTTATAAAATTATACTTGCAAATGGAACTGTGTGACGAGATCGTGCTATACAACTAAGAAGTAACTATCGCTATTTTGCTCAGTAGTGGTTAGATTTTTATTAGAACATGAATTCAATTTACATCTCTGCAGTTTAAACAAATAGGAGCAAAATTGTCAAAGAACAGAAACTTACGTGAGTAAAGAGGTAAATTGAATTCCAGGAGGAGAAGAAAAAGGAGTTGGAATGACTTACTCTTTAATCTGAGGAAATAATATCTGAAACTAATTTAATCCTTTCCAAATTTGTTTCTTTAATATTGTTTGTCTCCTTAACTTAATTTCCCAATACGTAAATGAGAGTTAAAAATTTCACCCTAAAATTTCACTTTTGTTTCATTAGATGAAAAAATTCGGTAATTATTTTACTAATGTGCAGAGAAAATAAATGGACAAATACAGTTCACTAACAAATTAATTCTCATGTAAGCACATCATGAAATGCAAATGATAACTATAAACCAAATTAATTAGTAAAATATATCTGCCATGAAAATAACATGATAAGTTCCATAATTAGAATGTGTAACTTTTTAATTATCTATGTTGGAAGAACAGAAAAAACTATATGCTTATAAAATTTATTAGTGTTGGTAGTAGTAATATAGTATCACAAAAAAGGTAATAAAGCATCATTCTAGTTCTATCTACACCAGTTCTTCAATGGTAAATTAAAGCTCTCAACTTTATGAATTTAATAGGCAAGGATGTTGCCAATATTAATCGAATATTTACTGTGGATATAGTTCAAGAGAAAAGAATTTACCTTGCAATCTAGAAAAATTCCCTTGATACAGGATGTTCGTTCTGTTCATCTGAGTGTCAAAAACTCAAATGTATTTCAAATTTTATGTGATGACACTTGCATTAGCTATCTATTGCTGCACAACAAATTATTCCTAAGCGTGTGTCTTAAAACAATAATCATTTATTGTCTCTCACAGTTTCTGCAGTCAGCTCAGGGCTTGATGGGTCTGGAAAATCCATTTACAAGGTGGCTCACTCCCCTTGCTGGCAAGTTGGTGCTGGCTGTCAGTGGAAGGTCTCAGTTATTTTCCACTGGGTCTCTCTGCCTGACTGTTCTCACAACATAACACGATGGCTGGCTTCCCTCAGAGAGAGCAATCTGAGAGACCTCGGTAGAAGCCATGTGTCTTTTACTACCTAGGTTTGGAAATCACACATCACTTCCACTGACTTCCAGGACTCACACAATTCAGTCCTAAGTAAGTGTGAGAATGGCCCACCCAAGTGCTTAAATACCAAGAGGAAAGGATCATTGGAGGCCATCTTGGAGACTGGCTACCACATTACTTACAATTTGTTAGATTACTTTCAAGTACAAAGATTATTCAATTTTAAAAAATAAATTTTTGTATTCTAGAAGAAACGTCAAAGTTTTGTTTAAAATCTGAATCTACCCACTCAAATTTCCCATTGCTCCCCAATAGATAATCTGGTTTTCTATCCCTTAAACATGGCGTTTTTATTTCCTACTCTGTAGCTTTGTTCGTGTTGTTCCTCCCTCTTCTTTATTTAATAAAACTTTTATAGAACATGGATAATTTTTTTCTTTAAAGTTCAACTGAAGCTGTACTATCTGCATGAATCCTTATTTATTAGTTGCATCTACAGTGACTATCCTCTCCTCAGAATTTCTAAATATGCAATTCTTAAATCACACAATTGAACATTTAATGAGTCCCTTTTCATTCAACTAACACAGATGATAACTGAATGCCTACTATGTTCTAGGACTGTGCTAGGTGATGGCATAAAATTAATTATTTATTTCCCTTACGAGTCCAAATTATATATCTTATATTTATGATACTGATATTTAATATATGTTTTGCAAGTATATTCTTCAAGTTGTTAGATGTGTGTTTTTGCTCTTCTTTTTAATGTCCCCAAGTAAATATTTTGTGTGCAGAAAAGGTTTTGTAGAGATTAATTTAGTTTTGAAGTTAATATTCAGGTTTTTTTTTAATTCATGTAATAAAAAGTCTATTTCTCTCAAGTTTTTAAGTTCAATTTACAAATGTTATTATTCTACTTATTAATGTAGAAAGTTTAGCAATCACTTAGGGTCTCTTTAACATTTAATCCCATTTATATATTTGGTTAATTAAACTCCCTTAAGTATTTAAAACTCTATTTATAAATTGAAAATAGTTAACATATACCAGTTTGCCTGCATTTTAGGGTTTTGTAGAGATAATGTATGTAAAAGTACTTTGTAAAATCTCAATTAATAAGCAAATATGGCATTATTGTTAAATTATAAAGTCAGATGAGCCACTTTGTTGAAACAATTTTATAGAAAACAAAGCACATGGCTTTGCTTATAAGTACTTTTAATAAATGTTTTAACAGTTTTTAAAAATGGTAAAAAATTTTTAAAGTACTTCTCTTACCCTGAGTTAGATGGAGATAGGAGAAAGTCGAATCTGAATGAAATTAAAGTCCTAAGGAGGATTAAACACTGCTCCTTCTCATGACAGCCTATCTGAAACACCAAGAAGCATACAAAGCAAGCTTCAATCTAGACTTCAGAAGACAGGTCCTAGCCTCACAGTAAGGACCTGGTGGAGACCAGAGATCTTGAGGTACACTAACATAAGGGTCAGCCTTCAGTCTAGTGGGGCAGATTTACAAATCAACTACTCAAATTAAATATGATGAATGCCTCTGACTACTAGATAATCCCAGGTAGAAACATCTTACAAAAGGCTACCTCAATGCAAGAGGACAAACCTGAGCAAAGGCAAGTCTTACATGAAAGGCTTCTGACCCTAAGTAAGTAAAGGTGAATGACAACCTGCAGTAAGAGAATAACAGAATGAGACTGGGAGGAAATCAATAATAGCTAAATTAAAACTTTAAAAAGTACACAGTATCTTCCCTATTCATAAGGGGTTTGTTCCAGAGATGTGAGGGAAATGGGGAACTTGCAAATAGTGTATGATTAATGACAATAGAGATTTATTTGCTAAAACAAGATTGTTCTTGTCACAAAATGCTTCTGAAGGCTGCCGACATTTCTCTCCATAACTTTTCGTGGTATTTCTTAAGGTTTTCTCTTTTTTCACTTAGGATCTCTTTAATGACAGTAAAAGTTATTAAATATTATTTGAATGCACTTTTTTATTGTTATCTCTGACAAAACAAGAAGTATTCATAAAACACTTCTGCAGCATAACAAGTACAATGGTGTCTCGAGGAAAAGCACCTATGCAGCTTGAGTTACAAAGGGAACTTCCTGTTTTTTTCTGCAGAATACCATTTTTACTTGAAAGGATGATTTACAAAAGACAGTTATTTATTTATTTATTGAAATACAGTTGATTTACAACGTTATATTAGTTTCAGGTATACAGCAAAGTGATTCAGATATAAGCAGCTTTTATTTTTCCTTTCTAATTACTTTTTATCTATTTTTCTTGTTTTACTGAACTAGCTAGCATATTTAGTACAGTGTTTTATAAAAGTAGCATTGCTGGGCGAGATTGTTTCATTCTCATTCTCAAGCGAAAGCTAACATTTCTCCATTATGTATAATGATTGCTGTAGTTTTTGAAGGTACCCTATCAGATTAAGAAAATCCCCTATAGTCTTGTTTCCTAAATGTTTTTATCAAGAAGAAATGTTGAATTCTTAAAAGTGTGTTCCCTGCATGTGTTCAGATGATCCTGTATTTTTCATTTTTATTGATTTGCTTCTTTTCTCCTTTTGCTTGATTAGTATTGGCAGAGGTTTAGCAATCTTATTAATATACACATGAATTCTTTGCATTATATATTTCTTTTCTATTTCATTAGCTTTGCTTTTATTATTATTTTCTCCCTTATACTTTATGTGGGTTTACTTTAGCCTTTTAAAAATTATTTTCTTTCTAATGTGTGCATTTAAGACTATAAAGTTTCTTCTAATTACTGGTTTAGCTGTATCATACATATACTCTTATAAAATATTTTATTTCCCTTCATCTTCAAAATATTGTTCTACTTTCTATCTTGATTCTTTTTTCTATATCCATAGGTTTTTTATAAATGAATATCTTCATTTCTAAGCATACAGAAATTTCACTGTTCTAATTATAATATTGGTTTATAGCATGATTACAATAAACTCAGAGAAAATACACATCCAGATCTTTAGCTGTTTCAAAGGAAATGTTGGTGTAAGACATCTGGCACAATATGTGAACATTAAAGTTTTAATCAGGTACCAAAATAGGTAAAATTACAAAGGGGTGGGATAAATCATTGTATGCAGAATTTCAGATAAAATATCCAAAACCTGTCTGTGGACCCTTGAATCTCTTTACCCACTGTATAACATAAAAAGAATAAAAGTGTGGAGAGATATATAGATATTATTTGAGAAAAGGTCATCTTTGCCGAATACTTCTTTTGAATCCCATTCCAACTTCCTTCACCCCTAAGGAGCCAGGCTCGTCTGTCCCCCTGCAATTCAAACCTACCTTACTATGTGGTCCCTACAGCTGAAAGGCATAGTGGCCTTGGATCTGATTTACCCCAGGGAAATCAAGAGAATGAAGGATTGCTGCCTAGCTGCTTTGGTGTAGGACCAGGAAGGTTATTACTATGTTGAGAATAAGCCTATCTGAGCAAGGAGTGTTAGAGAAAGAGATATAAGACTGTTTTCCTGTGGACCAAATGAAGAGTGAGAATGAAAGAGTGGGCTGTTTTGAGTCCTGTTCCTTGGGACTGTGTGGAGAGTTGGACACTTTAGCATCAAGAAGCTCTGAGATAACACAGGATTACTGGTGCTTTGGAAGGAGTAACCACTGAACTCCCAGACTAGGATCCATCCTCATGAACCAAGTTGCTGCATGGGGAGACAGGTCCAAAAGCACACCTTTGTGGAACCCATGAAAATGCACCATTTGGTTATTTGTTTTAACCATCTTCCAGGCTCTGGGCACTACGTATGGTGCCAGGTCAAGTAATAAGTTTCATTCAACTGTCTCATTCCTCTCTTACCCTGCTTCCAATGTGGAGTGGTCAGAAAGGGGCTGGAGAGGGAATAGGGAACCAGAAAATAGACAGCTTGTAAAGAAGCCACTTGTAGAATTCCATCTGACACAGGCATGAGCTACAGGAGAGAATTTTCAGTTATGATTTTGTATCATATATTCTAATTTTAACTTGATAGCCTCTGCAAATTTTGTTGTCCATAGAACTGTCCATTTCTTAAGAGTAAGCAAAAAAGTCATGGAGCTTCAATATTTTTATTAAGGGCAGGAAGTTTATGTTCACCAAATAAATTGTAAAGAGGTGATGGGAAAGAAAAATAAAGTAACATTTTAATCGTGTGCTATGATTTGTTGTTTCTAAATTCCTTAAATTATTTTCTAAGTTTTATGCTTTCTCAAGACTGAAACAAGAGTACTAATCAGGGCTAAGTTAATTATTTATAGCATATTGTAATAAAAGCATTAATCTGTAAGAAAAATAAAAAAGAAAATGGTGACTGGAATGTCTTTAAAATTCTGAGATTGAGCTGGCAAGCCTAGTTAGTTGTAGAAAATTGTCCCAGAACCCTGTCCTTTCAAAAATCTATTGAACCACCATGCACATGGTGATAGCTTTGCAAATTGCACACGTAATGCTTAGATGAAATCCTACAGGTGAAGGGATTAACCCTATGCCCACATCTGCAAAGCAGCAAATGAGAGAGTCAGATTGGGTGGAAGTGCACATACTTTTGTAGGAATGAGAGCATTCCCCAATTTAAAGGGGGCACTTATTAGTCAGGTTTAACCGAGTGCTGCTGTGAGGAAATATGAAACCTAGAGTTGCCAAAAGAGCTGAAAATAAGATTTTCTCTTTCTTTCTGTGTCGCCGTTGTTGTTTTGTGAAACTTGCTGATTTTTAAATAGTAGCTTGTAGTCATAAAACATTGTGTGGCCAAACAACACACTTCTGCCAGTTAGATATCAGAGGTTTCTAGTTTGTAAAACTCTGGAAGAGAGGCTGTTGACTTCTTTCTAAAACTTATCTTATCCTGGTTTATTAAGAAATAGCAGGGTAATGACCAGTTTACAGATTTGTTTGTCATTTTCTAATACTGGAGGTTTTCCTGTATATATTGCCCAGATTCATAACTTCACCGCTTCTCCATTTCTCTTCATGCTCAAATGCTAATCATTTAATCCTCCCTACCTTCTCAAATTCCTCTGGCTCTTAACAGTTCTCTGGGAACCAGAAATACTTGTGTTTGGATTATCAAACACATCCTGACCCCACTTGAAACTTTGATAGGACTACTATAGCTGTTTCCCTAATCAATCCTTTATTCAAGGTGGCTAATTTTCTTGAGCAGCCTACACAGCAGAGGCTCCTGGTCTTTTGGTATTAATGAAAACAGAAGGGAGGCTAATAGCAGAATGGAAAGCAGTCCATAAGATCTTACAATGAGTAGGGAGTAAAGACTCCTTTATAAAGAGATGGTCAAAAAAAGCTGGAATTTAAGCCTATGTGACTAGGAAGATTTCAACGTTTCCACTAATATTTGTCTTGACCAAATCAAGTTTCCTATTATCCTAAACTAGTGTAAGTAAAAAAGAAAAGAAGAAATTAGGTTATACTGAATTAATACCAAAATTTTCCCTGAAGGCACTACACCCTAGCACTTTTCTGAAAGATAAACACCTCCAGACACCTCTGGTTATCTTGCAGGTATGGGACAGTGAAAAGAGCTCAGAGGACTAGTCACAAACTTGAGTCTAGTCTGGGATTTCTCAGAGGGTATTTCAATGTACAAGTGTGTAAAAATTATCTGCAGTAACTGCTGGAAAAATAGTTTTCTGTGTTTTACTGAAAGGGAGTGGCCTGGAGATCACTGGGAAAAAATATTTTAATAGATATTTTAACACTGAGGGCTACTGCTTTGAGTCACTAAGTGCGAGTCCTTGGGCTTTCCTCCTCTGATAATGAGCACAGATAACACCAGCTTGGCCAATCCCCTGGCTAATGTCAAGGATTAAATGAGATATTTGATCAGTGAAAGTGCTTTGAAAAATTCAGCATTCAGCCAAAGCAATGGATGGAGGAATGAACTGGCAAGAGATTTAATGATAAGAAAGAAATCTACAAGGTATTGGATCTGTAAAAGTGGCTAGAGGGCCGATGGGGAAAGCTCCTCCCAAATCATTAGAGCATTTAGAATGTCTCCCCATCTATTTGTAGTGAGGTGGATGGACCTAGAGTCTGTTATACAGACTGCAGTAAGTCAGAAAGAGAAAGACAAATACCGTATGCTAACACATATATATGGAATCTAAAAAAAAAAAAAAAAATTGGCTCTGAAGAACCTAGGGGCAGGACAGTAATAAAGACCCAGAAGTAGAGAATGGACTTGAGGACACAGGAGGGGGAAGGGTAAGCTGGGACGAAGTGAGAGAGTGGCATGGACATATATACACTACCAAATGTAAAATAGATAGCTAGTGGGAAGCAGCCGCATAGCACAGGGAGATCAGCTTGGTGCTTTGAGACCACCTAGAGAGCTGGGATAGGGAGGGTGGGAGGGAGAGCAAGAGGGAGGAGATATAGGAACATATGTATACGTATAGCTCATTCACTTTGTTATACAGCAGAAAATAACACATCATTGTAAAGCAATTATACTCCAATAAAGATGTTAAAAAAAGAATGTCTCCCCATCTCTCTATCAGCCTTCCTCCACTTCTCATTCTTGACCTTTCTCCATCCCAGCCCCTTCAGAGAGCCTCTGCCTCTCTATCAGCCTCCATCACTTTCTCCATCTCTTTTAACCTCATTTTTCCTCTCAATCTTTTTCTGACGTCAGAAAATTTCCTTCTCTCTCTCTCAGTCCTTTTTTCTACCCCTCCCTCAGCCAAGCCAAATACAAATAATGCCATGTAGAAAAATGGAAAAAAGATCTTTCATTGGTACGTACTCTGAGAAATGTTGCTCACGGCAGAGAATTGGCTTTTTCACATGCAAAGAAGATCCGTTCTAACAGCCCTATCTGAAAATTCCCAAAGGAGGTAAACATTAGGGAACAGAATTGAACATCTTGCTCCAGAATGAACATATTTAGGAATCACAGAATGAAAATGAAGCAAGATAACTTGAGGCGAAATGTACAGAAATTGCTCACTACAGGAAGATCATACAATTGTAGATCCAGGAGAAAACGTCAATATCGATTAGTCAAACCACATCATGTTATAGATGGAGAACTGAAAGTCTTGAGAGGTTAAAAAAAAAAATTGCTTAGCTCAGTCACACAGCAAGCTTGCGGCTGCTGGTGACGGAAGCCAAAGGGTCTTGGCTCAGAGGACGGCGCGCCCCGCACAGGTGCACAGCGTTGGTCTGTGACACCAGCCAGAGCTCAATGAGAAAAGAAGGGAAGAGAACATCTTATATTCCAAATATATGGAAGGAGCTACAGCAGGTTTTCTTTTATGTAATACGATCGTAAAATGGTATATGCATTGTAGGACTTTTGTGTTTTTATTTGACAAAGGAAAAAGCTGTTCGTCCCATGTCAACTGCCCAGATGGCATTTTGATTATTTATTGATCAGTGACAATTTAAAAATCTGGGAATAATTGAATTATTGGATACCTTTACTTCTGAACAGGATTAGATAGGATAAAGTTATTTATTCGACCTTCTGAACCAAGACTTCAGAAACAGAGAGGTGACTTCTGTAATCAGCGTGTCTTGAATTTCCATAATTTTACATTTTGTTCTAGTGGCGGTAAGGATTATTCTGAGCTAAATGATTCAGGATTACCTGATGAATGGTGCCTAGAATAAAAGGATACCAATTTTTTCTTGTGAGCAAGACACAGGAATGATTCAATACTTGCCTTCAGATAATCACACCGTTCTTGTGTGATTTGGACAGTTGATGTAAACGAAAGGCAGGCATTTTCTGTTATTCATACAAATATAAGACAGTAGGTCAACTTCATAAAGCAAATCAAATAAGTTCAGCCAATGAAGAGAGTATCCTAAAATGACACTCACAGCTTCTCCACAACCCAGGCCAAGGATAAAAATAAATATTGTGGGCTTCCCTGGTGGCGCAGTGGTTGAGAGTCTGCCTGCCGATGCAGGGGACACGGGTTCGTGCCCCGGTCCGGGAAGATCCCACATGCCACGGAGCAGCTGGGCCTGTGAGCCATGGCCGCTGAGCCTGCGCGTCCAGAGCCTGTGCTCCGCAGCGGGAGAGGCCACAACAGTGAAAGGCCTGTGTACCGCAAAATAAATAAATAAATAAATAAATAAATATTGTCCTCAAGTCACTGAAAACAAAGCCAGGAATGCCTTGGGTATTTTCAACTCTGCTGACTTTTGAAGAAATACAGTTCTCCAAATTAAAGCAAGAGCCAGTTGGTAAGCATCACCTATGTGTTCAAAGATAGGTCATGGGGAAAACAATGATCAATTAGACATTGTCCTTGCTTCCAAGACATTTATGTTTAGTTAGGTTGTAATGGACTCTAATAAGGGTTTTTGAAATGATTGACAACATTGTCATTTTTCTTCTACTTTGCAAATCTATAGAGTTTTAAACATTAATTGATATAAAACTTGCACCCAACAAATGAGGCCTTCAGAAAATGAAAAAGAAAAAAAAAAGTTTATAGATTCACATAATTTAATTATCTTAATCCCAATAATGCAATTACCATTAATAAACCTTTAAATTAGTTATGTGCATTTAAAAAGGTGATTCTCACTTTTTAAAATTGGATTTGCGGGGGAGAGATAACTGGGGGATGTCTCACTGTTGGACAGAGGAGTTGTCAGAATAGCCTTGAGCTGATAAATGCAGGAGTGGCCTCTCTTCCCTAGGGAAAGTGTGTGAGAGTTCAGCATTTATGTCCTCATACTTGCTGAATGCCCTAGGAGGACAATTTCACAGTTCATACCACACATACACACACACACACACACACAAATCATTCCTTTTCCCACTTCAGTTAAAAATAAGTTCAGGGGGGAAGGGGAAGCTGGGATGAAGTGAGAGAGTGGCATGGACATGTATACACTACCAAACGTAAAATAGATAGCTAGTGGGAAGCTGCTGCGTAACACAAGGAGATCAACTCGATGCTTTGTGAAGACCTAGGGGGGTGGGATAGGGAAGGTGGGAGGGAGACACAAGAGGGAGGATATATGGGGATATATGTATACTTGTAGCTGATTCACTTTTTTGTACAGCAGAAACTAACACAACATTGTAAAGCATTTATACTCCAATAAAGATGTGGGAAAAAAAAATAAGTTCAATGTGTGATACAAATGATATTCTGTGTTTTGTGTGTGTGTTTTTTTTAACTTGGGCATAATTTCAACACATAGCAATTTGAATGTATAGCAGCCATAAAAAAAATATGTAAAGGTACATGGCTCAAAGAGCAATGATGGATTGGCAGTTAAAGGCCCAGACAGTAAAGAAAAATTCTCAAATTATTAAGTACATTCCTCTTCATCTGTTGATTCCATGAGTTAAATGTTAGGTTGCATATTAATAACTAAATTTTAATAGTGATTTATGACTTACAGAGCATCTAAAATAGGTTTTCCAATTATCATTTAACACCAATATTGTGTCAACAATTATCATTTTTCTCATTTTTAGATAAAGAAACTGAGGGTAACAAGCATTTAGTGTCTTGGCCGGCTTCAGCATTCTAAGAAGCTGGATCCAAAGTTGGTTGGTTCTCACACTAAGAACAAAGTTCCTTCCACTAACCTATCCCACCTCTAAGAGTAAGCAATGCTCTAATACTTTAAGATAAGAAATAATATTTGAGGATGTTGACTATTCTCAGACTAAAAAGTTAGAATTTTCGTTAAACACAAGTACAATTTTGCTTATTAATTTGAGTGAGTAGTTTATACGGTGAGTTAAATAACTTACAAATCTGAAAAGCATCTTAGATAATATACCAGTCTGTATATGTCAAATTGTGCCTATATATATTATGATTAAGAACATAACTGGCAATCGTATTTCATTCCTACTTCAATTCTATTGTGAAAAATTATGTGCTGGTTTTTCTCTTTGTGAGAATGAACATTGTAATTATTTAAATATTTGCTGATTCCGGATTGGAATCAACTTGGCAATAAAGTAGTTTGTCTAAGGAATTGGATATTATAATCTGTAGGATTCTGAGTTCCCAAACTCAGCAAAACATAGAGTCATTATATACTGGACACTATTCTCAGTGTTTTTGTGTATTACCTCACACGATCCTCCCAATATCCCTATGAGGTAAGACTGTACTCATCCCTATTTTATAGCTGAGAAAGCTGAAGGTTAAGTAACTTGCCCGAGTTCACACAGATAGTAAGTGGCAGAGCTGGAATTTGAACCCAGACAGTCTGGCTCCAGAAGAATTATAGATGTGACACTAAGTAATTATTTCACTAATAGTTATTTCCTCTTTGCTTCTTTCCTTCTCTTCTAAGTCCCATATTAGCTGCACTGACATTTGTATCAGAGCCAAGAACATTATTTTTTTCCAACCAACATAACAGTGAGTAGGTAGGGAAATGCCTACAACTCCTTTAACCCATCCCCTAATAATTAATTGAATCCAGGATATTAAGTGGCTAATTAGCACTAAGTAGAAATTCATTCATAGCACTGTGGTCTTAGTTTGCAGTTTAGAGGTGCTGAAGGGGCTATGAGAGGCAGCAGTGCTTCCAAACGACTCAAGTGGAACGTCTCTACCCTTATTCTTTTGATGAGAAAAACTCAACTTATTGCAGTTGTACTGCATTGGAAGATAGCAAGCTAGAAGGGAAGATTTTGAAGAATAGTATTCTCTGATTTGATTTTAAGCACTATCACTCTAGGATAACTTTACACTATCTCCAAGCCTCGGTGTCCTAATCAGTAAAATGGGAATGACAAAGCTGGCCTTGAAATGTTGTGATGGAAGTAATGTGTGTAAAGTGCCAGGTACAACAAATGGTAGATGTCAGTAGATGTTGTAACAATACATATCTTGGTTAACTTGGACCAGACCTAGTTGTGATCTCCATTTTTCTTTTTTTTTTGGCCGCATCTTGCAGCTTGCAGGATCTTAGTTCCCCAGCCGGGGATGGAACACACACTCCCTGCAGTGGAAGTGCAGTGGAAGTCTTAACCACTGGACCACCAGGGAAGTCTCCATTCTCTGTTTTTTGACACAACTAATTTAGGTTTAGGCCAGAATATGACTGATTAAACAATAAAAATCAGTTTACATTTCAGATGAGCAGCACACTAAGAATAAAATCAATGACATTGACATTTTTGACTACCAACCTCACAATATAGTTCCTTATTGACTCTATACAGACAAATGATTGCCTTAGGAAAGGACCTGCTTAGAATATTGTTTAACTTATTCAACAAAAGCTTTATCGAATTTTTTCTTGAAATGAAGAGGAAGAAAGGTAGTGAATATCAATTAGAATATCAGAGAAACTCTGGTATAATGTATATATTATCATCCAAACCAAAATGTTCCCATCGGAAAATAATCAATCCTGAATTTCTCCAAAAAGCAGAGCCTGAGACAAGGGTTTGTATGCAGTTTGTAAAGGAAAGTGATGTCAAGAAAAGGAGTAGAGAACTAAAATAGTGAAAATGGAGTAGCAATAGAAGAGGGAAGCATTTATTCACTGGCCCCATTCTTCTTTTGGGCAAAGCCTGTCTCATAGAGCGCTAAGGCTCCTGCACTTCTAGCTCAGATACACAACAGTGCCAGGTGGGTTTCTGTAGGTGAAGCATGCCTTAGTATGAGAACAACAGGAGACAGGAAAGCAAGAGATACTCATTCACGTGAGACAAGATACTGTCAAGCTACACCTGAGAGGTTGCCATAGCAATGGTTAGATTAAAGGCATCCAGAGAGGATGTAGGTGGCTGCTTCTATATAGAGACTAGTTATGATTATCTCTACTGATATGTCATTCTGCAAGACACAAAACCTCTATTCAAGTTTAGAAAACTATTTTTTTTATGGTTGCCGAACTTTGGGAATCATATAGTGGCCCTTCTAGATGTGATTGACACCACTAATGTTTCCCATGCTACTGTTGATATTGTGTGCAACAGTAGAAAAGGAAAAAGGATCTTACTTGTTAACTAAAAGAGCTTCTTTTAACACTCAACAGGCATTATTAGCCTAACCTGACAGAGCTATAATGACCCACAGGAATTCAGTAACAGGAATGGAGACATTTACTACACGGGAATGGAATGGAATGTCGTTTAGAGTCAATTCCTGCTTTGACATTCAAGGTTTAGAAAAACACATCTCAGATTGTTCTCAGAGGTAAAGAGGAAGTTGGAAAGTGATGACTAAGAAAAAAAGAATATAAGGAACTTGGACTAGATAATTATTTACAAGTTAAAATATTTACCTGAAGCTTGAAATATAATGTCATCAATGAAAAGGAAAGGATGGGCAACTATCCAGTAAATTAGAAGCTTTTTGAAACGTTCAGACGTTCATCTTTTTTCCTCAATATCTGAATAATTACAATCAGCAAGATAAAATTGCCAATTTGCCAGTGACAACTGTTATGAGTCTCTTAAAAATAAGAATTCTAGAATGATCACTTCTACTTTTAAAGATCATTGAAGAAGAAAAGAGTAGTAAGGAAAGTATGCTAAATAAAAGGCTTGGAAACTTTTCCCATTGAATTTGTTTCCACACTGATTCACTCTTTCTATAATAGATCACCCACTTCAGGTAAGATCTATTGATAGTGACTAAGCTAAGAGGAAGTAACAAGTAAGATAATCTGCTCTGAAGTAACACATATGTTACTTAAAATAACACATGAATTAATGATGTACGATATTTATTTAATTTTTTTCCAACTTCTCTTATGTGAACTTTGCTTTTAGAAAAAAAGCCATTTTGTATTTTTGAGAAATTGGTTGGTAATAAGGTTTCTCCTTGAATATTTATAACCATAGAAGATATTACATAAAGTATTTGATACCCAAAAAAGGAGAAGTAGAATCAATTGTATTTAGATATTCTTCCTCCCAATGATCATAGTCAGAGTAGTTTATTCGTCCAGGTTTGCTGTAAATTACTGTCACCTGGTACTAGGTTGTCCACCTACCCCTAACATCTTCTCCTCTGCTGGAGTTTGGGAATTGACTTACTTTGATAAGAAGCCCCTTTCCATGTATTTGGCTCGCGCTTTCATAGCCAGGGATCAAAATACCCCACTTGTTTTCATGTTATGTTCTGTGATTCATACCTGTCCACAACTCTTTCACAAGGATAAGGTAGTAAACAAAAAGTGATTATCAGAGGAAGAAATTAAAAATGGATAGGCAACTATATCATTCATTTATGCATTCATTCAGCTTATTATATCCTTATTATGTGTTTAGAACTGTTACTATCCAGACTATAATAAATATGACCCTTACTTTCGTGGTGCTTATAGTCTGGTACAGGGGATAAGATATGCACACAAATAACTAAGATAAAGTTGGAAAATAAGGGCCATAAGAGAGTTACAAATATGGGCGTCCAGCAGAGAAATAAATTGCTTCGCTATGTTACTAATCTTCCAGTTAGTAGGACAGGACTAAAATCTCTTGGCAGACAAGCGTAAAGAACACTCATCCCCCACCATCACCTCCAGGGGCATTCCATCTACCAACCAGACGATTTTAACCTACCATTGGACATCTCTATTTGAATATCTTATTAAGACTTCGAACTCACCATGTCCAAAATCAAGTTCATCACTTTCTCCCGAAACCATCTCCTCCTATCTTTCCATGCGTCTGGTCCCAATCCATTTCCCTACTTCTATTATTCAAATAACACGCTACATCTCAGTCACTATCTCTCTCATAGCCAGTCAATAATATGGCGGCACAAACTTTCTACTTCTTTAAAGCTCTTCCCTAGACCCTTCTTTTCATTTTATTGACAGACTTTCAGACTTGGAATAACATTTGAACCATTTTCTTTAGCTTTTCTCTCTCCTGACTGCAATAGTCTAATGTATACCCTGTTGACAGATTAATCTTCTCAGTTTATGGTCCCAATCAGATAATTCCCATGCTCAAACACATTTAGAGAATCCAATGTAATTAACTACCTGAGTCAATATTACTCATCCTGGTATTCAACATATCCTGAGGCTATATTTCCAACACTTAACTTCTGTCCAATCTGTGACCTCCTTACATTTCTAGACTGGAACATACTGATGTTTTAAAGTTCCTATTCAAGAAATTCCATCCATCCAACCTGTTTCTCAAGTTTCAAAGTTTATCATAATTTCCACTTTTATATGAAGGCTTTTCTGATGTTCCTACACCCAAAACTAAGCTAGTTGTGAATTCTCCACAGCATTCTTTATTTACCACTTAAGACTTACGATAGAATCAAACTTGTAATTATTTGGCGCTCCTCTCTCCCCACCACTTCTAGGACAAGGGCTGAGTCACAGTGATCGCTATAAACCTACAGCGTCTAGCATAGTGTTTGTCTTAGAGGGTGTTCAATCCATTTTTTTTTTTCCATGACACTGAATGTTCAATCCCTAACAAATGAATTTCAACAAGCAATTAAATTCTTCTTCAGACACCAATAAAGTGACGTGTGTTCCTGCTTGCAGATGGCTAAAACATTTTAATCTTTCCTAAATTAATGTAAAGTTCAAAAAGCAAATGGCACTTGAAAAGTAAATTGCTTCCAGGGCCTCCTTTTTCTTGGAATCCTTCTTCATTTAACTTTTCTCAGTCCTGACAGTCTAAAGCTCATCAGTCTAGACTTAAAAGCCAAAGGAGCTTAAAAGCCACGCAGGGGTCTGTTCAGTTTTAAATACAATTTAGAAAACCTTGGGAAAGAATGACAGTTCCTTTTCAAGAACCTCCCATACATATTTCAATAGAACAGCTTTCCAAATTGGAAACTGTAAAATATTGTACCGCTCACCAAGTAATAAAGTCACTCACTGCCATGCAGAAAGATTTCCTTGGTTTTCATGAAGAGCACAAAAAACTATATTGTATTTATTTAAATCTGAAACTGACAAAAAAGACAGAAAGAAAAAGAAAAGTAGTCAATTTCTCTAAAAGATCATTATTTAGGAATAAATTACTATGCAAAAAAGCATGGATCTTCTTGACAACTTGTGAATTTAAGGCAGATGAAATGCCTCCTTCTGTACTCCTATAATCAACTCTGCTGATGAAATATGTTAAGCATTCTAAGCTTGGGGAACATATAAAGCTTTGAAATCAATGTGTTTCCGGTACAGGGGGTTAGGAAAAGAACTTAATAAATCAGCTTAGGAAATGCTTCATTTCCTGAACCGTATCTGGGAAGGAAAACATAAAACAGGCAGAACCAGGTGCAAAAAAAATCATACACGTGGATGGGAAAATCTCTTCCAGTTCCTTGTAGGCCTCACTCCGATGGTCAATTTATGCTCCTGAGCCAGCACTTCTTTTTCTAGGATAAATGGGGTAGATTTTACAGACACTTGCTTTAAAATTAACAAAGGCTCCCTGGCAGAGGTTGAAAGAGATAGTCATTATGTAACCGCTGTCTCTGCTCAAATAAGAAATTATCTTACTATTGACATATATACGCTAATATGTATAAAATGGGTAACTAATAAGAACCTGCTGTATAAAAAAACAAAATTAAATTTAAAAAAAAGAAATTATTTTACTTTGGTTAATAATTCATTAGAAAGAAGACACTATTAATAGAGAGGTTGGGCTCATTACCAATGAGCTAAAGGACGCTGGTTTTATTTCTACAATGATCATAATAGAAAAATCTTCCAGGTCATCTCTGGGTTATCCTTCACCTTTCCAGCTTCCTTACGGTCAGGTTTTGTAGGCTACTTCTATTGATTCTATTCCACTTTGCTTTCTGAAGTACATGTAATCTATTCCTATCTATCTCTCCCATGCAAACTGAAGAGTTACTTATAAGCTAGTGCATTGATTTCTGTGTCATCTCATAAATATTCTTTATTAAAAAAAAATCAGAACTTTGTAACTCATCTAAGTTAAATTTTCTGGTCTTATACCCACTTCAGCTTAACCCTGGAAAGTCCCAGATAGATTGTAATCAATCGTATGTGATTTCGTATGTATATACTAAATTTATATACATATTTTGAGAAATTAATGATAAATATTGTTCAAGAAGGAGTGTGTTTATTTTTTCCTACCTAATCACTGCAAATGGAATTTTGTAAGCAGTGAAGTTTGAAAAGAGCACATGCACAATAAAATTAGAATTGAGTTTTTTCCAGGGCTCCTCAGAGCCAGAATCAATGTGTCCCAACTGTGTTCTTTTATGAGAGTTTGTACTTTAGTTTTCGCACCTATTAAATCTGTCTTATGTTAGATTTACATGCTTATTTCTCCCAATAGTGCATTTGCCACTGTGGGCAAGGACAATGTCTTAACTCATTTTTGTATTCCTTGCACTGCTGAATACATGGTGAGAGCCTAATAAATATTGATTAAATCTAATTGCTTACAGTAAATCCCTCCGGAAGGGTTAAAAGTCAAATGTAATAATTTCTCGCAACTGGTCATTAATATAGTCAGGGCTTATGTAGGTGCATATATATCCTTTATCTAAGTTTCAGAACCTGCAGTCAATGGGTAGGGTTTTTATGTCTATAAATTCCCTGAAATGTTATGCAAAATATTGTACGTATGTGTGTAGATCTGTGTTAATTTCTAGAACAAGCATCCATAAACTTTAATCAAGTGACTCTCCTCCATTCTCACCCTCACCCCTCAAGATATTAAGATTCACTTGCCCAGGCAGTTTTATCCAACCTCTCAATTTATCAGAGCCAAAAGATAGTTGGGACAAATATAGGCCAGCGTCTGCAGAGCAATGTTTCTGATTACAGCCTTTCACCGGTACATGACAATCTTGTTATTTCTAGACTTACGTCTGAAAAGAGCACATTTTTGAGAAATAGTCCATTTTTAGCCAGCATTTGATCCCCAGATTGTTACTCTCTGAAAAGGCTATTGTATATTCCCGGTACCTTTACGATGCCATGGAACACACTTCAAGGCCGCTGCAGCAGCAAACACTTTCCTTCCGTGAAAACAAACATCCTCTCTGCGGAGCCTTCACGCATCCCCCCGTCCATGCACACACACTCAACTCAGCAAATGCACTGCTGCGTCTACTTCTCAGGGGAGGCTCCCTGAAGGTAAACTGAGGCTCAGAGCCGCCCACTAGTGATTTCTGATCCACACCGTCAGAACAATAAGAGAAAAGGGTACCTGCGTCATCCAAACCGCTACAAAGACTGGACAGAAGAAGACAAAGTATGGTCCCTTGAAGCAGTTTCATGGTGCCTGTGGCTCGTCACAGTGGCTCTTCTCTCCAGAGTCAGGCAGGGACAACTCCCTCCCAGCCTGGCAGGGCCTTCTCAGCAAATGGAAAAGGTGTGCTGGACTTGAACAGCCACTGCCCATGCCTACTTATTTCGGGGGCTCTGATAAAGAACAGGAGGAAATGCACACACTCCCTTTGGGAGTTCAGCAGAGAGGAGATTTATTGTTTCAGTCCCTTACAGGAACTTTTTTTTTTCTCTTCCTTTGGCAGCCACTTGTGTTTTTGTTACTACATTATTTTGTTCTTCAACAAAAAGGTCAGGACGGGTTTTGAACAGAAAGAGATCTTTCTTGAGAATGGATCTTACAGGCTTTCTAACTTTTGTTTTGAAAGCATGTTTTGGAGTGTTTATAAAGGGGCCTTATTAAACAACGACTTGGTTTGGATAAAGAGGCTTTAATTGCCTGAGGGTTAAATTTGAGAGCAGAATCCACAAAGAATCAACTTTTCTTCTCTCTTTCCAACTTGAAAGCCAGATTAGTAAAGACCACCTTCTGGAGATAAGTGCAAAACTTTATTAAGTAGATCATGCTCTGACTTGAGTAAGTGAAAAGACTTCTTATCTGATGGCCAGGGAGGTTTTTCAGGATATTTCTAATAGAATTAAGTAAAGACCCGTGAGTGCTCACGGCTCATTCCTGGTCTTATTGTTGGAATTCGTTGAAGGAAAAGGAAAAAATACTTATAATACCCTGTGGATACTCTTCTCTAGGAAATGTGATGGGAATGGCACTGGGATGGAATGCCCTTGTAACAAGTCAATGAAGTAGGGAGAGATGGAGTCTTGGACCAGAATGTCAATCAGGCAAGATACTCTGTGTATTAAGGATCTCTTTGATGTTAATAGCAATTGATTAAAACATGGTGCTAACGCAGGCTCAGCCCTGACTAAAATCCCTGTGTGTGTGCGCCAAGTAATTCTACACTTCTCCCCAGCCACAGGCTACACGTCTAAACTCAGCCAATCGTCCTTTATATACCTTTAGGCATGAAGCCCCTGGACAAAAGAGTGTCAGTGGGTCAATATTAATTCATCTGTTCCGCCAAGAAAACTATTCCAAAAGTACACCTTTATCTGTTTATAAGGAGGACATACATTTCACTGCTGTGCGGTGCAGGCAAGGACTTATTCCGAGAGTGGATAGAGCAAGTTGATTGATCAAAACACCCCAAAAACTAGGTTGTTTTATCCTAAGTTATACCAAGTCTCAGAAGAGCCTCTAAGTGTCTATTTTGTGTATAAAACCTAATTTTACCCTTTCTTCTAAGTAATTTTCTAAAACAGACTGCCTTTGGAGCTGTTACTTTATTTGTCATATCCTGGAGAGTATAAAGATAGCAATGTATGTGAATAGATGTCACATGCACTTTCCAGAAATAAATTGGGGTGTGGCCATGAACTCACAGTGGAGCCACTCACATTACCTCACTTCCTGCTCCTTCCTCTGCTTTAACTAGGGAGTTTTCAGCACACATGGTCAGTCCTGATGTTGGTCACAATCATTGTTGCAGGAATTCAATAGCATTTTGATTTCTTTGATTCTGATGCCTGACTGCTAGGCATTTCCGTGAAAAACATTAGATGCCTATTCCAAGAATGCTTGATAATAGAATATTATGTCTATTTAAAAGATAAGACCTGTAGATGAAGAAAATAAAAACAAAATCTGAGAAATGCATTTTTAAATGGTTAGGCAAAAAAAAAAAAAAGGAAAAATAGGAGTAATACAGTAGGTCAGCTTTATCTTAATAGATCAGGGGTATCTTTAAGGTAAAAGAATTCATTGAAACGGTGGCGACTGCAAGAAGAGACAGATCAATGGTATAAAATAGAAAGTACAGACACAGAAATATATATAGCTATCTACATATATACATAGGTATATTTGCCCATATGTGTGTGTGGCGAGCTTAGATATAGATGAATTTAATATACAGCAAATGTGATGAGTAGAATGTATTATTTAATAGGTGATTTTTGACAGGTTTTTAACCATCTTAAAAAAAATTAAAGTTAGGTATCTACTTCAAATACCAAAATAAATTTCTTATATGTTAAAGATTTAAACATAAAAAACAAAATTATAACATTCTAAAAGATAACATGGGTGACTATTTGCATATAACTGGGGCAGAGAGGACATTTTATGCATAACTCCAAAAGCAGAATACATAAAAGAAAGACTTGATCTTTTTTCTTACATAGGAATTAAAAGATTTTTGGCTCAA